>NC_086260.1:16810216-19210216 GCF_021018805.1 Prinia subflava
GGCTGCGGGGCGGGCGGGCCGGGCCGTGCCCTCCGCCACCGCCGCCGCCGCCGTGCCCGTGGCTGGGCCGGGGGCTGGCGGGGCCGGGAACTGCGGGGCGGCGGCGCTGGCGTTGCGGCGGGGCGGCGCGGGGGGCACGGGGGGCAGCACGGCCAGCAGCGGCTACTGCAGCCAGGAGGACTCCGACTCCGAGCCCGAGCTCTTCTACACCGCCCGCACCTCGCTCGGCCGCCGCCCGCGCCGCCGCCAGGTCGGTCCCGGGCCGTGACGTCGTGGGGGACACGGGTGACGTCATCGGGAGCACATTCCCCCGGGCTGGGTGCTGGGGAACCGGCGGGGGTGAGCGTGGGGAAGACTAGAGGTATGGGTGGTCTTTTCTTGGAGGTGAGCTTGGCCCTGCTGTGGGGCTAAAGCATGGCCATGCAGTGGGACACGATGGCCCTGTCCGGTTGGATGGGGTGAGCGAGGCACCGTGGGACGAGTGGGGTTTCATTGCCTGGCACGAGCACCCCAAGGTCCCTTAGGGCTGGAGTTGCTCCCAGCTTTGGGGATGCCGTGACAAACTCTCCGGGCAGCTTCACAGCTGTCCCCATCCTGCGGGGACCCCCGCAGGGTCCGGCAGTGCCTGCGTGCTGTGGGGTGGCTGTCGGGGCTGGGGACCCTCAGTGCCGTGGGGACACGTGCAGCACTGTATGGCAGCTCCCGGCCCCGCGTAAACACTCATTAGTGGGTGCCGGTGGCAGGGACGCTGAGCCAGGACGCTCGGTGCCCCGCGCGTGGGGCCAGCACTTTGAAGTGGGGTGCCGGCGGCAAGGGCGGGCTGTACCCCTAGCCCGGCCCTCCTGCCTCCAATCTCAGGGCGGCCCCGCGGGCGCGGAGCCTGCCCAGACACCCTGGTGCCAGGCTGCCGACTGTCTGCCTTGGGGACGCCTCTCTGATCTGGGGTGCCGGGAGGGGACGCTGGGCTCCGGCTGTCCTCGCAGTGCGTTCACACGGCCCTGCAGCCCCAGGGCCGGGCGCTTGAGGGGCGGCCGGTGCCGGTGTCCCCGGAGCAGGGCTGGGGCCGCGATGAGCTCAGCTCTGCGTCCCCGGCACAGCCCAGCTCAGCTCCAGCCGGGCTGATGCAACCCCGTGCAACCGCCCGCGCATCTGCCGGTGCTCCGGGGGGGGGCTGGGGGCCGGCGGGACACCGAGACAGGCGGGACGGTCGCCCCCGGTCTCAGTGCCGCTCAGCCCGCCTGTTGTCACGCAGGATGAGCCCAGCGAGTGGGAGAAGACAGAGCTGGACCAGGCGCAGGTGGAGCAGCGGATCAAGGAGTACAACAGCCAGATCAACAGCAACCTCTTCATGAGCCTGGTATGGGGTCGGCACAGGGCCGGGGGGATCACGGTGCCCTGCCCTGACCCCACTCACCCCCCACCGGTGTCTCGTAGAACAAGGACGGCTCCTACGCCGGCTTCATCAAGGTGCAACTGAAGTTGGTTCGCCCTGTCGCGGTGCCGGCCACCAATCGGGTCCCCTCCCTGCAGGCGGGGCGGCCACACCCGCAGGGGGTGAAGCGCCGCACGTCCTTCTACCTGCCCAAGGGCACCGTCAAGCACCTGCACATCCTCTCGCACACCCGCGCCAGCGAGGTCATTGACGCCCTCCTCCGCAAGTTCACTGTCATCGACAACCCCCGCAAGTTCGCCCTCTTCGAGAGGTCTGAGAAGGATGAGCAAGGTAGTGCCCCTGTCCTCATAGTGGTGGCCGTGTCCCCATATTGTCAGTTTCCCCTGGGTGGTGACGCCTCACGGTGGTGGCAGCATGCCCGTGGCAGTGCTGTTCGCGTAGTACCTGTGTCCCCCATGGTGGTAATATCGTGGCAGTGATGCCCCAATAGTGGCAGCTTTCCTTGGGTAGCAGCACCCCCTTGGTGGTGGCATCCCTGTAGCAGTGGTATCCCCCTTTGGTGACAGTGTCCCCCTTCACCATGGATGTGTCCCCCATGGCAGCAGTGGTGTCCCTGTGGTGGTGACATCCCCATAGTAGCAGCATCCCTATAGCAGCAGTAATGTCCCCATAGCGGCAGTGTCCCCGTGGCGGTGTTGTCCCTGCGGCAGTGTCCCCGTGGTGACACGCGGCTGCCGTGGCAGTGTACCTGCGGAAGCTGGGTGACGATGAGCAGCCTCTGCGGCTGCGGCTGCTGGCCGGCCCGAGCGAGAAGGTGCTGAGCTTCATCCTGAAGGAGAACGAGACCGGAGAGGTGAACGTGAGTGCAGGGACGGGGAAGGGGTTGGCACCCGCATTGCTCGGGGAGGTGGCCACGGGGGGACGCGCCAGCTGCCCCTTGCGATGACAGCCCTTGTGCCTGCAGTGGGACGCCTTCACGCTGCCGGAGCTGCACAACTTCCTGCTGATCCTGCAGCGGGAGGAGGAGGAGCACGTCCGCCGGCTGCGGCACCGCTACGCGTGCTGCCGCCAGAAGATGCAGGAGGCGCTGGCCACGCGCACGCCGGGGTGACCGCGACGCCCGCAGCGAGAGCAGCCAGCGCAGCAGGAGCCTCGCCCGCCGGCGGGTGGGGGCACCAGGGAGGGGGGTGGAACAGGGCACCACGGGCCCGCTGGGCTGTCACAGCCCCCATCGGGCTGGCCCAGAGAGTGAGCGTCCCTGGAGGGAGCGAGAGCGAGTGTCACCCTGGAGTGGGTGTCCCCAGGGAGCGTGTGTCCTGGGAGGAACGAGTGTACCCTGGGGGATTGGGTGTCCCCGGGGGAATGGGTGTCCCCGAGAGAGCGTGTGTTACCTGGGGGATTGCGTGTCCCCTGGAGAGTGGGTGTTCCCAAGGGAGCGTGTGTCCTGGGGGAGCAAGTGTCACCTGGGGGATTGGGTGTCCCCAGGGGAGTGGGTGATGTGTGGGGAGCGAGTGTCCCCGAAGAAGTGAATGTCCCTGAGCAGAAGCAGGGCATCGAGCACCAATAAAGGCATCTTGGTGACGGCATGTGTGGGCCTGCGGTTTGTCCTTGGCGGGGCGGGCTGGGGTGGGAACGGACGGGATGCGAAGTCCCCCCGGTGTCCGTGGGCCGTGGGTCCTCACACGTGTGCGGGCTGGCGGCGGCGGGACTCGAACCCGCGGCTCCCGCGCTGCCAGTGGCGGGCGGGGAGGAGGGCGCGCCCCGCGCCGCTGTCACGTGACGCGGGCGCCGGAAGTGGCGCGGGCGGCGGCGCAGGCGGCCCTCGGTCGGTGTCGCCGGGCGGCTCCGGGCCGCCCCCGTCCCTCTCCCGCCCCGCCGCCGCCGCCCCCGCCCCCTACATGGGCGCCAGCGGCTCCAAGTCGCGGGGGCTGTGGCCCTTCGCCACCCCAGCGGCGGGCGGCGGCGGCCCCGAGGGCCCCGGCGGGCAGCAGGCCCTGGCCCGGGCGCGGGCCGCGCGCGCCGCCACCCCCTTCGTGTTCACCCGGCGCGGGTGAGGCGCGGGCGGGGCGGGCCCGGGGCGGGGGGCGCTGCTGCTGGGCCGGCCCCAGCAAGGCACGGCGCGGGGGTCAGGGAAGCCGCCGGCAGCGGGTGGTCGCTGCAGCTCCCCAGGGGAGCGGGGAGCGGCCTGCCCCAGCCCCCGGCGCGGCTCGGGGCGCAGGGGGCCGGCAGCGCCGGCAGGCTCTCACCCCAACGCCTCCCCTCTCCTCTCGGCAGCTCCATGTACTACGATGAGGACGGGGATCTTGCTCACGAGTTCTACGAGGAGACAATCGTCACCAAGAACGGGAGGAAGCGCGCCAAGCTGAAGAGGATCCACAAGAACCTGATACCTCAGGTAATGTGCGGAGAAGGGTGGGGGAAGTGAGTGCAAAGCGCCACGCTGACACTTTGAAGTCCGGACTTTACAGCAGCCATCTCCCTCAGGGCATCTTGCTGGAGAGGTGCATACTTTCCTCCCCCCAGTTTCTGCCTCAGAGCCATGACTCCCGTGTGTCCTAGCTCACACCCGTGTCACCTGAGGCTGTGACAGGAAAGGGAGAGCTGGTGGCACCCTCCAGTTCCGTGTATTCTCTTTGGAGAGAAGCAGTGCATGAGCCTCTCAGAACTTATAGGCAGGGCAAGGTAGCTCAGCTGGGTGTTTGTTGTGGGGCACAGAGTGCCAGGCAGCCCTGCATGACCACGGTATTTCCTTACCAAGCACCTTCCACGAGGTGTGGGCTGCTGTGCTGCCTCAGCCAGTGCCATGTCACTGTGGAGGGCCAGGCCCTGTGTTGGGGAGCAGCAGCCAGAGCCTGTCAGCTGCTGACATGAGTGTGCACGTCCCCTCCAGCTGCTCAGCAGTGTTGACAGCTCTGTGCTTTGCTCTTCAGTGGAAAAGTCTCCTCTTTAACTAAGCAAGTGGTGTGAAGATGGGCAGGAACTGGGATGTCAAGTGAGGATCATGTTGCAGGGGCAGGAGAGCCTGCATGTAGGGAATCTTTTGGGGCATAACTGGAGGAAAGGGCAGCTCAAACCAGGGCTGGAGAGAGCCCCCATAGGAGTCTTCTCTAGTTAAGCAGAAAGGCATGGCTGTGGTGAGCACCTGGGGTGAGCTGTCAGTGTGCTCTGAGGAGTGGGCAGCCTCTCAGCAGGATGGGACCCCTCTGAGGGCTGAGCAGGCAGTTATGGACGGAAGGATTTGGTGCTGCTTCCTGGGTTGGCATTCTAGCAGAAGCAGGCTTGGCCTGTGGAACCAATTCCTCATTCATGTGGGTTGAAACTCACCCAGTTGGAAAGCTTAGCTGAGCTGGAGAGAGCAGGTACCAGCACTGAAGGGTCCTTTGCTAGTACAGACTTCACTCTGGTTCTGTGAGCCCTGCTCCCCCCTCTGCCCCAGCCCCCCACTGCCAGCGACTCCTTCTGGTGCTTTAACAGGAGAAGGCTTGGATGGGGCATGGGAATGGTTCCTGTGGAGGGAGCGTGCATTCAGCAGCGTCCTGTCTGCACAGAAAGCCGCTTTTCTTGTGCGCCAGCTGCCCCGGCTGCATTCTGTCAGAGAGCTCTTTTCATTCTTCCAAATCCCGTGAATGAAAGGTGCCGGATGAAAAGCCCAGACAGCCAATATCTGCCAGTCACGCAGCAGCTGCTGCACAGGCAGTGCCTGGCAGAGCAGCTCCCTCCTTTCTCGCCCTGCCATGTGTGGCAGCCAACCGTGCCGCTCTCGGCTCTCCAGGGCTGAGTGCGAAGGGCAAAGTGCTGGTGCTCAGTGTGCTGCTGCTCAGGCGTACCTGGTGTCACAGGCGATTTATGACCCTGGTCCCTCTGGTTCCTCAAGGGCACAGTGTTCTCTGTCACCGGGTGACTGGCAGGGCTGGGGGACGTTGACTGACCCCTTCTGCTCACCACTCTGACTCTTCTTTCAGGGCATAGTGAAACTAGAGCATCCTCGCATTCACGTGGATTTCCCAGTGATTATCTGCGAGGTGTGAGTCCCAGACACCGCTGCCCACGGGCGGGAGGCGCTGCCTCGCCGCCCCAGCCTCGCCGGGCCAGGCTGCATCGTGTTCCCACCAGGAGGACTCCGGGTGTGTGGCAGGACGGTGGCTCTCCCCTCGCCTGGAGGTGAGGCAGGATGGAGCAGGCCCTCGCAGGAGATGGGTGACTCTGTGCAACGACTTGCTTAAAAACATCCTCGCTTGAGTCAGAAGACTAAAATACCTTTTGTAGCCACTAGCCGACGTTTGATGGGTAACTGGAACTTGCAAATAAGCTGCTGTGATTGAGCTGTGAAAGGGAGAGCAAGCCTGCACTTCTCACCAGAGAGAATCCCCTGCTTCTCAGGTATGCGGCCCAGGGAGAGCCAGGGCACAGTAACGCCCTGCCCTGCATCCCAAGGTCCCTGGGGCCCGCAGGTTAGATGGCCAGTGTTGCAGCATGTCCCTTTACACCGGTGTGATGTGACACTCCCCTGCGTGGGTTTGTTGATGGAGGATAAAAAGGGCAGGCTGAGGGGTCTCGAAGCACATCAGGCTGGCTGCTGCTCTCCTCTCGGGAAGGGAATGGAGATCAGATGCCACTCTCTTAGGCCTCGGTCTCTTCCCCCACTGCATTTCCCCCCTTATGCCAGCGCTGGGGAGGTTGGCTTTGCTGCTTCCTGCTGGAGATCTCTGCAGCCCCTGGCCACTGCTGGTGGCAGCGAGGTCTCAGCTGCGCAGCGGACTTGCCTCCCCCATTGTCACACTGGCTCCTGCTGAGCGCCGTCCCTCGCCTGCTGCGGGGCTGGGCTGCCGGGCAGCTTCCTCACCCCGCTGCTGTTTGAACATACCTCCCTGTAGGCTGGGCCTCGACTAAGCCAAGCAGGAAAGGAATCCTCTCTTCCTTCCCTGTGCCCCTGAAACAATCAATCGGCGTACCTGCCCCAGCTTGGAAATCTCCCTGGCGATGTGAACTGGGGTTCCTCCCGCATCCCAGCTGGTGGCAGGAGGAGAAATGTGATGCACTTTAAAGGGAGGCTTTCTGCCCCACCTCGGAAGGTCCTGCTCTTTCCTCCTCTTTTTTCCCACCTGAGAAAGTCAAGATCGTGGCAGCACCGAAGAACCTCTCACCCCTGCGTGTGTCCAGCTGCTGGGGGAAAGGCCTGACCCCAAACGCCCCTTGGCAGCATGAGGAGCCCCTGCCTCCCTGCTCGGCTGTGCCCACACCAGGCAGGCAGAGGAGGACGGCAGCAGGCACAGCTTTAAAGTGGGTCAGAGCCTACTCCCCACAGCAGCCAGCTTGGCTTTCCTCCTCTTTCATTCCAGAACTTATTTACTTTCTAAGCACTTCAGATGTTTGCTACCTCGATTTTTAATTTAAGCTGCTGGCACTTGGCTGCCAGCCCTGTCGCTGTCTACGTTGGATGTATCCATCCCCTCATCCACTGAGAGCCGCCCGGGCGTGGGGCCACATTCCCGGCTTCGGGGAGATAACAGCAACGTGGCTGTTGCTGTCTTCCTGTCACCACCTCTTCCCTTCAAGTCCTTCCACCCGTGGTTCCCATCGACAGGAGCAAGCACACAGGGTGAAATGGATGTGCTGGCTGCCACCAGGCAGGAAAGTGGGAGGGCAGGGCTGGTCTACACTGTGATGCTGGGCGCTTCTTTCGACATCTTTTGCTTGCTTGAAAGAGTCTTGTCTTAAAACAATCCCTCACTGAAGTGTTTCTTATTTGCACCACCTGCTCTTGAGTGTCTCTCTGGCTGGAGCTCCCTGGGAAGGGCATCCCTTGTGCTCCACAGGAGAGCAGGAGCTGCTGTCCCCAGGAAGAGGAGAGAAAACCGTGGCCACACTGTCCGTGCTGCCTTGCCTCATTGCTGTTTGAGGGCACGGGAAGCTGCACTGACCCGGCCCTGGGCATGGGGGAAGGAGGAGGAGAAGTGGGGAGGGGGTTGGCGCTGTTGGCCTGCCCCAGTGGGGAGCCCCTCACCTGGCTACCAGCCAAAAATCTGCTGGCAAGGCATGGCCTGAGCCCCGGGGAGGGAGTAGAGGCTGTGACCAGCTTAGCAAGGATGCTTTTGTCCTTTCTGACAGGCTGCCCATCCTTCCCCAGCGTATTAAACATGCTTCCCCAAAACCCATGCCTTCTTCCCACCCTTCTACCCCCTCAGTGTCACCAGAGTGGCAGCAAACCTCTGCAGGCTGCCAACAAGCTGCATCCTGTCCTGCTTCTTCCCAGGCTGGTCCCCACAGCAGCCAGGCCCCAGGACCCTAGCAGTCCTGCAGCAGCAGGGCCTTGGGAGCACCTGGAGGGATCTTAAAAATGTGAAGGTCACTGTAAATAGTATCTGTGTCCACTGTGGTGTTGGAGCAAGCAAAAAAAAGAAAAAGTTTTCCTTTTGATTCTTTTTTTTTTTTTTTTAACACTTTCTGTGCAACATTGTGCTTTCCCGTGTGGATGTGTAGCTGAATCGTCCTCACTGACACTAGGCTCCTTGCTCCTCTAGCGTGTGGGTAGGACCCGTGGGTTTGGGAAATGTACACTACTTCTGGTCCTTCCTCCCAGTGCATCTGTCCACTTTTGTTAAATTTCAATAAAATTATTTGTAGAGCCCACAAGTCCCAGAGCTGTCTCACTGGGGAAAGCAGCTGTACCTGAGGGGAGGTGGACTTTGCTGCTGGAGTTTCAAGCCCTGGGTTTTTTTGGGAAGGGGGTGTTTGTGCACACGTGGCCGAGCTGATGGTGAAGGACCCCCGAGTCACAGCCATTTCCAGTTTCTCCAGTTGGCACACGGGACTGGCAGGAGTTGGTGGCTTTGTCAGGTTGTGACTCTCTACTTGTTGCTGCCGTGACATCTTTTAAATATATAACTAATGTGATATATATGTAACTTCATGTTCATTGGCGAGGGCTGGAGCTCAGGGCTCTCTCCCCTCCAGTGTGGGGACGGAGGTCCGAGCACCGAGGTTCGCAGGCAGCCCAGCAGCAAGCTGACTCTGCCCGTGGCTCCGCCCGAGTCCCGCCGGGGGGAGGATCCGCCTGTCCGCTCCTTCCTCGCCTGCCCTGCCAAATCAGTGCCTCATTAATCACGGGGGCCTGACGTTCTGGAGCCGGCGTGACCCTGTGCTGGGATGCTGCCTGTCCCTCGAGCATTGCCGCCTGTCCGTGGGGCAAGTGTGATTTCACTTTGTCCTGTCCCTGACAGCCCTGCAAGTGTTTTCCTGCAGCCACCGTCACCTCTCATCATTTCCTCTGCGCAAGCCGGCTCGGAAATGATCTGCTGATGAAAGCTGTCATGAGAGTGAGTGGTGCAGTGTGTCCTGCCAGCCCTCCAGCCTCTGTGCCATTCATCCATAGGGACCCCAGCCCCGGGAGGGATGGATGGATCCTGGTAGCTTTGAGGGGGCCGGGTGGCCGTGCAGGGTGGTACAGCCTGGAGAGGTTACACAAGGCGGTGGCTGTGGCTCTCTGGCTCTGTGACCATCTGTGTGTCTGCCAGGGCCACCACAGTCCTCTCCTGCTGCCCGTGGGGCAGGGCCATGCCCGGAGCCCCCAGCCCAGGGCTAAGGCAGGTGCCAACGTCCCCTCCTGGCTTCATGGCTGCTCCGTTCCCAAGCTGACCTCCTCTCACCCTGCCTGGACCTGTCTGGCACGAGTGGCTGTGACTCACACCGTTATCTTTGTCTGCCATCCATGAGGGATTCCCATCCTCCTGCTGCCTCTCGCCTGCTCAGCTCGCCCTGGCTGCTGGCCGCTGCTGCCATCCTGTATCCCTCTACACTCTGGGAATGACTTGGAATGATCTCATGCTCAGCAGGGCAAGGGGAGGCTGGATCTGCCCAGCTGCCCCTTCCCAAAAGCAAGTCTTCCTTGTGGGAAGCAAGGAGGGAAATCGAGTCAGGTGCTGCTCCCACTGAAGGGACAGCAGTGAGAATCTGCGTCACATTGAGGACTTCCAGCCCTCCCAGCAGTGGAAATCTGTGACCCCTCTGGCCACCCCACTGCCGATGGGGCTCGATACCTTTGCACAAGCAGGATGGAAAATTTTAGCTGCTGGCGAACTAAGTCTGTTTACTGCCCAGAGAGGAAGGGCAGCGCCTGCAGCCCTGGGACTTCTTGGCTCCCCACAATCTCTCCCAAGGGTTTTAGCAGCCAACACCCAGCCAGCATCGGACTTTCCCAACCCCTCTCCCAGCTGGTGCCTGGCATTGCCTGCAGGCCAGGCCAAGCTGTGGGGTGCAGCCCAGATTTGGAGTGGCCGGCGTGGATGCAGTGCCCATCCCTAGCAGGGCTGTCACCCTCTCCATGGGAGCTTCACCACAAAAGCTGACACCCAAGCAGTGCCACTAACTGGAGACAGCTGCAGGTGCCTGCAGCCAGGGCTCGGCACTGGTGGCACCAGGAGCTGACACCGAACAGTGCTGGGCTTGGTGCTCCCGCCTGATCCTCAGGGAGCTGCCGCTGGCTGGGGAGCGCTTCCGTAGATTCAATCCCGCTTCCTTCCCCTGTCAGCCCCGGCACACCCTCGCAGTCTGACGCTTCCTGCACGGGGGCACCCCGATGGCCCTCAGCCCAAGGGGCCAGCCCTGGCCAGAGCAGGCAGGGGACAGGCAGCACATGGGGGCTGCCACATGGCTGGTCCCTGAGCCCTGCCTGTCCTGTCACCTGCCATAGGGCACCCGCTGGAGCCTCAGCAGTGCTCTGGGAAGGAAGGCCCCCAGCCCTGTTACACCCATGGCCCCCCTTGTCCTCTCCAGGCAGGAAACTCACGGGGCCATGGCTGAGTCAGCAGCACCGATTACCCTAGCCCTGCACAGGATGTCCTGTCCGGCACAGCACCGCCCTGAGGTCACCACGGTCCTGGGCACACTGCTGTTGCAGGGACACTGCTCTTCTGGTGTCACCACCACCTTGAGGACACAGCATTCTGGCTTGCCAGCACTCAGGAGTCATTACCAATGTAGGATCACCAACTTTTTAGAGACAACATGATCCTGGTATACCATCCTGGGGTCAACACCATTCCAAAGTCCCCGTTTTGGGGTGATGATGATCCTGGCCACCACCCTGGGGCCACCACTATCTGGGGACAACGTCCTGAGGTCACCACGGCTCTGGAGTGACTACGACCTGGGGATACCACCATTCCCCAGGGGACAGAATCACCCCTGAGACCACCTTCACCCCCTGGGGACAGCCCCGTCCCGCGGTCACCGCGGTCTGGGGACCCCCGGCCCCCTCGGCCGCCTCAGCCCCGCGCTCCCCCCGCCCACCGTGGCGCCCCCTGTCGGCCCCCACAGGACCCCGCCCCGCCCCCTTCCGCCGCGTGGGGGGGGCGGGTCCTCCCGGGCCGTACCAATCGCGGCGGGACAAGGGGATGACTCCCCGGTGCCCCGTGCCCGGTACCGCGGCCCTACGGAGCTGTGTGCGTGCGGCGGGGCTCCGCCGCCAGCCCGAAGCCCGCGGCCCCGCGACGGTCGGTGCCAGCAGCCCGGCGCGGCGCGGGCGGGGCGCGGAGGCGGGGCCGGCGCCCCCGCGGGTGGTGCGTGCCGGAAGGTTTAAAAGCGGCGGCGGGGGGGAGGCGGCGGTGCTAGAGGAGCCCGCGGCGGGGGATGGCCTGAGGCGCGGTGAGAGCCGCGCGGGGAGCGGGAGCGGAGCGAGGCCGTCGGGGGCCGCGCCCCGGCGCTTTGTCTGCCCGGCTCGAACAAAGGCGGCGCCGCGCCGGCACCCGGGGGAGCACGAGCGGGCGAAGCCGCGTGGGACCGGGATTCCCGAGAACCAGCCCCCACCCGGGGCTCTGCCCGCACCCCTCGGGAGGGGACTTGGATCGGGGTCTGCCTTGGGGGGTGCGGGCAGATCGGCCCCTGCCTGCACCCCCTTCTGCCGGCCCCTCCTGCTGACTCTCCTCTCCCGCCGCCCCCAGGTCCCGTCGGGCAGGATGCGCGGGGGCTGCGCGGCGGCGGTGGCGGTGCCCTGGCTGGCCCTGCTGGCCTTCGCCCGGCAGCCCCCCGAGAAGCCGTCGGCCAGCCCCCATCTCACCCGCCGGCCCTTCCTGGTGGCCTGGAATGTGCCCACCCAAGACTGCAAGCCCCGCTTCCAGGTGTCCTTTGACTTCAGCATCTTCGACTTGGATGCCTCCCCCAACGAGGGCTTCGTGGGGCAGAACCTCACCATCTTCTACAAGGAACGCCTGGGGCTCTACCCCTACTACACCCGCCAAGGTGTGGCCGTCAATGGTGGTGTCCCCCAGAACAGCAGCCTGTCGGAGCATCTCGCCCTCCTCCAGGAGAACATCGAGAAGTACATCCGCTCACCCACCAAAGAAGGGCTGGCTGTCATCGACTGGGAGGAGTGGCGGCCTGTCTGGGCTCGCAACTGGAAGCCCAAGGATATCTACCGGGAGGCGTCACAGGAACTGGTGTTACGGCGTCAGCCCACCTGGCCCCCTGAGAGGGTGAACAAGCAGGCAGCATATGAGTTCGAGATGGCTGCCCAGGAGTTCATGGTGCAAACCCTGCGCAAGGCCAAGAGCTTCCGACCCAAACAGCTCTGGGGGTTCTACCTCTTCCCTGACTGCTACAACCACGACTACAGTAAGAACAAGGAGAGCTACACCGGGCAGTGCCCAGATGTGGAGAAGTCTCGCAATGACCAGCTGAAGTGGCTCTGGCAGGAGAGCATGGCGCTCTACCCCTCCATCTACCTCGATGCGCTCCTGGACTCCACTCCCAACAGCCGCAAGTTTGTGCGGGCGCGGGTGATGGAGGCCATACGCATCTCGCAGAAGCACCACGATGACTACTGCCTACCTGTCTTCGTCTACACCCGGCCCACCTACATCCGCAAGCTGAATGTGCTCAGCCAGGTAGGGCTGGGACATCCTCATTCAAAGCCCTGGGCATCTGGGCTTTGGGGTCAGCTGAGGTGGTTCCTCTGCCTGTGTATCACACCTTGCCCCTGTGGAGCAGGGTGGCTCTGGAGGCTGGTGTCTGCACTCGTGGTGTTACTGGCACCCCATGGTTTGTCTGGTTCCATGTGGTGGGAAGCGGCACCGTTTGGTGTTGGGCTGGCAGCTGGTCCCAGGGAGCAGGAGGGGTGCTTCCTTTCCCAGGACCCCCAGCTCAGCCCTCTCTGGTCTGGATGATGGGGTGCCACAAACTGTTTCCTTTATGGATAGGACTGGCATCAATGGTGACTATCACCAGGGAAGTGCCTGGGAAGTACTGCAGGACTCAGGTCCTGGCAGCTGGGACCCGGGGGTGTGTGAGCCCCCAGCCCCTGTGCTGTGCTGGCTTAGCCCCTGAGGAGGAGGGCAGTATTGGGAAGCCTTGTCCCCAAGTTGTCGGGATAGTCCCTTTTCCCTGGAGCAGAGATTGAGTCTTGCCCCCCTGATGCTGCAAAGGACACTTTGGAGCACACTGTGCTGGGGCAGTGGGTGCTGTATGGGGTCTGTGGGCACTAATCAGACCCTGTCCCCACAGCCAGACCTGATCTCCACCATCGGAGAGAGCGCAGCACTGGGTGCAGCTGGGGCCATTTTGTGGGGTGATGCCATTGACACCAAAAACCGGGTAAGTTTGGGGTCAGTGTGGGAGGGAGGTAGATGGGTGGGAGGGATCACCTGCCCCCAGGGGAGGACCAATGGCTGAGCTGTCCTCTCCATCTGAGGTACTTCTCCTTGGGTCACACCCTGGTGCCTCCCTTTCCCTAGGAGTTGTGCCAATTAATGAAAAACTACCTGGAGGGGGACCTGGGCCGCTACGTGGTGAATGTCACGACAGCAGCAGAGCTCTGCAGCACGACACTGTGCCAGGGCCGGGGTCGCTGCCTCCGCCAGGACAGCCATGCTGATGTCTTCCTCCACCTCAACTCTACCAACTTCCAGCTGCGGCGCCGGGATGCTGACCACCCTGAGCGCCCCCTCTTCTGGGCCGAGGGCCAGCTCTCCTCTGCTGACATACTCTTCCTACGGACCCACTTTCACTGCCACTGCTACCAGGGCTGGCAGGGCAGTGGCTGCCAGACGCGTGCTGGCCCCCGCAGTGATGCCCCTGGCCCTTTGGCACCGCTGGGACTTGGGGTGCTGTGGCTGCTTGCAAGCTGCTGGTACCTGCTCCTGGACTGAGCTGCCCTTTTGTGGCAGTGTAGGAGGAACCTGTTTGATATCCCTACCCTGCCTGGGAGGCAGCTAATCATGGAGGGCAGTCCCTCACTGTGGTGGTGTGGGGGCAGAGCTGTGTGGTTGCCCCGTCTCTACCCACCCTGCTGCAGTGCAGGTGCCTTTCATGGGGATGGGGGGAGGAGGGGGACCCCTCTTCTGTTGTAAGGAGAGGGATTGGGGCAAGAGGGACACGGGGGCGGGGAGCGGGTGCTGCGTGGTGCTGATCCCCCGTGTGCTGCCCCACTCTGAAGCGCTTTACCTCGAATAAAGCTGGTCAGACAGAGACGCGGGCTGATTTGGGGCGGGCACGCACGAGTCACTCAACTCGCGGACACAACCGCCGGGCCGGGCGGGGGTAAGAGGCGTGTGTTGGTATGCAGCTCGGGGAAAGCGCTGCGGCGCTGGGAGCTGCCCCCGGAGCCGCTCGGGGAAGCGGCTGGAGAGGCGGGAGCGGCCCCGCGGAGCCGGAGCGGGCCCGTGGGGCCGGAGCCCCGTGGGCAGCCACGGCAGGGCCACCCACGTGGAGCCTGCGTGCGGCCCGGCCCGGCCCGCCCCGGGCCCGCCCCCAGCGGGATTCCCCGCGTGGCCCTGCCCCCAGCCCCGGGCGGTGTCTGGGATGCGGGGCTGGAGCCCCCGGGACCGGGATCGCCGTGTGGGACATCGTGCTGTACGCCACGGCCGCGGGTAGGTTCAGCCCCGCGGCACCGGGGACACCCCTGCGCCTTCGCGCGTCCTGAGCTCCGCTGTCCCGTGCCACGAGTGTCCCCCAGCGGTGCCCTAGCGTGGCTCCTGTCCCCGACACTGCCCTGCTCTGCCTGTGCCCGTGCAGTCTCTCCGGCCAGTGCCCTGTCCTGAGGGCTGCTCCTGCGTGTGGAGCGGCCCCGCGTGGCACAGCCTCCTCCCTGCCCGCCGCTGAGTCCCCATGCTGTGCTCCCTGTGCCTGCTGTCCTGTGCTGTGGCTGTCGCCAGACCGTGCCCTCCTGTGGCCGCGGTGCCCACGCAGGATATCCCGTGTCGTGCCTGGTCCTGCCCGGTGCCGTGAGCTCCCAGCAGTGCCCTCTTGCCGCCAGGGAATGGCCATCGCTCTCCACTTCCCGAGCGGCGCCCGCCCGGCGCAGCCCGCATCCATCACCGTGACCTTCCTCCCCCCGCCCCGTCCGTGTCTGTTTGTCTTTCCAGCCCACTCATCGCCGGCCAGTCATGGGGTGTTGACTCTGCGCATTCCTTCCCAGCCGAGCCCGCAGCCGCCGCTCATTACGCGGAGCTGACGCTGCTTTCCCACTTCCACTGCTGGGCTCCAGCGGCTGATAAATTCGGGGACTTGGAGGAGGTAGCAGAGCTGACCCTGGATGATCGGCACCGCTTGGGAAAGGAGGTGTGGATTAGTGCCGGTCCTGACTCGGGGATAAAAACATCAAGGCCTGCCCTGCTCTCAGCTCTCCCCAGGCAGCTCCAGGACTCATCCTGAGCACAGCAGCACCATGGCATCAGCATGGTCCTGCTGGGTCCTCCTGCTGCTCCTGCCTGCCCTGACCCACGCTGGGGGACCCAGTCCTGTCCTCATCAACCGCCCCTTTGTCACCATCTGGAACATCCCCAGCCAGCGCTGTGCTGAGAAGTACAATGTCACCCTCAGCCTGGACGTCTTTGATGTGCTGGCCAATGACCAGCAGTCCTTCACTGGGCAGGACATCACCCTCTTCTACAGCGACAAGATGGGTCTCTTCCCCTATTACACATCCGAGGGGGTGCCAGTGAATGGGGGGCTCCCCCAAAATGCCAGCCTGGAGACTCACATCCACCAGGCCACCCAGGACATCAAGATGACCCTGCCCAGCCCTGACTATGGTGGGCTGGCTGTCATCGACTGGGAGAAGTGGCGCCCACTGTGGATTCGCAACTGGGACTCCATGGAGATCTACCAGCAGAAGTCAGAGGAGCTGGTGCAGCAGCAGCACCCGCAGTGGCCCCCCAAGGAGGTGGAGGAGATGGCCAAGCAGCAATTTGAGAAGAGTGCCCGTGATTTCATGAACAAGACCCTGTGGCTGGGCGAGAGCCTCCGTCCCGGTGCCTACTGGGGCTTCTATGGTTTCCCTGACTGCTACAACAATGAATTCGACAGACTGCCCTACAATGCGACGTGCCCGGATGTGGAGCAGCAGAGGAACAGGAATCTGTCCTGGCTCTGGAGGAGCAGCCGGGCGCTCTACCCCAGCATCTACCTGCCCGTCCGCCTCAATGGCACCGGCATGGTGCTCCCCTACGTGCGGCACCGCGTGGCCGAGGCTTTTGCTGTCCAGCGTGGGATCCTTGACGGTGGCATCCCTGTCCTGCCCTACTCTCAGATCGCCTTTGAGCACACTCTGGACTTCCTTTCCCAGGTGATGGGGTTTGGGAATAGTGGGCACCTCTTGGGCTGATGGGTTGGCACCAGGGACTCCTTATCTCTGCTGGATCTTTAATCCAGCCCTCTGCTGGGGCTGCGTGGGGGCTTTGGGCACTGCTGACTTCTCCTCTCCCTGTGGGTGCAGGAGGACCTGGTGAACACCATCGGGGAGAGTGCGGCTCAGGGTGCTGCTGGGATCATTCTCTGGGGCAGCCTGGATTACAGCACCTCCAAGGTGAGTGCAGACAATGGTATGGGGTCCCTGTCAGCAGGGACTCCCAGTTCCTCAGCTGTGTGGGGCTGTGCCACCGAATGCCATTGCAGGAGATTTGCCTGAGGCTGAAGGACTACGTGGAGGGCCCCCTGGGCCACTACATCGTCAATGTGACAGCCAGTGCTGACCTGTGCAGCCAGACCCTGTGCTCTGGCCAGGGCCGCTGCGTGCGCCAGGATGGCCAGCAGGGCTACCTCCACCTGGACCCCTCCCGCTTCACCATCGACCTGCACGCTGGCAAGCCCTGGCTGCTGGCTCAGAGCCTGGAGCCTGGTGAGGACATTTCCAGACTGGCCAGGGAGTTCACCTGCCAGTGCTATGACAAGTGGCAGGGACCCCGCTGTGACACCCGGGGCTTTGCCAAGTGACCCACTGGGGTCAGTCCTCCCACCCTGGGGACGCTGGGGCAGACAGGGTGACACTACCTCAGCACCCTTGCCATGGGGTTGAGAACCTGACTGTAGGGCTCTTAATAAAACCAGAAAGCATCAGCAAACGCCTCCTTGTCTTCTGCTGCAGCACTTTTGGGGTGGGTGGGTCCTCCTGCAACACCTCTACTGCTGTGTGATGCTGCCAAGGGCTGTCCTTTGGGCTGGGGGCTTGGGATGTAATGCCTCAGAGAAACCACGAGGAAAAAAAGAAAATTTATGGGAAAAGACATAGGAAGAGGGGATAGTGGGGGAAGAGGATGAGACAGGGAAGAATGATGGAGAATGGCCAAAGAGTGGAGGCAAAGGGGGTGAAAAGATGTGACTGTGTGGCTGTAGTTGAGGGAGTGTCCAACCCCTCACTGTGCAGAGGAGTGGGCTGACACCAATGCCCCCATGCTGATTTTCCTCTGGATAACCATACGCAAAATAGTTAAGTTCACAAATTATATGCAAAAGCACTGATTCCTGTAACCCAGGCCACAGACTTAACTGCACTTATTTCAAAGCAGCTGGAAGAAGGCATGAAACCCTGGCACAGCTGAGATAAAGATGCTGGCATCTTTATCTGGATGTTCATCTTGGGGTAGGGGAATCCCATGCTCAATTCTCTGATTTTAGGCTCTGATTCAGGTAATCTCTCCTTGTTGGGACTGCACTGCATGGCACAGTGTGTGTACTGGGGACTTACAAAGCTGCACTCTTAATTTTTAAACTGGTTGGTGTAAACCATTGCAGAGTTACTACATTTCTCTTGTTCACTTATTATTATATTGAGGAGGATCTGAGAATACACCACTGGAAACATAATTAGACCTTTGGATTTCCCAGTCACAGCTTTCAGAAACATGCACTCTGTTATTACCTAGCTCTTTGGCAAGCTGGGGGCCCCTGAAAAAATTAGTCATAATTGGATTTTGGCTCAGAATTAATAGTTTTATCTAATTCTTATAGAGATAGCTTGGTAAATATTGTATGTAAATGTTGGAAACAATATTATTTTATTATTTTTTGTATGGGAAATGTGATTTGCCTTAAATGAACACTCAAACACGCTCCTCCCAAGCTACAGGGAATCTGATGTTTGCCCTGTATTAAATGCTGATATTGAAAGCAAAGTTCACCTTGCTATTCACACAAAGAAAATTACCATTAATTTCAAGTCCTCCTTATGCCTGAAAGGGATCAGATCTGTGTGCTTGTAACTTCAGCTAAGTTAATATGCTTCAAGTGTTCAGCTAGTGGTGCCTAACTGGAGGCTGGTCTGAGGTTCTCCTGGACAGCATTATCTCAATCCATTAACCAAACTAAGCACTGAGGTGGGCATCAGGATAGAGACATTTCCTCAGGAGCTGCAGAGGCTCTGGCACTGTCAGAAGCCACAGAAACCCTGTCTCCAGGTGTGCGTCTTTTCTTAAAGAAAACTGAGGCTGGGAAGTGACAGACTTCCTTTATTTCTTGAAACAGCTCATTTTCTCATTATTGAAATAATGCAAACTTAGACATGAAGGCAGTTTGCCACTTTCAAATAATAGCTTTGAATGTGTAAGAGGATTTGCTTCATTCATCCTTATTGTAGCTATTCTTCTGTCCTTGCCCCTCACTGCATCTAAAGACACCCAGGACACGGGATTTCATGTAATTTAGCTTGTCTTGCTCCAGACTCTGCGGAACAGAGACTAAAAAGACATCGCATGTGGTGCCAGCAGACACTGTGGAAGCACTGAACATCTGCTGGGTGTTTTTTGCAGGTCTGAAAGCCTGTACGTGTGTGGAGCTGTGCGAAGCCAGCGCTGCTGCAGGCGGCCCACGCTCGGCAGGAGTGTGCTGGAGAGGAGCCAGCAGCAATCCAGGCACGGCGCTTGGTGTGGGTCACATTTCTGCCCTCGGGGGGGATGTGCTCATGGTGTTGTCACAGCAGCTCCTGTTTTGCATGCTCAGGATGACTGATGAACCTGCTGTGTGCAGAGCTCGCTTGTCCACTGCACTACAGGGTTCACACTAAATCCATTCCGAGGCTTTTTCCACGTGCTGCTCCAAGAAATGAGGGAAGACCGTCACTTAGAACTGTCCTTACATTGCTTGGGTTTTAATTTCAATGACTCATTATTTTTTGTCTATGTTGCTTAAGCCTCATATCTCCACAAATAATCCTAAGTATTTACCATGGTTAGCTTTCCCAAACAGAGAGAATTGAACTGCTGAGTGCTCTGAAGATAGAATGATTATTTTACAATCTAGGATGAAGATACTTGTAGGGAGGAGCCTTTAATTGCTTTGATATAACCAGGACATAAGTAGTTCAGCTGAAGGGTAAGGTCTAGATTAAGTCTTGCATAAAACAGATAGAAGGAAGCCCTTCCAAGCAATTCACAGGAAATTAGTGGCCTGTTATCTACCTAACAAGAAAAGTTCTCATTTGCCTTGTCATCCTGACTAAAAACTGAGAATCTGTATAGAGAGGTATTTCCCACTGATATTTCCAATGATATTGTTGGAAATCAGTTTAGTCAGACACTAGGACATTGTTTTCAGTTTTGTCTTGCATTAACAGCCCACCCTATGGTTAGATGACCAAGGGGGTGATGGTATTTTGAGACCCGCAGAATTTGTTTGAGGACCCCATTAGCTATAATTTGCTGTTGCATTTCCCTTCATCCAAAGGTCTGGACTGAAGCCATAAAATCAAAATCAGATTGCTTCTGCAGCTCTCGCAGCTCTGTGCTGAGCTTCTCCTGACATACAAGTACAAACCTCTCTTGGAAGAAATAAATCCTTCCCAAAAGCAGATCATGGCAACTGTGTGGCTTGAAATTAAAGAGATGGCATGGGAGTCCTTAAAATGTCTTTTATTTCATTCGCATTGCAGTGGAGGCCAGTGGCACCCCGGGCTGGTCACTCAGAGCTCAGGTTGCTCGTGGGTGTGCAAACACTTGGCAACTCAAAGGGAAAGAGAAGGGCTGGGTGCTCTGCCAGCCCGGGGCAGGTTTTGGTCGCTCTGTTTAGCTGCAGTTGCAGAAAGCCCCCCTAACTCACAAACACACACTGCTCTGCTGTGCCCTAAGCTCCCAGGTGAGCAGCTCACCCAGCAGGAGCAGCTGAGAGGGCTCAGAGGTACCTCAGAGAAACATGAGACCAGGAGGAGGAGGAGGAGGCAGCAGCACAGAAAGTGCTTCCAATGACACTTGAGCCCGTGAGCAGCTTGAGGTGCTACCCAGAGCAGCAGAGGTTTCATTGGCTTTGAACAAAGCACCCCCCCATTTACCAGTAGCACTGAGGGTGTGCACAAGGCTTCACTGCTTTCCCATTAATGCTTTTAACTACAACTTGCCACTTCTTTTCCAGGTGCAATGTCAAAGTTCACTTCTGCTTATTGTTTCAAAAGTGAAACATCAGCCCCTACAGAAATAATTTCCAGAGCTTGAATGCAAGACTTTGTATCCCAATCCCCCTTCAGTGTCCCTCAGAGCAGCACTGACTTGAACACAAAATTTTCAAGCTACCAGTTACCTAAAATGAAAGTGGCTCTTTCTTACAATGTCTTTGTAGCTCTGTTTTATGTTTGAAAATCACTCACTCCAAACCTTTTCCCTTCCTTAGGCATTTCTAGAAAAGATGTGGAAAGATTTATAAAAAAACCCCCATATTTAAGAAAGATCTAAAGAGGTCTTCAGGGGCCACAGACTCTGCTACTGCCCTGGACCTGACATCCCTTTGTTTCCGAGAACTAGCAGGAATATCAGCCTTCATTCCTCTGATTCATCAGGCTGCAATTTCAGAAGTTACTTGGAAAAAAAGCAAGCCCCGAAGCACCGTTTGTGGGCTCTCAGTAAGTGTTCAAACATTCAGCACAAACAGCAGACCTTGCTTTATGTTATACAAACAAAAAACGCCTCTGTGCTTGGGAACTTTTCCTGCTTTGTTCCATAACTTTTTTAATCTGCCAGTTCTGGGGCTGGGCAGCAGAGCAGGATTTTCACCACAAGAATGTGGGTGCAGCAGCAGCTCTTTTGTTGTGAGTGCTCCAGGCCAGCCTCAGGCAGGGTTGGTGTGTGGGGTGCAAGGCCTTCCACATTTTCTGCTTGAGAAAAGTGCAGTTTGTGTTTTTCAGTGCTGGTGGGACTGTCAGAGGCAGAACACTTGTCCTATTTGCAGCATCTCCTCTGCTCTGATTTGGCAGCGACTTCGCTCCTAGTTATTTTCCACCCTGGGGCTTTAGAACAGGCAAATCAGTGTCCTGTGCTGGCATTAGTAAATCAGCAGGAGTGTTATCAACAGCCCAAGGAGGGTCAGAGTGAGGCCTTGGGAGTGCTTTGAGTGAGGCTGCTGGCTTGCACTGTACAAAACACCTGGTAAACTCATTTTCCTCCAGTAATATGTTAAAACATATACTGCTCCAAAACTCTGCTCTAATCTGCTGGTACAGACTTCAAGCAAACACCAAATAATATAGCAGAACATTTTGTGGCAACTGTCCTGCATTTGACTGTAACTTCTCAGGAGGAAAAATTTGATTTGACAGGTTACTGGTCCTATTCCCTAATTAAGACAAACAGTTGTAATCCTCTGTGTTGTTGGGCAGAGTTCAAGGTTAGCTTCAGCAAAAACAAACCATGTTAGAATTGAAGCAGGGAAACAAAACCCAACCAACCCCAAAATTTGGAGGCAGAACCTGCCCACAGTGCAAAGCATATATTCTTTATTATCTTATTTGTTTAAATACACACCAACTGATACCTGCACAGGGCAGATACCAGCTGAGATAACACGGAGCTCAATATTTAAGGCTTGGCTTTTCTCACCATAGCAACAAATCTGTAAGGAGAGTAGAGGACATGGATAGCTGGCAGCATCCAGCACAGCAGGGGCAGTGGTGCTGCCAGCCTGACTCTGTCTCAGCAGCACGGTGCCCGATGCAGAACCGTGGGTGTCTGAGCACGAGCACCCAGCGTGCCCTGGGGACCGTGTGTTGTGCAAACCATCAGCAGAATAAACACACAGGTAGGTGTTTGCTTCCTGCTCTTCAAGGCAGTTGGGAAAGAGGGTGCTCTGTGTTTATTGTTATTTTCCTGTTATAAAATAGTGGAAGCGGTGACCCTTGAATGTGGGTCTGCTCTCCCTGACTACATAAACCAGCTCTTGGGGACAAGTGACTCTTCATAGTCACTGGCCTAGAACAGAAGAGCCCTCCAAAGGTACCCTCTTCTCTCTGCACCTCTGCCACTCTACCAAAATTAGCTGGATGAAACAGATTCTCTGTCATAAATCCACGCTGCATTTATTCACATGGACAAACACCTATGTTGCTTTTTATTTTGTGGATTAACACTTGTTCATTCACTCACAGAATCTGATTAATCAGTAATTACATTCAAATTGAATGAAATAACTTGAAAATCTGTCATCAGTGTCTGAAACCAGGTGAGCCCAAGAAAAAATTGCCACCAAAATCTACTTGGAGCTAATCTTCAGGATGTTGGTCAGAAGGGTCATGAAACCTTTTCCACTTCAGTTGTGACTAGAAGGCATAGCAGGAATGCTAATTTTCTGCTAGTTAAAAAAAAAGGGAAAAAAAGAAAAAAAAAGGGTGCCTTATCTTTGTTTTCTAAGCAAGAAAAAATTATTTCTACCTACGCAGGTTTATCACAAAATACCCACCAATGACCAAGAGTAGGGGATTCATCTTTAAAATGCCTTGATCTGGGTTCTTGGTAGAAAAATTTATGTCAGAATTATTTTAACAAGTTGGTTAATTAATGAGGAATCCCCAAGTTAGAAGAGACACACACCAGAGCATTCATTTCCATTATGGTCCAAGCTTGTAATTTATTTCTTCTATCACCCAGACACTGGTGGAAAGAAATGCAACACCAATGCAAGCAATTTGCCAAAAAATGCACTTAATATAATATTTATATAATCTTCTTAGATGCTGCCTGTTGTGAAGGGGAGCTGTGATTAAACATACATTTTTTCTTAGTCAAGGGTTATGGAAAATCTCAGTTGTCTGAGATCAAGAAGCAACACTTGACTACAGCTGCGCCCACAAAAACTGAGCAGCATAAAAATAGCACAGCAGGCACTCCAGCAATGCACACAACAAGATTTCCCTCTTCCAAAGAGCCTGAGAAAGGCCAGGCAAGCTCTTAGGGTCTGACCACACTGGAGATGATAATTCCCACTCCAAAAGATAAGGCTTCCCAAACATCTCAAGTCTCCAGTCTTGGGGTACCTTAACATGCTCCTATGCTTTAGGAGGATACACCTGATTTTTTAAAGACCTTATAGTCTAGACAAAAGGAACAGCTCAGAGAAAGGAAAAAAAAAAGGTACAGCATGAACAGTGACTACAAGGGGACTACATGAATAATTATATTAACTTTTGTTTACTGGCTCACCTATTGCTTTCTGCCTTTTATTCTTCTCCTGAACACTTACAATTTGAGTAAAGATTGCAAATCTATCTTTAGGAAAGAATTGTGCTATCTGGCTGAACTGAATGCAGTGAAATCCAGCATGTGGCCAATTTCCAAGGAATTTAACAAAGCACCCAACAGCTTAAACCTCCCAGCAAAGCTGAGGAACAAAAATCCAATTGATTTACTCGTCTTTAAATGATTGTCATCCAGAGGTAAAAATAATTGGCTCGCACAGGAGCAGGAGGAATGTGACCTGTGAAAAACAATGGGATTGGTGTCCCCAGGCAGTCCAGGCCTGCCCCAGCCACGTTGCTCTGATAAACCCCATCAGATGCTTTCCCTTGCCAAGCAGCTGAAGGAAAAATGTATTTTTGTGGCCTTTTCTTCAGTTCCTTGAAACCACAGAGCCCCATGAAGGGAAAAATATTTTCCAAGGCCTGAAAGTGCAGCAATTTTTCCAATTTAACTATTTTTGAGGAAGGCACAGGACTAAGTCAAACATTTTCCAAATGGATGACCCTGCCTGCTCAGTTTAGCCAAGCACAAGCTAGGATCAAACATCCTAGGCACAAACTGTGAGTATTTACCTTGAACAGTCTTCTCTCCTGCTGAGTTCTCCTAAATGCAAATAAGTTATCAGGTTTATTTATTTCCCTCATGAATGAGTTCCTAGTTCCACTTGCCAAAGTAACTTCACCTTTCCAATTTGGACAAAATCTCAGCAACCTCACTGATGGTTGGCTACACAGACCTTGAGCAAAACCCAAGATTTCTAGCAAGTTTTGCTGTTAATACTAGCATTGATTTATCAGTGATTTAATGTGTTTTGCTTTTAGGAACACTGAAGTCCTCTGCACAGTTAGGGTCCTGCAGTACAGCTTTTGTGGGGGGCCACACAAGGCCAAGGTGTGCCTTGAAAAAAACGCTGTGGAGGAGGATAAACATGGTTAAGCAGGAGAAAAAAAAAACAAAACTAAAGGAAAAGCCTGTTTGATGCCCCGTGAGGCTCTGCCCACCAGCCTGTGCAGGGTTACAGGCTGCCTTCACCACTGGTACTCAGGACCTTTTGTTCTGCCAAAAGGAGTGGAAGTGTCTGGCTGACACTGAGCCACATCTCACCAGCCAGTGGGACAGGGGGTTAACTCTGAACATTTTAATCAACATCAAGCAGTAAGGAATCCTTGTAGATGGGTGGTTTTGTTGGATTTTCTTTGTTTTTAAGGCCAAGGACAGGAGGGTGAGCTGCTGCAGTGCCCAGCCCCCTGAGTTCCTTTTCTGTGCCTCACTACCTGCTGCTTCACACCAGCTGCAAAAAACCCTCTTTTTTTTTTTTTTTTTTTTTTTTTTTTTTTTTTTTTTTTTAATATGAAACACGGGGATAAGGTTTCACTAAGCCCAGAAACTGTGACTAAAAGATGTTTCAAGGGGAGAGCAGCTGAAACCAAGGTCCTCTCTCCTATCCCAGGGCTCAGAATGGTATGATATTTCTTTCAGAGAAACTCTCAGACAACTCCAGTGCCCCTTGCTTCAAGCTGGAAGCAGTCGGTGACCAAAACCAGAGATAACTAAACCAAGTTTTGAGCTGTCTGTGCCAGTGACAAATGCTCTGCTCCAGAACAGCACAGGGACGTGGTGGCTCTGAGTGCCAACCACATCTTCACACTCTTAGCAGTGGACAACAAAGCTTGCTAATGTAGAAAAGGCCA
The DNA here is from genome assembly GCF_021018805.1 of Prinia subflava. Lineage (NCBI taxonomy): Eukaryota > Metazoa > Chordata > Aves > Passeriformes > Cisticolidae > Prinia > Prinia subflava. The sequence goes on from NC_086260.1 coordinate 16,834,999, forward strand.
CAGTTATGTAAAGTCACTTGAGCTCCATAAGAAGAGAAAGCAAACTAATCATTAATGCTTCAGATGAAATCATAGAGAGTTAATAAGGGTTAAGGATTGCCAAGAAGGTGGACACAGGTGATTTCCACCTCCAAAGAGCCCAACACTCGCACTCTGGCACCTTGAGGAGCCATTCAGCTCTAGGAGCTGCACAAGGAGCTGGATCTTGCTTTGACAGTTCCCACAAACAAAAAGCAGCATTCCTCAGCATTGCACCAACAGTGAAATGCTTTTCTCCTGTGTTTGCCCTCAGTTCCTAGAAAATCACATTTCCAGAGGGGCTGTTACAGCCTAGGATTGGAGGAGCAGTGGGGCCTGGTCTCTCAGGCCAAAGGAACTCAGTCCTTGCTCTGAGTCACCACACACACAAATACACTTGAAGGAAGGGATACCAAGCATCCTACTGACCTCAGCTGCTGAGTTTCCTCATTGCAGGAGGCATCATCACCTGGAGATAAGCATGCAACTCTCCCTGTCTAAAAAATCCACACCAACAAAGCACCCTTTTGTTCATGTGGCGTAATTTCTATGAGCAATTCAGAAGTTGTACTTTATTAACTAAAGTTTTACAGCATCAGGTGATGCCCAGGCAGAGCCAGCATAGTTACAATGCTTATGCTGCCAATGGGGATCTGAAACCAGGTGCCCAGACAGTAAACTTAGAATTGATATCACTCGGAGATAACTTGGGAAGCAGTATGGAGGTATGTAGGTAGATGAAAAGACATCCTGACAAGGTAAAGAAAATTTGTATGTGAATTTTAAGTAAAAAAAAAAAAAAAAAAAAAAAAAAAAAAAATCTTAACTCCATTGCTTATGTCGACCATTTTCATGTTAAAAGGGACATTATTCTGATTTTTCACTAGTAAGTGGCTTTAGACTGATGCTTCCTTAATCTTTCATTTTCTGTCTGGCCCCTCTCTCATCTGCAGTGGCGTTTCCCCCTCACCAAACTTGTGTTTGCCTATCTCTGCAGGCCAAAGGCACAGAAAGTCAGATAACTCTCCTGAGCACAGTGCTGCCTCTCCAGCTCTCACCCCAGTGCAGGGCAGGGTGATAACAGCTCTGGAGTTCCTAAACACTCCCTTTCAGCTCATCTCTGCCCCAGGGGAACAGCCTTACACAATTACAAAGACGTGAGGAAAGGCAGCCACAAAAGTAACCTGCCCCAACCTGAACAAAAGAACAAACGCACTTCGCTATCACCGCAAGGACGGTATAAAGACCTCGAGGACTTTCGTCATTAAGCTCCAGCCTGTGTTGGGGGGATGCTGTATGGCCAGGGCAGCGAAAGGCTGCAGCCCAGAGCAGCCGGGTGGCTGTGCCCGTAGAGGCTCTGTGTGCCCAGGCTGGCTTCCCCTGGGGCTGCTCCGGGTCCCTGGAAGGTGGATCCAGCCCCGGCCGCTCTCCTTGCCCTGCCTGAGGCTGTCGGTGCCCTGAGATCCTCCGGTGCTCTGAGCCGCTCCGAGCGCTCGCTGCCGCCCAGAGCCCCGCTCCCCCGGCCCTGCCGATCCGCACCTCCTTCCCCGCCGGCTGCATCACACCCCGCTCTCCAAAATGGCCACAGCCACCCCACCTCCCTCACGTCTACTTGAATTTTTACTTAGCAATTTATTTTAAATTTCGGCTCGTTTAAACTAAACACGGAGCCCTGGGGAGCAGAGAGCGGAGGGACGGCGGCGGTCCCGGCAGGAAGCGGGCCATGGTGCGGTGCGGTGCTGGGCCAGGCCGGGCCGGGCCGTGGCTGAGGTGCGCTCCCCGCTCCCCTCAGTCCCTCCGCACCCCCCGGGCTGAGCGGGGCGGGCGCTCCGCCGGGGCGGGCGCTGCCCGGGGCCGCTCCCTCCGCCCCGCCCCGCCCGGCGCGGGGCGCGCACACCCGCGGGCAGCTCCGCGGGGCTCCCGCGGCCCTGCGGCCCTGCGTGCCGTGCCAGCCTCCGCCGGAGCGGAGCGCAGCCCAGCCCGCCGCCCATGTGGGGCTGCCGCCGCCGCGGCCGCTGCCCTCAGGGCCGGCGCTGCCGAGGTAGGACCGACCCCCGGGCCCCCGCGCCGCCGCCGCTCCCCTCACGCCCCCGGCTTCCCGCCCGCGGGGCAGCCCCCAGAGCCCCTCCGAGGGCAAGGCTGAAGGGGGAAGGTGGGGTTTTCCTGGACCCCCCTGGTCGGGATTTTCCCTCCCGGTTCCAGCGAGGAGTGAGGGTGCCCGGCATCTCAGAAAGCTGGGAAATGGGAATTGCGGCTTCTGCTGGAACAGCCCTGGGTAAAGGAGGGTTTGGGAGATGTGGCGTGGAAAGAGGGAATCGTAGTGTACCAGCAGCTGTTTGCTTGCCGAGTTATTTTTGGAGATTGCTTTGGCGTGATGGACTTTTTTTTTTTTTTTTTTTTTTTAACTGTCTGTGGGAAGGCGGGTTTACATCTCACTCCTCCAAGCCTCGGTGCCTTCCATTGGCTGAGGAAAGGCGTAAAACCAGTGCTCTGACAAATACCGATCTAACTGGTTAGCTCTTCCCTTGTTCCTGAGGGCAACTCCATAAAAAGCACATAATCTGCACCTTTTTTACCTTCCTTCGTGAGATTTGGCTGCTGGCTCGTCGGGGCCTTCCTTGGAAAGGGCTGTCTCTCCCTGGGGACCGAGGTCTGGCCTGTTTGTGAGGCACTTTGTGTAATACAGGGTGACAGCTGTGACGCAAGTGCACCAAAACTTCTGAACACAGCCTCAGCCACGGCTGTGTTTGGATATAATTTCCCCACTTTCTAGGAAAATTGTATTATGTAGGCTACATTAGAAGATAACCCAGGCGCTGCTGCTGCGGGGCAGGATGGGGATGGGGAGGCAGAGATGGATGTGGCAGTGAGGGTGTTGTGCCCAGGTTTGGTAACAGGACCCTGAGCTGCTGGTGCCACACACAGCCGGGTGTCCTCGGGGACACAGTGGCTGTGGCTGCTGCCAGTGAGTCCCAGGCTGGCTCCTGTTTACAGCCATCACTCTGCTGCTGCCAGCCTTGCAGTGGGCAGCTCCCTGCTTGCTCCGTGCCTGGCTCCAGCCAAGGGCATGGAAAGGGATTTCAGTAAGGTTGGTGTTTCAGAACCTCTGGGATTAGGAGGGGGACCTCCATTCTGCTGTTGAAACGTGGTGATGACCATTGATTTGTGGCCCCTTCACTGCCCCTTTGGTCATTCCCACGATGCTTGTGCTGGAGCCTTCCACGAGCAGGGATTTGTTGGCTGTGCCAGGGGAATTGGATGCTGCTCTTGTCAACACCTGGCTCCTTGTTGGCTCTGTAGCAGGTCCATGGTGCTCGTGTGGCTCTTTGAGTTGTGAGGAGGAAAATAAAGACGTTAACACCGAAGAAACTTGAAGACTCTCTAAGACTTTTAGATCTTTAAAGATGTTAATTTTGAATTTAACTTTTTATATTGGCAAATGCCAATATAAAAACTGTTCATTTGAGGCAAAAACATACTAAACCAACTACAACTTGGAGCAATCCCATACAGGACTGATTGATTTTGTAGTGCTTTGTGTAGAGCTGAAGATGGGACTGAATAAGTGCCCGTTGTGGGACCTCTGATGCTCGTCCAGTGTGTTGCAGAGCAGTTTGCAAAGTTTCCAGTCAGTTTGCTTAATGTGACCTTACTCAGCTCTGAGGCACTCCCATAATTATGGCTGCAATTAAAGGCAATAACATCCATTTACATAAGATGCCAGTCCTTTTAAATCGGTGCATCATCTAATGAGAGCATTCATGTAGGGATAGCTGTGCAGGATGAGGACCCAAAGCTGAGAGCGTTTTGGGGAGGATTTGGTTTCAGAACTTTCTTGAGGTCATTCGAAGGAAGGATCTGCTATGAAATAGGACATTTTATTATGAAAACGTACTGATTTATAAATACAACCCTTACTATCAACCAGGATGTTGTTGAATTGAGTGATTGTAACACTTTATTTTTTTAATGTATCATCCATCCAATTAAAAAAAAAAACCAAACCAGCCTGGTTGCACCAGTATTTTTCTCAGTTTGATTACGTCAATGTTCCTTCTGCCCTTATGAGTAAGAGATTTGGCAAATCCCACTTGTGGACAGTATTTAATTGCTGGTGAAGCACTGCAGATGTGTTCTGAATGGCTCACTGGACTTCCATGGTTTCCTTGGGGCTTAACCTCTGCATATGATGCCCACAGATTTGCCCTTGAGATAAATATAAATCTGAGACTTGGAAGTGCTGGAAAAGATCATGTATTTGGGGAATACTTGGGCCATCTTCTGAAAGAAATGACCTGGTGGAGTATTCCCACCTTCCCACTCTGTATGTTTTGTTCTGTTTCTCTTTTTTGATTAGTTTGTTTTAATTTACTGAATGTGGTGTAAGCTTGTGCCCCACACCCTGGGTGGGGCTTCTTGGGAAGAGTCACAAGGCCAGTGTAGTAGAAAGGGTAAAAACTCAAAAAATACAAGTGAGGAGGCACCAGCCGTGAGCCTGAGAAGTGCAGGGTTCCTTGGATCTGCACAGCTTTTCCCCAGAAGCCATTTTTTCCCATTATAAGAGAAATAATTAGTCTGTTAACCTTTTCTCACAGGCAAAGTGCTCGGCCTCTGGTGTCTGAGACCATAAGAGGTTAAGTAATTAAATTGTAAAAGGGAGTAAAAGAGAATAATCAACTCCAAACTCCTTAGTCTGTCTAGCTGGGCTCTCCAGCATCTAAAATTAGGTAATTTAGGTTGCTTGCTGATTGCAGTAGATTTTTACCAGGCACTCAGAGTGGGGCTGCAGGAGAGGGTCCCACATTGCTTCTCACAGGTTGTTATTTCCAGCAGTGGTGGGTTGGCTTTGGGCACGGTTTGGTCGTGCAGAGGGGCAGTGCCAGGGGCAGTGCCAGGGGCAGCTCTGGCCTGGGCTGCTCTTTCAAGGTTCCACCGTGGGGCCAGGGTGGCTGATAAACCAGGCTTTTTCCTGAGTGCCTGCCAAAACCTGGCCCCAAGTATGGTAATCACTCACTAATTATGAATCCTAATCTCCAGACGTACTGAACCTGTTACCCGCTGAGGTGCTGACCTGGTGAAGTAAAATCACAGGATGGTGTGGGTTGGAAGGGACCTTAAAGTTCATCCTATCCCACCCCCTGCCATGAGCAGGGGCACTTTCTACTGTCCCAGGGGTCTGAAATCCCATCCCACCTGACCTTGGACATCTCCAGGGATGAGGCAGCCACAGGTTCTCTGAGCACCCTGTGCCACGGCCTCACCACCCTCAGGGGGAAGGATTTGTTCCTAATATCCCATCTAACCCTGCCCTCTGCCAGTTTAAATCTGTTCCCCCTTGTCCTGCCACTCCATGCTCTTGTCAAGAGGTCCTGCAGCTCTCTTGGAGCCCCTTTAGGCACTGGAAGGTGCTATAATATCTCCCAGAGCCTTCCCTTCCCCAAAATCACTTTGGTGTGCTGAGCCTGTGAATTTGTGTCCATTCAAAGAAAAGAAATACTTGGGGTTTTTTTGTGTAAAATGTGTCAGCTTGCCTGTGCTATTACAACAGTACAGTTTTAAGTACCTTTAGGGCTGTGTTTTGATTCTGCCAAACTCAACTCTCATTTGAGAAGCTGCTGAATGAGGAGCTCTCCTGGAGGTTGGTGCCTGCAACATTTAAGGGTCTGAAGTAATGCACTGGAATTAATCCTGAAGCCCTGAAGCATTGAGCTGCCATGAATACAAATGATGAGCCTCTTAATTGCAACTGACTTGTATCCATGTGGTGGATAAAAAGGATGTTTTGCAAATGTTTTATTAATAAAATGGGATGGATTTGTCATGAGTGCCCTTGTAGAAATAATGTCCCGGTTCCATTTAAACATGGAATTTAAAGCTGTGATTTCTGCACTTGGATATCTGAAATGCCTGTATGGCATTAGTTTCCAGGTGATTCAGTACATTACTATATTGTTTACAGGCTATGCATGAGTTGAAAAATGGAGGAAAAGATATAAAAAAAGGTGAATAATGGATTTTAAGTTCTTGTCTCTCTTTTTGACTGAAGGTGAGCTTCAGTCAAAGCTCACCTTCAGGTTCAGGGTTGCCTGAACTCCTTCCTGGGTAGTTATTTTAAAAAAATATTCTCTTCTGTTTCTGCATGGTGCCCTGTCTTTGTGTGGAGCTGGCTTCACACATGTTGAGCCTTGGGCATTGCCGGGGGAGCTGTGTGATCCAGGCTCCCTGGCTGTGTTCTCCTCCAAGCAGGAGCTCCAGCAGCCCCTGCCAGCCCCAGATCTGCTGCGGGGTTGGTGCCTGTCAGCAGTGACACCTAAAAATGGCTGGGACGTGCTGTTCCTGCCTCTCTGGGAAAAGCCGCTCGTGGTGCCGCTCCCCTGGCACGGCATCCCCACGTGAGGGATTCTCCATGTGCACACAGCAGCAGACATGGGGAGGTGTCTCAGCCAGAGGGCTGAGTTTGATCCTGCCTGTTTTAGGTGCCTAAATGTGGATGTTTCCCTAAGCAGCAAGAAATCCCCTCGTCTGGGTTAAGTGCAGTCTGCCAGTGGATAGTATAAATCTAAACATGGAAAGATGAAATATTTGTGGGGATTTATTGTAGCTAAAAGTTTCTATATTAAAAATTTTATAGAAGTTTCTACTACACCCACTCTTTTGACATAAGGAGCACAACCACCATGAGCTGTTTTAGTGCATCTGAAACTGCTTCTGACCAATGACCACTGACACTCTTTGCATTTAAGGCTGGCTTTTCCTTCCTTTTAAGTTTCCTTTTATAGTCATATATGTCCCTGGAAATCTAATTGATGTTGTTGGTTAATAACAAGAAACATTTGTTGTTCATAGGAACCCTGTTGATATCCTTGAGCTGTGCAGCATTTACCTTCTGCATTAAGGAGGGGGGGAAAAGAGCTTTGTATTTTTTTTTCTGTTACCCATGTGAAAGTGGTTTCCCCAAAACAATGAGCAGATTTCAGGGGTTCATGACCTCTTGCAATTAGAAAATGTCAGATGGCTTGTGAGAGGTGGACTGATGGGCCAGAGGAGGAGGGGGAGCAGCCCTGTTACTGCTGCAGTTGTTACTCAGTTTTGGTGGGAGCTCAGTCTCACAGATTCTTCTTTATTTTTCCCTGAGAAATGCCCCATTTGGGGATTAGAGGAGCTTAAAAATCCAAGCAGTTTCTGAAGAGATATCTCCCACAGATTTATGTCTTGGGGTTTTAACAGATTTTTCTCCCCCAGGCTGGGCCAGTTCCAGGGGCTTGGGCCTGTCTGTTGTCAGTCCCAGGTCTGATGGGACCAGCTCAAAGCACTGTGTGTCCTGGGAGCATTGGGAGGGCACCTCTTCCCTCCTGCCAGCCACTTTTCATTAAAATGTGGAAAACTAATGTTTCAAATACCTCTGTCCTGTGTGAAAGAAGGTTCAGCTGTCCCTGGTGGTGAGGGGGGACCTGAGCAGGCACAGACCGACCCAGGGTGGTTGTCTGGAGCCAGCAGTCCTGGACAGCTGGTGTTTCACTGGGGGTGGGGGAGTGTGAGGGCTGCTGTGCTCATTTGCTTCTGATTCCCTTGCTTTGTTTGCTGTTTTTGTATCCTGTTCGGCGTTCAATTGATATTTAAATTTTGAAATGTGTTTTTACACATTCTGGTGCCAAAGGCTGTCCCTTATGCCATATGTGATGGAGTACGGCCTTCTGTGCACCTGAATAATTTTTTGTATTTTCTCTAGGGACACACTTGTGCTGTACCAAAGTCATTTTTTCAAAATATAATGAGAACTCAGGTGGACTGCTTTTTAAAATTTGTTTTAAAGAGAAGGCTTCTTTAGTACTATTATACTGGAGCATCACTTGGTGACTGTTTCCCCTTGAAGAGTTTAATGTGTAGCATTTGTGCTGTTTAGCCTGTCTGCATTCTGTAAATCTGATTATTTTGGCTGTCATAATTTCATTACTCTTATTAAGCTTCCTCATTTGCATATTGATCCTGTTAGTCTCAGGAAGCTGATAAGCCATCTAAGTCTACTTGCAAAATGCACAGAAAATGAGAAATCTGCCCTGGAGGCTCTGAATATTGAGATTCTTGTGATTTAGATCTGTGTGTCTGGCCTGTATTTTTCCCCCTTCGGTGCTGTTTTAGACTACCTGACTTCACTGCAGTGTGCCAAATTAGGATGAATTTCTGCTTTTATTATAAATTCTGTCACTGGTAGCTTTGGAGAAGCTCTGCTCTGGTTTGCTTGTATTTTTATTTGGATGAATACCCTCCTTTTTCACAGAGCTTAAGAATATTTCCAGCAGCAGCTGGCGTCACATATGCTGTGAGTTGTTTTCCTCCTTGTGTCAGTGTCAGTTTTCCATGCTGGCTTTCCAGACGGATTTATTCTTTACTTTCACAAAACCTGCTTTGCTGTTGCCTGTGGGGCATGCAGGAACCCAAATGTAACTGAGAGGACTTGGGGCCCCTTGGTCTTTGCTCTTGCTTCCATTGCTGTGGGCTTTTCTCTACCTGTTCTATAACAGGCTGGACTATCCTCTGCTGGACCTTTAACTCCTGTCCCCCTTTTTAAGACTTGTTCTGGCTCTTGGCAAAGTCTAGTCCCTCTTACAAGGTGAGGTTGTACCCCTGTCCCTCAGCCTCTCCTATCCCAGGGCTGCTTTGGGTGCTGCTCTCTGTTTACGTGTTATTTATGTCACTGAAACGTCTGCAGGCCCCTGTTTTGTTCCTCTCTGCAGGTTCCAATGAATTGTTGTTCTTCCTTTGGTGATGTTCTTCGCCCCTCCTGGTCCAGCCTTTCCTCCTCCTCCCACGGTTTGACCTTGTCTTGCTCTGGTGTCCCTGTGCCCTTTTCCAGGCGTTCACACGGCTTCAGCTTCTGTTAAGTGCTGATGACTCACGGATTCACTCTACACCTGCCAGGGTTTGTCACCCAGCCCAGTGGCTCTTTTCCTCCTTGCCTTTTTCCCCTTTGAGTTCCCCATCAGTCATTCAGTATTTCACACCCTAAACCCCGGGTGGTGCTTCCCAAGTTCTCTTATCTCCTGTCTTTAAAGTGCTGCCATCTTACATGTTGCTCTTTCCCGAAGCCTTGAAGATTTTAAAAAAATTAATCTGGTGTACTTCATGCATTTTAATCACATGCAAATTTTGTGTACTCTTTGTTGTCAGTATATTCTCCTTTTTCATCTCATCAGACAACTTTCCTAATGCATGTAGTAAGTTTTTACAGATGTTTCCCTTTGAGGTGACAGCTCTTGTGGAATTGAACTTGTGAAGTCAGTTGATAGCATTTGGTTTTAAAGATGGTGTAAAGTTATACTCTGAGAAGGCAGCTGCCCTTGTTTAATATATTTTTTTTTATTTAGCAGCATAGACCTACTGTTATGAGCAAGTGGGATTCATAGGATCCTAGCTGAGTGACAGGAGAAAGGATGTGTATACACCAGAAATGTTCAAATATCTAATATAAAAGTAGCTGAGCATAATTCATAAGCCTGTCAGCCTGGGAAAGGGCTGTCTGTTGTACTTAAATCTGTCAGTCCTTTCCTTGTGCTTCCTTTAATTACATTACTACTCATACCTTCAAACTGGGAACTGGGGAGGATTTCTAATATGCTTGGTGATTGAAAAGGAGTAGAGAGCTTTGAGGTGATAGAGGCACTTTCAGCCTGCTTAGCACAGGTTGCTTGTAAGCAGGCTCAAGAGGCACAAAGACAGACATCCCCATGGATGCAGGTGTGTTTTTGTTTTCCCTTCCCTTTCAAATACTACAGATTAATCCAGCCCTTGTTTTCCATGGTTGAATGATGGATATCAGGTGACTGAAGTGGACTTGCTGCTCTATGGGGCAGTGTCTGAGGGTGCACCCACCATGCAGGGGCTGTGCCAGGCTGTTCGTGCTGTTGCTGTAGTAACAACGTCAGGTTCTACCAGAACAATGTGCAGGAATGCTCTCCTCAGTGCACTTGCCATCTTGGAAACCCGGGATTTTCAATTAACCCCTGGACATGTGAATGTAAATAGGCAATTTGTGCAAATGCTGTGTTTTCATGTCCTTTTTTGGCACTTCTCACAAGCACAGGCCCCCTCATGTAAATAGTTTGGAGTCCCTGGTAACCCTGGCAAGAGGGTTTATCTACAAAGGGCATTTTAACTCTGGGTTGCACTTAGAAAACATGAATAATGGATGCCATCTTTCCTTTATGTTGCATCATAACAGGAAGACTTAAAATGTTGCTCAACTCCATGATGATGGGAATAGTTTTAAGCAACACCTGGAAGTACCACTTGAGAATCTTGCCTGTTTTTCAGGGAAATAATTTCTGTGTTCTCTCAGAGGTAAAGATGGGAGAGGACTGCTTGGACTGAAGGTGTAAAGATTTAGTGATTTGTCCTTCAGATTTAACAAACAGAATTAATGCAGGCTAGCCTTAAATCTACCCCTAATGCCAGCCTTAACACAGGAAACTTCCTTGTGTGAAAACAACAGCATCTCATCAAAAGATTTATCTCCAGACATTAAATTGCTCCCACATTTAAAAGATATCAGTTATTTATTCTGAAATGTGATAAACATCTATACTAACATATTTATATACTTAGAAGAAAGGAAAATACACTGAATAGCCAAGCCTTGAGGAATGGTTCACATAAAGATACCAAAGGTGTATATTATTTTAGTTGATATTGCTGTTTCTGTCAGTCTCAGCCTTTGCTCTGGGGTTCTCATGCAGTCCATGTGTTGGTGAGATGAGGTTCTGCTGATAACATGTATCTCCCCAAGTAATCTTAGATATCTCCCCTGATACAGTTTAATGCCTGCAGTGCAAGGAGTGAGTTCTCCAGACAGCAATCTAAGAGTTTATGGGTCCAATTCTCGCAATAAAACCTTTGTGTGGCAGGTGCTTGTTTCCTGATGGTTGGGTCGTCATGGTTTGGAAAACACAGCCATGCTGGAATCCAGCCACACATGAACACTGCTCTCAGGGATACCTCATTGCTTTGCATGCACTGTGAATAACTCGATGTTTCAGTAGACAACGAGGAAAATACCACAAAAGCAAATTGCTGTGGGAATTACCTGTCTCTCCAGCCAAGTAAGTGTGGTGTGAGGCTCCTGAGTGCCCAAACCCTGTCAGATCTTCCCTTGTATCAGATGTGTTGATGGTTGTTGGAATAGATAAGAACTTGTTTTCTTGCTAATTTCCCTGACATGAACATTTTCTGTTTGGATGAATTATTTTTCTTATCTATGCTAAGGAATATTTTGTTTCAGCTGAATCTGAATTTCAGGAATCTCTTAAGTATCTGTATTTATATGGCTTTGTCTGTGTGGGATCTTGGGTGTTGTTTAAATCTGTTCCCAGTTAGCACTGAAGAATTTTCTTCTCCTTAGCAGTAGCTTATTCCCATCTAAAACAGGATTCCATCTGGGTATTTGCTATCAGTCTCTTTGATGGATTGATCTGTAGCCATGAAATCTGGTAGTAAAATGAGCCCTTACAAAATAATTCCTGAAGGTGTGTCTTGCTGAGAGCAGATTCTTGGTTTACTTATGAGTTCTTAATGGATTTTTGCTCGTCTTTGGGGTAGCTGTCTACTCAAGACAACTGGAACATTTTCCCTTTAGGCAGTGATAGGAAATAAGATGCAGAGTGGATGGTGCCTCTAATAAAACCTACTTGTTGTTCAGAAGAAATGAAGGAAGTGCTAGGGCTGTGTATCACAAGGCCTGGCCCTTGTGATTTCAGTTGGTTTGGAATCAAGTCCCAGATGGAAGGACCTGTGGAGATGGTCTGGGGAACCTGCTGAACTTGTCATGTGGGGTGCTTGAAATTTTTGGGGACTTAGTGGGCTATTTGTCATTTTTGCTGGGTTGACTCCTGGGACAACAAAAAGGAGGATGGCACTTCGGGTTGAGGAGGGAACCATAGGCAGCCTTGATGAGACTGGAAGTCTTCATTTAAGAAGCTGATGTAACAAAATGTCCTGAGAGCCTGGACTGAGAAGGTGTGAGTCAGTGTATGTCACTCTGCTAACCCAGCACTGCACCTCTCTGCCTTGATTGCTCATTGTGCTTGCTAAGCTCTGAATGGGGAAGAACTTACTCTGTTCTCTGTGGGAAGCTCTGTGAGCAGCTTTTAGCTCCTGAGGGATCTCCTGTGGAGGATGACTGTTCACAAGGCATACTCTGTGTCATCCTCCAGGAGCTCAGGAACAGCCCAGGAAGGAAGAGAGGTGCTCTTTTTGGTGCAGCTTCCTTAATCTCTGGTTTTCCTTGGCAACTGAACAGCCAGGCTGGGTTAGTACCTGGCTTCCAGAAGTCACAAGATACTGAGCAGGAGGGCATTGTGTTTTAGGCAGGTTGTTGTTAGGGACTCCTCTTGCACAGGGAGGAAAAACCTGCCAGGCTTGATCTGCACTTCAGGAATATGGGAATTACCTGGAGGAGAGCACTCTGTTCCCTGCTGAGATCTAAGTGTAACAAGGGATGTGACAGAACAGGCCAAGTGTCCCTGATGCTCTGCAGCAGCTTTGATCATCGTAGCAAAAACTGGGTGCATTTACAAATCTTTTCACCATGTAAGAGCACCCCAACAAATACTTAGTCAATAAACCCCATCAGCAATGTGCCTCACATCAGCTGAGTGCGGGGAAATCTCTCCCATTCCACCTGAAACCCAGTTTTGAAATGCTGGACTGTTGTTACTTGTGAACAGAAAGGGTGAAGCATAGTTGTGTGTTTGGTCACTGACTCCTCTCATTGGCTTGCAGTGTTGTAACAGCCTTGTATAAATTAGATCGCTGCTGTCCTGGGGTGGTGCTTCCAGCTGCATAGATTTTGGCCAATGAAGGACTGCCACCAGCCTGCTGAAGGTACATTTCATTTTTTTTAAAGAGAAAATCAGTTATAAGTTCAACATCCTGTCTGCTTTATACAAACACTGATGCAGTGTGGCAGGCTGCCTGTTAGCTGGTCAGACCCAGCCAATCCATGTGAAACTGGGGAGCTTTGGATGGATATCAAAGCTGGGTGTGTAAGATATGTGTGTGGCTGAAGGCTGTGCTGGTGTGTGTCTGTATTTCTTGAATAACAGCCATAAGTAATGATCATTGCAAAGTCTGTGTTCCTCTGTCTCCTCAATTTGTGGTGAAACAAAACTGGTGCTGTGCTAGTGGTGATGTCTTTTGAGTGTTTTTAAGTGGGAAGCCTCATAGCCCTGTCTCTGCACCTTCTTAAATGGGGATAAGAACTTAAACTCTCATCTCTCCCCCTCTCACTATTGCCAGATGTAGAAAATGCAGATGCCAATCTTAGGATGGGATCATTTAAACTCGTTCCTGTCACTTTGAGCTGGAGCAGAGATCTGCCATTTGCAATAGAGAGGGTTTGGATTTAGGTTTTTCCCAGCTGATCATTGCCAGTTTTGTGTACAGAGGTCAAGGACTGTGGGTTTTGTCAAAGTAGATAGCTGGGAATGTGGAACTGCAAATCCCATGACTTATTGGAAGGAGAATTACTTTAGAGAAATTGAAGTAATAGATTAACCATGAAATATAATTTGTTGGTGTTTATATCTAGAAAGAAATGGGATATTTGGTTCTGAGTGTGGACTCACTCCTCCCAGTATTTTTTTTTTTTTTTCATTTGGATTAAGAAATGACTCAGGGCCCGTAGATGGGTTTTCCTTCCCTGGTTCTTCCTGTAAACTCTGACTCTACCATGCATGCTTAAAGCCAAATCGTGATGTGTTTTAGTCCTGCGGAGCTTTGCTATCTCCTGGCACGGCAACACCGGTGTCACTTGGCTGTGACAATGCCTTTCTGAAGGGTAACAGGGAAATTCATTTTTTCCCGGAGAACTGTTTGGGCACGGGCGGCTGGGCGGGCTTGGAGCAGTTCTCAGCACAGGGATGGCCAGCGCTCTGTGTCTCCCCACCGGGCTGTTTGTGTGTCTGTGTGTGTGTGTCCCCTCCGGGCCGCGTGTGTGTGTCCCTGGGCTGTCTGTGTATGTGTCCCCCACCGCAGGCTGAGCTCTGTGTGTCGTCCCCACCCCTGCCCCGGAGTAGGTTGTGTCTCCCCCCGGGATCTCTGTGTCCCTCCCGGGCTCTGTGTGTCCCCCCCCTCCCCCCGGGCTCTGTCTCTGTGTCCTTCCCTCCCCCCCGGGCTCTGTGTCCTCCCCTCCCCGATCTCTGTGTGTCGTGTGTCCCTCCCCGTCCCCCCCGGGGTCTCTGTGTGTCCCCCTCCCCGGGCTCTGTGTGTGTGTGTGTCCCCCCCGGGCTCTGTGTCCCCTCTGTGTCCCCGCTGTGCCGGGTCTGTGCCTTTGCTCGCGGCAGCCACCAGGGGGCGCCTGCGCAGTGCCCGCGGAGGGGCCAGGGCGCCCCCTGGCGGCGCGGGCGCTCCCGTCACCCGCGGGAGCCTGAGGGGTGTCCCCGATGTCCCCGCGGTGTCCCCGCGGTGTCCCCGGGCGATGCCGGAACGCTCCAGAACCCCCTGACTCCCGCTGGCTGTGCTCATGCCTCGTTGTCCAGCCGCAGATCCGTGCTGGCTCTCAGCTCGGAGCCCCTGCGCTGCAGGAGGGCTGTGGGTGTGTTTGTCGTGAGCCGGGTGTGCTCGGGCTGCTGAGGGCTCCCCCGGAGACAGGCGAGTCTTCTTCCCCTGCTCCAAGTGTGCTGCTGGAGAGGTGGTGGAGGGACGGGAGGAAGAGATGGTGCGTGGTTTATGGATGTTTTATGGGCTGTCAGACTAAAGAGTGATATCTTTACTAGGGAAATGAGATACGTGGAAATTACTTGCACGTATTATGAACCTTGGATTATATGGCTGCCATATGATACAGCACGTCCACAGATACAAGTTGGGTTTCTGTAGGATCAAGCAGAAACCGTGGTTCAGTTTCTTTTATTTCTCCTTGTCTATAAATAATTACCATTCGCTGTAGGCATCAAACCCCAAGTTTCCTGTTGTGTCAGTCAGTTGTTTCCAGAGAATGAGTGTGACTTTGTCACTTGGCTCAAGCACGGTATTTCCATGCTGCAGCTCATTTTCCAAGACTTCCCTTCCCCTTGATGTTTTGCCTCTGGAGGGAGGTGGTTTCTCAGGTAAGCTCCCTGCTCACCATGGCCCTGAGAGCAGATGCTTTGTGTAAAAGCCTTCCCAGGCGTAAAGGCTTGTTCATGGTTTCTCTGTAGCAAACAAAGCTCTTCACCTGCAGGCATCAGCTCTGCTCCTCCAGCCTTTGTATGAAGACAGCAGCTGATGACAATGAGATTCTGCAGAAGGTGATCTCTGTCATTTATTGGGAATCTAACGAACAACACTTGTTTCCCTTCATTCCTTCAGGAAGTGAATCTAGTCCTGTTGGAAACCATGTTTTGAAACAAGACCTCGGGAGTAGCACAGAATTTCTGTATTTGCTTTCTCTGTGTCCTTGGTAAAATAGCTCATTACTGCACTGATGTTTAAAAACAAACCACAAAACAACTAATCCTTGAATACAACATAATCACATAAGCTTATTGTCAAACAAGCTGAACTCTTTGCCTCACAGAAACAAAGGCTAGCAGGTGTCTCTGAAAACCTGTAATGCTATTACAGACACCTGAAAAACCCTTAACTGAAGTTTTGTGCAGGTGCCACTGGTTTGAATCTGCCTGAGCAGAAAGGAATTGATTAATTGGCCTTGAGCCTGGTACTTTGAGGATGAGACTTGGAAACGTGGTCATTCACCCCACAGACTTCTGAAAATGCTGTTCTTGTATGAACAACGTCAGGCCAGTGTTCTTGGCTCAAGGCAGGTGTGTGACCGAACTTCCAGTTCTTTTGCAGGGTGTGGATTTGCAGAAAGGAAGTACAAACTTTGTTCCTAGAGACTGGACAGATTTAATAAGCTTTCTACTTAATGTATGTAAAACAAACTCGAGAAGCGCTGTTTGTAAATTGGCGTTCCTGTTAATCTCTTGTTGCTGTTAACATTACGTCTGTTGTGGACTCTCCTGGCTTTTCTGGAGGCATTTTTAGGAAAACTGAAGGATCTTGGTGTTGGCCTGGCTGTAATCACAGGAAGGCGAGGTGGGGACATCCTGGGGCTGGACTCTACCCTGGTGTCTGTCATCTGTGTGGTGCAACATTCTGTGTGTGCTCAGGAGACAGACTTCTGGAATAAACCTGGGACAGAGACCGAACTGTTCCTGCTCACACCTCTTTGTGCAACTGTTGGAAGTAAACACACAGATGACAGAAGAAACCAGAAGCTTTTAAGCCTTCAAAACCTCCCTCTCTTTGCTCCTTGTTTTCTGACCCTTGCAATGTGACTCCTGTAGCCCCTCTGCCCCTCCCCACATCAGCATCGACCCAAAACAAAATCAGGAGGAAAATCTTGGGTAAAAAATATTGTAGGACACCTACAGTGGAAAACTGTAATCGGTCTTGGAGAGAAGGAAATAACTTGGAAGAGAGGGAAAACCAGGTCATGCAAACATGGTTCTGGAAAAACAGTACTGACTCTCCCAGAGGTGTCTTGCCAAATGTTTCTGAGAACTGATTTTTTGTTGTTTAGAAAGGTACATTTTAGCTTGTAAAAGAACAGAAAAACTAAAAATAATTCTCAGGTGATCAGAGTCTGGTTAGTATTAAAAAAGGAAGTATGTACTGGCCTTCACTTGTGTTTAGGCCAGTGTCATAATAATGGAGTGATTAATAATGAAAGTGTGTATTGCATTTCACTACCGTATTTTCATTGTGCCGCATTTCTTTTCTGTAAAATATATAGAAAGGTGTATATATGTGAAATATTGAGCTTTTTTAGGGCTCTGCTCAGGCCAGTTAATGAAGTGAGTTTCCCTAAGCTATAAAGGTGATGTGGAAAGGCGACAGCTGGGTGTTGTGTTTCGTGAAACCACTGCTCCCACTGCAGCTTCCCAGGGCCATTTGTTAACAGCTTTTCTTTGGGCGGGGGAGCCAAATGGGATGTAGGAAACCTATGGTTTGTTTTTGTTTTTCTGCATGGCTATTAATTTACCCTTCAGGCCAAAACAGAGTTTAATTGGAAAAATGTATCACTTAAAGCATGACTTATAACACACTACACGCTCCCTGAGCGTTCTATATTTAGGTTCTGGGTTCTTTTTTTTTTTAATAAAAGCCTTTTCAGAGGCAGCGTGGTGTTCCCTGCAGTCAGAGCAGCGCGGCACCGGCACGGAGCGGAGTCACCTGCTGGCAGCACGACCCTTGCCAGGACCGGGACCTTCCCGCGGGGGTCTCGGTGGCCCCGTGGCGGCTTCCCCGCGTCCGGGGCACGGCGGGGCTGCGGCTTCCCCCGCCGGCCCTGCCCCGGGGGCGGCCCCGGCGCGCCCCGCCCGCCGCCGCTGCGGTGGGAGCCGGGAGCGGCCGAGGATGGCGGCGGCTCCGGCGGCGCGGGAGCTCACGCAGAACCCGCTGCAGAAGACGTGGGAGCCCTACGACAACGGGCTGCCCGCGGGGCACAGCGCGCAGCGCGGCGGTGAGCGGCGCCCGCGGGGGGCGAGGGGACGCGGCCGAGCCGCAGCGCTTCGGGCCGGCCACTGCCGGGGGCTGCGGCGGCCGCGGGCCCCCGTGGAGGGTCGAGCCCCGAAGCTGCTGGCTCTGTGCCCGGCGGAAGGCGGGGAAGCTGCGCTGGAATGAATGTGTATTCTGCTTGCTTTTGTTGGTGTTTTGCGGGTTTGTTTGGGTTTTTTATTTGTTAGGCGCTCTGGTGTCAGGGAGCGTTTACATTCAGTATATTCGTCTTGGAGAGAGGCCTAAAAATGTCACTGTGTTCTTGTTTTGGTTGTTGTGTTCCTTTGGGATTTTTTTTTTCCTTTAAGGCCAATGCTGTATCAGCCCATCTGTTCTGTGAGTTAATGACTTCCCATATTTTGAGGTGCAGCCAACCAAGTCGTCAGCTTCCTGAGACTTTGGCTGTGGCGTTTGTAAACCATAGTTCATTAACAAACTTTGCCTCACAGGTTGTTTTTTCCTCCTCTTTCTTTCATTTTCCCCCTTACTTAAGTAACTGAGGTCCGGTACACGGCAGTTTTGCAGACAAAAGGGGCTTTGTCGTGTAGAATTGTTTGTATTTGTCATGCAAAGAGGCTGTGCTGACAGAGCTGAGGCTCTGCCGGTGTGGCAGGAGTCCATGGGCTGCAGCCTTGGCTCTCTGCTCTTGCTTCGGTCCAGCCCTTGCTAAAAAAGAAAACCAAACCCCTCCCCCCACAAAGGAAAAAACCCCCACCAAAATCCCAAAGCATCCCTAACTCTCTTCTTGTGTGCTGGGCAAGCAGGCAGGAGTGTGTTTCTGTGGGAACTGAATTACTGCAGTATCTGAACCATAGCGGGTTGAGATGAATGCTGAACTAGAAAGAGGGTCAGAAAATGTGTATAAATGTTTTGTAAACATGCTAAGAAGACTGCTTCATTGTAGCCTTAATTTGTCATCTCTTTTCCAAACAGAGTAATATCTGTTATCGTTCTGACACAGATACTGTTTTACAGAAAAGTTCCCCAAACCCAAGAATAAAATTGCATATGAGTCATGTGTAATTTGACAATGTACACTGTCTTCTTGGCAGAATTATTTAACTTCACTTGACTATAAATTAAAAAATATTTCACATGCTTGTGGGGGTCTTTTGTAGGACTCCATAAGTTTAATGCCTAAGAGCCCTTATAAATGAAAAAAAAAAAACCCTTTTGCTAGAAAAAGAGATTGCCTTTTTTTTTTTTTTTTTAATCCTTTTGCAGCCCTACCTATCAAAAAGTCCGCAGTCATTTGTGATATATGAGAATTACAAACAGCCTGTAAAGGAGCAGAAGTTACTCTTCCTTGATAAAAACATCTATTTTGTTTCAGCAAACCAAGAACCCTTCATAATTTTTCCCATGCAAGGGTGTTGCAGGCTCCTTTTCCCTGAGATTTCCACGTACTTTGCGTTGCCCTGTGTTCTGGTGAGGCAGCGTGACCTGTGGGTGCTGCAGCTGTGCTGTGGCAGCTCAGGAGGGACTGCCCAGATGGGATTTGGAGCTCTTGGGTTGACCAGTTCAGATCTTTGCTGCTTCAGGTAACTGTGTCAGATTTTACTGTTCCAAAAGTACCAGCTGAAGCTGGAAGTGGTTTTCTTGTCCTTAGGTGTAGCTTTGCAGTGAGAAAAGTGAAGTTAGTCACTCTGTGTTTTGAGTTTCTTGGCTAAACAAGATGAACTTTTTCAGTCTCCTTTGGCTGGGTTTTTTATTTTCTCCTTTGTTCTGCTGACCTTTATCTGCACTACCTTTAGTCTTTATCATTCTGGAAGGTGGATGGGCAGAACTGTGCACACTTCCAGTTGAGGACTCGACAGATTTATCTGCAAAAGGACTTCCCTGTGTTAGCTGGTTTTAGTGTGATTTTCTAAAGGTTGTAGCAACTGCAGTTGTCTGGGGAAGAAGAAATCTGTTGAGCTGTGCCAAGGTTTAGCTGTCAGAGGGCTTTGAAGAGCCAGTTCTTTTAGTCTGTGTGGTACAAGGTCTTGAGTTGTGTCCGTGTGCAGCCTACTGAGCAGGCAGCTCTTACCACTGCTGCAGCTGAGGTGACTGTTCTGGTGACCTTCCAAAGTCACACCTGGAGGCACTGGGAGTGCATATTGTTATTAATAGCTGTGGCTTGCCTTTTGTGGTCACTTGTGAAAAGTTTTGTCTGTGAATAGGTTGAATTAAAGCTGCTCCTGGCATTGGATGTTCGGATTGCTTTAACCTCTGAATCAAGCTGTGAGCTGTAAATGTGGACATGAAAAACAAATAGCCAAGTAGGTCCTAGTGAAAGTTGTTTGGGGAGGCCAGCAGAGGATGTTTATAATGAGAGATAAACAGTGAACTTCCTGTGGTTAAACATTTGCCCCCCACTCCCAGTTAAATGCTTTGTTTCCCTACAGCTGCTGGAATTTGGTCATTCTAATAATTGCCATTTGCTGTTGGTACAGCAGTAGAACTGTACATCCAAAAAAAGAGTATCAAATTACTATTTCTGCTCTGAAGAGCTCTACCCTTTGAGCACGTGCTGCTTGTGTGTATTTATGCTCTTGATCCTAGGAACTGAAAATAGGAGACTGAATGAGGTGAGGATGGTGCCTGAGGAGCAGGATGTGTGATGGGAACATTGTTGGCATCAAAGCTGGAGGAAGCAAACGGTGGCCCTGAGGAAGTCAATGACACAGCAGCTTGGAGCAGCTGGTGGCACAAGGCTGGCCTTGGGACAGATGTGAATTCTGAATCCCTTGTACCATGGTGATGTTGAAAACTGATAGTTTGGACAAAAAGAGGAGAGGCAGAAGATAATGGACTTGTTCAGGTCTAGGAGCAGAAGCTTTTCAGGAAGAACAGCAGGATGGGGAAGTCATCCCCATGGGATGCAGAGAATGGGGACTGGTTGTCATCACTGATCAAAAGGATATGATGGATTAGCTATGGTTAACTTGGATATGTGATGGGTAAAACATGTAGGGCTAACCTTATTTGGAAGGGTGGTTGTGCTGGCTTAAAGTCAGAGATATTTGTGTATGAGCCTCTAAATAGTACAGGATTTTGGAGAACAGGCCTTGAACAGAAGGCCATAGAAACTGCCAGAACACTTTGTAAACTTCAAATCTCTAACAGTAAGAGCTTGATACAAAAAACATCTGTCCTTTACACATATAAGGAAAAAACAAAATCTAATTCTGGGTCAAAGGAACGGAGAGCTGATAATTTGTTTGGTAGTAAGTGAACCTGGAAAATATCAACTCTTGACTCTAATTTCACAAGATCCATGAGAGTTTTGAGGACTGATGGATTGCAGCACAGCTGATCTAGATTGTCCCATGTCCCAGTTTGGTTTCACAACCTTCTTTTGCATTTGCATTATTTCACAATAGTCTAACAGTCAAGAAATAAACATGTACTTTCTTTTTCCTTGACTGTTAAGTCTTAAACTTTAGAAGGGTAGGCTGTCATAATTTTACTCTTGAGTTGCAACTTGCTGTGTTGTTCTAATGTTTAAGAAATATTAAACTGGGGCAATGGCTCTGCTTCAGTTGCAGCACCTCATCACTTGGCCATTTTCCCTCACTGGTTGGTATTTTGGATGTATTTTTCCCATGTTCCCTCTCTTTGGCAATGCTGTTTATAAACATGCACTCTTAAATGCATATATTACAAGCATCTGTTTTAAAGAAAAAACTAACTAAAGTCTTAGAAAATCTTTAGCAAATAACGGCATACAACTTGTAAGTTTTGTTTTACTGTTCTGAGGGCTTGTGTTCCTCTAACAAAATTGGTGTTGATGGTACATCCATACATTGAGGCTATCAGAAACCCTTAGGAGTTACATATGCAAATCAGTAGTGAAAAATGAGTTTGTTTTCTCGAAACTAGACCTTGTAGAGATATTTCTGGAGATAAACCAGACAATCTAGTGGTAAGGAGTGGAGAGAGAGCTGCCCTTAGCAGTCTGCCTTGGCTCTAACTCACACACCTGTAACTCACACTGGAATTGTTTTTAATATAAATTGAATGATAGTGAGGTGCTGTGAAAGGGGAGATGGAACACTGGGCCACTGGGAAACCAGGAATTACATATATGTGCCTTGTGGTATGTTTGGCTGTTTTTATCAGCCTACTTCCTCATGTCAAACTTGCTTACATTTCTTCAAGGGAAACATAAACCATGAGACACTGATGTTGAAAGTACCTTAGTGGGAATGACTAGTCCTCCCTGCTTGCAGTGAGTGTTGGCAATATTCTGTTGAGAAAGCTGTGGTTTAGATAAAGTGAAAGACTATTAATTTCTTTGGAGTATGTGATACATCCACAGAGCTTTGCATTCTGTTGTGGTCTTAACTTTTTTATTCAGCTAATGAACAAAATTAAGCCTTGTTAATTTTACAGGATCATAAGGGAAGAAATAAAGTCTGCTGTGCTGAGGCTCTGTGTGTTGAGAATGCTACATTGAGGTGCAGAAGAAGTGAAGTGGCTGCTTTGTGTGCTTTTATTTTTACTCCTGCTGTTTATCTGTGAATGGGCTGTTTTGGCCAGCACACGTGCCTTTGGCTTTTACTTCCCAATGCACAGGTGTGTTTGTCACCAAGTGCCACCTGTGCAAGTGTTATGAGGCTGCAGCCACTGGTGGCCATCTAATCCAGAACACCAAACATTTGTTTAGTGCTCTGAATTTTAGACTGTGAACTGCCACCCTTTTGTTAGAGACAAGCACTGAGGGGTGCTGTGTCTTACAGCACCATGTCCTGTGCAGTGTTGTTTACAGGGACGTGGCATTTTGTAAAAGTGGAGTATTTGGGATCACTGGCATCAGTGATGTTCCTCCTTACAAAGACAGAGGTATCTGTCTTTACAGAGTAAAATCATTCTTGGTCAGCCTGGCACCTAATGAGAGTAGGATTGCCTCCTAAATATCCCAACTTGTTTGATTGGGATATTTCTCTTGGTTTCTGCTCTGTGGTTACCCACCAGAGTGATTGGAATAACAAGTGAGATGTGCCTGTTAAACTGGACACATGGGGTTCTAACAGAGGCAGCTTTGCTAGTTTTGTACTTTATTTGAGGAAATATATGTAAAAATGCAGGTGGTAGCAGACTGGGACACTGAATGTCCCTTATGCATGTTTTAGTTGTGTTGTTCTAGTTTGCTGCTTGGTTAGAAAATCTATTACAAACCCATGCAGGCAGTAGGACTTAATTTAGAAATTTAGCTGTTGGTATAATCTGTGAAGCAACCATTTAAGTGGTTTGCAGGTCTCTTCATGGCAGCTTCCAAGCCTTAGTTTTACTCCAGTAAAAGGTTTTATCGTTGGATTATCAAAAGACAAATGTTCTGTGAGAAGGTGAAATTTGTATGGCTGACCCCAGCAGCAGAAAAAAAGAAAAAAAAAGAGGAAAAAAAAAGAAAAAAGAAAAAAGAAAAAAAAAATATAAAGGTGCTCTAAGAATAAAAACTTAGTTAATTCTGCTTGGAACGGGTCAAAAAGCTTGTTACAGCACAGTTCCTTGCAGAGCAGGAGGTGTTGGGGCTGTGTACAGAGGCTTTCTGTACAGATCCTGGTTTGTCTTTTCCAGCTCTTCCCTGCTTGTACTGAAAAAATGTTCGAAACTTGAGCTAGCTGTTTCAGGTGAAGGACCTTATGAACAGGCTTTGAAAACAAATATCTTTTCTTAAAATTTCTAGGGGTCAGGGGTTTCTTTCATCTCAGTATTTTATTGTGCTGTCCTTAAAGCTGGAAGCAAGGCTGTTAAGCTTAATAAGCGCTGTGCTCTTGGCACTTTATAGACTTTGTTGTTTCCCTAGAGACTTCCTTCACCCTCTTGGAGAGGGGATTCACAGCCTGAAGTTATGACAAAGAGGAAAAGAAATTATTACTTTTTTTGTTTATAGGCTTCTGCACAGAGGAACGTACTCTGGGGATTTTTATCACTGTCCTTCCAGAGACTTGGTCATGCTTGGATGGATCTGTTTTGCTTTGCATTTAGTTCCCTGTAGCTTTCATTACAGGGAGTAGTTGACTGTTGCGTGGAATTGAGGTTGGGTACCATTTTACCTCCTCTCTCCCATGAGAAGTGGTGTATTTTTAATATTTTTGGTTTGTGTCTTTCAACGTACATTTTAAAACAGCACATCTGCCTTTGCTAATCTGCTTGTTCTTTTTTGATCTGTTGTGTGAACTATCTGCACCAGATTTATGCAAGTGACTTTGTGGGATGGGACTTTGGGAATCCAAAGTTTGGGAATCTTGAGCAATCACAGTCCTTTGTACAAAAGTTCAGTTATGCCCTACAGCTGATCACTGAGATTTGTTCTTTTGGACTGAATTGATGTCTGCTCTGTCAAGGCACTGAGGAAATTGATACACATGTGGACTGTATAGAAATTAATTCCCTTAAAAATAGAGAGTGGAAGGAGCTGGTGGTATCTGCATCACTTTAATGTCTTCTTTCTTTTTAGGCAATTCCTTGTAGCTGTGATAGATTAATGCAAGGTATCCTTAGTTTTGTGCCGTTAAAATGTTCAAAAACTTGTGAATTGAAAGGAAATGCCTCAAGGTTTTCAGATTATACATACAATTCCTTCAGCCTCCTACAATGTTGAGGAGTTTTTTAAATCAGATGCTCTGGCTTTGATTAAGAGTGTGTACATATATCTATATCAGATTATTGTACTTGATTGTGTAGGATAATTGTGTCTTAGTAACAGCCAAAATGAGCTCTGCTCAAGAGAGATTTTAGTGTTAATTATACTTAAAGCAGAAATAATCAGTAGTGAGTAGCATGTCTTACTATAATGTATTAAGCTGCATCTGTCATGCTGATTTTGCTCAAAATCAAGAAAAGATTGAGCAGTGCATAGGTGTTGTCTTAAAAATGTAAAATTATTTTAAAAACTGTGCACCTTGCTGTTTCCTTTCAATGCAAGCACTGAACTGAGGTACACAGGGACATAAGATGTTGGTTTCCTTTTTTTTTTGATATTGTTTCTATGTGCAAATACACAGGTTTCTTTTCTGCCTGTTTACACCTCACATGTCCATCATTGCACTACCACTGACTCACCCTCCAAAATTCATCATCAGAAAGGCAGTGAGGTTCACTGTCCTGCTGTAGAGCCCCAGAAGCAGGCACATGCATGAGCTGCCTGGATGGGCACCTTCTCAGAGAGGTTTTCTGCAGCAGCAGCCTTTGCTTTGTGGGAGTGCTGTTGGTAAATCCTGCTTTCCTGTGTTTCTCTTCCAGTATGTATGACCAATTGCCCTACTCTGATTGTCATGGTGGGTCTTCCAGCAAGAGGAAAAACCTACATCTCAAAGAAGCTGACTCGCTACTTAAATTGGATCGGAGTGCCTACGAAAGGTGATGGGTTTACTTTTGTTTACATCAGAAGGACAGGACACATCAGGTGGTTTATAAACCTGATTTCCAATAATTTTGTTGCCAAGTTTAACTACTTAAAATCCTTCTCTTTCGTTAATGTATATTTAAGCAATAACGTACACAGGCACATTGCTGTTTAAGTGTTAATTAATCAAATTATATTGACTGTCCCATTACCTCCTTGTTCTGCCAAGTGCCTAAATCAACCTTTTCCCCTTATCATTGAACACTGCCCTTTTTTGTTTCTTTTTTTTTTTTTCCTTCTTTTCCTTTTCCTTTCCTCATGTGGGTGAGAAGGAATGTTGTTTACAAGCAGTTGAGCAGTCAGCACTTCTGGGTTAAACTTCCCGACTTCTCCACCTTTTTTTTCTCTGTGAACTTTGTGCTACTTGCAATTCTCTACTTCTTTGTGTTTGTGGAATGACTTGCAGTTCTTTGTCTAAGTGCCCAAAGACTGAGGCAATTGCCACTTATTATCACCTTCTTAAGGATTTCTGTGTGTGTTTTGGGCAGGAGGCTTAAATTTGCTGTGCCAAGCACCTGCCTGGGCTGCTGTGGTGTCTTGGGGGCCCGGTAAACAGGACCTAAATCCATCCGAGGTTCTGAGCAGCCGCCTCCCCTTCCTTCTCTTTTTGCAGAAGAGCAAGATTCTTTTAGTGTGCTGTGAATCCGTGTCCAGTGCAGTAATAGTAGCTTTATGCCTAGTTAATAATTTAAACAACATTAAACATATGAGATCATACTAAAGTGTGGAGTTTTGGCTGGCTATTCAGAAATGGGTTTCCTAGTAGCTCTAAGAGGTTAAGATGAAAAGTTCTTGCCTATATTTAAACTGCCTTTTGATTCTAGGGTAAAGCTTTTTGTGTGGGCGTTTTCTTAAGTTTTTAGGAACTTGTATAATGTGCTTTATTTAGAAGAGACATTATGGGGGGATATATTATATTGTTTAAGAGTTTACAGGATTTAAATTATCACTTGGTTTTGACTGTTTTCACATGGTTTAACCCTTCTGATGACCAGCATCAGCTAGTTCAGAGTTCAGTTTTATCCATTAGGCTGAAATGGAATAACAATCCAAGTAGTTTAGTCTATATGCAAGGTGACAAAATGCTTGTATGTTAGATACTTAAATTTGAGATGTGTTATGTATAAATGTCATTGAGTTTGAGCACTCACTGTGTGAACTTTGACAGGCAGAAGTGCAGTATTGGACAGCAGACAAGATACTATCCACATCTGGCTCCTGCTTGGTTGAGTGTTTCCCAAATACTAATTTTACTGTAGGTGGGGTTTGGCTCAGTTTAGGAAGAATGCTGTGGGCTCCTGTGAGGAGCACATCAGAAAACAGGCACACTTGTGCTTGATGAAAAGCAGGTAGGGCATTGCTGCCTGATTTTATGGAAATATGCAACATAAAGTTGCAATATGAGCTTCTATCCTTGGTTGCTGGGTATTGTTTGTTTGTTAGAAAGGGTGACTGAGATTTTCTCAGGAAACCACAGAGCCTTTCTGTTTGTGTCTTCAGTGATGCAATTTTACTGAAGTCAAAGTCAGTGTAGAACACCTCACAGCCTGGCTGAGGGAATAGATGACATTTTCCCTAATTCTTCCAGGCAGTGGGACTGAACTGATACAGGATCAGTATCAAGTAGCCCTAACATCTGCTACCCTTTGGCTCTTAATGTCTTAAAATTAGTGTGTGCTTAATTTAGCAAGAGTTCTTGTTCTCTGGGACAGATGGTTCAAATGATGAGGTTATGTAAACTAGAGAAAAGATAAATACCATCTTTTCATGTAACATTAAGCAAGATGGAGAGCTCAAGAACAGAAAATGGAGGTAAATAGCCCAGGCTTGCTGATGGTTGAATCATTTCAGTCATTTCTATGTCTTCTTCCTTCCAAAATCCTCTGTTTAGAATGTGAAATGGTTAAAAGTACAGGGGACTTGTCTGTGCTTTTTGAAGGAAATGAGGTCAATTAGATGTCTGAATAGAATTGTGTTGCAATGTTGTTTTGAGATAATAAGCTATGGAAACTTTTTTGAATAGTTGTAGTTGTGATACCAGTGAGCTTTGGGAAGCTTTTCTATAGGTGGGGCTGCTGAGAATAGAGGCTGAAAATTGTCCCACTAGATAGGACTTTTTCCTCTTTTGTGCATGGCCCTCTGGCAGTAACTATTCCTTCTTATGAAATGAATTAATTTTGATTGTTACAGTGCTGTTGTCTGACAATGCTGGCCATCTGAACTTCTCACACCTTCTGTTTGTTTTACAAGGATCCATCTTTTCATGTAGCCACTGTGGCCAGTGCTCATTAAAACCATCACAGAGTCACCTGGACTGTTCTATAATCCATGGCATGAAAAATCCCATCAACACTGCTGAGCTCAAACAAAACTTAACTTTTGGGGAAAAAACAAAATCATATTTTTGTCCTCTGCCTCCAGTCCCAACAGCAATCTGGTTCTTGAGCTCTTTTATTCTATGTCTTTTTTCTTAACTACAACATTGTAATTGTCTCTACAGCTTCTTTTCCTCTTTCCAGAAATGAAGTCTGACAAACAGAGTTGTACCCTGGCAGCTTCTCAAACGGAATACTTCAGTGTGGCTTAATATTAAAAAAAAAAAAACCAAACCAAAACCTTAGTTCAACAGAAAAAAACCTGTATGTCTGAAACAACTTGAACATTAATTGCATTTCAGAGACCTGCTTTCAGAGCCATTGAATGAAATTAATTAGAGTTCAGTGTCATTCTGCTCTGAGGCAAAGCAGAACTGTTTTGCCCTAATCCAGTACCTGATATTGTGACTTGATACTATGTTTGGCCATGGACCTTTTGCACCTTTGCCCAGATAAGGAGTAGGTGTTTTTTAACCACTGTATCACAGTGAGATTATTTTTTCATACTTAGGATGATTTTTAAATGATTTTTTTGTTTTATCAATTTATCTTTTTTTTCAATAAGTGGAATGAGAGTTGTGAAATACTAATCCTTAAGGAATAGAAATATTTGAGCAGGATTCTGAAAAAATGTTTCCACTACTGGAATTTTAAGTTTTGTTTATAAAAAAGAAAGATTTTTTTTAGTTCTATTTAGAGCTCTGCCTTGCTTAAATAAGAGCTGTAAGTGCTTAGCTAAATGCTGTTTCACTGTATATATACATAGAAGAAAAAGCTAATAATGATAATAAATTATTAGTAATAATGATCATAAATTATTATTAATGCTAATAATCATTACTAGTCCTTTATAGACTTTGAGTAACCCCTGAAAAGGAGGAAAAGAATTTATTTTTGTTGTCCAGGTGAACTGGCAGACCAAAGCACTACAGCATGGCCACTGCAGTGGAGTGACTACAGCCCAAATGTTCTTTAGCTATTTCCAAGATTTATTGCTGTCTTGCTATTTTAAACCTCACAAAACACAAAAAGCATGATACATTGACTTCTTACAGGCCAAGTTATTTTATCTTTGCAGGAAGTTTGGTCTCAAAGTTGTCATAACTCTTGTCCTTCTCACGTGACTGTTGCTAATGCTGGTTTCTCTTGGCAGAGTTCAACGTCGGTCAGTATCGTCGAGATTTGGTGAAAAAGTATAAATCCTTTGAATTCTTCCTGCCTGACAATGAAGAAGGCTTGAAAATCAGGAAGTAAGTTTTGATTGTGGTTGGTACACCATACTAATTGTATTAAAATGATATCCTGTGTAATTTGCTCTTAGAGATGGCTTGAAGTTGCATCTTTGTGTGATCAAGAAGACCCTTAGGGAGACTGCAGGAAAAGACATTCCAGAGAAGGTGGAATAGTGATTTCTTTAGGCTGATTAAAGTTTGAGGATCTTTTTTTCTTGATTGTTTCATGTTAAGCATCAAAAATGGAGAGATTCTTGATTCCTTTTCCCTAGGATGTGAGTACTGTTATTCCTGTAGATACTCTAGGATATTTTCACTCAAAAACTACTTTAACGGATAGTTATAACTTTTCCTACCTTTTTGTAAGCTAATAGATGTGACTCTTTCTGCTGCACAATTCCTGAAATCCCATTTTAGAACATTTGTTTGCTTCATAATGGAAAAAACCCCATGTAACTGCTTTTCTTTTTGATTTGCATAATGAAATTGTTCATCTGGAGCACTTTGAATGGATTCATCATTATCTGCTTAAATGAGTGAGACTCAAATGTGATAATTTTCTCCCTGAAATTGTGGTTTGGACCACCATGCAGGTGCCTCATTCAGTCCATCAATGCACAGCCTCAAAGATTGCCATGTTTTGCTAATTCTGGAAGCAAGGAGAGAATCAGAGTGAACTTCTGTGTCCAGATGAAGCATTTGAGTCTCTGCTGTTGCCTGGAAAGAGGCTTTTCTTTAATGTAGGGACAGCCCTTGAGAAGAAAGGGTAGATGAGGAGAAAGGTCAGAGCAAGAGGGAGCTGCTTCTTCCCTGGAGGAGATCAAATGAGAAGGCCTTTTGATTTTCTTCAATGTTCACTGTACTTTTTAGTGTGTTCAGGAAAGCACTTAGAGCGTGCAGTGTGAAATGAGAAATTTCAGATGGATGGAAATAATATTTATTCAGGCTACTTAAAATAGGAACTGTCTTGTTCTTAATTCAGCTTCACCTTATGCATCAAAAAATGTCTGGACTTTCTTTTGTGGCTGTCCCTTGCCTTGTCCCCCTCTCTCTCTTCCCTTTCCCCTCCTCAGCAGCCCCGAGGGTTGCAAAGGTCAAAGGAGAACAGCTTGCATAAGAACCCCCCAATCCTTGGGGGTAAAGAGCACTCATGAGGTGCATTAGCCATGCAAGCCTTTTGCTTACAGGTAGAGCCAAACCTATTAATGTGCCTCTGTGTCACCTATTAGGCTAAATGGTGAGGGATGTAGCATGAAATGGGCTGTGTGGGATAATCTGCGTGGTTAGCAGTGAGTGAAGAGGGTTTGTATTTATTCAGTGAAGACCTGAGTGATGAATCTCAGCTCCTGACATCTGTTAACTCTGCTAATGTGGAAATACTGTCAGGATCCGAGAGCCTTCATTTCTCTTTCAAGATAAAGCTGTGCTTGCTGAAGATGGTAAACAAAAGAGTTATGAATTTCAGTCTGGAAGTCAAAATTCAGGAGTGATGCAGGGAAGGGCTGTTGAAACGGGCAGGCTTTTATGTTGGTACTGCAGGGAGGTTGTACTTACTGGGAATAAATGGGACTTTGTTCTGCTAACAAGTAAATCGTGTACAATGTTACCCTCCAGCATTACCGACGTGTTAGGAATCATAATGGACTTTGAAGATAATGCTAAATGCTGGGGACATAGGGAAGTTGCATATTCATGTGTTCTTGTCCAGATCTAACATAAATGTAAAGTATGTCAGGGTGGGGATGTTTGGTGTTTGTGTCCTCAGCTGTCTCCAGTACTGATTATACTGCGGGTTGGTGACTGCAGTGGGATATTTCACCTCAGTCACTAATACTTTGTTTTGCTCTCTGTTGTAAGAATTTTTTTTTAGCATAAGCAGTTTTCACACAATAGCACAAAAGAGAGCAAGTGGGTTACTGAAAAACAGTTGTCTCTCCACTTCAACTTAGTACCACAAGATAAAGGCCTTAAGTTGGTTTACTTTATTTTATTTTTTTGTGAATCAAATTAAAAAGCAGTTATATATGAATAGGTAATTGGGAAAAGCATGCAGTTGCAGGGATGTTTCAGTGCTGTTGTTTTAGATCAGTGGCAGTGTACCCTGGTCAGCAGAGTTGATGGGTGTTCTGTGGACATGTGTAGCTGTGTCAGTGACACAAGGAGCAAGCGACATGACCACATTTCCTTAGTGTAGCTTGGCTGACCTCTCTTGGTTTTTTCCCATGTTTGGAGGGAGGCCTGTGTTTGAGATAAATGACATAACATTTTCAGGGCTCTTTGCACACAAGTGCATTAACCAATGCCTTTAGCCAGCATTTGACTGTGGTTCTTTCCTTCTGAAGACAGTGTGCCTTAGCAGCGCTGAACGACGTCCGGCAGTACCTCAGCGAAGAGAACGGGCACGTGGCTGTAAGTTTCTTGGTGAAGACACCTTTTGGGGTGCCTGTGCACTAAACACCATGTGTCTGCTGGATAATACACAGCCCGAGTGATTGCAGTGGCTGTCCAGTATCCCAGAATTTTTTAGCAGTTACATCTGCCTTGTTGCTGCAGTGAAGTGAGTGCTGAATTTCAGGGTGGTGATACCATACTGAGCAGCCAGCTTTGATTTGAGGGGTTAGCTGAGAAGAGGGGAACAGCAAGAAGAAAGTCCACCTTCTCACCACATTACTGTAGGACGCTGCTCCACAATGTACCATTAAACATCTGCCATTCTGCTTGCATGTCTCTTTGATAGTTTAGTGTTCCAAGTGGAATGTAGAGGCTTGCTGAACAAAAAGTGTCCTCTGTATTTCTTGCCACTTGTTATTGACATGAGAAATGTCTGAAGTGAGCAGGAGAAACTTACTGTAAGTTGCTGCATAACTAAGCATTTAATAATGGGATGCAAAACATCAGTTCTTTGACTATGGACATTGTGTTGAGACTAATTTTAATCTTTTTTTTCTTAAGATTACTGACACAACTCTGGGGTTTTTATTAACTAATTAGGGAAAACCATTAACTATAAGTTCTGCTGGATACATGAGGTAAATGTTAGGCTTTGGCAAACTTCATACTTTATTAAAAAAGTGATGTCTTCCTATAAAAATGGCTGCATTGATGGTGTTATTCATGGGCAGGATTTACAACTCTTGCAGGTTTTACACTTGCATTTTGAACAGCCCATTGAACTGCAGCATCTTTTTTTTGTAGCATAAGTTCACTAAAAACTTGTGCATTAGTATTTAATGCTGATAATGGGCAAGGAGGAAGATTCTCTCCTGTACTATGTGCTAGGGTTAAATTCTGATTTCCTTTTCCAAATCCAGAGTTCTGGCAGAATTGCTTTCAAAATATTACTAAATTTAGAATTCAGAAAATAATATGTGTAAAGTAGTAATGTCTTTGGTTTCCTGTTGAGCATGTTGAGATAGTGGGGTAGAGGGAAGGGGAAATGTTTCCATTGCTTTCCTTCGTACTGAGGCATTTGAATCCAAATTTTTGTTGTTACTGACACAGTGCTTTCCACAGGCTGTTGATTTTTAAGTACTTTTTCTCTCTCCCTTTAATTGTTCCTAGGTCTTTGATGCTACAAACACAACTCGAGAACGTAGAGAAACTATTTATAAGTTTGGTGAAGAAAATGGATATAAGGTGAGTCAAAGCAAAGCAGTTCTGAGCTATTGCATGGCTAAGTAAGCCAGTGCTGGTTTTGCCCTTATCTGTATAAGTGCACTAGCACAGGCCAAATCCTTCTTGGATGTTTAATCAATGTGTTTTGTGTTCCAAAGCATTGTTTGTGATTAGAAGTCATTCAGTCCTCGTATTTCTCATCTTTAGTGTTTGTACTGATTGGAGCAAAGCTGTTTTGTGCTACAGCTTCAGTTTTGTCTTCCTGGACCTGTGGTCATGAGTGCAGTGTCAGAAAGAGCATTTGAAGTATGGTTCTTCATGCAGCTCACATCTTTGCTGCAGGAACATGAAGGGGGCTCTGTGTTAGTTCTCCACAAACCAAAACCTTTGTGGTTTTCTGCCTTCTGGTTTTGCATTTAGCTGTTCTCCAGTCATCTTTCATTTCCTCTGAACTTAATCTCTGTAAGCCTTTGACACAGCAAAACACAAGCCTCTTTGTAAGTGAGGCTATTCCATTAGCTGGGAGGCTTCTAAAACGTTATTTCAGAGATGTTAGTTACTGTTTGTGGGGCTGAACTTGCATCCTCTGCATTTGTTTCTTCCTCTTCCATCCTACATTTTTTCTACTGCAAGAATTTTCCACTTGCAAGCATTGTTGGGGAAAAGATGTGTCATGGAATGGTGAGCCAGAATTTCTGATGGGAGGGTCTGGAGAAGCTTTCTGAGTAAATGGAGGGGAAAAGGCCTTGGCATGGAAGTGGGTGACCTGCTGCTCATGTGTGTTGGTATCCAGAGGTGTTTTTATGCATCTTCCTTCTCCTTCTGTTCATGTGGCTCCCATTTGGACTGAAGACTTTTTTTGTGGAGTCTGTGTGTGTCGATCCAGAGGTCATTGCTGCAAACATTGTGGTGAGTAGAGGAAGCTTTGCTTTAATGGCTTGACAGTGGAAGGTTTAAAGTAGCTCATTGTTTTTAGAAGTACATTATAAGAAGTACATTCCAATAGCAAAAACTCCATGTTAACTCTCATTAATGGAAGTATTTTTTCCCTGTCCATGTGAATGTTACTAGCACAGAAGTTTAATTCTCTGAAGAGTAGGCTTTTTTCCCCTTTACATATATTTTAATGAAGTTGCAGACAAAACTTTCTGTTGTGTTCTCCCACTCCCTATTTCTTTTAATATTCATGAAGAAGGACAGGAAACTTAAATACTATTCTCCTGTTTTTATTTTAAACAGCAAGTGAAGCTGGGTAGTCCTGACTATGTTGATTGTAGTAATGATGAAGCAACAGAAGATTTCATGAAAAGAATAGAATGCTACAAGAACTCATATGAGACCTTAGATGAAACTCTGGACAAGTAAGTGATGAAACAACACTGTAATTACAGCTGGTGTTCACAATATTATTAAAACGTTATTTTAGGGGTTGGGGCATCCTGTATTGGGGATTAGGGCTTTCAAGTGATTATTTTAGTGGCTTAAGCTCGCTCTCCTTTGGCAAATTAGAGTGTTGGCTCTGGAGGTGTAGCATGGAAACTGCCTGGTTTGAGGAAAATTGGCTAGTGAGTCTAGTCTGGGACAATGTTGGTTTTGATTTTCCCACTTGGACAATGGTATTTATTCTTCTGGGATAGAACCAGCATTTAGCAATTACCCCAGACTTTCTACAGGGGTTGGTTGGTACTTGCTTTTAGGTATGTAGAGGAGACATGAGGGATTTGTAAGCATACCTTTATTGGCTGGCATGGTTAAGGTTAATTATGAACACATCAGTCTTAAAAATGTGACTTCTGAATTAATTTCTTTGTACTTGCAAAATAATCCTGCAGATGCAGGGCTGTGAGAAACTCATAGCTACCTCAAGCCAAAGCATTCTTCTGGTTTTTATTAACTTTGAACCCTTGAAAATAAGGTAGGGATGAATCATGGGAGGAGGAGCCCCTTTCTCCTTGCTACAGCCCAGGATTTCAGGGTAGGATTTGGAGCTGCAGCCACCCCAGGTGCTCCTGGTTTGTTCCAGGCCAGAGCTGCAGAGAAGGCTGAGCTGCATTTTAATGTAATTGAGCGTGAGCAGTGTGGAGCTGGTTCAATCGGCTCAGTTCATGCATGTAATTACCATGATGGACCTAAGGCTGTGCTTGGCTGCTGTGGTAATGATTAACTCCAAGGAACATGGGCAGGAAGGAGAGTGCTGATGCCTGTTTCTCACTGCCTCAGTTTGGTTTTATCATCAGTTTTCTTGTTCTGTTGCAGTGTGGTGTCTCAAACGCATCACTAGAAACCAATAGTGGTTATTTTCAGCTTGTGAGACATTTTTCCTTGTGTGAGCGAGAGGCTGCTCTAGAATTATAGCTCAGATGATAAAGGATAAGCAGTGAAAATTGAAATTATAAGGTGTCTGATGCTGAGAGAAGGTAGTGGTGGGGTAGATTACAGTACTGTTAACAAAGAGTTGCTCACAGAGCAGTTGAGAAAATGTCTTCCTTCAGACTACTCCCTGGCTCTTCTGGTTGCCCTAGTTTTTCTGGAGGGATTAATTGAGATGGGTCATTAGTGACCATTCCTTTTGGCCCCTGGGTGCAATCAGACAAACACTTGGTGATGGAAAGTGTTTGTAACCTGGAAAAAGAAAAACAAACGGTATTGTAAAATAGCTGTATATCTTATTCAGCTGTGGTAACTTTAGTGGCTCCACTGAACCTCTCTTTCAGTGTGTGGGCTGTATTTTTCCAAGAGTAGGATCTAGATTTGGATGAAGTGCAAGTAAAAGAAGCAGAAAAGAAAGTGATGTGAGCAGCTGCACGTGAAAGGAAGAGAGTTCATCCTGTACCTTTGGAGTACTGTGTTGTTTGTTAGCACTAATGCATATTCCATGGCTAATTGAAGACTTTTTTCATTTCTTTGGCTTGTTGCCCCTTTGTTTTATAATGAGAGGGTGGGAAGATTGTGGTACGTGCTAATAGCAACAATGTGGAACCTTACTTTATATTTTTCTTTAACTTGCCCACGAAAGGGATCTTTCTTACATTAAAATCATGGATGTCGGAAGGAGTTACCTCGTGAACAGAGTGATGGATCACATCCAGAGCAGGATTGTCTACTACCTCATGAACATCCACGTGACTCCTCGGTCAATCTACCTCTGCCGACACGGAGAGAGCGAGCTCAACCTGAAGGGGAGGATAGGAGGAGATCCTGGGCTGTCTGTCAGGGGGAAAGAAGTACGTACCTCCAGCCAGGCGTGATGTGTTCCCTGTGTGTTTGTGCTGGGCAGCTGAGCTTTCCTCCTCTACAGCCTTTTCCTCTTAACGAGTTTAAGGGACTTCTTTAGTTGTGTGTTTGGGTGGTGGAAACAGGATGAACGCTTTGTGTGCTGTGGTTTGTGCTGAAATTCCTTTCTCTCCCTACAGCACAAAGCAGTTGACAAGAGGGCTTTATTTTTTAACTGAATTTTTGTGAAATCTTGACTAGTTGGGTAACTGGGGAAGTGTACACAACTTAAAGCTGAAAAGAAAATTCGTGGAAGGAAAGCTAGGAACTGCTAAAAACTTGTATTTTCCTTGTACTCCTTTTCTTTCTCCCGTCCCTCTTGGATAATGGAGCAGGTTGTATTTCTTAGCAAAATCTTTGGCAGTCTTTTGGAAAAGCTGCAGTGAGCTTACAGAGGCTGGAACCTGTGTATTCTAAACTGAACGCTGTGTGTTGGCTCTGAGCCCTCATCCAGTGTCTCTTGGTTTTTCTTCCAGTTTGCCAAAAGCTTGGCACAGTTTATTAATGAGCAAAATATCAAAGATCTGAAAGTTTGGACCAGCCAGATGAAAAGGACAATTCAGACTGCTGAAGCCTTGGGAGTGCCTTACGAGCAGTGGAAGGTTTTGAATGAGATAGATGCAGTAAGTTCTTCTCTTTTAAATGCCTAATAAGTTGCTTTGATTGCTAGGGGTAAAGAAAGTACTTAGTTTTTTAATAATATGTCTTCTATGGGATAGAAAGTCATTGAAGCTGCTTCTAGAGGCTGGAAATGATTGTCATTACCTGTAAATGTAAGGCTAAACGTTTTATTAAATTTTGCCATTGTTAATGTATTCTTCTCTTGTCTTTCCCAGTAAAACATTCCTCTGTAGAAGCTGGGATGTTATGAAGTTTTGATTAGTTAGGCTTGAAAAGAAGCTTGTGGTGAGGGGATTTTGCTAGCTGGCAATTTCCAGCTGTAGCTGTAAGATATAATAGGAGGTGCATAGATAAAACATGGCCTTGCTTTCTCCATAGATGTAACTTCACCTCTACAGGGATTTAATGATTCCTACAATTTTAAGTGTCAGAGTAGCAAAATAAAACTGTTAAAGGTAATTTGCATGTGGTTTCATTTAAGAGTGATTTTTGCATTTTTTGAAGTACATGTTTTTTAAATTATTTTCATTACTGACAGGGAGTGTGTGAAGAAATGACATATGAAGAAATACAGGAAAATTATCCTCTTGAATTTGCACTGAGAGATCAAGACAAATACAGATACAGATACCCTAAAGGGGAGGTATGCTATTTTTAATCTCTCAATTGAAGGACTTCCTTGTCTTCTTGCATACATGCATGCTGGCTTTAAGGAAGGAAGAATAAATTTTTAAATTAATGAAAAGGTTGTTCCTTTCTCCATGGAAAAGCGCATAGGATCTTGTAAGGATTGAGCCCAGACCACTGAATTTGATTCAGGGCATAAAAAATAAAATCATAAATTTAGAAACAGTGGAGATTCTGTAGGCATTGTTCCTGTGCTGGTCCTGCAGTGATAAAGCAGGAGCAATTATTGCAGGGCTTCAACTGCTGCATATGCAAACCTGCTGCTAAAGTGCCCTGGTTCTGTGCATCCCTGCCCTTGGTGGTGCTGTTTTGCAGGCAACTCTGGCTGAAACGCTGGGGAATCTCCAGCCAAGTTACTGAACTCCTTGCCTCTGGGAAAATAACCTTGCTGATGGCTAAAGCAGTCCTAGAACAGTGCAGTGATGGCCAGATGGACACAGGGCCATCGCTGAGGGCAGCAGGGAGAAGGGATTGGACCAGCTGCTCCTGCCTGGCCAGTGAGGAAGCAGAGCTCTGCCTTCTTCCTCAAGAGCAACCACTGTGTCAGAGCAGTGCCCCTGGCAGTGTGACCCCCTCCTGCTAATGAGGCAGTCATTAAGCTGCAAAGTTCTCCTCGTGCACTGGAACAAGGAGTGTTTATCAAACCAGTGCAGTCCTGGGGATGGTGACTGGCATGTCAAACTCCCTCCATGCCTTGTGGGGATGAGTTGGTCTCATTTATCCAAGGCAGTTTTGTGTCTGCAAACAGTGTGAGGGGTTTGCACAGCTCACTGGGGCTTTCTGTTGTCCTGGGCTCAGTCAGCAGTGCCACTTGGCCCTGCCTGGGGTCCAGGGTGAGGGTTTTCTGCTGTGCTCAGTCCCTGCCCTGCTGGGCAGTGTGCTGAGCTCTCCACATGTGCAGTACGTGACACATTTTGGACGTAAGTGACGCATTTTGGAAGTACTTGGCACATTTTGGAAGCAGTCTTTACCCTGCATGTGAAATTCAGTTCAGTCGTGCTCATGCACGATCCCTGCAGCAGCAATTCCCTGTGCATGACAAGGCAGGACAGTCACCAGCAGGTCCCTGTGCTGACTCCTGGTGGGATGGTGGCTGCCATCACCAGGCAGTCCAGCATGCCCACAGATTCTTTTGAAAGAGCAGCCTGAACAAGTCAGGCTTTGTGAACTCTTTGCATGCTGACTGTTGGCTGGGCTCCCTACATTTGGGCTTGGAAGAGAGATGCTTTTGAAGATGGGCTATGGAAAATAACGTGCAAGACTCATATTTGCAGATGTGAATCAAATCCTAGGGATTCTGTGGAAATTCTTGATCAAAGTGGGTAATTTAATAAAGCATTTCCATCTGGGAGATTTGTTTTGTTACATCTATAATAAAATATGTTATGCTCAGCTCTGAACTGTGTTCTGAGTTTAATGGAAATTATTTCTGCAGTATTTGTCTGTGTACTAAATAACATTTAGAAGATGACTAATATGAAAGTAAAATCCCCTCTATATACATACACTGTTCAAAGAGCTTTCCCTTTTTAATGTGCTCTGTGTTTCTCCTCCCCACCCAGTCCTATGAAGATCTTGTTCAGAGGCTGGAGCCAGTAATTATGGAGCTTGAAAGGCAGGAAAATGTGCTTGTCATTTGTCACCAAGCTGTCATGCGCTGTTTGCTTGCATATTTCCTTGACAAGCCCGCAGGTAAGTCTGCCTTGATACATTACAAACAGTCTGGTTTTATCAAAATTTATTGCTTAAGGTTCCAAACAGTAAATTCTAACAATTTGCTGTATCATCAGAGGCTGGTTTTGCTAGGCAAGTACCCAAGAGTATTTTTTCATATGTGACCCTCATGTGAAACCTGGTAGTTGATGTTGAGCTGCTCCTCACCTGAAATACTGTGATCCTTGTTTTTTGCTCTGATTAGCATCTCCGTTGCATGCTAGGAAAGCAGATATACTGTTAGGTAAAAAGTCATTCAAGTTGTTGACCTGAAGCATAACAGAGAAGTCCCTTGTAACCTGTATTTCATGTGTCATTTGTGGTTTGATTTCTCAGAACAACTGCCCTACCTGAAGTGCCCACTGCATACTGTCTTAAAGCTAACCCCGGTGGCTTATGGTAAGTGCAGTTATGTATATTTAAAATATATATATATATATATGTCTGGCTATACTATCTCTCTCATCAGGAAAGGTGGTGAAGTGTTTAAAACACACTTTATGTGCTTATAAATAATTAGGTTTGACATTGCATGTATGCCTGCAGAGCTTTGCTGGAATAAATGAATCCTCTGGATTAGCCTTGCTTTTGCCTTGTGCCAGGAAACACATATGTGTTGCTGCAGGCCTGAAGCCACCAGTGGCTGTAGCTGCTGCAGGGGACAGTTTTGTGCTCAGTTCATACTCGATTTCACTAATTCTTCTGGCAAACGCATGCATTTACATGTCTGCTGCAGCAAGATCTGAGTTTTTGTTGAGGTATTAGAGGGTGTTGCTTTCCAGAAGACAGGAAAATTTGCATTTGTAGAGGTTTATCATCTAAAATGTGTTCCTTTAGCCTTACATATTATTGTTCTCTTTTCTTGAAGTCTTTTTTTCCATGGACTATGGGAGTACCCCATGAATTCACCTTGTTTGTTGATGTTGGCATTTTTTTGTCAGCAGCTGCTCCTGGTGCTTGGCTCAGAGGCTTTCCCTGGGCTCTGTGGGCAGTGTGGGGTGTGGGTTACTGCAAACCCTGCTTTATCTGCTGATATCCCAATTCAGAAGATCGTATCAGGCAGAGAATTATCTGCATATCTTACTAGGAAAAATGTATTGCCCAAAAATGTTGGTTCAGTCATTAATTGGAAGCTGTCTTTGATTATCAGCTCTGAAAAATAGCGGTCTAGATGTGTACTTATTTTTTGTGAAGTTTCAAATGAAGTTGAAACAAAGAATATTATGAAACAAAGTAGCTGCTACACTGGGAAATCTGTCTGAAGAGATTTTTGTCATTTGTCTATAGTGTGGTCCTACAGGAACGACAGCCTGTGCTGTGGTGACATCTGGTGTTCCCAGCGTTACATGACAAGCTGGGGTTTGAAAATAAAGATTCACTGCTGTTAAAACTTGGACTTTTAAAAACTGGATTGGTCTGTCCTGCTAGACTCTGCCTGTTTTCCACAGCAAGGCTTTGTTTTGGGGTTCTCTTTGTTTTTGGGGGGGTTCTCTGCTGATTTTTGTTGTGTTTGTTGCTGTTTTTCTTTCTTCCTTGTGGGGAGAGGGAAGTTTCGTGACTGTTCACAAATTTTAAGAGGGTGTGGATGTTTGCAGTGTTTGCTCAAGCACCAAGAGAGGAAGGAAACAAAGTGGTATGAAACGCTGTCCTTGCCCTTTTGACTTGAGGGAAAGAAGTGCCATTGTCCTTTTTTAGGGTGTGTGCTGTGTATGTCTGATGAGACTTTTCAGCCAGCCTGCCTTTTGGAATTCAGCCAGCTGCAAACACAAGGACTGTGTAAATCATTTCTGCAGCCCTGATCGATGGCTCTGCTCCAGGCTGATGTGTCCCTTGGCTCCTCCAGGCAGGATGCAGGATCATACCTGGTGTGTTTGATCCCTCCCAGCTAAGCCTGTCCTAGGGCAATGCCTGCCCGGGGCTTTGCTCTTCCTGGTGTTGGAGAGGAGCATTATTCCCATTATTCCCATTATTCCCATTATTCCCATTATTCCCATTATTCCCATTATTCCCATTATTCCCATTATTCCCATTATTCCCATTATTCCCATTATTCCCATTATTCCCATTATTCCCAGTTAAGAGCCTGATCTGCAGTAGAGGAACGTCCTATACAGCCTGACAGCTGGATGAGAGCTTCACCCAGCACTCCAGGGCAGTGGTGGTCTATGGAAAGAGAAACTGCAGCGTGCTGTAGGCATGAACTTGCTCATCAGTAATTAAAAATGAGCTGGCAGTATGGTAATTACTGTGAAGCAAGGCACACCCCTTTAGTTCATGTTCAAAGCTTTGCACACAATACTCCTTGGATTTGAGACTCAGCTCGTGGCAAGGACTGAGAGGTCCCTGCAGTGTCTCTGTGTGACAGTCCTGGGCAATGGCCAGCACAGGGCTCACAGCTTGTCTTGGCTCAGTCTCAAGGCTCACAGTGAATCTGTGGACAGAAGGATGAGTAAGGATCCTGCTCCAGTGGGAGGTGTGTGGTTTTCCTCCTTAAAATCTGTTTTATGGTTCACTATTTCTCTGAGTTCTTGTGCTCCTGCAGCATTTGCTCACAGTCTTCCTGACACATGGGCTTTAGCAGGATAGGCTTCCCAAGGGGAAGGCAAATACTGGCCTTACTGATTTATTTTTATTTTTTTAAAGTGCAGTGGCTTTCAAAGGAAGTCCCCTTTTTCTATCATATAGCAATACTATGGAGTGTGTTACAACTTTAGAGAATAAATGAGGAGAAAAATCTGGAAACCTGCTTGTGATAGAGGAGGGACTCTGGTGTGTCAGAGGAATTGGCTTTTAATGGATGTTGTGTAGGGTAGTGGGAACTTACAAAAGTCATGTTGGTGTGAGATAAGCCAGGGTTTGGTAATCAGAGGTTGCTTAAAGTGCTGTGGCCATGGTGTATGGAGTAATTATATCTTTCTACCTGGGAAATAGTTGTTTCTTCTCACTGTTTAATTTTTCTTGCCACACTGGTGTTTTGAATTTTTGAATGTAAAGCAGAAGTTCCTTTTCAGGAGTCAGCTTTGAAGTTCTGTTTAGCTTGGGGTTAAAACCATTTTGCACATATAGAGGAATGGGAGTTGTTGACAACACACTGTACCTTCTTGTAGTTGTTTTTATGTTTATGAAATGAGAACAGCATTTATCTTCTTAGAATTTTACTTTAATACAGAAGTTCAGGATGTTTAAAACACAAAAAGTTACAAATAAAAACTTTCTCACTGAATGTTCCTGTATGTTTAAAAAAATGGATTTTTTTTTCAAAGAGAATAATGATAAAGCTAAGCTGAGGCGATTGATTATCAGATTGACAATAATATTCATCCAGGTGCAACAGATTAATTTCTGTAGCTTT
This sequence comes from Prinia subflava, assembly GCF_021018805.1. NCBI lineage: Eukaryota > Metazoa > Chordata > Aves > Passeriformes > Cisticolidae > Prinia > Prinia subflava. Next base: position 16,876,813 of record NC_086260.1, read on the forward strand.
AGCTCATCAGAATTCAGGAAATTCTGGTAAAAATCAGAAGGGGAAAATGATGAACCTTCGCCATCTCAAAATTAGATTGCATCTTTATTATAATTTCCCTTTCAAAGCAGATGTATCTAAAAATGTGTTTTCTATCAACAGGATGTAAAGTAGAATCTATATTTCTGAATGTCGAAGCCGTAAACACACACAGAGATAAACCTGAGGTAAGAATATTTTTCAAATTGGAGAACTTGATATAATGCACCGTCTGAGCTGATTTCCATTGTCCTTGTGGCTAGAACTGATTTCATAACTCAGCTGAGTGTATTTTATTTTACATATGAAGCTTTGCTACTTGTTTACTGTGAGGGGGGAGCAAATTTTTTATTGACTGAATTTATCTTATATGTGAGTTCTGGCTGGAATAGTTTATCTTTGAGAAATGAGAGTTTGAGGATGTGGTGTCAGGCTAAAAACTGTATAAAGTTCTGCTGGGCTTTGTCACTCAGCAGAAGTGGGTGTAGTCACAGTTGTGTCATGAATGCCACACATATTCTGGGGAAAGAAATCATCAGCTTTTTCATTGCTGTATGAAAAAGAGGAATTGATGATGTCACCTGTGTTTTAAGCCAAAGCTGGAGAGGAAGACTAGATCTCGGGAAGCAGCAGGACTGCCGGGGGAAGGAAATTGAGCATGTTTGTAAAATGTAAGTGCAGAGGAGATCTCAGCCCACGGCAGCTCTGTGCCCTGCCTGGGTCAGGTTCTCTGTGCTCCTCAGTGCCCACCTGAGCTCAGGCTGATTCTGCTGCTTGTGCCAAGCTCTTCCTTTGCTTAATCATCAAAGCTGTGTGAAGTGTGTCATGGTCAAAGCTCTCTAGTTCCCTTGCAGATCCTCAGGCTTGTGCCACCAGGCATGGCACTGATTCCATGCTGAGGTTAGGAGCAGTGCCATGCCTGGGAATTGGAAGCCAGTTGGATAACAGGAGAAAAAAGGGCTGTGTTTGGTGGTTTTCAGAGCATCAGTTTATGGTGAAAAGGAATATACTGAGAAATGAGGTTTTATGTGCGTATTCAACAAGGCATGTGACATAAAGTGCCTTTTGTTAATTGAGGGTTCACTTCTGTGCAGAATTCATGCCGGAATTCTTTGCTGAATTCTTCTGCAAAGAAGTTTTGTTTTAATGACCTGGGTATTACAAGTTCTGAAAATACTGACTTTCGGACATTTTCTCTGTCCTGCAGAGAAACAACAACTGCATTACATTATTTCCTGTCCCTTCCTTTTCCTGCTTTGTCATTCTGCTTTGCCATTTTGTATCTTAGTTTGATTTGTCATGTTTAGGAAATCCAGTCTGTGTTTTCGCAGTACCTGAAGCTGAAGAAGCATCGTGAAAATCCACGAGGGTGTCTCAAACCAGTAGTTCTTTGTGTTAAATAGTGTAGATGAACATCTTTAGTTTGGCTGATCAAAATGTCAGTGCTGGATTTGCAGCTTGCTAAAATGTTGCTGAAAATGCCAGTCCTTTAACTGAAGGGGTTTGTTTCAAGGGGGAGACTCTGCCTGAATTGCCAAGTGCCTCTCCACGTGTCTAGCAGGTGATGTGGCCTTGCTGGCACTGCCGTGGGGTGGCTCTGCTCAGGTGCACGTGGAGGATCACAAAAACACTTCCATTGCAGTGGGCTCAAAGACACAAGACTGATTTGAACAGAAATAAATTGAGTGAATTTTATTAGAAAAAAAAAGGAGTAGTGGCATTTTCCTAAGAACCTCTCAAATTCTCTTATCCCTCTGCCCCAAAGGAAACCCAGCATGGATGATGTTACACTGTTCAGGTAGTGGGTCTGAATGAAGGACTAAGTTGGTCCTGTCTGCATTTAATTGCTGCTCAGAGAACTGTGAAACTTTCAAAAGCTTTCATTTATATCACCTACGAAAATGTTAATTACTTCTGTAAAATGAAGTTTTCAAGTAGTCTATTGAAGTCAAGGCATTTAATTAAATACAGTATCACATAGCAGCATTGTTAAACAATGAAACTATTGGATTGAGAATTGTCCATTGTGCTGTTCTGTGACCCACCAGTCACTTGTAGTCTGTGCTCCAGAACAGTGCCCTCCCTTTGGGCTCAGCTGAAAACATCTATTTTCACATGGCAGAAATGCAGGCAAAGCTCTGGGGTGTTTGTTTGTGGTATGTGTGAACCTCAGAGTACCATGGTGATTTGTCTGGAGCAGATTGAAGCTTTGTGTTTGTCAGCATTGTAGTGGCTGAAGTTCTGATCTTTTCCAATGAAGGAGTCTATAGTCCTTCACAGAAAATAATTCAGGGGAATTGCTTTGGCTGTTGCTGGGTCCCTTCTGTGGGCCAGAAAACAAATGCTGGGGTGAAATGTCTGCTTTGCACATCTGGCTCAGTTGGTGAATGGCAGAGAGGGGGTCACTCATATCACATCTCCTTTTTTGTTTTGTTGAGGTGACGTGGGGGAGGGAGATGTTAGTGCAAGGTGAGCTGGCTTACCACAGTGTGGAACAAGCAAGACTAATGAAACCCATCAGCGGGAAGTGTGAGGAACTGGCAATGATTTGGCCTAAAATGGATCTTTTAAGGAGCTTCAGAGCACTTTATCATGGTCTGCTCTCTTGATAGGAGGGAGAATACCAATTGCACAGGCTTTGGGACTTGCAGGACGTCGTGCAGATGTGATTCCTGATGTGTTTGGCTGCACTGGGGTCTGGGTTTCATTTGGTTTTGAATAATTGAGTGTGGCACTGAATGGCATTGTTTTTGTGCAGCTTCTGCAAGAGGAGGTGAGAGCTAGTTGGTGTGATCAGCCTTGAATGGTTAAGGCGTCTGAGAACATATTTTCTATTTTGTTAGAGGTGTCACATTGCCTATGACACAAACACATGTTAAAAGCCTTCTTTTGGCACAGAAGTGTGTGGCATATTCAGCAAAGCACTGAAAGTTTCTCAGTGAGAAGATGTGTATGTGCTGAAGGACATGATAAGCTAGATTAAAAGACTTCCTCCTAAATGTGACTGACCTGAGCTTTGGGTAGTGCTGTCAGCAAGGAAGCTGCATTTAATTGCTCCTTGGAGGACTGTGAAAATTTCAAAAGCTTTTATTGTATTTTACTGTAAATACATTTTTGTGCTATCTCATTCTGGGACAGCTCTCAGGACCAGCTCTCAGTCTGCTGCATTCTTGGGTTGTGGGGGGCTGAAACCATCTCTGCTTCTCAATCAACCCAGCTGTGTACTTGTGAAGGGACCTGATTGCTGGTTTTTGTTGGTCTTACTGCTGCATGATAAATATTCTCTGTATTTTTATTATCATACAGAATGTAGACATTTCCAGACCTACCGAGGACGCTCTTGTAACAGTCCCTGCTCATCAGTGAATCCCGTGAGCTGACCAGCTGTTGAACTTGGGGTGCTGTTTTCGTCCTGCTACTTCAGAATAAATTGAAAAACTAATCATTCCAGTCACTTTGAAATAAAAAAAAAAATAGCCACACCCAAACCAAAATCATAACCCAAAGCAAATGTTGTACAGCACACGACTTGAAATAATTTATCAAATCACAATAAAACTGTTGCACTGGCTAATTTATTGTGGATGAGTTATCAAACCTTGATCGGCTCTTACTGGAATGCTGGTTTTGTAAATTGCTGTAATTTAAATATCCTGGAGGATTAAGCTTTATTGTAACAGCCAGCAATCATTTAGTGTTAGGTGCAGTGTATTTATGAAAGCCACAAAACACAACAACCTTTGTGAGATAAGAAAAGCCAAAATTTGTTTTGCCCAGCAGAGCACCAGTATTATCTGTTTCAGGGCCCTTGGGAGTGATTGGACTGCCATGTAGTGTAAAATAACAACCCATAATTACTGTAAATCCCTAATCCCCCTGATCCACAGCACTAGTGCTCTACATGTGCTAATTACTGATGTGCTGTTGGAGCAGGGTAGCAAGTTTCCACTGAGTTCCAGGACAATCATTCAAAGAACAGGAATGTGTATAAATGTTTTTAATACACAACTTTCGTTAACAGCTGTTCTCCATTAACCAGGCTTTAGGGTTTGCCCGTGGGCAGAAGGGATTTTAAATTCCCTCTTTTCCTGCTTTGTGTGGATGGGGCATGTACAGCTCTGCCCCAGCTGCTCTGTACCAAGATTTTATGTGGACTCCAGTAAGCAGTGCTGACCATTCCAGAACAGGAAGGCAGAGTTAGCCAGAGGATTTTGTAGCTGGGGAGTGGCTCCAGTGGATGCAGATCTCAAACAGCAGGGCAGGAATCCTAAACTGTGTGGTAGGAAAGCCTCTTTCAGGAGGGATGAGGCTGCAGGCTGTGGGAGATGTGGTGCCTTGGTGCCTTTCCCATGGTGTTCCATGGGCACCACAAGGCTGTGGGAAGCACCTGTGCCATGGGGCAGGTAGCACTGAGGCAGGGAAAGGCAGAAAAACACTGAACCTTGCAACTTTTCTGAGGGGGTCTTTTAGTAGTGAAAGTAAGCAGGACTGTAGGTTGTGGAAAGTTTTTATCTGTTAAGTTTCTCAGGTGGTACGTTTTTCCCAAACCAGGATTTTGGGGGGGAAGAAAAAAGTTACATATCTGCACTTCTAAAATTGTACTGAAGTCTTCAGAAGTTCATAGCAATTGGGAATGTTTGCCATAACCAGATAATCTTCTGGCCAGAGAGCCTCCTGCTGTGGTGCTTGGTGGTGTTTAGTTAAACCACTGTCCCTGGGATGAAACTGGGAGAACCTGGATCATTTTCCTGTTGCTGTCGTGACTGTGATATAGGAGTGGTTGGTCACTTTTCCATGTTTAATTGCTCTGTGTCTGGCCATGAGCTTTTCCAATGAAGGAGTCTGTAGTCCTTTACAGAAAATAATTCAGGGGAATTGCTTTGGCTGTTGCTGGGTCCCTTCTGTGGGCCAGAAAAGAAATGCCTCTTAGTACCCCTTTGCACACTTGAGTCCACTTGCTGTTACCTGACCCCTGAGGTGATGTTCCTGAGGGATCACAGGGATGCTGGCCATTGTCAGGTGCTGAGGAGCCACATGGACAAAGCTTGGAGTGCTGTCACCTCCACAGGCCCCAGCTGAGGAAATACCATCCAAATGAAATCAAATGCATTGCATTTCTGATGGGGCCAGAATCTGTGCAGGCGTCTGCTGTGGAAAAACTGAGTTTTGCTGCTTGGAAAAGGATGGCTTGGGCTGTCAGAGAAAATTGAGGGAGAAGATGACAGGAGCAGGAGCTTGGCCAGAGAGGAAAGCAAAGTTTGCCCTGTTCTGTGGCTGGTGGAGGTTGCAGAGGGAAGGGAAAAGCAGCAGGAGCACCCAGGACTCTCTGTTCCTGCCCAGCTGCTGCCAGCCGGATTTCCTGGGGCTGTGTCTGCATGCTGTTCTCTGCTGAGCACAGCAGTCACTGTGCTGTTGTGTGCAGCAGAGTGAAGTGGATATTTGAAAGCAGAATGCTCTGAGGGGTCTCCTCTTACAGCAGCATTGCTCAACAGCCCTTGCTTTGTCAGTGAAAGGAAGGCGTGATCTGGGAGGGAGGTGGCTGCGGTGGTTTGTGGCACAGTTTGCTGAGGGAAGCGGGCTGACAGAGTGCTGGATGTTTGTACTGTGCTCTTTATTTCTGTGTTTATGCCTGTGCTGGTTGCTGTCTCCAGAGGTTCCTCCTTTTGCCTGCAGGAGCCTTTCTGCAAGATCTTCCTGTTGTGCTGTGAGGATCACGTGTAGCTGAGCTGAGTCCAAGTGAGACTGAAAACAGGGCCTGTCCTGTTGGGGACACACAGCACTTTGCTGGGGGACACTCTGTCCTATAGAAGAAAAATTTACAAAGGCCAGGGCATAATGAGAACAGAAACAGTGGTATAGAGGGTATTTGAGTTAATCTGTGTACGTTGAGTCTTTCCAAGAAGGACTGGATGAGATAAGACTCTCGTGCAAGGCAGGGTCAGATGCTCCTGCCTTGGGGAGCAGGCTCTGGAAGCAGCAAGCTCCTGCTGGGGCTGGCCAAAGAAGAGGGTGCACGTCTTGGTAGAAGCAGTATTCGGGAAAGGTGTGTGGTTTTTATTCCTCCTCCTGTGTTTCCCAGGCTCTCCAGACCGTGTTGGCTGCTGTGGGGCTGTTCCCAGCATGGTCATTTGTCCAGGTGTGCTTTGGTGCCAGGCAGTTGCAGGGACACCTTGTGGTCCCAAAAGTAAGGCTGAGACCCCCATGACCTTCCTGAGCAGCCCTGTCCTTGTAGCGTGGCTTTTCCCTCACAGTGTCTGTGGCTGTTCTGAAGCTGGGTGCAATCCCAGCTGCCATCATTTAATCTAATGGGATTCCTAGGAGTAGGAACCCACTCACAGTTAATGAGGATATTGGTCCCTTTCTAAGCCCCTGTTCATCTGGTCTCATTGCTGGCTGCTGTGTTTGTTTAATAAGCCCTTGGGGGTGTTCATCAGGGTTTATCCCAGTTTTCTTCCTTCACTGTGACAGTTCAGCACACTTTGCTTCCACAGCCTCTTCGTGTTTACTCAAATTCAAGCTTTTTTTGCTTCCAGCTTTCTTGCCTGCTTATCAATATTCCCTTTGGGTCTGTCTTAGTTGTTAGAATGCTGCTTTTATCCATTACCTCTCATTGACTAAAATAAGCTGTATCTTCTGCCTTGCCTTAATAACCTCATTTCCTTTTAGCTTCATGTTTGAGCTGTCTAGCTCTTGCTGCTTGCGGACTAATTCCAGTACCTCTGGATTCCTGCATTTTGATGCTCCATTTCATGCTCCATTTAATTTTCTTTGAATCAACATCAGATGTTCAACTTCAAAGATTTCAGCTAGTATTCTGGGAGTGCCTATGGAGACCTCTGTGCAGTCCCAGGGAAATTCTGGGTATGTTGCATCAGTTGCTAAGAAAAACACAAACACACCAAATGCCAGCATGTTCTGTTGGTTTCTTGTTTTGTGTTCTTTTTCCCTATAACCATGCAGAATATGATTTGTTTTGCCAACTCCTCATGTTCCTAGCAGATACTGATGCTTTCTGATGCTTTCCCTTTGCTGCAGAGGAGGTGCTTCTTGTAGAAGCTTCTTTTTTGAAGTAGGGTTGTTGCTTTGCTTTGCTTTTCTTCAAAGAGATGTGAGAGTGGGTCAGGCTGTGTGCTGGTGGGTGCAGAGATTTCCAGGACTTGGACAACTCTGTCCAGCAGCATTTGCTGTGTGTGTGTTCCCAGAAACCTTGGCGTGGTGTTTATGGGGGAAAAATGGGGATTTACCCAAGGGCTTGAAGGCTGGTGACAAAGGAAAGGGCTGATGTGGATGTAGGAGGACTGGTTAGGGCAGAGCAATGTTGGCAGAATTCAACCTCCAGAGAGGATCTGGTGCTGCTTGTTTATATCCTATTCCTTATGAAATATTCTATTTCATAAGAAATGACTGAAAATCTAGAAACCGGGGTTGGGGAGGGGATTGAATTGCTTTTTGAGTTGATGAGTTTTGACTGATGGAGTTGTGTGTCTGAATGTGCTGAGGGGGCCTCTCACTGAGTGCTCGTGGGGCTCTCCTTTCCCCAGAGTTGGACTGGAAACTTGTTTTGAATGTAAACTCTAATAAATGTGGTTATAAACCCACTGGAGCATTCCCTGATGTCAGTGTAACATCTGCCACATGCCACGTGCATATAAAAGTGCATTTAAACTTTATGTTACCAGCTCTTCAGGGAACACTTGGTGTTACCAGCTCTTCAGGGAGTTATTCCGAGTTCTTGCAGTGATTTGGCTGCTCACAGATAGGATCAGGACTGGCTTTATGGCTGTTGGTGTTAAGGAATTATTTCCTGGAGTGTGCTTGGAACAAGGAGAGGTGGGCTTCCCTCCCTCAAGATTTTATTGATTCCTGTGTGGTTTATGGCCTTTGCAGGGTTCTGTCTTTCCTTACACTACATGAAAAAAGACTGGGAGAGATGGTGGGTTAGAAAAATGTGGTTAAAGGCAAAAAAGCTTTTAAAAGCTGCAACACTGAGACCTGCATATGGTGCCCAGGGACCAGCTGTCCTGCCAGACCCAGTGTGATCCGAGGGATGCATTTCAGTGGTGGCAGAGATCTGCTTTTGGGTGTCTGAGGGGCTCTGTGAAGCTCCTGGCACTGGCATGAGGTGTCCAAGCCTGGTTCTGACTCCTGCTCAGGGGCTGGGACCTTTCCTTGTGTTTTCCAGAGCACTTTGAGGAAATAAGGATTACAACTTGCTCGCCTTAGGTGTCGTGTCCCAGCTGCGTGCTGAGCAAAAGCCGCGGCTGCCTATGAGACCTTTACTTTACAATCTTTTTTCTTTTTTGTCTTTACATTTGCAGAATGTAGGTGTGAATAGGTCGAGAGAAGAAGCTTTGAGGACAGTCCCCACCCACCTATAGCTGCAGCTCCCGGGGTGGCAGCCCTTCCTCCAGCAGCTCAGGGTCCGGCGGTGTCGGACGGGGCGGACGGACCGGCCTCCCCTGCCCTTCCAGACATTTCGAATGTGACTCCGCTTCTTTGGACAAAACGTGGATAACTCGAAAGGTATGATTGTGGGAAGCAGAGCAGAGCTGGTTTTAGGTTTTTCTGATGTAAATTTGTGCAGTTTCAGTGGGTTTTTACCGTTTGTCTGTGGATAATGGAAGGTGGTTAATGCCCCGTGTTGATTTTATTGTCAGATTTTAACTAGACTTTATTTTCTTTTGTAAGTGTTTTTTCTAAGAGTTCTCTTATTTTTACTGTGAATGCCTAGAATTACATGGAGTTTTTTTGATGGCGTATTTAACATGGGCAAAATTCTACATTTTGAGCACTGGAGGCTTCATGTTGCAAAGCTGCTTTAAATGGGGAAAGCCCATCATCTCTGATAATTGTCATGTGTTACAAATTGAACTTTGGTTTGCCAACCACAACTTAAATTTTTTTTGAAATTCACAAGGGAGATGTTGTTCCCTTTGGAAAATCAAAGCATTAAAGCTGGATTTGCTACCTGGGAAATTCTGTTTTAGTGAGATTTTAACACTTTCCAGAGACCAGGTGAATTTTGGAGGGCAGTGGGGGACATGAGTGCGAGTGACATCTGGGATTGAATCAAGAGAGAAGATGGAGAGAGACTCGTCCTTTGTGCTGCAGTTATGGGAGAGGATGAGCAGCTTTTCTATGTCTGGAGGGGAGGGGAAAAGGATTCAGCCTGTCGAGGGCTGGAAAAGCTGCTTGTCTTGTTAGTGTTGTCATTATATTTTTAGAGAATTTCTGGAATGAATTTCAACATAAAAGTATATGTTTCTCTTTTATAGCCACATTTAATACGTACACCAGGAAACAGTTACAGAAAGGTTAGGTGAGTTTAACCATTCTAACAGCTCATGCAACAAAAACAACAGGTAAATTCTGAAATCATTTTTAACATGGCACACCTGCCTTGGGGTTTTTGTATTGTTTTTAAGCACCTTCCATGATCCCAACTCTTCATTACTTTTTTATATCTAGTGAAACTCCAGTGCTAAAAATGGAATTTTCTGTGTCTGTCAAGGTCACAACCTTTTAACTGTACTAAATCAAAGTGTATTTTGTATGTGTGTTACCAGAGAACTGAAGTGAGCTGCCAGCACTGCTGCTGGCTCTAGCTCTGAAATGAGGAGAACTATTCTTTGGTAGCTGGACTGTGTTTTTTCTGAAGATTCTCTCCAATTAATTGAGCTTTTACCATGTGAGTTGTTGGGGTTGTTTTGGTTTTTTTTTTTAATTCCTGTGTGAAATACCAGGCTCTGGTAACATAGTTTTGCACGCAAGGGCTAAACTGTCTTTTGTTTGTGCAGGGTTTATAAAATAATGTGCTGCTGTTGTGATTTTTTTTTTTAGTAAGCTAAATTCAGCAATATATTCAGCCCTGGAAGTAAGCCATAGTGGGTTCTGTTTCAGAGGAGGGATGTGTAGGGTGCAGAATGACCAGGAACACTTGCTTCAAGCGCTGCTGTCTAAAGCTTTGTGTGTGTGTTTGTGTTATGGTAATGCCATTTCAGACCTTTATTAATTCAGCTGTGCCCAGAGTTGTGGGGTGAGGAGGGAGCCTGCCTGGCACTGCTCAGAGGAGTGAATTTACTGATGTGTGGTTAACAAGGCCACCTTTGTGGCACAACTGAAGGAGCAATTTCCCCTCCCACTGTGGTGTGGGAAAGCTGGGCTGTGCCCCAGGCAGCCCTTGCTCCTCTGCTGGGACAGGAGGGGTGGTTAAACAGCTTTTACACTGAGAACGTCAGGAGTTATCTGTAAAAATCCCAGGAGGCTGCATTTAGGAAAGTGGGATTTTACTGCCAGATTGTGAGCTCAGACCCAGCTGCAGAAATGTTTCCCCCCATGAGAGCTGAGCCCAGGGGCTGCTTCTCTCTGTGGGCAAGCACAGCTTGAAGAGTTTCCTGTCCCCCTTTGTTTTACCTCTCTGATCTGTCAGAGGTGCTGTAACATCCTTGAGGCTCCATGTTCTATGTCCAGTAGGTATTTTTATAGCCTGCTTTCAAATATACTGTGATGAGTGTTTTACTACAATGGGTGTTCAGTAAAAAGAGTTGTACACAAGTGTAAATAAACTATTGTGCTGATACTTGAAGAGAAAAAAACAATGAAGTTGTTGGTTCTGAGGTAGGAAGGCACTAACTCAGTGACTGCATCTGACCCTGGCTGGAGAGAGCAGGTGTAGAGGATGAATGTAGATTTGGGCTGAATGTAGGTTTGGAATGATGGGTTTTTCCAGGGTGTAACCCTTACTGCTGCTCTGGGAAGGCACAGTTGAGAATTGCAGGTAATTGTCACTTTCTAAAAGTGTGTGTCTCCCACTCCTGACAGAATAGTCACTGCCAGGGGAGGGGAAAACCTTTGTCCTGACCTTCTGTGTTTGTACCATTTGACTGCCTCTGTTCTGTGTGTGCCTGGCTCAGATGCAGTCTCTTGAATGGGATTAAACTGTCCTTTCTTACATTGTTGGCCTTTGTTGTAATCTTTCATTCAAATGTAATCATTTGACCTTTGATCCAAGTAATAAAGATCAAATGCTACAAAGTGCACTGATCTGTGTTTCTTTCCATGTCCATTTCCAGTGGCTGAAGTGCCAGGTGAGTGTTCCTGAGCCTCAACAGGGTCCCACAGCTTCCACAAGGTTTAGGGAGCATAGATATAAATGTAAGGGTTAAATTAATTCACCCTGTGAATTACTGTGACAAGTAACTATGATTTAAGTAGGAAACTCAATAATGGAGGAAGAAGGTGGAAGAACTGATTAAATAAATGCACGCCAGAATTTGCACACGGTGGAGGAGAAAGGTAAGACTTTATTAGCTTTACCTGGTCACTGGGATTAAAGTCTACTCCACCCTCTCAGAACTACACTGTTCTCACATTGTCTTGAACATGCTGCTGTGTTCTGAGAAAGCTGAAAACCAGCAGCCAAATGCTGCCTGTCAGTACAGGCTTGTGTGCAGAGGGGAGCTGGAGGGCATTACATTTGCAGGGGTACTTATCCTTCAGAATGACAAGGACAACATTAATTACTGCTTTGTGCTTTTAGAATGATGCACTCACATTTTCATGTCTTGCTGCTTGCAGCTCCCCAGCTGGTAACCACTTGTCTCTCCTCTGCTAGGTGGGAGGAGTGTTTTCATAGTTAACTCCACTCGGTATTTCTGCTTGGGGAGCAGGTAACTGTTCTAGAGCTTTTAGGCTGCTTTGTGGACAAAACCCTTTAAACAGCTGAAACTTCCTGTGGCATGAGGATGACCCAGAGCCCATGGGGTGCTCACAGGGGCCCTGGGCTGCAGCAGCTCTGCAGAGGAGGTGCAGGAGCTCTCCAGGCTGTGGAGCTTTGGTGCTGTCAGGAGGGAACAGAGGTGCAGGGCAGGGCTGGAGTAGCTGCTCTGCAGAGGAGAGGATCACGAGTGCAGTCAGGCACAGCTGGCAGCAGGAGATGCTCCTGGTCCATCACTCAGATGGCAGCTGAAGGAGCTGCTGTGTGCAGCCTCTTGAGCAGATGTGGCACTTGTTCCTCCAGAGCAAAGCAGGTGAGTACAGGGAGCCAGCATTCTTAAGGAATATTTATTACTACTTACAATTCATAACAGCTTCTTCGTGTGCAAATACCACTGCTGCTGGCACCCACATTGTAACTTACCTAGAAATGTGTTTCTGCCCACCTTTCACCTTGGGAAGCAGCATCACTTTCTGGTGAGAAATGGCAAAGCAGAAGTGTCTCTACAGGCTCCTGCAGCCCCTGCAGGGCCCTGCTTGTCCCCCCTGGCTGGGGACCCAGGCCAGCTCTGGCTGGCAGTGCCAGCTGTGTTCTGCCCCGTCCAGCCTCAGTCTGCTGCAGGCTCAGATGGCATCCAAGTCATGCTGGCATTACTTGAGTTATAACAATAAGCTGGAGCTGTTTTTTAAGAGCAGAACAAAGGCAGCAGTGTATTTTTTTTGAGTCTCTACAAATTATTACAGCTTTCTGCTGCTCTTTCAGCAGGATTAACAGTCTGAAACTACCCAGAAGCTCCAGGGTGCTCCTAGGAGTTCTGCAGCATTCCATAACTCTTGGATGAACTGACACATGCACATTTTTTCTGCCAGCACAGTGCTGAGAAAAATCAAATAATTTGCAATAGTGTTACAAGATACAGAAAGCTCCTGAGACGCAAGGATACCGTGCTTCAGCCTGAACTTTGAGCTGACTGCAAGGCAAAGGTTTTGGAAGGAGCTTTGCAGTAATTACATTAGTTTTTCTTTCTCACTAATGGCTAAAATTAAAATTCAGAAGTAGGTGTTGCAAAAAAGCAGGATCTGGTTTTGTGCCCTTCTAACAGCAAGCAGGGGGAGCCACAGCTGCTGTGTTACAAACAAGCAAATGAAACTGGAAGAAGGATTTTGTGTTTGGCAGTTTAACAGAATAATTCCTCGGGCAGAGCTGGCAAGGAACTCTGGAGTCATAACCTGTGTTCTGTGCTGCTGTGATTGTTGTGGCTGTTAGCACAAGTGGCCTTTAGTGGCAGAACCCCCCATTCCCAGGCAGGATGGGGCTGCACTGGGATGCTGAGGCCTCTCTGTCTCATGCTTGGACTGCCTGGAGTAAATAAATATCATTTTTTCAGCAAAAGCACCCTTGAGCTGTTTCCCACAGCAGCTGGTGTTACAGTAGGAATCTATGCTTTTGTCTGGCACTTCATTTTGTTTAATTCACAAAAACAATAAATATTTTAATAGTGTGATCATGGCTGACCAATCGTTATTTTTTCACTGTAGTTTAAAGACAACTGGAGTTAAATTGTATATTGTTAAAAATCATAGAGCCATGAATGACATTTACATTAAACTTTCTTTTAATTGAAGACAAATAAAAGAACCAAGGGCTCAAACACTTTTTAAAATAAGACATCTTCTGTTCCCCAATGTCTTCTCTCAAGCAAAATATACAGCACACACATATATATATAAAACATAATTACATTCAAGTACCAAACAGAATTTACATTTTCCCAAACAGAGAAAATAATGCACATGATTCACATGCCTTAGACCCAACCATGCATAAAAACATTGCCAATAAATCAGGAGTTGAACATAATTGATCACACTACCATGTATTATTCTGAAGTATCGATGTTGTTGGAATGCATTTAACACTTGGGAGTCTGGGTTTGTAATGTGGAACTCTGCTTTCAAGTCCAGCTGCTCAGAGACTTACTTGTTCAAGATCTGTTCAAATTTCGGGTTAATAAAAGAAAATCCAGCAAATGCAGACTGATCCATGGACTCAATCAAGTTTTTGTCGCTGTAAGACAATTTCGGCTTCTCACTCAGAAATTCTCTGTCAAAGTTGTTGTAGTCACTTGCTGATTTCTGTGTTAGAGAGGGGAGACAGTTTAAAACAAACTCTGTATTTTCTTCTAGAATGAATTCCTTAAATACAAAATGTTGGGAAGTTAGACTGAGCTCTCTCCCCCCTTCCCATGCTTTAGGGAGAAAGAAAAACCTCATTTTAACCCTATTTTAACAAGACTATAAGATTATAACTGGGCACTTTCTTATTACCAGCTGGAAACCAACAGAAAAATCAAACTCAGGTTGCTTTGGAGAAGAACCACCTGGATTTGGGATAACACTGGGTTATTACCCAAAGATTATCTGTTAACAAAAGTAATGCAGCATTATCTTACACATCAGATCAACATTTCTTGCCATTAACCAAAATGTTTAAATTCCTGAGAACATTTCACAGGCTGTACTTGTTCAGAGAATAAAGCAATGCCTTACAGCAGCTGTTTTGTGTTTCATAAATATTCATGTAACTAGAAACAGAAACAGTGTAAAACAGAGTGTTTTACACTCTGCACCACCAAAGATTACTGTTTGTAGGATCCTTATGTTCCAGATTTCCCACTTCTCTGGGAACAAGCAGCACAAAACTTTGTGTGTTTGAAGGGGACGGCTCTCCTCCACAGAGTATATTTTTAGGAGATTGTTGCCTCCAGACCATTTCACCCGTTCTAGTAACAGGCTGGAGAAACACAGGTTTGGATTTTTCACCAGGTGAGTTGAAGCAGCAGCATCCCACTGTGATACAGACTGAGTTACAGTCTGTTCTTTTGGTGTTTTTTCAGGTAACATCGGGCATGTACATTAATTCCAAGTTCAGTACCTCAGAGAATGCTGCTTCCTGCCCCCTTGGAGCTGCCTGGGTGAGTTTGAAGCAGCAGAGATTTAAAGCTTGCACAGAGTGCCTGCAGTCAGGTACCAGCTGAGCAGCCTGGACTGCTGCTCCTCCCCTGTGGTGTTTCAGAAAAGCAAACTGCAGGAACTGTGAACATTCTAACACAGAGGGGAATGGAGATCAAAGCTATCTGTTGGTTTTCCTGAACTTTTTACTATTAAAGAAGCTCCTTGAGAGCAATAGGAGGACAATCTTGACAGGAAGATCTCAGGGCAGTCAAAGGAGTACAGTGCACCTGTGCAGAAGTGAGCCATCCAAGAACAATGGGTTTACAACAGATATCTACTTTCTACTTTTACATTTGTAAAATGTGAGGAGAAAGTAACAGCAGGATCCTTCATGCAGGTACAGAAGTCACCCCTTACCCCTGAGCTGCTGTTTATTAAGAACAAAGAACAACCCACGTACCACTTTTGGCTTGAAGGGAGGCTCTGCCTCCCTCTTCTCTAGCACTGTCCAGTTGATTGTTTTGAAGAAAGGATGCTCTCTGATATTCCCAGTGACCCCAAGCCGCTTTGCTGGATCCCTTTCAAAGAGCTGCAAGAGAAGACACCCAGCAAAGCATTAGAGCTGCACCAAAGGTGCACAGCAGGGGAAGAATTACAGGCATGGTGCTAAAACAGCTAAGGGTGCTGACAGCAAACAGAGCATTAGGAATTCATCTGAGCAGGCTTTCCCTTTGTAAGAGCAATTTGCTGATAACCAGCTCCTTTATGAGGAGATTTGTCTCTCCCTGCACACAGTACCAGGACCCCAAGCTGATCACCAGTCCTACCTTTTCTAAAATATCCTTTGATTCCTTGGTAATCCAGCGAGGGTAGTGAGGGGTGTCCACTCGGATGGACTCGAACAGCTCATCTTCATCATCCCCGTGGAAGGGGGACTGCCCAATCAGCATCTCATAGAGCAGCACCCCAAAGGACCACCAGTCCACGGAGAAGGTGTACCGCAGCCCCTGCAGGATCTGGGGCCGCACGGAGGGAGGGCAGGTGAGAGAAGCAGCAAGACATCCCAAACACCAGATGTATTTCAACAGAGAATTTCCAATGACTAGAGCACTTAGGGGGAAAATAAAACTTCATCTCTCTGGGAAATTGTGGACACTGATGCAGAGCTGTGGTTTTATCCTAGGCTGCTGTTTGTGCGAAAGTGGCCAGCTCCATGGATGGGTCTTTGCTCTCATTCAGAAATTTTCTCCCTTAACTTCAAATAACCATAGACTTAAAAAACATCCCCTGTAGTTTCTTTACAAGATGAAGGGAGAAGCAAGTACTGATACAAAATAGATTCCTAGGGAAGTCTTTGACATAATTTATAGCTTTACAAGCAAAATACTTTAGTTGAGCTGCTTTGTAAATAAGATTAAAAAAAATAACACACAAACTCTGTGAGATTCTCTTTAAAAGCTCCTTTTGTTTTGAATTCTGGTTGTTTGCACAGGCCTCTTCTCCATGTGCACTGCACATAGATTCATTCTGCAGGAGCCTCATGGGTGTGCTGGCTGCACCTACCCCCAGCTCTTAAAAAACTGAGCATTTTAACTTTCCAAACCCACATTTTTTTAAACTCACAGCTACAGAATAATTTAAAATCTCAAGTACCTTCTATAAAAACCACTGAAACTGATTTTTCCCTCTAATTAGACTTGGGCTTTTCTGAACTATCACTCCACACAGAGGTGATGATTAATCTCCTGTGCCCTCAGGGCCCTCAGTCCGTGCCAGCAGTGTCTGTGCTGTACTGACCTCGGGGGCGATGTAGTCGGGGGTCCCGCAGAAAGTGCTCGCCTTGTTGTCACCACCAACGTTTTCTTTGCACATTCCAAAGTCAGCTATCTTGATGTGGCCTTCTTTATCGAGCATCACATTGTCCAGTTTTAGGTCTCTGCAAAAAGTGTTTTAAAAATGTTGTGCTTTAAGTTGTTTTTGTAAACAGATGCACACAGTTTCTTCACTGATAAACACCTCCCCAGCTGCACACCCAGAGGCTTTTCGAGAAAATAATCATCCATAAACACAGTCCACCCAAAATGGTACTTTAGTGCTTTGAAGGCATGAGGGACAAGGGAAGAATTCTCCTTTGTCAGAGAAAGTAAGCAGCTGAGGTGCAGATATAGACTGTGACCTTATAATCCAGCACATTTGCTTTCAGATCCAGAAGCAGAGCCAGAGCTTCTGTTGCTGCTGGAAGGCAGCGTGAGTTAATGCCCCAGTAGCTGACACAGCAGTGCTGCACCAGCTCCAGGGCTCAAAAGAAGGATTGTGTTGGATTCTGAGAGCCTTTGGCAGGAATTTGATTGTTTGAAACCTGCCCAGCTCTTAAAGCTACCTGTGACTTGTTCCTGGTTACAGCACAAGTTCATGTGTTGTGGCACAGCCTGTGAAGGGTCCTATTCATGTCTTCTCTCAGAACAACACTTCAACCAAGAAAGAAGTTTCCAAAAGCTACATTCCCTCCCTTTGACCATGCTGCATTTTTTGTCCATCTGGCTGCAAATGCACATACCAAGGAGGGCAGGCTGGAGAGAAAGAAACTGAACAGCCCTCTGCTTACCAAGGGCTGAAATAGAGCAGAGACTTTCACAGAAGAACAGATCAGTCTTTTCTCCTGGGTATCTCAAGTTCCCAGCACCAGCAGTGGATCAGGGTCTGGCCCTTGTGCTTCAGCCACATCAATGTTGTGGTTTCATCAGAAGGCAAAAGCAGGGAACTTTCACCTTGGTGGTTTGCTCAAGGAGCCCCTCCCTCACCTCCACGCTAAATTGACTCATGATTTGAAGGCTGTGTTTGAAAATAACTGAAACAAAACTGCTTTTGTGTAACTCAAATCCCATTCCATCATTCAGCTGCCAAGGAAAAAAACCACACAAATAGAGATTCATCTCGGGCATGTTAACATCCTTGGAACCACATCAGATCTCTGACAGAAAGCTTGTGCTTGTTACATCAATCAGGAATTAAAAGATGCATGAAGTGCTGAGACAATTCCCAGGTGCCAGCCTGGAGCTAGCTGTACTCACCTATAAATAATGCCTTTGCTGTGAAGGAACTGGAGCCCACATACAATTTCAGCTCCGTAAAACCTGGAAAGACCAAAACATTTTTTAATCTTTGCTCAGTTACAACAGTTAATGGCAGCCAAAATAATGCTAATGGGCCTCTTTTCATGGAGTGAACACATCTTTAAATCCCAGTATCTCTGTGCTTATGCTGTAACCTGCAAGTGAATCCCTTCACCACACATCGGCAGTGTCCAACACCAAACAGCAGAGGGGACACGGGCGCAGTTGCTGTAAGGCTTCATCCCACTTCCCTCAGGGAACACCATCCCTTTCCTCCTCCTTGGGAACAGCCTTGGTGTGGTTTTAGTGACAGGCAGCTGCCTTTTGAAAGCGAGTACTGGGAGCTCAGCCCTCCAGGACTGCAGGAGGGACTGGGCACCAATGGCAAGGTCAGAATTGGGCCTCACCTGTCTCCCTCTGCACCTGCCTGGTCACTACAGACAGACTGAAAGATGCCATCACTTCAAGGGCACTCTCCTCAAAAAAAGAGGTGACAGTCCAGAGGACATGAGGGAAAACCTGAAAGAACACTTCCCTCTGCCCTAAAAAGCACATTTTTTTTAAATCAGAAAAATACAAAACTATTTCCATTTCTGTATAGAAGATGAATGTTGGTCCAAACAAATAGGCACAGAATATACCCAGAGAGGATGCTGGATGCACAGGGGTTTGCTGGGATGCAGGTAAGCTGGAGGGGCTTTATCCACATTTTTGGTGGGCAGAGTGGGAAGGGAGCTGACCCAACTGGCTGCTGTTGATGCCAGACTTATTCTTGTGATCCCATCCTGTCAGCAATCCTTAGAAGTCATTTTCCTGGGGTTTACAGATAGGTCCACTACTCTGCACTGTTCCTTTTTAAGGTTTACATGCCACTCCTTCCATGATGCCATTAAAACACCCATGGGTTTGGATGAGAGAAGTACAAACTGACCTCAAACTAAAAATGATAGCTAAAGTAACAATACTACAATATTTTGGCATCCTTTAAAGATCACTGGAGCTGAAAACTTAAGTCAGAGATAACTGACACAAGAGCACTTACTGAACAAAGGGCTTACCCATTTAATTAGCATCTCATGGAATGTAGGTTTTTGTACTATGATGCCAATTTAGCAATTAAGTAATTGCTTAAATGACTGCTGAACTTTTTCCCCCCATGCTGTTTTCCAATTTTTTTCCATCAGAATACTGTCCTAAGGTACACTGAAGCTGTGCCTTTTACTTCTCAGTGCTGGCTTATGTTGCAATTTACTTTGCACCTCTAGGAACAAGCATCCCATAAAGTACAACATCACGCTGTAAGGTAAATTAAGCAAGTGCAGCTCCACACATCATTAAGGGAACTTCATTGTATTCAACCAGTGCCTAGAAACATCTTTTCAAGCATCAGCCACTGAAACTTGACTGCAGGGAAGGAGGGGCACAGAAAGAAGCATAAACCCAGAGATGAAATCATCCCTGGAGGTGGGGAATGAGGGGTTGAGGACTCACGTGGCTCTGTAGAGGTCGAAGCGCCCCTTGTCCTGGATGTGGAACATCAGGTCTCCCCCATTCAGGAACTCCATAATGAAGAACAAATGGTCCTTGTGCAGATAACCAGGGAATGGAACAATTACTGATGCTATCCAACCAACAATGAAGTAGCAATGTGCCTCCAGGGGAACAAGCAGCCACTTCCCTCTTCTGAAGGATTTTTGGTTTCATGCACCCCTATGAAGCTCCTACAGAGTTGAGCGGCCTGGTCTTGTAAATATAAATATCTGATCTTGTATTCTGTGGGTTTCTAGACTTAATACACACTTAAATAGACTTCCTGATTTCAATCTGTGACAGTCATCCTTTTCCCCTCACTGAGGGTAAAGCTCAGACCAAGGACTTTAATTAAACACCTTCTTATTCCAGACTGCATAGATGTTTTTCTGATTTTATTTTGTCCTTATCAAGTCATGTTTAGTTATACTCGTATTTACTTTCCATTAGGCCCATGAATTATTGCACAGACCACAGGAAAAGGACATTTAATTCTTGCATCACTAAATTACTTCCCTTTGCTGATATCAGCATCCATTAAAAGGCTCAACCCGTTTTGTTGCTGTCACCATTTCGATTTTTCTTACCTTTGTCTGGAATGTGCAGTAAAGATGTGTGAGAAATGGATTTTCCCAGGCAAGAGCGAGGACCCTCTTTTCCACCATGGTACATTCCACATCATCATCAATTAGCACCACGTCCTTTTTCAGAGCTTTGATAGCAAAGAATTCATTCTTCCCTTTCAGCTCAGCAAGCAGAACCTACAAAAAATTAAAGATGAGAGTACAGCACGTGGGAAAGACTGGGGCTGATGTATCAGTGAGGGAAAGCCAAAGGTGTTTAGGGCAGGTGCACTGACAATTAAAAAGCACATTTAAATGGGAAAGATGAGGGAATTTTGGGAAGGTGAAGCTGCAGGACACAGATGAGGGGATATGGCTCAAGGAGCACGCAGCACAGGCACAGCAGTTTCTCTGTCAATGTCTTGTGAGTGAGCAGCAGCTGTGTAAAGCCTGATCTGTCTCCAGAGCTGCAGTTTCAGAGACAGCAGTGGACAGGGCCCAGGGAGGGCCCACTGCTCCCCCAAACATCCCCTGCACTGCACTGGGGCATGGGGAGGCTGCTTCTGTGTGGAGAACAGAACTGAAATATCCATTTGCACTGGGAGCACTGAAGGGCAATTCCTCTGACAACCTGCTGTGCACCATGGATCACTTCTGGGTTTACACAAGATCCAGCTGATGAATTTCTAGTGCCTTTGACAAAGATGTCTACACACAATTCTGTTAGAAGATGATTGACCCAAGAAGCTGTGAGACCTTTCTGGTTAAAGGGAACAGCCCATCACATTGCACAGATCAAGCCAGGCAGACACCTTAACTCAGTTTGTCACGTACCTTTCCAAAGCTTCCTTTCCCCAGCACTTTGTGGAAGACAAAGCTGTCTATGTTGAATTTTCTCCTTGCAGCTCTGGGCACCGGCTTGGTCGTGTTCACCTCCCAGAGCTTATCGTACTCACTGTTATCTGCTGGCCAAAACAGGGAGGGGAAAGTTCAGTGGATGCAGGACTCAGAGCCCCTGATAAGAATTAGGTACTGACATGGCTTTTTCAGTGCATCTGCTGCTGGAATTACTGGTGAAACTAAACATAAGGGACAAGTCCTGTGTAAGCTTTTCATGTGGCCAGGAGATGGCAAAAAGAAATATATGGTGCTTTTTTAACAGCACTTATTAAAAAAATTATCTAACACAAGGCAGGAATGAATAACTTCTTAAATGGTCTGGTAGGTAAGTGGCTGTATTGAAACATTGTTTCCTCACCTGTTGTGTCTCCTCCAGGAGCTTTATGTTTCTTATCAAAATCTTGATAAATACCAACACTTTCTACAGATCCAGAATCAGACCTTCGTGTAGATTTCTGGGGAGAAGGGGAACATTTGAAATTGTATTAGTACTGTTACTTTAGAAATAGAATAATAGCTTTAACTGCAACATGATGGCAGAGTAAACCTTTATTTTAAATTATTAACTCCCAGTATGTATCTTTTCTCAAGAAGTCTGATTCACAGACTATTTAGTCACCTTCTTTACAGCTTCACATCAACCATTTGCTTTATTTCCTTCACTGCAAGAAAAGAAGTCACTGAAATTCCTGACCAGTCCATGTTCCACTGTTCATTGCAGAATTATTAAAGGTATAATGGTTTGAACCACAGTGGAAAGAATTTGGACTGTGGGGAAATGTCCCCTTGGATGTCTGCTCATGTGAAAGAGGAGATGGGAATCTCTGTTTTACTGGACATGCTGAAGTCATATCTGGATGTCACATCAGGGAAACAACCTTTACATATGGGAGATCCCTGAGATCAAATTTCAGTAATGAAAAGTTTGAGCTCCTGTGTCATGAAAGAGCTGCCACAACAGCTCTCACTGTTTTCAAAGTAAATATCCTGTGAAAGCTTAGGAATAACATCTCAGAGGAAGCACTGTTGGCTTTTGTGATATATTTTCCTGTTTTACTTCAGAGCTTGTGTCTGAATCTTTATTTGCAGAAGCTGACCAGAAAATAATCAACTGCTGCAGCAGGAGATGAACAATGCAAGCTATGGGGCTAGCATTAATTCCAGAGGGGTTTTCTCTGTGTGTGTGTGTATATACATATATATCAGATGAATAAAAAATGAGAATATCTAGTATATTTCTCCTTATTCACTTAATTCTATCGTTCAAGTGGAATTTTAAAGTTGAAGCATGTAAAAACAGATTTTCAGCATTACAATGATGCTGATTAATCCATTAAACAGAAAGGAACAGAATAATCTTGGCACCCCAGAAGAACAAAATTGGATTTCAGGAAGCCACACACCTTTCAAAAAAATTCTTTATGTGGCAAACCCCTTCCCTATTTCAGTTTCAGACTATTGATACCTCTGTTAGTCTCTGTAAGTGTCCAATTAAAAAAGACAGAGCTGTTTGCATTTCCTCTTTTCCAAATACAGTTCCCCATAGAAGTGATGTGTCACAGCTCAGCTGGTCTGGAGCTGAGACAAACGTGGCCATATCAGACACCCAAACTGGAGCAGCCCAGCAGTAAAACAAGTCCCTGGATAAGGCAAGGGGAGGTTGGATTCAAACCCAAACAGGGGACCCACGGCCAGCCCTGCTCAGTCCTGGGTGCAGACACTGCTCAGGGAGCTGGGTGTGCAGAGACCCCTTGGCTGTCCAAGCCTGGAACATTTGACCCCCCTGTACCAAAGGCTTCCTCATTTGTCTCATGATCATCAGGGACTTGAGTTGTGAATCTGTCTCCAACCTACAACCCCATGTAACAGTGACACAGAAAACATGATGTGAAAAACCCAAAAAGCTCTGAGAACAAGTAATTACCTGAGAAATGGCAGTAAAGCTTACCTGGCTAACTTGATTTAAAGCTTCAGCTAGCAACTTCTGGTTTATTCCACATAAGTTTGCCACCTTCTTCTGGCATTTATGATGCACATTCATCCCACATTCTAAAAGAAATGTAAGGATTGTTATACAAGCATCAGGGAAATACTGACATTACAACAACCAGGGCTGTTCTGTGCAATTCAGAAGCTTAAAAAAAGTTAAGACCAGATTGGACATAGACCTGTCATTGCTACCAAAATCACAGGTTTTATGATTTAACACAATGAAGACTAAAAAATGTTTCACGAGGAAAAACACCTCCCATCATCATTACTTTATTCTCAAAGCCTGTGACAATAAGCATCATATTGCCTTTTTGTGGAAGAATAATAAAAGCAATCTTCACAGTAAATGCTTTGAACACACTTTGAGATGCTACGTTGAGTAAGCCTCCAAATTTCAGCTATTCCCAAAACAGTAATTTTGATCATGCTCAAGATACATCTCTGCAGTGTTTCCTGACCCCTCCAGCAGCTCACCTTGGCTGAGCTGTCCCATGAGCCCTGTGCCTCTGTCTCTCTTTTGTACAAAAGCTTTTTTACCCCATACGGACGAGGCGAATCCCACCCGACACGACCCACAAGGAAAGGCACAGTGTGCTCCAGCAGGTAGGGAACACTGGAAAAGCCCAGAGAGCTGCCAGCTCTGCTCCTCCTCACCTTCACACTTGAGGCCTTGCTTGACCAGCCCCCAGAGCAGGCTGCCACAGTGGTCACAGAAGGTGGGGCTCATGTAGTTGTAGACTCGGAAGCGGTGGGGCATGTCGATGTTGAACCGCTCCTTCTGGAACTGAGCACAGCCACAGGGAGTTCATCTCACCCAGCAGGACCTGCCCAGCACACAGCACCCACCCCTCACCACACACACTCCACCCTCTGCTGCTTTTCTGACTGGAAAGCTTTGCCCACCGCGTGTGACACAACTTTATACAACTCTAAGCAAAGACAGAAGTTTGGGTTGGACAGCCAAGCATCTCCCAAATGGTGTTGTCAGCTTTTACAAGGTTCTGTTAGTTCAGCAATGTTTAATTACATAATTACACTCTAAATATATTGTTCCAGCTCTTACCATTGTGTCCCTGCTGTTGGCTGCAGTACCAGTACACCTCCCAATGATTTTATCAATGCATTTCTTATGAATAGCAGCATTGCATTCTTCAAGACATGCACAAGAGAAAAAAGGATTCCTTCAGATAATAAATACATGGGATGAGGTCTTTGCATTTAATGGCAGAATGTGAAAAGCACACTCCTTTTGCATTATACTATATATACCAAAAGTTTATTTTCTATCAAGATAATATTTTTTAAGCGGATTCCCCCACCCCTTTTCTTTTACCATAAACTTTATTTCTAAACGAAATCAGCAATACCCCCAGCATGATATCAAAAGGACAATATTATGCTTTTGAGTTTGACTTTTTGATAGCTCCTCCCTGCTTTGAGTGATGCACAGATCTATGCCAAGTGAAAAGGGATTTTCAATTCAGCTGTAAACCCCCTCAACAGTTGTAAATTCATTTTAGAAAAGGTTTCACAAAGAACTGCTGTCATAAATGAGTGCAACTTTTCAATAGCATTAAACACTTCTGAGAAGAATAGATAAATCTAGATCTTGATATTGAAATCCCAAGCAGGGATCATAGTCAGATTCCTTTGGTTATGGTCCAAAATTGATATTTAACATCTACTACTACCCATAGTGATGGTGCATTGTGCCATGCATATTTACAGATTTTTTCAAGAGTAACTATTAGATCTCCAGATTCATGTGGAGAGCAGCATAAGAAGAAAGTTAAAAAAAATCAACTTACGTCTACATTTGTATCCCTGCTTGTTGAGTCCCCTGAAAAACAAATTATAAAAAAGAAAATCAATACATTTTCTGGAATAGAAGATGGCTGGTTTTTATTTCATTTTAATCATGATCACAGTCAGATATCACTTGATGCTGACAGAATTTCTGCCTATGATTTCAGTGGCAAAAATGTTCAAGCTGTAGTTCTCAATGTGAAAGACAACTATAGTTCTTAGGTATAAAAATGCTCTTAGTGAGTATATAACTTCAATTTCCCAACACAAATTTATTTGTCATGTTTTGTCTGAGTATATCCGAAGCAACTTTTGCAGTAATTTGCCCCTTGGGGCTGGGGGAAGCTTAGGTTTTCTTTCTTACCATACAAAGTCTCTGCAGACAGAGCAAAATGTAGGTTGTCCAAAGAAGGTGGCGATAAATTCATGATTTTTGATGTAGTGGATTTTGGCTTGCTTGATAGCTCCTCTCCTGTTGATAGTTACTGTCCCGTCCTCCTCCTTCATCGACTGCCTGCAGTCTGAGGGGGACACAAGAACACACACTCTTAACACTTCCAGGTACTACAAAGGTTAAGATTTGCTTCTCCCAAAGGTTCAGGTTGTTTTTCTGTTCATTTTACACCTGCATTCTGCAGACTTTCAGTCCCACAGGGGTGGTACAGGTGCACACACTGCTTCCCAAGGTGTCCCTGGGCTCCTGTGCAAGCCCACTCCTGCCCACACAGGAAAAACCTTCTGCTGATGAACTGACAGCAAAAAGCAGGGATGGAGCACGGTTTTGATAGAGAAGTGACAACAACCATTGTTCCTTGAAAAATAAAATCTATGATTTCTCTTATATTGATTTATGTTTAATATGAATAAGAATTTTATTGGAAGCAGGAGGGTCAGCAGAAGCCTTTCCATGCTGCTGCTGCACCTGCCCTCCTGAACCAGGACAGAATTTCAGACGAATTGCTGCAGGACTTTCTGTGTGACCACAGCACCATCCTACTGGAAGATGACTTTCTTCCAGCCTCCAAGATCATCAGCAAGGACAAATGAGATTTTCAGTTAGACATTTCCATTTTGGTGTTTCATAACATTCATGTTTTATCTTTCCACAAGTCTCAGTCTCATTCCTTTCCCCTTCTAGCCCCCATGGAGTCAGATTATTTAGTATTAGAATAATACTCCCATCTACTGTAGCATCTAATGCTGGATTCCATACAAATCACGTGTAGCATTAAGCCCAGAAATAAAACAACAAACAAATTCTCAGGCTCTAAGTCCAACCGGCTCATACAAGCTCTCATTAGAGGTTATGGTTCTTTCACTCATTTCCAAGGCAGCTTCTGAGTTTCTTCTACAAAAATGCATATTTGTGGCTGTAAGACTGAGACACAAACTCTGAGTATTTAGTCCTAATTAGGCATTTTTAAAGTCATAGGGGTTTGCAGCAGAGTTGACCCAATGCAGGTGTATCAGAGACTGGGTAACTGGTGATTTAACCCCAGAACACATTTCTTGTCAGCTGAAAGGAGCTGTTGAGGGACAATCCAACCCAGCAGGAAAAGATAAAAGCTTGAGCTGGACACGAGGAGCTGATCAGCTGCTAACTCCATCAGCTCTGGCCAGCAGCTTGTGGGTCCCAGCCTGGAAGAACTGTGGACATGGTTCACATCTCCCAAGTGCTGTAAAGCTGAGGGCAACAGGATCTTGCTGTTTGCAGGCTGGAAATTTCCACAGCAATGGAGTAAGGAAAAAGCCAGAAGAGCACTTTTCCCATTGTCAATATAATAGTTTTTTAAAATTTGCTCCATTGCACTGCTGCCTTTTACCATTATCAGTGGGGGCCTTGCTTTTAGCAGTGACAGGAGCAGATTTGTTTCCTTTGCCAAGTCACACTCACTGCAATGCCTGAGCTTACTATGAAGTTACCCAGGAGCTTTTCTGGCTGCTAAAAGCACTTGGTTCTTGTCATTTTTTTTAGCTGGCTGCCACCACTGCTATTTCCACAGACTGCTGAACCTGGAATACAATCTGCCATGTGACACCATTCTGAGTGTCCCAAACTAATTTATCTGTCACAGCCAGCAGCAGCCACGCTGCAGCAGCTGGGTGCTGTCTTAGGAAAGAAATGGCATCATCAGCTCAGAGGTTCAGGAAAGATTAGGCATATTAATGAAAAGAAAGTTCAGAAAAAGTCTCCAGGTTTTGCCACTCGTTCTTAATGTACTTTTCTGAGAAACTGGCCACCTGGGTGAGAGAAAAATCCGTCCTGACAGCCCCTGAAAGGACCTTTCAATGAGCCCTGGGACAGTCCCTGAGTTACCCCTGCCCCTCCAGGAACAGGATTAGTTTTCCTTGTTCAAACAGGGCTGCTGAATTCATCCAACACAAACTCATCAGCTGCTGCACTTCAGCTTGTGGCAGTCTGCAAACTGTGCTATCTTTGTTTAATCCTGCTGAGCAAACACACAGACCTCACCCACTGCTTCCCCAATGCTTCAGGGAAACTACACTTGTGTGGTGCAGAGGAGCAAGGTGCTTGAGAGGCAGCAGATTCAGATTGTTTGCTGCAGCAAAGGATGTCTTTGAAAGGGGATTTAATCAGTAACAGCAACAAAGCAGAGCAAGGCCTTTTGCCTTATGGCAGTATTCTGAGGAGATCACCTGTGATGCAGCAAATTACCAGACAAAAGCCTTTCTAAAGTCCAGAACACAAGCAAATCAAGTGTTTAGTGAGGAACAAACACCTCATGCTGAAATACTTGGAGCAATTTAGTATTGCTGATACTGCATGCAGAAGTATCTGACAAAACCTGATCAATTTATGGGAAATGCCGGTGTTTCCTCCCTGCCTGATGCCCTGATATCAAACTTAAGAGAAATATGTGAGACTGACATTTATTTCTTTGAGAGGGTAATTATAGAAACTAATCACTTTGGGGTTTTTTTTCCCTTTTTTTTTTTTTGCACATTTTCTTTATGTATAGTTTAATGCGGAAGAATCCTTGAGCACAACAAACCCTCAAAATCTGCATGTGAGGACACACAGACTTTACAACCAGCTGCCTTGTTGGATGCCTTTGCCAAAACCAACTAATATAACAAAGAATAGCTGAAAACATTTTTGTCTGGAGCAGAAGCAGCTGAGAGGTTTGGAGAGCAGCTGTGAGTCAAGTTCATCTGGAGCTGAGGTGGCTCTGAAATTATGGCGTAATTTTGCTTTATTATGGGCATGTTTAACAGGTTATCTTTAATGTGTAAATTGCCTTTAATGTGTATTGCTCCAGAAAAGTTTTAAGCAGCTCACCCAACCATGGAGTTAAGTGGAGAATAAAAGCTTAATTTCAGAGATGCAGGGACAATCAACAATTGCAGGGAAGTAACTTTCACCACAACTGTGTGGATGCAGGGTGGAGATGAGGGAGACGGAGAAACACAAAGG
The DNA here is from genome assembly GCF_021018805.1 of Prinia subflava. Classification (NCBI taxonomy): domain Eukaryota; kingdom Metazoa; phylum Chordata; class Aves; order Passeriformes; family Cisticolidae; genus Prinia; species Prinia subflava. Next base: position 16,904,841 of record NC_086260.1, read on the forward strand.
GGAAAAACTTTGCTTCCCCCTCCAAGCAAGCCAGGATTCCCATAAATGAAATGCTTGTCATGGAAGAGCATGCACAGAGCAGCTGAATCAGCATCCAGGATTCAGGTGACCTCTGCAGCCTGGACTTGACATTAATCATGTTGGACCCAGCACACACCATTAAACATAATCTATTTCCTCTGTTGAGAGCTGTGGTTAATGTTCATCACTGACACGTTCGTGTATTTCAAGGTCCCTTCTCAAAACCTGCAGCTGATCTGACACAACCAAAGCCCCCAGAGCTCCTCTGTGCTGTGCATTCATGAAGAAAGCACGAAGCAGGGCTGTGAATGGGCAGTGCAGCTCTCCACACTGCTGTAATCCCCCTGTATTCTCTGTTCAGCTGCACTGCCCATCCTGCTGAACGCTTCACCATCCCCACGGCCACTAACACAACACCCAACCCACTGCCTGGAAAACATTTACTAACATAACATTGCTGAGGCTCTGCTGAGCTGTAATAAACCTCAAGGTGAGGTGTCACATTGTCCCAATTGAACCTCAAAAGTCCAAGAACAACAACAAAAAAATCAACCTCAGGATAACCCTACTAGTTTTTTAAAAAAAGAATTTTAAAAAAATTTACCATCTTCCGAGTTCATTTTTCATTTTAACCTGTTTGTTTTATGGTGCTGTTTGTAAGAGGAAAGGTAACAGTGCAACTGTCAGGGACTGGGAACCAGGACTTCACTTCAAACAGGGACAGGAAAGGAATTTTCTGAGTAGTTGCTCAGGCTGGGATTTGCCTGAAACTTTATAATAAATTACAAACCCCACTAACATTTCTGTTCAGTGTCTGTCTCCTTCTGCTGTTCTGCAGCCTTGCACTTGGCTTTGTTTGAAAGTTTAGTGCACCTTCAGGTCAAGAAAAATATTAATCTCTCAGAGCAATCATTAAAAGGGAAAGCTTGTTCTTGACAAAGGAGATTTTCCCAGCATGAAACTGCCCTTTAACTTGGTCCTGAAGAATATTGCTTTAAAGATCACCTGTTAAAAAAACCCCAAAACTCAACCAAACCCCAAAAAACCCAAGAAACCATTTACAGAAGTTTCCCAAAAGCCTACAGTTCTATGACATGAACCTGCTATGTTAAATCACTCTAGTCTTCGTGCTACCCCTCTAAAGAGGTAACTTCTAAAGATTTAATTTCTCACAGGTTTGGGTGGGAGCATTTAGTTCCAATGTGTGCCACAGGCAGGGACAACTGCCCCTGGATCAGGTTGTTCAGAGCCCCATCCAGCCTGGCCTGGAACAAAGCAAGGATGAGGTCCTGCTGTGGCCCCCGAGCCAGCCCCTGCTGCTGCTCTGCTTTAGTGTGTGCATGAAACCCCTCCTAGGCATTACTGACACCCATGGCCTGGTGGAGAAGTGTAAAACAAAACACCAACTTTAACAAGCCCTGCTTTTCAATCCAGGACTAAAAAAACCTGAAACCAAACACACTCCAGCTCTTGTAGTGCTCCCACCTACCCAGAGCTGCAGTGTGAACACAGCCCATGCTCAGCTCACAGAGCTCTTGCTTTACAGCTCAGAGTTTTGGTAAATGCTTCTGCAGAGACCTCTGGTATCTCATTTGTGCCAATAAAACCAGGAATAAACTAGAAAAAATCTTCTTTCTTTTTCAAATTACACAGTAAACCCAACCTTTAAAGATAAGCATCTCAATCAAACTTCTGCTAAAGGTAAACGATCTCAGATTTTCTGTGCTCCACACAAGACTTTAGCTACCTCGGGAACCACAGACACACCAACCTGGTATCTATGAAATCACATCATCTGCAACTGTCTGATTCCTCTAGAGAAAAATCACAAGATAAAGCCTGCAGATGTTTTTGTTAAATCCATGCAATCACACTTCTGGTGCAGATTAAAGCAGATGCAAGGTGCCACTGAATAACCTTCACATTAGCCAAATTTCTAGAAACAGCATTTTCTCAGTTAAATGATTAAATTATACCAACATCCCCATGTACAATTATAAGGTTCAGTTCTGGCTCTTCAGCCCTCATCACTATTATTTATTAAAAATGTGACCATTCTTCCACAACACACTTCATCCATAGAGATACTTTCTTCAACTCTTACTTTAGGCCCATACAATATACAGACTTAAATGGCAAATCTGTTATGTGCCCTATTATTTTTCACAGATAACTCAGAAAAATGCTGAAGTCTCATGCTTCCCACACTCAACACACACAGAACAACATATTAAAATATATCCTGCTCTCTGGTTCATGTCCCTCTCCCAGAAGTCAGGCACTCGAGATACCAAGAGTTCACATGCAAATTACAAATTACTCACCTTCTGGTACTTCTAAAGGCATTTTAAGGAAAAAAATTCACTGCCCCTTTCTGCAGGAAGCTGTAGCCAGCAAAAGAGCAATTCAGAGTGCAAGCCCAAGACACAAGCACACTCCCAAAGCTGCTAACACTGCACGAGACACTCCGGAGAGTGAGGTTCTGGCTTTTCTTACTCGAGGAGGGCATTAACCACGTTTGAATAAACAAAGATCAACAAAGCATTAAACGTATTGCAACTCCCACCTATTAAATCTAAAGCTGCTTTACAGAGTTATAACCTAGTTTCAATACTACAACGAGAGAAGGAGGGGTAGAAGGAAAACAATTTCAAAATGAAAATTGAGGTTAACACCCTGTTCTCACGTTTTGCACACCAGGAGAAAAGTTTTTGAATTTCCAGCACAAGCTCATATTCAAATCACAGGACAGAAGACAAGAAAGTTCTTTGACAGCTCTAAGTCAGGGCTCTGCAATCCTCATTTTATGGAGTCTAGGAAGAAAAAAACCTTTAAGATTAGTAGGATTTTTCATATGCAGCCCTAAATTAACTGGTTAGACCTCAACCTGGAAAAAGAATATTCAAATGAAAAGTCTCAGTGTAGTCTACCATGGAAGAGCCATTAGTACCAGCTTATTTTGTATTTTTTTTTCCTCTAGGAATGTACCTCTTAATGGAGCAATAACATTCTTCTTTCTGAGCTCTGCAGCACTGCAGCAGAGGAAAGCAGTTTTCTTTAAAGGTAGCAGAATGTTTGCTACTCAAAAGAAAGGTTTGAAAACCAGCAGCTTCAGTTTGCAATACAAGCCAAAGAAAGAATCAGTCACTTTTGTGAAGTGTTTGGAGATTTTCAAACAAAAGGTAGCACCTATAACTCAACGATACAAATGGCAGCAATGCCTTTGAATAAACCAGGGAACAACTGAAATACCAGATTCAGAACCAGCCTTTTTTAGTATTTTAGAAACACAGCTACCACAGAGTTCTGTATGCAAAGGCAGGTCAGAGGGAGAACAAAATGACAAGTGCATAGGAAGGAATGTGAACTGTCTCTGAGCTTTCAGCTATTAGCTGAGGGTTTCAGCAATGTGGGGAATGGGGGTTTACACAAACATCCTTGCAATGCACCAGCAAACCTCTCTGCTCTCAGAATGAATCACAGAATGACAAGGTTGGAAGAGACCTCCAGGATCAAAGAGTCCTCTCACGTTGGCAATTGCTAATTTAACTGGAGAGAACATTTACAGCAGTGCAATGATGAGCCAAAAATCAGTGTTTGCCTATTTAGGAGCATTACACGCTGACATAAGGGAGGTTTACAACCTTGAGGAGGAGTAGTTTGTTAAAATGTATTGATATCTGCAGTGTTCACATTAAAATATCAGACTGAGTGGCCTTCCTTCACAAAATGTAGATGTATAAATGTCTTGAAAGGCAATTGCCACCACCTCTGTCGTTTAGTTACCAAAAATGTATCAGTGACTAATTTCACATAAAGCAGAAGGTAAATAGGAAGTCATTGCAAAGTAGAAGGTCAAAAAATTGTGTTAAGATGTGAATATTAACCTGTCAATTAGAATATAAATGCATGACTTAATGATCTGTTTGGTATTTAGGCTTCATCCCCCACCATCTGCAATCCCTGATACAGGCAATGACAAGAACTGCAAGACCATTGTATCTATTTTAAAATTATTTTGATTACTGAGTAAAATTAACTTTGTACTTTCAGCACACAAGTATATTACCTTTCTACTAACAGCTAATAATAAATTATGAAAGGTTTTCACTTATGCTATCTCTGCTTTTCTACATGTCTGCATGGAGAGGAGGAAATATGCTTCAGCCTCATTAAATAAACAACTGAAAATACAGAAACTGGGTTTGTACAGGTTTGCTTGAGAAGCTTCTGGATGTCCAGGAGAAATGGATTTCTGTATATCTCATTAAATATGTATGATCACAGTACTACTGCCCCATGAAACAGCCAAGCACAGGAAACAATGACAAAGACCAAGATAAATATTTTCTAATGTAATGACTCACACCAGTTTAAATGCAACCCTGAGAAAAGCTCTCACTTACACACTCTTAAAGTCAAAGTATTTTTTAAAACTTTGCTTAAAAGTGTTGGCTTTTCATAGACACCAAAGCAAGAAGCACATAGGCTGGGTTTTTTGCCATCACAAAGATAAAACATCACCTCTGAAGTGTAACCTATGCACATCACATTCTACCTTCAGTATCTTCTGCACAGAAAGTACAAAAAATGTATGGTACCTTCACAATGAATTTGTTCTAGAGCAGAACTGGGCTCCTTCTATAAATGTCTGTGGAGAAAAAAACCCACCCATGCCTCAAAACTTCCTGCTTAGTCTTTTCAGTTATTTATAAACACATACTATTAAACCTTATAAGACTGGTAGGCTAATCTGGCAGACCATTTATGTTATAATTACAGTGTTATTCCCAAGAAATAATGGTTTCATGACTTCTGGTATGGGAAAGTCTTAGCTACAAGCTAAGCAAGTTGTGAGGTTCACAGCATTTCCTGCAGGAAAGGACTCCCCAGATACACAAATCCATGCCAAAATTCTTGGCTTTCTTATGGCACTTGCAGCTTCCCTCCTAATTCATTTCCAAAGAGCCTGGGGAGGTTTTTGACACAGACAGGCTGCTCACTTTTTAAACTGGTACCTCAGACCATTGACTAGATTTGCATTTTAACACTAAACACCATTCACTCATTCCTACAATCAGTTTTTCTGTGATTAGTGAATAGGATGTCTGAATCCCAGGAAACTCAGACCCACTTCTCCAATCCACAAAAAAAGTTTCCCACATCAGCTAGAGCAAGAGATTCAACTTCTTTGCACCTAAAAACGAACAGATAATATATTTTCTATCACATCAAAACATAAGAACAGGCATATTAAAGATCTAAAAGTGCCTAAATGCAACAGCATTTAGGAATGAACAAATCCTGCCGTGAGTCCACATAACAACAAAAAAACAAAAAAAACAAACCCAAACAAACACCTAGAAAGCAAATTAATAAAATAATTAAATATTAATTAAAATAAATAATTAAGATTCTACTCAGTACATCAGGTGATATATTTTGTAAGCTACATCCTGTGTTCTGCAAAAAAACCCTTTTTTCACATAACTGACTGAAATAAACTATTGACATTACCTGAATCTTCCAAAAAATACTGCACAGCCATCAGCACCTTCCCCTGAGGCTGAAGGTCAAGCTGTGGAAAGAAAGATTGCAACAGTGAAGTGTGTGGTTGACTGCATCTCCCAGGAATTTAAACAGCTCTTTCTAGAGTATCAAAGTAGACTAGTCAATAACTATTTGATTATAATCCTCTTCCATATCTCACTATTGCAGCTGAGTCAGGGACTTTTATTCTCCTGTTTTTACTCGCGTGCTGCATTGCTTTGATGTGTCCCCAGGAGTTCAGCACAGAGTCCACATTGTTTGTTCACGTCCCTTTCCCGTGCCTGCAAAGAAGTTTGTTGGCTTCTGTTTTTACTGTCAGTGAATGCAACCTGCACAGGAACCCAGTTTTAAAAGAAGTCTACACAATCCTTTATATGTTTATTGAGGGTTCAAACCATAGTGATATCAAATGCTGTTGCTGGCAATGAAATAAAGTGGTATAATCAACATTTATTTTCCTTTCCTCCTCAAAACCATTACACATGGTTTCTGTGGCAAATTCTACAGACCAGCAAAAAAAATAAAGTGCCTTTTAAGCCAATAGCTGAGGTCAGTTCCTGTGCTCAGAAAGCAGTCACTAATTCTTAATCTGCTGCCTTCATAAAAGATAAGAAACTCTTAATCATGTAAGAGTGACTCAATCTTCACTTGAGCACAAAGTACCCCTGGGTTACACTAAATACAACTTGGGATGAAAAATCCAGTCCCTGACAAAACCAAACCACAGCTACATTAGATAAAGCCATGAACATATCCCCACAAATCCCATCATCCTGCTGGGATAATGAGTGAGTTCATCTCTAAGGCAGTGTCTGACACTCAACATTTGCCCAGCAAAGTTTACAGAAGGCCAAGACCTCAGTTACAGCTACTAATGCCAGCTGTCTCTCCACACAAAAATAACCTTACAGGCTCTGCTAAGTGGTGTCTTTGCTGGCCATGATGTTCTGTCCAAGTCATGAGAGGCTGTACAGAGAAAGTTTAACACTGATGATGGCAATGTGGTACCCATTCTGTGGACAATAAGCAGAGGATTTGAGACCTCTGACCTGGCTAAAATTCATCACTATTAGCTTTTACTCTTCTGAATTGTTCTTGTCTTGAAAAATAAGTTAAGGTGTGAAAAACATCCCAAGTGCAACAGGTGAATTTAAACCAGAGAGATTCTACTGACCTAGGAAAATCTGTAATCTTAAAAGACACAAGGCATTCATTCAGCTTGAAAGAAACAAAACCAGGTCAGCACTTTTGAGGAACTAATCTCTTTCCTTACCCAGAACTCTGCTTTGCCATTGCCTTTCTTGCACCGTTCTGCCAGCACTGACACACCTACAGTCACTTCAGATAGAGGCTCCTCTGCTGCTTTCATCAGCACAATCTGGATCACCCTGCCCTCGTAAATGTGGGCATCAAAAGTCGATTTCCATTCAGGATACATGGTGGGTTTCTTCTGAACCAGAGTTTTTCCTCTCTCTGAAAGCAAAAGAAAAAAAAGAACATAAACTGTAAAATGTATATAGATCTAGTGTTTAAACTCAACAAAATAAAAGGGAATACTTGTACTGAAACTAAAAGCAGAGTTACTGCTTCTTTTACTGTTGTTGGAACAAAGCTTAAATGCTCAGTCCCAAAGTTCATGACATGGAAGGCAAAGCCCACCCTGAGGGAGATGCAAAGGCAGTGAAGGGGTTAACACAGAGCCAGAGAGCAGGAGGAACAAATCCCAGTGTGGAATTCATAAACTGGTTTAGTCAGGCACAACCTGACAGGGAACACTTGCATGGCTCCATTCTGGTATAAATCTCCATGAAGTGTCCTCTGATCACTGTGAATACCTACTGCTACAAGATAAATGAAGATAAACCTCACACTGACCCAGTTTAAACTGCAGCCACGTCTGAGAGATGAAAGGCTTCACATTTCATTAATCTACTTCCAAGTTGTTCCAACATTTCAGTTGTATTCATAAGTCACTCTCCTTTGCATTGTACTCTACCATGACTGCTGCTTTTTAAAGGATATTTCAGGGCTTTATCTGTCCTCTGTAGTACGTGCAGATCTTGTGTAGTTAAGGAATAACAAAAAAGCTAAAATTACCTCAAAAAATGTCCTTTCTCCCTCTTCTTTTTTTCTTTGGTTTCCTTTAAGAGCATCTCAGCACACTCCTTTGTTAGGAGTTTTACAGTGCTGCACTATTCTTATTACATGGATTTTTTTTTGCTTTTTGTCAAGAAAAGCTGGATGATCCTTGAAGTCCCTTCCAGCCTGGTGTTCTATGATTCTAACACACAGCTTCAGACCCTCTTGCTACCCATTAAACTGATTTTTCCTGTCCATATCTCGGGCACAGGAAACAGCCAGTGACTGCACAATCTAAGCCAAGCTTTGGCATATTTCTACATCTGGGTCTCTAAGCACCATCAACACATCCAAAGTGATGGTGCCTCCTAAGAAAACACATCCAACTCTTCACTGTGACTCTGGCACACAGTGCCACCTCCCAGTTTTCTCTGACTTGCTGCCAAGCCAATTATTCTCCATTTGAATACCATTTTCTACATTCTACACAATTTCTGCTATTTATCAAGATTTTTTTTTTGCAACAGAAGTGCATTCTAAGTGCCTCTCCAGCTCTGAATGATCTATTTGCTGTTATGATATCAAGGCAATAATAAAGGAGATTAAATAGTTGGACCCTTCCCCAGGAAGCTGCAGTGTGGTCTGTTAGACACTTAATATTTTAAAATCTTCCTGGAAACTCAAGGCAAAGCCAGTGTTTGTTCATTAAGAGCTTGCTGGATGCACTCAGCTGTGCTGCAGACAAGCACAGGGAATGGTGTCCCTGCACTGCTTTATCAGGGAATGCCTGCCAGCAGCAGCACTGGGAGTTACAGCTCGGACACAGCCCTGAGCCACGGGCCAAAGGACATTCCAAAATGCTCAGAAATGGCCACCTAAGGATCTCTCCAATGCAAACCAAACTTGAGCATTCCTCCTCTGCTCAGTCAAAAGCTTTCCTCTTGAATTTGGGGCACTGGGCAGACAGAAGGCTCAAGTCCTTCACGGTGCAAACCTGCTTCCACAGCCCTGTTCTGTGAAAAAACTTGAAAATATTGTCACAGAATCACTGACTTGTTTAGGTTGATAAAGACCTTTAAGATCATCAAGTCCAACCACTAACCCAGCACCACCAACGCCATCATCAAACCATGTCCCCAAGTGCCACAGCTACACATTTATTTAGAGATTATCAGATTATAAAGGCAAGGAGGGGGATAAAAAGCAGGCTGCACAGCAAGGCTTTTACACTGGCCTGCTTTTTGGATTGCTAAAGCCAGACCCCTTTATCAAAAAGGCACAATTCAGCAGGCATCCTTTGCAATAGGAGAAACTGCATATTTGCAGAGCCCTTGGCAGTAATTTGGGGTTTGCAGAGACAGCAGCAGTTTGTAAAGAGTTGGTAATACCCTTTGTAAGATTCTTAGAAGGGGAAAGAATGATTCCAGTCTGTTCACAGGTCTCTTCTCTCCCTATTCCTGTCTTCCAATTAAAATCTGCTTTGATCAGTAAACTCTATACATTTTTACCCTACATAAAACATAAAAGAAGGTGTCTCAGTTCCTGGAAACAGCTTCCAGCCTAGCCATGCTGCTTTTCTAATTAAAATCACACTAATCAAGGTTTGTCCTGGATCACAATCCCTGTCTGCAAATGAACAGTGAAGTGTCAGCAAAGAACAGCCTTCAAGAGCACCGCTCCTGCCTCTGCTGTGTTCAGGCCTCCTTGGCTTCTCTGCTCACACTCCTGACTTCAAAAACACACCATGTTTGCAAACTGGCTCAATGCCTAATCATTAAGCTCTATGATTTTCTTCTTCCTATACAATAAATTTTTCCTTTGTGTTTCAGTGTTCTAATCCAACAGAAAGCTGTTCCAGATCTTGTCAAACTGACAACAGGGTCATCAGATTATTTTCCTGATTGCTCCAATCACTCACCTCTCCAAGCAATTCCCTCTCTTCCTCCTTTTTTAGTATGTCAAAGACATACATGGATTTAAAGACTTGGAAATACTGGGAGAATTCTACTTTTCAAAAGCAAAAAAACCCCAGTGGATTTATTTAGATTACTTTAATTTCTCCACATATTCTGGCAGCTGCAACACCTTCAACACCATTCCTGCAGAGGTACTCCCAGCAGATTAGGAAACTATTTCTTTGGAACTTGGTACTTTTGCTGGATGACAACACTTTCTGGAAAAGGCACCATGCCTTATATTTCAAGTTTTAATGCAGCTTTTACCCTCAGCAATAAGAGAAAAGACCAATCATGTTGTGAGGGAAAAGCAACTTCACCCTTTCCAGCATTTGATGTTTTGTGAATTCTAGAGACATATTGCAGGATTAGAGAGCTGCAGTCCAGCCCAGTACAGCAATTCCCTCTCATCCTGTTTGGCTACAGTGGTGCATTCTAGCCAAATGTCACAAAATATGATAAACCTTTAGGCCAGTTTCTGTAAAGATGAGTCCTTTGAAGGCTGAGGGCCTGGTGAGTCACTTGGTCTGTTCAGCTGGAGAAGACTGAGGGAGACTCACTGCAGGTACGACTCCCTCATGAGGGGAGGACGGGGGCAGGCACTGATCTCTGCTCTTTGGTGACCCCTGACAGCACCTGAGGGAATGGCCTGGATTTGTGTCAGGGCAGGTTTAGGTTGGATATTATTCCTCCCAGAGGGTGGTGGGGCACTGGAGAGGCTCCCCAGGGAACAGGCACAGCCCCAAGGCTGACAGAGCTCCAGGAGCTCTAGGAGCTCTCTCAGGCACAGGGTGTGACTGCTGGGGATGGCCCCGTGCAGGGCCAGGAGCTGGACTCAGCCACCACTGAGGGTCCCTTCCAGCACAGCTGATTTTGTGTTTGTGTGCTAAGAGGAGCTTCAGTGTGAGTCAATTCAAGGAAACAATTCAGCCAAAGTACCTCAGCCACTACAACAATAACAAACTGCACCTCTCATCCTTACCCATCCTCCAAGCCAATCAAGAGCATTTGCTGCTGTGTCCTTGAGGACAGTTCTCTCAAACCTGCTGCAGTCCAGCTTCCTGTCCTGCCCACTAATAAAAAAGCCTCGCTTTAAAGAGGGGCTAGAGCAAACAGCCATTATTATTTCTCCCATTCCAAAAGAAAAGCTCTCATTGAAGTGCTTGGCATGACAGGAAGAGAAGGGCTCATTGCCATTCACAGATTAAGGAGGATTACAGTATTTCTCAAAAATTTGCTGATATTCAGAAAAGCATCCCCATTTGTAATCTCACCTGTAGTCAGAGCTTCCTTCATCTTGATAGCACAGAAAGGCTGTAGCTGTTCCCCTTGATTCTGCACAGGTCCCAGCTCAAACGAGTTGAATGATATCCGTAAAAAGGGGGCCATTGCTCAGGATGATGCACAACCTACATGGAAAGAAATAAAAATCAGAATAAAAGACCTGGTCTGAAATGTGTAATAAAGTGACATTTCTCAGCAGCCATCAGAGCTTAGTCTATTGAAGCTACAATCACGTGGCTTCTATTCCTGTATTGCTTTCAGGTGGCAGTTCACAAATCCTAGGAAGCATTCAGAGCTAGTGATCCAACCTGTGAGCTCCACACCTACACACGCCGGGCAAAGAGAAGAGGGCAGGTGGAAGAAGCTCCAGACACTACTGTGCCACCTGTTTTAAAGTGGCAGGAATTACAAGAATTCAAACCACCTGTAATGTCTAAGTCAGCAAACAGGTGCTTCATTAGTTACAGTCTTCCCTCATTCTTAAGAGCTCTTGAATTCAGAGCAAATTTCAGTTTACAACTCACAGCACCTTTAGCCAGGGAGTTTGTCCTGTATGACACGTTGTTTTGTGACACAAAAAGGATTTATTCAAAGGCTAAGAGAAAAGAGGCATTTGAGAGAAAAGCAATGCTAGTGCATTTGGAGAATGAGGGATGCAAGGAAGGAGGGATTAGAAGGAAAGAGATAAGGTAACAGGAAGAGATGATGGAAAAAAACGAAGACTTGAAACTGGGCTGAGCTGGCCTTTTGACTGCAGATTGTCAACCAGGACAGCTCAGTCAAGCAGGACTAGCAAGAACATTTCAAGCAATCTTGCACATGCTGGCATTTTTTAATGTGAAGACATCGACCTGAGAAGCAATTAACATTTCTCTTCTGTTTCTTAAGGCCCTTACAGTCATTTAGATAAAAGACTGAAATCAAGTCTCTGCAGCAAGACAGCATATAGCTCCTGACAGCCTCATTTGCACATCTCACACTCTCCTCATGCAGGGACCATTTTCAATAAACGGAAAAAATTTATGACAATTATTGAGCTAGGTTTTTTTTAACTGACTGTTCCCCACTTTTTTTTCTGTAAAGTAAAAAAGAGTAAGAAAGCAAGTTTAGGATTACTTGGCACCACTGCTTATCCCCCTGAAGAACAGAAAGGCATGACTATAATTCTCATTCATGAAGACTAACAATAAAGCAATAACCTTCCCACACTAATCCTCTGCTTATTGCAGCTTGGGGCACCATTTGATGAGAGTGGAAATTGAGGTGACCTCACACAGAAAGAAAAATAGACAGCTTTTGTAAAAATTAACAAATACCATCTGACAGCTCACTTTCACAAATGCAACTTGAGCACAATGCTCATCAAGAGTTTTAATGAGGAACATATTTTAGCTGCTCCAGAGACCCTGTGCTCACTGTGTTCAGAACTACACCCCAGTGATCAGCTGCAGGACTTGCCAACAGCAGATCACATATCATTACTACTCAGTGTGTAAAAGAAACCAGATTTCAGCCTCGTTCACCTCTGGGAAACAGCTCTAAGACTCAGTGAGGCCATAGGTAGAAACGAGCTGGGAAGGCCAACATGTAGCTCCCACTGGAAGGTTTATTGAACAGAATCACAGGAGAATTCTGCTGTAAGGGACAGCCCAGCAAGAAGTCACAATTTCCAGTAAGCCTGTGACTATACGAACAAAAAATTGGAAAGCACTGACAAAGCTAAACTAACAATTGCACTGATTTCACTCAGCCCACATGACTCAAGCCAATGTTAGTCCTGGACAGAACACAAGGATTTACGACTTTTTTTATCTCAGAGTTATCAGATACAATAAAAATAGGTACGATGCATACACATTTTGAGTAATCTCACAATCTTTCTCATTTCCAGTGGCCAAATACATTTGGATGCCGTATTTTCACCTCTGCTTCATAGTTTTGAAGATGGTTATTTGTTGGAGTTTCATTGTGCTCAGCTTCAGTGCATCTCCAATGCTCACTTCTCACTCAGAAATGCTACACACAAGCAATTCAGCAGTTAGGAGAAAACACCAATATCCCAGAGTTTTTGATGCTGTTCAAAGTTCAAGGTCACAGTGGAAACCAGAAGATAACTGTTTGCTTTTACATTTAACAACAGCCTATAAAGAACCCAAACAAACTCAGCAGCTGCCTGCTCTTGCCAAGTTTCTCCACTCCTACACATCATGCTTTTTTCTCAGTTGAGATCTTAAATGCCTGCATGGAAACTCTTCAGTATATGTGGTAGACTATATTGTGACAGAGAGAGGTTAGGTGAGAAAGGAGGGTTTGGATTTGCTCCTCAAATGCATTTTCTGATCCTTTCCTGTGCTAAGATGTACTGTGAGATAGTTGACAAGTATCAGCTGCACTGGTGTAAACACAACCATACCCCACTAAAACTGTTTTTGGCAGTGAAACTCAGTGAAAGAGATTAACTTTAAATCAACAAAGTTTCTCAAAATCCCTGCTGAGTACACTCATGCAAGGAGTTCAGAAGGGAAGACACTGAAAGCAGCACACAGATTTTGCTTGTTGCATTTTAGGCAAGAGTCCACCTCCAGCCTCCGTGACTGCTACAGAAGTGACAGCACAAGTGCTGACCCTTGTTTTAAGGGCTGTATCTGTCAAGAACTGAAACTGCAGCAAAACATCAGCTTTGAATTGAGGGAGACTGTAAAATCTACTCATATAATCTGCACTGCAGCTATCAAGTATTAAAGCCAAACTGTTTTCCCTAAAGGGCAAGATTTTATCCAAACCAAATGGTGGAAAAACTGAGATGTGAGCTCCAAGGATACTCCAAGTCTAAATGACAGGTTCAATATCTCAAACAGTTTCAAAGTCCAAGTACAATCTGAAAAAACTCCACCCAACAAAAAACTAAGGGAAAAACATCCCAGTAACATTAGTCAATATGAAGTACCTGGTGGTGACCACAGCGGTTTAAAGCACACCATCAGATGCTGTCCTGCACAACATTCATTTTGTCAAGGATCTCTGACCTTCTCTAATCCAAACTAAATCCATGTTCTATGCTATCTGGGACAGATTCTGCAAACTGCACAGCAGTTTCCATGGAGCTTTAAAATTGAGAGTTTTTGGTTACTTAATATGGAAAAAAAATCAACAGTGTTATTATCAACTACAGACAGAGAGAGGGGGAAAACTGGAAACATCTTCACATCATCAATGTCAACACCTGCCAGATGAACAAATGTTCAATTTTCACACTGATGTTGTAATTTTAAAGAAAGCAAACTAAAATCCTAAATATTCCAAGAAGAATTTTATCAGGATTTTGATAAAATGGCACAAAATTCATATTAGATTAAAACCCTTCTCCCCAGGGACCAAAGGGTAAATCCTTTCTCTCCTTCCAAGAGCACCCAGCTCTCAGGGGCTGGCGGCGAAGGCGGCGCTTGCCAGGGTTCCTTTGTTGCTGCAATTCTGCCTCATTATAAACAGTGAGGACAAGCCAGCCCTAACACAACCCAGAAACAAAGACACGGTTGTGACTTTACACAAAGCAGGAAGGCACATCAAAGCAGTGGATGGTCTGGAGGAAACGCTGACGCTGGCTGACAACAGAGCACTGAAGAGACTAAAAACCAATGGGCCCAAACAGAGCCAGGCTGTTCCATCACTGATAAGGATCATATATCCAAGAGAAATACAACTGAGAAAACTCCCCTGCTGCTTTGTGCCTCTGATTTCCCTGTATTAGTCTGTGAAACATTTTGCAGATGGATGTAAAGCTGGAACACATCACAGCTCTTCCATGCTATCTCACACAACTGCTCTGGGAATCACCAAAAGCACCACACACAGATGACCAATGCAGTCTTCCCTGAAAAGATGAAGGAGCAACCTTTTCTTCTTTAAGATGCAAAAATATAGATTACATCCAAACTTTTTTACACAAGGGTTTCCTGTCCTCTATTCTGGCAACGGACAAGAAAGACAGCAACAAATTATTGTCCAACTTATTGCCCCCACAGAACTTCCAAGGTTCTCTGTAGTCATTGAGTACAGCCTGCAAAGGTGATTATGCTGCTTGCATGGCAATCACACAAAGAAAGCAAATAAAGATGCTGGAAGAGTGATTGGCATCCTCCAGCTGTGCAGACTGTGTGTTTTTATTGCTCCCATGTGTGACAGCCCACACTCCCTGCACTTGTATCCTTTCAGGTGATGACCCAAGAGAGAAAAACAGTATCTCTGCTGCAGGACAATTCACTGAACCAAAGGAACATGGTGCTAACCCCTGTCTGCATTGCACACCTACAATTAGTCTACAGAGACTTTTTGCAGGTTCTCTGCAAGCCCCTGGCCTTTATCTGATGCTCTGTAGGTAAAAATCAATCTAAAAATGAAGTCTGTTCACAAGAGGCTCATTATATTTACTGACCTTGTCAAAAAGATCCATAGCACCAGCCTTTATCAGTTGGACTTCCCTAGGCACTGCTGCTACCAAATAAACCCTAAAAAACATACCCAACCTCCAATCCCTTTACATCATGATGCTGAACACTCATATCACCAGGGATAGCAAAACACCCCATTATCCTCAGGTGCTGCTCTGAAAGATTAAAATCCACAGAGGGCTTAGAAAGTGCTCTCCACAAAACAGGGCTAAACTGACATATTGCATGTAAGTCCCTACAAAAAAAAGGACAGGTCTCCAAAAATACTGCCCCTGCAGCAGCATCACTTCTGCTTTTACTTAGGTTTAGCCCTTAAGGTACTAAGGGCTAAAGGGTTTAGCCCTAAGAATTGTTTAATTTAGAAATTAAAATTGTGGGACTATACTCATGAAAGCAAAATATATGCATCTGGTGATATTTAATAAGTGCAGTTATCTTCAGAAAGATGAGGATTAAGAAAGCATTTAAAACCAGCCCAACAGCCCAATCAAGTAGAATTCTGCAGTAATAGTTCTAAAACAGTGTACCTTCATAAAATATTTTTAAATAATTACACAACTTTATGAAAAGTAAGAAAAGACAACAACAAAAAAATTAACTCAGAATTCAGTTTACTTCCTATTAAACTTACTGTAAATAATCTTTTTTCTGGTTCATAATTTCAAAATGACGGTTCATTCATACATTGAATTCCAGCGTAAATGATGCAATTTTTGGGGTTTATTTTGTCTTTGTTTTAAAATAGTACAAGTACAGTGGCTCAGAGTCCAAAGCTTAGCTTGGAAAAAGTGTGGTTACCATTTTCTTCCCTTCCTCCCCCAAGTATATTTTCTTTCAGATACTTCTGCTTTTGCTGGGTGAGGCCAAGTCCAGAAACAGAAACAATTACATAACAAAATCTGTCACTGTGTTGCAAGAGTCTGGAGAAGAATCCATCCAGATAAGCCATGTAGCAAGAGATGTTCCTTGGTTTCATCCCACTTGGCCAGAAGCACGGATATTTCCAAGTTTCCACACTTTTTTTGCATGCTCAGCAATCTCCAAACGTCCCAAAATTGTGGCTGCTGTCTAGATTGCTGGTATTTCCCCAACACCCTTCATGGCAAAAATAATTACTGATATTTCCCTTATCATAACAATGAGAAGCTTTTCAAAATATGAAATATTTTTCTAAACAAGGAAACTCTTTCAATTTTGGCAGCACAAACTCCTGGAAGCTCAAGAGGTTACAGATTGAGGGGGAATGCAGATTGGAGGCAAGCAGGAGGTCAAGCAGACCTGATTTTGGGAGCTTCTAAGAAGACACAGAGCTCAATTTATTTGAGCATAGGATAACATGATTAGCTCAGTAACAAGAGTTGACCGTTCCTAAAGTGGTTTCAAGTGCATTGAGAGTGAAAAATCTGGATTTTACACTCAAACACCAGAAAGTTGAGGAAATTGTGGACTCTGAAATAGGCAGCAGGCCAGGCTGTCACACAGCATATGCTGCAAGATAAAAACAGCATTTGATACCAAACATTCTTTTTTTGGAAATGGAGAAAGAACACAAAGTTGGCTTTTCCAATGTTCCACAATCACTGCTTGGTGTGGAGAAGGGGGAAGTACTATCAGCTGTTTTTTTCTTTAGAAGTGCATAAGAAATAGCCATTTAAATTTTTTTAAGAGTCCCGAGTCCTTCTTCCTCTGTGAACACACAGGACTAAACATGGAAACAGTACAGGCCACTGTTTGTCACCATTGTCAAAATCAAGCTTGAAACAAAAGTGCAAGTGAATCCCTTTCATTACTTTCAAACCCAACCTCAGACATTAGAAACATGCAAGAGAAGGAAGGCTGCCTGAAGCCCAAAGATTTTGTTAATTATTTCTGATAGCACAAGCTGCTCTCATTTGTTAAGTACAGATGAAACAACATTTTGGAAGGATTAATACAATGGGGCTGGCTGGACAGACCCTTGTGAGGCTCCAGGTGAATGAACAATTCATTAATATCAAAACACACTATGAAATGGGAGCATGTCCAAAATATTTTATAGGAGGCAAACCATGGCTTTCCTCTATGCAATGCATAATTTAGGTCTAATGAGGAAGCTTCTTTTTTTGTTTTTTTCTTTGACATGGGGAATAAGTAGAGGGTGAGGTTTTTTCCCTGCAATTAAGTAACACAATCCCTTCCACATGAGAGGAAAAAAACCTATTCTGTGAAAGGGATGAAGTTACACTTCTCTATAATAATACAGCCTGCAGCCAAGCTCTATCCCAGGCCTGGCTCTGTGTCATTAACGAGGGCACTGGAGGAGCTGTGCTGAGTCTGAGCCCCTGATCAGCTCCCACTCCCCCAACAATGGGAAAGAAATTGGGCAGTTTTTGACTGAACTGCAAAACTGCACATCGAGTTTATCATGTGAATACCAGTTCTCCAGAGGAAGCATGCCATTCTGCAAAAGGCTTCCAAGACGTTTTTGGAACAATCATACATGAGGACAGCTGAGCTACTTACAGCTTTCAGAAGGACCAAACCAAAGGAAAACAGCCAAAGAAAATCCAATGTACAGTAACTGTTTAGGTATCACCATAATCAAGTGGACATTCAGGCATATTCCAGTAGCATATTTCTCCTCCAACAGAGGAAATATATGCCAAGCCCATCCTCCAGTTCATTCTTGATGAATATTTTTATTTAGGATCCATTATAACATCCAAGATTTTCTGGCCTTCCAGTGCCTAAAGGGGCTCCAAGAGAGTTGAAGAGAGACTTTGGACAAGGGCCTGGAAGGACAGGACAAGGGGGAATGGCTGCCCACTGCCAGAGGGCAGGGTTAGATTGGATTTTAGGAAGGAATTCTTGGCTGTGAGGGTGGTGAGCCCTGGCACAGGGTGCCCAGAGAAGCTGTGGCTGCCCCTGGATCCCTGGAAGTGTCCAAGGCCAGGCTGGACAGGGCTTGGAGCAACCTGGGGTAGTGGAAGGTGTCCCTGCCCATGGCAGAGGGTGGAATTGGATGAGGTTTAAGGTCCCTTCCAATCCAAACCCTTCCAGAATTCAGTGATTTTCTGCTCAATTATAAGCTTTCTGGAAACTGAGATGTATTTCCCAGAAAGAATAATAAATAATGTCAAGAACATATTTTCAAACTAAACAGAAAACATTGCCTTTCTCTTCAAAACAGTGGAGGGATTTTATGTTTGGGTAGTTTTTTTATATTTTCCATTGAATTCCCTTCACACTGAAAAAGCCAAATACCATAAAGATAGTAGTTCAATTAAAGTTTAAGATAAAAAGAAATTTTTAATTTGTCTTATTTTAAATGTAGTGGGTTAATGAGTCTACATGAACTATGAAGAGGGAAAAAATTGAAATAAAGAAGCTGGACATTCAACAGAATTATAAAAAATACCTTCTAAAACATTGCAGTAAGAAAACAATTTTAGTTTGCTCTTTTGAAAACATTAGCAGATCATGCAGTCTAAGTGCCTCTCAAAGAGCACAAGCCTCCCAATCAGAAATTTATCCTACTGCCAACATTTATGACCTAATCCTGCAAGTATCTGGAAAACGAGAATATTCATTAGCTGAGAGAACTGTATCATCATTCATACATGCTGGAAAGCTGCTGCTCAGATAACCTCATCAGAGGGAACACAATTCAGCCCATGGGTATGACCAAGGCTTTTAAACTAAAAGGGTGCAGGAGTTATGAACCAAAAATTTTGCTCATTAACTGTGTATGGAGTTGTAGGAACAGATCCAGTCCACCCTCCTGACTGCATCTGGCATTACTGGGGTTGTTTTTTTGAGGTGATCTTGAGGGTCCCTTCCAATCCAGACCATTCTGTGTTTCTAAGATGGGCTGGATCTGCCTTCTGAGCATGAAGCTCCTCTTGCTATTTCCTGGCACTCAGAGGCTGCTCAGGGCAGGTAGGAATCATCTTTTCATTCTTTCGTTCTGGTTGTTTCATTACTGGAAATGTGAGAGCCAAAAACCACAAAAGAAACATAAATAACCAATAACAGTGAAGCTCTACATGCATCACTACCTGTGATTCTGTGATCTCTCTTTCACAATGAAGAGAGAAAATAAGCACAGCTCTGTTCCACTGAGGATGTACAGGGTGATGCTAAATAGTGAATGGCCACAGAGGCTGATAAGGAGAAACTGGAAGGAAACAAACATAACCAAAACTTATTTTTTAATTAATACAGCATTGTTCCTGCTGTAATTTCGAGGTTCAGCCTTCGACTTGTAAAAAGAGAAAAGAAAATGGAACCACAAATGATTTTTAACTGTCCCCTCCCCTCTGAATCACCTTCTGGAAGAAATGAGCATATAAAGCTCTACAGCAGACCTGGCATTCCCAAAAATACAGAGAGCAGACAAAGCTCATTAACAGCAAGTTGAATTTAAGCATAAAGAGATCTTAAGAGAGCACAAAGTTTGCATAACAAGTTGTAAACTTAGGGTGAGATGTACAATTTAATACCATTTCAAATTTCTTCTTTTTATTTAATCCTCCTGACAAGAAGTTAACAGCAAGCATTTATTTTTTTTGCCTTTTCCTGAATTTTGTGGTTTAAATATATAAACTCCACACTGATGGATTTAAACACTTAGGATTTGTGTCTGCTAATGGCCATATTGAATGATTTTCCAGTAGTTGAATAAAAACATATCATTTTTGTACCCTTATGAGGCCTTTAAGCATTGAAATGTCTGGAACACAACACAGTAAATGAGAAAGGAAAAGCTGAACGAAAATCCCTGGAGCTTCTGATAAGCCAGAACCTTGTTTGTAAAGACAGCCATGTCAGGACATGCTCAAGTATTTTAGGTTTTGAGAGCATAAGAAGTTGTGTGGACTGGGTGCTGTCAGGAACACCCTCTGAGCACCTTCCAGAGATGTTATTCCTACTTCCTGAAGGACTCACATTTCTGGACGGTGCAAATCAAATTATTAAGTCTGTATTGTTTACCATGGCTTTTTCCAGCTTCTACTTCAGTGTTCATCCTACTAAAAACTGGAGAATCACTTAAAAATGAGTGTTTTGCTTTCCATATGCAAAGCACTACACACACAGAGAAACACAAACCAAATACCCAAGAACTTCACTTCGAAACACTGCAAGTCAGCACCTGTTATGTTACTTTATTCAGTATTGCACTGCTGAACATGTTGGTAAACAAGACACAAGCTTCATGACTTGCCTAAAAAAATACTTTCAGGAAGATATGTGCAACTGACTTGCCAGGGTATCTACAGATTGTCCAAAAAGTAACTGGAGACAAAGCCTTTGATTACAGTCGTACTCGCTGTCCCAGTTAATCCACAGAAGCAACAGTGTTCAGTGATTTCCCTACAGACAAGCTTTCCTGGCTCATTATGGCCTCTCACTTTCTCCATCACTAAATGGATAAATGAGTTAAAGTCTTGGTCACTTTCCCTGCACCTTCCAATTATTTCTGACTTTTTCTGACATTTTTCACACATTTCTTCTGCCATAGAAGTGCTTCTTTACAATAACTTTTATAGCAACGTCTTTTGCTAGAAATGACACGTCCTAATGGTCTGCTTTCCAACCACTGGGATAGTGGAGGTGACAGCAGGCTGGGGGGTTTCTGTGCGATAATTCAGTTTAAAGGGATGGGGCATGGCTGCTACTGGCACAGAAAACTCAGGAGGAAAAGCAAACAGCTGTAAATCCCCACAGCCCCCGAGGCAGCAGCACACACCATGGGCACAATGCTCTTCCTAACCCTTCCAGTGTTTTAAAGGGGACAGGGAGGTCACAGAGTGAAGCCCACAGGAACCAGGATGCTCCTAGCACTTCCAAATGCAAACATTCCTCCATGGAAAGATTGCTTGTCTGCTGGCAGCCAAGTGGGAAATTCTCTTTCCACATGGTGTTGTTTGTTTGAGTAGATCTACCCTTAATGGTCTGCCCAGTCCTGCCTCCAAATCTTTCCTCTGTGAATTAGTGCTATCCACACTGCCTTGATTCTTTCCCTTCTCCAATGCCAAGAGGCTCTTTCACGCTGCTTACTATGCAACTTGCTTAATCACAGCTTGCTTAATTATAATTACCCTGGCATTTTGTGTATCTGAAACACCTCTCACTTCCACGAAGCAGAAAATGAGCGAGTACTTAGTGCTGGCCAGGAGCTCTCCTCGTGTTTACAGCAAATCCAGCACAAATTAGCCCAAAAAGATTCCTTTCTGCCTTGTGGTTTACAGCACTCAGCACTCCCCAGGCCACAGGATGCTGGCTTTTCCCCACAGATCTGGATATTTGCTTCTATTACAGCACTAAGTACATAAATCCAGGTCTAAATGATGTTTTCTCCATATTAGCAATTACTGCTGAACCCACAAACACGTTTTGTGAGCAGGACTGAGAAGCAACTCATACAATTAAGAAGAAGCAAATAGATACCCATAACCCACTTCTTACCAAAAGTTATCCACATTTTGGATAATTTGAGAGTCTCCAGTACTGAGCAAACAGAAGTTAAATCAACTTCAGCCCAGTGAATTACAGCTTTGTGGGAAAGAGCTACAGACAGCTACATTTCCAATCTTTAATAGACAACCTCATTCTGCACTTGTGGGACTATTAAAAAATTAAAATATTTACTCAGACCTGAATAACAGCTATATTGAAAAATGTATTTGCTCGTATTTTGAAAATGTTTTATTAAAAGTAAGTTTTTATGCTCCTGTGATGTATCTCCTTCTCCGAGATGTAATTTTCCAAGTAGAGCATTAACATTTTCTTAACTGCTCTAAAATGAAATCCACCTCTGAAAATGAAGTTATGAAACCTATTTCTGACAGAAAATGAGCATTTCAAATTCATCTGAGGAGATATCAAAGGAGAAAAGAACCTCACGATTCTCATACAGTTCCCAGCACCCCACCTTCATCCAAGATGTACACTGAGAAACTGCATCAGGTCAGATGTGTAAATATGTATCACACACATAGAGACTGCATATCCTGAGGAAGGAGAATCATTTTCATAATTATCTTCTCTCATTAACATTTTGTTCCACCAAAGCAGTAGGGCTTTTTTAAATTTTAAAAAGTTAAGAGGAAACTATTGCATAAAGCCATCTTGATTTCCAGCATATGTCAATTCAGTATAGTAAAGTTTGATACAATCTTGACTACCAAACATATAAAACCACTTAGAACAGCTCCCTCACCAAAAGAGAAAATTGAACTTCCATACCTTGTGGAAGTGAAACTGAGGAAAGTTTCCAGTATAACTGGAAATACTGGAAGTAGTGTATGTCATGCAGTATTTGCTCAGTGGTAGAACTATTTCCCTTATTTTGTTAGGATTACAGATTACAGTTGAGTATAAAAAAATATGGTATTTTAAGTAAAAACTTACACATCTTGAGTAAACCATACAAAACTATTCAAGCTGCCTTCATTTTCTTTTCCAGAGGAAGAGTTGAAAAGGAAAATGGAGAATAAACTCTGTGTTGCTGACTTCAGACATTACCCACAAAAACTACACAGAAATCTCTTGAACAATGTTTCAAGTGCAGAACAGGGCCTGCATCTGCCCTACCATTACTTACAGGGTAAAAGGGTACCTAGAAAATAAAACAAGAGCTTCTCAAAGAAGAAATAGAAAAAAACTGGTGAAGATAGATTCTTTCCTGTTATTGCAAGTAACATTTTTCTAGCAATAGCATCCACTTACAGTGGATGATGGACAGGCAGGAGACACTCATCTGGCATAAGAGAATTAAGACAAATTGAAAATAGTGCCTTTTAAAAAAATGGTGCTAATCATATTCTTATCAACCCACCTTAATGCACAGAATTGATATCACAGCAAACTGGATTTGTACATGACCTCTTTCAAAATGCTTACTATTAGCTACAAGGCTCAGTGCAGTGTAGCTAAACATCAGAATACTTTTAAATTGGGGCATTAGGAGTCACAAGAGTTTAAATCTCTAGCTATTCTGGACTCTGATAAAATCTCCTCACATTGCTACCTCTGAAAGACTCAGATATACCAACAAATACTACAGGTATTTAGTACAGTTCTGGAGCAGTGATACATAGGGTAGGCACTACCCAAGAAATAGATTCTTCACCCTCCCCAAAAGTAGATCTGAGCAATTCTCTAGTTTTATTTTCAATCTCTGAACACAAAATCAAAATAGAAGCACTTTAAGCACCAATCTGTACTATTGCATAATCCAAAAATACTTTAGGAGACTTAAACAGTAGTGAGTAGTTTCCATTGTTTGTAACTAACTCCCAACACCATGTTAAAATTTAAGACAAGCAAGTACAATAAATTCTGCCTACAGAAGAGAAAACATTGTTCATTTCAGTTTTTCTTGTCAGTAAATATTTTGTGGCTCTTGCTTAATTCAGAAAAAACTTTCAGTATGCTTTACAATGGAAACATTAATTTCTGTTCTCCAAACAGAGAATGGTTAGAATCTCTACACAATTTTCAGTAACAACTGAAAAGACACAGTTTGAACTCTTCCCACATCTCCTAGTGAAGTTACATGAGCTACACAGAGAAAAAGCTGCTCCAGGCAGTTCAGAGTTCAGTCTGGAGCTCAGAGGAACACAGTATTACCTTTAAGATCTCGGCATGAGAGAGTCAAAGGAGCAAGGTTTGGGTTTGACCCATTTACTGCTGACCTCTGTTCCCTTTTCCAATCACCACCTACCTACGGGAAAGTGAAGCTGCACAAATGATTATTGACAGGCTTGGCTACTTAGTAGCAATACCTCATTATAGCTAAGGATTATCATCTCAAGTCTC
This sequence comes from Prinia subflava, assembly GCF_021018805.1. Taxonomy (NCBI): domain Eukaryota; kingdom Metazoa; phylum Chordata; class Aves; order Passeriformes; family Cisticolidae; genus Prinia; species Prinia subflava. The sequence continues at coordinate 16,928,980 of NC_086260.1, forward strand.
AAAAGTCTTTTACCATTTTTTTCAAAAACACTCAACAGAAAGAGTCAATATCATACTTTCAGCGAGGTGTCAAGAGGGCCAGTTACAGGCTCCTAACAGCAATTTGACACATTTCTGAGGCAACCAGAGACTGAATTTATACCCAGAACTTTTCCTCCTGCCCCCTACAGCAAAGAGACTCAAGAGTCTTCCTGTAATTTTGGAAAGATGCATTACGCATGCAGGTTAATTAAGCTGCTTCCATGATCAGACAGGGACGAGCCTCTTAGGATTCCTCCTCGATATGAGTAATTCTTGTGGAAACTCCCAGCTTCTGTGCTTACTCATAAACCAAGGAGCAAGAGTGCTGAGTAAGGACACAGCTCAGAACTGCACAGACAGGTAACCTGCCATTACAAACACTCATTAAAGCACCACACTTACTAAAGCTCCCTTTCAACTTCCTTTTTCCATCTGAAACAAATCTACCAAAATTAATATCCAAAGGGCATCTCAAGAAGTTTGTAGACTACCTACCCACCTTTGAGATATATCTTTATAAAATTATAAGACTTTTTTTCCTAAACTTTTCCTTTTTAAGGGCCTTTGAACAAGCGGGATGTTTGAATCAACCTCAAGGACAATCTGTTGAAGAGATGAAGGGCAGGTGAATGTAACTGCATTTTAGTTTGGGATAAGAAGATCACAGGCCAGGCTTGATGTAGGTGTCAGTAGCACCTTAAATGACAAGTTCTCAGCTGATATCTTACAAAGTGTTATGTGAAACCTATTTTCCTACAAAACTGTTAACCTGAAAACCCTTATAATAAATAACAATAAGTAAACCAAGTTGAATACAAGGAATGATGGAGAATGGAAATACCCAGGGAAGTGAAAAATGAGAAGGACTTAAAACAGAAAGACTAAATTTATTCTATTTGATTCTCTTCCTGTTTTTTACCATTAGCAAGAGTTTCATGTTATTGACTCACCTACCTGTCTAAAGACAGACCAATGACAAGACCAGCCTTACAACATGTTCATTCTTTTATTCATTCCCTTACACACGAGTGAGGAATCATTTTGACAAAAGTTTCACAACACCTCAAAACCAAGAAATCCTTTACCTCGAGGAACACTACAGCCCAGGTTCTTTGTTTTTCCTCCTGGTGCCAAGGCTCAGCTTGCCTCAGTTTCAGGAGGCACCTCTCAAGTTAACAGCAGCATTCTTTGAGGTTTCAACATTCATTGGACTCGCTACAAACGATGACTGAAACCTCATTTTCACGTCCAAACATAAACAATGGGGAGAGACTGGATTGCAGAGAAGCAATTGGTGACTTCTGCTACTACAGGGAGGGGTGTTAGGAACCATGAAAGTAGACGAGGTCCCAGGCTGAACTGTGCTGTTTTCCTTTGAATCTGATCTTGAATGCACTATGACCCTGAGAAACCTTTAAACTTCTCTGTTCCTTAGTTTGCTCTAATAAAACAATATATATACACTTGACAAAGTACTTTAATTGTGAAGACTCACAACAGAAACTTTAATATTAAAACCAGGATTTGTTCACACCAACTCTCAACTTAGTTTCAAACAAATGGCTCGTATTTACAGAGAAAACCAAAACTACTGGTGTGAACAAATCCTACAAATAACAGATACATGGAAGAGCCCACATTTTGAAACCAAGATTGCCAATCACAGCTGTGTCTGCAGAACAGCTATCACAAGTCACCTAAATGGTGGAAGAATGGCAGATAGGGAGCAGCAGCCTCTGGAGGCTTTGTGGCATTAACCAGCTGTCAAAATACAGTTCAGCACCATGGGAACACACCAAACATTCCCAGACACTCTGCCTGTAAGTTTACAAACACTCCATAAATAACGCTTAAGCATCTAACAGGAGAGAGACTCACACATGACATTGAGAGCAAACAGTACAAGCAATGCAAACGACAACTTAAGATGAACAAATAGAGATAACCAGAGCTCCTGAAGAGCTTGTTTCCCCTTAGGTATTTAGCAGGTGAAATAAATGTTCTGGACCACACAGCATGCAGAGAGAAGTCAGTAAGAGCCAACACACAGAGCAGAAAGGAGAGATCTAGATGTGGAACAAGCAACTCAAACATGTTTGAAAGCCAAATTGTTAGGAGAGTTTAGATCACTGCCTGTCAACTGTATCTAGCATGGGATTAAAAACAGGCAACAGGTAGGAAGGAAAGATGGAGAGGAACCTGAAAATTTTTACTTTTGTTGCTACTTTTCACCTGTGTCTCAATCATCCAGGAGACAGACCTTGATAGGCTGGATTTTGGGATATACACAACATAAACAATTTTTCCTTCTCAAGCAAACCAACAGATTGTAGATACAGAGCTTGGGCTTATCAGATATTTTAGTCTGTCTACGATTTTTTTCAAGTGACAAACCCTAGTTAAGTATTATTTAGAAGAATTCTTTTCCTCTCATCATTCCTCAGTTAGCTCCTATGACTTCTGGAGTATTTTAACTTTTTGGCATAGTTTACAGACAAACATTCCTGCTCAAACCAGCTATGGGAGAGTACATGGGAACACAGAGTTTGCTAAAATCACAGTAAAGAACAAGAAGCATCAAGACTGTAAGCACACTGATATGATACTGGAAATTCCTAGGTCTTGAAAACAGGAATCAAGTACTTGGTGGAAAAAACAGTTGTGCTGCAACTTGGGGGTGAAGCTCTCTACAATTTAAGGGAATAAATAGCTCATGTGTCAGTGTTTGGACCACTCTCCTCTGAGCAGCGGTGTCCTTGCTGGGATGCATTCCAGGGACCACAGCTCCAGCTGAGCTCCCAGATCAGTATGTGTCTTCTTAGGAGGAGGCATCTGCCAGGAAGAGAGATGATGGATCAGCCAGCCCTGACTGGGACCCATCTCCTCAGCTAAACTGAACTGTGTCACCTCTAAGCTTGGGGACTGGAGAGAAGGGCCATCCCTTCTGCATGGGGGAAGATCAAGGAGAGGGCTGGTCCTGGGCTGCAGAGGCAGGGAGAGGCCCCAAACCATTTTAACACTTTGGTCAAGGCCTTTTTTTTGGTTTTGTTTTTCTCTTCATCTTATTGCGAGGGCAGCTGGGCACTTACTGATTTCAGAAGGAACAAAGCACCAAAAGCAGAAAACCAGCTATTTCCACTTGGTTCTAATCTTCCACCAGGTGCTGAGCCACAGAAAATCATTAGATGGATCACTGGATTATTTCCAAACAATAGTTCCTCTTTTTCCAGGAAGCTGAAGGATGGTGCCTTCTGAGAAAACACTGAGCAACTTCTCTGGAAGTTGCAGTTAATTGTTTCTATTCCACATGCATTATTTGAGGATAATATAAATATTTCAGTGTGGCATCAGAAAGATAAAGCTCTCTCTGAATACATGCAGTTTAACCTACATAAGTACATGCCTCTTTCAGATTGCTCCTCTCCCTTTGGAAATACATTTTTAAATGACAGACAGTAAAAATACATTATAATGCAGAAGTAGTTAACAGGTGGTGCTCTGTGTACTTATGTACACAACTACAAATTAAATTATGACCTCTGTTACCCAAATGACTCACTCAAAACAGCAATAACAGCCTCTGACATGCACTACAGTCATGACTGCCAGCAAACTCCACTGAAGCTTCATAACCTCTCTGATTAGTAGATGTGGTTTTGGTTACTTACAAGTATGTCTAATTTTAATCATGACACTGAAGTTCCACAGACATTGCAGGTTTTCTGCCTCAGAGGTACAGAGGAGTTTTTAAGTTTCATTCCCCCAAAAATTCAGCTCTTTATTAGGATATGGCTATAAATCACCTGGAATGTACTCTGAAGATACAGGTATAGCTATGTCTATCCCTAAAATATGAAGACTGATATCTAAAATAGATGAGAAACTTTAACTTTTCCTATAACAATTCCCCTCTTTTAAAATGCAAATAATTCCACCTCAATGACACTGTGAAATTACCCTGAAAAAAATTTGACTTACTCTAATCACAAACACAGTGAACAAGAAAACTGACACTTTCTTCAGAGCAGTTTAAGCAAATAAACAGAAAAAATCCCCATAAAATAAGACACCATTCCTACTTAATTAAAGAGAGAACAAAAACTTCCACCTTCCTCCTCTCTTTACACATTTAAGGAAGGTACTACATTACTACAGACTGCCTCAGTTCTAATTGCATATTAATCTTCATTTGGGCACTTTCCAACATTTCATAAACTCATTTTTCTGGCTGGCCATGGGAAACATGGTACACGTTCAATGTCTGGAACTGGCATGATTTAGGCCCCATGGCAGCAAGCAATGAAATAAAATGACATGTTCTACCAAGGAACAGGACAAAATTTGTATCCCACAGTATTCCTTGTTCCCAGTGACCTTGTTAGGCAATTATCTTCCCTTTAACACGGAAAGCTGGAAGCCTGCCCCTTCAAAGAGCTGCATAATAAACAAAATTGCCTGCCAAGAATACTCGCCTGTCATACCTGTCTTTCATACTTGGCAAAGATTTCACTATGCCTTCTAAACCTCTTGGATAGGGGCTGTAGCCACGCTTAGGCAAGACAGAAACAGTCACATCATCAGGGCAGTACCTGGGATTTTTCCTTGAATAAACAAGTCAGTTGATGGGTAATGCACTAACTCAAAAAGTCACCGAGTTTGTCTTATTTAGGGAGCCCAGCACAACAGTCTGTGCCTCCTATCTGTTTCTAGTACCACAAAAATTTCACTCTGAGTTAAACTCCATTAACACAAACAATAAAGAACAAAAGGAATATTTTGCAGACACACTGTTAACCCCTTTTCCTGAATTTTCTTTGGTAGTATCTTCCTAGACAGATGAGTTTTCCTCTAGGTAACCTATTACTTTTAAGACCCAGGCTGTGGTAAATGTAAGCCACAGTGACCAAGTCCTTCAGGACCAAGTGTTTGCACCTGGCAGGAAATTACAGCTGACCACTGAAACTAAAAATCCACCTAAATGAGTATTGTAGCCTGAAAACTTTTCCCACTTTTCCAGATAAACTGGGCAGAGCCACAAGAGAGACGCTTTCCACATTCTAAATGGAGCAGCAGCCAAATGGAACTGCTTCATCCTCACTCTCTTGAGCACTAACACTGAATCAAGAACAATTATTTGAAATACTATGTGTGGCTCTCTATAAGGAGACAGAGCTTCTTGCAACTGCTATAGTTTATCAAAACTAAGTATCTTAAATTCAGACAATAACTCAAATATAAACAACAGAAATCAAGTCAAGGAACAACCAACAGAGGAACCCTTATTTTTCAGGTGAAGTATCACCAGGAATCTTTTCCTTGTTCACAAAGAGCGAGCTTGGAGGCAGAAAGAAAGTAAAATTATTAAAGCCATGTCCTGATAGAGAAGAGTAAGGATTTGGCAAAAAACACAACTCTGCAAATGAAGTAGAGCACATGAATGCTTCACTAATCTAACAAAGCCCTGTTTCAATATAATTCCATAAAAAGTTAAATTAGTCCCTGAAAATAATCAGGACTTTGAATGTTTCCACAGGCACCAGGGGGAAAAAAACCCAAACCAAACAAAAACACAAATCAGAAAACCCGGATCAAAGCACACAGTAAAGCGTCAGGCATCAAACTCTGGAGCCATAACAAAGGCTTTACAATCTAAAAAAGATTACATGGTTGCCATTTTAGAGTGTTTCTGTGAGTGAGAGATAAATGAGAACATGGTAAAGGTCCAAAATATACCAGCTGAATAAAACCCAATCTGTTATATTTTCCAAGGCAACACTTGCTCTGTGAGCTTTACTAGAAGCAGCACGGTGAGTGCAGCCAAATTCTCCCTGAACAGGAAAACCTCAGACCTGTGTATCAATGGCAAGACAAGCCACAGAGTGTAACAAAGACCCTTTCAAACATGGGAAAATCTAACTAGGAGGGACAAACCAGCTACTGTAAAAGAACCAAAACTTCTATGCCCTAATACATTTCCAGAGCTGGGGTTTTATAGCAATAAATGACTTATAATAATAAATTTATAGTTTATTTTATAATTTATAAAATAAATTTGTATAACTTTAAATTTCACACTAATATCCTATCAGCTCTTTCAAAGTATTTCACCAAATAAAACAAGCATGGCCCATGAGAGACTCAGAGTACACACTTGCAGAATTGCTTGATCACAGTACAGTTGCTCTGAATTTTACAGAGTTTTCACCCCTTTGCTGACTTTACAAAGTATTTTGAAAGAGGAAATGCATCCAGCTATGAGCAACTTCTGAATGCAGCTCACAGTGCTACCCCCCTGCAATGCCTGCTACTGAACAAATCACTGGGAAGGTTAGTACCAAACTACAGCAATTAAAAGGATCTTTTAAGTTGCTCCTTTGAAGAGAGTCACACAAATTAATTACTGTGACAGATCCTGGGAACATCTGATTGCTGAGGGCTTGACAGCAGCACACTGGACTTTGTTCAGAAGAAAAAAAGTGGGGAAAAAACCCCAAATACTCCCATTCCTTTGTAAGATGACTGAGACACCTAATTTTGGGCAAATACATTTTACTACATCACATGTCTTTCTCTGGAGTTTTACCATCCATTTCTAAATAAATTTGATATTAACACTGTATATATTTTCAGAGACCATCAATTTGTTTTTATCCCCAAAACTGGGACACATCTAAAACCAGCAGTTTCCATTTAAGAAATTAAGGACCGAGAAAGATGACTTAAGGACTGATCTCAGAAATTCATTAAATTGCAGTACACTGCTTCCTGCTAGAATTACTGTTGGAATTGATTGTTTTAAAAATGGACTCGCTTCAGCATTTCCTAGGAGCACCAGGGGAACTGCTATTAGTCTCTGGAAGGATTAAACTAAGAGGGAGAATCAAAGTAACCCAGTGTGCTGATTTTGCAAGGAAATTATTTTTTTCAAGAAAATTATAGCAAACCAAATCAGTGACTAGGTTTGAATGTTGACAGCATGATTAAACAATTAAAAATAGGCATACGTGTTGGGGAAGATGAAACAGGAAAGTCTTACAAATATGATTGCTTGGCAAAAGAATCTGAGAATATGAAACCTGTAAGTGAAATAGAAATGAGAGCTAGTTTTGATGTATAAGATGCCAAGCCAGTCAGTTACAGAACAACTGGAAAGACAGTGGTTGAGTGAGCTGAAGGGAAGATCCCTGTGGATTGAACAATGTCCTGGGCAAACAGAAGGGATGCTGCTGCAAGCTAAAGAGTCCAAGGCTCAGGGAGACCCTGCCAGTTTGGCAGAGAAGAAAAAAAGGGGTCTAGAAAGTAGCTTTTAGGGTTTAAAATGCAGCACAGCATGGTAATGTAGGACTTTTACACACAGCCCACGTGTCTTAATGGGTGTAATGGCACTGGTTAAAACCATTGCAGCAGAAAGAAAAAAAATCAGCTTCATTAACATTTTAATTAAACATGTATTCTGGTTAAAATCAGGGAAATTTCATTCTTGAAGCACAATCTTGCAAGTGTGAAGTATGAATGTAAGAATTAATTTATTTCTCTGTCAATGACAGCGCTACCAAGTCAGGTAAATTATGGCCATACTGAAATCTTTGTAAACACAGCCACAGCCAAAGGAAAACTGGTTGTACGGCTTTCAATCTGGTTTTACTGAGACATTGTTCAAAGTCTGGTGAGCCCAAGGAACTCCAGTCACTATCTAATTCCTTCCCGATATGATGGGCTGTGCAGTATTTGAGGCAAAGCAAAGTCTAACAGCAACAGATAAACTTGGATGTCTTTGCAGCAGGCCAAGGCTCTGGGCAGGGTGAAGTACAGAGGTTTCTGGCTTTTAGTTGGGCTGTGAAGTAAATAAATCAGCATTTTGCTTTCCTTGCTGGGTTCCTCCAGCACTGGTAGCATCGGATGGAACTAACAGGATTAAATTCATCTGCAGTTCCCTCTCAGGCATCTCCCACCTCAAGTAGCCCATGGCCACCTCCCTGCTACCACTTCAGCTCTTTCTACTAACCTACAAAGCATGCAGTGTTTTGATTTGCGCTGTTAGAAAGCACAGCCAAACATCTAAAAACTGTTTCAAAGTAAAAACTCACATTTTTATTTCTTTCTTAGTATTTAGCAACACCTGAAAACAAAGAGCACTAACATTGTTCTCCAAAAGGGCAATTCAGGACTTGGACAACTTCAATATATAAATGATGTGGGAATGATCTTAGAAATGTGTTTATGACCTGTACAGTCAGAGACAATCAACCTCTGGATTCCAGGATCTACTTTAGAACAGAAGCAAGCAGCCTACTCCCTCTTAACAGGTTGCTTGCTAGGGATTACTTATTACTTGTTTGCATTATTACTTATTTGTAATGATTATTACTGCTCAGCTGAACATTTTTCATTATTGATAAACGCCATATGCACCTGATGTCATACAGCATGATGCATTTGAAAAGAGCAATTGTACTGTTTGAGTTTTGGGGAGATGCAACTAATGGAAAAATGGTGCCCAAGTCCTTCAGCCAACCCTCTCCACCTCCAGCTATCCAAGCCAAGCTGAACACAAACTACAAGAGTGCTAATTCTATTTGGCATGGGAATATTGAGAAAAGTTTAATAAAAATTGCTGCAACAGTTGAAGTCATTGCACTGCATAAAGCCCAAGAGTCTTAAAGGACATCTCCCATTCTTGATCTACAGCCTGGGATTCCAGCTTGTGGCTGCATCAAACACACCACAGGGGCTTCCCATGGCTTCTGTCTTCCATTTCACCACATTCTGCCTCCAACAGGAAAGGACTCTGCTCACTGATAACCAGAATATGCCCTTCCAGTAATTTATCAGATCAAGCATTCAGAAGATTCAAAATGAGAAATTCTGTACAGTTGAGTGAGAAGATTCGCAAGCTCAGCCAACAACAATCTCAGGTAAAATCTCAGTATCAGAACACGGATCCAAGAAATACTGAGCTAGTCCAGCTGGAATCTTTGGAAAGATGAAATGGACCAAAAAGTTTTTCCAGCTTCTTTTCCCAGAGGACAAATCCCTCTCTGTTACAACACTCATATTACCCTCAGCTTATTAACACACCTGCACAGGAATAAAATATGTGAATTACACATGCAAAACCTAACTTTGAGGAAAAGAAATCTCTCAGAAACTTTATAATCATAAAGTCACGAAGAATGTACAGGAAAATTCACAAGTCTCAAGAGTATTTGCCTTTCCCTAGGATGCTGGCAGAACATAAACCTCATTTTTGTTCCAGCTTTGATACAATATTGTACAGAGTCAGTTAAATGGAAATTTCTCCAGTTTGCACCAGGGAAGGGCTCGGGCTGTGCAAGGACAGCAGAGGGTGTTGTTTTCAGCACAAGCAGCTGAGCTCAGTGTGGTCAGTCCCACACTGCTGGGGCTGTGATGGGAGCTGGGGCTGTGTCCCAGCTGGACAGCTCAGGGCTCAGCCTGTGAGAGGTGGGGCAGGCAGCAAACCACAGGACATTGGTGGTTTGCTGCCTGCGAATGTACTTGGTGGGGTGTCCCAGCCAGGCACCCACTCTTAGGCTACTGCAATAGGAAAAACAGGCACAAAACAAAAACAAAAAAACCCTGGAAAAAACCAAACCACCACAACCACATACTCAAACCCCCAAAACCAAAACCCTGAACAAACACAAGTTTCACTACCCATGTTCTGAGCATGCAGCAAGCAAACAATTACCCAAACTACTCAACTTGTCAGGGGTCCAGCAGAAGCAGAACAATTCTGCTGCTCAGTACAACAGCACTGTCCCTGTCTTACCTCTCTGGAGTCCCACATCCAGCTCCAAACATTTTCCTCACGTGTCTCAGCTTGTCTCCTTGCCTCTTACCTTGAGCACAGAGCAGATACAGCTACACTGGGGTATTTATACACAGGCTTTAAAAGGCTTACACAGTACAGACGCTGATGGGCTGCAAAGTGGGGTTTTTTTTGTAACTTTTCTAACAAATTACTTCAGGAGATTGAATGGTTAAGGAATTAAGAAGTGCTATTGAGTGGACTTTGGAAAACAAGACCCTGATCAGAAGAGCATTATGCATGCTGCTCTCTATTTACTGCAACCTTCTCCACTAGAACTCCAAGTAAGACCACAGGAAAAAATCCAAAATCAGAGAGACATAAACAGGCAAAGTTTTAAGTTACCTTTAACTCTTATTAGGCAGCAGGGTGCCCCTACTAACCAAAGCAAAACTAAACACTGCAGAACGGGGATGGGTTCTTCCACCTTGGCCTGCCTGGGACACCTTGCCTACAGTGAATGTTTTCAATTACATGAGTCTGGCATCCTTTTTTGTTTGTACTTTTAAGGGGATAAAACACTAGATATGGCTGTCTTTCCTTTGAAGTATTTGAATGCTCAGTGTCTGAGAAGCATTAAGTGGTCAGCCCAGCTTGGAGAGCTGTTAATTCAAAACAGAGCCGTGTAACCTGCATGGTTTGTTTAAAGCAAACAAAGAAAATATCCCTCTTCAACTCACTCAAAACTTTTTTAGTATTAGGATCAGCTTTATTCATTGGAAAGCAGAATGAAATAGCAGCAAGAAAACCAGATTTATTTTAAAAAAGACAAATAAAAATACCCAAACCATAATACAAGTAGATGGTTTTTGCAATCTAGAGTAGGAATAGTGCTAAATCTCTTCCAGAGTCCTCCAGACAAGATTTATTTGCCTGTTGGATGAAGTCCTAAAGAAAGTACAAAACCCTCCAGAACTCAAGCATGCCATCACACATGATGTGTGTATCAAAGTGTTTTAAAATAATTTAGAGCCTTTTCCTCATCATCTATAGAAGCATTATTTTCCAGCAAATTATATTCCAGTAATCGACAGATAAAGGAACTGAAAATAAATGGGGAGGGGGGGTGGGGGGGTGTGTTTCTACTGACTTGCATTAAAGTCATCAAAGATGTTATTATAGAGTCTTGTAACAAAAAAACTCAAACAAACAAAAAAAGCCAAGACTCAAAGGAGTCATTTTCTGTTTGAGCGTGTCCCTTTGACAAAACTGAGATCATGCTATGTCATGACTTTCAGAATACTTTTTACTTTAAAAAAGTCACCATTTTAGGTTATTATAGCCATAGAGTGCTGCTGCTAAGTAAAAACAATTTTGTTATCAACTAGACAAAGCTCAAGTTGTTGCTGCTCTGGTAATTAATTCCTCGTCATTTCACTTGGCCAGAAAGGGAAGAAAGGTTTCCTCCTGGATATTTTTCCATTTAGAGTCCTCACTCAGTTTGCAAGTTTCATCCATCAACCACAGCAGCAGCAGAACTTGCATCCACACAAGTGGCAAATCAGTTTATAAACATTTAGAATTACTGTGTTTGCACAAGCTTTTGTGTTTAACTGCATCAATTTAAGAGCAGGCTCAAAGTGGACTGGCACATATGCTTAGACAAGGCTTAGCTATGATAAACTAACTCAGTCATTAAATACCTATATAAGAGCTCATTTTCTTCAGGGAAAAGATGTGGATTAATTGCTACTTTAGCTATAATCACACATTATAGATTAATGTCTAGTTCATCCCTAGGGGAAAAATTCACTAAAATAAAATCCTTCCCCTGCTTTTTATGCTACATTAAGTATTTATCCACAAAATAAAGCACTGGGAAATCCTGGAAGAGTCCTTTCACACTTTTAGTATTTTGGAAAAAAAAAAAAAATTGGTTCCTTAAGTACCTTAAATTTTGCTCCTTGATCCAACAATAATTACCAACCTCACATTTAGTTTCAGCGCTGATATAGATACTTCTTACAATTTTACAATAATAGATTTAACTTAATCGCTACTGTACTTAGAACTGCAGTATTTTATACATTAAAATATATTTATATTCCCATAAATGCATACTTATGTTTTACTCAGAACAGTTTATTAAATGCAGTAATGTGCACTTTAACTAGCACACTGGATTCCAAGTACTGCTTATTTTAATAACATGCTTGAACTCAGCTATGAATAAGATATGCACTAACTCCACATAAGAAATCTGCATGAAAATAATTTTCAGTTAAAATTTGGCCCAGCAAAGATGCAGACATGAGAGTTAAAATACTTATTAAATTTCAAATAATCAGTATTAAAGACTCCTTGTCAAGATTTGCTTTTTGAAAGGAGAAAGAAATGCCTCATGTCACATTCAAAATCAAAATACAGTTCTAGAAAGGTAAACACTGCTGCAAGAAGTCAGCAGTTCTGTGCTTCAAAGTTTTAAAGGAGGCTTATGCAATGCAGAGTTCTAGAGATGGAAAGATTGGGTTCACAGTTATTAACTGGTAAGAGAATAAGGAAATGAGTGCAGAACAACACACAAAAGTAGGAGATTGAAACTAAAAGCGGATTTTGCTCACAAGAGGTTTTTGTTCTTTTCTCCAACTGCAAGATGCAAGACAAAAAGAACAGAATTCAACATAAGGAGAGACAATGAACAACTGGGCTACTTTGGCCTCTTCTCCCTAAATCCATATCTATATAAACTTTCAAGCAAATAAACATTTCTCTTTGCTTCAACTGCCACCCACTGGAAAAGGAAAGCAACATTAATTCCAAATTGCAAGACTCAAAATAGGTCAGCAAATCAATCTGATGGACACTGGTACAGATTACAGTAAAACCCTGGGGTTGCCTTGAAAAACCTTAGTGGCACTGCAAGAAATCAGCAAGCTTGCGAATTAAACTGAAACAAAAACCAGGATACAGCAACAAACCAGAGCTCTACTTCCTCTCTCCACCCTGGCCCTGGTGAGAGCATTTGGGTTGTATTACAGAAGTTTTGGGGAGGAGTTCCTGGGGATGGAGTGGGAGCAGGGCTGGCAGCACAGGGTGTGAGATGGATGAGCAGCATTGCAGAGCCTGGCATTTCTCATCCCTCTGGGCTGCCCCTGCCACGCTCAGGTCCATGTCTACACTCACAGTACTTCTCTTTCCCACCTGCTCTTGCCTTACAGTAGAAACCAATCAACTTCCTTGCCCAAATGGCAGTTCCAGCATTCCTGCTTTCTCTTGTCAGCAACCCCCACGTTCCCTTCAATGGACATGTGGGGTGTCTGTGTGCAGATCCAACAACTTCATCTTTTGGGAAATAGAGCCATGTGGAAAGGCTTGCTGAGTAAAAACCCATATAGGCTGCAACAGAGCATTCTCACTTATTCTGGACAAAACTCGCTGTAATTTTAGATAAATGAACCACACGTACACCTACAGCGCTTCCCTAGGTCAGCCCTGCGAGGTGTTTGCATGCCAAGCCTGCAGTGCAGGCGCAGTGACAGCAGGTACAGCACGTGTGCCACCACCCCGCCCTTCCCTGGGACTGACTGCCCTGCAGAGGCAGCCCTGCCCAGGCTGCCATGGCTCAGCCAGGGAAGGCAAAAATCACAGCTGAGACTGCTGAGGGAATGAGACACACACGCCCTGACTTCCTGGAGAGAAACACCAACCTCTGGTGAAACGAGACCAAATAAATGGGGAGGATCGGGTTCCAGAGGACCTTCAATAGTTAAGATGTTCTAAGGTGTATGTGCAACAGAATAGATACTCTGCAGTTACAGATGAGCTGAGAGGTACAAATTGATTGCAGATTCCCTCACTGTAAGGGTCCAAGAAAAGCGGAGAAAGGAAAGAAATCCTAAGAACTTCATACAAGCGTGGTAGGGATTAACCGAGAGACCTATAGATTCTTGGTCCAAATAACATGTTTCTTCAAGTGCCCATTACTTAAAAAAAACCAAAATCCACCAGGAAAAAATACCTGGCAATATTCCCTCATGAAAATTCTCTTCTGTTACTGTAAAGGTGAGGAATCCCCAGTGGAATGACTTCACTGGACCTGCACAACAGAAGATGCTTCTTTCACTGGGCAGAGCTGGGGCCATGGCACCTGCCAAAGTTGTAATAGTGCTTCGAGCTGTCTCTCCTGTTCTCCAGTTCCCCAACATGACTTTTTCTAGGCAAATGCTGTCTGCTGACCCCTGGTTTAACCTGTCCTTCCCTAACTTATGCTAGGTTTGAAGGAATGAGGTAGCTGGGGATGTTGGCATCTCCTTTTCAGCCAAGAGAACAGGAGAAGATACATTCCAGTGCCAATGGCTCACTGCATTCAGTCTATAGCAAAACTGGTTGAATTTTAGCTCTTAAATTACCTGGCAAAGTGCAGGCCCATAGCAAAAAACTCTTGCCCCTGGGATGCTGCTTCTTAGGTAAACTTGTCAAACAGAAATAGCAACTTTCGGCTCCTTGTCAGCCACTGAGGAATGTAAGCAAATGTAACCTGAGAGGGCTCGCAATTCCCTGACACACTAATCTGCTCTGGAGATTTGGCAATCAGCACCCCCAAGTCATTAGCGGGACTATCTGAGTTCAGCAAAGGCCACAGTCATCAGACACTTAAGGAAACAGCTGAGCCCTTGTTGAGCAATTCACAGCTCAGCATGAGCACGGCATTACAGACCAGCACCCTGGATGGGAAGAAATGTCATCACCATTGATCAGCAAGTGCAGGAACCAGACTATTAAAAAAATTCTTTAGAAACCCTCAAATCCATCGATACTGAAAGCATCTATAGTCAAATCTACCCCTTCACCTGCAGAGATACTTGTTTGACTAAGGGTTTCAGATCTAGTTAAACAGAGTTCGTTATCAAAATTACAGAATCTGACTGTACCTGCTTGATGTTAGACAGCCATCTGTGCTCATTCTTACAGAAATATACATTAAATCCTTTTTTTTAATAGGCAAGAATAAACCTTACTTTCACAAGAGTTCTTCAGTAACACATTCAAACACACAACTGTGTTCCTTAGCAAGTGAAACAGTTGCTCAACAGGCCCTAATGAAATTAGTGAGGTACAAAATACCCATTTTGGTTACAAAGTCACACCAGCAAAATGCAGTCACCAAGAGGCATTCCAAAACATATCATAAACATCTTGAGATAAAACGCACAGGACACTCAGTTTCATATTTCAAACATGACAGTCTTTCAGTGTTATTGCACTATGTCTATTTATCTTTTCCATGAGAATACAAGTTGAAAGGATATGATAAACACTATTTGTTACTGGCTGGACCATATCTCCCAACCAAACTTTTGCACACAGGACTTTTTGAAAAGGAGGGGCTGTTTCTCTTAAGAAAGAAATACAAGATCCTTCTTTTGTTCAAGCAAGAATCAAATATAGTCTCCTAGAAAAGCAGAGTTTAGACATCAAACAGTGTGTTAGCAATTGCTTAGCTACCTTTGTACTCAGAATTTCCCACACAAAGACAGACTTCAGAAGCCAAGCTTAACCTTGAGTTTGGCTCTTAAGACAGTTTTGATCATATTTTCACACATCTATCCGCATGTTCAAGCACCTAAATCTTGAAAAAAATTTTTAAAAAATCTTTACTATCAGAAAGAAAAATCTGGTATCACAACCAAAAATCCTTCTTCCTTAAGCCATTCCTCATAGTGAATATTGTTACACTCAATGCACTGGAGTAGATTAAATATCCATGAAATGATGAGGAACAAAGTGTCCTGACAAACACTCAGATTTCAAGAGTTCCTTCAGCAGAAAAGCCGTGGCAAAGCTTAAGCTGCACTTTCTTAAGAAACCAGAGAATATGAGAGAGTCAAGTATACAAATAAGGATTTTATTAGATCTCTATTAAATAGGTGTTGATGGGGATAGGAGTAGATAAAATCAAACACTCAGAGACTAGCTTAACACTTGAGTGCTATATAGCCATGTAGTTTTCTCTTTGTCATCTCATCAGTACAAATTTATCACAAAATAAACAACAAGGCTAAACCAACACAGGTCTGGGCTTCCAGCTCTAGATCAGTGGCAAGAATTACTTCATAGCTCAGGGGTGGGGGAAGATAAGCTGAAGTTTAGATTTAATGCATATGTTTCAAGATGTGCTGTATCGACAGCAGGCGGCCAGGATTAAAACAAGCCCATAAATACCTAAATCATTTTTGAGACCGCAAAAGACTAAACAAAATCCAAATCAAAGCCACTCATGTGCAAATGTACATGACATTTTAGAGATTTTCAGCCATCCACAAGGTGAGAAACAAGATACTAATTCAGATAACTCCTCTGAGCCCTGTGGGGTGGAAAGTACCTCAGCCCATGTGCACCTCTTCAGAAAAGAGGGGCACCCTTAGTAAAGGCTCTGGGAAGAGCCTGTTTTAGGAGGGTCTCCTAGCCACAGACACAGTGTCCAGGACAATGATACCCTGCCCTATTATCCAGACTCCAAGGAGCTCTCCTGACTCTCCTAATGGGTAAAAGTGAAACCACTTGGTTACTTCTCAGCCAAGTCAGACCACAGCCTGCTCACAGCTCTAAGCAAAAGTCATGAAATAATGGGATATGTACATACATTACTCACTTGCTTTGTTCTCTTTGTTCTTCTGCATCTCAGAATTCAGAATAACCTTGTTCTGAGGCGTAGAGGCGTACTGCTGTTTTTTTTCTTTCTTTTTTTTTTTAATGTTTGATACTTGGCTGATTAAATGGGAGGAGATGGCAAGCACACATCCTCCTCCCTTAGCAGTCAGGCAAGTATCATTCAAGGTTAAAAGCTTAACATGGATCAGTGCCACGAAGTTATCTGTGATAGTCATTCCCAGAGTTTATGGATGGTGATTATTATCATATGAATACCAACTATGCTTAAGTATCCTTAAATAAACTTTTCCAGATAGAGAATTGCACTCAATGGCAAAGCAATTACCAGAAAACACATTAATTTCAGTAAGAGGACACCATAAAAAGTATTCTGTGGTTTTATGCACTTTCTTGGGTTGAGCAGTATTTGCAAAGAATTTATTTTATGGCCTGCCTCTTGGATTTGCAGCTATTGATATAAAGCTGTGCTGCACAACTTCCATCTTTTAGTCAAAAACTGTCAGCTCTATTGTCAATCAGAAAAAAGCAACAAGTTCAAAACGTAACTTCATGGATGTCAGGGCACCTTGCTGTCACCAAAAGGCAGACATGGTATTCCACTTGCATAAATTTTAATCAAAAGAAAAAAAAAAGCCAACACAAAATCATTTGAAGCACACAGATTTACACATCTGATTTCTATCCTCTGTAGCAATGTTACATGTAATAACAGAATCTAGTCTAGGGCAGACCAGAAATAAATCCTCTTGCCGAGGTCAGATTTGTGCAGCTCCCAGTACTCCTGTGTGCCAAATCCCTCATCTCTCTACCTTTCCTGGGGTCTCTGGTACAGGAGCAGCTCACTGGTGCAGCTTCAGGCATAAAGGCAGTATGGATAACCTAGGTGGTCCTGCAGAGTCCGAGGTGATACACTGCTTCCTATGGAGCACATTTCTGCTGAAGTACTCAAATACCATAAAAACCTGCCAGGGTAGCTCTGGCTTGAAGAGCCAGTGCCTCTTTAAGAAAGTGTAGAAACTCCTTCGGGTAGAAATAACTGCCTTTGAAATGAGAACACAACACAGGGCACTTCAGCATTATTTTACCAAGGCTGTAAAGAGCTCTCCCAGGCTCATTTCTGCTAATTGCATCTTTGCAAAGTGCAGCCAAGCGGATGCAGAATGATTACTTTTAATGTGCTACCCAAATGGCTCTGAACGGGTGCAGCTTTCCCCCTTTCCTTATTCCTGTCCCTTGTCCTTTGGCTCCACATGGAGCTCTACAGAAGCAAGTCCTGCACTTGGATTATGCAGATAAAGGCAGACTCGGAGAAAGATGACAAGTTCTGTCACAGAGCAGCACTTAAAAAACTACTGGAACACAAACTGGTTTGGTGCTTTTTAGGCAGCTTTTGGACAGAACGCAATAAGCAGAATGGAGAAGCTGCATTCAGTGCAAGGATAACTCCAGAGTAAAAAGTCACATAATCTTTCTCATCAGTGGATGATTAACAGAGGAATTTGGCTCCCAATGAAGTCAGCCAGCCCCCAGACTCCATTGGTAAATCCCTTCTTGTCATCTTTCACATTCAGCTCTGACTCATCTGCAACAAACAGTTCAATCCCCAGCCTATTCCTTTTTTCCTCCATTCTTTCTGCAGTAGTTAAAGTACACACTTTGCAAATGCAGCGCAGGGGACTGAGGACTCCAGGCACACAGTGCACTGGGACTGCATCAGGAAGAGACACGCCTGAGTTAGCTCTGGGGAACTCAAATACCTGTGTCAATGAACACGATCCGGGCACATACCTCAGTGCTGGCCAACACCTGTGGAGTGTTTACACTGCACAGGCCACGCTGGGGCTCCTGGAGCTCAGGGAGTTCACTCACTGCCCTGAGTGAACCTGGCACATCCACACCTGCCACGGTCCCACCTCCCCACAGCTGGGGAGTGAGAGGTGAGGAAGGGGCTCCTCTTTTTGGGAGCAGCAGCCAGAGCTGAGCTCTGGCTGTGGATGGGCAGGGTGCAGATTTGTGCCTCTGCACAGAGGCAGGGTGACAGTGAAGCCCTTCAGGTGGGATCACGGATGGGTGGTTAATTTAAACTACCAGGCCCTGAAGTACTCACCAGAAGCAGGGGTTGGTTAAGGTCGGTAGGGACCTTGAGGATCATCCATTTCCACCCCCCTGCCACACCTTCCACTAGAGCAGCTTGCTCGAAGTCCTGTTCAGCCTGGCCTTGAACACTTCCAGAGATGGGACTTAATCTGAATGGACTTTAATTGTAATGACTGTGGCTTTTAGACATCAAAATAAACTCAGAGGCCTGAAAGCTTCTCTGCTTTGCCCAGGAAATCAGTTACTTTAACAACAGATGGCATCTTTCCAACAGTTATTGTTATTTCTTACACCTATATAGCATCAATTAGCCAGGTTCTCTTTGAGAGATTCTTCTAAAGATTTCTTTTAAAGAAATGTACCTAGAAAATTCCATAAGTTTTTTATTTCAGAAATAGTTTCTAAATGATTCTTTCTCTACAGAGTATCTTTTCATCTATACCGTGTGATCAAAAAGTAAAAATTAGTATGCAATTTCACTGTTCCATTCAATAAAAAAATATTACTCTACTGTACGACTGTGTCAATGAAAAGGTGGGTTATAATTAATGAAGCACAAAATGGCAAAAAAATTAACAATGAGTTCTTTTTTGGTATGAACAATACGAGCATCTTCCTGATCAATTATATTGCCTGAGCAGAATCCCTTTATGACCTTCTCATTACCCACACAGACATCACATCTGTGTAACTGAATATATTTTTCTGTATGTTTGTATCAGCCACTGAGTGGCAGCAATTCCTTCATACCTAAATCTGAATTATAAGATGTAGGATGAAAATCTCAAAGGCTTCCCAAATCTTAATTCTTTTGTGCTGCCCCTGAGTTCTTTTGTGTTTAGCAGTACAGGCAAATAATAACTACTGAAATCTCTTATTGTACCTTTCATTTTTTTATCTGTCAAAGTTCCAAAAGTAATGCACTTCATTCTGCAAATCTTATGTCCTTAGAACTTGGATGTATTCAAGTTTATAAAACATAGTAAAACTATGTGGTCAAAGAAACGGAAAATGCCAGCATTTAATAATTTCTTAAATTAAAGCACACACCTGTATTTTATTATGAAGTCCAAGGTGAGGATAAGAAACACACACACAAAAAAATCTAAACCTATGTTTTGCAGCCTTATGTTTGCTTTTCTCTCCAGTATTTGCAGGTTCCTATAGCAGTGACTTGGGGTGACTGAAATCTATCAGTCCAAAGACAAACAGCTCATTTTTAATATAGCCATTTTCAGGAACTAGAATAAACAGGAAATCCTGCATATACACTTAAAAAATGCTTATGAATTATTGCTTAACCACTTAAGAAGCACTTCTTCATGGTGTTCTTGCTCAGAAACCAATGCTGGTTATAGCTTCCTATTTGATTAGCACCGTTCTGCACGGCATTTATTTGATAGATGGAAAGCTGAAGAGTTTATTTGCCATTACAGTGTTAATAGACTATTGACTATACAAGTCTGGACCAAAAAAAAATAAAAAAAATTAAAGGAACTAGACACACCACAAGTGTATCAAAGATTTTGACACTGGTTATTTGTAGAGATACTAAACATTGCAGTTCAGGCTTTAAATGAATGTCTAAACCTAGGTAAAGATCTAGCACTAGAACTGATTCTCCCACACCCATCTGCTCTGCAGAGTGAGTTCTCTCCTTGGACATGTCGAAGATGGGATACAGGGCAATGCCATCCTTGTACACAAACCTCCTGCAAGAGCTCCTAGGTCCAGATCTTTGCTCTGTTCTGTGCTACTTGGACAGTCTGGAAGTAAAGTGGTGTAACAGTCAGGGCCCACAAGTAAACAGATGTCAGATGTAACCACAGAACGCTGTAATCCAATTATTTTAATATTTCATGCCCTAATGCAGGCGGGGAATTCTCTAGCGATGAACTGAAAACTGTTTTTTAATAGATGCACGCCTGGCATGTACGTACACAAAAGCATCAGGCATTCCTGCTCCTTCACTCCTTACTGTCTGTCGCCATTCAGCTGGAAACCTGACCATTTAAAAGACTGTGCATTTCATCTGCTCAGATGTGGGCACGGAGACTGAAACAGAGTCGGGGCGGCTGGCTGGGAAAAAAGTTGCTGATATCGAAGTTGGCACTTCTGCCGGGAGGAAACTCCTTGTCTCTGTCAGGGACCGACCCCGGGGCTCTCGCCTGCTCCTCGCCCGGGGCACAGCGCTCTCCCCCTGCAGCCCCTGAGGCGTTCCCCGCTCCCGGGAGCAGCCGCTCCGGAGCGGCCGGTCCTGAGGGGCGCTGGGGCGGGCCGGGGCCGCAGCCCCCTCCCCGCAGCGCAACATGGAGGCCCCGCAGGAGGCAGCCCCGGGCCGGGGGCACAGCCCCGCCGTCTCCCGCCCCACCCCGGCGCCGAGGAGCCGCCCGGGGCACACGGGGGACGGCGGCCGAGCCCCGGGGACCCTCAGCCTCCCTCCCTCTCGCTCTGCCCGCCGGGCGCCCCACGGAAGCCGGGCGGGCCGGAGGGAGCCGGAGCCCGTCTCGCTTCCTCCTTCACCCCAGGCGGGGCAGGAACTGCCGGGCGGCAGCAGCGCCGCGCCGGGGGCAGGTACGGGCACTCACCGCGTCCGGGGAGCCGTCGGGAGCCGCGGCCGCCACCAAGTTTCGGGCGCTGTCCCAGGAAACAGAGAGCGAGAGCGAAGGAGTGCGGGCGGAGCGGCGGGAGGGAGCAGTGTGTGCCCGGCACGGCCCGGCGCTCCCCGCCCCGCGCTCCGCTCCGCCCCCGGGCGCAGCTGCGGCCACGCTCACCTGCTCCTGCCGCTCCTCCTGCCGCTCCTCCTGCCGCCGCCCCGCCCCGGAGGTGCCGCGCCGGGCGCCGCCTGCCCCTGCCCGGGCTCCCCGCGGCTCCGTTCCCTCCCTGCCGTTCCCCCGCTCCGGTCCCGCGGCGGTGGCCGCGTGTGGGAACGCCCGAGCCCTCAGCGGGAGCCCCGCGCTGGGCCCGGCCCGAGGCTCCGCTCCGCACCTGGGCTCGGCGCCGTGCCGAGGGAGGGCTGCGGCCGCGGCAGCGCTCCTGTGGCCTTTGGGGTTTGGGAGGTTTTGGTCCGCCGGACACGGGGAACCACCGGGGTTTGAGGTGCCGGGGATCGCAGTGAGCCCTTACCCGACGGGGAGCTGCGCTCAGGCGTCCTCAGCCTTTACTGCGCTTTTGGGTAAAATATTCTTTGGTGACTTCGGAGCCACAAATGTTGTTTTACAATAGGCCAAACCCCGTAGCTCTGTGGTCACTGTGGTCGCCTCAGCGAGCTCACCTCAGAGACCTCAGCTTTGGCTGGTGTGCCCGAAGCTGGAGGCCTTCACCAGATTATTTTGGGTCCCAGCCAGGGCTCCCCCAGTCCATGCTCTCCTCTGAGTGATGAGGCTCGGTTTTTCTTCAAGTGCTGTAAGCTTTGGTGTTAAAATAAAATATTTTAGGGATGGGCTGCAGCACAGGAACGTGTGAAGTGCAGGAACCAGAGAAAACACCTCCGTACTTCAAGGCAGACCTTTGTCATCACTTTTTAACTCGCACAGGTCTCATATAATTGCTCGCATGTTTTAATCTGAAATGACCTCATGCAGCACTAGCTGAGAACAGCGGTGACATCCCAGTGTTTTTGTGGTGCTGTGGTAACTGGGTGTTTCTCCGGGCAGGTCCAGACCCTGGGGGTGTCGGCATTGCAGGGGCTGTGACCCAGCTGTTGCTTTGCTGCAGAGTCCATCTGGAAACGCCAAATTCCACTCGTTTGATGTCCAGCTTCTTTCCAGAACGTTTCACATGATAGTTATAAGGTAATGTCAAAGTTCCTCCCTTGTTCTGTCTGACATCATCTTGGAAAGGCTGTAGTATGTATATAAATCAGTCAATAGTTAATTTATAGTTGGAGAGTCTAATTTGAAGAAACTTACTTCAAAACTGAGAGCTCTGGTAGATATATTACTAATCACAGTTTGGGTGAAAGCAAAGGAACAGAGTCATCTAAAGTAATTTCCTTTTTACTTCTGCTGCAAATGAAACTATGTAGTATTTTGTACAGATACGTGTCTTATGCATGATTAAGTGTAGGATTTCTTTTTGGTTGGAACATCTAAATAATATTTTCTTGGTTTGGGACAGAATGTCATCAGATTAGCTGTGATGATGTAGTAAATTGTATGAGGACCCCAATTTAAAATTGTGTAGATTGCTGTTATGCTGAAATCTGGAGGAGCTTTATATGCATGAGCAGTTCATGAATGTCATGTTGTAAAAGCAAAATTAAAACTAGTTTGAATGAGAGGAGAAAAAGCAATAGCTAATTGTGGCAAGGAGTTTTCCCCATTTCAGAATTTCCAGTGAAGTTTGGAAACAGTGCTTTAAAATATATTTTATTTAATTTCAGGCTCTTGGGGTATTTAATGGCATGTAAGTGGTCAGAGAGAGTCTGTTTTCATTTGTGACCTTACCATATAATGTTGTAGCAAACCATTAGTTAACTACACCTCATTTCAATTATTTAGAGCATCGCTTCTGTCCAAGTCTTTCTGAAACCAAGGGTCATTTCTCATTTGGAAAATTTTGCAAGACCTAAAGAGCTTTGTCTTTGTTCAATCAATGGATTCAAGCTGGATTAGGACTGAGTAAAAATTTGATCCACAGGAAATGAAATGGAGAGTCTTCTCAACTATTAATGTGGCTTTAGAAATTTGAGGTGTTTCCTGGTACTGAGACTTTCTTGCTGCCTATTTTCTGTAATTTTTCCTATACAACTCAGCCATGCTAAATGCATGGAAATGCTCCTACAGCTGGAGAGTCTTTCTTCAGAATAGATTCTAATGCTGCTCAGAAGGCTTTATTAAGCCATTTTATGTGCAGTGGATTTGAGAGAGGGTAAAAATCAGTTCTTAGTGAACATCCTTTAGCAGTACTCTCTGTCAGCTGCTAAGTAAATAGTCAGAAATGCTGGATTTCATAGTGATTACAGGGTAACTATTGGGGAGGAAAAGGGCATTGCTGTCTCTGATCCATTTTTCTGAAATGTGCCTTTGGATATTTCGTAAAAAGAAAACAGTCCCAAGCTGAGTTAAAACATCTCATCTCTTTGGTAGCTGGACAGACATGCCAGTAATTCCCAATCCCATGGTAAATTGCTGCTTTGTTCCAAAAGATCTCCTGGGAGGAGATGAACTACCAGGGCCTCCCACAGCTGGATTTTCTCTTGTATTTTCACATACAGAAAACCGACTTTACCTAGGGCCACCTAATTTTTGCCATGTGACAGTGAGGGGTGATGTGACTTCGAACATGCACGTTAGAAACAAAAGTTAGAGATAAAACTTTCTGCACCAAATAGAAGTGAAAATTTTCTAGTGGAAGTTAAGAACTACTACTCTGAAGATTTTTGAGGCAGACTGGTGCAAAATCACTTTCAACAAGTGTGTAATAACCTATTGCGAGCTGAAAGACTGTATCCACAGTACCTGTTACCTTCAGCAAAGAAACCTGATTTTAATCCTGATGGCAGATAACTTCTTTTGTGCAAAGACGATGACTTTTGCAAAAATGTAATTTCCGAACAGAAAACAGTCGTGGCCGTGGCCGCCATTTTTTTTTCACAGCCCCACTTCGTAGCAGGACTTGATTGGTCTCTCAGTCCCGAGCCTAACCACCAAATGCCTGCTCTCATTTCCTCTTTTCTGATGGTCGTGGAAGGTGTGAAGAGTCTGGTGGCGATAGGAGTTTCCACCCACTACCTTCTACACCGGTCTGTGGTCTACTGTGTAGATTCACTTTTTGAAGTGTTTTGAGCATTGTTCATTGTCTTCAGCTTTGCCTTCAGGTTGGGGTGAGAGGCTTGTCTTCTCTGTCAGGCTTTTCCTCCAGGTTTCTTTGCTTTTCCTTTGAAGGACATGAGCTCTTTGTGGATTGGCAATGACACAGATACTAAATTTGGTCATATGAAGGTCTGGCTACCATAAACATTTGGACTGATGTCCAAGTGAATCAGGAATTAGGCTGCCTTTCCTCAAGTCTTGTAACTTTAGAGATTCTTTTGATAACGATATACATTAATTTCTACTGCTTATCTTTGCAGTATTTTATACTGATTAAGGAAGATTTTCCTCTTTGTGTTGGTCTGCCTGCCATTTTTTCTAACTTGGAGCTGAGTTGTGTTTTTCCTACTTTGTCAGGGTTTGCTTCTCTGGATGTTGCATGTGCCTGTGCAGAGCTGTCATTGAGCAAGGAGCACTGTCTGCAGGGGAGAGACTGTGGTAGGCACTACACCTAGGAGGAATTATCATCTCTGTGTTTCATTTACTGTGTTTTAGAACTTGAAGATGAGTAATGTTCCATGCCTAGCAGAGTTTAAGTGGCATGATGTGTTTATTTTCTTTTTCCCGGAGGATGAGATGCAGAAGTTAGCTGGCTGTGCCAGGGAAGATCCTGGTGTCAGATGCAATCATGTGAATTTCTACATGTTTGTGTAACTAAGTTACTGCAGAGGCTTTTTTGTTACCAGATAAGAGTCTTAAGAATTTGAGATTAAAATGAGATATGCTTATATCCCAACCACTCCACAGTTCTGCTCATTTGAAGGAACTTTTACGTATGATTCATTTATAAACCAGACAAGTAGTTTCCTGACAGTTTTGCTGAGATGCCCCTTTAGAGCATTGTTAATTTTTGTGATGTTTGGTGCTTTTAAAGCCTTTACTTCCTAGAGGAAGTAATTGCATTAAAATCTTAGGCTTTTTTTGGCTTTCTTAAATAAAACCTATTTTTCATGTTTGTATGGATGGTACATGCATGTGTCATCTCGGAGTTCCTAAAAGATTGAAAATCTGGTCTACATATAAGAGGAACCCAAAATCTCTCAAAGTTTTACAAATATCCCCATGCTGCCTTCTGTTGTTGAGGGTAAAAGACTGATCCCTGCATTTTGAACAGTTGAGACTGTAGTTGGTTTTTAAGAAGAATTGAAATTAAGAAAAGGTTTTTATGGTGTTTACTGCCTACACCCCCTTACATTTGATTTCAACATGCCAGCTGCCAGTGTTGATTCTGAGCAATGTAAGTGTTCTACTTCCCCTTCTGACAGCTTTTCTTTGCAGTAATATAGATGGGAGAACAAGGAAGTGTATGTATTGATGCAATTTTCTTGCTCACCACAGTCCTATTCATTGTTGGTTTTATATTTCTCTGAGTACTGGAGAAAACCGTGCTGTGAAAGAACACGAGCAGTATTTTCTGTTTTTTCAGTTGGTTTTTCAGGTCTTTTGAAAAAAAAATTGATTTTTGGTGTTAATTTAAACTTCAGGAGATTAAGATTCTGTTTGTGCAAAGAACAGAGGCAGTATAGAGGGATGCAATTCACACTGTGGTGTTTTCAGGCAGGCAGGGGAGATTTTTGGGTTTTTTCCCAAATCCCTTTTGATTTGCAGCTGTAAGTTGTCTCATCAATCAACAAGAACAAGCTGGAGACCGCGAAGTCAATGAATTTAGACCATCACAGGACATCAGCTTGTAGTACCACATGCTTTTCTGCTCACCTGGGAGGAATGGAGAACCTCTTCAGCTCCCTGAGGCAACACAGGTGGCTCCTGCTTTGAGAGTGAAGGGTGTCAGATATCAAGAGCTCCAAGCTGGGGAAATTCTGTCAGATTCTGTTATCTGATGACATGGGAAGATGTTAAGATAATGCAAAGAGGCTTTGTTTTGGTTTTAACCCTATCTCATTTGTGGATATTTTCAGGACTAGAGTTGCTGTGTTAATTAAGGAATGAAAAGAGGAGGCTGAGGGCTGCTGGATGCTCTGGTGAGTGTGGCTGTTCTCCACTCTCTGCCCCTGCCATGATTTCTCCCCATCTCAGCAGGGACAGGCAGCTCTGTCCTGCTGTCCCCTCAGTGAAGGAGCAGGACATGCCAGGCACAGCAACAAGAGCTGTGGAGCGTGCACCACCCACCCCATCCCTGGGACAAAGGGCTAGTGTTATTTTTACAGATTATTGTCAGATGGTCAGAAGGTGTTAACTGAAGGTTTTCCTTTCATTAGTGTAAATGGTTATCCAAAAACGCAAGCTGCAATGGTATTGGTGCATGGGATCAGGGTTTTTTATCTTAAAATGCTTCAACTGTACTGTAAAACTGTCAAACAATAGCATGGATCAGTCCCACGCTGTGACTGGAGCAAGGCTTTCCTTGCAGTAAGAAAAATGTCCTGTTGTGACCTGGTGTGAGGATAGGGGAGTACTTGATTCTTAATTTCATTCATCAGTTGTATCATTTTAAAGCACAGTTTGGCCACTGCAGATGAACAACTTTTGGCTGCTAGTACCACTAACATTTAATTCTCAAGTATTTATTTCTGCTTGGGCTGTAGGCTTTGTATTTTCCCTTGTTCAAGTAATAATTAATAATGCTGTATTCATGTCTTTCAAGCTGTCCATCTCAATCAATCTTCTTGCCTGTACTGGTGCACATATTATTTAGACCATTATTGTGTTGTGATAGTAATTTAGTAGGATTTGTTTTTATTTCTGCAGCCATTGCTGCTATCAAAAGCCAAACACAGTATCAGCGAAACAAGATAGTGTGTAAAATCAATCCTAGTAAACCTTTAAAATGAAAGCAAACATCAATAATGAAACTGCAGACTGTGTGTGTTGGCACAGGAGCAGGGTGGAGGACTGAGGTCACCTGCCCCAGGCACGTCACAGTTTTGGTGAACCACGAGGGGAGAGTTTGGTGAAACTGATGTTAGGAGTCATGACACAGATATTGAGTCAAGAGACTTCAGAGGGAGATGGCAACACAGCTCCCCACACTGCACGTGGGTCAGAGATAGTGTTTGGGGGAAACAGCTCTGCCTTGGGCTTGCCAAACTCCCACTTCTTGTGCATTTTTGCTGCTATTGGTAGCACGGTGAAGGAAGGATTTGATGTTGCTGTTAAAATCTGGTTTTATAATAATAAAGACACTGAGGATATTTACTCCACTTTATAATAGTAGGCTAAAAATTGATTATTTCCCTGATGACTTAGCTGTATAAGCATAAATTGAAGCTGCTATCAACAGAGTTTGAAAGTCCATGTGCAGCAGAACTACTTTGTAAATGTGTCTGAAGACAGGATTTGTTGTTAGAGATATTAGAGGAAATATTCCAGACATATTTCTTGAGTAAATTCTGCTATTTTTACCTCTTTGCAACTGGGACATTAATTTTACTCAGCAATCTGTTATGTCTCTTGTCAAAAAAAGTTGATTTTAAGGGAGTTAAAATTCTATTCAAAAGAGGCTGTAGAGTTGCTGGGCCTTGGTGCCAGTATAGTGTCTTGTGTCTGCTGAATTCTAGTGCATGGCCTTGCTCTGCTACACTTGGAAACTGTTTGTGGGGTCAAACCCAGATTTCTGGTTAGTGTTGATCTGACCCTATGTGTCTTTGACCCACTTTTAAACACAGGCAGTTTAAGTCAGTTGGTCTGTGTTCCCTTTTATTTTTATAAGCTAATTGTTTTATGTATAATTAAATCTCCTGGAATTTACATATCATTATATATAATTAAATAGTTAATGATTTACATATTTTATTGTTGTACAGCATACCTGAATATCATTCAAGCCTGGATAATCTCCAACACACCTGAATGTATAGGAAGCTTTAGTCTTAGTGTGCTAGATCACCACAGAATTTTTCCTCTAGTCAGGCTGATATTAAATATGATTCACTGCATGTCATTCTCATGATTAAAAAAGTGCCTGTGGGGTTTTTTGTGACAGAAAGGTAAATGAAAGAACAATTCAGATGTTCAAATATTAACTAGCTGCCTTCTCTTGCTCTCTGTACAGTAAATTTTATTGCTAAGGACAAATAGGTGCTGTTTTTGTTTATTGGTCACATTTTTCCAATGGTTTTAACTTGCTTCAAGATTAGAACAAAACTTTTAAAGGGACAGGTCTGCCATGTTTCCAACTACTTTTACTCAGCAACGTTTTTAAGACTGTGTTTGGAGACAATTTCTTTTAACATTTCTTCACTTTTGTTTATAGGAAAGTGTGTTCTACATGCAGGTTTAGAACTATGAGGAAGCTTTTATGAGCTGGTTGTGCAGAGGATGGCAGTGGTATAAATCATTTGGAGGAGGAAGAGGTGAGAGAAGAAGTAATAGTTCCCTTATGGTTACCCAAACTTTGTTTCCAAGTAGGCCCAGAGTAGAAGAGGGGAAGTCATTCCTGGTCTTGTTAAATAAGTTTTTTACTTACTCAAGCTTTTAGGAAAAAGTACAGGTGCAGAAAAAACTTCAGAGCAATTTAGGACTTCAGAACAATTGGTTATTCTCTGTTAGTCATTTTATATCCTCCTCTTCCTCAGAATATACCTGTTGTATCTCTTCCTTTATAGCAGTAGGGCAAACTCAGGTTGAGTGAAGACTTTAGAGACTTTGTGTAAATGTAGATGAATGCACTCTGTAGAAGGAGTAGGAAGTGTCAGCAGTGGTGAAAAAGAAAAAAATTAAATTAGGGATGTGTCTGTCAAATCCATGTATTTACAACTGTCCTTTAGGGATCAAAATCTTGATATACTGTTTTAGTTTTTAAATCCAGGAAAAAAACCCCACTGAATTGCAAAGACCTAATGTAATTTTGCAATTTCCTTCTCAGAATTTGTGGGCTCACGCTTCCTAAACAAACAGGTGTTTTAAATGGTTCTTCCCTAGGCTTCTTCAGAAATCAAGGTTCTTCTACCAGCAGTTCAGAGCACGTGACTCAGATTCCTGTTCTGAGCTGCCCTATGGAGGACTGTTTTGTTTTGCATTAACTACAGGAAAAGTTTGTTGCTTAAAGCAAATGCTTAGAATGTCTCCTTAAGTCTCATGTGGAAAAAATCCCCTTTATGAAATAAAATAAAGAGGATTTTGTCTAACTACATTGACTTGAATAGTTTGATAACAAACACGTATCATACCAGTTTCATTCAACTTAGAGACCAGACAGAAAGTCTGAGCAGAGCTTTTTCTGTGTGCACACCTCCTGCATGGCAGAACTCGGGAGGTGAAGGCGAGGTGATCCTTATCTTGTGTGGGTGCTGTTCTCTGTTGTGGGTACTTTACCATCTTAAGTCTTACTTAATCACTTGGCTGCAAAGCAAAATGAAAAACTGCTAAATATCTGCCCACTATCTGCATGGTTCCTAGCTCAGGGAGGACAGACTTAGCAGCTCACAGCTGCTGAAACAGGGAGTCATATCACCCCCATCTCCTCCATCCTGTTTTCCTGCCTACGTGTTCTCACTGAGCACCTTGTGCCAGCTTTGATGCTTGCTGGAATGCTTCAGGCTTTGATTTTACTCTTGAAATATCAGCAAGGTATTTCAGGGGGAAAAAAACCCCAAACCAACACATCCAAACCCCAAAGAAATATGGTCCGTTTTCTGCCTCTTTATTGAACAACATTGACTTAATAATGGGTTTCTGTGCTTGAGTGATGTGGGATAAATGGACAGCACAAAAGGAGGGCAGCAAAAGTTGTTCTTTTTGGCAGCTGGAGCTGTTGTGATGATTCTGGCACGTCGGAAAGAGCCTAACCTATGATTTTATCAAACTGGGTTTCAGTCACATGTGCAGCTCAAAGGGTTAAATTGCATTTGGCCCATGACTTTTTGAGCAGCTGCAAATACACCTGAGTTTTAAGTCTGATGTTTGTGAGTGCTAAAGTAGAGCCATGCATGTTCTCACATACCCTGCAAAGCTTTCTTGTGTGTGGGTCTTTCAGCTGCTCAAAGGGCCAACTGCTGCATTTCATCCAGCTGTAAACACCAAACTTGTCTTAGGCAGTAAACGTTTCCAGGATCCAGCTCGTGTTTCTCATGAACTGAGCTCTGACTCCAGGTGGGTGGAGATAGGAGGAAGAGAGGATTTTGATGTGCTCTTCCTTTTCAGAAACATTTAAGTCTTGAATTTAAAAAAATCAGGGAATTATCACACCCACCTTGTATCTCATATTGAAAAGATTTTACTCCTTGAATCCTAATTCTTGTATTGGGTGTAACAAGAATTCACCTTTTTAAACTGAGGCCTTCTTTGGTGAGCTTGTGATATTGCAGAGAGTTATGGAATTATAGTAACACAGCAAAAAGCTTCAATGTCATCCTAATCTGAACTGTAACCTATTTTGTTTCCAGGAAAAAATAAATAAATGGAGAGTCAAGCCCTGGGGTCTGCTCCCAGGCAGAGTCATGTGCTTCCAACTGGCTGTGTTTGCATGTTGGTCCAAATGTTCCAGCTTGGATTCATCTCCTCTTTACTTTCTCATTTTCTCCTCTGGGACTTTTCCTCCTGGTTTTGTCTTCTTGGGAATATCATTCTGTTGGACATTCCTTCTGCTGTTATTGTTTGCATGTTTTTGTCTTCCTCTTCCCTTTTTTCCTTGTCTTTTCCTTTTACTCTTCTTTTTTTCCTCCTTTTACAGGTACTTCTTGATATACAAAATACCTTTAGCTTTAGTCCAGCTTTTGCTGGACAAATGGTCACAAGGGAAATGTGCAGATGGATTAAACAGATGTTCCTATCAAAGTCAAAATATTTAACTCTTGAATTCCTCCTGCTAGACAGTGCCTCTGATGAATACTGCCAGAGTGGTGGCCAGGGACTTGTGTGGCTCCTTTTCACATTGCATTACTTCAACCTCCACCTATGAGCTTTCAGGAGAGATGAAGGGTGCTGAGAAAAGCTTTTATTATTTTCATTGCCATGTTAATCTGGAGGTCAGTTAGTAAAGATCTGTGCTTGTGCCAAAATGGGAGAACTGTTTTGAATTGGATGAAGGAATCCATCCTGAGTTCTCTCTAACAAGGCCTGGGTGAGTTTAATTTTAATCAACATATGCAGATTGTCACTGTTGGTTTGGTTTTGGGTTTGTTTCTGGAGTTTTTGTTTTTGAGGGTTTTTTAAGAGGGGATTTTTTTCCTCTGTGTCAAAACTGAAGATGAAATGTTAAGATATTCAGAGAAGAAGCTGTGTGTGCTCTGGGGAATATTATTGAATATAAATATATCCTTTATGCAAGTTGTTTTTCATATTGTCTAATACTGTGATATTTAAATCAAATTACTTTTCATAAAGTTCTGATTTGGATTATCAGTCCTTTACTTAATCAGAGAAGATGTACAAATAATTAGTAACTGACAAAATATCCTAATAAAAATAGAAGCACATGAGTACAGTCATCGTGAGCTGAAAGTGCAAGAATGTGACTGATTTTTATCAAGTGAGTTCCTTGTGAGTGCCTTTCAAGTTTTGGAAAATGTACAATTTCAGGGTTCAGATGCTTTAATAAGAAACAAATACTTGAGTGAACTAATCCGTAGGCACAACAGAAACTTGATGGTATAGTAGGTGGTAAGATTCATTTATGATAAGTTATAATGGAATTTCCCTGGAACTGTATATTCCACCTACTTGAATTCACATTAATTCAAAAGACTGGCAATGTGCAGTAAATGCCAAGACATTAAAAAATTGGCACGTTATTGTAAAACATGGGACTAAGTATATGCCTGAGCCACTGCCTGTACCTCTTGGGATTTCTGGTGTACCTTGTGGTCTCTATATATTGAACTTGTGGTTCACATTTAAACATTTGTATTTGTCCAGAACACTGAGCCTGTGTGTTTTAATTCAGAGCATGGGGTCTGCACAGAGCAGGAAGTGCTGCGTGTCCTTCTTGAGATGAAGTCACGTTTGTTGTATCCAATAACTGCAGTGATGTGTTAGAGACTTTCAGAATTCCTTTCTTTTCCTGTTTATTTTACAATTATAGATAGGCAGAAATTCTGGAAACATTCCAATTATTGGCATATTAAAGGGGCAGGGTTGGTTTTAATGAATAACATTTGATTTGGGTCACTTTGAACAAATTTCCTATTATTAATGGAATTTTAGTGCAGTGTTCTACTCAGGGCAGTCTGACTGATAGCTCTTTCAGCTTTTAAATGTCTCTGCAGATTGAGGGTTGAGGGACACTTACTTGGGCATCAGGAATAATTATCATGTTAATCCCCTTTTTAATACTAGTAATTCTAGTTTTGAGGAAATGAGTCATGTGCATTTTGGTTCAAGCAATTGAAAAAACCTCAGTAAATTGAGTCCTTCCAGGTGGTGATTTGTTGCCTGGAAATGTGCTCTTCATTCTTCTTTATAGCTTTATTAAAAGACAGTTCTAAAAATACTTTATTGAAGATAGTTCAGGAAAATAAAAACATTTAAAAATTAAAAAAAAAACCCCAAACCCAAAAACTTAAACTCACAGAAAAAAACTCCCCCAAAACCTTAAAGAAACTCTGGGATAAAAGTTTTTTTTTCTCTTGACAACATACAATTACAATTTTGCGTCTTAACTTGTCTTGTGAGTGATGAAGAGTCATTCCAGATCATTTTGCTTCTCTTGTTTTTTATGAGTACAAAGCTGTTGTTCAGATCTTGGAAATGTCACGTGGGCTGTAAGTCTTTCCTCAAATTTCAGTAGCAGATACATTTTTCTGAGAAACTGGATGAATCAGTGATATTGAAATATGCAATGTAAATGTTAATACAGCTGATAAACTTAGGTGTCATCCACACTATAGTATTATCATGAAGAGAAACTAATGTAGATGCATAAATCTACTTTACAGAGAGTCTTTAAATTGCTATTTTTAAGAACTTATGCTACAGCACAGAGGCAGCCCAGTCTTATGGAGATGTCTATTGAAAATGTGCCTTATTTCCAGATACGTGTGAATGAGCACGAATGATGGTTATGACTGGCAGGTGTGGGTGTTTAAAACTATCCATCATTTCCCCAGTTTCAAGTTTCGCTCTGCAAGGTGCTGAAAGTTTCTCTGTGATCCAGAGAAGCAGAAAAGCTGCCTGCCTGAGGCCAGTGCAGCTCTGAACTGGGCACCCCCTGGTTTTGCTTGGATTCTGATTGATGTGCATGGCTGCTGTCGAGGGCAGTTTAATTGTCATCTTCCTGGCAGAAGCTGGTAGACAGGATTTTCTTAGTTGTCACAGGGAATAGATTGAAAAGGTTGTGCTCATCTTTTCTTGATTCTCCAGCTCAGTGTGCCGTTACCACAGTAATGAGGAAGTGGTCCCGTTTGGTGAAGGTGGTGGGAGTTTTTATCTGAGCATTTATTGGTGGGGACTGTAGGGAGAGTGTCACATCGGTGACAGAATAGTGCTGCAGCTCAAATGGTGAGAGGAATTGTTTGTACTGTTACCCCCAGAGACTGGTTGTGCCTAGTACACCCACATCAAGCCCCAACCCTCTCTGTAAAAGAGTATTTTCCCCAAAGTCTAAACCCAATAGAACTAAATATGTGTTTCTCACCATTCTGGCTTTGGTAAGATCATTAAGACTGTTAATTAACTTGACCAGAGTAGCAGTTTAGCTGGTATTCTTGAACTGGTTTCTTACCAGCTGCCTTCATATGACATTTCTGCCATGTTCTGTAGAAATTTTTGGTACTTCAGAACATGCTTGAGAGAAGCAGCATGTTGTGCTTTGAGATTCTGCTTCATGTTTTATTTAACCCTGCAGATGAGGAAGGTGCTGGTTTGTACCACTATTGTGCCCAGTTTGGGAGAAATGATCTCCTGTGATCCCAGTAAAATGGAATGTGCTCTAAAGAATGAGGTGTTTGGAGCTGTTATGTAATCACTTGCTTTTGCTGTAAGATGAAAATAATGCAACTACCTATTGTTTTAAGTGCATTGCTGTCTCCAGAGGAAATCTTTCCTTAATGTTATATATTAATAGGCTAAGTTCAGCTGCAGGGCAAGCAGAATGAACTGCACAGATAAAGAAACCACACCCGGGTCTGTGGTGGCTGAAATTGCTGCAGTTTGGGGCTGCTGCTCCTGGGAAGTGTTCATCCATAGAGCCCAGGCTTGCAGACACTGTGCTGTGTCTGGTTTCCAGTAAACTTGTTATATATGGGGGATCTTTGCATATATAATATAAAATAATTTAACATTTTCTGATTATATTTTCATTGAAGGGAGTACATATATTTAGTTGTTGTACTCTGCTTTTATTAGTGAAATCTGTTAAGTGGTATAGGGTGCAAGAATGGAGAAGGCGCTCAGGTCTCTGCACTCCTGAGGCTTTGTCCTCAGCTTATTACTAATAAATGATCTGTCACTTATAACTTCAGTAATTTCAAACTATGTCCTGGACCAATTACTGCCCATAAAGAATTCTGATGAAATTCAGTCAGTGTTAGGTGGGGTCCTGAAATACCAGGGTTCCCAGGCTTGAAATCCAGCAGCTGCATGATACAGGAGAGGGTTTGGAAAGCACACCTCTAAGGAAGGGATGCTACTACTATGTCAGTGTTTAAACCCCATTTTTTATGAGATTGCAGAGCACTCTTCAGGTGAAGAGCTGAAAGTCAGTGCTCAGGTTTAGCTTTGAGAGTCATTCCTCTGTGAGGAATGAAACCCTCCCACCCCCGGGAAAACCAAGATAAAAAGCAACAGTGCACTCTGTCACTGTCCAGTTCTGCTGCAAACTTCACTTCCAAGTGTTGGAATCCAGAGTAACTTACTAAGCTTTGGTGTTTTGTTAACTCAGGCATAGGTGAAGTACAGGTGAGGAACTTCAGATGCAAAATCGTTCATGTGGAGAGTCCCCTGGGAATTTGAAGGAATGAAGTTCTTGGCAAGGGCAAATACCATCTTTAGACAAAAGGTCACGTTAGTGACCTCCTTTTGTTGTATATTTGCATTATAAGTGAAACATCTAAAATTAGATGTTTTGTAGAAAATTATCTAAACCAGCAGTGCTCAGGCATGTATTACAATCCATTTGGTGCTTTTATCCACGAGGAAGTTGGATGGCAAATGGAAACAGTGCAGAGTTCAGTTCCATGGCTCTTGAAGTTTGTTTACTCTGTCAGGAGCTGGTGCTTGTCCAGAGTGTCAGGTTTCATAACTTGGCTTGTAGCTTTACAAGTCATCAATTGCAAAATCAGATTGATTTCCATCATGAAGCAGAAGACGCTTATCTTTGTCTCATGGACTCATTTAGGCTTAAAAATCTGCTGTTTCTGAGAAGGGAAAGCTGCTTAGTGTAGTTGTTCAAAATGTAACTGCAGAGGGGAAAAAAGCCCCTAACAACAAAACACCAAACCCCAAACAACAGAAAACCAAACCAGCCACAAAGGTTGTCTTTGGCAGCAGAAATCTAATAGAAGGAATTCTATTTATGGTCCATTTAAAGAACATCAAAGCAGGTAGATAGATGTCTTGAGATAACTTGTCCTTGTGAGATGGAAATGTTAATCATTCATGAGGCTGAATCTTATTAAATGTGAAAATAATTTTGCATCCATATTATTGTGCTTCCTTTCCTTCTCCTGTGTTCTTTACCAAACTTTGGTGATTAACTTTTGATTCTGTTACTGGGTTTTTTTTTCCTTAGTTATTGAGTAAAGTTTTGGAGACTAGGATAAAATATTTCCTTTTAGTCAGTTTGCAAAAGTTGGAATAATTATCTCTTCTTAGAGTAGAGCACAGGAAAGATGAATTAATTGCTCCTTCTTGTGCCCAGGGCATGTTTTATGTGCCCTTGTGCCTCAGGCTTGTGATCAGCTGCTGCTAAGACGCTTTCCTGAATAGATCAAGTAACCCCCAAACCTCATAAACAGTCTCCTTGCTCCCTGTTTAAAAACAAATGCTGCTGTTTTCCTAATCCTATTATGTTCTTTGCAGAGTACACTTAGTTTCCCAGCCACTCATGTGGACCCTTTCATTTTCTGTTTGTGCCTTACTGTAAGCAAAAGAAACACATCTGAAATAGCGAAAGGGAAAAAAAATCAGAATGTTTAATGATTTTACAGTCAAACTTGGTGAGCCTTAACAGATGTGTGGCAGGTCGTATTTTTATTGTGTGATTTTTCCCTGTGGTATTTGGCTCTTGCCGAATGACTGAAAGTTCTGCTTGGAACAGGCATAACATCACAGATGATATATTTATTGTTCAAATCATTAGAACTAAGACTAAAACAAAATTATCTAAAAAAAGTATGAAAAGCAGAGAGTTCTTTATTTTCTGAATCTTTGGAGTGTGTTTGCCTCAACTTTTATCCTGCAGATGTGTTAGCTGGAAAGTTTTTGTGACATTCTCTTGTGATCGTTTGAGTTTCACACTTAAGTTTTTGGGAGGAAAAAAAATCTGTGGTTGTTTTTTGTGTTTCCTGTAGTTGTGCCTGAAAGGAGCCCTTTTCACCCAATCCTGTGTAAATTGAAATCATGTTTGTGCAATAATTTGAAATCCCCATTTGTGCACCAATTGAAACACTTGGAAAAGTGTAGCAACAAGAAGGGGGCAGGAAAGTAGAATGTGTGGCTGAGTTATGAAGATAATGAATGGCATGGAGTGAGCATATTAATATTACAGCTTCTGGAACTGGAGATGAAAATCTCTTTAGAAGAGGCTCACACAAATAAAAAGAGAAGGATGCTTTGATAAGAGAACAGATGATTGACCATAATGGGTCAGGGAGGAAAGTGAGAAGTAAAGTTTGCATCAATATCTTCATAATGGTGTAGAGAGAGATTTGGGATAAATCCACAGACCAGGGCAGAGAAAATCCAGCTCAAGCCAGAATTATCTGAGAGTACCTTTATGGCTCTTCTTTAATGGATTTTGCTGGCTGGATATTTGAAATGCTTCTTCCAGGCAAGGAAGTAATTTCTTTCAGGGGCAAAAATTTTAAAGCTCAGAATATTCTGTAGTCACATCACAGGCTTGGACATCACTAATGCAAATCATTGGGTCTTCTACATGGAAAGGTTTTCAAAAGGATCTAAGATTCCTTTTTTCTTTTCATTACCTGTGATCTGTCCATGTGCTTACTTTAGTCTCCTTAGTACTGAAAGTGCAGCTCTAGGATTCCTCAAGAATAAATTGAGTGTGAATGATGGATATTTCTCATACTTCTATTTAAAAGATAAAGGTTTGGAATAACAAAAGCTTTCTTTTTCCTAAGTGTTGCCTAGACAAAATTTACCTAATGTTTCACAAATATCTTGTGAGTCACAAAAAACCTCATTTCTTCTCACTCATACACTTTTCAAAGAAGACTAAAATATTCCTTTATTGTCCTTTACTTGCTACAGAGTCTGCCAGAAATGTTTGATTAGCCCAGTGATTATAAAAAGCAGTGTTTTCATCTGGTTTCTATATCCTATTGAAGCAGAAGTCAGCAGGGAAATTATTTATTGTTTCCCTTCAGTGTTGAGGGTTGGCAGGAATGTGCTGTGAACTGCAGTCAGATTAAAATTAATAACTATGTTTTCTGTATTCCATCTGGCTAAACTGCACAAAGGTTTTGTATATTCTTTTGTTCCAAGTCATGGACACCATTGTTCAAGAGGGACTGATGGATTTGTTTAGAAATATTTAATTTTAATGAAAATAACTCAGTGGCATTGAAAATGACTTTTAATTATTGCCATAAAAACTTAGTAGCAAATGGAGGTTTCCTAATGCAGGAAAGTAGAGGTAGAGCTCTGTGCAGTGCAGTGGACCAGAGACCAAAATGTAGATTTAAGGGGCTGAAGGTGATGGAGGAGTTTTAGTCATGTCATGACAGTTCCATCTTTTGATTTCAACAATGCAGAGTAACTGCTTTTAAGAACCACTATGGCTGTAAAGATGTCAAGTGCTAAGCAAAAGGGATGAACCACTGAGTGAAGAAAAACCCACATATTTTAGTCTAATATGTGAGGATGTTCACAAGCGTGAGCATCAACTAAAGCAAAGACACAGTTATGGCAATTGGGATTAGAATCCTCTGATGGTTTCACAGTAAATAGGATAAAAATAATGCAAGTTATATAGCAGCATTGCTCACAGATAACTGAGCAGTGTTACTGTCCAGATTCTCCTTTCTTGTGGTTTCACTGGGGTGAATCCTTCTGTCTCCAGCTTCAATATTTCTACAACAATATTTTTTCTGCTACAAGGGCCATGAACTTTTCCTCTACACCAGGAGTGAAACAGACCCCCCTGTCTTCCTCAAAGTTCATCAAAAACCTTTTAAGGTGGAAATCAATATACCTTGAGCAGTTAAATTTATATTATCTCTATGTAAGTTTTCTTTATCAGCAGAATAAGGTTTTTTTGTAATTTTCAAATCTTGAGAGTGCATTAATGTGAACACACAAATAATACAAAGTACATACTGGGCAAACTGTCCTAGCCATGTATGTTCATAAATGCATTGTTATGTATCAAATAAATAATTGTGAAAGTAATTTATCACTCTGTATGTCAACAGTCAAGAGACTGGATTTAGAGGACAGTGCCATTTAATGCTATTAAATATAGTAATATTGAGGAATATTTGATTTCCTGTCATGGTTCCTTTAATCAGCTTCTGCAACAAAAAGTGATTTAAAACGTCTCAAGTTATATGAAAGAGGAAATTCCCAAACAAAATACCTGTCAGAGAGTTTCCTCACTTCCTTGTTTGTCTGACAGTGATTCAGTCTGGTTAGTGCTGACTCAAGTGTAAATTTTATTTTATTTATTTATTATTATTATTATTATTTTTCTTTTTAGTGTTCCTGGTTTCATGTGGATACTCCCATTGACCTGATTCTTCTGGTAAGGGATTTTCATACTGTGACTCAGGAGCAATGTGAGCAATGTGACAACTACAGGAAAACACCTGTTAGTGTCAGGTAGGTTGTTATTTAAATTTTGTTTATTCCTGCAGCTGAGAAATCTGGAATATTTGCTAAATGTTAATCCTTACAAGGCTTAAAGCTTCCTCTCACCTGAGAAGCAGTCATGCCACATTTAATGGAGCACCCTCTGAGATGAGGAATATTCAGAGACCTGAGCTGAGGTGAGGAGCGAATCGTGCAGGTGAATGCTCACCCTGGGCAGCAGCTCCATCCCTGCAGCGTTTCTGCTCCGCTGCCCGTGGTGTCCAGAGAGCTCTGGCCATGCACACTGCAGCCACGTCCTTGTGCCCGAGCAAAACCTGGCACAGCCCCAACAACTTCGCAATTCAGACTTCTTGGGTCTCTGTGAGACTCTTTATGCCCTTCGCTTCCTTTGCACTGCACAAGAAAATGTCTTTTCTTGGCACTGCTGCTGATTCAGGCTAATGGTGGTGCCCCAGCGGTGCTGCAGTGACCCTCACCAGTGGCCAGCAAAGTGGCACCAGTGCCACCATTCAGACAGGGGAGGTTTTTCCCACATCAGGTTAAAAGTCTTGTTTGGTATTTCATCAAAGAATTCCTGACCAGCTCAGCTGTTGTCTTGGTTTGAAAGGCAGGTGTCTGCTAGGGAAGGCAGGAGCCTCCCTTGGAATGGAAAAATTACACCCCTCTCCCTCTGAATTATTATAATTTTGAAATTAAGGGGCTCTCAGGCAAAGATATGAGGATAGGAATAACAGTTCTTTACTAGTATGTATAACAAGCAAACAACAATAACTGTGGCATTAACAACAAAACAGAACTGGGAACCCAGTGACCCCTTCTCGGCCGGGAGGGGAAGGGATGGAGGAGAGGCTTTGCTTCCCAAACCCCGGGGCAGTCTGATCCCGGTGCCCCTGCAGGACTGAGGAGCACCGAGCTGGA
This sequence comes from Prinia subflava, assembly GCF_021018805.1. Taxonomy (NCBI): domain Eukaryota; kingdom Metazoa; phylum Chordata; class Aves; order Passeriformes; family Cisticolidae; genus Prinia; species Prinia subflava. The sequence continues at coordinate 16,969,159 of NC_086260.1, forward strand.
AGGGCAGGGATGGGCAGGAATCCCGGGCTGGGGATGAGCAGGAATCCCGGGCTGGGGATGAGCAGGAATCCCGGGCTGGGGATGAGCAGGAATCCCGGGCTGGGGATGAGCAGGAATCCCGGGCTGGGGATGAGCAGGAATCCCGGGCTGGGGATGAGCAGGAATCCCGGGCTGGGGATGAGCAGGAATCCCGGGCTGGGGATGAGCAGGAATCCCGGGCTGGGGATGAGCAGGAATCCCGGGCTGGGGATGAGCAGGAATCCCGGGCTGGGGATGAGCAGGAATCCCGGGCTGGGGATGAGCAGGAATCCCGGGCTGGGGATGAGCAGGAATCCCGGGCTGGGGATGAGCAGGAATCCCGGGCTGGGGATGAGCAGGAATCCCGGGCTGGGGATGAGCAGGAATCCCGGGCTGGGGATGAGCAGGAATCCCGGGCTGGGGATGAGCAGGAATCCCGGGCTGGGGATGAGCAGGAATCCCGGGCTGGGGATGAGCAGGAATCCCGGGCTGGGGATGAGCAGGAATCCCGGGCTGGGGATGAGCAGGAATCCCGGGCTGGGGATGAGCAGGAATCCCGGGCTGGGGATGAGCAGGAATCCCGGGCTGGGGATGAGCAGGAATCCCGGGCTGGGGATGAGCAGGAATCCCGGGCTGGGGATGAGCAGGAATCCCGGGCTGGGGATGAGCAGGAATCCCGGGCTGGGGATGAGCAGGAATCCCGGGCTGGGGATGAGCAGGAATCCCGGGCTGGGGATGAGCAGGAATCCCGGGCTGGGGATGAGCAGGAATCCCGGGCTGGGGATGAGCAGGAATCCCGGGCTGGGGATGAGCAGGAATCCCGGGCTGGGGATGAGCAGGAATCCCGGGCTGGGGATGAGCAGGAATCCCGGGCTGGGGATGAGCAGGAATCCCGGGCTGGGGATGAGCAGGAATCCCGGGCTGGGGATGAGCAGGAATCCCGGGCTGGGGATGAGCAGGAATCCCGGGCTGGGATGGGCAGGAATCCCGGGCTGGGATGAGCAGGAATCCCGGGCTGGGATGAGCAGGAATCCCGGGCAGGGCTGAGCTGTGTCAGACGCTCCGGTGGCAGCCGGAGCTGCGGGCGGTCCCGCAGGGGCTGCGGGGCTCCAGCGCAGCACAGACCCAGAGCAGCGCCGGGGCAGTGCCGGCCCCGCTCCAGCAGCGCAGGAAAAGCGAGCTCAGGATTCCCGGGCACACGAGCAGATGGTGGAAGGTCCCTAGGACGGGGCTCCGGTGGTGACAGTGAATTCTCCCCGCAGTCAGGGACAGCTTCACCCTGCTCCTTCCCATGCCAAGAGCGAGAGAAAGCAGCAGCCCCCATCCCCGTCCTTTACCTGCCCCCAAAATCTCACGGCATCTTTCCCCTCCGAGAGAAACCCCCAGAGACAAAAGAAGCGTAGCCAGGTGCTACACTCCTCTCCTGGCTTTGGCCACTTCTTTTGCTTGCTTAAGTATATCCAGAAGTACCCAGTAGTTACTTTCTGAGCAATTTATGGGGAAAAATTCTTTAAGATAAGTAAAAAAGAAAGGAATCTAATCCCCCCCAACAGCTGTGTACCCTGTTTTCTCTTCAAATCTTCATGTTTTTCCTTGTGAAATGAATTGCACTGCTTAAAACAACATCTGGAAAGCCCAGTAGTAGAGCCAGGATCATGGTCCTGTGCTGTACTGTGTATTCTTGTTTGCATCAGCCTCAGTAAAACTGTCTGAATACCATGAATTGTCCTGGACTGGCTTCAGTGGAAGGCAGCAGGAGTTTTTGCTCTATTTCAGTTCCTATAGTCAAGGTCACAGGCGACCTGGAGCTCTTTAAGGTAAAATAAGTAAATGAGGGTGGTGTTACCTTCTGTTCAGATGGGTGAAAAATCCCTTCTCTTACTTGCAGACCTCTTTAAGCAGTTGGCTTCCAAAATAATCTTGCTGTAGGCTGAATGTTAACACACATCACTGATAAACAAGGAAATCAGAGTCTTTTTTGGCCTCACCTGGTTCTAACTCCTCAGCCATTTCTTTATTCTTGGAGGTGCCAGGTACTAAAGGGAAGTCCCCATTTGTGCACTAAATTAACTCCCTCTCTTTTTTGTAATGAATTGATTTTCCCTTGTACACCAGGCAAAGCTTCACCCCCTTAGGTCACATCTTTCTTCTTTTCTCTCTGCCCCGAGCCCCTGTAGGAGAGGAGTGGCAGGCTGTGTCCTGGCACAGGACAGTGCCAGGGCGCTGTGCAGCTCGGGCAGCCTGTGTCACATCACTGTCCTGGAGCCGTGTAAAACACACCACGGACACTTTGTAATTTGAAGGCTAAAACTGAGATCTGCCCCAGCGTTTGCAAGCAAGAGCCAAGAGGTAGAAACTCAGAAAGCAAAACCAAACCAGCCTTTTAGGCAGTGTCAGGAGGTTTCTGTAAAATTTGCCACAGGCAGAATCTGACTTGTTCGTTTTACAAGATGTTTGATTTTTCTGTGAAGTCACATTTTGTAGCTCTATGCCTTTGATTTTTCTTGGAAACATTTGGGGAGACTTTATATGTGATGGTATCAGAAGGTTAAGAACCAAGCATTTCACTGCCCTGCATAAACCTGGCATTGAAAATATGTTTGTACAGCTGTCACCTTTGTCCCTTAAGCTATTCTCTTCTGTGGTCACTGGGTGTTTTTCATGTGTCTGTCAGATGACAGCCTGGGAAGGGACACACCTTGTGGGAAAAGATTCTTTAAGTCTGTGCCCTTTTGACACTGTTCTGAGGAGCAATGGCCAGAAAAACTTTCTGGACATTGTGAGTTCAAAGGGAATTCATTGCTGAAGATAAATTCAGTTCTCTTGGACACCAACTAGAATTTAAATGTGTGTATCAGAATTAAGTAGCAAGAAGACACTTGGTTAAAAATTAATCAATTTTTGTAGAATGCATTTTGGTGTGTGCAGGCTAGAAAGGGATTAAAAATTAAATATTGCCTGGATCTTTCTGTACAGTTGCAAATTCAGTGCAACAGCCTTCTGGCTAAATAATTAATGAAAATAAATACCTGAAAGTGGATTCTTAAGCCTTCTTGTCAGTGATGTCAGCTTAATCTGTCAGCAGTAAAAATACACATTCACATAGTGTATTTGCAGTTCAGGCATTTAGAAATAAAATCAGAACTAATCTCCAGAAGGGAATGGGCTTTGCCCATTTATATTTTTACTCTGTTTCTCTTTCCATTTGAGGTGAGTTGCCAGAAAATGTATTTAGTATACCAAGCATGTGCCTTTCTAGTGTTTTATCACCCTATCCCACATCTTTGTCTTGGGGACTTCTGATACTCTTGAAGAAAGCTGTGCCTAGGAAAGTAATCAAGAAGTTTGGGAGCAATCCTTAGTTATATTATGTGCTTTTCCATTCTACCATCGTGGTTTAAAGCTGTTCTGCAGTACCACTGTGTAGAAGAGGTGGTTGGGTAGAGATGCTTAGAAATTAATTCTTTTGCTAATACAACTGCTGCAAATTACATCCTGCTTTCATTAGTTCTACTTTAATCTTTTTCTATGGCATGAGAAACAAAAGAAAAGTGAGAATATTCTAGGGAAACAGGTGATGACTTTGGCTGCTCTTCAGTATTCTTTATCCATGGGCACAGAAACAGAAGCAGGCTTGGCAATCAAAACAGGATGTGGAGCACTTATGCTCAAGATGATTTTGGGCAGTGGAAATCAGTTAATTGCAGCTAAGCAGTGGCATTTCTGATACCATCCCTTTTATGTGGACACAGGACAGAGGGTACTGTGGATTTAATTAGCACAGCCAGTTTGATAACCAAGATGCCTTGGCAAGAACAAACAGAGCTTTGAAAATTACAAGAAAATTGGATCAAGATTGGCAACAGGAAAAGAAGATTGATTCAATCTCTGCAAGCAAGAGATGTAAAATGTGTAAGTTTGTTTGTGTGATGTTTAACCTAATCATTGTAGTAAAAATTATGTATAAAGATCTGTAGCACACAATAAAAAATGAATTCTGATCATGAGTCAGTCTTCCCATCTCTCTCAATCATCAATACTTTTAGGCATGGTGTATACATTTTTCCAAAAGCTGAGATCTGTGTTTTTCACTAACAAAGAAGGAAATAGATCTCATGCAGGGGATTAAAAGGAATCTCTCTCTTTCTATGTGCTTTAGCTGTTCATTTGTGAACACACCAGCTGTAATTTCTTGGAAGTCTTATTTTGGTGTACCCTTTCAAAGAACAGTGAAAAGCTCAGGTGAATGCAGTCTGTGCTGGCAGCAAGCTGAAAAGTCCCACATGAGTTTTATGGAGAAGCTTAAAAACAGGTGGAGGGATTCCACCAGGTGGGATTTTTGGCTTGTGGTGGTTTTATTTTTATTTTTTTAAGCCTTTTGATTCTGCTAAAACCTGGTTTGGTAAATTATTCCATATATAAAACTCAGGCTTCATTACCATTTGAAGTTTAATTTTGGTACGTTTTGCCAGGTATGTCACCTGCTGCCATTTATTTAAAGCAAAGTCCACTTGCTTGTTTCACTTTCTTTTTGAAGAAAGCAAAGGTATATTCTGCTGTTTTGGCTGGAAGAATATTCATACACTTGGAACTAAGTGATACCCAGGGCTCAAATGATCTTGCCCTACTGCCTCTTAAGAATTCATTTTGCGTGACTTGCTGTGTGTTGGAGGAGCTGGGAAATCAGTTTTGTTAACTGCTCTTGTCAAGGGTTGTTTCAAGTCAAGGGTTATGCAGATTAATCATATAATCATTAGCTCTGCTCCAGGCATGTGGTTGTCACTGGGTAAATAACTGCAGGGAAACCTGGAGCTGATGAGATGTGGAGAGTAGGTACATCACTCACCAGATCCGGGTCAGGAGGCCTGAACAGCTTTTCATTTTTAGCCCTTGAGGGGTGTGTCCGTGGTCACACAGTGATGACTAAACCCTTGGAGTGCTCTGTGGGGCTATAAATACTGAGTGCACTATTTTGGTGCAGTACCTGTGACTGAGGCACTGAAGGAAGGTCTCTGCCTCAGGAGCAAGATTCCTGCCTGGCCTCTGCTTTGGGGTTGCCAGCACATCCCGTGCACTGTGCTGCTAAACCACATCCATGTGCAGGTCAATGCTGCAGAGGCAAACAAGTTTGATTTTTAAATTTTTACTTCTCAGGCAGGTGTTAGCCAGTGAGTTTCTAGAGACTTCAGCAAGATCTGGAGACTGAGTGCTTTTAACTGTTCTTTATTCCAACAGAACAGACCTGTGATGAACATTATTGTTTGCATAGCATTATTGTGTGTAGTCCTAATTGCTGAAAAATACCAATTACTTTTCACAAACCTATACACAGTGTAGGTCAGCGCAGTAACCAAGTCTTTTTTAGATGTCAGCATGTCTGTACAGGTGTGAGTGTGTTGGGCATTATGGATTAACCCTAGTTAACTTCATGTACAGGGGTAGCAGGTATTTTTTCACAGTCCTTTAATTTTTAGAGTAGCTACAAGAGGAAAGAACTGAAGTTACTTGCTGTCATCTTGTAATATTCCTACTCCCACCCTTAAATTTTACACATTATATTCCTATTCTTAACCTTCTACTGCATTTGATTGCTTATGTGGGCAGAGTCAAGGGAAAGACATGGGGGAGATACCTGGCCTGGGGAGCTGCTTTGCCTCTCTTTAATGAGGTTCAGTTTTCTGGGGTGAGCACTGCCAGGCTGTTCTGTGAGCACTGACAGGATAAACGTGCTAGCATTGCCAAGGAGAGCAAAGCAAAGTATTCTCAGGTGCTTGTTCTGATCCTCTGGGCTTTGTGAAGGGACTTCTAAAAGCCCCCAACACAGATCCAGGTGGGCAGCTTCTAAATTTGAGGCATGTGTGCCCAGCTGCTGCTTTAGAACCAATTGTGTATGCCTTTGACAGCTCCTGCATCCTGAAATAGAAGGAAGAAACCCCCAAAAACCAAAAAAACAACCCACCAAAATCAGAAAAAACTTCATGTTTTTGGCTTGGTCACTGCTGTGTTGGGTTTTTTGGCAGTGCTGTACAGAAGGAGCTGTACCAACTGCAGAATGGGAAAATCATTTCAAGTCTTTTAAAACAGGGATTATGTCTCTGTGTCCTGGGGACTAATATGAGTATTTGACAGTTACCCTTGAAGGAATCTGAACTATGGGACATTTGAGGAAAGAGCCAAGGGACTGGTGGGAACAGTGTTCTGGCAAGTGCAGCTGCAAAAACATGAAGCTGTTTCTCCCTAAAGATTTGGAGGAAAATATCGGTGTTTCCTTTCACAGCAAATCTTGGGATGTGTAAATGGAAAAGAGGAAGACAAGGGAGCTTTTAGTCTGCCTAACAGTATTTCTGAAGGCAGTTTGTTAAAGCTTGTGAGTCATATGATGTTATCACAGAGTATTTTTTCTTTGATTTTGTCTCTTCATTTCTATTCAGCTTAAGTCTGGGTGAGAGAATTTCTCTCTTGCTCTTACTTTTCCTTTTGTTCCAAAGTAGCTGCAACAAAACACTGGAAACTTTTTGTGCTCTTAGTAGGTGAGAGGAAGACTTTCCCTGTCATCTCTGCAGAAGTCCTGTACTTCAGGATTCCTAGAAGATATATTTGTGTGCCATCATTATCTTTTTGATTCATTTTGTCCTCTACCCTGTATCTCTTTGGAGAGAGACTTTAGTGATAATGCAGCTGCTTTCTATCAAATCTGAGCAGGAGAAGACTGAAAACTCCTAATGCAGTAAGAAGGGATAGAAATTAGCCCCACCTGAGGGACACACACACAAACACAGAACCAAACCCAACTTTCAGAGAAATTAATGTCTTTACTCGAGTGTTATAAGCTCTCCTTTGGCCCTAACCTTTCTGAGTAACAAAATGAACAGTTTTCTGTTCTGCTCTCCACAGAAATCCATCCCCAGAGGAGGGAACAACATGAAAAACCCAACTGTGCTTTTAAATTATGGTTTTCTGAGATAAAGTGCCCTTGTCAGTAACCACATTCAACAACACTATTAGCTGGAGACTTGGAGGTAAAAGCAAAACCAAGGGGAAGCATTATGTCTTTTGGCCCTCAGACCACACAATTAGTGAAATGGTTAGTTGGGGCATTTTAAAGCTAGGAATTAAGAAATTATTGGAGTGTTGGTTTCTTTCCATGATACCAAATGCACAGGGGCTGGTTGGTTGGTGAGTGAGATGGAGCCTGTTACTTTCAGAGGTCTGGTGAGAGTGTGGGGACGAGCTGGTGCTTTTTATCCCACTGTCTGCAGAGAATATTGACTTTCACAAAATCAAACGGGATATAGCAAGGTCTTTACTTTCTAATAGGATGAGGCTGTGGATTTGGGCAGCAGAGGTCATGAGATGTGTTATAAAATGAGGTATTCTTTGTGCTGTGCTTGTTCTTCTTACCCCCTTAAATCAGATTTCAACACATTGCAAATGATGTGCAGGTAAGACCAGAAAGTCTGAGTTGGAAAGGGTTTTTATCTGTTAAAAATAGTAAAAATGCCCTTTATCTCTTTTGTATGACCTAGGACATCATGCTTCCTGAATCCATTCCAGTTATCACAGTCTTCTCTATGAACTAAAGGAAACACTTACACTCCCTATTATAGCCAAGGTGATGTTGAGTGAGACAACATTTAATGTCCATCATTTTGAACAATATTATTATCTACTTTGTGCCTTTGATGTAATAATGCCAGATTTGCTGAGAAGAATAGTTTCATGAGCCACTAGCTTGGTTGGCAGAGCTGCCCTGACAGTTCACTTGCTTGTCCTCCCTCAGTTCAGCAGCCATTCCTGTTCTTTGTGTAGTGTTGATCTACCCCAGGTTGTTGAAATCACCGAGAAAACTGAGCATCTTTCTTTAAAAAAAACCCAAACAAAACCAAAAAACAAAACAAACACTTGATCTTTTTACTGATCTCCTTTACAGCACAGCTGGAGTTGTTCTGTTTGTTCATTGCCACACATGGACACAACAGGTGACCCAGCTCAAACTTTGCTGCTAATGTGTCATGAAACTTTACTGAGGGTTCATGGTATTGTTTCAGTTCCATTTTTCACAGAAGCCTCTCACTGTATTTTCATGCAGTCACTGGAAAACTATCACCAGAGCTGCTGGAGAATCAAAGTGTTGCTCCTTCAATACTGGATAAATATTGAAGGAATTAAGTCACCCAGCAGAGTGGATTCTGAGAAAAGCTCAACTGCTTGTACTGAATACCATTTCATTTCTTGTATCACTGGATAAGTTGTAGCTGTATTAGAATGTCAGGCAGGGACAGTTTTGCTGTGGAAGGTGGTTTATTATGATAGAGTAAGAGCTAATTGACAGAGGCCAGATTAACCCCTCTTCTGGAAGGCCCTTGCCAAGGCCACTTTAGAAATGCTAATAAAGGCTTAACTCTTTATTCTCTGCAGACTAATATTTCCAAGATCCTTCTATAGGAAATAAAGTTGTTTTGGGATTTCAGGTTAACTCAATTCCTGTATGCTACAATTTATTTCACTATGGTGTTTTTCATACACAGATATTTTCTACTGGCTGTGCCTCCCAGCTGACCTGTCCCTGCTGGCCTGACAGTGCAAATCCATAAAATACAAATTATTTGCAAAAGTTCCAGAGAACTTTTTTTGAGAACATGGATTTGAGTTGTACTCCTCCAAAAGTATGAATTAGGAGTACCAGGGCTGAAGCTGTTGCAGTGTTGAGCCAGACACCCACAGTGCAGAACTTGGGCTCAGTTTCTGCTTAATATCATACTTTGGTTTCCTGTTGAGCTGGAATGATGAATACTCTTACTGCTGTGCTCCCATTGTTATCAAAGCATTTGTGTAGGCAGTCTTTGATGGAAGCTGATGGGAAGGTAGAACAGCAAATAGCTCTAGGTGCACAAGCAAAAGATACCTTTTGTTTTCAGAGTATCTAAAAGCCATGTCTTGTCTTCTTTGTGACTGAATTTTCTATTTTAAGAGCACTGTGAAGAGGCTTAATGACTTTCTGCAGGATCTCTGTTGTACACTCATACAGTTGTTCTCTTCCTGTCTTTTCCCTCAGCATTAGAGAACAGCCTCTTGCTGTTTGTGAAGGCAGTAATCAGTGGGTTACATTAGCACAGCATTTCTTTATACACAGTGAGAACATGTCATGATGTGTGTTGTTTCACCACAGAGAGCATCACAGAGCAAATATCTGCTTAAAATGCAATCAAGGGCTACAAAGCCTGAAACATCAACTGCCTGGGGAAACAAAGTTTACTTTGAAAAGGAGCAAAGAGAACATTGTGAGTGGTGTGTTCAAAGTGCTTCTTTGAAAAAAGGCAACAAACTTGAGTACAGTTGAACACCTGCCTAGCAGAAGAACAGTTCTCAAACATTTGGAACTTTATCAGCCCCTCTTGCTTGTCTTAGGTCTTCAGTACTTCAGGAGAGTTTACCTTCTGATTTAGGCCAGAAGCATATGCAAATTGATACTGGTACTTTACAAACTATAATCTAACCTTTGAAAGGGTCGCTATGGGCCAGAATTTACCACCCTTCATTTTGTTCTGTGTTTATATTTTCAATGGAATAAGTTTTACCATTCTCATCCACACTCTCTGCCTCCCTGAAACAAACTCCTTGCTTGCACTTTATGGTGCTGACACTCTGTTCCTTCCACAGCAATTTTTTTCCCCTTAACAGATTTTATGTACTCAATGATGGTAATAAGCAATAACATAGCAAAAATACAGGGCTTGTGACTCTCAGATACTACCAGTCATTTTTCTTGAAGGTTACAGGAATGGAAAATCCAATTCTGTTTTCTGGATTCTGCCCTGTGTTACTGCTGACAATGCCTTGATTATAACATGATAGGAAGCATGAACTTAATTAGAAACTAAATACTCTCTCCTCAGTTCTGAATACTTTTGGTCATGTTATAGTTGTGTTTAATAAGAGAGCTGGAAAAAAGCTTGTAACCTAATTTTCTGACTAAAATCTACTTCAGTGATCTCTGCACAGACAGAATTAAGTTTATGGGACTCTTTTCTGCCTCTTCACAGTCTGTTTTTTTCCAGCAGACTTTTTTAGTGCCTTTTAACTTCCTTCAGAAATTCCCTTTCTGCTCGATTCATTTCCTCAGTTAGGATAGCTGTGTATTTTGTGTTATTGTATTTTTTTTTCTAGAGTCACACACTTTACTATGCTATTTTTCTTTGTTTAGGGAAGCACACAATAAAGAAAGTCAAAAATACTAAAAATAAAAGAATTCTGGACCTTTACCTTTAGTTTAACTGCATTAACTTATACCTATTGTCTTATACCTATTGTCATATATTTGATGGCTTGAGATGCAATTTCATGCAATTATATTTACTTTCAGCTGCCAACACCTTCAACTAATTTTTCAAGGTCTGAAGAAACAAAATGGCAAAGAAAGAAAAAAATAACATTATAATCATGGATGAATAAAAGGATGTGTGATTGGAAGGCCATTAATTTATTTGAAACAAGAATCATCTTTAGGTATGTTTAAATTGCTCCTCATTACGTATTTCTATTGCTTCATTATTTCTTTCTATTACTTTAGAAAGCATCTTGACTTAGTTATGAAACCTGTTCTTTAAGAAAAGCCTTTGTACTTAGCTGTCAGCTCTCTGTAAGTGTTTCTGGGGACTGTGCTGATGGTTATGCTGAATTAAATCCTCAGGAGTTCCCTTCCCTTGGAGCACCTCAGGCTCTGTGACATTGAGCAGTCCCTGGTGCTGTGGTGCAGGGCACGGCAAGGCCGTGTTTAACTGCACAACAACTGGGCCAAACCAGCCTGCAGAGCAGAGCTGAGAGCACAGGATTAATGAGCTGAAGATCTGCCAGGGCCGAGCTGTGCCAGAGCCCTTCTCCTTCTCCTCCCCTGCACGGTGACGTTTCCATCGTGCCGCGTTATTGGCACACACGAACACCTAAACATGGCCCATCACACCCTCCTGCTGGCCCAGGATTTTTTCCACCACAAATTACAGGCTCGGCACTGACCAAGAAGGGCAGGGCTTGGTCTCTTGTACCTTTTTATGGCATGGCAAATAGCTATGCAATCATCCTGCAGTAACAGTGCAGGAATACAAATTACAGGCCAGCCCAGGCTGGTGGTGTCTCGGGGCAATCTGTTGTTTGTGTCAGGTTCACTCTCTGCTCATCGTTTCACAAAAGGGAGATGGACACAAAGGGAATGTCCAAGGCCCAAAGAGGTTCTGTGTAGGGGTAAGGTGCATTTAGTAGGTATTGGTGAAGTTATTGGTGAAATAAACTGCCTGAGAATAAAGCATTTGTAATGCGTTGTTATAGTTGTTCAAAGATTGCAGAAAGCTCCTTCTGCAATTTCAGCTGCAGATGAGTATGGGGAAGTAGGCAGTAATTAATGGAAGTGAAATTGAGTCAGAGGAGTCATCCATGTCCAGAAAATGCCAGAAAATCTGTATCTCTGCTTTCTGGTCCAGTGCAGATGCCAGAGCATCACTTAAATTAGGGTCTGTTAGTAGTTACTGCAGAGCTGGGAAGGAGAGGATCACAGACCCATGGGGGAAAGTGCTGAGGTCTGTTTGGTAATGGTAAAACATAAAGAAAACCAAGTCTCACTTGAAGAGTTAGATGCAATACCAACCTTAAGGGCAACTGCTTTTTCAGGTGCTATTACTTGTCATGGTCTTTCAATATATGGTATAGTAACAACTGTACCTCTCTAGATAATCATTAACTGCACACAGTGTGTAGGAAGGACAAATTTCACTCTCTTGCCCTAAGGTTACCTGCAACAAGGAGATGTTTTCCTCTGTCACCTAAGTGGAAAAGAGAGGGCCTGACTTTAAGGCCTTGTGAAAATCAGTGTATGTGAAGGTGAGGTAAACTCACCAGCCCCAGTTTGATCCCCCTGTGAAGGCTGGAAGATTCCAAGCCAAGGTACTGGCAGGGGTGACACTCACTTGGAAGTCTGGAGCATCACAACCCAAAGAATTGCTTTGAAGAAGAAAAAGTGTTGGTTTGGAACAAAAGAAAAGTGTTCCAAATGACTCTGCTTTGAATCTCCTGCTGAGTTCCATCTTCTGTCATGAGACTACAAGCTGTTACAAAATGTACTATTTATTTTTAGGATTACCACAGCACAAAAGTTTAAAGCATTAAAACTTTCTTGCATGGGCTTATGTTCTGTGAAGAAAAACAAAATCTCTCCTCCAGTTGGTGAATAAGACTTAGATTTCAAGAACAGATGAGCGAAGAGCGATATTTGGAAAGTGGGCATTGAAGTGGGGTTACTTCTAGTTTTATTTAGCTGTGTATTAGAGATGCACATTGTCTTTTCAGCTGCATATTCTAATCTTCCTACTGTAGTGGACTTGAGCACACAAAACAATGGCATTTTGCCCATTTCTTATGTAAAGCCTTGGAAATCACAGAAAACACAACTCTTATGCTGAGAAGTGTGTGAAACATTATCCAATTGTAATTAGAAGCTATTAACCCTAGATTACTCTCTGAGGACTGGAGAGTGATAAAAAATTATGGATAATGTAAACACAATTGAGAAAAATAAAGCCATTTACTGCTAGCATTTTGTAAAAATGTTGAAGTCTTCCATCTGTTTTTTTCTCCTCTCAAAGCTATAAAAATATATGTATTAACTTATAAGCTGTGCACACAGGAATGATTTAGATCAGAATCTTTCCTGAAGCTTTTGTTGTCTTTTGTTTCTGTCTCCTTCTGGCAGGGGGTGTGGGGATTGTGTGGAGAAACCTGTTGGTGTTGTTTAGAAGCACATTTCATTCTGCCCCATGCCATTCTTTCTTGCTTGCTTATGTATCAACTTTCTAAAAACCTCACTTTAATGATCGTTTTTGTACAGAGCCAGCATCAGCTTGGGGAGGCTTGTGAGGGGATCTGCAACCTAGTCTGAGGTTTCAGCTTGGTTACAGTCACACCTAATCCTGACATGGATTCTGCTGCAGCATTGTGTGAGTGTTCCAGTTTCTGGAAATTACACAAATCTATTAATTCATGATTCTGATGGCTCCAACAGTAAATATCTCATGTGGTTGATTGGGGAGCAGGGAGAGGATAGGGAACAAAAAAGAGAAGGCTGAGAGATGTAATGATTTGTAGTCTCATTAGAGCAAAGTTGTGTGAGACTACGTGGTCTTTAATGCTATGAGGAGTAATGGCTGACTGTGACATCATCAAGTTTTAGATGTATTATCAATAGTTCTTAGTCCATTCTGGTTAGACTTTGGAACACTGGAACATTTTAGCAAGATTTCACCAGTTGCTACCACAGAAAGTAATCTGTTTTAGCCCCTAGCTAAGTTATTTCTGAGAACAATCATCCTTCCTTAAAACACAGGTTTTACATGTTGCTACTATTCTCAGATAATGGTTTTTGTAGAAATCCTTGTGGGGCTGTATAAATGCTAGTTGAAACTCTCAGTAATTTCTTTATTTATTCATAACTAAAGATTTGTGGCAAGACCAGGTTCTTTTTAGGAGTAAGTGTGCATCTTTCCTTTAAAATCATCTATTTGGCTGCTGTGTGAGCACTGAGCTGGCCCAGCCTGATCTGGGTGAGGTGTGGCCTCTGCACATGTCCTGTGTTTGATCACTTCTTTCCAGCTTCCTTGGATGTTTATAGCTATTTAATATTTTATTTTAGCTGTGTTCCTACTGCCTGTCTCTGCCTTCATAATAGCATGTGTGCACATACAACTTTTCAGGACTGAAAAGTGATCTAGTCTGACCTTAACTTCATCATGGAGAGGTGAAAATCAGAAAGAAACAGATGATCTCATAAAATATCTGGTCCTCTTCTAGCAGTTATGATCTTGCATCAGTTCTTTCATCTGCTCACTTCCAGCTTTGCCTCCCTGAGATTTTAAAAAGTGTGACAAAGAAAGCAATTAAGACTTTATCAAAAATAATTCCAATAATTAAAAAGCATGTTTGTGTAGAGCTTACTGCTGTAAGGGTCTACAAGTACTTCACATAAATAACTGTAAAGGAAGAAACACGACTTGTTGGTTTTATTGCCTTCAATTTATCACCACATACTGAATCACTAATACATGGCAGCTTCAGAGGCTCTCTTCAGCTGAGATGATGGAGAAAACTGGTACTGTTCTTTAAATTGAAGTCACTGATGTCTGCAGTTTCAGTTCCAGCAGGAGATCCACATGTGAGACAGTGTCTGGATTCCAGAGAGGGTTTACATAAACTGTCAAACTTGGGAAGTTTGGGTCCAAATGACTCAATAGGCTCAAATAAGCAGTTAGATGAGCGATTGCAGTCAGAACCATGACAGTTACCAAATTAGTCCTGTTTCCTTTGAGAAAAGAGGAAGAAAAAAAGATCTGGTGTTACACTGCATGACTGAACTCAGATGTTCTCAAGCCCCACAAATGGAATACGACCGTAAATGCAAATTCAAACTTTTTCAATGAGCTCAATCCCCAGGGAGACACAGGAAGGCTTTGTGGATCATTTATGCTTCATCCATCACTGGTGCCATTGCTGTCCCTCCCTATTTGTTTTAGAAAGAAATCTGCTCAAGAGAGTAAGCTGGAAAATGAATTTGAGGCAATGAGTGGCACTGTGGTGGGAAATCTTTACAAAAGGAGGTCCACCTGTCCCTCTCTACCTCTCTGAGTCCTCAGTTCAAAACCAACAAGCTTTGTGCTACTTTTAGACTACAGAATATGTAATGTAGCCTGTGCTGGGCTTACGACATCAGGATGACTGCATTGCTATTCTTGCAGCAGCCGTGCTGCAACAAACTTCAGAGAGAGATGTTTTCTTACCTATCATAAAATCCAGCAATTTAAAATAGCTATCAAAACTCTTAATCCTTCATGAAGCAGTTAAGCAAGAACTGTGGTTTCCATTTAAGAAAAAAGAAAAAAGGCAGTTTGCCCCAAAGTAATGGAGCAGCATTTTCAGCAGTTGAATACAACCACCAAGAGTATTTTCTTTCTAGGCCGTATACAAGTTCGGGTTTTTTGTTTTGTTTCAGCATCTTTTAAAGTCAGTAAAATGTAAAGCAATACCAGCTTTACTTGGCGAACTTCTATTTTTTATGTAAGTCAGATCTTTTTGCCTTCCTCTCTTGAAGGCTATGGGATTGTTTCCAAACAGCCTGATGCTTCTAAGGGTCAGGAGCCTTACAAAGAACAAACAAGGGACTAAATTTTGCTTTTGCTTACGCTGGGTTCATGCCAGAATAACTCAACTGATGTTACTGGAGTGAGTTACCCTTGTGCAAATCCAGAGTAAGAGAATAAACGGAACTGTCTCTTCTCTTACTGTAAGGAGGAAAAAGAGACAAGATATATATTTCTGTGAGGTATTTCTTTTTTAATTTAGGCAGCAGTGAAACTGCTCTTATTTGCTGGCTTTGCTCTATCTTTAGCTGCAGTTATCCTTCTGAATTTGTGTTGGAGTTCCTTGTGAATATCAAGACCTCAGAGTTTAAGGAAAGACTCTAAAAGGGGGTTAATGTGGCTGAGATTCTTCACCATTGTGGGAAAACTCCCTTAATGAACAAAATGGGTAAATCCACTCAGCCACATTACTTGTGGCAGCCCCCTGCTCACAGCCTGATCCTGAGCAGAGGAGGCTTTTTCTCACCAAGTTATCTTCATTCTGAAACTTGGTCTAGGAATTTAAGCAGCAGTTTAAATCATGGTACAAATACTCCCAGCTTGTGACTGCTTTGTAGGCTGCCATTCCCTATTTTATGACCCCTGGAAGCAGGAACCCAATGTGCCACTGTGGCTTCTGCTCTCACCCCATTCCTACAGCAGAATCTGAGTGTGAACAAACCAAATTAAATTGCAGAGTCATGGAGCAAAAGAGCTCCTTACTGTGGGAAAGGTGCTCCAGTCATGGGAATCCTCTCTTATCCTGCACTTTCCAGCCACTTTGGAGTGCACTGAGAGGGGATTAGGATAGGAATAATTAGTTTGGTAGGGAGATCAAGTCCAACCTCCCAGCTGAAGTAAGGCCAGCCTCAGGTATCGAGGATGTGGGGAAAAAATCCATTTCCCATTCCTGAGTTTGTGTGGGAAGCATACAGAAACTTGGATATTTTGTTAGAACAATGACATCAGCTTCATCCTGTTTTCCCCCTGCTGCATTTCATCTCCTGCTTAAACTCTGTTACTTTTCTTGACAAAGAACATCAAAGAAGATTTTTAATTACAACTGTCCAGATTGTTGTAACTTATTAATTTCAGCAGTAATAGGAACTGTTAGTGAGAGGGAATGTTGGACTGGACTTTTATGTACCTTTCATTTTACAAGGTTTTCAAGCTGCTCTTAAGGAAGCATCAATTTTAATTATTATGTAAATAATAAAAGAAACAGCACCAAAAAAAAAAAAAAAAAAAGGCTCACATATAATTACATGAATAACAGAAGTCATAGAAAACTTTGATGTCCTGTACACTTTAACAACACCTCTTGGCATTTCTCCTGTTCCAGGCTGACTGTGAAATTCAGTCAACATCGTTTAAAAAATACATACTATGTATTCAATACCCATAAGGAATCCAAGCTGCATAGGTCAATAACTTTTAGAAATAATTTCAGTATAGTGGTTCTGAAATTAACTTTCTAATAATTGTACCACTGCCTGGGCAACTGAAAAAAATTGACTGATATGTTTAGACTCAGTGGAACATGTGTAAGAAGTAGAGCTACAGAAACAAAATCTGTCATTTCAAAGTTTTAGTTGAATCATGGACAGATTTAGGTCTTTCTTGGACCTTTAGAAGTCCAGGCCTGTTTAAAGTCAGAGTTACCCCAGGACAGAAACCCTCCAGCCCTTCCAAACACATCAAACAGCATCAGAAAGAACAAGAAACCCAATAACTTTTGCTGAAGGTGCTGCATGGTCTTGGAAGAGTCACTAAAGCTCACATGACAGTTTTCTTTGCAGTAATGAACGTGTCTACTGCCACAGGCTGAGCGAGTTTATTTATTAAAGCTGGATGTGAAAGTACACACGAACAGACCTCACCATCACACAAAGAAAGTTCCTTAACTCCATCCATACCCTGAGTAATCAGAGCTGTCATTAACCTTGCTGCCCTTCTTCCCTGGAATGATTTCTATCTAAAGCTGAAACACATCAAGGCAGGAGCAGGTTTGTGGTTGTTGAAAACAGATGCAGCCTGCAAAAATATTTTAATAATATGTTTTTAATTTTGCATGGGAGCTGGCTATGGATTTGGGCTGGATCTTGGGAGTGAGGAGGAAAGCCTCAGGCTCCCACCCACGCTTGTTTATCACAAGGCCCTTTGACACTCTCCCCAGGAGAGGAAAAAAGAATATTTTCTGTGAAGCAGATGCAGAACAGTAAGCAGCATCTCAAAACAGTGATGCAGGTGAGGGGCCTTGCTGAAAGAACTTTTTTGCCAGATCTCCAGTGTGGCTTTATTTGTACAGATCATAAACAGTAATGAGGGACAGAAAGGGAAGATGTTTTCAGAATCTCCAAGAACTCCTTTACACAGTAAATGTAAGATTTCAATGCATTTTCATGGATACCAAAAGAACTCTGAGAGGATCTGAGGAAGCCAGGAAGATGCTGCAGGGATTTTTCATGGCTCAAATTTCAGGTCAAACCCAGATGGCAGCAGCATCCTTGGGGCCAGGCAAGCAGAGATGCGGTTTGTGTATCATTTCCTTACCTTCACAGATTGTAATGGTTTCTGGATGTGTAACAGGGTTTTTAATCCTTGTGACACTGCCAAGAGTATCGAAACACCAAGGATTTTGTTTGGAATAGATTCCTGTCCACTGTTCTTGCCATCTTTTTATTTCTGATGTACAAATTTAATGGGTTTTATGGAATGCCATCAAATATAGGATGTCAAAAAACATTTAAAAATACGTGGTGCTGAGGCTATTTCATAGCACTTTAAAGGTTTTTCTACCTTGGCCTCAATTAGAAGGTATCAATTTCATTTATATATCAAAACTGTCAGATGTGTATCTCCTGTCTTGGATTTTTTGCTTGAAGATTTTTTATTTAAAAATCTAAACAGAACTAAGGGGTTGTTTTCTCCCAGGAGTCATCTCGGAAAAATTAATAACAAATGTTCTTTTAGCTGGAAGCAGAAGCTTTGTGGAGTAGGATGAGTAACTCTAGAGCAGTGTGATATAATCAGCTGTGCTGAGCATTTAGATTTCCTCTGTGTTGATCAGATGCAGCCCAATGCTGTCCAGTCCAGTGGCCTGTACACAGGCTGCCAGTCAAGACTGAAAAGAGACGATATCTGTGCTCCTAAGCAGGATTAAGGTTAATCCCAGGCTTGATGGGTGTGTGTGAAAACACCTGAACAGAGAGTGCTCCACAAGTGGTACCATTTACTGGCACCTTGCCATTTGAGAAACTTTAGAGTAAAGGAGCCTCCTGTGTGCCTGCAGGTAATTTTGTGCATTCTGTGTTTTAATTATGAACTAAGCTCTCAGGTGCCATACTGATAGTCCAAGTTGACAAGGCAAATCAGCCACCAGTGCTGGGGGCTTTTTACAACATTAGAGCTTCTAATTAGGATTTATATTCTATCCTTAGGATAAAAGAAGTCACATTCTTAACTGCCTTAGAGCTGTACAGTCAATTCCACGCCCCTCAAGTGTGTGCAGCGTCTGGAACTAACACGTCAGAATATCAGCTGAAGGTAATAGAAGTTTTGGATGGAAAAGGAGCTTTATGGATCACAAGCTTGGGTTGAAAGATTAGAGAAGTTTCAAGGTTTCTGTTTGGGATCCCTGAATTCGTGGCAAGTATAAATGGAAATATCTCCAAGACTTAATAAATTATAAATAAGAAACTTGGGTCATTTATTAAATGTAAGTGCTCCTGGGTGCTGGTACTCAAGCTAATGCTACAAAATGAATGTTACAAGTGTGCAGTAAAATTATGAATATAATTTATAAGCCTCTTCTGCTGGGGGAAAAGGTGTAGTGTGGAGGTTGGACTGGCAGGGACTGACAGTGAGTTGGCCTTGGTCAACAGTGAAGTGGGCACTTCAGTCTGAGGCCATGGGAAACGAGATGTTAGGAAGGGAAATATCTTGTTAGGTTATGGGGGGAAGAATGGGATTGTGGGTACAGTTATGTTAATGAAGGTGCACCACACAAAGTTATGTTCTCAGTTCTGGCATATGAATGGTTAGCAGCATTTTACATATAAGGTAATGGAATTGTTCATTGGTTTGCTATCCGGGATAGAATCTATATATTGTTATGTTTGCCCCCTTTGTCTTGGGTTGAAAAATGTAACCAAAAATGTGTATTCCATTTTCATCTGTTGAAGTCGGTTGGGAGATATTGTTCTTTATTTCTTGTAACTCTAGGGTTGGAAAGAGGGCGGATGCCTTCTGTTAATGGGACACCTGATAACACCAGATAAGGCAGTGCCTTCTTATCTCTTCCTCCACCCATCCTCCTCCCAGGGACATCCCCTGTGAATGGGCCATTGAAGGCCTCTCACATGACTGATAACATCACCTCATCCCATTGGGAGATGCTCCACCCAGTGGGAGGAGCCAAAGCCTTTCCACTGGCATAAAACCAGCAATCCCAAACACCAAGGGAGCCTGTTTCCACTGGATTCCCAGAGGAAGACTGGACCCTTTCTTGAGGATCATCTCTACTCCAACAGAGCCACATCTGTCACTCCGGGAGGACTCACTGCGGGCTGCTTCCAACACCCTTCCCAACAGGGTGTCAGGTTTGCATTCTGACTCTGTCAGTGGTCCTTTGTGCTATTGCTTTTATTTTATTTTATTTTTATCCTTTTTGTTGTTTGTTTTTTCTCTCTCTCTTAATTGTACTTCTGACTTGGAGTCTCACTGGTTTTGCTTTCATATCAGAACCCCCATTGCTGGGTCTTTCGAGGTTGCCCCGTACTGTGTTTGACATGTGCTCTTTTGTTGGCTCAGGCTATTAATAAAGTTATTTTCTGGGCTCAATCATTCTCATCCCTATTTCAATTGCCACCCCAGCTGTTCCAGTTTGTGGCGCATTGTTGGCAACAGTGTAGCCAAAGAAAGATGGGAAGGCTGAAATTTTATAATAATGCGATTTGAAAGGTTGAGAAGCTGTGAACAAGTTAACAAAAGTAAAGAGCTGCTCTGGTGGGGAGCTCAGTTCTTAGAGCCAGGACCAGTGCTGTTCTGGGAGCTCAGAGACTGGCAGAGAGTCAACTATTTCTTCCTTCTGCAGCCCCAGTAGTC
The DNA here is from genome assembly GCF_021018805.1 of Prinia subflava. Taxonomy (NCBI): domain Eukaryota; kingdom Metazoa; phylum Chordata; class Aves; order Passeriformes; family Cisticolidae; genus Prinia; species Prinia subflava. The sequence goes on from NC_086260.1 coordinate 16,989,438, forward strand.
CTAACATTGCTCTTTGGGGAAGAAGTGCTTTTTCACTTTGAACATATGGCACTATCTTGAGCTATCTGATGAATATTTCAAAAAAGAACAAGCCTTATATTGAAGAAGGCCAAGAATGCAACTTCATTTCCTCTTCAATCTAAAAAAAAAATTGGCTTTTATTTGTACAGATTTAATTTGGAACATATGTCATACATATGTACATCTTCAAACAGTTACCTGATGCTTATCAAAGCAGTTGGAGCAAAATAAACCAAACCAGTAACTCAGGGTATGTATGGGTCAGGGACTGACTGGTATGAATTTGTATCCAGAGCTCGTTGGCTTCAGTTTTTTAAGGGTAGCATCTGTTAAGAGAAGCAGCAGAGTAGAGGCCTAGATTTCAGGAATATTCCTATCACTGTTATGTATAGTGTATAATATCAGCATTTGAAACCCTAAACTACAGCTGTGTGTATTTTAAATGCTCTTTCAAACCAGCAAACTTTCCTGTGTCACACATCCCATTCCCAACAAGCATGGAGCAGTCTCTGAGTGCAAACCATTGCTGCTTTCTCATCTGGTAAATGGTAACCCCCAAGTGCTGGTGAAGTGATCTTCGTGGGGATGCCTTGAAAATGTCACCTGCTGAAAAAATAGCAGCACCTTAAGTAGCTTGGCATCTGCATACTACAAATGGCATATGGTAAGTAGGTGGATTTAAGAGTTCAGCGTTTAATGTAGAAAGTTTTGTGTAAACACTAACTAGTCAGCATGCTCTGTGGTACTGAGGGAAGAGACAATAGGACAGATCTGCAAGTAAGAATTCTGCCCCTAAATACCATTTTCAGGTCAGTTATTGATCTGTTTATTTCACAAAGTGCTCAGCTGTGCACATTGTGACAACTTTAAATAGCTTGGGGCTGATTTGACTTGAAAATGAGGAATAACTTTATCGATGTCTGTGGAATTAACAGTGTAAACAAACTAGTTTCTGGTCATTTGGGTAGTTGGTTTGTTTTTTGGTGTGGGTTTGGGGTTTTTTTTAATCATTTATGGTGGTTAAATGTAATTTTTAGAATAATAGATTGCAAAGATTATGACAGCAAGATTAAAATTAAAATGCATCCAAGACTTCTGTAAAATTCACTGTATTTACTTGGTATCTTTAATTCTATTTAAAATTACATGAAGAAAAACTCCCTGTCCTTTCCTTTTGCAGTGAATCTTTTTAGGACTAGCCATTTTCACATTTTTTTCCACACTATGAGCACTTTGGTTTTTTTTGTTTTTTCTTTTAATGTAATTATAAGTCAAAGTAAGGCTTAAAGAATCACAGGTCCAGATATCTGAAATGCAATCATCCATCACAAACCCTCAGTGGGACAATTACAGCCCCCACATCCTCCCACAGCAAACCATGACTGTAGGAGAATTTTTGGGGGCTGCAGCTGAGATTAGACAACATGAAGTACTCTGTCTTTGGCCTTCACAAAGTCACCTGCTATGAGTCTTAGTGATTCTTGGAATGTGGGTTTTTTACATTAGTACCAGCTCTACAGAATTCGCAATTTATTTTACATCTGTCTCAATGATGTCTGTTTAAGTTAGATGTGAATCTGTCTCTTAAGTAGTTTTCATGTTCTTTACAGAGCAAACATAACTTTAAATACTCTTTCAATATAAAGTACAGTGCATACCCAATACCTCCTCTTCAACATTGAGTGCCCGCAGCATTGGTTTTCTATCCAAATTCTGTTTTTATTCCTTCCCAATGTCCTCCTTGCTTCCTGAAAGCCAAGACCCCCTCTGTCATCATTCCTTCCCAATGGTTTCCACTGTTCTCCCTTCTTTTTTTTCTACAACTCACTCTAGAATCTGATTTTCAGGAGATACACATCTGATTGTCACTTAGATGGATGTAAGGGCTTACTTTGTCTTATCACATTAAAAATAAAGCAGCCATAAAACTGTGGTAAATGAGGTCTAAGACGTTACTCTGGTTTAAACAAAGAGTGTTGTGACCTGCACAGACTGCAGAGCCCTGAGGTGCCGGAAAAGATCCTCAGCAAGGAGCAGTGAGGTCCAGAATCTTGCTGTGCCATACACAGAGCAGTCCCAGCAGTGATGCTTCTGTGAGTGTCCCTTACAGGAAATGGTTCATGAGGAGCCTGATCTGAGTCAGATTTTGCTGTTAGTTTAGAAATTCATTTGCAAAAGTTTATATATGAAGGTAATGGTTATTGTTTGGGGACAATAATATCTCTAATAATTACAGAACCTAGCAGTCACATCAGTGAGAAAATGCTTGTGTTTATTCCTTTGGGTTTTCAAGTACATCAGGTGAAAATCTGAGCTATAGATGTATCACATGAAAAACCATATGGCAGCATCTATGCTTGGACAGGCACTTGACTTGACTGAATTAATTTCTCAGCAAGCTTGTCCTTGTTGACGGCAGGATTTTGGGGATTACAACAGGAATGTGGACAAGGTTGTCATGTCCTTCAGGGTTTTTAGCGTGATGTAAGTATGAGCACAGGTGGGCAGTGAGACATTCTGGGCTTCACTCCTCTCCAGGTGTCAGTCATTTCATTCCCATGATTAGAAATAAACACCAGTGATGGAGCACCCCCCCTACGGCTTATTTACCAAATGGAGGCACAGCTACATCTGACAATGGGGCTCTTTTTCTCCTTGTAAGGGGGGCTTTGGCACTTCTTCCTATCCCCAGGGCAAAGTGTCTAATCCTTAGCTGCTGACAGGTTTTTCTTCAGAGCTGCACTGCCTCACCTCTGATGTGGATAGGACTTTAGTTGTTGCTGCTATTGTTTTGGAGAAACTAAGGGATAGAGAATAACATGTTGTCTTCTTGTGAAAATGGATGGCTGACTGAACAAAGAAATCTCTGCAGAGGGTAGTGATATGCAGCAAATGCAGCTGAATAATATTGTCTCTTAATTTTTAATTTTTTTTTAAGGAGAGTATAGATGCTGGTTTAGCTCATTTGTTTTTTTACTATGAAGTACTGTTTGTAATAGAATCACTCATATCCTGTTTGTTTTGAGCCCAAGTTTTCATTTATAAAGCATGATTGTATAAAATAAAAGAGAGAATAATTTAACCTGTACAGCACAGATAATTTTCATATTGTGCTATAAAAAAATAAAGTTAATTCCCAGTTTGCTTGTGACTCAGTTGTGAAGTCTCTAGACTGACTTTTGAGCATGCTCCAATTTGGCTGCAAGAAGATTGCTTTTTATTTTTTTAATCTATCATTCTCTAATTTTCATAAAGTAACTTGTAACATGGTTTTGGGAACGAATAACAAAGATATTCTCCCCTGAAAGGCTCATTCTTCAAGTGTGGTATTACCCAATACTGCTTAGCTCTTGTCTGGCAAGGTTCAGTGGGTGGAGGAAGGGAACAGGTCTTATTTTGAGATTTTAGGAGTAGCTGAATTTTATATTAGCCTCACAGTTTATTTGTTTTTATTCCTGTCCAATAAAAAGCTGTTTTTCCATGGGAGCCTGAGGAGAGCTCACTCAAGATGAAAGGAAGTGGAATGTGTCTGAGAGAGTGGCCAGATTTTGATGGCTTCTTTTTGCTGCTGGTATGAGCAGTTAAATCTTTTTAAAAGACAGTGTTGCTTTCCTCTTCTGTCCAACTCTTCCCCATCCTTTGTGAATGTACCATACTTGATCATCTGCCAAAGCCTGCTTATTTAATTAACCTCTCTTAATTTAACCTCTACGAAGTCTGAGCAATTGTGTGCAGCTTTGGGGTTCCCCTGGTATTTTAAGTTGGTTTTGGTCATCAGCTCAGCACATTGGATTAGATTTCCTTTCTGTGCTGCTTAGTGAACAAAGGAGATGCAACAGCCTTGTATTCATGCTTCATTACAAATGCAAGCATTTAACACTGCTGGATAACTTGGTGGACCCATGGTGGTGTTTTTCCCATTAAAATCCTCACTTGGCCCCTTGTGCTTGAGGCACATTGTGTCCCAGGTTTGGTTTAGTGTTCTAAAATAGGACCCATGGCATACAGAGTGTTTCACATTTGTTTCAGTGACCTAAAATGTGAAACCTGATGAGGACCAGGCATTAGCAAAATCCGGCTCAGGGTGATGAGAGTTACAAAACTGAGAGTGTTTAGTTTCTGAAATACATTTCTAATGAATGTTAGTGTGGTGTGTGATCTGCTCACATTGGTAATATTTCTCACCCACTAACACCTCTTGGCCCAGGCTGAGCCTTGGAGTGCTGCAGCTGACCAGCTCTGGTGCCTGGTCTCAATGGCTCACGTGAAAAAGCTCCTTTCAGTGAAACCCTGGAATTTCTTGGCTCTGAATCCCTTCACTGATAGCTCAGGCTGTGGCAAAGGAACACGGAGAAGAATGTTAACTCAAGATCATTCCCCTTCAGATTATGTCAGTCTGCCTCCAGCAGATAATGCCACATTATAAATGAGGTGTGTTAGTTGCCATTCCGACCTCGTGAGGTGTGAGCAGAATGATTATTTTCATCTCTGTAGCAATTCAGTTTGAGACACTTCTTGAGTGAGGGTTGTGGGGAAGGAGTATGCAGTTTGTGTGAAGGTATAATCTGTTCAGTAATTTGATCACTTGATCAAGTTTTGTGTTAGAGGCACTTAACATGCCAGTATTTAAACACAGAGATCTACAGCAGTATGGGAGGTATTCATACTGTTTCATAGGTTTTCTTCTTTAAATTCACACGTGTTTTGGGTTATGTAACAACAACAAAAAAAGTGTATTCTATTTCATCTGTTGAAACCAGTTGGGGAGATGGTTTCTTTTCCTTTATCTCTTGTAACTCCAGGGGGGAGGGGGGCAGATGCCTTCTGATAATGTGGCAGCTGTTAAAACTAGGGGAGCAATGTTGCTAATCTCTTCCAGGACCCATCCTCCCTCCAGGGAATATCTGCTGTTAATGAGCCATTAAGGTTCACCACATGACTGATAACATTACATCATCCCTTTGTGAGATGCTCCACCCAGTGGGAGGAGCCAACCATTCCTACCTGGATAAAACCTGAGATTCAGAACAGCAGATCATCCTCTTTTCCACTGGATTGTCAGCAGACCAGACTCATCTCACCACCACTACAGGATCATCTCTACTCCAACAGAACCACATCTGTCACTCCAGGAGGACTTATTTGGACTGCTTTCAACACCCTGCCCAACAGGGTGTCAGATCATATTCCTGACTCTGTCAGGGTTTTCTAGGACTTTTGTTTGTTTGCTTGCTTGTTTTTTTGTTGGTTTTTTTTTTTTTTGTATTACTGCATTTGCATTTTTAATATTCCTAGTAAATAACTGTTATTCCTATTCCCATATTTTTGCCTGAAAGCTCCTAATTGCAAAATTGTAATAATTTGGAGGGAGGGGGTTTTTACATTCTCCATTCCAAAGGAAACTCCAGTTTTTCCCTGACAGATACCTGTCTTTCCAAACTATGTGCACATTTCACATAGTTGAGCTTCTCTCATGTTTTACAGTTGTCCATTGTTACTTGACTTCAGTGAGAAAGCAGAGCAGTATAGCTGCAAGGATATGTATTATTATTAATCACTGAATGGACTGATAACTGAAATCATGCACACAGTGGTTCCTCCTGGGTTTTCCAAGGAGCCCTTGTGGCAGGAAGCACTGATTCCTGTATCTCCTGCAGCTGTTATTGGAATGCTACTTCCCTTTGATAAACTGTCTCGGGTAGGGAGCCACTGGAGCACACCTAAACACCTGTGCTATTGATTATGTTTATTGATTAGAGTAGCTCAGGCAATGCCCATGATCAGCTAATTGAAGCTTCTTGGAGTTATTGGCAGAACCCACCCAGAAGGATCTGCACTCACTTGGGTCACCTGGGTATTGACTGCTCCAATTTCCACCTCCTGCTGCCCACCCAGCTAAAGCTGAGGAAGGCTACAGGGATGAATAACCCCTGCCTTGGCTCTTAGCTGTTACAATTTGCCATTTCATATGAGCACACAATCTTTATTATTAGTAAAATGACATGACAAAAATATCCTCTGCTTCATCCTGCAGATGATCAGTGTCATTGCTGGCACCCCTGGCATCAGCACAGAGCTCAGAGGGAGTGGGAAAACCAACAGAGAGCTCTTTTTCTGCTTTTTGCCTTTCCTTTTCTTGTTGTTTTAACTTTTTTCCCCCTCTTGTTTTGTTTCCCAGAAATGTATTTTCTTTTGCACTTTGCAGGTATCACTTCTTGATAAGAGTTTTTCCTGCTTTAGCTCCATTGACAGGACAGCAAAACAACTGAATGTGTCTTTTGTTAAAACTTGAAATTGTGTTTATGGCGATGGTAAGTTCTGGTAGTTAACACACAGCACTGGGTAGGAGTTTGCCTCAGTACAGTGGCCAATTATCACTTCTTTTCAGAAGCTCACTCTGTTTTGCTTCATATCACCACCCACAATTTCAAAAACTACTTTGTGAAATACAGTCTACAGAACATTCTTCTCAGAAGAGAAAGAGCTAAACAGTTTCAACAGTGTTGGAAAACAGGTTTGAATTTTTAAATAGAAAATGCTACATCTGCTTATTTCCTTCTTTTCTCCAGAATAATAACTAAGTTTTGCCAGAAAGCTCCTTGCTGTTTATTCTTTGCATTTTTAATTCCTCAGGTATTGCAGACTCAAAGGATAAGACCATTCTTTCCTTTGTTTTTTGTGATCATTTATTCCATTTTTTAAGTCACATTTCACTTTCTTCCCCCTGAAAAAATTTTCTATCAGAACTCTTTCTATCAGATCTGTCTGCTGACACAGCCTGGTTAATCTGAGAACCCCAAAGCCCACTAGTTGCTCATCAGCAGCCTTTTTTGTAAAGTGATCACAGTTGCCTGTCTAATGGGAAGGTGTGAAAAACCCTGGATCTAGTTAACTGATTTTCATCCTTTTCACTTTATATCAAGCAAGATATTTCCTACCAGAGTACTGATTTTTAGCTATGTATCTAAAGACTGTGCTGTCACTTCATATGCTTATAACCATCATCTACTGCCCCCAAGCCTTAATTAGTCTCTTTGCTTTCCTTCCTTTAACATTTTGAGTGTGTCATGACTTATTATATTTTGCTTCATGTTATTGGTGAGGAATAATTTCATATCTTGTTTGTATTTTAACCATTCTCCAACTTGCTTTTCACACAAATGGATTTTAATGGTTCCCTCTGTTTCATATTATCAGCTGTAATTGTTAATTACTTAAATGTCTCTAAAATCTAACCCATCACGTAATTACAGTTAATATGTCACTTCACTTTTGCAGTGGATTCAGGACGTGTAGGAGCACTGGTTCAGGTTTTCATTATGTTGCTCTTACAGTAGTAAAAATTGTCTCCATCAGAAATCATCATCACAAAGTGGTTTTAAAGGTAAAAACAGAATGAATTTCTGTTCACATAATTCTGTTTGCATGTGCAGGAGCATTTGTTTGCAGTTTGAAGAATTCATATGCAGCAAAGTCTGGAATTGTTAGTAATTTTTCTGGTGGATTTATTTTGGTGATTTCATCACTTTTACAAAGACAAGTATTTGTATTGGGGAGAGCGTTTACTATCTTTGATCCTGTAACTGTCATCAATAGAAGTAATTTAAATTCTAGATGGCAGAAGATTCTTAATTGGACCCCATGTGGAAAGGTCAGCTTGCCTGTCAGAGTGCTGTGTAACTTGAGGGAATTATTATCTCAAATACTTCAATTTGTCTTTCATTGCAGTTGTGTGATTCCAAGTGGCAAGAGTGAGCAGTCATACAGAAAATCTGTGACAGAATTCTTTGATTGCTTCTAAAGCTTTGCACGCTGAAGATCTATAAATGTTACTAAATTAATGAGTGAAGGCAATTTCATGGAGTATTAATGGTAACAAAATGACATTATTATTTTTTCATGTTTTTATACAAGGCAGTTACGCAGAACGAATGAGAATATGTAATAGGCAGATTTAACTGATTAAACCCTCTGTGCAGTAAGTGGGAACTCCAGTTTGAGCCACATCCCATTAAATACTGAGCCCTTGATTGCTGTTCAACGAAATCAATACAGAGCAGAAGTCAGCAGTGAATCTTGTGCCTGCAGCAGTAATGCAGTTTGACAATAAAAATCAATGCCCAGTCTCAAAACTGAGCAGTTAATAGTGTTTGTGGTTTATGTCTTTTATAGATCCTTAGGTCCTTGAGGCCATCTGTTAATTTACTGCCTGAGTCTGGATCTGGGGAGGTCACTGACTTAGAGAAATGGAGGTTTTTTGCTTGTTTTGTATCGTGTATCAGTTTCTGCCACTAAAATCTGTATCTGTTGCATGTGGAATTGTTGCTCGAAGTATTAACCTGTACACGTCTCTAGATAAAAGACCACCACCCATGTAGGCAGGAGGGATTCTTTCACAAAACCAAGCACAATTTCCAGTTTATTCTTTAAAATCAGTCTCCTGACAGTGACAATGACAAGTTTGGGGTTTTTTAAAGTCTGTAATAGATTCTTTATTCAAATACCTTTTTCATAGAACCAACTTTTAGCCAATTTTTACATACCTTGTGGAAATAACAGGACTGGAGTTTGGTTACAAATAGATTGTATGCTATCCTAGAGTAAACTATCCAACAGCAATATATGAAATAAATGAGAATTTAACTAGTTCATACCTTAGTAATCAGGCATTTTACCCTTTTCCTGGAAAGAAATTGTATCTATCTTCATCCATCAGTGAAGATTTAAGAGCTGTGAGCCCTGAGCTTTCATTTCATTTTCAACTCTTTCCTTTCCCAGTACAACTCCATACATATTCATGAATGTTTTATAGAATAGAAACGAAACTCAGTTCTTAATATTTCACAATATTTCTCAGAATTTTTTCTTATTAACAAGTTTATTTTTGTGTATGTATGCTGTACATTTTGTCCTGTACTGTGTTATCTTTGTGAAGTATTTTGTATACAACAGAAAATAAGACACATAAAATGTACATGAGTGCTTAAAGTCAGGTCTCAGACCCTACTGGGAAACTGAGCGTGGTGTCTTGACTTACAGCCCTTTGACCAGTAAAAAATATTTCTTCTTGAACACTGAACTATCAAACTCAAACTGAAATAACTGATCGTTTTAAAACCTAGAACACTGTTCATTTTTTCAAGTTGCATCAGAAATCTTACACTCATCTGGTAAGCTGCAGAGCATGCTCCAGACAAAGGGGGGAGAAGTTTCTGTGCCCATACATGGTAAAGAATTTATGAGAATTGTTTTGGAATTACTGCTGAATCACTCTTAAAATACTCAGTAGAGACCTCTGAAAAATGTGCAGTGGTGTGAAGCAAATTAACTTCCTGCCACCAAAAGTATGCCTTTTTTAAAGACAATTTATGCATGTAATTTTCCCACTATAAATTTTGCAGAGTGGTTGTGATTTTTATTGTGAGACTGAAGTGTAGGGCTAGAGAATTAGTCTAGATATTTACGCATGGCTTATTTAATTGTACAAACTGCAGAAGCAGTATCTGGCAGTGTGATAGTGTGAGTGGGTCTCAGAATCACCAGTGGGTCAGATTGGAAGGGACCACTGGAGGTCACCTGGGCCAGGGTCACCCATGGCACAGGATTGAATCCAGGTTGTTCTTCCCAGTGGGGAAGACTGCAGGCCCTCTTTGGGAGCCTGTTCCAGTGTGTCACCTGCACACTAAGGTTCCTCCTCAAGTCCAGGTGGAAATTCCTGGGCATCAGTCCCTGCCCATTGCTTCCTCTCCCATCGCTGGGCACCAGGAGCAGAGCCTGGTCCCTGCTCTGCTCTCTCCCTGCAGACACACACAGGGATGAGGTCCCCTCTCAGTTGTCTCTTCCTCAGGATGAACATCCCCAGCTCCCTCAGCCTTTCCTCAGGAGAGAGGCTCCAGTCCCTTAGTTATGGGATCACATCCTTTGGCTGCTTTTGTTTTACCCTTAAGCAATGGCAGTAGAGTTATGGCTGGTAAAAGTTATACACACACCCACCCCAACACAAACACAGCTTATTTTGTGTACTTACAGTAGGAAAAAGAATAGTTTCCTGATGATGTGGCTTATTTGGGTTATTCCAGTGCTGACAGAAGCAGGACAGCATTTTGGAAATGGGGCTTGTTTGTGTTTTTACCAGGCCAGCTTGCTTCTCTTTGTTAATATAAGAGCAAGTAAATCTGTCTTAAATTTCTGCCTTGCTTGTTCACATGTCTAAACAGCTAAACAGCAAGGGAACACTCTTGCCTATATCATCTGTCTCTTCAGAATTTGTGTAGTCTGTTCCAGCAAAGCCTGAGACAGAAGCCTACATTGATGCAGCTATGGCAAGTGTACCTAATTCTCTCTTATCTCTTAATCTAATCAAGTGGTACACAGTTATTCCTGAAGCATAACTGGATTATCAGCACAATCCAGCCTCTATCCAGTCACAGTTTAAAATGAACCGTCTTACGTTCAAGGCCATAGTAAAGGCACTTGATAGAGTAGGGATAGTTAAAACACCTAATTATGCAGTTTGATTAGTAGGACATCTTTGAAATCACTGGAGATGTTCTGATGGCTGTGGGCTGAGATTGACCATGTGCAGATATCATCTGCTTCTTCCAGCCTCAAGGCACAGCTGTTTGCTTCCTGGAAGGAGATTTTTGTTCCTCACAGTGTTCGTAAGTAATAGCTGCTTTTCACTGAGGGATGGGTATGAGTCCTTTTTTCCCCAGTGATTTTTCTGTGTGTGGGGTTGGTTTGGTTTTATTTTATTTGGGTTTTGTGGCTTTGGTTTTTTACATTATGTGGTCATATAGAGAAAGCCTACAAAGGCAAGGTACTGCTGTAGCCTGGACAAAACTCTGAAGTTCATAGTCTCTCATGTTCCAACAAACTATTTCACTTGCCTTTTTTTTTTTTTTTAAGCTGTCAATAGTGTTGAAAGATTCTTAATGTTGCCATTGATTGCCTTCTGTTTAGAAAATAATTATGAATTTGTAACTTTCAGCAGCTCCATAGTAGCAGCAGTATAATACAAATGCAGTTTTGGAAGAAAAGGACAATATTTCAGGTGCTAGGGCTAGGAGTGAGAGGTCATTGAAGAAGAAAATGAGTTTGACTTGTACCTACTAACATTATCAGACTGCTGATTTGACTCTTATCTAACATGTGAAGTTCAGAGAGGAATTACCTCAGTTTTAAGCATTTGTCCCAGAAGAGACCATTTATACCCTGCCCTGCAGTGCTGAACTTCAGCAGAGCCAATGCAGCCTCCAGGCTGGTTTAGCTGCAGTAGCACAGACACTCAGAACACAGTGCACATGTTCCTGTAGAAGGAAAGTATAATCTAGTAACCTTGTAATAGTCAGAATTGTAGTTCAGTTTTACAAAAAGTATTTACAGATATTCAAAGCTGCTGCAGATACTGAAAAATCAACTTAATAACTGTATAATAGAAAAGTTGTGAGACTTACTGATCTAATGCTGTTAATGAAAGCTTCCTGAAGCTTTTCCAAGAAATGCATCCAACTCCTGAGTGCCCTCGGCTCTTAAGATCTGCTCTATACATAACACTCAGCTCCTACAGAATACTGGGTATTTTTTTGCTTTGTCAGTGTGTCAAAAGTGACATTAAAACAAACTTGGGGAGTTTTGGTGAAGATTTCAAGTAGCAGTAACCTAATTGTGCTCTCAACAAAGGCAACATAATATGTCACCAGATGAGAATCAGTTTAAAGTTGAAGGCCATAACTGTACTAGGGTGGATGTGATTATTTGGGTGACTGGACAGAGTTGGAGACTATCTGGGGCTGCAGCTGAAAATTTTTGAAGTTTGTATCTTTGTTAATTATACAAGTTACTGGAATGTGTTCAAGTCCATTTATACTACAGCTTCTGGGTACTGCAGCTTAAAAAGCCCTTCAGACATGCTAATGTAGTTTTAGTTGTGAACTGATCTCTTTGCTAAACACAGAGTCTTCATTGACTTGGATTCACTAATTCCAGAGCCTGGGCAAGCTGCAAGCGATAATGAGATGCAGATCCTGGCTGATGACTGATGAAGCACTTGTGGAAGGTTTGTTTTTCCAGACATGACTGCGTTTGTGTCTGTACCAGCAACATCACTGGTATCAATATCTGATCAGGAGCCTGCACTAATTGACTGGTTCTCATAAAGGCTAAAATAACTTCTATACCATTATGAGCAGTGACAGAGGACTTACCTGCAGCTCCCGGGGCTGAGAAAGCCTCAGGGAAGGAGCCACCTGTTCTGACAAACGAGTGTAAAACTGAAACCGGGTGGATTCCACCTCTGCAATGTGTAGTAACTCATGAAAGTGTTCTGTGTACATGGAATGGATCTGATTGTCCTGATGGCTGTCTCCTTGGCCTGCCCAGCAGGTGTGAACATGGTTTTTTTGTGTAGAACAGCCAGTCTCCCTGGTGTGCTGCTAGGGGAACCATCTGTTCCCCAGCAGCAGAGCACACCTCAGTGTGACCTGGCTTGTGGCAGTGGCTACTGGTGCCCCATTGCTAATGGAAGCACATCACTGTTAACAGAGATGTGAGAGCAGTGCAGGAAGAAAGTGCAGAAAACTGCTGTCTGCATGTAAAAAATGCTTTTTAATCGACTGCCATCAGTAGAGGCAGAAAGCCAGTCAGATAAAAATCAGCACTTCCTCGGCACTGTTCTGTTACAGTTGTCTGCCTTTCTCCACACATTATTATTGAGTGCTAAATCAGTATTAAATCTAATTCTGGGATGACATCTGAGAAATTATTTTATAGCATTAGCAGCTGGAAGAATGTCCTGCCTGTTAATTATTTACATTATCTGTCTCTTAGAATAACAGCTGGCAGATAAAATACTGTAGAATGAAACCCAGTACCCAGATAAATGCCATATTTATGCAGGAGTAGGAGCATACTGTGTAATCTCTTAAAGCCAGTGGCTTCAGAACATGATGAAGGAACTCATTTGGGGCACATCCTGTACTGATATGTATTAGGGAAATGGGAGATACTTTTCTCTGTACACACATACACAAGAGATCTAATGCTAGCAATTTTATAATGTGCCTAGGGAAGAGCTAGAGAGTCACTGCAAGGGTAGTTAGTCTAAAAATCAGTCAGTCAGCTGTCATTTCTGAAATGTTACTATCCTGGCTGATTTTGAGGAGAATATCAAGGTATCAAAGTATTAATTGTGAACTCTCTGTTGGGGTTCTGGCATGTGCAGGTTTGCTTCCCATTTCTCCAGCAGTGTGTGAGCCCAGCTTGGATTGCTGTGCTCAACCACAGCAGCCTCGTTCCAGGTACCAGGAGTGGGACTGACGACCAGAACCACTTTCATTTCTGGATAAGCTGTGAATGCTGTGTCGCTGAGAAGGCAAACAAGTGAACTAAATCCATACAGTCTGTCCTTTCAGAGATTGCCTTTGCAATCTCTTTCCCAGGGTGCCAGGTTTTGGTCTGTTCCCCAGTGGATTCACTCGACTCCTTCAGTCCGGGTGTTCCCATGGGAGTGTGGTGAGGAGTTCTGCGTGTCCTCGCTCTTTGCCTGAGGATGAAGCAGTGGTGGGGCCTGTGAGGTTTTGATCCATAATGAGTCATTTGACCCCTCTCATATTTTGTCTTGGAGAAGGGAAGGGTTGCACAGACATCCTTTTAAGGAGCCACATGCTCCAGGGTGATGAAGAGGGAGACAGAGGACAAGCTGTGGCTCTAAATGCCTCAATGCAGATTTGGGGTGTTTTTTAAAGGGAGGACACTTGCTCTTAGGGTCTCGGCACTATTTCAGTCTGTAAATGCAATTTTCAGGTTCACTTAGTTAAATATGGTTTTTCTTCTCCCCTGCCAAGTTGTCATGCTTTTTCAGTATTCCCCTGAGGCAAATACAATCTCATGAAGAACAAAATATTTGGGAAACACTGGGATAAAAAGGAAATTCAGGAATTGCATGGCATAGTTTACAAATAAAAATCCCAAGATGTTTTTTAATCTTACAAATAATGGTCTGCTCCTTTCCCCTCTTCCAACCCCATGATTCATTCACCTTTGTACTTAATTCTGTAAATATGTACTCTATTATAATGCTTGTTGAGAACATGCAACTTAAGTTATAGTATTCAGCTTGAAAATACTGGGGAAAGCAGTGACAGGATAATACATGATGTGTGTGAATAGAGGGCTGTTTGTAGCATCTGGCTATGATATTTCTGTTTGCTTGTCTCACTCGAGCATTCTGGCAATTAATCAATATTGAAATGCTGCTCTGGATGTGCACAGGCTTGGACAGTGAGTGCCAACCTTGACCTTTTGGCAAAACTGCTGTTTGGTTTCTTTAAGTTTTATGAGTTTTCACTAGATATTATCTTTTCTCAAAAAAGAAGAAACTGATAATGAAATAATTTTTTTCAGGGCTGTGAGCAGGATGATTTTTGCAATTCTTGGCAAAAACATTCAGAAGAAAACAGTAACAATGCATCTTCAGGCCATTCATTTTTATTTATGTTGACAATATACTCACAAGTTTTCTACTGTTGGCAGTAAAATTTTGGCTAATGTGCACTGCTTATTGACTGAAAATCCTCCCGTGCACTTCCAAGGGAAGTCTTGCTCTCCTATCAACTCTATTCATCTCATAAATTACACTGGAATAATAAGACTAAAAATTTCCTTTTTATTCACAAACCAGCCAAAAATGGTCAGTAACATTGCAAACAATCCCAAAATTGCCCAGCTAGTCCTGGTACTGTCAGCATCATTCCAGCACTGCCAGTTTTTGCATCCTGCCAGTCAAATTTATTTTAGCAGTAGTTCCAGAGAAAAAGTTGTGTTTAACTTCTCTGTCCCCCACCAGTGATTTGGGGTGAGCTTAAAAAAAAATTCTTGGCCCCATCCTGCCTTGGCAATCCCATCCAGTTTTCCCTTTGATATTTTCCACATATGGTGGTGAAATCCAGTGTCTGACTTCTTTTCTAAATATAGAATCATAATTCTTTTTAAAATTATCGATGCAATGAGTCTTATTTGTTTTCAAGATTTTTTTCTCCTTTTGCAGTATAACAAAGTATTGAGAGTCCTTGTGTTCCCATAGGCACTTTTGAAGACATTTTATTCCTTTTTCTCAATGTTTTACTGCACATTGGGAAATATCTCCTTTCCAATTTTGAAGCAGAAAGTAGAGTAGCAAAGAGCACGTTCCTTTGCAATGGAAGAGTGGCAGGCTGTTCCCCACTATCAGCAGAGCTTGTTTTTCACAGAGCTGGGCTTGGTTCTTTGGTAGCAGTGATAGAACAAAACCAGTGGTGGTAGTAGCAAAGCACAGCCTCAGTGGTTTCTTAGCTGAATTTTGAGTGTTTGTCTCTTGCATTGCACTACCCAGCTGTAAACTCCTCATGCACTACTGTGTTATTGGAGTGACCAAATGGAATTAACTTCACATGAATGCTCTTTCATGATGCAGGATTTTGTCTCGGAGGTGAAAAGTGGCTGAATGTAAGCCTAGACTGTGAAAAAACAAGTCAAGTTAATGAGCTTTATTTCCCCGTCTCCCTGCAAATATTTGTGTCTTTTATCTAAAAAGCAGGAAGCAGCCTGTGATTTTAGTAATATGCCTGGAAATCTGGGGTTTTGAACAGCTTTCCCTGCTTTGGCAGTGCTTTGCATTGTCAAATTCACAATGACTTATAACAGAACTGTTCACCAGCAATCCTACCAGTGCAGATTTCAGTTGTAGTGGCCTGTTATACCCCAAACCACTCCACTTCTCTTGGCAAAGAAAAGAATATACAGTGTTATATCAGGGGAGAATCTGGTAAATGGCACTTGAAAGCAAACAGTTTTAGTCATAAGGAGAAGAAATTATACCAGTATATAAGTAGATACACAACTGATCATTGTCTTTGACAAACAGACCGTTCTTCTTGGGTAGGGGGGAGGAGATAAAAAATATGAAGTTATTTTAAAGTTGCCTGGTATTTTAAAGTTGGAATCAACTGGTTACATCTTGCTAATGTAAAGGTTCTTAGGTATAACTAAAAGCATATTTGAAGAAACAATATGTAAGGAAAGAGACAGTTTTAAGTAAGACTGATGAAACATCCAGAATGACATGAAGTGTTGTTGACTTTCTTATGGATTACCTCAAACTTGGGCTTATGTGGCTGCAAAATATGTATTCTGTACCTGAATACTGGAATTAATTACAGTCATGACAAGATCATCTCTGGTACTTTTTTGTTGATAATCTCATGCAGCCAGTGACATAAAGATCTGGAAGACTGCCAGAATTGCAGTAACAAAATAAAGCAAATTTCTTACATAATTTCCTGACTAGCACTTTCCCAGAGTCCAGTAACCCTGCATATAGCATTTGAAAACATTACCAACGGCGTTACAGAATGAAGCCCAGTACAATTCATTATATGAGGGAGGATGAAGGGATTAAAGTCTAAGGATACAATTCAGTGGGATAGTCACAAGGGACTTGTATTCCTAAATGTTCCTTTAGAAAAGTCACAGTGTTCTCTGTGTGTCTAGGACTGGAAGGATTTCGAGATTCACCACTCTTTGCCACTAACCATGTCTGGCTTTTTCTGTTGTACTCTGAGCAAGACTGACAACATAAAATAGTGAGCTTTTCAGATGGAAAGGAGCTGGTTTCGTAACAGATTGAGTTTTGGGAGCAGGGTGTGGGTAGAAGAAGATACGCAGTGCTGGTTTAGTCTCAGACATGTGGTCAGATCCTTTTGTTTGAACCTCCCCACATTCTTCAGGATGTGAGTGGGAGTATTCTCCCATACATGAAAATCTTTAAAGACTCCTTTGTCTTCTCTTACAGTGAACCTCTGATACTGCTGGTTTCCAATAAAAGAATTTTAAATGTATATTGAGGTGGGACAGGCATGGAGGTCTAAAGACACATGGTGAAATACACAGTGCTTCTGAAATCTGCTGGTGAATGAAGGGTGGTGTGAACCATGGCCTGCAAGCTGCAGTAAAGGTGAGTAAAGGTAATAGTGACAGATTGAGGTGCCAAATTAATAGGAGTTGCATGCTGGACCTTTAGCTTTCTAAAATAATGGTTATGAAGTCAGGAAGATGACACTTTTTCCATGTAGTGGTGTTTCTCTTCTGACAGAAGTGGTGGTCATAGATGCAACAGCAGAATGCAAGAGCCAGGCTGTGGCTTTCTTTCCTTAGCAGTCATGTCCAATGCTCTGCGTGGACACCTGCATTTGTGAGAGGAATATCCAGCTCCTTTGACTGCCTATGAGCAGTTCTGTCCACCGCTCATTCAGAGTTTCTCCCTTCTGTTAAGGACAATGAATTTTCTCAAGAATTTTCTTCTATGGACCTGGGAAGGCCTACTTTTTTCATTCTTTCTTTTTATTTTAAGTTGGGTTACTTTTGCTCCTTTATGGAGTTGACTGTGTTTGCTTTCACCTTTCTTCCACTGGGCAAGAAGCCAAACCATGACTCTTGGTGGAGGGATGCAGACTTTTTGGCAAAATGGAATATCTGGTAGGATATATAGCTCTGTCCACAGCATAAATTCTTAGGAACATGGCAAGTATAGTGAATATAGACTAAGGTGCCCATGTGGCCCTCATGCAATTCTCAGGGACTGAAACAGAGCCCATGGAATGTGTCTGGAATACCTTTCCAATCATGTTAAAGCTAGACTTCCTATATTTAAGTGTAAACCACCTAATAATTTATGCCAAAGTGTCTTCACAGTATTACAAGGAATCTTTTCACCAGGATTTAGTTGTGGTCAGGAATACGTTAATGGATGACAACATCTTCTGTTGTAATAGATAAATTTTTGCTCTCTGTAATTAAACCATGAACCCACAGAGGGAGAGAAGAAGCAAAAGCACATAGCTCAGCTGAGGAAACAGTTTGCTGCTGTTATTTTTAGGGGGTTTATGCCATTTGGAAATTTAGCCTAATATACCTGATCCTTAAAAAAAGGCCATACAATCACCTCCTCAACCAGTCTTAATAGTGAGAGAGGATTTATTATTTTTTTTCCAAGTTACACACAAACTGTTGATACATCATGGTTCAGTTGTAATATACTTATAACTTGGCTGAACAAAAAAAAGGTTTTTTTTCTACATGACTGCTTAGCACACAAACTCAGAGTAATTGGCAAAGCTAAAAACAAAATATCTTTAGGAGAAAATAAAACAAAGCAGTTTATTTAGTAGAGAAGGGAGAGGGGAGGTTTTTTATTGCAATCTCCTTGAGGGACTAAGTGGGGACATCCCCTGCTGTTGTTAGCATGACACAAGATCTTGTGTTTGAAGACTTGCAGAAGTGTATCCCATGTGATGACTAATCTCATTTGTCTTTTTTATTTTTCTGTCACCATAACTGTGGTGTTTGAGGACAGCTGGTGTCCTCAGAGCTAAGCCATCCTGTGTTTGTTTGTTCTGTGTAAGTCTAGAGACTGAGCCAGCGAGGGTGGCAGTGCAGCTAAACTTGGAGTGCAGAGCCTTGTTCCTAATGCCCTGACAACAGGACTTTCAAGGTAAATTGTTTTATGACCTTGGGCCTCCTGGGGCTTGGGGACAATAATTCTGTCTGAACAGAGACATCCAACAAAGTCATGTTCTCGATCCACATGGAGGCAGTGAAGCTGAGGAACTTGACTCCATAGACATCTGCATTAGAGGCAGAGAGGATTTTGGTGTTCAGTATTGTCCCCCTGTATCGAAGGGATATATTTAGGTAACTGCCCCCTAAAAGGTGAAATAGGAGCTTTAATTCTCCTTTATTTTTAATTGAGAGAGTGCTGCTGGGCATAGTTTAAAGTTCTGCTCCCCATATTCCTAATGAGGGTTTTTTTCCCTTTTATTTCAGGGTTTTGTACTGAAAGTGAAATTTAATTGTTGAAGGATAATGTGGGAGTTTCTGAAACACAATAGGTAAACACATGCTGGGATTGTCTTATTTAAGACATTCCTTGTTTGCCACTAAGGAATAAGAGGAATCCAAAAGATGTATTGCACTTAGCTGTAGCTGTCATGAATGCTACAGGTGGTCCCATAAAGGGGCCAAAGGTATTTTATTCTATCCATTTGTCAGACTAATCACTGTCTTGTGAGAGGGATTATTTCAGTAAAGAGTGAAAGTCAGCTCTCAAGTGAGAAGGAAATGAATGATGTGAGGAGATACCTGACTCATAATTAACTCTGTTCGACAGGTGAGCGTGCACAGTGTTATATAACACCACATGAACGTAGTTCAAAGGCAGTGTGTGGTGAGTCACAAATCCTGCATTCTCAAACTTTATAAGGCATTGCATGAAGGGAGTCTTCTCCTAGATGCTGAATTACTTTGAGGAGCAAAACCACTTTTTTGTGTCGTATCCTCCTGGTTGTTAAGTACAAATCCTGCATTTCTCCATCTCCTTCAAAAGTCTCCAGGTGTCTCGGGAAAAAAAACAAAACAAAAAAGGAATGAGACACTGGAATATTTTTCAAGAGTTCCTTGCATTCAGTGCATTTTCAGAGTCCAAATTCCTCTCATATGTATTTCAGAAGTTCTTGCCAGTTGTGTCCTTCCACAGTGTATATTTTACTGTGTTCATTGAGTTATTGTCACTGTTGATTTTTAAAGCCTTAATGTTATTTCATGGACAAACAAATCATGCTGAGGTCAAAGCAAGTTTAATAACACTTCTTGTTGAATTCTAAAATGTAAGAGGATCATTCTGCTTGAATAGTTGGCAGCTGTGAAGTGTTTTAATGAACAGAGCCTTATTTCTATATGACTGTTAAAGCAAATAGTGTTGGTGAATATACATGTTTGCACAGCAAGCACAAATCTCTTGTGCAGACTTTTTGAACCTCTCTCAAGTACATTTTTTCTCACGGGATGCAGCCTGCAGCTCATGGAATGATTTTGTAGTGCAAAGATGCCAAGCACCAGTTAATAAAGAGTTTTCAAGTGCAAGTGCTCACAGCTGCAAAATGTGTTCCTGTACCCTTACTCTGTTCTAACCAGAAAATCCTTCTAGCAATGCACTGGCACCAAACCTGCAGCAGTGAGTGTTACCCTGGGGTTCATCTTACACAATGCATAGGAAGGAGGAAAAATGTATATTTTGCCTGCTCATCACCTTTATAATTCCGGTTTGCAGGGTAGGATTTGGGATGTCCTACCCTCCAGAAACAATTTGGATCATAGTGGTAGCTGAATTTGTGCATAACTGACACGAACAGTAGGTGAAGACACGGAGATTCTTTTCTATTTGCAAGGGAAAAGAAACAGCCCACAAGAGAACTTATGTCTGATTATTGCTGACAGGATAAATGTTTCAAAAAGATCAAGAGCTGTTCCATTGTAGTTTTCTTATTTCATATATTGATAGGCTTCTAAAGCACACAGCAATTAGATAAATTGTCTACCAGTGCTCAGTGAGGGGCTGATACAAAGCTTCCTAAGACAGCTGAGAGACAGGTAAGACAGAGACTGTTAGGCAGATCCTAGCAAAAATAGCTGGAATTTCTACCCTTGAAGAAGGCAAGACAGAAATCATCTTCAGTTGAACATAGATAAATATATACAAAAAAATTTCTTAGTATTTAGAACACGAAGGACAGTAAAGATGGTGCAGAACTGATCATGTACATGTTCTAGAATTCATTTTGCATGAATGCTAAGCAAGGAGCTTGCCAGTTCCTGTGACAAAATATTGTAATTTCTTGCTTCCCCAGATTAAATAACCAGAAGGTGTTGTTTTGGTAGATCTTTAAAATGTCTGGTGAATGTCACAGATTTCTAAATTGAAAAGGTTAAAAAAAAAAAAAAAGGTTTTTGTTAGCAGACAACACTGTGCAGAACATTTGTTTTTGCTCTTCTAATCAATACATACAATTTCTTAAAATCTGTCTAATATGCTGTTAATTATGCAGGTCAATTATTTAGCAGTTATAAAAAATGTAGCACTATCCCATCCTTGATATTTTACTATGACTTGTATTTTTGCTACATATTTTTGCCTTTCCCTTGAGCAGAACATTGGTTTGTTATATTATTTCATATATAAGTGTTAGTCCTCTATATATAAAATATTTCAATAAATAAAAGTTGAATTTACAATTTAAACTGATAAGGCAGCAAAACCAGTTATCAAATTACATATAAACAGTGTATTAAAGGCACTGTGAAAATGTGTGAGGCAAAATGAACACTACAAAGTCAAAAGATGTGCTGTAAAGCTGCAACACTGTTTTTTCAAATGTTGCATATCACAGAAAACCCCACTTCTCTGCATTCTTCAAAAAGTCCTTTTATTCTTTTATCCCAAAGCAAGGACATAAATTAAATCCTTGCTGAACTAATAATGCAGCCTGGAAAAAAAATTGCAAATCTTTGTTTAACCATTTAACATGCTCATAGAGATTAACTCGGTGCTCGAGGCCTGGGGAGCTAATCTGAAAAGCCCTCTGGGGAACACTTTGGTTGGAGGGAAGAAAATCTAGCACAGCAGTAACTCCTAATGTGTCCTTTGCTGGTGAATGGCCTGTGACTCTCTTTTTCTTCCTGCAGTTCTGCACTGCACTGGAAATGTTGCATCCCCAGGCTTGGATAGGTCTGTGACCCAAGGGGTGCTCAGAGCAGAGAAGGAAGCTTAATGAGATTTAGTGCCTAGTCTGGGAAGTCTCCATGTGACTCCTTGTGTTGGTCCCAACCTCCCAGATATTGCTGTAAAGGAACAAGCTTTATATGATCAGGAACAAAGACATTAATGCTTTCTTTCTGAAAAAGAAACAAAATTAAAACCAGACAACAAAATTTGTCCTCTGCTGGCACAAGACTTCTGAGCAGAATAGGAAAAATGACATTTTGGCATCCCAGGAACAAATGATTTTGTCCTCATTAATGAAATGGCAAAATGGGGACTTGCAGCAGAGGCAGAGCAATTGTGTTAAGGACCATTGCTCCCAAAAAAGGCTGGAGGGGGGATTGGGGTGAGTGAGCTCTGCAGAGCAGTACCCTATGGCTCCAGTTGTGCATCCCTCATCAGCTTTACTGGGATGCACGGGACAGAAGAGAGACGTGGGCAGAGGGATGGGAGGAGCAGAGTGCATCCCCTGTGATGCAGCACATGCTGCCCTCAGGGCTCCCCTCCTGCCCAGGGGCACAGAGCAGGGCTGGCTGCAGCAGCACCACTGTGCTGCTCCCTGGGCTGGGGACCTCAGCTCTGTGCCCTGCAGCAGCTGGACAGGGGGGCATTGAGGGGGAAGGTTGCTCAGCCAGCACCAGGGGCTTTGAGTATTTGTTTTGCTCGTTTCCAAAGTCAGTCCTGACTCGAAAGCTTTTTCAGTTGTTGCAGAAATCAACAGTCTCTAGCTCACAGCCCAGTCTTTCATTTTATGTTACATCATGCACTATTCCAGGAGCCCATGATTTCATAGCACAGTTGGTTTTCTAGCTTAAATCCTCAAGGGACTTTAAAGGGAGTGGAAACCCACAAATTAAATGAAGAAATTAAAATGAAGAAATTAATATATTACTAATTTTAAAATGCAGCATTTATTTGGATTAATAAAATACAAAATTGTAATGATCCTTTATACTGGATTTGACTTTGGTTCTGCAATGATTCAATAGGTTCAATAGGTTCCTGCTTCCCAATCTCACTTTGTCTTGACTTTGGGAAATATTTTTGTAGAAGAGGAATTCTTCTCTGGGGAGGTGATACTGTGGAAGTTCTCTAATGGTTCTTAATAGGTTTGAAGTTTTCTGGGTCACTATCTGTCTATATAAAAGTTGTGATTTGAAGTCCAAGTCCACCTTTCATCCTGAAATACCTTACTAGTTGGGTAATCAATTACCCCAAGTTCCCCAGCTTGGAACACAGATACCAAGCTACTGAAAGACAAAAATTTTCATTTTTAAAATTCTGATGGAACGGTCCCAACTCATTCTAAGGCCTGTGTATGCATTGTCTGGTCTTTCTGGACTAACTAAACTTCAGTGTAGATTGAAAGGATTCTCTCTGACATGGAGGTTTCACATACCTCTGATAAAAACAGGAGATTGTGCCAAATCAAGGAGTATGTAGTCTGTGCTGGGGGAAAATCCAGCCTAGTTTAGTTCTAGAGGCAGGCTAACTCTGTATGTAAAAATCTCTGTAGTAGTTAATCTTTCCTCCTTTTTTGTTAAGAGAAGTGAACTATTTTAGAGTATTCCATCACAAACTGCTGCCTCAGGGCAGCCAAAAGTGGAGAATCTTTTCAGCCAAAAGTAGCATCTTCTGTGCTAGAAGATGCAGGAATGCTTTAAGTGGGTATTGCCTGCTGTGGGAATCAGAGAGCAATTGTTTGGCTTCATGTTTTCATGAAGCTTTTGTTACACTGTGTGCCAGTTCAGTAACTTGGTCCTCCTTTAACTTATACCTATTCTCAAATTGTGTTACTAATAGCAAGCATTTTCTGTCAACTAAGTTGCTAAGCCTGTTCAGGCACAGTTGTGAATAAAATTAAGTTAGCTGATAGGTTGGTTTATGTTTTGAAAAGCACTTGAGGGTGCTGGTGGATGAAAGGCTGGACATGAGCCAGCAATGTCTGCTGGCAGCCCAGAAAACCAGTTGTGTCCTGGGTTTCATCCAAAGCACCGAGGGCAGGAGGGGAGGGAGGGGATTCTGCTCATCTGCTCTGTTCTGGTGAGACCACCTGGAACAGTGCACTCAGCTCTGGGGGCACAGCGTAGAAAGGACCTGCTGGAAACTGTCCTGAGGAGGCCACCAAGATGAATTGAAGGATGATAGAGCACCTCTGCTATAAGGAAAGGCTGAGGGAACTGGGGTTGTTCAGCCTGGAAAAGAGAAGGTTTTGGGGTGACTTAACTGTGACCTTCCAATACCTGAAGGGAACTTGCAGGAAAAATGGAGAGAGACTTGAGAGCGTGGAGTTACAGGACAAGGGGGAATGCTTCACATAGGTTTAGATTAGATATTAGGGAAAAACTCTTTACTGTGAGGGTGGTGAGGCACTGGCACAGGATTCCCAGAGAAGTTGTGGCTGCCCCATCCCAGAAGTGTCAAAAGCCAGATTGGACCAGGCTTGGAGCAACCTGGTCCAGTGGAAGGTGTCCCTGCCCATGGCAGTGGGTTGGAACAAGATGAGCTGTAAGGCCCCTTCCAATGTAGGCTGTTCTCTAAAATGCTGCTCCTGCAGTGAGTTGGACTCATGCTGTGTCCCGTTCCCATCACCAGTGGCTCTGTTGGGCTGTGGCTCGCACACAGCCCGCGGCGGGGTTTGGAGGGAGAAGCGCCCGTCCCGGCCGGGCCGCGGCGGGGCCGCTGCCGCCACCGCGCGGCCCAACCGCGCCAGTGCCCGGCGGCTCCTCGTGCCAAAGCTGCTTCCTATAAAAACCAGTCGGAGTTAGTTACTCCTCTTCTTTTTCCACCCCCCTCAGGCTTTGCAGCTGTTTCTGTTTCGGCTTTATGAGGTGACAAGCCAAACTGTCCAACAAAACATCGCTCAGTGTCACTCACTGTTGCCCATGGCAGATGCTGGAAAAGGTCAGACCCTTGCTTCCAGGTAGCACGGTGGATCCTCATGTTTCAGTCCTTGAAGGTACCCCCTTTTGTCACGGAAATGTTTATGAGTAGAGAGAAAATAACACGAGTCCTTCTTACTGGAGTGTTGGTAGATGCTGGAGCGTGTCCAGAGAAGGGAAAGTAAGATGGCTGAGGGGTCAGGAGCATCAGGCTTGAGAGGAGCATCTGCAGAGGCAGCTGATAACAGAGTGGAAGAGGCTCAAGGGAGACCTTATCACTCAACCATCTGAAAGGAGGCTTTTTCAGCCAGGTGCATGTTGGTCTCTCTTCCCAAGCAACAAAAAATGAGAGCAAACAGCCTCAAGTTGTGCCTTGGGAGGTTTAGATTGGATATTAGGAAAAACATCCTCAGCAAAACAGTGCTGGTGCAGGCTGCTCAGGGCAGTGGTGGTAGAGTCACCATCCCTGGAGGGATTTCAAAACCAAGTTGTTGTGGTGCTTAGGGACACGGTTCAGTGGTGGACCTGGCAGTACTTGGCTACCAGTTGGGCTCTCTGATCTCTCTGAGGGTCCTTTCCAACCTGAACAGTTCTATGGAGCGTGCTTCATGCTCCTCAACTGCATTTTTGTTTCCCTGTTTAGCTTATAGTTTATAATGGTTTTTAATCCACCCTTACAGAGATCAGCACAAGCCATAACATAGTAGAAGTCTTTCTTTATTTCTGGTGTCGCCCTTTATTGCCACAAGAGGAAACACCAGAGTCTGAGGTAGGACAATATTTTAGTTGCTTTTTCCATCTGGATAACTGGAAAGCTGCTTAAAGGAGAGGGAAAAGGCAAAGCTCCCCTCTAGCTACAATTAATACTCTTCTATAACTCAAAATTGGTCTCTGCAATTACTGAACACAGGTTAGTTTCTTCTCTCTCTCCATGTCCCTAAATTTACAATGGGAAGAATTTTTTTTTTTTTTTTTTTTTTTTTAATCTTAGGATATACTCCTCTGCCACATACATCTGCATCCATACATTACTTCCAGATTATTTAAATAATGTTATTAGGAAAAATGACCAAATGGGGGAAAAAATCAGCCTGGAAAACATTACTCTGAACGTGGAAGGAATAAGGTGAAAGGGCTTGGAGAAGGCTTTACGCAGGAGACAGGGAGGTGGCTGCTTTGCATGAAGTTGAAGAACTTTGGTTGGTTCTCCAGATTCTCTGAAGACTCTGATTTAAACTGCTGCTGTTCATAGTTTGTCACTGAGAAGCTGTAATCAAGTAGGGCTCAGATACTTCCCTCCCCCCATGCTCTTTGTAGCTGCTGCTGTTAGACAGGAAAAATCTTAGTTCAACTCTAGCTTTGCTAAGAAAAATGTGACCTCTGAACTGGAAGTGCCATGCTTCTGAAGGGAACGTTCTGTAACACAGAAAGATAGAATCTTTTTATATATTGCTGCTTAAACAGTGATCCAAAATAGTCTGGAACTGTCCTGACTTACACTGAATCCAAAGTCTTATCTGTTTGGAAGGCTTCAATGCACTGTATTATCAATTACAATTTGTTGCAATTAAATTGCATCTTGGTATTTGAAAGTGTGTTTGGGGTGGGTTTTATGTGGTGGGTTTTTTGGGGGTTGGTTTTGTTGGTGTTTGGTTGGGGTTTTTTGGTTGTTTTTGTGGTTGTGTGTGTCGGGGTTTCGTTTTTCTCTTTTTTTTCCATTAAATGACGATCCTTTCCCTT
This sequence comes from Prinia subflava, assembly GCF_021018805.1. Classification (NCBI taxonomy): domain Eukaryota; kingdom Metazoa; phylum Chordata; class Aves; order Passeriformes; family Cisticolidae; genus Prinia; species Prinia subflava. Next base: position 17,015,709 of record NC_086260.1, read on the forward strand.
TCCAGCAGCGTGTTTTCCCTCTGTTTCGGTTTTGTTTCTCCTTAGGTCAGGGAAGGCTGGTGGGTTTGCCCTGAGTTTAGAAGGGGACTGGTGGAACCCGGGAGGTTTTTCAGCAATCTCGGAAAACAGCGTTTATTGAATGCCACTAACCCCATGTACCGCGCTATCCCCTCCGTTAAACCAGGCTGCAGTTTCGGGCTGGCTTCGGAGGAACCCGGGGCTGTGGAGCTGCGCCTCAGTTTTGGCGGGCTGAAGTTCCTTGGCCATTCGCCCTTCGTCGCGGGCGCCACCCCCCGCGCCGTGTCCCCTCAGGGCCGGGGCGGGCGGTACTGCCGTGTCCCCTCAGTGTGAGTGATGCCAATGTGTGCCTTTAGCGCTACTGCCGTGTCCCCTCAGTGTGAGTGATGCCAATGTGTGCCTTTAGTGCTACCGCCGTGTCCCCTCAGTGTGAGTGATGCCAATGTGTGCCTTTAGCGCTACTGCCGTGTCCCCTCAGTGTGAGTGATGCCAATGTGTGCCTTTAGTGCTACCGCCGTGTCCCCTCAGTGTGAGTGATGCCAATGTGTGCCTTTAGTGCTACCGCCGTGTCCCCTCAGTGTGAGTGATGCCAATGTGTGCCTTTAGTGCTACCGCCGTGTCCCCTCAGTGTGAGTGATGCCAATGTGTGCCTTTAGTGCTACCGCCGTGTCCCCTCAGTGTGAGTGATGCCAATGTGTGCCTTTAGTGCTACCGCCGTGTCCCCTCAGTGTGAGTGATGCCAATGTGTGCCTTTAGTGCTACCGCCGTGTCCCCTCAGTGTGAGTGATGCCAATGTGTGCCTTTAGTGCTACCGCCGTGTCCCCTCAGTGTGAGTGATGCCAATGTGTGCCTTTAGTGTTACTGCCGTGTCCCCTCAGTGTGAGTGATGCCAATGTGTGCATTTAGTGCGCGGTGCTACCGCCGTGTCCCCTCAGTGTGGGGCGGTGCCGCCAGATCCTTTCAGGGCTAGGCCGGGCAGTACCCGGACGGTGCTACCGCCGTGTCCCCTCAGGGCCGGCTCGGGCGGTGCCGCCGTGTCCCCTCAGTGTGACTGATGCCAATGTGTGCCTTTAGTGCGCGGTGCTATCGCCGTGTCCCCTCAGTGCGAGCAGTGCCGCCGTGTCCCCTCAGTGCGAGCAGTGCCGCCGTGTCCCCTCAGTGCGAGCGGCGCCGGCGGGTCCGCTGTGGGCCGGGCCGGGCGGTGCCGCCGTGTCCCCTCAGTGTGGGCGGTGCCGCCGTGTCCCGTCACGGCTGAGCCTTGTCGGGCGGTACCGCCGTGTCCCGTCACGGCTGGGCCTTGTCGGGCGGTACCGCCCCGCTGACGGGATCCGGCGCGACGGCGGCCGCGCCACTTCCTGGCGGCGGGAGCGGGGCGATGGCGGCGCAGGACGTGCTGGGCCAGACCGCCCGGCTGGCCTCGTCCAGCGCCCTGCTGCAGGTGCGGGGCCGCCCCTCCCTCCTTCCTCCTCCTCCTCCTCCTGCTGCTGCTGCTGCTCGGCGGGGCGCCGCAGGTGCTTCCCGTGCGGCTTCTTTCACAGGTGCTGTTCCGGGTGGTCACCTTCGGGCTGAACGCCTTCACCCTGCGCTACCTCTCCCCGGAGCTCATCGGCGTGGTCAATGTCAGGTGAGGGGGAGGCGGCTCAGCGGGCCCGGGCGGCTGTGGGGCAGAGCTTGTGCGCTGCTCTGTGTCACTGGCAATGCTCTTATTAACGCTGTGTAATCTGCTGTTGGCCGTGTCTCAGTGTTCAGTCATTTCGTGCCTCTCCAGGTCTGTTTTGGCCTGAAACACCAGTAGCACTGGGCTGTTTTTGTGTTTAAACCATCAGTTTGCAGAGGAAAAACTAGATACAATGTGCTTTTGCTATAGGATATACTCTGTATCCTCACTTTGGTCTGCAACATGTATTCCTGCTATTTGAATTACGAAATTACTTTTGCTCCATTTTTAGGAGATGGTGATAATATTAGCTCACATAACCATGCTTGCACACCTGTAAGAATTTGTCTGCCAGGTAGCCATGTGTAAAAAACTGCGATGCTACCACATGAAGGCTTTACAGTTTATAAAAAGAAATCCTTTTCTCTCTTTTTTTTTCCTTTTCACCCCTTTAGGCTGACTCTGCTATACTCAACAGTTGTCTTCCTTGCCAGGGAGGCGTTTCGCAGAGCTTGTTTGAGTGGAAGTGCCAAGAGAAACTGGACCAAAACAATTAATCTCTTGTGGCTGACGTAAGATACCTTTAAAAGTTTACTTCCTTTAGAATTTCTGGGTTTTGTCTGGGAGCTCACAGAATGAGAGAAAGTGTTTATTTGCTGAGGTAATTATTTCAGCATTTAGAAGCCTCAGTCATGTTTCTGATGTAGGGCTGATGTAGGAAGCTGCTCAAGTCTGGTGACGTAGCATTTATGGACTTGATTTCTTATTGCAGCACATGAGGAAGTTCATTGCCAAAAGTGCCTTTTCTTCTGTTGCTTGAGTTTCGTTTAAGCTGTAGCTGTTGAAGGAAAACCCTGTTGCACAAATACTTTGGTATTTTTCTTCCTCTTCCTGCTCAGTTTTGTTCTTTTATTACTCTATGTGCATTTGTGAACCTGCAACATAAATGTTTGGGTAGGAGAGATGCAAAAAGGTGAAAGAGAGTTGGAATTAAACACTAGGGAGGAAGTAGGGTTGCTTCTTTCAGCTGTGGTGCTGTTTATAGGAGAACAGCTTAAAGTCCACAGGACGCTGCATCAAGCAATCACACATTGCAGTAAAGTGGATTTTATGGCTTGTTTCTCCCTTCTGGTTCCTAGTTCTCTCTGCTCTCTCCCTGTGTCAGCTCTAGCTGCTGTGTAGCCCTGCTGGGCTGGGAAGTAAATGTACCTGCCTGATAAGGTGGAAAACTACCCCTGCATGATAAAATAGTGTTCTCCCATTGGGGCACCTGACTTTCCCTGGAATTGCTGGGTCTGGCCCAGGAATGGAGGGTTATGTGTGGTCATCTGCATCCAGGTATGAAGCAGAGGGATTGTCCCTGTCAAGGAGAGGTCTAATACTAATATTTAAAATGTGTTGTTTCTGTTCTCTGAGCTGTTACTGCAGTCAGCTTTCTGCTGTGTGCTAGCCTTTCAAGCAAGCGTTAAATGACAGAGATGACATTGACTGTGTGCATCTTCTTTTGTTTTAAATTTTTCCTTGTAAAGAAGCATAACTTCAAATGAAGGTTAACTTCAGTGAAGCACCTGAAATATATCTTAGGAGTTTGATGTCAAATATCTTAGGGGTCTGGTAGTGTGAGGGCCAAAGAGATCTTGATCAATGATGTAAAAGGTGATGGACTGTGCCAGAAGCTCTGTGTTTCTGAAGCAGTGTCAGCAGAACAGGATGTGCAGGCTGATGTGAGATCAGAATTGTTTGGTCCAAAGGCATAAAAATGCAGATATTTAACCTTATGGCTCTGGAGTAGAAAATGGACAACTCAGAAAAATGTATTCTGTGTCTTGCAGAGAGTGCCTTGAGGGTTTACACAGGAAAACATTCGTTCTTGGTATGGTAACAATGGGAATTAATTCCTCAGAGCCTTTTTCTTGTATAATCATTGTGGTCATATGTGATATTGTAATCTAATGTTTTGTTTTCTGCTGAAGTAACATTTCTAGTAATTAGTTTTTATGTTAATTTTTTAGAGTCCCTCTTGGTGTCTTTTGGTCTCTTGTCTTGGGCTTAGTCTGGCTACACTTGCTGGAAGTACCTGACCCCTCTGTGGTTCCTCACTATCAGGCTGGTGTGGTGGCATTTGGACTTTCTGCCATTATTGAACTCCTGGGAGAGCCATTCTGGGTTTTAGCACAGGCTCATTTATTTGTGAGGCTGAAGGTTAGTGAAGTCCATGGGGTGTGTGTGTGGGGGGGAATCTTTACCAAAAAGAGCAGATTATTGACTTAGAGCTTTGTATATTCAAGCATATAAAAATCCTGTGTGTACTGTTTAGCACTGCATGGCCTGGTTTGTAACATAGCCAGGAATTTGTACCCATGAAAGCAAGCAAATTGGTTTATTTAGACTTTATTACCTTCAAGGTCATTAAATCCTGAAACATAGGTTTTGAGTGGAGGGAGAGACACACTGCTTCCACAATTCTACATAAAACTGTGAAATGTATCCATTGAGTACATGATCATCTCAAGCAAAATTTTCTGTCCAAAGGACTGGGAAAATGCAGTGGAGGAACTGTGAAATGAATGGAAATGGAAAAGTTTCAGAGAAATGATAATCTAAGCTGGCCAGCTTAGCAGAAAAAAACTGCAGTAAATTCACACTGACTTTGAAAGTCTTACATTCCTACATAAATTCTGTGCATTAAATGTATATATTTTAAGCTTGTGGATGTGGTTAGGTTGCCAGAAAATAACTCTTCTCTGTTTTGTGTTTCTTAAAGGTAATTGCTGAAAGCCTTTCAGTAGTGTCAAAATGCATTTTGATGGTTACTTTAGTAATCCTTTATCCTCACTGGGGCCTTTACATTTTTTCTTTGGCTCAGGTAAGTTCCTTTTGTTCTCTCTCAGCTGGATTTTAATTTTCCTTTGATATTTAGCCTGTTGAAGAACTTTGGGGAGCTGAGATTAAAAGCTCCTGGGAGGTTTAAGATTTAGAATTGGTATTTGGTATTTTCCTGATACTCATTATTGACTTGGTGCTTTGACACTGAGTTAAAGGGAGGTACAAGGAAACTCCTTCTGTCTGTGAAGGCACATCTTGCAATTAAAGTTGTGTTATTCTAATCACACTGAGCTTTATCAGCCTGTACCACCAGCCTGCATTACCTTATCAGAAGGTGCTAATCAAGTGCAATTAATTCAGGTTAAAACTTTTTCTTGATGACAGTGAGAGAGAATTTCTTTCCTCCAGTTTTTGCCCTGGCTGTTGTAGATCGCTTATAATTGATGGAAATTGGAAATGTTCTATGAAGTAAGAGATGTAGGCAGTAACTACTCTGTCAGCTTGATTTTTGATTAATTGCTTTATAATTGGACCTTCAGTGTTCTAAAAATGTTGAATAAAGCATGAAAATTAGTGAAGGTTTATGATAACCTACAGGTTAAGAAAAGATGAAAAGACCAACAGCATTCTTAAGAGCTGGTCAAAGCCTTACCTAGTTTGATGTTTGATAGGCACAAAGACTATGTGCATTTTCTTCTCACTGTATTTTCATCGAGTATATAATTCTGTATTTCTAAGTTAATTTTGTTTCACTGTTTTTCTTCTCTCCTTCCTGATCTTCCCAGCTTTTATATGTCACTGTTCTGGTAATGTGCTATGTAATTTATTTTGTGATGTTTTTGGGATCTCCTGAAGCCACAAAGAAGTCATTTCCAGTTGCTAGAGTGAAAGCTCTGTTACCTAGCTTTGTGGAAGATGAGGTAAGTTGCACAATTTCTTTCTTGATTTTCTTCTTAAAATCTCAAGTGAGGACACTTTGAACATTGCTCTTAGACTGGGGAGTTAACTGAGTGGTTTTGGGGTTATTTTTGCACTATAGAAGATGACAGATTAAGTAAAAAATATTAGATAGAAATTGCATTTGAAGTTTGTATTAGTAAAATTCTTGTCAGAAAAACATAATGAAACTTGAACTCTTTGTGATTATGGGTTTGTTGTTGCTGACTTGGATTGTGCAAAATATTAATAGACATTAACTGGAGATAGACCACCTGCACTGTGCAGCAATGACCAGCTATCACTGGATCTGAGGCAGAAAAGAAACCAGAACCATGTAAGAGTGGATTTTTGAAACTTTGATCTCTGCACAAAATAACCATGATGTTCCACAGCATCCTAGAGACACTCAGATATCTCTCAAACAAAAATGAGGCAAAGAAAGAAATGAAAAGACTCATTGAGGAAGACAACATCCTGGATTAGATTTATAGATTAAAAATATAAAGGTCATTCTCGGTTGCAAGTCTTTTAAGGATTCAGTTTGAAGAGCAGTAAACAGTTCATATTCATAATGAGGGTGAAAGTTGTACTGGCGCGTTAAACACCCTGGGTGTTTTTTTCCCAGCTCTACCTTGATTAGTATTTTCTGTATTTTCTGTACTCTTATGGGTGCTTTGTCTGCAGCAACAGCACTTTTCAACAAGGGAATCAGTTTTTGGCAGATCAGTGACATTGGTGCTTGAATTCAGCAATACTTTACATTGGTGGTTACTGTGGGTTTCCTCACCACTGCAGTTGGAGCTGCCCTACTGCCTTGCTGTTTTCTGTTTCTATTCTGTAATTCCCATTACTTTTGTTACATTTCAGTATTTTTTTTGCAGACTTTTGTTAACTGGAAGGAAGCACGCTTGACTTGGAGTTTCTTCAAACAGTCCTTCTTGAAACAGATTTTGACAGAGGGTGAGGCTTGACATAGAAGTGAGAGGGAAGAGGGCTTACAAAAACTATTTACAAAATTGAATTAAAGCTTCGGAAAGCTTGGGTGGGGGAAGATGAGGCACATGATTGCCAATCTGAATGGAGTTTTTGAGGGTTTTCAGAACTAGGTGCTGTCCAATTTGACTTTGTCTCTTAAACAGTATTGGAAATGCCTGAACAAGTACTGGGAAAGATTTAGGGGCTTGTTCTGAAGTTCTTTATTTTGAACTTACAGGTGAACGATATGTGATGACTTTTTTGAACGTGTTAAATTTTGGAGATCAGGGTAAGTGTGATGGTGTTGTGGAATGGTGACGAGAGTTTCCTTAGTCACTGCTCTTCACGTGGTTCTGAAAATGTTTGAAGATAGCTTGAAAATCTTGAGACCGTTTCAAAGCCTTTGAGATACATTTCAGGGAATAATGAATATAAACTTTAAGATAATAGAATTAGAGAATAGCCTGGGTTGGAAACAACTTTCAGGATTATCTAGTTCCAACCTCCCCTGCCATGGGCATGGATGTTCACTAGATGTGTATCTTTCTCTTCTCCTGTATCAGTAAATCCTTACATTCCTGTTTTCATTCAGTGAAGTTTATCAGGATCCTCTAAATTCCCTTACAGCAAGAATTTTAAGTGTGGTTTGTGCTGTTCAAGATTGACTTTTGTGTAGTTGGTGCTTTTGTCTTACCTTTGCCATGAGCAAACCTTGCAATTTTAAGTTTTGCAATTTTGTAGTTGCTTGACTGTCAGAATTTGTAGAGAATACTGCTTCAATGTTGCACTAAATATCACTTGTTTTCTCTTTTTTTGGAGATCTTAAATTAGCTTTCATGTTGTTATTAAAGACTTGAAATTAAAATACGTCTAAAACTCTCAGATTGCTACTTTTTTTTTTTTAAGGTGTGTATGATATTGTGAATAACCTTGGTTCACTGGTGGCCAGGTTTATCTTTTTGCCTATTGAGGAGAGCTTTTATGTGTTTTTTGCTAAAGTGTTGGAAAGAGGGAAGACTGTAAAGGATCAGAAGCAGGTATGTTTATTTTGGATTAATTACATGTCAAATGCTTGATTTTTGTTGCAGATAAGTTGCATCACAGAAGTGGGACAGACAGAAATGGGTGTTTAATTTTGAGTATCAAGGCTGTTAAAATTGAAAAGTGGAGAACAAAAATGTTGAGTGAGGCTGGACCAAAAAGAAAAGAGAATAGGTAAAATGCTAATGAAATAGAAATGAAAATATGCAGTGGCATAGTGCTACCTTGCATCAATAAAGTTAACATCAACTGCTCCAAACAGTGTGATGGAAAACCTACTCTACTGTGTGTTTCCAGATATAGCAAGCCATTATTTAAATAATGAAATCTATTAAATAAATGCTGTCTGGAAGTACTTTATTTACTTAAATGTATCAATAGCTGTTAAACAGTGTTTCTGAAGACTGCAGCTTTGGGAAGAAAAGAATTGGATTTTTCCTGTGTGTTTGAGTTGTATGAGGAGGATTAATGAATAAGGGCTTTGTTCCACAGAGTGATATTCTTGATCACTCATGAAGGTCAGCCTGTAGCAGTCCTGCTAATTGCACATCAGCACACAATTAAATCCTGTGCTCAGGTCCTTGGTGGGCTAAAGGAAGTGTCTGTGTCTGTATATTTTATATGAAACCTACCTGGTGTGTAGAACTGAAAAAATAGTGGAATAATAAATATGTAAAAGAAGTTTCCAAGTTAAGAGCATGTGTGTGAATAACTCAATAGCAAAGGGTAAGTTTCACACCTTTTTACACGATGCAAACTGATTTGTTTCTCTGAGGCAGCATTTCTGCACATGTGGCTATTATTACATTGATTTTTGGTTCATGTGATTTACTACCTTTATTTTTCAGGATGATGTTGCTATGGCTGCAAATGTATTGGAATTGCTGCTGAGACTTGTGCTCCTGATTGGCCTCACCATCACTGTTTTTGGCTATGCCTATTCTCAGCTGGCTCTGGATATTTATGGAGGCTCAATGCTCAGTTCTGGAACAGGTAAAGATTTATAGACCTTTATAAAGATTTAAGACTTTTTTTTTTTTTTTTTTGTAGGCAAAAAATCTACCACTCTTTAGAAAAAAACCCCAATAGCTGTTAAGAATTTTTTGTAAATCAGCAGTTTGGTTTTTTTTTTCCTGTGAAACCACTGTTGGAATCTGTGATTTAGCTCATGAGAATCCTTCTCCTTGTTTATTTGTGTTCTTGTCAAGATATCTAGACAGGAAACTTGTTCAGATGTACTTAAGTTTCCATTATTGGTGTTAACATTACAATTTCTGTCTTAGTATCAGTGCCTGTAAAAACAAAGTGGTTTGATAAAAGAAATCATTAACTATTTGTCTTTCTGCTGTGTTTTTTAGGTCCAGATCTCCTCAGGTGTTACTCATTGTATGTTCTGTTCCTTGCTGTCAATGGAGTAACAGAATGTTTCACATTTGCCTTAATGTGCAAAGAAGAAGTGGACAGGTAGGAAACAGTGGCTCCAAAATGTTCCTGTAAATTTATTTGTGCTGACCTTAAAGAGGAATTGATGCTTCTGAAACTGGCACAAATAATATCCTGCCCCACAGAAAAGCAACTCCTTGCTAGACTGTCTGCATTTATTTTTAGATGTAGAAGCTTTAGCAAAAGTTGAAAGGTTTGGGTAAAAAGGTCAGAAACTAAGAAATAAAGGTTGTTAATTTAGCTTTTGGCACATCACTGACTGGTAAAGTAGTTCAAATGTGTGTTTTCTGCACAGATTAGCCTGAAGTTACAATTTTAAGACAGTCACTTGACTCACTGAAACTTTGCAACTATTAACATTTTTCATGTACAGGTACTGGACATATGCTTAGGAATGCTCCAAGCTGTGGGTGTGAATGCAGTGGTTTAGTGCTTTGTAGGAGGTTGGAGGTGACCTCCTGAGAGCCCTTCCAGCCTGGATTATTTCTGCTTCTGTGTTTAGGCTGTCCCTGATGTGCCCTTTCAAATTCATTTCAGTGAGGTCTATTTGCCACAATCAAAGTGGGAGCTGTTTTGGACTTAGCAAGCTTTCACAACCCCTTTAAAATGTGCACTTGTTTTCCAAGTCACTGTTTATAACAGAAACAAAATAAAGTGTTGATTTGTTCTTGAGCATTCATTTTCTTTAATATATTCCTAATATAAAATAGCAAAAAATACACAAGTTTGTACATTACTCATAATTGTTACTAAATTTGATTTTCTGCAATGAGTGCACAACTGATTAGTGTAATAGAATTTTGTTCACATAATGTAGTTCTTGGTTTAATTTGTTTGATGTATTTTCTATCCTTTCAAAATTTTATCATATTTCTCACATTTATTTTCACTAGAGGACGGTAAGAGAAATTCTGTTACTCATGTTAGAAAATGAAAGATCATTACTAAATCAATGCTGTAACTGCGTGCATTGTTAAATTATTTCTTCTTCTTTTCTTTCCCTAGGTACAATTTTGTTATGCTGGCCTTGTCTTTGATATTTCTGTGCATCTCTTACTTCCTGACCCGCTGGTACGGCAGCGTGGGCTTTATCCTTGCCAACTGCTTCAACATGGGCATCAGAATAGCCCACAGCACCCACTACATCCATCACTTCTTCAGAGAAAGCACCCACAGCCCCCTCAGGGGCCTGCTGCCCTCCCCAGCCCTGCTGCTGGTTTACATCCTCAGTGCAGTGCTCACGGCTTTCTCAGAGGTGAGCTCCTTCCTCTGCTCTCACTGCCTCTCATGCTGCTGTCAGGTGCCTTTTTGTCCACAAAAAGAGGAGTGCCATTAGCAAAAAAGCCTTTTGAGGGTAGGCTGCGAGATTTGCATTCCAGAAAGGCAGGATATGTTGTTAAGAGATTCTTTGTATCAATGTTCTCTGCCACCTGTATCAGGTGGATCTGACAAATAATATCAAATTTTACACATTTCTGCTGTGTGTAGTTAATCCATGTTCTTAGTTATTAGTAATGGAAATTTTGTAGTAGCACCAAAAAACCAGCATTAAAAATTCTGTAACAAAAACAAGTAACCAAAACTAGAAGGAAAACAAAAATTGCTAAAAGCATGTTTAACTCATTTATTCAATACAAGATGGTGGTAACTGCAGGCTGATTATTAAGGGGATTGGAGCTTTGCAATATACAAAAATTTGACAGCATGAAAATCCATTATGCCTGAGAAAGGAGAAATTTATTTTTTGGAGTGGGAGATTTCCAGTTTTGTTAGGAACTAGCCTGATAAGTTCTGTACAGTAGCAGACTTGCCTGATAGCACCAGCAAAGTTTTGTGTCCTCTCAGTTAACACATTTCTGCATGCCAGATAACAGCAGCTTCCTGTACCCTTCAGGTATCTACTGAATGATTATTTTTTGCTGACAGAACTTAAAGCAAATGTTGTGACTCCTGAGGATGATTTATTGTAGGGTCAGTGCATGTGCAGAACAGCTCTTGGCTTGACTGTGACGTTGGTGTGTCGGGCATTATTTCTTTCAGGACAGTAAATGTCTTTGTGCTGACTGCTTTTCCTGCAATCCCTTGTTTCCTTTGCTGTAGGTGTTGTTCTGCTGTGACAAGGGCTGGATGGCCAGGCTGATCCACGTCAGCACGGGTGCCCTGTGCCTTGCAGCAACCCTGGCTACGATGTTCTGCTCAGAGACCAAGCTCATCCACTTTGTCAGGAGCCAGTTCCTCTCCCGCTACTTGAAGAAAGGAACGTGACCTGCTCCTGTGCAGAACAGTTCTTGCACATGCTTGCAGTGAAGGGCTGTGTTTTTTCCATAAGATCTCTATGGAAAAAAGGTTTCCACGTGTGTTTGGGAGCATTGATAAGGGAGTGGCAATGTTGACAATTGCCACATGAATATTATTTTGTCCTCTGAACTGATGAGTACAGCAAAAGAGAGGTGAATAATTTTCTCTTTGTGCACCATTCTTCTCTAAGCTTTTCTTCAAACAGCCTCTGAAGATCTGAGCTGCACCCCTGGCATAACCTGGTTGACAGAGTGCACTTAGAGAGCTCCTTTTCCTGCCACTGGACAGTGTGGGAAGGACTGACGTGGTTTAGAAGGCCCTTATTTGGCATGGGTGCTGCTTAACTGGGGAGAAAATGGTCAGGGAAAAAACTCCCCAAACCAACCAAATCAATAAATGCCATAAAAATACCCTAAACTGAGGAGAACCCTGGAGCAAGGACCAACACCAGTGTGAGTCTTGTGGAGCAGAACACAGTGTGGTGCAGGGGATTGAGCTGTCACTGTTTGAAGTGCAAAGTGGGGAGCAGGAAATCCTGACGTTTACAAGTGAATTAATGGAACACACAGCGTGTATCCCTGCTGGCTCTGTGAGATTATTTCATTCAGCTGATCCTTCATGTCTGAGGGCATTGATTAACTTGTCAGAAACACTCTGAAGCCTTAGCTGGAGGAGGTTTTGGGCATTGTCTGCAGAAGGTGTTGAGTACAATCACTGATGGTGCAGTTCATAAGGTTACTCATAAGACTTCTTACTTTCATTCCATTGTTTTTTGGGTTTGTCTGAGATTTGAAATGCCAGCATGAACAAACTTGTCTCAATAAAATTATTTTGTCTGTGCAATTGAATGTTAAATATATTTAGTAAGATTTTTTACAAGGAATTATGCATATTGAAGATTATTGGGTAGTAAATACTTCCTTTTGTTCCAATGTTTTCCTCATACCTTGTTTCTTGTTTAGTCTCAACCTCTGGATTGGCTTTTTTTTTTAACTGTTGAAAATTTGTACATTCAGAAGTTCTAAAATTACAAGTAAGGCTACTGTTTTAGGTTTAGGTTTTTATGACTAATGTCATATTGTATTGCTGGTCTAAGATCTGAACTGGGCAGTTTCAGAATGTACAAGTGGCAGGTTTATAATAATCAGTGTTCCCTTTGCAGTGTTTGGATCGACCAAAAAATGTCAAGGAATGAAAAATGTGTGCTCAGACATGTGCAGTTGAAAGCTTTGAGTTTAATTGTGTAGCAACTCTGCAGATCCTCAGACTGCTTAAAAAAAATTCACTGCGGTGGCATTGTGGAGTTCATTGTGGTGACCTCAGTGCCCAGGCTGACATGTTTGCTAGTGTCAGGGCCTTCAGCTTGTAGTTAGAAATATTTTCTAAACTCTGGCAATTCCCACTTGGAAAACATTGCTAAAGGTAATTTATATGAGAATTTGGTGATTGAAAAATTGTCATAGAAAAGTCAAAATGTGACAGTCAAGGGAAAGGAGTGGCCTTGCACAGCCAAGGGCACAGTCTCCATTGCCTGGCTGGGAGTAGATGCAGACTTGCAGATTCTTCTTATGCTGCTTTGAAATCTGTCAAAACAAACCAAACTCTACATTATTGTCATCTTAATTCAGAATTCAGAAGTTCTTTGCCTTTTAAATTTTTCTCTTCTGAGGGGTCCTACAGCTTTTCTCTTCTGTTTGGTGTGGAGTTAGTTATGAAGTACAGCTTCAAATACTGCAGAGGATTGAAACTTCTTTATTATGAATGATCAATGCCTACAGCAGTTGCTTCTCTTTTACTTGTTTGTAGTATAAAAAAATCAAGACAATTGAATCCATGGCCTGTGTTTTAAGGTCTGTCTTTTTCTGTGTGTCTTTGGGATTCTACTGTGGCAGTATCTCAGTCTGTACAGTGAATTTTTATAACTCCTTGGAATGAGAAATTTTGTACCTGAAGTGCTTTGGAGATGCAAGAACTTCTCAAGCAAATTGAAGCTTGAAGTCATTCTGCCTTGTCTGCTCTTACAGCCCCAGCTGTGCACTGATAGCACTTCTGCTACTTGTGATCTCATAAGCAGTGTGATGTGAGATCTGCTTCAAACAGTGACCTGTGTAGTCTCATAAATATTTAGTATAAATGCAGTGAATTCATTTAAAGACAAGTTACATTTTTGCACCAACTTGTATTATTCCATATTGGAAATATTTGTCATACTTCATATTGGCAAATCTCATGTCTCAAATGCAATTTTATATGAATCAGGAAGATATTTAAGGTGACTTAATGATTGCCCATTAGCAAATTAAGGATACATTCCTCATTTAAACATCTGTAAGCAGCTCAGTGGTGGTTGGCTGGTGTTTGTGATATGGGGTGTTTTATATTTAATGTTTTATGTGGCAGAAAACTGCAAGGAGAGGCAGGAAGTAGAGACCTATGAAACTGCTGGTTTCTTATTTATCAGTGGAATCCTTAATGTCAGAGATGTTAATTGCTTTACTGCTAAAGCAGCAAACTCTCAGACTCAGGGACAAAGTTGAGATTGAACTTGATCACGTTTTCCTTTTGTTTTAACCCTGTTCATCTGTCAAAGGCTGAGGTGTCATGAAGCTGTTTTACAGTGTTCTGAAATCATTTCAGCCAAAGGGGAATGGAACATTTTCTTTGGTGGAAAAGGTTATGATTCCATGCTTTGTGGTGCATTTTTCTTACTTGTTGGATGAGTGATTTTCAAGGTAACACTAAATAAAGTTTATTTCCGATATATTTTGGTTTTGTCTGTGGCCTGGTTTAGGGCAAATTTTGGGAGGAAACCTCCGAATGAAAGCAAATTCAAGTGGTCCCTCCCTCAACCGGTTTGGGAAAAAATTTCCTTAGAGAAAAGTGGAAAAATCTGTTTATTCAGCAAGCAAAGTGTTCACAAACATAAAGAAATGAATGATATTAAACAACAAAACCTCTTACAGTTCTGAAGAGAGATGGCAAATTCAGAAAGTCCTTGCCATGGATTGTGGCTCAGCTCGCCCAGTCTCTTATCAATTCCTCTGGTGCTGGAAATGCCATCCTGGGCCCCAGTGGGCTGCAGGTGAGAGAGCTGGGTGTTTTCTGGGTTTTCAGTCCAGAGCAGCTTTAAACAGTTCCAAAAAAAAACACCCCAAAACAAAACAAACAATCCAGGGAACTTCTCTGCCTCAACCAGCTAAAATAAAAGCAAAGGAGGTCTCTGTCCTGCTGTCTGTCTGTGCTTCAGACAGCACAGTCCAGGAGCAGAGTGTGGAGGAGTGAGAGCAGTTTGTGAGAACAAACTCAGCACTGCTTCTTTCCCCCTCTTCACTCTCAGAACTACTCTGAAAGGTGTAGCACTTGTCTCTGGGCTAAACAGATGAATGGGGATACAAACATCATAAAGTCACCCCAGGACAGTCCTCCACTTGATGATTACTGGAGTTTTATTTGTGTGACTGGTACAGCAGATGCTTGAATTTGGTTGCATTTTCTAGACTATTTAAAGTATAAATTCAGTTATCAACCTAAACACACACCATTTCCTAACACAGAGAGAAAATTTGCTGTAGTAGTTTTGTGAGAAGTGGTCATTACAGTCAATTTTTTCCTCTTTGTTTCTGTCAAATTGTTTGTATGAATTGGAATAGCCAAGTTCCTTTGTTTGCTTTTACAATGCATTGTGATAAAAACTGATTCAGTGGCCAGGAATAAATCTGATATTTAATGAAATTTTTTAGCTGAATTAGTTTGTGAATGGGAATGCTGCTATTGGGAACTCACCAATTAACCAGTTGTTCTACTGTTTGATTTTTCCCCTAGTATTGTAAATATTTTATTAGTAAAAAAGTAGGGCAGGGGGAGCCCCTTTTTAGGCAAAGAAATGGGAAGTTAAAGCTTTGCATAAATCTGCTTTAGGTAATAGATAAAAGCTTGAATTTTGACCACAATTGAGTACCCATAAGAGATACTGACTTCTTAATTCATGTGAGGGGTTGTGTGAGTGCCTTGAGGTCAGTCCTATAATTCCTTGGTTCCTGAACAGTCCTGCTATCTAAACTTTGAAATTCTTTTTGTGAAGTTCATATTTCTTGCTTTCTGAACATCATACTTTTTTTTTTTTGTGGTTTAATTACCTGATTTTAAAGATTATGCCAAAGAGAGGGGATCTGAGGCTTTTTGAACTGTATCAGTGCTTCAGTAGATGTGCTGAGCTGTAATGGTTTTGTTCAGCACAAAATGCACAACTCATCTGCATTCTGAGGGTGCTGTGGAAGTGGAGCTGGTTTCCAATATGAGCTGAAAATGAAGTTTGAAGCTGTGCACATGTGATGTGCAGCTGGGCCCTGGAAACAGCAGGGCCTGCTCAAAGGCATGGGCAGCTGGGGATGTAAAGAAAGCTGATAGAAGTGCTTATCTCTGCCTCACTTTGGATTGCTTCCACAGAGAGATGCGTGTTCTCTCTAGTTTCTGATCCGAGCTCTGCTTCCTGCACTGCCTTGCTGGGATGTGGCAGGAGGAGGGAGCCCTTTCCAGTGGGGCGTCTGGCACTGCACATCCCTGCAGTGAGCTCTGCTCCTGGAATGGGAGGAGTGTGTGCAATGTCATGAGTGTGTGTCCCCCCTGCAGCTAGGGCAGGATTTTCTGGTAGTTGTGGGGAAAGGTAAAACAGCTCTGGGTTTCCCTTTGTCAGACTTCCTGGTTAGATGTGCTAAGTGAGCTTCTGGCAGAGCTCTGTGTGTTGTTTGCTGGAGAGATTTTGTGGGTCATGGATAATGTGTTTGGCATAATTTATCTCCAAAGTTCTGTGCCATCCCACTGAACTGAGAAAGTAAAGGAACATAACCAAGAGGGCAGATGTTTTATACCAGTGGCCCATTTAATAAGGCTGAAATAATTAAAGCTGTGTTGAGAAGAAAGAAAACCAACTGAGATAGCTTAAACACATCAGGTGGTTGAGCAGGTCTAATACAGTATAAAGAATCGTGTTTTGTTCTTTGTGATACACTTCTGCTCCAAAAAAGGGAAGAAAATAACAGAGCTTGGGAGAAGACTGCAAGGTTTAGCTCTTAAGGTTCTCAAATGCAGGAATATTCCAGATACACATCCTTGTGGCCCCCCTTGGGAGAGAGGAGTATGAAACAGGTCACTGATGCTGTTCTGAAGGGATGTGCCCGTGTCTCAGAGAGCAACTGGGGCACAGTCATGCACTGTCTATGAGAAAGTGCCTTTTCACCACTTGGGAATATCTTCAACTCTTTGTTTGTTTTGATTCCTGTTTCATTCATACATTGGCAAGCCATTCATAACCAACTCCTATATGTAGGTCTGTCCCTTATTTGCTGTAAAAGGTCAGCCTAGCCAGTCTCATTGCAAAAATCACGAGAGCCCTGCCCTGGGCTGGCTTGAGGAAGATGTTGGTCAGCTTGCTGAAGGTTTTTATGGCCTGTTTGCCAGCCCTGACAGCACAGAGTGAGGAGGGAGAAAATTAGGCTTGCACAGAAAAATTTAATTGTGGTTTCTTTTTGGTTCTGGATGCTTGACTTGGCAGTGCTGTTTTCCTAATGGAAGGGGTTTGGGGGAGTAATTTTATAAAACAAGTGCCATAAAGTGCACTCATATGCCTTCTCTTATTTGTGTAATGGTTTTTAGCAGTCTCTCAGTGTGGGTGAGGAGATGTGGTGTGAGGAAAGGGAAGCCTGCTGAGTACAGTACATGTGCAAGGAACAGAGTGTCCCTCTGGGGAGAGCCTTTAGTCTGAGAGTTACTTCCCTCTCTGAATGCATTTCTGTCACTGCAGATAAAACTTTTAAGTGTGTCTCTGCTCAAGGCAATCAGGAGAACCTGTTTGGAAGAATCAGAGTATGGCCATGAAGCTTTGCTGCTTAGGTAGGGTTTATTGATGCATTAAAAATACAGGCAATAGTGTGTGGCAATATTTAACTCTCACTAGTAGTCCTCACATTTGAGGTTGACTGTGTATTAACCTGTGGAAATGGCGGGGTTTTTCTGTGGTTCTTTCAGAACTGCACTAATCAGGTTTAGTATCTTTTTTTTCTCCCTCAGATGACTTTATTACACAGTAGCTTCACACGTGTTCATCTGGGAGCTCTGCAGAGGCACAGGACGAGGATCAGAGAAGTTCTGGGACTCCTCTCAAGTCCTGCTCAGCACAGCCAGGTTGGAGGAGGGCTGAGTAGAACCTCCCCTGATCAGCAGGGTAAATGTCAGGACTCATAGCCTGAGTCTTGGCTGCACAGCTGTGAGCAACTTGCCTCAGATTCCTAAGGAGAGGTTGTGAGAGCTGTGGAAAATGTCTGTAATAAAGCTGGGCAGGATAAAAAACTAGGATTGTTCTCTTGAGGCAGCAGCTGCAGGATTCAGGATGAAAATCACCTACAGTATACATTCCTGACTGTAAATACAGAGTTGGAAGGTGGCAGCTCCTGAGTCCTGAAGGTGCATTTCAGGGAGCTGCAGAAATTCCCTGCAAACCATGTGCTGGTAGAGATGCTCTGAGTATTGTATGTCTGCTGTGCTATGAAACTGCTCTAAGTTTCAGTGGTTTTGTGCATCTAAACCAATACATAAGTTATCTTTTTGGAGTTGAATATATCACAGAATCACAGAATAGTTTGGGTTGGGAGGGACTTTTAAAGATCATCCAGTCCAGTGCTCCTGCCATGAGCAGGGACATATATCCTGCTTGTGGAGTCTATTTGCAGTTGGCCAAAGTTGCCTGAATGGAACAGCTGAGAGGAAGAATTGCAAAATTATGGAGTGCAGGTGAACCAAATCTTTTGGCATGAAAGCCACAACTGAAGCAGAAAAGCAGAATAAAATCAGAGACTGAAAACAAACACATAATGCTCAGGTTTGGTTACTGGGCATTCAAGGTACGCAGTATTCCACTGGGGCTGACTGCTCACCAGGTGAGGAGAAAAGGGAAGGATTTCTACCCATTCAGAGGAAAATGTAGTGATGTAGGTCATCTGAAAGATATTCTGGTGTGGGAGCAGGAAGCTTTCATGGCTGAAGATGCACTGATGAAGGCTGAAAAGGCTTTTGCAATCTGTCAGGGGAGCAGTACATCTAAGGCAACATTAAAGTTGCTGTAGGATGGGCCTTGAGGTGAGCTGCAACCAATTTGACTTAATCTATTACAGTTAGGAAAAGGAAAATTAGTCTCTGTAGAGTAGGAAAATGTGGACTTGAATGCAGAGGTTGAATTATTAAAGGAACAAGAACAGAATGGAAGTGGAAGAGCAGAAGAAACATAGTGCAGAGTGGTGTGTGCTGCAAAAAGCCTGTGTTCAGCATCTGTGATGAAGGACGTACAAAAGGCTAGACAATAAAACCTCCAGCTGTGCAGTTACTTGGCAGTGGGAAAAAAGCTTAAGCAGCTTCCAGGCTGTAGTCTGAGGCAGAATTGTGGATTGGATCATTCAGCCTTCTCGAGGAGTCTCCTGGTCTTTGAAAAGAGCATTGCAGGAAGAGCAAAGTGTGGATTTGTCAGTGCAGAATTTAGCCCAGAGACCTCAGCCCATGGGACTGAAGGAGAGGTTGTTGGTTGAGTCCAGATCCCTTTGCTGTGAATATACCAAAATACATGGAAGAGCCATTTCCTATCTCTCCCCAAGTTTCTTTGTTCCAAGACTTAGACCAGTTCTCTCCTGCTAATCCACGTGGGCAAAATGGGAGAAATTGCAGGTGGGTGCAAGATAAAAACCTAACTCTGCCAGAAGCAGCTGTCACACCATGTGAGTGGGAGCACTGATCTCTGGTGGGATCATGGACACAGGGAGTGGAGGGCAGTGAAGCTGTGCTGCAGACTCTGCTTTCCCTGACACCACCCGTGCTGCCTGGAGGAGCTGAGAGTGGACATACAGGAGCCCCACAGAGAGCACAGTGGCTTTTAGGTTGAAAGAATTAGGGAGCAGAAATGGAAAATTAGGAAGGTTATGCACTGATAGTGTTTGGATTGCAGCCAGATGCACATTACTTAATATTCACTATTGAAATAGTCAAAAATTTAATGTATTAAATATGGACTCAATCTTGAATGAGCAAAGAAAGGCAAATGGTGAATATTGCAGATGGTAAATGGTAAATATTATTTGTGGATCTCTTTGACTAAAGTGAGATGTGTTTGGTGTAGAGTAATTTGGGTAAATGATGACACAGAATGTAAAGAAAAGGAGTGTCCCTTCTGCATGAGGACAGGAAACTTCAGCCATTGGAAAAGTAATGGAAGATTCTGGGAAATCACTGTTTTGTAAGAAAGATGTGTGCTGAGGGAGTGGTAAAGTACAAACAGCATTTGGGGACATGTGGCTCAGTCCCCAAGAATTATACATTTGTGTGAAAAGGTACCACCAGCTGTAAGTGTAGAAAGAGCTTGTGGTGCTTTGGATCAGGAATAAATAATAGAATTTAGAATAGACCAAAATACAAAGACCAATATTGGAAGAATTGTTTTAATTGATTTAGATAAAACTTCAAAAGATTGAATTAAAATCATGGTAAGTCAATATCCATTGTTAAGTTCTTGTGGTTTATTTTACAGGATGATGCTACCAGCATTATTGGCTTGAGGAGAAGTAGCTCAGTGTAGAAAGGGTGATGCTGATTTCAAGCAAGAGTGTGGCTGTAGAGGGATTCCAGAAAAGGTGAATAAAGCAGAAGGGAAGAGGTTTGAAATGGAGGAACATGAAATACTGACAGTACTTTAGTAAGGAGTTTGGAGAATTGTGGCATTTAATGTGTATGTGAAAGAAAAATTGCTAATGAAATAGTGCAATCCAAGTGGGGTAGGGGTGACACGAAAGGAAAATTGTACAGCTGAGTGTTAGAGGAGGCTTGTGAGTGTATGAAATTAAAATTAAAACTCCCTCCCTCCCTCCTCCCCACCTCCTTGCCCCCACCTCCTTCCCCCTAAGTATGTATCTTTGAGATTTTCAATGTTAACCATGACTTCAGTTGATAAACACAATTACTTTTTATAAAGCTGGCTGTAAAAGGAATACCTCTCATTAGAATAAAGGAAAAAATGGTAGAGGCATCTGTAGTGTAGTCACAATATCAGACATCTTAACCATGAAAGGCATTTTTCTGTACAAGCTGCTAGAGTTCAGAGCAAAGACTTCTGTGATGAGTGTGTGCCAAGGAAACAGGATGATTCTTGGTAGTTATTGTTCTTCCCTGGCTGTAGAACACTACTGTAACAATTATTTGTACTAAATACAAAGTTAGCTGCTTCTTGAAGGGGAAAAGTGGAACCAATGGGTATTGAGTAAATAGAGAGCAGACATAAGCAGATGATAGCATTATTTAAGCTTTACTGGCTAGAATATTGGCAAAAAAAAAAAAAAGAGCAAGAACTTTGTGCCTGGGTAAAATTAATGCCTGACAAAGGTGGGGGGTTTGCTCAGGGAATAGCTTCATCAAATTAAAAAATAATACAAGTAGTGATACTGTGATTTTTCTTCAGTGATAACCATAGACATTAGAAATGACGAGCTGCAGTGATGACACATGAATTTACAAAGAATGCCACTGCCATGGAATTTTAGCTGAAGACATCCCTTGATTGCATAAAAAAGCTTTTGAAAGGAAAAAAAGTCAAATGTTGCTTATAGTCCTAAATAGGAAACAAGCATAAATGTAAGTGAAAGCTGCTTATGCAGAACTAGTGCAGGTCATTACATGCAGTTCCTCTAATCTTTGGCACTGCAATTAATAACAGTTTTGATGACATATCTCACTTATCAGTAAATCACCTGGCTACTAACAGGAATAATTGTATCAACACATCAAAACCTTGATTGCTTTCTGTGCTGTTTGTTGCCATCACAAAGTGCTGATGTTTGTTTGGGTTATGACAGCCTGCACTGACTGCCAAATGCATTCACCCAGGTAAATAAAAGTGTGTGTGTGTCAAACAAATCTGTACCTCTGTTAGAAGATCACAGACCAAGGAAAATGTTTCTGTTACTGCGCAGCAAGCATTAAACATCAGTGGAATCCAGTTTGTGCTGATGTATTCATAAATATTTATTAAAGTAGCAGTTCTTGGGGACCATTTCTTATGGAATGCCAGAGGTACTTTGCAAATCCACCTTTGAAATAATTTGTAAAATTGTATGTTTTGAGATTTGTTTCCTTATTGTTTGTGTCATGGCAGGGTGCACAGGATCCTGGTGACTGTGACAACTTATACAAAGTCAGGTTGAGATAAAGGGGTTGTGACAACCTGTGGCCAAGGCAATGGTGCCCTGCTGCTCCTGATGGACAGAAGGTACACTGGTTATATGCCAAATTGTGCTGATTCCTGGACATGTATGTGGAGTGACTCAACTTTTCCCTTCTTTTTTAGAAGATCACTTGAGAAATTGTATGGAATTCATCTGCTGAACAGTGTTGTTTTTGTCAAGTCAAGATGGATTTTTATAAAATGCTTCAGATTTCTTACTTTCTGCATGAGGGAAATAATTTATTGCATGTCCTTCCCCCTCCCTTCCTGACTGACTCCAGAGTGGTGCACTCTGGTTCTTTGATGCCCTGACTGCCAACCATTGCCAACAATCTTGGCAAAAAGAACAACAAAAAGAATTTCCCCTCTGTAGCTGTGTGTCCTTGTTCCCCTCTTTGCCCTTAGTGCCATCTCTGTTTTTCTTTCTTGTTCTTGTGCTGTAGCAGCCATGGGACCCCAAGGAGATATTTGTGTGTTGAACTGTGAAATGTTTTCATGCATATTCCAGCTGATCCTTCAGCTCAGCCCTGCATTATTTGAGCAAAGCCCATGTGTAGCTTTTAATAAAAGGTTTAGACATCATGAGTTACTTCACCACCTAATTCTGGGTTTAAATGTTTGTGTTCAAGCTAAGAACATATTAATCTGATCATGGCAAATAAAAAGCACATCTCAATTCTTTTAAAAATACCTCCATATTTTGGGCATGAATTTAAGTTCTTAAGTTTTAGAAATCATCTGTTGCTAAAGTAAAGCCTGGGAAAAAAAGGATCAAAACCATTTGTTAAGCAAATATAATTTTCCAACAGTAAATGGATTCTGTCACCTGAATTGAGATATACTGCCTGAAACTAGTTCCCTGATTACTTTTAACAGTTTATGAAGGGTTCTGACTGGTTATTTGGATTTTTCTTCCCTTGCAGCTGTGAATTAGATGAAAAATTCTGCAGCTGAACATAACATTGTTTTGTCACTAGGAAATTCACTGCTGGCATTGAATTCAGCCTGGAAAAGTAAAGAGGTCACGACACAACATCTGTTTTGTGGAGAGCACAGTTTTTACCACCAGTAATACTGCAAACACTGGAGTGGGAAAATATAACTCCAGAGCCAAGATGCTGCAAAGTTGCCTTTTTGACCATTGTTTTATGGGCTGTGTTAGCTGGATTTCCCCTCGCGTGTGTGTTTGGAAGGTAAGTTTGAACAAAATGCTCATGCTGCTCAAACATAAGGTGGAGCTGTTTCTTTGTGATAGAATTTCCACCTCATCCCCTCCACGTCTCCCTTTCCCCCCCTCCTTTCCACATTTTCAGTCTTGCCAGTGATTTTACAGGCAGTGTGCTGAAGGCATGTGACTGAGGTTTGTTAAACTCCTCTGATGATTTACATTTGCTCTTGGGTTTCATTTTTAGCTAACACAATCCATATGAGATGTTAGGGGATCGCACCCTGCACTTAGCTGTGGTTAATCCTCCTCACTCTATTGCTGATCTGAGCTGACTGGAATTCCCACACCATGCTGCCTTGGTTGTAACTGGGGTAGCTTCCTTACCTCTTCCTTGGGGTCATGGACTTCGTGTGTCAGTGACAAAAATAATTTAAAACAATTTAATAATTATAAATATATTTAATAATAATTTTTTGTCCACTGCATGTTGCCCTTTCTATATTTTAACTAATAATTTCGAGTTGTAGTTTCTAATGAACATTTTCTGAGGGCAGGAGGTGTTGTGACATCCTTGGAAGCAACTTTCAGAGTTAAGAGTTAATGTTTTACAGTGGCTGCCTTGGCACCTGTGGCTCTCTGAGCTACTGACCCTACTGTAAGTATCACATTCTGTATTTCTCTGCTTTGGAGGAATGATTGGAAGTATGGATGCAGTGTTCCCATGGGGCAGTCAGAGACTGCAGCTGCTGGCAGCTTCCAGGAATGAGCACCTTTCCCCTGTAAAACCTCTCATTTTTTTGTTTGTTTGCTTTTCCTTTGAAGTTGCTTTCTCCAGGTCCTGACTTGCAGAGATTCAGGCTCTTATCCTTCTTGCTCAAAGCCAACTCCTCAATCCTTCCATTTTCTGGCTGGTGTGAAAGCCTCAGTTGTGGATTTCAAAGCTTTTTTGTGAACTGGATGTGTCTGTGATTTGACTGGGAGACAGCCAGCAGCTCAAATGTGAAATTCACTTCTGGTGTGTAGCAGACAGTGTTACACAGCCCTGAGAAAAAACCATCATCACACACACACAAAACAACCCCTTGGGATAATGAAGGTTTCTTTATCCTCAGGTTTTGCAAACACTCTGGGTACTGATTAATCATCTTCTAGCTGCTCTCAGAAGTAGCCCCCCCTAAATTCACCTGCAGCCAGTGGGACAAAACCCTTTTTATGAGGTCATTCTTCTCTCCTCCAGCTCTGTAATGGAAAGGTTGACTCACCAGCCCCAGCCCTGGAGAACTAGATAGGATATCTACAGTGCCATTTCACTTTTGCAGCCCTGTTATGCCACATATTAGTCAGAGTTCATTTATTTCATTAGTTTACTTTGTAAAGCAATTACATAACTGTTACCACAATAGGACTAGAACAGTGTTTCACATTTACTAAAATAACTTGGCAATTAATTTCAAATGATCTCTGTGCAGTAATCTCCTACATATAATAGAATTATTCAGATGTCTATGAACATTTTACATGCAGTATTAGAGTGAGTTAGATCAATCAAAAATTAATTGCATCCAAGGCATCAGGATAGCCTTCTGGGATCAGCTGAATGCCAGTATGTCACAATAAAGTCATAATAATTGATGTAGCATTGAATTGTGCCTTCTCCCTTATAATGGCAATTTTATTAGCTGAGCAGGCTAGGTGGAAAACTGAAAAGAAAAGAGAAATGAAAGTAAGTTAAATACCAGCTAGTAGCCATTAATTTTGATTTAATTCTGTGCTCATGTGGTTTATCATCCTGACATTTTCTGTATGCTTAAAAAAGCTTGTTTTGCACAATTGCACTTGCCCCGTGCTTCCTATTCAAATATATGTAGAGAAGAATGGAGTATATGGCTGAGCATTCAATTCAAGCTGTCAACCTAAAATATTTCTTCTGAACTTTGATTTGATGACTTGGGCAGTTAAAGTGAAAAGTATCTCTCCTGGTAAGTGTTTGATTTTTCCTGGGCTTTTTTCTTTCTCAAGGTGTGACTCTTGGATGATTTGAGTAATAGAAGTAGAGTGCAGATATCAAAATATTTAATAATTTCTTGTCTCACTAGCAGATTTCTTCTCTTTATTTTTTAAAAAATTCATAAACCAGGACTATTGCTGTATCACAGCTACTGAAGAGCTATTGAACTGAATTAATACTTTTGTCTTCTTTGTCTCTGGGTATTGGGGAACAAAGAAATTCCTTAACTTCAAATTCAACTACAAACTTTTTAATGTTTTCAGAGAATCTGTGAACTAGATGAGAGTTTGTTTTCTTTATTTGAAAAGCCACATTGACAGTGAGTAGGTATAGAAAGATATTTGAGTGAGAAGGCAAGCAGGGGTGGTGAAGGGAAAAATTGCAAGAAAACCACACTGTTGCCTTGGGTTAGGGGGAGGTGGGTGGGAGCTGTTGTTTTGTCTTATTTTATTGCACAGGGACCTGAAAACAGATGGTGAAAATAGTTAAACACACTCAGCTTGGTAGAGCTGTAGCTGGGTATTCAGATGGGAAAAACATTCAAAAGTGAAATGGAAATCCAGATCTACAAAATTCTGAACTGTCAGGCTTCATGAGTAATGCAAGAAAGTGATGTAAGAGTCTGGAAGACACACTGGTGCCTGAGAGCTGGCAAAGGGAGCAGTGGAGATTCATGCAGGACTAGAGGACGTCTCGTGAGTGCACATAAAGTGACTTTTCCCCTGAGAGTGTGCCTGTGTTAGCAATGCTGTTGTATCTTGTTGTCCCTAGTGCTTCATCTACCCATCTTGCTGCTACATTCTTAAAAGCAAGAGCAGACTCAAACCTGCAAAGCTGCGGTGCTTGTGGACAGGCAGGAAAATGAGTGTTCCCTCTGAGTGAGCCCCAAATTGACTGGATTCAGCTTGTCAGTGGTGGAAGGTTGAAGACAAATGTGAAAGTCTTTGGACTTTCTTCACAAGAACTGCTCAGATCCTGATAGATCTATTTAAAAGCACCTGAATATCAGCAGAGAGACTGTTGCCAGCTCATTCCTGCAGGGCAAAGCCAAGGCAGTAAGTGGAGACTTGATGGTGTGACTCCCAGTGATTGAGCTATTGTAGCATGTGGGTGACTTTGCAGATAAAGCAACTTGACCAGGGCATTTCATCACTACAGAGTTGACAAAATTACATTATCAGAAAAGTAGGTAAAGCATAGAAAGGGGCTGAGGAGGGGAAAAAGGGTTTGAAAGATTAAAAACCCCCATCCTTTTCAGGGCTGGAATTTTTCAGCCTGCTTTTAAGCAGCTGAGTTTGATTTGTGAAAACAGCCAAACTAAGGCCAGTGTAGCTGGCCCAGTCTGGTACCAGCTCAGCTCTCAGTGGGCTGGGTTCATCCTGGTTTTCAGGCACCTGAAATGCCTGAACTGGGCTGAGACCTGGCCCCTGCGACCAGCTTGCTGCTCAGCCTAATTCTGCACTCTGGCTCTGGAATGCCAGCCTGGGTTGGATGTGCTTAGACTGCAGGGTGCTTAGATTTGCCCTTTAATTGGTGACACAGTGACAGATGGTTGTACAGACAGATATTTGCTATATATGTGCAAGAATGGGAAGGGTTTGTGACAGTCTGTGGGGATCTGAAGGGCAGGAAAAAGGAGGAAGAGGTGAGATAGGTCAGCAATGTATGGTTTGCATATGGTAAAAACACAACAGTTGGCAGGAATTTTTCCTAAATTATAACTTTCTAATTTGCTCCTTATTTAAATTTATCTGGAACAGATATATGTGTGGAAGCGACAGCAAAGCCCTCAAGTTTGAGAGGCAATAAAATTAGCTGATGTAAAGATGCAGAACATGCTGTAGATCATGTAGCTGCAATTCTGTGATGGAAAAATCTGTTCCCTTTTCCATTTACTGATTGTGGATTTTAACATGCTATAGGTATTATACAAATACTTTTTTTAATGCTTAAACCCAAGTTAAAAAGGGTGGGGGGGATAATTCACTGGTGTCATAAGGATATTTGGTCTCGGCAGATGTTGCCTGCCAGACTTTCTGATTAAATCTACCCTTCAGGACTCCTAATTTGAAATGAAATGCAAAATTAAGGCCTGACAGAAATATTTCTCACAGTCAACAGATCTACTGTGTGATTCTGAGCAGAATTTCTCTCACTAAGTTTCCTTTTAACCCAGGTGACCTGCAAAAAGGCTTTGTGAAGCACATGGCATCAACAAGTGGCACTGAATACTGAAGAGCCAGCTCAGCCTTTTAAATACAAATCAGTGATTCCTAAGAGTAAGAACTGAACACTTGTGTGTGTGTGTGTGTGTGTTTGGCTTCTTCTTGGATGAACTGAAATTGAGTTTATCTTTCATGCTTTGAAATTGTGTTGATCTTTCCCTAACTGGAGGCATCTCATTTCTTTGCTGGGGAATTTGGGGATATCTCTTTGCCTTTTTGTGCATCTCTGGGTCATTTGTCACAACTGCTGTGTTTCAGCACAGTTGAGGTGTTTTAATGGCTTTAACCTGATTACCCTGCAGACAGTTTATTATTTTCTGTTATTTTTCCCTACCTTCCCTTTTCCTTTCTGTATTTCTCCTTTCCTTTCTCCCTGAGAGCTGCCTTTTCAGTAGTTGGTTTGCTTAAACCTGAGCCATTGATTTCCCTTGTTCTCTTCATGTTTTTCTGCCAAGTTCTGGGTCCTCTTCTACTCTTGTTGTACAAGATTTTACTGGTTGTATCCTCCAACACAAAAAAGTGAAATTAATTTTGTTAATTAATGCCTAACTTCTTGTAGTAATGAAAGGTTTATTAGATTGCTTGTAATTTATTTCTCAGTCTGAAGAGAATCTGTTATTTGACTCAAACTTTAATAATATTTGAGTGATTTAACTAAGCTATTATTTGTGAACTTCATTTGTACAAGTATGCTTTGCTCTTTACTGGCAATACCTGGGAGGATCTGCATTTTTTTTTCCATTTATGTGATCTGATTTATAGTTGTGAAGTACAAAGGGTTTTTTCTCCCCTAAGGTGTGCATGTGTAAACAGTTCTCAGTCAATTATGAATTTCTCTACAGAATTTTGGTTTTTCCTAAAATTACAGGGAAAGCCTAGTGAAATTTTGGGCTCCCCAAATCCACTCCCTGTCAGGAGTGTAAGGTGCAGCCCAGGATCAAGCTGGCATTGGAATTCAGTTGATTGATGTTGCTTCTGTTCCTCTCCTGAGTATTTCTCTCCCAGTTTTTTTTGTTACAAATTTAGGGCTACTTTGAGAGAACCAGGAGTTCTGAGAACACTCCAAAAATTTAGCTTCCTACTGCAGCATTAAATTTTTGTAGTTCTATATTTGTGAACAAGACTCATTAATGTTTTTGTCTTACAGTAACTGGGGGAAAAAAGTGGTTTTCAAAAGAGGAATACTGGAAAATAGCTCCATGGGAGCCCATCCATCTGCTTCCTGTAATCGTGGGTTGCATTACTGCACATAATGCTCATGTGCCTGAAGCAATGCCATATTACAGCAGCAAAAATAACAGCAATGTCATTTTAATAGTTACATAGAAGTATTTCCCATAGAAGAGGAGTTATTCTTAACATAGCTGGTTGGGGTTTTTTGTCTTCCATGGTTCTCCAGGGCAGAGCTTTTGTGATGTTAATAGAGCTGGGTGTTGTCTTCATGTTTTAAAGTTGTTCATAAACATATACTCAAAATGCTGTCTTCATTGTATACTTGTTCTATCAGCCTTCTATTTATTTTCTACAGCTGAAAATAAAAGCAGCTCTATATGTTTAATTGTAATAATTCTGTGTTATTCTGTTAATTGTTGTATGGGGGTTTTATGGCTGTTACTGAAGCACCTGATAGGAAGGAAATATTATTAGTGACTAATGAATGAGGCTGCTTTCTTCATCTGCAATAATATTTTCATGCTTCTCCAAGTATTTCTTCATCTACATTTCTTTTCAAGGTGCTTTAAAGATGTTCTGACTTCCTTATTTTTGGTATAGACTTTTTATTCAAATTAATTAAGTAGCAGTAACTTGGCATCTTCAGTGAGAACAGAAACCTCTTGGGCTGGAACCTTCCAGTCTCTACCAGTCCTATTGCAGGAAGATCTTAGCTGAGACTTGATGCTTTTATACAAGGCATCACTATTTGAAAATACGTTTATTTCCACTTTCTGAAGGTGAGATATTCAGTGATGAGCTTGCCCCTTGTGGGAGGGGCGATGCCAGGAGTCCTTTTGTGTTTACAGCTCTCGGAGTTTGCAGCGTTGGTGGAGCGGGAGAAAAGATAAACCCAATTCCATTGCACTCCTTTGTTCTGCCAAAAGATGGAGTAAATGATCTACTCAGCTGATCGTGCTGCTAATTGACTTTCTGGGCAGCCAGGAACTTCTCCACGAGGAAAGAAGGTTTGCTCCGAGTGTTAAAGCTTCGTCCTTCTTGTAATCTGTGCTAAATGTAATGAGGCAGTTCCTCTTAATGAGTTGACCAAATTGCTTGGTAACAGACGGGTTGATGACAAATGGGTTAATTTGTAGTCTTATCTAATCAGTTTTTATTTCAATTATTTTGTCTACTTATGTGTGAAAGGGTTCTTTTAAAACAGTCCTTTCACCTCTTGCAGAGAAAAGAAGTATCTGCATTATTGGTCAAAGCAGTCCCTTCTACAAATTCAGGGGTCCTCATCAAATCAAACTAAAAATAGTATTGGCATGCCCCAATTACAAGTGGAAAAGCTGGCATTTTCAGTGATGCAAGCTTATTTTAGGCAGTTGCTATGGAACACTAAATTTCTTTGGCAAATAACCACGTGTGCTGTAAGCATGGCTGGATATATATTGTCTTTTTCTGCAGATTTTCACCGTCCACGCTGAAATTACCTGTTGGATTCTGGTGATGAGCTTCTGCCATCAATTACACTGCCATGAAAGCAATAAGCTTTGGTTTTTGTCACTGTATTCACCTCACCCAGTGTCTGTCTTTGTGCCAAAGGATTGTGTCTAATTGTTCCTCTCAGGTACCCACCGAGTGACTTGACACAATTACCAACCCCTCGAGTTAGGGGCTGCCAGTCTGAACCACTGAGTAAGAAGTGCTGGGAAGACTAATCAGGATAAGTTGAAGGAGGCTGAAATCACAGGAGACAGACTGTGCAATTTAGATTCATCAGGTAAATGAACTACAGACGTGTGTTGTGGGTAAAACTGGTCCCAGAGTGGCTTTTTTGCGTGGTAGCACCATGGTGATTTTCCAAAGGTGCAGCATGGTGAGCTGTTGTTTTCACAGCAGCCTTTGATACATGTGTTGCATCTAATGCCTTGTGTCTTCCATTGCTTAAACTTTATTTTCCCCCAGCAACCTCATTTATTTGTAGGAATCTCACCTGTACAAGTGGTCTCATTTGACTGCTTCCAGATGATCCTTTTTTCAGCCCTGACTTTGTAGCTCTTCAGAGAATTGAAAGATGGAGGACTACTTTTAACTTTGAACATTTCCAATAATGCAGATTTTCGCCTTTAAATGTCAGTAACTTGCAGCATTGGAACAGAAGTGAAATGCCTGGTGGGTGGCATAAATGGGGCAGAGAGGTTAAAAGACTTATTTGGATGTACTTGGTAAGTCTGTGTCAGAGTGCAGTCCAGAGCAGTGTTTGGATTTTGTAACTATTTCAGGTTACAGATGATTCTATTATCAACCTCCCAGTATGAAATCTTAGACATAACTCCTTGATTCTTTTGTGTCCTACAAAAAAACCCCACAAAAGTAAGCACTTAATAGATGATAATGTGGAATGCAGTGTGGGAAGGTGAAGGAATAACATCACCAAATTGGAAGGTCGTTTATGATGATTCAATGAACTTTGCATATTTTGGGCATTACAAACTCTGGCAGCTCTAACTGTGTCTTACAAGGCTTTATTCAGCTTTCAAGTGCATTTATATAACTTTCACCCATTATTGTAAAAAATGCAAGATATTCTAGCTAGATCACAGGTTCACAGGAAGAATGCTCACACTGAGAGGATGAGGAGGAGAAAAGCTTTGATTTGACACATGGTGATGAGTTTTTACTGGAATGGAGTCCTTTGCAAAGCCATATTTGCATATTGCACTGTTCTCAAAATAAAAAGGACTCTTGGGCTTGCAGCAGTTCCTATTTGAAATACTCTGACTTTGTTGCCTATTCTATATAAAGCATAACTATCTGGAAGAACAAACTTAAATGTTAATGAATTCAACTGCTTTATCCTATATGTATTCATTTTAGGAAAATTGGAAGGTGTGAGCTGAAGGGAAAGGGAGTTAAGGGAGCAAAAGACATGCTTTGTGTAAAGCAGTTGCTTCTAAAAGTAGATTTTTCTCTTCAGGTCAAAGTACTATTTCAGAGGCAGTCAATATGTGTAACACACAGGTTTGCTCCTCCACTGCTTAAGGAATGTCAGTAAATAATCTAAAATCTGATACTGTTGAGGCGGGCAAGGTGAAGCAAATTTAAATTTACAGGACACAAAGCCAAACATTTGTGAAGAATTGTTGCCAATCCCGTGGTGCTGTGAGGTTAGCCTGGTGCTAACTCTAATTGCTCTTGCCCTGGGATTTAGGATGTTGAATTGCATGGGAAAATTCTTCCAGTGTGGAGATGACCAATGTAATATCTGCAGCTTTAGGGTCCCAGTTACTGTAGATGTTGAAAATGTGCTTTTCCCCTGACACCTCAAGTGGGGATTTAAACAGTTCCCATTTAAACAGTGGGAAGCAGATTTAATACACTGAGGTAGACCAGAGTATGGGAAACTCTCTCTGAAATCCCATTGTTTTACTTCTGCTCTGTGTTTGTTTTAGCTGTGCTGGGAGCTCTCTACAAGCTCTGCTACACCATTTTACACCATTTTACACCATTTTACACCGTTTTACACCGTTTTACACCGTTTTACACCGTTTTACACTGTTTTACACCGTTTTACACCGTTTTACACCATTTTACACCATTTTACACCATTTTATCTGTGGTAGGATGCAGGGGTGCTGCTGAATGCTTGCTGTTGAAATGGGCACTGTGCAAGAAGCAAGTGGCCCGTGGTGTCTGCTTGTGTGGGCACAAGGACTTGATTTAAAAGTTATCCATGGCTGTATTGGTGATAAAGACAAAGCAGGAGTGGTGTCACTTCATTAGTTGTTTACACCACACACATAAAATGTTCATTTCTTCACATGCATTGGCACAAGGCACTGGACAATCATAAGACTGTTGGCATAAATATCTTTCTTTCAAAGCATTTTAATGCTCTTAAGTAAATTGACTTGAGATATAGGATTAATCTGCAGTGTGAGCACTCAGAAGTTTGTCAGAAACTCCAATTAAAGGCATTCTCTGACCTCTTTACAGAGGAAATTGCAAACTGCACGTATGAGTCTCTTGGTTTTAGTTTCGTTTCTGGATGTCCTCCTCTTTGAGCTGCTGAGAGCAGGCAGAGTCAAGCTGCAGCTTTGGTTCTAGAGTGTGTTAAAGGGGATTGTTTCATCTCTCACTGTAGCATAAATCTACAGCTGAAAAGAAGCCCTTTGTGGTATAATCACACACACCTTGATTATATTTTACCTGTTTTATCTGATCTTACGCCTATTGAAGTCACAAAACTGTCTTTGAATTAAAGTGTATTTAAACTTTAAAATAAGTTCTGGCTAAAATCCTGTGTGTATATGTAAATATATCTTAGAGATTAAAAGTTATCCTATTGGTGTGCTGCTTTTTAAAAGCAGCATTGCAATGCTGGCAGTGCACTTTAAATTGAGGTATGTGTTTGTGGCAAGGCTGAGTGAACTCCCACATCTGTCTTTTAAACCTAAAATATTGACAGTAATGTAATCAAAGTTCTGTCTTTTTATAGAAGGTTTCCTGAGGCTGCCTGTCAGAAACCTATTAAATCTGAAAAAGAAACAAAACCCTACTCTGCTAAGGCTGGCTTAAATGATTCAGAAAAATCCGGATCTCCACTGAATCTCTCTCTTGACATGAGACTAACACAGACTCATTTTTTCACGTTTCTTTCCTTGTGCTTATTTTTTCAGCATTTAAAGAGGAGAATGTACTGGAAGACCTTAGAGCTTTTAATGGCTTTTTCCTCCCCCTCCTCTTTCTCTGTGCTCTGTTTAAAACCATCCACTGGGGCTATTCCTGCCAGGGCCTTCTGTAGTTAAATCTTTAACTTTCTTCATGTAAAGACTACTTTTCTTAATGAGCTGACTTTTTAAACATATGGATTTGTTTGAAAAAATTCAAAATAAACAATTGGAAGTTTTTTTAAAAGCATATTACCTTAATTCCTAGCTACAGTGTGTACTTAATGGTGGGACTAGGGGCATTGATGCACGTCTTCCAGTCAGCTGACCCATGAACCTTCATGTGCTGCTTTTATTCTAGCCAGGGATACATTTAACCTCCAAAGTGTCTGATATGATCATCACAGAAAATCGTGCTATTCTTTTAAGTTTCTGTCAATTTTTCTTGGGGAGAAGACTCCATTTGCAGGAGTACCTGTAAATAAATATGAAATGTTTGTAAATAGTCTTTTCTTTGCTCACTTGTGGCTTCTAATTTTCAAGATATTTCTAGCTGAAAGCCATCTTACAGTTGGTTGCTCAAACTAATTGCAGAAAGTGCTTTAAAAAAAAAAATAAACCCAGTGGGGTGGCTCCTACTTCATCTGGATCTGCCTTGCTACTCATGACATCTCAAAAACCCTAAAAGGAGTGTCCATTCTAGTCACAGGCAAAGTTCTCAGAGGTGCCTTGTGTTAAAGTCTCGGGTTTGTGAAGGTAGGACTGGATGCTGACCTTCCCAAGTTATTAAAACTCTCCACTGTTCTTGATGTTAAAATGAAAAGTTAGTTGACTGTTGTGCCCAGGTGACTGGCCATGAGTACACCAACTCTGCTCCACCTTATTCCTGCCTATCTTGCAAGTGCTTCAAGCCTGGGACTCGTTGGCCTTGTTTTCTTTTGTACTCTGATCTCAGAGCCTCCCGTATCCTCCGCAGAGGAGGGAAGCTGAACTGGTAATGAATCACTGGTTTTCTCTCACAGGGAGTTATTTAGCTCAGGTGTTTCAGGAGGGAGGAGGACTCAAGGAGTGTTCAGTGACCTTCACACCCACCCTGCCATGTGGTTTAGTGTTGTCTGTGCTTCCAGAGGGCTCTGCCTGGTGACTCCCCAATGGTGACACAACCCTTTGAGTTTCCTCTGTGTGGTATTTTTGGACAGCCTCTCTCCTGCAGGTGGAATGTTTTATCTGTGTCAGGAACATTCCCCATGTGTAGCTGAAGAGGATTTTTTTGTTTGCCTTTACTCCCTGGCCCATTACCTTATTTTCCTCCCTGTGCACATGTGGAGGGACCCTCTCATGTCCTGTTTGTCCTGGATGTGCTCAAAGGGCCTCCACAGCCCCAGAGACAGAGCTGTGGGGAGCAGGGATGCTGTGAAAACACAACCCTTGACCTTACAGCCCACTGAGGGGCACCATGTAGAGCCAAAGGATGGGACATGTTCAGCTGGGTGAGGTGAAATTAATGCTCAAGGCAAAGCAGCAGGGCAGTGGTGGAAGCAGAAATAAATCACAAGCTGTCTGGATCACAGGTTTCATTGCTCTGTGTCCTTGCCTTCAATGTAGGTGATCCAAATTGACCAACTCAAGCATCACATCCAGAAAAAGGAACCTTTTCCCTTGGTTGGGAAGTTATGTGGCTGCTATGCAGAGAGCAATGTTTGCTATTAAACACAGAAATAAAGTTACATTACTCATTCTGCCACTTTTGTTACGAGTCAGTAAACAAATATTTATTCTGTTACCTTAGTTTCCCTAACTACCAAGTAGTGGCATTAGGACCACCTGGCTCTGCACCCGTTTGTTTTGTAGGCAAATTATTACTTTGTGGAAATATAATATAAATGAAACGTAAATGGCATAAATGAGATGTTATGAGTTTATAACAATATCTCCTGTAGACTCCTGTGGTGTCAAAGCTGCTGGTACTGTTTCTGTCTCCAGAGCTGAAGTAAGGCTGAGAACATGTTTGTTGCTTTAATGTTAATCCTGGAAAAGTAGTCACCTAGTAGTTCAACAGCAGTATTTTTCTATATATTAAAAAAAGCAATAACTACAAATAAACCAAGGAATGTTCTTAGTACTGGTAAGAGGAAAAATCTGATGTGGAAAATCATAAACCCTGGAGCTGATGGGCCATTTTCTCCTAGATTTGGATCTCTAATGTTTCTGGACTGAGACAAAATTTCTTGCTCTTACCTTTATTGTTCTGTTTTCATTACAGTGAATATCTTGATCTGCTTTCCTAAAACTAGAGGAAACCATTACAGCTTCTATGTGCACATTGATTCTCTGGGAGTTTGTGGCTGTGTGATTTAGGGTTGGGCAGCGTCTGCTGAGTAATTTTCTTCTTACTGTTCTTGTGGTGCAAAGGATGAAAACAACATTATGTTATGAAGAATGTTGAAAACTGTGTCTTCTAGGCTTGTTTTCTGATTTTTCATTAACTGCTCAGAGTATCCTGTAATGCTTCACTGAAGTCCCTTGCAGAATGCAGTTCCCACATGTTGTGAAGTGAGCTGTAGTGTGTTTGTTTGGCCCAGTACAGTCTAATTCAGAGTATCTTCCAAACCTGGGTCTGTTTTTAGCAGTGCTTGAGCAGGTGCCTAGAAAAATGCTTAAGAGCAGGAGAAGCACATAATAACACTTCCCTCAGTACTCCAGTGATCTACTTTATTTCTGAACCTTTGTAAATTTTTATATCCTAAGGGAATGAGTTCTACAATGTAATTACATATTGCAATTTCATTTGACATCCTATAGCTCTTGTATTATGAGAGTTATTGAACACTTTTTTCCTATCTAACTTTTCCCTGTCTTCTAATATTTTAGAAATCTTCATCATACTCTTATCTGCCTCTTTTCCAGATGTAGTACTGATATATTCTGTTTAGAGCATGCTTATTCCTTTGTTAATAATCCCTAGTATTTGATTTGATTTTTTTTAACTGCTAATGAAGCCTGAGTTGAGGTGTTTACAGAAGTGTAGATTGTGACTTCAAAATCTCATTCCTAGGTAATAGTTTCCAAGTCAATCACTCTGTGTGTAAAGTAAGGATCATCTTTCTCTGCATGCACTACTTTGAATTTGTAAGTGTAGATTTATCTGCTCTTCTATCAGTCACTCAGCACTGTCAGAACCCTCCACAAATCTCTGCAGACAAGTTATATTTTTATTATTATAGATGCTTTCTCAGCATAAGCAGAATTTCTCATCTTGGTATTCGCCCCTCTTGCAGATGATTTATGAATATGTTGAACAGTTTAGCCTTTAGCAGAAATCTGTGTTATGCATGATCTCTGCATGATTACTGCTTGAGCAGCACTGGAGGCTTCCTGGGTTGGGTGGTGAATTTATTTTTGTATTAGAAGGTGGATTTATTTTTGTATCATTGATTTGTGAACACTTAACCAATTTAATGTGTATATTTCTGTCCCTCACAGATTAGTTTAATGAGAAATTTCACCAATGTGTGTGATCAGAAGTCTTGTGGAAATCCAACAATTTCATATCAGGCAGAGATATCTTGTCCACACACCTGTGACTTTTTCCAAGAGCTCTCGTAGATCACAAATTTTATTTCTTCTAGAAACATTGCCTTGCCTCTTCCTCCATATGTTCTATTTATGCATGTGTCCTTAAATTTTCCTTCACTTCTACAGTTTTCCTGCAGCATAAGCCTGAGATTCTGGTCTGTATTCCTTTAAATTCTTTAAATTTGAGTGCTTTTAAAGATTGAAACTGCAGTTTGCTACCTTCAGTTTCTAACAGCTGCTTATATCCAAGCTATTGCATTTATTTCCCTTAGTACTCTGGTGTTTGATTTCTGACAGTACACTTCTGTTTGCTTGCTTCTACACAAACAAAAGCACGAGAAAATAAACCAGGTTTTATATTAGTTTAATGTGAACTGGATCAATACCAAAAAAAAAAAAAAAAAAAAAAAAAAAAAAAAAAAAAAAAAAAAAAAAAAAAGGTCCTGGGCTGTTGTGAGAGTACTGGGATAGAAATAATTGATGTGTACAGCTAGTTGGGACAAAAAGGGAGAAGCCCCTTATTCTTACTGAGAAACTATCCCATCCCACAGAGGGTATCTTTAAAATCAATAATCTGCATTGTCTCTGTGATCTAAGGAGGATTTTAACAGGCTGAGTGGATCCAGAGTCTTGGCATGGGCAGTGGATTATTGGGCAGGCACAAGCTCTGCTCTGATTGTAATGAGATGTCATTAAGAGGGAGAAAGAAGGAGTTGCTTTAAGTGGCCTGTGTGGGATCAGATGGAGAGAGGCCAAGTTCTCAGCTGTTTCTAGGACATCA
The DNA here is from genome assembly GCF_021018805.1 of Prinia subflava. NCBI lineage: Eukaryota > Metazoa > Chordata > Aves > Passeriformes > Cisticolidae > Prinia > Prinia subflava. Next base: position 17,052,747 of record NC_086260.1, read on the forward strand.
GTGGATTGTGTAGATTTGTGCAGAGCTTGATCCAGCTGCTTCATGCATGACCTCACCTCATGCAGGGTGCATGGCAGGACAGTTCAGCTGTGTGGAGTCGTTTTGGTCCATGCTGACTCCCTCAGTGTTGTGTTTGTTTGTGACATGTTATTTCTGAAGAAATTTCTTACCTGTGTCAATGTTGCTGTAACAGGAAAGTTTTTCCCCACCAAGCAGATATGCAGAGTGGAGTTAATTGTTTGCTGTGTCTGCAGCTACCTCTGCCAGCAGAGAATTGGATTTCATAGAAGAAAAAAAAAAAAATGAATGCTTTCCAAAGTCAATTCATAATAATTTTGGCTTCATTTCCCTTTACACTGGTAACTACTGTAGTTTTTCTCCTGTTCACAACAGTAGCAATGAGCAAAAATTAGGCCTTCCTATATATCTGTTTTCATTAAAAATGCATCCATTACTCCTTTTATTTATTCTGTTTGTGCTGCAGACAGAATAAATACTTGTGGTAAGCTATCAGAAGTCTAGATTCAAGTCACAAAGATGGAAAGAGTGTTGTGCACTGTGAGATACGGGCAATTGGTTCACATAATTTGGTGTATGAGTGGCTATTTTAGAGACAGATTTTGTATGTTTCTATTTGAGCTCTCTCTCAAAATACATAGTATATATGCACTTTATAGCAACAGAGTACTCTGGTAATATTTTGGCTATAGTATACACCAGGGAGTCAAAAAATACCTGTATTTGTTTGAAAAGAGGCTGGATATTTTTGAACACAGTTGAATTGGATTTTTTTAAAGCTTGGTAATGTTTTGAGTTCTTTTTAGACCTGTTTCTTTTTGCCCTGTTTGCTCTTATCAAGACTTTGTTCACCCAGCTGCTGAAATGTAATGCTAACACCTTTATAGGCTATGGATACCATTTAAAAACTCCTTTTCAGTTATAGAAAAGGACAGAACCATCAAGGGGAGAATTTAACACATTTAAAAAAAACATATTACAGGAAAAAAAACCCCTCTGTGCCCTTAATTAATTCTTTCTCGGCCTTATAATATATTATAATCCATAAGTCTGATACCTGCCTTGTGACAGAGGATGGTTTAGGGTCTGCTTGTCTATCTACATGCAGCGGGTTCTATTTTCTTTCGTATATCTGATTGCATTTATATTTTATGCAGTTAAAATGACAATTTACAGTTGGTTCAAGGCAAAATTGTACAGTCAAGTTTTGAATGTATTCAAGGACAGAGGCTCTACAGGGGAAGTGTTGGTGTGTAAATGTATGTGAGGTTCACAGCAGCACTTTCATGGCACCATTGCTGTGCCAGTGTAATTATGATGTGAAATAATTAGCATGATGTCATTGTGTGTCCCCAAGACTGAAGCTGCTGCTTTGAGTGTGGCCAGATCTCCTCCTAGTCCATCTGCTTCTGCTGGAATACATTTTAAGATGACAGCTATCTGCAATGCCTCTGAAATGTATTTGTTTCTAGAAAATGGGATCATGTTGGTGCATGTCACTTCTTAGATGGTGCTGTTATTGCAGCCCCCAGGAAGGAGTCTCTTACTTGCTTTGTACTGTAGCTGACTTCTTGTCCAATTCACTTTAACTTTTTGACCATACAGGGTTGTTTATGCTCCAGTCTGGGCAAATCTCAAGATGCACATTTACTGTGTAAAATGCTTAATTCTGTGTGATAGTATAGTAGGAAACCATCTGGAGATGCACTTGATACTTTCTTTTGAGCATAGATCTCTTCACATAGCACACATACTGAAACTTGATATTGCATGAGAGTCTATGCAGTGAGGCATTCATGCTCATTAGGACTGCATATTTCATAGAGGAATTTTCATAGTCAATATACAAAATTCAATCTTAGCTAGTTGTGCTGTCACATGTGCTTTTACCATTACATTGATTTTTTAAAAAGCTGGTGGTTATGTTTTCTGTTACACAGCCCCTTTTATCTAGTTTCTGTGTTTAATGAATTTGAGACACACAAGCATTTAGAAGTGTTATATTTAGTGTGCAATTGGTTGCCTGACAACAGAGATCAATCTTGTCCTTTCCCAGCAGAGATATGGGAATGTTCTTGCTGGTCTTAGGAATATTCATGCACTTACACTAAGAAAAGGGATCTGTCAGCAGCATATTACAAATTTCCATCTGGTATTTTCGGGTACCTTGTTAAGATGTACTTAATACTTTTTTAATAAAAATGAGGATTTCAAAATGGAGAATTCAAATGTAGGGGAACAGCAGGTTTACACCTGTGCTTGTCATTACAGAGCCAGGAGGGAGCCCTGTAGAAAATAAGTCTTCAGTTGTACAAGTGAAGGCTATTAAAGCTTGGGAATGTACAAAGAGAGAGAACTGACCCTGTTCAGGGAGGTTCTGGCCTGGTGTTCCTTAACTTGAAAGTCTGATTTAGCTTGATTTTGATATTAATTCAGTCTCTCAGCAGCTTACTGCTCTTCATTCTCACACACACAAAAGGTGAAAATGCTGTCTTCTGTAAAGTATTGTAAAGCCCTGCCCCATCAAGGACATTCAGACCTCGTGCTTTGAGCATGCAGTGGAGGTCATTGCCAGGCTGATTGTCTTGGTTTGGAAAGACAGGTACCTGTCAGGGAAAACTGGGGTTTCCCTTGGAATGGAGAATGTAAAACCCCCTCCCTCCAAATTATTATAATTTTGCAATTAGGAGCTTTCAGGTAAAAATATTTGAATAGGAATAATGGTCCTTTTATTAAGAATACTAAAAATGCAAATGTAGTAACACACACACACACAAAAAAATTAAATAATAATAATAATAATAATAATAATAATAATAAAATCTTTTGTTAAGTTTGTGGGGAACCACAAAGCTTTTGGTGGATGGTGAACTGATGAACAAGATGGTGTTTTACAGTTGATACATGAAAGAATTAAAAATAATTATGAAAAATGGAACTTCTTTTACTGTGCTGTTCCTCATCCCTTAAAGTGCATGAGGGAGGGAAAGGTTTTAATACCCCTCTGAAAAAAAAACAGAACTAGAACTGAACTTTCAGTTATCTTTGTGTAATATTTTTCTGCCATTGAGAAAATATCGTAGACCTTTTTGTTTATAAAAATTAAAAAGTGTGGGTTTTTGTTAAATCCAGTTCCTCAGTGCTAACATCTACATTGAAAAGTTCACCATCTTTATTAAGAATTTTGATTATTGACTTCTCATTCTAATATATGTAATATGAGGGTATCTCCCCTTACAGTGCTCCCAGTCTGTGGGAGAGTGGATTGTAAAAGAGTAGAGTGTGCTGCAGGCAATGTCACCCCTGCTAAGGTGCAGCTGTGCAAGACAGGTGACCATCATTAAAGCAAAAGGAGCAGGGATGCTCATTTGTATGGACCAATCCCAAAAGAGTAAAAGGGCACACAGGTGTTATGCATAAGGGAAAAGGGTACAAAAGGTTGTACTGGGGAATAATAAAGCACTGATGTTTGAAACCCTTCATGGTGACAGTTGTGTGTCCTCTGTGACCAGACTGCTGCTTATTCATGTCCAGGGGCTGTGCTGGCTTTGACACTTCCAGGACTTGTATCACCCAGGATCTGCTCTTTCCCAGTAAGTCAGTCTGAAAATTGAGAGTGGATGAGAGTGGTTTATTTCAGCACGTCTAGAGCTTTAGAAAAGTGTTCCTTAAATCTGTCTCATTTTGATAATTGCTTTTTGAAACTGTGATACTGACTGTAAATATCTCTGGTTTTGGTAAAGGGTCTCTGCCATGGGACTCATTTATTAGAGCAGTTGAAGGTTAAGTACATTAGGAGAGTTTTCAATGAGCAGCTTATTGTAGAAATTGATACTTTCCTTGGGATTTGAACTCTCTGTTGGTAAAAGTTTTAATCCCAGACCTTTAAAATGCCTTCCAAAATTATTACCATTTGAACATGCTGTGACAAAAGTTTATAGTCGCAAATGTGGAGCAGCATCAAGTTTTTCTTTAGGACTTCCACTGAGATTGGGTTACAGACTGAGGAGGATTTCCTCAAACACTGAGATCATCTGGTCTCTCTGTGCCTGGCAGAGACACTAAAGAGATGGGCCTGTTGTGCATGTACAGAGTGTTTTCTCTTTAATAGTTAAGTGCTTTTCCCCTAGACTAAGTATTGGTGAAACTAATGAAAAGGTGTTTAGTTATGAGTAGCAGCAATAGAAGTAACTTGTAGATCTGATTATAATATCCATTCCTTATTAGTATACCAGAGGAAATTTGTGTGAGGGGATTTCTCAGGTGCTGAATCTTTACAGAAGTGTGAGATAAGTATTTCTGTAATGGAAGTAATGTTTCTCTTGAAAATGTTATAGTTCATATGCTGCTTGATGTCACAGCCAGTCTTTAGCTAGACAAGATAAATTTGGTTGTAACAAATCCAATTTGGTTAACCCAGCTTGTTCTAGAAACAAGTCCCTGAGTAAATAATGGAACCCACACAGAGATTTGAGCTAATTATGGCCAGTGCAGAGAGCAGAAATATCACTGGTCTGGGGGCTGGGTGGAGCTAAAACTCCAATCAGTCAGTTGTCTCAGCCCAAAAGTTTTAAACTACTACACAAGAAAGATCCAAACAATAAAAGGTAACAGCTTGGAGACTTTGTTTGCAGCAGATTTGGATGGCAGCAAGTTCCAAAATGTTAAAACTAAGAACAACATGGAGGCCACTTTGTTCTCTGTAACTTTAGACTTCAACTTTATGGTGTGCAATGTTAAATATTGAACTGATTTTATTAAAAGCAATGCAAGTCTGCCTTACTTGGCCATTGATTGTATGATAAGGCGATAAAAAGGTACCTGAGTGGATCTCAGTAAATGCAGAAATGAACTGTAGGTGTACATCTGATACTCCAGGTAGTACTTTGGACCTGTAAGGATGATTAGAAACAGACAAAATGATCTTTTTCAGGAGACTGGATTCTTCCCTTTCAGGTGTATATTGAATACCCCAGAGGAATAGTTATTCTTTAATGCAGTCCCTGAAAGGGGAAAGTGATAATTTTAATTGCATTTTTGATTGTGATTGAACTTGGGTGAGCAGCAAAGTTGGCCTAAGTTTCTGTGTATGGTCTGTTTTTTAGAAGATTGTCTGTATATGCACACATTCAATATATATGTCATGGCTGAATATAGTTGTATCTATGGAAATGTGCATGAGTTACTCTATAGATGTGAGCTGTGGATTTTTTATGTGAGGGCTCAGTTAAGAATCTAAATATCATTGCAGGATCTGACACCCTAGACACAAACAAGAGCACCTATACCTTTGTGCTAACCTAGTCTGATGAAAATTATTCTTTCCAAGAGAAACTTGTTTAGCTTGTCTAGTAAAAGTTGCATGGACTTCTCTGCTCTATATAAGACCTCTGGGAAAGATTAAATTTGAAATCTAAAAAGCAAGTAATCTCTCAGTAATAAAGCACAGTCTGTAAAATGTATTCATTTATTGTTAGCTGTAGTACCAAACCTGTTGTTATACACTGGTCTATTTTAGGAAAAGAGAATTGATAATAAGCCCCTGATGTCAGTAGCTTCTGTAAAACCCAGAAGAAGGTTTTGTTTATTCTGCCCCTTTCACTGGCAGCTCCTGCAGGGAATGCTGTTGTCTCCTACTGGAAAGTGCCCTGAGCTCATAGACAGTTTTCCTCCTACCTCCTCTTATGATTAGGATTTGACAGAGAGGAAACAGTAATTTCAAAAGAACATGGAACATTTACATGTTTTACATCCTCTTTTGGATCTTCAGTGATTTGACATCCTAGGAAATAATTTGTTCCCACTCTAGATTTAGAGAGTAATTAAAAAGCATGATAAAACCAATGCCCTTCTCCACACAATACTGAGCGTGTCTATGAGTGCAAGAAACAGATGTTTGACATGTGCAAAGTTTTTCCTTGCTGTTGTGCCTTCATCTGAAAACAGAGAGCCTCAAGAGGGAGTTGGCCTCTGTACAGCTCACTCTGCTCACCCTGTCTCAATCACGAGTTGGGAAGAGCTTGGTCCTGCTGTCAGTGCCACTGAGAGTAAATTCATGCTAAAAGATTGGTGTGAAAGGTTTGTAAGGAGAATAGTAGAAACTTGGGGATATGGAAAGAATGTATTGATGTATTTTACTTTACTAACTTCAGGTTTTAGCAGGCAATATTGGTCTTTATTCAAGGCCAGTGTGAGCCCTAACCTAGAAACAGTCACAGACAAAAGGTTGAAATGAAGAAAAGAGAATGGCTAGAAGAGGCAAAGCTTGGGGATGGGCAGAGTAGTATTACAGGGCATTGCTGAAAAGGAGTTTAATCTGCTTATGTGACTCCAGAGGTTGTCACCAGCCATTTCTGGTGTGTGCTGTGTCTGCATGAGCTGACTGAAGAGAGGTGGACTTACAAGAGAAAACTGAGGTGCTTCTTGAAGGCCAGCAGCAGTGAAGAACAGTTTCAGATAAGGAAGGCAATTAATTTGACATATCTGGTCATGACCTTATTTTTTCTTCTTTAGCATGCAGTGTTCAAAAAAAGGGGAAGGTTTGCTAGAAGTGCTTGAGGAGGGCTGTTTATAGGCTTCCCAAGTTTGCAGCCACACATAATTTTTAAATCCATCAGTGAGATGACATTCTGTACTGTGCAGGTGTCCCTGAACAGCAACATTTTTAACCTACCTTTTCTAAAAAATATACCTACCCAAGCAGATGTCTTGAATAGCTAATGCCACATTTGTTCAGGAATCTGGTGAGTAAAACCTGGAAGAAATACTGAGTAGATGAATAATGTGCTGTGCAGCCTTTGGAACTCCAGACCAAGTTTTTCTGTACAATGTAAAGTATTAGCAAGAATTCTGTAAAATTTCCAGTATGAAGGTCTTCAAAAGTTTACAGTCACTGTCCAATACATTATTTAGGCAAAAGAATACCTTGCTCTTTAAACTTTCAAATAATGTCCTTCATAGAAAGTGATGGATGTAATAATGAAGTCAGTTTGTTGTAGCGCAAGACAGAATTAACTGATTTCATGGTGTTCATCAATAAACCATGTTGGAAGTATCTCACTTAAGCTTTAAAATTTGGTCTTGAAGAGAAAATCTGGTTTGCAGCAACTAAGCTAGTTCATACTCAATAGGAACAGGTGTGGGTTTAGGGCAGAGGTTCAAATACATGGATATCTACTTTTTCTTTAGACAGCTTTGCATGGCCCAAGGAACCAGTACCTGGTTATAATGCATTCAAAGTACTTTTTTCTTAATTAAAAATCCCACATACTTTGTAGGTGCAGGTTTTGATTGTGTGTGGGTTGGTTTTGGTGCTTTTTTTTCTTTCAGGTACACAGAATGTAGATGCTACTTCTATAAGAACTACTCTATAAGAAGTGACTTGTTTTTAAGTAAAAATTCATAATGCTGTTAATGATGGCTAAAAGCTTGTACACAGCTGCATTATAGACCTAGACTCCAATGGCAAAAGAAAATCCCCATCTCTTCCTTCTTAGTGGTTCTTTGGGGTTATTTATTTATTTATTTATTTATTGTTGATTTTTGTGTATGTGTGTGTGATGGACAAATGGGCTCCAGTGGAAATGAAGGGGTGACTTCACTTGTGGGCAGCCCGGGTCAGATTTGGACTGACAAGCCCTGGGTTTGTCACCCCAGGCAGTCCTCAGGGTGCTGCTCAGAAGTGCTGATGCTCTCTGATTTCCTGCCATTTGCTGTTTCACTGCACAATCATTGATATATTTGAGATTTTTTTTTTAATATTGGATTAACATTTTCTGATTAACTGTAAGCCTGGGGGTGCCTAGTATGTTGTTGAGAGGTTGTTAAATGGTTTATGATGATTGTGGGTTTACTCTTAGTTAGTTGCTTATGCCAAGATAGTTCAGTATTATTTTGAAGATGTTATGCCTTGACATTAATATGCTAAACACATAGAGGATTTTTATATATCAGCAGTAGAAATGTTAAATATGGCATGTCAGTATGGGTGGCAACTAAAAGAACTGTCTGTATTAAATGAAGCACTAGGCTTTCTGATGGCAATGGTAATGAAGGAAGAATCCTAGACTATTCTGAGTTGGAAGGGACCCACAAGGGACATCAGAGTCCAGTTCCTGACCCTGCACAGGACAACCCCAGGAACCCCTGTGAGCTTTGTCCAAACACTTCCTGAGCTCTGTTGGGCTGATGCTGTAACCACTGCCTTGAGGAGCCTGTTCCAGTGCCCAGCCTAAACCTCTGTGACAAAACCCAAACTGTTAGTGCAGCAGCTGAATATTTGTAATGTTCAAATTACAAATTTGCTGCTGTTCCTGTAGAAGACCTTGCAGCACACTGCAGCTGTGGATCACGGCTCTGATGAAAGCACTGGGTCATTTTGCTGCTTAAACATGGCCAGGAACTGATGAGCTGAGGGAGCCTTGAGGTCACAGGTGGCACTGAGACCTCCTGTGAGAGGAAGGGAGAGTGTCCCATGTGACAAGTGTCACTGCTGCCAGAAATTGGAGCTCCATCTGCCAATATGTGAGTTGGCAGAACGAGATTGGATGGAGTGGAGTGAGTTAGTGAGTTAGTTAGTGTTGTGTAGTTAGTTAGTGAGTTAGTTTGGTTTGTGTGAGGGGTGCTGGCCTGCTCAGAGCAGGAAGGAGCATGAATTCCCTTGGAGTGCATCTGAGAGCCTGTGTGTGGCTGTGGTTCTTGGCTGCTTGGCTTTTGAGGTCGATTTGTTCTCTAGAAACAAGAGGCCAACAAATGCAAAACTGAGTCTTGTCAAAAGTTATTTCTCTTTGGTGAAAGGAGCAGCTGCATCAGTTGCCCTGCACAGTCCAAGTGACCAGGCTCACATGATGATAAGGAAGGTGTGTTCTGACTTCAGCTGACATTGAACTTCATTTCCCATTTTGTTTGGGCAAAATCATGCTCATAAAAGTATCCTGTAAAGTTCTCTCAACTTTGAATGAACTCGTTGATGCTGGGGTAGCAATAGACTTGAACTGATAGATGTAATAAATGTTATTGCCTGTAGAAAATGTATCTTTTGCCTGAGATGCTGTTGCATGGTGGTAACTCATTTGATTTCTCAGCCCTTGTATTCATCATTTGTGCCTGTTCACCAGATTCACTGGCTTGTTCTTTATGGGCAGTTTTGATTGGCAGTTTATACACCAGTGTAATTTAAGAACTCAATAAAAGTGCTTTTTACACAAATAATATTCTATAAAAGAGGCACATTTCTTCAGGGTAATTCCTCAGATTCTTAATGAGCCACGTAGATCCTGTATTAGATCATGGCTCCTTGTAAAGGGTTTATAACTATGCTCAGATACTTTGTTTGGTGTGTAATCAGCTTTAATAACGGCTGTGTAACCATTCAAGGATGACAAGAAATCCTATGGAAGGAACTAGAAGGGACTATAGAAACTTAATTAGAGTATATAAACATTTTTCTAAATACCTATAAACACATAAAAATCTGAATTGCTTTATAACTCTTTCCCATCATGGCTGAGATAGTGGAAGATTCTATTTAACCTGAGGGCTTTTCCCATGAGCAGCTCTGCGGGACTCTGAGCTGCTGCCCCGTGTGTGGCTGAGGGTTTGTGCCTCTGTGGCCCAACACTCACTCTGTGTCTCTGGGCAGGGCATGCCAGGGATGAGCCAAGCACACAGACACCCCTGTGGCAGCCCTGCTGTCCTCCAGGGACATGGGTGTGTGTATGGGTGCTTTCAACACGAGTCAGCCTCAGATCACTCACAGAAAATGTTCTTGAAATAATACATTTCCTTTAAAAATTAGTATTTTTTAAAAATACTGGGTTGTTGTTTCTTTTCCACTCTTCAATGGTTTTTATATTTCAGTGTGATGTCTTAATGTTCTCTATGGGTATTGTATTAATTCCTTAAGGTTATGCCCTCAACATACACAATATAAACAGGAGTGTGTCCAGCTGAGGTTTTCTGAAATTTTCTATTGAAAAATTCATGTTCAAGTGCTTAGAGCTTTGCCAATTTAGTAACTTAAGCTCAAGGTAAATGCTAGTATTTTGCGTGCCCAGTGTGTTGTTTTGTTTTTTAATCTATTATATATTTGGAGATTAGGGGAAATGAAAAAAAAAATCATCTAAAGTGGTTGAAATTTCTGGGAATGATAAACAGCAAGAATGTTTTTTTGCGCCTCTCCTTTAAGACTTCCATTATGTTTAATTAGAGGTGCTAAGGTGTGTTTCTAATCTGAAGTGGGAACATGAGATCTGTGAAAGAGGAACTTTGTTATCTGCAGACTTGTGGTTTTTTGTGTAAATTTGTAAATCCAACCACAGGTGACCAAAATATAACCCTCCAGTTTCACAGTCAGACTACTGCCAGGGTGTGATGGCAAATGCTCTGAGGCTGCTCTTGAAGTGATCCCTTCCCTCTGCAGTTCCTGCTCCAGGCTCTGCAGGTGCTGGATAGAATCCATACCGAGGGGTTTTTGCACCAGCTTGTGCTGCTTTCAGTGCCTGGGACAGTGTGTGGTGACTGGAAGGGGCCTTGCAAACTGCTCAGGGAATTAGAGAAATTAAAGGCTGTTCTGAAAGTGATAGATTTTATCCTTTCTGATCCCACAGAACTCCTGACTGTCTCTGGACAAGGCACAAAGCAGGGGCTTTGCAGGGGGCTGTGGTTTGCCTGGCTGTGCCTTGCAGGACTGCTTAGTGCTGGCTGTGACTTAAAAAAAGAAAAAATAAAAATCCAGGTGACAAACTGAAATGCCAAGTCCACTGGTTATGACGTGGGGTCTGCCAAAACAGATGTCAGTGCTGTCTGGTTCCATTGTCATGTGTGTGAAATAATGTCAGTCTCATTCATACAATGTTGTAAAAGGGAATCAAGTCTACAGTGATGAAAGTGTGTAGGAAAACTGACTTTTCTACCCATTGTAAGGTGGAAAGTATGCACTGTGGGTGACCATGCAGGACAAGCAGCAAGTGCTAGTGTTGTCTGTGCAGTGTTTTGCAGCACTTTCTTATTTCAATGTTTAATTCTGTGTTTCATTTTCTGATACCTGTTGTTTTTGGATTACTTTGAGTTAGCCTGTGAATCCCTGGCAGAGAAAAGTTCTATCTGTCCAAGGAGCAGGGTGAGAGTTGACATCAGGGGTGAGGGAACAGTGCTCAGTGAAGAGAGGCTCCTACTGGGTTGCTCCCCAGCAAAGAGGAGAATAAAGTGTGACCCAGGGGCAGCTTTGCAGCTCCCCTCCAAGAAATAATCAGAGCTGGAATGTTCTTCTCAGGACTGGCAGAAGGGACAGTGCCCACAAGCCCAGTCCTGGGAGGGTCAGACTGTGCCACAGGAAAAATCTTCACATGGACAGTGCCACCCAGGGCAAGTCACCCAAAGGACTCTCCAATCTCAGATATCTTTTATAAGGGTTATTCTTTCCTGCATTGTAATGGGAACTGAGGGTATTGACAATTCATCTCTTTCAGATGCAGCTCTTTAATGCCCAGTTCTCAGGGCTTCTTTTACTTCCTAGACAAGGGTTGGGAAAGAAAATGAGGCGAGTTTATAGAAATGGGTATGATAATTGGGGGAGGAGGGGAGCCCTGGAGTTTGTCATAATTTATGAATGCAGCAGGTTTAACTTCTATTAGTGTCAGGTTTTATTAACAGCCCTTTCACTCTCCTTGTGTTCCTTCTATTTTTCTGGAACAAGAACATGCTGTGTCTTTTCTGTGGCTCTTTTTTCACTAAAGGGCCTTCCTGGTTCCAAGGCAGAAATGTCATGAAGAGGTAGGTACAAGTGAAGAGATTATTCCTCACTGTTTCATTTGCTGACAAATGTAGAACAGAACACAGTTCTGTTCACAGTTACCAAGGACAGAAAACTGAATTGCCTGTAGGCATTCACTTCATTGTAAATTTATGGTGTGACTGTAATATTTGCATTAATCCCATCAGCACAAAGCATACATAAATGCATTCAGAATTATTTTGTCTTGCTCATACAATTTACATTAAGATCCATACGCAGAATTGTATTTTCACAGTGAGTTTTTACACATAATATTAAATTTTTTCTCCATTTCTCCCATTAGTATGTTGCATATTTTTAAGTCTAGCTGGGCTCAGTGCCAGCAAGGAACTACAAGGATCTATGGCAACTGCCACATTTGCACTTTTCATTTACAAATCAGTAACTAAACTCTCATTAAATATTCTTAACCAGCCTGTTCAACATATGCTTGCTTGGGTATTAGTACTTATAAGTTGAAACAAATTAGATCAACACCTAAATTTGCTTCCTAATAGCCAAAGATACTTGAGAAATAATAGGTTTTGGGATGTGGAAGAGGCAATGCCTCTTTTCTGCTTCATTGTTTTAAAAATGAGACATTCAGATCTGCTCAGCAAAGTAAAAAGGTGGAAATTTGAACTCCCTCCCCACATCTTACTTCTCTGGGGAGACTGGCATAGGAGGACCTTTCAAATGAGGCCAGTAAACATCCACTAACTAATGTAACTTACAAATTAGGTTTTGTTTTGAGATACATTATCTTGTATTTTGTTCATGTTTCTGCCTTTTAGACATCCATTAATACAATACAATTTCTTTTTAATACTGAGAGTCCTGCTTGTGGAGAAGCATTTTCATCTTTGACTTCTAGTGCTGACACTAATTGCAGGAAGAACCACTTAACAAAAGAATGTGCAAAATCATGGATGTTAGCTCATGTTATAACTTTAAAAAGGTTGTTACCTGTGCTTAAATAGCTGTTTTGTGCACTTGCAAAGATTGTTAATGATGAGCTTTTAGTTAATTTCATTTTGTTATTGAAATCACAGTGGCAGTGCAAGTCATGTTGTAGTTTCAGGTTTGTGCTGCTTCATATGAGAGTCAACAGCAGCTTATCCAAAATGGATCAGAGACCCCTTTGTGTGGTCAGAGCTGTTTTTTCCACAGGCTTTTGGGAGCATCTGGTGGTGCTCCCACCACTCCCTCTGACTGGGTACTGGGGTTCTGCTCCTGGCCTCTCTCTGGCTCCGATGCTGAACTCACTTTGTCTTTGCCTTTGGTTCCAGATCTCTAAAATGGGATTCGTATTTGTGCATTTTGACAATATTCCACACAGATTTATTTTTATACTGAGTAAAACCCAGTATTTCCACAAGTGGAGGTTGTTAGCAAGCAACAGTTTGGGCTTTTTGAGGAATTTGTTTTTTACTTGCATCTTTATCCCACTAAGGAAGGTTAAAATATGACAAAGCCTCTTCATATTCCTGGAGCAAAATCCTTCAGGAAAGAGCCCTTACTTTTTGCCATGTGACCCAGGACCCTGATAAGTCTTTCATTTTTTCAGTAGTCTTGCCTCACCCCATATCTTGTTTTGACTTTCTAAGATACGAAAACCTTTTTCCCTGGGGAGTCCTGGACACATAACTGTCTAAATTCAAATCCAGAAGAATCAGTTGGGAAGCATGTGTTGGTAACAGATCCTACTGCAGGGAAATAGCTCTTTGTGTTAACTGGATGACAGTTGGGAAGCATAACTGAAAATATAATATACAACAGCCTCTGATACCTAAAATGAAGGAGCAGCTAAATCCCTTCTTTTAAGATAAAAACCCCAGGCGTGCTTGTTAAGTGTGAATCTTGAGACACTGACATGCAAGTGTGCATGAACCAGTGGGAGGCATTTGGCCCCTAGTAAGAGACTTCTCCAAATCACTGGAATTTAGAACATAATTTTGATGCTTTTATTTTTGCTCAGGGCACAAACTGAACTGCAGGAAAGAGCACGTGCTTTCCTTTTGGCTGGGCACTGGAAGCAGTTCCTCTGTCTGCTGCTCTGACCCAGGCTCGCCTGGCATGTTCAGTGTGTGACCTGCATACTGGGCTACACAAAACTGCATCAGCAGCTGAGCAGGGAGGCAGGAACAAAGCACCACACAGGAAAATGTAGAAAGCTTTTTGAGACCACTGTAACTGCAGGAGAGGTTTGTTTGTTTTATCAGCACATGGGTGGTGAGAGGAAAGGGGACAGTAGAAAGCAAAGCTCCAGAGCAGCAGCACAGGCATTAACTGCCCTTCTCTGTGCTGAAATAGATTACTTGCTTTTCCTTCAGGTGAAAGGTAGACTCCAACGTTTATTTTCCTTCTGTTGGTGAGATGTAATAAACTGAAATAGATGAAGAATTAATTCTTGTTTTTAGAATGGACAACTTTGCTTGTTTAATGCTTATGTGTTGGGGGTTGGGGTTTCTTTTCTTCCTTACTTGTGGAATTTTTTCCCACTGAGTTGCTAAGAAGCACTGATGGCTGGATGCCTTAGAGGGCATGGAGGGGGAACTTGGAACACCTGCTCCCTCTCTCTTGGCCTTTGGAAGAGCTCAGTGGAGCTGCTGCCTGCGGAAGGGAACTCAGCCTCCCGTGTCTTCAGCCACAGCTCTGGAGTTTCTGATCCATCTCTTCCATCCCCTCCCATCTGGGACAAAGCTCCAGAGTTTCTGATCCAACTCTTCCATCCCTTCCCGTCTTCAGCTACAGCTCTGGAGTTTCTGATTCATCCCTTCCATCCTTTCTCCTCTTCAGCCACGGCTCCAGAGTTCCTGATCCATCCCTTCCATCCCGTCCCGTCTGGGACAAAGCTCCAGAGTTTCTGATCCATCTCTTCTATCCCTTCAGCCACAGCTCTGGAGTTCCTGATCCATCTCTTCCATCCCTTCAGCCACACCTCTGGAGTTTCTGATCCATCCCTTCCATCTGCTTCCATTTGGGACAAAGCTCCAGAGTTTCTAATCCATCCCTCCCCTCCCTCCCCGTGCGGGCCCCGCCGCCCTCACGGCGCTCCCGGCCCGCCCACAGCGCCCCCTGCAGCCCCGGGGGATCCCTGCCCTGCCCTGCCCTGCCTGCCGGGAGCCCCCAGCGCCCCTGCTGGCCGTGCCCGGAACTGCACCCAAGGGGAAAGCGCCGGCTCGGGGAACGTTCCTGGGCTCGGGCTCTGTTTGTTATTAATGCTGGGGTTGTTGTTGTTTTGTTTGCCTTCTTACACACATTAGTAAAGAACTGTTATTCCTATCTCTGTATCTTTGCCTGAGAGCCCCTTAATTTCAAAATTATGATAATTTGGAGAGGGGGGTTTACATTCTCCATTCCAAGGGGGGCTCCTGCCTTCCCTAGCAGACACCTGCCTTTCAAACTAAGACATTATATTTTTTTAAAAAAATCTTGTCCTTTACAACTCTGTGGGGCCAAGGGAAATTTTGTCAAGTACTCCTTTATTGTTTTAAGAAAGCCTTAAAAGCCTTGGGAAAGTATCTCTTTAAGCTCTATCTGCAGTACTTCAGTGACACTAAGCTGTTTTTCTCACCAAGACTAACAGAACAGAAGTGGCTTTTATTCTGATGACAGTTTGCATATTTAGTTTCTGCATTTTCAGTACTAGTTAAATCTTGTAAATAAATCTGTGATGCACTGCAAAAAAAAAGTTCAAGACCAACATGTTTTGGGAGAAATAACAACTTGGAGGTTTTTTTATTTGTTTGTTTTTGGGTTTTTTTTTTCAGGAATAGTAGAATTTTCTTTATAAATGTGTTTAAATGTCAGTTGTTGACAAGCTCCAATACATGCTGGATGTTATTTATCTGAAAATCAGAATAACAAAATGCACCAGTTGGCCTCAACCATTTTCATTATTTCCAGCTAGCATAAATATTCTGTGATCTTCATCTAAGGTTCTTGCGTTGTTGGTTTTATAGGTATTTATTACCCAGTTCCAGACAACTCACAGAATTGGTAAGACTGTATTTTAGGTAGTGATTCTGGATTATCAAACTTTGTTGTTTGAGACATGAAAACTCACGTTGAATCATTTATCTGAATTGCTTTCCTATATGCAGTTGGGCTGGAAATCCACACCATCCCCAGCCTTTAACGTTGCAGGAGGTTATTGTGGCCAGAATGCAGGACTTGGCACTTGGACTTATTAAACTTCATCCTATTGGACTCTGCCAGTCCATCCAACTGTTCCAGGTCTCTCTGCAGAGCCCTCCTCCCTTCCAAGAGATCGACACACTCCCAGCTTAGTGTCATCTGCAGATTTACTAATGAAAGACTCAATCCCCTCATCCAGGTCATCAATAAAACACTGAACAGAGCTGGCCCCAGCACAGAGCCCTGAGGAACAGCCCTGGTGCCACCAGCTGCATGCAGCACCTTCAGCACCACACTCTGGGCCCGGCCATGCAGGCAGTTCCTGACCCAGCACAGAGCGCTCCTGTCCCAGCCTCTCCTGGTGGGCCCACTCACCAGCTGTGACAAAAAGTTATCTTCCACACACTCCAAAACCTTCCTGCCCTGCCTCTTTTCTGCTGTATGAAGTTCCCAGCAGATGTCTGGCAGGTTGAAGTCACCTGCAAGAACAAGGGCTGGTGATCCTGAAACATTCTCCAGCTGTTTCCAGAATAAGTTGTCCATCTCTTCTTCCTGGCTGGTTGGATGATAACAGACTCCCAGCAGGATGTCAGCCTTGTTGGCCTTCCCCTTAGCCCTTACCCAAAGGCATTCAACCTCATCATTATTTTCAGTACCCATGGCATTAAAAGCCTCCCTAACGTAAAGGGCCTCCCCTCCACCTCTTCTCCCTTCCCTGTCTCTGATGTATGTATACATTAGATATATAAACCCAACACTATTCTATTTAGATGAGGTAAAAAGAAAGACTAAAGTTGTACTTGTATAAAAAATAGCCATTGAACAGCAGCCTTACTGGATAGAGGAGCTGCTCAACATTCTGTTAAGCATCTGAGATAAGAGGAGGCTGATAAAGCTGATTGATCAAAGATTTGCTAGAAATCTAAGGAAAAGGACTCCTCCTGCCTGATTTGCAAGTGATACTGGCAGTATCCTGATCAGTGTTAACAGGCTTTAGGGAAAGGAATGTATTTGGGCTGTATTTGTTCCTGTGAATAGGCAGAAAAGGAAAGCTGGCATCCATTCTTTCAATTTGCAGTCCCAAGTTTAGTAATAACTTGGAAAAGTGAGAGAATATATTTTTTAACAATTTAGCTTCTGCTAGAACTGATGAATTCATTCAGTAGAACTAATTCTGTTCAGTGTGGAAGCTCAGGGCAGAACAAAGAATTAAGGAATAAGCAAGCTGAATGTTTCTCCTTGACTGAGAACAGGGTAAGTTAGTCTTTCTGATTAATCTAGGCCGAATATGGAGCTCAGTGAAAAAGTGTACATGATCCCAAAAATTCCAGAGAGGATCACAGGGCAGTTTGACTTCTGTTCTATTCTCTGAAGGCGGTGAACCAATCTCAGAGCCAGGAAAAGCTGCAGAGCAGACTACTCCTAAATAGTATTCTGAATTCTTTCTTAGGAAGTTGTCCTGTGAGTGTTGGAGTAATTGTGGGGTTTTTATTTCATTTGTAGTGACATTTAAGAGGGATTCCAGCCAGTTGCAGCAGACTGGAATGTGCCTCCTTGCTGCCCTTGGAGTCATGGGTGAATTTTGTCCTTTCCCTGTTCTTGTTGTAACCTCAAAAATCTTACAAGTAGCTGGTGGAGCAGGGCATATTTTGGTGTATCTGCTCTGGTTGGTTTGGACAATTAAAATCTTTCTGACAAAGCCCAAGAGAACACAGCACAGTGCACTCTCCTTTTCGCAGCCTCAAGGCTGGCAACACAGAAAGACAAATAGAGGTTTTCATATTTTATCTTAGTAATTACATGCTTGAGAGGCCACAGGACCATATTTAATGGCTTTAAGTACACTGTGGAAATAAGGAAGAGGAACTTGGTGTTGGAAGAATTCCTTAATTGAAAAAGCTTTAGCCCACATTTTAGCCCATGTATCTGTAATCTTACATTACTGTGTGCTACAAAAAGAAATAACATGTCCAAACCGATGTTTTTCAGCTTCTCACAAAATTGTTCCTGCAGTTCTGAGATAGTCCTTCTGTTTACATACCAAAATCAAGTCTGTCTATTGTGGCAAAAGTAATAAAATACGAAGCTAAAGTAATAATATGTGTAATAATAATATGTATAATAATAACCCACATATGTTCAGTTGCCTCTGTGAATGAATATTTCCTCATTCTCCAGTGCATCAAATATTTGGGGTAACAGATGTTTTCTGTTCTTGATAATTTATTATAAGTAGGAGCTTTGACCACTTTATTTGAGGAAGATGTGAGATGATGTGTGCAGTCTTATGCATGCAAGAGAATTGTGTTTAGTAGGTAAAGAGATTTCAAAACTGTTTTACTCAAATTAATGCAACAAGACCTTACTGCAGACAAAGTTGCTTAGTTTACAAGATCTGTGGTTTTGCTTTGCTGATTTCAGATGGATTGTTTAAAGAGCAGTCATGCAGAAGGAATTTTAACTGTACAGGTTTCTAAACTGAATTCAGTTGCTTTAGTGTGCATTACAGATTTGACACTTTTGTTACTAGAGTGCATTTACTGCCTAATGAAAGAAACAATTAACTCATTTTAACCATGAAGGGAGATAAGTAGCTGGCAATTTGTGTATTGAAAACTGCACCTGAGAAAAATGCATAAGAATATGATGGTATATCTTGTGCTGGGATTAATCTCCTTTAACTCAGTCTCTCAGAATTAAAACCTGGAAGGCATAAGGTGCTGTTAGAATGAGATGTGATTATAATCTCTAATACTGAGCTGACTGATTTAGTAACAGCTTGAGATACTCTTTTTGCCCTAAAACCTGGATATAAGAGCTTCTTTTGTAATGAAACCTGAAACTAGAAAATGCTTGTGTGTTTTGTGCTTCATTAACCTCTATAGCCTGTGGTAATTTTGGAAAATATCTCAAAATAGTTTTCTAGTTTGGGTGAATTTCATTAAAGCTCATTCTTGGTGGTTTACTAATGGGGATATATAGTTTTCTCTAATGATCAGAATCAGGGTTCTGTAGATTCATAACCTGGGCTGGGATTTTGTCTAGAGCTGCTTGTAGTAAGTCATTTACATAGTAAACATAGCCACAATTTTATTCTGCTGTCAGTCATTCCAGCAAGTGGCACAGTTTTTAATGTGGGCCTTGTTACCTTCTTGACAACTGTATTATCCTTTAAGGAAGGTCTGAAACCTTTTAAGCCCCTTGTATGTGAATTTGCTTGGGAGGTGAGGGTTGTGCTGCTTTGCTGTTGTGTGCCAGATAAAGCAGCACAGGACATTCTTGTAGATAAGCACTTCACTCTGACAGACCTGATGTGGCAAGGAGTCAGACAGCATGTCTCTGCAAGCTTGTTTGTATCTACTACCGAATGTTAGTAGTGCTAAAAATACAAGATTTGCCAAATTACAGTCTAACTGGAGTTTGGCTGCTTCCCACATTTCTCTGTCCTCCCTCACAACTGCAATTACAACTCTGCCCTCTTTTGTTGGCACTCTCCTCACTCCTGTTCACCTCTTCTCACTTCATTAGTGGGCTGCTATATTATTTTTTGTTTCTGAGCTGCTGGCCTATGACTACATTCCCTTTTCTTTAGTTTACTCTTAAGCATTGCCATGGATACAAACTTAGTTGAATTAAATACTGACAACATGTTCACAAAGAATAATGACCCAGGGATGTAAGAGAAAAAGCATATTAGAAGTCAAAGTGATTCTCCTAATAGGTTTGATTGAATACTAAGCAGGGTATTGGAAGGGATGCCTTTCTAGGACATCTGCAGAGTTGTGTTGGCATGCCCAAATTTCTCTTACAAACTGCTGTGCTCAGCACCTTTGTCTGGCCTTGTCAAACTGTGTTTTGTTCTTAGTTGAGTGTCAAATACAAACCTAAATTACACATGTGAAGACTACTTAGCATTTTCAACAAGCCTCCTTTGTCACCATGCCTTAGAGGTATAAATTCATGTATTTACTGAGAAGGTAGTTTTGGGATGAAAAAAGATGCTGAGCATAAAGGTCCCATAATTAAATGTTATTTTCCTGGAAAATAATGTTAAAACCAATTCAGCAAAAACAAAGCCATGTTTCTGACCTGCCTGGTGCATTGAGTGTAGTGCTTGGCTTGGTTAGCTCAGGGTGATGAGGGCTGAGTAGCTCTGGTGACCTTTGTGGACCTGCCTTTTCTGGAAGGGTGCACTGTCCCACCCACCTTCCTGGGAGCTGAGGCAGCTCCTGTGAGGGTGGAGGGAACACATTCAGCTTCTCCCCTGGTGGGTTCTCTTGACCCTCACATTATTAACAGTGAGATGATGGCAGGATTAGGGGTGATTTACTGCAAATCCGTGTGGCACACAGTGTGCACTACAGCTGTGCAAACTGCTACCTCAGCCAAAAGACGTGTCCTGGCTCTTCATTTTTCACCTTTGTTGTTGGAGGAAACCTGGAGTAGTCCTGTCTGCCCTTGGAAAACTTCTTTTGTCTCCCATGAAGCTTGGCTGGGCTGCTTTTGGTTTCCTGCCCAAGTGCTGCCAGCCCTGTGCTGAGAGTTGTGTTCCTCTCGCGGTGCCCAGGATGTCCCCAGCAGGCTCCTGCCCCTGGAGGTGGCACATCCTCTGTCTTCCCAGTTTGTGAGGTTAACTGAGCCTTAGAGGGGCATAACCTGTGGTTAAATGACAAATATCTGAGGCACTGCACTGTCTGCCACACTCAAATCACAGGGTGAATGAAGATCTTACCCACATTGTGATGAAACTTGTCAGGGTTTCTAAGTGCCCAGGACTGTCAATACAGCCTTGTTCATTCTTGACTATATACTTTGTAATTATGTCAAAGATTCTGCATTCAGGCATGATCACAGAAGGTTAGGAGGAGTTGGTTGTGCTGGTACTCAGGATTACAGCTGTCCCCTCTCCCTGGTACTGCAGTTGCTGCTCATGCTGTGTCCTGTCACCTCCCCCTGCTGAACCACAGGATTGTGTGTGGAACCTGATACAGCTCACTGGTGGCATTCACTCTTTTAAGGCTTTCCAAACCCCTGAGAACTGTGGATAAGGTACAAAAATGGAGTGCAGAGATAATTTAAGGAAAGGAATATTAACTGTTCATACCAGCTTTAGCTATTTACCAAAAAAGTTGTTTCAAGACTTATTTATCTGTTTCCATCTTCACTGTGGTAAGTTAGGGTATAACATCTAATTTCAATTAATTTTCCTTTTCTTCTCTCTTTCTCCACTAAATATACTTCTTACCTGCAAATGCAGTTTCTCACAGTACAGGACAATGAGGAAATTTTTGTGGGGACTTCTTAGGCAGCCTGTCAAATTCTCCAAGGACAGGGCTATAAAATGTTATCCAATATGAATGTTATTTAGAAACTTTGTAAAAAGTTGGGAAGTGCCTGAGTTAAAGTTATCAGTTCTTGAGAATGAACCCAAGGTTCCCTGTTTCCCAAGATGAATCTCTAAGACATGCTGTGTTGTTTCACATCCAAAAATTTCCTTACCAATAAAGGCTGAAAATGATTCCCAAATTATCTGCAAATGAAGGAGGAGGCACGAGCAGACTTGGAGGGTTTGGAGGCAGTCAGGGAGTGGGATATATCCTGTAATTAATTACCCAGATGAACTGAGCACTGTGCTGCTGTGCTGGTTTGGGTGGGGAACATGAAGCCCTGCAGAGCTGCCCACCACCAAACCAGGAACTGGTTTAAGGAAATTTAACTTGTAAATTTTTGGAGCGCTATTTATTCTCACGCAAATATTCCCTCAATGTTCTGCAGGGATTTTTTTACTGCTGTGATAATCTCTTCATGGGAGAAAACTGCTTTCAAGTTATGTGATTGAACAGAAGTGCATCTGACCTTGCATATTCTGAGTGATGTGTGAGTGTTGGGTGCTGCAGTGAGCCCTTATTCCCCCCGGGCCACTCAGAAGCCTGGATAAGAATATACATCCATTAATCTTTCAGTCTCTATGGGACTGATCATTTGATTGCCTGGCTATGTAAACATTTGCATTTTGAGGATATTGAGTGCTCCTTATCAGTAACAAATCACATATTGACATCAGCTAGAGATGTATCAGTGTTGTCATCCAAGCAGACCACACACTGCTTTGGCTTTTATGATTTCTTTGTCAGATATTTGCATAGTAGAAGACATTAAAATGAGAATCTCCTTTGAAAGGAAGGAATTTCCCTGTTTGTGCAAATCTCTGGAGCCTTGGTGTAGCCTTTATTAGATGTGGAGTTTTAAACATCTGTGCTCAAACTGATCAACTGGCATTACTCCTGGGGGAATAAAGCTATTTTCTTATTCCTGATTTTAACCTTTCATGAGCCAGTTGAACATACTGCCTGGAAATGGAACATGTGTGCCTTTCTCAACCCTTCTGTTCCAGGCAGCCCAATTAAAGTGAAATGTGAGGGGTGATTGCTCCAGATGATGTGCTGATCCAATATTAAACAGCTAAAAATATTGAGTAGCTTCATTGTAGCAGGGTCCCATATGCTTGTTGCAGCTAATAAGGGATGGTTTAAATAACAAAATTCAGGAAATAATGAACGTTCTGAGGCACCCAGTGTGAGATTTCTCGTGACAAAGTGAAGCTGTTCTGTGAGAGATGCCATGGCAGACCTCCACAGACCCCCGTGCCAACCCCAGAGGAGACAAATGGACTGACATCCAAACCACAGCAACAGAAGGACACTTTGCCTTCCCCAAACAAAGGAACTACGTGTAAGTTCTTTATTCTTTGACCTCGGGGGGATTTGGAGGAGTCCCTCAAGGTTTTCCTGTTCCCCCAGGACTCGTCTGGGATTTTGCTCTGAGCTGTGCTGTGGGTGCTGGCTCAGGACAAGCTGCTCCCCTCTGGCCCCTCCTGTTCTGCACTGGGAACATGACACAATGGCAGCAATAAGGGTGTTGTGTCAAGAGTCCTGGATTACCTCTGCAATGAGAAGCAAAATCTCCATCCATTTAAGTGTTTCTTCCAATGGCATTTGTGTTGTAAAGGGACACGAGGCTCTCTCACCTTGGAACTGTGAGGCAGCACGGAAAGGTTTCCTGCTGTGTGAAGGACTAATCAGTTAAGTACAGCCCGTGTGATAAATCTGTCTTTGAACACTCCAGACTTACTTTTTCTGTGGATGGTTGTGTCCTTTTAAAATTAGATTTATTTGTTTGTGTTTGCAGACTGCTTGAATTACAAGGCAAATGGAGGCTTAGGTTATGACATGTCAGGCATTTTCCATCTGTGGTACTGACCCACTTCCTTGGCTACTCATGTCATTATTCCACCCATTTCCAGTTCACAGATACTTACGAAAAATGAATAAATGTAAGTCTTAAATGGGAGCATGAAATGCTGTTGATTTTTTGTATTTTCCCCATGGTCCCAAATATTCTGCTCATGGAATAACATTGAAATCTTGGACTCGAATTTTGTCCCTTTGGTACAGAAGAGGGGGGTTGGAATGGGGTGTGACGTAGCCATGAATAGATGTAAGCAACCCTTATTTCAATTTCGGTTATTCCTGACTTTGGGCCAAAATTTCAAGTGTTTATTTCAAATATTGGATGTGGCCTTTAGAGCAATGTACTGCTAATCAGTTGTTTTCCTTTTAAAACAAAGATTTTTTTACTTACAGTCCAAACTTCATCCTCAAGAACGCTGAGCTCACATTGGTGGGAGCAGCTCTGCTCAGATGGACATGACCTACTTGAAATTCATACTTGTAGCTGAGCACAAGCCTGAATTTAGATCACAGTGCATCTCTCCAGATGTGCTCACCAGAAAGTGTTTATGAAACTACAGCCTGGGGCAGGAGAGGTTTGCAGCTGCACCTTGAGCTGGAGAGACTCCTGTGAGCAACTCATACAAAAGTTTTCTGTATTAACAGCTCTCCTAAAATGCACCCAAAGCAGAGTCTAACAGCAATTTCAGGTAATGTTTTTAGAGATGCTCAGCTGTGAAACAGCTGCATCTCCTAAGGTGTTTGCTGATTACTTATTGATGCTTTGCCCTGATGTATATAAACAGCTCTACTGTTCTTTGAAGCATGCCAAAGAAAAGAAACACAAGGCTCTCCAATTTGGCTGTGTCAGGCAGCAGGCTTTAAGGATGAATAGGCACCAAAAAGAGGCATTTACAAGGACTCAAAGAGTGTTAAGTAGATTTACCAGCTTTATTAATTGTAAAAATGAAAGGGTAGTTAAAAATGGGCCTGCTGATTCAGTCAGTGGAGTTAGAGGTATGGGAAATAGGCAGTGAGAAGGAACACACCACTTTCTTTTCCTCCAGATACCTTTTAATAGCTCCTCAGAGATGTGGCAGCATCCCAAGCCCTGCTTGCACCACAAGAGCTATTTATACAAAGTTACACTTTTCACAGTTGTCAGTTTTATGTGATCTCTAGAAAAGCCAGAGATTATTGCTACTGCATGTTCCTTACCTGGGTTTTCAGGGAGGTTGTATGCTGTCCCCTGGGATAGCAAATGGCTTTGCCCCTTTGCCTGGTGTGCTGAAACCTCTCTGTCCCAAAAGGAACATGAATGAGACATGAAGGAAAGATCTTGGGAATGCTCTTTGTCCCTTGGCCAGGTTCATTTCCAGCTGCTGCTGTTTTCAGAAGTTTATGTGAAGTTTGAGTTTATCTTGTGCCTGTATTCCAACCATGGCACCCTTGCCTGGGAAGGAAGGGCAGCTGCTCCCCTTGCATGGTGCCCATTTCCATGCACAGTTTTGTTCTGTGATCCCTGTCTGCCCATCTTAAAAGTACAGTATAAAAGTACAATATTTAATTTCTCCATTCTCGAAATCCCTGCACTCTGGAAGACTCAGAATTTTGTCAAAGAGTTTGTTTTTTCACTCAGACTTTTCTATTATCTGAGTAATTTTTGGGTGAAACAAACTTCCTGGGAGTTGTGTCTGCTACCCCACAGTACCCCAGGAAATAAGAGTGGCTCTCAGTCATTCTACATATCCTTTTATGATGGAGTCTGTTGAATAATTCTTACAGCTCACACGTTCTTGGCTTTGGCATGCTGTGCACTGGAAGCCAGAAGCTGTAACCTTGATGTGGGAGAGCTATTACTCTGCATCTTGCACTCTGGCCTCTTATCAGTTGATTCAATCTGAAACCTGTTATTTTTGATGGATGGAGCTGTTGAGGATGAGGGCTGACCTTGGGATGTGTCCACCAGGACCAAAGATGCCGTTTTGTAAGGTTTGTGCCTTAGCTGCAATTATCAAATTTGTGTAGCTGCCTCTCTGCTCCTCACTGCAGACTGACCTGCCTGTGCTAATGCTACAGGACAGTGAAATTTTCTGGAAAATAACAAGTTATCTCTCTGATCTAAATGATGCTCAAGGATTCTTTTTTGTTATCCAAGACTAGTGTAGAAACAATTTTATATGAAGGTGATGATCTCCATAATTTTCATGTTCCAAAGAAAGGGAAGAGAGGAGAGAAGCCTGAAGAACAGTTGAGAAACCAAAAGATAAATACAGGTAGGCTGTAAAACAGCATCTCTACTGCCCCCGATGAGCACAGTTAGGACATTTTCCTTGCTGCACAATTGATTATGGTGCCTTCTAAAGAGCAGTGAATTCCCTTCCTCACTGTGTCAAGAAATGCTCCATTCAAGGAAAAAAATAAATAAGACATCTTAACAAATTTTCCTTAATTTCCTTAATCCTTAACAAATTTTCCTTAAAGTAGAGATTTAGTGTCTGGATTGTATCTCATAATATTTTTTGATAGTACTCAACAATCAGTTCAGCAAGTCTTGTCTCAAGGGCCTTTTCCTCTGTTACTAAACTCAGGTTGCATTCCAGCTTCTACAGAGCTGAGGGATAATTTATGCAGATAAGAAATGGCTTTTTCATTTTTAATGTGTATGGCTCGTGTGTGCCTTTTCTTCAAAATCAGTTATTTCTTATGTGGGAAGTAGCTCAAAACCAGCAAGGGCTGCAACTGGTTTGGAATTGTGTTCTGTGATTGGTGGCTGGATTACCTTCTGTCTGATAGGAACTGGACTAAAAAAAAGGCAAACCAATTGTTTTTTGCTTGAGTTTTCTCTTTAAATATGTATAAGAACACTTTGCTCTAGTGTTTATCCAAGAAACAGTAGAACTTTGTGTGGAAAAATGAGAAAATATTGCAATAAAGGCACTTGTGTTGAGTTGTGTGGGCTGATAGTCTAATGCTGTTTCTTTAATTTTTAAAATATTTGCAGTAACTCTTTTTTTGTTACTTTAGGAAAGGTAGAAAGGAAGCACTGGGAGTTACTTAGGAGTTATTAACTTTTTTTTTCCACTTGCAACTGGTGAGACTGCAATAGAGGAAGAATTGCTCTTGCTTGTTTTCATATAAACCCTAATACAGAAGGGCAGGAGGAAATATCTCTGGGTTAAGGATTAAGTTGTGTTGGCTGGGTGGAAGTGGCTTTCTGTTAAAAACAAACAAAAACAGGGTAACTTCCTAGGAAACTCTTAGTAAATGCTTGGTAAGTCTCCAAGAGGAAGCAATGGAGTAGTTTATTGTTTAAAACATGAATGAGAAAGTTTCCTGTCTAGCCCTCATTTAGTACCTAAGGGTAAAAGTCTTTGTACTCCTTACAGTGGTGCTCGGTCTGTCAGACAGGTTCTTTGAAAGCCAAGGGAAGGCCTGCTAAAATCCCTGTTCTTCTCCCAAAAGGCAAGATGTGGAACTTTGCCTTCCTGCAGCGCTAAAGAAATATTCAGTAGATGTTCTCTTTGCACCTCTGGTCAATTAAGTGCTTAAAATGATCTATGTTCCTCATATTTTAGGTTTCAGAAAAATCAATTTAACAGCTTACTGCTGATGTCCTTGCCAAGTGAGACTGTAGCTCTTTTTTTAAAGCACAGGAGATGATGTGGGAACAGGTGACTGAGGAGGTTCTCTGCCCTCATTTCTCTGTGCTCCTGTGTCACAGAGCAAACAAAACTGGTGAGGAGAAAGTCCTTTCTTGCTTCTCATTTTGCCTTTTTTGCTCTAACTCTGCGTTTTTCAGATTCTGCAGCACTGCCTGAACATTTTAAGCACCAGCAATGCTCTGTAGCCCAGCCAGGCTGCAAGCAGGAATGAATCCCCCTAAAGCACTGCTAGCTGCTCTTTAGGCTGGAAGTTGTTCAGTCCCTTCCTAAGATGTGTTTACAGAAACCCAGAGAACTCCTCAGGATGACTTTAGAATCAGAAGAGGAATCAGATTAATTCCCAATTTATTCAGTGCCAGTCAGTTTGAACTAAGAGAAATCTATAATTTATTACTTGAATAGAAAGAAATCATTGTTCACCTGAAGTCAACACAATTTTAGGAACTTTCTGAGAAAACTTTTGTAATTGAAAATTACTGGCTTGCAGAGAACAAGGCTCTGGCAGAAGCACACACTCTTCCTTTCAATATAGCTGGGATTTCTGGTCACAACACCTCTGCATGTGATTTATAGCAGCATGAAACCTGCTACATTAAGAACAGGGTTCTTTTTTCTTTTATGTTATTCATCTTGACCAAAGGAGATCCTTGAGTACGAAGGGAAACCTGGGTAGTAATAATGACTGAGCTTTGCTGATTTGTACCACATCTATCAGTAAAACTCATCCTTGTATATAATTAGGTTCACAGTCATTCATGTTTCATATTTGTTATATTTGCATACAAAAACCCCAAAATATTTTGGAGGAGCTATTTGTTTTGCAAGACTTTTATTGGTATTTATATTCAGAATATTGTACTGATATTTAATCAGCAGTGTTGCAGTTGACAGTTATAAGAATGAGAAATAAGTTGCAGGGAAAACCAGTTTCAGGTTCAACATTATTGTTGCTAAACTTATGCAATTTTCTTCCTCCTTTTAACCTGGACTTTGCATTAAATTATATATGGTTTTAAAGAGTGACTGAGTACCTTTCAGAGTGTGTCAGCTAAAGGATTTGAAGGTGGAAGGCAAGCTCCACTTTTTACATTAGTATTTGTATCACTTTCCTTAAGTCTTAAGATACCATTCAGTACTTTGGCTACTTTCTGTGCTCTTTTCATTCCATTGATACCACAGAACTCCAGCAAGAAAAAAGAAATAATGAAGGGTTTAAATTTTTGTGGTAAGGAGTATATGGAAAGATGTCTCATTTGTTAAAAGATTACAGTTCAGAGATCTGTATAAAGCTGGGATGTTCGAACTGAATCATTACCTTTGTTGTTCCTTGTAATTAAATATTTCATCTTTCACGAAGACTCTGTTTTATATTACTGAGCTCTGAAAAGGATCCCTCTCAAACTTACAAACACCCTCAAACTTTCCAACTGGAAAAGCGTTTGAGCCTGAGGGGCCTTTTGGGTTGGAGAGTCTGTCCTTTGGCACACAGGGCTAAAGAGCTGAGCATTTAAAAATGAGGGTAGGGTAAGGTACAGGGAAAGGATTTGGGGATGTGTTTACACATTGATGCACCTTGCCAAGGCTCCTTTTGCTGGGGTTTCTAACCTGCTAAACCTGACAGAGGGTTGATCACCACCTAAATTAACTCTTCTAGAATTCCATGAATGTGCACCCCGCTGGAGCTGTGCTTCAGTCCCACAGGAGCTGGGGATAAAGCACAGCTCAGTAATTGTTGTGCTACAAACCAGGAATGACAGAGCAGGATAAAACTGCTGGGCTGTGGGAGCAGTTCCCAGCCCTGTCAGAGAGGCTGGGAGAAGGGAAACTGCAAATATTTGGTGAAAAGGCAGAGGTGGTATTGGGAGAAATCCTCAATAATGAGACTACTTCATTTTCTTTTATTGGCTCAGTCTGCTGAAGTTAGAACCAGTCTCTGGCCTGTGTGATGTCAGTTTTATGGATAAAGATGTGCTGAGCACATACACATCATTCCCAGTTTGTTACAAATATGATAGTTTGGTACTCCTTTTTTTTCTGGGAAAGCAAGTGCTTTCCACTTGTGGAAAAACCACTAAATTTAAACAAAAGATTTCAGAATGAGATTGATCTGTTAATTTTCTAGATTGCTGCAAGGTTGAAGTAGTCTTCAAAAAGTGTTTGAATCCAAAAGTTGAATCAGGATCCAGATCTGACTTCTTTAACTCTGACTATTCTGCTGACTGAAACAAATTCACTGTAGTTTTCTTTTGAAGGAGAATGTGAAAGATAGAAAAAAGCCAATGAAAAGAACTAAAATATGACTCAGAATCCAGGAGTTTTATTTTACGGTTTTGGCTCATTGTTATGCTCTTTATATCTTCTCCTTATCTTGAGTTACACAAAAAACAGTCTTATCTTTTGTACTTGAAAACAGAAGCCTTGACTTGTCTTTTGGGTTGTCTGGACTAATTCCATACAAAACTGTTTCTAAAGAAAAAAATCAATTCAAATGACTAAAAATTTTTGCATAGAACAGCCTAAGGTAGAAATATCTTCCATCTCACTCATATCCCCTGCCTTATAATTTTATCTCGTGTTGTTTGCAGTCTCTGATGTGGTTTTTTTCAATTAAAAACTGTTGCCTGGAAACTTGGAGCCTGATATAAATTTTTCCCCCAACTTCAGTTTGACAGTAAACTGGGGCTTGGAACATTTTGTCATATGGCTTCATTATAAAATCCTAAAAAATGTCCTATCTCATTTTCTGTCATTGCTGAAGAAAATTTTTGCTATTCTTTGGTATGCAACACCATAAGCATAGTTTATAATTCTGGATTTTGAGGGAGGTTCCTCTCAGTTCATGAACAATAAGAGTTAAGCTATCCAGAAAATTTACCTACACTCTGCTTTTTCCATGCATATTGTTGTGTAAGTAAAATTATATCAGGTAGTAATTTAGTGTCTAATTTCTAAAAGCCATTAAAAGCTCTTTGGAAACTTGTGGAATTTTCACTGCTATAAAACAAAGCTCCTGAAAGCCCTGCTTGGTGATTTCTATTAGATAACCACTTCTTTTAGCACGTGGTCGATGTGGTTAATGACTGGTGTTTAAGAGAGCGAATGATTTGACTGATCACTGCAAGAATAAGCAGCTTGCCTAAATTGATAAGTTTCAATCAGCTTCTGCTGCAGAGATGTGAGTGTCACATCGCCCTTCACGCTCACTTCTCCTTTTTAATTGTTCTCACAGTACCTTGTGCTGTGGGACAGACATTGTAAATAGAATTTAGGGTTAAAATTATCATCTGCAGTTCAGTATAGGTGGGAATGTTAAGTGCAAGGGTGAAACTGCACAGAGTGAAGTGGTGCATAGGAATAAAGAGGTGGCGTTAGACAAATTTAAAACTAACTTTTTTTTCCTGTGTCAGAAGAGAGTGCCAGCATTTCTTGTCTCTCTGAAGGGACTGATTGTGATTTTTGTGCTGTCCTTTGAGGACTTGGGTGCTCAAAGCCTGCTGAAGGGGGTCTGGAGATGGACATTGTTAGGACTGAGATTTAGAAATGCTTAACCTGGAGATACAGATGCCCCTTTGACTGCAAACAGAGTTCTCTGTTGAGCATAAAAAGAAAACAACCCTCTGTACTTTCCTCATTTTGTTTTTCAAGCTACTAATCTTCTCCTGAAAATATTTCAATCTAAATAATTTTTCTAAGAAGCATCAAGCAATTGTATCAAGGATTGTATCTGAATGAGGGATAAAACAGGTTTGAAACCAAGCACTGGGATTGGTTTAGGGGTTTTTGTGCTCTGTGTTTTCCCCAATTTCTGGACTTCTGAGCATGCCTTTTTGTTTCCAGTGTAAATACAGAGATTCTGGGCAGGCTGAAATCTGTAAGGGCTGAAATTTTGAGGAATGATTCAGAGATGCTGATAAGATAATATAGTGTATGTAATTAATAGTTTTCTTCAGAGAACAATGTCTCCTGATATGCCCTGCCCCATTTTCTTCTGGTTTTTGTCAGTGACATTGGTATTTTTGTTAGTTCTGTACACTTAAGAAATAGGAATCTGGGTGGTTTTGGAGGGGGTTTTTTCCCTCTTTTTTCCCCCCTGTCTTGGTTTGAAAAGACAGGTGTCTGCTAAGGAAGGCAGGAGCCTCCCTTGAAATGAATGTAAACCTCTTCCCTCCAGATTATTGTAATTTGAAATTAAGGGCCTGTCATACAGAGATATGGGAATAGGAACAACAGTTCTTTACTAGGGAAATTAAAATAAAAATGCAGTAGTAAAAACACCCTAAAAACAAAACAAACAAAAAAGCAAAACCAAAACAAAAAACCCAGAGTCAGAACACAACCTGACACCCTGTTGGTCTGGGTGCTGGTAGCACTCCGGTCAAGTCCTCCTGGAGTGACAGATGGGGTTCTGTTGGAGCAGAGATGATCCTGTACAAGGGTGTAGTTTTCCACTGAAGGTCCAGTGGTGGTGAGATGGGTCTGCTCCTCCTCTGGGAATGCAGTGCACACAGGCTGTGCTGGTGTTCTGAATGCCAGGATTTATCCAGGTGGGAATGCTGGGCTCCTCCCCTGGGTGGAGCATCTCCCATGGATGATGTAATTTTATCAGACATGCAGTGAGCCTTGATGGCCCATTAACAGCAGAGATCCCCTGGAGGGAGGAGGGGTCAAAGAGATAAAGAACACTGTTCCAGCTAGTTTTAACAGCTGCCCATTAACAGAGGACATCCCCTGCCCCCAGAGAAGAGATAAAGGACACTGCTCCACCTGGTTTCAGCAGACGGTGATAGAATATACACGTCTAGTTACACCTTGCATTGCAACCTAAGACATCCCCAAAACTTTACACAGCATCAGTATTTTGGTACATTACAAACCAATTGTTTTTGTATTGCACAAAAAACCTGCAAGGTTTACAAAGCTAGTGGTATTAGATGGAACACTTCTTTGGAGTTTTACAAAAGTCGTTGAGTTTGGCGTTTTCTCATGCAATAGGAAACTCAGCCTGGGGACTCAGCTTTCACACTAAGTGCTTTATTTAGCTTTTCAGCCTCTTGTAACTTGAATCATTAACTCTAAGCAGTGCTGCAGTCACTGTTAAGGTTTAATCAGATTTCCTAATCTTAAGATATTCTGTTTGTAACTCTGCAGAGCCCTCATTTTTAGGAAGTCTGGTAGAAGTTAAGTGCACTAACATTTTTGTGATTTCCACTATCTGTATCATTCATTTTCGAGGGTTTCCTGCCTTTCCTGCCAACCAGGTTAAATGTTATTCCACCATGGCTATTCATGATTTCTATTCTGAACACTGAAATGATTTATGAAGTCTTCAAACACCTTATTTTACTTTATACAAATTGCATCTTAGATCTGTCTATAGTGCTCATATTCTTTGTATCTTCTGGCTTGGTTTTTAAAGATCTGAGTGAACATACGATACATGTGAAAAAAGGCAATAGAAATACAGGAAAGCAAAACTGCAGAACTGATAAAAGAAAGCCATCATTAACTATGATGCAGTCTTTAAAACTTTCCTGTTATATGCTCTTACTGATATCCACTTTTCCATGCAGAAATGAAGTACAGCAGTCCTTACTCAGGGTATTATGTTTCCCCTAATTTGTTTGCACCCCACTGATCCTCTTTGTTTGTACCTCTTGAAATCTTACCCCAGTCTCCCAAAAATTCAGTTACTCACACAAGGTCAATGGCTTCAGGGTAAAATAGCAGCACCAAAGTTACTTGAGGTTAGAAGGAGCTTGGCCAGACTGTTCAACAACCTGCACCAATTTCCAGGAACAAATGGGCAGGGAAAAGCAAGCACAGCATGTGGTGGGCTGTATGAAGGACTGTTCCCTCCCTGCACAGGAGTTAAATCACCACTAGCTTGCCTTGTAATAGAAGGTTATAATTTTGTTTTTCACTTGTTCAAAGTAATGCAATATTCCTCCTGTGTGTGAGGCACTGACAAAGGGGATCCTGCTTGTCTAGTGTTTCTTAAAGAATTGAAAACTCAAAACTGCTGTGAAGCATGACCAGGAGTAAATTAAAAAAAATTATCCTATAAATCTCTTACAATGATTTTCACTCTGGGTAATTCACTGTGTGAAACATTGCCATTGGGTTTTAGTTTGCAACCTTAGAGAAGTATTTGACATTTACTCAGATAAAGGATGGAGTATAAATTAATTTTAAAAAATAATTCCCAGCAGTTTTGGAAAGAAGACAAGTCTTTTTTGACTCCTTTCACTCTTTTTTAAAGTGAATGTTCATATTAGCTGATTTTTCAGTGTCAATTAGATGTAGCCTCTAACATGTGTTTAATTATTTGTTAACCAGAAGTTGGTTGCAACAAATACTACCACAAGTATTCTGCTTTTTTGCTGACTTTCTCCAG
Source organism: Prinia subflava (assembly GCF_021018805.1). Taxonomy (NCBI): domain Eukaryota; kingdom Metazoa; phylum Chordata; class Aves; order Passeriformes; family Cisticolidae; genus Prinia; species Prinia subflava. The sequence continues at coordinate 17,085,966 of NC_086260.1, forward strand.
CATTATGATATGGATCTGTGAGGCTGCAGGGAAGTTAAATAGTTTGCAACAGCAATGGACAGGAACTACAAAATAAGTCTCTGCTTGAAGCCTTCCTCCCCTGTCAGCTTCCAAATTTAATTATGATGGAATTTGGGAAAGTACTAAGAGTTGCTATCTGCTGTGTGTGTGCAAGAGATAAAGTGTACATTCAATAATAACACACTCTTCAGAATCTGATCTTCTCTCTGTTAACATGCTGAACATGCCTTTTTTTTTTTACAGCAGTGATTTATAGTCCAGCATAACCATGCAGAATCACTTCATTATATTTGAATAATGAAAAGAGTGCCATCAAGATGGCATGTCTCAGGGGAGCTTTCTGAGGCAATACTTTAAACAAATGACTTTTTAGATAAATTTATTATGAAGTGTGATGAAAGGCATTTTTCTCGGCAGTCGCATCTTGCAAAATCGATGAGGTTTGTTGTGCTGTAGTGTTGGGGTGGGTTGTTTTTTTTAATCTCTTATATAAATAAAGGCTGAGTCCATAGGAACAGTGGTTGGTGTTTTGCTGGCACCATGGAAAGGAGATACAGTGCTGCAATGGGCAGTAATAATTCTGTCTGATCATGTCTGCTAAATATTTATGGGCCAAACTTACAGCCTAGTACCACAGTCAGTGGAAAGTTTATTAGCTACTTTAAAAAATAATTTTTATAGGTATCCATGAGCACTCATTCTGTTTTGCTGTGCAAATATGTGGTTTTATGCAATTTTAAAAAAACTACGACGGAATCTGACTAACATTTATTTTATCAAAGGAATACTCAGCCTTTGTACTGGCAATTTGTTAAATTGTGTTATGAAATGTTTACAAAACCACCCAGAAAATATCAATATTATTGTTTGTGGAATATTAGAAATTTTGATTCCTCTGGCATGTTTAACATCCTTGAACCTCTTGTTTCAATACCTGACATTTAATTACTAGTAAGAAAGAAACGGTGCTTTCTCAAATCTCTTCACTGGCTTTGTAATCAAAGTAATCATTCAGGACAAACATCTATTGAATGAAGATACCTCAGGCTGTTTCTTGGAGATCTCCATTTCGAGCTGTTCTTCCCACCTTCATGAAATTATTTTGAACATGTTTTTCTGTCTTGAGGTGACATCTCCTTTGGCCCCTTTTAAATATAATATCTGTTCAAGAGTAGAATATGCTTTAAAAGGGGTTGATAATTTTAAAAGGTCCAATTGTGTCTATACAATACATAGAAAATTCACTGGTCTTTATCTCTTTCATAACTGCAAAAGTTTTTGTGCTCCAATCCACATATTATTGCCTGAAATGTATTAACAAACATGACAGTAAAAGGATTTTGCTTGCAACTCAGTACACTTGGACTATTTACCTGAAACAACCACCGAGTGTCCTTTAATCACTTCTTTTCTGTGCCTTGAAAATGGGATATTTTCCATTTCTTGTGAAGTGCATTGAGATCTAAAACTCAAAAGTGCCATGTAATTGTTATGGATTACGAACGTTCTTCAGAGATTAAAAAAGGGAGGTACAAAAGATGCTGGGAGAATGAACTTACTTCTAGAGCTGAGCTGATTTTGCTGTCAGTGATGAAAATTTGCCCCTCAGGATTTGGTCAGGGTGCCCAGTGAGAGCTGCCACAGAGCTCCTGCAGGTGGGAGAGAGGAGGAAACCTCTGCTGCCCTGTTAAAGGCTCCTTGATCCTCCCCCAGGCAGATTTCACTCCATCCCGGGATGGAGCCTGCACACAAATCCTGCATGATCAGAGAGAAAAACCTAATTGTCTTCTTTTCTGGCAAGATTGTTTAAAATTTCAGTTTAAAAATTTTCGAAACTGATTTTGCCAATAAAGAGCACTAAGAATTTTCTTTCTTTTTAAGGAATAAATCTTACATAAAATTTTAACTCAGTAACACCTTCTATTAGGAAGTTCAATAGCAAGTTGCAATGCAGTTGCACTCACTGAACCTTAAGTAAAAGGATATTCTGTTAGATCCTGTATTTGCAAGTTTTGTATCTTGTTGCATTAACCTAGAAGATATTCAGTCATGAGAGAAAAGTAACTGTAGTCAGTTTTCCTTTTTCGAATTCCAGTTTTTCCTCCAGTAAATGCAAAGCTGGCCATGCTTAATTCCTCCTAAATGGGTTAATTGATTCTGCAGTCACCAAGTGTGTGACCTGACTTCTGGTTCACCAAGTCACTGAATGTGGGATGGAGATGATGCTTTTATTTCTGTCTCACTTGGTGAGTGCATTTTGATCAGAGTTGTGAAGGATGTGAACTGGAGGTGTTGGGATGGAAACCTGCCCTTCCCCTGGGCAGGGTTAGAAGGAAACCTGCCCTTCCCCTGGGGCGGGGTTAGGATGGAAACCTGCCCTTCCCCTGGGGGCAGGGTCAGGATGGAAACCTGCCCTTCCCCTGGGGCAGGTGCAGCCCCAAGGTGTGCAGGGGCTTTGCAAACACGGTGAGTCCCAGGTCAGCCCGTGTGGTCTGCAGGTTGAGTCTGCCCTTCACTTGTGTGTTGGGCTTTATATTGAACTAATTCATAATTTGATTTTTGACATGTCAGTAATTACTGCCAGCAAAAACTAGTCATTTTAATGGTAGCAATATACTGCCAAGCACATTTAACTTTGACAGAAACCTCCAATGACTTTGCCTCGGCCGCTTGCCTGTTCTTTGTGGGCATTTTAACAATCGACTGAGGACTTGTACAGAAGCCTTTGGTAAAAGCTTTTTGCTCCCAGCAACTTCGTTGGCTCCATCAGACCAGGGTGTGATTTCAGGGGGTTGTTAATCCCACCTGGAGCTAACCTTTTTTTTAGGCCAAACACACACAGAGGGACGTGCACAGTCTGATTTCTGTTGAATCTGATTCTGTTGCATCCTCTAAATCCTGATGACTCTTCCAAAGCTGCTGTGATGATGTGAAATGACCCCAAATTGAGGCCTTGTCTCCCCAGAAAAACCAACAGCAGCTTTTCTCCCACCCCTACCAGTGGTGTTGTTGCCCAAGCCTCCCTCCCTGTGTGTTTGCTGACGCTGACAGTGTCACACAGCACAGCTAGAGCTGCCTGGCCCTGACCTTCACTTTTATTTCCTGCCTGAAACATCAGCTCCCAGTTCTGATGAGATCTTGGTCAGGCCTAATGCAGAGCTCAAGGAGCACTTTCCTTGGTGCTGCCTGTAGCGATCACAAACTTCTGGTTTGTCATTTTGGTGACAATTTGGAGCTTTTCGGTGCTTTAGTAGCCAACACTGAAAAACCTCTTCTCCATAAAGACAGATTTTTTTTCTGGACTAGCAAAGTGCTTCTGAAGAGGCTGGAGCTGCTGTCCATTCAGATCAGGCACTTCTGTGCAGAGGACTTGTTAAGGTTAAGGAAAAAGGAAAAATTAACTTCTGAGTTAATAGAAGGTTTTCTGTGGGTTTAGAGGGAGAGCACAAAGTTTAAAAGAACAGCTGAAAGACTGATCATGCTGATGACTGCCACCCAAAATATCAGGAATGTACTTCATGGACAAATAATTGGGATAACCTCAGTTCTTTTTTCTTTTCTTTCTGCTCACAGATCTGTCTGTGATCCTTCAGATTGTGCCAATACCACTAACCAAATTAATTGAAATATAATAATGAGTTTCTGAAGCCATTAACACACAGCTGTCAGTGATTTACTTCAGCTGTATTCACTTTACAAGACTTTGTGCTCCATTGCTCAGGTTGGATAAGGAATTGCCAAAGTTTCTGTTGAGGATACTCCTGTACACTTAGAGGTGTCTGAGGTTGTGCTGATTGTTGAATTTCACAACTTGCTCAGCAATGATTTTGCAAGCAGGGCTGTTCATTTTGTTACATTTGTCTGAGCCCACACTAAAGGCTGTTTTTTAGGTATTTGCTCATCTTCCTCCTTCCTGCTCCTGATTGTCCCTGCAGCTCTCATTGGCAAGGAACCACACAAGTGTGGTAACTCTGGTTAATGAGAATTTCCAGTCCCCATTCAGTTCAGGATCAGATAGAAAGTGTTTCCGTATCACCAACAGAATAAAGCCAAGGGAATTCTCAGAGTAGTAGAGAGACTGACACCTGTGAGAGTTAATTTTTAAGGTATCCAAGAGCAATCAGCATCAAATTGTTAATATTGTCTTTTCAAGTGTTTGAGGCCATGCAAATTCTACTGATTTTGTGGCTAGCTGGGGTTATTTGGGAAATCTTATATAAGGAATGTGATGACTGCAGGTTGGATGGAAATACAGGATGGAATGTGGAAGGACTCATTTGGGCCTTTCTATTTTATTTACATATTAAAACATTCTGTCCATACTTCTGTAGCCTCCAGCATAGATTAATGGGAGAATTTTGTGTATTTCATTTGATGCAAGATCTCACTTTCAACACTTAAATTTTTTTTCATAGTTTTTTGGACAAGAGAGCTGCAGTTTTCCCCAGTGTTTATTCATTTAGAAATGGAAAGGAGTTAAGGATTTTATCATGCCAAACACATATTTCCTCTGTTGTACTTATTTTAGGCTGGTTGATTTTCTGTTTTGTTTTGTTTGTTGTTTTTGTTTGGGTTTTGTTTGGTGTTGGGGTGGGGTTTTTTGTGTTTTCATTTGCTTATTTGTTTGTTTGAAGAGGTTCAGTTGTGATTTTGGAAAAGAATTGCTAAACAGTTCTTTAGAATGAGGCACATGGCTTGCCTGTGTTCCTGGCACAGGTTACTACTGCTCATTACATTGCAGCACTACTAAGTCCTTTATAGTGCTTGTCATTCTCTAAAAGATTAATCTAAAGACATGACTACAAACTCAAATCTAGCAATATATACAGTTCAGATTTCTGCAGAGTGTTTCTCATGCATTCAGGATGTATTTCAGCCACAAGATGCCCTCACAATGTGAGGCTGGCAGCAGATTAACCTTGGTGGTTTAGGTTGTGTAAGGCAGGGATTACAGCTACATGTGTTTGCTGCTCAGGTAGCTGATGGAAAGAGGTTGATGTTCTGAAGCCACAGGATTATGTCTGGTTAAGGTTTGATCCTCTAGTAAAATTTCTGCCAGACCCCCATTCTGCTTGGCTTAAAAATGTCAATATTATTTGGGTGATGTTGAACAGCATAAGGAAAAGTAGTGGAATGAATTCTGCCTGTTGGGGCTTCCAGCTAAGCCACTGTTCAGCAGTTGCTCACATACAAATGTGGAGGTGTTGTGGGGCTCTCCTGGCTCTGCTTTGCTTTGGGGTTTCAGCTTTCTTTTGTGAGGAAAAGGTTAATAAAGGGGAGGGGGAAAAAATAGGACACTGTGGATATAGTTGAGAATGCAACTGCAATGGAGTTGAATTGTGCCAGAGAGGGAAATGGAAACTGGGATTCTTTTAATTTCAGCATCAGGGCTGTGCTCTGTAGATGTTAGGAAGGAGTACAAGGATGGCTCTGGCTGTTTCCTTGTGGGCACTTCCAGGCTCTCTGTAAATAACCTGCTGGTTCCACTGCAGAGGATTTGGAGCAGCTCTTGGTTACCAGTGTCTGGGAGCCTCAGGAGACACCTTCCCTGAGATGGGATGGGGAAGGTGTGCCAAGGGGAGGAGCAGCTTTGCTCAACCAGAGGAACCTGACAGAGGAGCTACAGTACAACCAGGTGTCCAAAAGGCCACCACAGGTCATGAGGAGCTCCTGAACAGTGCCAGCCTGGTTTGGTTTTAATCCTCTGGGAACTGACAACCAGCCTTGGTGTAGCCATCCAGCCTTCTGTGAATGTACAATTGCATACTCAGCCAGCAGAGGCAGTTTTGCTTTCTTGTTCCTAAAGATTTGCAGCTAAGTAAAAAAGCCATGCAAGAGAACCTGAACCCTCACAGCTGTAAAGATAACCAGTGGTGCTGACAGCTGCCAAGTAATACAAATGTCGATTTCAGGTTGGAGAGTCTGTCAAAAACTGATTTTTCTGAAAAGAAGAGCCCCTAGTCAGCATTTAATCTGGCCTTGTTACTGCTATGATGTGTGGCAAGAGCGTTACCTGAAATAGTTTAGAAAATGTAATCTGTCTTTTACTATCAAATAAATGGAATGTAGTCCAAACTATAAGAAGCCTAAATTTGGTTTTAACCACTGGCCAAAGAGCCCCCTGTGACTCTGTGAATGAGTCCCAGACAAGCCTAGGGATTCAATAAGCCATGGGGATGCACAGAGCTTTGCTTCAGGAACTTCTGAATGGGATTTGGTTTTTAACCAGCCCCATGTCTTGCAGGTAGATCTTGATTTTCAGTTTTATTCAGGAAGCCACGCTGAAAATTTGTGAAATGAAAGGGAACAAAGTGAGGTTCGGGAATATATTAATTGAACAAAAGCTTTAGTTCATAGGATCCTAATGTCAGTAAAGCCACTGAGGTGAGGGGCAGGCTGAGATAATTTGCTCTAATGTGTTTTCCTCTTGCATGGGTGTGACTTTAAACCTTGGTGTGTTTGTAACTCCATGAGATTATTTGCTGCTATGAATTACTAAATGTATAAGGATGCTTGAACAGCATCTGTATGTGGGAGTGAAAATGAGCTATTAAAAACATTGAAAATATGAATGTCTGAAATTAGACTTAGTCACACTTTTTTGGTTAGATTTACGAGTCTCCCACTCAGAGAACTGTTACATACTTTAAATTCTTTAGTCGTCCTTTAAATTATGTCTGTTTTGATGTAGTTTTTCTAATCCTTCATTATTCATTAATAATTTTGTTAGGGATTAACACATTTTGGGTATTGGAGTGTTTGAATTAATTTAATAGTTGTCTTCTTTACAGCTGTTGGTTCAGGTGACTTGCAGCTCTGCAGGTTTGTTGGCTTTGGCTTCTCAGCTCAGCAGTTTCCATGATGTGAAGATGCTGTGCAGTCAGCAATTTAAAGAAGAGATTCACTTTTAGTGTCCTCATTTGGATGGCCAGAAATCCCAGTAACTTTATGAGTGTAGGCTCAAATATCTTGGGGTGGTATTTGCCTTACTAAAATTTAAAGGGATTAACACTATGCAAGCATTTCAGAGGCTTATTCTGAGAAACTCAAGCAAGCCTTGTGTGTTAATTTAGGCACGTTCTGAGGTTTTTGGCTGGTTTTTTTTTTTTCTTTATACCTTATAATGGTGCGAGTGGAAAAAGCTGGAAGCCCCACCAGTGATCCCGTTGCAGGAGATCCACTGGAGTGGGATTCTGCAGGGAGGTGCCATGGAAACTGGAGCCACTGAGACAGCTGCTGTCCATCTGTTCACTGGGGAGGGTTATATTTATTGCTGTATGAACAGCAAATGGAAAGTTTGTTTGGTGGTCTCATTTCCTTTAGAACCCAGAAACGTGAGGGGACACAGAGCTCAGGATTGCTCTGCCCTTGCTGCTCTACACAAGAGCATTGGTCCCTGGAAACCAGGGCTGTCCTTTGCAGCACTTTCCCCCTCTTGCCAGAACTGTGGCATCCCTGCAGCAGCTGCACTGCCTGTGCTGGCCAGTCAGTGATACCCTGCCTGACTGCAGGGAATTTGGCACCTGGCACAGAGCAAAGGACATTTGCTTTGTGACTTCCAGCTGGGGGAATACCAGGAAGGTCTTTTCCATGGGAAACTCCATGACTGGAATATGTAAGAAAAGTGGAAGTGGAGTGTAGTGGGAAGACATCCAACCTTTTCTCAGAAATGGCAAACAGAGCCATCCTGCAGGCTGTGAACTCTGGGCAGGGCAACAGATCCTGTTAGTGATTTTCACAAAAACTGGTGGGTTTCTCTCTCTACTTCTACAAGAACTTTTTAAATGCCAAAATAGGAAATGAAATCTCATTACCAGGGTTTCATTTTGCATGTTTTGATGCAGCTCTGTGTCCACTGATGTATGACCACAAACTAAAATGCAGTCCTTGCCCAAATGTACCGAGGACCATTGCAAGGCAGCACTTGTTACTTTACTCGATTAAAATTCAGCCACGGCTGCTCAAACTTCATTGTTGAGACAGGGTAGTGCTGCTTTCAGAAGGAAATAACCCCTCTTGGAGCAGAGTTTGAAACATTTTATGAATTAAATGAGCAAACCAGGGTCCATCAGAACTCTTTTAAACTTGTGGAGTCACTAAACCAGCACAGCTTGGGTAGGAACAGCTCAGGTGTGAGCTCAGCTCAGAAGAGGAGACTGCCACTCTCTCCTACAGGTAGGGAGACATAAAGATGCACTGTGAGGAGAGCCAGATAAATGGGAAGGAAAGATTAAATCAATAATAGGGGAAAAAACCTTAACAAAGTGAGTATCTAGATAGAAAGCTGGTCTCAAAAGACCTGAGGCTGGACACATGAAAAATTAATGGGAGAAAACAGAAGCAAATAGTTTTCTGGGAGTGATGTTGTATTGGAGAAAGGATGGATAAGACATTTACCAAGCATTTAATTAGGTTATGTCCAACAGCATTATGAAGTAGGTGAATGTGTGGATTGATTCATCTGGTTAGGGATTTTGTAAATAAAAGGAACAAATTCAGCTGAAGCAAAGCAGAGTGATTCAGTAGGAAGATTCCATAAAATGTAAAAAAATATTCAGGATCAGAATATTGATAATAAATCTCTTTATCAATGCTCATTTTCGACACTGATATTCATACATTCTAGGCAAAATAAAAAAATACTTAAGTTTGCAATGCAATACCCTGTCAAAAGAACCCAAAGTCTATTTCATCTTGGAGAAATAGGAAGCTGTATCTAACAGCTGCTTTATTTTCTTCTATTTGTGTTTTTTTGGTTTTTTTTTTTAACAAGTTAACATAAGCTGTAGTCATTTATCTGATTACATCTATGGCCTTGAATTTGTTTCTGTATTGCACTATATATCTCTGCTTTATAGGTTTAACTGAACTTCCAGTGTTTTACAGCCTTTTGCCAGTTCTCCTGTCTTCAGAGAACGAGGAAAACTTTCTGATAATGGTTTCACATTGAACTTGCAGACCTTAATAATAAATACTTGGGTTGATATTACCTGAAACTACCAGTTGGATTACACCAGCAGTCAGCTGGTTTCTGTGCAGTGGATCTGATGATTAAAGCTCACTGAATGTAGGGCTGCAAGGAGCTGCTGAGGGTTTGCACCACTGCAACCTGTAGTTTTCACTGCAGTGCAAGTATGTTAAGTGTTTTGCATAGTGTGAGGAATAAAATGTTTCTCAGATGCAGTGCAGCTGCTGAGGAAGGGATAAAAAAGAACAGTTAATGTTCCTACTTTTAGTGGAACAAAGCAGATCAATCCCTACTGTGACTGATGGGCTACTTCATATAGTGGCACCTGCTACGTCAGGAACAGAGGCTTTGGGAGTGAATTAAGAAATAAACAAGTCTGTGCATGTGACAGACTTCATTTTTGGATTGCTGTGGAAAAAAAATGTGGAAGCTGCTTACAAGTGCATTGATTCTGCTTGCTGGCTTGTGCAGTGACGTATTTTGTAGCAACACTGGTACATAAAGTTTATGGAACTCATCCTGCACAGCACAAACCAAGGCAGATGCTTTTTTTCTCTTAACTACTCTAGAAGAAAGTAGATCCCTTTAGCTGATATGCAGTAACTGCTGGGTTAAATCTCAATTGTTTTAGATAATATGTGTAGGTCGTTGAGCTTGTGTGTAATATCTGAACATACAGAACAAACACATTCTCCTTCACTCTTGTAAAAATTGAAGAAATGTTGTCACATGAATGTCACGGGTTAGCACTGGCCAGATGTTAGTGCACCCATGAATATATGTTTTTTCTCTAACAACTCCTGTGGGATGTGATCAGGAACAGAGCAGAGCAGGCTTAAATCTTGAAAAACAAAAAAAAAAACCCACCAAAACTTTATTAATTACATAAGAACAGGGACAGAAATACTCTTAAACACACACAGAGACAGAAATAAAAACTTCTTAGAACATTTCTTCTCCCAGTTTTTACCTCCCCACCCATCACTTTTCACAGACCAACCTTTGGGTTTTAAATCAAACAATCACCACTCAAAAAAAACCCCTAATCTTCAATTCAGCAAGGGAGAGAGGAGTCTCTCTCGCACCACAGACTGTTCTTCAGAAAACACGGGTCCACCCCTTATGTGTTTCCATGTCACCCATAGCACCGCCCGGATAAGTCTGCTAAGGTGACTCTCTCTCTTTTTCCTATGTCCAGCGCTCTCACCGCTGTCTCATAGGCCACAACTACATACAGGGCTTTTTTAAGGATGCTGCATGCCGAGCTCTCCCCCTTTTCACCCAGGGGCCGGGGTTCCAGGAGCAGGTCTGCCCTGAGGGCAGAGGGCACCACCTCACCCTCCCCCTCTCTTCTCTGCTCGCTCCAACTCTTCAAGTGCCAGTCACTGTAGCAAAAGCAAGGGGCAGCTGCATCCACCCAGAAATGCAGTTTATGTTCAAAAGAGACTCAAGTTCAGTCCATGGCTGACATTATGCAAGAAAAGTCCAGCTCCAAGGCTACTCCTCTCATTCTTCCATCGGGTTCCTTCCAATCATGCTTTATCATCTCGGTCCCAGGCCGCTGCCCTCTCTCCGAAAACCACCAGTCATGAGAATCAATGTCTAAGAAAAGTTTCTTTCTGCCAAGCAAGGGTTAACAGTTTCTTCTCAGCAGGGTGCAAGCGGAGGCATTCCCAGGCTCAGCAACTCTCCACCTAGCTGAGCACCTTCTCCCGGAGTTTGGGGGGAGGAGGGGGGTGAGCACACACAGAAGGCACTTCCACAGTTTTCCACCCCTCCATCCTGAACGGGGCAGCTCAGTTCCAGTCCTGTCCCTTCTCTTCTCCCCCCCCCCCGGGGGGCTCCGGCTTACCTGAGCCGACCACGTGTTTCCCCTCCCCCACCCAGCCTCGTGGCCCGGGCAGGGGAAGGAGGCCTGACACGTCCCTCTGCTGGAACCAGGATCTCAAAAGAGGCTGAACCCCCTTGGGGTCCTGCTTTTAACTCTTTGTGTCCTCAGAGGCGTGTCCAAACCTCCGAGTGACCAATCCAGGTGCCAGCAGAAAAGCTGATCACTGATTGGACTGCCCACATCCCCCTGGAAAAATTCACCTCCCCCCCCCCAACCACGACAAATGTTCAGCCTTGGGTCTATGTCTGCCATCTTCTAAGGTGCTTGGCATCTTGAATTTAGTTGCTGGTTATAAATTTTTTTCCCCTGTGCTGCCCCCCCCTTAGTCACATGTGAAGGCTAGCATCTGTCCCAGAAACTAAATTCCAGCCAGAGATGGACAAAGTGAAAATGAAGTGGAGAAGAGTCTTGAGTCACAAGAGTAAATTCTCCTCAGTAAATAACGGAGCAAGCAACATAAAACCATTTTCTTATCCAAGTGCACATGCCTGCATTTTTGGCAGTGCCAAAAATCACTGCTGGGTCTTGGTCCTAATTTGTTGCTGAGTTTTGGAGGTTTCTGGACTTGGCCAATGTGCTCTTAACATCTGCATGAGAACCACAGGACCCACAGGCTTTGGGGGCTGCAGTGCTCCAGGATCCTGCCTGTGCTTTCTTCAGGACCTCTCCTTCTGAGCTGTGTCTGTGCTGGGGCATTGCTCTGTTTCTGAGTTTGAGAGACATCCCTGTTTTCTATGGTACTGAGCAAAGGGTGTTGAGCTTTTGTGCCTTGAAATGCTGCTGGAATTTTGGAGCCCAGATGAAAGCTTTGAATATCTCCCAAGGTACAAAGCTCCTGTTCATGCTATTGAAAAGTCTTCTGTTACCAGCAGCTGTTAGTAACAGGCATCGCTTCTCTGCAGTACCTCAAAGCACATTAGCAAGTAATTAGAAAAATTGTTGCAGGATTCAAGAAAAAAAAAAGCTCCTGGTACAGTAGGAGATGTGTCACAATAGGAAATCTCTTTGTCCACCTGCTCAAGTGTGACAAGAAAATGTGTTTTAAATAATATGTACTGTGGCAGCACTCGATGTCAAAGTGTTTAAAAACACATTAATGGTCTCTTGGATGTGACATACTTAGCAGGAATTAATAATAATAAAAACTTGGATGTAACGGTTTTTAGACATCACATAAGGTGGCTGAATCAAGCAAGAAAACTCCTTAGAAGATAAGAAGATAAGTTTTCTTTCACTTCTGAATGAGTTTTTTCCTTTGTTCTCCAGTTCTACCTTTTGTTAGCCATTATTGCTGCTTCCTGAACATGTGAGGAACAGTGAAATCTATCAGAAATATCAGAAGGGTGGCACAATGCAGCTATCACCAGCCACCACAATCCATCACTGTTTGTCTTCAGTGTTGTGACAGAACAAAGCTTGTTCCATCTTTCTTCAGTACTGCTAAACATTTTAACACTATTTTACCTTGCAGCTAACTGATCGGATTCCCGTATCTCATTTAATATGGTAATAATTCTGTCTAATTAAACTGCAGTAGCATTTTGCACTATGTGGAAAATCCTTATGAATATTCTTTGGTATTTATAACATTAGTCATGAGTTGATTTGATACTAGAAGAAATGTAGTCTGTGGTGCTCAGCTGTGGCAGGAGCCACGTCTGTATCTGTTAAAAGGTAATGCATGCTGCTACAAATACATTTTGTTTCATGCAGAAATGCAAAGAGTTCTAGCTGCAGCAGACAACATAAGCCAACTTCTTGTGACCCACAGCCCTGGTAGAAGGGGGGATCTGGCAGTGAAATATTTAATATGTTTCAGCAGCAGTGGGTCAGAATATTCAGAGAGAATACAATGAGAGAATTTATCATGTTACTCTGATCTGTTCTTACACCTCAGCTCCCTGTGCATGCTGGTACCTCAGTAGCTTCTATCACTGCCTGTCTTTGGCAGAGAGAGCACATCCACTTGGAATAAAATCTGCTGTAATTCCTTCTGCATTTTAGTCTCTTTACCTTGCCTTAGACATTACTGCCATGTCTCTTCACCAGGTGGATCAGTGGAGGGTATCCCTCGGTGCTGTTGCTTGGTTTGTGCTTCCTTTGCAGGGAAAGCAAAGCAAAACCAAGCAAACCAAGCAAAGGTTGTCCTCACATGGACAACCACGGCTGGACGTGAGCTGGAGTTTCTAACCTGTTACACATCCTTTGCAGCCCCCTGCTAGGTGACCTGTGAGACTGGATTCACACTGACCTGGCAGGTGGCAATACCTGTCACCTACTCAATTAAAGAAATAGGTTTGGGGGGAAATAATAGGATGCTGGTGTAAATTTCCAGGAGACTAAATCTTGAAGGAAGCACTGCAGGAGCAGATACGCAACACTTACTGACTGCATTGGTTAAAAAAACCATAAAACTCTCAAACTCACTATTTATAAACTTATTTATCTAAGCCTGTATTTTGCTAGGGAATAGTTCTAGGAAGTAAAAATAACTCTGGCATATTAGATTGAAGGGCAGCATTCCTGTAAGTAAGTTTTGTTTTCTGGAGCAGAAGCTTGCTGGTGTCGTGGCTTTGGGTTGTGCTTCTTGTCCAAGTGGAGGAGATCCCCTCCCCAGCAGTCAGGGTTATGAGGGGAGTTGTAAAACTACAATGTGTGAGAGAATGATGTCCTGGGAGCACAGAGGAAGGTTCATGAGGGATTTGAGGGGGAATTTCAAGGCATCCCATCCTGGGTAATGACAGCCAGCACGCCCACCCTGCCCCATGGACAACCTCCCTGCCCTGCATGGGTGGATCTGGTAAAGTGCATCTCATTCCCTGGGGAGTCAGTGTTGGAGGAAGGAATCACTGCTGGAGCTGGGCCAAGCTCTGCCTCCAAGTGTTCATGCGTCTTCTCAGCTTTCATTGTTTCTCTGGTGATTGCTTCCGTATATACAAAATCTGACAAATAATTGTAGTTTGAAGGGCGTGTTTAATGGAGGGCCATAAAAGTGATTCACAGGCAGCTGTAAACTGAACTATTACACTAAAGGATAAAAAGCTTCCTTAATGAGCTGTACAAGACAGTTATCGATGTATTTATGAAAACATTTCCAAGTACATGTTACCAGGGGAATTAAAAGATAAATATTTAAAGATCGGCTGACAGTTTTCACGTGTAGTAAAACTCCAGTTCCTCTATTAGGCAGTAAATTTATAAAAAGTATATATTTACATGATTTGTAACAAAAAAGAAACAAAACTTGCATGAAACCCCGGTGTTTTTCTCTGTAATTGTGTTTTTCTATTCTGATGAGGAGATGAAGCATGAAGAAAATGAGCAGATGAGATTCAGAATATTAATAAGGTAAACCAACATTTTTTTCCATCCAAATAATTTATTAGCATCGTGCCACAGAACTGTATTTAAGAGGATGAAACCTAACAACAGTTCAGAGTTTGATTAAGTTTCTTTTCATCCTATCATTGCTGTACACAATTAGGTTATTCAAGTGTGATCCTTAAATGTTCACAATGTGATTCATAGCCTTGCTCTTCACACCCCAAAGAGAGAAAAATTGGTCTGTGGGTATGAATCTGATTAATATATGGATCAATGCATGCCCTTTTAATGTTTATTATACACATGCACTTTTAGTTTGGATAAATGATTATCTCATTGTGTTACTTGCTCTTTTTAGATTGGTTGTATTATTGTCTGAGCAAAACTTTAGAAGCATTTTAAGCATGCAGGGCTGCTACTTGATTTGGCACTACCTTGTCAGTTGAGATTGCTTTTATTCTTGAACGGATTAATAATCAATAGGTGTTAAACAATATGATTTTCCCTAGGATTATAGCTGCTGTGTTGTGTAGCTCTGCCATAAAAATGAAGATCTGGTTCATGCTTTCAAGTTTTTTTAGATGTACCTGTTTCTTAGGTTTACTACTACACAGGGTTTATGGATGGAGGCCATCCCAGTGGCTGTGACTCCTTGAAAAGAAGGGATGAATGAGGAAAACAGGTGACAAGTAGGCAGTTTATGCAAAACATTGTCACCAGCCTTGACCCTGCTCAGGGGAAAGCTACTGTCAGTGCTAAGCTGTGGCAGCAGGAGAGTTTCAGTCATGAGGGTCTCTTCATGCATCAGGAAGGTTGTGGTGAAGCTGAATTCAGCCCCAGGTGATGATGCTCACCACGTTATCGCTTATAGAAACATTGAGTAGATAATTTGGCTAAAAGCATTGGTTACCTTCATAGATGTCAAGGACTTGTGAATCTTCCAAAGTGTAGTGCCTATAACAGATTTTAAACTTTTTCTAACTTTCTGGTGAGACACTAGGATTTGTTTTTTTCTTTTTTTTCCCCCTTGATGTTATTTATTGCTTTAAATTTT
This sequence comes from Prinia subflava, assembly GCF_021018805.1. NCBI lineage: Eukaryota > Metazoa > Chordata > Aves > Passeriformes > Cisticolidae > Prinia > Prinia subflava. The sequence goes on from NC_086260.1 coordinate 17,101,224, forward strand.
GCTTTTGTGAGTTTCTCTTCTATTCCACTTGCTTTATTAGGATGCAGTTGTTGTATTCCATGAGAGCCACTGGCCTTAGAATGAACGGTGATTTGTGTATTAGGGATTCTGTGGAAAACTAGTGATAATTGGTTTGTTTCTACATGAGAATGTGAGGGAAGGAGAGTATAATCAGTGTTCTAAACAATTAGTGATAGTGGTGGAAGCTGCTCAAGAAAAATGCTCAGAAAGATGCTCAAGCCTTGGGAAGATTTTCAGTCTGGCTCTGCACACCACATGTCTGACTCTTTGGATGGAACAGCCTGTGTTAATTATGTCTTTAATCTCTCTTGCACCAAATTGCCAGTGCTTGAGAGAAAGCAACCCATTGATCAAAGGCAGAGTTTTCAAGCACAATAATAATTTGTAAACCCAGTACTTCTACAACAACAGTTGCACCATCTCCATTGCAAACAGATTGTTGTGCAATTCAGAGCACTACTAAGACTTCATTTCAGTGACCTGACAACAGTGTTGTGAAAGCACGAATGGATTTGATTTCTTGGCACACATGCACAATGAAAACTTGAAGATTTTGATTTAAATAGAGTTTATGCATTATGCACTTCAACCTGGGCCACCTTCCCTCTTGCCCCTGTTTTTATGACACATCTGCTCTGCACTGGGAAACTCCTGCTGTAGCTCTTTGCTCAGCTGAGGTGCTGCATGTGGTGGCAGGAGAACTGACACGTTTTGCAGTGTGATGGGGTGAGCTCATACCAACAGTTAAACCCTCTTGCCTGCACCCCTTTAATCAAAGAAGCCATATTGAACTTTATTAGTAGAATAATAAGGTTTACAGTTCCTGGAGAATCCTTTTTGCCCTCCTCATCTCCACTCTGGGGCAGCTGTAACTCCCAGGAGCATGAATGGTGGTTTGAGGTGAGGAAGGACTTGATTAGTGCTGACAGAAGGCACAACCACAGCTCTTGGGACCTGACCTCCTCTGAAGTGCTTTTGGGTATGCTGCTCCTTACCACTGCCTCTCATGCTCTGTAGTATAACAAATCCTCCTTCCTGAGGGTCTCAGGATTCACAATTTTGTTGTTTGAGTGCTGATTTTACAGAACATCAGCAGGGCTTGTTAACAGAGGTGATCAGTGAGACCTGGGTAGGTGAATCATTAAAAAGATCAATTCTGCAATAATCCGAAGGGTGGTGTTTTTTTTTTCCTGATGTAGGTATTTTTTAGCAGCAGAAAGCTCAAAGAATTAATATTTACCAGTATCAGTTTTGCTAAGTCATTCCTCAAGAGCAAGGGTTTGGATGCAGGTGTTCACTTGAGTTCCAGGTGTTCCATGGTCCTTAGAGCTATTAATGATTGTAAATACCTGATACAGATTTCAGAGAGCTGTGGACATGACAAAGCTTTTTCTTTTTTAATACCTTTTATCCTTTTAATATTCTAATCACCTTCTTTGTCTTTCTAGAAGCTGAATTAATGTCATCCTAATAATTCTGTGTGGATTTCTACCACATTTGACACTTCTTATCAGTGTTGGTAGTTCCATTGCTTTCAGCAGATGGAGAGCTCACCTAGAAAAGGCTACAGAGAGAAGTCAGTGTCTAACAGAGCCAGATTCACACTTAGGTTTATAACAGTTAGATCAGGAGAGCTGGGCAGTGATGAAGTTTTACCAAGAAATTTGGAAGGTTGAGGCTAAAACCAGAGATGCTCAAAATAGAAAAATCTCTACATCTTCCATGGGAAGTTAGAGCTAGAAGAGGGATCCTTGGCTGACTTTCTTTGCCGAAGATCTCAGGAGTGGAGTTGCCTGTATAACAAATGCTGATGGGAATAGGGATCTTGGAATGCTAATCTTGGGTAGTTTGTAGTCGGTTGGGTTTTTTTTAACAGAAGTTTGAAAAAGGTTCCCCAAAGAACAAGAAAACTCAATAGGTATTTATTTTGCTTTGTAGTTATTTTTAAATTAATGTATTTGTCTTCAAGGGGAGTCTAATTCAGGAAAAGATAACCCAAGTGATTTTGCAATTTTCACTTAATGAGCACATCTCATGTGCTGTTAAAGGGTTGTTGGCTTTGTTCTTCTTAGGAAACTCAACTAGAAGCAACAGCAAGGTGTGGTCACCTGCTGATGTGGAGTTTTCATGTTGTCTTTCTTGTCCTGGCACAAGCTGCTCTACCCCAGCTTGGTTCACCCCTGATGAAGAATTCTCATGCTGCTGCTAGAATGGGAGGAAGAAGTTGTTTGGTTTGGTGGATGTTTCTGAAGCCTGTGACATCACTGGCTAGCTGATATGATGATTTCATAACAAAAACACTAATAAGGCCAGAAAGTACATTTTGCATTGCTGCCTGTGCTTCTTCTGCTTTCTTCAAGGAAACACTGAGACAAGTCTGTAGACAAATGAAAGGCACTGAGGGAAGGCTTCTTGTTGTGTAAATTCATTGTTACTAAACAAGGGAAACATGTCAGATGCTTTGCAGAGCATCCCTGGATGTGGATGGGGTTGCTCAAATGCAGCACATGATCAGGGCTGTTGCTTCCTGCTGTAATGAGCAGACTGAAAACTTCAAAAGGAGATTTCTGGCTGTGCTGTGTGTGCTCACAAGGCCTGTCAGTCTGTCATCCCCATTTGATTTAGAATGATGAAAGCAGAAACAAAATCAAACTCAGTCAACTGAGTTCAGTTTGATGGGATTATAACTCCCAGTGCTCTGGGGAAGGAATGATGATGCCCATGGTAAGTGTGATACAGCCCTGTCAGATCTCACATGGAGTGGGCAGGGGCCTCAGCACTGCCTGTAAATATGGGCAGGAGCACTGAACTGGAGCCCCACTCTGAGCTTGCTGCCATTGGAGCTTTGCAGTTCTTGGATTTTTGGTTTGGTCCACCACTGTTGCAGCAGCCCTCTTGTTAGAGGGTAGAAACGAGCCAAGACACAGGCTTCGTGTTTATCACAGCATGAAAAGGGTCCTGGTTTATTCTTCATTACAGCTCAGCCAGCCTGACTCCAACTATTCACTCACTGGCTGCAGCAAGCTCCTGCTGTAGGTTTCCCTTGCAGCCTCTGACTGCTGGTTATTTCCTTCTAAAACTCTGACTGCAGGGATTGGTGTGCAGGCTGTGACTGCAGGGATTGGTGTGCAGCTGTGACTGCAGGGATCAGTGTGCAGACTGTGACTGCAGGGATCAGTGACTGCAGGGATCAGTGTGCAGACTGTGACTGCAGGGATCAGTGTGCAGCTGTGACTGCAGGGATCAGTGTGCAGGGATCAGTGTGCAGCTGTGACTGCAGGGATCAGTGTGCAGGGATCAGTGTGCAGACTGTGACTGCAGCTTTTACCCAGCTAGACTGTGACTGCAGATTCCGACAACCGGCTCTGACTGCAGATCCAGACTGACCTCACTGCAGTGATTCTCTCATCAGGGGTGAGGCTGTATTGGTTAATTAACACAGCTGTTACTCATACTCCCTTCTCCTACACACCACAGGGCTGATGTTGAACACATCCATTGCTGCTTTCCCAAGGGTTCTGCAACTCTGTTTTAGCACTGTATGGCTTTTCTCACAGGTTAGTCTCAATCTTTGGATAAGCAGGTTATTTCCTATGTGTACTTCTAGGTTTTGTGGAGCTGCAGATTCTCCAGCTTCACACCGTGAAACAATTATTTAAAAGAGAAACAATCACATTTTCCCATCTTCCAGTACCAGAGTTTTTGGAAGTTAACAAGTTAACTGGTAACAACTGGTAACAAGTTAACAGTAATTTACTCTGTTCTGCCCAGATCTGTGGGCAACTGCACAAAGTTGCTAGCACGAACATATTAAAATGAAATATATTATCTTTTTAAAACTTAATCCTTTATTCCTAGTAAAGAACAAACTGCATCCCAGAAACCTCATTCAGTTTTCCATCTGTCAGTGGAAGGACCTCTGTGCCACAAGGTGTTTTTTTTTCCCAGCTATATTGGTTTTATTAGATATGTTCCCTCCTCTGAACGCTTCTCTTATTCCTAAAATGCCAGGCTAAAGGTGCTTCTGCTCCATCCCTTTGCACACAGGCACCTGAGTCTGTGTTTGTGCTGTCATACTGGAGAGAGCAATATCCTCTGCTGTGGATCTCTGAAAGGGCTGCGAGTGCCTTGTGGTGGACAACATCCTCTCAGTTATACAGAGCATCTTCCACAATCCCAACATAGAGAACAACAGAGCTGACAACCAGAAATGCAGTCAGAAAATAGCACAAGGCATTTGCTCAGTGGAGTGGGATTTTAGTCCTGTGCACTGAAGAACAATGACAAGCAACATGCTTGCTGCTGTATTAATAGGTTTTATTTCACTACAGCTCTTACATCACATTTTTCAGCTTGTCATCCTTTTTCTGTACTAATCCCTGTTGTAAGGTTTTGTTCACATCTTCCCCATGCTCTGGTCCTTTCTGATAAATTTTCCAGGAAATGAAACAGGATAGAAATGCTGGGGTGGTACTAACAAGGCAATACAGACTCTCTCAGTGAGGAGGAATGATGTTGTGATTCTTATTTGAAGTCTGGATGTTGAAATCCTAGCAACCACCCTGTGTGTACAATTTGAGGCTCTTGTGTGAAATTGGTTAAGGTGTTTTCTGGGTTTTTTTTATGCTGAATTTTTGCATTGTTTGTATGTTTCTGTGATCTTTATTTTTAACATATGTTTCATACTTAACCAGCATTTGAAAGCTAACAAAGAGATTTAGCTCTACAGATGAGTGTGAACCCAACTAACAGGCACAAGCTTTCTCCCTTTAATGTAGCCTTATTTTCCCAGTACTTTGAACTACTAATTCTGCTCTCAGTGCCTTCACATGGACAGTATTGAAAATGTGTGACAGTCTGGTTCTCTCTGCAAGGCTGAATGAAGTTAAGTCATTTTAAATTACATCTTTTGATAATCTAAGATTCTTATTAATGAAGGGAGATTGAGCAATTCTTTACAATGTAGCCCTCTCTTCTGTTTCTTGTTTTCTAGACTAAAATCAGAGTTTGTCAGAAACTTCCCCTGCAGGCAGATCTCCAGCAGCACACACACTGTTGATGCTGCAATGCCTGGCTGCTTAGATTTCTACACACAAACACAAATCTGGCAAGTGAAATTGCATTTGTTAGCTCATCTGATATTCAAATAGAGGATGATTGAAGCAAAACATTGCGGAAATGTAGCTCAGGAAAACTTTTGTTTCTCCCAGAGCAATGATTTTTGTCTTTGCATTAGATTATAAAGCAGCTGGGTTTTAGGACAGCTCACTTTTTAAATAATGACACAGCTAGCAGGAACATTTTTTCATTTTAAAAACTGCAATTATTTACTTATTCTTTATATATATTGGTTATTTTGGTGGCTTTCTTAGCCTGTTCTGTATTGAAGGTTTTAGTCGTAGTTCAATTTTGTAGAAATAAAAAAGGTTTCCCTGCCGTAAAAATGCACTATTACCTCAGACAACTGGGTTAATTTTCACTTTGGCACAAGCATAATTCCTGAACAGGCACTTAATAACTTCAAAAATAACTGAATGTGAAGGCCTAATATTTGGTTTTCAAAGAGATGCTTGAATGCTGACACATTCAAATCAAGTGAACACAGAACTGCAGTAATAGTGCCTGGGCAATTCAGGTCATTAATGTTTTTGGGTTTTTTTTTTCACTTTACCATAGTTATAACTGGCAGTGATTTCCATTTCACACTTTTGCTTTAAGAAAGACTTTTAAAACAGCAAGTGTCTGTTCCATGGGGACCTTTTCCCTCTGTTTATATTTGCCCTCTAAGGGTACAAAGTGGTCTGATGTAAACAACAGCTTTTGGACTTTGCCCCAGCAGAATAAGTTATTTTAGTTTTCTTCCTGCAGTTACCCTATGGGTTAGACCTCCTTACTTCTTCACACTAGATTTTTTGGATTTCACTTTTTGGTGAAGCTGTATTTCTGGGTGTCTGTGGAGGAACAGATTGTTTTTCTTCAAATCATCATTGGGGTTTTTTTGTGTAAAAAGGAAAAATATTAAAAATAATTTAAATGAATTGTAGCTGAAGATCTTTAAATTACTTGAAAAAATATTATGCTAAGGAGTTACTGTAATTAACTGAGGCCATGATCCTGTAGGAATTATTTTGTGGGTACTTTGCTTTATGGAGGTACCATTTGCATCAATGAAACTTTTCTGCTTTTGTGAATTGAAGTCCATGGACCTTTGGAGACTCCAGATCAACATTTTTTAGGTACTGCACTTAGATAAGTTAATTCAACAAACACATTAATGTTAGTGGAGAGGATGTTATTCCCCTTAGTCCTGGGCTGGGTGTGCTGTAGGGGTGCACACACATCCTCCCTGCGGAGTTTGGGATGCTCAGGATCCCGGTCAGGGTGTGCAGACCCCGCATCCCTCTCGGGATGTTCAGCACCCCTCTCACAGAGTGTGGGGGTTCCTGGTGAACGTTCAGCTGCTGCACAGCCCTCCACTCGACTGACACAACATCAGTGACCTGAAATTTGGGCTGTGTCTACTGCAAAAGTGATCATGCCCTGGCAGGGGAAGCGGGCCCTAGGTGCAGCAGCACTGCTGGCTGATGCCTGGCCCGGCTGCTGCTCCATGGACAGGGCTGGGGATGGCCCGAGCAGCACCTGCTCCACGTTGGTGCCCAGAGGCAGCTCTGTTTACATGATGACAGCGTCAATTATCACCTACAGCACTCCTGCCAGGAGTACAACAGCAGTGAAAAAGATGCAATTATTTGGACGTTTGCTCCCTGCTCCTCTGATAATGCTGGTGTCCGACTGCTTCCCTGGTGATGCTTTGATATTTGTGACTGCAATGTGTTGGAGGCTACAGCTTCTGCCACTGCCTGTGGATGTGTTGGCACGGGGAAATGTGCTGGTTAAAGAAGAGCTCCCACCAAAAGCTCTCTGATCTGTAACTTCAAGCACCCTGATGGTTCTGCTGGGTGGGGTAAATAGATCACAGCAATGCAGTAGCCAAATCAGGGTCTGAGGGAAAGGGTGAATGCACAGGGGAGGGAGTTTTAGCACCTGTAGTTAACTCGTTTTTGCAGTGTTATATTTCAATATTGGATAAATCGATAATGGGCTCTGACTGCAGGGTCTGGGCTAGGCACAGCCCAGTGTCCTGATGGAAGAGCAGGGAGAATTGTTGGGGTGACTCAGTGGGGTGTCAGCTGGGGCACACCCAGGGGCTCTTTGCTCTCAGGGAAGCAGTGGAGACCGGAGGGGACAGTCCCAAATTCAGTCCCTGGGTGTCTGGGACAGCTGCAGCTCCAGGAGCTGGGGACAGAACAGGAAATGGGCAGACACCCTGTGCCACTGGGTCCTTGGGCTGTGGCTGTTTCATGGCTCGTTCCTCTCAAGCTGACCTTCCATCAGCTCTGCTCCTCAGTGTCCCTCTGTGTTACCCTGGTTTTGAAGACTTTTCTAAGCCTTCTGTAATGCTCTTCATATTGGAGTCAGAAATTTCACCTTATCACACTTTCCTACTGTAAACACTAGCCATGTTTTGCTAACTGTCTTTCATTGTTTACATATTTCTAGGTTGGAAGAGAAAGGTGATTGACAGTTAGCTTGACCAATTTAGATTGAGGGGTGTAATGCCATCCTCCAATCCACGGGCACCATAGGAAATGTATAAAACTGAGTTTTGTAAATAAACTTGTACCTTTCTTTCCTGCTTCGCTCACCAGCGTGTCCTCGTGTGGTTCTTCCCGTGTCCACTGTGACACCTCTGAATTTCCACCACTGATGCTAATTGGTGCCCCTTAATCACCTCCTGGAGCAGGGGGCACAGCCAGCTCTGCCTGCTGCTGGTTGAGCTGTCCAGGCACACCTTCCCTCCAGGAGCACAGAAATCTGGCACAGCTTCATGACTTAATTGGTTTTAGGGAGACAAAAAGAAAGAAAGAAAAATAAATAGCTGACAGCTTTATTTCTTGATTGATTTCCTATTTAGAGTGTGTGCTAATGATGTATTTAACAGAAAATCTGGAGCAGCACTGAGTTCATTGATTAGTTGTTTCCTTAGCAGTGGTGAAGATTTTTTTTTCCCAAGTGCATCCATCCTGCCTCTAGGGAGAGCTAGTATAACTTTTCTGTGATCTTCTGGTTGGAAAACCCTTGTTGTGGAGACATAACCTTTCTTCATGAGCCTCTCCTTTGCAGTAGTAGACTGTCAATTTAAGAAAAACTGAAAGAATCTGATGATGAAGCTGAAACATTTTGTTTGATCATTTTTAGAATAGCAGATATAGGGACTTTATTCCAAGAAAAACTCATTGCCTACACTTATATTGTTACATGGTCAAAGAGAGTGGAAATCAGAATGAATTCCCCTGAAGAACTTTTTAATGTCATAAGAATTGTTCTTATTCTTTTGAATTGTAGCAAATTTACAAGAAGTAAAACTTGCAAAGTCTCCTGGAAAATTGCAGAGGTTTCTTATAGCTCTTACTAGTAACAGGGATGAATGTTATGAAGATGATTCTTTTTTCACACAGTTAAAATACTGGCTTGATTTTCTGTTTTTGACCTCTTGGTGTCCCTTTCCAGCAAAGGCTGGTGTAAAGCAAACATAAGAGATTAATGGGCTAATCTTCACCAGGATTTTTCTTCTGGACTTGGCAGGATAAAGTATTTATCACTGGGCCATGATCAGCAAAATTGTGCTGCTGGTTGGAAAAGTGAACATTTATGAAATGCTCTTCAGGACATAATTCACTTAACTCCATATATATGAAATTCTTATTCACAAAAAAGCCCATCCCTGTGTCAATCACATAAATTACTTATGCAACAAAATGTTGTTTGTTGATACTGGCATTTGTAAACTGCAAAGGAAGTTTTTATCCTTCCCAGTGATTAGGGCTGAAAACCTAATTACAACATGTTCTAACATCAAGAGATGCAGTCCTACAGCTCTTGCTCCCTTTGAGCACAAGTAATTTGCTGCAGAAGCAATCAGAGCTCCTGCTGAAATAAAAAATAACAACATGCTCTAAGAGCCTTGGTGAAAGAAACCTGAGATAGCAGCAAACCCCCTTAGTGACCTCAGGGAGGTTTCTGGGGCTGAGGTAATGCAGAACCCACTTTCAGCCACTGTGGTAGAAGAATCTGACACTATTATTTTTGTTTTAAAGCCAAAACTAACAGTGAGATCTGCAACTTACTGCTGGCCTGCACACAGTAAGGTTGTGTTCCCTTTTATCTTGGAATAACCCAGAACTCAGCTCACTTTGTCTGATGAATCTACCCAGACCATTTACATTAAACAATGGCAAAACTTGCTCTGTGAAGAAGTCAGTGCTCAAGAGTGGTTATTGCTGGCATAAGGAGATAAAGCCTTACTTCCATAACTATGGAATATTTTTTGTTAGTGCCATAGGAGGGGGAGCCCCAGTACAGAATACAGGGTTACTCTTTTAAAGGAAAGTAGCTCACCTGTTTTATTCACGTGTTTAAGTGTGTCAGCCAGAGCACAGGTGTATGATAGAGCAGAAATGGTTTGTTAATTCAATTGCACAGGAACACATCCTGTAGCCTCGTTCTTCAAACCAGAGGGATGGACCCTACACAGTCACTGGAGCCAGGGGCTGCTCATCTGCCATGGAAGCACAAATGGAATATTCTGAATGCGTTAAACGTTTGTGAAAAGTATTACTTAGTTTTGTTGGTGCTCTGCAGGATCTTGGAGATGCCTTTTGGAGGATGTGGAGTTTCCTGAAAGAAATTAGGGCAGGGACACTCTGACATTAGTAAGTGAGAGGGAGTAAATAATAAGTGTTATTTGCACAGGGGAAACTGATCTGAGTATAACATAACAAGATAATAAGGAGAAATTAGGTAGTAAAAAGATTTTGGTTTAACAGCAGAAACTGCCTGCTGAAAATTTGCCTGTTAATCTATTTTCACTGCTAATTCCCTGTGAAACTTTTGGTCTCAGGGGGTCATTTGTCAAATCTTCTGTTAATGTTTCATTAAAAGTAATTTAAACTTGTGGAGAATGTAAGTAAAATTTGCAAGTGCACATTATCTCCCCTCAGCTTCAGGCTGTGCTGACCCTTCTGGCTAACTCTGGCTGCTGCTCATCAAATATTGAGCAGCTCTCAATGGAACCGCATTCACTCCACAGCCCCACGAAAGAAAATCAAGTCTGGGTGGGCCACACAGGCCAAGCAAACAAGAGGAACCAAAGCAATAAAACATCAGCAAATAAAAAAAGAAAGAGAAAACAAAGAAAAGAGATGCTGCCAACCTATTGCATCTTGAGCTGGGATTAATGAAGGTAACCCTCACTTTTCCCTGGCAGGTGTCACATCCTTCATCCCTGCTGTTCAAAAGGCCACAAGGAGGTTGAAAGTTCAACACCAACTTTAGAGTTTTTGATGCTGCTACTCCTGTTTATCAAGAAGGAAATATTAATTAAAGCATTTAAAAAACTAAGTATAGGCCTAATTCTTAAAAATATTTAATAATATTTAATTGGAGAGAGGTTCAGAATGAGAGAGACAATGGGGATAGAGTTGAGAAGACCTGCGGGTGTGTTTAGAGGTCACACTTGGGAGAAGTGTGCAAGTACAGGGCTGGTCCTCTATTGTGTTTTATGTTAACGGACATTTAAAAGGAAAAAAAAAATGTTTCTTAACACACTATTTCTAAATACTTGGGCTGATATTTTCTAAGACTTAGGTGTAGTTATAACTTCAATTTTAAAGAACACTGTGTACCAATTTAAATGAAGATTTTTACTTTTCTGGTCAGGTAGGTGAATTGTAATCTCTTTCAAGAAGGAAAAATCCTGTCTTAAGCCCACAAATGATCTTTAATACTATTGCACATAAATTGTAGTTTGCACAGATTTATCCCATTAGAGACAAGCTTACCTGGCACACTTGGAAACCATTGGACATGAGTTTGGTGTTAATGCATTAGCTTAATTGTAATTAGACTGCTGAATAACAGCTGAAGTTAATTGATTACATCTGTGATTAGGGCTGAGGTTGGTGCTGTGTCTGTGTTTTCCCCAGTGTGCCTGGGAGGAGCCCAGCCTGGGTTGGGCTGGTGTGGCAGAGTCTGTGGTGCCCACTCAGTGTCCGTGAGCAGGAAATCCACTCCAGCAGATCCAGGGAAGGAGCTTGCAGTAGTGCTGTGACAATTTCAATTAAAGGTCTGAGAATGGTAATTATGTTTACATACCAGCGCTCTGATTAAATGTAAACTAATTATGTGACAAGCTTAAACTGTGACCTGAATTACTCTTGCAGCATCACAGTTGAATTTCAGCAGAGTTTTTGGATAATACATTAGCATTATAAAAGCTTTCTTTTTTGTAAACATGAAGTAATATGAATATTACTGGACTAATCTGACCTTCCTTTCCTTGTTTTTCCATCCAGCTTCAAGCATAACCTGTAGCTATTATTTATTTCAGCTGTTCCAACCCCTACTCATAAAGCAAGAGGTATTCACAGAGTAGTTCAGGTTGGAAGGGATTTCTGGAGTCCAATCCCCTGCCAAGGATGGGTCACCCAGAGCAGGTGACACAAGAACACAGCAGGTAGGGTTTGGATGTCTCCAGGAAGAGAACCCACAACCTCCCTGGACACTGTTCCACCCTCAATGTGAAGAAGTTACAAAATCATTGTCAAGTAATCCCTCTTTTGAAGCGAATATGAGTTCAGAAGAATTTGCTGTGCTGGCTTTAGAGGGTCTCATGCAGGTGGGGTGTGGGCAGTGTCTGTGCCCAGCTCTCTCTGCTGGAGCCTCTCGGTGCCCTGAGGAGGAGGGATGCTCCTGTGGGCTGTTGTACAAGCTGCTCAGCTGAGAAAGCAGAGTTTGTGACCCTTAAAGCCTTAAGAAAGCAATAGGTGAAAGAAGATCTCAGGCATTTTAAGAACCAAGTGCACTGCTGGGGACTGTAACCCTGGTTTGGTCTAACATAATCTGCAGCCTACCCTGGGCTGGAGTCCCAGCAGTGATCTGGAACTAAAGCCTGGCAGTGTGTGTGGGTGTGGCATCACTGACCGAGATAAACTGCAGTTCTGAACCTGCAATGCACAGAAAAACGACAGAATTGAAGAATAGGGCAGGCAGGGAGGATCTCAGGGGATGCAGTGCCTGGTCACCTTCTCTGTGCAAAGCAGAGCTGAATTCAGTGTTGGGTTAGGTTGCTCAGGTTCTGAAAGTCCTGCAAACAAAATCCTTTCAGTGCCCTGTTGTAGTTCCAGAGTTTCCACTTGGGGACAAAGTCCACTGGGTTTGAATGGGGAAATCTCTGCATCAAATTGTTGTCTGGTTCCCAGATCCTTTTGATCCAATGTAAGTCAGTCTCAGAGCCTGATCCACAAGCCTGAATGCAACATCCTGTGATCCTTTCCAGGGATTTCAGCATCAAGATCAAAAGACATTAAAAACTGAGGTGTTTGTCTAACACTAAGTATCATCCCAGAATTTCAGGTTTGCAAATTCTGTGTCTTTTTTTAAATACTCATAAAAATATGAACTAATGTGGCAGCAAAGAAACTATTAAATTTAACTAGAACTAGAACTAACTAATTTTCTGGTGTTGTAAGAAGATCATATCTTCTCAACTGGAACAAGGAATGCTCTTTTGGTTAAAAGATGATAACAACTCCAGTTCTAAAAATGTAATATTTAAAATGGATCTGTGACTAGGTCTTAGAATAAGTCTGAGATTTTCTGTTCTTAGTCCACAAGGAGCAGAGCCTTGATTACCCACAGTGGTTTTGTTTCTGTTTTCCTAAAGCTGCTCCAACTGGTTGCTTACCTCTTTATGCTGCAGATTACAGACAATTCAAAGAGCAGAAAAGAATCACAACAAATGATCTTATTTTCTCTTCTTTCTTCAGGAACTTATTTCTGGCTTTATTCATTGCCTGTATGGAAGATAAGACTGGCAGAAACACTCTGCAGAGATTAAATGTAACCATATCTCCATTTCTTTTCATAGCTCATTTCCAATATTGTGAATGTTTAAACATCAGTTAAAATATCTCTGTATCTTTCCAGGGGTTTTATTCATTCTTTAAAATCAAACCTTCTGAATTAGTAATTTGGTCTCTACATTTTGCATCATAATTACTGGGATTTTCTGGACTCTTTGAGCAGCAGTTTATTGTGAGCAGGAGGGACAGAGGAAAAAGGAATATGTGCTTGATGTTTTAATATTTAAAGGGATAGATGAATTTTACAGAAACATTAGTAAATATTTACTTCTAAAGTAAACTGACCTTAATACTCTTGAAACAAGTTTATACCAATATTGAGAATGTGGATTACAGCAGTGATATTTATAGGGCATAATCCATTAATTATAGGAATTCATGGACTTTAAAGCATTTGGTAGCAAAGTGCTCAATTTCTAGCATTGCTGGCAAACAGCTTCTTCTGTTGCATGGGAGAATGTCTGTTTGTTTTTGTGTACTCTCTGCTGTTTCATGAGGGATAATTTAACACTGCTGGAGATAACTGAGCTTCAGGAATAGCATATGTAGAATTTTGGTCATGCAGTGCATCTTGTGGTTTCTGCTGTGTTAAAGCACTGGCACACACATATAGTCTTTCTAGCCTGAGCTCATTCGATGCTCACACCAAGGCCTTGCAACTCTTTTGTTTAACCTTGAAAAACCAAAATCTGTTTTGTTTTATTTCCCCTCCTGTATCTGTGCAGCAATCCCAGGCATGCTGATCCCTCTCAAGGCATCTCTGCTGGCTGTGCTTAGAAAACTTGGGGTGCAGAAGGGGCCCCTCTTTTCCAGTAAGTGCTGATGCCTTTGTCACCAGGCTTTTCCCAGTCCTGGAAATCACAAATAATATCTTTGTAAGTTCCCAGAGATCAATGACAATTGCATCTTTTTTTTCTTGGACATCTCTTCACTGTTCAGGCAAATAACTACAAGGTGCTCCAGTGTTTCAGATGGAGATGAGCTGCTACTTAATTTTTAAAATCCAGAACAGCTCTGGTTTTCTCTGCATCTTAATTGGGTTTGCTCCATATATTTTTTCTGATACAATTACTTTTTTTGTCCTTATGGTTCAGACTTCAGCTCTAGAAACTTAACTGTCATGCTGACTTTTAATGTCTCCAGGATTAGAGGTAATCTGTACCCTGCAGCTTTGATTTTCCTGAACACTTGATTGATTTGATTAAACAGGTGTTTAAGTAGGTACAATTCATAGAAATTTGGACAAACTTCAAGTTTTCCAAATAACCTTTTAAATTCTCTTCACATTTGTTTTAAAAGCTGAGAAGATGAATTTATGCAGCAGTATTCTCTTCAACAATTTTCATAACTCTACACTGAAAAAAGAGAGATTTTTTTTAAAGAGAGATAGACTAGATTTTAGTCTTGAGAGACTTTTCCATTCCACTCAGTATCAATGTGATAAATATGTGCATATCACACAACAGATTTAGGCCTAGTTGTCAATCTTTAATGAATCAGAACTTTGCTTCATGCTGCCAAATATTATGGTCTCCTTTTCACTCATGCTTATTAGAAGATTGCTTTGGTGTGTAATCAGTACTGACAATCTTAGAAGCAGCCTGTTTAATTATTTATTGCTTCAGTATCCCCCCCTCTATTAGACTTCAACCTTACTGAAAGGATTGGAGATTTATTTGAGGGGAAAGAAATATTCATTTTTTAGGAAAAAATAGAAAAAAAAAATTGTAGACATTGGAGAGATCAGCAAAACACATTGCTTCATTGCTTCACTGATTTACTGCTTTGGCCTGGTCAGTTCAAACCCAGTTTTCTTTCATCCTTTTGTTGCTTTTGTGCCACTTTCTTCTACTTCATCTCAGTGGAGAGTCCAACTTTGCCCTGCTGGTAGGGCTTGGGGATTGCTCTTGTGCCTGCCCCTGTTTTGGCCGTGGAGGTGTTGAAGTCACAGGCAGGGAGGTCTGTTGGAGCAGTGGTATTTTCATTAGGAATTGGGCATTTCCTCCTTTGGCTCAAGCTCCCAGGTCAGTGCTGTGCCTGACACCCTGGTGCTGTGAGGAAGCCCCTGAGCCCTCCCTGTGCTGCACAGCCCTGTGCCCATGCAGGCTGAGCCCTGAGCAGCAATCTCCCTGCAGGAGATCAGGGCATCGAACACACACCAATACAACTGGGCAGGAGCCATTTACTGTTTACATGGAGCTACAGTTGTAGATTCCAAGCTGCTTGTTCTCGTGTTCATGCACCCTTTGATTGATTCCATGGCACGCACCCTTCAGGACACCCAACTGATCAAAGCCCACCATCACCTTGTGCCTCCTTCATCTAGGGTTTGCATTCCTGGCAGTCAGTTTCTTAGAACCCTCTTTTCTTATTTTAGCCATGTTTTTCTCAGTAACCTTGATGAATTCCTGAGGGTTCTGATAACAAAATCTGCAGGGGGTTTGTTAAGATCACTCACAGGTTGGCTGGTACACAGAATGGCTTTAGTTATGCAGATACATGGCTACAACCCATGGAAAATGTGTGAATACGACTTAAACTGTCCAGCTGGTACTGCTTCCATCTCTGGCCAGGGCCAGGCTGGGGCAGGGGGCTGCTGCCTGCTCTTCTGCCCTTGCTCTGCTCTTCCCTGTGGGACTCACTCTGGCCCACTGGAGCAGGAATCAGAACTCTTAAAGTATTACGTTGCTTTCAGATTTATCTGCACCATGCTGAGGCAAATTTAACACACTAACCCTTAAAACAAAGCTTTAAATTATTTTTCCACTTAGAGAGTTAAGCCTGGGAGACAGCAGCTTGTTCCATGGTTCCCAGACCCATTAAGAGACCTTCTTTTATCTGACTCCAAGTGAAAGCAGTTTTGCTTTAGCTCAGTTGTTTGAAATGGTGTGACAGCATATGCAAGGTTAAGCTTTGCAAAGTCACAGAGCTGGATGTCATCAGCTTAGAAACAACAAATCACATCATGCTGACTAACAGCATCACCTGGAGGAAGGGGACTGACTGCACTAGATCTGACCAAGAACCCTCAGGGATCCTGTAAATGATGTCTGTAGAGGGCTGGAGACAGGTCTCTGATGCAGACGGGCTTTGGTTTGTTAAACCAAGGCTTTGGTCCAGTCAAAGCAGTGCCAGCCCATTGTAAAGGGCACATGAGGATATTAGGCCCTACAATCAACAGTATTAACTGCAGCCCTCTGATAACTGCTGTAAAATGCCAGCAGATTGACTACATTAATAAATCATTAAAAAGCTCTGATGAGCTGTTTGTGTGCTCCAACAGCACTGATATCTCACATGATTTCCCAGCAGAGATGACTTGTCACTACAGAACAGTCTGAATAAGCCTCTGTTCTATCTTTAGTAGCCAAAACACAGAGCAAGGATTTAATGACCTGCTGTAATAATGAGGATGGTATAAATATGTATTTAAATATGTTTATTAGATCCTCCTAGGCTGATTTTGCATCTTTCTAATGTTTAGTTCCAGGGGAGTGCATTTCCTGAGAGCTGTGTAATCACAACAGCAAATACTAAGGAATTGCTGGGAATACTGACAGGGTTATTGAAAAGCATGTCACCTTGAGATCTGGACTGAGAACCTTCTGACAAAGCAGCCTGAGATGATTTGAAATGGCCATAATGAGAAAATAAATTAAAAAGTAGGGGGGAAAAGAAAGGAAAAAAGAAATACTAAAAAAGAAAAATGACAAATGAATCAAACATTTCCTCTCACTGCTCATTTGGTTCTGACAGATGAAATTACCTATGTTATCATCACCAATACTTGCATGACTGGCCAGGTAATATATAGAGGAAGTAGAAAATTTGGCAGAATTAGTGAGAAGTGGTTGAAGAGTCATCTCAGCAACTAAATGAGGAAGAATTATGCAGAAGGTGTTCAGCATTTTCAGACAGAGGGATGTGTATGTTTAATGAACTTGTTGCTCTGGCATTATTTACAGCTGAGTGCTACCAAATGTTTACATTTATTTGAAATTCCTTCTGCATCCAGGAAAGGGTGCAGATCTAACATTTTTATGAGCTCTCTCTGGGGCTGACCAATACAACAGAGCAGACAAGGAATAATTATTGTAGACATACTCCAAACAGTGCACTGAGCAGGTTATTACTATGAGATGCCTAAAAATAACATCCCAGAACTTGTCTGAAGAGCTGTTGTCTCTGCTGAAGAAGAATGGATATGCCACTTAGAGCCTATTATTTAATGAGAAAGGCAATGTTGACACAAACTAAATTGCTTTAAAGCGAGGTCAGTCATTTTTCATAAAGAGAAAGCCTCATGTTTCTACCAGTCAACAGTTCCCACTGGTGACCTGATTAGGCTGACATAGATACAGGGATGGAAGAACTCATTCCACTATTTTTAAACACAGATATGCTTCTGGTTTTCAGTTTAGCTGAGCTGAACAAATATTAGCTTGGAATGATCTGAAACTGAAACATTTCAACAAATTGAATGTTTTTTTGTGGGTCGAATGAAGAACTATATCTAACCACGAGTAAATTGAAATTTTAACTGCTCTTAATAAAAGCAAGAGGCTGTACTCATAAAATTGAAAATACTGAAGTCAAGCTCTAATTTGGAAGGCTGTTCAGCTTGAAATTTTTTTCTTTTATTTATTATGAATAAACCTTTCCTAAAGAAAAATCTTTTAGTCCTATATTTCAAAAGTAAGTGCATGTATTTCGGGAGGATAAGCAGAGTCTGTGTTGCTCCTTCAGTTCTCCCCAGCTGTAAAATGCTGTTCTTGGTGGAGATGACAGTGAACCTTTTCTGAACAAGTTTCATTTTGGAGCAGAATGTCTCCTAATGTAACAATTCACCTGCTCCCTTGTTATTTAATCTTTCAGATTTTGTCAAGACTGGCATCTTGAAGTTGAGAAATGAATTATAAAGTTGAGTGAAGGTGATGGTAACCACTGCTCCTTCCTCATCCTCACTGCTTTTAGGGCTGTTCCTTGTTCTTTTCCTCACCCTCACTGTCTGGCACCACTTTCCCATTTCTTAAGTACAATTTTGGAGAGACAATGTGAAGGGAAAAGTGCTTTGTTACCTGAGCCATGAGAAAGTATTTCCATGAAGAACAGGAATGGAATAGTGAGGGGAGAGTGAAGCAGAGCCTTGCTCTGCATTGTCAGTTCAATGGGAGAGCCTGTCGTGAATCAGAACTGAGCAGTGTGACCCAAAAAGCTGCCCTTGGAGAGGAGAGCTGTGACAGCAGAGAGCCAGGCTGTTACAGGAGATGCAGGAGGGAGGATATGAGGACTGAGGAAATGTCTAAATATAATTGTGTGGTACCCTGGGCTCCCCTGCTCAGCCCCCTCAGGTGCCATGGCCAGGGATGCACAGCACAGACAGCACTGGGAAGGAATGAGAGCTGTGTGCACCTAGAAAAAATGAGTGAATGCCTGTTGGGTTTGGGTGGATCAGTCCAGTCCCCCTCACAGCTCCTTAGGTGTCTCTATCAGTTTATGAAGGAAATCTGGCAAACCCAACGTGATCCAGTGCAGATTGACCTGTGCTCTCATCAGATCAGAGAGATGATGCCAGCTGCATCTCCTGGGTGTGCCAAAGCTGGGGCTCTGGTCATGACTTTATCTGCCCCTGTTGAAAAGTTACATCTGCAGATTTCTCCAGCAGAAGTCAGGCAATCTGGGATAGTGGACAAAGCATTCACAGGAATTGCCTCTTCTCACTATTCACGGGGGCACAAGAAATCACAGTGAAGCTGTTCAAAAGGGTTTGGACCCTGACATTATCCCCCTGGGGCCACATCACTGAAAGATTTTCCTGAAGTAGCCAGAAATATTTCCT
Organism: Prinia subflava; assembly: GCF_021018805.1. NCBI lineage: Eukaryota > Metazoa > Chordata > Aves > Passeriformes > Cisticolidae > Prinia > Prinia subflava. Next base: position 17,120,067 of record NC_086260.1, read on the forward strand.
GAGGAGCCTGTGGTTTGAAAATTTCCAGTCTGATGAAGTAGAAGAAATTGGGAAACCAGTCATGGTAAGAAAATTAGTTCCTGCATTTATATTGTTGTTGCCTTAAATTGTTTACATGTATTATATTATTTTTATGTTGCTGGGTGCATTGAATACCAACTCTTCTACATTTTTGGCAAGTCTCCTAATCTGTGGCAAACAATAATTTTTCCGTTTTCTCCTTATCTGTAACATTTATGATTGAAAAGTCCTCTGCAGTGAGGAAGTAAGAGAGATTTTCATGTTTTCCATGTTCTAATTAATAGCTTGATGAATTATCCCAGGGAAGAAATAGTTGCTGTAATTGGTTTAGAACTAATGAAAGAGGAGCTCTGATGAAACATATTGATATTTACCACAGTCTGCCTACAGAAGAATTTTTTTTCTCTAAATTCAAATTAATCTGTGATCGTAAATATTAAATACCCATCATTTAGAGAGAGGGGGCCTTGCCACAGAGCAGTGGCATTGTGGCATTTGTAGAGACTTTTCCATCACTAAGGGATAATGGGTTTAATGATGGTGTGAACAGATTGCTGAGTTCTGTGGTGAGCTGTCTGGGCTGGAGGGAGGAGGTTGGAGTCTGGCAATGTCAGCAGGTACCTGGCAAGAAAACACCCTTGGTTTCTATACCAAATGTCACAACATTTTTGTTTTGTTCATATTTCTTTTGGGCTCTTGTTCTGAGCAGCAGTTTTATTGCAAAGTGCTGCAGTTTCACACTGGAGCTGTTCACTGTGATCTGAAAGGTTCTCTGCCCGCTCAGGGCTTCCACACAGGCTGGTGTCAGTGCTTTCATGTAACCAAAGTGCACACCACAGCCTCTCAGCTGCTTTATTCTGTGTCTCCTGATGGATGTGATGTGTCTGTGCATGGCTAAGTGGGCACATTTTATTTTCAAGAAACCTGTGTATGAATCTAGTGCAATTAAAATTGTTAAACATAATTAACAACTCTGTAGTGTCACTGTCTGATGCTGTGAAACAAACAGCTGGGACCATTTTCAACCACAAGCTTCAATAAGCCTCAGACAAATAACTCTTTGGTTGACCTGTGAAATGGGAAAGTGTCCAGACCACGTTGCTCTGCACCTTCTGAGGTGAAGAGAGAGACCCAAAATCCAACCAAAGTCCACAGACAGTTTGTCAGCACTGCAGGAATTAGGGTGCTTGTGAAATTCAGAAGGTTTTCACAGCACCAGGAATTACTTATACCAAATTTCCCCTTGTTTAAAATGTGTGATGGATGAGATTGAGAATTAAAAAGCATTTCTCTAAAGTGTGGCTGCTTAGTGGAGCCCTTAGACAGTGTCTGTGGCAGAGGGTCTGAAGAGGTCCAAGCTCCTCACTAGGACACAATGAGGCACCATCAGGAGAGCTGGAAGGTTGATGGGGATTTAACTGAATGCACATTCTTTTCTTTTAAATTTATGATATGTAAGACACTCATTAGAATATGCAATTAACCTTGAGTTCCTAAAATTGTGATGTATTTCCTTCCTTGGAATACAATTCCAAATGAACTGCTGGCATAACTTCAGAAATGTCCTTGAGGCATTTAATAAATATTAATTTAACAGGTGATTTTATGTACAGGTGGAGTGCCATATAAATACCCATTCTTGGTTATAAATATTAGATTTAATCTCAGTAAGGACATTTAAAGTAAAAGTGAAATATAGGTAGGCATCAATTCCCAGGTCACCTAATTAAGTGGCATCCCTGCTTTGTAATTTTTATTGTGCTAAACAAGGAATGTGTATACTAATTAAGATGACTAATAGTTATGTTCAATCTAATTATAGCACTGCCAGGAGGCACTATAATAATTAAGGGTCTGTCAATGTTGTTACTACAAAATCTTGGTATTAGTGGAGTACAGCTGAGCTGTACTGTACTTGCTGCCTTATAATGTGGCAGATTTCACACTGCATGTACTGTCTTGATTTGAATTACATTTGTTTACTTGAAAGGCATCTTTTTCTTAGTGTTTGAGATAGAAGGTTCAAAGTAAAAATACTGTTATTGGTTTTGAAGCACACATAAGCAAACTTCAAAAGTCTACATCACCTCTTGTTCTATTTGCATAAATGTCAATATTTGGTTGTTTATTTGAGTGGAATCTCCTGTGTTAGCCAAACTGAACAGGAAATCCAGCAGGAGCGAGATCTAAACTGAGCTTTAGGTTCAGAATTTTTGTCTGAGATGGCTCAGACTGGGAGGATTTGCTCCTCATTTTACCTGAACAGAAGGCAATGCCTTTGTTTTTACTGGGGCAGAAATGGGAACGAGGATGTAAAACATACCTGGGGCTCACACAGGCCCTGCTGCTCCACTGGGTGTAAGGCACACAATGGGATGTTTTGAAATGGAATTCATCAAAATCAGTATTTATTGTCATGTCCTGTCCTGAATGGAGAAGTTCATTGTTAGGATTAACTATTTCCCATGAACTTTTTTGGTTGTTGTCTACTGAGGACTCTAAAAATTGACAAGAATGAAATAAATTTGGTGAAGGATGTTAAATATGGATATAGAACAATGTATTTAAAAGATAAAAGCCTTTTCTTCATTGAGACAGTGATATATCTCATGAGAAATCTGTTTAAAACTATTATTACACGTGCTGAACAGTGGAAATGTACCAAGTCTTCTCAAAAATGAATATGAGAGAGATGAGTTTCTTTTGGTTGGTTTGTGTCAATTTTGATACGGTGAAAGGCAGGACAGCTTAGACAAATCTCACTTTTAAATAACCTAAACCAGTGTTCCTTGGTACACCGGTGGCAGGGCTGTGTTCTCCCTAACAAGAATTGCATTTTTCACCTGAATTTGCAGGGTAGTCATTGCACAAACGGGTGACAGAAACCATGATTGTCAGGTATTCCCTTGTGTGCATCAGCCCTGCTTATGCTGGAAAATTATCCACGGGGTAACAGTGCTCCAAATGAAGAGTGTCTGCAAACACCAGGGGACTCATTAGCAGCCGTGTCTGGGCAATCAGCAGTGGTGAGGGAGGACATTTCACAGGATGAAAGGTTGGTGGGATATTCCATGAGCTGCCACGGCGAGGGGCTGAGGCCAGGGGTGTTCTCCTCTGGGCTGGGACTCTCAGCTCAGCAGGGTCACAGGATCAGTAGCAGGGGTTGTTTTTTCTCACTGAAATGCTCACCAGGAGCATCACCAGTGCCAGAATCTGTGGAGGGGCCAGCTTGGTTTGGTTTGTGTTTCTGGCTTTGCTGGCTGAGGCCAAGCTCCTTCATTCCAGCTGCAGGGCTCAGAGGGCCCTGAGGGGCCTGGCTGCCTTCTGCCCCCTCTCCCAGAGCTCCTCCAGAGCTCCAGGCTCCCCACACACCTCACCCCTTTCAGCGAGCACCTCTGGCTGCTGCTCACTCAAGGGGACAGTTTTAATTCATCCCCTCTTTTACAGCTTCCTCCTTCTCCAAATGGAAGCCCCCTCAAGGAAAGCAAGAGCAGCACATCAGCCTCAGCTCTTTCCTTGTTCCAGCTGTGGTTGTCCCTGGTTATTGGCTTAGCAAACATTCCCCATGCCCAGTGTTTACTCTGCATCATCAGACAAACAGACCCTTTCCCTCCACCCTCTCAGAGATCAAAAAGAGATGACAGTTGGTATTTAATATTATCTTTTATATGCTTGCTAGAAGAGTTGTCACTCCTGAGAGTGTCAGGTGTTTCATTCAAGAGACCATTGAGACAGTCGATGAAGAGAGAAATAATGCAATATAAGCAAAAGCCTCTTAAAATCAGCTTGGGAATTCACTACCAGCCTTTGTTCCCTTATGCAGTGTCTGGTGCTGCATAAAGGAAAAAGATGCAGTCTTAAGAAATGGCCTGCCCCCTTAAACAGCCTGCCCCCTTAAATGGCCTGCCTCCTCTGTAACACATTCTGAATGTGCTTTTTTAATGTAAGAACAAGAATTTGGAAGGGGTTTTTTTTTTTTTACAATATATCTAAATAAGCAAATGGAATAAAGACTTTCAGTTCTTCATCGTCAATATTTTGCTTCTCTGCTATAGGACTGGATGCATCTCCTAATCATCACTAACTTTGATTTTCTCACATCGGCTGCACACATTTGTAACCTGGTAGACCCATGGATTATGGAATTTTTTACTCAAGGAGTTCAAATTCAGCTTGAACTTTGTTATACTCACAGGTTTATTTGGTGCTGGCAGTGCACCAAAGCCATGGCAAAGGAGAGTGTCACAGTGAGGGACTCTGCAAGAGGGCTGAGCATGAGGTGAGGAGCCTTGCTCTGGTGTCTCCAAAGAAAAATTCAGTCATTGGATCTCTCAAAGAGATTATTTTGATGGTTTCAAATGGGGAGTTTTAGGAATTTAAGCAGTAGATGTTTTCACAGCCTGTCTTGGTGATGATCACTCCTGAGTTTCGTTTGACATGTCTCACAATTAAGTATAACACAGCTGTGAGAATGTAGGTCAGGGTTTCTTTATTCAAACTATGATTTGTTTTCAAGGGGAAAAAAAGCCCAAACAACTTTAAAGGAACTGAGAGAGAACAAAGAGCAGAAAAATTACTTCAAAACAAACTTTTAATGAAGCCTTCTGCTACACACTTAAAGAAGAGGTATTGTGTTTCCTGGAGCACTATTTACATAGCTGAATTATCTTTATGTGCTGCCACTAAATCCTGAGCCTCTCATGGTTATTCTGACTTTGCTGTTACCACAGCCTACAAAAAATCTGCTGGGAAAATAAGTCCCAAGGCTGTAAGAGACCAAAGGGCTGCAGAGTTGGGCTTTTATAAAATAGGGGGTCTCTGAAGAATTAATAGTTCAGCTTTTACAGTAACTCCAGCTGCCAGCCCATCTTTGACACCCCTGTAAGATCCTCCCACCCTGGCTGTGCTGGGATGGAGCAGGAAGGATTCCCCTCTGCCTGGGGGTGTGAGAGCAGTGCTGGATTCCCTGCTCACCACACACACCTGAGTCAGCAGAAATGGCCTGGCTTAGGAGGCGTTGAATTTAAATTTCAGTTTCTTCCTTCTGCTAAACCCACGATTGTGCCCTGGAGGCACACAGCTGATTGTTTTTCCCTTACAGCAGCACAAGCCAACACTGAATGGCCATAATGGAAGATATGAAAATGTTAAACATTAATATTTAGCAGGTAGCAGCCTGAATTAAGGACACTTTATGTGAGACAAGACACAGAACAAAAACACATTTCTGTGAAAACCCCAGTACTGTTGTTGGGAGAAACAAAAGATGACTGAGGCAGCAATAAGATGAGGATTATTCCAATAACCAGCAGCCACAGCACACCAGCTGCCCAGCATCATGGCAGAAGCATTTTTGGGTAGTTTGAGAGCAACTTTCAACCACTTCCTTCTCCAAAAAGCCATGTTTTCTGCATCTTAATCATTACTTGGTCTGTTCTTTCATTCAAGGGATATCAAGGTACTGAGTGTAGAAATTAGTCTGAGTGTGCATTTCCCTGGTGCCCAGCTTCATACCAGAAAGAGATTGGAGATGAATAAGCATTTTGTGGGGGAGAAAATCTAGTGTGAAATTGAATTTCAGTCTTTTGTGGGGTTTACAACACCCCTTCCCTCAATAAACTATGCTTGTTCTAAAAACAAGGTGAGAAATGTATGTTTAACTGATAGAAAACAGCATTCAGACAGCTGATTACTTGATTGATTGGCACTGAGATGGATTTGCACTGAGATGAATTAATTGATTTTCCTGCATTTGGCAGGAGCCAGGGCTGTCGGAACAATCCTGAGCACTTCACAAACATTTCCCCTTTGCTGTCAGGTGTAATTTGCCTTCCTGTACAGATGGGGGAAACCCAGCAGTCAAGGATGAGTGCCCCAAGTGCAGCATCCTGCCAAAAGCAGATGGGGATTAGCACCTGGGATACCACAAGGAGCCCTGTGCCTCCATGGCCTAAATTTTCATCTCATTTTTGTTTTGGGGATATAGGGCCAGGTTAGACTGAGGTGTTTGCAGAGCACAAGGTTCACTCCTACAAATGCTGTCTCCACAGGAGTGAAGCTTATAGATATTTTCCTAATTCACAGCAATCATTGATGAAGTATAATGAATTCCAGCATGTAAGGAGAATATAGCCAGCCTTTTGAGCTTTGGACAAATACATAGCTAGTTTGGAAACCAGATGTTTCTCCCACCTCTATTTATTATCTTTCATGTCCTCTCCTACCTTTGACAAGAAGATTAAGACAGATGGCCTTATAAAAGCCTCACAGCACTAAAGACCAATTGTCCTGGCCAGCAGAGTTTGCCTTCTTCACTGGATGGGGCCAGTGTGAATTACCAACACGTCAAATACAAATACATTCATAGGAATCTCATCTCTGCTTTTCTTTACTCTCCTCCTTCCATTTTGGGCAGAGGTATTCATACAAAATTGGCAAGCTAGAAACAAATGTCAGATATAAAAAGTGTTTATTATCCATGAGAAACCGAGTTCTGCATTTCCTGCAGTGTCAGCAGTGACTGATGAGGCTGACACAGAGGAACATCCTCTTATTTTGACAAATTTGATAGAGCCTTTGACTGGATATTTTTTTTGTGATGGATAAAAAGGCAACAGGTGTGCAAGGCTTAGTGTTTAGGGTTTTTTGGTACAGTTACTGTCTGCTGAGAAATCCTGATTTCTGTATATAAAAACCTGAGTAGCAAGCTTCTCTCCAGCTTCCCTTGCAGCAGCTTTACACACTTTCATTTCTGCACCATCATTTCCTATCCCTCCCTGCCAATGACATGCTCCCTTTTCTCAGCCAGTATGTAGTGGTAAAATCAATTGTTGTTTTACTACTTTTACAATCCCTGATTTTTCTTAAATATTTGAATTGAGAACACCTCCTCATTCATTTATGCTCCATCACATTTCCTTCTATTATAGCCTGTTGTCCCAGTTTGGAAAGACAGGTCCTTCAGGCTTGCTCTGCCTGTGTTTGGAGCTGGGTGATCTCAGGGTTTGTGATGAGTACTGTGTAATTCTGAAAAAATGGAAGAATTGGGAAGTTGAACCAACCTGGTTCAAAGTAGCATAATAAATTAGAGATTTCTAAAAAGATCTGAAATCCCACAATTTGAATTCCTGTCTGGTTTGGTTTGAACAGCTAAAACTAAAACTAATTCAGAGGAGGTGTCTTTACTGGTTAAAAAAAATCAAAATAACAATGTAACATCAGATGTATCATTAACCTTTGTCATTTGCTTCTGAAAAAAGCAACACCTTTTCCCCTGAGATAAATCAATTATTTTATCATGCGTGAACTCTGCCACTGACAGAGTGTCCATCATGTGTATTAATTCATGAAGCACCTGTAGATATTTTTTGTCAATAACAATTTCTCTGGGCTCTACAAATATATATTCTTCAAATTTTTGCAGCCCAGCATATCTGGCTGTAGCTGCAACCAGAAATCTCAGTGCTGACATAGTGATCATTGATACTGTTATCTTTAGAAAAGGGAATCAGTAGTACAAATGAAACAGGAATGGTGGGTGAGGTATTATCATGTCTCTGTTGCTTCACAAAGGGCAAGACAGAGATGTCTGATCTCTGAGCTCGGGGCAGTAGCTAAAACTTGTTCACAAAATTCAGATGGAAATGTGAATTTCTAGAAAGTCAAAATATTAAATGGTACAGTCTGGCTTTCAGACTGGAAAGGCAGCTCCAGGGGATGAGGCATAACATCTTTCCCTTTTATTATTTAAGAAACGAATACACTTCATGTTAGCAACTTGCAGTTTTCTCTTAATTTTTCTGCCCTCATTTTCCCTTAAGTTTATTCCAAGTTATCTTAATCACAGGCCGTAAAGCAATTAAAAAATACAGATCTTTAGATCCATCCCTCCAAATGGCTCAGAAGGGAGTATATGGGTCAGGGGAATGTTGTCATCAGAGCCTCATCAGACTGTGACAAAATAAATTATTCCACCATTTGCGAGAGCAGAATATGAGGTTTGACACAGTGAAAACTGAAGCTCCTTCTGTGCCTGAGATTTTACATATAACAGTGGTTGTGAAACATTCCCCAGAGGTGTTTGTGCAGCTGTTTTACACCACGACTTTTCTTGACAGACACTTAAACAGTCAGGCTTGCAGGAGTGGCTGATAAAGCTGTGCCACAAGGAAGGCGGCAGGGAGGCAAACTCGTCTTTTCATCCTGCAAATATTCAGGGACTAAAAGATAAAAACCCTCAAAGAAAAAAAACCAAAACAACCAACACAGTGATCCCGAGCTCTTGGCTGAGGGAGAGGATTTGGGTTAACAGCCTGGCTGAGTGTTTGAGGGTGGAGGCTCTTAGGAGAACCATTGCTCTGCACCAGAAGGGTCTTTTCAAGGTGGTCTGTCCAAACTGGTAAACTGAGACAAAATGTGGCAGGTGAGCAAAAACTTGTGCTCCAGAATGTGACTGAAAACACTTCAGTTCACTGCTGAGAAGTGCTGGTTAGCTAGAGGAGCACTGATATGTAAATGGGCAAGGTGTTTCAGGATCTGTTCTTTTTACCTGTTTGTGTCATCCACAGATTTGGCTTCTGCTGATGGGAAATACCTTTTTCTCTGAAAACAGAGCAGATGCCCATGTGTAGTTAGTAAAATACAACAAAACCACGTGTGAATGTACAGACATCCACTCCAGGCTGGCTCAGCAGAGCTGCAGCTCCAGGAGGAGCCCAGCCAGCAGCCAGGTTCCCCTGGAGAGGGTTATCCTGTGAGCTCTGGATCCCTGCAGCCCTGCACCCATGGGCTGGACACACAGAAATACCCCCTTTCTCCACACTGCTCCCCCTCCCACACCCAGCCACTTGTTGAAAATACTTCTTTCCACCATTCATCCCTCCTGTAACATCACCCTGAGCTGTGGAGAGAGGCGGATACAGACATGTGCTCAGACTTGGTGCTAATGGATCAGATATCCAAGAAGTGCCCCAGTGTGGCCTGAGGACGTGGTGTTCCTGGGGAGCTGGTGCCTTCCCATTGTCTTTGGAGAGAGACTTGGGAGGGAGCAACAGCTTTTTATTTGGAGCAGAACCCAGCTCTGTCTGCCCCCTCCACCCCAGCGGGAGATGTGTTTGGCAGATACAGTCACTGTGTGGTGGATGGGTTTTCTCCCTCCCCAGGGCAGAATGTCACACTTGCAAGAGCTGCAGTTGTCCCAGAGCCCTGGCAGCTGTGGATTTTGCTGGGCTATGCCAGGAGGCAAGGTTGGCTTCGGCTCCCTGAATCATGGAACCTGTCCCATGAGCAAAACTGCATTACTTGGACTGTACTCACAATGGGAAGTTGATGCCCACGGGGATTTTTGAAAGGATATAATGAAGCCCACTGTAATACCATTAATATGGATGATGTTTTTCTGTTCTGCAGTTCTGAGTATTCTTTAATTTTCCATCGTGGTGACAATATGATCCAGGAGCCCAGGGATCCTCAGGGCTCCTGTACTGGGCATCCTTTGGCACATGAGGCACTGGGGATTCCTGCAACCCTGCAGTGCCAGCTGCTGTCAGTGGATCAAAGAGCACAATGCCCGTGTCCCTGGTGTTCTCCTGCAGTCACCAAATACTCCTGCAGTTCTCCAAATACTTGCACTCCTCTGCCACCCCCACACAGCAGCTGAAGGGCTTTTTCAGGATTCCTGACTAAATAACACCCAAACTCAACTGTAGCTTGTCTAGAAATGACCCCCAAAACATCTTTCTTGTGCAGCATGAAGAGAGATCTCAGCACTGCTCTCCTTATTCCATTCTCCATGACCATTTAACGGTGGTGATTTCCAAACAGCTGCTCAGTGCTTCCAGTGCTGTCTTCACATTAAAAAAATAATTATTTTCTCTCTGCAACCCAGGAGCCCTCCTGTGAGAGAATGGTCTGAGCCTGGAAGCTACTGATCTCTGTTCTATTCTTCTACTCTTCCCAGTGATATTTACATAAAAAGTCTCAGGGAGTAACATCTACACAGTGATTTGAATTTCCCTGCCTGGAAAACTCCTCTCAGTCATCTATCAAATGAATAATAATATTTCTACATCTTTAGCAGTTCCAAAGGTGTTAATTCAGATTATGATACAGCTGCAGGGCTCAGGATTAGCAACTTCCCCGGGCAGTGGATTTGCAATTGGACTGTAAAGCTGTATCCAGTATGGCTCAACTGGAGAAGGATGGTCAGACAGCTGACTTAGAGTACTTCCAAAAAAGTAAAACAGCTGGAGGAGTGTGGAAGGAGAAAGTTCATCCAGGCAGTCTGGCTGACTCTGTGCTGAAGATTTGTAGTTCCCTGGGAAGCAGCAGCGTAGCTGGTCAAACTGTAATTAAAGCCAAAATGAGGTGTTTTGTTCAAATAAATTAAATGCTTCAGAAAAAAAATTAACAACTCTTTCAGCTCTCCTGTGCAGATACTGTTTTTTCCAAATGGAGTTTTAGTTCATTAGCACTTCTTTCAGAGAGCCAAGATTTCTTACTAGGTGAGGTGCCAAACAAGTTACTGGCCTCTAAGGAGCACAGGCTGATAATTATGCTATCTGATCTGGGATGTTTCACATGTTAAGGCTGTTTCAAGTTACGGTTTTCCATCTAAATCAAGTGGAAGCTGTTCCTTTTCCTGAGTGACTGGCCTGCCATAGTTTTGTCTTATGGCAGGAAAGAATTCTGTTGATTGACTATGGGGTAAATGCACAGCACAGTAAAGTGACTTGAGCAACAAAGGTGACAAAATATAAGAGAAATGACAAAATGAATAATAAAACCAGATGCTCTCCATGGCTGATGGCCTCAGTGACGTAGCCCTCTGCTTTTTCCATGGCATTAAACAATTTATTCTAGTCTAATAGCTCCATAAGTGCCAAAAACAAATGAAAGAAGAAAAAAGTCAAATTAAAATCCCAAATAAAATAAATGGATTTTTTTATAAAACTGTGATGTTTGTCACAGTCACCTGACTAGGACTCTGTTCTAGTTGCCCCCAAATTAGCAGGCAAACTGTTTGGGTTTGGAGCTGGTACCATGCAGAAGGTCTGGCCCCAAGAGGGTGGGGACAGTTGCAGAACAAGTTGTGCCTGGGAAGAGAGATAGCTATGACAGCGAGCTCCAGGAAGCCTGGGACTGGGTGAAAATGCTATTTTAGAGATTTTGTTGTTAAATATAACTGCGAGTAACACAACAATTGCCTTCATAATTTTTCCTTGCAGAAATAAGGCATTTGAACTGCTTCCAGGTGGCAGATGGTAAAGGATCCCACCCTCATGTTGGCTAGATCTGCAACTGGCCAGAAAGCAGCTTTTCTTCTGTGTTGTGGGATCTGTCATGGGAATTCTCTGACAGAAAATAAAAGGTACTGAAATTAAAAGACTAGTAAACATCTCCCATTACTCCTCATTACTGAGGAAGTGGATCCTGCCTCAGCAAAATGCTGCTTTCATTGTTGCTCAGAAAAACACTCAGTATTTACCTCCACACTTGCTGACTGGAGCTGTAAAGTCAAATGTCCTTTTCATAACTTTCTGTTTTTCTTTTTTATTTGGCTGTTGACAAAAACCTCTTTCTTTTTAAGCAGAGTTCAAAGTCAGGAATGTATCAGTACCTTCTGTCTGTTATAAAGGGGATCACTTCCAGCTGGTGGTCCTTACACTATTTATCAGTGACTGAGTCAGCCAAGTCAACCCATCTTCTTGAGTCAGCCAAGCTAGATCCAATGGGAGAAATAAAAGTAGTAGCTCCCAGTGTTTCTGCTTGTCTCTGTAAAGTGTTTGAAGTCATTATCTGAGCTGTGACAAGGTAAATGCTGCTGACTGTGCTGTGCTTTGTGTACTTGACTTTCACTGTGTGTGGCCAATGAGAGCATCTCCCAGTAAAAGCTATATCTGCCCATTGATGTTGCTTTGCCTGGCAGCCAGTTTGTCTGGGAGGTGTTTCTGTTTGGGATTCACAGTTCTCTTAACTGCACCTCGGCCATGGTGCTGGCAACGCTGAGGTGCTGACTGGTCCTGGTGATACAGCCAAGGCAACAGCCAAGGCGATTGGCAGGGTCTTAGGGGTGATGGCAAAGTGCTTATGATTTTAAATGGCAAAATGTCTAAAGTGCCTATGACTCCATAAAGATGCTGAAAGAATAAATAAAACAAATTGGACCATCTGGCACTCATGACTTTCTATGCAGCCTTAGCCAGCAGTTAGCAGGAAATTAAAACATGATAATACTGTCTCTCTCAATGGTTGTTAAGAGTGATCACTGTGAAACACGTGTAAACACTGAACTGGAATTTTTGGAGCAGTGTATGTAAAATTGGCAGAAAATCACAGTTGCTCTGGGGATCAGCATAACTGGAAGGAGAGCACCAGCGAGCCTGGAAAACCTCTTGGATCTGCAGGACAAGGAATGGCTCTTGCAGAATTGCTGGCTGGCTGTGCCAAGACGCTGACACAGAAGAGCTGCTGGAGATGTGGCTCTGCTCAAAGCCGTGGCTTTCTGCAGCTTTGGGCTCTGATGGGGCTGAGTGACACCAGGATCCATTTCCCCCTCGCTCGTGGCTGTCCTGCCCTCATCCTTCACAAGGACCAGTGTCAGAGGCTGCTGTGAGGAACAGGCTCTGCTGAGTGTGTCCATAAACTCTCATTGTTTCCTGAGTGCTAATGAGTAAATAATGGAGAGAGCTTGTAGGAACAGGCATCTCATTTAGCAATTTATAACCCACTGACTGCTGGGTTTAGTTGATTTGAAATTACAGTGCACCTCTCCTCCCAGTCTCATTTTTTAAATTCTTGGCTTATGCACAATGGATCTCAAATATTTTCTTCTATTTGGACCTTTTAATAACTTTTTTTTTTTTAAATCATAAGTGTCAGTTTTAAGATTGAAGAGGAAAACATAGTATTTGGAAATCTTTATTAAGCTGTAGTGCTTGATGTATTCATCTCCTTGTTCAGGTATGTGGAACTTATAAAAAGTTGAAAAGAAAACCTAGAAGGATGCTGTGCTGAATATTTGTGGGGATATTTTTGTCATCTTCTTGTGGAGTTAATGACACTAAACAAAAAATGGGGATGAAATGGACAACCCTGAGGTTCTAGTCTGGCTGTGTGTAGCAGATTGTGACAAAAAACAAAGGCTTTTTATCTGAGCAGCAACTTGAGATGTAATACCTACCTCAAAATAGATCAGCATGTTGATGCTGGATTTACCCTTATCTGGGATATTTGACTGGGAATATAAAACAAAAGATTCAGACTCTCATTTTAAAGTGGACAGCCATAAGGAGCCCAAGGAATTGGATCAGGGCAAGAGACAGAGTAGCTTGAACCCCTGTGGTGGAAATTAGAGGCAAAATTCACTGTGTGCCTACACATACCAATGGGATGGATTGGTTTTGCTCCCTTGCAGTGGAGTTGTGGCACATGCTTGCACATTAGTGGCATGTATAGAGAGAAAGAGATTTTATTTCCTTTCTTTCTTTTATCTTTTTAAAGATGACAGTTGTGACTGAGACCTGTAAAAGGGCCATATCCCTGCCCTCGACCCCTTCTGCACTTTTGACATGGTGGAAACCTTTCCTCCTCCCAGGCCCTGACATTGCAGGATCCAGAAATGCTTTTCAGAGCTAATAAACTTACTGAATTTCATGTATTCAACTGTTTCATGTTGCACTTCTAAAGAAAACTCTTTAAAGTGCGATGAAAGCAACACAAGTCAAGCTGATGCTGGCAGCTGGAATCCTTGACATCAGGCCATGAGCACAGGCAGAACTGAGGAGAGCCAAGCTTTCATCCTGCAGTTCCTTATTTTGGGAGAAGAAGTGGTTGATATCCAGTGGTTTTAATAAAATTAATCTTTGGAGAGGACTCATTTCATCTAGCTGCTACTGCCTGGGAATGAGGTGTGTGGTGTTACCTGTAGCCAGCTGAGAGAGGCAGGGATCTCCAGAGACCCCCTTGGTTCCCCCTTGTTACACACCTGTGGTTAGGTGAGCTGAGAGGAGTCCCATTCATCATCCTGTGTTCTGAAGAATTAAACTGTTGGTATCACAAGATTTGGCTTAATGAACAGGCTTGTTTGTAGGCAGCATTTGAATGAAAACATTTCATTTAACTTGATAAAAATAGATGAAAAAGATTTTTTGGGAGGACTTAAAACTACAGTTTTGTACACAAAGTTAATTGAAATTCTCATTTTGCTGCTCCAAATGAAAATAAGGCCTTGAGTGTTTCTCACATGGTGGGTTCTGCTGAAACTGGATTGGGATAAATTCCCATCTTCAGAAACCAATGGAAGACCTTTTGAATTTTCAAATTAATCTGGCTCTATGATTTCTGTTCCTTTCTATTTTTGTTTGTTTTTACAATCAGTCTGGTGAGAATTATTGATGGGAAATGTGCTATTGAAAAGCAGTCAGAGCCAAGGGATGTGTGAGAGAGATGTTTTATTCAGTGCGAGGCTCCTGCCTGCTGGCTTGTGTGTAACACAGGACTGGTGACAGTAGTCAACAAAACATTGCACTTTGGCCTTAAAACACAGAGTGCAACTCTTGAGGAAAAGGGTCCCAAATACTTATTTTTGTAGGCACAACCAGCTGAGATTTTGTCTTCCAAAGCCAGTAAAGTGGCTAAATTTAGGCTGATTGTTGTGGAGATGGCAGAATGTGGTGTTATTGTGCCAGTAGCTGCCAAAGCTTTGAGTTGTGCTCCCAATTGCAGGGTGGGCAGAGCCAAACGAGGCAAAGGTTGAAAGCTTTTCATTGTGGGCAAAGCAGCACACTGCCTTCTTCATTTTGATTCAGAAACAGCTGTATTGTTTTAGCTGAAATTTTTTTTTTAAGAATGAGGTTGCTTGCAGCACACGCCCAGCATGTTAACTTTCACCCTGGAGCTTGGCAATGGCATAAATAACTGACAAAGGGTCTTATAATGGAAGAGCTGGACAACTTCAATAATGACAACTCTGATCCTTCAGATACATTTAAATGGAAATATCCAGTGTCCATTGTTTTACTGGGTTTCTTGCTTGCAGCTGGCATTGATTCTTTAATATAGAAAGAAATACTGGAGCATTTTGTTGGACAGAAAAAAGAAATTTTTCTATGCTGAGAATCGTGCAACTTGGCAAATGTTGGCAGAAAAGCAAGAGCAACTGTAAGGTATGCTTTTTAGGTTAACCCTGGTTTCTGCATTTCAAGAATAGTTTATTTGTTAGTGTATATTGAGCCATTCTGGGCTATTTTTTAAACTTCCATAGAGTTTCCATAACTCTCACATGACACAGGTCATTTACAGCTCCTGGGAAGTCTCCCAGATCTAGTGGCTGTGTCAGATCTTTCTTCCAGTGAACCAAAACTCAAGTGCTAAAACTGAACCTTCAGTTTCAGCGGCAAAAATGGATCAGTGCAGATCAGATCACCAGAGACACCTTCCCAGAGCAGATCCCTCTCTTCCCATTCCTCAGTGAGACTGATTCTGTGACGGAGGCTTTGCTGTTTTATCCGAGAGGAAAGGAAAACAAAGAGCTTGTACATCAGTAGCCTGTGCATGATTGCAACTGCCTTTAATAGACAACTCGTTGCTGATATTTTTAATAAGCTTTTTTTAAAAAAATGCTGGTGTGCTATTGAAAACTAGAGCTATTTCTAATTATTAAGATTGCAAGATCAGGTTTCTCCTATTTAGCATTACCATCTTGCTTTTTGCTGCTTCGTTTACAAAAAGAAGCTGTACACAGCAAAATTAGAGGGCAAAACACTAATTAATTGTTTGTTTGGGCAAGGCAGGGTTAAAAACCCAGCTCTCTGCATGAACAAAAGCAACTGGGTTTTTGATTTAGCAGTGTCTGATGCAGGGGATGTTCTTACTCCAAATTCAGTCACCATGGAAACAAAACTTCTCTTTAAGCATGCTGTATCTTTGACGGAGCAAGAGGCTCTTTTTGGCAGACATTTTTCCATCTTCTTTGTGGATGATGAATACTTCTGGAATGAGCCACTTTCTTCTGTCTCCTCTGAAATGCATTGAGCTTCTGCTGTGCTGTAGACAGTGTTCCCCTTGAAACAAAGGCACCACTTCTCAACATGTTTCTGAAATCTCAGGAGGTTTAAGATCTCTCTTTTCCTCCAAAAATACAAAAAAACCCAGAAGTTTCACATGGTGTCTTGGTAAGGATTTCTATTAAAAGACTCTCAGAGGCAGCACAAGCCTCAAGTGATGTGAAAATTGCTATGGTAACTACTTTTACTGTACTTTTAAGTCAAAAGTCACATAAAACCTGTGCAGACACTAGTGAGTAAGTGAAAACCTAGGGCAGAGCTCAAAAACCACTCTCCACGTTGTGTGTCTGTCTGGGAGCTGTGGGTGCCTGGTGCGGTGCACAGAGGGTGGTGACCCAAATGCTCTTGATGCTCCTGCTGAAAGGGCTGACCATGAACAACAAACTGAATAATTGCCACAAAAAAATGCAATGCACGATGCTAAACTCTGTTTGGTTGGTAATGTGGGAGCTGGAATTGAACAGACCTGCCTTTACCTCTCCAGGGTTTGAGCCACTCAGCTGCTGTGAAGTGAATGTCTTAATTTTTTCATCTGAAGAACCACTGATAAAAAGAGCCATGTCCTTCCAGCTGTGGTGCTGTAAGGGTGACGTGGGACTGGGGACAGACAGTAACAGACTGATCCCTCTGGACAAGGATTCTCATAACTTGGCATCAGCTTTGTATGTGGAGAAGAGCATAAAAAAGCCCAAATTAAAAACCTTGAGAAGTGCCTTTCTAAAGATACTCTTTCATTTCGTGGGGTTCACTCATGTGGTTTTTATTCAACTCATCATTGCTGTGTTGAGAGGAACATGTCTGACATTCAAGGTATCAAAAGATGTTTGTCTTTTCTAGGATTTGTTTTGCTGTTCCTGAGATTGGTTAATGCTCACAGGTAGACTCACGAGGATTTTAGCTGATTGTAGTAAATCAGTAGCAAAAAAGCTGAAGGAAGTCATGACAGGATTTTAATTGCTTTATGGCAATCGGTAGAATCAGCATTCTGGACCTCATTATACTAATTACTCTGTGAAAGTTAAAAGGAAGAGATGCAGGCCTTGCTCCAAAGCTTTACAATCCAAACACAGGTTATACATTCTGGAGTGCAGGGAGGGGGATAGGTGCTGGCTGTGCAACAAACATTTGGATTCTCTGATGGCTTTGTGGTGGTGGTAACACAGAAAACAGATAAATTCCAGTGGGCCCTTTATAGCAGGGTCTGGACAGATGTGCCAGCTTTCAATTGCCACTTTGAAGGATCAGGTCAGCAAGTTTTCATATATGATTGATACACTGTTTAAAAATAGGAAAAGGCTCTCTTTGAACATACTTGTAAGCCACCATGTGTTTGCATGTGTTACCTTGTCCAGCAAATTATTCATGTCTGTTATCTCCTTAAAGCTTTGTGAACAACCTCTATTAACAACCTCTGTTAGCAAGCAACAGCTACACACTTTTAATGCATGACATTTTTTGCTTTTTGTACCAGACTTTTTTTTCCTGACAATCCTGGAAGCTGCAGAGGACTGGATGTTTCATAAAGGATTATAGGCTTTGGTTCACTGACCCCTCACTGGCTGCACACACTTTTATCAAACTTGTAGCAAGCTGCTTCAGGACTTCAGGTTTAGGCCAGGAGGTCGGTGTCTGTTATGGTTCAGGATAATAACAGTTGTGACAGTGTCTTGCTCTGAACAAAACTCTCCAGGGCTGCCTTAGCAGAGCCCATTAGAGAGAGGCAGATGTGTCTCAGTGCTGCTTGGATCGCTGCAGGTATAAATCCTATTACACAGCCAGAAAGGTGCCTCTGTGCCTATTTCCAGCACAGTCACATAATGAAGTATTTCAGAAATCTTGTTTATTGAGAGCCCTCCTTTTGTGTCTCTGAAGTTACAACACCTAAAGCTTTGACATCTTGCTGCTGCATTATAGATACAAACCGTGAGCTTGTTGTACTCATTGTATTGTATTGTCCCATGTACTCCTGAGGGGAGCTTATTGTCAGCTCAAGATTTATGCTCCTATTGGAAGTTTTTCCTACTCATGCTTTGCTCCATGGAAGACTTTTGTCTATTAGCAGTAAACAATGCAAAGAAATTTCAAGGTTGGGTGATGTCAGCAAGAGATCTGTGCCACGTTGCTACTTGGCTTTGTCAAAAAAATCCATTTGCTAAAAGAAGCTGTGTATGTCACAAAGAACTTGGGGATAATATTTGAAGTAGTGTGTTGCTGTGTTGAGTGGCTTGACTGGTTCAGAACAGCCTGTTATTCCTGATAAATACAAAGATGCAACAGTCTTGAAGAAAATATGTCAGGGAGTGTGGGAACAGTCAGTAGATGAATGGATATAATTGCCAGTCTGGCAGAATTAAGGAAATGGGCTCAAAGGTATCAGGTTTACAAAACAGACCCTGTCTAGAAATACAGGTGATGTAAGCAGAAATGAACAGCTGTGCTTGGGGATATCACTGCAGAAACCTGAGGAACTGGAGAGGCTTTCAGAAACTGAAGTGTGTCAGATAAGGAAGAAAAAGGGGCTGTACACACAGCTTTTTGTTCATTTGCGTGTTTTACTCTTTTCTATAACTAATTTAACTAACAACCTGGTGCCCAGTGAGCTGGGTGGTCCCCAAACACCCCTGAAAGGAGCTGCAGCTGCTGCAGGGATGCCACAGGTGCCCAGGAAGGATGAGCAGGTAGCTGACGTCCAGATATTTGAGTTTAATTCAAAGGGCCTAAAGCACAGTGATTCCAACGTCCAAAACCTCCCACTGAAAGTGCTCATCTGAAAGCAATTTATGAACAGTTTTACATCTCAGTGTGCTGCCTTCGCTCAGGATGGCTGCTCAGTGCCTTCTGTGTGCTCCCTGCAAAATGCTGCTACTTGTCCTGTGTCATTTTTGGAAATGGAGTTGGTTAAAATGAGAGGCCAAAGACTAGAAATCCTCCATTTTTTCTTTCAGCTCACCACACAAATGTTGGAGGATATTTCTCTCCCTGGAACTAAACAACTTGGACTTGCAGCATTAAATCCAAAGTACAAACTGTTGTGTTTGCCAGCTTGCAGACACTGAAACGTGTAGGGTAAATGAGAGGCGTCAGAGCACATAATGCTGTGACCTTGGGAGTGGAGAGACTCATTGCACTGAAAATTCATAGAAAGCATCACCCAGATGCTGCAGTGGAAAAATTGTGGTATTTCTGTATCTGACCAAATCATTTATGAAAGGCCAGAATGGCATACCTCAGTGTCACTAACCTCTGCTTTTGCAGAGTGTTTTAATCTAATTATTTCACGTGACTAGATGGCTTTGAGATGTTTGACTTGATTTTTTTTGAACAATGGGTCTGTCTAAATATCCCTATTACAGTAAATAGCGTGTAAAGATGCTAAAATCAGATTAGAGGCAGGCAGACTTCAGCTCAGCCTTTCTGTCTGCAGGCAGGAGGAACAGTGCTGTATCCCTTAAATCTGAAAGCCAAAGGGGCTTCCAAGAAAGTTACTAGTAGAATAATGTAAGAAAACCAGCCTGTGCTCAGCAGCCTCATTGTTTGTGTACTGAACATCCCATTCAATATTTAACCCAGCTTTTTGTGCTAGTAACAGGAAGAAATACTCACTGGGGAATGTTACAGTGGAAACATTTGTACTGAGGACAAAAGCAGGCTGCAGAGGACTGATGTCACTTTGATTTTGGAGGCAGAAATGTGACAATATACACCAATGTTCGTGCACAACAGCTGAGATTTACTGAGTGCTCTCTTTCTTGTATAGACCTGAAGGTGTGTGTGCTCAGTCCCTGTTGGTAGAGCCAGTTGCCATCCAGTCAGCCAACAACCAAGAGCTGCTCTAGTTCTCAAGGGTCTAGGCCTGCTCTTCAACAGTCCACACTGGTTAAGTCATATAAGCAAGCTACTTATATAATCAGTTACTTTCCAGTTATAGAACAGGGGTTAATTATTATTGTGAGGCCTTCAGGCCAGCTGTTGCCTGTCACAATAGACAGATGCCAAAGCATTGTGACTTTTCAAAATTACTGTGCAAACAGAGCAAATGAAGTGATTTTTTTAAATTTGCATGAACCCTTACACTCAGTATTCCATGCCCTGACCCCTGGAATCAGCAGGGCAGCCATCCTGGGCCACACATTGTCCTCTCCAGGGAGACGGGGTGTCATGAGGGGCACCCCGCTCCCTCTGATCTGCCAGAGGGTTGAGTAGTTTGGATGCAGCTCTTTACTTGTATTCCTCAGTAGCTGTGGGGCCTCTCACCCCTCAGTCATCAGCCTTGTGTTTCATGGGCCAAGGGTTACCCATGAAATAGGGTCTGAGTGTGTTTTGATCCTCCCAGCAGAGACTCAGTGTTTGCAATGCACTTGGCACAACACAGCATTTGGCAATGGGGGGAACACGATGCCATATGGAATTCATTTCCTGAAACAATGGAAGCACCTACTTTCTTGAGTATTTTTGCCACTATTGAAACATTAAACCACTTTGTACAACAGTTTGTGTTTGCTGTAGCTGGTAATTCCCTATTCCAGAGGCACGTTGACAGCAGCAGCTGGTACCAAGGGTGCGCTCAGATCTGCATCCACAGGCTTTGACATCAGAAAAGATAAAACAACATTCAGGAGATGCCTGAATCAGTTGGGCAGTGCTGTCTGGTATTTTGTACAGGGCACAGAAAACAAAGAAGGTAGGAAGGAATCTCCCAGGCTGAGGCTGTCATCTTTCAACCCAAACATCCTGTCTTTTAGAGCCCATGGTGACCATAAGCAGGCTTCAGTGGGCTCCTTCAGGGGCTTCCAGACTGAGGATGAATATCAGTTTTCCCCTGATTTCCAGAGGGAATTCAGAGTCTCTGCTGGCCTGAAGTGTTGCTAGAGGCTGTTGAACATGTGCTGTTTGTTATTTGAACTTGGACACTTAGGATTTATGTGCAAATGGTACAACTTGTCACCAGGGTGAGGCCTGAATTTCAAAAATGGATGATGTAGCTGGTCCTGTGATAGCTGGTGTTTAGAACATGTCTGTGGCTGGCTGCTGAGGTTCTCTCCAGCCTCTTGGCAGGAAGAGCAACTCCAGTTCTTCCTGTCTGACAAGTAAATATGTGTGTGGGAGTTAGTAAATTCAAGCAGTCTTTGGAGGTCTCGACTTGTGTGGGTGAGGCCACTGCTGAGAAGGACAAAGCTTTGGTCCATCAGATCCTCTCACTGCATCCCCTGCTGAAGGCCAGCCAGCCCCAGCAGGGAAGGGAAGGACACACTGCTGGGGAAGTTTGGCCCAAAGTTTTTTAATGTCTCTGGTTTTTCTCTAATCCCCAAGCAAAGAAACTAACTGAACTTTCAGCCTCTTAATATGAGTGGAGTGCATCCTGAAAATAATTGCTGCAAACAAAATTAATCTGGCCCTGCCTGCAGAACACCCCTGAAGGATTGCTTCCAAAGTGCTTGGAGTTAGATAAGAAATAAGCTCTCTTTAGTGATGTGTGTGCTTTCTAAATAAACTCCTTTTAAACAGACCTGCTGTTTAAATCTGTTTATTTACTGTGGCACATTGTGCAGATTATGTTTTAAGGAGCTCAGCAACCAACATCAGAGCTTTTACATAAGTGAGATCTGAGGAAAAATGGGAGTGAGATTTCAAATATCCCATTAATCTTTTCACTTTAGGTCTGAGCCAGCTTCAAATTGCACCGAGCTGCTGCCAAGAGTGAGTGAGTTTCCATCCAAATAAAGGAGACTTGGCAGGTCTGAGCTGAGGCTTTGTTTTCAGGGGTGTTTGAAGGAGAGGGGATGGAGGGGTGGTGGAGGCTCTGCCCAAGCAGCGCAGGGCTCCTAACCAGGGCAGCCCCAGCTGCACACGCTGAAGACACTCCTGGTTTTTACATTTCTTTGCCTGTGTTTTCAATCTGTGCTTACAGAGGTGGCTGTTAAAGTGTTTGTGTGTGAGCCTGGAGTTGGTTGTGACTGAATTCCACACATGTGCAA
Organism: Prinia subflava; assembly: GCF_021018805.1. Lineage (NCBI taxonomy): Eukaryota > Metazoa > Chordata > Aves > Passeriformes > Cisticolidae > Prinia > Prinia subflava. The sequence goes on from NC_086260.1 coordinate 17,142,127, forward strand.
TTCAGCATCTGCCGGGCACTGGGATTTAGGCCTAAGGCTTTGCCTCAATGCCATCTGCAGGGTTTTGCAGCTTGAGGATCAAATTCTGCTCCTGCCCACATGCAGTGGGCCTGAGTTTATTGTATTTGCCTTCTGTGAAGTGAAGCCAGAAGGGTCAGAAGGGAATGACTGGAAGCTCGTGGGGTGAGCAGGGTGCTGGCAGTGCTGCGGCCATCAGAGCGTTGTGAGGGGCTGAGGGGAGGCCTCTGGGCAGGGGGACGGGGCAGCTGTAATCTCACAGCCTACCCAAAAACCAGAAAGGCCTCTTTGGTTTTACCTTTCTTTTCTGTGGATGTGGATGGAGTCAGGCCTCCCTACTTCCCAGAGGGCAAGCAGGAGCTGTCTGGAGGGACAAGCTCTCAAGATCCTGCTGAGGTAAGTGGAGCTCCCTCCATCCAGCGCGTTACCACCTCTGGATCTGTGCATTCAATAACCCTGAAATTCCCTCTTGCAGTCTGCCTGCTTTCTGTCCTCCTCAATTAGCTGTTTGCAAAGTCTTCCCAAACACTCTTTCCTTGAATTTTCCCTGAAAGAGAGACTTTATGACAGCAGAAGCGATGAGGCCATGGTGGCTACCCTCTCTTGTCTCCTGCAGACATAAATCAGGATATCTGCTGCACAGCGTGAGCGTTGGCCAGCCTTGCCAGGATTCCAGGTATTAGTCTGGAATTACTTGGCTGTGATCTGAGTGATGACATCCACCTAAGAACTCATTTGCTGCAAAGCACTTACTGCTTCTGGAGGCTTTGGGGTGTTCGTGTCACTTCTTGCAGAAAACAAGGATAAAACTCGAAAACTTTCGGAGTTTTAGCAGTCCTCATTCTTCCTCCCCTGCCATGCCCTTCCCACTCCAATGAATGTTTTCACTGTGAGTATAGGCACTGTGAGTAAAGGAAGTAATTGAAAAATTCCCTAGATGACACTTGTATTTTTGGCAGACACAATTTTCGTTAACATCTTGAAGGCTCTAGTGCCTGGAAAGCAGTTCTCAGTGCCTCTGCTTTGTGTTCACACCATGGCTGCTGTCCTCAGCCTGGCTGCTGACTTTGCTGAGCTAAAGCATTAAAATAAGCTAAGTAGTTTGGTGCCCACAGGCTCTTTTCTCTCAATAGCCACTGCTTGATTTAAGGATGGTCCAAACCTCTTCAAAACACAGTAAACTTACGTTTCTGGATAAAATCTCTTCCAGGAAAGTTTTTGTGTGCTCCTCCAACCCAGTGACTCACACCTCTTTGTGGGATTGTTAGCACTGGGTTCCTGCTGCTTTTACTTCTCTGCCTCCTAGTGCTCTGGATGCTGTTTACTCCCCCATTTTCTGCTAAAACCTGGTGGAGAAAAGCTGCTGCATTTGGATTTTCCTTCATCCTCAGCATGCACAGAATGAATGCAGCAACAGATTGTGGTGCATTCTCCCACACAGAGCCTTCCCACTTTTTATGGATCTCTGGGGTGCCTAAGGCTTATTTCTGACATTCCCTCTTCTCCCTTTCTGCTGACCTTGGCTCTCCTCACACACACTCAGTTATTCCTTGAAGTCAAGCAGCACATCATCTCTGGTGCCAGTGGAGTGCACAGAAAGCTGAAGTGCACAGCTTTTCCACACCTACAGAATTAGGTGTTGGTCCCTGTGCATCCTTGTTAAAAGCCAGCACTGCAAGGAGGATGGAGACTTCACAGTGTTATCACCTGTCTGGCCTCTCAGCTAAAATCCAGTCCAAGTTTTGCTGAGGCAGAAACTTGGCCACTGAAGCAGCAGATGCTGCTGAATTTCTGAATAAAATGTCACTGTGTGTTGGCACAGTGAAAGGCGTGCAGCGCCTTGCAGAGCAGCCAGCAAGGACAATATTCCTGGCTGGGAGCTGAGCGAGTCAGGAGCAAGCTCATGTTTTCTGCCCATGGTACCTGGGTCGCTTGTCTGCCTCCTCTTAAGCCGATCTGTCGCTCTGGCAGAGCTGCCTCTGAGGTTAATGTGCTCTCAGAGAAATTGGAAGCCAAGCAGCAACTTAAATGGGCAGCCCAGGGAGGGCTTTTTCCACAAGATTGTCTTCCACTGATACTACACACTGACATCTGCTGAGCCTTGTGGCCCTTGTGCCACCTTCTCCATAGTTAACGTGATGGAAAGGACACATTTTATCACCTGAGAGGGTTTCTGGGGAGCTGTGCCTTCTTTAGGGACAGCTCATACAGGTCCTCCTGTGCTAGATAAGAGAGCTGCTTCCCAGAACATTCCTGTTGGGAAGGGGATTTGTATGTAGAGGAATTTCATCTTGGGTGGAATGAGGAACAAAGCTCAGGTGTCTCTTTTATCTCTCAACTCTCTCTTGCAATAAAGATTTCTTTCTAGTAAATGCTGGTTTGTTCTCAGAGCAACCTTGGCTATGATAGATTTTTTCAAAAAAAGAATTTTGGGGACTTTGGGGAAGTGCAAAGTTTTCTGCACTGCACACCTATCAATCCCTGGAAATCCAGCTGCCTGTGCAGCAGCAAAACACAGGAGGGTCAGGGGGTCTGGTGTCTCTCTGGCTTTTACTGCCACTCACAGTGCCCTTCACTTCCCTGGCCATCTCCAGCCCGTCAGGAGAGTCAGCACCCATGAGAGTTTGCATGCAACTCATTGCATGAGTTCTTGATCTTGAAAAGAATCCCAGAAGTACAGTGTAATATTGCTGGGAGAAGGAATGAAAATGGCATCGATTTTCAGGGCAGAAGAATGTCAACAACCCCTTCTTGAGCAGCGAGTGTCTGATGAGGGCAGGGTTGGCCCTCTCCTCTCATTCTTTGTCTCTTTCTTGTTTAAATGTGTATTGATACATTTTGTTTCTTCCCCCACCTTGGATAAAACCCACCAATCTCTACTGAATGCCTGTTGGGCAGTTGTCCCTTAGCAGTCCCTCAGCTGGGGAAAGGTTCTTCCCCCAGGAATGGTGGAGCACTCAATGGGCTCCTCAGGGAGTGGGCACAGCCCCAAGCCTTCCAAAGCTCAAGAAGTGCCTGGACAACACTCTCAGGTACATGGGGGGATTTAGGGGTGTCTCATGCAGGGCCAGGACTTGGACTTTGGTGATCCTTGTGAGTCTCTTCCAGTTCATATTAAATAATATTCTATTATTTAATTACTTGTCATTTTGGATGGTCACCTGCATTCCTATCCTCTCTGGTTGCTGCCCTTGTTGGAGGTGTCATTGCTTCTGTGGAAGGTAGGAAAGTGAAAAGTGCTGCAGCCAGGGAGAGGTGCTACAAGAAGTCATCACCTGTACATTGATTTCTTTATTTTTTCTCAAAGTGCAACTTGTCTGCTGCCTTTCTGCTGCTTCCTAAAGACGACAGGCATATTTTTTTTCTTTTTTGAAGCTGGAAATTTTAGGAAATGTGCTTTTGTTTTGCTTGGGGGTACCTAAAAATTGCTACATTAATTTTAGGTCCAGTGTTGAATAATAACTGCCTGGAGGTTTGTTACTTGTGTAGCAGGTCGGTGCCTGATGTGATTTTAAAAATCACCAAGACCTAAAACCCTGAGAGCAAGAATTTATGGAGAAGAGATAAGAAAATTTTTATTAAGAGAATGTGCTTGTATTTCAATTTACTTTTTTTTCCCTTAATATTATCTGCAGCCAAAAAGATCCCAGAGTTTGGATTGTCCTGAATAGTGTCATTCTCAACAGCACCTTCAAGGGCAAATAACTCCCAAAGTGCTGAATAACAGGTCTTGTATCCATTCTTTAGAGGAAATCCTGTGCAGTGCCCTGAATTTCTGGCTTTTTCCACCATCTCCTAAGCTGGAATATAATTTTCCAAAGGAAGTACCACTGATTCTACACCCAGGACACAAAACACTGCAAAATGTGCATCCCTCAGGGCGGGGTTTGGACCCTTTTCTTTGATGGAGGCTCAGTGGCCCTTTTGGGGCCATTTGGTTGTCCAGGTGCACCTTGGTCCTGGTTGGTTCCTCTGGTGCTGAGAGTGCCAAAACCTGACCAAAGCTGTGTGAAATTGGGCCCTGTTACGCTTCAAACCACTTTGTGCTTTGGAGGGTACCCAAAAACCCTTTTCTATGGCAACTTGGATGTTTCTGTAATGTTAATGTTATAAAATTATTTCTCTGGATGATACATGAAGCTGAAGTTTGGAAAGAAATATAAAGGAGTAGCTGCTGGCAAGTTTTAAGCTTAGAATAGTGTAACTGTAGATAAAAAATGCTTTTTTTATTTTAATCTTGGTTGTTCTAAAGTTGATCTGATCTTACAAGATAAAGGAGAATTGTTTTTGAAGCAGAAAAGGAAACAAATATGCAAATAACTAATGACTGAGGAAGCACACAAAACCCCCCACCACTCCAGCAGTGTGTTCAGGAGAACAACATGCATATTCCAGTAAACACTGTTAAAGCTCATGGTTTGTTCTGGGGAAAACACAATTCAACTCAAACACTATGAGACAGGGACCTCAAAAGGTCGCTGTATTTTGAAATCTAGGCCTGCAATTCTTCTGGTTACTGATAAATGTGTATCCTGGGATGTCATGGGAAGGCTCTCTTCTGAGCAAGGTGCTCTCACTGCTTCATCCCTGCAGCCCTTGCCAGCTGGGCCTGTGGGTCTGGATACTCTCTGGGGGATTCTGCAAACATTCTGCAATTGTGCCCAATTAAGGGGCATGATATTTACTTTAGTCTCTTTGATCCTTTAAAAAATATCAACAGCAATTTAGATGTTTATGGCACATTTAATACACTTAAACTGCTATGCTACTTGTACATCCTGTCTGCAAATCCCATGCACTGTGTTGTAAATAGCAAATTGTGGTATTGGCATTTCATTTTAACTCTTATGATAGTCTCTTGCAATTTCAACAGTTATGGTATCCTGGCTACTTACAATAAATGCTGGAAGTTTAACCACGAGCCTTGTCCTTCCCAAATGGAGCTTGGGGGATTGTGTAATAATAGCATGAGAAGCAGAAACAAGCACCATACCTTGGGGGCAGCACAATCTACAATCTCTGTAATCAACAGAATCCTTGTGGCTGTGCTAGATCTGATGAAAGGGGATTTTGCTTTTTAAGGTTTGGAGGAGATAATTTTTGCTTGTTTGCTGCTGTGATGCTGTGTTGTTATCCAAGGAAGGTGATATCTGGACATTGCTCAGGGAGGATTACACCTGGAAATGTGGGAATTTGGTGGGATACCAGCAGCAGAGGTAACTGCCCTTGCACCCCCTCCAGGCGTGCTTGGGCTGCTCGGGCAGTGCTCATGAACCCTCCTGCAGCTGTTTACAGCAGGTCCTGCTCTAGGAGTGGTTGCCAAGGGTTTTACACCTCCAGGGATGTGGCATCTCACCAGGGACTTGCTCTCCAAGGCCTTGCTTGTGTTAGATGAGAAACATCCAAAAGAAACTGAAGCACAGGACAGGGATGTGGGGGTATATGTGACTTCTGTCCTTCAGCCCAAATGGATGCAGTGTCTTAAACTGCTGCCCTGCTCTGCTGCCAAATGGAACTTGGATAAGGATTAGAATGAGGTTCTTGATGGTTTGTGATCACATAAGATCTCATGATGCTTTTGAAAGTGTGTAGCTGCTAACCCCAGCATCCTGGCCACTTTCCAGCTCACAGAATTACTGTCTGTCTTTCCTGCCCCCTTCCCTCCACACCCCTGTAGTTTCAATTAAATAAGTCATTCTTTGCTTCTCTCCAGAGCAGTGCACATGCTGTATTCTCCCCACAGAGAAAACCTTCAACATCCACTGTATTTTTTTATCTAGACATCATTTGCTTTACATTGTCATTTTGTTACCTAATTAGCATTATCATGTCAGAGCACCTGATGCAACCTGTCTAGTTCTGGGCCTGAAGGTTTGTAGGGAGTGCAGCATACAGCTAATTTATTAATCTTCTACACTCTACACTCAGTCAATTATTTAGACTGGGTATACCAGGCTTCTCAGTGATTATTTTTGTCAGGAGGATGCTGGTTTACTCATCTGTGCATGGTGATACAAACATCAGAAGCTGGAGTCCTTAATGACTCATTTCTGGCCTCTGTATTTTTTGCACAGCGTTTCGGAGAGCACTGTGAGGATGCTGAGAAAGGGTTTTCTCACCCTGCTGGCAAGGAAAAGCACATGGCATGGGCTGGAGGTGGTTTGGGATCTGGTGGGTGTTTCAGAGTGGCTGCAGCAGTGCCTGGCATGGTGACACAACTCTAAAAGGAGGTGACTTTCGTTCAGCCCCAGCTGTGACAGCCCCAGCTCAGGCTCCAGAGTGGGAGATTTTGAAGTCCTTAAATGGCTAATTTTTCCTGATATGCTGTGACAGTGCCCCTGTAAAACAGTCTGAGCTTTGTGGCTCACTGTATGTGATAGCAGAGGCATTTCTAGTGCTTTTCAAACTCAAATGACTTTTTACACTTCAGCAAAGAAAGCAAGCCCTTTACCCTGGGATGTGAGCTGAGAACAAATGGACAATGATTTTTCACCAGCCAGTCTGTTGTCAGAGCAGTGATTCTCATTGACAGAGAAGTTAATAAACATTAGGAGGATATTCCACAATTGACATCTCCAGTCCACTGCCTTAATGCTGGTTGTAATTCAGCTCAGAACCTTACAGAATCTTGTGTTTCCCAAGCTGTCATTTGAATATGTTAGATGGAATTAAATCCAGCCTTGTTCAGATGTGGAAAAATTGATCTTTATTTTCTGTACTTAGACTGGATTAGGCTGGGACTGTAAATTTTTGGAGAGAGCCTGTGTAGCTACAGTATGCTAATGGTATGGTACTTAGGATTGCTTATGGAATACACAAAAGGTGTGATATAAATAAGAAATAACTACATACAATAATGGAAGAAAATCAACTGGGAATAACAAATTGTCCTCAGAATCTCTTAAGAATATCCTGTTTGCCTAAGGAGGAGAGTTTAATTAAACTCCAGGGTGAAATGCATCCCTGGGGAGGGGGCCAGCACATGGCTTATGAATCAGTTGCACATTAATCTGTTTCTCCTAGTTTAGAAACAGATGTATGGGGTAAGTGCTTGCTTCTCTGGTCATTGGGGGACAAATCAGTGCCCCTTGATGTGTGCAGGGGGAAGGTGTTCTTTAGGACTCTGGGGTGGTTTCCTCCCCTTTACCCCTCTGTTGTGTTTCTCTTCACCAAACCCCAGAAGATGAGTTCATTGCAAGAGCATGGAGGGACAGGACAAGGGGGAGTGACCACATGGAAGAGAGTAGATTTAGGCTGGATTTTAAAGAAAAATCCTTTACTGGGAGGATGATGAGGCACTTGCCCAGAGAAGCTGTGACTGCTCCATCCCTGGAAGTGTTCAAGGCCAGGTTGGACAGGGCTTGGAGCAACCTGACCTGGTGGAAATTGTCCCTGCTCATGGCAGGAGATAGGAAGGAGATGTGAGTCTCTGAGTTCCCTGCCAACACAAACCATTCTGTGGTTGTGTTTCTATGATTTCCCACTTGCTCTTGATTACCCTTCTCCTTTCAGCTACTCAGGAGAGCTGCTGACCTCCACTGCTGTCTTCTGGAAGTCTGTGTGTGCCACAACTTTGTGTGAGGGAGACCCTGAGCACCCTGTGCTTGGGAGGAGGAGGGGCAGAGGCAACACTCAGAAATGTCTGAGCTCTGCAGAGTACTGGAGCAGGTGACCTACATGTCCCAAAACAGCTTTACAGAGGATGTGCCAGTCTGGGGGTCAATCTCTGCCTCAGAAAAAGGTAGGAGAAATCATGATATTTACCCTGTAGAGAGCAGCACCTGCTCAGTGTTGCTAGTACTCTTCGTTCTGCTGAAAGCCCATGGAAACACTGGAATAAAACCATGAGCATGTCATGGCTCCTTCCTATCTTACTTTCTTCACAGTCTGTTGCAGGTGTAATGAAAGCAAATGTGGCCCACTGGGCAACTTTCTACTCAGGGGGTACTGTGAAGGCTGTGATACCTATTAATTTGATAAAAATAAGTATAGGGCAAATATTGATCTATTCCAAAGCCAGCTGTGGAAAATGATGCATTCTTAGTCAGATCTACTTTCTGTGGTTTTTCAGAGAAGTGTCTTACCAAGCCAGATGAACACAATTATTTTATGTCTAGTATAGATGAAAGGACACTATTCTGCTTCAGAATTATGGTTAAGTAAGTGAAATTCTTGGGAAAAGTATGTTCTTTACTAGCTTGAAGTAGTCTTGCTGGTAAGACAGACAGTAGCAGGGAGCTGGTAAACAACATGAGCAGAAATGTGTTGGTAAAAAAAAATTACACTTTGAGATTGAAGTAGTATCAGGGGACCGTTTGAGTATGAAGAGAACAGGCATGTATCAGAGAACAAAATCACTCTGACTAGAAATTGCCCTAGTGGAAAGACCAAAACCAAATCCTGGAATGCTACTGATCAGCCACTGTGTTGGGTATGATAACCTTGGTAAGGCATTTAAGTTCTTGAAAGAGCCCTGAAATAAATGATACGTTTTTTGTGGCAACTGAGTGTTTTCCAGGCTCCTATTACCCTGGACTTTTGCAGGAAAAGTGGCTTTTATGTAAGTTCAGACACATTCTGGGTGTTGTGAGCACAGGGGTTGTGCACTGCAGGTCTGGGAGCACTGGGATCACTGACTCCTGTGTGTCCTGTGTGGACAGAGCCTGCAGGGGAAGGGACAGCTCTGGAGCCCGGGCAGACAAATTGATCAATAAACCACATGGAGCCCAACATTCTTAAGACAGGCCTGAACAAGTTTATTAAACCTCTGCTAGAGCTGAAAAATCACTGCATTCTGCAAATCCGTGTTCAGTTCTCTCTGGGTAAAATTGCATGGTAAACATAACCAAAAATCCATGTCTATTACTTACAGCTGATTTAATTTTTCATACAAAATGCTTCAGTAAAAAGGAAATAAATTGGGCAGGGCATTTTCTATGCATGGCAGCTTTGCAGTGCAGCATGTTTGTAAATAAGTGCAGAGTTTGGCATTTCAGAGAATCAATAAGGCACATTATAGAAAGTGGGAGCCAGGAGTGTTTCCCATCCTTTGTGTACTGGTAAGTCTGGGAACAGATCAATGAGTTTCTGTCAGTATTCAACAATGCCACAACATCTTTCTGAAGTAATTAGGCAATTCACAGAATGAATCCAAGGGCTCTAATACTAGTTTCTGTAAGAGGAACCTTTATCTGGTATTGAGGTGTCCTGAAGGGACCAGGCAGTCATCCTTCTTTTTCTTGCTCTTCTTTTCTGAGGTAATTCACTTCCTTTTAAGGTTACAAGTAAACAGACTTCAAAATGACAGCAGAAAGGCAAATGTTGTCTTTCATGGCTTCACCACTGATGAATAGAACAGCCTTAGGTTGGGTCACTTTTTTGTGCCTGAGACTCTTTCAAAGGAGGTCTGAAGCTTTCATACTCCAGTGCTTGCAATACAGATGGAAAAGAGAATGTCTATACTTATTATTTGTGTCTTTCAGTGCCTAGGAGTAAGATGTGCTTGGTTACTGGTGGCTGGTGCCTCCTTTTTCCCTCCTTTGCTGAACTCATAGGGGAAGGAGAGAGAATGGGAGGTGTTTGTGCTCAGGACTTCCCCACAGGCAGCACACAAGTCCCATCCCTGTGTATCTTAGTGAAAACACTGAGAGCTGCAGCTCTGTGGTGATGTGGGGAGCAGAGCATCCCCCAGTGAATGAGAGCTGCTGGGTTAAGCCCAGCTTGTGATAAGAGGAGAGTCTGTGTTGTGTTCCTGCTCCACAGAAAGTGTCAGAGCTGCTTTGGGCTGAGAATAGCCTTCGATGTCAGGAAGGAAGAGTGAGGAACAGCAAACACAAAGGCTCCTGAAACTTATCACTATCATACCCCGGTCAGAGACCTCAGGAGTTTTGTGGTGTGGCCAGCAGAGAATTGGAAAACTTGTGTGCAACATCCCCATGTTCCTTCAGTTGTGCCCCATATGTCCTTCAGAGGAACCCCAGGACAGTTGTGGGCATCTCTGTGGAATTCCATGACTCTTCCTTGTGCTGTCACCCTCTGTAAACTGAATGTGAAGACTTGGCTGAGAAAAATTGTTATGCCAGTTACTGGAGGTCTGTTTAAAAAGGATATAATTCTTGTGCTGAGTGTGAAGGGTTCAGCTGTGGGAAATGTTTCCTTTCTTCTGAAAAATTGTCAGTGTCCATGCAAATCCAAAAGCTGGATGTGCCTTTGGGAAGTGGAGATGGAAAGGCAGCAAGGCCCAGGATGTGCTTTTGGTAAATGTTGTTTGTTTCTGGAGAAGGAATACCCAAAGGGTGGATAAAGGGTGTTTGTGGTGCTATGTGAAAATTAAAACCAGAAACTAAATTAATCTCTCAATTAAATGCCTGCTGTGGAGCTGTTTCAGGAACTGCACTGGTTTGGTGTGTAGAATCCCTTCTAGTCTAGTGCTCTTTTCCTTCCTCACCAGTCAGAAACTGCTGGATTAGTCCTTTCTTTCATTATTTCCACTTGCAAAGTAGCATGTGCCCACCATTACCTTTCTAGTGTGCTCAGGCATCCCTTTTAGGAGGTATATGACACAGAAAGGGAATTGCTTTCTCCATCCTTCCTCCCCCAGCCCCTGGACCATCCTTTCTCTCTTATCTTTATCCTGATACGTACCTTGTATGACATGGCATTTCCTAGTTCAGTGCTTGTATGACTGAGGTGCAGTGGCAGCGTGGGGACATCCCTGGTTCCTCTGATCTCAACCTGATTGCAATCTGTGCAGAATGTCTGCAATCATTGTCAGGGGAAACCCAGACCTAGAAAGAATATTATTCATTGCAACGTTGGAGAGATTAAATCAAACCTTCTTTCAGTTGCTGAGGTAGGAGTTTTCTCCTCATGGTTCCAGCAAATGCTGTTATTTGCCTCAGTCAGGTCCAAGGTCTAAATTCTGAATGGCTTCAAAGTAAAACTCATTTAAAAACTGTTCCAAATACTTTCTGTCATTTCTTCCTTCTCTTTCAGAGGTAAATCCCTTTGTTTTTCTCATAACTTAGTTTTAACTCTTGCAGTTCATAAATTGAAGGTGGAGGGGGGGGTGGTACTTTGTTATAACATGAAATTTACTTTGTATGTAAGTGTTTGTTTTGATACCTTCTTCAAAATTTAGTCCTGAGCTTAGGAGAATGAATGATTATTTCTTTCAAGCTGATTTAGTCCAAGTGGAAGAAATTGCCTCTCTACTGCTGCATGCACTGTGGAACCAAAGAGCTCTTGGATAATTTTGCTGAGGTTGCAACGGGGTCTTGCTTATAGTGCAGAGCTGATATTTATTGTTCAGCATTCTCCAGAGAGCTTAATACGTGGTTGCATATTAAAATAGAGATAGGAACAGATAGTCTGTGACATGTAAGGCAGGAAAATCCCTTACACTGCCCAGAGCCAAAGCAGCACTGATGGCTGTGATGCAAACCTGGCTGCTGTGCCTCAGCCCCCCACAGATGATGTTCCAGGCAGAGTGTGCCCGTGTTTCAGAGGTGGCACCATGGGGAACTCCACCTGGACACTGATAACAGCAATGCTCAGCAGGGCAGCATGTGATGCAGCCTCTCCCAGACTGCCCTGGCCTTTGCATTTCAGCTCAGGGTAAAACCACACTGTGGTTTGATTTTCTGTCTGATCATTCATCTTCAGGCATGGGCACAAAGGAGCAGACCACAGGGAGAAGGCATCATTTAGCTATCACATTTTTCATTGTTCTTTATTTTTATTAACATTTACTTTCATTTCATGTTATTCAGCTAAAATTAGCCTTCTGTCTCCTTGCCTCCTATTCCCCCACTCCCTGGCTATTTGGCACTGGGGTTGGGTTTCCATTGGTTTTTACCTTCCTCACTGACTGGGACATAAATTGTTGGAACAAGAAGGAATTAGAGTAGGACAGATGGCACCACCTGCTGCTGGTGCTTTGCTCCTTGAAAGGCTTCCTGGCCACGGAGTCTGTTTTGGGCAAGATGAGGAGGAGACAGTCATGTTTATTTACTTTTCTGAAGTCCAGAGTGTAGCTATTATTCTGGTTCTCCTTCTCTCTCTCCTGTGAGCAGCACTCCATCCCATCTGCTGGTGGCAGGCAGGATAATATCCCATTTTCTTCGACTCTTTAAGAGCTTCAGGTTTTTCTGCCATTTCTGCTTCTGTTTTCCAGCTTCTGCTGGCAGCTCTGTGCCTTTCTGTCTATCCCTTTCCTTCCCTGAGCATCCAGTACTGGCCAGGTAAGGGAGGATGCCAGCTGGGGAGGAGAAGGAGGAAAGAGAAGATGAGTTCAGAATTTGGTGTGGTCACTTAGTCCTGTGTGACCTGTGTCTGGCAGAGCTGCTGGTCCTGGCAGGATCAGGCTCTCCCTGTGATGTTCACTGGGCTCCTGCCCACAGCTTACAGGGAGTTCTTGTGAGTAATGACACCCACAAGCTAAACATGAAGAGTAGAGCCTACTCACATCTTTCCAAACCCATTCCAAGCCCATTTGTCTAGAATCTTTAGTGAACCTGATTATAAACAAATGACAATAAAAACTCCCGTGATTTACCTTCATAGACATGAATTCAAATGGAATCAAACAAAAATGAGAAAATCACATTGGAGAGCCTCAGCAATTTTCTTAGCTGAGTTCTACCCAGCAGAGTAACTTTGGCTTGAATCTAGATGAGGATTTAGTATCCAGTCACATGCAGAATGCTCACTAATTACATGTGTATCTCATCTATCAAAGACCCCTGGCACACTGGAAGTCTGAAAGCACCTGTGGTTAGTCAGGAAATGAATGTCACTATGTCCAAATAGACATGGGAATAATTAGTACTCAGAAACAAATTAATTTCTAATAATTGCAAGTGATAGCTGACATTTTTTCCCTGCTCACTTAAAAGTGGCATGCAGCTTCTAAAATGTAGAGAGGCATCTGTTTTGGGGGAAAAGTGCTCAGAAGTTTTCTCTGCAATGAGCCAGAGTAATGGGTCTTCCCACAGCAGCACTATGATCCCTGATTATGGGGCATTGAAGAAAAGAGTAATTTATCAGAATTATTGTGTTAAGAGAACAACATCAGCACCTAAAGGCAAGGGCTTACTTGAATAAATAACCATGTAAAGAAATATTAATTCTAATGGATTTCCTGTACATATGCCATATGGATGCAGGAATATTCATGAAGTGACTCACCTGAATCATCCTTATCCCAAATGCCTGCAGAAGAAGAAGTTATTAAAGAAAAGTAACTTTCTCGTAAAATCAAACAAAAAAATCCTCCTAAGAAACAAATCATCAGAGGCTATGGTAGGCAATTTAAATAATTTTTTTTAATCTTAAAAGCATATACCCATCTTATTCCTGGTGGACTTTTCTTTAGATGTTTTGCCTAGAACTCTTCCTAATTAGCATATTGGCTGCCATTTCCCACTCTAAAGTGCAGAAATCATCCACCTTGTGATTTCTGTCGACAACTTAGTGGAGAAATGTTCCTGGAAATCCCAGCTTTTTATCACTACTTAAAAAACATCTCACATGTATATTGAGGGGGAAAAAAAACCCCAACCCCTATTTTTTATGCTGTAGCCTTTTTGAGCTAACTCCTCACTTTAGTCTATGCTAGAGTATTCCAAATGGGGAGCAGGGACCTGGAAGGGCTGGCTGATGCTGCTGAAGCTGTGTTATGATATTGTCACTAAACTGTTCCCCTGCTCCAAGTTCTCTATTTACAGTCTGGAGTAATAAAAACATGTAGCAATGAAAACTCTTTCTGTTTTCAATGAGCTCAGGGTTTCGCTGTGTTTTGGGTTAGAGCTGCAGGCTGATTTCCTTCCCTTCATCACTCACAGATCTGGAGTCCTTTTTCTTTCTCGTAAATTAACAGGACATTTGGGAAAATCCTCAGTGCAAACACACTTCTGCCATGAACAGCAGCAGGTACCTGTTCAGGCTGTGTTTCGTCAGTCCCGTTAAACTCCCCTGTAAGCTCTTGCTCTGACACAGCATTCACTTAATCTTTGCCCTATTGATTTAACCTAACAATCCATGTAGGTTCCTATCTGAAAAACATGTGAAGAGATTGATGCAAAATGACCTTTTTCTAAAGCCTGTGGAAGGAATGCTGCTGAAGCGGAGTCCTAACCCCGCAGTCCAATTTTCTTAGAACTGTAAATGGGAAAACCAGGCAGTCCATCCGGAGGAGGCTGCCCGATGCATTAATTTCCCATTCCACCAGCTTTCCCCAGCTGCTAATGAGGTGTTTGGCTGTGGGAGGCTGCCCTGCTGCCTCCACTGCTCCCAGGAGAGGGCAGCTCAGCTCCTTGGGATGGTGACAATCCCTGCGGGAATTGTCAGCAAGTTTCGGGGTGGTTATGACCAAGCCGGGAAGCGAATCCTGAGTTTACATCCCCGTGGTTGGTTGGAAGTGAGGAGTAGTCAGAAAGGGGCTGCAGCTTTGGAGGGAAAGAAGGCACGTTCCCAGCTGGAACATGGATTTGTAATTCCTGGCATGTTGTTAGTTTGGTGATCTGCACTGTGCCTGAGCTACTTGACTCCCGACTTCCCTGTGTCTTTATAAAAGACATCTCCGTCTTTGTCTTTTGTTGTTCTCTGTGATGTCCCTCCTGCCAGGAGCTAGGGAGTCCTCAATCCTCTAAAGCCCTTCCTTGTGGCAGGGAATGGCTTCAGACTGGAAAGGAGCAGGTTTAGATTGGATATTAGGGAGAAGATTTTTTTACTGTGTGGGTGGGGAGGCCCTGGCACAGAGTGGCCAGAGCAGCTGTGGCTGCCCCATCCCTGGAGGTGTCCAAGGCTGGATTGGATGGGGTTTGGAGCAACCTGGGTGAGTGGGAGGTGCCTCTGCCCATGGCAGGGGGTTGGAACGGGATGAGCTTTAAGGTCCCTTCCAGCCCAAACCATTCTACAATTCAAAACCACAGTCTAAATTATATATATCAATATATCTCGATATATCTCACTACATCTCAATACAATAGCCTCAAGACTTCCGAGAGAAGATGGAAGAGGCAGCTGTTAGGCTGGATGTGATTGTTGTAGCTGCTGCAGAGATCACAGGGAAAAGATGCTATCTGTGATTCCGCCCCACACACATCCATTATACTTTTAAAAAAGTATAATGGGGCCTTGGTAACATAAGGACCTAATCTTTCAATACAGACCTGTCTTCAATTTTCATATGAATAGAGGATCAATAAAGGCCACTAGAAAATGCTGAGTGTTGGAGTAGGCCAGAACAGAGAAACGTATGGCAAGATCTTGATGCAGTTCTTGCAAACTCTTTATTTTCCCACTTGGTCTTTCACTGAATGCAAACCAGAGGAGGAACAGCTGCTTTGTTATAGAAAAAACAGGGGGTTTCACTCTGTGAGCTGTTGAAAGAGTGATGGTAGTCTCTTATGAAATGTAGTTTGTGTTTCATCTCATGTTTGACTACAGAGAATTGTTTGAGCACTGACAAATGGTGTTAAGGGCAGCATGATCTACAGCATTTGAGTCGTGGTTGTGTTCTGCTGTGGGCTTCAGTGTGAGTTACAGAATGGTGCATCACTTTCATTCCCTGAGACCAAAAATGAATAACACTGAGATCAAAAAGTTGTTTTAAACTGTAAATATTGTTACTATTATTAAAGTATTTTTCTTTCTCTCCTTTTTGTCTGTTGTCTCAGGAAGTCTGAGTTATTGCCATGTGAATCTTTTTTATAGCTGGAAAGAAAAAGTTTTGTCTGGATTTTAACAAACACTTATTTTAATTAAGATTAAAAACCCTCCAAAGCTGAAATTAATTTGGATCACATCCTTGATGTAGTCTGGAAAAAAGTCATTCCCGTTTTAAAATGTATCTTTAACATCACAGTAGCAAAGGAAATAAAGAGCTGGATTTATATAGAAATGTGAGGGAGAGAGATGGGAAGCAGTGAAGATACTCTCAGACTGTGCACTTTGGGGTGATGGCCTTTGCTGAAGACAGGATAAACTCTACCCCAAAGGGCCTCAGCAGCCAATGTTCAAGGCATCACAGCAGAGACTGCAGGGCTGTTCTCAGTCTTTCATTGGGGCCCTTTCAGTTCAAAGTCTAAAGAACCTGACTTTCATGAAGCAGAGCCGACACCTGGGTGTCCTGCCCGTTGGGTGCATGCTCTGCTCAGGCCAGGGAGACTTTCCTGTCCCTGCCAGCTCAGGCTCTGTTGGTCTGTGTTACAAACTGGATGAACTCCAGGCAGGGAGGCTTGGAAAAGAGGCCCAGGAATTTGCTTTCCTGCTTCTCTGGGCTGCTGAGTGGTGGCTGAAAAGTCACTTGGGGCTTCCCTAGAGGCACTTCATGCTCACCAAGAGGACGTGCTCGGTTTCTTGCATGGGATACACTCTTGTTCCATGGGAAAGCACTTCCTGGGAAAGGGAAGACTTGTTTTAAATCCTTGCTGTAAAAGAGGGAATAGATGGATTTTCTATATTCTGTGTAAATGTCCTTGCTGTGTTGGGTAGAAAGCTTTTACTGTCTCCTTCCATTCTGGGAGTCTAGCCTGAAAAATAAAATTATTCAGCTGAAAACTATGGGAGAACTTAGCTCCTTTTAAAATATCACCACATAACCTCCTTCCCCGAGATGCCTTTTCTCAGCATTAGGAAGAAGTATCTGTCCCTGGTTTGCCTAGCTGATATTTTAGGTAAGAGTCAAGTCATTATATTCCCAAGCTTCTGTTTCTGCCTTTCCCATTTCTAGATAACCCCATAAAACCATGTTAGCAGGACTTAACATTGAGCTGTTCTGTGCATTGCCTTCAAATATCAGTGTTTTATCCTGGGCTGACTTGGTTGTTTTTCAGTAATCTGCATCTCTCATGTTATTTTTTCCCCTAATTATTAATTTAGCTAGAGCACATTGTGGGTAATCTCAGATAGCTGAGTTCTTCTAGGAGCTGATAGGAGATAAGTTGGTTCTCATTAAGTTGCAGAGGGAGAGCAGAGGACCATACATTCATCTGACATCAGGAGCAATAATCTGGGTAGCACATGAAGAATTAGCAAAGTTCAAGGCAGCTGAGCACAACAGGGATTTTTGCTTTCCATTTGAGATTTTGAGAAAGCAATGATACACTGTGTAAGGTGATGAACTTAGGGATTGATTTAGCTATTGCTTCAGCAAGCTCCTTAGTATTATGGTAAAGTGTGTTTCAATGGAAGTACTCTTACATTGTAGCAAACCAATAAAATTAGGAAGCCATTTTTGGATCATTTTGGGTAATCATAGCTTCTGATCTGTCCAGATCTTATCTATTGCAGAAGTCAGCTAGAAATCCAGCTGCAAATGTTTTCTAATGCACCTAGAATTATATGGGAGCAGAAGGAAACACAGGAAAGTGAGGGGCTTAGATCTTGGGAAAGGTTTGTAGTGAGGCTGTTTTGGGGTGTTTTTTTGTCAAAAAAACTTTTCCCTAAGAAAACCTTGCTGTTGTTCATATGCTGCATGTGCAGTGGGACATGCAGGTGGCAGCAGGCCATTGTAGGAGCTCCTGCTTTTCGTAACAAGTCTTGGATTACAGGGAGAAATTGAGGGATCTGTTAAAGTATTTCACTCTGGCACTCCTCATGCAGCCACCTGAGGACCTGAGGTCTCACCTCAGTAGTGGAGTGCAAGTGTTGGCTCTGTGATCCCAAAACTGACCCTCAGTAGAGCTGCCAACATAACCCTGGGGGCTTGGCACAGTGTTGTGGCACAGGTACTGAGTGACAGATGAAGTGGGCAATAAACTTCATTCAGAGATTTACACTGTCACAATCCCATCCAGGGAACACTACAGAAATTTATGATGATAATTTTGTTCATAAAGTAGTAAACTCCACCAAATGCTGAAACATCTCCCACAACTAAGATTCCAGACTCTTCCCCAAGGCCATGTAACTCTTAGTTACTTTACACTTGACTTAAATTACCCCATTTAATAAATCTTTGTCCTCTAACCTTTGCCAGAAAGGTCAAAATCATTTGCTAGCAAATGATAAACTCCTTTCCTACCCAAGGACTCTCAGGAGTATAATGATTTCTTCAACTTACAAATGTATTTCTAACCAATCTGGGCAAATCTCATAAAGGATCTTTCCTTCTACCACCTGCTGTGCCCCATGTACTATCAACTTCACGAGCTGAAGAGAATTATTCCTGCCACTATTTAAAAATAAACAAGTAAATAAATTCAGTACAGTTAACTTCATTTCCATCTCCTTCCCTTTAGATGTGCTATGAGCCCTGTCAAATTACACCATGTGAAAGGCCAAGAGAAGCAGGTTTCAGTCCTGCACCAGTGACAGGCTTTCCATGCACAAACCCCATGGCTTTGAAGTCCATTCACTTGTAGTTCTGGGTTAGGAACCTTTTTCTCTTGGAGAGGGAACTCCCTGCATTCCACATCAGCTGGGCTTTCCCTCTCAGCTGCAGGAACGGTCCTCAGCACCAAAGCCAAACTTAATTTCAGGTCATTTGTGAGGTACAACGTGTTCTAGGAGTTGGATTCAGGATCACTAAAATGTGTGGCTTCACTTATAAAAAGTCACACAGGAGCAATGACAGGGCACAGCAGCAGTGCTGCAGGGAGCAGCAGGTGGAGGGGCAGAGGGGGGAATCCTCCCCTGGCACTGGCCCCAGGATGATGCAGAATTTGTTCCCTCTGAGGTCTCTCCTCTTGTAGCCCACAGAGGAGTCTGTCCGTGATTTCAGAGGTCAGGGTTAAGATCTGGAATACTGGGATCACCTCTGGATTCACACTGGTATCACCTCTGGGTTACACTGGGATCACCTCTGGGTTACACTGGGATCACCTCTGGGTGTCACATTGGGATCACCTCTGGGTGCACACTGGGATCACCTCTGGGTGCACACTGGGATCACCTCTGGGTTCACACTGGGATCACCCCTGGGTTCACACTGGGATCACCTCTGGGTGTCACACTGGGATCACCTCTGGGTGCACACTGGGATCACCTCTGGGTTCACACTGGGATCACCTCTGGGTGTCACACTGGGATCACCTCTGGGTGTCACACTGGGATCACCTCTGGGTGCACACTGGGATCACCTCTGGGTGCACACTGGGATCACCTCTGGGTTCACACTGGCAGCTTCCCAGGGCGGGTGTTCTGTGCAAGGTGTTCAGCGCGTGCCTACAGTCAGGACCATGAGGTGCCAGCTTGGTTGGTTGTTGTTGGAAATCCAGCTTGGGTGTGGAAATGCTGCTGTGCCCTGAGGTGGGAGCAGTGCATGGCTCTGGCTGTAGGTCTGCTGGAGTCATACACTCTCATGTGAATTGAATATGTAATGTATTCATACACACAAATGTGTCCTGTGCAGGACACATTTACTTTGTTTTATTTGTTTTTCAGCTCTTGCTGGAGTAACTTTCTGAAGTCATGCACATTCTCCACACAAAGCAAGGAAGAAAATATATTTAATTTGGTTTCCTATAGAAGCTACACCCTTTTGGCACAGCTTTCATTTACAACTGCAGTGATAAGTAAGTAATTCATCTTTCAGTGCAAATCAATAGGAGAATCTTGTTTCATCTCCGTTTCCTTTCATTTTGTTTTTCTTTGCTACACTGCTTTTCTCCCGCCTGTCTCATCCCTCTGATGGGAAGCTCAGCCCTGCCAAGAGCTGCCTTTGGGTAATTGAGTCACTCACTCTTTCTTGCAATCTCTGTCCAGCTGGAGAAAGGTTGGAGCTCTCAGCTGCTGTTCTGGGTGCTTAAATTCAGCTGAGTGTAGCTGTGTGTATGAACAGTTGTGTGAAAAGCTCTGTCTTATTTCCTGAGCTGCTCTGAGCTGGCACGTGGAGATCATCCTCTGGTAGCCCTGCTCTGCAATCTCTGCTGTTCCCCCCGTGGGATCTCTGCTCCTTTGGTGCATGCTGGCAGATGAACTGGGGAACAAACCCTGTCTGTGAGATCTCTGCCCCCACTTCAGAGCCTCTGTGTACATGTGAGGATGAATAAGAGGGATTTTTTCCATGTTCTAATGTACATTAGAACACAGAGTAGCTTTCAGGGGGTTTGTGGTAGATACTGGTGTTTTGAACTCTCCTGCCCAAAAAGTGTTCTTTCCTGAATATTCCAGTGGGATTTTGTTAGGGGTTTTTCCTTGTCCTTTTTCTAAGTATATTGTTTTCATTAAAAAAACAAAACAAAACAAAACAAAAACAAAAACAAAACAAAAAAACACAAAACAAAAACCAAAAACCAACCAACCAAACAAACAAACAAAACACCACAAAAATTTTAATTTGGGTATGCTGGCAGAGCAGAAGGGAGCATCTCTGAGACATCAGTGGGGAGCCTCTCTGCCTTCAGGCTCTTGCCTGAGCAAGTGTCCATGTCCAAACTGCACATCCTGTGGCAAAATGTTATATGGAGCTCCCTAAACACTCTGCAGTGGCCAGCAGACAGGAACTATTACCATTTTTACCTACTTTACTACCTAAATACTCTATACAGCTTGGCCATGAAGGAGAATACTGACATGAAGTACAGGACTGCAAAGTCACCAGGATGGCAGCATGAGCCAGAAGAGTTCTGAACAAAATTTCAAGTGATCTGTTCAAGATGTTCTGCTTAAAATTTTCATAGGGGTTTAAAATAATCATGTCAGTCTTTTCCTAATGGAATCCAGTTGTGGAACCAGCTATAAACCGGGTTTCCCTTGCATTTCCTTGTGTTAGTGTTCTCCTGTGCATCATTCAAATGAACTTTTGAACTAATGAGCAGAGCTGCTGCTTCTTCCCTTTTGTGGGAAGCACATCTGGTGGGCAGCCAAAAGAATGGATTTTCCTTTCAGTTTAAATTAACAGCTGTTTTAATGAAGTAACTGAGCTGCAGTCAAACCTGCCACTTGTCAGCCTCATGTCATTTCAGCTGCTGCTGCCATGTAGCACAAGTATAAATTTTATTACTGTGAGCTTTCAGATGGAGAAACTGTCCAGTGCAGAAAGCATCTCTGTATCAGTCACATCAGCACTGATAATTGTTTATTAATTGTTTGTTTATTAATTGTTTCACTTTTCTCTCAGTGCAGGCAGCACTGCAAGTATCTACTGAGCCTTTTATCCATGGGTTTGGGGTGTGCTGTACTGAATACAAAGGGACACCTAGGTAGTAAAATATGGGTGTGTTTTAGCAGTTTGTTTGCAATAAAAGGAAAACAAAACAAAACAAACCAGGCAAAAGTAGTCATAGTCCAGCACAGAATAAGGTGTAGACTTGGCCTATCACTGCACAGAATTCCAATATTTCGTATGTGCAGTTTTTGCTAGGAGAAATGGAGGCATTGTTTGCTATTTTTAACTCATGGTTGTGTGTCAATTTTTTCAAAGAAACAATCAAACCCCATGCTGAACCAAAGAGCATAACCAAGAGGGGATAAACAACCTCTCACTTTTGAAGCTGCATGTTGCTGGGACTAGCAAAAAAATCTAAAAATATTGTGCTGCTTCTACTAATTGCTGCTTCAGCTTGTCCAGCCTCTGGGGAAGGTCCCCACAGGCACCTTCTGAGGGACACCTGAGTTTGCTTTATGGACTTCTAGGCAAAGCTACAAACCTTTAAACCCTCTAAAACAATGTGTGTGAGGAAAGGGAGGTGACTCTGAATGTGATGCACAATGAGAGGCTGGTGGCACCTTTGAAGTGTCTTTGGGCTTTGAGCAGTGGCAGTGCAGCTTTTGTTGTGCTGCACTTCAGAGCTTTCCCCCACAACTCTGAGCCTTAACAATAGTTTTAAAACACTCTCCTGGCGATTCTCATATAAATGCAGGGCCTCTGGAAAAAAATCCAGGCGTGAAACTTGAGATAAAGTGTTGGCAATGGGCACTTTGTGGGAATACCTGTCACCCAGTGTGGAGGTCTTGCATTGTCACTGTTTCCTGTTTGAGACCAATTACTGCTGGGCAGGGAAGAAAGAATATGCAAGAAATCTCTCTAATAACCACTTTTAAGGTACTTTTGTATTGGCTTTTTGTAGCTAGCAGTCTGCTAAACTGTTTACCTCCTGGAGAGCATCACTGCTGAAAGGCCCAACATAGTTTTAGCTTTAGCTTTTTGCAAATTCCCCTCAAAAAGACCCTTCTCTTCTCATTGTCACCCCTTTTGTTACCTCCTTCTTGCTCATTTTTACAGACATAACCTGAATTTTTGTTGGAGCAAGTGAGGTCAAATTCAGCCTTACTATCTCTGCTGTGATTTGGGAACTGCTTTTGTGCTCAGGGAGCCATTGTTCTCCAGCCTCAGCTTGGAGAGTTCTCACAAGGATAAGGCTATCTCATAAAATTAAAATCCATGCAATTACTGGGATTTTTTTTGCTTAGTAATTAGCTATTTTGACTGACATTCTGACCAGGTTTTTGGGGAAGGATTTTGCTCTAAGGAAATCAGTCTACATGTTTAATAGCTTGGCACTGAGAAAACCTGGAGATATTAAAAAGATTTTTTAATACAGGCTGTAGCATGGCTCGAGGCATCAGAGGTTTTAAAAGAAGTGTAATGTTTGGTTTTGTGGTCAGAAACTGAGAAGTACTCAGCCCATATAGATGAAGCTCTCCCCAAATCTGTTTACAATTAGGAATACCAGCTCTTTTGCAATCTGACCTTCAGTCCTTTGATTTAGACTTTAATATCATTTTCCTTAGGCTGAAAGGGCCACTACAGAAATCTCTTTTGCTGTCAAACACATCCTTTGCTGGACTCAGTTGCCAGCAGCAGTGACAGGAACTCTTGTTCACTCTCTGTCTCTGAACAGTAAAGCATATCCTTGTAAAAAAATCTTAAAACCTGGGATTTTGCTACCATGCCAAATCCCACATAGCTGAGACCATACTGGGTTAAAGTAAATATCAGGTCCAGACTGCAAGACCTCTCAGAGGGCTGTCCTGGCAGCCTTACCCCAGTGCCCATCCTTGCCTGGTTTTTAGAAGGGAAAGGCACCAGTGCAATGTGATTGCAGTGGGATTTTCTGCTCTTTCCTGACAGTTGTAATTTCCTCCTCCTTAACAACCTGAAGCTACAGGTCACACAGGAGTAATATTGAGCAGATTTGGGAAATGCAAATAGGGGGTGATGCAATCTCACACACACACAAAATTCAAACTGTCTGATATATAGCAGCCTCTTAAAATTCCTAAAGGTTTGTACCAGGGAAATTCACCTCATTTTTTAAATTTTAACT
Organism: Prinia subflava; assembly: GCF_021018805.1. Taxonomy (NCBI): domain Eukaryota; kingdom Metazoa; phylum Chordata; class Aves; order Passeriformes; family Cisticolidae; genus Prinia; species Prinia subflava. The sequence goes on from NC_086260.1 coordinate 17,165,361, forward strand.
AAGTGTTTTTAAAGTGCTAAATGATTATAGAAACATAACCCAAAAACCCCAAGACATTAAGGGAAATCTTTTAGACATTCATCCATATTTGTCAAGAAGCAATCTCAAATTTTGACAGTGGTGGCAGAGAGAAATGTTGGAAAGTGCTGTTGTGGGGTCAGGTCATTTTTTTAATGAAGGTATGTTTTGTAGTCAGCTTCCATTAAATGCTCTCCAGATCTGCCAGTTAGTTAAACCATTGGTTCTAATCACACTTACTGTGATTAGAAACCAGTCACACTCCCTTCCCAGCCATACCTGAATTGGTTTTTCCTTCACTGTTTTGAAGAGGATGTGTAGGAGTTACCACTGAGATGTGGCAAGTGCCCCTTAAGGAGCAGAGAGTGATCAGAACTCACCTAAAGTAGGTATTACAAGAAAAAGATCAATTTATTTATTTGCTTCAGAAAGATTTCTGAATGTTACAGAAAATTTAGAAAATGGAATATAAAGGAGTTAATAATCTGAAACTGACTCAGTGTTTATTCTAAGAAAATGAAGTTTTTTAAGGTGTGTCAAGGTGGGCAATGGGAATAGAATCACCTGCTCCTTCCTGAAAATGTAGGGAATTGTTGATGTTGGGGTTTTTTTATTTTATTTTGGGTTTTTTGAAGACAGTATGTGATGCTGGTGCTTTTGCAGTGGTGAATAATTGAACTCAGCAGCCAAAATGAGTCTGGTTTTCAGATGCCCATACCCTTTGTCTTGTATAAAGAGTGAGGACAGCTTTAAACATCCAGTGAATGGCTGGGCTGGGATTGCTGGAGTGTAGAAAGAAAGACCTTTTCAAAAGCTTTATTTAGGTACAAGGCTCAAGGAAGAGCATCAGCCCCTAACAGAAAACTCATCATCCAAATCTGGGTGTGATCTTTAACGTATCCGACCAACCTCACAATGCAGAGAACAGTCAGCCCTAGCAATCAAAGCATCAGGGCTTTAAACAGTCCCAGTTTTCTGCAAAGAATTGAGGCGTCAAATCAAACAAATACGTTATGTTCAGTCTGTGAATGCTGATGTTCTTTTAGGATGCAATTACCTGCAGGTGGCTTTCAGTGCCTCCTTGTTTGCCAGCTTGAATCCCAGCAAAAACACACGCCTTGAGCTGGATGGGCACTTCAGCTGGGGAAGGAAATCACATCTTTTCTGCTGGGGAATTGTAGAGACATCAGGGATGCACGTGGACATTACCTCACTGGAACTTGGGCAAGCAGCTGAGTGTAGATTTCTGATGGGTGCTCTGGGGTTCATGGTGCCTGCATGTGGTCACTGAAGATTTTGCCTTTGTATTTATAAAAGACATAAAATGCAAGGATATTATATATATATAAAAAATAATAAAATATAAAATATAAAATATAAAATATAAAATAATGTATGATATATAGTATATAGTGCATACTGTATACTATATACTATATACTATATACTATATACTATATACTATATACTATATACTATATACTATATACTATATACTATACTGTATTTGTATTAAATATAAATATAAAATTATTTTTAGATATACAAAGTGTATATTATATACATATACACACATAAATATACACAAGGTATTTGTTTGCAATACAGAGTATACACATAAAAGACAGCACATTGTCATTCTCCAGGGGAAATGATTTCCTCAGACAATGTAGAAATACTTTAGGTTATTTTTAAACAAAAGAAAGAAAGTTTTCCTGAGCAATTCCAGCATGCCAAACTCACAGCAAGTGTACACTTAGTGCTGAGGAAGGTGTGGATTGAAAAGACTGAATGACTGAATGTCAGCATCAAAGGGAAACAGTGCTGACACTGAGTGAGTGGGAGATTGGGCTGTCACATCAAGGGGGAAATCAGTGCAGGGAAACAAAAATGAAGTAACACTTTACCAGCTAGTTGGGTAACTTATAATGATGTTCAGCTTTTGGGCACAGTGCCTTAGGCAGACTGCTGATGTGTGAGGAGCCCCAGCAAAGATCTGCCAAGTCACATGTATTTTTAGGTGTTCACACAGATTTCAGTGGGTGCAGGGAGAAAGACGAGGTGGAAAAAAGAGATTGCATTAAAAGGTCCTAGTGCTCTGACACCAGGATTTCTGGGAAATTGTACCCCTTAGAGAGGAACAGGACCCAGGAAATACAGATGGTTCCTTGACAGGACAACCACAATTGCATCTGTTCTCAGTCACTGCTCTTGTACAAAATGATTGCTGGCAAAAAGTGAGTGGCTTAAAACAAAATCTGAATTCTAGAGATTTTCTTCCTCTTGTTAGTTTGCTTCTCAAGGACCCAATTATCTGGCTCATGGAAACAAATACTTATACATTCACCACTATCACTTGGTGTTTGTGCAGGTGCTAAGCCCCCTTCTCCTGCAGTGATTTTCACCTTCTGGAAAGACAAGTGCCAAAGGAGAGCTCTGCCAGCCTGGTGCTCTTATTTTCTTTATTTAACAGCTACATGTGTACTTGCAGGAAAGTCAGCTCAGACTTATTAGCAGAACACTGGAGTGGTTCCTCTCTATGCCCCAACATTGCTCCAGTCTGGTCACTCCTTTTAACTGTACAGGGAGAAGAGGCTGCTGGAAGGGCAGGGGCAGCCTGGGCAGCAGCAGCTTCCCTCACTGCATTTCAGCTGTATAAAAGAATCTCATGCCTTAGGTTGGGCTCTAAAATAGATGTGGGTCCGCTGTGAAACAGAGGTCTGGATATAGGTTTGAATTAATTTCCCAAATTTCTGAAGAATTCACAATATTATGGCTGGGCATTTCTCTTATTCTTGCAGGATTTGGAGGGAGGTGAATGCCCTGCAGCTCAGTGGTGCAGCCTTTGCTGCCTGGGCACCTCCCTGTGCCTTCAGGCTGGGCAGCAGCTGACAGCCCCAGTTTCCCCATCCATCCGAGGAACATGGGTTCACTTCTGGAAAGGTTCACTGCACAATTTGTAAACCTTCAAAACAAACTGATCCTATTAAAACTCCTTATTTAAAATACCTGTGTATTCCATGTGGGTCCTAAACTGGAAAAAATGCACCATGTGGGCTTGCTTGCCCTCATCCTCACAATGTTTGTGGATTTTTTTGTATGTTTTTGTGTGTGTGTGTTTTTGGTTGTTGTTTTTTTTTTCCTTTGTGTTTTCCTTGTGGTTTTTTTCCTCAGTCTTTATACAATTTTAAAAACTGTCATTGTGTCCAAAAGTCTTACCTCTAAAATGTTTTCAGGTTTTGTAGGCTAACAGGTTACTTTAGTCAATGATGCCTATATAACTGTGATGTTAACTAAAGAAAATATTTTGAAATTATGGTGAAATTATTCAAGAAATAATGTTACCCACCTGAGATATTTGTGCTTGAAAGGTATCACTACAGACAGGAAGAAAAGTGTGAACCAGCTGCTTAGGCTGATGTTTTCATACTGCTGTCCTTGGATGTTAGAAATAAATGCATGTGAGCATTGAACTGTAAAAAAATGAGCTATATTTTATCATTTGAGCCCATATTTCACTTCCAATTAGTTTTCTCTGTGTGCTTATTTTGGCTGACCTCTTCTTACTTGCATTAAAAGCTGATGAGTAATTTCCATTTCTGGGGACCTTTGCTCCTGTGCCTCTTGCTGTGGTGCTGCCAGGGTGAGTGCACTAACCAGGCAGAAGCAATGCCTTGGCCAGGAGCTTCTAAATGAAACTGAGGAGCTGCTGATGAAATAATGAGGTTGCTCAGAGATAATACTGGTTATCCTCAGTGCTGACTGAAGTGCAAGTTGCATTTGGTATTAAAGATCACCATCGTGATGATGCATGAGATAGGGGAGGGAGAAGAAGGGTTGTTTCTTCTAATCTTTCCCTTTGAAGCATTTGCATGCATAAAAATGATTATTTTTGAAAAAAGCATGTTTGAATGCCAAAATGTACTAGTGTAGTGTTTTTCAAACCAAATCACTTGGTGTGCTTTTGCAAAACATTGATGAAGTGTCTCTGACAAGAGAGAGAATGCAACAGTTTTGTAAGATCTGGTTTTTTTCATCCTGCAGAAATATTCTGGATTGATTCCCTGCTGTTGGCTCCACGTGAAGTGGCAGTTCAGGCTGAGAGAACCTTTATTCCCGTGGTGCTGGAGCCTTTGGTCAGTGCAGGTGGGGAATGATTGTCCAAACTGGCTCCTTGAGCTCCTGGGCCTCCTCCTGCCTGTGCCCTCAGCTCACAGACGTGGCCAGGTCAGTCTGGCTCCTGGAATTCCCCTGGTTCCCCTGGTGCCAGCAGCTGCTCTCTGCAGCCTCTCCTTTGTTTTATATCCAGACCTGTGAAACAGCAGACTCTGGTGTCACGTTTAGAATGCTTGAATCGTTTCCCATAAACACTTCAAGAGCCTGTGAAATAAAATTGCCATGCATGTGTTCTGAGCAAACCAAAAAAAGAGATATGCTGAAAGAAACAGGGGGAGCTGGCCAGTGGGATGGCTGGGCATCAGCCAGGGGTGGTAAGTGATTGCATTGGGCATCACTTGTTTAGTATATTCTTTTATCATTGTCTTTGGTTTTCCTTCCTTTTCTGACCTATTAAACTAGAAAACCATTTCACCTTTTCCTCAGTTCTCTCCCCATCCTGTGGTGGGGAGCACAGGGCTCTGCGGTGTTTGGCTGCTGCCAGGTTAAACCACAACACTAATCAGTGCTGTTGCTGAAAAGGCTCCTTCTTAACAACCCTAAAAGTGGTGTGGGACAAAATGCAGAACAGAAAGTTTCTTTTGGAGAAAAGATCAAAAAGTGAATTTTTAAAATGAAACTCGTTATTTTTTCTTCTGTTTTTTTCCATTTTTATATGATTTCACAGCCTGCTGATACCAGCAAAGTGGGCTGTTACATGTCAGATCACGCCAGCATTTCCAATCATCTCCCATGCTGCAATCTCAATAGTGTATTTCCTTTTTGTTCACTTTAAACCTTGCAGGCAGGTGAACATTACTTTTTCGTTGTACATTACCAAGAAATATTTTTATTCTGTGATTAATGCTGTTATTAGAAAGCAATGCTGTTCCTGCTGTGTCATACAGTCAGGTCAAACAAGAAACATAAACAATTAAATTAAAACCTGTTTCAAATTACCTCAACATTAATCGGGGGGGATTGTTGTTACCATTTTTATTTCAATGTCTTCTCCTTTACAGGGAATTTTGAAAATTAACTGGGTTTTAATTCCAACCAGAAAGACACACTTTGGACTGAAATAAAATCTAGAAAAACAAGAACAGTTGTCAAGAACAAACTAAACCTCAGGCTCTCTCTGCGATCATAAAACTTTTTGCTGCAGCTTCTAATCAGGTGAGACTCCAACTAAAATTGGTAGAAATCCTGCCTGTGGAGTTTTGGCCTTGAAAGTGAGCTGTGAACAAAAAAATAAAGAAAAAAATATCAGGGAATCAGTGCCAGAAAAAAATCAAGAAAATGTTAATGATGGAGGACAACTCCATCTTAAAGATGGACATCCATGTCTTAAAGAATTTAATACTATATTGAATGAAATAAAAACTTTAATAGCATCATTTTACAGGATTAGATGTTGAATTTCTGATGTTTTAGGGCATCAAGAAAGTAACACTATGGCAATTTAGAGTTCAACCCACAAGGATATGTCTTTTAAGGATACTTTCAAGGATGAGTTGTTGAGTTTCTACATTCTGGTGTCCTTTTAGAAAGGGCTGCATGATCAGGTGGAAGTGTTTTGGGAACTGATGGTAGCCAAGCTATATTGCACCATAAATTACAATCAGTGCTAATTACACGCTAAGATATTTATCTAATATTACATTGTGCAACCCAGTACTCTCCTCTGTGCAAAAAGTATCCACTGTTCATTGAAAAAGTTCTTTGTGTCTTTTGAATCTTCTAAAGGAAGTTGTTTCTGGGCTGTTTTGAAGTCTATCCATCATGTAGAGATGAGCTTCGTGTCCAACCACTTGTTTCAACTACAGCTATGAAAAAAGAGTTAAAACCCCCTTACTTGCTCTGGGACAGAAATGCTCTTCTAGAGCAGTCAATTCAATCAAATGTCAACAGACAAATGTCCTCATGACTCAAAGGGATCTATGGACACATCACTGTGGAAATTGCAGGAGGCTTCATCAGTGATAAAAAGCTTCTTAATGTGCAATTCAGTGTTCCCTCTGGGAGTATGAGAGGAGTTTAGGGTGTCTGGAATAAAACCCTCTGCTTTTTCCTTGCCCCCATGACTCACAGCAAGGCTCAGGTTTCTCTCTAAGGTAGGGCTGCCCCAAAACTCCACGAAATGACTTGGGATAAAAGAAGTCCAGTGAACTCCATTTTCAAAGCCACTGGAGGAAATTGGTTGATGCAGACTGCATCCCAAATGATTGTTTGCCTAATTTAAGTCTGAATTAAGGAAATCATAAGTAAAGGTAAGTTATTAAAAAACAAGGATGAAAAAGCAAAAGGCAAAATATGCATCTGCAAAAGCCATTCCACTTGTGTGTATAAATCAGGAGACTGTGTGCTCAAGTGGAGAATTAGGCTGAGTTGCCTGTTGCTATGCATTTAAATTAAGCAGGAGTCTAATAGCTTTTATAAAATCTGGCCCTAAGTGTGTTTGGGCTTTTTTTTTTTTTCTCTCTCTCTCTCTCAGGGAAGAGATCACCTAATCAAAATAGTGCTTTGGAAGGAAGAACAATTCAATACTGAACACGGGTGAGGAGCTCTAATACTGATAAAGGCTGCACTGCTCAGGGAAGAGTTGTTGCTGTTGGTAAAAGCCTGGAGAGGCTCTTTGCAGCCAAGCTGGGAGTAGTGAGGAATGATTCCACAGTGCTGATGGAATGAGTTTTGGTGTTCCTGTCCTTGGGGCGGGTGCTGCTCTCAGTTTTCCTTCTCTGCCTCCCCTTGTGTTGCTGCAGTTCCAGGTAAGCCCCTTGCTGCCAGCTCAGCAGGGCTCAGGCACAGGATTTCTTCCCCTTGTTATAAAGACATATTATAAGGTTGGCTTTTCACAAATATTAAGATAAATACTATACATATAATGTTAAAATAATTTTGCTTTTATTTCTACTATTAACAAAAACTCATAGTAGTAGTAGCTAATATAGTTATAAGTAAACTGTCAAGATAACACCTAGTAAATATGTAATAAAGACCCTTCTATTTATATACTATCAACATCTACCATCTAAAGAAAGTATAGACCAAAACCCAAATTAAAAGTAATAATAAAACCACAACCAAAAAAACACGTATACTCAAAAAAAGGAATGACAAAAAGTAACTATATTAAACAGTTCCTTAAAAAATGTAAATACACGTAATAATCTATAAATATGCAACAAGCTGATATAATAAAAAAGTATTTTAAAGGTACCTCCAAAAATAAAAATAATGTAATCTTAGCTAAATGCTAAGCACCCAGCTGTTTTAACCCTTTACTTTATTTCTAAATTGTCTATTTCCTATTTCCTATTGTCTTTTATCAAACTTTTTAAATTCTACCAAAGAAATAAACCTTCTTTTTCACAAGGTTAATGCCTCACCTCCACACGAGCCTGCACACGGGGCTCTATAGAATTCCTCCCCTTTGATCTTTTGAAACAGGCGGCAGAAATTTCCTAGAAAGTTTTGACCTAATTTCTTGTCCTGTGAAAGGCAAGGCTGATGCTCCATCGGCTGCTCCGAGGCAGGGCAAAGGGAGGGACCTTTCCCCATCCCTGGAGCAGGGATGCTGAGCAGCTCCGGGGGCTCGGCTCTCTCATCTCCCCGCCCTCCCAGCTGTGTTTCTCTACCTGCAACAGATCATTTTTATCGTTTTACCTCTTTAACAAAACATCTTTCTCTAAACGAGGGGTTTCTGTGTGAGCTGGACACGACAGCGCATGGGCAGAGTATTTTTGGTACAAAGCACCCGAGCCTTTCGCCTGCTATTGTTGTACTCTGCAGATCCCTGGAAATCAGAGGGAAACGCTGGCTTGTCCCGCAGAGATCAGCTGCTAGCAGGGACTTTAAAAGTGAGTTCAGGCTAATTGCTGCATTTTTGAGCTTTACAGAATAGCTAATTTCACTCGACTGTTGGGAGGTGAGGTGAGGGTTTTTAGGTCTGCAATTAGGAGACCTGAAGGTGCCTGCACTGCCTCTGGGAAGGATGTGGCTAAAAAGCAAGTCTGAAATTCTCTTTGCCTGCCCTTTTTTGGTCCTAGAATTTACTGTCTGTGTCTGCTGCAGCTGGAGATGCCCTGGCAGCTGGAGAGGCAGAGGATAAAGGGGAGGCAGAGGTGCTGAGCCCATGCTGTCTGCATGTTTGTGTGTTCACTTGGGAGAGAAGCAGGAATCTAAAAGGAAGAGCTGGCCTGGACGCTTTGGGTGGTGACTGAAGTGCTGGGCTGTGGGGGACACAGAGCAGGTGGGTCAGCAGCAGACATGGGAGTGTCTAAGGCAGTCCTGGGAGTCAGAACAACCCTCCTAGAGGCCATTGGTGGTTTAGAAAGGGCTGCAATGTGTCCAGGTATTCCTGGCTGGTGTTCCTGGCTCTGAGCAAATCAGCTCCTGAGAAACCTCCGGTGACTTTCCCTGCAGTTGATGTCCTGGGCTGAACTAACCCCCCTGTATTGTCTAGAGCACAGAGCACCAGCTGGTAAATGAAACCATTATTTCAACTTTCCCTTATTATTTTTCCTCTTTGTTCCTGCTGTCTTTCCCAATGCAGAGGTGGGAATCTGTGGCCAGGTAAACAGAGCTCTCTACACCTCTCTGCTGTGGAATGATCTCTTGGAGCCTGGGTGTGTGATCAGCATCTTCAGCCTTTCTCATCCTCCTGTGTGGCTACACCTGTTTATACCCTCTTAGCAGCTTTATGTTCTTTATATGAGGAGTTCAAGGCCTGCAAATCTTGCATCATTTGTAGTCCTGTTTAAATTCTGATTTTTACAGCCACTGCTCTAGAAATGAAAAGATTAATCAAATGCCAGAAGATTACTAGAGCATCAAACCAGTCAGAATCTGACGGGGAAAACATGTTAGTCACTTCACACTTAACCTGAGCACACACTGCACCCTGAATTTCTCCTCCTGCTCTTGTCACTGGTGTTCTGTATAATGAGCACCTCTGGTTGACAGCTGCAGAAGAAATTACAGTGCTTTTTGCCTTCCTTTTTACCAGATATGTCTGTGTTGGTGCTGTAGATACTCTTCAGCCATCCTGCTCAAGTCTCTATACAGAAAAGGCAAGATCTCCACACCAAAATTCACAGTTAGAAATATGATTGCAGAGAATTATGGAACTGTTTGTAAGGTTTACAAAGTACTGCAGGAAAGTAGTAAGACAAAGACTAAGGATAAGCTACACTATTCAACAACTCATTTCTCATATTTTAGTCATTTGAACAGAGAGCTGTTTCAGCAGTAAGCAGAATTTTTTCAAGTATTTTAGTATATATGCATTCACTTTAACAGAAAAAATTAAGAATCCTTGACCTTTATTGCCATTTTGAGCATGTGAATAGAAAAAAAAAAAGCAGCATTTTTCAAACACTTGAGTTTTTCATCAGCACAAAGTGAATTAGTCCTGCTGCAGTTGATAGGTTTGCTGCAAAACAGCCCCAGTATGGAGCTGAACTTAGAGAAAATCCTGATATGCCCTTTGGGCAGCAGAGCCACACCAGGGAGTGACAAAGAAACAGAAATCTGAGGGGGATTTTTGTTCTTCAGGAACTTGTGCATGTCCCACACAACCACAGACCGGTCCATGAACAATATCTGACACCGATATCTGACTGATCCCAATGTACACTCAATATACAGACAGAGCCTCTCTTGTGAATTTTATCTAAAGACACAATGGGCAGGAGGCACAAGAAGAAAAGACAGTATTGTTGTTTCCATCAAGTTAACTACTGATACAATCTGTGTTGGGTTTTATATCCTTTTTCTCCTTTTAAACTGATAGAATGACTCCATTCCCCAGCACACCTTGATTTGGTCTGGAAAGAGAGAAGTTCCCTTCAGACAGCTCACACATAGCTCAGATGAGTCTAATGGGCTTCATTTTCTTCTTCACTTTTTGTGTGATTTTATAATGGGAGTTGTTCCCTCTTGTGGTCCTCTCAGACTATTGATATTTCACTGCTGGGGACCAGAGGAGTGTCTACAATTGAGGCTGCGGCTCCTGTAAAACCTACAGGTTTATGCTGTGAGGTGGCTGGACTTGGGAAAATGCCCATTTTGTGGTGGGACTGTGTCTAACAACTCTGGATACAATGGTCCTGCCCAAAACTCTCAAAAATACTTGGGTTGATCATTATTATAAATGCATAACTGCATTATTTCATAACTGAAATAAGGAATTTCTGTAAGTAACTGCAAGAAGCATTAGAAGGTAGAAGACAGAAAAGTGACAAACAAAAAGCCATTTTATTATAACAAAAATTGTTTCTCATGCTGCTTCTTTCTGCTGCAAGAAGAGCAGGACTGTGCATGCATAAATCACAGCCTAATAAGTATAAAGTAAAAGTATGAAGAAAACCTAAGATCAGACTTTTTCCATATGGAAAAGAATCTGTAGGATGGGAAAAATATTCATTGACTTAAGGAAACAATAAAATGTCCCAAAGAAAATATAGGAGCCAATTGATTTTATGTGCCACCATTTGCAATCTATAAATACCCCCGTGGCAAACTCAAAAGATCTCAGTTTATTTGTGACTGGGAAATGAAGAGCAAAAGCAGCCTCATATATAAACACAATGGATTTCACAGCCTCAGGATTTATTGTGTCTCCTTCAGCTATGGGGGTTACACTCTGAAACAAAGCTGAGCCATAATGGGAAAACTGTCCTACTTGGGATTTATGAATTTATAAAGGATATAGCCAGTTTTGTTGTGTGATTCAGCAGTAAATCACTGCCTGTGGGTGCCACAGCTTGCCTCACGTAGGAAGGTGCTTATGGAAGGGCACAGCACAATTCCCAAGCAGCTGCTGGGCACCAGATGGGAATAAAGAGAAGAAGGGTGAGAAGAGAACCTGCCCCAAATCCAAAGGGCTCAGTGAAGCACAGCAGTAGCCAGCACTGGAAAAATAAAACTTCACAGCCAATATTGGGAATTTTTTTTAGATTAGGAAATATATTCTGTCAGGCTTGTATTTAACTTTGTTTGCCTCACCCTTTCTTCACCTTTTGCTCACTGTCTGCCAGTGAGTAGATTCAGACAGGCCACAGTTACGTGCAGGTTTTATTTACCTGCAAATTTAAGCTTCCATTGCTTTATCTCTGCATTATATGACATACAGCATTCAGTGAATGTGCTGCAGCACCTATGAAAGGTTTTCCTTTCCATAATTGCAGCTGACCTATTCAATTTTATAGAGGGGTGTGGATTGTGTGGTGATGGAAAGAGAGGTTTCCATTCCAGGTCTGACTGTGGCAGAAAGGTTCTGCTCTCATCCTTGCAGAGGATGTGCATGCTGAGAGACAAGTTTGTGAGCAGCAGGCACAGTGCCGTGCTGAGGCTCAGATGGGATCAGACTGTATCAGACTTCAAGAGGGGCATAATCAGGATCTCAGACCGCTGCTCACGCTCCTGGAGGATCGGCCTGATTTTCAAAGGTACCAGGCAATCAACTGCCCCTGACTGATTTCAGTGGGAACTAGTCAGCCCTGAAAGCATCAGAAAAATTGGGCTGGTTACCTAGAAACCTGCATATGATTTTAAAATCTTTATTCTGGGGTTGTTTTATTTTGGTGGGGTTTTTTAATTGCTGGAACTAGCCCCTGTTTTCCTCTGCTGCATATGCTCTTCATACACTTCTGCTTACTCTGCAAATAGTGGGACACTCAGCCCTGAAAGTCCAATTGATTAACACATTTTGTCTTTTCTAGATCTACCTTGGAGAAGAGGAGTTAAGGAGTTTGGTTTTGGTAATCAAAAGATGGCTTGCCCTCTCCTCTGTTTCTCCAAAATTTCCAATCAATTTTACTGAATTTGGAGTCTTGCTTTAGGTCTCAGCTGACAGAGATCTTCTGCCATTGACATGATTTATAATCACTGATGTCCACAGGTAACAGTTCCACCTCCCCTTTTGGTACAATAGGTCCTCTACATGTTGTGATTCAGCCAAATGTCTGCTCTCCCCTCTCATCCCAGGCAAAATGACTTTCAGGAAGAGAGAGGAGAGGGCAGAAACAGTGATCTGTGAACAAAAGCAGAGTTTCAGCAGAGGAAGAAGTCCCAGCTCTGACAGTCACCATCCCATAGATGAAGAGGTTCTATCCCTGTTGCTCTCTGCTTCCTTCTCCATAAGAGCAAGACAGAGGGGTCCCAATTTTGCAGCAAAGAAAATGCAAGATGGATATTAGGGATGTTCCTTGCCTGCGAACAAGCCCCCTGTTGGGGGCTGACAGAGTTCAAAGTGCTGGTGGAAGGTGGTGGAGGTTTTGGAGGAGCAGTTAAACCAGCAGATTTTGGGACCGTAAGGTGTTGAGTCATTACAGACTGAGGAAAGTTCCATCCAGGGAACTGCAGGTGCAGGAGATCCATAGAGGGTGCAGCTCCTGTGGGTAGACATGTGGATGTCCTGAGCAGAGCAGAGGCTGAGGAATGCAGCTCTGGAGTCAGGTCCCTTGAGGAAGGATGACAAAACAGGATGACCTTCCCTTACAGGTGTGACTGGAGGTGTGAGGACTGTCACAGCTGGGTGCTGGTTTCCTTCCATCTGACACTGGGAATGTCCTGTTCCTTTGGCTGACGTGTCAAATAATTCACAGGCTGGAAGCACAGGGAGCATCCAGGGATGCTTCTCCTGCCTCTGCAATGAGGGGTCTTTGCCTAATCTCACAAGTTCTTTCCCAGCTCTCAGCACCATCCATCAAGGCAGCAGAGTACCACTGAAACTCTGGAAAACAGCTGGAGTTTACAGGTGTTTCCAAACCAAAGATCCAAATAGAGCTTTTTGTCCCACATTAGCTTGGTACATGTTTTTGTAATCAAAACAGTGGAACAGGCTCACAAACAGCCCCTCCTAAGGGCTTTGGTGGGGTCAGAGGTCCTGTTCCTCTTCTCCCAGTCTTACAGCTCTCCACACCTTTCATCAGAGACTGGAGAAAAGAGTGGGTTTTTTGGCTAAAACTTCCTATTCCTTATTTCTTTAGCAGCTTCCCATGCTGCCAGGCAGCACATGGGGCATGCCCAGGAGCAGAGCACAAGAGGGATCTCTCCCATGTCCCCAGGGCACCTCAGCTGCTTCCAAAGCTCTATGCAGAGCCCTGAGCAGAGGTTTTGTGAAGCCATCGTGACAGTAATGCTATGAAAGATGCTGCTGATATCAGACTGAGACAGGAAACATGTAAGGAATTAGAAACAGATGCACCTAAAAGAAGCAAGACAACAGGATATATTACAATATCAAAATGTGCTTGACAGGTGGAATTTATATATCACATGGTGAAAGAAGCTGTTTGGTGAGTGATACATTTCATATTAAAATATATAAATCATTCACTTGGAGAAGAATTGGACTCTGTGGGCAAGTAGCTTAGTTACTGCATCTGACATGCTGCCTGTTAAAACAGATATATTCATTTATGAATCTGATAATCATTACCTACTTTCTATTTACTCCATGGTAAAATTCAGAGTTAGATGCATCAGTCGCAGCATCTGACAATATTCTGTGTCTGTTACTGGCTTGATTGTGTTATTCTAGTGTTGCAGGATAGTTAATAATCCCTAGTTAATCAGAGTATCTATTGATTAATATATATTCCCATTAGGGTAAATATAAATCATAATAAATTAGATAATATAACCATAATAAACCTGCTGTATACAGTATGTAACACACTAAATCAAAATTAGCTATTACTAATTGAAATTATATCCCCTAGTATAGCATTAAATAAATCAAAGGCATTTCTCTAAATCCATGCATCATTCAGAAGATTAATCCTCTGGCAACTGTAAATGTTTTTCTACTCCATTCATTTGGCTAAGCTGGATAATGGTAATAGCCTTGAGGTTAAGTACACAGCACTGTGTTAGAGCTGAGGGCATGGCTGTTGGCATGGGTGCCCCTCTTGCCCACCCCACTGCATCCACCACTGTCCCTGGGTGTGCCCAGGGCACTGCACCCTGCACCAGCTCACAGAGCTGAGGGAGATTGTCTCTGCAACGTGCTTGGAAGGCTCCTACCCTGTGCACTTGGACACAAAACACTGGGGAACAAAAACATAGTGCTCATCTGTGTCTTGGGTTGCAATGCAAGATGTAACCAAAAGCATGTGTTCTGTTCCTAATCTGTTGAAACCAGTTGAAGAGGTGGTTTTTTTTCTTTATCTCGTAACTCTAAGGGGAGGAGGCAGGTATCTTCTGTTAATGGGCAGCTGCTAAAACCAGCTGGGGCAGAGTTCTTTATCTCTTCCAGGACCCCTCCTCCCACCAGGGGATCTCTGCTGTCCATGGGCCATCGAGGCTCACTGCATGTCTGATAACATTACATCATCCATTGGGAGATGCTCCACCCAGGGGAGGAGCCCAGCATTCCCACCTGGATAAACCCTGGGATTCAGAACAGCAGGACAGCCTGTGTGCACTGCATTCCCAGAGGAAGGCTGGACCCATCTCATCACCACTGGACCCTTCTACAGGATTATCTCTGCTCCAAAAGAACCACATCTGTCACTTCACAAGGATTTATTTGGACTGCTTCCAACATCCTGACCAACAGGGTGTCAGGTTGTATTCTGACTCTGACACTCTTTCTAGGATTTTTTGTTTATTTGTTTGCTTGGTTTTATTTTGTGCTACTACATTTTTATTTTTAATATTGCTAGTAAAGAACTCTTATTCTTATTCCCATATCTTTGTCTGAAAGCCCCTAATTGCAAAATTAAAATATTTTGGAGGGAGAAGGTTTACATTCTCCATTCCAAGGGAAGCTTTCCCTGGCAGACACCTGTCTCTCCAAAACAAGACAATCTGGAAGAAACGTCAGGGATTTGGATAATCTCAAACCTACCAGGGTTTTATTCTTCCTTATTTCCTGCTTGGAACTTGAAAGACTTGAGGGGGGTATTTTGAATTTCACTCTCCAATATCCCAGGGAGTGGATGGGAACACCAAGAGGAACTGCTGTCCCATGAGAGGGCAGGGCAGTGACTGAATAACTCTGCACTGACCCAACAGGTCAGTGGACAGGCCTGAGTGAGGACATGCTGCCAGAGTCCCTGGAGAGATTCTGGAGAGAAATACCCTTTATGAATGATTTGGGAGTGCACTTCTGTAGGGATCACCCCTGCCCTGTCAACAAGGGTCTGGAGAACTCCACTTTGGAGCCCATGCAGTGGGGGAAACACTGATGGCTCTGGGGTGAGCAAAGGGTGAGGAGAAGCAGGTGAGGCAGCCTGAGCTCCCTTCACTTGCAGCAGTCTCACAAAATGTCCTCACCATGCTCAGAAACACAACTGGAGGTTACACAAACCTCTCCTGCTTACTTTGCATTTTCAAAGCAGAGGACTGGGCACAAGTCCAAACCCGTAATCCATGTGAGGGCATGTCACAACAAATAGGAAAGGGATAATTAGAATTTTATGAAGTGGCTCTCTATAATGCTACCTACTGTTTACTTACCAACAATTTTAAATTTAGCACTGATGCATTTTTAATACCAATTAAAAAAACTTCAAGAAACTCATGTTTACTCGTAGTTAAGTGAGTTTTTTAAAAAAACCCTATTTCCCCAGTGGGACCAATGTGTGTGCACGTGTGTGTGTCTGCTCATAAAATGGTACTGAAAAGTATGAGAGCATAGGAATATGGCTTAGCAGATAATAACTCTTGATTTCATTGTTTCAAGTCTTGTGTTTTTTCTAAAAGTCAAGGAAAGTCCAGTTCACTGAAGGGAACTGAAGAGAATGAACCATTCCTGGCCTTTCTAGTGTGGGAGAAGATCCATATAACAGGTAAATCTAAGAGCAACTCGAGATGGAATGATTTCTTCATTGTCTTTGACTACAGCTGTGTAACTTAGCTAGAGTGGTTTTCTTTTACCCCAGACAGGACTCTGTTGCAGTGGTACCTCACACCTCTACATGGTGTCCAGAGACAGTAATTTGACATATTGTTTGGAAAAACTGCTTTAGCAAGACAGTACATTTTATGTTATTGATTTGTTGTAGCTAATAGAGCTGCATGGATATTCTTATCCATGGGCAAATCTAAGGGTATTAATCTACTCACACAAAGATTTGTGTTAAAAGCCAGCACAGAGAAGGTAGCTCAGCTCTTGACCAGATTTTGATATCTCATCATCACCGAGGCTCCCAGTGCACAAACAGAACCACAAGGCAGGAGCAGGGTAGCCTCTGCTGGGTCCTGCCAGGAAATCACCCTCTTCTTCCAGCCTGTTGGGAGTTGGGTTTCTTTTTTTTACTTACAGATTTTTTTCCCATAAATTGTTAGGAAACGAACTTCTGGGTCCTTCTGGGTACTTAAGAAAAACAAAAGAAGTGGCCAAGGTCGGGAGAGAGTGTAACACCTGGCCACGCTTTTTCTCTGGGAGTTTCTCTTGGAGGGGAGAGATACAGCGAGATGTGGGGAAGGAAAAGGACAGGGCGGGGGCAGCTGGGCTCGCTCTCACTCTGGGCTTTGGAGGACTGTCGGACCTGCGGCTTGGGGAAAGGAATTCCCCAATTCCCTGTGCTTGCTGCCACCACAACTCAGCTGGGATCTGCCTTTCTCCTGCTGCTGGGCCCCTCACCCCCTGCCCTGCCGGCACCTCCCACAGCTCCGGCTGCCACCGGAGCTTCTGCCACAGCTCATCCCAGCCCGGGATTCCTGCTCATCCCAGCCCGGGATTCCTGCTCATCCCAGCCCGGGATTCCTGCTCATCCCAGCCCGGGATTCCTGCTCATCCCCAGCCCGGGATTCCTGCTCATCCCCAGCCCGGGATTCCTGCTCATCCCCAGCCCGGGATTCCTGCTCATCCCCAGCCCGGGATTCCTGCTCATCCCCAGCCCGGGATTCCTGCTCATCCCCAGCCCGGGATTCCTGCTCATCCCCAGCCCGGGATTCCTGCTCATCCCCAGCCCGGGATTCCTGCTCATCCCCAGCCCGGGATTCCTGCTCATCCCCAGCCCGGGATTCCTGCTCATCCCCAGCCCGGGATTCCTGCTCATCCCAGCCCGGGATTCCTGCTCATCCCAGCCCGGGATTCCTGCTCATCCCCAGCCCGGGATTCCTGCTCATCCCCAGCCCGGGATTCCTGCTCATCCCCAGCCCGGGATTCCTGCTCATCCCCAGCCCGGGATTCCTGCTCATCCCCAGCCCGGGATTCCTGCTCATCCCCAGCCCGGGATTCCTGCTCATCCCCAGCCCGGGATTCCTGCTCATCCCCAGCCCGGGATTCCTGCTCATCCCCAGCCCGGGATTCCTGCTCATCCCCAGCCCGGGATTCCTGCTCATCCCCAGCCCGGGATTCCTGCTCATCCCCAGCCCGGGATTCCTGCTCATCCCCAGCCCGGGATTCCTGCTCATCCCCAGCCCGGGATTCCTGCTCATCCCCAGCCCGGGATTCCTGCTCATCCCCAGCCCGGGATTCCTGCTCATCCCCAGCCCGGGATTCCTGCTCATCCCCAGCCCGGGATTCCTGCTCATCCCCAGCCCGGGATTCCTGCTCATCCCCAGCCCGGGATTCCTGCTCATCCCCAGCCCGGGATTCCTGCTCATCCCCAGCCCGGGATTCCTGCTCATCCCCAGCCCGGGATTCCTGCTCATCCCCAGCCCGGGATTCCTGCTCATCCCCAGCCCGGGATTCCTGCTCATCCCCAGCCCGGGATTCCTGCTCATCCCCAGCCCGGGATTCCTGCTCATCCCCAGCCCGGGATTCCTGCTCATCCCCAGCCCGGGATTCCTGCTCATCCCCAGCCCGGGATTCCTGCTCATCCCCAGCCCGGGATTCCTGCTCATCCCCAGCCCGGGATTCCTGCTCATCCCCAGCCCGGGATTCCTGCTCATCCCCAGCCCGGGATTCCTGCTCATCCCCAGCCCGGGATTCCTGCTCATCCCCAGCCCGGGATTCCTGCTCATCCCCAGCCCGGGATTCCTGCTCATCCCCAGCCCGGGATTCCTGCTCATCCCCAGCCCGGGATTCCTGCTCATCCCCAGCCCGGGATTCCTGCTCATCCCCAGCCCGGGATTCCTGCCCATCCCAGCCCGGGATTCCTGCCCATCCCTGCCCTTCCAGCTCAGTGCTCCTCAGTCCTGCAGGGGCACCGGGATCAGACTGCCCCGGGGTTTGGGAAGCAAAGCCTCTCCTCCATCCCTTCCCGTCCCGGCCGAGAAGGGGTCACTGGGTTCCTGGTTCTGTTTTGTTGTTAATGCCACAGTTATTGTTGTTTGCCTTGTTACACATACGAGTAAAGAACTGTTATTCCTATCCTCATATCTTTGCCTGAGAGCCCCTTAATTTCAAAATGATAATAATTCCGAGAGAGCGGTTTACATTTTCCATTCCAAGGGAGGCTCCTGCCTTCCCTAGCAGACACCTGCCTTTCAAACCAAGACTCAGCCTTAACACAGCTGGACCTGGGCACTGCTCTCTGCTTCTTACAGCACTTGCAGGGCTATGGTTTGAGGAGGAAGACAGAGAAATCCTGTGTCAGGCAGAAGGGCTGTAAATTATGGGGTAAAATATCTGTGAGCATAACCTGGCAGAGATATGGAACAACTCAGACTCACTCCCTGCCTGATTCAGCTTCAGGTATTTCAGTCTGGTTCTCCCACCTGTGAGAACACGGCCCTGGAAAGTGTTTGCCCCACTCTCAGAGAGAATTTCTCTGTGCTTTCTCCCTCCTGTGGCAGCATTGTGCAGCCCAGACCTGGATCATCTGTATGTGCATCTCTGGTGTGCCAAAGTTCAGCCTGGGTGGTTTAAGGAGTTGGCTTGTGCATGTGAAGGTAACCCCACTAGACATCCTCAAGGTCATGTGAAAAGCCACATTTTAAACACTGAGTTATGTGCAGAGTCTGAAAGCGTTGCTTGGTAGTGCTCATGATTAAGATGTGTAATAGGTTTTCACTATGTGGACAGAGTGAATGGTCTTTTTATTTTCTTTTTAGCTTGTTGTTATCTAGAGAAAAGAAACACTAATTACTAGAAGCTAATAGCTAGTGTGTTACTTATCCTCTTAATTAGTACCCTAATTATTAAGTGTGGTGATAACCACTAGTTAGAACATATTTGCTTTTTAAGACTTTGTTTATCTGTCTTCCCACTCCTTCTTTTTAATGACACTGATACCAGCAGAGTTGCTGGAAAGGGAATACCAATAATTTCCCCTTGGGAAATGAGTAATTTTGAGTCTCCTGAACACTGTTAGGATTTTCATTCTGTTGTAAAATGCTTTTCACCTTTGAACTGCTGGCTTGTGTTACATTCTGATATTAAAGTGCTAACATTAGAAACTGTGAGGATGAACTCGGCAGCAGAAAAGGTCACCTCAGCAGCACAGGAGCTCACTCAGCTTCAGCCCTGTGGGAGGCTGGAGAGCTTGTGAACAACACAATCTTCAGCTGCCCATCCCAAAATCCTGGAGTGTTCGGTGAAGTGCCCATCATGCCTGTCTAAAGTTACAGTGTCAGGTTGGGATGTGGCTCCACTGACAATCCCCTGCTCTCCATCCCTTGGAGTGGGAGGATGGAATTTCTGGGTGCTGCCATCCCCTGAGCCCAGCACCCACTGCCACAGCAGGGGTCTGTTCCAAGCTCATCCTTGCTCAAGTGAAATGCCAAGCAACTACATGAGAACTCTTAATAAAACAGCTGTTTAAGTAGAGAATTAAGTGTAAATACCTGCCAAAAATCCTGTACTGAGGTGATTGGTATAGATGGGCCACTGCCAGAAGTTGTAATAATACAACATTTTTATGGAGTCTTATTAATTTTTCTAGGGAGTGGCACATTGGAAGTGACCGAAGCCAGTGATTTAAGATGTGTGGCAGAAGGGAAGAAGGATCTCTTGATTACTGAGCACAGCATATGGCTGGGCATGGGTTGGATGTGCTGCAGCACACCAGAAAAAGTACTCTGTTAGCTGTAAAATCTAATGGAAGGAGCAAGACATCCCTGCTCCTTCTGCCCTTGATTCTTGGCAGTTTGGATTACACAGTTCTCAAAGGATGTGGATTAGAAGAGCTGTGTTAACTGTACATACAGTCACTGTTTCCGTGGCCTCATTGGCATTCACGATGCTGCACGCTGATTTGACATTGTTTCTGCCCTGAGGAGCTTGAAATCTAAAGGCAAAACCCTGTGACCATCTGAAATCTGAACATTTCAAGGAAAGCTCTGAAGAAAAGATTCACGACACTGTGAACAAATACGTTTCTGTTGCCATGTCAAAAGCAGGGAGCAGGCGGGGAGCAAACAACTGGAGCGGAGGAGAAAAATAGCGAGAGAACCCTAATTGTTGTCAGCTTGATTCCAGCCTTGTTTACCCCGACAGACTCTTTGTCAGGGCAGGCTTTGCTGGTTTGCACTGATCTAAGTGAGAACATCCTCCATGCTTTTCTCCAAGGCAGCTGCTGCTGGAGTGGTTTTAACCCCTGGTCCTTTCGCCTTGTGCAGCCTTAGGGGCGCCCAGGGAGGAGCAAGCAGCAGCACAGCCAGGCAGGATGGGCAGGCAGCTGCTGGTGCTGCTCCATGCAGGGACACATCTGGAAGAGCTGCAGGGCTTGAGCTGTACTCCTGGACACCACCTGGAGCTGGCCCTAGCTTTTTCCTGGAAAGTAATGACCTTCCGTGTAGGCAGCTTTTCCTTTGGGGTGTTCTGAGCTACCACAAGCTCTTGGTTTTGTGCTGTGAAGTGCGGGTTGTCCATCACCTGATCAAACCCCCACCCCCTTTTTTTTTTCTTTTCATGTTCCCTTCTGATTTTTAAGTGTAAGGTCTGTTATTAGCAGTAGAAAATTTTGGAAAGACACTCAGCCCAGGGCGGGTGGGGGTTTCTTTGTGGAAATAAATATCATCAGTGCTTTCTGATTCCAATTCTTGGCAGTACTGCAAGAGACAACAGGATTCAAAAGCAGCTCCCTTTTCTGTGCTGGTTTATAAATATCTCTGTAGCTACACTAATAGCATAGCATGTTCTCTCTCCTTTTTTTTTTTTTTTTTTTTTTTTTTTTTTTTTTTTTTTTTTAATCTTTTTTTAATCTTTTTTTTTTAATTTTCCAGCTTTCTTCTGCTGGAGGGGTGCTGCAGCAAGAGATGGAGAGGAAAGAAAACCCTTTGTCTTGAGGATTTGGCACATGTTGTCAGGATCCCAGCTCTTAGATGGGACCCAGTTCTCTGAGCACTGGCCCTTTGAGGCTCACCAAGAATCAGCAGAGCATTTTGTAAGGTCACCACGTGTCCCACTGCCAGGTAAATTCCATTTCTCCATCTTGCCTGGGAGGCTGGGCTGCCCTGGAGTCTCCTACACCTCTCTATTATGAATTTTTACAGGCTTCTCCACTTCTGCTTGTAGCAGTTAAGCTTTGGATTTCAAGTCTGGTTTTTTTTGCATTCATGCAAGCATTTCTGTGCAGTGATCAGAGGAGCTTTCAGTACAATTCATTTATTGTCATACTCTAATATAACATTTCCTAAAAACACTATGGACATTGGCAGGAAAATGTGTGATCACTTAAAATTGAAAGCTGCCTGTTGCTGTTAGAGCATTTTAAAGTTAATGATTACTGGGGTGGGGACTAATAGCACAGTGCTTCCTAATTTTGTGTTCATTTTATCCCTCTTAGCACAAAAAATTGTATGCAGCTGTAAAATGTTGGCTCACACAGAATTAGATGTGCTGAAGCTGCCACCTGATGTTTCCTGATGTTGCCACACTCTGGGCCTCTGTGTGACATCTGTCTCTGAACATTTCTGGTCACTGTCCTTATAAATAGGATAATTTATAGAGTATAAGGGGTAGAGAGTCCTTCCAGGTGTGACCTGCTCAGAGTAGCCTCAGATTTCATAATTACTCACAGTAATGGCCCATGGACAGGAGACAGTTTCTGTGTGGGAATGCCAGGAAAGTAATTTCTGAAATGGTGCTGCTCTGTGCATTCAGCATCCCCTAGGAAAGAATTGAGCCTGGATTGGCACAGTTCCCTTGCACAGGGTTCTTGTCCTTGCTGGCCACTGGCAGAAGTGAGTTCACAGGTATCTGTATGTTTCACTGGATTTCTTTCCTTCTAAGCTTGAAAGAGAGGAAATAAAATAATAAAACTGCTCCAGCAGCAGGAGTCCAGTGAATGGGTAATTGTCACACAATGTAAAGGTGTTTGAAAGAGTGGAGGAAAAAATAATCTAAATGTTCTCCTTTTACTGGGAAAATGTATTATTATTTATGAATAATTTTTGCTGTTGAAGGGAAGTGTAAGATACAATCAGAGAGACCATAAAAATGAAATGTGTAAAGTGTTATTTACATTATATTGGAGAAGAAGGAATCACTGGCAGGGAGAATGCTGGTTATTTAAAAACAAAATCAGGTTATTCAGAACTGCATTCTTAGATTAACTGCTGTACAAAATGTAGTCCATAATTCTTCCTGCAGTAGAAATAAGAGTCCTGGTGAGCACTGCTAAGACTAAGTTTTGTTTGTATCTTCAGACATGCTGTTGGCTGGGGCTAGGGCTGTATTGTGCTGCAGCAGGAGCTGAGCAAACCCAGAGCTGAGTGAGAGGCAGTTTTCTGAAAGGTTTCCTGTCCCTGCTAAGAGTGAGAGAAGCAGTGAGACCACAGCACCCAGCACTAGACAGCAGCACTGCTGCTGGGGAGCATCCACGGCCCAACCACCCAGGGCAGGAGCTGCCACTGCCCTTCTCTCTGTTCTTAAAGAATAGACCAATTTTAAATGAGGTTTCCTACTAATTGTCAACTTTCAAAAGTTCCTCACTACATCAAGGCATGACATTATCCCTGTAGATCCTCATTGGGCTGTCGAGCCTGTGGAACTGGAGTTTGGGGATTTTCCTGCTCTCTCCCATTCAGTGCTTGTTACAGTGCTAGAAGCAAGATCTGGAGAGTTCCTTTGCATCTTGGAAGACAAAAATAGCACAAAAAGGAGAGAAATACCACATTTCCTGTTCCAAGATGCATTTGGAGACTGCTGTTGCTGGACTTTGTTGCTGGACTTTGTAGGTAGAAGCCGCACCTGATTTGTAGGATGGGTGATCCATAAAGAGAGTTTTTGCCTTTGCTGTTTCAGTCTGTCAGTAGTGGAGCATGAACAGGCACAAAAGGTCATAATCTCAGATGTTTGCACTGCTATATTTTACCACAAAATTGTCTGCTTTCTCAGATTGGAGAGATTGGACTGTGCTGAACAGATTAGGGTCTGTTAGGATGGGACAAGCCTGCAAATCAATTAAGGAGATGAGCACTCAAGAGGGGATGGTAGTGCTGGAAATTCTACCCAGAAAAAGATAACTATGGCCATGAAGAACATTTTTTCATCTCTTCCTACTGACAGAAAACCCGTCCAAGTAATATATACTTTATATTGCAAGTATACTTTATATTGCAAGTTTATAACGTATCAGATCCCTGCCAAGGGAAAAGTGTTGCTTAAACTCGGCTCAAAGAGCAGCTTAAACCTGCTCTTTCCACTGGGAAAGGGATTTCCTACAGGACTGCAGACTTTAGTGGGTTCTTTCTGCTTTTCATGACAAATGACACTTCCCAAGAAAAGGAAATAACCTTGGATTGGAAGTCTGGGTTTTGATAAAGATTCCAAAGTTTTGGTGAGAACTGGAGAAAGTTTTGTGTTCTGACACAGCAGAAGTGCAAGGAGCAAACAAGGACTGTGCAGAATGAGGTGCTGCTTTAGAAATGTCCAAAATGTTTCCCTTGGAATTACTGGAATTTTCCTTGACAATCTGCTCCCTTTGCTGTCATGATCAGCTGTTTCCTCAATCCCTGCTTTATGTGTTCAGGGGAAATTCCAACTGCTGCTCTGGGTTGCCTGCAACTCTGTGTGTGTGTGTGTAACCATGCCTGGGAAAAGAATAAAAGGGAAGGCAGTTTTGCTTTCCATTTTAAGAGCAGTTCCTCCTTCTGAATACTGAAATAAACCTGGTGGATGAAAGA
Source organism: Prinia subflava (assembly GCF_021018805.1). Classification (NCBI taxonomy): domain Eukaryota; kingdom Metazoa; phylum Chordata; class Aves; order Passeriformes; family Cisticolidae; genus Prinia; species Prinia subflava. The sequence continues at coordinate 17,189,508 of NC_086260.1, forward strand.
CAATTCTGTGTCACAACCTCCTGAGCCACAGGCTGCTGGTCCTTGATGCTTGGACCCTCTGGATGCCCAATTTCTACATCTGCATGTGAGGCTGAATGCCACAGTCTGCAAATATCTTAAAGAAAGGTCTGGGAAGATGAGGAAGCCTGGATTTTATTCACTGAAGAAACAAGATTCCGAGTGACCCACGTGTAAGGCTGCCTATAATGAAATATCTGCACAAAACCAATGCAGCAGCACAACTCCTTTTCACCATCACAACACCCCACACATAATGCAGACCTTGTGAATAATTGGCACAGTTATATCCCCAGATTTATGGTATTGCACCAAGTTTTTCACTGTGAGAGTAAACACAGGGGATGTGTTATCTGTCAGGGGTGAGAGGGGACACGCAGGCTCAGAAGCTGGAGATCCAGAGCAGTCCCCTCATGTGAGTGATGTCTGCAATCCAGGGAGAAAATGAAACACTGCCAAGTGTTTAACAATCATTCATTTTATTCCAGCATTACTCAGGGCCTGTAACTCAGTGAAATATTGTTTGGAAAGCCGATTGTTCAAATGGGTGTGGATATAAAACCCAAGAAAATGCTCCCCTTGGAGGCAAGGCCACAGTCCTTAGTTTCAGTTAGAAGAAAATAAATAGTAACTATTACTCTGCAGCCTTTTGAGAGCTTTTTGTGGTCTTAAATCCATGAATGACTGTGGGGGGTAATAAAGAAGGAAAAGGTAACCTGCTTAAGACAAAAACAAGTTCTAAGGGGTTTCTCATCTAATTTTGGCTCAAGACTCCTGCTGAGCTTAAAGTAAACACTGTGATGTTGGAAGAAACCAAAAACATTGTTTGGATTTTTTTACACTCATTAGTTTTATTTTTCCTTTTTCCTTTTGTCTTTTTTTTTTTTTTCTTTTTTTTTTCTTTTTTTTTTTTTTTCCTGGGGGGACCTGCTAGTCGCTGCCTATATGACCTGTGAGCTGTGGGATTTCTCTTACTGTTTTAAAGCTCATTTGTCCAGAGTTAAAAGGTTCTGGTTGCTTTAGAGACAGCAGTCAGACCTTGCTGTTTGTTGCTCACAGAATGCATCCAGAACTTCTCAGGCTCAGAAGTTCCAGGACACTCCACAAAGTTCCTTAGAGGAGGGTGCCTGATGGCAAGATCCACAGGAATTAGAGGAGGAAAGGTCTGGGAGATTTATATAGTTTGAAAAATGGTGTTGGCTTACAACCTCTGGACTTAGTGTTGAAAAAATCCTTTAAAAATCGAAACAGAACTTGGGGATTTCAATTTAAATCAGCCTGAGAAGCCAGGAATTGAGTCATCAATACCGAACTGTGAGTCACCTGTTTGCCAAAACATGCAAGAATATCTGTTCTGTGTTAGAGCAGAGATTACCCAACATCAGATTTAAAAAACTGGCACGTCTCATCAATACTTCCAGTCAGCACAAGTGGAGACAAATACTGACACTGAAACCTGAAAGAAGGAACTTGAGGCTGCTCCTCATTTTCCCCATGGACCATTGCTTTACTTGCTCTCAAGTAGAATCCTTTTCAGCACAATCAAGCTTCTCAAGTTTTCATTTTTTAACATTCAATCCACTTCAAAATTTTTCAAGATGGACTTCAAATTGAGTTTGGTTTTGGTATTCTGAGAGTAGCATGAGGAGTTAGTATAATAATGCTATTTAAAATGATTGCCAGCTTTTTTACTTTGGAGACTCTTAAAAAATTCCTAATCACTACTTAAATGTGCAAATATTTACATATACAGATGAAAATCTGGCTATAATTTTTATTTTGCAGACCACATTTCAGAGCCAAGACATGAAAGAAATGGATTCCTGGGCTGCAGAGTCAGGTTGGTTTATTTCTTAATAAATTTCTAACAATGTGCATATTTACTGAGATCTTCAAAATTAGCATTTTCTGGGAAGGTTTGGAGCATCAGTTGTCAGGCTGTACTTTAGAAACACAGTTGTGTATTCCATTTACCCTCAGTCCAGGCAGATGCTGTGGGTGGGATCCCTGCCCATGGCAGAGGGATTGGAACTACATGGTCTTTAAGGCCTCTTCCAGAACAAATCATTCTGTGATTCTATTTTGAGCTCAAAAAATGGCAAATCCTCAATCTTTGTGAATTTCTGGGGAGTCCTATGGTTAATTTGTCACTATTTCTATCCAGTTAAGTACAAACTTATTTGCTGAATGGAATTACAAGGAGGTTCCTTTGTCTTTAATTTTTGGTAACAATGGTGTGTGGTAACTCTGATTGGAGAGTGAGTATCTAGCTGAGTAAGCAAACCTGTCTATCCTTTTCCTTTTCATAAAATTTTCACCCATCTGACCATTTTTGTCTTGGAGAAAAAGGGAAGAAAGAGAAACTTTCCCCACTGAGCTTTAAAGACTGCTGGTGAAATAAACAGTCCCACTCAGCAGAAAGTTATCCTCAGTGAGTGGGTACATTCAAAAGGTTATGAACTAAAAAGAAAAAAAGCAAAGTCCTAAATTGGATTGCTGGTGACAGCTCCTCATGTTTCACTTTAGCCACTTCAGTTAAAATTGCTTTCCTTTTTTTTTCCCAGGGAAAACAAGATGCTTTTTAAAAGTTCATTACTTCTACTATTTTATAAGTTGGTGGGTACTGAGCAATGCTCTGTTTTTATGACCTGGGCTCTGAGATGAGAGCATTGCTGTCTGGAAGTTGCCATTCTGTGCCTCTTTGGGTGCAGAGCATCCACCATCATGCACAGATTCTCTCTGAGTTTCCATTTGTACCCTCTCTGCGCTGGGGTTTGCATCCTCAGCTGCTGTGCTACCTAAATAGAGGGGAAATGCCTTTTTCTCCCTCTTGCTATTATTCTTTGCTCCTCCATGTCAGGCACAACTGAGGTGTTTCTCTCCTGGGTCATGAATAAGGCCAAACAAAGCACAAACATGGGCTGTGCTGACCATGCCAGGTTCCCTGGTGCCTCCAGAGGGGCAGGAGGTGGTTTTGCTGGGAGGCACCTTTGCTATGGCTGCAGTGCACAAGAAGCCCAGTGTCACCACCTGCATGGCCTGGTGTGCCCACAGCACACAAATATTCTGCACCAGGCTCTGCCCTGTCTGTGCCCTGCCTGAGGTTCTGGCTGCCAGGGTGGGCACCAGGCTCTTTTGGGGGATTTTTCACAAGGATTTACACCACATCACAACAAGGTCATTTCTTTGTAGGCAGGTCAAACTCTGGTGTTGATAAAGATCTGGGACTCATCCCAAATTGTCATTAAATCATAAAGAATTTTTATCTCTGCTCCTGGTTTCCTCGGCCACAGCTGGTTTGGCCTGGGTGCAGCCACACTGGAGGTGTTGCTGTGGGTTCCTGCAGGGCTGTTCCTGGGGAAGCAGTGCCAGAGGCACCTCACTGATGCCAAGGAACCTTCAGGACACAAGGGGGGGTCCTGCTATTGTGCGTTAATCTCATTTCAGAGCAAAATAATTGAGACGACAGAGTATCACAAGGAATGATGGAGGGTTAAAGAGCAACCTCTGTAAAAAGAGTATGAATTACTTGAGGAAGGCACATCAAAGTGCTCTCTTGGGCTAAGAAGCAGTCCAGCCTCATCCAAAGACTGTAAATAATATTGCCCTCAGGGTTCTGCTGCTCAAGCAACACTACAATAAATTCTTTCTGCAGACCACAGGCTCGATTTGGATGCCGGTGTTATTGCAATTTCCAGAAAGTTTAAGTACTGCAAAGACAGTGGAAACTCAGCAGTTTGGCTTCTTCCTGGCGCCTGCCCTGAGCCCCCCACAAACACAATAATTGCAGAATAAAGCACAGGACTGGGACTGTGGGCCAGAGCAGCCCCAAGCCCTCCCCAGTTTACACAGGGGCCAGTTTCTTTAAATGGAAAACAGAACAAAATAAAACCCCACAAAACAAAACAAGTAAAGCTGCTGCTTTAAGGGCTCTTTCTTCACTTTTAGCATCCTGTAAATGACTCAAATGGGCTCTGTAGGCAGACACGAGGCACACAGTGAGTGAGGATTAAGCAAGCCCAGTTTAATCCTACAAGGAGTGATGAAATGTGGAAACAGCCTGTCCTTTCCCCTTGGAGGACACTCAGTGAGCAGCCGTGTTCAGAGCAGGCTTTGTTGTTGCCTGGAGCCACCTCCTTGCTGGTTTCCTCACAGTGCAAGAGTTGATGCAACCCTGCCCATTAACTTTTTATTTTATGTTCTTTATATTTTTATTATGTATGTTCTTTATATTTTTATTATGAAAGAGTAGGGAAACCAGTGTGCTTGATTAATCAGGTTTATTTATATCCAGCCCTGGTATTGCCAATATGTCTGGAACACACACAGTAAAGAACTGGGATCTTTTGCCTTTTTTTGTTTTTAAGAAAAATGCCAGGATTTAAGGCAGGTTGGTAGGGGACATGGTGAGCAAGTTTTACTTTAGAAATGTCACTTTGTGCTACCTGGAAATTGAAAACATCCTTTCGAGGTATCTCTGAGCATTTGGAAATCACTGTCACCTGAAAGCTTTGACCCAAGTTTCACACAGAAGGCAAAATGAGTAACAGTAGCTAAGTGAAAACGAAAAATTAATTGTCTTTTTCTCTCTGGAGAAGAAATCCATTCTGCTGGAGCTGGGTAACACTTGGAAGCTACAGAGCTCCTTTTTCATTAGAGAAATGAAAGGCTCATCATCCCTAGAGCTCTTAATTAGGCACCTTTTGCCATTCACAAAAATCTGTGTCTCTGCTGTCAAGCCCTATTTGTTTTAAAAATTGATTCATTCTCTTCAGTCCTTTTGTGGGGCAGCAGAAATGGATGGAGCAAATGAGTGCAAACACTTTGTAAATTGTAAGAGGTTTAATATAATCAGCGTGGCCATGCCAAGCTCAGAGAACAAGTGTACAGCAACGCTTTGGTGCCAAAGGCTCACAGAGCAATAACAAAAACCATGTTCAAAGCAGACAGGGCTACAGAGGAGAGGGAAAAAAGTACATATGGAGCATTAGCTGCCTACAGACCTATATGGTACTCTTTCATTTATGGTGGCTATTAATCCACAGGAATTACGTATCAGTTAGGTAGGGAGGGTCAAAATGAAAGTGGTTGGGTTTAAAAATACTCAGGCTGAATGTTTTTGAGTGCAGGTTTTCTGATGAGGAGTAGTTTAAACCTTTTGTTTAAAGGAAATGGAATTTCTTTTTCACCACCACATGAAAAATAACGTCTCTTAGGTGTTGAATATAAATTTAAACTGAAATCAGCTGCATTTGCAAGCCTTCCTTTGAAGCATTTCTCCACATGATAATGTTCAATATCTGTTTACAAGGCTTTGATTTCATGCAGGAAACAACTGCTTTTGCACAAACATGTAAATGTATATATGAATGCAACTATTTGCATATAAATGTGTCCTCTTCATTGTTTTCTTGCTTTAAAAATCTCAACCAGCCTTGAAACAGGAACAAAACAATAACCATCACTCGTGGGACCTGCCTGACTGGAGCTCATCAGAACCCAAGCAAATGATGCAGGTCCCACCACGCAGGAGGCTGAGCCTTCCAAGAGTGTGGTTGCTGCTCTCCAGGCTGAGGAGATTCCCCAGTTACCTGCATTTTCAGGTTTGGATGATCTGTTCAAGAGGTAGCACTAAATACACAGAAGAGGATTTTTTGCAGCATTTAATGTAAACACTCTAGGCTTTTTCCAAAATGTATCTTTTACGTTTAAGGTGACTATAAAATTGTTCTTTGCATGGTTAGAGGGGCAAGTGGCTCATTATTAATCAGTGTAGTGCATTTTGGGAGGTGGATACAGGGAAGGTGAGTATTTATCTTGTGTGGAAGCTGTACATTCTGGGGAGAAAGAGTTTTAAATAACATCCAGAATGATTAGAGAAAAAGGGTGGATATAATTGATTGAAAGTCTTACAGGAGTAGTTTTCACACTGATTATCTGATTGCCTTTTCAGTACATACATCATTCTCTCTAAAAGTGGTGCCAGTTTGAATCACTGCTTCCTGTGTTTTGTGGCTGCACAGGTGAGCTGGGCTGGGAGAAAGCCCCAGAGAGTTTCCTCACATGCACAGGAAGGATTCCAGAGCATGTGTTAGGTGTTAGATGATGTATCCTTGCAAGCTTCGTCAGCCAAACTGTGCCAACACTGGTGTCTCAGCTGCCCCTGTGGGGTTTTAGTCATCTTTTTTGCTCAGCCTGTTGGAGAAGTTGTCAACAAAAGTATCAGTATCAGAAATAGCTTAAGAAATGATAAAAATGCTCACCTCCTGTAGTTTTGTGCCCATTTGTTCTTGCTGCTGGCATTTACATGAGATCCAACACACATACCTTTATTTAGCTGAGTACAGTGCAGTTTGCTTTTTAGTTCCTTCTTTCCCAAAGATAAGCAGGCCTTACTCCTTTTTTATTGATTGAAAGTTGAAATGTCCATAACCTCACTGAGGGTCTTGCTGACAGAGCAGTGTAAGCAGATTGCCTTAGAGGTACTCAGAGGATGGAATCGAAGAGGATTTATGGAAGAGCTTCACATAAAAAGGAGTTTTGCTCTTTCCCACGTGTAGACAGTGCTCACAACTTCCAGTTCAGATTGCTGAGTTAGATTGTGGCCATTGCCAACAAGGCCTTCTCAAAGGCTGGGGCAGCATTTCATGCACACATTTTCTGCTCAGGGTTACAGAAGTGCCTGCAGTCTGTATTTTGCTTACAGACATGAGAGATGATCCATGCATGTACTCTGCATTTCCATTGGATTAGCTGTGATTTGCAGCACAAGTTCTTTTGGGTGAAGACAGTGAAAGCATTAAACATCAGGGCCTGCTGGAGCTGTACAAACCCCAACAAAGACACCCTGTAGACTCTAAACTTACTTATTTGCACTGTAAGGATTTCCTTGGGTCCCTACTTGTGGAAATGCAGAGTGAAACTCTACTCAGATCAGCAGTTTCATTTGGTGGTGTAGCAGAGCCAGGCATCTGCTGGTGTCAGAATGAGAATGTGACACATCGTGTTCAGCCAGACTCGAGATGAATTTTGAAAATTGCTCAAGCTTGGGAAGCTGTACCTGGTTTGGGAGGAGAATGAGCTGCTGAAATGCTCAGCAGCTGCTGCAGATCTCACACATATGTTGAGGAACACAGGGTTAACAAATCTTGGGCCTGAGAGAGAAAAGTCATTGGGTGAGAATATGAACTTGTTTGCAACTTGCAAAGCCTCTTGTTTGTATCAGGGCATTGGACAGCTCCAGCAAACCCCTGAGTAGCTGGCAGAACAGTATGAAAATCTGCAGCAATTTCCTTTTCCAGCAAGTTTGTTTAACCCCTGACAGAATCACTCCAGTAAAGGTGAAGAGTCTGGCCACGGCTGCAGTTTTTGAATTTTAATCAATCTTTGAGCAGTTAGCTCAAAGCTGGGTTTCAGTTGACAATAAATCATGATTTGGACATTTCCATCTGAAATCAGGACACTCAGGTTAGCCCTGCTGGTGACTGGGAGAACCATGGTGAGAGTACACATGAGAAGAACCCGAATTCCAGTTTTCCCTCCCGTGTGCATCACTTCCAGAGCTCCAGCACTTTCAAACAGCTGTGTTAACACATCTGGAACTGTTCCTGTGGGGATCCATCCTGCTGGGGAGCCCTCTGCAGCTCTGGGAGCAGAGCCTGGGGCTCAGCCAGCCATGATACCAAGTGAAACAACTAATTTCTGACAGGAGGGCACTGCCACTCGTGTTGCTTTGCTGTGACAAACAGAGGAGGGGGTTACAAACTTCTGTTTACATCTTCCCATTTTACTCAGCTGCTGAGTGAAATTGTTGACAGGTCTGATTGTCACCAGATGGCTGCAGGTTAGTGTGGGACACTATCAAAGACCACAAAAACTTCTGTGAATGGACATGTTTTACCTGGACCCTTAGGAAGGCAGAGAACAGCACTGATTGAAATCTCACAGAATCACAGAAATCACAGAATCAATTAGGCTGGAAAAGACTTCTGAGATCATCGAGTCCAACTTAACACCACCATTTCAACCAGACCAAATAATGATTTCTGAAACCAGTGGGAGTTTTGCTGACACATACCAGATATTTCAACATTCTGAAACCAGCCACAAATAAAATTGGCAGCACTTAACTAAATGGGAGCAGGGAGGAAAATGTGTTATGGAAGGGAAAACAAATGCTCCATTTACGAAACAGTAAAAGTTTATATAAAAAAGAAGCAACCTGACAGTGTGAAATGCCTTTCAGTACTGCCTGCTCAGGGCAGCATAATAATGCCTGGCTGAGTAATCTCAGCTGAGAGATGTGATGTGGTGGGAGATGCAGAGGATGTGTTTAATGTTCTTTGCTAAGTGAGTCAGATTAAAAGACTATGTGAGAACCACAGTCAGAGGAAGGAAGTGTTTGCCAGTCCTGGGCACTGAAAGTGAATGAGTTTACATTTTTAAAAGTTACCTTACAGCCTTCTGAAAAATTCATTGATTCAGGGATCCTGAAACAACAGACAAACAACCCAATGTTAAAGGACAGCCTTGGCGAGGCACATGAAGTCAAACTCTGCAGCTGTGGGAATGTGGCCACAAGATATTGATTTTGTAGAGTCCTGAAATGATTTGGGCCCACTACCATCTCCATTACTGCTTTGAAACAGAGTCTGAAAATGCCTGTGTTTGGAGGAAGCAATTCTGTGCTGAATTTCCCTGGCAAATCCCATCACTCACTCTGGAGAGGAGAAGTTGCTGAACTCGCACATGCAGGGGAAGACAGTGAATTACAGAGGTTTGCAGCCTCATGTGGAGAGAAAATTGCAGGATTCATAAAGCAGTAGCTGGAGGAAGTGTGTACAGATGCTTCAGAGACCTCTTGTGCAAACAGACAGCACCTTAACTCACAGATTTAGAAGCAGAATTAACTTTGTTCTTCAGCACTGCTTCTCTTAACTGCTTCACTGCCATCACAGATGCTACTGGAACACCCTCTGGGCTGTCTTTTTTTGTAGAATTGAGTCTAATATCTCCCCCCAAACTAATCACCTTTAGCAGCTCTCACTGTATTTGATGCCTGGGCCCTGTGCCATGTTCATCTTTTAACTTCCTGTGTCTGACAATTCACTGTTTTCTTAATATTTCACCCTGGACATATAGGGCAGTACCTAACAGACTTGACTGTATGCACCTGATTTTACACCTTCGTTTTTCAATTTGCACACAACTGACTCTGGAAGGGATTTATTATAGCATGAAATACCTGATTCAGCAGGGGTAACATCGCATAGTACCATCCTCAACAGCAGAAGTTTCCTGAATTCATTTTGAAGTTTATAGAAGACATCAAGTAGCAGAATGGTCACTTTTACACACCATGATGCAGATAGGGTTACTCATGGAGCTTCCAACATGCTTGCTCTTTATTTAATTAATGCAAAATTCATTATATTTCAGAGGGGAACTTGAGTTTGTACTAGATAAATAAACATACTTGACTCTATAAATGATAATGGCTATATATTTTTTAAAAGTTCTTTCCTGTATTAGGGATGTTTGCATACCTACCACAGCCTTGCCAAACTAGCTCAGTCCTATTTCCCTGTCACCCAGGCCTTGTGGGCTATCAATGTATAAATACATTTTTTTTTCTTCCTTTCTTCCCTTCCGTTCTTCTTTTCCTGTCTTTTTTTTCAGGATCACCTGACCATTTGTCCTGGAGGTGAATGCCTGTCCTGTGCTTCCCTTGCAGAAAATGCACCTCATTAGGTGTGTGTCCCTGTGGAAGCCCCTGGAACAGACCACCCTGAGGAGGTCTCTTGGGTTAGGTAACCAAAAAAAAAATATTCTATTTCATTTGTTGAAACCAGTTGGTGAGATTTTTTTTCTTTATGTCTTGTAACTCTAAGGGACAGGAGGGTGGATGCCTTCTGATAATAGACCAGCTGTTAAAACCAGGTGGGGCAGAGTTTCTTATCTCTTTCATCAGCTTGAGGCCCACCAGTGCCATCACACATGACATCATCCCATTGGGAGATGCTCCACCCAGGGGAGGAGACAACCATTCCTACCAAGATAAAAACTGGGATGTAGGAACACCAAGCAGCCTGTTTGCACTGGATTCCCAGAGGAAGACCAGACCCATCTCACCACTCCTGGACCCTTCTACAGGATCATCTCTATTCCACAGAACAACAACTTTTACTCCAGGAAGATTTATTTGGACTGGTTCCAACACCCTGACAACAGGGTGTCAGGTTATATCTCTGAGTGTCAGGGTTTTCTAGGACTTTTGTTTGCTTGTTTTGTTTTTGTTTTTTTTTTTGTACTACTGCATTTGTATTTTTGATATTCCTAGTATTTGTTCCTATCCTTTGTTATTCCTATTCCCATATTTTCACTTGAAAGCCCCTAACTTCAAACTTATAATAATTTGGAGGGAAGGGGTTTACACTCTCCATTCCAAGGAGAGTTCCAACTTTCCCTGACAGATGCCTGCCTTGCCAAACCAAGACAGGAGGCAATCCCTCAGCAAGAGAGTGTGGTCAGCAGGAGCTCCAGATCCCATGAGCAAACCTCTCTGAGCAGGGCACTCAAAGAGCCAGCTCTGCATGTGCCTGTCTGGGAGAGCTTTCCAAAGGGCACAGGCTGCTGGAAGCATTTCTGGGCTCTGTGTGGAGAGCTGCAGACAGAACAATGCTGCAAAATGCCCTGCCTGGGCATGGCAGGAGCTGCAGAGCTTGAAGGAGAATACTTCTGAGGAGGATGGGTTCAGACTGCTGGGGCTTGGTGGAGATCTACTGAGCAACACAGCCCCGTGTTCTCCTGGAGCTGCTGCCCTGCCAATGCCAGAAGTGACTGTGACTGTGATGCCTTGGGAAGGCTGATGTGAAACAGAGACTGAGAGCTAGAGAATAAAGTAAGTATTTATTGAAAGGCCTTGGGCAGAACAAGAGCCTGGCCAGGGCTACACCCAAGGTGGACCCAAAATGGTCACAAAATAGCTGCCTGGTCATGACATCTTTCATTTTTATAAGTTTCGGTCCATTTGCATATTGGGGTTTAATTGTCCAATTACAGCTTCAAGTTGTGAGGTCTCATCCTTCTTGTTCTTCCCTTCAGCCACCCTTGTTTGTGCTTTTGGGCCTGAAAGTCATCCTTGGTCTCCAGCAGGAAAAGGATTTGTTTTGTCTCCCTGCTCTGTGAAGAGAGCTTACCAGCACTTGATATGAGGCTCAGAACTGCACCCCTAGGCAGCACAGAATCTGAAAAACATGAAAGCTAAAACTTAAGGCATCAACTGGACAAAGGCCCTGCTGGTCACCCCCACCCCACATCCCATGGGAGCTGGGCTTGTTCCTGGGTTCTTCTCTCACCAACCTCAGCCAAGCAGGGTCTTGGGGCTACTTCTGCTTGGTGCTTTTCACCCACCACCTCCTCCAAGTGGCCCATCAGCCTGTCCTTGCCTGAAGAGCTGCTCTGAACGGGTTCTTCTGTGTGCACAGGGTCTCCTGGAGCTCAGCAGTGCAGCACCAGACTTCCTCCAAGGAGAGCAGGGATGGGAGCTCATCAAACAGAGGCTGCTGCAAGCAGGGGTCTGAAGAGCAGGATGAGGAGGTAGAGATGAGTCAGATGTGCAGGAGGCTGAGTGGGCACTGTGGTTTTGTTAGTAAAAAAAGCTTGTGGCACTCTGTCTTTCAGTTTTCTGAACATGCTTTTGATTTGTACAAACTAAATCAAAGGGCTGGGTGAGCTGGCTGATCATTCTCAGAAGGAAGAGCCAGCTGTGTTCAAGCTCTTCCCCTGACCTGAATTTCTGGTTGAAAAGCAAACCAGTTTCTTAGCTGAAAAGTAAGTGTCAAAGGATACCACAATTAAATTATTTTTTATTTCCACCTATCAAAGAAAATTAAGTGAGAGGGACTAAGTGGATAAATCAAGTAAACCAGCAGTGAAAACAATATACCCCCTTTCTACAATTGTAAACAATTACTGCCATGTGATTTGGAAACTGTCAATTAGCTCTAAGCACAGTGAATCAGAGCTGCTTTCTGGTGTAATGAAAATAGAGCATCTCCCCGTCACATCAGTATAGATTGCATTAACCTTAATGACTCCTGTAAGGCTAAACCTTGTCTTGCCAGGCAGATTGAACACTGTGCCTTGTAAGCTTTGCCTTTAACTTATCTTTGTAAAACTCCCATTGATTCTACTCTAATTTAAACTAAAAATACAGAAATTGTCAGGTCTGAACAGACCACTGGTGCAACTAATTTGATTTTTTGTTGCTAACTGCAACCAGTGATGGATGGACTCAGGGAAAAGAGGAATGATTTATTCCCTGTCCCCTCCCCTTTTCCCTTTCCACTTGTACTCTTTCCCTAATTTGCTTAATTAAGTGTGGTGTGATTTCTTTACCCCCAGTTGATGCCAAGTTTGTGTACTGAAGTGGAAATATTAACAGATCTTTTTCTTCAAACTCCCCAATATTATTAGAGATATTATTCTTGCTAGTGTAAATGTCAAATCCCAGTTTGGAAAGAATCCTTCTGTATCTCCTGTATTAAATGGATTATTCTGAGAAGTTTCCAAATCCATTGCCAGGAGCCTTCTTTTTTAAAATTGTTGAAGGCTTCCTTTCAGTGGGAGAAAATATAAATAGGACCATGTTACTCCATGAGCACCACCATCTGCCACATCTCCTGTTTCATTATTAATCTCTGGTGAAAGTTTATTTGATGAATTGAGAGGAGTTCCTCTTAGACTTATCCCTGTGTAACAAAATCCAGCCCTCTTTCTTCCAGTTACAGGGAATCTTTCTCTTCATGATGCACTTAAGTGAAATTGCTAACTCTTCATGGGGAGAAAGACATAAGCTGATAATGTCTTCTTGGTCTAATGACCGGTATAGCTTTATTGATTAGCTTCCCCAAAATACCTAAGTTCCCAACCTATGACATAATGAAGTGATTTTTCTATGGGCCGTTGCTCAGCACTTCAAAATTAGGCCCACAGGGGTTCCAAACTCAGGATTCGAAAATGAAGGTACCAGAAGTTAATTACTTTTTGTGCAAAAATAGGGTATGATTTCAATTTCTGAGATATGTGAGCTCTACTTAGCTCATGCCAGGTCAGGCTTTCTCTTAACTAAATCTCTACCACACATCAGAACTCTTCACCTATGAACACAGCAAAGCCACTGCTTTTGTCAACCTTATTGCTGCACAAATTATTTCCAAAGCTCTGTTGCTGTGGTTTACAGAATGTGTATTATCAGCTTTATTTGTTCCTCACATTAAGAAAAAAAATCTGCTTAGGAATTAGGGGAAAATCCAGGAATATTTTAATCCTGATGACTGACAACATTTTAATCCTGACAGTGCAAACTCGAAGGTTGTACTTCAATTCAAGAGGGAAAAGAATCCTTCAAGCTGGGAATTTAGCTGGGAATCTCTGAGTAAAGCATTTTGCTGCTCAGGTGTGAAGATGGAGCATCTGCTGGCATCTTGCCACCCAGCTTTGCAAACCCAGCTATGTTCAAACAGCAGCTCCACTGCAGGCAATGTACTGTGATATTTTTTTAAATTCAATCCTATTTTCCTATCTTTATTCCTTGATTGGTATATACAAAAGCCTCTCATTCAAGTGGGAAACTAAAAATAAGCAGGTAAGAATGAAGCACTCAGGACGTGAACTTGACAACTCCCAGACCAAAAGGGGAAAATATTTAAAAGCTGAACACCTTCAGTATCGTGACAGAGGAGGGGGATACATCCCAAAGACCACATTTGTGGGAATCTGTGCAAAATTTTATGGATTTTCAGAGTGTGTGGTAACTGCAGGCCTTAGTGAAACTGAATAACAAGTGAATTTAGGGAAAATGATAAAATGCTAAAGGCCCAAATTGTTGGTAAAGCTTCCCTTACTAACAACTATTAAAAAGAATTAAAATAAATCAGGAGGTAAAGGCAGAAGGTTTTATTAACTACAGAACCATGTATTCTAAACTGAGCCTGTATTTCCAGCAGAGGTGTGTGCATACAGGATTGTATGGCCTAGTGGTTCTGCACAGTTGTCAAACAGCAGCAGAAAGCTTTTTTTCTGTAGAAATCTCCTTTGCAGCTGCACTCTCAGGGGCTCACCCTCCAGATCAGGTGCAGGGAGCACTTCTGAGCTGGTGTCTCATCTGTAACAGGGCCACCATTCCCATAAACTCGTTGTGTTCAATCACTGCAGAGGTCAGGATCCAGAAATTTGGGTGTGGCATTAAATGCACATGGATGACTTTGTACAGTTAAGGAGCAGCTTAACTTTTGTATATCAGCCAAGGAGTGCTGAGCAGTGCCCTGTGTAGCTTGGAGAAAAAGAGAGAGGAGATGCTAATGAATACAAAATTAGTAACAATCTCATTGGTTTGGAGCACCAGAGTTGCTCAGACATGGTGTTAATAGCAGAGCTTTGCAGCTTGTCAAGCTTGATCTATGTATTTCTTTCCAGTCTCCCAGTCCTGATCCTCTTCCCCTCATGCAGTAAATCAAACAGGACATATCTGAACCCCTAAAGGTTACCAGATGTTTCTTTTCTTAGGTTATTGGGAGGCAATAACTTTCAAAGGGCAGAAGAGTTTTGGTTTTCTGGTGAATTCAATCAGAAGAGATGGGAGTGGGTGTCATGGCAGGCGGTGGTCAGAGTGCCAGGACCTTCCTGGAGAAGTGTCCTCAGAAGGATGTCCCAGAGGCCCAGGTGCATCCACTGAGTGATTTCAAGGTCTTCAGTGAAATCAGCTCTTTGGGACAACACTGAAGGAAGAGACGGAGCCATCATATGGGGTTCTGGAGGAGGCTTTATTCAGCTTCCTCTTCAGAGGAGTCCAGTGACAAATAGCCAGAGAATCACAGGGACAGGAGTTTATATGGGAAAGGCAGGGGGCGGAGTTAAACATCTGAGCCAATCAGCTGAGGGATTCAGGGGAGAGCCAATCAGCTGAGGGATGCAGGGGAGAGCCAATCAGCTGAGGGATCAAGGGAAGGACCAATCAACAGAGGGATTGGGGGGGGGAGCAAAGGGAAAGCGCCAACGGGGTACAAAAGATTTAAGCAGCTGTAGCAAAGTCTCTTGGGGTAACACATTTCCTCACCATAACAGAGCTGTGTACCAGGATTTCTTCCTCAGGGGATTGTGTTCATATTCCTGTCTGGCTTAACTTCTTTCTCTCTTTCCCGGGGAGCATGTTTATGTTATTGTCTGGCTTCTCTCCAGGGGAGTGTGTTTATATTACTGTCTGGCTGACAGTCTCCACAGGTGGGGTTGTGGGGCTGTGTAGGGACAGGTCCCATCAGGTGAGTGCTGGGGAGCAGGAGAGCAGCACAGCACAGCTGGGTCAGGAGTTCCCTTCTGCACAGACTCTCTGGGGCTCGGGCATCTGCACTGCCCAAATGGGCTCAAACCCATGTGACAGGGAAGCTCTTGTGGCTATCAGAGCCTAGGCCACCAAATTGTAGAGTTCAGTTGCTACAGCCATATCCTGTATCCTGTGTGCATCACTGGATTTCTTCTTGCTTTGTTTTCCCAATAAGACAGGTCTCAGTGCTCTAAAATGTCACTGTTGTCAAAACCAAGTGCCTGATGACTTGAGCAAGCAAAAAGACCCTGTTGTTTAAAGAGATCTCTTTCCTAGTGTACCTCCAGGCCTGTTTGCCTCTTCCATTCACCATATAGTGAAGGAATCTAAATCAAGAAAATACAAGCATTTCACATTCTTCCAATTCCATTTCTTTGTCCAAAACTCATTGTTTGTCCCTGTCAAAATCACATTTTTAAGCTTATAAACTGTCTGTATTAAGTAGTTTATCCAAGTAGCAAATTTCTGAGGGCATTAGAAAGCTGAGAAGGACAGAAACAGGCTGCATTCAGTAACTCCAAACCTCTTAATTCTGAATAAACAAGGTGGGGTTTACAAAGTTAGAGAAGGGGTATAACATGCCAAGGGGTCTACACCTTACATTCCTATTGTCCATAATGCCATTTGCAAATTTGTCTCCAAAACCAGAAACTTCCAGACTGAGGAACACTCCAGTGGTAACAAAGGAGTGACAGCATGGACTGCTCATCACCCCTGGCTGCATCTGCATCCCTACCCTGGTGCCAGAGGGGGACCCTTCTTCCAGAGAGCCCAGGAGGGACCCTCCAAACCTTCTGCCTTCAAATGAGACAACAAGAGATGGAACAAGAGCTGTGTCTTGGTGTCTGCCAGAAAGAAATCCCTGCTGAGCTCCTCCCCTGACCTTGTACCCACTCTGTGCTTTCCTGAGGTCCTACAGGTCCAACCTGCTGGCCACATGCCCAGGTGTCTTGGGTTGCAATGCAAGATGTATTCTATTCCCATCTGTTGAAACTGGTTGAAGAGGTGTTTTTTCTTTATCTCATAACTCTGAGCGGGAGGGGGCAGGTATCTTTCTGTTAATGGACCAGCTGTTAAAACCAGCTGGGGCCGTGTTCTTTATCTCCCATAATCCATCCCCCTTCCA
The DNA here is from genome assembly GCF_021018805.1 of Prinia subflava. Classification (NCBI taxonomy): domain Eukaryota; kingdom Metazoa; phylum Chordata; class Aves; order Passeriformes; family Cisticolidae; genus Prinia; species Prinia subflava. Next base: position 17,206,034 of record NC_086260.1, read on the forward strand.
GAGGGTTATCTTCTGTCAATGGGCCATTAAAGGCTCGCTGCAGGAAGGATAAAATTACATCATCCATTGGGAGATGCTCCACCCAGGGGGAGGAGCCCAGCATTCCTACCTGGATAAATCCTGGGATTCAGAACACCAGCACAGCCTGTGTGCACTGCATTCCCAGAGGAAGAGCAGACCCATCTACACTACCACTGGACCTTCAGAGAAAACTGCACCCTGCTACAGGATCATCTCTGCTCCAACAGAACCACATCTGCCACTCCAGGAGGACTTGACTGGAGTGCTACCAGCACCCAGACCAACAGGGTGTCAGGTTGTGTTCTGACTCTGTCAGGATTTTCTTTTTTGTTCATTTGCGTTTTTTTGGTACTACTACATTTTTAATTTTCCTAGTTAAGTTTCCCAAATCTTTGTCTGAAAGCCCCTTAATTTCAAAACTACAATAATTTGGAGGGAGGGGTTTTACATTCTCCATTCCAAGGGAAGCTCTGGCTTTTCCCTGGCATACACCTGTATTTCCAAACCAAGACACCAGGACATCCTCATGCTACAGCCAGGTACTGCTTATGCTACATGAGCTGATTTCCTATTTTCCTTAGTTAATCTGCTTCTCACTTTTGCAGCCTCACTACAAAAGTACTCACTGAGTATCTGAGTCTGGTCAACTGCAGTTTGTTTGAGCTCATGTTTTCTGTTAATAATGCATGATGGTTACCTAAAATAACAAAATATTGTTGTCATTTGTGAAGGCTGAGACTGCCTAAGCAGAGGCTTGAATTACAACTGAAAACTGTGTAACAGACTTTTGTGTAGAGCATTTGTGTTGTATGCTGTAATTTATTAGTCTCCCAAGGTATGCAAAATTGTTCTGTGACTATTCAGTAGTCATTAAATATATGAAGAAATGCAACTACCCCAAATTTCTGAGACTTCTTTAGTGTATAAAGGTATTGCCATTTTTAAAATGTTTATGTGGCTCTAGGACATTTATTTGCAAGACACAGACTGCTTTAGTAGTACCCAGAGTACCTTAACCTTGGCTGGACTTGACTCTAGGTGCTTTTGTAACACAAAACTACAATCAAATTAAGCCTTAACTTCAGTAATTGAATTTTAGTAGCCAAATTTTATGAAGGAAACAAACTTTAGTTACACCTGTGTATTCGCAAAAGATGAATTTTCAGTTGTTAAACATAAGTGTTCACAGACAAGCTTGTGCACTCAACCAAAGAGACAAGAGAATCAATATCACCCCCGAGCAGCAGCTCAAATTTCAAATATTCACAGCTTGTAAAGTTGAACTTGTGAAGTTTAATTGACCAAGAATAATTTGAGGACAGTGATCTGTATGAGCTTCATAGACAGAATGCAACAGAGTTATTCACCGGAAATTATTTATTCCACTTTAGAAATTAAGGGGCACTTGCAATGGGGCTGTGCATTTGCTAAAATCTGAACTTTAATTTGCCCATGAGCACTGCATGATCCTCAGTAGAAAAGGAACAGCAATTAGGAGTTTGTTTTCACGTAATTCCCTCACAGCACTGCTCTTCTGAGTAACCTGGCTATCAATAAGCACATCCCTCCTGCCACAGCCCCACAGTGTTGCAGCTGTAAAGGAGAAGATTAACAAGGGATCCATGATCTCTTTTGCTTCTGTGACTTTCAAGTTCAGAGCAGAATTAACCTGTGATTCTTCCTTTTGCTTCTCTGCAGTGACCAGCAAACTAAAAGCCCATTTTTCTTCCTCAACTGCCAGGGAATATTTACTGTAGTTTTTCCTGTAGAGCCTTGTCCCTTTGGCAGAGCTGAGTTTGGCTCATCCAATTTCAGTGTCTCTTTTGTAACCCATGGCAATGCTTTGCTCCTCTCTGCTGAGGTTGGATATTACATGTCTCTGGAAATGCCAGGCAGGAAACAAGGGCTGGTGGGGAAAGTGCTTCTGGGGAAATGGGACAATCTTCAACCTCCCAAAAATTGTGAATAGTCTACTCAGGGACATAAAAGTTCAGCTAAATGAGTTTTGAGAGGAAGAAAGGTAAAGTGAATTTGGAACATAAGTAACACTTCAGTTATTTTTATAAACTTAAATCTTGGCTTAATTCTGAAATTGCACGTTGTTTAGGAATATTAGTATTGGCAAAAATAAAGTTGTTTGGAGGATTCTGTCTTGACTTAGAGGATCCCATATGAAATATTGTGATATTTCATGCATGTAATCCATCCTCCTCCACTGATGTCCAATTTACCACTTGTGTAAGGCTGTGAAATTAATTCCCAGTCAGGCCCCTGCAGGAGCCAACACGCCAGGCTGGGCTGCAGAGACCATCCAGTCACAGAGCTGTTGTGTTTGCAAATCTGGCATCCCAAATTACACAGTGTTTGTATTCTTAAGCTGCAGACACCAGGCAACTGGTGAGGCTGATGCCCTGTAAGGTATCTGTGAACTAGTCAGGGAGCCCAAAAAACAAAAAATGCCATGAAATGGAACTCATTCTGCTCAGCCCTCACACCCAAGTGTAGGTACAGCTACACAGATACATACTGGCTAGAGAACAGATAAAGAGGCCAGTGACACTGCCTGAAAAAATGTCACATCCAGACTCCAGGATTTAGATTTCACAGGTGGGCAGTGGTGGCAGAGACCTTTCCTTTTGAAAGGTCAAAATGAAAACTGAGCACGAAGTAGTTTCTTTCTTATGTTTTGATCTTTGGGATTTAAGTAGGTAACAAGGCCTGTACCCATTAAAGGGTGAACTCGGGAGTCCCCAATTAGCAGTTACCAAGCAGGGGACCCCTGCCAAGGACATGGCATCCCCACCACGGTGTTCAGCTTCCACCTGATGAATGCTAAGAGCCTCTTCATGTTCGAAATCTTAATTGCTGTGTTTGAGAGCAGGTGCTGCAGGCTGGGAGTGCTGAGCACAGCTGCCTGTGCTGGGCTGACCCTGAGCTGGCTCCCTGCTGACCTCTCTGCCCAACCAGCAGCGCTTCAGTCTGCATCACCCTCTGCCAGACACCTTTTGTGTCAGCTTGCCTGCAGGTACAAGCCAAGCAACTGCTGGAAATTATGAGGAATCTTTAGTGCTTTGCCCTATTTTTAAGCCCTTTTGTCACTTACCTGTACACAGACTCAGTATTTAAGAAATACAGGCTGGAGGCTTTTTCGCTTTACTCTAACTTGTTTGAAGGGTTGTCTGTGTTTGTTCCCTATTGAAATTCTCATCCAGACTGTACAGCTCAAGCTCCTTGGTGTAAACCACCCTGAGAAGTGGTGAATGTCTCCATGTTCAGGTCTGCCTCAAATGCCTTTGGCCAGACTGACCTGATCTGTGCCAAATTAAAAACCTCAGCAGCACAACCCACTCAAACCAACACACCTGATGAGTCTGGGCAGAATTTTAACACTGGCCTCAATAGCAGTGGTTAAGCAAAAGGTCTGCAGAGTGATCTGCAGAGAATTTTTCTGAAGGAAATAATGTTTGTGTTTGTTTTTTTTTATTTTACAGGATGAGCCTCCCTAGTTTGCAGATCTTTACAGCTTTATGCTGCACATTGAGTGAGGGTCCTCTACCAGCTTCTAGCCACTTCTTTCACAAGAAAATGGATTGGCAGGGGCATGTTTCTCGCTTGTCACTCCAGGTGAGATTACTCCATTGACTTCTGTATTTCACTGACGGAGAAACCATCAAACCCCAAATGTTTAGGGGTGTTGAGATTACTAGCAATGTGAAGGGAGGCAAAACAAGGCAGATTTCCATCTTTTTTGTACAACTCACCAGGGAGCACTTCTCCCCAGCCGTTCCTTGTTTTTCTTTCCTTCTGGAGTGGACAGGATTGTCTTCCTTGACACTGGCCTTGTCTTCCAGCAGGTATCCTCCCCCCTGGTCCCAGCAGAAGAGCTGCTGTGGTCTGGTGCCTGTTTAGGCTGGTGTGGACCCAGTGGCCACAGCCAGGCTGTGACTGCACAGATCTCTGTTTGCCCTTGCTGTCGAGGGGTGCGGAGTGACGCCCGCTCGGTGTGACAACAGCGTTCACACACGTGCCTCACTGTGCTCCAGTACCTCAGTTTCCATGGCTACCACAGAAATTGCAGGTTTGCTGTACAAATTAGTCGCAGAGATTCAGAGCACCAGTCTGAATGCTGCAGCTGCCTGAACTCACTCCACTCTGCTGGGCTGAGCCGTGCTGCTCTCTGAGTGCCTGCTCACCCTCTCAGCAGTGCCTGCTGGGCTCTTCTGGGGAAATTGGGTGCACACACCAACCTGGCCCTGGTGTGGCTCTGGGCTGTCAGGTTTTTGAGCAGGGAAGAGGATCAGCATTTTGACGTACAGCCAGGGGGCCTGGGGGAAGTTTCCTCCCTGGGGGTTGGGTTTTCTGCCACTCCCCAGGTGTAAAGCACTGAGTAAATGCATATTTCAGCATGTGGCAGTAGAGCTTTGTGCAGACAGGCTGCAGGGAGAGCATAAAACCAGACAGAATAGGTAACACAAAGTCCATCCAGACCAGTACCTGTCACAGCTGGAGACTGACAGCAGGGTCCACAGGGAGGATTACAGGGATACAGGAGCATTGGAAATACTCTCCCTGTGCCCAAGTAGCTGCAACTCTGCTCTCCTGAGTCAGAGATGGTATTAGTGTCTCTATTTGGCTAGTGATTTTTTTGTCTATTAATTTGCCTAGTTGTGTTTGAGCTCACATCCGATTTAGCCTCTGCAGCAGCTCAGAAACAGGCTGCACAGCTGAGCTGTGCACTGGGTGAACAAACCCCTGCATTAGCAGTCCTAGCTCAATTATTTGAAGTCATTTAACAAGCAGAAGCCATTCCATAACTGTGGTTACTGCCCATCTTCGTATGTTCTCCACTTCTAGTAAATCCTTCCTGAGAGGGTTGGTGGCCAGAACAGCTCATGGGTGTCAAGATTCAGATGTGTTGTGGATGTCCCTGTCCCTTTCCTGGTACATCCCAACATCTGGATTGTCCCTGAGCACTGAGCTGGCACAATCTGGCAGAATCCAAGTATTTCTTTCTTTCTTTACTGGTAGCTGTAAAAGCAAAGCCCAGCACTATGTGCTGACACAGATGTCTGCTTTGAGGATTCTGCCAAACTCCTTCCTTGGCACCAGCCCACCTCTGGCATCCCCTGGTCAGTGGGGTTCAGAATATGGCCAGACCAGACTTTTGACTTGTCAGGTGAGAGTTTTTGCTCACACTCAGTATAAGGCTCCTCTCCATGAAGTATTAGCCCCAGCGTGATCTTTCTGGAAGGCTTTGCCTTTCCCCAGCTGTGTGGAGAGCAGCACTCTGCAGGACTCTGCAGCAGGAGGGAGTTACCTGCCTGCCATGGGGTGTTCCTAATGGGCACTTCTGCACCGTGGGCTTTGGTAGTCCTCAGGCTCTGCTGTTTGCCTGCCTAATGAGAGATCCTCAAACAGAAATTCAGTCCTCTACTACGATGTAGCCCAGCTTGAATTTTAGGCAGTTGATCAGCATTTTTTTGAAGTGAAAGGTGTCCTGAATGGGACAGTTCTGGTGCTCATACAAGGTTGTCCTGTTGTTGCTACTCATAAAAGGTTCCAGAGGGAGGTAATTTTGGCAATCACTGAAGGAGACTTGTGCCATTACAGCCTCTGAGGTGACATGGGCACAAAGGGCACTCAGACCAAGCTCCTTGCAGTGTGTGCATTACACCTGGCACATTCAGCCAGCCCTGGAGTGTGTTTGTTTGGTGATAATCAGATCAATAGGGTGCATTATTACATTTCAGTGTGTTATTGCAGTTATTAAATAGCTTTCCCAAGGATTATGGAGTAGCTGCTTTTCAATAATATATTCCTTGATACCACCTTGAAAAAGAGTTCACAAGGATTTTTAAAAGGTCTGTTAGCAACATTCCAATTTAGGTAAGTATTGTGGTTGAATTCAAATCATGAATAAAATATGAAATAGATTAAGAAAGATGAATGGAGTGTTGAAAGAAGATCCAAAATCTGTTTTGGCTAATGCTCATAGCATTAATTTTCTAGAACTGCTTTCTTCACACGCTACTGACTGAAAGTGCTTCGTCCATTCAAATATCTACACTGCCACAGACAAGTTTCTCCTACATTTTTATCTTTCACTTTTTACCTTGAAATTGAAGGGAAGTGACCATATAGGATGGCTTCTCAGATGCATAATTCTAGCATTTAAAGAAATTTAGCTCTGCCCTGTGAAGTCACACAGCACGTGTTTAAGATAGTTGAAGATTTTGTCTCCAGATTGGAATAAATTACATTAGCAATGTGGCAATTTTAATGTTTTCTTCTTTTTGTGGTAGGTCTAAGTGTGTCTTTGCAATATTTTGTACTTCAAGATTTCTTTTGAGAAAAATTTTGACTTGGATCACTTGCATTATCCAGTAAGGTACAAAATCTCAGTTTTATTGTCAGGAATATTTTCTTTTAGCCCTTATGATAGTGTCCTTTGGGGATTTACCTAATTTTGTGTATTCTGACTAAATCTGCTGAAACAATACCACTGACTGTTTCTAGCAGTTTGACAATATAAAACACTGACCTTGCTAAGAAGCAAGAATACCCTTTCTTTGTTTTCCAGGATTAAGAACATCACCAGATTGACTCACTAACATCGCTGTTACTCTCCTAATAATGTATTTGTGAATTTGTCCTCCAAGTTTAATGGAGGACAGTGCTAGTAATCTGGAAAATTTGGCAACATTACTCATTGCAAAAAGCCTATTTACATATATTAAGGATGCCTTGCTAAAGTTTAACAACTAGACCTCCCTGAGCAGCCGGGCAGCACTGAACCTCTCAGGTACCCACACAGCACTCAGCTTGTCTTTGCTGCCTGGGGAGGTTAATTTATGCAGCTGAGTCAGCTAATCATCACTGCAAGAAAAACACATTCACATGTTTACTGTAAAGCACCGAGCTGTTTGGACAGGGACATTTACCATCCCTGCAGAAAAGAAGCCATCAAGTCAGGAAAACACCCATTTATTCCAATAATCTGTCTCTGGCCTGCAGCAAACGCTGTGAGCAGCACAGAGACAGGGCAAGCATGCAGTGACACTACCCAAAGTACCCTCCCAGCCTGCAGCATAACCCCCAAACTGGTGACTGTGCCTGTTTTGAAGAACCTTTCCCCCATTAATCTGCCTGGGAAGTCGTGTCTCCCTATATTCTTGCATTTACAGCCTCGTGGGGCAAGGAGCCCAGTGGTGGCAGGGATCTTCTTCCAGCTCATCCTGCTTGCCTGCCTGAAGCATCAGCTTCAGGAGGGGGTTTACAGGGTGGAAGGGGCAGAGCAACTCTCACAGAACACCTTGGGCTGCTTTCAGGGGTGCATGAAGGGGTGTCCACACATCCAAGCCTTGCAAGCAGGAGTAACTCATGTTCAGTGAGCAAACAGTAGCTGGGAAGCAAAAAAATAAGGTTTTGGATGAAGTCTAGTCTTTTTCTCTCTTCCGTGTGTTTGGAGCTTAGTCTGCCTTAAAAAATGCAGGTGCAGTTATGGTCCTGTTTGAAACAGTTCAGAAATTATGTGTCCATTCAGATAGGGCTGGACAGAGTACAGTGCATAAGAACATTCCAAGCAGTTTTAAAATCCAGGTGTGCTTCCATTTGTTCTGCTGTGGGACTGACCCACAGCTGTCTGCAAAGTCCTCTCTAGACACTTGGAGCTTCCCCTGCAGTTGTCACTCTCCAAGGCAAGTCCTACCCACACCACTCTTGCATCTTGATCCGTGTTATAATTTATCAGTGTTACGTCTGCCCTGTTCTGTACTCTGATTAAATTAGAATCCCATTAAGCACAGTTGGCTGTCAGGCAAAGGAAATGTCTGATCTTATTCTCAGTATAAGGCATGCCCTCTGCACTCCCACACGTCAGAAAATTTCCAAGGAGTGATAAGCCTGCAGTTTTGATAGGATTCCTGTATTTCCCCAAGGACTTGTTGAAAATGTGGCAGCTTAGTAGTTGAACATTAGATTAAGTGGCACAGTGCAGTATTGTGTATAAAGGATTTCCTGAAGAGCTGCCCACTCCTCGAGGGTGATCCTTCATGGCATCAGCCACTCTCCAGTGGTGCCACAGCAGCAGGACCTGGGCAAAAAAACCCCTTCAATCCATTAAAATAATCATACAGATGGAAGCTGTGTCCCATCTCAGGATAAAGAACAAACCCATTTTGGCATTCCTTGGAGAAGTACTAACAAAACCTGAATTTAGGGTGCTTTGTGTTTTTCTGTCTTTGTTGGAAAAGTAGGATATCAGTAGAGCATTTGTGTCAAGGACCATGTGCCAAATATTCCCTTTGACATTTCTAACAAAGTCCACCAGGCTTGGCACAGTGTTCAAGGGATTCCTGACGTGTGTCAGCCCTGCCTGTGTTTCTGGTCCTGTTTCTGGAGGGATTACAAGTCCTTATTCATCAAGAGTTACTTTGTGTGCAACAAGAGCTGTTGTTTCAGCAGCCTGGTCTAGTGAAAGGTGTCCCTGCTGTGGTAGGGGGTCAGAACTGGAGGATCCTATAGGGTCCCTTCCAACCCAGGCTGTTCTGGGATTCATGTTGAGAATATCTGGCAAATCATCAAAATCTCGTCTTACTTGCTACCGTGTTAATATTTGGTATTTTCCTTTAAAAGGCAGCCTGTCTCTGCAATCTTCCCTTCAAATCAGGTTGCTTAACAGCTTAAAGTCTTTAAAACAGTGTGTGCCCATTTTGCTCTCTTGGATCATTCCATGCCTTCTGCTAAGCAGTAATAAAACAAACCGAAAATACAAGATTTTGTTTTAAATACTCACTCCTTAACTGTGCATGCTAGGGACTGGGCTCAGTTAATCTCTGGATTTCAGTGTAAAATATTATGGCATTTATCTGTAAAACTTATTTGTACTGCACAACACTGTCACTTGAGAAAATCCCCAAACCAAACCCTTTTTGTACCAGATGTGTTCGTTTTCTGCTAGCAAAGAAAAAAGAATCTCAAGATCATTGAGCAGCTGCAACTGTAGCACAAAGCTACAGTTTTCTGTAGACTTATTTATCTGATATTAGCTGAACTGTGCATTGCACTGTATAGGAACAGACAGAAATCCTTGCTCCAAAGCTGGTGTCTGTGCTGCCTGTAAATGTCAGTCAACCCTTCCAGACCAGAAATTAATTGTGCCCCCACCACGAGAAAATGAGCAGGTCAAAGCCCTTCTAGTGCTGTGCTCTGGCAGGTTATTAGGTTTTCACCTCAGGAAATCCAGCTTCAAATGCCACGAGGGTTCAAGTGACCTTAGCTGGTCACTCAGGAGTGTGTATGCAACAGGCACAAAAAGTTAATAAAATACATCAGGCACCACCCACTGACAGCTATTTAATTACCAATCATTTGCTGCTAACACAGAGAAGCAGCGTGGTGTCCTCTTGGGTGCTTCATTAGTACCATCCAATTTTGGCTGTGTCAAGGTTTATTTTCTGGTCAGTTCCTTCAAGAATGGAAAAATCAAATATAATAAAAATACAACCTGTAGTTTTATAACTGTCAGGGTAGCAGCTATTGTTATACTGAAATCAGACCTTCCAGCCTGGTTTTCACATGTTTATAGTTGCTTTTGTTGTTTCAAACTATTTTGGTGGTAAGAAGGAAATTCTTTAAAAAAGAAAAATTAAATTGTGTTGTCCTTCAACAGAGTGTTGTTCCCAGGGCTTTGAGATGCTCTGTCACAACAGACCTGCAGGGAATCCCAGTCCTGCTCAAAGAATTAATCCCTCTCCTTTCATCCAAAGCACATCTCACCAATTTGTGGGGTCCCTCAGTCAGCTCAAGGGTTAGTGAGCACTGAGGAGCATCACAAAAATAGTGTTTGCAGCTGATTTAAGACAGGAGAGCATCAGCTGTGATGCTGTGCTGCCTTCTCCTCCCTTAATTTAAGGTTCCATTCTGGCCAGTGGAGTTTAAATAACCAGAAACCACCCTGTGTTCAGAAAGAATGAAGGTGATGGACTCCTTAAAAAAACCTCACTGGAGGATGCAGCAGATTCTCAGGCTGCTTCTGCCATTACATTTTTTGGTTTTCTTCGCTCAGCATGATAATTGCAATAGCTCCTGGATTTATATACTGGAGGAGGATTAACACATGCACATCACTATCTTTCTGTAGGTGCAATTTATGTTTTATCTTCTTCCTGCTTCTGTTCCCACCTGTTGATTTCCAGATGCTGCCTTTCTACTCAAGCCTTGGTGCAGAGGGAGGTTTAGTCAAACAAAAGGTCCACAGCAGATCTTTGGGAATGGCTCAAGGTGCTTTAAATCTCTCTCAGACACAGGACCGTGGGTCTGTGCTGGGGCCATGATCACCTCATCACTCATTCCACCTGGCCAGCCTTGCTTTTCATGCCATGGACACTGAGTTACACTGGCAGCCCCAGCAAACCTAACTCTGGGGATGGATCTGATCCCAGCTGCCTGTTTAGGGTAAGTTTTGCTGGGACAAAACTGTGTGGAGAGTGGTGTTTTGGGGTTTTTTAAGAATGTGTGTGTATGCCACTGCAATGCCTGCTAACCACTATGAGCTCCAGATTTTTTCTAGTTTTGTTGAATATTGACCCTTCATTTCTGTGGCATGAAATTTTTTACTAGGTAGATGCTGTGTGCTGTCAGCCAGTCCAGGTCACCAACAGCCTCAGATGGCTTTACTCTCTTTTATCTTGCCATGTTTCCAGCCAAGCCCTGTGAATAATCTTGGCATTTTGTTGTGGTCCAAGCTCAGCTTTGCACCTCCATACAGGGGCTTTGCTGTCAGTGACTGATTCTTGTAGGTCTTTCTTTCCAGAGGCTCTGTGACAAGTTCCAGTGCTCTCCTGAGCTGCTGGAGAAGGTTCAGGTTGGTGTTCCCTTCTGCTGCTGTGTCCCATTCCTCAGCTTGGTGAAGGACTAATCCCAGCAGAGGCTCGAGGTCTGAAGGAGCAGCTTTCAGCTGAGCTGCAGCACACAGAAAGTGTCTCCTTTGGGAGATGCCCATGCCTGGGATCACCTCTGCTCTGTGTGGCTGCTGCTGCTGAGCACCAGCACAGACCTCTCCTGGTCTGTTGAGCCAGGACAGAGAGGCACAGCACTGGCAAGGCTGTGGCACTGCTGGTTCTGTGCTTTTCTTGGTTTTGTTCAAGTTCCCTTCACAGAGCCCTTCTTTAGCTACTTACTCCCTCATCTAGTTTTAATTCTGTTCTGTGAGTCTTCTGGAGCCAGTGCTGATCTCCACGTGTAGCAGTAATTAAGTAGGGATTATGAAGTAACTTTATTTGTGTAATCTAGAGGAACAGTGTTCAGAAGCAGTTTTATACCCTGCTTTTTCGTTAAGAATATGAGCTCGTCAGTGCAAAGTGTTTGTGGGAAGACCTTTAAGAATAATTTTGTGGATCTGATTCTGATTAAACTTAGAGAGCTGGATCAGGCTCCTGAATAACCAGCTGCTGGTATTTGAGGTGAAAGTCTTGGGTGCATTTTCCTCTTTAAGATCAGCGGCGCAGGAACTTGAATTCAGAGCAAATTCTAAACTACAAATCCTTATCTTGCCTTATTTCATACTCTCACAAACCAAGCCTCGCCTTCTCCACAGCTTTTAAAGAAAAGCTTTGCTTGACCTAAAAATCAGCCATACAGAGCTCCAAGAACCAGGCTGAAAAGTTAATTGCACCTTCTACACTCCAATGTAGCATTATTGATTAGAGCACTTATTGAAAAAGTAGACTTTTTATGTACTTCCAAGCTTTATTGCCCAGATAGTGAGATTGCTTTCAAAAATCCCTGACCTTGAGCTCCACTTATCAGTATAAATTCATTACCTGAGTTAATCTTGCTGTGTAGCAAATAGGAAAGGTATATCCAGCATTATGTTCCTAGAAGCATTTCCAATCTCACTTTGGCAAAACACTGTGGCTTTAAGGGCTTGAAATGGTGTTTGAATCTTGTTGTAGCTGAGATGGGAAGAACATGATCTATCATACTTTTCATTTGCTATATCTCCTGAAGTGCCAGCACTGTTCTGTTCCTGAGGTTATTACTGGCATCTCTACACTAAAGCAATAGAGTATGTATCACCTTAAAGATGTAATTAGTGACCTACCCTTGTTTTTCATCTTTCGTGATAAAGACAAATTCTAACTTGCTTTTTTATCTCTTTTCCCAAATTCAACCTGGCAGGCAAAGATTCACCACAGGAAATAACGCCAAGTGCTTTCCCTGGGGATTCCTTTGCCTCGGCTGCTGGCTTACAATCTCTTTTTCCTGCTTTAAGTCTGATTGAAAAAAGGCCATTTATTGGTAGTTTGTTAAATTTAGAAAGTAGAAAAATGCAAGGTGTGGGGCAAAAGCAGCATCCAAAGGAAGCCATTAAATGCCACTGATTTCAGAAGCCAGAGCATCTTTTTGAGATATTTGCTGTGTTGTGGTCATTGTGGAGGAGACAAACACCTTAGTCAGGCCAGCTGCCAGGTTTAGTGGGGCTGGGCAGTGCCAGTAAGCTTCTATAATGACCATCCCTGCTCAGCAGCACAATGCTAACTCCAGAGCTCAGTTACAGATCGTGTGTAAGTGGTGCCTTGTCACAGTGGTACCTTCACACCTACAGCTCTCACCATCTCTCAGGGCCTGGTGGGTTACCTTAAAGTTTACAACAGCCAGTTCAACTAATTGCAAAAAATTAGCACAAGACTGTTGGTACAGCTGCCAACAGTGAGTTTGAGACTCTGAGGAACAGACATGGTAACCCTCTGCATCCCAGTTACTCTTCTTCCTTCCCACTAAATAACTTCAGAGACAAAAATATCCACCTGAGCTCTTCATCAGGGTGGTCACGAAACAGCCACAATGACATATTCTTGGTTGTGAAGGCAAACAAACACATGGCTTTCCAGAAATGCATCTGTTGGGTGACTGTGACAGAGCCTCCAAAGACAGACAGCATCATTCCCCCACAGCCTTCACCCACAAGAAACACAGCATTTCTCAGAGGGCCTTTCCTGAGCACAGGCAACAGGAGTCAAAACTGCCACCTTCTAGAACAGTCATGAATGTTAAATCAAGCTCTAAAATGATTGTATGGAGGTCTCCCCGCCTTGCTGAGTAAAATGAGCTTTCCCTCTGTATTGTCTTTGGGTGGAATAGATTTGTGGCAGTGGTTTGGTTTTGTTTGGTTTTGTACTGAGGAGTCAGCACAGGTCAGTGGGCAGACTGAATTGTCATCTGTGTGCCTGGAACAGAATTGTTCCCTCTGTGCCCACCCCCAGCGAGCCTGGGGAGCCACAGCCACCTTCTCAGGCCAGCAATGCTCTCTTTGCACAGCCAAAGGGGTAAGAAAGAGGGATCAGAACCTGCTCTAACGAAGGACAGAGCTTGCTAAAACCAGTGAGGAAATCACTTGAACAGCTGACAAGAGACGAGGCACGAGGAGGCATGTCCTGAGTCAGACATTCTCTTATTTCTCTCCTGAGGCCCCCAGCAAACTCCTCCTCAGGAACAGCCACTGCTCCTTGGCTTGTCCAGCCCTTGTAGAACCACTTTGCACAGCGAAAGGAATTTTTTTTTCACTTTCATGTTCTCTAACAGACAGGAAAAGTGATTTCTGAGATTAATGCAGTATAAAATTTTAACTGGCTTTGTATAACTTCCTTCTCTTTAGACAGGAAGGGTTTATTCCTCATCTGTATTATGACATACTTTGGCAAAAGCAATCTTACTCTTTTTATCAGTGGCAGCTTGGGATGGGCATAATATTTACAAATGATGCCATGAACAAGTTATGCAAATCACCCAAATGAGAACCAGTAAGCTTTTATATCCTGCCAAACAATCGTGTATTGTAGAAATGCCACATTTTACAGTCAATTTGAGAAATGTTTTAGAGACTTTAAAACATTAGTGCCCTATTTTTCATATTGCTCAACATATACAACAAGATTTGTTAGTACCATGACTCCAAAAATATAAACCTTTGGAATATGACAGAAAAAATAACCGTAATAGATTTTAAAAACCTAAGTGACTTTGAAAAGCCTCTTGGAAGTTCATAATACTGTCAATTTTTTAAAGATCTTGTCTAAAATTGAAAACCTGTATGACTGCAGAGAGGCAATCTGTGCCTTTCTAACTAGTATAAAAATACCGTTTCTTAGTGCATGTAAATGAGCCATTATAAAATAAATCAGCAAAAAAGTAATGGGTTCTCTTAATGTATGAAGCTCTCCAAAGGGCTCATCTACACTGCAGAATTCACAAGTGTCTGAACTGAGCCAAGGATCAGTGACTGCACGGCCACATTAACTGATTTTTAACATTGTTCCACAATCCCTTTGGCAGTGTCCTAGAAGCTTCTTTTTTAGAAGGTTCTGGCTACTCAAATTAGATTTACTGGGAGTCACAAATCCCATGGAGATTTGCAAGACCTCCCTTTCCTAATTCAGTGTGGGGCTACTAGTGAAAAATGAGCTGAACCAATTCAGCCTGTCAGCTTCTATGCCATAACTAGCTCATTTTTAAATGATTTATCTAAATTTGAAGATATTATTGAATTGTTTGTAAGCTTTAATTTATTTTTTTTTCATCTTAAAAGGGGCATGTGGAATCTTGGGTTGAAAAATGGCAGAAGTTTTCCCTTGGAAAGGAAATTGCCAGTCAGAGCAGTAACCCACACAACTTTCCTCCCCAAGTGAAACAAAGGAACATTTGTGGGGGGGAATAAGGAGAAAATATCATAATACTAAATTTGTGAGAACTACAAAATGACAACTTTTTAAAATGTGCTATTGAGGGTTTTTTTTCAAGCAAAAATATTTTTATGCCATATTGCATCTGAAATCCTTACAGCAGCTTTCCACCTTCCCTGTAAGGGAGAGAGGGCTTATTTTTTTCAAAGCTCTTCTAAATCTCCATCTCCCTGCCAGACTTTATTTAGAAGGTTACAGAGCACCAATGCCTCTTTCCTGGTGTTTTGCTCTTTGTGTGCTGAGCCCAGGGCCCAGGGTTTGCACAGGCTGGTGCTGTGTGGCTGGTTTGCAGTGGTGAACCATTTCCTGCTGGACGAGGGCAAGCTGGGGCTTTTCTAACCTTGGTTTCCCTCTAAGTATTTTTATTAAAGGCTCATGACAATTTTGTTTTGATTGAAGCTGTGACAGAAGCACCTGGGCTGGACGAAACCAGGCCAGGCCCTGCCAGGGAGGACAAGGGGGGACATTTCAGAGGTAAAAATAAATACACAGGGTGACATGTGAGGTAGGGAAGAGGAACAGGGGTAACTGAGTCCTGTGGGTGCTTTGTCAGTACAAGCATTTGTGTAGTACAATTAAGTGTTGTACATCCTTGTACCCTGAGGAACCACAGAGCCTCTTGAGCTGAGTCTTCTGCTCTTTTCCACATCTATGAAATATTCTCCTACATTGCTGCACAGAGCGTGAGAGGGCACAGAGGGGCTGCATAGAGGGGCTGAGTGGGAACATCCCCCCTCTGTGAAGCATCCCACAAGTTTTTGGCATTGAGCAAGTAACCCTTACACCGAGTTGTGCTGGCAGTGTAGTGTTGTGAGCTATTTCACCAGTGCTGTGGCATGTGCAATATATATTGTGTGTGTTGCAGCAACAAGAGGGATGATGAATGGGTTATGTGTGCCCTGCTTTCTGCTTCTGTTGATAAGTGACTGATAAAGCTGACAAATGGCTGGGTGAAGTAAACAGAGCCTACATAACTCATTCAAAGTGAATAACTGTTTGCAAATTATCAATTGTTATCTGCACAGTTTTGAGTTAGGAATGATGGATCCCGTTCCTGTGTGGAAATAATGGGTTGGTGATGTGTATCAGGTATGTGAGCAGTAAAATTGGCCATCTGACAGTGCTCATCCCCAGGACAGGGACTGGCAAGAAAGCAAAAAAAGAAATGTTGCCTGGGCCAAGTAGAGCAATTTTTGACTCAAGAACAGGAATCTGAATGCAATAGAGGCTTCGGAATTTGGCTTCTAAATACAATCAGAATAATTTTTAGGCTTGTTTAGAAGCTATTGTAACTAGCTACTACTCAAGGACCAATTTCCATCTCATTCCCATGAGCAGTGTTTGCAGAAAATGTAAAATGCATATCTTTTTACTGGAACAGAAGAAATGCCTACTAATACAATGGCACTTCATTTCATAATTCACTGTAGGATGAGAATGGGATTTCAGAGCTGCTGTTGTTTTAATATCCAAAGTAAAAAGCTGTGCACGAACCACGTCAGGTTAAACAGATTCAGTTCCTCAATGGCTGTGTCACGTTTTTAGCTCGTGTTAAAGGCGGGGCAATGTTTGTGCTCAGCTCTCCATTATCAAGTGCTTGCTTTTAATTTAGTGAGTTGTCCCTGCAACATCCTGATAACAAACCGTGGCTTCAGATTCCTGAGATAACATTGAGTGCCAATCGCGCATCAGAGAGAAAATAACTCGGCTGGCAAGAGCCTGAATTGATCCACAGAGAAGGAGGTGATGAACGGGGCTGGAAGTGCTGAGGCAGCGCGGGGAGAGGGAACCGCGACTCTCGGGCTCCGGAGCGCCGGGGCTGGAGCGGAGCTGCCCGCGGGGATTCGGGGGATGCCCGGGAGCTCCCGGCCCGCCTGCGCTCCCTCCCGGGGTCTGGCACCCTCTGCCGTCCAGTTCTCGAACAAAAAACCCCGAACACCCCGGAAACTGCACCCGCGGGAGGCATAAAAATCAAACTCTCGGCTGGATAATTTTGGTGATCAACTCCCCCACCCCCACATTCTTTCTTGCTGCAACAAGCAGTGAATGTTACCAAAAAAAAAAAAAAAAAGAAAAAAAAAAAGAAAAAAAGAAAAAAAAATGTTTCCTGCTCACAATAGTAATTGCATAAATTGCAGTAATTGAGTTGGTTCTGTTTCTCATAAATGAGGTGACCAAGTCTTGGCTCCTGAATCCACTGCAAGGCTTCCTGACCATTCAGGCTGGATGAAAACAAAGCACAAAGACTGATGCTGGCAGAGCCTCAGATAAGCTGAGCGAGGCTTTTTCTGCCTCTGAACAATCATCACCGAGTCAAAACCACCCTACCACAGTAGAAACAAGCAGGTTCCTACCTAACATCTGGCATGGCTGTTCTTGCTACACGAGCATCTTGTGCTGCAGCTGAGAGTGCTGAAAATTGTGTAGGACACCTTATGCATGTTTTAGCTATTTAGTTAAATGTTTATTCACTCCAGGTTTTTTTTTTGGAAGCAATTAACAAATGCTTTCCTTGACAGAGAGACACAGAGCTTCACTCCTGCAACAGAAACATGGGACACCTGGCTCTGGAGTAGAGAAAATTCAAACCTAAAAGCTCTGGGAAACAGGGGGTCTGTTTCTATTGTGTGATTACCTCCACTGCACACCTCCTATATTCAACTGACAAGGTAAAAAATATTCTGTAGTAGGCATAGGAGCCTGTAAGGGAACAGCCATTGTTTGTCCCTTCTGTATTTCACATTTTGGATCTGCACTTGCACACTGTATTCAAGCTAAAAATTAGAAATTCATCCCCCAGATCTGCAAAGCACACGGTGCCAGTCTTCCCTTAGTAGGACACCAGAAAACCAAAGCTGTGCTTCCCAGCCCTTCAATGGCTTTGATTGTTAAATGGTTTCAGTTACGTCTTTATGACTTTTCAGCTTTCCGTGGCTCCAAGTATGAAATCCATGGCAAAATTAGGACAAAGCACTGTTCTTCTGAGGGCACAGATCCTGACAGGCGTGGCTGCATTCCTTCCTGGGTTAGCTGGAGTTCTGAGCCACGTTCCTTGTGCTGATCTGGACTCCAGGAGCCCCCACAGTCCAGGGCAAGAAGCACAAGTGGCCGTGTAGGGCACTGCCATGGTTTTGTCCTGGGCAGTGCTTCACCCCTTGCCCTGTGTGCCCTGGGGGTTCTCGGGGCACAAGTTCAACCAGGGGCTGCTCCCTGCAGGGGCTGCCCGTGCCTGCCAATGTCCACTACATCCCCAGGGGAAAATAATTTGGAGAATGCAGCTATAGGGTAAATTGCCACTTGTTTCTCTCACATTTCACTTCATCAGTCTCGATGCTGCTTCCTTAACAAAGGATTAAATCCTTAAATGGATTTACTAATCAACTGCTTTTCTTTCCGTACCCACTCTGCTTCTCCTCACATCTTCTCAGACCTGCAAGGATAACTAAAGGCTCAGAATGCTCATACTCATTTCTATTATAAGGAGAAGAAAATACACTGATTCTAAGAAATTCCACTTTTGGAAATAGCTTTGGTTTTTTCGCTGCGAGAACCATGGTGTTCTAAATAGACTGCTGCTCTTCACATTCAGCCTCAATAGAAAATAAAATGGAGGAAGTGCAGAAGGCAGTGCTGGCATGATTTGCATACAGTCTTTGAAAACAAGCCTCGGATAGTGGCAACTGCAAACCAGCTTCATGTCAGGCTCTTGCTGCAGCCGTGCTCAAACCAAAGAGAGAAAACCTGCCCTTGTGACAAAATAACCCTCGCTCTGGTGTATATCTGAAACAAAGAAAGAATGATAAGACATGTTATTTTAAAGAGAACCCAAAATTAGAAACTTGAGTGGTGGGAAAACACTAAATAAACCCCAGAATCCTTATTTGAGATCTGCAGTGAGTGGAAGCCATGGTACCCAGTGCTGTCTGTGCATAGGGCAGTCTGCTGCTGAGCCATATATTCAACCACAGATTGGTTTCCCCAAGCATCAGCCAAGACATTGTTTTTATTGATTTATTTTGCTATCTTCCCACTGCAGTGATAGGATGACAAAAGAACCACCTGTGGGTATCCTAATATATCTAATGCCAGCAGATTTTCAGGTTGAATAAAAACAATAAATCTTTCCAGGCACAAAGGGGAAAACCTTGAGGTAAGTTAATTTGGGCAACTAAAGAGTACGATTTAGGAATATTGGGTTTGTTAGAATGGATCAGACCAGTCCTCCAGGTTTACTATCTTCTCCTCTGAGACAGTTCCTTAGAGATGACACAAAAGAACACGAAATAAGCCCCAAAATAGTGTTTGGTGACACTTCAGGGACTGGGCTGCTTTCTGACAGTGCAGTAGTAATTGTGTTACACCAGTGAGCAAGAGGTCTGACTCTCACTGTATGATGCACATTACAAGTGCTCCAAAAATTGGGAAGAATTTCCTAAGGAGCCCAGGTACAATACAGGTGCTGGTGGCTGTGCTGATCACTGCATCTCTTGTGGGACACAGCCTGCATTTTCCCTAGGGCACTACAGTTAGATTTGTTGCACAACTTCCTCTTAAATTAAGGGAGAAAATGAATAAACATGTAAACCTGTTCAGCCACTTAATGTATTCACAAATCAAGGCTAAAACAGTAGTTAGTCAAAGATGGTGTGGAGTCTAGCACACCAGAAAACAAAATTCTCTTTCTCCTCTGTTCTTCCAGAGGGATTTCCTGTCTCCTCACCTCCATGAACAGGCTGAACTTGTCTTGTGGGGTGCTCCTTAAAATACATATTAAACCTTCATGGTAAAACAGGGCTCCATAGATCCAATCTGTTTCCAAACAGTAAGATCACACTCTCTTGAACTTTCTGCTAGTAAAAGCTTCCAGAGTAACCCATCCCTGATTCTACATTACTCTGCTTTCCCCAAAGCAGGTCCAGCACGGGCAGGAGTGGCTGAAGTTCCCCACAAGTGCTGCTTTGCTGATAACTTTTAGTCCTGACCCATTCTTGGCAGTGCATCTGGAAAGATTAGCTTTTCCTTTATAGGAGTTTCAGCTCCTGGTTTCTGCATCATATTTGTCCAAATTTTGGGTCTGACCTAGGTAATCTAGGCATTTTTTTTCATCTTGATCTTGGATTTTTGATAATTATACTACAAGATGGTACATACACATGAGCACTGCTGTATATGTAGCTCAGGAATGCAGTGTTGAATGATCTGGCAAATTGTCTAATATATTTACACTCCTTTAGATTGCTTAAAGGAGTGTAAATAAAGGCCCCTAAACCCCCAGATATCAGCACTGGTTGCCTCTGTAAAGTCAAGGCAGTAATACACACCTGCCAAATTCAGACCTGCACCCTCCTCAGACACAGGAAAAAAAAATCAAATCCAAGTGAAGATATAAGAGCTCCAGAGATATTTCAAAGGAAGCCAATAAAAGAGAAAAGGTAGAAACTGACACTCACCAATAACAGGATCCTTAAAGCCTCAAATTCAATAAACCCACAAACCAAAAGAAATTAAGCAGGCTGTGTCACTTCAGGACATCATGCTATGGGATTTTAACAAGATTCATGGGTATTAAAAAGTAATGGCATAAATTGGGTATTTAAAGTCAATATTGATTTGTTGCCAGATTCTGCATATCAACAATTGCACTTGAGTGTCCATTTACTTTGCTCAGAAATAAATATTCCTGCCCAGCTGCATGTGCTAGCTGGAAGAAAATCTGTTTTCACCACTGGCAAAGGGACAGGTTGTTATCTCAAGCCACATGGTTCATTGATTTATCCGTGGTGGAGTAAATACAAAAATTTATAGGAATGCTGTCAAAATCATTTATTTAAAAGCTTTTTTTGGAAGAAGAATGATAGCACATTCCCAGGTAAGAATGCAAGAGGCTTTCTGAGTCTTTGGACTTATTAACTGGTTGAGGTAAATTATCTCCATTTGATGTTTCTGGCTGGCAGAGTTAATTTATTTGTACAAAAGTATTTAATGATGCAGGGAGATTGTTATTGGTGGTTTAATTATTGTTTTGATCAGAGCTTCTGTATGGGTGGTAGTACTCCTAATAAGATAATCATACTTTTTCATCTGTTAATGAGTCTTTGGAGTATTCCCAACACAGTTTTAAGTCTTAGTTGTTTTCCCGCTCTTGGCTTAATTTCTGTGTTTCATTTGGCTTGCATAATGAAACAAGATGGGCTGCTTTACTGCTGTTTATAATAGGTCTTCCTAATATGGTTTTTTGTGCTTGGGCCAATCAGGATTTTCCAAAACTACATAAAAATTTTTAATCTGGAGGGGAAAAAATCACTCTGTCCATAAATTGAAAGCAGTAAATTGGGTTTTTTTCTCAGGTAAATTATAATACTGGTTTTGCACAATCTCATTGTGGTATCTAAACTTTACCATGAAAAACCATGTTGTCTGCCTCTCTTTGCCATTTATGTCTCTTAAAAAACAACAACAACAACAAAGTATTCCCTGTATCTCTTCCTGCAAATACTTACTAAGCAGTTGGTGAGATCAGTGAGATTGTGAAATACAGTGAAAATCCTGACAATATTGGCAGTATCTGAAAGTTAACAGAGGGAAAGGTATGGCCTGACTGGAGTCAAGGGTACTTCAGCAGTGAGTGTTGATGTAAAGCATCTTGTACAGAGGTTAATTGGAATTGTAGGAGAAGCTGGGAAGTGGATAAGAATGTTAAGAGAGAACCATAAAAGAGCACAGTTAATATCATATAAACAGAGGAGCTTTGTTTTTCTCTAAAGGTGAATATTCTAGTTCTCACAGTATCCTCTTTATGGAGTATTTCTCTACTCAACTTTCCCCAGTTGTGTGACCACACTTCCTTTCCCTCTGCTTCATTTTTATTCTGAATTTACTGGGCCTGGCTCTCCTTGTTCCGCAGTTCACCTTGGTTCTGTTGCACATGGGGACAGCTCACACTGCAGAGACACAAAACCATGGGGACATGAAAATCAAATGGTGCCTAAATGTTCATGTGTTCTGCCTGCCACAAACAATATTTCAGTCCTCTATGACAGTTACACAGGTGCCTACTACAAAAATTGCATTGGAAGAAGGTGACAGAAAATTCCTTCTTCTCCTCTAGAACTTTCTCATCCTCTTTGACGTCAAGGAAAAAATAAATGTATTTAAGTAGTAACAGAAGTGTTCCCAGTCCAGCTTTACCTGCAGAGCTGGGTGATGGTTTTTTGTCAGGTCATTGTTAGGGTCTCCTTGGGACTGTTTCACTGTTTCTTATGTGATGGGGTGTTTCACTTGTGACATCTCACAGAGCTTCCAGAACCCACAGGAGATGCACAGAGACCTGCAAAAAGGTCCTCTTTTTTTGCCAAAAAAAGAAAGAGAGGACTGGAAGGAACTAGATTAGGGAGAAATAGGACTTCTTGTATTTTTATCAGGTATCACAGATCTTCAGAGTTAGCAGTAATTTTCTATTTGGTACACAGTGAGCTGGGAAAAGGCATCAAGCACGTCTGCCTATAATACAGGAAAACTGCAAGATTACTCATAGTTTCTCTTCTCATCTCTCCCAGGCTTTAGCCTGAGAGGTTTTCCCCTCTCTGTTGTGACCTTATACATGCAAAGTCTTCAACTGTCTTAAAAATGAAAAAAATATGAAGATTTTCATAGTATGGCAAATATCTTAATATCTTAAATACTAACACAGAGCCTGGGGAACACAGCTAACACTGGACCTGAATATAGGGAACTGTTGCACCGATACAAATTAAAACTCTCTGAAAAGCTAAATCTAAATAGACTAAACAAAGGGAAGGGGAAAATTACATATGTAAAATGAACAGCACCATGGCTGGTAAAAACCAGGTTTCTTCCATGAATTTATTCTTCTTAGTTTTGGGAATTAATCTGAAGTGTAAAATGAACTGAACAACCCAAGTGAGATACAGTAGACACTAACAGTAAATAATAAAATAGGATGTACAGCAGTCAGGAGAAATGAGAAAGAAGCAAAAATGCAGGTGGAAAAAGCAGTCAAACACAAAAGAGATTCTCAGAAACTGAACAGAGAGAGGGTGGAACATGAGTGTCCTGTGGTGCAGGGACCAGACTACAGATGTTTTGCTGCTGCTGCTGCTAGTTGAATGTCTAAGGCCCTGTAGCCTCTTCTTTTTTTTGTCACTTACCTAAAATCACTAAAATTATGTGCCCTGAAACCCTCTTGAGCCAAGTCTCGAGTCTCTAAACCAGAAAGCAGGCAGCTGGGGGAGGGAAGGTATGGAACAAATGACTTGGATCTGTTTCTTCCCCTCATTCTACAGCTGAACCTGCTCAAGCATATCTGCATGCCAACACAATGCCTTTGAAAGAGAGCTGTTTCCAATATTTAAAAGAAAGAATTGCCTCAGTAACTGCTGACATCCCCAGTGTCTACACCATTCCCTGCTGGCACCTGCTGCTGCCAGCAGGAGCATCTTTAACAAGGCCACTGAAGAAGCTGGAGGGTCTGAGCTGCAGCACCCTGTGTGCCATCAGCACATCTGCAGCAGCAAAGGGAGGAGTCCAGGGGCTCTTTCCTTGTGTCTGTGTCTGGGTTCCTTTGAGGATTAACTGGTTGTGTTTCTCAGGGCTCTCAGCTGAGCCTTTCACCAGCACTAAAACTGCCATGATTTTCAGGCCAACCAAAGTCTGGAAACAGGAAGAGCAAAGCAGAAGCCCAGGGATGTCACTGAGTCACCCACAGGAAGTTATCTTCTGGGTTAGAATTATTCTGATCTGTTAGCCACAGAAATGGCAACTGCAAATACTTCAGTGCACATCTCTGGTTATTATCCCAGAAGTACAAGCTGTGGAGAGCATTGAAGGTTCAAGAGTCCTTAGCAAATGTTCTTTAATAGTGCAGTAGAATACTGTACATTTTGGAAGAAGACATGGAGTTCTAAGCTAAGAGCTAAAGATGAACAGCATTTCTTGAGAAACTCCCTGTGGTTATGGAAAACCTGATGAGTTCAAAGCACTGATGTGTCCAGCTCCCTGTAGAGTCAGACCCGATCTCAGCTGGCCTTTGGGCATCCTGGACAATGCTGCAGCTCTTGCAAGGGCCCTGTTTCCTCCACAAACACCAACTTCTGCCTCATTAATGGTCTGGGAGGCAGATGAAGGTCACAAGGGGTCCAAGAATTTCAGAAGCACTCTTGGATTCCCTGTGTAAGACACAAATAGTAATTCCAGTTAGACATAACTCTTCATACATCTCACAACCTTTACTCAACCAAATCTACCCTATAAGTAGGGACAAAAGCTTTTAACCAACCTGTAGCCAGTTTGAATCAATATATCTGTAAGTCAAAGCATTCTTCTCTGTGTTTTGCTCCCACAGACACAATGTTGCTGTAAATTAATTATCCCCACTTCACTGAAGGGGAATGCTCTGTTCCACGATTTTCATTTGAGTACAGGCACTGCAAACCCTCAACAGTCCTGCTCCCAGTGCAGGGATGTACAGCTTGAGCCTGCTGTCTGTGCACAAAAAAGTTCAGAAGGACTTCTTGGCACCTGAAGTCTACAGGAGTGTGGTGCTAATCAGTGTAGCAAAACAAAGGCAAACTGAATGTTTCACTGAAAGGAGCAGAGAAACTGGCTGGCACTTAAACCTGGGTACTGGTTATCTAATGCTGTTCACACAGCTTGAACACTTCAGCTTCAAAACAGGTCTTCCCTAGTATGAGAGAACAGCTGAAGGAAAAGGTGGTATGATGCTAACAATATATGTGACCTGCTGGATCAATTTAGGGAACATTTAGAATTCCTCATTAATCACGTAACGTAAACAAGGAAAATAAGTTTTTAATGATTAGGAGGTTCCTGAAAGACATATGGCTTATTTTGCATTCTGATTTAATTTTGTAGAAGAAATGGCCTGCCACAGTCTGCACCAAAACAAAAACAAGTGCCAAAACACAGTGAGAGGCTGTAGGGAACCAGGTGAACCATGGTGGTTCCTGGAGATTCATGTGTGTTGCCAGGGATAGCTTTGGTTGAAGAAATGGGACATACTGAGAAATTTGTGGGCAGCCTGGAGCCAGGACATTTCACAGAATCTCAGAGCAGGCTGCTTTACAGGGACATTTGCCACCTTCCTGACATGGCCAAAAGTGTGGACAACTGGAAAATAGGAGACCTCTGAGCAGGCTGACTGGTAAACAATCTTAAAAATAGGACAAGATGCATATTTTTAAGGCATAGACTCTTAAAGTGCTCTAGCACAATTGATCTATTGCCTGGAGTACCAGAAACAGGTTGGAATGTAATAGCAAGAAGTCATGCACTTAAAGATTAATTAGAATAACTGCGAGTGAGCTCAGAGGTTCATCAAATGTGAGATTACAAGAGGAAGAATCCAGGTACATTATTGGTTGTAGGATAACTATGATGCCACTGTAATGTGGTCTTAAAAATGCTAATGTATTCTGGGATGCATTGAGTGAGGTATTTTCAGGAGACGATGAGATATTAATATCGTGGTACAAGGCAGTTGTTAAGACCTTGCTTAGAACACTGCACACGGGGTAGAAGGTATAAAAGGACGCTGGAGGAGAGGAAAACCTGTTTGGAGAGAAGATTAAAAGCAAAGCAGAAAGGCAGAATGGATGATCTAATTAGTATTTATAGGGACATTTTAGGTAAATATCAGAGAAGCAAAGTTAGTTAATTTGAAGGGTAAAATGGTAAAGACCTAATGGCTATAAACTGGTACTGAATACATTTACACTGGAAATTAGAAAGTTTCTAGTTTCAGAAGAGTGGATACTGGAAAAGCCTTGAAGATAAAAGCAAGGCACCTTGGCTGTCTGATGGCAGCTTTGTTACCCAGTTCATCCTCCAAACTGGATAATAGAATGGTCTTGGTTTTCTCACAAATGGCCATTCCTGCAAAGGGGGTATAAGGAGATTTAATCCCCGTGTGATGAAATGTGTTTTTGCAGTGTGTTAGCCCCGTGTTTCAGGAGTTTGCTGACGTGCCAGAAGGTCCAGCAAGACTCCACTTCCTTTCCGTGTCTTTTTAACCTCCAAATCACCAGAGATGACAGAAAGTTAACGTGTCATGGAGCTGGCCAGGAGCAGGTTCTGTAAACAGCTGTCCTTCTGTAACTGAATGACGATTAATAGGACACAGAAGATCGTTTAGATGTTTCACGGATCAGACTGGTGGATCACGTTTCTTTCTCTACGCAGTTGTGTGTACCAAGGACTCATTTCCAGGATCGACGAGCAGTCTGAAAGGGCGTGCTCCTTGCTCTTATCGGCCTGAGAAGTTGGTGATAACTGACTTTTGAGGTTTTCTTCCCGCTGCACAGTAGTTTTGGGCTTTTGCAGAACAGGTCCTCCGTCTCTCGCGGCTGTGCTCTGTCCAGGGGCGGCTGCAGTGCCTGCCGGTGGCCGCGGAGATGTTCCGGGGGACGCCCGGAGCCCGGCCGGGCTGCCCGGATCGGCGCTGGGCTGTGCAGGCTGTGTTCGCTGGGGCTCGATCAGGCGGTGCGGCGGCGGCTTCGCTGGAATTGTTAATTGCGCGGTGCCGCGCCGGGAGCGCTCGGCGGGGCCCCGCGGATCGGCATGGCGAGACACCCCTCTAGCGGAGGGCCCGGGCCTCGCCCGCCCCTCGGCGGGAACGGGAGCGGGCGGGCCGCCGCGCCGGGAAACGGAACCGCGGGCAGGCAGCGCTCCAGCCCCGCGGGGGCCGTCCCTGGCCCGAGCCGCTGCGAGCCCCGGGCGGCTCCTGCCGGGCGCGGGCCCCGCTGTCCCGGGCGGCGGGCGCGATGGGCTCCCCCCGAGCGCCACGGGAAACGTCGTCGCTTTTTTACTTCAAGCCAGTGGGAAACGGAGGTTTCTTATCCTCGTGGAGAGCAGCATCTCTCCTGCGAGAGGGGCTGCGTGGCCGGCTCCGTTCCTGCCTGGCATCGCAGCGCATCGCTCAGGAGTAACCGGAGCCCGGCACGTCTCCGCGGTGCCGCGGCGCGCAGAGCGGCGTATGCGATCTGCCCGCTGGATGCGTAATGAGCAAGTTCATGGTTCCATTCGCTCTTCCTGCCCGCTGTTCCGGCACTGACGCTCTTGTTTATTTGTTACACTTTTTTGCTCCAGAGACAAACCATGCAGCGCACTCCATCCGCCTGCTCTTCGCCTCCAACACTCATTTCGGTCGGTAGCAACTGGTGTCCAGCACGGTGCGAGGGCACGTAGGCACGGATGAGCCCCGCTGCCCGCGGGCTGGGCGAGCCGGCCGAGAGCCCGCGGCCCGGAGCGCGTCCGTCCCGGCGGCGAGCGGACCGGAGCGCGGCCGCTGCGCTCCCGCCGCCGTCTCCGGCCGCCGCCGCCGGCGGGCGGATGCGCTCCCCGGGAGCGCAAAGGTTTTTCGCGCCCTGCTGCCGCTGTCCCCCGCCGACCGGCGGGCTCGCTGTCGGCCACCGCCTCGGTGCGGACCGGCTGCGCGGATCGGGGCGGGGAGCTCTCCCTTTCCGTCCCTCCGTCCCCGCCGCACGGGCAGGAGCGCGGTGTTGCACAACCCGCTTCCTTTTTCTTTCGCTTCGCTGCGCCGCGGGCAGCGGCGGCGAGTGCGCGGGGCGCCGGTCTCCGCCCCGGCGGGGGGGACGCACGGCCGGTGCTGCCCGCTCGCTCCCCGCCAACTGCGGCGCTGGCGCGGCCCCGCCGGCTGCGCGGCCCCGCGGGGGGGCACCGCCGGTCCCCGCGCCCCGACCGACGGAGCCGGTTCTGTCCGAGGGGAAGGGGGCTAAATCCTCGCCGGGGCGGGGGGGATGGAGCCGGGACCGCGCATCCCGCGGCAGGCACGGAGCGCCCGCTCCCCCGCCGGGCCGTCTCCCTTCCCGCGGCGCCCGGGCAGGGCGTGGACGCCCGTCCCGCCCCGGCAGAGTCGCGGTGGCGGCGGCGCGTCCCGTTACCGGCGGCCGAGCCCGCGCTGCCCCCGGCGCGGCGGGAGCAGGTGTCCGGGGGCAGCAGCCCGGGGCAGCGCGGCGGGGGCGGGGTCGGGGCCGGGCCCCGCGGGGCCGGGCGGGCGGCGGCGGCGGCGGGCTCGGCGCGCCCGCGGCAGGAGGGAGCCGGAGCGCCCGAAAAGCCGTGAGGGGAGGGAGGGCGGAGGGGCGGGAGGGGGGAGGCAGGCGGGCGGGCGGCGGGCGCATGCGCTCTGGCGGGCCGTGCCATATTGGAATGAGGCAGTGAGCGGAGCGCCGGGGAGCCCGAGCCCCGGCAGCGGCGCAGGGCTGGAAAAACTCCCCGCAGGTGAGGCGGGCGGCGGCGGCGCCCGCGGGCGGGCGGAGCGGCCCCGGGCGCAGCTGCTGGGGACGTTTTGCCGGCGGGGCGCGGGGCCCGGAGGGTTTTTCCGGGCTCACGAAGTTTGGATGCGGGAAAAAGGCGGCGAGGCGGGAGGAGGAGGAGGAGGGAAGAGGCAGGCGGAGCGCGGCGGGGAGGCGGCGGCGGCAGCGCGGGGGGGACGCGCCTTCGGCCGCGCCGAGGAGCGATGCGCGGGGCCGGCCGGGCGCCGCCGCGCAACTGCCCGCGCGCAACTCTGCGCGCTCCCGCCGGGGGCCCGCGGCGTCCCGCGGCGCGCTCGGCCGAAGTTGCCCTCCCGGCCGGCCCCGCGCCCGCCCGAGGACGCGCCCGGCCCCCGCGGGAACTTTGTGCGCGCCGCGCCGCCGCCCCGGCTGGTCCCTGCCCGCGCCCGCGGGGGGCCGAGCCCACCGAGCGCCTCTCGCTCGCCCCCCTCCCCCTCAAAATGGCGGTGGAAGGGGACCTTTAAACCCCGCTCCGCTCCGCACCCCCGCCGGGCGCGGCCGCGCTCCGCTCGGCGCGGCGCGCGTCCCGCCCGGGGCAGCGGCCGGCGTCGGTCCCCGTCAAGTGGCCCGTCAGCGAGCGGCTCTCGCCTCCCGGCCGGGCTGGCTGCCTGGGTGGGTGTGGGGGGAGAGGGGCGGGCGCCGCGGCCGCGCCGCCGGCTCTCCCGCAGCGCCGCCGCCCGCGCTGCGGGGCCTGCGCTGCCGCGGGGCCGGGCATTGTGTGCGCGCCGCGCCCGCCGCCGCCGCTCCGCTCCTCCGGCGGCTCCGCGCCCGGCGGCGCTCCGGCGAGCGACGCGCAGCCTTTGTCTCTCGGGGGCTCGGTCTGCGCTGCCCGCCGCTCCCGCACCTGAAGTCGTAAATCGGGCGCCGGTGACACTGCCCGGGCGGGCGCCGGGGATGCCCCGGGACGCCAACTTCGAGCTGGGGAGGGAGCGGCGCCGGGGCAGCGGCTGCGGGAGGGCTCCCGCCCGGGCAGCGCCGGCTGCGAGCGGGAGGGCGGGATGCCCGTATCGGAAGGACTGAGCAAGTTTTCCGTCTGTGGCTTTTGCGAACTTGCTACCGGCCCCCTCCCACCCCCTACACGGTGGAAATAATGAAAGGAGAAGAAAAACAGAGCGGGCAGTTAATTGTGAATTTGTAACTACATTCGCTGCTGCAGTTCTGCAAGGCCCTTATTTATTGAGAAATAGGCCAGCGATGCCTGTTTCACAGTCACATGCCCGCTTCAGCGAAACAATTATATCTACTTTGGAGAAACTTGTTGCCATTATAAAAAGATTGTACACGGTAACCCTCGTGTCTGACAGTTTCACCCACTCTGACAGCAGAATTCCGGTGGGAGAGGTTTTGCAGCAAAAGAAAAGGCCTAACTTGCTGTTCCTTTGCTGTTCCTTTGCTATTCCTTCGCTATTCCTTCCTTCCTTCGTGGGAGCTGGCTGCTGTCAGTAGCCCAGGAGGTTACCATAGCAAATGGTTCTGCCAGGCAGAATATAAGGTGCACCATGCAAAACTCACGCTGGAGAAAATGATAATCCACCTTGTAACTTCAGAAATATCATTGTTGCAACCTACTTAAGGTTTCTGATGGGTGTGAACTGGTCAGAAACATCTGATTCGTAAGAGGAAAAGTTGTTAATGGCAAGTAGTCTCACTCCATGAGGGATGGGGCTGTAACTTGTAGCATCTACAGCATCCAGCAGGATGGATTCCTGGTCTGGCTGCGGTCTGTGATTACTGTTTCAAAATAGCCAACTGTTGGGACAAAGTAAATCAATGTGAAGATAAAAATAGAGCAGTTAACTGAAAGCTTAGGTTTCTTGTGTGGAGGTGGTACTGACATGGATTTTACAATTAAAACAAAAAGTTAAAAAGTATCTGTCTATCTAAAAGATCATCTCTAGTGAGAAGACTTAGTGGCCTTCCTGCCTTGTATTCAGCCACTTCCTCTTTTGCCTTTGGTTTGTGAATTGTTGCCGTGATTGAGGGATGAGAACGCAATCTGGCTCTTCCCAGAACCTGTGTTGTGGAGATGCTTATGGACAAGACAGGCAACCAAATCAAGCTGCTCTCACTGCCTTTTTTAGTGACTCCTAGTGAGGAGGTGGCAGGGTAGTGTTGGGAGAATGGCTTTTGTTTGGTGTGTCTGTGCCAGGCATTTGCCCTGGCACACCTCAGGATCCTGTCAGGTTGGAGCTGACGCTCTCCTCATGGGAGACAGCAGGGAAACAGTGGGAGATCTCTGTAGTTATTGATCTCGATGGGTTTTTCTTTGCTGTTTTTTTCCCCATCTACTGTTTATTTGCTGGTATTGAGTTATCTTATCTGATTCTTAAACCTGGCAAATCTCCTCAGCAATTGTTGTGTGGGAAAGGTGGATTAAGTGTAAGCTGACATGCGAATGACTGGTAGAGTTTGCATGGTGTGATCTTTATATTCTGGGAACCTTTTCACTGCCTCATGGGGAAGATATTAATGAGTACTGCAAAAAACCCATGTGCCATGGTATGTTTTGGTAACACTTTTCAGGGTTTTTTTTGTAATTTCATGGCAGACCAGTGACAGCTGTAGACCAGTCTATCTGTCGTGGTTGCCTTTTGAATCCACTGTACCTGGAATTCACCTAAACATCCTCGCTGTGCTTCCACTTGTGAAGTTTGGCAGTGGCATGATCATCATGCAGTGATGCAGACATCAATACAGTCATTTGGTGCTGGCTTGACTTAAGTAATTGTCCTACAGCTGATGCACTTGAGGCACGTGGCAACTTAATTACACGAGCACTCTGACAGTGAAATGATTCATGTTAAATCCACTACAGTGTCCTTTAAGGGCATGGGAAAATTAAACCTGGAGGTGCTCAGCAAGGGGCATTTTGGGGAGAGAGCTTCCAGTGCCTAAAACCACAGGGCTTGCATTACATCCATTGTTCATATAATGACATGGCAGCTTTAATGCTACAGAATTGTCTTGGGATTTGGTTTCTTGACTTTTTAAGTGTGCAGTTCTGCGTCTTGTAGATTGGTCATTGACTTGAAACAGTGTAGCCTGTGCAAGTTACAAACGTTTTCTGGACCTATAACAGCTTTATTTTGTGTTGTTCATCTGACCCATCTTGTTTGATGATTGAGAGATTTTATGTGTCTTCTTTGTTTTGGTCTCCTGGAGCATCAGTGTTGCTGCTGGTAGTGGACTTGACTTTGTGCTCCTTTCCTTCTGCGTTTGGGAAGTGGCTGTCAAGTTTTAGGTCATGTGTTTAAACTTGAAGTGGGTGTTATTTAAAGCTTTTAAGGTCGGGGAGGGGGAGGTTCTCCCTCTCAGGGTTACTTTCTTACTTGAAAAGTCAAGGGATAGAATAAAGGGAAAGGAGTTGATTTCTTTTGTTTTGATTCAAGTGCTTGTTGAAATGGTCCTGAAGGCAAACACTGTGTCAGGGTGTGAGATCCTGAAAAGGAGATTTAGCAGTTCACATTCTTGAAGTTCAGAAAAAGTCAAAAACAAGAGTAATTTTTTTTCTTAGTTTTATATTAGTATCTTATGATTTTTAAAGCCATGACATCATTGCAATATTTTGTTGTAATTATGTGTTTTTCTGACTTTAATCCATCATTCTTTCCACTGCACGCAGTTTTCTTTATATTAATAAAACTTATGAAAGAAGCATTGAGATGCTAATTAGTGCTCTTTTGATTTTAAAATAGTTTCGGTTCCCAGGGTACAGAATATAAATGCATTTTTTAAAGTTAGATTTGGTGCATGTAAGACGCACATTTTCTATTCACTTTGTATGTGTGTTGATTTTTCCTCCTTCTTCCCAGACTTGCTGACAATCTTTGTGGATTGATGGTGGTCATAGGATAATAATAGTAGTAATAATAATAATAGTAATCATAATAATAATCCTAGTAACAATTATCATAATTGTTTTGCTCCTATTTATGGGTGAGAGTGTGGTTTTTTAAGTGTTCCTAGTAAAGGCTAGAATTAAAGCATTAAAACATGAATTTTTCTCTGCATTCTTAATAGGGCATCTCTTAGGGGAATTACATGTTTGAATAGTTTAAAAGTTCCCCTGTGAGAAAGGAGGGTGTGAGCTTAGGCTGGAACAAGATATTGTGCCTATCAGCTGGGACTCTCCAGGTGACTCTCCAAGTCTCTGGGAAATTAGTGAATTTTAACTAATGCAAAGCATGGTAGTTACTGAGTGGTAGGGGAATGCTTTAATAATCTTAGAAGATGGAAAGCCATAAGTCTTCAGGGGCAGTTTTCTGCTTTGTGTGGCAATGTTGGCTTGTCACCCACAGACACCACTGAGGTGTTCATCTGGGAACTGTGCAAATAAAGGGGGCCTGGGAGGCACAAGGCTGGGGAAGCCCAGGTCCCAAGGGCTCTTTCTTCCCGTCTCCCCTCCTCTTTTTCCCTTGCTTTTTGTCTTGTGGGTTGTCTGG
Source organism: Prinia subflava (assembly GCF_021018805.1). Lineage (NCBI taxonomy): Eukaryota > Metazoa > Chordata > Aves > Passeriformes > Cisticolidae > Prinia > Prinia subflava. Next base: position 17,238,566 of record NC_086260.1, read on the forward strand.
GATGTCTTCATTCATCTTTCAGAGGAGACAGTGATGTGTAGATTTATTTTCCCTGTGAAAATAAGCATCCTAGTACAACACTTGTTGCACTCAGCACCATATAAAACCCCAGACCCTCAGTCATGTTTTGTTGACTTGGTTTGGGAAAGATTCATGAGAGGAGAGGCAAAAACCTGCACACAGGCAGGTATTCCATGTTAATCTAACAAGCCTTGTTTCCTAGGATAACCAGGTAACAAAATAATATTAAAACCTGAAGTAAGAAGGGCTTTAATGAGGTTTGCAGTAGAACAACCATCTCTTCAGTAATGCCTCACTCTAGCACTGGGATTCCTGCTCTTTCAAGTGTCTTTTTTTTTTTTTTTTATAAGACAGAGCAGTCTTAAGTGACACAAGCTTTTTGCTGCACAGATTACTTGTGGTAAATAATGCACAAGTAAGAGTTTTCCCTTCACTTAAAGTTGTTGGCAGCCATATATATTTTGTTCTGGTTTTTTTCACCTGCTGGGATTTGGCACATGGACAGGTTGTGCATGCTTTTACCTACAGTGCAGGTGAGTTGTAGCTACAGAGGTAATCTTAGCAATTTGTTCAGATTATGTGGACATTTAAAATATGATTATTGTCCCTGGAGTCATCCTGAGCAGCAGTTTGCTGGTTTTCAAGGTCATTGTTTATATTGCTGTGGCACTTCATTTACACTGGTTTATTTGCTGTTACACTTGAGGACACTCTTGTTCACTACAGAAATGATCTCTTTCTTCAAACAGATGAGTTGGGAAGGAGATTAGTGGAATGTGATGTTATCTAAAAGTGATGCAGCTATTAAACCAGCTTTAAGATTCTCTGAGAGTACTGATCAGTGAGAGAAGAGATGCATCTTGGATTATTTTTTTCTCTAAGAGTAAATGATGCAGGGCTGAGCGACCTCCTCTCCCATTTTGGCTGATTGGAGTTGAGGGCTCTCAGCATATCTCAAGAGGTGCTCTGTCTTGCAGAATTGGGTCATTGCTTGAAAATAATGATGGTGGTGGGGAACCCTGCAAGGTTTTACTGTTTGTCACTTAATCCTTTTCAAGGATGTGAGGGACTGCAGCAGTGATCCTCAAGTAGATATCAAGTGGATTGGAGAAGATGAACTCTGTCTTGATGTATTTAGAGACTGTAGTCACTATTTCTTCTGGCAATGGGTGACAGAAAACCATAAATAGCACCTTCAGATTTGTCATTGTTTCCAGGAGAAACCAATCAAGTCAGGAAGTGAAGGCACTTCCCCTCTGATGCTGGGTGCACATTTATTACAAATGGCTCTGTGAGTCCTGTGGGTGTCTCACCTCTCTGTACTGGAGCAAGTGATGCTCTGGCATTTCTTATCTTTTTTGTGATCTCTTGACCTGGGAAAACACATACAAATGCACATTTTTAAAATTTTTTTATCATTTAGTATATTTTTTCTTTTTGTTGCCTGACTGAATGAAATCCATTTGGGATTCTCTGCCTCCTCTGGAGCTGTAGTAATGTGCACATTTGCAGCTCAGGCATGCACTTTGCTCTCTGCACGGGAGCTGTGGCCTCTGGTTTAAAAAAAGAAAGTTATTTGTCTTGAAATCATAACAAAAAATTTAAAAAAATTAATCTAAGGACTGTGAAACTCCATTATACTGTAAAGCCTTGTCTGAAACCACAGTGGGTTTTTGAGAGCATCTTTCTTGTCAAAGCATCTTTTGAAAGGAGGCCAACGCTGGCTTTAGTGCCCAATGCCTTTGAGTGAGGGCATGGTGCTGAAAAAGCTGTGGTGTTTCACAGCAGTGTGGAAAAATGCCAGTGAAGCCTGACAGGGGTAGGCACTACAGACAGAGGCTTGCCCTCACATATATAGAAATACTAGTATTTATTTTTTCCTAATGTCAAGTTCCAAACATGCCCCCATTAATGTGTTAAGCACTAGATTGTTCTAATTGTGTTTTCAATAAATTACAGGGCCTGTCATTAGATTCCTAAGGAAATGTCCAGGTAGGGAATGCCAAGCAGACAGGCAGGGGGGAAAAAAACACTGAGATGCTTCCTTGCAGTTGGGCCAGCAAAACTCACAGAGAGCACATCCCAAAAAAGAAATTATTGAAGGTGACAGTGATTCCTTCCAGGATTAACTCTGCTCATTGCTTTTTAAAGTGTTACCATGAGGGTTAAACTAATGGCCCTAAGAAATAATGCAAGCACAGGATCAGTCAGAAGTGTTACAGATATAGCACTAATTGGCCAATTGAACCGAGCTAATCAACTCCTTTTAAATTAATGTGACCATGGGCACGGGCATAGGGAAATCTTCCCCTCTTCCAGGGAAGCTTTTCTCCTCTTTTTGCAAAACAAAATCCGGTCAATTTAGCTGTGAGGCTTTTTAGTCCAGTGGCAAAGCAGAAGTCTTCTTTTTCATGTGATTATTTTATATCGTAAGTTATTTGTTAAACTTTTTAAATAGATTTTGGAGAGGGAGAAGGAGCTTAATTTTGAATTCCTCTTTTTCTTATGGCCGAGTCTTACATTTTGAACTTATTCCTTAGCAAATTCAAACATGTACTTTGTCACTCCCTTAATGAAAACCAATGTATTTAGGGAAGTGGTTTGCCAAAGCACATGGGTCCAGTTTCTTTTGATAATAAACCAGTTCTAGATAATTCCAGCCTCACTGCAAGTGTAGAGGGAGTGTGTCCAACAGCTGCTTTGGCTGGGTTTGATTTTTTTACTGGTTCATCTTATGTAAAAAAGAGATCATGACTGGAAACTGAAGAATCAGGGAAGGTTGTTTCTTCTTCTGGTCTTCATACAAAAAAAAAAAAGACAGCAGAATAATAGCTGGAAGGGGAAGGTGACAATAAAAGTCACAAATTTTTAAACTGAAGTTAATGTTTCTTGGTTTAACTCTATGTTCTTACTTAATGAATACCAGAATATTGTTTTCTTTCTTTCTGCCTTCTCTGTATATGCTTTTAAGGTAAGAATACTCATTATCCAAGTAAAATGAAAGTGCAGTTTCTATTTCTAATTGAAGTTCAGTTTCCATCTAAAAGCAGCATGACAAAAATTATAATTCTTAATATTTATCCAATAAGAAGTGCTGAAATTACCTTTTCATAGTAAATCTACGTTTTTATTTCAGCAGTCAGTTTTAATCTTTTACATTCATATTTTGTTTCCAAACAGTGGTTGCATCTTACAGGGAACTTATTTTAGGTTATTGAGAAATTGCAGTATTGCATAGTTTAGTATGCTTTTATTTAAAGCAATTCATATAAGTGCTTTCCTTTTGTACTGTGATGTAGATAATGACATCAAGATACACTTTGTTAGTCTTGATCATTCCTGCGAGCAAATGTGGGTGTAGATAATATTGCAGAAAAAAATAAGAACTTTCTATCAATTACTGAAGGCATCTTTATAGAAAAGTAGCAGCATTGATGCTTCTGAAGAGGTGTGGTTTTAGGAAGCTGGGTCACAGTGGTTGCAGTGGTCAGGCTAGATGAGTCCCCAAATGAAGCTGTGTTTTTTGGGTTTCAAAGGCTAATGGCTTATGATTTCTTCATTATCTGCCTTACCTTAATGCATCTGACAAACAACATGGCAAAATCCCCTCCCATGTGTAAAATTAACCCTTCTGAGGTTCTACCTTAGCCATGGGATTTGGAACAAAAATACCACTGCAGTGGCTCTTGGGCGTGGCTGGGAAGTTTCTTTGCATTGCTGGAAGGAGAGTGCCTTCAAGTCTAGCTGAAACTGGGATGAGCATCAAAATTGCCATGATGTGTCAGATCAGACACCTAGTCCTGTGTCTTACCCCAGAAATCTCTTGAAATGGGAAGAGGCAGTGAAGTGGAGCAGGGCACGCTCCGCGCCGACGCGGCCGCGCAGGAATCGGGGCTTGGAGCTGTTCTCTGTCACCCTGATCCCTTCTGAGTCCTCATCTGCCTGTGGTCATGGGTGTGCAGATCATTGTGTGCCCTGTGAAAAGGTGCTCAGCCTGTGTTTTCTGGTTCTGGTGGTAGGAGAAGCAAGGAATAACCTTTCCTTATAGTTTTTGATACTAGTTTTGATTTGGCATCGCTCTGGTGCTCTCCCGTAGTCGCACTGTCCAGCCCAAAGAAGGAAATCTCTTGTCAAAGAAGGAAATCTCTTGTCAAAGAAGGAAATCTCTTGTGTTGTACAGAAGATGCTGAAGACTGTCTGTAGCTTGTGTGTGCAGTGCTGGACAGGGGTGGGTCTTGGGCATTTCTTGTCTTTGCTATAAAACTGAATATACATCCATCCCTATTAGTATAGAAATATTTCAAGCCTCTGATGCTCTTTCTTACCTTTTTTTTTTTGTACATCTTCTAGTATTTCCAAGGCTGTTTGACACCAGCACTACAGGCTGTGTCAAGGGGCTCTGGATTTCTAGTATTGTAGTACAATGTTTATTGTTCTTCTCCATTCCTTGGGGCTCTTAATGAGCATGAAATTGATGTTCCTAGAGAATTAGCTGTAACAGTTTCAAAATTCTGAGTTGCAGTAGCTAATTTAGATCGCATTGTATAGGTGAGGTTATTTCTTTTTCTATGTCTTATTATCTTGCCTTTAATTTCATCTGCTATTATCCTTCTGCAGTTCTTAGCAAACAGCATTTATTTTTTATCTATTGAATGGTTCTGTGTTGTCTTAAAACTTTGCACTCATTTCATGTTTGTGTGCTTCCCTTGAGAAGCAGGACACAGTGCATTCATTGGTCCTCCTTGTATTGGGAATAACTGCTTTTTCTTTCTATCATTGTTTTAGGTCTTTAAAAACAGCCTTTTAAGTATGAGATGTTCTAGAAGCAGCTCCACAATATTTCAGGTCTCATTGGGTGAGAGCACCCTCTAACCTGAGGTGGTCACTGGACTTGGGTTTGGCCTTAATGCCCAGGTTGTATCATCTGCTTTCTGCAACTCTTACTTCTTGGCAAATTAGTTGATGAATTACCTTCATTTAATGAAGTTTTACCATTTAGTGATCTTTGACTGGATCTGCTGTGCAGCATATGGTGTGGAATGTAACACTGATACTTTCAACTTTTAAAAAATATTATTCTGAAGTTCCCAGGTTGTGAAGCTTTTGCAATACTGGTAATTCAGATGTGTATTCCCAGACACCAAGCCTACATGCTGTGCTGTGAGTAGATCAGTTTGGAAAAGGACAAAATGAACATCCCTGGTCTGGAGGAAGGAGGTCAAATCAGTCTCCTTGTGGTGGCTCCACGGTGCCTTGTGGCCACACTTGTGTGATGGGCACAGGAGAAAATGTGACTTACATTTAATCCCTATTGTATGGGAATATGCCACAATCCAAAGGATTTATATTCCACATGATTTACATTCATATAAGGTAATAAGTATGCTGGAGATTGTTGAACTAAGAAAAGTGATTTTATTTTGCTGTTAATGAGTGTTTTTCTGTCACCTTTAGAAAATCTATTCACTCTTTCTCTGTACCTCAGCGGTTTTCTGTTCATTTTGTGGCCATTCACTTCTTCTGGGTGTGGCCAGCCTTCATAGCAGAGAACAAGCTTTTAATCTTTTGTGTTTAGAAGACCCTTTTTGTAACCATAAAGGCTAACAAAGTACCTTACTGAGAATTAAAGTTAAGATGTTGCAGAGATGTTGACCTCAGCTTTGGAAAGCTTTTAGGGAGTGTTTTTCTAGGCCAGTTCTTCACTCAATTGATGTTCTTGCTTTGCATAGAGATCTGATAATTCATTTTTTTACATCCCTGTTGCTCCTGGAGCGATTGTGGCAGTGCTGGGCTGTGCAATTTCCAGTTGCTGCTGAGGGCAGCACTTAAGTGGAGATGGTGTAATTTGCATCCAGTGCTGCACTTGCCACTTAATGTTCTCTAGCAGCTCCATTTCTATAGGGAAAAAATCAAAACAGACTCGGGCTGTCAGCAGAGATGTGTTTTTTAAACACAACCAGGCAACCGGTTTTCTTTTCCATTTAATCAAGAGTATATTTAGAATTGAATGTCACATCAGAACATGTGATTATAATACATACAGGTATTTCTAGGGGTTTAGCTCTAAAGAGCTTCCATGGCCTACGCTTAGATGCTGAATATTGACACAAGAGAAGAAAATGCAGGAGACTTCATAAAGTAACTTTCAAAGGTAGTGTTTTTAGGACAAAGATATCCTTTGTTGTTTTGGGGTGTTTTTGTTTTTTTTTTTTTTTGTTTTTTTTTTTTTTGTTGTTTTTTTTTGTTTTTTTTTTTTGTTTTGTTTTTTTTTTTTTTTTTGAGGCTGTTTTTATTACATCCTGCTACAGAATTAAAATTCTGATTTAATGATCACAGCTAATGATTCCAAAGTTGAAGTGGAACTTGAATAGAAGAGTATTATCTCTCTCCTGTATGTATTAATGGAACAAGGTTACATGTGACAGCACGGTGCTGATTGGAAAAATATATACTGAACTTTGCAGGGAAAGAGCTGCAAAAATAATTCAGTGGTGGGGGGAGGAAGTATGAATTTGAAAACACTTTTTACGACAGTGTAAATGTTCCAGTGTTGTCAGGATCAAGCTTGGAAATTGTACTTCTAAAATAGAAAAATCTTTTTCAGTTGCACTCTGTCTTTTGAGCCCTTAGGCTCAAGTCTTGTTTTTCTCTCTGTATGAACAGACATGAAGAAAAAATCGTACAATGAGAACAGATTTTCTTGTAATTTTACCGTTCCTGATGTTTGGGTAATAAGAGCATCATGCCTTCCTGTGAGCTCTTTACTAAAACCTTGTGCTTTAACTCTTCTTAGCCCTTTAGGCCTGTAAATGTTCTTTGGATTTGAAATGTGTAGTTGAAAGCTGTTGTCTTTCTTTTCTTATTCTTTCTTTTTTTCCTTCCTCTCTTTTTAAGCTTTCAGTACTTTTCGAAGGGAGGAATGAGAAGGGAGCACATCAGTTAATGAGCAATAAAAAAAGGCAAGGCCATATTTTTGTGGCATTTCCTAGAGAGAGAATTCCATGATTTAGCACAGCTAAATAATAATAATAAATAAATACAGTGATTCTATTTAGAAGGAGAAGTTCCAGGGGAAAGCTCCATTTTGCCATCACAGTTTGTGTGTGCAAGGAGCAGTAGGTGACTCGAAAGGAGCTCTAGCAAAGCTAAACCCAAAGCTTTGGCAAAGCTTTTAAAACAGCATTTCAGTGGAAAGTGCAGGCACAGCTCACAGGCTCCAGTGAAAATAGGTGTCTGCTCAGCTCCCTGTCAGAAGGCTTGAAGATCATCTTTGGCTGAAGATGTTTCCAAGATCATATGCAGGGACTTATGATGATTATTTATGTTGATGTCTGAAGTCTCTTGGAATTAATCAATCCCAGAAGACCTACACTGGCATTACAGCCAGGCTAGTGTGTATGTTTGTCTCAGTTTTGTGGAGTTAAAGTGCCACATTTAAAGCCTTGTTACTCTGAGATGTTTTCTCAGCCTGTTATGAAACTTCACTTACTTCACTTGAAAGGCTCCGGTACTGCTCTAACACCTCAAGTGTATGCAGTGATCCAGGCTGTAAGGTGAGAAGGAACCATATTTCTGTGCTTTTAGCCTCTTGTTATTTCTGCTTGGACATAATGCTAAGAGATCTACTGGCAGTGGAACTGAAATAGTGGCTGGATTCTGCTCGGTCAGTAGTGATAGCTGGAGAGGGAATTTCTTTTCAGACACCAGAAGTTGTGCCAGGGCACCAGGCAGCCAGGAGCAGGTCCTGCTGACACAGTGGCAGTGTCCTCCAGCCAGCTCGTCTTTGTGAGATTTGTTGGATGTCACAGGTAGAATGAAAATTATGTCATGGTACCCAGATCTGTAATTTCACATGCAATAGTGTGTCCTGTAAATACCTGCTGGTTGAGCAGACTTCTTCTAAGACATTTGTGATGGAACTTGGAACGTTGATATTCCAGGGTTACCTTCAGATAAAAAGGGAAATTTTTGTATGTTATCCTTATAATGCACCTTCTCTAGATATGCATGCATTTCCATTAAAAACCCATTTGCTAATCTGAGCTGGAACCCTTTTAAAACAAAATGTGAATAAAATCCTGGAAAGCAGTGGGAGACCTCGGGACTCTACAGTGAAAGGATTGAACTCTGCCATCCATAGCCTCTTATGAATAAAGTTAGCCTTCTAAAGATAAAAGAAAATTCAATTACAAAGCAAGAAGGAGGGCGAAGGGGTGTAATTAAAACACATAATCCTAAAAACAACATGAACAGTGCTTTTTCATGTTATATTTAAAGCGGTCTGCTTTGTGTGTGCAGTTGCTATTTGCTTAAGATTATTGATTTAGTTTCCTGGGGGAAACACTTTTGAGAGGATGTGAAAAGGATGACGTCTGTTGGTGTGATTTCACACGAGCATTCTACTTAAGGCAATTTCTGGAGAGTTTTCCTTCACTGCTTGCTAATCTTTCTTTGAGAAAAAAAAAATAGAAAAGGGCTGAAATGAAATCTGCTTCTCCTTTTTTCTCATGCTGCCAGCAGTTGTCCTGTCAGCCCGAGTGCTTCAGGCAGCAGGAGGAACCAGAGCAGCACGGGAGCAGCTCGTCCCCCCCCTCACATCCCATCCAGCACTTGATTCCCAAAGTTCAGCAGTTTGCACCTGGATTTTCAGGGCGTTTTCAGATCCACTCAGTCTTTGGTAGGATGTACAGCCTGAAGTCCCGTTAGTCTGGGAACTGGAGAAGCCTCACTGGAGTTTTGTGCTAATGGGGTATTGTAGTAAATACACATCTGCTCTGCCACAGTGTCTGTGCTAATTAGGAGCTCAGTCTTATGCTAATGGCAGGAGCTGGGTTAGACCACCTACCTTCTTGGTATGAGGAGTTAAAGCATTTCTTTATCAGGAGTGGCTTTTAGATAGAAATATTCTGATTCCATCCACAGCAGGGTGAGGTGCTTGCACACACTGACCTGCTCTGCAGCTGGGTCAGAAGGGAGAACCTGTAGGTGTTCATGAGTAATTGAGTTTGACAGGCTGTCCATCTCCAGACCTCATTCCTTCAGGAGCTGCAGCTGGTTTGATTGCACAAACAGGGATGATGTCTGATTTGATGGAGAGGAAGAAGCTGTGAGGAAGGAAAGGTGGGAGGCAAAAGAAAAATGAAAATGAGTATAGAGATCAGGGTTGAACATGAACTTGACAGTCAAGAGGTTTCAGAATATCTTTTGAATGCTCCTCTGTTCTGCTCTTAATACCATTCAGAAACTCATCTCTTTCCCAGTACTCTAGAGTTAAGTATTACCGTTTCCTTGCGTTATTTAATACTTTAGGCTGATAGCTTGATAAAATTTTAGTGGCATTATTTCATAAATTATTTTCTGCAAAAAGATTTCTCTGTTAAGGAAAAACTTTGAATTATTGTAAAGAAAGTATGCATTTCTTATAGGAGTTGATGTGCATGTCTTGTTCTCTGCTTAAATATTGTCTGCAACCTTAAAGAAACATTGCTTGAGTAAAGTTAATGTAAGAAAAAAAATATATAAGTTTTGTTATGAGGTTTCATAGTCAAAAAACATTCTTGTCTCTATTAATCTTTTACCTGGAATACTGTATGTCCTGTTTGTCTGCTTTTGTAAAAATAGCTTGTGCCATCAATTCCATTCCTTTGATAAAACTAATAATTAGAAGATATGCAATCAGAAACTAAAAGCAGCTATGCTTTTCAGCTGGAGAGAGCAAGTGTGTAATCACTGCTCAGAGAACAGGTTCCCGAATTCAGGCTGCCACCAGTGCATTTGCATTTTGAATCTATTAAAAAAATCAATCCTTTCAGAAAAAGTCAGTGGAAAACCTGTTTCTGGAAGAGATGAGCTTGCTTGTTTTCTCCTGATCTGCTGGGAGATAGAAATGGAGGAACCCAAACATGTTCATAGTGTTTTGCATGAATTGAAACACTGTGTGTGATTGTGGTCCTTCCCTCAGGACGTGTTTCCTGGCAGCTGTGTCTGACTGAGAAGTTCTGGGCTTCAGTCTGAAACTGGCCTTTGCCAAACGTGTCTTGCATTAAAAGTTTCACAACAGCTTTTAAATGCCTTTAAGTGGCTGTAGTCCTTTGAGGAGCCTCATCTCTGATGGGTTTGGTAATTAGCTGCTGGCAGTGGGTTGGTGTTGCTGGGCAGTGGGGATGTTCTTGATGGTGTCTAAACCCACTTTTGGGATGGATTGAATTAATGATGCAACTGCAGTGGAGATGTTTGGGTCTTGGAGATTGTAACAGTGACTTTCAAGTATTTCGTGAAGTATCTTGGGGAGAAGTTTGAGTATCAGTAGGAAACCACATCAAGAGAAAGGTGGAGATCTCTGAAAATAAAATGTATAACAAACTTTTTTGCTTTTAGCTGGTCTCATGTAATCTGAATGTTGAAAGTCTTTGTGGATTGTTTTAAGGGCTCCTATAGCATACTGTCATGTTGAGCAAATATATTCTAGGTGTTTCCCCACACAAAGAGTTACAGGACTCAGTGGTTTTCACCTGCTGTAGGTGCCAAAGAGGTGCAGAGAATGATTTACAGAACAGATTAAATACAGGGTAATTGTGCATGCCCACAGGTGGCTCTCTTCCCCAACAACAGCCATTTGCCTTTTTTACCATTGCCACTTTTATATGAGTCGGGTATTTTTTGATTTATTATTTTTGATAAATAAGTCACCCACACTCTGTCACACCTTTCACACGTTTGTATCTTCCCAGTTTTGATGGGCAATTGTTAATTCTGAAGTCTGATTGTTGTTGTCACTGCAGTGCTGGGGATGCACTTCTGCCAACACTCACTTTCAGCAGTGGTTTTGTTTTGATGTCGTGTCCCTCACAAGCCATGTACAAGGAGATGCACGAGGCATTCCCCTGTGTTTGCAGGCTGTAGATGCTCTTGCAGATGAGGACTGCCTTTGCTGGCTTGGTCATAAAATACCTTCTCTGCCAACAGGCTGAATCATTTCCATGCTACAAATACAAAGTTACGAGAGCTCCCAAATTTGTGAGATATTTTTCTTTCACTGTTGGCTAAAGTTTGCTTCAGGGAAGCAAGTGGAAGTTAATAGAAAGTGAACCTAGGGTTAGTTCATCCCCTGGAAAAACTTGAGGAAGGATGATTTGGAAAATTTAAAAGAAAAAAAATATAAACTGCAAAGGCATAGCTTTAATTTGCTGCAGATATGCTAATGCAGAGTTGATCTTTGTGACTTGTGTCTTTCAATAACCAATCAACTGTAAACCAAGAACTTGTAGCAAGATTGTTTTAACTTGAACTTTATTTTAACTTCTCTGTATTGTTATTCCCTTATATTGGTCAACAACACTTTATATGTGGCTGCTGATTAGCTTGATTTTATCACAATAATTAGTTTGATAAATTGTTGTAAGCCTAAAAAGATAGTTTTGACAGTCCTCTGTAGGAAGCTATACTGATAAATAATGTTTGCTGATAATTTTTCATTATGTATTTAACTGTTATTTGCAAAGTAAACTGAACTTAGACTAAAGCTCTTCCCATCGATGTGGACACTACAGTCATGCTAGATAGATTAACATTGGAAAACGAAGCCTTTGCTAATTTATCTCTTTCTCTCTTACCACACTCCCCCCTGCAGAATGAGAAAGCCTTTGCAGACTTTATATAAATAAAAAGGCTGAAACCATTTGTGCTGTCATGAAAATAGTGCAAAGTTTTGCAGTAACCTTAGTTCAGAGTTGCAGATAAGAGGCATAATGTGCCTTCTGTATTTTTGTGGGTTGCCTATCTGTTTTTAGGAACTGAAATAGAATATTGTGTTAGAATAAGAAACAAGATTGTATCTGCCTAAATACGAGAAACCCTTAAAAATTACACTAAGTGACATGAAAACAGAGAGTTCATGTCTGCTTGTTCATGCTATCAGTGTGATTTTGGGCACAAGATGAAGAGTGTTACATTGAATACTGTGGTGGAGGAGAGTTTGAGTCTTGACCAGGGTAAGGGAGGTACCAGTGCATGGAAGGGCTGGAGTTAGCAGTATGTCCCAGAAATAACAGGTTTCCAGAGTGAGACAGCCTGGAATGGAGTGGCCTTGGTTTAATGTGCATGTAATACACTAAATTAAATGTTCCATTTTTGATACCTGCCTGTTCTTTGTTGCTTGAACACCTTCCATAACAGTCTTTTGATCTTAACAATCTCTCTCTTTGAGAGACCAGGAAAGAAAAAACATTTTAAAAAATGCCTGGTTTTGGCTGTTGCAGCTTTTCAGCCATTACTCTGTGTATGTAACTGCAACAAACCATTTGTCTCTTCCAGTTAGAGCAGAAAGGAGTTGTTTTTCCTGTGGGCTGAGCCCATTTCTGGCCAGGATCAGGGATGCAGGGAGCACATGGGTGTTGTCACTGCCCTGTGGTACCTGCCTTGCTTTGTGTTATTGTACTGTCTTGGTTTGGAAAGACAGGTATCTGTCAGGGAAAACCAGAGTTTCCCTTGGAATGGAGAATGTAAAACCACCTCCCTCCAAATTATTACAATTTTGCAATTAGGAGCTTTCAGGCAAAAATATGGGAATAGGAGTAACAGTTCTTTATTAGGAATATTGAAAAATACAAATGCAGTAATACAAAAAACAAGCAAGCAAACAAACAAAAGTCCTAGAAAACCCTGGAACAGAGTCAGGAATACAACCTGACACCCTGTTGGGCAGGGTGTTGGAAGCAGTCCAAATAAATCCTCCTGGAGTGACAGATGTGCTTCTGTTGGAGTAGACATGATCCTGTAGTGGTTTTGAGATAAGTCTGGTCCTCTGGGAATCCAGTGGAAAAGAGGATGTCTGGGGTCCCTGTGTCCCCATTTTTGTCTGGGTAGGGAATGGTTGGCTCCTCCCCACTGTGTAGTGCATCTCACAATGGGATGATGTAATGTGTCATGGCACTGGTGAGCCTTAGTGGCCCATTAACAGAAGATATCCCCCGGAGAATGGACAGTGGTGAATGAGATAAGAAACACTGCCCCACCTGGTTTTAATTGCTGGTCTGTTATCAGAAGGCATTTGCCCTCCCACCCCTGGAGTTACAAGAGATAAAGAGAAAATAAAACAGAAATCATCTCCCAACTGCTTTCTACAGATGAAATAGAATACACTTTTTTTTTTTCTTTTTTTGTTTTTTTTTTTTTTTTTGTTACGTATCCCAAGACATGTACAGACACCATCAGTGGCTTCTGACCTGCCAGCCTGAGGCTGCCTCACATGCAGGGCTTCCTCTGCCTCTCAGAAGTGCTTTGGTACCAGGTTCCCTCCCACACCTTACTGTGCTCAGCCCAGCTCACACAGCAGCAGGGAGCGCTCCCAGCCTGCTGAGTGCCCAAGTGAGATCTTACACTGATCAAACTGGGAGCAGCTCTAGGTGAGCTTTAGTGTCTTGCAAACCCCCTGAGCCATCCAGCTCTCTCCACATGAGTGTGTTAGGTGGACTTTTCAGCTGCTTGACCATGACTGATTAAGAGTGTGGGGAAACTTGTGTGCTGTTCAAAATTTCTGTCTCCCCTTTACTTGACTTCAGTTTCTCCTTAACTATGAATTTTCCTTTGATGATGTCTGGTTCTCGTCCTAAATTTACATCATCTGTTTCTTGGATGTTGTCATTTTATTGTGTATATAAAGCCGAAAGGTATTTCACTGAACAGGGGAAAAGCTAGATATTGGGTCTTGTTTATTCTGATATCTAATGCAAAGCTGTTGATAAATATGTTTTAATAGTTTAGACAACTTAATTTTAAGGTTTATAACTTAATACTTTTGAATAACTGAGGGGGCAGTCAGAGTTGCTATTGGAATAAGTGCTCCCTGGAGCTTATAGAGAAAAATTGGATAGAAATTTTGAATAAGAAAGGTGTGATGTGAATAACTATAGTGGATTTCTGGGAAGTGCTGACATGTTCCACATGTTTTGAGCTGTGCTGAAATGTGGTTGTTTGGACCAACCCGAGATCTGCAATTTCTCCAAGCTGTGACTAAATTTTGCTTTCCTGTGTGACATCACATATCGTGATGTCATTCTGCTGGGACTTCTGCATGGTCTCATTCACTCATGGCACTGACCTGTCTGGTTTAGCCTTGGCTGGGGTGGGTCTGCTCTGTAGATGCAGATACTTTCAAAATTACTTTAATCTTTATTAGCTTTCCCTTTTTAAAAATCATGCTAAATACTCTCTCTTTGGAAGAATGCCTTTTTTCTTTTTTACTAAACAGTTGGAGGTGCAAAGCACGGTGATGTTTGTACAGCAGGTATTATCACACAAGTCCCACATGCCCTGGCACACCTGAGCTGAATTCTCCAGCTCTGTTTGTGTTACAAGAAGCTGTTGTGAAGTTCAAGTGCAACACAAACCAGGGGGAGGCACCTGCCCCCTCCTGGGACACCTGATAGTTTAGAATAGGAGTCTGAATCTCTGGGAAGCAGAAATTTGATGTGAAGGCTTGGGTGGTACCTGGGGCATTACCCAGCTCTGGCAGCAGATGATTCCTGTGCAGTTGCAGGGTCAGGAGTCAAGCAGGGCTCTCAGAAAGCTGCCAGGTGTTTTTTGCTGTCTGAGAACAACACTCCTGTATTAAGTCTTTAGCTTGGTGCATCAGAGAACAAAAAGCACATGCTGGTAAAGTAGGAGGTTATTTTCTGCTTTAGTGTTTAATACAGGAGATCTGGAGTGTGAGCCTGGAATCCCATATTGCTAAAACACTGAAGTGGCAATGAAGACTAAACCAAATGTCTCATTTCCTCTTAACAGCTCCCCAAGAGCACTTGATTTCAGTAGTTTTTCTTTAGATACTGATAGTGGATTAATTTGGTTACATTATAAATTAATAAGCCCTCATGGCATTTAACTTAACTCCCACTTTATTTATTCCTTTTGTAATTATTGTCTTTAACATCAGTGCTGCCATAAACTGGAAGCTAACTTTGAGTGTCCTCTGCCCACAACTTCTTCATAGCACAGTATTATAGGCTGTGCTACAGTGATGACTAAGAATCACTATAACAGAATTGTTTTGGGGTTTTTTTGGTAGGCATCTGTTTAAGATCAGGATGTTTCTAAAGACACTGTCATTTATGTCCCTTTTGGGTAGTTAAAAATTCTTGGTACTAGATGTCAGTGATGTGATCTCTCTCTGAACTGTCTATAAATGCATCAGCTATGAACAAATGAACTTGGGGTTTTGCATTAAATGAAAAGGTGCTAAGAGCAGAGGCAGAGAGCCAGTGTGGGTTCACTCGAACCCAGAGCACACCCAGTGTCCCACAGCACTGCTGAGCTAACCCACCTTGTCTGTGTTCAGTGCAACTGAAACCAGAACCCACGGCACTTTTAGCAAATTTGATTAAAAGATTGAAAAGACTGTGTGTGGCCTGAGCAGCTGTGTGGCAGTGCTGGGTGTCACCTCCTGACTGCTCTTGTTGGCTCATGGGTCAGTTCAGTGGTGCTGCAGAGATGGCATTGCCACCACTGCTGGGCTTTATTTGTGTTTGTGGTGGCAATAAGGAGCTGGCTCTGGAGCAGAGAGTGCAGGAAGCTTTAGAGCAGCTCTGAATTTTATCTTCGACTCCCGAGCAGCATTTGGCTTTAGAATCTTTAATCCCCAGCTGCCTCCTATGAAGGCTGTGGCCTTTGGGAGAACTTTTCTGATCAGCCTTACAGCAGTGGAAACAGCCAGCCTGAGGAAAAAGCCTGCCATAAATTCCATATTTCCTGATTTTTCTCACTGTGTTTTCCCTTCATGGGTGGGAGGATTGCATCTCTCTGTACTTAGATGTAGCACTTTCAAATCCTTCTAATTTCTATTCTTTTGTCGTCTCTGGCTTTGAAGAAAGCCAAGACTAGGTAGACAAGCTGCCTGGTGCCCTGGGGTTCATTGCCTTGCTTTTAGAGAAGAGTGCCAGGGCTGCAGGGCACGGCAGGAAGGTTGGAATGTCACATTCCCTTCTCCAGAGCTCAGCAGCAGGCAGCTGTCCTCCTGCTGCACTCTAGAGGCAGCAGGGGAACGTGATGTGCTGGGCAGTAGAGACCTCTGAACTTAGAATTTGCTGCTCTTTAGATCTGTTCTACCTGCGTTACTCTAAGCTCAGGGGAAATCATCTTTATTCACCAGTCCAAAACAGATAAACCACAGGCAAATTGAGTAAGCCTCAATTAAAATTAAAGAGCAATTGCCCAAGAAGAACTGTGAAGTAAAACCCACAAAATGACATTATATTATCTTGAGCAAGGAGTGAAATGAGCAGGCTGAAGGGTGGATTTTCTAAGGTTTAACAACTGGTGCTGTTTGTCCCAGGAGCCAGGGGCAGAGCACTGCTGGCTGTGTCTGTGCCATGGCTGTGCCAAATGGTTTTTCTGCTTAGCCAAAGCAGAAGGCTCACAGATGATGCTCAAAGGCTGATGGCATTCCCCACTCTTGTGATAGATCTGACATCATCACTGTAACATAATCAGTGGTTTTCAGGTAAAAGCAAGGAGCTATTTCCTCTTCTAAGCTATGAGTTCCACAGATCTGGTCCAGCTGACTGCATTGTGCAGGATAGGTGTCTGAGGCTTTTGGTAGTTGTAGATAAAAGTATGATTTCCCATTCTGTTCAGTGAGAGCTAAGGAAGATATATCCATTCACCTAAATCATTAATAAGTAACACTGAATTATCTTGACAATGGATTTTTTTTTCACCTGAAGAAAGCTGGAGTACAGGTGCTGTGTTCTTGACAGTGACTGATGGATGCAGCCCAGACTCTAAACTGTAAGCTGGCTTTCATATTGATTAAAATGTATTTGTGTGCCTTAAAATTTTGATCTGGTGAGCACAGATGAATTTTCACATATAAGTAAATGAAACATCTATAAATATATAAATGAAACAACTGTTTTCACTATGCTTGGGGTTCAGTTTGTATTCCTGATCTATAGTAAATGAAGTTGAACCTTTAAAAGCAGCTGCTAAAGTAAAGATTTTCATTTGACATGAGGAGCTGAATCATGTTTCTCCTCTTACCAGGTTTTTTTCCCTTGGAACTAGCACAGTTGCTGTTGGGTGTAAGTTCACTTGAATTTCAGAGGTACCAGACTCTGCTATAAACACAGCTGCTATTGAGTAAAATAGGTTCAGACTTCTCTAAAGTATACAAGTTCAGCGTTAGTGCAATAATAGATGCTTATTTCATTTACTGTCAGTCTGCCTGTAGACTTCCTTGGCAGACTAAAACATGAAGTTCCCCATGTGCTTTGCTTTCCATTAACTGATAAAGGATGCACATGGAGGGTGATGCTGCAGCTTCCCTGGGAAAACCTGCATCTCCTGGTCACCCAAAGGGTTGGATAGAGGGGCTCCTTCCCCAGATTTAGTGTGGAAGAATCCATGCAAGGATGTGCAAACCATGGTACTTATGCTGGTTAGGTTAGTTTATATAACATGCCCAAGTGTTGGGCACAGTTGTGTGTACTTCAAATATCAGCACAGATAAAGTCATCTCAGTTCAGAGCAGGAAACTGGTCAGGAGCAATTAATCAAGTACTGGTGAATGCTGATGGCCGTGGTCCCTCCAAGTCCTTGGCAGTACTGCTGGGGTCAGGGAAGCAGAGGTAACAGCCATCCACATGGAAATCCTGATTTTATTTTGTTGGTCGCTGTATGCTTGTGTTTCCTGTGGCTCTTTTTCTAACTGAGAGAAGGTGGGGATTTTTTAAAATTATTTTTTAGCTTATGGAGGACAGCTTATTTAATACATAGTGAAATGGCATAGTGATACAACTTAGCTGATAAATGAGAATCTCTGCATGACTGTGCTTATTTCAGGCAGTTTGGGCATAATGGTTCTCTCATCAGAATCAGCTTTAAGGAGACTGATCTCATAGAGGTGTCTCAGTTCTGCAAGTTCTTGGGTTAAAAAAGTGAAAGTGCATCATGGAATTTTGTCCTTAGGGTAACTAAAATATGATTTAAATAAAACAGGTCAACTTTGTGTGTGCAACCATCCAATGACTGAATATGTAGAACTTGTTAAATATCAACAATTAACTTGTATAACAAGGCTGAATTCCCTTGTTGTGGTTGTGAATAGGTGTTTTTGAGGACTATGGTGTGTAGATCTCCTAGAGCAGCAGGAGCACTGCTCTTCTGTTCACAGCACAGAACCTCTGGAGTGTGTGGGTGGTGCTCTGGTGGGTGGAAAGCATTGAGAGGAAACAGGGTAGAAGGGGAAAAGGGGTTTCAAGGCTTCCCAAACATTATTTGTGACTGATGCTCAAAGAAATCAATTGCTGCTGTAAATGCAGTTAACCTGAAAGTATGATCCAGACTCCTGTTTTGTGTTTCAAAACTCACTGAAAGCTGCTGTGTAGCTCTGAAGTTGAGCTGCATTGATCAGCCAAGTCCTAGATGACAGCAGCTGTCTTCCTGTGGCTTCTCCTGGCACGATGCCTGGGGAGATTTCCAAGATGTGAGAGGCACAGAGCAGTGCCAGCCCTGCTCCACGGCTGCAGGACAGGCTCGTGCCTCTGCTGCGCATCCCTTCTCAGCAAGAACACAGTCACTGACCTGTGTGCTGAGTGCTGCCAGGGCTGATGCTGCCAGTTGATGCCTGCTGGAGAACTTGGGGCAGTTCAGGTGAATCTAGAAAGGGAACATTTTCTTGCCTGAGCTCTGTGGTTTCTGGTCTGTGCTTGGGTATTTCCCAGGCTCCATCAGAACGGAGCCGCGGCTCTGTCGTCCTGTGGAGTCAAAGCACAGTGTGACAGCCAGGGTGATGGGGCACTGACAGCATGATAAATCACTGAACAGTGGGAGTTTCATTCATCCCTGCTGCTAGAATTGAATACTCTACCTGATCAGGAAGATGAGGGGGGTAGTAGTTGTTTATAAATCTTGTAAATAAAGGTTTAGCCTAGACGTGGTCTCCTCTTTGGCTTTGCTGTGTGAGTTCGTTCCAGTGGAAAGTTTATTGTGGGGTAGGGATGAATGAGTGGGGGTGGAACTACCTTCTTCAGGGCAGTGCAGCCTTATTTTGTGTTAGTTATGAGTGGAACTGCAGCCAAGTTATAAAGAGTGTTCACAAGTCTTTTAAAAATGTGTAAGTGGTGAAATCTGGAAACAAACATTTTGAGCTGCATTTCCTTGTTCCATGCTGAGGCTGAGCCCAGAGGAGCTGTTATTCTCAGGAAAAGCCTGACCTCTTCTTTCAGGTTCCTCCTCTTTCTTTAACATCAAAGGTTCTCATAGCACATGTTGAGGCAAGAAGTTATTTGGACCTTTACTGTTGGTGCTTTGATTTTTGCTCTCTTCATTGTTGCTCCCTTGTTTGTGAAAGCGTGGTGCTTGAGGAAGATTTTTGTGGTGCAGACCCTGGGTCAGTGTGATTTCCACCATTTCTTCACTGAATCCAGGTGTGGAGGTGAACAAAGCCATTGCACAAGGGCCCTGCTTGTGTCAGGGTGGTTGGAATCAGAAGCTTGAGACAGCTCTGCATTTTCACTTCCCTTAAGTCACCAAAAATCTAAACTGTCTGTGAGTGCTGGACTAAAATAAAATTTAGGAGAGGAAAAAGCACTAAAAAATTTACATTTGTTCTATTTTTCTATCTCATGCTGAATTCTAAGAGGCAGAGTCTCTTCCCCCTTTCTCCCCTTCAGAAGTTGTCCTTTTTGAGCCCTGGAAGCAGGAATGGCACTGAGCTCATCCTCAGCCTCCTGGATTGCCCTAAGCCAGCATCAAGCCATGATGCATACAACAAATTTAGGCTAGAAACAGGCAGTAGGCTTTTTTCTTCTCAGTAACTGAGTTTTGTCACAGTAACTGACATTCTAATGAACCAACTTGTAATTAATGTCAATGAATTTAGCTTGGTTGTTATTTAAATAATGCAGTCATCTTGGTAGCAGCATTTGTGGGTTTTTGTACCGTCATGTAGAGAAGACAGTGTGGAAAGTAGAAGAGTAAAAATCATTGAAAGCTAGCGATTTTGGAGGCTGCGAGAAATACTTATGGTGTTTATTGTAGTAATGAATGCTGTAGAGTTCATGGATGCAGAAAATGAATAAGCTCTTTGGGACATTGTTCTCAGAGTCTTTTCTCACATCACAGAGGATGATGCGATGGATTTGTTTGGCTGAAGGGAAGAAAAGCTTCTAATCGTGAAAGAAACTGCTTAGATGGACCTGGGGTGGCTGCTGTGTGAGGAAGAGCAAGTTTTTAGTTAGCTCTTTGTTTTGGCAAAGAGTTTGACAGAATGAGACCTGGATAGACAACTTTTATCTTAATTTGATTTTTTTTCCTGTGTTCTTTAAATCTAGGAAATAATCACTGTAACCCTGAAATATAAATAAATTGGACTGGTAGGGCATGAATTTTAAATGTAGAAGAGATTTGCTACTGTGGTATAGGTCAGTAAAATAAATTACAGAGTCTTTTGCTGAAGTGTTGGTGGGCTTGGTCCCCAACTTCACGGAAATCTCTGGGCTAACTGGTTAATGTTTAAAGAAGGGAATTTTGTTTCTGAAGTAACTGGCTGTTTTCTGGGTGTTTACTCTTCCTTTCCCCCTTAGTTCCTCTGTTCCTGAGGGCAAAACTGCAGTGATTGCTTTTACTGGGCCCCTCTTTTCCCTCTTCTTTCCCTTGCTCCCCCCTCCCCAGCTGTGCATGTACCAGGACGAAGAGCCTAACACCCTTTCCTTCTTGAGGCTTCTCTTATCAGATTTAAGTTTTTCAGGCATGATACTTCTTTAAATAATTATGATCTAATGTGTCTGTGGTCAGGGAATTGAGTGGTGCTAAAAGTGATCTTGTTGTCTGGAGAATATTTTGCTGTTTGCTCTTTATAATCCAGGCAGCACTAAGGATGGAAAAGTGCTGTTTGCAAGGCAGTAGTGAATCTCCACAATCAAAAATGCTAAAAAAGTAACTGGTACCGCTGAGTGAACACATGTGTAAGATAATGTTTAAAAGCCCATGGAAAGAAAATGTGTTTGAAATCTGCCTTGCTCAAGGTTTCAGAGTAAGGTTTGAATCAGAAAAGCTCCTGATCTCCCTTCCCTGCTACGTTTGCAGCATCGGAAGTGCCAAGGTACAGTTTCCAAAAGTTCTGACTTCAGCACTGCAAGGCTGGAAGAGCATTGTCTTTCTAAGTAAAAGTTTTCTAAATTTTCTAAGTAAAGTCTTTCCTGAGTGATCCCAGCTCCAGAGCTGCCAGGTGTTCATTTAACCTTCCAGTTTGTCATTACATCTTTTTGACCTGCTTGGTAAAAGCTGCCTCTTTACAGAGTCTCCCACAAGTTGTTCCTCTTTTTTCCCTTGGAAGCCCTTGCTTCCCTACAAAGGCTGATTTGCTGTGATCTGTCTCCCTTACCTCACAGCACTTTTTCTCTCCTTCCTATTCTGATAGCTCCTATTTTAGAGAGCTGCAAGTTGTAACCTTATTTTGCTTGGTTGGGTGAGGAGCCTCGATGCATTTCACTGCCACTGCAACCTTACAGATGCTCATCAGCATCTTCACCTTTGCCTTCTTTCCTTGAGCACTTAGACTTTAAAAATAACCTGTCCTTCTATGGCAAAACCTTTATCCTTCACTCCAAGAATTAAAATTAATGTGATTTGCACACATCTGAAGTGAAAGGTGCCATTTTTCTGTGGAAAAGAAGTAGCTTGCACAGATCACCTATGGCACAAAGGTATGAAATAAGTTTTGTAAAATTAAAATTCAGGTGGGGGGTTATGCAGATTGCCTCATTTGAATATTTAAATGTTCTGTAGCTTTTTGATGACTGCTTTATCATTGTTTTCCATATATATGCAATGATGCTCATTTACAGCCTTCCCCAATCAGTTATACAGCAAATACCACTGCTATAAATAAAATGTCATTTGCAGGAGACAGGGTTTTGGAAGTTAAACGAGGAAGAAATATTAGCTGTGATCAGTTGGTCAGGATTTTCTCTACAGGATTATTAAAAGGAGTGGTTGAAATGTAGATTTTCCATTCCCTTCTGATATTAGCCAAGGAATACCTCAGGATTCTGGATAGTGTTTCAGAAAGATTGTCCAAGAGAGGAAAAAAAAAAAAAGTCTGGGGATGTTATCTGGTGTTGCAGCTTAGTCAGTGTAGTATTTGGCAATGAGAAAGCAGCAGTGCTGCTTGTCACCATCCCTGGCCATGCAGCCTCGCCCTCCTCTCTGCCATGGCTGCTGTCTTAATCCTGCAGTCAGCTGTTTCTTCTCTCCAGCAGGAAACTAATAGCTGTTGGGTTTTTTTTTCCTTGTTTCTTACTTGGTCAGATCAGGCTTTGGCTTATTTGGTGCTTCTGCACTGTCTGCTAAATAATTCAGATATTTCTGTCTAGTTATTCAGTATCACTGGCTTTGCTTTTAGCACTTGAGCAGTGATGGTAAACTCGTATTTGTCACCATCAGTGCAAATACACTTATTTTTGCAGTCACACTCTGGAGCCCCAGCAGCATCTGCCAGATGCTCACACAGGCACACCTCGGGCTGCTCCTGCTCCTGCCACGGGCTTTCCTGCAGCTGCAGGGAAATGTCTCTTCCTCTGCAGGTTTATCATGGCTCACGTGGGAGCGACAGATCCTGCGCTGGGCTGCTGAATTTTGTCGAATCAGTCCTGAAGTGACTGAGATTAGATTAGTTCAGGTGATTATACTCAAGACTCCCTCATCAGCCACTCTATCTTTGGAAGATACCGAGCAGCTCAGGTCAGATTGCATCTCACAGTAACACAGGAGGTGTTCAAGAGAGCACAGGAGACCTGTGAAACAAGCTGGGGGTCTGAGTAAAGGCCTGTTGAACCCAGGCTGCAGAGGGCTTTTTCTGATGGAACAACTGATGGAACTTAGGATGAGGTGCTCTCAGCACTCATTTTTATCTCTACATATACATTGTCGGAAGTTGAATTTTGCCTCATCTAGGGTTTCTGACTTGAGGTGATAATTTTCACTCAGTGGTTGAGATGGCAAGTGATTCTATTTAATAAAAATGGAATTAGAAGTTCTCATATTCACATTTGGAGACTCGAGCAGAGGGACACAGGCTTTGAGATACATTCCCCAGTGGCCCCCATGCATGGTAGAATCGTGGTTTTGTTTTTGGCCTCCCCTCAGTTTTAGGGTGATAATTGACAGTCACGTTTTGGCTTTTAAACTGGGGAGTGCCTGTGAGTAGGAAATCATTGTAGTCCTGGCAAGGATTCACGTTTGAGTGGTGTAAAGGTGACGTGCATTGCATTGAGCTGGTCTGCTGGGGAGGAGGAGAGGAGAACATAACCTTACAGAAGAAGTGGAACCTGCTGCTGTTTAGTTTTCTGTGCTGCTGGTGTTTCTGTGCAGAGCTGGGGGAGGACTTTGGGAAGGGGGGTCAGGTCCAGGTCACAGGAGCTGTGAGGAAGAGGAGGAAGGGGTGTCCTCACCCGCTGTCCCTTGTCCCCAGGCTGGCAGAGCAGGGCTCTGTCTCCCTCCTCCTGCAGATGCTGTGCTGGTGCTGGCACCTGCTGCCTGCAGAGATATTTGGGAGTGTTCCAGGACTGCTCTGGTAATCAGACTTGCCTTGCACTGTGCTGAAACAGTGAAATTTAGCTGTGACAATAAAAACCTGAGGCACACAAGTGCTGAAGCGATGCTGGACTCTGAAACATGGGTTTGTGAAGAAAATGACTGGGCAGGCCCCCAGACCTGACTCTTCAAAGTTTGTAGTCTCATTCCTTCAGGTGTCATCTGAAATGAAGAACTCAGCATTTCTGAAAGCCAGCACTGCTGGCCTTGATGATGAGGTGGCTTTGTGGAGTGTGGTCAGTGTACATTGGGTTGTCACCTTTTAGAGTCCTTTTAGAGTCCTCTTTCCTGTTAATCTTCTCGTTATTAGGTACCACAGCGTCCTTGTTAGGGAAAATGAACTGAGATGTGACTTTCCAAAGACAGCTTCTGCAGCCACAGGCTTTCCCTGTGTGTCTGCCTGTTCTGTGCCCTGTGCTGGCCACTCAGGAATAAGTTGATTTCTTTGTAAGGAAAATCCTGAGTTCTTAGTCTGTTTTGATCCAGCTTGATTTGTTGTGATCATTGCTTTTGCTAAAACTGTGTCCTGTTTGCTCCTGCAGCTCTTATTTGCAGTCATGGAGGGGTTTTTTTTTAGTGCCACTGCTTGTTAAAATAGGTTTTCTGTCTCTTGGACAGTTTGATTTGCAGTTGCATCTGTCTGTACAGACCTTATGTTCAAAATATCATTAGTGTGCATAAAAACAAATAAGGATGCTGTAATTAAGGGGTTTTTAAATTGAAATTATTTAAGATTAACTGACTTAGATTGAAATTATATGATACCAAAACTGCAAACTTTGAAATAAGTTATTTTCCATCTTAATTTTCACTCCAGCCTGCCACTGACAATTTGACTAACAGATTGTTTGTCCAAGGAAGAAGGCCTGATGATCCGTGTATGCAAAGAAATATAAATGAAGTGCCACTCCCTTTGCTTTCTCCTAGTATGAATACCAGTATTTTAAAAACAGGAACATGAAGTTCAACTGCTGAGTCAATTTCTTAACCCAAATCTGAGTTGTCCTGTGGTTGTGGTGGCATTCAAGGGAGAGTTGCCCTTTCAGAGTGTAGCTTATGGATGAGAAATGGGTGTAATATATCACTTTTCTCTGTGTTGTGTACCATTTCAATGGCATGATAAGGGAAGGAAGCAAGTAGGAGTGTGCTTTTACATACAAAAGGTGTTTTATGTCATGGATTTTTTCTTAAATGTCTTATTTGCAAGGTACCTTCCTTCCCCCACCAGTCTTCTCCTTTAATTGTTGTATTGTCTGCAGTGATGACATCCATTAGTTGGTTCTCTGAAACAGGAGTTCATTTTCAAAGGATTTGGAAGATTGTGCAGAGTTTTTTTTCCCCTTTATGTGAACTGAGTGCTGAGTCAAGTTGAGTGTCCTGTTCAGATTTGATTCAAAGGTTTTCCTATAACATATGCAACAGAATAGAAGTTGGCAGTGAGGACTTGATGAATTAATTGAGCCTCGTGGCAGTATTAGGAACTATTTATTGTAACTTTGTGAAGACTGCAATGACCTTCATATGTTGTCTGCAGGCCTGACATCCTTTATAGATTGAAATTAATTTCCCAATCTGGTATTGTGACGTTTCTCCAGTAATTCTCATGTTTCAGGCACTTACGGATTAATTTGTATCTTTGTTAATTGCCTCAATGTACGTGCAATGAAGGTACCTTTTTGATTTAGAACACTTTTCCCTCCCACAGTGGATAGGCTCCTCAGAGGGAGTGTAAAGGGTTCCTTCCTCTGCCAGCAGATTAACTCTTGCCTGCCACTTCATCCCTTTCCCCATCACTGTATCCCATGGGATTCTGTACTTACATGCACCAGGCATTCACATCCAGAGGCAGAAGTCAGCTCATTTCCATCTGAGTGCTCTATTTCATCTCACCATGAATCATACAACATTTTACTGGTAGAATATTTGCTTGTTCATGCTGCTTGTCTTTGTACAGAGGATAAGAAGCTGCCAGGCTGTTGTCTGGGACTTGGGAGCAGCAGGAACCTCACGTTTTTCCTTCATCTTTTTTTCCAGCTTGTAACTTCAGGCAGTTGTATTCATGCACTAGGACATGAATTTAAAAAATCAACAATGAAAACAGAGCAGTCTGTTCTGTCTGGTTTCTTTATTTGGCCCATAAACCCCAACGTGCTCGTAGTCTGCATGCCATGAAAGTCGATGAAGAGAGCAGAACAATGCTGGAGATTTTGCGTTTCAAAAAGAAAAACAAGCCTTAAGGACTGGACAGGACTCCCAACTATCTTAAACGTTAGAGACAAACTGTATTTAACAGCTCCTATTGGCAACCACTTACAAACAATGGAACTTTTGGGGACACCCTGTTGTGTGTTATTCCCCTGTCAAGTCAATGCTCTCTCTGGCCAGTGGCATTTAAATTAGCTGGGAATAGAGCTGTGAATTTTACATTCTCACCCGGACTTAACCTGCAGTCCCGTGGAAATTGCTTTACTGGCTGGGTAGCACAGCACGGGTTATAAAGTCAGATGCTGTGATTTGTTGAGCTGGACCTCAGGATTGTTGAGGTGTGTTCTTTTGTGTGTTTCAAGATTCATTAACAAGGCTTCCCAGTTCTGGATGGTCAGGCAGGTCCAGGCACTGAGTCAAATCCTGGAAGCCACTGGACTTCAAACAGGGGTCAGGATTGGAAAACAGACATAAATTGACCTAATCTAAGTGGAAAAGATAAACATTGCATATCGTATCAGCAAAATTTTGCTAAATAGGTTATTGTTCGTTGTTTTTTTCTGTCATGTACAATAGCTCTGATGAAAGATTGAGTTAAAGATATGAGCACTGGTTTTGTGACCAAATAGATTTTCCTGTTCTCTGGTAAGTATTTTCATGCTAATAAAATGTACATTCACAGACATCTCCGCATTTTCAAGGCAGAAAGGACTAGCAGGCTGTAACCTTTGAGTCTGCTGTGAGGTTCCTGTTTGTTTGGCTGTGTAATGCCAGCCCTTGCTGTATTTAACCTGACCTGGGTGCTCTGGTTCCCAGGTGCAGCCCTGCCCTGTCCTGGTGACACAGCCACCCTGTCCCTGTGTGCTGCAGGCAGGGAGGGACCAGGAGCACAGCAGGATGCTGCTGTGGGAGTGCATCCCTCGGACACCCGTGTAGGTCCTGGAGGTGTCTGTGCATGAGGAACAGCAGTGTTAAACCCTCTAAATAACTCTGGGGTTTGCTGGTTTGGTGTGGGCAGAGCAGCCTGTGCTGGCTCTGCACACCTTGATGGTGGGCATTGGCTCAGGGCAGGGAAGCTGTCACAAACAGGCCTTTTATTCTGAATAAACCCTTGGAGCAGAAATAATAGGCTTGTTGTTGCATTGCAGTGCAGTGGTGCAAGCTGACTGAGCATCCTCTGCAGGGGTGCTGGATTTAAAGCATTTAAAGCATCCTATTGCATGAATACAATCACGTTCTATTGCTTGATGTGGTTACTTCCATGTGGAAGGTGTATGTTCCAGAGCCACACAACTCTCTGAAAGCCTGGCCTGCTGTTGCTGGCAAAGGCCTGGATCCTCCACAGCAGAATCTTTGCCCCTTTTACGACTTAAGAGAGTTTCTTTGAGAGTGTAAGAACAGAAGGTGTGTTCTTTAAATTCACTTCTCTTCGAGGAGGCTCAGCGTTGCTGTTTCAATGGAATGGATGAACCCGAGTTCTCTTCTGCTAAGACAGATTTGATGGGAGCAGCAGGGAGTTGTTGGGGTTACTGGTCTGTGAGTAGAGATTTCAGTGTGGGTGTGAGAGAAATTAGAGTAGGTTTTAATAATGAATCTAACTCTGGTGATAGTTCCTACTTGCGTTTATCTGCATGTATAATCTTCATGTTCAATGATATCAGCAGAATTCTGCTGCTCAGATAAGACAACCTAAAGGAAATGTTGGTGTTCCTACCTGCCTAAAAGGTGATTCAGTGGTTTGTTTGTCTTTGATAAATCCTTACAGAAGCAGGCAAATAAGCTGCTTTTTACAGGCCAGCTGTTTCATTTCTTGCTTTAAAGAACTGCAAGTCAGCCAAAAGTTTCTGTTCTCCCCATTGGGTGGGATAATTCCTTCAGCACCTGTGACTAATGAAATTGGTAGGTTTTTTATTGCTTTGTTATAAAGGCATCAAACTTTATTTTGCCTGTCCGTAGTCTGCTTTCTGGGATTTGCAGGAAAGATTTGGGGTGTGCTAACAATGCTGAGCCAAGGCTTCTGTGACAGGTAGTTTTCTTTCCTACAGAAACAACTGAAACTGATTGTTTTTTTCTTGTCACAGAACAGCAATTAAAATGGCTTGAAAATTTGGAATTTCAGCATAAATTGGAGATTGTAAGAAGTCTTCCACTTTGTCTTTTGTTTGTGGGAGGTCAGGTACTAAGAAGGCTTGTAAAATACTTATTTTGTTTATACAACTGAAAGTTAGAAAATATCTAAAATATTATCCAGGCTTCCAGCTGGTAGGGACTAAATAAGAGAAGACAAAATTATAAGGAAAGCCTTAAACCCTGTTTTGACTGTAAAAGGCTTGGAGATCTAGGAGCTTGCATGAAGTATGGGACTCTGGAGACCCTTTCTTGGAGAAGTAGGACCTCTGCCAAGGGAGAATGGCAGGAGGATGGAGCAAGAGGGGAAGGCATAGATGTGTGTACAATAACAGTTTGCTTCCCAAGAAAATACTTTTAAAGTCCTGTCTGACAGAAATTGGTGTGGTTGTAGAATGACAAAACCTGACTCATATTCCACGTGGCACCTGAGACAGAGGCTGGGTTTGTGCCCACCCTGCTCCTGCACTGTGTCACTGGAGTTAAAAATCCCCCAGGTGGGGAGAGGAGATGGGCAAAGCCTTGGTGGCTTTAGACACCCCAGTGCTGGTGTCACACTGCTCCTGCAGCTCTGTGGGGAGTGAGCTGCTCGTCCAAGTGCAGCAGCAGTGATCCCAAACAGCTCCTTCACAGGTATTAAAGGTTTCCCACACCAGCTGCTCTTCTGAAGGTTTGTTTGCTTTTGCCTCTCTCAGCCCCGATTTCAAGGGTGGGGTTTTTGTTCAGAGGAGGCAGAAATCTGCCCTGGTGCCTGGTAGAGGTGGTTGCTGCTCTGCTGTGGCAGGTGTGTCCTTGCACCCAGCTGGCAGCAGTGCTTAGCCAGAGTCCCTGGCATTTTCCCCAAAAAGGATGGGACTGTTTTAAGGAAATGTACTGACCCCAGCATGGGAGTTTGGGTATTTCTGTAACTGCGAGTGTATTGCTGCAAAAGACTGAATGAAACTCACACTGAATAGCTTGCAAATTAATTTCTCCAGCATGGTTGATTTTTGGTTCTGGTTGAGAAATTTGCACAATATATCATCTATCTTGTTTTGTGCTGAAAAGACTTAACTAAGAGGTATGAAACTTGCCAGTATATCTGGAAAGCATTTCACAGAAAAGTTTATGAATCAAGTACTACAAGTTGGAAGTTGAACCTAAAATTAAGTTGCCTCCTACCTGAGTAGAGTATTGCATTGGATTCTTTTTGTGCTGTAGAATTTTAATTTTTTTTTTAATAACACACTTCAATTTAAGTTGTCATCTAAGAATGTCCTTTCTATTTTTGAACTAGTTCTGTCAGTGAGGAGTCGGCAGAGTCTCAGGCTGGGTGGAGTCTCTCTCCTCTGAGTGGGTTTAAATGTGTTTTCCAAAGGGCTGATGTTTTCTGCCTGGCTTAGGACCCCGTGCACCTGCATTTCTCCCTGAGATCTGCTCACATTGATCAGGTGTGTGGCCTGCGAGTACCCAGCACACAAATCTTGATTCCCACATTCTCCCCTTTTCCCCTGGAGCCACTGTGTCACTTCGTGTGGCACAAGGGCCAGCTGAGACCTGTATTCGTGACTGACTGTGGTGGTGTTAGGTTAGGAAAAAGGTTTAAAAGAAAAGTGCTTGGAGTTGTGGTGGGGTTTTTTTTTTTGTGTTTTGTTTTGTTTTGTTTTTTGTAGGCTGTGGGAATTGCTCGTTTCTGCAGAGGCAGGGGCAAATAGAAGCAGGGGCAAATGAAGGGTGGGTTGGAGCTGGGATTTTGCAGGGCAGCGTCAGGAATTGGGGTCTGTGCCCTGTGGGTTGGAGCCTGTCCGGTGCAGTGCCAGGATTGGGCCCACCATGAGGAGAAAATAAACTGTTAATTAAAATAAATTGTTACAAAAAGTCTTTAGAAGAAGTGCACGTGTCCTTTCCCCTCCAAGGAAAAAATTAATCGCTGTTTCTCGGAGTGAAAAAGCGCAGGGAGTGTGTGAGGGGGCACAGGGAGCAGGAGGAGGCTCAGTGCCTCTCCTCACACCTCCACCAGTAACAAAGGGAAGGGATCCTCCGGGGCAGAGGGATCCTCCAGGGGAGAGAGGGATCCTCCAGGGGAGAGGGATGCTCCAGGGGGGAGAGGGATCCTCCAGGGGAGAGAGGGATGCTCCGGGGCAGAGGGATGCTCCGGGGCAGAGGGATGCTCCGGGGCAGAGGGATGCTCTGGGGCAGAGAGGGATCCTCCAGGGGGCAGAGAGGGATCCTCCGGGGCAGAGGGATGCTCCGAGGGGGAGAGGGATCCTCTGGGGGAGAGAGGGATCCTCTGGGGGAGAGAGGGATCCTCTGGGGGAGAGAGGGATCCTCTGGGGGAGAGAGGGATCCTCTGGGGGAGAGAGGGATCCTCCGGGGGAGAGAGGGATGCTCCGGGGCAGAGAGGGATCCTCTGGGGCAGAGGGATGCTCCGGGGCAGAGGGATCCTCGGCTCCCTGCACATTTTCGGGTCCAGAGCTGCAGTTTGCAGTGCTGAGGGACCCTGTCCTGTCCTGGCAGAGCTGGGACAGGGTTCCTGCCTGCCCGTGCCCAGAGCAGCTCCGTGGGTTTGAAACAGATTTTCCTGGGTGCCTTGGCACGGAGGAATTCACTGAAACCTGATCCTTGCTGGAGCTCTGTCCCCAG
The DNA here is from genome assembly GCF_021018805.1 of Prinia subflava. NCBI lineage: Eukaryota > Metazoa > Chordata > Aves > Passeriformes > Cisticolidae > Prinia > Prinia subflava. The sequence goes on from NC_086260.1 coordinate 17,269,130, forward strand.
TCCTGAGGGGTGGCTCCTGTCCCCACTGGCTCCTGCACCTTTGTTTCAAAATAATATTAAGCCTCAGACACCAGCTGATTTACTTTAATTCAATATCCAACTTATGTTTGATTTCTTTTCATATTCAAGTGAGCCATCTGGCTTTAATGAACTGTAACTGTTTTTAATGCTGCCTCCAGTTGCTAACATCTGAATATTTCATGTGCTGAAAGGAGATTTGAAATGCAGAAGTGAGACTGAGGAGTCCAAAGTATTTCCAAATCAGCTCTGTTCCAGCAGCACTTGTGCTCCACTTCCCTCGAGATTTATCAAAAAGTAATCTTTGGGGTGCCAGACTGTAAGCAGCAGCCGTGGTGGGTGCTAATTGCAAATGCTCTCAATTTTGTGTACATAAAACACCACAACTGCTTATGAAATCCTGAATAACAACCCAGCTTGACTTGGGCAGCATATCAATCAGCTTCAACAGGAGCTGCAGTGTTTGGCATCTTCTAAATCAACAGATTCAAAAATCAAATCAGATTCAAAAATCAAATTCTCTTTGGTGCTCGGGGTTTGGTTTTGTGGGTTTGTTTTGGCGTTTTTGGTGAGGAGGGTAGTGTCCAAAATATTCTCATTAAAAAAAAAAAGGAATGTACTTGCACCACATAGTTTAGTTATAGAAGCTAATTGAGAGCTGTATCCTATAAACTGAAAATAGCTTAATTGCAGTTAATTCTGAGTATACTTTGCCAGGACTACACTATTCTAAAGCCGTGGCATATCCCCAGACCTGTTGGAATACGTGCCTTGCTCACAGCATTGCCTTTGTTTTGGCTTAGCACTGTGACAGCTGACAGACTTGGGATAGGGCATTACCAAGTCATGTTTTGATTAATGGTTAAAAAGTGTTTTGTTGGTTAGTTCTTCTCTGTGTGCTGAGCATTGTGCCAGTGACATCAGCTTCCAGCATCACTTTTTAAAAGAGGGAAATAGATGGAAGCTCAGTCTGTGTAGGAGGAAGGTCTTGGGAGAGGATAGTCAGGGAAGATGTGCTTGAGTTACTTTACCCTGCACTGCTTTGTCCTGTGAGCCTGGAAAAACTCAGGCTCACTGTGTGAGGGACCAGTGGAGAGTGAGAGTGGAGCCTGTGCTTAATTTCTCAGTAACTTTCTCACAGAGCTGGACTGGGAGTTGATGTGTGACCTTGTAGTTACACGCTGAGCACAGATTTTCTGAGCTGGAGTGGAGCAGGTTAGAAGCCTGTAGCAGAAATTAGCAGCTGGGTTCTATTCCAGACACACTCCTGTGAAGCTGTAATGAATAAAAGTTATTAGTGTCTTCTACACAGTAGATTTTTCTGGCATTCAGCTGCCATTCAATTGGAGCTCTTAATGATAACTCTTGCTACTCTCAAAAAATTTTTACTTTCACTTGTAATGACAATTTTTGAAGTTGGCTGTAGTTTTGATTGTACTTGAACTCCTTACATGACTGACTGGATTTTTTATTCTATTCAAGTCTGTTGATTTATTTGTGTGTGAAGGAAGCTACCAGTGTTGTGTACCTCTAAGGTTATCAGGTACTCTGCATAGACACCATAGCTGTACAAAACTCAAAATCAGAGACTTTTCAAATGTGTAGGACTTCATTTTTATAAACCATTGTTATTCAAAATGTGTTCATTTCAAAAGCACAGCCTATGTTTTTAGAACCTGATTTTTAGTCCTCTACATTATTTCAGGTATCTCACTTAAATGAAACGGGTACTTCACAGATACTCAGCAAGAATGCAAAGGCTTTTTGAAATAACCTTTTCCTTAGAAGAGTTTTCAAGCCAATAATCTTGGTTTTATGGCCGCTCATCTCTTTAATTTATATGAAGATGTCAGTCAAAGCATGTTATTTGTAAAGAAATACATCACCTAGACTCTTATTTGCTATACAGCTTTGCTTGGAGAGTTTTGTAACGAAACAAAACTTGTGGTTCACTGCCAATGAACAGGTGGGCTTGCTTTAAACCTGTTTTTACTTATTTTCTACCATCCATAATGGAATAATTGTTTAATTGCTCATAGTACTAGGTTTGTAAATTGGATATTAGGAAGAAATGTTTCCCTGTGAGGGTGCTGAGGCCCTGGCAGGGGTTGCCCAGAGCAGCTGTGGCTGCTCCATCCCTGGAATGTCCAAGGCCAGTGGGGTGGGTCCTGAGCAGCCTGGGAGGGTGGAAGGTGTCCCTGCCTATGGTGTGGAATGAGATGAGCTTTGAGTTCTCTTCCAACCCAAACCCCTCTGGCATTCTACCTTAAAAGCAGCTAAAAATCCCATGAAGGTTTTCTTACCAATTGTTCCTTTCAGGTTTTTTCCAGGATCCCTTCTTGAATGTCTCAGCTGCTGTGGAAGGCGGGAGGCGGCTCATGAGCACCCAACAGTGACAGCCTTGGACTGCCCTGCTTCTGGCTGTGGGAACAACCACTGGGTCCTGTGGAGATGAATGGAGAACAGCAGTATGATGCAGGTAACAAACAGTGCAGCCCAGCTCCCTGGCCAGCTTTTCTGAAAGGATTAGCAGTGTGGAAGAAAGATGAGCCCAGTGAGTGTCTCATAGTGCGTGTGCCTGGGGCTGCACACAGGGAGAAACTCCAGTCTCACAGATTCTGGGTTGTGTCCTGGCTGTGGGGCTGTCATGGCTGTGTTTGTTACTGCTCTGTGTCAGAGCAGGGTGTGTCACTGGCTTAAAGGGAAACAAAATCTGGCCCACCTCTCTTGGTGGTTGTGTTTCCAAGAAGCTGTGACTTTCCTTTTTGTGGTACCACTATGAGATGGGCTGATGAAAAGCTTGGTGGTGTTAACACTTAAGGCATTTATCTTTCAGAGTGGTTACTACCTAGTTCTGTCCTTGTGTTCATCTTCTTCTCAATATTTTGGCAAGCTTTTGCTGCTGGTTGAAAAAGTCAGATAACTGGAGCTGTTTGCTGCCACTGTAATCTGTCCTGTTTTTCTGAAGTGCCTTGGTGTGTCCTCTTTGGTAGGCTTGTGATATCAATTCCTAACCTCCTGAGAGTGGTGTGTTGTGATAAATCAGCTCAAGTCTTGGATCACATTGGAACACCAGGCTAGGAAGAGCCTGGGGTGGCTGGGAATGCTAACAGCTTTCTGAAATGGTTCTGGAATTGTGGGGCTAGGGACCATCCATTTTCTCTTGCCTGCCATGACTTGTCCCTTTTCTTTGAGGAGGTCCCAACCTATTACAGTTTATATAAAGCAGCTTTTAATTTGTAGTTGATAGTGTAAACAATTGAATCAAGATTTTATCTGAGTATTCGTTTCCTTTGGTACTTGTCCAGCAAGATGCACTTCTCATGGGACAAATTCATTATTGGTAATTTTTGTACCTTTAATTTATGGAAATCTAATTGTTGTCAGCGTTGCTGAAGAAATGGTAAACATAATTTTAATCTATAGTGGTTTTTAGGAGAATGCTGTGGTCTGCTTTATGATGCTGAAATATGCTTTTTGATTGTTAATTACAGAAGTCAGTCAAGTTGTTATCAATGTTGTATCCTCAAATAATCAAGAAAAGGCATTATGGATGTGGATGTAGAATTTCTCCTGACACATGCAAATACTTTTTCCTTGCCTAGTGGGAACTGCAGGCTTCTGTCACAGAGTGGAAGGAGGGGAGAAGTGGTGTGAGAAATTGTTTACACAGTCAGCAGTGATAGTCCACAGGCTGTGAGAGCACATCCTCAGTCTTAAAACCTTTATTGACATTTTTCCAACTTCCTCAAAAAGTACCAGGTCACAGAGTCCTCTTTCACTGTGTGCTTTTGAATAGCTAAGGAAAGGTTTGATGCTGGTTTGAAATTACTCAGCAGCTATTTCCCTGAGCATCCTTTTGTGCCAGGTTTGAGTACAGGAGGCTGTGAAGAGCAAACAATAAATGATGAGAGCTTTACTTGCATTCAGAGATAGTTCCCAGCAAATGCCTGTGTAAGCATAAGCACACTGGTTTTCTTGTGCCCTCTAATATTGTTTTCTGAAGTGCTTTTGAGTTACAGCAGTCCAAACCAGTGCTGGAATGTTGCCTTCATATTCTTTAACTGGTGTAATTTTCTTCCACTTAATAATTTGCAGCAGCTTTTGGGGATGCTCCTCTGTTTTTCTGATTTTTCATCCAAGTTATCTGGCTCCAAGAACCCAGACAGGGCTCAGGGTTGTTGGTCGTGATGCTCCCCTGCACTGTGAGGGGAAAAGACAACTTTTATTCTTGTCATAGTCTTTCCCAACTCCTGAAATTCCAACCTGTCTTTATTTATTCATAGCCTTGCAGCTGGTGGAGATGAAAAAGATTAACTGTTATTAAAATCAGATTAAACTATATCTACATTTCAGGGTGAGAAACCTTTGGGTTAGCCTTACTGAAGTCTGCAAGGCCTTCAGTTGTGATGTACTTAAATGTCCAATGTGACAGTCTTCAACTAAATCACATTAAAGATGCATGAAAGTTATTTGCAGTGAGAATTTAGCTCAAAGATGAGAACAGCCTAGTGTAGACTGTTTCCATTTCACATATTTTTAAGGGCTAACTTCCTTAATATGTCACTACATTCTCCAGTCTAAATGGTATAATTCCATATTCTTTCTCTACCTGTATGTATCAGAGAGCAGCAGGATGTAATTTGTGATAAAATTCAGGGAGAGTGAGTGTTCCCAGTAATGCCAGTAGAAATAGTGACAAATGGGAAGTGATGCACCTGCCTGGGAAGCTGCTGATATCTTACAGAGAATTTTCTCACCTCCAAAGTGGATGAATATTCTCTTCAGAACCTCTGTAGGACACTTCTCAGATTGTACTTAAGAAAATGTTACCTTGATTTGAAAATTCTTCTGACACAAACTGGTTGCATGGCAAGGCCAGAGAGACTGGAACTGTGTCAGGTTTCTTCCCCTGCCTTTGCCAAAGTTGTGCTTTGCCTCTGGGCTAATGTGCTGCTCAGTCATCCTGTCCAGTACAGAGAAATAAGTCTCCACATAGTAGAAAGCTGAATTCATTTAGGGCTTTTAAGTAGCAATTAAAGATATGGGGAGAAAGGGAGAGTATATGTACACCCATGCAGCATTAGATGAATAAATTGTGCTTTGGAATCAAATGCATTAAATATTTTTTGCTTGTTGTCATCTGTCGCACTGATTTGCAGGTTTTCTCACAGTAGCAAGGACCTGTGCTGTAAATGCCTGAGGTTTATTGAACATTCTGAGCTCAGACTGATCAGTTTAATGCAGACATGTGGCCCCTCAGGAATGTGGCTTCGTTAAACTGGTCCTGTTTCTCCGGGGATGTGCCAGCCTGTGAGGATGGAGCTGTGCAGTAGGGTCTGCACAGAACAGTGCAAGGGTGTGGTTTAAGCAGGGCCTGCTCTGCTGCCACTGTCCTCCCAATAAAACCAGAAAAGGGATTGGATTCTGACTCTGAAAGCCTTACCAGAGAGATGGTCCTTTGCTGCACTTTTGAGGGCTTCTGCATTCAGGTGTTGAAAAAGAGAGGCTTGTTTTGGGGGGTTTTTCTTTGTTTGTGTAGTCCTACCACATGCCATAATTAAAAAGCTAATTTGCTGCTCTCATTGTGAATCCTCATACAGCATTTTGGCTTGGAGCTTTTGTCCTGTGAGCTTTTCCTATTCCACATTGCTCCAGAAGGAGCTGTGCTAAATAACCTGGGATGCTGTGGCAGCTTTGTGAGAAGCAGCAAACACGATGGTCCAAACCCTCAGCTGGGTCAGCCTTGAAAGGGAGGAAAATTCCCCATCTCCGTGCTCAGTGGTGGAAGTGAGAGGCTGATCACCTCAATTCTAAAACCTTTATAAAGTATAAACACAAGCTGAGTTCAGCTTTTGTGAATGAATGGACTGAAAAAGTTGTGGGTGCATTTTGCAGAAGTTTTTAAAAATCCCTCAGACTGAAGGAAACTCCCTAAAAGAAAGTGGCAAGCATCTTAAATTTGCCATGAGTGTTGTGGATGGGGATATGTGGTGGGGTTTTTTTAGGGTGGCTTTGGTGTTCGGGGTTTTTTTGCTTGGTTTGTTGGGGGGTTTGATTTGTTTTTCCCTATGAAAAATGGGGTTTTTAGTGAGCTTTTGGCTGTGCTGATGAGCTGTGGGTCCTGAGCAGTGCGGAGCAGCCTGAGCCCTTCCCTGCCAGGGGAGAGCAGCTCCGGGTGTGGGGCTGAGAGCCCCGGGAGGAGCTGCGCTGCCTCATCCCGCCGGGAATGGGTCCAGCCGCAGGCAAACCGGCTTTCCTGGGAGCTCCTTGTAGCAATTAAGTGGCAACATCAGTTACTAATTGACCCTTTCAGTGTGTGAAGTGACCTGTGGCTCATTTAAGGAGCTTAAGTGCCCCTGAGTTATCTGATGATAACGGGCCCGAGGAGCTGCTGCCTTTGGGAGGCGCAGGGCCACGTGCAGGGTGGTTGTCTGTGGGAATCCAAAAGGCAGAAAACCCCAGAAGGTGCAAAAAAGTCCCAGAGAGTAGGCAAAAAGCTGAAGAAAGGCTGGGAATCTCAAAACTTTCCCATAGGAAGCTAAGAAATTAAGAACGAAGTGAATATGTTTATACCTATCATAAGGAACAAGAACAAAGACCGACTGCTAGTTCAAGATGTAAAAGGTCTTAGATATATGCTTTGCAAAGATAGAAAAAGTTTCAATTTTAAATAATGAATTATTGTGTATCATTTCTTAGGTTTACAAAAGTCTTTCTGTTAATATTAAACCCACGTGAGCTTTCTCTGATTTGCTAGACTAATATGACTCTAAACTTCTTCTTGTAAACTATTAGTTGAGAAAATATCTAGAAAAAGGCTCCACATCAGCTGTGGCCTTGTCTCTGATCTAGCTTTGCATGGATTTTGTTGTTTTCCTGTGTCTCTAGCTTATTGCTTGTATGATATGGACAGATAATAAATCCCAGGTCTGCAACTAGACAGAGTCCCATCGTGTTTGTGAGATGCTGACTGATCCAACAGTTACCCAGGTTAATTTTGTTTTTAATGTCTGAATGCTAAACATAACAGGCATACCAGCAACACCAGCCACTGTATGATATCATTAGCATTTAGAGAAGATTTAAACCCTTCAAAAACTGGTGGGGTAAACCCAAAGAGCTGAGTGAAGGGTTGGGAAAAAATTTCCCCCGTGTTATTTCCTCACAGTAGGTAGCATTATTAAAGTAACCCCAAAAACACACAGTTAGGGTGTTATAGCTCTGAATCCATGTGCCTTCCAGAGGAAGTTAAAATTTTATCCATGAACTCCTCACCTTGTGAACCCATAAAGCAAACCAGATAACAGCCACAGCAGCCTTAGTTATAGGGGCTGTGTTTAGATAAGGGCCTGCAAATGGGGGAAATATAGCCATGACCACCCAAACCAGGGCAAGCTACACCACATGGTGCTGTCCAGCGAGGCCCCATATGTAGTACACAAGAACCTAAGCACCCAAAAACTGCTATTCCCTTCTCTCAATGTCCTCATGGCTGCTTCTCTTCCCTCCTAACAGGACAAGGTTCCATCGTGCAGGACCTGCTTTTTGGGGGCTGGAGGGGAGTGGGGTTTGTTGCTGCAGGGTGATTTTTGGATGGTTTTCTTTGGTTGGAAGGAAAATTAGAATTCGCTCCTAGGTCTGATTGACCAGAGCTGGTGTTTGTTCCCTTTTGATTCTGAAGCTGTGAACTGAAGTGTTTTTATGGTCATATAAAAATAAAGTTCTGTTTAAATGAGTTGAGAAATCTTACTCGATTTTAACAACGTTTTGCAATGAAATTGTTTTTCTTAGAATGGCTTACATCCAAAGCTTTGATCAGCTCCACCCTAATTTGCACACAACCGTGGTCTGTGTCTTAACCTTTTCTTCCCTCAAGAAATTTCTAAATAAAACTCCTTATTTGTTTCTGCAGGTGATTTCTTTAGTAAGTTAAAAATTATCCCTTAAAAGTGATAGTGATATTCAAGCTCTGAATCTTTTGAGCTCTTGGGCTTATGAAAGGCCAAAATAACCAGTTGTGGTTGGTTAAAAACAGACAAAGCTGGGTTCTGGAGAGATAAGAGTCGCTTTTAAAATAGATAATGTCATCAGCAAACAACAGCTAACTGAATATACATGTTTAAGTTTTGGGAAGTGATAACTCCTAGAGTCACAATGAAAAGTCAAAGATGAGTTTAACCATCAGTCTGAAGATAAAATGAACCAAATAAACTCAAGACTTGCAGGTTTTTAGTCTATTTAACGTATCTCAGACTTTTGGACAAATATTTGCTTTTCTGTTGGAGGACTGGGAATTGTCCCAGAGCTTACTTAGCAGGTTGTTAGCCTGTCCAGGGGTTGGATAAGGGCATGTGGTGGTAATTAATTATTTTTCTTCTTATGTGTAACATTTCTTACTCAAACTACTGCTGCTTGAAAGATCATTTACTGCCTGTCCTAGGAAAGGCACAGGGTGTAGGAAATGCCAGTGTCCTGTAACCTTTGCTGGGCTCTCCTCGGGCTTGTGATACACAGAGATTTCTCTGTTTTCAAATATAAACAAGGTATCAGATTTCCTGGTCCTGAGAGGGGGAAAGCTCCGTTGTTCATTCATAAGTACAGCTATGGTGCAGATGGTGGAATCAAGGCTGAAAATGAAAATGAAAGCTCTGCTCCTGTCACTGCCACCCTGTTTTGCTGCTGAACCTCGTGTGTTGAGGTTAAAAACACTGCTTGCATGGGCTGGGATCCTCCCTGGCCATCTCACTGTGTTCCTGCAGGAAAAATGTCACATGCCTGCCTCTAAATAGGGGACCTGAAATCCACCCTGTGCTGGCTTGGTGACTTTTAGCAAAGTGGGTCTGTGCTGGAGAAAATGGGAAGAGGAGAGGAGAGGGGAAGAGGGCCAAGCCAAAGCTGAAGGGGAGACCAGGGCTGAGTTACAGGCTTGACAATAATGATAGAAAATTTGACTAATTTGTAGTGTTGCTTATTATGGGTGCTTGCTTTCCCAACAGCCTGAGTGAGCTTTGAACGGTGGTTTGAGTGGTTTTAGCACATTTCTGCTTTAAATGCATCTCATGATGAAGTTTTCTTGGTTTAAAGAAGCTGTTACACTTTATGAGCTGGGCTTTTAAAGGGACCAAGTTGAGTGGACTTTACTTCAGTTATGTCTCAAGTTGTTTTCTTTAGAACTACCCTGAATCCCTCTCTTTGCTTTTGGTGTTTTAGAATAGCTAAATGCATATTATCTAACTTTAAAAAGAGCACAGTCATATTTCAAAGGGTTTTTTAGACTTTTCAGATTTCTTACTAGTGGTATTGCTCTTTCCTGGATGGTTTTTAATTTAAAACACCAACAGTGCAGTGTGCCTGGAGTTCTGGGTCTCTCATATTTGTTGATACAGAGCTCGTCTGCCTACGGTTCCCTCTCACAAATTGTAAGCAAATTTGTGCTAAACCAAAATCCTCAGGATTTTCACTGTTTTCCAGACCAAGTCCAGCTTGAAAGTGCTGTTCACAGGCAATGAAAGACCAAGTGGGATTGTCTATTCCTTGAAATGTGTTCACTGCACACTTGTGTGCTCAGCCATTTGGAACTGAAGTGGGTTTTGCTGTGGTTTGTAGCAGCCTAAAGCTACGGAGTTAGAAGTGTTTGGCTTCTCTTCCAGATGCTGGTTCCAGTGTGGAAGAAATGGAATTCAACTGGGATGAGTATCTAGAAGACACAGGAGCAACTGCAGCCCCCCATGGATCTTTTAAACACGTGAGTAAGGGAATGTGTGTGTGCTTAGCATCTCCTGTATTGTTTCTTTAATACACTAAATATGCAGGGTTGCTTCGAGAAAGTTGCTACTCTCAAATTTGGAAGACTAACTAGAATCATGTTTTTATAGAGAAATGTAGAATTTAACCTTTTTATTGTTGTTTCTTGTCATCCTCTCTGTATGTAGCACAGGGTAACCCCACCCACAAGTGCTGAAATCTAAGGAGTTCAGGTCTTTCCTGCACCAGAAGATAAGCCTGATTTTTCTCAAGAAGCTCAAAATATTCAGTCTCATTCTTCTTTTGTTGATTGCTCCTGCTATGGAGGAGTAGCTTCAGAAAGCTGGTGGCAGAATAGTTCTTGAATAGCAGAATTCCAATGTGCTCTCAAAGAAGGCTTTAATGGCAGACCTCAAGGAGGCAAGGAGAAAATAACAGCTCTGCCAACACCTGACTGTAGTAGTTAGGAAACAGGCTAGGATAATTACTGATCACAGGCTTAATGAGTATGATGAAGTCTTGATAAGCCCTTGTCTTTGCCCTTGGACATCTTAAATGTTTGCTGGTAAGGTCCTGGAGAGCAGTGTCCCATTGGGGGAGATCTGAATGTGAGATCTGCCTTCTTGTACAGGGTCCTCAGTGAAGGTGAGCTGTACAGAGCTGGTGGCCAAACCTGTTGGTTCTCTTCCAACAATTAAAGCACCTTCCAGACTGCCAGACTGGTGACTGTGTGTGGCACATTGCTTGGAAGACACCCTGTGGTGCTCAGGCTTTTGGGTCCAATACCATGACTTTCAGCATGAGAAAACTCAAATCAGCAGGAAAACAGACTGAGGTCTGTTTGTGAAGGATCACAAAGCATTTTGAGTCCAAGCGTAACCTGGAGAAATGAAGACTATTAAATTATCTGTTGAAATATGTCAGTTGTGCTAGTAGTAAAGATTCACAGAAAATACAGACTTCACAGAGGCTGTTAGAACACTGGGATGCAATTGTAAGTTTTTTGTTCAAAGTAAAAATTCAGGTATCTCATTTCTGAAGGGAAGTGTACTGTGCTTGCTTTAATTTTCCTGGATGTGCTGAGGCTGTAGCAAGAGCCAGCTTAGAGTGGTGGTGTCCATGCAGCTCACACTGAGGGCACAGCAAGGACAGAGCAATGGCATTTTGCAGTAGTGCAAGGAATGGTCTGTCTCTTCTGGTGTGGTTTACCTCACTGGTTCTGTTAAGAGAGGCCTGCTATCATAGCTTGGACACTATACATTACAATTAATTGTAATGCCAGCTTTACAGCAGTGGCCAACTGGATTTTGTTAATTAGCAGGAGACACACTTTGAAATACTCACTGCACCTGCACAAGCTCAGCTGGGTCAAGTCTGAAGTCTGGTGGCTGTGGCCATGGTTGATAAAAATACGATTAGATTTTTAAAAACCTCCACATCTGTATTGTTATTACTCCCTACCTGTGAGGAGCAGAGTGCAGTTTGGCTGGTGAGGGGACATGGTGATGGAGAGTGGTTGGGTGAGGAGGTGTGGGCAAAGCCCAGCCCCTTTGTCCCACTGCCCCGGGGGGCTTGGGGGGCCTGGACTCATTGATGAGTGTGGAAATAGATGCCTGCACATTCAGAATGGAACTGTTGAGCATTTTCTACCAGAGCTCCCTAGAATTTGTCCAGACCAGTGTTGGTGTTCTCTGTAGTGAGCTTGACATAAAATTCTGAGAAGTTATTGCTGACACTGAACTGACAGGCAGAGGGAGGAGCATATTTACATCAGAGTCTTGCTGTTAATAGAAATGCAGGAGTGCATGGTCACATGCTGGGGGTTTCTGGTCCATGAGAAGGTGATGTGTTGGGAAAGGTGGAGCAGAGAGCCTCGCTGCCTCCCAGTGGAGAGTGACAGCCTGTATTTGTGACAGGACACCGAGACAAGGTTAGTGTGACCCCAGGACACCTCAGGTGAGTGATCTTCAGTGGAGAGCAGGCAGGCACTGCTGTGGCTATGCTGTGGTTGTGATCCCTCCAGCTCAAATCCATGGTCCCAGGTTCTTGACTTTAGCAATGACATACTTTATAATCCACCATCAGGAGGGCTAGCAAGCTTTACTCTCAAAAACAAAACAGGAAAAATCTGAGCTGAAGAATGGTATTGGCACAAGAGCAAATGAACATATATGATAAATTAATTAATATAAATGCATTTTTAAGTGGAACTGTGTGGTTTTACTTTGGTTCTTTTTAAATACTGAAGTATTGAGCTCCCATTGTGAGTTGTGGGTGAGAAATACCTGACTCATGTTGTAGGAGAATACATGGTCAGGTTAAGAAAATGTAATCCATGGTTACACAGCCTGTGTTAGCAAAGAACTGGACTTGCTGATGGGAGAAGTGTCTTTCTATATTTGCATGCTTATATTAATTCTGAAAGTTTTGCCTTGCTATGAGTAAGACACCTTGGAAAATTTAAGCCACTTCTCAAATTGTGTTCTAATGTTTAATTTGTTAGCATTTTAAAAATGAAACAATATCAAGATCCAAGTGACTGTTTGGCATAAAATATAGCAGGAAAAAGAACTTACCAAAAAGCTTGAGCTGTAATGAATGCCAGTGTTGTTATCCCCCAAGTCTAAATACATTTCCTCTAGAACTGGATGCTCTTTTTTAATTCCTTTCTGCTCATGTGTGTGACCATGAAAAACAAGCTGATGTTCAGCATCATCTGAACACATGTATTTGCTGTGTGTTCTTACATGCTCTTAATCCTTTTTGTCTGTTCCTTGTAATCTCCCCCTGAGCTGAGTCTCATCCCTGGGTCTGGCTGGTGCCGTGGCAGAACCTGGGGGCAGCACCTGGTGGGAAGGAGGGGCAGAGCTGGAGTCTCTGGAGGGCAGAGCCAGCTCTGCTGCCCTCTCAGGCCCAGAGCTCCAGAGATGCTCTGAGAGCTGCAGAGGTGCTCTGGAGGTGCCCATCGTGCCCACCCTGCTGCCCGGGGAGCCTCCCTGGAGAGCCCCGCGGTTCCCCCGGCCCAGCGGGCGCGGGCAGCGGCTCCGGTGTTCCCGGGAAGGGACCAGGAGGGCTCGGGAAAGGCTCCGGCTGCAGGGAACGCTCCTCCTGCTGCTCTGGTTTGGCTCCAACCTGCTCTCCCTGCCCCGAGGCTTTGTTGAAAGATCGGGTACAGAGAGCAGCACAGATTTCCCAATTCTTCAAGGGCTGCGTTGAGCTCGAGGCTTTTCTCTCAGGAATTGGAACAAGTTTTGGGAATATCTCTTCAGCAAGACAACTGTCTTTTTCTAAGAGACACCCTCCATAATACCACTTCAAAATGCCTGCAGGTATTGGGTCCTGCTGATTAGGTTTTTAAGAAGAGATTTCTCTAAGTAGAGGGTATTAACCTGAAGAATATGAACAGTTAACACAAGCATATGCTTTTCTTCCTGGTGTAGTTCTCTTAGTTTTATTTTTAGCAAACCAGTGTGTGCTGGCTGATGAGACTATAATAGCTATGGCAGTTACTGAACTGTCAGCACAGAACTGGGAATAAATACCCCAGAAAATATCTGCTCCATCTGCATCATACTGAAAGCCTTTCTTGTAGTTGGTTTAAAGAGGAAATGGAACTTGGGACATCTTAAAAAAGAAAGAAAACATGAGTTCCAGTCAACTGAGAACAGGGAATTGACATGTCAGAGTTTTAATTAGGACTGAGGTCCTGGAATTAAGCACAGATCAGAACATTCTATAGAGAGAGCAGAGCAGGGTCCATCTGCTCTTTTGGGATTATTTGAGTTAGGAGAAGGTAAGGATATGAGAAACTGAAGGTATTGTCTTCTCTTTTGAGTCTCCCATTTCAGTGTCTCAGTGCTGTGCAGTCAGATTGGTCACCTGCCCACAGCACTCCCAGTGTTTGGTGCTTTATTGTTGTCAAAGCTTGAAGAATACAGACTGATTATGTTCCATGCAATTTATGTCACAGTGCTGCATATAGAATTGTTTAGGTTCTTGCACAGAGAGGTTAAAAACCCTTATTCTGCACTTTGTGCAGGTTTGTGACTTCTTGGATGAGCATGGTGGAAGAGACAGATGCTGTTACCTAAGGCATGTGCATGTACTCTAAATGGGCTTTTTGTCCAAAGGCACTGAATGACACAGTTTAACACAACAAGTCAAAGTTGTGCTGCTGAGTTTGGCCTTCAGTTTTGCTCAGGTTGACAGCCCAGCTGTGAGTGGGAAGGCCTTGCAGTGAGCAGAAGGGTATTGTACAGGGCAGAAAAATGAATGGCACTGCATTGCTTTAAGCTTGAAAAGATACTCTGAAATGCAAAGAAGATTTCATTGATGATGATTCCAGTTTGGGTCCCATAATGTGATAAAGCTGTTTCTCTGAAGAGGCTGGGTGGCATTTGGCTTGGGATTTTTTGCTAATGAACTTGTCTGAATTGTTCCCTCTGTCATTCAGCAAAGTTTCTGAGAGCTGCTCAGATGTGATGATCTTCTTCCTCTTCAGGTGGATACAAGTTTGCAGAATGGTTTTGCCCCTGGCATGAAGCTGGAGGTGGCTGTCAAGTCTGACCAGAACACCTACTGGGTTGCCACCATCATCACCACGTGCGGGCAGCTGCTGCTGCTGCGCTACGACGGCTACGGCGAGGACCGCAAGGCCGACTTCTGGTGTGACATCCTGACGGCTGACCTGCACCCCATCGGGTGGTGTGAGCAGAACAAGAAGGTTCTCAAAGTGCCTGAAGGTACCAGCTCCGTGTGCAGGAGCAGGGGAGCAGCCAAGGGGGGCTGTTGTCCCGTGGCAGCCGGGCGGGCAGCCTGTGTAGCTGCTGTGGTGTGCAGGTGCTGTTGCTGTGGGGAGGAGCTGAGGTTATCTGCTGTGTTTTCCTGAAATCCCATGACAGAGACTTGTGGTTATCTTAATCACCATCCGCCAAAATCTACTGCTTTGACATTTCCTTTAAGTTTTTAGTTTTGTTTTGTTTCTTTGTTGTAAGTTGTTACTGGTGTGTGGCAGATTCCCTTGAATTAGGCAGCGCAAGGGTGTGGTAACGTTTTGTGTCTGAATAATCTTCATCTGGCAGGAAAAGTCACAGCCTTTCTCTTTCACTCTTTGCTTAGGGATCAAGAACAAGATACCTGACCAGGAGGAGTTCCTTCAGCGGGTGCTGAAGGGGGCCTGCAGTGCCCCTGCTAACCTGCTGGAGGGGGTAAGTTTGACATACTGGGTTTTGTCTTGGCTTTGCCCTTCATCATTAAGGGGACCGTATTTGAATTGGAAGTTCAGTTCCCTTTTGAAGTTTAGGGAACACTGTAATATGCTGTTGACCCTAGAGTTCCACTCTCTAGTGTTTCCTGTTTACAGTGTTTAATTTTTTTGGTGGTGTCCTGAAACATATCTGTTGCTGCAGGTTTGGGTTGTTCATTAATCCTGGCAAAAGAAAGACCTTTTTCAACTCCCTAAGGTTTCAGTCTTCTTATTCTGTTCCTCCCCCATACAGCTCTAAGAAAATAATGCTTTATTTATATGGCTTTCATGTTGTCTTCTTTCTCAACTGACTCCTTTCACTTTGCATTGTTTTGTTTTGGCATTTTTTACCAATGATCATGTTATTGTTTCACTTAAATATTACATCTTTGCTAGTGGAGAACCAAATTTTTATCTCCTGCTCTGCACTTAAAACAATATCTGCATCTTATATCAGTGTCTGGTTGTAAAGTGCAGAACATAATGGTTTTTGGAAAATGCCTTTGATGTCTTCATTACAGCTAACAGTTCTGTCTGTGTGTTTCTGTCTAGTCATCTTTGTATGCTGGATGACTCAGTTTTGGAAAGAGGTTATTCATGTTTCCTTCAAACCTGGAATATATGAATGATAATGTCTCTCCAAATGATAATGAGGACTTCAGTGAAATGTGTGACTGTAGGTACAGGCAGTGCAGAATCTCTGACACAAACACCAGAGATCCTGAACGTTGTCACTTCTGACTTGAGTTAGGAAGGGACTCGGATTCCTGTGCTTCTGTGTTCATTCTTCATTTATGCAGACAAAATGTGTGTAAAGAGGTGGAAGTACAGCACTTGTTTTGTTCTGTTGCACAGAATAATTTGTGTTCCTTTTGTAGCTCCACAGAGGGAAGAATCCATTGGACCTCATCGCACCCGGCTCCCGCCTGGAGCTGCAGAACATCCGGGATTCCCTGGAAGCCTGGATCGTCACCGTCGTGGAGAATGTCGGGGGGAGGCTGAAGCTGAGATATGAGGGCCTGGAGGATTTGGACAAATTTGACCAATGGCTCTTCTATTTGGACCCTTTCCTTCACCAAGTGGGTTGGGCAGCTCAGCATGGATACAGCCTGCAGCCACCTCTAGGTACCTGACAACATGGATCTTGCACGTGGTGATCAGAGGCAGAGGCTGCTGCTTGAGTGCTCTGAGTTGTCCTTCTGGGTGCACGTGGTGGTCACATAATCTGTGTGACCTGACAGGTCCTGTGCCTAATAAAATGCAGCTGAAGGTACAAAGAGTCCTACAAGACTTTGCACCCACCTGTTCTAAAGCTGCCAAATGCTTCTGCCTGTCAAAGCTTTCCTCCTGTTTGTGCAAAGGAAAGGAGTGAGGAAGGGATTGCCTTCATGATTTGGGTATTTTTGTTGGTATGTTTGTTTTCCTGGGGTGGAAAAAGTCTTATGGTTTTGGAGTATTGCTCAGCAGGAGCTTCTGCAGTTGAGACCCTCAAGCCTGCTGGACTGATTTAGATACTGTTTAAAGATATAAAAATGTCCTTTAAAAGAAGGAACCAGTGCATGGAAGTGGAGGCAGAGGCTGGGACAGATGGACACATCTTTCAGGCGTGTCCATGTCAGGGCAGGTCATCAGAGGAGGGGGCCAAAAGTGGCAGAAACACAAAGGGAGGCTTATGAGCTTGCTAGTGATGTAACAGGTTTCCTGATGAGGGGAAACATTGGGGTAAAGAATTTGGCAGTTTAGAGGGGCACAAATTAAACTTTATTGCTAGTGTTCTGTGGGAAAAAGAGGAAGAAAAATGACTAGTCACTCTTTCCCTCTCTTTTTCCTTAAGCCATTAGGTCCTTGAGGAGTGAAGCAGATTGGCAGGAGATCCTGAAGAAGGTGAAAGAGGAGGAGGAGGAGTCATCTGTTCCTACAGATCTTTTTAAGGTAGTTTAATGCTGTGGATGATACCATGGAAATGCTATATTCTTGAGAAATGATTCAGGGCAGTCAGTCACCCAAAATTCTGTCCTTGTTTTGTTTTGTTGGTTTTTAAAATTTATTTCCTTTCTCTCTCTGGTTTAAAAATGTGATTATAAGGAAAAATAATCCGTATATAATCCTGGTATCAGTTCTTGGTAAGTTAGACAATGCACCCATCACAGTTAATGTGAGTCATGGTTCACATGTTTTAGTCCTTCGGGTTCTTCGTTCATTTTTCTGAGCTTTGTTTGGACCCATAAATAGAGGTAGAGGTGCTGTAGCTCTTTAATTTGTTGGGTCATGTACAGAGCAGGATATAGATAATTCTGGAGCAGAGCCCTGCTCTGCAGGTTTCTGTTAGCCTGGAGATGGAGATGGCCTGGAACTGTGTGGTTCTCATTTAGTGTAGTTCATGAGGGGTGCTACAGGTGGCAGGAAAAACCTCAAAACATTTCTGTCGACTTACAAGACCACTCTGTGTTATCAAGTTTTACTTCTGTGTGGAGAATGTCACAGGAAGAAGTCACAGGGACTCAATTCCCTAGAACCCATCAAAGGCTGTCAGTCTCAGGGGGCATTGTTGGCCTTTTCATTTAGAGAAGTTGCTGGGACATGGGAGGTAGGTACTGGGACAGAAGGTACTGGGACATGTTGATTTCTTAGAATGAACTGATAAAAACTCCTTTAAAACTCATCCTCTTTGGATGATTTATGAGGTGCATCTCTGTTTTGGAGGAGGGCAGGTAGTCACAGCAACACATCATTTTGCAGGATAAACCTGTGATTGGGGTGCACTCGTTCTGTGAAGGGATGAAGCTGGAAGCTGTGGACCCAATGGCTCCCTTTGTGATCTCTCCTGCTACAGTTCTCAAGGTACCAGGGTTCTTAAACCAGCCCTGCTAAGATTCAGTTCTACTGCTACTTCTATTCTTAAATGCTCAGGGAATTCTCATTAACTGGTTATCTTAAAAGCTTGTGTTAGTTTTCAGATGAAGTGTTTTGTATGTCTCCCTCAGGGGACAACTGATAAAACAACTGCTGATGGTGAAGCCATTGGAATTCAATGGAGGGGAAAAAGTTCCATAAAGATACAAGCTCAAAAGATCAAATGATGAGAATTGTCAAACCCAGTTTTTTAAAATTTGATATAATCCCTCATAATCTGAGTATCCATCTGGAGATAGTTTTTTGGGGTTTTGATTTTGTACACATGACATTTAGATGGCCTGATTTCCAAACAAGGGGTTTCAAAGTTGAAATGAAAACTCTCCAGCATGATCAGGTGTTACTTTTCTTGCTATTTACTTGTCCTGCTTCTATTTACTTTAGGAGTGTAGTGGGTTTATTTGTGACAGTCTATCCTGGGACACAGTTCAGCCTTGTTGAAATAAGCAGTTTGTTATAGAATAGTAAGAAGACAACAAATGCTAATTTTTGTGCATCTTTCATGAGAAAATTCCCTAAAGCACTTGATCATCTTATCTTTTAAGTGCTCAGACATCAAGTTTTATTATTTATATCTGTTAAATTTCTGGATAACACAGTTGAGTCTGCTGGTTTATAAATCCCAAAGATTCTTTTAATTTAATTTTTTTTTTGTAACCCTTCCAGTATTTGGAGGTAAAGGGTTTCCATCAGGCAGTGTTGCTGTTTAATAAAGTTCTCAGAATCTGCCTCTCACAGGAGCCCGTGGTTCTCTTTTGGCTGACTCCAGGTGTACAATGACCAATATTTCCTGATAGAAATGGATGACCTGCGAGCCGAGCGTGCGGGCGGCCAGCGCTACGTGTGTCACGTCGGCAGCGCCGGCATCCTGCCCGTGCAGTGGAGCCTGAAGAACGGGCTGCACCTCAGCCCACCCCCAGGTACGCCTGTGCAGCCTCCTCCTGCTTCTCAGGGTTGCTGTTCCCCAAGATTCTCCTCGGGGTTGCTGTTCCTCGAGGTAACAAGGTTTTCTCTCAGGGTTGCTGTTCCTGAGATTCTCCTCGGGGTTGCTGTTCCTCAAGGTAACAAGGTTTTCTCTCAGGGTTGCTGTTCCTGAGATTCTCCTCGGGGTTGCTGTTCCTCGAGGTAATCAGGCTTCCGAGCTTCCCTTGCCCAAAAGGTCTCACATTGGAGCCAGAGAAGACAAGCTGAGTCTGCCAGTGCATGTTTCCAAGGTTGTTTATTCTCCATCATCTCTCAGTTCTTTCTCAGCTCTGCAGGGCGTCCCCAGCAGAGCAGGACACGCGTCAGACTGGGTGGATCAGAGGGTCCCGGACCTTTTGTACCATTTCTCTGACCCAACAACCATCCACAACAAACTTTTTATTTACAGAATCTTACCAATACTTACTACCTATGTTAACATGTCATTTCTACTCTAACCAATCCTTGTGATACAACTCAACAGAAAATGGGGGATGAGAGCAAGAACAAGGAGGACAGGACCACTCCCCAATTCCTCTATCTTGCCTCTTCAAACCCATATACTAAAAATCCTAGATTCTACATTTACACTCTGTGATAAACTAACTACTACTTATTTCAAATTCTCTCAGCTTGTAATTCTTCATACAATGTGGGCATTCACTCCCGTGGCCAGGGATCAGAGGCAGTGTCCTCCTGGGCTCTGTGTGAGGCTGGCTGACCCCCTTGTACAGATCCCAGACCCCCCTGTCCAGTGTCCAAACCCTCCAGGGTGGCCAGAGGGATGTCCTGGACTCTGACACCTGCTCACCCCTCTGCCCAGGACAGCCCAGGGCACGCAGCAGCACCAGAAAGATCCACAAAATCAGGAAGTTTGAGTTTGGGGAAGTGAAGTTTCCCAGGCGCCGGCGTGGGTTTGGGAGGATGGGAGAGGCTGAGGGTGCTGGTCATGCATAACAACCTGAGCACTTTGAATGAATGGAGTGAGAGCTCCAGGCATGAAAGAAATGTTGATTTCAGACTTAATTAACGTGGTATCAGAAGCCTGTAGTCTTTGCATTGGATTTTTGCTTCTGGTCAGAATGGAACATTGTTATTCAACATTTTATAATATTTTTAGGCTATCTTATCACTCAGTAGTTAATGAATTATTTTTTATACCAATGGCCTATCAGGCACTGTTGCAGATTGTTCAAACATTGCTTCAGGACATAAGGGAATAGGATAGTATTCCTGCACTGCTGAAAAATTTATTCATTTTCTCAAACTGAAAATGTCAATGGTACTGTAAAACCTGGGCCTCTGCTCTCTTATTTGCCACCTTGAAATTCAGAATGTTTTGTTTTAGCTGCTCCTTGCTCCAGAGGAGCAGGGACCATAGGATGTTTGTCTCCTGCCTTTCCTTGGACAAGGTGTGAAAAGTGACTCTGCCTGACCAGCATTTCCTAGAATTTTGCACGTGAAAAGTGAAATCTCACTTTATAGGCATGTGACTGGAGCTGACAAAGATTTCAAGTTTCTCCCTGGACATTGTGGAGTTCTGAATTGTGTGAGGTCTCAAGAGCCCTACTGGCACTGGTAAAACTGAGAAAAATGAACAATAGAGTCTTCTGTAGTTCAGCCCTTTCTGAGGAGAAGAGTCACAGAATAAGTTAGGTTGGACTGGTGAGGTCATTCCTCAAAGCCTGGCTCCAGTTTTGAGCCTCTCACTACAAGAGAGACATTGAGGGACTGGAGCATGTCCAGAGAAGGGAATGGAACTGGGAAAGTGTCTGGAGCCCAAGTCCTGTGAGGAGCAGCTGAGGGAGCAGGAGGTGCCTGGAGAAAAGGAGGCTCAGGGGGAAGCTTTGGCTCTCTCCAATTTTAGATTGTCATGTTAATACTATATTCTTACACTGAGTTTGAAATTTTGTTTGATTTCTTAAACTGTTGTCACAGGTGTCCCTTCAAGGGGAGTGGAGTAAGTGCAGCACTTATGTCCTTGCTAATTTACTGCCAACCTCAAACTGACATGACAGCACACTTTTGTGCCCCATTCCCTTCAGTTATTTGCTTTTTTTTAGATCACAGGGAAGCCAAGTATTTCCCCCAAGAAGAATATAATTTATCTTGGAAGAATTCTCTGTATCCTGATGGATTCCTTGTTAAGACACTTCCCTTCAAACATGTGCAGATCTACAGCTGTTATCAGACTTGATGAGGCTCTTGGCACATCTCACTGCTCTCTTTAATGATTTGGTATTAACATGTCTGTGAGAGAGTAGCATGTTGATACTGTGCACATTTTGAGAGCCCTGTTTTAAAAAAATAGTTTCAGAGCAGACACAACAGCAGTTACAGAAATCTTTCCTGAATTTCATCAGTACTCTGTGAAAAGGGTGAAGCTGCTTTCCCGTGTTCCAGTTGCTGCCCTTGTCTGCTTGGCAGAGTCATGATTCAGGTTAGAGTGCTCTGACCTCACGTGGCTCCCTGAAGTCCTAAGCTCACAAACCTGAGTGACCCAAGCAGCTCTCAGTGCTCTGTCAGGGGGTGTGAAATGAGTCTCAGCTGTTCAGCTCTCACCCTTGGCTCTCTGCTCTCCTAGGTTACCCTGGGCAGGACTTCGACTGGGCTGACTACCTCAAGCAGTGCGGCGCTGAGGCAGCTCCCCAGAGCTGCTTCCCTTTGGTAAGGCTCTCCTGCAGCAAAATCTCCTCTGCTGCCTCAGTGACATTCCTCGTTCCAGGGAGAGGAACCTGCTGTGTGTTTCTTACTTTATTGCCTGTCCAAGTAGAATAGAATATTTCAGCTGGAAGGGGCCTGCGATGATCAGTTATCCTGTCCAATGCCTGACCCTCTTCAGGGCTAACCAGAAATTAGGGGTTTGTCCAAACCCTGACAGGGATGGAGCTTTGGGGCCCTCTCTGGGGGCTGTTCCAGTGTTTGGCCACCCTCTCAGTGAAGAAGTGCTGCCCAGGCTCAGGTCTGGCCCTGCCCTGGCACGGCTGGGAACCATTCCCACACATCCTGTCACTGGAGATCAGCACCTCCCTCTCCACATCCCCTCCTCAGGAAGCTGCAGGCAGCAGTGGGGTCACCCCTCATCCTCCTTTTCTCCAAACTGGACAACATTTCACCAGCTTTGTTGCCCTCCTCTGGAGACATATTTGAATACCTTAAAATCTTACCTGTGATAACTCAGGAAGCAGGAGAGATAAGAGAGTATAAATGAGTGTGAACTGAAGGTGCTGCATGCCAGCTTCCTAGATAGGGGAGCAGTGGACCAAATGTTTCAGTTATGATAAAGCAGACTGCAAATAAATGTTTGTTTTGTGAAATTGAGATGTGTAAGAGTCCGTGGAAGAGACACAGAACAGCATCAGCATCAGCACTCCTGTAACTGTGGAAACAGGGCCTTTTAATAGACCTCACTTTCATTTACTAAGGGTACTCTTTCAATCTTCCATCCTTTCAGCCTGAAAAATTAATTCCATTGTATTAATCAATAAAAAGCCATCTTAAATTAGTACCAAATAATCATTTTACATTAATCAGTGCCTGAAGGACGTGCAAGATGTTGGGCTTTTGTTGGTTCAGTGACAGTGTTGCTGTCCCCCAAAGCACAATACCTTGTCAAGCAGAAAAGGGTACTTTTAACACCTGCCTTCCAGTTCCATTTACCATACTTGGGCTATTGTAGTGCTTAGGGGGAGAAATTGGAATAATTATTAGTTTTTGAAGAGAGTGTTACTGGCTGTGAATTCCTGTTGCCCTTGTTCTGTGTTGTAAACTGTGGCATCTTAGAACAGGCCACTGAATTTATTATCCCTTTTCTGAGAAGAGTTGATCACTGTAAGCTAGTTCCAGAATTCAAAATGTATTGATCCTGTAATTACATTGCAGAGTGGCTCTGGGAAGAGGAGTCCTCTGTCTGGCTGAGATAAATTAATTATCTTTAATTCAAGAGCTCTGGAGCTGGATAAATACCTATTCTTATGTTTTAGGGATTTTTTTTTTTTAATATAAATGCAAACTATATTGGTGAATAAAGTAAGACCCTACTTATCCAGAAAATGTAAAATGAAAAGAAAGCTTCCTATTCTGCCTGCCAGAACTCAGATGAGGCAGGAATGTTATTCGCATACGTAAAGTGGATTTCTAAGTTAACATGATAGAACAGAGACCCTGGTCAGACTATTTGTCAGACTTATCACTCAGGTGGCAAGCAGCAGAGAATTTCTGATTGCTGAGAATGGACTCAATCCTTTCAGTGAGCCTCAGCATCCTTATTTTTTGAAAACAAATACTTTGCTAGGTCTGTCTGTAGAGCCTTTTTTAACTTAAATTCATTGTAGTTTGTAGTATATCTTACTTGTATTCAGTGTGCTGATTATCTGAAGTCTCCTCTGTGTTGAGTACCTTTCTGTGTTATTCAGGCACTGAGGGTTTTATGTGTTGCTCCTGTTCATGGATATTTATATCCTATCCTGGATGCACAGCTGGTGTCTCACTGAGGTATTCTGGCTTTTTCCTAGTTGACTTCTGACCACGGATTTAAAGAGAACATGAAACTCGAGGCTGTGAACCCGGTTGATCCTGAAGAAGTTTGCATTGCTACAGTCACCAAGTTAAAAGATTCGTACCTCTGGCTTCAGCTGGAAGGTGAGCTGATCTGGGGGAGGAGAGGAGTGCTTGCCCATCACTACCCTTGCTTGTAGTGCCATCCCCAAACCTCAGCAGTGTTTGGAGCAAACTCACTGTGTTCAGAACACGGTCAGCAAGGCACAGTTTCCGCAGTGAAATCACAACCAAACCCCACTTGCATTGTCTGTTTCCAGCTTGCCTTAGCTGGCAGTGCTGATTTGAGCCAAAAATGGCATTTGTGCACTGCAGTGTCAGTGCTGGGCTCGTGCAAAGGCCGAGCGGGGCTGTGGAAAGCAGGGCCTTGTGGCAGTTTCACAGATGAGTGACTTGCATTCTGAGCAAGCTTTGGCCAGACCTGGGAAGGAAAGTTTCTTCATTAAGATAGAGTAAGCCTGTGTCAGCTGTTCTCCATTATAATCCCATTTCTTGATTGGAAGTGCATCAGCATGCACTTACTATGCACTGTGCATCTCTGCTAAACTGCGGAAGGAAAATTCCCATCTCCAGCCTTTAGGAGGAAGTAAACGAGGTCAGGAAAGAATCTGGTCAGTAAAAGGGGATGAATAAATGATTGTTATTGTGTTCCAGATACACCATAAATAAAAGCAGCTTCACTAACAAACATACAGCAAGTGTTAACCAAATCAGGGGTTTTATGACTTGTTTCAATTTTTCCTTTTCTAAACTGAACAGGCTCCAAGAAACCCGTCCCTGAGTGTATAGTGAGTGTGGAATCAATGAATATATTTCCAGTGGGTTGGTGTGAGACGAATGGATATCAGCTCCGGCCTCCTCGCAAAGCAATAGGTACCAGCTCTCTTCTATTTGCAGTGTTGGGTTAGAGACCTGCCAGAGCAAATTACTGCAGAATTATTGCTGGCATCGCTGAATTTGGAAACATTCATCATGCTCACAGAGTCTGTGTGTTGCACAACTGTCCCCCAGGCTGTTGGGGCCAGTTGGAAGCCCTACAACAGCTCCAAACCCCCCCAGTGTTGGCTTGAGGCCCCTGCATGCTGTAGGGGCCAGTGGGGACAATCCATTTGTCATAACAAAGAAATCCTATCTGTGTATGGACACCCCCCATGCTCTGCATCCACTCCTGTCTGAGCTGTTCTTGCCTTGTGTCTGGCTGATCCTGATGCTGATTTTACACTTGACTTGTGCAAAGTAAAGTTATTGCCACAATAAAATGGTGTGGAGGGTGTGCACATTTTGGAGTCAAAATAAAGAGGACTGATTTTCTCAGTGGGCCAGCTGGTGATGATCCCTCATGACAGAGGGCTGAAGAGTAAACCCGACTTTTTTAACTACACTAGTAGGTAAAATAAGATAGTGTCTTCTCTCAGCTGCTTAGGGAGACATGTTTATTAAAGTTTAATGGGGGTTGGAGAAACTGAAGAATTTCTTGAGTGTTCATTAAGTAAGATAAGGAAAGTTTTAGATTGAAATAGCTGTCATTTTCTGCAAGTCAAAGCAAGAGAAATTAACCCACTTGCACTGCCAAGGACAGGTGAGGAAGAAGGGGGGATCCCAATTAGATAAAAGATGATTTGAAAAATAAATCCAGAAATTTGTTGGGGCCAAAGCCTGAAATGCTGAAGAGGCATCATGTTGCATTACGTTGTTTTATTTTCCTACCTGTTTGTGAAAGCCAGAATTAGCAAGTGGACCCATCACCTAAGTGACTGACTTTGTTGCAACAGTGTTTTCCTTCATAACAATTGTCTTAAGTCATTTGTGTTTCTAACCAGCTGATTTCATTCCATTTCAAAGTCAAAGTGCTGAAGTTACTGTGCCAATAAAGTGGCAAGTTGGGCTGAAGAACATAACCTCTGTGTGCTGACAAAGACAGCATGTCATTCCTTTTTGGCTGGTAGTACAGATGGTTTAGGGGCTCTGATGCAAAGAAAGAGGTTCAGAAGGTCAGATTTCGTAGAAAACTGGGCATATGCATGCTTGATTTAAAGAATTTCTAATGGAAGTTGAAGTAAACCTTCTGGTTTTCTTCAAATGACTTGGGCCAGTGTGCCACTCGTGCAGCTGGGTCAGCTGTCTGACACTGCAGTGGTGGGAACACAGATCCTTTTTGCTGTGTAACTTAGAAGAAATGAGTCCACTGTATATATATTGTTCTAGATGCTTCATTGGTTTGCCTCTCATATTTTGCTATTTTTTTCCTTTCAGTAAACAAGCAGAAAAAAATTGCAGTAGTTCAACCAGAGAAACAGTAAGTACCAGGTTATTTGCTATTATTTTTTGTTGATGTTTCTCTCTTTATTTTTCAATTGGAAAATTTGCTGTGTTAGGGAAGATGTAGATTTGCAGAAGTGCTGTACTGAGGGTTGAGAGATTCCATAGTGCATTTGTGTTAATGCTGGTAGATTCTGCTGATGTTCAAAAAGACCCCTTGCACTACAGGAGGAGGAGATGGAAACCTTGGAATTTGTTTTTTTGTAATTGTTCGTTCCCAGGTAAAATTTGGCAAAAAGAAGAGTTCTACTAATATCTACAATTAGTGTAGAAACTCTGTGTCATGCATGTAGAACTCAGTCTTGTGAGCCTGCTCAGAAATGCTCCATGGAATGCTCACAGTTAGCTTTATTGACTCTTACAGCTTTACAAACACCAGAGCTGTCAGGAGTCCTGCCAGTGTTTGCACTGCTCCTAAAATACTGAGCAGACTGTTCCCCCTGTTTTGTAATTGGGATCCTTACCAGAGTACTGGAGTCATCTTGGTTGTATTTTGTGTAAAATGCAGCTTTCTCAGAATGCATCAGGTGAGGCTACACTGCCTTGTGCCATGAGATGTGGAGTTCAAAGGAGTCAGGGAATGTAAACTCCTGTGGGTAGCTTTGGGAGGTGTCTGTCACCACGGTGGTCCACGGACTTCAAGCAAGGAAAGATTGCTGCTGGCTGTAGCAGGACAGAAGTCTTTTCCAAATGGAGTTTAGTCATTTCTGCATGTTATTGTGAAACAGGGGAGCTATGAAAAGCAGGTTAATAAAGCTCGAGCTGAGGAGAAGAAAAGTGTAAATGTTTCAGTAACAGAGAGGTGACTGTCATGACTATCTGTCTGTTTTCCCAACCTCCTTCTTTTCATTTCAGAATTTTGTCTTCAAGGACAGTTCATGATGGGCTAAAGAACCAGGAATTGAACTCTTCTGACTCAGGTATTGATCACAGAGGTCAGACTAACAAAGAGTTAACCTGTAGGAGTCCATCTGCTCAACCCTGCTAGAAGAGGGGAGAGGAGGAAAGGGTTTGGAGATTTTCATCCCTTGATGATTTGTTGAACTTCAAAAATGAGTGAAACAAACAAAAACCTGCAGTTACTTGTGTTCTGCATTTCATATGTGCATTAAGCCTGGAAATCAGATTTTTGCACCAGCACATTGCCCCTCCAGCAGAGGATATGTGAAGCTGATTTTGTACTGTGACACGTGCAGGTGACCTTTCATTGTCACCTGTTACCTTTGATACTGTGGGGAAGCAGGTGTGCTGTGTCTGCACTGAGAGCTGGTGGATTCTGGCTTTGGGAAGCAGATCTCTGTTTTTTGTGTTAACTTCATCATGGTGATAAACAAAACCAATTCAAACAGTAAACTACTTTGTGTGCCAGATGGCAAAATCTAATAATTTTCTAAACTGTTGCGAGAAGGAATGTGATGAATAAGTACATCTGCTGGTGAAAGTCACACAGATCCATCCATTTGGCAGCAGAGTGCCTCCTCTGCTGTTTTCTGTACAGTGAAGTGCACATCTGAAGCTTCACCAAAAGCAAGTGTGATAAAAATGATGTGTGCTTGTTTAGCATTTTAATTGGCTTTTAATAGAGTCATAATGTAAATTTGACTTCATTTATTTATCTGCCAGTTTTCAACTGCTGAATTTAAGGTCTTTAAGTGATAGTGTTGCTCAATCAAGAAAAACTACAACACTGCTGGGTGAAACAATATTGGTTTTGTACATAAGTGTATTGCAATATATATTAATACTTGAATTTTGAGCAATGCTGATCCATTGAATAGATGTAGGGAGCTTGATATCAAAGGTCAGTTTAGCAGTTCCTGTATCTTTTGTTTGCTAATCAAAGGAAAAGAATCTAAAAATGCAAAACAATTTGATGCAGCAGTTTAGGATAAACAATGGAGAATAACTGCCAGTTTCTCTGGTGGCAAGAGTTTGGGGGAGAGAAAATTGACTGGAAAATTTACCTGTAATTGCTGTGTAGGAGCTGCTTCTGCCACCAAAAAGTTGGGATTGTCTTTGTCTGTTGTTCTCACTGGTGTGATACCATGAAGCAGCAGACTAGCCAGGAGGGAATGTTTCTTTTCTGATGCATAACCATCTTTATTTACTGCAGCTTGACAATTTGCAAATACGGGTGTGAAGTGTGAAAAATGTTTTGGCAGCGTGGAATAACTAATGCTGCCATTGGAAACGTGACACAGAAACTACCTCAGATCCCTGTCATTCAGGACTTTTCCCTCTCCTTTTCCTACAGCACACAAACTGTTAGGTGCTGCGAGATTCTTTCCTGGGGCGTTTGCAGGTGTGATTTAAACATTTGTTTTGTCGTTTTTCACTTCTCAGTGGTAATTAATGGCAAGTACTGCTGCCCAAAGATCTACTTCAACCACCGGTGCTTCTCGGGGCCTTACCTGAACAAGGGCAGGATTGCAGAGCTCCCCCAGTCCGTGGGGCCTGGGAACTGCGTCCTGGTGCTGAAGGAGGTGAGCTGGATAAATACACTGCAAAAAGCAGTGTATCCTAAACACCAGAGTGTCTAATTACAGATGGGTAATTCAGAAATGTAAGCTGATGGTCAGTAAAGGGTGTTTTTTGCATATAATAAAGTATAAATCAGGAATGGTTTTATGAACGGCTGATAAGAGTAAAAACCTCTCATTTATCTAAGTAACACTCAGCCTTCTACTACTAAACTTTATTTTCTGTTAAAACAGTATAACCTATAATTACTACAATCAAAGGAGTTAGTATCTTTTTTTATAGCTGCAATAAATGTTTCCATTTTAGTTAACAGAATTTAGCTGGAGATAATACCAAAATTCCTTTACGGTTTGCACTGTTGATGGTAAAACAGAGGTTTTCTTAGTCAAAATGGCAAACTACATTCAGTAATTGGGAAATGAAAAGAGTTATCTGTGTTTTATATGTTGGATACAATTTGCTTGGATCATTTGAAATTGCAATTTGGCTTCTTAATGCAATTGAGGGAGAAGGAGGCCATTCTTTGATGCCAGAGAGCTTCTTCTCCAGAAGGTGTTTCACAGCAAATTTTCAGATACTTTAATGTAATAATTATTTTTCTGAAATTTCAAACAAGATCATGGGGTGCTTATTATCTGACCTGAGAGGCTGGAAATCTCCCAAGACATAACTAACTGGATATGCACTCTTGACCTGTAATGAAATGATCACTTTATATATAAGAATTGGCTCAACATACCTGGAATTTTTGTCTTCACTACCGAGTATCTTAACAGGGAGGGACCTTAAGAAAGACTGTCTGGCAGACATGGTGTAAAACAAGAGTCTGGTTGTCAAGAATCAAGCAGATTATTGAAAAAGGTCCATTTTTGCATGCAGAAAAGTACCCTATCCTTCCTGCTTGTTTCAGTACTTTATTGTAAGAACTGCAAAAGAGCAAATGTGAAATTCTGTGGCAGCTTCATTTAGTCTTGAAGGTTTATTCTGCCTCATTGCCTGGAAGCAGAAGGGGTGCCCAAATCCTGCTGATGTGCAGGTGCTGAGTGGTGCTGAAAGTTCAGCCAGCATGCTCAGTTGTATTCATTTCAGTCGTGAGTCTTGTAGGAAACCTAGAGAGAGTTTGGTGCTTGCATTATATGTGACACTTTTCTTTGATTTCTGGACTGCTGTATTAGTAGCAATGAAACTGCAAATTTGTAATGTCAAGGTTGTTATGCACCCAGTTGGGAACGATTTGGAATAAGCACATAGTGAGCATAAAAAGTACAATTAGAGTGCACATTTCATACCATCCCCCACTAACTTCAGGTTATTCACAACTTCCAAGTTACTTTACAGTACCTGAGAAATTATCATTTTATTAAAATGCAGACCTTATCATGGTTCATGGAAGCAAAACAGATGAGAGTTTAGGATTCTGCACTGTGGTTTTGTTGTAAGCAGTAGGTTAGCAGGCAGCAAAATCCCGCAGCATTTTTTGGCACATCTTCACATGACATACAATCTTTAAGATAATGGCTCAGATTTAGCCAAGGTTATGCAAGTTTGGGAGTACTCAGCCCCAGGCATTAATTTAGTGATGTGTAATTCAAGGGCAATGACTTGGAAATTGCTGGATACACTCGTGACTCTGCAGACAAATTCTGAGGGCTGGGAAGGCCCAAAGTGTCGGCTGCTCTCAGTGTTCGTTTTGGCACCGTCAGGAGGTGTCTGTAATCCTGCTGTGAATGAGTGCTTTGATGCTAGATAATTTGGATGAATAGAAGTAATTTCCCATTCTGCCCTGGCACTTTAAACCAGATTTATTGTACAAATAACTTACACGTGTTTTCTGCCCTTCCCTCCCGCGCTGCAGGTTCTCACTTTGCTGATCAACGCCGCCTACAAGCCCAGCCGCGTCCTGCGGGAGCTGCAGCTGGACGAGGAGGCTGCCTGGCATGGCCATGGGGAGACCCTGAAAGCCAAGTAAATTCTTGTCCTCTTCCCTCTCTGGTCACTCTCAGTAGCTGTTCTCCACAGTCCGTGCTTTAACTTGCATTTTCAGGAAAGGAAAAATCACTTGGAGCGTATCAAGATGCCAACAACCATTAAATCTTAAATTCTTTATAAATTTCTTTATGAATTCTGGTGGAGTGCATGTGGTTTTAATGCTCCATAATATGGCAGTGTACTCTGCTGCAGGCATGTGAGCAGCTAGAGACTGGTGTGGCACTGGTACAACATTGTACTGACAGACTTGTGGGTGAGGTTTAAGATTACTTAATTCATCTGAAGATAATTTGTCAGTGTTTTAAAGCAGAAACATGTACTGCTTGGGAAGCTTCTCAGGCATTTCCACTGAAATTTCTTAGTGGAAAAAGATGCTTCAGAAATAAAGTTAGAAGCTTTGAAATGACCTGACATGGATGTCTTTCTACAGCAGTCTACCCTAAAGCACTCCCAGTTTTCCTGCTGAGCTTTTTGGGTTGAAGCTTCTTTGCAAGATTACTTCTACAGCTAGGAAAAAAAAGCAGTGAACATATTTGCATATATTTGATAAGTCCAGATATTCCTTTATAGTCTAGGGATGGTTTTGTAATTAGGTCACTGTGTTTGCATATTAGAGATTAGATTTTCCCAATACGCCACTACACACTTCCCTACATAATTTTGAACATGTCAGTAATTCTTTTGTTGGATCTGTTTCATATATAAAAAGACATCTTTCCATATATTGAAGGATTGCTCTGAATTGGGCAATAGGAAAGTGACAAAGGTTAGTGTAAATAGAAGGTATAGCTGAGGAATAAAGAAAAATATATTTGTTTAGTCTCACTGAATTTACTGTTTTCTTTCATTTGCCACAGTAGTGACACCAGGGGTATCTGGGCTATGATGATTCAGCTGTTTATTTCAAGGTATTAATTAGGTACTTGCAGGCTGAAACATCTCTGGTAGATATCAGCACATGCTTGTAGCTGTGCTGGGAGAGCAGAGCAGAAATGCTGAGCAGCTCTGGCAGATATTGCACAGTGCAGCTCTTTCAGTGTAATGGCAAGGCTGGTGGACAAAAAGGAATGATTTCTTCATTTAAATCAAACAGGAGCAGTATGGGAAGTCATGCAAGTGACTGTCCTGGGGAATTGTTCAGCAGCTGGACAAAAGCTGGTTGGGAATGTGGCAGTGGTCCCCCTGCCTCCATAGGATGAGCACAGAAAGGCTCATCATCACCAAAAGCTGTCTGCTGGTACCTGAATGAGCTCAGTGGGCGCTCTCAGCCTTGGTTTGAGGAATATGTGGCCATGTCACAGTGGGCATTTCTGCAGGCCCATAAAAGCAAAGAGAGAGCAAACAGTCTGTAAGCAAAGAAAATGAAATATCTGAACTGTGGGACAGTCCTCTCAGATGGTGTTTTGTACTTGTTGATGGGGCAGTGTTGCTGTGCTTGGTACTGCAGCCACCTTGGTGACGGATTTTCTTTATTTGGGGATCTGACATAAGAGACAGGAGCTCCTGTTTCCCAGACTTGGCAGTCCATAAAATTCATCATTGCTCATATTTTCCTCAGTTTGATCTCAGTATTCTTGTACACCTCTGAATTAAGTCCTTTTTTTCCTGATAATTAGGAGATCCTTAATTATGCCCTGTTTTCAATGCTAGATACAAAGGCAAGAGCTACCGTGCGACCGTGGAGGTTGTGAGGACGGCGGATCGCGTGGCAGATTTCTGCAGGAAAACGTGCATCAAGCTGGAATGTTGTCCAAACCTCTTTGGCCCTCAGATGGTGCTGGATAAGTGTTCAGAGAACTGCTCTGTCCTGACAAAGACAAAGTACAGTGAGTAGTTCCCTGGTCCATACCAAGGTGGAGCTTGGAGTGTTATGTTTTAGTTTCTTTTGGCTTTGACATGAGAAGGAGCAGCTCAAGCACTACATAGAGAGGCCTACAAAATATTCATGTTCCAATGTGTAGGGGAGAAAAAATTCTGTATTAAGTGCTTTACTTCTGTTGTGTGCTTAAAACTTTATCTTTTTATAGCAACTTTTTGTACAACTGACCAATATTGTAATTTACGTGGCATTATAATTGCTTTTACCAATTTGTTGTGGGTTAAAAATGCAACACCTTCAAGCTCTTTTCTTAGTTTTTAGGGATTTTGTAGGCTGGCTTTAACCATTTGACACTGTGAGAATGGAAAGTGCATTGAGGCCATGTTTAAAAACTACAAATCATCATAAAAGGCACCATTAGATTGGACCATGTCTTGGATAATTTTTGTATAAAATAGGATCATTTGGGGGCTTCCCAGAGATGGAGGAAGTAAATCTTTACAGAGCAAACAAAACTGATCAGTAACTCTTGTTCCTTAAACCAAATTGAAGTGCAAAATACAGACATAGTGATTTGGAAGTTTTGCAGAAGTGGGATTCCTATTGGGAAATGTCCTTGTACTGATTTTCCAGTCCTGATGAGGGGCAAACATAACCAGTGGCACTGAAGGTGCATTTCCACACTTTGCTCCTTTCTTCTGTCCTGGTAGCACACTATTACGGAAAGAGGAAAAACAAGCGGATAGGTCGGCCCCCGGGTGGCCACAGCAACATGGAAGTGGCCATGAAGAAACCAAATAAAAGACGGAAGAGACGAAAACATTTCTTTGTTCATAAGAAAAAACGTTCTTCTACGTCCGTGGATAACACTCCAGCTGGGTCTCCCCAGGTAGGACACTGCCCATAGATCTGGGATGTGACCTTTGACTGCTTCACTTGAAACAGCAAACGTTAGTTCCTTGTAACTCCAGACTTACAGCTGCCTTTTTTTCGTTTTTCCTAACTCTTCAGGGCAGTGGGGCAGAAGAGGAGGATGACCAGGATGAGGTGGATGAAGAGTCTCTGACTGAGGACAGCACCTCAGAGCACCAAGATGAACTCCTTGAAGAATCAGAGGTGTCAGAGAAGAAATCCCTATCCTCATCTCCCACGCAGAGTGAACTGTCTCATTCCCTGGCTCAGGACCGAGACAAGCGGAAGAGGAAGCTCAGGACCTTTTCCTTTTCTGATGATGAAAATAAACCTCCTTCGCCAAAGGTAACCTGGAATGTAGATTTCTTGCTCCCTGTTGAGCAAGCACCAAAATCTCGGGAGTATTAACCACAATATATGTGTTCTCTGTTCCTCTGTGATGGGCACTTAGAGTGAAAACTCTACAGAATAATTAAAATCCGTGATGTTTGTTATGGTTGTGTTGTAGGACTGGAATAAAGACTAAGTATATGTGATATTTTGGGAATTCTTTTGACTTGTTTAGGACATAAAGATGGAAGTTGCTGAAAAGCTGCAGCTGGACAGTAACCCTCTGGAATGGAGCGTGGCTGATGTGGTACGATTCCTCAAATCCACCGACTGTGCTCCGCTGGCAAGGATTTTCCTTGATCAGGTATCATTTTCTGTCTGTTAAATGTTGAATCTGCCACTTGGCTTCTTATCCTCTAAGGAGTCAGAAAATGAATTTTTTTTTAATAGGGTTTGGAGGAAACAAACACTTGTGCAACCTGCAGCAGTTTGAGAGAGGAGAGTTCAGGGAATGACCAGAATTTTTCAGGTTTTTCACTACTGGGGGAGGGATATTTTGGTCTGCAGAGCATCTGAATCCTAAATCTACAAATAATGCCTACAACAAAGCACCATGACAAGAGTCAACATTTTATTTACATGGTTAAAATCTGCCAAAAAACAGTGACTATTAAAACTACTATTAGAGGTAAGGGTTAGGGTGTTTTATGGTGGTGGATGTTCCAGATAAACTTCACCTTGTGGAATCTCTCTTTCTATAGGAAGATGCAGTGGTTGGTTAAAATTACTTTCTACATGAAATTCCCTTGGTTTCTTTTGTTTGGTTGTATTTTTTACAATAGAATCTCCTGAGAGTCTGTGCCTCAGTGGATTTGTGCTGGCATTTTAAGAAAGGAGTTAATTTGTTGTGTGTGACAGATTTCTAAGCTGCCTGGGAGAGCATGAAAGAAACTTCTAATTCACAAACGGTCACAAATCTGAAATTACAGCAAGTCAAAGCTGAAAGAGCAGGGAGAATAACAACAAAGTCACTATGGAATTTTTGTCTTCTGACAGGAAATCGATGGCCAGGCACTGCTGCTGCTGACCCTGCCCACTGTTCAGGAGTGCATGGACTTGAAACTTGGACCAGCTATTAAACTCTGCCATCACATTGAGAGGGTCAAACTTGCCTTCTACCAGCAGTTTGCAAACTGAGGAGCAGCTAAGTTGAAGTGGATCTTTGAAGCACAACTACAAAAACAAGCTCCTTTCTCTCTAGCAAGTAAAGCCAAATGAACTTAAACTGAGGCCCTGGTGACCTAAAAGTGTGTATCAGCCTCGTCTTTTTCTATTTCAACAGAAGGAAGACAACATCTGGAGCAAAATACCAATGCAAACACAGGGGCTACTCTACCAGCTGCCAGCTCGGGAACACAATAGTCTCTTGCTCTATGGTTCCCTTTTTTTTAATGTATTTTTTAATGACTACAGAGAAGTCTCCTCTTGTGGGAAATGACATTTCAATAGTTCTGTTGGCGCAGAACTTTAGAAGAAGAAATGGATCCTGTTTACGTTCGCATGTAGGCTGCCAGAAATAACCTTTCTGTTCCTGATGTTTCACAGAATCCCCTTCCCTCCCTGTGGATGAACACTTGCTTTACCACAGCACTGACTTTGGAATGTGTTCTTTGCACATTCGTGTGTTAATGTTCAGATTTTTAATGAATTTGTTCATTGTTAGGACAACAATGTGGCCACAGGGTTCTGAATGTACAGTATAGAAAGGGTGTGGTTCCTTTTGAAGTTTTTTTTTTTGTTTATTTTGGTTTGTTTCACTGTTGTTGGTTTTGCTTTTGTTTTTACTACCTCTGTAGCCTGAACAGTAGAAGCGATGAACTAAAAAGGGAGGGAGCTGCTCTTTCTGGACACTTGGTCCCTTGGCTGCACAGCAGTCTCACTTCTGTGGACATGTCCAGAGTGCAAACCCACGTCAGCACACACAGCTTCTGTTCCAAAGCTTTAGCTGAAACTTCTGTAGGCATAACCTGGATGTTTCCTTTTTTTCAGATGTCAGAAAACTTAATTATTTTGCACTTCTCTTACAGGCAGACTGTAGGACATGAGGAAGGAAAGAGAAAGTGCCTCTGCATTTTCTATATTTAGGTTATCAGGTTTTTAATTTTTTTCTTTATTGTATGAAGTTATTTCCTTTTTCTTCTAGCAAACAATTGGGCCATGTACATAGAGCCCTGTCAGCAGACTTTTGCTTTGCTACCTGAACATCTGTTTAGAGAATACACTAAGGAAACTGCAATCAATAGAGGACTGCAACGTAGCTCTGCCACTGTTTGCGTTCTGGACACTCTTATGAGCTTGACTTTGTATTTTTAACTATCTACAGATGCTTGATCAGACTTGATGAAAATTTGGTGGGTTGGCAAGGCATTTGTGTGCTTTTATTACAGAAAAGGAAAAGGACCAGTGGGACATCTTAATTCATCAGTAGACTCACAGTAGGATGAACTGCTGATTTTAGTTTTCCAGGGTAATAAAACCCAATCAGCCACTTACTGTAGGCCAGTGCTTTACACCTTGAGTAACTGGGTTTATGTTACTTTCCATTAAAGGTGTGGGGAAACTCGCATTAGGCTCAAGATCTGCATCAAATAAGTGTTGAGTTTTAGCTGGCTTGTGTTCATTCACTCTGCCTGTTCTCAGAGTGTTGGGAGGAGCACAGGCTGGAGCTGGATGGGTGCAGCTCTGCTCCTTCATGTCCTATTCAAATCCATCTCTGCAGGAAACCCCTGGCCTACCAATGCATTTGAGTTAGGAAGGTGTTTGCTGCAGGAATTGGTTTAGGAAAGATGCAGTAGTTGGGTTCTGATGGGCAGGAGTTACTCTGGTCAAATGGAATGATTCAGTGTCCCTTAGGCCCAGTGTGACTGTCCATTGCAGAGCTGTGAGCACGATTCAGCAAGGCTGTGCTCTGTGCTCTGTGGGCTGAGCTGGCACAGGCTGTGACTGTGCCTGCCACGTTGGTGTTGAGGGGGAGCTTCCTCCAGTGAAAACTGCTGGCACTAAGCAGAGCTCAGTAACTGAGGGTTGTTGCTTTTGCCCCTTAGAATAAATGCCTAGTCAAGGCAGAACTATTCACACAAGTATTAAAATCATATTTATTTTTTTCATTCCAGAATCAAAATGGAAATGACAGACTATATATTAGCTGAATATTCTTGAGGGAGGGCAGTGTGTAGCTAGGAAAATTTTTCTCCCACTTTGTAAGCAGAGTGTGAAGACACAATTTGATTGAAATCAAAGTGTCCCTTTTTCCTCCTTACACCAGATATGTGGCCAGTAAATGGAAGTTTTGGCTCTTATCCTTTGCCTGTACTCCAGTCCCTTAGGACAAACTCATTCATAAGCCATTAGGCTTGAAAAATTTCTAAAGAAACACTGCTGCTTTGCTGTCAGCATCTTGA
The DNA here is from genome assembly GCF_021018805.1 of Prinia subflava. Lineage (NCBI taxonomy): Eukaryota > Metazoa > Chordata > Aves > Passeriformes > Cisticolidae > Prinia > Prinia subflava. The sequence goes on from NC_086260.1 coordinate 17,305,884, forward strand.
GAAATTTGACCAGTGGAGAACTCCTGGGCTGGAAGATGATGCCTTTGGGTCAGTGCAGTAGGATCCCAGAGTTCTGTTGTCCTGATGCCTGGCAGGATTGGCCTGCATAGCCAAGAGATGTTGCTTCCACCTTTCCCCATAGACAGACAGATGTCTTTTTAAGTAGTTGTCAGAAGAGAACAGAGCTGAATGTGTAATTTAGTGGACCTGTTAACATGGTGCCTAGGGTTTTAAATACAAATGTCATACTTCCTTTTCTCAGTAAATGAAGCAGTCAGCAGTTTCAGCTGTTAGTGGGATACTTACTGGTCACCTTTGGCATGTTTTATAGGCTGGATTTTTCTGCCTTGTTTTGGGAGGCACTGACAGTCTGGTCCCAGTGGGATCTATTTTTGTTGAGATTTTCAAAAGGGATGTTTTCATTATTTGTGAAATGTTTTTATGCTGCACACGGGTACTGTACACTCTGTTTCCTGGAAAAAAATGCACTCTGTTTTATTGCTGGATTTAAAAGGAATAATTGGGGCTTTATCTTGATGGATGATGTTTCTACTTGACTCTGTTTCAAGTTCCTCTTTCTCTATGTGTGGCAGATGACACAACTGCACTTACTTGTTCATCTTACTCCAGTATGACTTGAAATGAGCTCATGTGCTGCTTTAGTCACTCTGTTTCTTCAAAACTGGATTTTGTGTAGCTGGTGGCTGAATCTTGGATTTGGGTGTCAGCAATGTTTCACCATCAGAAATCCCTGGGACTGCAGGAATTTAGGATTCAGGGGTTTGTGCTGTTGTCTAGCACATAATTCACCATACAGTACAACAAAGCTGGAGTCCAGGAGAAAGGCACTGATGTTCTACAGATGTCTTCAGTACCAGAAAATGAACTCTCCACTGAGCCTTGTGTACTGTTAGTGTGGCTGGTAACAGGAGTTTACCCTTGGCTTGACCTGCTGAGGGTTTGTGTTCTTGCTTGTCATATTTTCATATGCATTGTGCAGTCTTGAGTTTGCACATCATAGCTTTAGAAACCTGGTGGTACCACTATGGCTGTGCTAAGCTTAGCCTTGTTAGGCAGGAAGATTTTGTTGGGTCATTGTTGTGTGCTTTCTGCACCAACTCAAGGATTCTGTAACAGAAGAAAAATGCAGTGGAGGTTTAATGTGGTAGAATTATCCCTTAAGCCCAAGCAGCTTGCAGTCCATCCTAAACTGAAAGCAGTCCTTCCAGGAGAGGAGAGGTACAGCACTGATCTTGATGAATGAAGACTACTTTTTCCCTAACTCTAAACATTTCTGGAAGTTCTCTTTGAGGAATGAAATAAAAGACAGATTAATTTCTGTATTGTATAGAACTCCAGGAGTGTTTGCAGTCTCTCCTGGGATTAATGGAAACAGTACCTTCAGAAGAGTTCAGGAGCGGTTTTAAAGATTACATTCCCTGTCACAACTTTTAGCAGTATTTTGTTGTTGTTTTAGGATTTGCTAATGTTTGTTCTTTATTCCAGTGATGCTTTAAAGGAGGGAAGGAGTATTTAGCTGCTAGGTCCACAGAAGTGTAAATATATTTACAGTCGATTGGACTGAGCACTCCATTCTTCTGTATGAAGTACAAAGCCTTGGTACTTTGTTAGCAGAAAGCCCAGTGGCTTGTGAGATTTTTGAATGTAATGGAATAGGCTTCAAAACTATCAAGCTCGAATTGGAGACTGGATACCTTTGGACCAAATCTGTTGTTACTAGATGAAGTAGCCTTACCAGAAAGCCAAAAATATGATCCTGTACAAAGCTACTCCTTAACCAGTCCTGTCACAAAGTGTCAGCCTGGTTACTGCCTACTGTGAGCTCAGATTACCTGAAAATAACTAAGCACAAAGACAAAGGCTTGGTCAGGAGACTTCAGCTGTAGAATGAAGGCTCCCCTTCCAAGGGATTGTGTGCCCACCCCTTGTTTCAGAGTGCTGCCACCCTTCCCCAAACGTGCATGTAGCCTTGTTTTCAAAGGCAGCCTTTTGGGTGAAGGATTGCACTGGGACTTGGGAACACCAGAGACAACAAGCCTCTTTTATTGTTGTAAAACCAAAATACCAATCTGTATGAAAGACAATGAAAATGAGTTAAGGTTAGTGACACTTTGTCTCTATGGTCATTTGTTGCTTCCTCAGCGTGGCATCTGTTCTGAAGTGCACCAGACATGCAAGTGGACTTTTGATGAGAAGACAGAGTTGCTCTGTTCAGGTGTCCAGCCAGCAGTGTTTGGCTCAGCTTTAAGCCGTGGAAGTGAGCAGGTCTTGCACTGACAGAGTTCCAAGGCAGTGGCTCTGAGTGACTTGGCACAAACAACAGGACCCCTGGCCTGGCACAGATCGGGGGAGCAGCCCTGGGGCTCTGTCTCAGCTCATGGGTCAACACTGAGCTCTGGGCACAAAGGAATTCTCACCCACTCTGAAAGCTGAGCACCAGTTTCCAAGAAACCTCATGGTAAAACAAAACAAAAAAAAATCTGGAGGTGTCATGTTTCTCCTCTCCTCTTTTTTTTTTTTTTTTTTTTTTTTTTTTTTTTTTTTTTTTTTGTAATTTCTGTTTCAAATAAATTTAAAATAATCTCTATAGACAATCAGAGGTCTTCTAGGAGTTTCTGCCCAAAAGGGTGCCAGCTCCACACCTGTGGGCCTCTTTCTTATACTAACTCATTGGAACTGATGCACTTTTCCTGTATTTTGCCTTTTTTAATTAGCTGCTTGTTCTTAAACAAAGATTTAAATGCATATTGTGTTGTGTCCCTTCTGCTTGTTTTATCTTTCTTTAACTTTTAAAAGAAAATATATATATGCAGTGAGACTGAAGTACTACATGGAAGAGAAACATGCACAAGAAAATATGCCTATTAAGTCCCACCATTGTTTGAGCAGGTGTAACAATTTAATCAGAGGATTTTTTAAAAAAATATTTTGGATGGATATTTTACTTGTTTTGTCTGTAAATAGTGTACAAAAGTTTGTGTTATATGACAGTTTTAAGTGGTTGTAAGAAAATTAAAAAAGATACTTAAACTGTTACTGATGGCTTTGGTATTAATATCATCATAAATATCGCTGCTGACACTGAGCAATTTTCCATCTTGGAAACCTGTGGAAAGCTGTCTGGTGTGTTTCATTACTGGCATAAAAGGTAAATGCAAGCCACATAAATACCACTTAGAGAGGCTTCATGTTAAAGAGCTTGATTTGGTTTATTCAGTTCCCTCAAATGCAGGAATCCTCTTTATCAAAGCTTCTTCTAAGGTAACAGGTTTTGTTTCACAGGGTGCTGAATCCAATTAATATACAGGAGCCGAGGACAGGACCTACAAATTGCAGTAATTTTATTTTATTGCCTTATTTGAACCTTGGAAGCTGCTTGATACAGTCCACTGCAAACCTTGCAGGTGCTGCAGCTCCTTCTGGATGGTTTTGTAAAGGTTAGCGCTACCCCAGCAAACTGAAATTTTAAAACAGGCTGGCTTTGCTTCTTCTGAATTACATGAGAGTCCACAGGATATTTCAGAAACAACTTTGCCTTGCAAAGTTCTTGTTTCCTTACTTGGCATTCCAACAGATTGTACTCAGCACTTGTTTCTTGGCTGCACTTCAGTTACCTTGAGCTGATTTTACACTGGGTGCAGAAAATGCATAGGAGTGGGATGAAACTGATTTGCTTATCACTGTCTTTAGACCTCTATAAATATGTAGGATTTAACATAAATCTTCTACTTGCCTTCACAGAGCACTGTCTGCTTGAGAGAAATCTGAAGGCTTGCAAAGAGTACATAGCAGGAGGCAGTGATTTGTCTGCCAGAGGTTTCAGAAAGGCTTATAGGAGTCATGATGAGATGAAACCCTTGAAGAGGTATTTTGAGGGGGGATGATCTGGTCTAAAGCATGGAATATGGAGTAACATGAGGCATAAGCCCTTTGAGTTACGTTTCTAGATTCATGTCTGAAACATAGTTTTGTGTATAAATAGCATTAGGCAAATCTTTAACCAGTATTGGGGTCCAGGTCAGGTACGTGTGTGAGATGTCTGATGTTCAGCAGCAGCTCTGAAAGCTAAAAAACCACCCTGGGCCACAAGCAGGTCAGGTCCAGGTTGCAAATGCAGTGCTCGGTGGCTGTTACCAGCATGTGCAAGGGGGAGAGAAAGGGTTCATGTCTTTTCTGGTAGATAACTATTTGCTTTCCTGAGCTCTTGCTTTTGGCAGCTCAGAGCAGAAGAGCATTAACCTGGGGCCAGGCACTGGACAGACTATTTTGACTGTGTGCTCTCTAGGTCAGAGACCTGAGAGTATTTCTTTCTCCAGCTGCAACTTCCAGACATTTATGACACAGCCTAAAAATTAGAAAATCACTGTTGTGTGCCAATACTGTTTGGCATTACCTTCCAAGAAGGACAGTCACGTAGGTAGGCTTGCAATGTAGACACAACAAATGTTATTTAAAGAACTATTGATTCATGTGCTTGGCTTTGCTTTCTGATATATTTAAATGTGCTTTCTGGGTCATATTTATAAGTGAATTCATATTTAGACAGCGATTTAAAATTATTTAAAGAAATTAAAGAGATTGTGTAAGAAAGCAATACAATGCAGCATGACCTGGGTTGATTCCACACTAAAAATAAGAACCTAAACTTGATGCAGTTCTGGCTGGAGAGGATGGAGAGAGGTACAGCACAATGGGATCAGTCAAGGCTCGCTGGCCAACAGGTCCAGTTTTCCAAATGAAAGTGCTGACATGTTTTGTTTAATCCATTGGGCAGGGGGCTGCCCTTTTATAAAGGATGAAGCATTTTTGCTGAATAACCCAGGTCATACTTTCCTCCTTCTAGGGTGACAGCAGCCTTGCCTGACCTGTGCGGTCCGGGCTAAGCAAAGCCTCGGGTGCTGTGGTTCTGACCCGGGGATTCCTCGGGGCTGTGGTGCGGTGTAGAAATGGGGGTGGAGGCTGGAACCAGACGGTGTTCGGAAGCTGGAGCCGGTGTTAAGGTGCTGGAGCCAGTGTTTGGAAGCTGGAGCCAGTGTTTAGGTGCTGGAGCCACACGGCGTTGGCAGCTGCCCGCAGCACCGGGCGCTCCTGTGCCGTGCCCCTCAGCCGGCTCTGCCCGAGCGCAGCGGGCAGCCGTGGGGCTGACCCCAGCCTGTTACCGCGGCCGCGGGCTCGGGGCCGTCTGGCGCGGCCGGTGCAGTCGGTGCGGCGGGCGGAGCGCTGAGGGTGACGCGGCGGGGCGGGGCGGGAGCGGGGCGGGCAGGGAGCGCAGGGAGCGGGGCCGGCACGGCCGCCATGCGCCGCTGAGGGCGCCGGCCCGGCCTCGCCATGGGGGCGCCGCCGCCCAACGGCAGCCTCGGCCTCACCGCCGGCACCCCGCGGCCCGCCGGGGCGCCGGGGCCCGGGGACCGCGGCTGCGAGAACGGCGCCCTCATGGACAGATTCGGTATCTTCCTGCAGGGGCTCCTGGGCGTCGTGGCCTTCAGCACCCTCATGCGTGAGTGGCGGGGCCGCGGCCTCCGGCCTGGCGGGGAGCGGGCGGGCGGCCGGGGACGGGCCGGGCTCGGTAGCGGGGCCGCGGCCGCGCTGCCCCGAGGCCGTCCCGGGCAGGGCCGGGGCTGTCCCGGGCTCCCGGCCGGGGAGGGCTCGGAAGGGCCGCGGCGGCCTCGGGGGCGCAGCCGCCGGCGCCGCTTTGTGGGTGCCGGGTGAGCTGGAGCGGGGCCGTGCGGGGAGGCCTCAGAGGCGGTGGCTCAAGTCCTTCGCTTTCTTAAACTTGCCTTCCTAATGCTCGTACCCGTGCCGATAGAATTTATTGGGTGGGTGTGTGTTCTGCTTGGAACAGTGCCAGCAGGAGGAGGCGGTGTGTGCGGGACCGCTCGGGTTTGGGGTGTACAGAAGTCACGGGTTTGGCTGATCAGTTTTACTGCAGGTGCGCCTTGTCATGTCCCCAGCGGCAAAGTCACACTGGTTTCAATCCTTCCCCGCTTCCCTGAGGGCCATTCCCGGGAACTGGAGCAGCCCGGGAGCTGTGTGGCCGCTGCCGGAGCTCAGCTGATGGGCAGAGCTCCTCACGCTGCTTTTTGAGCCTGGTGGAAAGGCAAGGAAGGTCTGTGGTAGCTCCAGCCCTGTGGTGAGGGAGTCACAACAGCGTGAAACAGTTCTGGTGGATTTGTCTCTGTCTTGTGGTCTCGTTAGTATCCTTTGAGTTGAGAAGCAGAAAAGAAACCCAGTGCCATTTATTACTCAGCTGAGTGTGACCTTGCTGGTAGCAAAAAGTGGGAGAGGGAGAAGAGAATATCAGAGACGTGTTTTATAGTTTGATCTGAAGACCAAGATCCTGTTTACAGTAGAAATGCACTGATGCCTTTTCATGCCTTTGTTATACTATTATGATTAACTCAGACATTTGCTAACATGTTATATTTGCATGCCTTAGTGTCTCAGTCACTATTAACAATTACATTGCTCTTGTAAAAGCTATGTGTGTAGCTATCATCCTGTGACTGAGGGGTAACAATAATCACTGGGGTAGCATTTGGTCAGTGACAGCAGCCTCATACTTATAGAAGTTTTAGCAGTTTCCAAACAGAAGTACCTCTGTATAAGAAGATGATGGGTATACAGTCTTGGTTTTGGATTTAAGGGACACAAATAGGTAATTCTTATGGACTGGGCATCAAAAGATGAAGAACTACAGATATTAGTTATCAGGGTGGTATCTTTTTTTCTGGAAATAGTATCTGTATGCATATTACAGTAACACTGGACTAAGTGAAGACAAGAAAAAGTGAATATGAAAAGTAGGGACTAGAAAAATGAACACCTTGTTGACTTTCTGACTTGGTTTAGGTACTGCTAAACCATGAACTGTGAGGAGACTGTTGATGCAGTCGTGGCAGAAGGGAGTGGGAGGAGGGCAACCAGTCCTTGCAATGTACTGCTGAGAAAAGGAGTCTGTGTCCGAAGCAGACTAGAGCAAAAACATAGCAACTGATCACTCTTAGAAGTTCATATATTCAGAAACAGAGGGTAGGTTTGTTTGTCCCAGCTTTGCCAGCCACGTTCTCTTCCAGTGTTTTGTGCCTTTCCCTGAGCAGGAGGAGAAGCTGGTGACACCACACGAGCCTGTTACACTGGTACAAGAGCAGCCCTCAGTGTTAGGGGCTGTTTTATGTTTGTCTGATACCTTTGTCTGAATGTTTCTACCCATTGGCATGATAAAGTCACCCCAGCACAACTTTTTGTCATATGCAAAACGCCTGGTGTGTTGTTCCAAACCCTTTAAAGTTTCCTCAGCAAATGGGACTTTTTGTGACAGATGTGACAGAAAAGCAGGACCTTGTGGCTGAGGACAGAGGGGGAGACCTCAGCAAACAGCAGGGCACCTGCACTGCTGCTGTCCCCGGGCTGCTGGGGCAGGAGGGGTGGCACAGCTGCTGGAGCTGCATCCAGAACTGGTGGCATTTAAGCTCTGGTGCTGTGGCTGGCTGGCACAAGAGAGGTGCTGGCACAGAGGGAGGAACAAGAGGCTGTAGGCAGGGGCAGCTTGAGATTTGTGACTGCAGTCAGCCCCTTTGGAACAGCAGTAATTCTCTGTGTGCAGCTGTATCATTCTCCAGCTCTTACCCATGACTGTCTGGTATTTAAACTTAATAAGGAGGAAGTAACTTGTCTTCTTTTTTTCTCTTTTTTTTTTTTCTTTTAAGGAAACACTAGGAGATGTTCTAATGCTTTAGTTGTGATTAATGATACTGAGCCCTCTGTAGTAAAAGAAATTAAAGCAATGGCACCAGAGATACATTGCACAATTGCTCTTTATGCACAGAAACTGTCTTTCTTTGAAAAATATTTGATTTGACATATGAAGAATAGGAAACTTTGGTAAGTGGCTAAATCAAAGGCTGAACCAGACATGCCCTTTTCTAGATAAATTTTACCATGCTTGCATTCAGTGAAAAAAAGAAAATATTTTTAAATGTAAGCTATTAGAGAAGGAGGACTTTTTCTGTGCCTCACTGCTGGATGTTCATCTACAAAGAACTGAAGGACTGTTCTGAAAGCAAAATTATTTAAGATCTGACAGTCCAGTGTGCCACCTTTTTGTTCATGCCCCTGTTCAGTTGCTGTAAAGCTGCGCTGCCAGCTGACCTGCCAGTGACATCATTCAAACTTCATATTTGAAGGGCTAAAATGTGTTAAGAATCAGGTTTTTGGTTTGTGGAAGATGTGGTGGCTCTCTGCCAGAGGGAGTGTGGGAACTGCCCTGCTGTGTCTCTTCTGGTACAGGTAGGAAAGGCTTTACCCCAGGCACATTGTCAGCCTACCTTGTGTGTTCCCTCACTACTGGATGGGCACAACCAAGAAGTGACAGGAATGGTGAATTTCTCACTTTGAGATGACAAAATATTCATTTGAAATTAATTCCTAGGTTGCCTTTTCTTTGTAGCTCTTGACTCCCTGTTCTGACACACAGGGAATGAGGATTAGTTTCACTCACCCCACCTTACCATTTAAATGAAAGACTTCCTTCTAGGTTTTTCCAGGTTCAGATATAACCTGTCACAACCCCCTAACCTTTTTCTTGTGGAATGTGCTTTAGCTAGTGATCATCTATCCTGAGTTTATATGGGAGCTTCCCTATCTCCCTTAAGAGGAGTAGAAGTTTGCATGTGGTTTTTATTGCTTTAAGGCCTCACAAATCCACTCCTCAGTCTCTCTGATTCCAAATTGTACCCTGCTGTTCTTGATGGGAAGCATGTGCTGGGAGGTCTTTTTCTGATGTCTGAATCAGAGGTGAATTTACTTAATACTAGCAGAGCCCACCTGTGTTGTGTTTAGTTACTGTGAATTAATTTTGCTGCTCATCTGTGAGGCTAAAGATGTGTGAAACAGTTTCACTCAGATGCTACAAAAGTTCCAGGACGGGAGAAGATGAACTGAAGTTGGGTGAGACAACTTCTGTTGAGTCTCTCCTGACCACAGACTGTCACTCCCTATCTAAGGGAACTAACTGATGAAAAAAACCCTCATTTTGGCAAGTCTGCTTGGACTGGCAGCCCTCTTGGACTGTGGTCACTAACTCTCAGACCTGTTAGCCTCTTGTTTTTAAGTGTATTGCTTGGTTTTGTTCTTGTCCCTCCTGCCTTACATATGGATTTGTTTTTCACTGTGGTTTATTTAAGCCAAGCCACTTCATAACAGGAAGTCTTAATGAGTTTCCTGTGATGGAAGAAATGCATGTTTATGCTACAGGTCACTAAACCAAAGATAATATTTTTTCCAAGTTTGCTGCTACCATAGTTGTATCTTATTTCATGGGATTTTGATTTAAAATGATGGCTTTGTTCCTTAGGTGTTTCAGGTTCCTTGGTGCAATATTTGTGTTTATTTCCTGATGCCACAAAACAGGTTTTAAATACTTTAGTATAATACCATGTGTTTTGTCTGTAATTGCAAGCACCTTCTGAGCATTCTGTGCTTGGTCTTTCATTGATAATGAATGATAAGGGCGGGGTGTTGGGGCATTATTCTCACACGTGTATGATGTTAGGTGTAGGTTTAAATAACTCCATTTTTATTACCCAAACCTGGGAAAGGCACTGGGGGAAAACCCACTGCCCATCCCCTTACCCTGGCAAACTGTTTAAAGTAGTTTATTTACTGAGCTTGTTTGTCAGAAGCTTGGTACCTTATCAGTGTGGCAGTGTTTGTTTTGGGCTACTTAGGAATGGCCAAGAATTCAGATGTGAGTTGTACTGATGAATTATTGAAATAGAGGAGTCAGTTTGTTCTCTGCAGGTAGAAGGTTTGTGTCTGTCTGTGAGGAAAATGTAAATATGCTGTAAAGGAGATCAGAATGTGGGAGTCTGTTCCCTTTTTATGGCCTTGTTACAGTTTATGTCTCTACTCAAACTGAGAAAGGTTTACAAAAGTGGAATGATTGGGTACAGGTGCAGTGAATAATTGAGTAGGTGGGTTTGCTGTTGAGAGTCACAGATGAAACAAAAAGAAACCATTCTAATAAAAGATACTATATATATTGTAAGGTGCTCTCTTTGCTTACAGTACCTTAAAGGAAATACTTTAAAACTACATTTTAAATGCCAGTTAACTTTATGGCAAAGTTTTCCCACTTAAAAAGCTGTCCAAGGAGAAGGAATGCTTTTTCACATAATAAGCTACCTTAGTAGGTAATTTAGTAGAACTTGAAATGCCTTAGCAAAAAAGTGCTTTTCAGAGCAATTATTTCATATTTACATGAAGGCAAAGGAGTAATTTTGTGGGAATAATGTTCTGGGGAGAAGGAATTAAAGGTAATTCCGGTTGCCTTTAACAAAAGAGCATAAAGTAAGCTATTGAATACAAAAGGTCTAAACCATATGATTTAGTTGTTTTCTATAGCAATTTTCTTTCTGCTTGAGCAGGCTTAGAAAATATGAAAATGTGATAGCCTGTAACATCAGCAGTGGAATACAAGCCTCTGAGTAACAGCAACTAGTTTATTCTGCATTTCCTGAGAGGCTGGGTAGGGGCCTGCTAGCTTTATTAATAAAAGCTTTTCTTCAAAAGAGCTTATATTATTCTGACTTGCTAATACTGCATTCTGGAATGTATTTTCTCTGAGTGCTGTGGTTTATGTTCATGTTAATTCCTGAGGACCCCTCGGCAGGGTTCTTTGTGTGTCTGCTATTAGAACTTGTCTCGTACAAAAGCATCAAATCACAAATGGGAGCTTTCCTAGTGATGAAAATATGAACAGCATTGTACCTGCACTCTGCAGATACGATGAAAAACGCACTTTGTTTCATTTTCCTACAACTCTCACAAGTGCAAGCTCCCAGCGATTTACCTTCCCAGGTAATTGCGGAGCTGGCATTCCCATGTGTGCTCGGGAATGAGTGTAAGGAGCGCTCTGGGGATGAAATCCCTCTGCAGGTAGAGGAAGCCTCCTGAGATGTGCTGTTGAGCTGTGATGAAAGGCGCGGGTTGGGAGCGCGTTTATACAAAGCGGGAAGTGCCAAAAGCTCCCCGGGGAGCCGCGGGGTCGGGGCAGGACCCTGGACAGCTCCGGGTCACCGCCGCCCCTGCCCGGGGACAGGGCCGGGGCTCGGGCGGCGCTGTCCGGGGACAGGGCCGGGGCTCGGCCGCCCGGCAGGGCTGAGGCAGCTCCCTCCGCCTGGCTGCGGGCCAGGGAGGAAACAGGATGGGTGATGGTAGTAGAAATATGTTATTGTCTCCCTCCTTCGGGCCCGTTCCATGGCAATTAGTGACGATCGGTATCGCAGCGCACTGCAGTAGCTGTTGTTGTGTGGGTTAAGTGTCTGCTTGTAGCTGCAGGACTTGGAAAAGCCCTGTGAGGTCGCTTTGGTCACGACTAAGTAAATTGTGCCTTACAATGATCCAGTGTTTCCTTATCCCCAGATGGTGAGGTATCGCTTGCAGCCATGGAACATTGCTGCTGCTTGTTTGTTTTAAATAAATCATCAGCCCTTCCAGTGCCTCTGTGACATCCTGAGCCATGTTCCAGACAAATAGGAGAGATGCACTATGAGCTGTAGCAGAAAAAAGAAATCCAACCCTGGCTAAGTTAGCAAAGTAAATTACTTTATTTTACCTTGCTAATATTGTATTACTCTTTAACATATGAAACATCTATATGGAATAAATTCTGTCCCTTGTTAACTCTCCAGAAAAAGGCAAATCTTGCTGTACAAAAGCATGTAATAATAGGGTTGTGCACTGCTCAGCAGATTCTTTTTAAGTGAAAGAAATAACCTGGGTTATTATTAAAACTGCTTGCAAGATGTCCAATTCTTAGTTGCCATAGATTGTAATAGCACTTTATTGGGCCTCATGTCCTGATCCTGTCAGGTCATTAATATTTTAGTGCCACTAACTATCCTTGAAACGCCATGCCAGTAAAAGTTAAGGAAGATAAGGCACCAATGTAGACAAATAATCTGCAATCTCTAAGTCTCTTTTCATTAGGTCTGATGCCCTACTTTGTCTTGCTGGCTCAGAAAGTGTTACATTTTCTTATTACTCAGCTGATTGCTGGATGTAGTTGTAGGCCCTGTAATAAGATTGTTCTAAGTATAATTACACATGTCATTCACATTATGAAATGTTTAGGAAAAGGGATAAGTTATGTTGACATTTGTAAACTGTTAAAATAATAAATTATCCAGGAACTCTAAAGCTGTGTTTAATTAGGATGAACTTCTGGACTGTTAGCTAGACTGGTGTTTAACTCTAAAGTGCATCATGAATGTCTTCTTGACGGGTGTTTTTTAATTAAATCTGTAAGGAGCTGATTTGTGCAGACACACAGGATGCAGTTTTGCATTCTGTGGTGATATTAATTTCATGGTTAATGAAGTTTGCATTTTTAAAATGGTATTTAACAAGGTCTTACCTGTGTGGATTTTGTTGATGAAGTAAAAAATGAGGTCTGGTTTCTCATGCCTGCTGGTAGGAAATGCTTTGCATTCTCAAAAATTTCTTGATCTCAGCAAAATTTATTCCCTGTGAAACTCAGTTTGTTAAATCTCTGGCAAACTGAGTACAAGCTCAGAGCTTGCATGAGTCTTCCTTTGCAGGTGGTGTGGTGTGGGCATGAGGTTTTAGGGTTTAGTCAGGAATAACTAAATCTGTTTACATTGCTGATCATGATACTGAAGACCTGTTTTTCTGCCACTTACCCTGAATCACACATTTTACATATATTTGTTGTCATAACCTCATACATATGTTGTCATATGTAAGGAAGGCTGAGAATGAAAATGAGCTAAAATGGATTTACAGTTCAAATTCCTCACAGCTCACTGTTCAAGGTTCAGATTCATACTTCCAGGTGTGAGTTAGTTTATAGATATGCAGAGCTACAGCAGGGGAATGTCGTGTCAAGGAAATTACTAAACCTGGTTTTTTTCTGGGTTTTATGATGTTTTTTCCTCTTAATGTTGCATTTTTTTAATAATAATCAAACATTGTTTTGTAATTCGATACATTTTGATATAGTTTTGGTCATTTTTGTCTTCTGTCACATTTTTGGCTATCCTAGGTTGTAAGACCAAGCATTCCTCCTCTCACAGTGATTAATATTTTGGCTTGCTTGAGAGAAGAGGAAAACTGTGCCACATTTCCTTGTTTTTCCTGGTGGGACAGTAACAAGCTCGGGAACAGCTGCTCTGGGAGCTGCAGAGTGCTCAGGATGTGAAGATTCGTGACCAGGAATTTATTTGGGTGCTGCTTCTGTTTGAGAGGTTTCTCCATTGCTCCACTGACACAGTGGAAGGGCTGAACCAGTGGAACTAACTACAAATAAGGTTCACTACAGCAATCTTGGACAGACTAGCCAGTCCCCTTGAGTAAGTTCTTTACTTACAGAAACAACCTTTGCTTGCTTTTTTTTTGTTTCACTGTGATTATTTCTTTTTTTTCTGTTTCTCAAAAATACAGGGTTTTTCCAGGGAACAAAAATGACTTTAAAGTTACAAGCAGCTATTCACAACTGCCAGCATATATGCTCTGTCTCTAATAATGTTTGAAGATACTATGCTCTAAAATTTCAGTTCCTTTTTAGAAAAATTGCCTCTGCTTCTTTCCTGGTCCTGGAGAAGCTGCTATTCAGTATCTTCCAGCACAGCTTCCTTGCTTTGAGGGAGGTGGTGTCACTAAGAGCCTATGTTATTTTATATACATAGGACTTAAATTGGAAGGTAATTGTGATGTTAGAAGATGAAATAGTCTAAGGAGCTTTAAAATTATGGGGAGGGGAACCCCACCCTCTTCCATCTAATCTTAAACCTTGGGTTGCTTATGGCAGTATGTTTTCAGTGTTCATATGTTTAATTTAAGAACTGTATACCTAGTTGTTAGATACATTGTATCAAAGAAGTCTGCATAATTGACCTCTGACTCTCCTTTCATGGTATTTGATCATGTGTAAAGAGAATCTATGAAAGTAGGTTGTGTTATCTTTTGTTCTTTTTGAAGCAGTTGGTGTTGTATGAAATGTCTGTCTTGCAATTCAATGCTCTGTTAGTTCCAGCCTAGAAAGACTGAATTTGGTAAGAAAAACTCTTTAGAATTTAAATTGCCTCTGAACATACAGTTTACACCTACTTTTGGCCTCCTTGATTTAACATATTTGCTGTTTTATCATTTTTATAAAGTTTTTACAGTTTTCCTTTTACATCCTTTTTGTATCTGAACCTACCTTTCAGGTTTGCTTTCTGCTTTTAAAATTGCTAGTTTCTGCTTTGCTTAATATTTTAATGAATGGTGATTGAGTTTGGAGCTGTGCTTTGGCAGTTCTGCCCGTTCCCAAGAGCTGATTTAAAACAAGCAGCTTGAATGACTTAAAGTTCATTGATATCTGTTGTTCAGACTAATAACATTCAGAAAGCTTCATGTATTATTGAGTGATCTGTGAATGCTGTATGTGAAAATGGTGTTGTGAATCGTAAATTGCTGCTTAGTGCACATTAATATGGATTGATTCTATTTGTTTTGTACTAAATAATTCATGTTTCCCAAATGGTTCTGATTTCTAACAGAGAAAAAAATCCACTTGAACACAGCAGACTGTATTTTTCAGTCTTCACTGGGTGCTTGTATAGCATGGCAGGAATGGCACAGCTGTTTTTCTAGCAACCTTGCTTTTTCATTTGGTAGTTGTTTAATGATACCTGCTTCAGAGTATAAAAGTGTTTGCAGGAGGGATCTGTATCGACTTTCTAAAGTCAATCTCACAGGCATTTTCACTGGAAGCTTAGATTTGCTTCGCTTCAACTATCTCATACCTGTTGGAAAAACAGAATAGCAAATGCATCTGTCTCTGAAAGTGCTGGGAAACAGATTTATTATGACTTTCAAACAGAGCACACCATGACCCAACACTGCTGTGTATGCTAAATGCAAAGATAACAAGTGCCTGTCTCTTAAGACTGAATCGTGGCTTTTAACTTTATTATTTGGATAAATATTTCCTAAGGTACTTGTGCTGTTTACCTTAGAGTGCTTAAAGCAGCTACTTGCAGCCCTTTATTCTGAGTATTGCCATGGCTTTAGGAGCTGAGGGCTGGATGCTTCTGTTTACAGTGTGTGTTGTAGATGCATTTTATGACTTCTAAAATGCTCCTCTCTCTGGGGAGACAGCAAATAGGTTAGTAATCAAAAGTGAGAAGCAATTCTCCCTCTGCTAAGTTAGTTTAGCAGTTTTAAAAGTAAGCTTTACCTTAAAAAAAAAAAAAGGGAAAAAGCTCCATGACAATGACTATTAATGTGGTGTGTCTGGGCTGCTGGCTCTGCTAAGTTGTATTTGTTTCCTTTATTGACAGCCAAGTTAATGCATCTGTCAGAGCCACACTGTCTGTGCTACCAGGATGCACAAGATCAGTCTTGCTGAAATTGTCTTAGGCTGAGTTGTATGCAGGTAATATGATTTATTTGTGTCTCCCACAGCCAGTCTATACAAGCTGAGGATTTAGGAAATTTTTTTGGAGCTTAAAGTATGTACATGTTAGGAATAAAAAACTCTCCAACCTCATGTAATGCATTTGGCTGCCTTTCCTGAAGCAGCAGAATCATCTGATTTATTCCAAAGCTCAGACAGCGGTATTTCGTACTCTTCTCCTGATAATGATTTGTCCTCTCCTCCCCTGCACTGTGAAGGGGAGCTTTACTTTGTGATAGCCATTCCCTGCAAATGACTATAAAGTTTTAGCTCTCACTAAACCTTTGAAGGGACAAAATTTACAGGTCGGTTTTTAGCTGGCTGTGGAAGCAGGTAGGAAGTAAACGCTTTTACACAGGTGGCTTTCAGTTAGTGTATTCCACCAGTGTTTATCCAGCAAGCACTTCTTCCCATTTGATAAATAGTGTGAAATCCAGTGCTGACACCGTGTTTTCAGTCATCCCATGTCATCTGTGTTGAGACAAAGGAGCCCAGGTCAGGAGGTGGCTGGGCTTGATGGATGCTTGGCACTGGCGTGTTTAACTTTGCAGTAAGACAGAGCCCCTTGTTCTCTGCTCTGACAAAGGTGCCGGTCAGGCCCAGGAAGGTTTTGCTGCCTTAACCACAACATTGTCATCACTGCTGCCAGTGGAACAGCCTGGGATAGGATCTGTGGTTTGCAGGTACCTCGTGGCTGTCCAGGCACTGCATCTTTAGTGTGACATGTCCCTGAATAACCGGCTGGCTGGGTCATTAAACTTTATTGTGTCCAGCTTTCTGTGAAGTTTCTCCCTGGGTGACCTTCTTTAATGGACCAGTTCTTAATTACAGCACAGATTCCTTAAGGCCAAGGGCACAGTGGAATTAAGAAAGGGGTTGGGTACTTGCATGGCTAATACTGTTTTGTCTCTTACAGAAGTTTTAAAAATCGTTTTTGCCTGGCAGCAAAGCTGGGGGTTCATGCACTTCATAGTGTGTCAGTCTAGTACTGACTAGAACTGAATTTTCCCTTGGGAGAGTTATTCCATAACTTTTTTCATCATGAAGAAACCATGGTTACTGGTGTGTTTCTCCAATGCAGCAATTTCCCTGGACATCAGTTCTAGTCCAATATAATTTCTGCTTTAGTATCATGAGTGTCTCAAGTGTGGAGAAGTCTGGGTCCTTAAATGATGTAGAATTCTGGGGTCCTTATGCAGGGAGACAGCAGCAGGCTTGCAGGGTGTCCTGCATTTGAGCATGTAGCTAATGGGACATAGGAATAGAAAGAAGAATTTGCAGTAGGGTAAAAATGAATTGCCAAGAGCACAGTGTATTTTGGGGCTGGAGAAATGAGCAGCACACCAAAAACACTGGTTCTTTTGGTGTTTTCTTTTGCAATTACATTTATTACCTGTTTTAAAACAGATGCCCACAGATTTCCTTTTATTTTTTTTTAACTTTTGAGCATGGGGAGATGCTGAGCTCGTAAGTGTCACAAAAGCTTTTGGCAATTGAGTGATACATGGTTTACACACCTAAATATCTTTTGTAAGGCGTCATTGTAGCCTATTTGGCATGTTGCACTGTTAATTCTAAAACAAAAAATTCTGTTTTGGGGAAATCTTGCATGTAATCTCATGTAATTCCTTATTCTCACTGTGCTGCTACCAAGAAAATAATGGGAAGGGGTCAAAGTGAAATGGCAAGACGAGCCTCTTAAAGGCTTTGCTTTAACAGTAAAGGGAGGTAAGTTCAAATTAATGATAAAGATCACAACATGAAGTTCACTGGTAGCTGTCATTCCATAGTTATATGAATTGTCAGGACTTATTAGTGTGCATATGCTTGTTCAGAACAGACATGGTTCCCACTGTTGTGGGAAAAGTGTTGATACTAACAAGCAGAACAGTGTTTTTCAAAGTCTACCTAAATAGAATTTTAAAAAATAAAAATCTGGCCTGCATATGTCATTGACTTTACAAGTTTTTACAGGGTTACAAATTGTAGGTTCAAATTTGTGAGGCGTGTAGTCTGATAACCAAATGTTCTGAGAACAGTGCCCATCTCTGAGAGTGGCCATCTGAAAATCTGCATCTGATTCCAAGCTCGGGTGCTCCTGCTTGGTGTAACTTCAGCTGTTACTCCACGCACAGTGAGCAAACAGCCTGGGACAGGAAACTTGTAATACTTGTCAGGAGTGCTGGAAATGGTGTGAATCAATACCAAAGTAGCTCACAGATCCCAGCAGTCTTGCACTGTGAGGGCTGTGTCGGAGGATCTGTCTGGTTGCAGACAGATTATTTGGGAAGCTCACACTACAGCAGATTTCTCAGTGGGAGATTCTGTCCCTCCACATATGTGTGTGTGATTTTCAGTTAGCCATACTTTAGTCCTTTGATAGTTGGTTCAAATCTTGGAACTTTTTAAGTGTCAGACCACAGAAAAATGAGTTATAGACTTCCATACCATTTTTTCATGGAAAGAACTCCAAATGTCACCTGCTCCCATCCTTGCTCAGAGCAGGGCCAGCCCATGTCTTCTTGCTTGGAGCATTGTCCAGGGTAATTTTCAAGGTCTGTCAGACTGCAGTCACTGCATGTTTTTTGGCAACTTGTTGCAGAATTTATTTGCTCTCACTGGAATTTTTTTACTTCTTTCACCCTGGAATTTCCCTGTCTCCAACTTGTGGCTGTTTCCTGTGGCCTGTGCACTTGTGAGAAGGGTCCAGTTCTGCCCCAGCTGAAAGTGCCCACGCACGTGGGGAAACATGAATGTGGTGTGCAAATGTGATCCTCACCAACCTTTCCTCCTTTTCTCTTTGGCCAGCTCAGCCATTGCTTTGCTGAGGTCTATGGCAGAAATACCTAGGAGGTTTATGAAATGAAACATTCAGTCACATGCTCTGTCTGTGACCCATCTTTGAAAAAGTTTTGAGGAGCACTGGAAAGAAACACAGGTGAAATTGTGTAGAAGAGCAGTACTGTCGTCATGCAGCTGCAGACAACATTGAACATGTTGATTTTACTTTTTTTTATTTCAGATTAATGAGCTAGAGAAATCTTTGATCTTTGCTGGGGTCAGAAAGGCTCTTACTGAGAACTGCCAGAACCTGCATCTAAGAAATGCAGTAGTGCGTGACGTGTAGAAACATTTCAAAGATGTGACATGAGCCAGGTTTGTGCTGCTACAAGAGCAACCATCCAGAAACTTGGAGTTCTTGAATCCGTACTGAAGTTACTTCACATCAGCAAAATAGTTCCTGTGGGACTTCTTAAGGAGATGAAGGAGAGAAAGGCTGGATTTCAAGTGTTGTTTTGCATATTGACAACTTGGAGAGGTTTTATTTCATTTCTTGTCTCTCTCCTGGTCCTTATTCTTCCCTATGCATCTTCTGAAATTCTGATTGCAAAACTCCCATGTTCAAGTAAGCGTTAGAAACCCTTCCACACTATTCTGGCATTAATGATTCCTGGAATTTCAACGAAATGGAAAGACAATGAACTTGAATTTTGCATTATCAATACTGTGTCTGGTATGCTTATCTATTATCTGTCCATCTAGCAGCTTACATGCTTGTTGGCAGAAGTGTTTTTATTTCCTTTCCTGAAAAATTCTGGCACTGAATGTATCAACAAGCAGCACTTCTTTCTTCATTTATAATTCAGCACGAAATTCTGAGCATTATTATTTAATTAATATTAACTCTGGTGGCGGGTGCGGCGCTCCGAGCTGGAGCATATGGAGCAGCACCACGTCCTCACAGGCAGGAGCCGGCAGATTGAGATCCATCTGTCAGCTGACACAGGCACGAGAGAAACTGGGACTGGGGCTGGCAACAGCAACCCTGGCTTCTTTTGGGGGAGGGCTACGGGAAAAATTACTGTCCCCTCCCAGTGGAGGGGGCTTGGAAAGTGCCAATAAAAATTCTGTTAAAAGCCTGCTTGGCTTTTGGTTCCAAAAGTAATGTATTACTGGTGAGCATGCTGAGGACCCTCAGCCTACTGGTGTGGTTGATGCAGCCTGTTGGGTTTTTGCTCAGTTTAGTTACTGGGAGGGCTCAAATTCTGCATCAGGGGTCTGTTGGGAAGTAGCTGGCAATGTCTGCATCGGTCAGAAACACCTGATGCTCACAGACACCTCTGCAGGGAGCTGGGCTGGGCAAACAGCACTTTCATATGGACCCACTGGGCTTTCAAGTGTACAGGTACATATTCATCAGGTTGCACCTCCTAAAGATTTTACTGATTTAATTTGGGGGTATTCATTTTTGTGGTGTGATCAGCCAGTCAGTACATTCCTAAAAGTCAACTGCAGAGGCTTTCCAAGCTTGCTCTCCTGTTTAATGTTAACTCAAATGAAATGTTGTGTTTCTAGAACTGGCCAGAGAAACACAGACCTTATCAAGGCTGCTTCTCAGTACAGGTGAAATTTGAAATGCTCTTAGTGGAATGCTTTTGAATAGCCTCTTCCAAAATGAATTTTTGTGATTTTTTTAAAAGAAAATCATTAATCCAGAGGCATTATACGAATGCCTATTGCTTCATAGCAATAACAGACAAAAGCCTAAGCTTGGAATTCACCCCTGCCCAAAGCATGGGCAGTAGCAGTTTAATGCCATTTTGTCTGCAGAAAAGCATCTTGCACTAACTCCACAGTAAGTTGAAACTTCTGTTTCTTGCATTTGTTTTGTGATGCTTTGTGGCTTCCTGTTGTTACACGAAAGTGCCACTAATTAAAGTAATCCATAGTGTGACTGGGGAGGACTTGTCATAAATAACAAACTGGTTAACTTGGCTCAAGTGTTGCTCATTTTTAACAGAAGTTTTATATTTATGTCATGCTGTTCAGAGGGAAAACTGCTGGCAAATATTGCCATTACAACTTTATCTTTGGTGTAAATGTACAGTCTTTTCATCTTGTCACTTTTTAGTTTCTCATGGGCGTGAAACAGTTTCTCTCTGCTGTCAGAAGCGGTGACAGTGAGGTGGCAGGTTGGCAGCTTGGTGTTCCCTGAAAGTGCTGCCCTTCCACCTTGGAGGTGATTTATTTAATTGTTTTATGAGGACAGTTGACTCTGGGGAAAATTGCCTTACTTGTGAAAAAGTTATGACTGGTTCAGAAACCAGAATGTGATTTAAAGGCTTGTAAGCTGGGCAAGCATGATGCACACAGAGCATCCTGTGTTAAACTGAAACTCATCACTAATACCTGGAGAAGCAGGTTAAAATACCTGTTGGTATTTTGCCTGACTATACCTGCTATGGTTTGTGCCTCTTGAATCAGAATGTCTGCAATTTGAAGGGGTGAAGGAGAATCAAGGCTTCTTCTTTTTTTTTTTTTTTTTTTTTTTAACAGGAGATCATTTTTGAAATAAGAGCCTAAATAATTGTTTTTCAAAAACTTAGGTTGAAGGAACTGGTGAGTGGTACTGAAATTTGGGCAGAAGGAAGTAAAACCCATATGTAAAGCCCATTCTTAGTGGAAAGGTCTCGCGTTACCTTGTGTTTGTCTGTCTTTGGGATGTGTAAGGATTTAGTATCTTGCAGCTGTAACAAAGAATAGATCTGTGTTAGGCTATGAGCCCGGATCTGACAGAGCTGAGGCTGCCACAGCCCCTGTCCCAGGTCTGACCTGTGGCAGGGCTCCGTGTGTGTTCCCAGCAGGAAAAAAGGTTTTCTAGCCCAGAAGGAGTTAGGAATGGAATTTCCTAGGAAGACAGGACAAACTGCAGCCCAGACAGAACAATTCTGTGGACCAGCCACTGTTCTCACATCAGCAACTGCTTTTATGCCCTTGTCCCTCTATTTCCCCACATTTGTTCTTCAGGAGTCACCTGGAGCCTTCCAGATGCACCTGGGATGGGTTGGAAGGACATGGAAGTAGCTGGGCAGGGCACGAGAGGAGCTTTCTGTCAAATGCCCAAACAGTTTGTGTAATCCCAACAATCAACTGCATTGAAACTGCAATAGACAAACTTACCTACTTTTCTGCCTTTGTCTATAGCTGTCAATAATTTTAATACTGATTTTTTTTTTCATTTTCAATACATTAACAATTGTCAACCTTTTTGTGAAGGGATTATCAGACTAAAAAAAACCAAACTCTTCTTTCCTTTTTTAGTTCAGTTTGCTGACAAAATAGAGACACATTATCAGAGGATGTATTTGTCCTGCTAGTGATTCACTTGATTTCATTCTAACCCCATGCCCCATGTTAGGAGAACAGTTTCCAGTTTGGGCTTGGGTCTCCAGTGAGACAAAAAACTAGCTCTTTCCAATACCTACTTTCCTGTTGGAAGTTGAATTTTCTGGATGGGCAGTTGTAAAAGCTGAGGCCAGTGGAATGGTGGTCAGATTTGGAATATTGTTTCATGTGAGGGATATTGGCAGTCAGAGAATGGAGCTCTAGGAACTTAGAGGTGACAAAAGGGAGCTTCTTTAAAAATGGATCCTTGGAGTTTGATAATAGTGAAGTGCAGTAGTGAAAGATCCGTTTCATTGAAGGATATCAGGTTTCTCCAAGATGATTTGCTTTCACTTTTCTGTATTTTTGTTGCTTTGTAAGTTGCTGATTGTCTTCAATTTTTTTTTTTCTCCCTAGTAAAACGCTTTAGAGAACCAAAGCATGAAAGACGTCCCTGGAGGATATGGTAAGTGTCTGCATGCTTTATTCTTAACTTCTTTTCTTCCTACATGTTGTAGAAATTGAAGGGATGATGTTCATCTATGATGATTGAAATAAAGAAAAGTGATGACAAGAAACTGGTAACTGTCAGTGAAGAACCAAAAAAGTTACCAAATACATCAGTCAGGTTATCTTCTGTGTGTTTCCTGGGTAGTCATTTCTTACTGAACGCTTCAGGAGTCTGTAGAGATGTTCATTTAGGCATAAAGCTTCAGTTTGTGCTTCTTCCTAAAGATGGAAACTTAGAGTAGCCCTAAGATGCATCTGAACATCTACAAACTTGCATAAGCTTAGAAGAAGTTCTCAGCTGGGCTCAAATAAAATCCCATGGTTTGTTGATATCCTACTATGTATACAACAGAAAACAGGATGATAAAAGATACAAGTACATCAACCATAAAAAATAGAAGGTATAAAAAGTGTATTTATGTTTATTATTTTTAAAAGTTAGTGGATTGAAGCCATGCCAACATAAGCTGTACCAATTTTGAGACTGGTGTAAGTGTTAGGCTGTCATTGCACTTGTTCAAGACTTCAGTGGTTTAAATTCCTCTCATACAATGTTGCTTCTTAAAACTAACACTGACCTTTATTGTATTGAAAAAATAAGTACGAAATCTTTGTGTACTACAGTCTACCTCAGCCTGAAATTCTGATAACTCTTAATTTTTAAGCAAAGAATCTTGTTCTGGGACTCAAGTATTGTTATTTATAGCATGGTGTACTGATTAGATAAGTAACTCACGGGCTTCCTGCCTCATCTCCAACACTGCTCTCTGTCATGCAGTGGATGAAGAGATTAAAGTTCAAGACAGTTATCAGGGAGGGCAGATGAATTCAGGCATAAAATGTCATTTGGATCTGTTGGGGTGTTTAGATCTTTTTACACATGGAAACAGAACAGGCAAATTGTTTCTGTTTCTGTGTAATACAAAGAACACATTCTTGCCTGCAGAATACTCTTGTTATGATTTTACATTTCATTCAACATCCACTGAAAGTTTTGGTTTTATGCAAAGGATGCTGAAAAAAGAATGGTAAGGGCTGGAGTCATTACTGAATCACTGTCTAAGTGGGGGTTTATATTTTCCCCTTGAGTAACAAACTGTTTTCTCTCTGACTTTATCATCTGCTTTGGAGATAATACTGTCAAGGTTGGAATTCTTTTGCAGTGTGTTCTAAGCTCTGCACTGTAGATAAAATTCAGTGAAACCACTCCATGCTTTCAGGTGAAAAATATGCTGGCTTTTAAATGAAATACTGTAGATAAAGGACTCATTAGACACTATTAAGTTGTTCGCCCACAAGCACATGATGAGGATTTTATTTATGTCTGTGCCATAAGCTTGCTAAAAATACATAAACATAAAAAGTCCAAAATACCTATCGAGACTGGGATACTCATTGTTTCCAGGAGGTTATTAAAGACTTAGCTGGAGTTAGTCAGGATTAGCTCTTGGATAATGCATATGATGCCAAGAGGATATCCGCAGACTTTACCTTTACAGTGGTAGGTTTCAAGTTAATGTGATTTGGGTTATTGTTAGGAAAAACTAGGGCCACAATTTAAAATGGAGCATTGTTAAGTAAAAGCTAAATACCATGATACTTTTATCATTCTGGTGTTCTCATTTGGAGAAAAAAAAATTAATGAGAGATGGAGTTTTAATTAACATAAATTTGCAGTGTCTGGCCGTGTTGTGAACAGTTTTGTGTGTCTTAAAAACTGTTTTTACTTTACATAGGTTTTTAGATACTTCCAAGCAAGCCATAGGGATGTTGTTCATCCACTTCGCAAATGTCTATTTATCAGACCTTACAGAAGAAGACCCTTGTTCACTGTGAGTGCCTAATTTTGCAATAACTGGTCTTTATGGAAGTCCTGTAGCTGGGTTTGGTGTATGTGGATGGTAAGGCAAGATAAAGCTGAGAGGACAGTTTTCATGGTAAAAATCAGTCACTTTAAAAAAGCTGTGGTTTAAACTTAATTAATCAAGGATCAGGGTTCTTCTCTCTAAGTTCATGGCTGGCAGGAGTCTGGACTGTAGCTATTTTAAACCTAAAGGGCAAAGCCTTGCTGCTTGTCTCTCTCCAGTGAAAGGATGAGGACTTGGGATGCACATTGCAGTTCAAGTTTGTTTACTGAAGGTGCTGGGACCAAAGGAAATGAATATCCAGTTGTGCTCACTGTAGGAAAGCAAGGCTGTAATATAAAATGAGATTGCTTTCAGAGTTATTTAGCAAAAAATCATTTGTGTTTGTATTTGCTTTTAAAACCTACATTTGGCTGCTGCAGTATTATTTTCATTTTGTTAAAAATGGGAAATCTTGCTCGGTAGCCAAGCAGTTAGTACAGAAATTAATTCTGCAATGTCATGCTTGGAGCAGTGTGACTAAATAGATAAGCATTTCTCTGTAGTGTATTAAACCTGAAGATTGTATGACTAAGACCCCGACAGGCTCTTTACAGGAGCTCCTGAAGCAAATGGGAATTGTTTGGGTTTGTTCTTGATAAGGCTCATGCTCAAAGTAGCTTACACATTGCTGGTAATGAAAGCTGTGAAATTACTTTTAAAAGCCCTCTAATTTGCCTTTTAGAACCCATCCAGTTCCTTTCGATGGCATCTGCTCATTTGTTGTTCTTGGGTAAACAAAGGAGACACACAGCTCAAGGAACCTGCTTGTGTTGCTGCCCAAGCCAGTTTTATATCCCTTATCCCTGGTTCTTTCTGTGCCCCTACATGCATATATAGGTATGCATGGTATAAACGTGCAAGAACATTGCTTTTCTCTTCCCACCACAAAGCACTGTTAGGCAAAATGCATTTATTTTAGCACGCTGACAGTAAAATTTGAGTTATAATTATGACAGTTTCAACAATACCAGGCATCACTGTAGGATTTTCCTTGCTTATAGATTTAAGAATTTCATGGTAGGTGTAAAAACTGGCAGGTGCAAATTACTTTTATTCCATTTTCATAACTCAAAGTATATATTCAAGTGAGGTAACAAAAGCATGTCAAAAATTGTCAGTGTTTAAAGCTAAAGCACAACAATGTATTACAGTATTTTAAAATTAAAAGTAACTTGGTACTATGTTTTCAAAAGAAAGGGATTACTGACATGAGCATTCTCTCCTGCATCTATATATTTTTATTTTCAATTCCCATTTTTAATGTAACATGGCACAAAACAAGTTACAGAGTGAGGTTATTCAGTGTTCTCAGGATAACAGAAATTACAGTGTGGAGCTGGATAATTTCTCAAACAAGGGTGCAGGTTCTTGACAGCAGAAAAAATATCACATAGCATTAACCAATATCTACCTTAGCAAAAATATTTCCTAAGTTTGAAAGTGGGTCCAGGCTTGCCTGGCAGCAGCACAGCAGGTCCTGGGGCAGGGTAAGGACACATCCCGGGCGAGCACAGGGAGTGAGCCCGGCGTTTCTCGGGAACACGTCGGCGTTTCTCGGGAACACGTCGGCGTTTCTCGGGAACAGTCGGCGTTCTCGGGAATCTCGGGCATCCCCGGTGTGCCAGGGGCTCTGGAAGAGGTGCTTTGAGGTGCTTTTCCCTGCTCCTGCTGCTGCCTCCCTGCCGCGGGCTTACAGCAGCCTCTTGTGGCCTCGGCGGGACTCGTGCAGGCTCGGGATTGCCGACATTCCTCTGCGAACACTCAGTCTTGATTTTAATGTTTGATTAACGCAGCGTTAATAAAAACTCAGATTTGGTGAACAGTTATTAGAAAATAACTATTTTTAGAAAGTTTTGGGGATCTTTAAGGACAGAAGAAAAGTACTGAGACTGCTAAAACTGTTTAAATTTTAGGCTCTTTGTGTAATTACAGAAGTGGATAAATGATTGTTCTCAATACTCTGGCTTATCAATACATTTACAGATCTTCTATCAACCATGGTGTAAAAATACCCCGAACCTGTAGAAAATGGACCCTGACTCTATGTTTTCTTTCCTGCTTTTCCTTTCCAGGTACCTCATCAACTTCTTGCTGGATGCCACCTTGGGAATGCTGCTAATCTACATCGGGATCCGCGCGGTCAGCAGCATCGTGGAATGGCAGCAGTGGGAGTCCCTGCGCTTTGGGGAATATGGTAAATGTTTCTGTTCTGGCACTGAAGGGATTCTCAGAATCCCAGAGTATTCCAGCAAGTGGTTAACTCATCCTTTAAAATCATTTTACAATTCTTTTAATATTTCACTTGCCATGAGGATTCTTTTAAGTTCTATATCTAAGTATGCACTTTTTGTCTTAGAAAGCTCAGCAAATCTCTGAGCATTTACTGAGTTTGGAAAAACTGCTTGAATGTTTATTTTTTTAAGGAGTGATTCAACAAATTTGGATATTGACTAGTCTCATGGAAAAAGTACCAGCATGATAATTTACTCTGAAACACTTCTAAAAAGATGATTGCTGGAAGGTCATTTCCTACTAAAGCTTTCACTGAAACATGTGCCACTGTCTGAAGATACAGACCAAGGGTTCTGCCAGCCCTCTTTAAACAGCCACATCCCTTCAGAGAAAGGAATGGCAGGAGGGCCTGTGCTGCTCCTCAAGATCACTGGAGCTTGTGCATGTAGGGCCTGTATCACTGGTGGAAAATGCATGAGGGACAGACTGAAATCACTTTCAGGTGAAGCTGCAGAGTTTGTCTTCCATTACACAGAAGTCACTGATGTGCAGAAGCTGTGGATTTGCAGCTGCAGTTGAGAATCACACATACTCAACACCGACATTTAATTTTGTTCAGTCTGTTATTCTCAAATTGCTGAAAGTGAAAGTTTTGTGCTAAAAATCACATTTGCAGCTCCTTGCGACAGGCATGGGAGGAGATGTTGCCTTATAAGTGAGCTGTGGCTCTTCATCAGAGAGAGAAACAACAGCCCCAATGGTTTGGGGGGGACAAAGTTTAAAAAATGTTTGTCTAAAAAATTAAGAGCTTTCACAGCAGTTTTATAATTTTTACTGCTAGGATTTTGGTTTTGTAGATTTCTTTGGTTTTAATGATCCTAAGTAGCTGACAGAACTAAGAATAAATAAAAGCCTTGTGAAATTGGAGCTTTAAAAGCTTGAGAAGTTTGCAATCAAATAACATTAATTGCTATTTGCTTTAATGTCAGAGGTTTAGAGATGGTGACAAGCAACTTAGGAGAAATAACTGCCTATACCATTAGGGCATGTTAGATTTATAGAGATGTGATGTGTGTCTTTTAGGATACAGTTTATGGCCACTTAAGCTGTTTAAATCAGCACTGCCACAACACTGTTAATCTGCTTTTATCCCACATGCCACAGTCCAGTGTTTGCACTCTTTTCCTTGGACTGGTGCATATCTGACTCTTCAGGGAGCTGACCAAGAGAGAGAAATTCACTAGATGTAGAAAAATTCACTAGATGTAAAAAAGTAAATAGTTCCTCCAGATTAGTCCCTAGGCTTGTGTCTCTAAGGATTAGGTAAGCACCAGTGCCCAGGGAAGGTGAAGGGGCGAGGAAGGAGGTGACACCTTGCCCAGAGCCCCATTTTCTGATTGTTGGTTTGGCCTGAAGCCATTTAAAGATGTTTGAGCAGCTTTCAGCCCATATAAAACTTGAGTTTCCATTTAGAGAAAAAAACTGTTTTATCTATTACAGTTATAAGTAGGTATTTGTGATCATGTCAGTTTTTAGGTTTTGTTTCTTCCTAATAATATTGTGATTTTTTTGTGTGTAATCTGTTGTCCTTTCCCATGTTAATGTTCTTTCAACAGTAAGCAGTCTGTGTGGGTGGGGAGATGTGGGGAGTATATTCACTCCCCTGAAATTTCTCTATTTCTCACTGACTTTCAAAATGAACCTGGGTTTGTTTTAGTGATGAGGCATTTCTGACTGCAGTAATTAAACCCTTAAAATCAACAAATGAACTTGTGTTCTGCTGTGGAGGTGGTCTGTGGCTGCTCCAGAATTGTCACTTTCAAACAGGAGATCTGAAACACCTGAAGCTGTTTATTGAGTATTCTCCTGTGTGTGTATTAATGATGTATGAAATTACACAAACCCTCTTTTGCTAGTTCTCTCTAGTGTCAGATCATTTTATTAGTTACTTTCTTTCCTGCATCTTTATTAATGTGCTGTCCTGCCCTTTGTGTGTTAGGTTCTTAATCAAACTATTGTAGGGACTGTTTTAAAGCATATTGCAAATCTGCATTTCCATTAGTCATGTGGGAGAGGCTTCTGGTCTGAAGAGAATTAGAAAGCAGATGGAAAGTTATTAGTTTTGGCTGTGCAGTAAGGTTAGGCCCTCTCGATTTCCTACAGGACAAGTTGCATTGGATCATTTGCTGTCATCTTCTGTGAAGTGTCCCTGTTGTTCCTGAAGTGAAAATCCTTTTATTGCCAGTTTATTTAAAATTTTTCAGTTTGACCCAAAGAACACTCTTATTTCTCCTAGGATTTTTTAAAATAAATTAAGTTGGGTAGAAGAGGGGACTAAAATGCAGTTCTGTGGGGTTGCAAGTGTGTTTGGAACTTGGGATTTTGAAGTTAAATATGGATGTTTAGTATAGAATCACAGAGGGTTTGATTCGGAAGAGAACTCAAAGCTCATCTCATTCCACCCCTGCCATGGCAGGGACACCTTCCACTGTCCCAGGCTGCTCCAGGCCCCATCCAGCCTGGCCTGGGCACTGCCAGGGATGGGGCACCCTGTGCCAGGGCCTCAGCACCCTCACAGCCAGGAATTCCTCCTGATACCCATCTGACCCTGCCCTCTGGCAGTGGGCAGCCATTCCCCCTTGTCCTCTTACTCCACAGTCCCTGCCCAGCTCTCTTGGAGCCCCTTCAGGTACTGAAATGCTGCAATAACCCTGGAGCCTTCTTCTCTCCACACATCTCCTCTCTTCTCCATCCCATGGCTCACTGAAAAGTATCAGACTCTTGAGGCATTTTAGCTGGAGTAGTGAAGTCCAGTCCTCAGCTGGGAGATCGGTGTGATTTCAGGTTGTTTGTAAGTGTGGGAAAACAAACAGGAGCCCTCCTTCCACTGCCAGACAAGTCTCTTCTTGTGACTGAGTGATGTTTGTGTTTCTAGAGCCTAAATAATCATTTGTCTCAAGTTAGTTCTCACAGTGAGCTCATTTCCCATCTTAGCTCTATTACTTGATCCCTGGTGATTCATTACTTGAAGCTGTCACAAAAATAGCAGTGTCCTGCTGGTTTTAAAAGCCTCTTCTTTATATGGAGGATAGTTTTTAAGCATAAATGCCTCAAGGAAGGAATGAATACCAAAATATCAGCATTTATAAATGGTGGCTGTTTGTACAGCAAAACAGCCCTGCAGTCTGATTTATGAACAAAGGGCCATGACGCTCCCTCAAGGGCTTTTTTACATCAGAATTTTTAATTTTATTGCATTTGTCTTCATATCTATGGTTTTGTATTTTCAGATTCATTACATCAGTAGTTGGATTTTAATGGAAGTGCAGAATCAGTTAATATATCTGAGTATTTAAAGAGGAGAGAAGCAGTCATGATCTGTACTGAAAAGAATGTTCCCTGCATTCTCCTTCCCTTCGTCTTGAGCTACTTTAGCTGCTGCCAGTAGAAAACAGGTGATAAATCCCTCCTGGTGATATAAACTCCACTGGCAGCTGAATTGTGCTGTGGCCTCTCTGCTTGGCTTTGCCTGTCTGTGGCAGAGCTCAGAAATTGTATTTGATGCATCTTTTCCCCTCCAGCTCTTCATTTGCCACATGCAGAGTAACTTACTTATAGCCACGTGGGGTTGTAGCACTGACTTCAAAACTACTGAAAATTAATTTTGGAGTAGTTCTGTGAGTTGGAATTTTCTTAAGAAAAGAATTTCAGGATCTGAAGAACAGAAGGAAGTTACAGGGTAGAGGAATAACAGGTGATTGATTCAAGAACTGTCTCTAAACATCTACAAAGCAGCTGATGGCAGTGGCAGATACAAGTATAGACTAATTTGGCATTGCCCAGCGTTTTCCAAAAATGCTGTTACAGTTGTCACTGCAGAGGAGTCAAAATTTTTCAGTTTCCTTCTTTATTTGCTTTTCTTGCAGTAGCAAGATTTCCACTAATTTGTTGGATTATTCTATATGTGACAGGAGTAAAATCAGAATTCAAGAGATGACTGTAAGAGACTTTAGAAATTAAATTAGAGCTTTATGGCTTCCACATTAACTTTAAAGTTCTAATTTGGGTTTGTGTACAGAATCTCTGAATTTACAAATATCTGAAATATTCTTTAAAGCACCTTCTGGGTGTGGTAATCTTAACTTGAATTTCATGGCTCATAAAATCATAGAAAAAATTGGTTAGAAAGGCTCTCCAGAGGTCATATAATCCAACCTATTGCTCAAAGCAGGATTAATTTCAAAGCTGGAGTGGGTTGTTCAGGGCATGGTCCCATCAGTTTTTAATATATGATTTAGGATTTAAGAATCCCTTTATCTGAACAAACTACTCCAGTAGATTTAACCATTCTGACTGTGAAAGGTTTTTTTTCCTTCATATCAGAATTGTATCTTCACCACCCAGTCTGTATCTTCCCACCTTTCCTCAAGGATACTGTTGGGACACTCTCAAAAGACTTGCTGAATTCAAAGTAGGCAGCATCCCTGTTGTCCCACTTGTAATTATAGCTGAGAGATAATTTTGTGGGTGCTGTAGGGCACACAAAAATCCTCAAGTGGAATTTCATATACACAACTTCTAATTTCAGTCATGTACCAAAAAAGAGCCCCAAAGAAAACAGCACCACTTCCCACAAAAACATCGTGTAACAAAACATTTATTGGTGAGAGTGCACAACACTTTTAATACAGAGTTTCACAGATTTTGGATGTACAAAGTCTCCTGGGAGTTGCAAAAGATGCAAAATTGTTTTCACTGTCTTTGCTTTTAGGAATTAAGTAAAGATGAGAAAAGAGATTAGAATAAACTGTTCGTTTCAATAGTAAGGCTGTAGCTAAAGTTAGATTATTTTTTAATATTTGCTAATTAGTGAGAAATCCTAGAGAATGCTAATAAAAATGTGGACTATAGAAATTAACTGCTAAAATTTAATTCTCAAGCCTAATTCAGGCCTTCTATCTTCAGAAGAATCACAGTTGCTCGACTTTGACTTACTGATGTTTTCCCTTTCAAACTTCCAATTCTTTGGGTTTTTACAAGAGAAGCTGTAACTGCTTTATGTAATTATAAAACTCAAGCGTTTTAGTTGCTTTCCTCTCAGACTGTTGAATGTTGATCACTAACCTGTCCTGTAAAACTTGGTTAGGAAGTATTTGTTGTTTTGAATTCCAGTCTGATTTATCAGTTTCTCTGCGTAGCATTTCAGCAGCAAACACCAAGTCTCAGACTCTCACCAAGTATTAATCCTGAAAGCCTTTCAGGAGTGTTCCAGAAAAGGAAGCAGCAACTGTCCATTTTGCATTACAAACACATAAAGGCATCTGATTTTCCATTGCCCATTATTCATCCTCAGGCTGAGAGTTCAGAGCTGCCTTTGAAGAGATTGCAGAGGCTGCTGCAAAGGCTGAAGATCTGTCACCCCCTCCAGAGCTTGCTTTTGTTTTCCAGTGAAGTGCAGCTTCAAGCTCATCTGCAAAGCTTGTTAGGCTTACCAATCCTCTTTTTTCCTTCCTTCTTTTTCTTTCTCTACCTTCTTTCAAAGAGTCTAATAGTGTGCAGAAGTTTTCCTGTTCAAATATTTGTGGTCTTCTTTGTGTTCTGGCAGATAACTTCATGCACTCAGGTTCTCACTCTGCCCTCGAGGTGCAGCAGAATTTCAAACCCTTTCACATTGGAACTGAAATATGATCCTAATTTTTTATTCAGTTAAATTTTTCATAGCAGCTCTTGCACCTATTGCTTCAATTGGTTGCTAACTTTGTAGAGAGAAAAAATATGTTTTAAGGTAGCCTAGGGACAATGGTGGAAATCTAAGTTCTACTTAGACTGAAGGGAAATGTGTTTTCCCCAGCCATGTTTCCCTCAAATTTTCCCCTTTAAGACACTTAATATGTCATGATAGAGGATCAAAACTAACAGTATGAGGAGAAACACAATGAAAATTTATTCATCTTGCTTTCATCAGATTATATGAAACAGTGTGAGCATATCACAGGTACTGCTAAATGGGACAAGGTCCTGTTAGATTCAATTTCTGATACTTTTTGAAAGCTGGGATGGGGCAGAGGGAGGGGAAGGAGGAGCACTTAAAGAATTGGAGAAGGCACTTCTGGAGGATTTAGCTGCCCTGCTGCCTCTTCTAATACTGCTTTTTAAAGATATTTACTATGAAGTAAATCAAATCTATGCATGTATTGAACCTTTCATCTTTCTTGCAGGTGACCCGCTGCAGTGCAGTGCTTGGATGGGCCAATGTGCCCTGTACATAATGATTATGACATTTGAGAAAACCATCATCATCATAGTGCTGCTTATACCTCAGTGGAAAGAGGTTTGTGTTTTTACAGCATTTTACAGACAAGTGAATTTTAGGAGGAAGCTGTAAAGACTTCCAGCAGTGTTTATTGGTTTGGCTGAAGCATCATTATTGTTCTCCACTCGTTGCCAATTAACGCTGTGCTAGTGGTATGTTGTTTTCATTTAATTTGGATACTGCTGATGAGGCCTTTCTCCATTGCCAGGAATATCATATTGTATTTTGAGGGGTTTTTGTAAACTGGAATATCCAACATTTATTTCTTTCTCCTTGTCTAAAGTACCCTTGAAACTACTTAAGTGGTTCTTTCTTTTCTTAACTCTAGTTCTTGACCACAGCTATTTTGTATTCTTGTAGTATTTTAAAGAATTTTCTTTGCCTGACCTTGTTGATAGTTTTTAACAGTAGACTTTTAGAAATTTGTGGTGGATTAGTGAATCCATTGATGCTGACTGGATTAATCTTTATTTTGATGGAATCTGTGCAACCAGATATTCAAAGTGGTGCTGTTACTGCCCATTAAAACCAGTTAGCTCTATTGTATGCCCTGGACTACTTCAGGAACCCTCTTCTCCTTACTATGTATTTTGTAAAACTCTGCTCTGTTTAAATTTCATAAAGATGGAATTTACAACATATTCCTTGGGAGCAGCTCTAAAATGTTCAAGATGATTCTAAGGCAGCTCCTCAGACTTCTGTAAACAAAAATGACAGAGATAAGTCTCTTGTCAGCTCCACTTACTTCTCTGTGGTAATTTATGAGCTGTCCTAAATACTTTGCTTTTCTCAAAGCTGCCCTTTTTTGGTTCACCTGCGTTATTTCTGTCACATTAGCTTCCACATGAACAGTGTGCACGTGCTGCCATGAGCTGAACTCGATTTTTTCTTTTCACAGGTGGCTTTATTGAATCCCATAGAGAACCCCCAGCTGGAGCTGGCAATCGTCATGCTGATAGTTCCCTTCTTTGTTAACGTTAGTACAACTCACTTCAGGAGATGTTTGCTTGGATATCCTTCTGCCATGTGTTCAT
Source organism: Prinia subflava (assembly GCF_021018805.1). Classification (NCBI taxonomy): domain Eukaryota; kingdom Metazoa; phylum Chordata; class Aves; order Passeriformes; family Cisticolidae; genus Prinia; species Prinia subflava. The sequence continues at coordinate 17,339,526 of NC_086260.1, forward strand.
TAATTAACACCACTCCTTAAAACACAGTGTACCTTGGTGCTTAAGTTAATTTTAGGGCTGCTAAAGGATGGGTAAATTGTCTGGATATGTAGGTTTTACAGAGCTGAAATCCATATGGAGCTTGAAAGTACCAGGGTCAGGAGAGGGACAGAAATGCCTCACAGACCCCTTTGGCCTGATGACTTCAGGAGATTGACTGACACAGAGATTATAAAATTGCAGTGAAATTTGCTTCAGGAAGCAGTTGGTGTAAGGACAGACGTCCTGTGGGGTATCCTGTGTCTGACCATAGCTGATAGCAGCTGGCCTGTGGTGGAGCAGAGGAAAAGGGCAAGTGTGCAGTCATCCTTCCCAAAGTATTCTCTTGCAGCAATCTGGGATTTAGGGATTAGAGCCAGAGGCAGTGGGTGTCCTTGCATGTAATAGCTGTGGTAAAGCCTTGCTGTGTGAAGAGTTAGTACATGATCACTGTGAATGGTCATTACTTTTTTTAATTTTCTTCTCTTCCACAAAGGGTTAAAGTAGCTGGGTTCTAGAGCATTCCTGAAAGGTGTGATAAGCTATGTGACACTGTGCTTAGCCAAGATTCAGCTTTTGGCCAGTTCAGAATTATTGTCAGGTTCATTTGGTCAGTCTTTGGACCTTCCTTCTGCTCTGAAGAAAGCTGAAGTGTCGCTTTCCCCTTCTTTTAACAGGCGTTAATGTTCTGGGTAGTAGATAATTTCCTTATGAAGAAAGGGAAGACAAAAGCTAAAATTGAAGAAAAGGAAGCAGGACAAGATTCAAGAAATGGAAGTAAAGTCCGATACCGGAGAGCAGCATCACATGAGGAGTCAGAGTCAGAAGTATGTAGAGTTAATTATTGTAATTAATGCAATATCAATCCAGTTCATCCCTCCTGATATTGATTTCATTGTAGCACTGTCAACTTAGGTTTGATTTTCTGAGCGTGTACCTCTAGCAGTAGCTCCTAGCATTGGCATCTGAGAAACAGTTAAGGAAAAAGTCATTGTTGTACTACTCTGGCAGATAATTTCCTTCCAGATGGGCAGGAAGACACAATAATATATGTAAATACCACAGGTGAGCTGTGCTGCAAGTGCTTTAAAAAAAACTTCACAGGGAATACAAAACTAACAGACATTTCTAATTCAAAGAGAGGTTAATAGCTTAAAGGTAGAGGGAGCTGGTGGAGGCAGCTGACCTGATTTTTGACAATCATTTACATAGTTGCCTTAGCATAACTTTATTCTAAATTACATTAAGTGAGCAGTTTTTAATTCAGCTGAAAGATGGGTGGTTTCTTTGAAGGTGAATTGCTTTAGCTTTAGTAAGTTAATGTAACTTTTCCATGTGATAAACAGTGCTATTTATATGGGGTTTGACAGGTAATGTGACTGCCCTGTTACTGTTGTGGATTGAGACCTCAAATATTCTCTCAAGCTGCCTCTGCTGTTCTGGCCTCACTCTTTGGGTTCAGAGTCAGTGGCTGTAGTGAGATTAATATGCATCCATCCAATTTACTGGAGGTTTCTGATAGGATCTGCAGTGATGTTTGATAGTGTGGCAGTAAATCCTAATTGTGTTCTGGAAGCTCTTTTCTGAGCAAATATTACGGTGCTTTGCAAGCATAATAAAAAGTAAAAGTTTAAAAGCAGAAAGGAGTGTGACTGCTGCGTGTGCTCAGAAGCTGTAATTTGTTTTTAGATCCTCATTTCAGCAGATGATGAGATGGAGGAGTCGGACACTGAGGAGGACCTGTGCAGACTGACCACCCTAAAGCCCATTAAGAAGAAGAAGCACCGCTTTGGTCTGCCCGTATGACACATTCCTCGGCCTGTGGACTCGCAGGTTTCATGACAAAAACTTCTGTCTGTGGGGTTTAATGTTGCAATTGCATCTCCCTTTTCAACTGACATAGAAGCAAGGTCTACCAACAGAAGGCAAAGGAGTTGGAAGATGTCCAGTTCAGTTGCACTACAAACACACTGACCAATTATGCAAGAATGTCTCCTCATCGTGTGTGCAAAATGGAGAAGTCACTAAGGATCCGTGTGGGAAGTGTCAGAGAAGATCAGAGAAAACAAACACAGAATCTTTCACTTTCAGTTACTGAGGGACAGTGTATGGAGTTCTCAAAAAGGCATCAGAGTTGACTATGATAAAGGACTGTGTTTTATTACTAAAACTGGCTTTTGCAGCATAATTCCTAGAGCAGAATAGTTTATGGTTACAAGCTGTAACTTAACATATTTTTTTAAGTACAAATGTTTACTTGCTACCGGGTACCTATGGAACTAATAGGTGGAACAAAGATTTTTTTCCAAGTCTTCTCAAATCTATCTGACTATTTTATATTTAAGTTATATTTTCATACAATTGTATTTAAAGATTCTCTTTATCAGAGAAAAGGGTACCATTCCCTTTTTTGTGCAGAACAGGTCAAAAGATTTGTAGTGAAAATCTTATTTATCGTTGTCTCCTGATTTCAGACAAAGGGATTGCAAAGGGAAAAGCTCTCTGTCACTGCTGAAGTCACCAAATGTCACTAAAAAATGCCGTCCTATGTGTGCTCTTGACCACATAATTTGAAAATATCTTTTTCAGCAGGAGGTGGTGTTTGCGTATTTGACAAAGTGCGCTTTAGTCTATAACAAAGATCCATTGTGGTAAGTTATTTGTGAAAAGAGCATCTGTGGATGAGTCTAATTATTTCTGTTTCTGCAAGTCTCTTGTGCATACCTCCCAAATGACCCAAAAGAGATGGAACATTTCTGATACTTTTCCTGTTGCAGGGCCTGCAGTACAGGACTGTGATCTGATTGAAGCAGTTGTGCTACAGTATTGCAAATAGGATTGTGTCCCTTGTTTTTTGTTGGAAATCAATCTTCTATTTAATGTGCTTAACAGCAACAACAACAAAATTTCTCCTGTTTAATTTCCATAAAGTCTCATTATCCTTCAGTAGTAAAAGAACAATCCCAAGAGGTACAGTGCAGTTGATACCACAGCATTTCTGGGATTTTCAGTGTCTCTTCTGATAATTGAGAACACGTGGTGATCTGAAACCTAGCAGACATGTTTTCAGTGACATCCTTTTGCTTTGCATAATTTCTAAATGATTGTTTCTGACAGCTTTCCTTGCTTAGCTAAACCTTGTGCAGGACAAGGCGATGTCTCAAAGAGGTGACAACAGACCTTAAATGCAAATCTGTTGTAGTATCTGGAGACTAGAAAAAATCCAAGCCTTAAACCAGTTTCATTGGAAAACTGCTCAGAACTTTTTAAGACTTTTTACATTTTTTTATAGATTTACTAGGTCTTAATGTGATTTATTATCCAGACCACTTAACTGGGCCTTAGTAAATACTGAACTGTGCATTCCCGTGCTTACTTTCACTATTCCAGCATCCCTTTTCCCAGTGGCTGCTGAGGGGACACGATGCTGTGACACCTCAGGGTGTCCAGCCAGCTCAAAGGGACATTTACCAAACCCGAGATTTTAGGTGAGCCCCTGACCTTTGTTACTGAGCACTGAAACGTAAGAGCTGCAATAAGTTACAGTACTAGTGTTTCCTTTAGACTAAATCTAAAAACTAATGACAGTGGAAGCTTACCTGAGTTCTTTTGACAAGGGGGTGGGGAAATGTCCCTAATCAGTGTTGCCTCTGGTTTGGGGGGTTTGGGGTTTATGTTGATTGTGTGACTCGCATCTTCTCTTAATTATTGACCACTGGGCAGGCGCAGATCTCCAAAAGCACAGTACTTCAAGGAATTCATCAACAGAATAGTCTCCTACAGCTCGCTTTTCCAAAGGGATTTAAGAGCTAGGACTGGCTCTTGTCAGCATTTGTTTTTTTTAGCATAGGGTTTGTTCTATTTCAGATAGTGAACTAAAGCTACTGACCATGTGCTACGTCCCAGTGCAGGGCCATGGCTGTCCTCACCAGCTGAGATAACTGAGCAGCGCACACAAATTTAACTGTATGAGCTTGCATCTTATCTTCCTTTTCCCTCCTCCAGTTACTTCAATTATCAAAATGATTCTAGTCTCATGTTGAGTCTGTGAAGTGTCAGTATAAAATTATGGCCTTAATCATGTAAAAATACTTGTTTTGAGCAGACCTCAAGCTTATTGACCAAGTACAAAACAGTATGAAGTGCTACGGAGCAGTTTCTTGAGGATGGTTATGGCAAAGTTTCTGAATGCTTATCTTTCATGTCTTAAGTGCTTAAATGTCACTTGATGTGAGATCTAGATATGCCTAGCAAGGTGATGTAGTAAAGCACTATGATCCAAAGGCACAGAAGTATTTTAAATACCACAGTAGTAACAGGAGGAGCAACCTTCAGAGGGGGAAAAATTTCTTTCTCTACTAAGATAATAATTTTATTCAGAATTTTAGCTAAATAACAAAATCTGACTGTTTTTTCTATACATTCTTTGTTATAATTGTGAAAGAGATGGAAAATGTAAAATTGGCAGTTTTCCTCTCTGTGAGGTAAAAATTGGAATTCTTGCAGTAATCACGAGTAGGACAAGTCCTTTTGTCTGACAGGCTTGCATGTGTGAGAAGGGAGTGTGTGCTTAGTGCTTCACTGTGTCTTACCACTTATTAAAATATATTGGCAGTACAGTCTGAAATGGACTTTTCATAACGAGTTGATCCAGCAGTGATACTGCAACATCACATTTGCTTTATCCTCCAGTTGTCACTCAGATTTCTGCCTGGCAAATGTACTTCAGGACAACTCGCAGCAAAGGTTTAATTCAGGCTGTGCTTAGAAAATAGGATTCTGTTTAATGAAAATAAGCTATGTAGTGAATGCCAAAGTAAGATAAAGGGATTATAACTTAGAGAAGAGACACAGAAATATTGGTGGAGAAGGAATTTACCACGAGTGGTCAACCTAAATGCATTTAACTGTTCCTAGTATCTGACCTGTGACACATCTGCATAAACTTAAAACACTGGTGTTGTCTAATCTGTGGTTTCCAAGGTCTGGATTCAATATGTTCAGGTCCCCTTGTCTTACTTTAAGTAGGTGAACGCTATCTGTTAATGTTGCTAACTAAAATGTACTATAGCTTTTCTTCAGGGAAAACTCAGAAACTGAGTTGCAAATTAGAGCAATGCAAAGTGATCCCCTCGGGCAGGTCTGACCCCTGCCGAGCCTGGGGAGGGGGCTTGGGCTCTCCCGCTCTGCTCAGAGCTGAGCATCACGAGGAATCTCTGCCACTGTGCTTGACTAACCCGTGTTTGCAACTTTGCCGTGCTTCTTACAGGAGAAACCAGTAGTGAAAGCAAATAAATCCAGCCACACCAAGTCAGAGTACATCTACAGCATAGGCGTGCAAACTTTTTTAGGTGAAGTTTCCAGTTCAATTACTGAAAATGACTACTATGGTTTTACAAAGTAAAACTGCAGTATCTTTAAAAAAGGGACTCTTTTGTAGGTGTTTTCGTCTCGTGTGGATATCCGTCTCAAACTGAATGTGAGGTTTGTTTGTAAGTAAATTCAGAGTATAACCAATGTGAGCAAAACCAACAGCTGTGTTCTGTTGCCCTCTGTTTGGACCATATTGTTTAATCAGTGGTGTTACCTTAAACTTTTAAGGGTATCTGATGTAATTACATGATATAATGGTTTACAATAAAGTTTGACTTATTACGGATTTGTTCACTTGTTTTATACTTGTTCTGTTTCAAAGTGCCTGTGTTTCAGTGTTTATGGTGTGCTCTTGTGGGAAGCACGTTCTGCTACTTGAGTTTAACTTCAGCTTTAATTGTGCACACTGTTATGTTGATTTTAATTTCAGTATATTCATTTACCTTAATGGCAAGTACCATTTGATCAGGAAGAGCCACTGTTCTTAAGCTGCAAATTTTGTTTACAAGTTTAAGAATCCTTGCAGGCTCCTCTCAGAGCAGTTCCCTGAGGAAGGTTTTTTTCAGCTGCACAGGGTGGACCCAATCCTGCCTCTGTAACTCCTCTAACATTTCCCTGTTATTTTCATACTTTGCACATACCACATCCAAGCAGCCCCATACCCATTGCACCCTTACAGGGAATTCAGAGTATAATCTTCACTCTACCAAGTGTCAGGCCCCTGAGAGGTTGTTAGCACTTTCCTGGAGGGGACGTCAGATCTTCCATGGGATTTGGAGACCACAGTGGCAGCCGTGTGTACATTCACTAAATTCTCTTATGGTCATTGCCATATTTTAGTTGGAACCATTACTTCAGCAAAGGAGTTTTCCACAATTCCTTCTGCAGTGGAAGATTAAAATTTGTGTTTTTAATAGCTTGTATTTTTAAAACTTAAAATTTTTAAACTTTAAAACTTAAAATTTAAAACTTGAAAAATTTGTATTTTTAATTTTAAAACTTGTAATTTTAACTGTTGGGAGCCATCTTGTTCCATTGTCATTCATGTCCCATTTAACAGATCACAAGGACCTCAACCAGGTGAACAGGATTTCTACTCTAAAGTAGAAGTAACTGTAGATTTAGGCTGGGTTCTTTGTGAGGAAAAATAACCCATAATCTTTGCAAGAAAATGACTGTGCCCCTTGATGAATGCTGGTTTACAAAATGTAATTGAAGAGAACAGAACTCTCTAGGCTTTGGGGATATTCCAGAAACCTCAGGATGTGCTGCCTACCTCTAAGCACTTCACCTGTCCCAAATGGCAAGCAAGGTTCAAGTGGTTTGATTTTGTTTGTATAGATTAAATTGCTATGAACTCTGTTGCATTTGAGTGAGGAATATGCACCAATTAACTGAAGCAATTTTGAAAGCTGAAGGGAAAATAATAGTTCAGTGTCTTGAATTCTAAATATTTGCTTTAAACACAGAGAATGTTATTTTCCTGTCATAATAGATAGCATAGCGATGCTTGTGGGACTGTAGAGAAACGTCTTAGTAGAGAGCTGTTAGTTTGTACAACAGAAAAAAAAAATCTGTTTTTCTAAAGTCGGTGTTTTATTCTTCTGTTTTGTTGGCCAACTAAGGGCACTGCAGAAACGCTTCCTCTGGTTACTAAGACATGGGTTTAAAATAGAAAATCAACCTAAGGAATGTCTAAGGACGTAGCATCCAAACTGCTTCTTAGCCTACAAATAATTCCCCCAATAAAGGAGAGGCTCTCAGGCCTGGGAAGAGTTCAGCTTGAAGGCAGGTTGGGCACTGGGAGCCCTGGGGGATTGTTCACAGCCCGTAGATCCCACAGTCCTGCTTGTACAGTGCTGGAGCTGTGGTTTGATGTCATCTTTTCATGGTGAAAAACAAAATTTTTTATAACCTTTTGTGCTCCTCTGTACCCTAAAAGCATGGCAGAGCCTGAGGAAAGAGCAGGGCAGATTTCCACCAGTTGTAGAACTGGTAGAACTGGTGTAGAGAGAACAGTTGTAGAGTGCAGTTGCAGAAGCTGATTTTTTTTTTTTTTTTTTTAATGATGTCAAGATTTAATGTAAAAAACCAAAGGGGAAACAATCTCCCACTCAAACCTCTCCCAGGTAATGAAAAACAGAATTCATGCTCAGAGGTGACAGGGCTTTACTTAATTGAAAAATTGTTTGAAGAACAAATATTAAAAGTTCTGGGAAAGGTTTTACAGCTGCTGGCAAGTGCAGTGGGGAACACTGCATTTATCTGTGTCTGAGTAGGCTGTTCTGTAGAGATGTGGGTGAAATGGTTAAACTTGTTAATAGTGCTGGGAAGTAGAAAGTGATTTTACTCTCTCAGTTGTGTAAGAGCTGGCACTGGAGCATGATCAGTGATAAAGCTGTAAGGGTAAAACCATACCCTACTTTTTTAACTCTCCAAAAGACACAAAATACCCTTCTGTTAAAGATGCCTAGGCAAAAGTGATTCAGGGCACAGCTTTGGACATTCGATTTGTATCACCTTTAGAGAGCACATTTTGTATGCTGGGAAAGCAATGCCCACTCTGTTTTTTCCCCACCCTCCCCCGAGAGGATTCAGAGTCAGTTTTGTGTCCATAACAATATTTTGCCTTTTAAAGCTATAAATAGGCCCCGGCGGACTCCCCGGGAAGCGTTTTTGAAGGGTCCAGGCTTCCCCGGCCGCGCTGCCGCAGCTGCCCGCCCCCGTCAGCCCAGCGCGATCATGGCCAGAAATAAATCCCGACAACAACAGCTTCCCTCGACCTGAATCATCCCGGCGCTGCTTCGGGAACATGACCCAGCCCCTGACTTCACTCGGATGCTCTATATAAGTCCGGGAAAACAACAGGCGCTCGCAGAGCTCACAGGCTGGATTTACTCACAGTCGGGGACGACCTGGGAGGGATTTCCAGTGAGGGAGCACCGCAGTTATGTCACAGGTACGGGGACATCTGTGCTCTGCCCTCCCTCGGAGCAGTGCCTGGCAAACCTGCTGCTGGGTTGGATGCTTCGCTTATTAGCGAGTGAATTCAGCTTTTCTGCTCTGTGACTTGTGTGATTCAAATATTTTAACAAATACATTCTTAGGATGGGTTGTTTGGTGAAGAAGGAAAGCAGCTGCTCTCTACATGGTTAATTAATTTAGCTTTAAAATGTTCTGGTTTACCTTAAATATTTTTATTTGTGTAGAAAGGGAAAAATCCTTTCCCCTGCTCTGCTTTGGGATGTTTCACAGAAGGAGGAATCTCTGCCTTTCCAACGCGCTTTTTCAGACAGGGATTCTGAAACTCTGGTTTGAAAAGAGGTGGCTGTGCTGAAATGTCACTGTGTAAAGCTTAGTGAATTAACATGCAGGAGAAAAGAATGTGACTGAAAATGAAAACTGTTAGGATAAGATATTTGAGACTGAAATTTTGTATAAAATGAACCCTTTAATATTCATTTTATAACTAACCATTTGTCTTTAATGCATTCCCCAATAATCAGTGTTTCAAAGTACTCTTGAAATGAGCTCAGAAATGGTGAGGTTTCAGGTAAATGTTACATATGCAACACAAGCTGCATGTGCCTGGCAGAGCTCTCCTCAGCGCAAGAGTTTTACAGGATTGGTGGGATGGAGAATAGGAGCACAGAGAGAATGGGAGAGCACAGTTCTTAAGAGAGTAACTCATTTCAGCTGATTTTCTTTACTCCAAAGAAAATGGGACTAAAAACCTAGTTGTATGTCTTGTAAAGTAGCACTTTTGACTTGTGACAGGAGTAGATAAAGCACAGGCTGCATGCCTGTGCCAGCTAGGAATGGCTCCCGGCAAACCTTGCTCACAAATTCTGGCAGCAGTTAGCAGTGGTGGGGCTGTGACAGTGGCAGCTGCTGGCCAAGGCTCACCCTAACCTCCCTGTGCACCAGCTTTCCTCTTCAGCTGGGACCAACTAATCCACAGCAACTGTCCTGCTGGAAAACCCTCTGTGATCAAAGCATGAGAAGGTTTATTTCAAAATAACTGGGTGACATTCAGGAGTTCTGCTCAGCCTGGCTGTATCTTTGGGCATCTCAAGCTCCACCTTTCCTCACCCTGCCCCCAAGAATTCCCTTGTCCCAGTGGGAAGAAGCCTCATAGTTCCTGTCTGTTGCCCATAATGGGTGAAGGACCTTTGCAGATTTCCCATTTCTCTTAATAAAGCAAGAGGCTTTTTCCCTTCATGGATTGTTGCCTGCGGCAATGGGCATGGGCATGGGGGACTGTTCCCATCACGTGCCAGCTGTCACTACAGAAGGACAGGTGACTCCCTGGATATGGGGACGTTTGGTTCACCAGCAGAACAACCATGCACAGTCTGTTTTGAATTTTGAAGGGTCTGTCACCCTTTCCCCTCATGTGCTCTGGCTACTCATGAGTGTTTTCCCCAGAGATCTCATAGATGTTTTGTTTCCCACAACACATGCAAGTGGGATTGACAGTGAGCTATTCTGAGCGTTCCCAGGAATTTGCAGCAGGCAGAAAACGTGCTGAAGGCTCCAGTGGAGCCACTCCACCCACCCAAGAGCCAGCCATGCATGTGCTGTCTCTGCAAGCTCCCTGGGACTCACTGCTCCAGCCATTCGTAGGCCTTGAGGGATTTGTTTCCCTCCACAACTGCTTTGAGCAGCGCCTGTAAGTGCCTCAGTGGGTTCCACCACTGCCAGAACCCAAATATCAGAAGCCCTGTGTATGTAGTGATGGTCGGAGAAGTTTCTTGTTGATTTTTCAGTGTGTGAATCTATTAGAGTTGGAGTGTGGGGGTCTTCTGTTCCTCTTAATTATATCCCTGTGCCCCTGACTCTTGCCACGAGGGCTGCCTGGTGGGAAAATCTATCCATGAGATAATAAACTGACAGGGGAATGCTTATCGTGTTGGCTGCTGCAGAGTGAAGTTGTGTCTGACTGTGGAGTGCTAATTTAAAGATAGGGGTAGGCTGATATGAAGCAATGTTTTCCCTATTCCCTTGTAGTGGGATAAACTGTAAACAGATTAGTACTTGGCTGTTGCAGTGCACCACCTGATGATGCATCTGTTTCTGTATTAGATTTCCTTCACCTTCTTTGGGTTCCAATTCCAGTGCTTCAGATGTGTTCAGTAGAGAGCCCTGTTAAGTGCTCAGATGCTTTTGTTGCTTAAATTTAAGGTTATTGACTATGGGTCAAGTGTTTATTCCACTTAAGGCGAGTCCAGAGTCTCTGACCAGTTTCCCAAAAAAGTAGTAAGTAGACAGAGGCACAAGCCTAATTTAGTAATAAAGGGATTTTTCCTTTTCAAATATTAGACAGGTTCTTGAATTACCAATCAGTACTTGCAGAATGAGCAGGCAGGGCTGGACAGAGAAAATCTAAGAATATTTTTTTTAAATTAAGCAGTCCATTACTATTTTAAAGGCTGTACAATAAAAAGACTATTTCAGAACAGTAAGAAAGGTAGCAGATTTCGGGGAGGGCAGTGAAATTGTGATTATGGGAAGATCTGAAGTAGCTGAGTATGTAACATCAGAACTGAAATAGGTGAAATGTTGTGTAAGCAACTCTGTATGTTGTAGCCTTTGGGTGGAGGCAGCTTTGTTCCCTGTGTTTGAACACAAAATACTGATGTGTGGGTCTGTTTCCTAGCCAGCCCCTGTGAAAAAGAAGCGTCCTCCAGTGAAGGAAGAAGACCTCAAAGGAGCCAGAGGAAACCTTGTCAAAAACCAGGAAATTAAATCCAAAACCTACCAAGTGATGAGGCAGTGTGGTAAGTCTCCCTGACTGGAAGCAATTAAGCAGAATAAAATATTGACTTAAGTGCCCTTTTCAAGTGAAAGGGTCACTTCTGGAATAGCAGCCTGCTGTTCTCCTGATGGACAAGTGAAGTATTTATCAAATGTGTATATATGTATTTCAGCAGCAGTAGTTTTACTCCTCAAATTTGGGTGGTATTTCACTGATTGTCTCTCCTGGTTTTCTTTCCCAAGAACAAATGGGCTCCGCAGCACCTTCAGTATTCAGCCGGGCTCGGACAGGGGGTGAAACCGTCTTTGAGAAACCTAAGGATGAGCCAGCCAAGAGCGTCTTTGGCTGATGGTGGAGCTGGACATGTCTCACCCAAATGATTGTTGTAACATTTTTCAAAATGTCTGTTCCTTACACTGAAGTCACTGTAGACTCAAGTAGCTAATTTCCACTATAAATCCCTAAGAAGGAAATATACTCATGTCAGAGTAAAACTTCCATGTTCATTTTTATTACATGCTGTCTTTCCATGTATTGGACAATGTTTGCTATAATTGTTTAATAAAAAAAGGTTGTTGGACTCAGCATGGCACACTGCGGTGACTCATTTCAGTTTGGGCTCAGATTAATTCCGTGGGCACTTTGGCACTACAGGTGATGATTTTGTCTGTCAAATGCAAAGAAACACCCTGATGACACAGCCTCAGTGTCAGTGCAATTTCTTCACATCATGCCCTCACCAGGAGGAGGAGCTCATCAAAGGGGCAGCACAGAAACCTGGAGGTTTCAGATTTGTGTTGCCTACAGTGGCACCTTGGCAAGGGCCCTAAAGGTGGTGGCATGGCATAGAGCGGTGGTTCTCCCCTCACAGCTTCCTACTCATGGCTCTCCCCTCACAGTTCCCCCTCATGGCTCCCCCTTTCACGGCTCTCCCCTCACAGTTCCCCCTCATGGCTCCTTCTTTCACGGCTCTCCCCTCACAGTTCCTCTCACTTTCTCTCCCTCATGGCTCCCCTTTCACAGCTCTCCCCTCACAGTTCCTCTCACTTTCTCTCCCTCATGGCTCCCTCTTTCACGGCTCTCCCCTCACAGTTCCCCCTCATATCTCTCCCCTCACACCCTTCAGGGCAGCAGTGCCATGATTTCCTCCCATGTAGCTCAGCTGTGAGGGCAGGGCCTGGCTCTCAGAGCGCCCCAGCACCAAGGGAAGGATTTCAGCTCATACTGCAGTGGCTTTTTCCTCCCGTCCCACTGGATGAAGTGAGAAGTGGATGCCAGACCCAGCCGCCATGTCCTGCCATACCATGGAGATGAGAACCCAACCAGCATCTCTGTACAACACCAGCACACTCTGAGGAGGAGCTGGGTTTTTTCAGTGCTGATTACTTCTTGATTTGTGGCATTAAACATCAAACCTGTTTTCTCCCAAATTCCAGAATGCGTCCCCTCAGCTCGATATTTGTGCTGAAACACAGAGGAACCTCAGTGGGCACCTGCCATGCTTCCCACACACCCTGAGTCTCTGCAGCAAGTCTGGGGATGGTAAGGCAGATGCCACCTTTGTTGAAGAAATTACTTTTATTTTACACAGGCTATATGACAGATAATTTGGCTTAACAGACACCAGTTCGACCAGCCTAAGTAAAGTAAAAAAGTCACTGGAAATGACAAGGATCAGTCTGATTCAAATCCAGTCACAGGAGCTCAGCCAGCCTCTGCGAAACACAGATACAGCTAGATCATTGCCCAGTGAGCTGGGCAGAGCTGAGACCCTTGACCAATCATGTCTTTAAACCTGGGAAACTTGGAAACTCTATAAAAGGCGCTGCCAGTCAATAAATGAGACTGTTACTGCATGATCTCAGCGCGTTCACGTCGTGTCCCTGTCTCCGGCTCCATAGCAACAAGGCTAGACCTGATTAAGAGGTAAAAGTGATGCTAAAGTTCTCTGTGCACCATGAGATGTATGATATTTGGCTTTTGTGTCCCAAACACTTGACAGGTAAAATGTGACAATGCCCACACAGATCCCAGAGAGGCTGTGGAGAGGAGCTCACATAAGGCAGCAGCAAATCCTTTGGCTTTAAGGGGAAGGCTTCCTTAAAGATATTGCTAGTGCATTGCCTTGCCCTGGTTTTTTTCACTTTAAAAGATTATTATTTGCAGCCCAGACCCTACCTCCTTGCTTTAGTGGGCACAATTTCTCCATGGAGCACAGGTTCCTTACAGATACATCAGCAGAGCTGTTTCCCAAGAAAGATCCTTCCAGAGCATGAAAAAAATCGTGGTGGAAAAAAATTCCTGCCCTGATAGTATTTGGTTTAACAAATGCTCCTTAATTAACCTGTGCTGAGAATTTGAAAAGGAGGTTGTTCAAAAGTTATAGAAAGGGTGGAGAGGGACAAGTGAGGCAAAATGGTGTTGTCACTTTCTTTATAATACTACAAGGGCCTGACCCGCAGTTGCAGGGGGTATTTCAGACCCTGCTTTGAATATGTTGGTGCTGATTTAACAAAGCACAGAAACCTCTGTGTCCCACACAGATTTGACAGGGAAGCCAAGTAAGGTATCTGCCAGAAAAGTGGGATTTGGCAAACAGCTCTATTTCCAGGATGTTGTCAAGTTCAATTACTTGTGCTGTTTCCAAGTGTTACAATAAGGACTGGACATATTTTTTGGTCTTTCTGGCTTTTAATGTGGACCTCATCTAAAAAATATGAGGGGCAGAGCTGATTCTGCAGCCTGAATCTGTGCAGCGAAAGCAGCTCTTTAACATCCATGTGATTTTTCACGTGGGCATTAGAAAACTGATGACAGATCCACTTAATTAAAGCTTTGGCTCTTGCAGCTCTTAGGTCACTAAGTGTCTAATCCTGTGTATTTTAAGGGATTAAAGCATTACACGAGCTGTGCAAGTTAATCAAATGTACAGCAGTTTAATTTTTTGTCTTTTAAAAAATGTCCTGCTATTAAGGATATGGTATTTGCAAATAGTATAAACAGTCTGCCTGAGAGGAATAAAGTTCATTTTTTAAAAGAGTTACTTAAAGCACAAGCTTTGTGTTTAACCAGCCTTGTGCAAACCAGCCTCTGCTTAGCACATTCTTTGCAATGAACTTGTAGGTGTCTGGTAAATTATTGAGCCTTGTGTTTAACAAGCCTTGTGTAAACCAGGCTGTGCTTAGCACATTCTTCGCAGTGAACTTGTAGATGTCTCGTAAGTAATAAATTATTGAGCTCTGCTTTAGTGTCTCCTCAGAACTCCGAGGCCACTAGAAGCTTGCTGTCCTCATGGATACTTTGTAAAACGGGCATGAAGAAAACACAGATGATTATAATTCCACAGGATCATTGTGTTAATTTATGACAATGAATGGCATCACCCACCAAGGATCATGGCCAGCTGGGCAGGGAGGCACAAAGGCTGAGAAAGCCATCAGCTGTGATATCTCATGTGAATGTTGCCTGTCTTGGCAATCTCCAAATCTCTGAAGTGCTTGTGAAAATGTTAAGGATGTGCCCTTTCAAATTATTACTGTGGAATACGGTAGAGATTCCTGCAGCTTGTTGCACAGACCAAGTCATCTGCTCAAGGGATTTCACATGACTCAGTGAAATCTGATTTTTTAAAAATATAGAGAGAGATTTCTTAATTTTATGTTTTATGAAACATTCAAATACTAATATTTAAGGGCAAAGATCTGTTGGAAAAAGAAGCATTAACCATGTCCAAGTTTTACCTATGTTTAATGGGTAAATATTAAATTCTGTGTCTCTTCAAAGTCTACATGATGATATCCCCAAGTACAAGTTACTCATTAACTGATTAAGATAAATAGAGATTTCATTTGAAAATTTGTTTTTTTCAAAATGGAGCAGAGAACATTGCTTGCATTGATGGTCTTTTCGTCACTCATAGTATTAGCAGAAACTGTTGATCAGAAGGTATTTGCTTTATTTTTATTATCAATATCTCATTTGCTCATTTGCTGATGTGGTGGTATTGTGGTAACTGGCCAGGTAGTGCAGGTAACTCCTCTGGTAACACCTCCCGGGGAGACTTGGGTGGATTGTGCTCAGATTTTAGAGTTTTGGGTCCTTTTAAGGTCTTTTTGGTTGTTTGTTTGGGCTGTTATAGTACAAATGTAGCAGGAGGCGCTTGCAGATGTTTTTGACAGCGCTCTTCCTTCGGGATGTAAGATACCAAATCTGAGAGATTTGTAGCTCTGCTTTGGCCACTGGATGAGGTTTGGATCTTGACACAGGACCGAGCAAGCGCTGTGCAGTGCCAGGAGGTTTCTGATGAGTGTTTAATAATAAATATGGAATGGAAAAGAGGGAAGTAGAAAGTTATTTGCACTGTGTGGAGGAGCAAACTCTGTTTTGTACCATCACAGTGGTGACAGGTGGCATTGTAGAAACATCGATATTAGAGAGGAAGAAGGAGCTTTAAGTCAGAAGGTTTCTCTGTCCATCATGGCTATTCAGAAAAGTATGAGTGGGACTGAAAGGCAGGCGGGTGTTGGGGTCAGGGCCAGACATGTGAGAGCTCGCAGGAAGCCATGGACTGCACGGGGTGTATGTGTCCACAATGCCTTTGCTTTTGTGTACATGCCTGGGGCTGGCCCTCTCTGCTTCTTTCACAGGGGCACAGCACAGCTCCTCCCCATGCTGCATCCCACTGAGCCGTGGTTTGTGCTGGCCACAGCCTAAAATGCTGTTAGGGCTGGGCTGCTGCAGAGATCCTGGTCCTCCTCCCTGCAGCATCCCTTGGGCGTGTGGCAGTGGAGTAGATTCTGCACCAGGTGAATTTTGCACAGGACAAGTTCCTCCTGTGTTGGAAGGATCCTCAGTGGGCAGCAATTGCCACCAAGCACCTACATTGCTCCAGTGAGCCACAGCTCAGGGCTTGGTGTTCTCTATGGCAAAACCTCGCTCTGAATGTGCCATGGGCAGGTTTGAGTATGGCAGGGCAGCAAACTTTTGAATTTCGGCCAGCGTCCTAACTGAGAAGAGGTCACTGGATGGTATTAATTGGCTAGCAAAGTACGGGAGATTAATTATCAAAATAGCTAAAGATCAATTAGCCATTCAAAATACTTGGATGCTGGAAAAGTAAAAACAGAAGTGCAATGATATGCTCTGATGCTGAGCTTTTTTATTTTAATCAGCTGTTGGGACATTGCAAGACTGGTGATGCCCAGATGAGCCTTTCTTAGTGCCACTGCTGGAACATGGGCAGGACCTTTAGAGAGACATTCCAAATGCAGAAGGAGGTGTCCATGTAGGCAGGTACTCCAGGCAGTTCTCAGTCCAGCCACCCTCTGGGGTGTTCCAGGCAGCTCCAGAATGGTGCCCTCCTCCTCTGGGCATCACAGGTCCTGGAAGAACCAGACCAGAAGAAACATGAGTGCTCAAAGGGCATCTCTGCTTGTGCAACCAGTGAGGGCTTGGGAGGCCCATGCGAGGTTTCAAGCTGGCTAAACACCCTGTGGGACACAAGGTACCAAACTGGAAACAGGCAGCAAAGTCAACACTGGGAGGGAAATAAACAATTGCACAAAACCCAGGGGCCTTCCCTGGGTCAGGCCTAAAGAGGCTTCTGATCATCCTGAGGAAAATCTTGGGCAGTGCATTGGGGTGGTGCAGCAGCAGCTTCACTGTACCCCAAGGAGAGAAAAAGGTTCAACAGAAGCTTCTGTGGAACAGCAGAATGCAGGTGTAGCTGCAGGTTTTGCATGGGGCAGTGGTTGTGGCTGCAGAGATGGGAATAAGCAGACTCATTCAGAACAATCTCCTCCCCAGTTCCAGACTTTCTAAGAGCTCATTCCTTCATCAAACTTTTCCAATAGCATCATCCAGGTAAGGATGGCTTGGGAGCAAAACCTGGGTGTTTCTGTCTCAGTCTGTTTATTTTTTTCCAGCCTGATATTGAAATCTACAGCCTCCACGTGGACTGCAAGGTCACATCACGATTTGCTCACACTGTCATCACCAGCAAAATTGTCAACCGAGCCAATGAGTCCCGAGAGGCCACCTTTGAAGTGGAGTTACCTAAGACAGCTTTCATCACCAACTTCTCCATGTAGGACCATTCCTTCCCTGCGCTGTCAAGGAGCAGCTCTGGGGGGGATCATCTTTCTGCTCAGGACCTGCTGGGCAAAGAACACAGAGAGGGTCCTCTGCAAAAATGCTCTAAGTAGTAGGCAGCCAAATAGAAAAGTGGTGCCCAGGGCCAGGCTGCCTGCTGCACTGGGTGGGTGACAGACATATTCAGTGGTGGTGTTTCTCCTGCTCCAGCCTCCTCAAGACTCTGCTAGGACAAGGGTTGTGTTGAGGTGGTGGCCCCTGACATCCTCCTGAGTGTGAAGGGATTTGGGAGGAAAGTGTCCCCTGATTATGCCCAGAGAGCCACAAAAATCTTCTGTCGAGTTCCTTTCCCCAGTGCATTTCTTCTAATATTAATTAATTTTTATGGAAACCAAACAGGTCCATGGATGGTGAAGTATACCCAGGAATAATAAAGGAGAAAGCTGCTGCTCAGAACGAGTATGACACGGCAGTCTCTCAAGGACAGAGTGCTGGCCTCGTCAAGTATGTTGCTATTCTGAGTAAGGCTGCACTAACACCCCTCCTTGGCTTCCTGTTTGGCTGTGGGCAGAAGGAACCCTGGACACAGCCATGTCTCAGTGGGGACAAATGTGAAAATCAGTCTTGGGTTCTTGGTGGGAGGGATAATGCATATATGTATATACAGAGAGATTTTTTTTTTTTTTTAACATATATGTAAATTCACATATTTATGATTTATAGGTGGTCCTGCAATGGGCTCCAGTAGGAAGCATCCTTGTTTAGCAGTGCCTTGGGACTTGCTGTCATAGAATCACTGAACCAAGAATCACAGAATGGTCTTGAAAGGGATCTACAAGGATCCTCACATCCAACTCTTAAGTGAATAGTCTACAGAGGGATTGAACTGACAACCACAGCATTGCTAGCACCATGCTCTGACCAACTGAGCTAATCTCAGGGACAAGGGTCCTTAAAGATCATCTAGTTCCAAGCCCCCTGCCACGGGCAGGGACAGGTTTCAGGTTGCTCAGATCCCATCCAGCCTGGCTCCCTTTCATTCAAGAGTACCTTGCCGTGCTGGGATGATGCTCAGTGCTGAGTCTGCCTCCTTGCAAGCACAGAGGACCACGGCACTTGAACAGATATCACAGTTTCAGGGTGTGTTTAATCTGTGCTTCACAGGTACTCAGTCTGAGGCATGGAGGGGTTTCTGCTCCATTTCTCAGCTTGCACCCATGACACATTACTGTAATATATGTGGTGTACATAATAGCACCTGCAATGTAAAGAATCCTCTCTATGATGAACAGTGTTTACTGCTACTTTTTTTTTTATCCCATGTGGCCCCTTGGCCTTTATTTTGCACACTTCACAAACTCTTGGCCACCACAAGGAAACTTCCCCTGCAGGAGATAAATCCCTGCTCTTCCCCCTCAGAATTACAGACAGAAAGCTGGAGCAGTTCCACATGTCCGTCAGCGTCGCGGCCGCCAGCAAAGTCACTTTTGAGCTGACCTACGAGGAGCTGCTGAGGCGGCGCCTGGGGAAGTACGAGCTGCTCATCAAAGTCCAGCCCAAGCAGCTCGTGAAGCACTTCCAGGTGAGTGCAAGGGAGCAGTGCCTGGGTTTTGACACAGCCCTGTGCCCTCTGAGAAGCTGATGCTGATTTCTTCTCCGCTGCCAGATCGATGTGCACATCTTCGAGCCCCAGGGCATTCACTTCTTGGAGACAGACAGCACATTCATGACAAACGAGTTAACTGAGGCGCTCACCAAAGTGCAGAATGAAACCAAGGTAAGGCAGCAGCTGGCAGAGGTTACTGCCAGTGGCAGCTCTAAGTTACATTGCTTTAAATATTTCCTTCTGATTGCTTTGCAGGCTCATATTTTATTTAAGCCAACTCTAGACCAACAGAAGAAAAATTCTGAACTTGATGAAACACTCCTCAATGGTGACTTTGTTGTGCGTTATGAGGTTAAGAGAGAAGCCACTGCAGGTGACATACAGGTAAAAAAATAGAAATGGAAATGCTTTCAGACCACAGATAAGTCCAAATGTGAAGTGCAATCAGCAAAATAGCGATATTTGCTTTGAAACACCAAGAATGACAGGAAAAGCTCTTCCCATTAATCCAGGGTCAGCAGGAACTAAGGGTGATATTCGGTAAATCCATAGAGACACCTAGGGACTGCAAAAACTGATCACTCAGGAAAAAAATCAATCTTCCAAATTTTATTCAGATACCAAATCTACATAGGTATTTAATACATGTCTTTTTAATAGATGTCTCTTTTTTTATTATAATTTTCACTCCTCTAAAGTGTATTTGCTGCTTCTTGTAAATGAAGTTTAGAGGAATGTGATTTATGGAACTTAAAATGTTATATATAGATGCTTGATCTCTGTGATTTTGTGATAACCAAGGCATAACTAAATACAGCAGGAACTTCACAAATATTTATGAGCCAATGCATATTCTAGGGAATAAAATAGAGTATTTTCCATACCATTTCACTAATGAAGTGTACACGGGTGAGCTAAAAGGTGGCAGCCACAATAATTCAGCAGAGATGTACTCATAGGTGAAGAGTAATGTGATACACAGTGATAATATGCATATATCATACATATGGCACTGAGGTGTCTAATATATATGTATGTATGCATGCTGCTCTGTGGTAATTTTCTCTCTACAGACAGTCTTGCTTCCAGCTAGGAAATACATTTCACTTTCTTTAATTCAAGCTCTTTGATTTGGACTTATTGAGAAGAGCAGAATACTGAGCATGCTCTCTACTTCTTGCTATGCCAGAATGTTAAGATTTATTCTTTATTTCTTTAGATGTACTTTTACTGGTGATTTCACATTCTGTATTTCAGATTGTCAATGGGTATTTTGTCCATTACTTTGCACCCCAAGAAATGCCAGTGTTTCCCAAAAATGTCGTCTTTGTTATAGACCGAAGTGGCTCCATGACAGGAAGAAAAATTGAACAGGTAACTCCTCTCAAAGCATGACCTCTGTCAGCAGCAGGCACACACACCTCAGAATTCTGAGAAAGCAACTGGGAATTTCTCATTGGAAACACACACTGGTTTTGTACACAGCAAAATATTCAGATTTATAGAAATGCTAGAAAATATATATGCAGAGACTGAAGTTATGAAAGAGTAACTCTTGTCTGACACAGCTGTTTTCATGGGTGCTAAACATTGAGGCAGAGAGAGCTTTTTGTACTTTTGCAGAACTTTTTGTGTTTATGTTTTTCTTTGATGAAGCTTAGATAGCTTAATTTATCTGTTATGTGTTTTATGTTTATTGATGACTGTGTGTGTAGCTCTGCTTGAGAGCAGACAAGCCCCCTACAGCCCTCATAGGTTGGATTTTGTGTCTGTAAGTTAAGTGAATTGTCTATTTCTGATGGTCTCAACCTAAATCATACCACTAGGGTTTAATAAAGGCATTGGGCTGCATCTGGAACTGCAGAGAGCTGTAGAGAACCCCCCTTATTACATTGAAATTTCAATCCTAGGTCTGGCAAAGGAGTGGAAATAATCACAATGATTGTTTTCTCCTTGGAACAGACGAGGGATGCCCTGCTGAAGATTTTGCAGGACCTCCGCCCAGAAGATCATTTCACCTTTATCACCTTCAACAACAAAGTGGTGGAGTGGAAGAGCTCTCTGCTGCCAGCCACCGAGGAGAACGTGGCCAGTGCTGCAGCCTTGGTGCAGACTCTCACTGCCAGGGGAGGTACACGTGCTCCTAACCACAAATATGCACCCAGTGGAAAAAACTGCTTAGAAAATACTTATTTTTGTTATAGTGCCCCAGAGCGACCACCAGTGCTTACAAAGCAAGTCAGTTTTTAAGACTTTTAAGTGATGAGTGGGAAAGAAAGCCTTTGAGTGGACAGACTGGTGACTGCATTATGAGCTAGATCTAGTTATATGATATATATGAGATGCTTACAGCACATCTATGAACCGTACAAGCCACAGAGTCTTGTTTCCATTTTTATCATAGAGATAATTGGAAGATTCCTTGATAGCACATTTTTTTCCTACAAAAAAAATTACATTCCACTCAACATTTGACAGCAATTTGCTGATTTTTTTCCTTTTATATCAAGTGTCCCCTTGTAAAAAAAAACCAAAACAAAACACATCCAAAGTTATAGGCCCTTGTAAGCCATGCCACAGAAATAAAACAGGCAAAACAGACAGGTGGCATGTCAGTTGCTGCATCAGTCAGTGTGCTTGGTGTTATTATTTAGTTCTGGTTTATTATTTAGTTTTAGTTCATTATTTAGTTTTAAGCACATCTCAAGGGCTCTGTCCCCCTTTAATGTTACACTGTCAGGCTCTAACATCATGCTCAGCTCTTTTCTCCAACTTCTTACATAAAGCAGAGAAACTTTCCTTAAATATAGGTTAACAGATGACAGTGTGTTTACTTAAGCACTTTTTAATGGCTCTAGACATGTTTGTATTTCCCGTGACATATGTGTGGAAAATGCTCCCAAAGGAACACTCCGGCACTGCCACTGCAATATAACACCCGGTAATGAAGTCCAGTAGGCTAAGCCCCTAAATCCTCCTCTCTCGGGAGGATTACTTCCCGCAGAAAACTTTAAACAAGTCCGCAGGGCTCTGCAGAAGGAGGGCAGTGTCCGCAGGGCTCTGCAGAAGGAGGGCAGTGTCCGCAGGGCTCTGCAGAAGGAGGGCAGTGTCCGCAGGGCTCTGCAGAAGGAGGGCAGTGTCCGCAGGGATTCCCCTGTGCTCTCGTTGCAGGCACGGACATCAGCGGGGCCCTGCTGGCCGCCGTGGCCGCGCTGCGCAGAGCCCAGCAGCTGCCGCAGCACAGCGTGTCCATGATCATTTTGCTGACAGATGGCCAGCCCACTTCTGGTGAGTGAATGCTACGCTCAGTCCTCCCTCCCTTGGGGTTTTTTTATCGTTTACACTTGCATCCCAGTATTTTAGACCTAGCCTGTGGTTTAGAAGAGCTTTGGAATATGCAGGCTGAGCTGTTGCTGGATCTGGAGAGGGGATTATGAGAGGGCTCTGCTGAGGGCTGTAGAGTGATGCCTGTGGCTGCACATCCTTTCACTGGGAATTGTCTTGCTGCATACCACTGGCTTCCCAGCTTACAAACTCATGGGAATTGGAGATACTCCAGGCACAGCTGAAACAAAAGTAAAATACCTAGAGACAAAACATGACCATGTTGCAGGTACTGTGTACAGTCCTATTTGAGAGATATTGCTTGTGTTTCTTCACCTTCTGCGCCTCGAACCTGAGATATTTTCAAGGTGCTTCTTGTTCTGTATTCTTTGCCATGTCTTAATTAGTGATCAGCTGTGACAGCACAAACCAAAGGATTGAGATTGAAATATCAGGTGAAATAAGCAACAACTCCCAGTGCAATGGCACAAACTCCCTTGTCTTGAACAGGGGTTTGTCTTAGTTTTGTGTGGCACCAGCATCACTCCAAGGCCTACAATATTGATGTATCTATAAATCCTTAATAAGATCAGTCTGCCTTTCAGACTGTGTGAGCCATTCTTTGGGGTTTGTTAGTTTTGTTTGGGTATTTTAATAAAACT
This sequence comes from Prinia subflava, assembly GCF_021018805.1. Taxonomy (NCBI): domain Eukaryota; kingdom Metazoa; phylum Chordata; class Aves; order Passeriformes; family Cisticolidae; genus Prinia; species Prinia subflava. The sequence continues at coordinate 17,362,357 of NC_086260.1, forward strand.
CAGCTCACAGTGCTGCCTCTCCAGCACAGGCACAGTGAGTCTCCAGTGCTCCCCACATGCAGCAGTTAGAGATCAGGCCAGCGTGGACTGTCAGGCATTATTGCATACACTGCCTTTCTTAGCAAAGCAGCTGAAAGAGAAAACTCTGAGCTGCTCCCATGACATTGCTACAGGCAGTGACAGCTTCTGCCTGGAAATGCTGATGGAGAAGCTCTCCATGGCCATCAGCAGCCCTTCAGACGAGGGAAGATGATGGTGTGAAAATCTTTTCCCTCTGTCACACAAAGTAGCTGGCAGAGAAGCGTGGCTGAGTTCATTGGCAGTTTGCTGGAATTGCACCATTAACCAATCCATTCTTCTCTGAATTGACACACATAATTTTTATGGATGGTACTTGCCTTTTGAATGCTTGATGAAGTGTGTCCATCCCTCGTGTTGTTAACTTGTAGTGTGTGTCCCTTCTGTACTAAAAACCTCCTCTGGCCCTGTAATCCTATAAAATATTTTGCACTTAGCCACGACAACATCAGTAGAACCTAGTAAAAGTCATTCAGGGAGAGAATCATGTTCTGGCACTCCATATGCAGAGTCGTGCTTTCATTTCCAATTCAATTACCAGCATTCTGTTCCCTATCTTTTTAGTATTTTATTCAGAACTATTTTTTAAAACTTCAGGCAGAATTTTCCATTAACCTGCTGCAGTCTTTTTGCACTTGAAAAGACCCAAACCCACAACAGTGTTTTTGTTTCATTTACAGGTGAGAGAAATGTGGAAGTAATTCAAGAAAACGTTCAGAAAGCCATCAATGGGAAATATGCTCTTTTCTGCCTTGGCTTTGGGTTTGATGTCAGTTATAAATTCCTGGAGAAAATGGCCCTGAGCAATGGGGGAATAGCACGGCGCATCTATGAAAATGCTGATGCAGCCCTGCAGCTCCAGGTCAGGAGTAAGGAATGTGCCAGGAAAACCATCTATCAGCTACAGCTAAAGTCTAGTCCTAGCAGCAAAATTACAGATTTTCCAAGGTGAAATGTTGGGGCTGAGTTTACTTGTTACTTTAGTGGAGGGAGGAAGGCAATTCTGGGGTATCTGAGGGTTTGTACCCTCCATGTAGCCATGACTCAAAGTCCTCAAATCAGCCCCATTCAGACAAACTGGGAAACTTAACCTATTTCTGTACTGTAAAAAGAGAAATTGTTCAGGGGAAGAGGGCAGTGTCTGAGTTTGCACTACTAAAGAAAAAGCTTTTAAATGGGGCTTTAAGTATTCAACATATTGCTTTGCACAATTTTGCTGTCATTTGTGTGTGTTCTCTGTCTCACTGCTTTTCTTTAGGGCTTTTATCAAGAAGTGGCTACCCCAACATTAATGCAAATTGAAATGCAGTATCCAGAAAATTCCATTGAAGGATTAACCAAGAACAATTTCAAGCTGTTTTTTGAAGGATCTGAAATTACAGTGTCTGGGAAAATTAGCAATGAGCTGGATCTTTTGCCAGTGGAAATTAAAGCTCAGTCAGTAAGTGTTCAGTTTACTAATTGTGAAAAACATCTCTCCCTTCTGTCTTCTGTGGCACAGTAGGAGGCTTCAAGAAGTGTTTTGTGTTTAGGATATGTTCTTTACATTTGGGCACTCAGCTTGTTTCTCATTGTTTGAAGTCTGCTAAAATTACCCTCTATTGAATTTCCTACAAAAGAAAAACCTTGAAGAATATCTACAAATAAGCAAACACCAATTTTAGTTCAATTTTGTTGATTCTTTAACAAAATTCAAATATTTTGGCTCTTTAAGCACTTTTAGGTTTCTATTGTTGTACTGAAGCACGGAATCTCAATTATTGATCTCAAAAATGCTGAAATAGAATTTAATTACCTCTTTTTTCATCATTGTTTCAACTCCAGAGATACATATCTAAAATACATGTGTTTTAGATACTTTGGAGTTGCATTTTCCAATGAGAAAGAACAAAATTGAAGGACACCTGCTACTGAAAGATATTATTTCAAGTCTAATAATGTGACTATAAATGACATCTGGAGCTGTTCTTTTAATGGTCAGTTTTCTCCCACTTCAGCACATGAGTAACTTGACTCTTAAGGAAGAAGCAAATGTCAAAGAGAAGGAGCAAGTATTCCAAAATCAAAGATACATCTTTGGGAATTTCATAGAGAGGCTGTGGGCTTACTTGAGCATTCAGCAGCTTCTGGAAGAAGCGTAAGTGATTTTAATGCTTCACATAACAAACTTCTAACTTGTCAAAACACAAATTCCTTATTCACCAATTATATGATCAGAAAATACAAAGAAACAGAAATATTTCTCCAGATAGTATCAAAACCATAAGATACTGGGAGAATACTACATTACTATATGATGAACATGAAGTGCCTTTCAGTTTATGGTAGCACTACAACGTTCAATTTCATATATATATAAACATGTAACTTAACACATTCTTCATTAAATTACTATGAAATAGATTTCAGTTGTGTGGATTGTGTTGAGCTCTTCTTACATAGCCAGAAATATTGTCTGCAGCTAAGGAATGGCAATAGCTAGGGAATAGAACAGTATGGATGTCCATAAGACACTTCATAGATCATGTATCTATTACTTCTATGTATTTAAACCTAGGCTCCAGTGTTGCAAAAATTAAGCATTTCCATAATTTCAGGCACGTGAACAGCTGAGCTATCCCCCTAAGACTACTGACCCTTCAATAATAAATATCTGTGGAGACACAGCTAATATGTAAAGGAATCTGAAGATGACCTATTCCGTCTCTGCACATTTTTGCTGCATCATTAACACAGACTTCAGTATTTCAGCCCAAGAAGAGGACCAGAAGGCCCTGGAGGCCCAAGCCTTGGATCTGTCCCTGCGGTACAGCTTTGTCACACCCCTCACTTCCATGGTGGTCACCAAACCCCAGCAGCAGGAGGAGCTGGCAAACAAACCCACCGAGGCTGGTAAAAACAGCCCCCCTAAACACTCTGCTCTTCTTGATCCACTGTTGTTGACTTCCACTTCGGTTCATTTGATGGTGATATAATGAGGCAAATTGGAGGCAGGAGTTTCAGGGATTGGCTTCCTTTCAAAATTAAACATGCAGGATTTTTTTGAAAGTCAAAGTGATGAAACAGGCACAACGATTGAAATGGAAAATAGTTTGTTTAAATATTAACTAAAGGTAGTCTAATAGCTGTTACTATTACATTCCTGACAATACAAAAGGGTTCCACACTTTTCTCTGAAGCATTTAAGTCTAAAATGAATACAGGGTGAAAGCATGGCCTCAGTCAGAGCTTTGCAAGTGTTCTTTATACCCATTCTTTAACACAAAAAACCTCATCACCTGAAGCCCTTGTCCCAGTTTGCTGGTTCACATGGGTAAAGTCATTCAGTGGTGACTCTATGACATTCATCTGTCCCTGTTCCTCTTGACAGATAATGAGAAGCCCAGCAGTCTTCCAGCAGGAGGTAAATGTTTTCTTCTTTTCCAGTAGCACATTTTCATAGCCTCTAATAAAAAACCAAAACAGTCCATGGTGGTTGCTCTATAGAAGGAAGTATCTGAGATTTGAAATAATGTGTGAAGTAAATTGTAAGCAATGCCTGCCACAGTCTGTGCAGGTTTTGGGTAGATAACAGGCTCAAAGGGAGAAAATCTTCCATTCAGAAAGTCTCAAAGGTCAAAATTATCTATGCTCTTGAGGAAAAGTAGTTCTTCAACTCAATGGTGTTAATGATGCTTTCTGCTTCTTCCTACCATTTTTGAAACATCTTTCAAAAGATTCCACTCAAGAATGCCTTCTGAGGATAATTCAGGTATTTTTTTCCTCTCTGGAAACTGCATTTATTTGAATAATAATTTTATAGGTGAAAAACCTTGGTTTTGTTCTAGTTCTTTCACAGAAATGCATTGAGGGAATCACAATGCTGCCCTGTCTTTGGAGGTTGTCTCTTCCAAAGCGGTGCTGGGGAGCTCAGCAGCAGAACCACTCCTGTAAGGTGTGTGATGCAGTCATCAGTAAACAAGATATTCTCTTTTCTTTCACCAGGTTCTCGCAGAGGGAAGGGTGGGTCATCTCTTGGTAAGCACTTCTCCTCAGAATAATTTTCTCTTGCTTCTTTTCAGACTAATTCTATGAAGCTCGTTTCATATGTAGGGTCATATCAGCCTTATTCTAATAAACGCATTTGGATTGGAGATGCCCACTTGATACACAATTTAGTTTTTATTATATGTATTTCAGTCCACAGATATTTGATAATGAACTATAAACTTTTGGAAACAACCTTGGCCCCTTTACAGAAATAAAATAAATACCTCCTGAAAATAAATGTGAAAGATCTGGAAAAGTATATATTAGTATGCTGAAAGAAAGGAATGTAAAAAGAAAATAATTCACCAGTCTGGGGGTATCCAGAAAATGCAGTGGGCAACAAGCAGGACAGATTCCCTGTGTCAAAGGGTGGGGAGGGAGGTGCAAGGCATAAACCCAAAGCAACATTGGGAAACATTGGGAAAACCCTTTTCTTTCAGCTCAAAGGCGCCCTGAGCTCCAAACTGGCAGAAACAGGAAGATGTTTTCAACAGGTAACTGCTCACAGTGGGGTCAGAGGGGCTGGGCTGGGTGTGCTGCATTCAACACTGCCCAGAGACTCTTTAAAACACAGCTCTAAACCCCCCCACTGCTCCAGCTGAGCACAGCCCCATGGCATGGTCCATCCTGAGAGAAACAGGCACTGGATGTTGTGCTTTTTCCCCCCATTGGGACATCTTGTCTTAGGCAAAGCTCTCTGTGGTTGTCAGTGAAGAGCTCTGCTAAAACGTTTCTGTCCAGCATTTGTCCTGGTTCATCAGCTGACTTAGAGAAAAATATTTAAATAAGCTCTTCTTACTAATTTTCCCTATTTCAGTTTCCAGGCTCAGAGACGCCGTAAGAGCACAACCTATTGGTCAGTGACAATTCCTAGTCCCATTTCAATTATTAATGTAACTGTAATGTACATGCATTCTGCATGCAACAATGCTTTTTCTGACTGCACCAACTCTGTGAAAATCTTTTACCTCTTCTTGCAAACCTTGGCTAGTTCTTTTCCATTTCAGTAGAAAATCTCCCTGTGTCCCATTACAAGACCTTTCTGGCTTGAGGTTATAAGAAATGCAGTACAACAAATCTTCAGCCTAAGCCTTTTTAAGGGCTCATTGTCCTTAGTAAACTCCATATTTAAAATCTCTTGCTTTCATTCATATCAAGCTGCTGTGTCTGGGGGTGCTTTTCAACAGTCATTACTTTGTTCCTAATCATTCTATCCTATAAAAGCTATAACTGTTGTTTTAGGCATAAATCTATAAATTATTTTTGCTGTGCCTATCCAGGGCACAGGCTAGGGGGTTTTTTTGTTAATGAAATTTTTCTTCTGCCTTTTCAGCCAATGAACATCCACAACTTCTCTTGCAATTACCAAGACAAAATGAAACAATCTGCTTAAATATTTATGAAAGAGCACAAGCCTCTGTCCACCTGCTGTCAGATCCAGAGCAAGGTGAGTGAGCCACATTATCCCAACACCAAGACAAAGAGAGTCACTGGGTCTGTGAGTGCAGTTTTTGGGAATAACCCCCTCTCATGAAGAGCTGTTTCACACCTGCTGCCTTGCACTGACCAGAGAGGCTGTGGTGAATTCTGCCCTTCTGTTAGGCAATATTAATGGTGCAACAGCTGGGGGCACTTCTCACAGGCTGAGGGTCAACTTCTCCTCCTGGTGTCACTCCCTCAGTCCTTAGGGCTTTCTCCTACCCAGCCCTTGGGGCTTTGGAGGATGCAGAGACCTTAAACTTCTTGATCCCTGTGTGCCAACACGTTCTGGAGGCACAGCAGATTTTCTGTGGTCCTGTCCTTGAGGAGCCAAGGCCCAGGCACCAGGCCCCTGCTCTGCCTGTGGAACAGAGACACCCCTGTGCAGGAGGTGGGAGCATGGGGTTCAACAAGCTCCAGTGACCCCACCACAGTCTTGGGTACGTGGGGCTGAAATCCAAAAATGCCCCACTAATCTAGATTTGAGACCCTGGAGTTGCTTCAGTGACAAAACTGGAGCAGGTTTACTAAGATCACTTGTACAATAAGAGAAGAATCACCTGACAAATTTGTATTAAAGGACTCAGTGTGACGGGGAAGCTTGGAGATGGAACAAATCACTTTGTGCAGTTTGATATCAACTACGTGAATCCCCCTGTGCAAATCCACGTCTACACTCATGCAATCCTTCTAAGCCACGATAACAGGAACAGTTGGCTGTCGTGGACGAAGTCAGCCTCCTCCACCATCCAGGGGTAAGAAACCTCTCCCTGTCCTTTCCTAAACTTGAAAACGTGTCAGATCTTTGTTCATTCAGGCCTCTACTTTCCCATTTACCTGAAGTAAGTGCTTCCAAATGTCCTTCTCCAGCAAGTATATCACTGTGAGTAGCAGCAGGGTATCTTCATAATGCCCCATTTCAAATTTAGAGAAGAAAATAAGTTTAATTCCCTCTGCCTGTGTAAAGAGAACCAGAACAACTGCACCATCAGCCTGCTGTTCATGTATTTATATTCCAAAGGAAAGGAGCCATGCAGAGTAGCCTGGTGCCACCAGCAGCCACTTTGTGTTCCTCCAGGGCAGAGCGAGCACTGCCAAGTGATGGCTTTGACATTTACTGTCCCTTTTATACAGCACTTGGCTCCACACAGGCTGGGCTTTTCCTTCCCCTCAGTTTTAGGCAATAACTCCCATCTGGGAAGCTGACATTTTTTTATGGGCAGGCATAAAGTGTTGGAATAGCTGTCTGTAACTAAATGTCCACTGTAGGAGAAGGGGCGCTTTAAAAGCAGATTTTATTTGTTAGAGTCATTAGAGCAGGATCGTTCAGTACCACAAGGAAGAGCTCAGTGTAGCTGGTTCCCCCAGCCTTTTCAAATTGCTGGAATAATTCTCCACAAGGATCCCCTGCTGGCCCGGGGCAGGCAGGACACCCATGGCTGCTCTCCTCCACAGCTCTAGACAATACCAACTGCTACAACAACTGCTTTCAATTATCCTTGAATGCAAACAGAGCCAAGAACTCGCTGGATTTGTGTCCCAATATAATCTCCCAAGCAGAATGATCCTTCTGCTTCAGTCCAGCACCCAAGGCCTTGCATCAGCCCTTTGGGGGTGGCTTTGTTAATCCTCTCTGCAGAGAGAAAAAGGACAGTGGCATTTGTGTTCTGCAAGCCCCCCTGGCACCACAATAACATTAATGGGTCAGAAGAAAGGCAAGGTCTGAAAAACTTGTGAAATATCCAAGAAACAAAAATTGACTTGTTCATTAAAAAGACTGAATTATTTTATTAGTCTACCCTTTTCTCATTAAAATGGTGAGATTTTTTTCCCATCCAAGCATCTCTTGTCATTATGGATAACAAGGTGTATTCATCAGCAAAAATTTGTCCCCAGGCATATTTGCAAGACCTGTTGTACAGCATGGGGAGAAGAGATATTCTACTCAATATTTTCTAGCTTAAAAATAACTACAAAAAGATCAGGACAGATGCAATTGCAAGGAGATAAAAGGCAAAAATGAAATTATTTTGGATAATTAATGTCAGTGAGGTAAATACATATTCTTTCTTCACATTCTTCTTGGAAATAATTTCATAATTTACTTCCTAGGCTGAGTGTGTCAGTTGAAAAGGAAAAGAGCGTTACAGCATCACTTCCTGGTATGGTCACAGTCAAAATTTCCTTGGTGAGGTTTCCAGACGATTTCCTTGGGCTCTATTTCTTGAACACCGACCATTTCTCGGACCAAGTCACTGGAGTTCTGGGTGTGTATCAGTGTGGATGTGTGCAGCAAAAAGAAACTTTGCACTTAATTTATTCTCTTTGGAATTTAACTTCTACTGCCCAGCAGTCCCAAAGAGGGGAGGTCTCACCCTGGAAACAGCACACAGGACACAATCCTTTCCCACTCACCAGTGGCACAACTCTAAGTAGCCCATTATGGGTTTAGAAGATGTTAAAATAAGACAGAAATAATAGTTGGCCTTAACCTCAACAGTGCTGTGGAATGACATGATTCATTTGATGTCAAATAACAGGCTATAAATAATGGACATAGAGTTGTAAACAATCATGGTTAGGAAATGAAAGCCAGCTGCTCCTGAATGTCTCGGCTCCAAAAATCCTGGTGGGACCTAAGCTGAAGTTGTTTTGGAAACTTTGCAAATGGAGAGACTCCATATTCAAAAAACCACAAGGAAGAAATAATTGTGCAAGACAATCAGAGAAAGGCTGAACCTTCCTGTGGAGAGTTTAGGGATAACAGGAGGTCAAAGCTGAAACAGAGGAATTTTCCAAACTTATTGATGGAGCATCCAAACATCATTGGTTTGTTTTCTGAGATGAAGAGATGCTCTCTTGGTGTTAGAGCTGCCATTTGGCTTAAACAAACAGCAACACTCAGCTGGTTTGTATTTTTAAATAATTTCTGTGTCTGTTGCTTAGGTCAATTTTATTCAAAAGCACAATTTGGGAGTGACTCCAACAATGATCAGAGAGCTGTGGAAAAACTCCTGCGAGTGTCTGGATCTGAGCACAAAGTTTCCAGGTACCAGATGTAGGGGGAGGGGATGTTTGTGCTTTGAGATGTATTTTATCAGCAGATACCAGAGAACAAAAGAAATGAAACTGAGGGAGAGTTTGTAAGAACACACCTCTGTGGTGTAAATATCTTGTGTTTTAATTTTCCCCCAACAGCCTGCATTTGTTTAAGTGATGCTACAGGGCTCAAGGCTCCTATTTCATTGGGGGAAATAACTACATGCTGGGGGTACAGCTTGCATTGTTTTCCTGGACAGGGAAGATGTTTCCTTAGTTGGATTTTCCACGAGAAAAATTTTCCATCCTTCAACTGCTTTTAGCACACATCTGTGATGGGGAAGAAATGAGTGTGCAGGTCCTGGGAGTGCTGAGGTGGAGCTCTGCCCACACAGGCCTCTGACTCCTGGTGCAATCTGCCCTGCCCTTTGATTGTGTTATCACAATTTCTCTTGTTTTGATTTCATTTCAGGTTGTACAAGAAAGATTACAGGCTCGAGTCAGTCAGTGAACCTGTTTCCTGCTGGTCAATAGATCTAACTCCCTAGAAAAAAAAAATCTGTAAAGAAAATTTGCAAATGAAGCTCTTCCAAGTATTTTTGATACTTTCATCAAGAAAACCACACAGTTAAAGCCTTACTGTTGCTCTGTATGTGTCACAAATATTTTACCTTGAAATAATTATACTTTCAAGATATAATGGTTCTTGTTTGTTTGCTATTTGAAAATGGTTTCTTTGCAATGTGGCTTTATTGTTGAAGATTTATGTGAATGAACTAAATAAAATTGACATTATCAGCTAACAGTTTGACACATACACATGGACTTAGGTTTCCAAATAAAAATCAGTGATGGCATCGTCCAAGCCAAGAAATGTGTCATGCAAAGAGTAATAGATTTTTAAAACTTTCTCTCGTTATGATGGTTGTGTTCTTGAAGCACACATCTTGTGAAAACACCATGGAGTTTGAGGCAGTCTTAGTTCACCATGTCTCTCCTTTTCTATTTTATTGCTGTATTAGGGTTCTCTTGGAGGTTGTTCTGTCAGACCATTCAAAGCTCCTGACACCAGCAGTGAATGGGGCTGTGTGTGAGATGCAAACCCACACCAGCTGTGGTCCTGCTCTTTGTTGCAAAAGTCTCTGAGGCTCCTTCTATGAAAACATCTGCAGAACAGCCATTGGCTGGTTGCAAAACACAGCATTTCAACCCCATCAGTTAGCAGCTTTTTTTGGCACCACTTCATGCATTTTGCAAACATTGGACGATGTTTTACAAATAATGAACATCTCAAACCCAACCTGCTGTGCACGGAGGTAACACTGCAGAGTAAACACACACAGAGAAGCCTCTGCCCATGAAATCCAAGTAGTTTCAAGCTGCTTTTTGTAAGTTTTCATTCCAAAATTAATTTTAGAATTTCAGTTCCTTTGTATCTTTGAATCCATAAATATGCCAGCATTGTAGGCTATTCAACAGAAGTTGCTTTCTATCCTGCCAACAATATAAAACTGGAAAACCCTTTTTATTTTAAAGCAATGTACTAAAAGAGAAACAATTTCTTGCCAAAGTCAATAAGCTAAAACAAACTGTGTAATTAGAGGCCTGTTTTTTAAAAGAAATGTGCGGACACGATGCCAATATATGTTTGTGTGAATTGCTTGTACATTCAAGGTGCTGATTTTGCTGCACAAATTACATGACAAACAATGTGGAATTTGGAAACTGGAAGCACCAGATTGCTCACTTCACTGCATCAAAACCAGGCTGCCCAATCTCATTGTTTCCATTATACATGAACTTGGGATTTGAATCACAAGCTGTTGATCCAGGGTTATATCAGCAGACTCGCTACAAATTCAATATTCCCTGCTTTCAGTTGTAGGGTGTCTGTGTCACCTCCTGCCCTGCTGCCAGCAGAGGGATAGAAACAGCACTGATCAGGGAGCAGGGGCTCATGGCTGGGGCAGCTTTCACCTGGGACCCTCTGCTTTAAGTGAGGCTCAAGCAGGTGCAGGCCATGCCTGAGAGCTGCACTCAAACTGCAGTGCCTGAGCTTTCCCAGGCAGCTGCTGCCCTGCTAATGCAGTTCTCCCTTGCTGCAAAGAAGCTCTGGGCCAGGGAATTTATTAAGGTACGATAGAAACTCCTCACATTGTTCAAAGATTTTATCTGACTTTGAATAGATGAGTTATGCTGACAGAGATTTCTGTGCTTTCTGCAGCAGCCCAAAGTCGCTGGTGTGCCTGGCTGCTGCAGCTCCCAAATCCCCTCTGCACGTGTGCTTTCCATTCTCTAAGTAGGTGCCATTCCACTCTTCACTTAAGAATTAATTGTGTCTTAATTTATTGTTTAGTCACTCTTCTCTTGTGCTTTCCAAGCCCCAGGGTGAGTTCTGGTGGGTTTCTGATTTCCTGTGTTCTCTTCTTCCCTTGTTCAGAAGCTGAGGCAGATGCAGTAATGAATATTTGTCATTTTGTAATTTCTAATTCCAGTACAGAATAGTGTCAGTGTATATGTAACAGATCTGTACATATCTCACAGGATATCGCCCCACACTTCTCTTTTAACCAGCCATCAGCAGGAGGAGTAAATGTTTTACCAAGCTGTGAGCATCTGTCTGCTGCTTCCCTCTGCCCTCTGTTTCCTTTAGCTACGTTTGCTGTTACCTCCTGCCTTACAGGAATCTCCAAGTGCCTGTTGAACAGAAGCAAAAGCAGAGCAGAGCCCCTGAGAGCAACTCCTGGCTCCCAATTCAGTCACAGCCAGGACTCCTGGCACCTCCAGAGATTTGCCTCATCCCCATAAATCAAAGAGGAACGTTCTGGCTGGCCCAGGATTGCCTGGTGCCCAAACTCTGCCAGCCAGGTAGGTCAAGGCCTGCTGTCCACTGCTCTGCTTTGCTGTGTTAATGGAGCAAGTGAGGATGGGACCAGCCCCCATGGGCAGTGCCACAGCTCCAGTCTCAGGATCCACAATGGATCATTGCTTTATTTCATCCTATTCCATCTAATTGATTCTCTTACAATAAAAATTTAAAACCATGTTAACTTAAGCTTACTAGTTTCAATGTTCTGGTCCTCTCTCACTCCTCTCTCTGTTGCTCTTCCTGCCTTCCTCGTTTTTCAGTCACTTATTTCCTTCTATAGAAATTACTGTTTTCTTTCACCATTTCTGTCTGGATTTACAAGGCAAAGAACTGCAGCCACTGTAACATCCTCTCCCCTCACCTATTTTTTTTTGTACAAAACTTCTGCTTTCAGTAAAGGATTCTGCTCCTCAAAAAAGCCTGTATCTCACATAAATTTAACAGTAAGTGTATCTTCCCCCATCTTTTTTCTCTTTGATTTTTCTGTTGCATTTTTGTTCACCTCTACCCTTGTTCCCTACCCTTCAATTTAAGCTATCACATCTTCTATCATTTGTTTCTCCCACCACACTCCTCTTTTCTCTGTGTTCTGCATTTTAGTTTTCTACACAATGACTTTCTTTGTCCTATTACTCTTGGGGAATTTTCTGCTTCGCCATGTGAGACCCCAACTGCCTTTTTGTGGCTGATTTGATTAAAAGAAAGCTTGAATTAAATAAGAAATATGGGGGAGAGAACATGTTTTGCTTGGTTGGGTTTTTTGGTCTAGAAGCAAGAGTTTTGCAATTTCTTGCAGTAAAAAATGGATATATAAATAAATGGGGCACTTGCCCTGAATGTGTTCATAAATTCTTTTATGGGGACAGAAGGAAGGGTCTTCTTCAAGAAAGATACAGTCCAAAAGAGTTATCATTACTCAAAGGTGAGTGCTGCTTGCAACCTTGGTGGTTCATTAATTTATAAAGATTCAGATATTCAAAAGTTAGGTTCAAATTAAAATGCTAAAATACAGAGGTGTGGATGCCAAGGGTCACCTCCTGTGCTGGCAGCAGCCCTCAGCACTGCACTGTCAAGAGGTCAGGTGGTTCCAAGTTCTGTGGGATTATCCCTGAATCTGGGCTGGGCTCTCAGACGTCTTCTTGTGCTCAATCTCAAACTGCATCTGGCACCCCAGACTTTGAGAAACTGGCAGGAGAACACTGAGCTGTCAGAACAACAGAACCAGGCACTGAGTACTGATGCTTTAATTTAATCACTCCTGACACTCAGTTATTGACTAAAAATTGGGTAGAGGGTTTTTGTTATGTTTTACAAAGTAACATTTTAAGTCAGAATTTTAAACCTAATAAGGAGGACACTTCAGAGGATGAGGGATCTTGCTTCTCAAATTGGATCAAACACACAGGAAAACTCTGTATGAGAACCATCATACCTTGTCCTTGCTAGACATGGTATGCTCATATGCTTTGAATAGTTCTTACATGCTGAAAATACTCTTTTTTCAGACAAATACCATCCACCTGTGCATTTGGAGGAAGTTGCAGTTGCTTAAAAGAGACTGGAAACAATATAATCTGTGTGAACACCATCTATCAGCCCAGCTCCATTGTCATGGACAAACCAGCAAGGAACATCAACCCCGTGTTTAGGATCTCTTCTGTAATCCTTCTGCCAGCCCCTGAAAGGGAAAACATGGGAGTATGAGGCAGGAACTGCACCTGGACAAGCAATCTTGCCTAAATCTTTGCTTAGGACTTCATTATTTTATACCTTGTTACTATCAGTTCATTGTTTTTAACAATCATTGTGGCATCTGGTTTCTTGGGATCAGACCCAGGATGAATTTCAAGTATGGTGAAGTCAATGGGCCGGAAAAACTGCCCTAAAAAGAGAAGAGAAAATTACCACTTCAGCCATTAAAACAGAAGCAAAACAAACAGAAACCCCAGGATTTCTACCTTCCTGTACTGGTTTCCATGTCCCTTCAGGGTTTTGATTGGATAAGCAAGCACCAAGTTTCAGGTAAGGCTGAACATATGCCTGTGGTATTATTGGTATTATTTTCTGTTTGTAACCCAGAGCTGGATCCACATCATCTGGATGTAAGTTCCAGCTTCTGACTGCACAGAACAATTATAGCCTTTTCTAGATATCCTTCAAGATATCCTCACTTGATGTGTTGTCTATTCAGTTGAATTTATTACATGTTTTCCAAGTCTTCAGCTTTTTAAAAATCAAATAATTCATGTGTTGATCTCTGAAATTTGTGGGTGTGATTATTCTCAGCACAAGTACAATATTCTGTCTAAAAATTATGTAGCCACATAAGGAAAGACCATCAGGGAAACACTTAACAAAGTCATACCTAATAATCCATGGGTCTGTTCAGAGAGTTTATCACTTTTCAATGTATACAGTCCCAGGAAATCTTGGTGGAGAGGATGTTTCTTCCATACTTGGTGCAAAACAACAACAAATGAGACACCACTGCCCATTGAGAGCACCAGATTTTTTTTCCTGTTAATTATCAAAGTTAAACTGAGGAAAAAAGAAAAACATGACTCAGAACATTGTATTTACCAGAGTTAACAGCAACAGAAAGAAATGTGAGAAGAAGAAACAAATGTAGCTTTATAAACTTCTCAGTGATTTTTAAAGAGACAGGGTGTGCTGCCTGCTTTGGTGCATGGAGCCCCTCTGTGTGTTCACAGTCACAGAATCATATTAAATGACACTGGAACACACTATTTGGCCTTTAAACTTTTCAGTAAGATGTTTTTAGCAAATCCTGTCCTTTAACAGTGTAATTAGTCACTGATAGGTTGGTGATACGTAGATACAGCACTTCATGCTCAGTGATACAAATTCTATTGATAAAACCATCACTTCTTTGCTTGGATGCTACATGATTCTTCTTCCTTTAGTTTTTCAGAGAGGTCAACTCCCAAATTGCCTATTTAATGCTAGGATAGAGAAGATTTGTTTCTGATTGTGTCAGTGATATCATCCATGTGTTTATCACAATAAAAACTCGTGTATGAATGACAGTTTGCTCTTTCTGCTACAATGCCAGGCCTTGAGAAGGCAGAAATTTTATTCTACACAGTAAAATGTAAAGGAGGAGGAAGAGAAAATGTTGCCTGTTCCTTCTATAAACCTTTTGCACAGGTGTAAGTGAATCTGTAATAGATGCCATAAGAAATATACCTGCTGACAAGAAAAAAGATATACTAGTTTTTATATACCATATACTGCCACAAGTTCCATTTTTAAAATGGAGATTTGTTTTTGGAACACTCTTATGCCTTTGAAAGATTACACACTATGTCTAAAGTTACTCCTTAAGTATTTGCAAGACACTGCTTCATAAAGCACAATAACCAAATCCAGTTTTGCCTTAGTCATAGCAATAGAAAATCAGAGAAAACTCTTCATTTACTTATTTCAAGCAGAGAAATTTGTGACTAATTCAGCAGTTACACAACAAAGTAGAGAGCAGAATCCAGCAGGGCTTGAATCAACTACTTTTGTAGATTCACACAAGAATCTTAGAAGTATATTATTGATCAACATTTAAAAACATTTTAAGGAGAACATAAAGTAATGCAAGAGCATGATGCCCTTTCTGTAAGTCTTACCCTGCTTGTTGCAAGGTGACTGAGTCCAGCCAGGTGAACCCTGTTTTTTCATCCCCATTCTGAATTGTGATGGTCTCAGGAGTTACTGTCAGTTTTACATCCAGCTGCTTATTTGCAATCCCAAGTTTTCCAAAATATGAGTTTTGGATCTTTGCATCACTATTTGCTCTCTTATCACCAATAAGTTCTCCATTGACTGTAATGCCTAATACAGAAATGAAACAAGAATTGTTTTACAGACAGGACCTGATCAACTGAGGTCAAAGAATGTCTTGAAAATGTAACAATAACTTAAGAAATTAAATATGAGTTGAAAAATAGATCAGAATTACTTGTGCATGTTTGTACCAAAGCAAAACAAAGTTCTGTGAATTTCCACAAGGCCAGCAATCATTTTGTTGAGAAAAGATCAGTTTTTCCCAAAGCAAAGAAAGCTTATGATGGGTACAGAGTCTGAGTGACATCAGTCTCTCTTTATCATATATTCCACAAACTGGGGACCTAAGGATTATTTTATCCCTTCTACTACAACTCACTGAGACAAATTACTACTCTCAACCCTCACAGTGGTTTTTAAAGTAAGTTTAAAAGTTCATTTTGCTACAAGAAGTGAAAATAGTCATGGTAATGGTACACTATCATAGCTACAGGACCTCCTGCTAGCCTTGCTGGGAATGAAAGCTTATGCATTATAAAGAGAGAAAAATCCTTTAAACACATTTTGTTAGAAGTATCCTGTATTGTAAAAAAAAGTTTAAAACTCACCTGTCACTGGGTCATTTATTAAATTTAAGATCATGCCAGGGTTTTCATTGATATTGAAACAAATGGCATCTTTCTTTTGTGGTACTGATATAATGAAGTGTGGATCTCCATCAACTGTAAAGGCAAATCACTGGTGTCTGTATAGTGATACACAGGGTCAAAGCTCCACATGAGCATTTAACATTGCTTAATATTGAAATGTAATAACTAAATATATATAATTTAATAGAAAACATGCAGTTATCAACACAAAACCTACTGATAGGATGGAGAACTGAGAAAATGACCACATGTAATTTCAATTACTTGATCTTTAGAAGACATTGAGATAAATTTAAAAAGTAAATTAAAATACCCGGCCCTTAAAAATGAAAAATGGCTGCTTTTATGGAAGGGAATTATTGAAAATATTCATAAGAATTGTATAATTTAGCCTTAAATACCCTCTTCTGTTCTCCTAGACAGACACTACTCCAGCTACTCACCACTAGTATACCATGTGGGTTGTGATGCATATGTGTGATAGACAGGTGAAGCTGCAGAAGGAAAGAAAGTTGTTAGAAAAACTCACACCAAAATGGAAAATTGCATGGCCTATGTAAGATGTCAGAGAGTTAATACACTAGGTAAATCAGTAACTGCATCCTAGTTTTTAAAGTATGTAATCTATAGAATGACAGTTTGTGTGCTGTTTTTGAATCAAAAAAAGCTTCAGGATAGAGACAGATTTCACTTGTAGTCTAAATTGCTCCGAGGGTTTCCATATGGCCCAAGCAACCTATCTGTAGGACACAAGTATTTCAGACTTGAGGATTAAGCTAGGAAGGATCAGGAAGGAAATGCAACATCATCCATTGAAAACTGCTGACTCTGACATTTGGGGTATTTTTGTCTGGTTGTTTTTTTGTGTTTGTTTGTTTGTTTGTTTCCAGAATGAATTTAAGTCTTTTCAGTGAAGACTTGAAAAAACTAGACAGAGACAGACTGGTACTAATCTCCAGAGAGAAAAAAAAAAAAGAAAAATCTAACTCTCCCATTTCCAGGATTGCCCAGGCAGCAATTTGGTGCATCAGTTGCTGTCTCTTGAATGAAGCAGATGCTTTTTGCACAAGTGACTGAACTTGTTCGTTTAGCCAGGGATGCTGACATCACAGTCCCTTGTTTCATATAGTTCCACAGGAAATGCAGAGTGAAGTCCATCCTCTGTTCTTGGGAAACAGCTTTCAGGAACAAATAGTGGTTTGATGAACAGGCATTTACTATTATAAACTGTTCAGCTGAAACTTTGTCACCTTGTATTGTTCAACCTTTAAGTGTGTTTTCAGCAGGGAGCAGAATTTGGTAGTATTTGTGTAAGTGCAGTTGTACTGCCAGAAAAGGCATCTCTGCCTCTGGCAATTTCAGCTGACAGATCCTGCTCCATTTAGAAAAGCAAAGTAAATGACTTACCCATCAAAGGACCTGTGAACATCCCTGCTTGAATGAAACAAAATGGTATTTTAGAGGCTACAAAGACCAAAACCCAATCTCACCTACTTCATTCATTCCTCTTTCCAAAACCAACCCCCAAATCTTGTCATTATGTACAAATTTCTAAATATTCCAAAGTAAAAATTTAGTCAAAGCAGTTTATTTAACATTTACAAAACAACAGTCTTTCAGGGGCTGAAAGCACACCCTGCTTTCCACCACCAATGTTACTTCTCCAAGAGCACGGGGTTTGTTCTCTCTGGGACTGGGACAACCTGCTCTTCTCTGATCCCTCTGTGCCACCCTGTACCTCTGGGAGGAAGAATTCCCCACCTCCTTCCACATTTTTCTACCCTTCTGCTCCTTTTACATCTGAGATTCTGTCAGGGTGTCTGAAGACAGGGCTCTGTGCTTTAGAAGTGGCAATCATGGCAGGAATGAAGGTATCTTTGTATGAGATTGCTACACATGGGTACCTGGAAGTCCCCAGAGCCAGCCCTGGAGAGCAGCTTACTGTGCTGGCCTGAATCCTATGGGATGGTGGTGGGATGCTGCAATCATCAGGGTCAGGAACTAAACTGAAACCACTATTCACAAACCCATCCATCTGAAAAGCTGTATATCTATTTAGAACAAAATCTTGATTAATTCCCCATGAACTTTATGAAAATATTGCATCCCAGATCAAATAAGTAATGTAGGAAATCCATCTCTATTAAAAATATTAAGTAAATTTAATAAGAAATGTACATACCTTCAGCTGTTACCACAGGCAGGTAAGAAGTAAAAGGAAGAAAAAGAGAAATTTACAGTTTCAGTTATACAATTAAACAGCAAGTTATACAATTAATTGACCCTAATTCAGTTATAAAGTTAACTGATCCTAATAAAATATTATTTTAAAAACTGTTTGAAAGCTCAACCAGCTATCTTCAGTATTTTGTAATGCCATTTCTTCCCAGTAATACAACTCAGTACTTGTAGATCAAACAGAAATGTACTGAAAGTAAAAAGCTGTTATGTGGGGCAGCAGAACTGCAATTTATTAGGTATGGGACAAGAGCTCTATGTGGAATTATTTTATTTTTGTGCCATACCTATATTGCAAAATGTTCCTTACTGGTTTTACTATTTTGTGGTTCTCCAGGCATTAATACTGACTGGATGATTCAGTACATTGATTTGTGAATTGAGACTTCAGGGTGAGTAAAATTGTTTTCTTTTCTTACATAGGGGCAGTGCTTTGAGTATTTTCCCTATTACTGCTCCACACTATTTATATACAGAGAGGATTTCCTAGGAAAGATGTTCAGAAAAGAGGCTTTGTACTAGAAATACCCGGAAAGGGAAAGCAAAGAACTGAAAATGACTGAGTGGATGCCACGTCTGTCAGATGTTTGGGGGTTTCCATCTTACGGAGGCCAGCTGCAAACTTTGAAGTCATTATGTCATGTAGGGACTTGGATGTTAAATTAATCATGAAGGGGTTTTATATCCATATTCCATTATGAGAGTCGTGAAAAATACTGCAAGAATTTATCAGCAGAATTCCTGAAGAATGATTCAGAGTTCAAGGGCACTTAGCAATTCACTGCTTTCAGGATTTACTGCAGCTGAAAAAACCCTCACTAATCTCCAGTGTCTCTGTTATGCTGAAATGCCTGAAGTTGGCATAACTATGCCAAAATCAGGAGATTAGAACGTTTTTCATCTAGAAGGCAGCAGAGAGCCCACACAGAGCCTCTAAGGAACTTTTAGGGGCTTTAAATGAAAGCTGGGGAAAAAATAAAGGATGTTGATAGAAGAGACTGGAAAGCCTCTGTCAGACCTGTGGGTGGCTCAGGCAATACATGGAGATGAAGTTAGGATGGCTTGCACTGCCTTGCTTGGCCAAAGAGCAGAGGAACAGAGTATTTGCTACACAGGGGTTAAACTGAGAGGCTGAAGTGTAGGAAAGAAGAATGTTTTGCTGAGCAAGGAGTTCATAATCAGCTAAAATATCAGAGGAGTTGAAAAAAAATTGTGTGCTTTCAGTATAACTGCTTCTCTTTCTGCAATATATATATGACTATTGTGTTTTACCTATGTAATCTCAATCTTTTTACAACCTGATACATCCTGTCTGAGGAAGAGCTATTGCACATTTTCCCTTTTCATGTGGAAAGAGGTTACTATGTCTATCCCTAGGCTGAAGTATGTAGAAAAAAAAGGAGAAAATGATGGTAAATCATCTGAATATAGCTGGATTATTATATTAGAAATGCATCTTGGTCTTCAGGGTCTTTTTCTGTAATAGTTTTTCTATTTGGCTTAAAATACTTTTATTTTAAATTTATAAAACTTTGCCCATATGATTTAGTAATGAAGGATGGTTTGATGGAAATGAGCTTTACAATGAGAAGCAATTTTGCATAAACCACACTCGTGCCAGGCTTGGAAAGTAGATTTTTCAGTTACATATTTAAAACTGTGCCCACATGAAAGCCTTTCTTTAGGGGAACACCAAAGGAACTCTTGGCTTTTCAAATACAGTACAATTGTGAAGATGTCTATACCTTCAGTGGGTTTATCAGCAATCCCCTCTTCATTGTCATTTTCTTCTGGTTTTGTTACCACCATGGATGTCAGTGGTGTTACAAACTTGTACATTAGTGAGAGAGCCAGGGCTTGAGCTGTAAGGTTTTCCTTTTCTTCTCCAGTAGCTGTAAGGCTGAATACAAGAAGATATTCCCAGCATCAGTGATTGCTGAATCACTCACTACACTTCAGATTAAATATTTTAAAGTAAAGCCATTTCTCTGCAGGTAATTTCTCAAGAAGATATATCTGTTACACTAAGAGCACTTCTGATTCTACTGGCTGTTCAAGAGAAAGGCAAAACTGTGCTTTATACTTGCAATAATTTAAAATTGTTTCATTTGCAACCTGAAACAGGAATAGTGAGGCTAGGGAGGAGAATAAGTTGGTGGATTTCCCTCACTGATTTTTATTCTTTCCCATTGGCACCTCAGCCTCACATCCTAGAAACTGGAGGAGTCAGAGGGTGTAAGGGATTCAGAGCTAAGGTATTATTCCAGGTATCATTACCGTTTTTCCAAGAGTTGTTCAATGGTAAGATAAGCCCAGAGCCTTTCAATGTACTCTCCAAATATGTACTGCTGTTCTTGGAAAGCCTGAGCTGTTTGCTCAGCATCTTGCTGTGTAGTGTACGACAGGGCATCATTAGCCTGTTGGGAGTAAGAATGTTCTCTGTATCACAACTAGCAAGGGACTGACAGAACTTCCCAAAAATTAAGACCTTCACATCTGAAAATCTTATGAAATTGAAAAACAGTCTGGTTCTACACCAGAAAATTGCCAGTGTTGGAGGAATTTTGTCCCATTGCTCCTGGGAATTTTAGAGGTGTACACTACAGAACATAACCCACTTTTCCACATTCACATGGCATTTTTATTCATCACAATGGAGGTAATGAAGCATTCAGTGATTTTGTGTAGCTTACAGAAGTCAAAGGAATCCATACTTACACCTTCACCTCTTACATCTACAGACAAATGGTTTTGGTTGCTGTCTACAAAGCGCCCAGCCACCACAATCTCAGAGCCATCATAGAAATGCTTAAAGCTGTTAGTAGTCAGGTCTGATATTTCATTTTCTGGGTAGTTTAACTCCACATCTATGAGCATGGGATTTGACACCTCATCATAAAACCCCTGTAGGATTGAAAAAAAGAGAAAATATTTAACTACCATTGTTTCTTTAATTTATGGGTAGATCTGTAACCAGAAACATCCTGCTATTTCAGCAATGAAAACTAAAAGTGTATTTTATAAGAAATATTTAGATATTTAGTTAAATCTCAGAGTTCAAGGCCTAGAAATCTACAAATAATGGAAATGAGAATGGACATACAAACTCTTCAGTCTTACTAAGAGAGAGGAAAAATATTTGAGAACGTGCTGTAGATAATGAGTTCCATCAATATAAATCAAGAAGAATACCAAACCTTCTGTTATTTGATCGAGATAATTTTCTACGCCTCTTCTCTGCAAAGACTGGCATGAGAACATAGTCAAAGGAGACTGGATATTTGATTTTAGCAGAGCTTGCAATGAAATCTAATCTCTCATTCTTTGGTGAATTCTTTGAATGGCTGCTACTGGAATATGAGAAGTAAAAAAGACAACCCTGTGTGGCCTATAGCAGTTTCCATGTCTTATGCAACTGTAAAATGCCTCTGGAGTGTGGTAAGATATACCTGTTTGCAGTGAGTTTCCAAAGAAAGAATATCTAGAGCTTAATGATCTATTAACCTTCCTGTCCCTTGACATGACATTAACCACATAATCTGTGAGCTGCAGGAGATACAATGACTGCAGCAATTCCACCAGAGTGTCCTTTAGAACTGTGACTTGTGTCATCCTATGCCAAGTTTTAAACTCCTCGCCACAGCCCATGGTATCTCTCTTCTACTGTCCCTGCACTTCCTGCTTATACAAGGCAGGGAAAAATTAAATGCATCTAAAGGTCCCTTCCAACTCAAATTATTCTATGATTTTAATACTCTGATCACAGCAGACTCTATAGTATCTCAGTATCAGATTACACACTGGGATTTTGATTATTTGAGAATAATAATGTGAACAGTTATCTGACCTAATGTACCTCTGATCTCATGTACATGGTAGTTACTGCACCTGAAGCTGCAAAGCTGCATCAGAGTCAGGATAAATCCGCCGGGCCAGTCCTTTATTGTCCAGTGCCATCCTCTCCAAGAAGCCGTAGTCAACCCCACTGCCAAAGCCAAGATTGTACAAGGTGTATCTACCATCGATGGCCGCCTTCACTGCTTTCTCAATCTCCTGAGTGTTTGATACACCTGCATCAGACAGGAAATGTTTGAGTGGTTTTCAAAATGATCACAAAATCAAATGTGACTTGGCATGTTCAGATTTCTTAGGAGACATTACCAAAAGCTTGATTTAGTACTATGATGATGCTATAGAAGCATTCAAATCATGGAAATATCCAGGTGTCAAAGATGAAGGCCGATATTAACTAGATCCTTTGTTAGTTAATGAACTCTATTATTCCATCCAACACAAACTCACCTACATTTGGTTGGCCATCTGTTAACATGATAATTATAGAAGCGCTTCTCTTGGGCACAAGGTTTTCTCCATGAGCAGCATTCAGAATATCAATTCCCCTCATCAAACCACCATGTAAATTTGTCACTATGAGGTAGACATAGAAATTTGGGTTCAGCAAAGGCTGTCAAAACAAAGGTCCACTTTTCACTGGAATCTGAAGAGATTTAATTACAGTGAGAAAATTAAAGATTTGGATTTACAAGTAGGGGAATGTCTAGATAGAAAAGTACCTGGACTTTGGAAATAGAAAGAGAAAGAGATGTCATATTCTGAGTAAAAGTGAACTTCAGGAGTGTCTCATCAGCAATCTGAAACTCCAACAAACTGTAGTATTGTGTTCACAGAATCAATCAATAAATTAACTTACTCAATGACCTATTGGCAAGGCCAGTCAAGTACTTACAGCCTTGAGCAGAAATGTGCTGAACAAACTTCCTTGCTTCATCCAGATTCTCAGGAGTGGCCTTGATTAATGTTTCTTTCCAGGTAGATATTTCACTATCAAATAATATGAAATTGAAGAAGTCATCCTCTTTAATGTCCTCTAGGATTTTTAGCAGTGCTTCTTTTGTCTATATGGCAAAGAGATTTAAATATATGATTCAACATTCAACAGAATATGTGCTTACAGATTCTACATCAATAATCTCTCAGCATTGGGCTATTTTTTACTCCTACACAGTATATATTGCAGAAATTCTGAGCTTGTTCTGCTCTTGCCAGTCCCTGTGTCTATTTCAGAGTAACTCTAGGGAAGTCAGCTGCAATAACATCTGGTAAATCTTTGTAGCTGAGATGAAAATCAGATTTCCTGTCATGGTTGGTTGCTTACACTGAGATAAGCTGGCATGGCAAATGGGCTACAGGTTAGTGGAGGAGTTCATAAACAAGCATGCCTGGATATTTTGATGCAGCACCAAAACCTGAAAATTCTGAACATTAACTCAGTCATAACTGTGAAAAGAGCTGCTGCTTCCCAGATACAGAAAGAATAGAGAAAATGCACATAATCTGTATGCATGGCTTATTTTGGAACCGTCAGATACACATGACAGCACTCTCTGGAAATGTTGATATTTAGAGTTTTGAACTAATGACATTTATAACTAAATACAGGCTAGATGTACAGATTTTGTAATACTGCAAACTAGTACATCTGGCACTGGGCATTAGAGAGGTGACACCACTGAGACACTTTGTACAGCTTGAGCAGCACATGTGCACTGTAAGGCATTGTGTCCCTTCCAGCATCATCTCCCTCCCAGCACTTTGTTCCAGCTCTTTCACTGGAACTCTATACTAATGTAGTAACTCACTTGTTGTATTTCTCTTCCAGACATTGAACCACTAGTATCCAATACAAAAATAATATTCTTGGACAACTTTGGAAGATTTGTTGGTGCAAAGAAGTGCACAAAGTAGCCATTGACAATCTGAAAAAGAAAATATTTAAAAACCCCACACCATTATCAAAAAGTTTGGTACATTATAAAGGTAAAAGAGATAAAGGAGACACTACTTTCATCTATTTTCTAGGCTCTGAGTGGCCTAAAAAGTTTTAATGGCCCTGACCAATCTCACCTCTGTTCATGAGCCCAAGAGTGTCATCTAAGTGCAAGACTGGGCCTTCAATCCCGGGCTGAGCTACAGTGTCAGAACATCTGTCTGCAGCTGTGTCACAGCTGTACATGTTCCTATCCATGGGCTCCACTGTTTGGGATCCCTCCCTGAGGACTGACTCCTGCTCACACTCAGCTCTCTGTCTCTTAGGAAACAGCTGCCCCTCGCTGCTCGCTGACCTTTACTCTGCAACTTAAACTGTTCAACAGTTTGGAATTTCACGTTGTTAGACCTACTTGCAAATTATCTGGAGTTGTTCTCTTCACATCATATTTTACAGTAAAATCCCCATCCAGGACAGACTGTGAGCAATTTGCACAGGTTCGCTGCTGATCGAGGGTTGGCTTGAAAGACACATGGCCCTGGAAAGAAAAACCTTCCTTAGATCTGAACCTGAACAGCTGAAAAACTTCTACAAAACACATCTGCATTTTTTTGAAGCCAGTGTATTTATTTTCATAGACATAAGAATAACCTGTTTTATAAAGTTAGCTACTAAATACGTATCCATACATATTTTAGAAATTTATTGGTGGTAACTGACACATGAAGGCTGCTATCCACGCCTTTCTCCATATGGTTGCCTCCCCACCTGTTTTGGGTCAGCTCCTCACTCTGAATGACACCTTTAATAAAACTGTTGTATGTTTTAGGAATGCCACCACCCCCATACAAAAGCTACTTCTAAACAGTTCAGTTTTTCTGTAAGAGACAATCTTACTGATATCCAGGTTTCCTCTCACTGCCATTGCTACCACTGAAATTCTTATTTCAGAATTATAACCATAATAAATAAATCATGGAATGCAGAAATCAATGTACCTTTTTTCCTGAAAAAGTTTTTTTAATGGTATTTTGCAGCTCATTGGTGATGAATGTTCCTTCTGCTTCCAGCTCAGTGATACCCTGGGGCTCAAAGATATCTACTTCAATCTGAAATATTAATTGAAAATTTACTGTCATTGATTAAACCATGATACATCAACTCAACTATTTACAGGAGGATAAGCAACTACAGATGTGAAAGAGGGATTTTCATTAAAATAAAGAAATTTACTTTTGTAATTCATAATAGCAGTCCAAATCTACACTTGTGTGGACACATCTTCAGCCAAAGAGGCCTTTTCAAACAACACAAGTTAAAAACAAAGCTAGAAATAAGTAAACTTTAGTAGAAATATGACTTGTTGGAAAGCTAGCTAGTGGTATCCTATGATGACAGATAGGCACAAAAAGCTGCAGTATTACAGAATGTGACATATGCATCACTGTGATTTAAAGACGGTGCTGTTTCACCATCTTTACCATCTTTTCACCATCAGTGGTGTGAGAAAGCTGGAATGTATGCTATAAAGGCATATACAGTTATTCCAAGGCATTGTAAAAGATTTTTCAGGTTTTCATACAAGATTTCTTTTGGAATGCTGAGTAGATGAGTAAATTTGTCAGGTTTACAAGTAAAGTCTGCATTAAAACATGCTGGGGAGTGCTCCCCATGGGACTCATGGCCTTTAGCTCACCTGTGAACAAATGGGAATGACCATGGTACTCCACTTTCAACAGATACACAGAATTTCATCATCTCTTAAATGACAGTCAAATTTGATCAGTTTGCCATTTACCTCAAAATCTTTGACCAGCTGCTTTGGTTTTACTTTGATGAACATTTCGTATTTTCCAAAATGTCGCTTCAGCAGTTCCTCGTATGTGAGTTCAAAAGTGACTTTACTGGCTGCTTTAATGTTGACTGAGACAGTGAATTTTTCTGTTTTTCTTCCTGAAACTCTGTATTTAAGTGGGCAGGAAAAAGATCTTTATCCTCTTTCACAATATTTATTGTTGGTGGCATATGATTTTCCAAAGGAAGTAAAAGAAAGATGGGAATTTTGATCTATTGCTAAAAATCATCAATCAATTCTCAGAATCATACCCAATCCATAGAATTTATTCAAGTTTCCCTGTGAAATTAATCCCTGGAATAGGTCACACAAAGTCAGTGAAAATTGCAAGAATAGCCTGTCCATAGTTGCAGACGGTGCCTGTGTAGTCAGAGGCTGTATTTTCTTTTTACAATTTGTGCTACAGTAACTATAACTTAATGATTGTTCTTTGGCCCCATAATGTCTGCAAAGTGCCAGAACACAGCAATTCCAGTCTCACAGTCTGCTATGGAATGATGGTGTGGAAGCCACACAAGACATGATCCTTACTTGACAAGACCAGCAGTCTGTCCTCTTGAAACAGCCTTCTCATATTGCTTTTTTGCAGCTTCTTTTTCCTTTATAGTTCCAGGATAGGTGACACCATCAATTGTCCTGCAGATGAAAAAGTCCTAGTTCAATTGAAGGTTACCACAGGAATTCTCCCTTTATTGATTTGTTTGTTAGTAACCACTTTCAGAGACCTGCTACTGCCAAGTTTTGGGCCCTTTCACTGAAGCCAGGCTCCTCAGAGACTTTAGCTGGAATGAAGAGCTCTGTGCTCAGTGTCATAAAAGAATCTAAACCAATTTTTACTTTGAATTAGATCAAAGCTGGGCTACAGCAACACAACTTAGACCTGCCATATTCCTACACCTCAGCAGCTTCACCATCATCCCATCTCGTCCCTTCTCATCTCATGGCAAACCAACTCTCTGGATGTGACTCACCTGTCCAGATGTCACCATCTACAGAGGAGCATTTCATCCTTGAACTCCTTAGAGGACTAAGCAGCCATTTCCCATCACTTCATTCTATCACAGAAGTTCTAAAATGCACTGTGAGTGGTTATGCCCTAAAGCTACTGCTCCTCTTCACTGGAGATAAAGCAGGCACAGTGTGATTAGCAGAGATGGATGTGCTTAACTGAATCAAACCTCATCATGGTACAGAACTGCACATGATTGCAACTGAAAGTACAAATGTAAAGGAATAATTCTACTTTCTGCCTTTCATGCAAATATGATTTTTAAATGAAGAGATAAATTAAGTTATAATGCCATCAGAGAAATTAAGTAATGGAACTTCCCTGGTTTGATAATACCAGAGTAAGTAAGAGGTATTTCTGAAAAGGTGGATGAATCTGCAGGAAAGGTCCCCCATTCCCTAAGGCTCCCTTCTATTCATGATGATGAATAGATATAATTGAAAATCAGTCATCTTTTCTACAGATGTACCAATGTTTGCCTTTCTCCACACATCTTGCATGTTAAGTTAATAATACCAGAAAATTACCCAGGAGGTATTTAGAAATTATCCAAACGGCAAAGTAAATAATGAACATTTGGGTTCCAGTTGAATTAGCACAGATTTTTAGTCTTCTTTATCAATATTGTAAAGATTACACACATGCTGAAATTGGTAATGAAGGCTGTCTTAGGGAGTTCAACATCAAAGAAGACTTCTTTGGACACATTTCCACGATTGACAGCTCGACTGGTGATGACATTGTGTGCAAACCGGGAAGTTATTTTACTATCAATTTTCATGCTATAGATTTCCATCCCATTGACAACCTGTAGATTGAGAAATGAAAAAAGACAAAAAGAGCACTAGCTGTTACACTCGTGTGTGTTAATAAGTTATGATCACATTTTTAAAGAGAAACCACAGCAGGACATTGATCACTCCAAAGAAAAAGAAAGGAAGACCTAATATAAGAGCTGGTGCACAGCTGTGTTTCCTTGGAGATCTATTTCACTGGCATGACAGTGGTATTCCACCAGTTATAACTATAGGCTTTAACAAGACACTACCACCACTGCAAAAATACTGCCATTTTAAGAATAGGTTTTTTCTCTACTGAGAGAGTGACTTTTTATGGTTGTTCAACGAGCACAACTGTTTACTGCTGCGTCACTGTATTAGTGACTGTAGTTATCAGAGGAGTGGACGACTCCTAGAGCAGGGATGTAAGTAATCCTCCTGTTTAAAAATGACCAAATGCCTCCAAATTCCATTTTATGCTATTCTCAGCTTCCTCTCAGCTGGATCTCAGTCTTTTTTAAACAAGGAAATGGGCAAGGCAATACTGTTTTTCTTTGAATGCACAGGTATAAGGTTTCTGGACACTAAGTGAAAGCATGGGTAACAATAGGGTTAATGGGTAAAATGGGTTTCCCATTAGGAAAAACAAGGTCTGCTTCTTGCAGCAAAACCAGCACTGGAAAGAACCTTGGAGATTTTATAGTGGGCCTGATCTCTGCTGATTGATTAAGAAGGTCTCCAAACAATCAAAGCATTTAAGCATTGCTGAAGAGGAATCCTGGTGCCAAGTGGAATCAGCCCCAGAGAAGAAGTCTCTTGCTTTCCTTAGCAATAGCTGCAGCATAAAAGGAAAAACAAAACCAACACAGAATGAAAGTCTGTTACAGATACAAGTGACTTCAAAGCAACTTAGGTATTTATTCAAATAAAACGAGATTAAAAATCATTTGGTCATTCTCTTTCCTTGTCCAGGAGCTTCCATCAGAGCTTGGAAAGAAACTGTCTAGTTAGTCCTACTGTCAAAAACATTCAGTTCTGGGCTGTTTCCCTTGTCACACACTCAGAAATATTTATTTGCTCAGACTGGACTCACAGAAACATTTTGTGAACACAGTAAGAATATTCTTGTCATTGTAAAATCTTGGTAGCCCAGACAAAACCAAGCCTTACTCACCAAGTCATTATCAGCATTTCGCTTCTGCAAAGAGAAAAAAGAGGAAAAAATCATGACTTAGGTAGGAAAGCTGCATTTAGAAATAAATTTCTTAGCATCTGTGTAGTTGTCACAACTCAAAAGAAGTCAAGATGGAAGGCTTGAGAAAGGTCTTCATTATTAAACTGAAGTAAATTTGAGGGAAGAGCAAGTAAAGGATGTGAGGCAGGTTGCAGTTATTTTGCTTATGGCATTCCCAGCTTTGTTGAATCTTTTGGTTTTCATTTGATGTTAGTGTACCTTAAATACTGTGGTTTTGAAAGGTAAGTTAAACTTTGAATGTTGCTCACTTTATATTTTGCTCGTGTGACACTAAAAGTGTCCTCTTCCAGCTGAAAATAAACATGGACCCTTGAAATATGAGGGAGAATGAGAGGAAAAGAAGCTCAAATGCTCAGTGTCATTGATAATTAAATGTAATTAAAGAACACAGTAAAATCTGCTTAATAGGTCTTCCTTGAGTATAGGTTGGCTGTATGGTGACCTCAAGTAAAACCAAAAAATCTTGTCCTCATAGTGACATGTTTTTCTTGAGAATTCCTAGATCTGGGTCCTGCAGTACATATTTTCCAACTTATTCTCCTCTGGAAGAAATAAAAGGCTTGTATCAAAGCATAAAAGCCCAATTTGCACTTTTTTTTTCCCTGTCACACAAATCCAAATTATCAGGCAGATGCATCCTTATATTTTTTCAGACTCCTAAATTTTTCCCATTTCAGCCCAGCAGCCTCTCATCCTAACATGACCAGTTAGGAAGATAACTCAGCAGGATTAGAGAGGAGAGGCTGTCACTACAAAAGGCTGCATGGATGGAGGGAAAAATAAGCAGTTAAAACATGTATATGTGGAGTTCCCATATTTGCTCCCAGAGTAGGTGCAAATATCACAAGATGTACAACAATATCACGTACTCTGTTCTGAAACAGAGGACAGGCATTAAACAAACTTCTGAGGGCTGTTAAAATAACAGCTTGTGTAACTCGATTCCCATCAGCTCAGCTGCAAACACCTTATCTGGTCTGGCCCCAGGAGCCGTGGGGTCACATTTGTGGCACCACGTTTACCTGCTACACCAAACGCAGGGGAAGGACACAACAAATCAGATACACATCTCAAGCACACTTAAGACTTTCAGTACCTTTCACAGTTGGAAACTGAGACACAGAGGGTTATTTTTTGTTAATTTTGGGGATCTTTTCAAGACATTAGATTAAATCTATGGTAATGCAAGGTTTGAGGGAGAAGGTTTCTCTTCTGTTGTTAAGAGTCTGGCAAAAAAGTCTGTGTGCATTTCTTTAGGTTCATCTTTCAAAGTGTTACTGCCATCCAGATGATTTCTGTGTGTCCATCTCTCCTTTACACAAGCATATATGGATTCCTTTAATGCCTGTATAGATTTCTGTGTGTCCATCTCTCCTTTACACAAGCATATATGGATTCTTCTAATGCCTGTATAAAGTGTGCACCAACTCCAATCTGACCTTTCCAATACTGGAATTATCTTTTCTGTATCCGTGCTGTCATCACAGCTTGTCATTTCCCCTTAAAAAACACAAACTGAGGTATGCACCCTGGGAAACAAAAAGATGGAACTCTGTGAAATGTCAGTTTGGTACAAACTTTGCCTTACAGTGGAACCACCAGCCAGTTTATACAAAATTCAAAAACCCCAAACAAACAAACAAAAACCCAGCCAACTAAAAACTATAAAAATATGTACAGCAACAAATTCTGCAATTGTGACTACTGTTTCCAAACTGAAAGATACTGCACCCGCATTTGAATTTTACAGAATTGCTGTTGTGCACATTCTTTATCAGAATTATGGCTTCAGTGATAGTTTTGAAGGAGTTCTATTGTGATTCTGTAAATATTTTGAGGGGCACTCTGCAATGTCCATTGAAACTACAGAAAAGTCTCTCTGTGAAAGGCACTATTCACTCTGCACTTGGGCTGATCCTCAATGGAGATCCTCAATCCAGCTGGACATCACCCAGCTGCCTGCTCTAGCTAACCCTGGTTTGCACAGGGGAGGGGATTATGTGACTGTGATTTTGTTCTGGGTTTTCTCATTTTTAATGATTCACTTGGGTGTAACTTGAGCCATCACTAACATCAAGGTCATTTTGAGCTATGTGGGCAAAAAGCAATAGTGTGCCAATCAAATTGATTATGCAATTCAAGACTAAAATGAGAATTAACATCCTCTACTCTGGGTAATTGTTATTTAATAAAATGTTTCTGTATTATTTTCACATATTTCCCAGGTGCACTGATTATTAGAATTTTATTATTTTTCAGTTGTGCAACAGCAACAAACTCTTCCTTTGTTTAATAGTGTTTTGCTGTGGCAGCAGAAAAGAATAGAGGTACAAAAAACCTACAGAAGTTGGAGAGGAAAAGAAATTTGAATTCCCAAGAAAACAGAGAGGGAAAAGAGGACTCCATTACAGTACTTGCTGAAAGAACCCCTGATTATATAGTTTAGGAAACTAAACCACAGCACTAGTAAAAGACTCAGCCAAGCCTGTACAGTTATCTTGAAGTAACCACTGGGAATCCACAATACTAAACGAAGTATTTGCATATACCCCTAAATGCTACATAGGAAAACAAGGCATGAAATTCTCTCTGAATCCACAGCAACACTGAAGATTTCATCACCCCAAGTGATGCTAATCGGGTGCCACGGAGAAGAGCCCACAATGCAGCTCATTGGAACAAGGAGTGCCAGCACACACAGGGAACTGTGACGAGGATTTTTGTTCCACTTGCAGCAGAATTGGATCTGCCAAATGTGTCTACCCGGATCTGGCTCTAAAAGCAGCTTTGACAGCTTAAAGGTCATCAGCCAGCCACAATTCCAGTCATGATTTAGCACTGAATACTGCTTGCTCAAAGGGGCCAAGACATGGATGGGCAGCAAAACCTTCACCCTACAGAGCAATCTCCTCCATTTCAATCAAATCACATTTGCATGAAGTACAGAATGAAACTGGGAGAATCAACTGACTTTTCCATAGTGCTCTGCATTTACGGATGGAGCATTACACAGAGCTTTGGCAGATTTCCATTTAGAAAGGCTTTAGCATTGCAAGACACACAGAGAACCACAGACACTACGGTAATCAGCAGGAAAAATCTGTATTATATCTGGGCTAAATAATAAGAATCTTTGGCATTTCCAGTTTGCAGCATTAAATCTCACGTTGACTTTTAAACATTTAGACGTGTTATTATCCTGATTTTCAAAGAAAAAGTCTTGGCAAAAATCATAACTTAATCAACAGCAATCAACCATAAATTGCTTTGTCCTATTCTACCCTGTAACTCAGAATGCTCCCTAAAGAGATTTGTCCTCTGTAACTTTTCAGAGTCCACAGCCACTGAGAAAGAGGAAAATAATTTATGGAGGCAAGGAGTAGTGGCCAGCAACTTAACCAAAGAAAATTAGGCAAAACATCAGGCAGCACTGCTTTACTCAGAGATCAAGTCAAAACCAGAAGGGCCGCTTTGAGAGATGTATCTCATGTTGTGCTAACAAACAAATCATCTGAGAAAAATGCTACATGTCATTTGGATAGTGGGCATTTATCTTGATGCCATGTTACACCTCTGTTTTCTGCTTCTTAGAGCCATCTTTTCACCTGTATTCCTTAACAGGTGCCCAAGTCAGTTCCCTGGCAGCACTGATTGCTTTACACATTTAAATATTTTACTAAAATATGTCACCATTACCTGGTGATGACAGTGAAAACAGAGGAAAAAGATGTTTTAAAAAGAGGGAGAGAACTTCAGAGCTGATTTGAAACTGAGGCTGATTAGAGATCAACCAGACTGAGTTCCAGCTTTTATCCTGTGTCCAGGGGTACCAGAGAACACAGAGCTCCTGCTGTCAGCATTGTATGAACTCTCTGATAAATGTTGATAAACTGCAAGAAATTAATCTCTGAGGAATGGGAGCCCCACACATGGTTGGTTACTTACCTTGATGTTTCTGACATGTGTTACCAAAAAGTCTGAGGATGCAAAGGCGGGAATCAATACTAAAATATAAAGCAATAGACTGTTTCCCATTTTGGGAAAAAAGTGAGGTTCCTATTGGAATGATATGAATAAATATCTAATGCTTTGTTTACCAAGTGTTAATAAATAACCCAATGAAAGAAGTGAGATTAAGCATTAGGCATTTGGGAAAAATCAGATGCTGAATTTTGAATTAGTATAACCGACAGAATACTGTCAGAAAATCTGTTAAAGAATTTACAGAATATTTCAGCAATGTCTCTTCTATATAATAGCTCCAAACAGAAATTCACAGCCATTTCTGTACTGGCAACTGAGATTAATCTCCATCCCAGACCCACTTTTTTTCCCAAATGAGAACTGTCATCTTTCTGATACTTCTTTAAAGGCTTTCCCTGACTCAAATTTACTGCAGCCATAACAGAGCTTGCAGTCTGTGAAAGCCATTTAAGCTCCATTTCAGAAGTACCCCTGTAATCCTCTGTATCACTCAGGTACTCGATTTAGGTATCGTTATTTGACATGTATCCTGTTCAGTACAGAAACTTCCCATTACATGGGTTCCTATTCATCTTAATGGCCGAAACCAGGTCTGAGCTCGCAGGTCTTGCATCCTGCATGCTCAGTGTGCACCCAGCCTGCAGGTGCAGAGCCATTTTTCTGTGTTTGTTACCTTGACAGTGTTAATTCTGTCTTAAACCTTTTAGCCGGTTCATTTCACCCATTAATGAAAGACAGACTTCGAGGACAGCGGGTTACATGCTCAGTGATAATAAAACGTTCTATTTTCTGGTTTTCCTGCAGCCAGTGTTATGAGGTGCTTAGCCACGGGGGAGCTCCAGGAGCTTCTTTTGCTACCCAGCTTAGAGATTTTTTTAACAAATTCTCTAGCCCATCCCAAGGGACGGGATGGCTCTGTGGAGCTGCCACGCCCTGCCGGGGCTCATGGCAGGTGTGGTGTGGCACAGCCGTGTCCCTGTCGCGGGCCTGCCCCGGGCTCAGCACAGAAGTGTCACGGAGCAGCCGCCGGGGACGCGGCTCGCTGAGGGGACAGCGCTGGCCCGGGGCCGCTGCGAGGGACAGCGCCGGGGCGGGCCCGCTCCCTCGGCCGGGCTGCCCCGCTCCCTCGGCCGGGCTGCCCCGCTCCCTCGGCGGAGCTGCCCCGCTCCCTCAGCCCGCTGCCCCGCTCCCTCGGCCGGGCTGCCCCGCTCCCTCGGCCGGGCTGCCCCGCTCCCTCAGCCCGCTGCCCCGCTCCCTCAGCCGGGCTGCCCCGCTCCCTCAGCCCGCTGCCCCGCTCCCTCAGCCCGCTGCCCCGCTCCCTCGGCCGGGCTGCCCGCTCCCTCAGCACACTGCCCGCTCCCTCGGCCGGGCTGCCCCGCTCCCTCAGCCAGCCTGCCCGCTCCCAACATGGCCGCCGCGCCCGCTTCCAAGATGGCCGCCGCGGCGCCGCGCCCGCGCCGGAAGGCTGCGCGCCGGGCGCTCCATGGCCGCGGCCGCCCCGGGCATCTCTATGGCAGCGGGCGCTGCCCGGGCCCGGAGGCGGGAGGATGTCCCTGGCTGCCTACTGCTTCCTGCGGGCCGTGGGCAAGGGCAGCTACGGGGAGGTGAGCCTGGTGCGGCACCGCCAGGACCGCAAGCAGGTAGCGAGGGGCTGGGCCGTGGGGCACGGCGGCGGCCGCAGCTCGGCGTGAGGGGAATGGCCGGGGCTGGGCTGGGGGTGCCGCGGCGGCTGCTTCGGCTGTGGCCCGGCTTTGGCTGGTGGCCCTGACCCACCCTGGGCACCACCAGGGACTGGCAGCATGTGAGGGTGCAGGTTTGGCTGCGGCCAGGTGTCAGGGTGGGGCTGTGACCGTCACCAGGTGTTGGGGTGTGTCTGCAGCCACCCGAGCTGCTGTTTCTGTTCTCTTCCCTTGTCTATAAGAACTTTTATTAAAGATGTGGAGAAGACTCTTCCCGGGAAGGTTTTGGTTGTGTCAGAGCACAAGCACAAGCATTTTTGTTGGAAAACTGAAATAATCTGTCTAGTCCGGCCAAAGCAGTGTTGTTCGATCGGGAATGTGAGAGGGCGAAGAAATAGGATGGAGAACATGCAGCGAGCAGTGCCACAGGAGCCTCCTGGGTGAGCCTGATCCCCGGGATTTTACAGGAGATGATGGGAGGAGGTTTGTTCCCAGCAGGGATCAGAGGTGTGTCCTTCCAGTATGAGGGCACTTCCCTGCTCGGAATCCCGAGGCGGGTCCCCATGACCCGTGCCTTGGGTAGCAGTGGTGGCAGGGCTGTTCCCTCCAGGCCATCGGACACAGTGCAATGTCCCCAAAGAGCTGCTAACCTCATCCTAAAAGCAAACAGGACATTGAGGTCACTTCACTCGGATACAGGTCCCTGGATTTCACTGTGGTGCTGCTGGTCATTACCTCTGGCAAGAGCCTTGCTTCCTGTGTGTAGTTGCATCTTAAATATTTGGTGTGGTTTATCTTTTGCCAACTTTTACAAACTTTTTTCTGTAGCAGGATGGTCAGCATTTTTTGTTGTGGCTTTGGCACAGTGCCATATGTTCTGTGAAAGAAAATGTGTCCTATTTAAGCACATTTGCTATGAATGCTGGATTTTTGTGGAGAAGGTCAAGTAGCTTTAAGTGTTTAAAACAAAACAAAATGGAATTCATACACAGTTTGATATCAAAAATGGTGGAAGAGCATTGCAATAGACTTCAGTAGAGAATCTTGCCAGGAAACATGCTCATTAAACTAATTATAATCAATGCCAAGTTTAAAGTAAGTCTAATATATGCTAATTCCTGCACTTTGGTGTGTATTTTCTAAAATATGCTGATATAAACTTAAATAATTTTGATGCCCAAAGAATAGAGTTGTACTTTACTTGTCACATAGAACACAGTAGTTGCAGCATTTCTATTTTATTTTGAAGATAGGTGATGACACAAGAAGACACAGTTAGCTTTGTGATATTCCTCCTGGAAGCTGATAATCCCTGCTTCTATCCAGCAGGCTTCTGAAACACAAAGTCATGAGGTGCTGTGGATTTCCTGGGTAATTTGTTCCCTTGGTATATAGGGGCGTCTCCTCAACACTAATTAAATGTGCTGGGCTAATTAATAGGCACAGCCTGGAGAGCAGACACTGAACCATCTTGGAGGATGCCAAAATTCAGCAAGTAAAAATATTTTAAAAGCTTTGATTTAAAACCTCTCCAGTAAGAGCAGGTTCAAGTGTAACCATGACATGATTGTTCTGTGGGAAGCTTATGCCCTAAGGTGATGTCCTAGAAAATTTTCATCAGGATAGGGCCAGGTCAGACCTAAATATTGGTGTTGTGGGTGATGAAAGTGTTCTATGAATTTTATCATCTCATCTTCAGCTTCAGGAATGTTTTTGCTGAAACCTGAAATTTCTTAGAATTACATTTAATGTAGTGCATATTAAGGAAGAAGATAACTTTTGTATGTAGCTTTGAAAAATTCTTGACCCCTCTTAATAAAGAGTAAAAGAAATTTAGAAATGAGCCCAAGATCTTTTGTCTTTTTCAGATGAATTTATCATTTGTTTGTGTATGACTGCATACTTTATATATAAATATCAATTTACTATTGATGTGGCCTTTCTGAGAGTAATTATGGTGCACAAACAGGTACTTCAGGCTTAAAAGATGAACAACAGACACACATTTAAAATGAGAGTGGGGAGAAAAAGAGAAATGTGAACATTAGTCAGAAGAAAGGAGAACACCACAAAGTTCCAGAGCAGAGCTGTATCCAGGTGGATGAATGGAACACACCTGTTCCATTTTTATTGTGTAAGGGGAGAAAAGAAGAAATTGTGCATAACTTTCATCCAAACTGCAGCCTCCATGTAGAATAATGAGTGGAGATTTCAAATACTGCATTTCCTTTAGGTCTGGCGAATTGCCTAGGGCTTCTGCAGAGTTACTTTTATCTCTTACCACACACCTTGCCCTGTCTTTTGCAGTATGTCATCAAAAAGTTAAACCTTAGAAGCGCTTCCAGCCGCGAGAGGAGAGCAGCAGAGCAGGAGGCACAGCTGCTGTCCCAGCTGAGACACCCCAACATCGTCACCTACAGAGAGTCCTGGCAGGGCCACGATGGCCACCTCTACATTGTGATGGGCTTCTGCGAGGGAGGAGACCTCTACCACAAGCTCAAGGAGCAGAAGGGAAAACTCTTGCCTGAGAATCAGGTGGTGGAGTGGTTTGTCCAGATTGCCATGGCACTGCAGGTACAATGAAGTGTAATTTTGTCACCTTCAGATATAAACTTAATTTGGCTTTTTAGGTATTTAAAAATTCCAGCTAAGCTACAGCCGTTGGATTCCTGTTTGGCTGGGTTAGCAGCTAAATACAATGGTTATTAGTACATTAAAAAATGGATCATTGCAGTAAATCAACTATTTTAAGTAAGAAATTGCTGACATATTTTATGTTCATGTGTTGTAGCACAGTAGACAGTGGTTACCTTTGGGGTGTTTGCAGCTCTTGTCTGAAATGCTGCTCTGGTTTGAAAGTTTACATTAAATTTACCAAATGTAGTTTTTGCAGAAAAAACCCCCGTGCTATTTCACAAGCATTTTGTGTTCAGTCTTTTTATTGCTGTTTTTAATGGCAAATTTAGACTTACTAATGCATCACTTCTATTAAGCCTTATCCTACTCTTTTAAATTTGTAATTGAAGGTCATCAAACTCTAAAGGCAATTGTTACAGCAATAAAGACCAGACACAGATGTTAACATTAAAGAATAAGAATTTGAGCAGAAAATTCTACCTTAAAGTTGGCTGTCATGGTCAAACATACACTAATTATGGGTACTGCCTGTTGTTTATTATGACTAATTTTCTTCCCTGTTTACACAAAGCTCACATTGTAATTTCCTCTGATTTTTTTTTTGTACTAAGATTGTCAAGAAATGAAAGCAGCAGAAAGTGAGTTACAGTCTTAACTTTACGTTTTTATTTCCTCTTTTCTGCTGATTTACAAGAGCCACGCAGGGAGATTTGGTTAAAGCGGTGCCAAATTTTGGGCCCATGCCTGTATCAGTCACTTTTAGTGTTATTTCACATTTTATGTTATTTCACATTTTATGTTATTTCACATTCCTAGCAGGTCACTCCTGACCTTGAGAGTGATTTATGTGTCCCGCTTTTGTGTTTTCTTTCTTTGCCTTGTGTAATGAGATTTTACTTTTCAGTTTAAAAAGAACCAATTAGGAGTTAATTAACCTTATTTATATGATTTTTCCCCTTAGTATTTACATGAAAAGCACATTCTGCACAGAGATCTTAAAACTCAGAATATTTTCCTGACACGAACAAATATAATCAAAGTGGGAGACCTGGGAATAGCCAGAGTGTTGGAGAACCAGTATGACATGGCCAGCACCCTCATAGGCACCCCGTACTACATGAGCCCTGAACTCTTTTCTAACAAACCCTACAACTACAAGGTACAGTATAAAAATGTCATTTTTCTTAGAAACATTATTTGTCTGAGATTTTTGCTATCTTATCTGTGGTTTTTGGTTTCTTATTGCTTCCAAGTCCTTTTAATCCTCCCGAAGACCAAACAAAAAATAGAGATTTGTAGGAATGTTTGTTTCTGGAACTGTTTGGGAATTCATAGCACGTGCTAAGTTATCACAGCCAAGGTGTTCAGCAGGCTGCCTGCACCTCTCACAGCTAGGAGAGATGGAGAATGGGAACAGAAATATCTGTCTGTGTTAGAGAGATGCACTTTCTGAATTTATTATATGCCAGACAGGAAGTTTTACACTCAAAAGTTGTGTTAGAAATAACAGCAACATTAAAAAGCAAAAAGAAAAAAAGGAAAAGGAAATTTTAAAGAGAGGAATAAACAGTTTTATTGTGAATTTAAAATATAACAGAATAAAGCAAACGTGCTCCCCTGTTCAGCTCTTGCAGTAAACCACACACTAAATAAATATGAGTGCAATGAGCAATGGCTCAGGGGAAACTTCTTCCAATGAAAAATCAAGATTATTCATTTACAGTTAGGACTGATATCGTATTAGAAAAGGAAACAAGCAACTCTTTCCCTAAAGACAGCTGATTTCTACACCTCCTTTTGGAAAAAACTTGGGGATATTTCTAAGAAATACAATTGAAATTAAAAATAGAAGAGTGAGAAGCCAAAAGTTTGCAATGGAATTTGAGCTTTTAGCTTAGTGCCATTAAAGGCCTCTTTGAAAGCAGGTAAATAGATATAACTTGTACAACTAATAAGGAGTTCCCAAACATTTTCTCTTCCCATGTTTTCAGTCTGATGTTTGGGCCTTGGGCTGCTGTGTTTATGAGATGGCTACACTGAAACACGCCTTCAATGCCAAGGACATGAACTCCTTGGCTTATCGAATCATTGAAGGGAAGGTAAAACTCCTGAAATTTTTTATATATGCTTGGATTTCTGTCAAAAATTGAGATTATCTTTTCTAATCAGAAATACTGCATGGAGTTAAAAATACTTGCATATAACATACTCCATCATATGTAAGACTGTGGTTTCGTGGTGGTGGATGATGCATACCAGACCGAGGGATTTACTCCTTTGTAGATATGGTTAGAGTTTCTCATTATCTCATCATGTAATGAATATACTAATTAATTTTCAAAGTTCTGAGATGACTTTCTTAATTTGCTTCTGGTTTTGCATAAACAATGCATAAAAATTAAATTACTGTGTGATGCCTTTTTCCTGTTATGTATGATTTGCTTATTTGTCTTCTTGCTTTGGCATATAATGAAGTTAATAAAGATTTATTTTTTATAGATTTTTAAGCCTATTTAGAGAACTTTTGTTGTTCATATTAATAAAATTAGGAACAGTTCTTAGACACACACTTGGAATTTCAGTATTTTGTTTAAGTAGTCAGGTAACTTTTAGCATTTGAATAATGAGTCTGGTTTTCATACACATTTTTGATGTAGCTGACCATAATGGTCACAAATAAACATTCTAGCAGTAGCTCCTGTTGATGGATATATTAAATAATATCAGGCATCCCTTTCCTTTCACAGCTGCCACCCATGCCAAAGGATTACAGCCCACAGCTGGTAGGAATAATACAAACTATGCTCAGTAAAAAACCTGAGGAAAGACCAAGTGTGAAAAGCATCCTGCGACAGCCATATATCAAACAACAGATTTCTTTGTTTTTGGAAGCCACAAAGGCGTAAGACATTTTCATTTGAGTGATTCTGTGCAAAATATTCATGTTATTGTCATCTCTTTTTTACAACTTTTCCTGGGCTTTGTAGAAGGAAGTAAGTTATGTGCAGCTACAAAGCATATGAATGTGAGTTTCTCTGAATTCTTTGAGAAATATGAGGGAATTAGAGTGGCAGATTTTTTTTCTGCAAATGCAGAATGAAACTGTGTAGTGCTTAGAAATACAGAGTTGGTAGAAACCCCACACCTTTCCATATGGTTTTTGAGGCCATTTATCTTCTGGGAGTTGAAAAACTGAGTGTCTTTTGATTTACACTGATACAGTTATTTTTCTTTATCAGGTTTAGTCAGTTGTTTTACTGCTTCCAAACAGAACTGACCTTGGTGCTCTGCAGAACAAGTGTATATTGCTGGCAGAGTCTGAATTGTGTTTTTAAGCTCCTTTTCTAGAATTGAAAATGAGGTTGTTGTGCACAGTCTATTGAAAAATCCCAGTATCTGATACTCCTTGTATGAAAGCTCTTTAGTGGAGTGGATTCTTTTTTAATTAGTCTAATCTAAAAAAAAAAATCTTAAAACCTTGTTGATGCTTATTGAATGAGCAACTTTCATTTTTTTTTACAGGAAAGCTGCTAGAAATCCTAAGAAAACAGTGAATTCTAAACCTAAAGACCCTGGCTCTGTCATCTCAGCAAAGACTGAATCTCACAGCAGGAGTGTTACACACCAAAACCACTCCTCTGAGCAAGCCAGAAAATACAAAGTTGTAAGATATGCGAGTTTTACCTTAAAACAAACAAAAAAAAGGCCAACAAAACCCAAATCCCTCATGCTTCTTCTAGATAAAAAACTCAGTTTTATAAGAAGTGCCTTGAGCATGCCTGAGAATATTAGATCTGAATCCCAGCAATGTGTAATATTCATATTAGGGAAGGAATCATTTTTAGATAAGAGGGGAAGTAATTAAACTCCTGTGGATCAGTGAAGCTAATTGCCAGATCTGTAAGATGTTAACTAAGAGTATTTGGGGTCAAATATTTTTTTCAAATATTTCATGACAAGTGCTAATAGTTTTTTCCAATCAAAAGCATATATTTAAAAATTAATTATAGTCACAAGCAAAATTATTTATTGTTAAAATTCTTTCCAGTGGTTAGAACAAACCTTTTGTAATGGTAAATCTTGTGCATGTTTTTTGTTTTCTGTAATAAGTCTGCTGTTCTGGGTTTGAGCTTTCAGTGTTGAAATACTAAATATATGTGGTGGAGCACATCTTAAAAACTCTAGGTGCTTGTTCTTCCCTTAGGAAAGAGCCAAGGGAGTACAGCTTTTCTTTCATGGTCCTGGGGAAAAGTAGGTGTATTCCATGTGTATAAATCAATACCTGAAATAAATAATTTGCAAATCTGTATCTCTTTAAAAAAGTGGATTTTGACTTTTTTGAGGCTTCTAATCTGTTATTGATCATAATTTCCTTTCAGTTTATGTACTCTGGTATGTTCTTGATTTTCCTTAGGTGCTCAGAGAAATTCTTTCATGTGTGTGTAAAACCCAAAAGACAATGACTTTTTTTGTTTTAATCCTAGGATGAAGAAGATTGTATCAGCAAATGTAAAGCCACCAAATTTTGTCCCTCAGAGAAACCAGCTGTTGAGTTGGAAAGAAGACCAAGCAAAAATGATCTGGACAGCTTGGGAGACTCCATAGCTACAGTCAGTGGAGTGAACATTGATGTCTCCCTGTCTGAAAGAATGAAGTGTGGAAGTGAGAAGTGTGGCAGTGAGAATATTCCAAAGAATAATAAAGCAAAGCATTTACACATTCCAGGCCATTCTAAAATAACATCTAACAACCCACCAATTACAGAAGATGGACAACAGCAAAGAGCAAAACAGCCTTTTAAAGCTGAAAGTGCTGGGTCTAAGCCATTTTCTGTCAATTCTGTAGAAGATGATGATGATGACACTTTGAAACTCCTGCAGCCTGTATCAAAAGACCAAAAGCAAACTGACTTGGTAATGCATTTATGCTTATTTAAAGCAGATTTAACCAGTGGCCAGCTCTTACAATTTAGAGAGCTGCTGCACATGTTTTTCTATCAAAGTAGGATGTTGCTGATGCAATTATTGAGATTCTTAGGTAGTTAGGAGCCTTGGATTCTCATTTGCAGAGGCAGTATGGTGAAGTAGTTTTGGGATTGCATCTATCTAGATGATTGGAATTCTGTTTTTACAGGGAAAAAAAAATGGTTTTCCAGCTGAGAACAGAGAGGGTAAGAATAGTTTTGTAACTTTTGTTCTATGTTGTAATATGCCTGAATAATCTTGATTTGAATGGGGGGCTAATTGGTGGTGATTGTCCTCTCACTGCATTTTGGTCTACCCTGAGTTTTTTAATGAGAAATCATTATTTATTGTAGAGCTTGAATTCTACTGAAAAGCTGCTGGCACCCTTTGTTCCTGTTGTAATTCAAGTAAGTGTCCTTCTTTGAAGGTTTAGTAGCTAAAGATGCTGGTACAGCAGGTATTTTATCTCTCAAGTAAGAATTTATTGTGGTTCTACCTGTGCCATGTTAAGGTAGCTGCAGTCCAAATACTAAAGCAGCCTGTTTTGACTTTTTTTTTTAAGTATGTTTGTGTAAATCTGGAAATGACAGATCTGCATTTTTTAAAAAAACTGCTTTTACTTTTTAGGATGATGTCAGTCGTGGAGCTTCAGGAGATGCTCAGGGAAAAATGACCTTCCACGTGCAGCCTCACAGCTCTGTCAGTGAACCCGCTGTCTCGCAGCAGCAGCAGAGAGGGCTTGCTGAAGGCTGCTCAGAGAAGGTGCAGATACTTGAAAAATACTTCTCTTTCCTTTAAGACTCCTGTGTTTTTCCTCTTTAAACATCGACCTATTTTCTGGAAAAGGGTGGGTGTTTTAATGCTGTTCTTGTTTCATGTGTGTCTGTAGAACTTCAGTGGTAACAAATGC
This sequence comes from Prinia subflava, assembly GCF_021018805.1. Classification (NCBI taxonomy): domain Eukaryota; kingdom Metazoa; phylum Chordata; class Aves; order Passeriformes; family Cisticolidae; genus Prinia; species Prinia subflava. The sequence continues at coordinate 17,405,394 of NC_086260.1, forward strand.
AGCTCACTGAAGGTGACTGTTAGAAGCAGCCTGAGTAAATCTTTGAAAATCCCAGCACCTCACTGGGGTGAGGTGGGTGTGCCAGATGGGCTGTGCCCTTACTGGGGTGCAGGGTTTCCTAGGAAATTCCATCAGGACTTCTCACTGTTTGTGACTACAAGTCAGTACCTGTGTGGATAAGACTACTTGTGGTGGGTAGTGGCTTATAGTGCTTTAGAACAGATGTGTAATGGCTGCCCCGAGCTTCTGAGTGCAAACTGTAGGAAGAAAATCTTGGCATGCACACAGGATGGAGCTCCTGTCGGTTCCTCCACACTGAGCAGGGAGGTTTCTCTGGGGAAAGGCACAAGGCTAGAGAAAAGCATGATTGCTGATTGATAACCTCGTTTTCTTTTTGGCTTTTGCTATTTGAGGGTGGGGACAGTTGTTGCAAAGGCCTTGGCTGAATAATAGTCTGGGAGGAGGGGGATGAGATGTAGGGATGGAAAGAAGGGAAATGGATGCAAGCAGAGATGTGTAGAGGAGAGGATCAAGCTCGGAGATGTGAAGAGGTTACAATAGGATTCAAAATCTCTGGCATCCAGCTTTACCATGCAGAAATGTCTTCTAGATTGCAGAGTACTTAAACTTTTAATAATAATAAAAAATAAATTATTGCTCACTTCTCTGTCAAGTTCAGAGCAGTTTCTCCTCGGCCTCTACCTGTTCCTTCTGATGTGACCCCAAAGACAGCCCAGAGGGGTGCAGAGCACCCTGAGCCTGCAGATAGTGCCAAACCCAGCCAAGCAGCCATTCCAAAGGTTAGTGATGAAAACTGTTCCTGCTTGTTTTTGTCTCATTCCTTCTGAGCAGTTTGTTCCATGAGTGTGAGCACAGTGAGTAAAGAAATGTAGAAGCTTCCTGCCTCATGGAAGCCCTGCTCAGGGTGGGATGAGCCTTGCTGAACCTTGGAGGTCAGAAGCCCATTCTCTAGAGTTCAGATTGGTCACACTGAAGACAGTGTTGTAATAAATAATTAAGCATTAAATAATAGCTCCCTCTCCCCTATCAATTGAAAAGGGTTTTTTGCCTAATAGGCGATTACAAAACAAAAGCCATAATGGTGATGCAAATTAACATCAAATTAACTTCCTTTGAAGGAGCGGCCCTTGTCAGCAAGAGAACGAAGGAGGCTGAAACAGTCTCGGGAGATGCTTCCCTCTGGTAATTTTTATGTTTACATATTAACAGTTTATGTATAAGTAGGCTAATAACTTCTTTGTGAAGAAGTGATAACTTCTTGTCTGTTCTTCACTGCCAACTTCAGAATGGTGCACTAAGGGGCTAGTTCTGTGTTAAATAAGTTCTGTTAACATGTCTGTGTTTTTCTGCTTTTTACTTATGTTCAGTTGTGTTCTGTGTTGACAACTTGTCTTTGAAATGTACGTGAAATGTAGAATATTCACTTTCAGACTGAAGCTTCAATGTTTTCTATTAGCAAAATACCTACCTCCCTGCCTGCCTTCTGCTAGGTGATAGATTTTTTTCTTGCATGAGCATGAAACTAATTCAGAATACACACGGCTTAGTTGTAAATATTGTGGAAATGTCATCCTTCCAGTGGTTCCAGAGAGACAGTCATTAAATTGTGCAGTGGTTGAAGCGAAGCCACTTGTGGAAAATTGTGTTAAAGTTCCTCAGTCCTCATCAGATCCCAGTATTTCTCAGGTAAACCTTGTCAGAAGTACTTTCTCCATGTAGGAACAGTAATTTATGCCATATTGCTGAATTGCTTTCAGCTATTAGAATTTTTGTTATTTATTCCCTCTTCCCTTAGAGAGAAGCCCATTGCCTGTCTGATGATGAGCTGAGCTCTTCCACAAGCTCTACAGACAAGTCTGATGGTGACTCCAAGGAGAAGTAAGGATTTTGTTTAATACCATGCAAGAGTTTTCACTGCTATACTGGACCTTGACTTGGAGTGGAAAAAAATGGCTTTCATGCTTTATCTGTGCATAGTGAGTGATTGAAGAAGTATGTGATGCACAGAGGAAAACAGCCTCACTGAATTATTGTCTCTCTATGACTATACCCTTTCCACACTGAACTTCCTGAGCCACGGTTTTGTGAACTGTAGCTTTCCAGGAAACCAATCTTCAGCACCAAAGGACATCTACTGTCAGGATGCATTAAAAGCACAAATTAAAATGTGCCAATGTGCCTTCTTTCCACTGTAAATGAGGCTGGATTGTCTCAGATTTTTGTCAGTGTAAGCAAAAGATACAATTTATTGCATTACCAGAGCCAGCAGTAGCCAGTAGGATTGTGGAGTTTTGCAGTGACTGGCCTGAGTCTTTGTTAAATGAAGTAGTACTGATGTTGCTATTGATAAAACTGCACCACAACAAGGAATTCAACATGGAATACTTACTAGGACCTCAATAAACACATGGAAAGCCCTTGGAATGCAGGGTGGAAGTTGCATTATGATGGTGACTGAATTATTTCTTTTTTCCCTCCTAGGAAAAACAATGTGAATGAAATGAATGACTTGGTGCAGCTGATGACGTTGACACTGAAAATGGACTCCAAGGAGAACTCTGAGTGCTGTGTAACCTCGACCCCAGCCCCAGAGTTTAAACTTCATAGAAAATATCGGGATACTTTGATCTTGCATGGAAAATCACCTGATGAATCAGAGGAATTGAAAATGGAAGAGATTCCTTCAGGTCTGTTGCTCTGGGATTTTGTGGAAATACTTAGGAGTTGTCCCATATTCTTCTGCAGAATATGAAAATTGCCTGTACTGAAAGTGATTATTACTGCACTGATTTTTTGATTGTATTTTATTTTTAATAGATATGTTACTGGTTCCTTACAAGATTAGGAGAATGGTTGAAATCCTGAGGTCTGATGTAGTGCAAGGATTGGGAGTGAAACTTCTTGAGAAGGTGTACAGAATCATGGAAGAAGATGATGAAACAAAAAGAGAGGTGAATGTCTTTCATAATAAAATGGTTTAATTTCTTTATAAACCTAGATAAATGAGCAGGTCTTTACCCTATTGAGATAGGGTAAACCTTGATTCCAGAAAGTCCTGATGTAGTCATGGGCAGGCAAGGACCCAACTACATTGTAATTTTCACTCTGAAGTTTGATTCTAGATGTAGACTATGTTCAACTGCAACTTTGTCAGAAACCATCAGAGCTTTAGAATTGTACCAGTTCCCCCTGAGTTTGAGGAAGGTGCGAGGGATGTAAATAATTTTACTCTGTGCTGTTTCTCCAGTAATAATTCCTTCTGTCTCTCATATTTTTGCCTTCACATTATGCCCCTTATGTCCAAAATAAGAAATAATTTAACATCAATCCTCAATAGAGGTGAATGAGAAATACCTCCAGTTCCTTTGATTCAAAACTAGGTTACACTGACCCAGGCAGTATTTGTAACCTATGAAGATCTTAGATTTTAAACTTTTGGGTGGGATTTGAAAGTCTCTTGCTTTTAGACAACAGTGTTTTATTTTTCTTCTCTCACCTACATTGCCAAACTTTGCATGTTTCTTTCAGCTGAGCGCTTTGGTATTTTTTTGTCAATATTTGGTAGCTTCTGCTTTTTTTCAGTGCCAGTAAACGTTGTGGGTTTTGTTCTGGGTGTTTTCTGAACAGCTGCAGTTGCGGGAGCACATGGGAGACAAGTACGTGAGTTACAGTGCAAAGGCTCGGCACCTGAAATTCCTTGAAGAAAACATGAAGCTCTGACCAGAACCTTTTCCTTGGAGAAAAGAACTGATTCCTAGCTCCTTTGATAGATGGGACCAGCTTACAAAGCATGTTCATCCATTGATTTCCTTTGCTGGAATAAGGAGGTGAACTTGCAGAAAATGTTAGCATTTGTAGTAATATTTTTCATGTTAAAATGTGAACCAGGTTATCACTTTCTCAAAGAGAAACTGTTTAGTTTTTATTCTCTTAAAAAGTTGCTCTTCACAGATGCAAATAGGGGTGGATACAAAGTTTTGTATACTAAGGAGTGTCAAAAAAGATTATGTTCTGGTTTGAATTTGTCATAGCAAAAGGTTTTTGGTATGGTCTTGTACTAAATACAGTAACAAAATCTTCACCAAGGCTCTGATGTGATAAACTATAATCTGTTACATCAGATAGTCGTGCAACTTTAGCATGAAGAGACAATTACTAATTTTTGTGGAACTCAAGGTCCTCAGGTTGTGTAAATTGCCAAGTGCTGAAGGGGGCGGCTGTACTGCTTGTAAGGAGAGACTTGGCTCTTGTTTTGTTGCTGAGGCAGTCACCAAGGTGAGGGAAAGCATTTGTGAACTGGATAAGATAAGTCTGAAAATGTGTGAAAGGAATGCAGCCATGATTACCATGGTCCCAGCTGGAGAAATCTCTTTGCCTTACAAATACTAATTCCTTTTAGGAATGAAAGTGCCCAAGACCAGAATCACTTAGGGAAAAGATAAAACTTTTATTTCTCTTTGTTTGCATCCAGAGTGTCTTGCTACAGCCCCCAGGCATTGTTGTGTACCATCCCTACAGGAAAAGCACGTTTTTTAAACAATAAAGAAGTCAAAAGGGAATTGAATTTGTAAAATAAAATTATAAATGAACAACTTATCTCTTTTCCTCCTTGTACCTGAAAAACTGTAACCTCCAGCAGCTGTGAGGGAGGTTACTGACATGACAGTAGTAAAATAAAATGCCATACCTATGGATCCTGCTTGCCCCTTACACACTACCTGCTCAAGTTACAATGTTTCAAGAGCTATTCTTACTTGCTCTTCCCAGGGAAATTTGTTTTAAACAAAAATTCACACTTTGCAATCTCCTCTCCAAGAACAGTTATTTTCAGAACTGTGGGGTATGTACCATTTCACAGTATTTTGTACAACCTGGCACTACTGCCAGCTTGTTTTACACACAGTTAGAAAGATTTCAGTAGAAGACCAGCTGTTTATTATCTTTTAGGCTATGGCAACAGCTTAACTAGAATTCAATTGATTCACTGTTTTCCTTTTTAGTGAAGTACTCGAGTTGGGACCTCCAGCAGCCTTCTGAAGTTAATCCCCCCATCTCTGTGATCCCAGTGACTCCCCTGAAGTTCCAGACCAAATTTCCAGCCTTTATGCTCCCTGCAGAGCTTGGTTGTACTCGTGGTAGTATACAAAGCACTAAGCAAAACCCCAGATACTAACCCAAGAAGTATTTCAGTGGAAATTAATTTAACAAAATTTAACAAAGTAACAGCCTGGAACCCACAATTTTTAGCTTTTGGCATGTCTCTTTGGCTTCCTGTCTGCTGCTTTTTTCTCTTCCGTGCCCGACTCCTGGACAGGCAGCCACTTGAGAGGGTTGCGGCGGTACATGGGCCACGGAGGGAGGGTCAGCTGGGGGCACAGGAGGGCAGTCAGAACATGAACAGATGCTAAACAGCTTTGTACAGCTTACTAGGAAAATCTGCATCCCTAACTCATTGGCAATTAGTCTTAAGAAAACTCAAATTCATATACAATTACAATTTACATTGAAAATTCATGCTTTAAGTACGTGACTAAAGCACCCCAGGTTGCTGCAAGGAGGAGGACAGCACCCACCCTGAACAAAAAAGGACTCCTGAACTGACACCAGCATTCCAGCACCTCCCACACTGCACTGAGACCCTCCCCTTGCCTGGCATCACAGGGAACTCAGGGATTTTGAAGGAAAGAGTAGATGGATGATGATGCCAGAGAGTTACAGAGGCTTTTCTAAACAATGATGTGTGTGTGTGTTGGGTGGTGACTGCTCAAATGCTGTATCTGAATGCTTGAACGGTGTAAGAACCACGTGTAAAACTGGATTGGGAGTGCCCCAACAGGAATGGAACACCTCTCATGCATGGATAAGGAATTACTCCTGAAATTCCATATTCTGCCTCCTTGTCTCCTCAGGGAACAGGGGACAGCTGCAAATTTTTCATGTCAAGCTGCTACTGCACCGAAGCCTCCCTGTTCTTTCTCTTAACCAATGCTGTCAGCTGGACTTTAACTTTTATTGAAGTGAAAAAGAACTCAAAAGTGGTATTAAATTGCAAAAATTCTGCTAGCATTTCAAAAAAAGCACTTAATGGGTTGCAGAGCACTTTATGCAGATCAAAGGAAGCATAAATATGTATTAATAAATCTATACTGCATAGCAAATATTAGTCTGTCTGACAGCCGCTCAATTTAGCTATTATTCCAGATTAACCAGTGCATGTATTTTTTAGTTTGGGGAAAAAACATTCTTACCAAACATGATAAAGCAAATCCAGCCATAACTATGTAGACAGTCCATCCGAACTGTTCAGTGATGTATCCATAGATGAAACCAATTACCTGGAAAAACAAATATTAAAAAAAATCAAACTTTAAATGAAGAGAAACATTTCTCATTACATGATTAAGCTGCAGGGGGTGGATTCAGGTTGGAAAATCCAGGTTTTTCAAAAGCACAGTTCATACATCTTTCTAACCTTTCCAAAATTGCAGGCCAGCAATGAAAGTAGAAGATGGGAAGAAAAGTTTTAATCCATGATAGCCCCTCTGACTTTATTTAAAGCTTTTAGTGATCCCAAACAATAAGAAAAATACTTCCAAGATCAGAAAACAAAATAGTCCTTTATGTTCTCGCCCACAGGTCTACTATACTTACTGCAGAGACAAGAATGATTCCTTGAAAAATCTGTTCTGCTAATTTTTGGCCCTTGTAGTCCTGTGAAAAGAGACACTTTTTAGTCAGTTATTCAAAACACAGACCTACCCACTTAACTCTTTCAGGTGAGATCCTACAATCTACCTGACCATGGGTTCTCAGTGTTTTTGTTCAACTTTCAAACCAGATTGGAATTATTTTTCTTACAGTGGCTGAAAACTTGACCACATCACCTAGAAACTGAAGCAAGCACTGTCTGATCAAGGTACGTAATGTAAGTTCAAAATATCACTGCAGTCACCTGGACATCACAAAGTAAAAGCTGTATCACCACACAAGAGGGTGTGCCCGAGAGGGCACCGTGTGTGTGGCACCTGTGTTTTGGAGAAGACTGACAGATAAATATTTCCAGGGTGGGTGCCAACAGGATGGTGCCAGACTCTCTTCAGTGGTGCCCAGCAACAGGGTGAGGAGCAATGGCCATGAACTAAAACAAACGAAGTTTCACTTCAACAGAAGGAAGAATTTTATGTTGAAGATGTCAGAGCACCGGGACAAGCTGCCTAGAGAGGTCGTGGAGTCTCTCTCTGGAGACGTTCCAAATCCACCTGGATTCATTCCTGCTCTAGGTGGCCCTGCCTTGACACGGTTGGACCGGATGATCTCCAGTGGTTCCTTCCAAACCCAACTCATCTATGTTCGCGTGACTTTAGGAAACTGTAACTCGCGGCTGTCTGGGAGCACACGTTGCCTTCTGTCCGTCTATAGCAGAGACAGGACAGCACAGAGGGGCTTCTCTTACACAGCTGCGTAATACTTCCTTTTACAGCAGGTGAGTCCCAGCTCCCAGGTAAAAGACTGCAATTACAGGGACTCATCCTGCATCCCCCTAGCCGTGCCTCGTACACGGGTGCCAACATCGCGCAGGGCCGCTGAGCCCGCTCTCCGTGCGGGCCGGGACACTAACCCCGCTCCCGGCCGTGTCGCCGTGCGGGCCGGGGACACTAAACCCGCTCCCGGCCGTGTCGCCGTGAGGGCCGGGGACACTAAACCCCGCTCCCGGCCGTGTCGCCGTGCGGGCCGGGGACACTAACCCCGCTCCCGGCCGTGTCGCCGTGCGGGCCGGGACACTAACCCCGCTCCCGGCCGTGTCGCCGTGCGGGCCGGGACACTAACCCCGCTCCCGGCCGTGTCGCCGTGCGGGCCGGGGACACTAAACCCGCTCCCGGCCGTGTCGCCCGCAGTGCCCGGTGCCGAGGTCCGGGCGGGCCCTACCATCTGCGTGGGGATGGAGCGGAACACGCTCAGCATGTCGGCGGTGCCTCTCCGGCCTCTTCTCGCTCCTCTTGGCAGCAGTCTCCACGATCCCGGGCGGGGCCCCACTGTTCGCGGGCTGCGGCGCGGCCTCTCCGCAGCTCCCGGCACTGGTGGCGGCGGAGCGGAAGGCGGCTGCTGAGCTGGCCGGAAGCATTCCCTGTCCGCCCCGCCCAGGGCTCCGTCGGCCGGGGGTGTCTCCTCCAGCCCCTTCCATCGCGTCCGCGCCGCCGCCGCTCCCGCTGCTGTGGGGCTGCTTTGCTCCGCCATACCCGTCGGGACGGGTCTCCTCGCCAACGGCGGCTTCGCCGCGCAGGACCCCGGCGGAGGCGCCTTCCCCGGCAGGTGCGAGGCGCGGGGCCGCCTGTCGGGAACCCGCACTGGCTCGGGCTCGCCTCGCGGAGCCGCCGGTAGCGCGGCGGGGAGGGCGCGGCGCGGGTTCGGGGCCTCCTGGCGGCGGTCCGGAGCCCGGGCGGGTCCCCGCGGGCCGACGGTCCGTGAGGGGCCGGGGCGCCGCGGGCGGCGCGGGAGAGCCGGGCACGGGCCTGCCAACCCCGGAGCGGGGCTGTGCCCGCAGAGCAGCCGGGGAACGGCGATGTACACCGCAGGGAGCCGGCGGCGCGGCGCGGTGTGTGTTTTGTTGTGGTCTGTGGCCATCCCTGGGCAGGGGATGTTCTGTTACTGCCGCCAGCCCGGCTGCCGCGTGTCGCTGAGACACCGGCCGTGTCCGTGCTCGGCACCGGCCGTGTTGTGCGAGGCACCGGCCGTGTCCGTGCGCGGCACCGGCCGTGTCCGTGCTCGGCACCGGCCGTGTCCGTGCGCGGCACCGGCCGTGTTGTGCGAGGCACCGGCCGTGTCCGTGCTCGGCACCGGCCGTGTCCGTGCTCGGCACCGGCCGTGTCCGTGCGCGGCACCGGCCGTGTTGTGCGAGGCACCGGCCGTGTCCGTGCGAGGCACCGGCCGTGTCCGTGCGAGGCACCGGCCGTGTCCGTGCGAGGCACCGGCCGTGTCCGTGTGAAGCACCGGCCGTGTTGTGCGCGGCACCGGCCGTGTCCGTGCGCGGCACCGGCCGTGTCCGTGTGAGGCACCGGCCGTGTCCGTGCGCGGCACCGGCCGTGTTGTGTGAGGCACCGGCCGTGTTGTGTGAGGCACCGGCCGTGTTGTGTGAGGCACCGGCCGTGTTTGTTTGTGAGGCACCGGCCGTGTTGTGTGAGGCACCGGCCTTGTCCGTGTGAAGCACCGGCCGTGTCCGTGTGAAGCACCGGCACCGGCCGTGTTGTGTGAAGCACCGGCCGTGTTGTGTGAGGCACCGGCCGTGTTGTGTGAGGCACCGGCCGTGTTGTGTGAAGCACCGGCCGTGTCCGTGTGAAGCACCGGCCGTGTTGTGCGAGGCACCGGCCGTGTCCGTGCGCGCCTCAGCCCTGCGCTGGCACTCGCGGATCGCGTCGCTCCTCGGCGGGACGTGGCGTTGCGCTCCCCAGGCCTGCAAAGCTCCGTGTCCCGCCCCGTGGCAGCAGAGCGGTGCTGCTCCAGACAGAGCTCAGGGCAGGGATTTGTTGGGCTCCGCTGATGTGTCTGGCTTGGGGGAGAAATGCAGCAGCGGGAAGGAGGTGGTTCTGATACATGTAATAGTCACTGCAGTCTGAGGTGTTTTAATTTAGGCATATTGTAAGTCTCTCACCATTTCTGGAATTTTGCTTGTTGTTAGAGAGCTTTCTTTGTGTTACTAGAGAGCTCCTTCACACGCCAGGATACACAGCTCTTGTTCTGATTTCACCACAACCCTTAAAGAATGAACAAGTATGTTTTGAATTTTTTACCGAAATTGCATCGGTGTTGTGTTTCTACCCCCTTCTGTAGCACGATGGTGCTGCCTTCTTTCCAACTTTTGTGATCTGTTCTGTGTGATGACACTTCAGCTGAAACTCTGATATGTGTATTTTATGTAGAGAATGTACTGGTTTTTAAAGCATATAATAGTCTTAGTTAAAATCTCGTGAACACCAGAATCTTGCTGTTGGTTAAGTATGGAAAGGAACATATAACATTTACTCTTATTGTTCAGGTGCTTCCAGTTCAGATATTTAAGTAGTTTCAACACTAAAGAAAACATTCATAATTTTCCAGATCTTCTCAGATTACTTTTGATTGACAGAAGGAGTTTGGGGTTTGTTTCTTTTTTTTTTCTGTCAGTGAAGTGGCAAGATCTCCTTTTGTGGCAATGTCTCCTTTTTAGCTCTGAGATCCTCTTTAGATATGTCATTGTAATGGAGGGGTCCCTAACATGAGAAGACATGGACCTGTTAGAGTCCCTCCCTTCCAGTGCCTAAAGGGGCTCCAAGAGAGCTGGAGAGGGACTTTGGACAAGGGCGTGGATAACGGGAAAGGGGAAACGGCTTCAAACTGACAAAGGGCAGGTTTGAATGAGGTATTAAGAAGAAATTCTTCCCTGTGGGGGTGGTGTGGCCCTGGCACAGGTTTCCTAGAGAAGCTGGGGATGATGTCTGTGCCCATGGCAAGGGTTGGAACCAGGTGATCTTGAGGGTTCCTTCCAACCTGTGGTTCTGTGGTTGCAATTAGGTACTTCCTAATACCATACTCACTTTTTGAAATGTGACATACAGTTTTGTGTATGTCATAAAACGGACAGAGGGAAGCATTCACTGCCTTTGACACTGAAATTGTTGTGACACTCCTGGTCATGGTGTGCTGTGCCTTCTGGAAGGATACACTGGCAGTGACTGCTGTATTTTTTTCTTGCAGGTTTGCAGGAACTTTATGCTAATAAAATAAGAATAGAAAAATGACGTTAAGGAAAGGTATGTGTATATGTGCTTGTCTTTTTTTTTCTATCTTTTGAATCTGAGTTCCTCAGCTGTTCTCTGGTTATATTGATGAAGATTTTTTTTTCCTTAATTTTCAGTGAACATTTCCATCCTTATAGTGGCTGTTGTCATATTTTTGCTTATTATTCATCATAACTTCCTAAGCCTCAGTGACTTCTTGAGACGGGAATTGTCAGGTATGTTGGGTTTTTTTTTAATTAAAAAAAAAAAGAAAAGAAAAAAATATATTTGGTGGGAAGACACGTGCTCTGGCCAGACAGAACGCACCATGTGCTTTGGGTGAGTGGAAGGGGGAAGTTAATGAGGTTGTAGGCATGGTAGAGGGGAGCAAAGGTGAGTGCAGATTACTGTAGCTCAGCCTTTTAGTGCCTTGTGCTGTGTGTGAATATGTGTGGTTAAATGTGTGCAGTTTTCTGTAAATGCGGTGTTATTCTGTTCATTAGCACCTCAGATTCTCAAAAGCTCTGAGGCTCTGTTTGATACTGGCTCACTGTAATCCACACCTCAGCTCAGACACCCAAGTGTGTACCAGAAATAATTGAAGTGTTGGGAATTTTTGTGTGGTAATAATAATATGTAATAATGAAAGCAAGTTTGCCATTTTTACTCCACAGATCCAAGTCCTTTAGGACTTCAGCCTATAGATTTCATTCCTGCAGCTCCCCAGAGGCTGACAGATGAGAGGGATGACAAGGAGATTTCTGTGGTCATTACAGCCTCGGATGAGAGGCTTGGGGGTGCAATTACAGCCATGAACAGCATTTACCAGCACACCAGATCCAATGTGGTTTTCTACGTTGTTACTTTGAATGATACTGTGGATCACTTGAGGTAATGATCTTTTCATTGGATTCCCACAACACCCTGAGCTTCTGTATTTCTGAGAGGAGAGCAAGCTGCCTTTCCCTGGAGCTGCATTCCCCTGACTCCCAGTCCCATCTGCTGCTACTGCTTATGGCAGCTTTTTGACATAAAAAGATGTGGGAGTCCCACCGTTCCTCCTGGTCAGGTTTCAGGGATGGAAAGGAAACATCTTTTCCAGTGGGCTTATAGACAACCAGTGAGGCTGGAGTTTGTTGGTGAAAGGGTTGCAAAAGGCACTTCTACATTTCATCAGCAATTCCAATGCTGGCAATCACGTATCTCCCATTTTTGTAGATTATTCTTTAGTCCTGTTATTTTAACCCTCTTCTGTCCACTCCGATGGTTTTGGGAAGGACCTGTGATAACAGGACTGTGTATTTCTGATAAAACAAAAAGTGACCTTGTACCTTTCACATGTCCCAGGTGTGCAGTTGCTGCCCCTGGACTTGTCCCTGTGGCCACACAGGACAGCACCAATGTCAGCATCAATTACATCCCAGATGTGTTTGTTGGGCAGGGAACTGAGTGGCCACACCAAGACCTGTGTCACTGTTAGCTGGATCTCCTGCTTTGCCCTTGCTTTGGTCTCACCTAACAAGATCCCTGCCTTTCTCCTGCTTGCAGGATGTGGCTGAGGAGCCCTCCTCTGAAAAATATAAGACACCGAATTTTGGATTTCGACCCTCGCGTCTTAGAAGGCAAAGTCCAAGTGGATCCCCAAAAGGCAGATGCCTTCAAACCAGTGAGGATGATGCTGATTACTTTTTGCAATTAGTAGTTAATGACAACATATTTTGATGCTGGCTTTTGAACACAGCTAGAGATCAAAAGCAAATCTGTTAGCATAGAAGCAATCTTTCATAATCAAATTGCTAAATTTCAATTAGATTAAATACCTAGATAGTAAGAAATGGATTTGAATATCTATATATATACTTAGGATCATTTTTTGCTGCTAGCCACAATGAAACACGGTGGCTGGCATGTCAAGCATGCCAGCACCTCAGAGATGCTGCAGATCTATGTGGAGAAATAAATTCTTATATAGACCAGTTTTAAAGTTAGCTTATCAATGCATAGATTCATGGTAAACCAGGAATTGATGGAACCAGTTTATTTTAAATTAGTTGTAGGATATTGCTGCCTATTTTACGTCCTCAATAGAAGTTGTCTTGAACATTAATGCCATAGATAAGTGCCAGAAAAATCAGTCAATTTCACATTTATTTGGACAAATTTTTCATTTAATTCTTCCCTTCTCTTTCCTTGCTGTTCTCACAGTTAACCTTTGCAAGATTCTACTTGCCCAACTTCGTACCTCATGCAGAGAAGGTCATCTATGTGGATGATGATGTAATCGTGCAAGGTATGGGACCTTTGTTAGCTGCCACTGGCCTTTTGCTGAGGTCAGTATCTCATCTCTCACAGAACCCAAACATTTCTATACAAACTTTATAAATATGAATGAGTTGGGTTAAACTGAGTAGCTTTATCTTCTGTAATGATGGACTGAACCAAGCCTAACTCAGCATTTAGTCGGGATTGCTTTTGATTTTCCTGTGCTTGCTTTCATTTTCCAGGTGATATTGTTGAACTTTATAACACACCATTGAAACCTGGACATGCTGCTGCGTTTTCAGATGACTGTGACTCAACCAGTAGTAAAGTTGCTGTCCGTGGAGCTGGCAATCAGGTTGGTTTTAGTCTTGTTCAGTGATAACAACACTGTAGATCTCAGGGATTTGGGAATGTTCCAAATGCTGTAAACCTAAATATGTCACTATCCCTGCCCAAGCCAGTTTTAGAAATGGGACCTGCAATTTCTGTTCAGGCACAGTAAATAACTTGGATTTTTTTCTGTATTTTACAATGAGAGCAATTCTCGTTGTGGACCAGCAGGAGATCTGAGAATTGAAGGGATTGAAGGGACAATTTTTCATTTCTGAATGTACTAAAAGTACTTTATCTGAGACTAGCACCATATTAATAATATGGTATTATTAAGACCATGCAGCATTCCTTAAAATATGTAGTCTATATAATCATATTTTTAAAATGTTATACCTCTTAAGCTTTCTTTCTCTCATTTTAAAGGAAGGGATATTTATTCTAACAACTTCAACTTATGCCTGTCTGTTGTGAGTTGTGCAGAATTTTTCTTTAGGAATTTCCCCATACATTTTAAGCTAATTTCTACTCTCTCTTTCCCCCAGTATAATTACATTGGGTTTTTAGATTACCAAAAAGAAACCATCCGAAAGCTTGCCATGAAAGCCAACACCTGCTCTTTCAATCCCGGGGTTTTTGTTGCCAATCTGACTGAATGGAAATTACAGAACATCACAAAGCAGCTGGAGAAGTGGATGGCACTGAACGTGGTGTAAGTGCCCCAGGCTGGGGCTGCCAGCAGCTCCGGGTTTGGGTTCTGCTGGTGGCATTTCCCTCTTGAACTGAGGGCTGTGTGTGTATCTCTGCTGCAAGTGAAAAATCAACTGATCAGCATCCTTTCAACTTCCAGAGAGGACCTCTACAGTAAGACTCTGGCTGGCAGCATCACAACACCTCCACTGCTGATTGTGTTTTACAAGCAACATTCCAGTATTGATCCCATGTGGAACGTCCGACATCTCGGTACGTATGAGGTATTTGTGATGCTGCTCCCCCAGGGTGTTTTTCCCCCCCCCTTGTTAATGATGTAGCAAAGTGAGCTTTTATTCTCCTATCTTGTCCTTTGTTCTTTAGGAAGAACAGCTTTGCAATTCCATCTTGGGGCTTGTGGGCCTGAGTCTTTCTCAAACTGCTGGGGGTTAGTTCTTGAACTGACTTACTCACAAAATCCTTCTCATTTTCTACAAATATATTGTATCTGATCCAAGGTGTTTCCTCCAAAACTGTTGAGAAGGGCAGACATTCATGTCTGTTCTACTGGTGAAACCTCAGTGCTGGGAGAGCTTTTTCAGGTTATGTTTCTGATGAACAATACATAGGCTGCTGAATTCATCTGGGTGTTAAGCAGGTTTTAAAGAACTTGAAGTTAAGGCAGTGTATGAAAATACACACAGAGAGATCAAAGTGACATTTAGTTGCACCTGATTGTTTTTCACTTTGCCCTTATTTCTGCCTCCTTTCTCCATAAATGATAAGATTTCCTTTGTTAAATCCTTTGTTTTTAAGTTAACATTTTGCACGTTGGTGTTTCTGCTGCCTTTATTTTAAACGCTAATGCTTCTTTTTCAATTGAAGGGTCTAGTGTTGGGAAAAGATACTCTCCTCAGTTTGTGGAGGCTGCCAAGCTGCTCCATTGGAATGGACATTTCAAACCCTGGGGAAGAACAGCTTCCTTTGCAGAAGTCTGGGACAAGTGGTACGTCCCTGACCCTGCGGGCAAGTTCAACCTGATCCGCAGACACCTGGAGGGCTATGAAGCCAAGTAGAGTCCACCTGAGTAAATAAAGACGTTTTCTCAGGAAACCTTTGGAGCCAAGCAGAACTTTTTAGCCAACTTGTATTACAGAGCCAACCTTGCCTTCTGGAGCACAAGGTGATGCCCTTACTCACGTGCAGTTCTGAAATGCACAGGTCCAAAGGAGGCTCATGTCACCTGTGTGACACAAGATTCTACTCGAGGAGCACTACAGAAAACAAGGGGAGATCTCCACAAACTAGCACTTTTGTTTATGCCATTTCAATTGTGTTCTCTCCTGCTCTTTACTACAAGTGTTCTAGCAGAGGATCCTTTTGGCAATTACAAAGTTTCTACGAACAAGATACAAATTCAGCGGGTGCTTGCACCAGTAAATCTTGCACAGCAATGTACTGTAATTAAGAGCTGCCTAGGTTTTGTTTTGTTGTTTGTTTTGTTATCCTGTGAAATAATTCCCTCAACAACCCTTTCTTGCATGAAATCTCCTCCCAGCCATTTTTGTTTAAGTCTTTCTTAGAGAATTCTGCAAAATTGAATCCTTTTTGAAAGATGAATCCTTCAAGTATGATTTCACTATGCAAAATGGTTTTAACTGAACACTAAACCATTTTTTTGTAAAGTGGTGGATGAAACTTAATTCAAAAATAAAGCTAATTGTAACATGCTGACTCTAGCCTCAGGTAAATGGCAATCTAATTCCAGTACTGGTAGAGGAAACGTTTCTTTTGTACACAGCAGCAAGTGATTAAAGCCAAAGTGAATCGATCTGGTCTTTGTGAAAGCAATCTAATTCTAAAGTAGTACAAACTACTTACTTTGACGACCAGGCCGTATTAACTACAGATCAATTTTGTTATTGTTGAGTTCCTCATAGTTCTCTCCAGTGAGATACATTCTGCTGCATTTTTTCCTGCTGTGCCTTTCCCCACCTGGGAACTCATCAAGTGAGATGTCTGTGCCCTCAGCAGCCAGCAGCCCATCACCTGTGCTACAGGTAAGTTGATTTTTTATAGCTGTATTGTTGAGTAGTAGTTATTATCAGCTGATACATCCCAGCAGCCACTGTGCCCAACTAGTCCATTTAACAGAGGCTTGCACTCAGGCTTGTGAAGAATTCTTGGTGGAGGATGTTCAAAAGGCTTTGTTTCATGCAATGACAGCTGAGGCTGCCTGGTCTGAAACACAGGGCAGCAGAGGTAAAGGAATCCTTCATGACTGTGAATATGGTTTTAGTTCTGCTTTTAAATCATTTCAAACTGCTGCTCTCATTTGAGTCACTGCCTGTAGTTCTGTTTCTGTCATGGATATCTTGATCTGGTTTGTCACCTGTTGTTTCTTTTCTTGGATTTTGATGAACCATTAGAACAAAAATCATTCTTGACCTTGAAGCAGTTAGGAGTAATGAAGTAAATTCACTTACCAACTTTGAAAGGTTTTACTTGGACTAGCTGACACCAATGTAATTCAGCTGAGCAGGCTGTGTTTTAGCAGGTTTAAAGGAACTGCCTCTTTATGTCTGCACTTGGCACCTTCTTAAGCTGCCTATGAGAATCTATGCCTCAACTTACAATGAGGGAAAACACACTTATTTATCAAGGAACACAGAAATCATACTTTTCAGTTAATAGAAAGAAAACAGATGCACTGGAGAGACTTAGTGTTAGGCATTAATTGTAAATTAATTCTTAATTGTATTCTTAACACTTAATTCTGTGAGCAGCTACAGGGCCTCTTGGCAATTCTCTTGCTATCCCACTTCTGCTACAGGCTGAGCACAGCAGAGGGCCTTGTTTTGCAATCCTTATTGCAGAGGGCCGTGTTTTGCTTGATATTTACCAGTTATTGCCAGGTGTAACAGGTGCCATCAGAAAACAACACTCTTGTTCAAGAGCACTGTAAGATCAATCAACTTGTTCCCCAGTGGAGATGGATTACTAATAAAATCTCATTTACCATTCTCAGTGAATGTTCAGAACATAAAACAATGTTTGGGTAAAGTACCTTATATCTAGCTTAAATGAGCATCTTCTAGCCAACCTTGACCTGTGAAAATTCTACAAGTTTGGCAAAATTGTACCAAAAAGTCACTGTTTAAAATTAATGCTCTAGGGGCAAAATCTTTGTAATCCTCTAGGAAAACTTAGATTTTGTGCAGGAATGAAAATTTACTGTGAAATGTAGTTGTTTGAACATGACTAGAATGAAACATTTATAATTCATTTTTCAAAGACGATGGGTTTCTCCTCTTGAAAGGTATTTTTATAAGGCAAAATGAACAGACTATGCAAGTCCATTATGAATTTTTTAAATAGGCTTTAATATAGGAAACAAACTATGACAAAGCTGAATAACAGTTTCCTAGGCCTGTATGAAATCTGGAACTTTTAAGGGAGATTCACTATTATGTACATTATTTGACACAGCAATGATTGAGTCTTTGCAGCAGCTCTGGTTCTGCAGCACTCCTCCAGCTTCTGCTGCAACCCCAGTGTTCCTGACTGTTCTGAGAGGCAGTAGTAGCTCTCCAGACAGTGCCTTCCCACCTGATTTGTTACACATAGTCTGTATTGAAATCATAGGCATCATCTTCATCTGCTGGTTTGTCTAAGCTGATGGACAGTGATCGGGAACGTTCATTTCCTGAGAAGGGAAAATCCTGTGTTAGTGAAGCCAGTGCAAACCCTGGAGGCACCAGAGCCCCTCCTTAAGCCAGGGTTCTGAATACACACCTGCCCTCTGCTCTTTGGAATTTGTAGGAGTCCTCTGTCGTTTTCCAGGCTTTGCTTTTCTGGTCACCTGATCTTGGCTTTCCTACAAGTCAGTGGTCAGACATTATTTAAACATCACTTATGAAATCTCCCATGCAAATGAAACCCAGCAGAACCTGGGGAGAGTGTGGATGTTCCCTTTTATAGCTGAGCCTCACTGCTGAGGCCAGGTGACTTGGAACAATGTTGTTTCCTTAATTCAGGAAAAAAGCCCAACCCTAGTGAAACCCTCATTTACCTCTTTGACATCATCATCATCATCTTCTTCTTCCATATTATCATCATCATCACTTTCTGTGAATTCCTGTTCCTCCTCTTCTTCCTCTTCCTCCTCCTTGCTTGTTTCCATGTTTCCCCGCTCTGATGCTTCCTCTATCACTTTATTTTCCTCTATGGTGCCGTTTGTCATTCCAGCTGACTGGAAAGCAATGCTGCTTGCTGGACTGGGGTGCTTTAAGGCTGCAGAGAACACAGAGAGTGTCTGTTCAGTCCCTGTTACTCAGCACAGACATAATGCCCAGCCCCCAAGAGGGGACTCTACAGTTCTGCCCCCTCCTTGTCATAGACAGGACTCCCACACAGGGTTCTGCCACCAAGGCAAGGACAATTCTCTGACAAAAGCTTTCCCTGAGGCATCTACAGAAAACTGCTGAGAGCTGGAAACCCTGGATTTGTTGAGTTTACCTGCGTGGGTTTGGATTAGACAGCAGGAAAAAATCCTTTGCTGTGAGGATGATGAGGCCCTGGCACAGGTTTCCCAGAGAAGCTGTGGCTGCCCCATCCCTGGAGTGCTTGAGGCCAGGCTGGAGGGGGCTCTGAATAATCTGGGGTGAGTGAAAGGTGGCCCTGCCCACTGAATGTTTGGAACAAGAAGGTCTTTAAGGCCCCTTCCCACCCAGGCCAGTCTGTGACTCTGTGGTTAATGGTAGTTTATTACAGGAACAGTCCTACCTTGAACAGTGTTGCTGTTTTGTTGTTCTAGGTTATCTAAATTAAAGCCTTCCTGCATTTCAGCTATTTTTTGTTCTGTAAGATAGGGTGGTGGTTTCTGAACTTCTGGTGGTTGTGAGTAGTACTTTATTTTGGCTCTGAGAAAATAAAAATCAGCGTTAAAAACAACTAAAGATAACAGTTAAACCACTGTATTTAAAAATAAAACCCAGAGCACAAAGCTCTCAAACTAACAGCAGTTAACTTTAACTAACTTAACGGCAGTTCAATTGATATTAAAATCTGACTCTGAAGTTGTCAACAGTATTAAGGGGATAGCCCACTCCTGAGAGGAAAACACAATGGCATTTGTCACCACAGATCACCTGCCTGTAAAACCTTCAGCTAGAAAAGCAGCTGAGCCACTTGAGCAAGGAAGATAGTCACAGTCAATTACTGAATCTGAGTTACATTTATTCCTACCCTCAGAATATAGGAACCACCCTAAATTTCCACAGAAAATCTGCCACATCCTTTCCTGTCCAGAAGAGGACAACATGGACTTGGTATTTGAGAGGAAAGCAGACTTCCATTACAGAAACTGTCTATGGAGTAATGTGCAACAGGCTTTGACTCTTCTCATGTATCCTTCACAACTTTACAAAATTATCTGTGGATGGCATTCTCTAAATTTGTTGGACAATCCAGCTCTTTACCCAAGTAAAATGTGAGAAAGGAAGGGAAAAAAGCACCCTCTCCTTTTTAAGTACTTTGCTGGACTTGGAGCTTCTGCTGTGCTGGATTAGGAGTGAGAAAAAGGTGAGCAGCATAGAGCAAAGTTCACAGCATACATACCCTGTCCAGTCACAAAGCACTAATTTAGCCATATTTTCAATGTCAGGAACACCTCCCTTTTTTAGCATGCCCCTCTTCTGAGCCAGTAAAGATAAAAACTCTTCAGGGTCCCTGAAATCAGGGATATTATAGTGCATCATTACCTAGGGTAAAAGGAAATGGCACATTTAGAAACAGATGCCCACCTTTCTCATAGTTTTAGGAATAAAAGAGCAAATGAAGTTAGATAACAGTGAGGACAGAGTAAGTGAAAAGCTGTTTTTCCTCTCACACGTGGGAGTGAACATTACAAAGCAAAATGCCTACTTCATCAACAAACTCATCTGCCATTCACCCAGACTCGTGGGTGTACAGAGACAGCACACTGGTCTGTGACAACACTTCTCACAGCACTGAAAGTAATTAGGCTTAGGTTAATTTGCTTGAAACTGGAGTGAAATCAGAGTTGGATCTGAGGTCTTCACTGTAACCATAGGACACAGAAAATATCATCATTTTTCACTCTCTGGTTGTGTGGTGATGAGGTCTTAAGAGCAATGTTGTTTACTCTGGCTGTCAGGATCATGGCATGCTGCTCTGCCTTCTGTTTGTAAGGATGAAGGCTCACACTTGCCCTTTTCACTGTGCAGGGTTGAGGAAAGCAGTTCAGAAACTATCAGAATTCGCTAAAGCAAAATTGTTACAGTGCATTTCCCACACCCAAGCAAATGTTTCTATATAAGGAAAAGAGTTTCGATTTACCTCTGAACATATAAGGAAGCCAAGCCAGACAGTCCTGTGCCCTTCTTACCATGGCTGGCTCAGAGCCAGGACAGGGGCACCTCTTGGGCTTTGGAAGTTTCTCAATACCTGGAGATATTTCTATTGGCAGTTTACCAGAAGAACCCTCCTTGATCCTTGTGTACTTCAGAAGGAGCACAAAGGTGCTCAGGGCTTTTTGGGGTGTCTTAGCCAGGTGTAAGGGGCTTTCCTACATCTGTGCATGGCTTTTGTTTTGGTTTTGTATCATTTGTTATTTTCTCTTTAATGCAAACCTTTTGCTTTATAAAACACACCCAAGGAGCCATCCAGCAATTATTCTAAGCCATTCTGAGCAGGGCTGGACACCCTCAGAATTTGATACATCTTTGCAGAGCTCATTACACGCTGGCCTCCTGTAAGATTGTATCACAAAATGAACTTTCATTATTAGGTCTGAGAAACCTAGAGAGAAGTCTGATGCGGTGAGAGATGCAGAGCAAAGCTGGAGCTCACCTGCTGCTTACTGCAGTGGTTTATGAGGGCAGTTACTCCTTCCAGCACACCTGCTGAGTCTGATCCCTCAGGGTCGATGATGCTTCTCAAGGCCAGAGCCAGGGCACTGTTGGAAGGATCTGCAATTACACTTGGACTGTCCAGCATCTTTGTCTGCTTGTCAAGGTGCACAGTTTGCATGGACCTGTTCAGAGAGAAATGCACTGTGAGCAGACAATCAGTGAAGGACTGGCACTGGTGAGGGATGCGAGACACAAAGCTCAGTGTTGGATTGAATGTACTTCATACAGTCAGTTTCAGTGTTTTGTCATCATGTGCTTTGTGTAGGACAGAACTTTAAACAAACAAAACAAGTTTATACACTCTATCCCCCTGGAGAGAGCTTGCATCACACATATCAATACCTTTCATCTTGCAAATTTTAATGTGGATTTTAAACTGCACACTGGTGGGCTTTGCCTCTAATGGATTGAAACATAAACTCAAGGTAACTGAAGCACAACAAACAAGGAAAGGAACAGCTTTCATCAGACTGAGCTTACTTGGTAACACCTCTTGCCAGGCCAACATTGCAAGCACGCTTTCCTTTGAGACTGTTGATTATGCTGCTCTTTCCCACATTTGGGAAGCCTAAGGAAAAAAAATCAATAAATCCTTGTAAGTTAAATAAGAAAACAGCTTTTTAACACTGATCAAAACAGCTTCTTCCAGGTATCTTCGCTAAGGTAAGCATCAGTGTGAGATCAGAGTTGGATCTGAAGTCTTCACTACAGAAGTAAGACAAAGAATGTATCCTCATTTCTCACACTTGTAGGATTTGTGGTGCTACATTCTGTGGGATTTTTGTCAGGCATGAGGAAGGCAGTGCCAGTGGAGCACACATCCTGCCTTCCTTGTGCTCCCACAGATCCCCATGGAAGTGCACCATGGATCACTGTCAGCTGAAGTACAACAACACTGAGAGCTTTAGATCAAAGAACAGTGACTAGAAAGGTCACTAGCAAAGGTGTTAGCAGTTTTACCCAGTCTGTAATACAGCATCCAAAAGCTTTATGGGAGAAGGAAACTCCTCCTTTTTCTCCAAACACTTACCTACCACCCCAACCTGAATGGCTTTGTCTTGTGTCTTGCCATACTCTTGAAGCAGCTTCAAAAGGCATTTGCTTCCAAAATACTGAGAGGTTTCTGAGAAATCAACACGTGCACGTCTTTTTGTGACCTGTTCCTGCTACAGGATTCAAAGGCAAAAAAACCCTGTGGTCAGGAGCTATTAAGGAAGATAAAATATGGATACTTAGATTTATTCATCTACTGTAACTTCAGCGGTAAGAATTCCCCCACTGTACTGCAAAGCTCAGTCAAAGTGTAAAGGCACATCCATCAATCACAGAAGTGCAGTCAAACCGGGGAAAAGGGATTTTGAAGATGTTTCAACATGTATGACTGCAAACACATGAGTTTCTCATGGGACAGCCTGCAGTGCTCTTACCATAGTCTTGTCCTTCATCATTGTTGCTGACTTAAAAGCAACTGTTGGAAACTCCTTCTTCAAATAATTCAACCATTTCTCTATGTTGTCCTTTGGCACTAAATCTGGAAAGAAGAGCAGTTCTTTCACTCCTTAAATTAATCTTATCATGACAAATAATGTTTGGCTGTGAACTCTGGTATAACTGGGTACACTCCCCAAAGGCACAGAGTCTCTTTTTCTGCCCTAGCAGAACACATCACAGTTACATTTCTGGTCTCTGTACTAGGTTTTTAATGCTGGAGTCTTGCTAGAAGAATTTGTATGGTACAAAATTATGTTCTGTGAGGGATTATCCCACAATCCTTGCAAAGGCTACTTTACCACAAAGTTCCCTTTGCTCTTGTTGTTGTCCTTGCTATTTTCTTTATTTAGTTGCTGGTAACTTGGTAATTTCTAGCCTTTTTAGCGAGCTCAGAGTTGGATCTTATGTCTTCAATGGAATCTCAGATTCCTTTAAAATCCTCATAGCTCACCTACCACAGCACCACAGTGCCAGTAACACTTTGAGAAAACCTGTGTCTCTTACCAATTTTGTTCAGAACCAACAGCAGCTTTTTGTTTCCTCCAGAGCTGGTGACAGCTTGTTCCAGCTGAGGACAGCGGCAGCCCATTGGATCTCTGGCATCCAAAACCTCCAGAACCACATCTGAGGCGTCAAGCACCTGGCTCAGAAAAAAGACAAGAATCAAATAAGACATCACAGACCAGATCACAACTCTGGTACAGCTGTGGCTTACAAAAAGAGTTGTTAACACTTTCTGTTGTAAAATCCCTTACTTCAGTGTTCTGGCTCATCACAGACAAAATTTGTGTTTTAAACAGTAATACAAAAAAAAAAAAAAAAAAGGAAAATAACAAGTGGTCTTATTGCTGACTCTCACAGAACGATCTAAAAATAGTTAAAGCATTTCACCTTCGTGAGCTCCCTGCAGAATGATTTCTTAGAATTTTTATTCAGCTTTTTTGTCTTTCCTTTAGATCTGCCAGAGGATTCCTAAAACAAATAAAAAACAAAAAAAAAAAAGGAAATTATTAAAAGAGAATTAGTGTCAAATACTTGGGTGCATATTCAGCATGAAAATGTAACACCTAACATGCTGCTTAAGAAGGTGCAGTTTCAGGATGACTTCTACAGGTTCAAGCAATCAAAATCATTCAGGACCCCTACCTTTCCCTCTGCTTTCTCCTTGATTGTGGCTGCATTCTTTTTAGCTTCCAGCTTCCTCTTCTTTTCATGTTCTTTCTGTCTGTTGAGCTTCTGCTTTTGTTTCAGTTCTTCAAGCTGATTGCAAACAAAAACCCAGATAAAAATCTTTGAAGGTGGTAAGGAAGAACGTTCTTTCTCCCCATTCCTGACCCAAGCTCCTGAGCCAGCTCAGTTAGAGGTCCTGACTCTGGGAACTCTTTTTTTTTTTCATCCTACCCACCCAGAGGCAGCAATCCATGAACTTGATCCCAAACCAGCAGCTCTGCAGCCTCCGCTGCAGGTGATAAAGGTGCTGCTCCCAAGTCACACCAGTCCACACTGTAGAGAGCAGATCCCCATTTTCTGTGTGATCACACAATACCACGATTGAACTCCCAGCACTGTGATGGGACATTTCTGTACCCCAGCACCACAGGGAACCCTGACTGCATTAGAAGTAACACTTCCAGCATGTTCATATGCAGAGCGAGGACACGAAGGTGAAAAATTAAAGAGAAAATCATTGCACGCTGTACAAATCTGGATTTTTTTTTTACTTTTCCAAAGCAAGAGTCTATTGGGATTCTCTACAATCTGCCAGAACTGCACCTCAGAGTGCACACAAAGCTTCCTTAAAGAAAGGGATGGTCTCAGCTCTTGTCCTCTTTAGCACAAACTGTACCTCACCCTCTGCTTTCTCTGCTCCGCTTCCCGCAGAAGCTCTTCCTTAAACGGCGCCGCGCTGGGGATTCCGGGGTCCTTCTTGGGCTTTTTGTGTCCCCGTTTCTTGGCCTCCTTCCTGACTTTTCGGTGGTGCTCTCTGATCTGAAGACACGCACAAGAAAACTCTCTCAGCCTAAGGCCAAACCCTTCACCGTACCGGCCCCAAAGCGCCCAACGGGGCCCGCGCTGGGCCGGGCCTCACCTTCTTCTGGATCTTGTAGCGCTTGTGGCAGCTCAGCCTCTTGCTCGCCTTCCTCAGCTCTGCAACGCAGCGCGCCCGTCAGCACCGACACCCGCACCCCGCACTGAGCTCCCGCCGCCGCCGCCGCTCCCCCGAGCCCCCGCCGCCCGCGCCTTCCATCGCTGCCGCTCGCTTGGCCACGGGCGGCCGCCAGCCCACGGGGCCGGGCCGGCACCCTCCTCCCCCTGCCCGGTGCCCGGCCCTTCTCTCCCTGCCTGCCCGGTGCCCGGCCCTCTCCGCCCTGCCCGGTGCTCGGCCCGGTGCCCTGCCTGCCCGGTGCCCTCCCCGGCCCGGCGCTCACTCGGCCGCTTCATGGCGCCGCCACGTGCTCCCGCCGGCGGGCGCTGCCGTAAAGCGCGCCGGCGCTGCCCCGCCGGGGTGTCGCGCGGGCTCGGCGCGTTGGGCGGCTGGGCGCGCTTTGCGGCAGCGGCGGCGGCGGCACCGGCGGTGTCGGGACGGGCGGTACCGGCGGGACGGGCCGGGCCGGGCCGGGCGGACCCCGCGCACCCACCCCGGGTCGGCCGCGGCTGCGGGAGGCGGAGCGGAGCCGGCGGGGTGAGCGGCGCGGGTGGGGCGCGGGCCGAAGCTTGGAGGCCGCTGCCTCCCTTTGTGTGGCGGCGCCGCCCGAGCGCGCAGCGGCCCCGCCGCGCCGGGCCCGGGGCGCCGAGCGCCGCCCGCCCCTGTCACCTGCCGCGGGCCTAGGCCGTGTCGCCGTCCCGGTCTCCGGCCGCTGGCCCGGGTGCGCCTGAGCCCTTCGCGCCCCGTTCCCGCCGGGTTCCCGGTCCCGGCGCCGGGCCGGGCCCGCGGGGTGACAGGGGCCGCTCCCGGGGCGGGCCCGGGGACGGCCGCGGGTCCTGCCCGCTGTGGCGGCAGCGCGGGGCGGGCCCGGGACACCGTCCTGCCCGCCCGGTGCCGGGACGGGGATTTCCTTTGTCTCCTGCCGGCAATAACACCTCACCTCCCGGGCAGGGGCTCCGGCGCTTCGGGGAGATTACACGTTTCCAATCTTTGTTTCTTGTCTCGGTGTTGATGAAACGATGGATGTGTTATCCCTCTCGCTTTTTCGCCAGCTTTGCCCTTTTGCAGTGCCTAGTTGCTGCCAGCCCTCTCTTCCCGTCCCGTAGCAGGTTTCAATGGGATCGGTAACCGGGGAAATTCTGACTGCGCTTCCCTCCCTTGTTCCCTTTGCTAAATTTACCATGTTTCGCGGTTTTGGTGAAACGTGGGAGATCCTGATAGCAATAAGTACTACCCGTGGTATCTATTGGCTTTTAGCTCTCCTCTGCCTAGAGGCAGAAAATGAACCGTGTGCTGGAATGCATTGTTTTATTTTAACTGTATTGTGTCCGATGTGTGTAAAACGTTCGTGTAGGGAGCCTGGAGGAGATGCCACTCGTGGTCCTCCTGTACATCCTTTGGGAGAGACGACTTTTCCCCCGTTGTGTATATCTGTATACCTGTGAATTAGTAATGGCCAGAGCATTTCTTGCTGTAGTTTTGTGACATTTTTATGTCTGGTGGGGCCAATTACCAAGGAGATGCTCGAGCTCCTGTTGCATTGGAGGTGGGTCCCTGGTAGCGGTGGAGATTCTTGGTGTGACTCCTGAGAGAATTGTGAGCCAGCGGTGCAATTGCAGAAGAAACTGTGGGAGAGAGGTTCTTCAGTAAAACCCTGTGTTTCAGTGCTCAGCTGAGCTCTCTGTGCTTAGTGTGGAGTGTGGCAATCCAGGGAGAAGTTTGTTTTGCTGCCTCACCTTCAGTGAGAGTGTTACATCAGCAGCTCTATTCACTGCTGATGTTGTTGTTTGTGATGTTGTCCAGACTGATACATGTTTTGCATGGTTATTAAAGGAGAAAAACCTTGTTTTTTGGAGGCTGTGTGTGAGTGGTGAGGACATCTTGATCACAGCAGTGTCAGAGTGTGGCTGAGAGCCTCAGTGTTGTGCCTCAGTGGACATGAAGCAGCTGATGTGCAATTTGCAGGCTGGTGCTGGCTGGGAGGTTCCCAAATCTTTATTTCAGGATGGGACTGGACTGAGTGTACTTTTGGGTTCCTGATTGAAGCGGAATTATTGATTCTGGTAGAGCCTCCTGCCTTTCTTCCACAACCTGGGAATGTGTTTCCCAGCACGTGTGTGGTGGAGCCTCTCCAGACTGTAGCCCTCAGATGAAAGTTGGAGGCAGTGCCAAAGCGTGAGGCAGCTGTCAGTTCCCAAAATGAATCGCCTGCTGATAAACCACAGAGCTTCTCTGCGTGTCTGTGTTATGAAAACGTCCAGAGGGCTCAACAGGGAAAGACTCTCTGGGGTTTGATTGAAGGCAGGAGTTGGAAGAACTACATAGAAGCAAACATTTTGCCATAAAATGGTTCTGTTTATTTCACATGGAATTTCTGGGAAAAAATCAGACCTGGAGACTGCTTAGGAATTGAAACAGTGTATTTTTAGTGTATGGTGGCATATTTATTTCTTACTTCTGAGTATAAAAGTCCACTCTGAAGAGTGATGGAGGTGCATCATCTTAGAGTTTATTAAGTGTTTGTTGACCCTAAGATTATGTTGTTGTAAGCACTGTACTGCTTTGCATTCTCTAACTTTTACAGCGTTCTGGTTTGTACTCTCAGGTCAGGTATCACTTCTGTTTACTTTCTGCTCTGCTTGATGAATCATTCTCTAGCAAGTGGCTGTGAAATCTGTAATGCATATTCAGGAACGTTAGAGAAATGTATTTTTACTGTGACAATGACAGAAGTGTCTAGCATTCTGTGTACAAAATTATTTCGTAGAGTTTCTGCTGGGCTAAAAAAAGTTGCCTTCTGTTTCTTGCTTTTTTTCTCCATCACTGTAATTATCCACTTTATTCTTTGATGTTCCTCTTTATCTACCTACTCTGAATTTTCTTCCCTCTGTCTTTCCTTTTCTTGTCTTCCAGTTGTGGCTGTACTAACACCATTACTGGTTTGGCACTCTCAGAGTGTTCCCTTCTCGCAGTCTCTGTGCTTGCTCAGCAGACACTATGAGGAGATTGGCTTTTCGAGGTGCTGGTTCTACTCTGGTAAATCTGGTAAATTATCGATTGTATCTCCATCCCTCTGCCATGGCCTTTTGCTTTTCTTTTTCCTAACTGGGATTATTCCTGCCTTACTCATCTCATGTGTGTGCCTGAAGTTATCTCTGTCTCTAGCAAAAATGCTTTAGCACAGTTACGTTGTGCTGCCATACCTTGTCAATCATCTGAGTGCCTCTTAAAAGAAATTCCTGGGTTTGGAAAATGGGGATAGGCTGGGATAGATGCCTCTGTTCTGTCCTCAGCCTTTGAGATAGCCACCATAAAGATATTTTCTGGTGCTGTCACTGGAAGCTGGGAAATAGCCAACAGCTTGTTCCATAAGTTACCATAGTTGTTGGATGGTGGTTGTTCATTTGTCACTGCTTGTGTTGGTAAATGCAAAACTGTGGCCAAAAGAGGAGGGGGCTTTGTCTGCTTCTCCATGGCTGAACCACTCATCCCACACATAAACTGGGAGTGGGAGGTCCCACCGTGATCCAGACCTTTTTTTCATTTGAATATAACACAAGGTATTCTGTGGCCCTTTTCATTTGTAATCTGTTTTGGTTGGTTGGTTGATTTTTTCCTTTGTTGGTCTGTTTTTCCTGGTTTTTTTAGTTTGACGTGGAATGAAGTGTTTTTACATCAGAACTGAGCATGTTTCTCTGTACAGCTTTTTTTGTTGAAAACAGTGGTTCTTGCTTAGTTGTCTTGCATGGGAAAGGGTGTGAAAATATAGAGAGTTTAAGAATATATTCTGCAAAGAGCTGCTAAATTCACCTCCATCAGGGTGAGCTTGGGGGTTCCTGGCTTTGCTGTCATTGGTGACTAAAACTGCAGGAGCATTTTGATTTCCCTTTACTCTTGAGAATTTCCACAAGGTTGGAGTTCACAGAAATGGCTTCGCTGACCTGTAGCATTTGGCAAATGTATCATCAGAAGCTCTACTAGCTCTGCAGGCCGCTCTCAGCAGAGGGTTTGGATGCAATGCCAGGGCTTTAAGAATGTTTCTGTTCATTATAGAAGAAGTTGGATTCCATGGGTTCCAAGAGGCGAAGAGCCACCTCTCCTTCCAGCAGCGTCAGCGGTGGAGACTTCGACGATGCCCATCACTCCACCAATGTACCAGGCCCAAGCAGGAAGAGGAGGAGACTTTCCAATCTCCCAACTGTAGATCCTGTTAGTACCTTCTCACTGATTGCACCTTTTTTCTTGGGGATACTGTATCCCTGTCTGGAATATGCTGGACTGTAAAATTAATGATATATGTAGCATGTGTACACTGAATCTGTTCCTGCCTTGGTTTAGGGCCTCATTCAGCTTTGGCTTTCCCTTGGTCCTGGCTCATCACTTCCATCCTTTTTTTTTTTTTTTTTTTTTTTTTTTTTTTTTTCTGTTTTGTTTTTGCTGCTTTTCTCTATTTGCTGGTGATTTTAGCAGATGGAGGGATGTTGGAGAATGAGCTGAAATCATAATGTGCAGAAGTTGAGAGCTGTGTCTGCAGAGCAAATACAGAGGGATGAGTGGGGAATGGCACAGGCAGTGACTGCTGAAGTGTGCAATGCCTCTGCTATGCCTTTGCATGAACAATCTAATGTTAATTAACTGCAGGGCAGAAGAACCCCTGTTGTTATTGTAGATGCCTGTAACTTGGGAGAATTGCACTGAATTAATTTACATTTTGGGTGTTTACTTAGAATTAGCATTGAAATAAGCTCCATGTATTCAAAAAATAAGTGGAAATCCTGCAGTACCTGGCACGCTTGTCAGGTATCCTGCTAAAGTGTGAGGTGCTCCAATTGCTTCTCACTTCTGCTTTAGGCATGCTGTGGATTGGCAGCTTGTCCTTCCCTTTGTAAGCAGGCTTTGGTTTGTTGCCTCCTTCAAATTCTGTCCCTTGCCCTTATTTCACTGTTCTTGCCTTTCAGATTGCAGTCTGCCATGAGCTGTACAACACCATCAGAGACTACAAGGATGAGCAGGGCAGGCTCCTTTGTGAGCTCTTCATCAGGGCACCCAAGAGAAGGTAAGGCCACAGGTCTGGCTAAACCCTGAACCTGAGATCTCATCAGGGAGAACTGGAAACTGATAAATACTTCAGCAAAAATTTGTGAAAAATCTAAGCCACATTTGTCATTGTTTCACATCAGTGTTTGATCCAAGTGTTTGATGTAATTATTCAGTGGGACTGCTTACATTGGTGCTCTTTTTCAGGGGAAAAAAAACGTTGCACTGAATTAATTTAAAATGTTTCCTGTGACACTTGCCTAAAGCATCTATGCCTTTGACTGCAAGATATTCTGTATGAGTGGTGGGATGTAATACTGAAGACACAGCTTGGGAGGGTTGATAGAAGTGACCCTTGAAAATGTAGCTAAGTAAGAGGCTGAATTTTCTCTTAAACTCAGAAAGCTGAGGGCAGTACCAGAACATACATGAAGTGAGCTGACTGATAGAGCACTGCCCAGATCCTTTAGCTGTAACAAAAACGTATTGGAACTTTCTTTGGTTTATTTAGTCATAAGCATGCACAAGCTTTAGAGCTGTGGTTTGGGTTTTACTGCTTGGAATATGATGCCTGTTTTTGTCATTGCAACAGAAATCAGCCAGATTATTATGAAGTGGTTTCTCAGCCAATTGATTTAATGAAAATCCAACAAAAGCTGAAGATGGAGGAATATGATGATGTGAATGTGCTGACTGCTGATTTCCAGCTTCTCTTTAACAATGCAAAGGCTTACTATAAGGTGAGCAAACTACATGTAAAAGCTCAAATCCACTGTAAAAGGATTAGAGATGTTCAAGTTCTGCCTTGGTTTGGCCAAAACCTCTTCAATTTAGCCTGAAGTATTATTGGTAAGAGAACAGCACATATTGCAGTTATTTGCATGTATTTCCATAATGTTGACTGTATCTTTCTAAGATGTCCTACTACAGCAATTTTTCTTGTGGAATATTGTAAAATAATGTGGGGATGATCTTTATGTAGTTTTCCTAAAGAGATCAAAAGCAAAAATGGAGATATAAACTGAGAAAAATACTCCTCTGTCAAAGCTTTCTCATTTTACAACACCCTCTGTGTAACCCTTTGAAATGGAGAAAGATTTATTTTTTTCCTCCCAGAAGGAAATATTTATGCTAACAGCAAGCTTATGGTAGGAGTGTTGAATCTTTCTCTTCCATTTGCCACTTAATAAAGTGAAAAAAAGGCACATTGACTGTTGTGTGAATGTAAAGTCATCAAGACAACCCCCTTGGCAATTCCCTCAAACTGGATCTGTGTTTTATTATGGATGTTAATGGGTTTTATTGCAGTTTTCATAAGGCAGTGGGGAAAAATTGGATTAATCTTGTTTAATGAAAGACTATGTTAAATCCACAGACCAGTGAAATTGTATGTGGTGAATGAGATGATAGAGCAAATCTAAACCTGCTAATATTGCCTTTCACCTATCTTTGACTTTGGAGATGATCCAAATGAGTGCCTTCTGAATAACCCAGCTGGGGTAGCCAGGTGACATCCAGAAAGGCAGTGTTTGTTCTACGTGTTTGTGTGTAGTAGCTTCTTGAAAACCATCAGATTTATGCATTTGCACATTCTGCTTCCAGGAGGAAAAGTACAAAGATTCCCAAATCCATTTTGTACTCCTGGAGCTTTGCAAGGCACTCACTGTGAAAACCCCAACATTAATGGGTTTTATATGAAGGAAAAGGACTTGATGGCAGGAGAGGAGGATTGGGGTTTTTCAGAATGTGTGCTGCCTTTCCTATAGAGTTATGGGCTCAAAATTTGGCATGTGTCATAGAGATCTTGCATTAGACTAGAAATATGTATCCATTATTCCAGGATGAGGGAATGTTGGCATTTCCAGAGAATTATGGAGCTGTGGCACACAAACTTAACCTCTTCTTCTTTTCACCTTTTACCTTTCCCAGGCAGCTCCATGGCATGGACAAAACCAGGGACAGTGATTGATTGTCAAAGAATTTATTCCAGCAGGTGTTTTATTGGCAATGCTGCAGCAGAACAGCAGCCTTTGGGTTTTTTTTGTGTTTCTAGTCACTCTCTCACTCCTGAGCATCTTGCATTAATACAGAAGGAAGCAGATTTGTGGAACAGGATACCCTTAAAAAATCTGCTCTTCATAAGCAACACCTGGCCTAATGTGCTGAGAATATTTAAGCCTAATAAGGCAAGATCAGGAGCAGTTCTCATGTTGGTTTCTCATTTGTATTACTAGCTGTCAGAGGTTGAGAGAGTGAAGTAAGAGTGCAATCAGCACTAATAAGGTGACATTATCAGCAGGATTACCTGAAATAGAGCCTAAATGACAGAGGAAAGGGAAGGAAAAACACAAGGGTGGAAAGCTGTCTTTGTTCTGGGTAATGTTAATATGCACATGCTTGTCTGCCACTACTAGCTCTGTATTTTTAGAAGTTAATTTTCTAACTAATGCTTCTGCCTCTTCTAAAAGATGTGTCTAGAGGTGTACACAGGTGGTAGCATGCTGTCAGGTTCTTTGGAATTTCCCAGTTAGTGCTGAGTGTAAACCATTGCAGTACTTTCAAAGGTATTTATTGGCATTCCTCCACAGAAGTTAATTTTCAAGTGCGGTGCAATGACAGCAGTATTGGCTTAAATCAGATTTCTGGCATACTGAAATTTAGTCTGTTTTCGATGCTGGTGTTGTACTTCAACAAAACCCAGTGATTTCTCCAGATTCATCTAATTGTCTTGTTCAAGTCTCAACTCAGCTAATTTTATTGCTAAGTTTTCTGAAAGACTTGGATGCTTTCAAGGAATACAGATTATATTTTCTAATGCTTATTGTGATTCTCCTGTCAAAGAACAAAAGAAGCAGGAGTTCCCCAAGTTTTCTATTACTCACTTAATACCTTTCAGCTAATAACTTATAATTTTCTCCCAGATGAGAATGCCCTGAATTTTGACTGGAATGTTTGATTTGTTTTTTGCAGCCAGATTCTCCTGAATATAAAGCTGCCTGCAAACTGTGGGAGCTGTATTTGCGCACAAAAAATGAATTTGTTCAGAAAGGTGATACTGAGGAGGATGATGATGATGAGGAAGGACATGACAATCAAGCAAATTCTGAATTAGTAAGTGTGGGCATGACAGCTGCAGAAGGGGGAGGCTGTAACTGGATGTCAGCTGACTCTGAGAGGGTGAAAAATCATTGAGTAGTATTTCATTATTAAATTATGCCCCAAAGGGTATTTCTGATGCAAGTTTATTAGTTAATTACTTCACAGCATGTATGTGTGTTTACTTTTGCCTAGTAATAAAAGGGCTGTGAGTTTCTGGTATGGGTAAAAGCATGGTTCTGGTTTAGTTGGAATAAAATGAAGTGTGCTTGAATGAATGCCAACACTGAGGTTTGCTGCAAGCAGGATTTGTGTCTAATGACATCAGTTATCAGCAAGTGCCCCATTCAGTCAGTGCAGCTGTTCCCAGAGTGTGATGAGAGGAAATTTGGGCTGGCCTGGTTTTTGTGATGTGTGTCTGACAGTCTGCAGTTAAAGCTGAAATTACAGTTTCCGAGTGTACCTTTACCTACATAAACAATCTTGTCTTCAAAAGTTGCATCTGTATTTTGTAGCTGATTTTTTCTACCTTTGAAGTGTAAATTCCTGTGTTTCTGTGCAACTTGAACCACTCCACTCTGGCTGCTATTAAAACTTTCTGTCATTTTTGTTTCCTACATTAGTCATCTCCAGGTTACCTGAAGGAAATTCTGGAACAGCTTCTTGAAGCTATAGCTGTTGCCACAAACCCCTCAGGACGCCTCATAAGTGAACTGTTTCAGAAACTTCCTTCTAAAGTGGTAAGTATTTTAATAATGTAGGTTATTTCATTATGGACATTTCTCTAACTGATGTTACAGGCTGTGATGGCCACGCTCAGGGTGCAGTTCTTTGTTTCTGCCTCTTCAGTGGCAAACTCCACCTGTTTTTACTGCTGGTTCAGAACAGTGGTGTTCTGGTTTTGTGGTGAAAGTTTTAACCAGCAGAATAAATATTCTGAAAATCATCACCATGGATTTGATTTTCAGTCAGAACTGGTCTCTTATGTCAGTTTATTAATGAATTATAATTCCTGGTATCTGCCTTATGGCCTAACTTGTCCAAGCTGAAGCCTAGTGCCATATTTTGAGGCTTACACTGTTCTTATCTTCAATTTATCTCATTTTGTGAGCTGTTAGAACAAAAGCTTTGTGACTATTTATAGTAATACATAAATTATTTCTGTTTTCCAGCAATATCCAGATTATTATGCAATAATAAAGGAACCCATAGATCTTAAAACTATTGCCCAAAGGATACAGGTATGAACATATTAATATATCAGGGTACAGTAAGCATTCCAGAATTGTAAGAAGTCAGGATTTATAGTGGCAGGAAGGGCAATGTGTTTTCCCTCTGCTCTTAAAAAACCTGCACACTGTGGGGATTCAGTGTTCTGTGCTGGGTTAGTGCTGCAGGAATCTCTGTGTGGAAGATCAAGCACTGTGACCTGTGGAGTGCTGGCTTGGAGCCAGAATATCTTGGGTTCCTTGATGTTTAATGGCTTAAAGCAGTTCCTTGGCAAGTGCTGCTCATGTAAAACATTGGAGTACTGAGGCTTGGCTGTGTATTATCATCACCTACTTCTGTTCTAGTGCTATAAATAGATGTTTTGTACTGATGTATTTTTCATCTTACTTCCCCAGTAATTTGAAATACTGTTCTGTAATTCTAGCATTTTGTATAGTAGAGAGGGATGGGACATAGATTGAACTAGAGAATAAAGTTAAAACAGCATTTTGTCAGAACTCTTCAAAATGAAGGTAGTACAATCTATTAGGTGTTTCTTTCAATCTTAGCATTCATGAGCTTTATAAAGACTTAGCATATACGTATGTTACTGTCTTTGTCTGATTACTTTTTCCAGATACTTACCTGTTGTATTTACAAATAAGTTGTTGTTCTATGAACATTCCCTTTATTGAATGGGAATTCCTTTGCTTTGCACTATTGCCTTAGTTCTCATGCTGTCTGAAGGTTGCCACTTCAACCAGTTCTGCTTCTTGTTGTACAGAATGGAACTTATAAAAGCATTCATGCCATGGCCAAGGACATAGATCTTCTGGCAAAGAATGCCAAAACCTACAATGAGCCTGGATCCCAAGTGTTCAAGGTTAGTTTCAGTTGTTCATAGTGTGATTTGAGTTCAAATTATCTTAACTGCTTTCTGTGCTGGTTGATGCTTAAATAAGTCTTGAGCATAAAGCTCGCAAGACCGTGATTGCATTTTTTAATAGCTTTTAGTGGGTTTTTCTTTTTTATATTGCTTTAAGTAGAATTGGGGTACAAAAATGACTAAAAATCAGCTTGAAGCTGCTCAGGTCTGCTATTCAGTTTTTTCAAGCCTCTGTAAAAATACTGTGTGGGAGTATTTCAGGCAGACTTTGTTCCATGCTTTGTTTCTTATGCAAAATTGTTTTATATCTAGATGTAAAAACACCTTAATTTTTTTTTTAGATAGCTGGATATATCTGAGTACAATATTGTTCACTTTCAACATTAAACAAAAAAAATCTTTTAATTGACAGGATGCAAATGCGATTAAAAAGATATTTAATATGAAAAAGGCTGAGATTGAACACAGTGAGTTGGCCAAGTCAAGTCTCCGAATCAGGTACTGCAAACAGAGTTCTTTCTATAATCTCATATGAAAACCTTTACTGACACTCCCTTAATTGTGCTGTGGGGAGTATCGTGGGAAATAATGGCTTGAAATCTTAGTGTTGTTTAAAAAGTTGTATATTGGTTAAAATACTTTTTGAAAGGAAGCTTTTTTCATTGTAATCCTTCTGTGGTGAAATATTTTTGTGATGTACTTGATTGTGAAAAATAGTGTCAGTGGATCTTTAACAAGTTATGGCCAACTTCCACCATGTTTTTATAAGTTAATAACAGAAAATGAATATTGAGGAACAAGGTCCTTTGTTTTATTGAAAAATGCTGGGTAGGAACTGAAACCAAAGGAATCACAGTTAGGTAGAGGCAGAAACATAGGAACAGAACCTTGGGCAAAAGATACTTAGAGGGAAGTCCACTCTTGTTTGAAAAGCAATTTTAGCTATGAAAAGAGGCACGGGAACCTGAAGATCTGGATTTAGGAATCAGTGGAGCAGAGATTTGGCCCTGAATATGCAGGTATAAAACACTTGATGAGGGTTGAAAGCTCTGTTTGTTTCATGGAATGACTTTACTTGGGAAACAGCATTTTCTTCTGTGAAAATCCGTAGTGTACAGAGAAGTGATGCAGTCATTATAAATGTTTCTTAACTGAAATGCAATTAAATTTCTTCTCATATAAACGTTTTACTTATGAGCAGCACTCAAAAGTAAGTTGAGATATTTGCCAATGTGAGCTGTGTCATTTATCCCAAATAAATCAAGCAGTGTCCTGCAAGCCATTCAAGGAGTTGGGAGACTCTTACAAGGTGGAATCTCTTTATATATTAGAGCTGTTTAGTGGTATTTGGTGCTGGGAAACCACTGTTGTCATTTCCTGCAAAGGTTTGTATGGTTCAACTGGAAACACTGCCTTTACTTAACTGGAAGGTAGTTTAATTTTTCCTGTGTATATGGTGTCAGTATTAAGAGTGTTGCCTAGGATTGTTGTGTGAAAGAAGTGGAAGTTGTCTGGTTGATTTTTACTGCTGAAGTGGTTTTTCTGGTTGGTTTGTTCAGCATCAACATCCTTCCTATGGTAGGTGAATCATTGTTGGAGCACATAAAAATAAAAACCAGAAATACTCTTTGAGTAATTCCTGACAGGTGAATAATTTTCCTTCTTAAAAGTATGTGTAGTGGCAGAAGACTTTGATTCTTCAGGCACTGAACATACATATGTGTTTGCTTTGCAGCAACTAGAATTACACAGAGGCATAAAGGTTTTCTATTTAAATTGTGATTGTATTTTATTTTTTTCACTGTATTTGCCATTGATGGAGCTCAGGATGTTAGGGTGTGTGTCATATTTGTTTCTGAGGCTCAATGGTTTTTCTTTAAAATAAAGCTGATTGTGTAAGAAGGGATGACAGATAAATCACACTGATATTTGTTAGCTGAATTCCTCTCTTGCACTGCCAACCCATTTCCACTTCTCAGCTGCCTTATTCTGGATGTTCTCTGGTGTATTGTGTTCTCAACAGACCTTCAAATCCTGAAGTAATCAATCACAATCATTGACAGCTCCCTTCTTTATTTCTCTAACTTGGGGAAAAAAATATTGCCTGAAGGTGGCTACAATAATATTGGGCTGAATGCAGAAAAACTTGGGATAAGGGAAGAAGTGTCATGAAAACCAAACCAAACCTTTTGCCTGCTATTGTGTATGTCACTGGTTGCTTTTTCTATCGAACCATTATTCTTTTTTGTTGTTGTTGCTTCTTTCTAAAGAATCTGCTTCACAGAATCATTATTTTTATTTAAATTCCTAAATGTTTAATTGTCTTAAAGGGGAGTTCTCCTTTACCTATTGCTGATTTGGGTAAAATTCCCTCATAAGTTCACTTCAAGTGCATTTTCTGTATTTTTCTTCTGAATTTACGTCTGTTGTTCTTTGTCATTGATAGCTCAAACTCAAATCATCATAATGCTACTAACCTAAGCTTTATATGTTGCCACTGTGTCAAATTTTTTTTTTATTGCAGAGCTCATTGTCTCCTTTGCCATACTAAACTGCTCACTGTGGGTGCATTTAACTGTCCTCCCTTGAAGTGGCAAAATTGAATTGCTTGATGATATGCATTGTCAACCAACTTGACAGTGACTTTAGGTGTTGATAAAACATGACTGGACCTGTATGATTGGCTTTATCTGGATGCCAAGGAACATTTTGTTGGCTGCTTTCACTGCTATTTAGGCTGAGCTGTGTGTACAGCTATCAATGCTTGAGCTAAACGTTACTTTCCTCTGACTTT
This sequence comes from Prinia subflava, assembly GCF_021018805.1. NCBI lineage: Eukaryota > Metazoa > Chordata > Aves > Passeriformes > Cisticolidae > Prinia > Prinia subflava. The sequence continues at coordinate 17,443,042 of NC_086260.1, forward strand.
ATAAACAAAATCCACATAAAATTCTGGAGCACTGAAAGGATCTCAGTTTTACATATCTTTTAGCTTCCAGACATCTGTCTGTGAACCTTTTGGCTGATCTGTCAAAGTGATTCTGTAAAAAGCTTTTTTCTTGCTGCGTCTTTTCATGGGTTTATGGTGGGCCTGTTTCTTTTCCTCCCCCTTTCCTTGGCTTGCCTCTCCTGCCTTAAGGACTGCATCAAATTTGGCTGCTTCCAAGCTGACAGGTCCTTCCTCACAGGGTAAAGGCAGTGTTGGGGATGAGAGAAATTCTTCTAACAAATATTATCGGTAAGTAAATTGTGCCCTTGGAGGAAAAGCTGAGTCGTCATCGTATGCAAATGCTAAATTTTGTTTGATTTTACTTCCTCATACCTGCTGTGGTGCTGGGCTGTGGATTAGGGTGAGATTAAGGCAGGTAACACACTGATCCTGTGGTTATTGCTGAGTGAGAAGTGTGTGCAGTCCTTCATGCTGGCCAATGGATGGTGGCAGTGCTCTCTGGGGTGGCTGCAGCAGCTGCCACTGGCAGCACAGGGATAAACCACTGGGAATGCCCGGCTGGGGCTGTGCCCGGCTGGGGCTGGCTGGGAATGCCCGGCTGGGGCTGGCTGGGGCTGTGCCCGGCTGGGGCTGTGCCCGGCTGGGGCTGGCTGGGAATGCCCAGCTGGACATCCTGGCTGTGGAAGAGCATTGTGTGGGTGCTCATGGACCCAAGAGCTGGGCCACTCAACAGCAGCAGAGCACCCAGGGGTGGGACAGGATGCTGGGGCTGGAGTGGCTCAGGTGGAGCTGCACTGAGTGGGAAGGTGAATTACAGCTCCATGGCACCCCAGGGTGTCACAGAGGAGGTGCTACAGATGGATGTGCTCGTGAGCCAGGTGTGGGCTTGCACACCCTGTCAGTGGCATTGCAATAAAAATGACCCAGGTGAATGAAGGGGTTTTGGTGAAAGGGGCAAAGTACAGCAAGGACAGAACCAGAAGTGGCTTCAGCAGGCACAGCCCAGTACTGCACACCAGCACTGCTGCCCTGGAGGTCTGCAGGGACACAGGCAGCCCAAAGTCATGGACTAAAGGAGCTCAGAGGACGTTTTAGAGGGGTGGCCCACAGACTAAGGAAATGATATCTGTGTGTTTGTATCAAAAGGCAGGAAAGGATGTACAGGAAAGTGTAGGGCCCAGGCATGCACTCAGCCCATCTGCTTTTTCCCAGTCTTCACTTGGCTCCTGCAGCAAAAGGCTGAGCCTGTTTCAGGAGTGCCTGAAGAGTTGATCTTGTGAAAAGGCAGAGAATGTCAGGCACAGGTTATATAGTGTGATATGAAATACTGTGCCCAAGGTTTGGGACAAAAGAGGGGGATGCTGAAGAAGTCTTGGTGAGACCGTAGCTAGTGTGGATGCCAGTTTGCTCCACCTAAGAGACACAGGAGGCTGCTTCATTGCAGGCACTATGTGTGCTGAAAATGCCAAAGGTGGGGATGAGGGAATGGGAGAAGATAGACAATACTGCTTTTAGTGTGTTGAATTCCTTCCTGCAGATAAATCCCAATAAAAATCTCTTCCAACGTTATTAATTGGGAGAGACTTCTTATCATTCCCCTTCTCTTGCAATTAATCAAATACTCAGGTGTATAAAATAGGACAGAAGGTAGGCTGGAGCTCGGTTTTCTGACTGTGTTGGATGGACCAGCTCATAAAATAAAGGCAGACTCATGGCTTGGTAAGAATTTCTCCTGTTAAAGGCTGCAGCCTTCTTTAGTCACGGCTGTGTTCCTGCTTATGGAGTCATGAGCTTCACTTGTTTGCTCACACACTCTGGGTGACTGTTAATGGTTAATGTGATAACTCTTTCCTTTTAATTTTTTCATTTTGATTTTCTCTTTTTTTTTTCATTTTAAAATTTCTTTACTTTTTCTCTTTCATAGTAACAAAAGATCAGCCCAAGGGGATCGATTATCAGCAATAACCATGGCATTGCAATATGGATCAGAAAGTGATGAGGATGCAGCTTTGGCTGGTAGGAACTGAAATACAGTTTCTTTAATTCCTTTCATTAAAATGTTCACCATGAGCAAATCTGTAGAGCTACTGATAAACTCAGATACATTTATTTCAAAAAATACTTTGCACTCAGTGTGTGGTTCCTTTGAATCTTACAGCTAGTGAGATAGGGTAGGCCAAACCTGCTGGCATACTTTGAATTTTCTGTGTGTTTCCATGTATACTTAGCCAAGCTTTAGGGAGATGTTGCTTGGTTGTATTCCTTCTAAAATGGAACAGAAGAGGAAATACTGGAGAAGACATTGGGTGCTCCATGCAGCAAAAGAGATGGTAGTGCTGGAATTGTTTCTTTGTTTAATTTTTTTGTTTACATTAAATTGAAAGATGCATCTGTTCAATATGTATTATTGGGGCATTTATTTCTTACCTGGTAATTGAGCTGTACACCCCCCAGTTTTCTAGTGGATGGGTATGTAGAATTTTTTGGATTTTAGCTCTTGCTGTAAGCAAAAGCTCTTTGATTTCTGGTTAGCTCAGAGTTCAGTTATTGCTTCAGAGCAGCTGTTTTCTGGGAGGTGTGGGGAACATTTATTAGCTTGGTTTTGTTTGTTTGATAGCTGTCATTATTTCCAAATTGCAGTGCTGTAGAAGCATGTAACTTTTTATGCTTTAGTGATTTAAATTCTTGCACTGATTGAACCACTTTCAAGTGCCACCTTTGCTATGGACATTACTGTAATTTTCACGGGACCTCTCTCTGTATGTGAGACTTTTGCCTTGCTGCTGTTGAAGCTCTCCTGTCTTTATTCCCTTCACCTAATAGGCAATGTTATTTTTTTTTAGCAGACTTGTCACCCCCTAAAATTTTCTGTCCTTCCAGTGTACTACTCGGACAACCCTATGCTGTCAGTCTCTGGGTGACCAGGGTTTATCTTTAAACCAAGTGGTATTTTTATTAATTGCTCTGCTGTCTCATTTTTTTTCATTCCTCTAACGATGGTTACAATAAATGAGAGCAGGGCTCCATGACTGAACATTAACAGAACCCTCTCCACTCTCTCCTTGAAGCAGAATATTGAAGCTTTATGAGCTTCTTTGGTTGTAGTTGTTGCCTAAGCAATGAACAATATCAGTTTGCAACTGAGAGTTTATCCTGACAGCTGCAGGTGGTGCTTTGGTGTGATGGAGCATGTAGAACATTCCCATCTCCAGGTTACAAGAAGTGAGCAGCTCTGGCAGCTCCCTTGCTCCTCATTACAAGTCTGTAGAGGCAGGCATAGGTGGTCATTATGTATTACTTGCATGTATTTAATTTTGTAAACAAGGGTGCTTAGTTTTTACTGTTTCATTTAGAGATGGTTTAAGACTGGATACTGGTTTTGTTTTTACTGGCAGCTATATTCATTTGGACATTGAGCATTCATTGTTGTTTGGGTGCTTTGGGACCACAAAGGAGACAGTGGGGTTTTTGTGGTATCTGCAAATCGTAGTTGTGGTTACAGCATCACAAAAGGGCAATAACTGCCTGTCCCTGTCCTCTGCCAGAGCCTGCTGGGGATGTGGAACCTGGTGCTGCTGCACATTAAATAATGTGCAGTCTTGCATCAGATTGTTTGCTCTATAAGAATAAAACTATTATTATTGCAAAAATAAGAATTTTTCTATCTTCTAGTCTGAATAATACATTCTTCTTTGGCTTTTAATAGAGAGATTCTTTACCTTAACAGGGGTTTCCTATTAGGACATCACTACAATTTTCTAGCTATCTGAGAATATATGATGTTTACACATCACTTTTAAAGAACATGCACATCATAATGAAATATTTATAGCTGCATGTTATATAACTATAAAAATACAGTAAAACTATAATACATAAATGCTTTCATTTTAGTACATTTGATGATTACTAATTAATACCTAATTTACCTAGATTTCTTTTTAAGGAATGCTTTGTGTTCTACTTTCAACACAACGAAAGTACATTTCATTTAGGGTATTGAACTGTTTAGTTGCTGGCTCACACAGAGCAGAAAACAGCAAATACTTGACTAGTCTCTTTGTTTTCTCTTTCTTAGAAACAAGTTATTCTGCTTTTTCTGTTTGTTTCTTACTTTTTGGTGGAGCACTCAGAACTGAACAATTTGAGTAAACAGACCAAACTCTTTGAGTAAACTAAACCATAATCTATTTTTGAAACTTTCCCTGATTTCAGTGATGGCTCCAGTGGTTTGTTTCTACCTGAGTTATTCTGTCCAGCTCCTGCTTTGCTGGCTGTGGTGGAGGAGATGCTGGGTCATTAAGTGAGGCTGATTGGCATCATCAGGATAATTTCAAGTGTCTCCCCAAATCAGTAATGAACATCTTCATTGCACATTTGCACATTGCTGATGCCTGGTTGTGTTTTAGCTTTGCCTCTGGCCCTGGTAGGTCCTACACACTGACATGGATCTGGTGTCAGGCTGCAGAGGACAGCCCTGTGTTGTTACAGCCTGAGTGTCCCCTGGCTTTGTCATCATTTCTGGATGACTTTACTGAACGTGGATAGAGAGATTAAAGCTGTGCCAGCCTCTTCTGAGCAATAATGGGAATACCAGCTGGAAACCTGGGGTTAGAGAACTCCATTTTGTGTAGCTGCATTACCCAGTGGGTCACCTGCCAGGCTGTGCTTCAGACTCACAGAGGGGAAAAGGGTGAATAATTTAACTCTAGCATGTGCAAAGCCATGTAGATTTTGTTATTTCTATCTGCAAGGTACAAATTGCACTGTTTGTGCTACTGGGATGTGCAGGAGACCTGGCCATTTATTGCTGCCCATCCTGTGTTTCCAGTACCAGTGTTTTCTCATTCCTGTTGTGTTTTGGTTGTTCATGTAATATTTCTCCTAATTTTATTTGCATTAAGTGTTAGCTCTTCATAGCTTTTCTTTCATTCATCCTAATCCTAAAACAAGATAACCAGAAAAGTTTGCTATGAAATTTTTAAAGACTTAGTCTGAATTCTTTAGGCTTATTACATAATCACTGTAAAACATTTATTTCATCTTCATTTGCTGTATATATTAGAGGGGCATCATTAGGCTTTAGTGTCATTTTTTTCTGCTAAGCTTTACAGTATTGTATTGAGCTGTGATTGTCTAAAGAATTGCAATAAAGTGCCCTTTTTTTGTCTGCTTGAGGCTCATTAGGTATGTGTTGTGTCATTTTCTGAGGTGTGAATCTGACTACCAGAACAAGGTTTCCTTTTCTTCTGCTTTAGACCTTTATCCACCAAAAAACCCACCCTGAGTTGTCCTGCTGAGTTTCCTGGTTTTGCTTTCTCTCTGTGCAGCTGCTGCTCGGTATGAGGAGGGGGAGTCTGAGGCTGAGAGCATCACCTCCTTCATGGACACTTCCAGTCCTCTTTACCAGCTCTACGACACCGTTAGAAGTTGCCGGAACAACCAGGGCCAGCTCATCTCTGAACCCTTCTTCCACCTGCCCTCCAAGAAAAAGTATCCTGATTATTATCAGCAAATTAAAACACCCATTTCATTGCAGCAGATCAGGTAAGAAAACAGAATGCAAACTATATCTGGTGTGAAATTATTCAAGGGTTTCTTTTATTCCTGAATCTTCTCTTATGGTCAAGTTGTTGGTACCTAATGCAGGGTTTGCATCATCTCTTCTCTAAATCTGATTGCTGCTTGTTTCAGCTCAGTCTGCATTAGTCTTTAGATCATCTAAAGACTGTGATACATGGCTGCTGGTGGGTTTATTTTTCATTGAATTTCATTTTTAATGTGCCTGAAAAATGCCATATGAATAATTCTGAAGGCTAAGTGTGCAGCAGAGATGAAAGTTTTTGCAGAACTCCCCATTTTTCTTTTTCCTTGACCATGATGGCTTGATTGCCTCTTACTGCCATGTGTTTTAAGTTAAAAAGTGAAGTTTTTTAGTCTTCAGTGTGAATGGTAGGAAGATGGTTGCAATTACAATCCTCCTGTCTGGGTCACCGTGTAACTGTGGAGAATAATTATTGTCATGATGATGTAGCTGTTCTGCACTGAAGCCAGCAGTTCAGCATTTCTAAATCTGTGAGCCATGAAGGGTCTGTGAGCTGCCAGAGTGCAGCTGTCAGATTAAAGCCCCGAGTGAAGTGAGCAGTGTCTTTCTTTGGTGGCTCAGGATACACCGGTGTGAGCAGAGTCCTGGAGCATTAATGGGCTTTGGTGGTGCTGCCCAGCCTCGGGGGGCCCAGGCCTCCTGCCAGGGGCACTGGGGCTGCAGGCCCTGCCCAAGCCTCTCCCTGGGAGTACCAGTCCTTCAGCTTCAGTGAGGGAGCACTGGGCTGCTCCTCCCTTCGTAATCCACTCTGATGCACTGGTCTGGACATTTTAGTTATACCAAAATGCAGTCTGTCAGACTTGATGTAGCTGCTGAATGAGCTGTGTCTTTGTCAAACCAAAGACTAACTGCTTTTTGGTTTTTTATCTTGTCAAAGGTGTTTTGCATGTGCTGGGGAATAAAAGCTGCCACACTGGTTATCTCTCCATCAGTGGCTTTAAAGCATTTTTTTCTTATGTCTTAGTACAGCTGTAATAGTGGCAAAGAAAGTGTCTTGCCTTGAACAAAGCACAAAATGTACTTGATGAGAAAAACAAACAGTGAAATTGAGAAGAATCATTGACAATTTGTGCCTGAATGTACCTAAAAGTATTGGCTCAAATTATATATAAACAGATTTGTTTGGGAGAGATTTTCCATTAAAAATACCCTTGATATCAGTTATAGAACAAATAACTTGCCATAGAGAGGCAGCTGCATTTCTGCTTTCCTTACAGCGTAGGCAGGTTGCATCTGGCTGTGTGAGCAGCACAGAAATTCTATACAAGTATATGAAGAACTGTACAAAAAAGTAACTTGACTTACTGCCTGGGGGCTTAGAAAATAAAAAAAAGGAACAGCCAGGCTTTTTAGGCTCACAAATTAAAGTACAATGTTTGTAGAAGTCTGACTTCCTGCAAATTCTGAAATTCAGCTGTCTTTTAAATTACCATGTAATCTTCACTTCTTACTGTATCTGAAAAGCCTTGAAGTCATGCATATGTACATTAAACTGATGTGCTTTGGGGAAAACTGAAGCATCGTGGCTTTGCTGACACTGCTAATATGCCTTTGGGTATTCTAAACTGCCACTCTCTAGGAGTGGAGATTGTTTGTTAGGTTTTGAGTGTTTGGTTTTCTGTGGGGTTTTTTCCTTCTTTTCTTATGGTGGTGTTTTTTTTTTGATGTTTGGTAGTTTGGGGATTTTTTTGAGATGTACCTATATAGAGCATACCTTCTGTCCCTGGATGGGGAGAGGAAAGTGAAAAGCTGAAGGAGGTGGAGTGAAGCCTGCCATTCCTATTTCATGTCTGTTTGGCTCTGGCATCTGGCTGCCTCAGCTGTCCTGCCAGAGTGAACTGTGAAATGTGTGCCTGTTGCAAATTTTACAGCTAGTCATGTATTTCAGGGGGATTTGTGTGTGCTAAATGCAGGAAAAGTCTTTAAAAGAATACATCATTTCCAGAAGGAGTGTGTGGTGTGTTTTGGTTTAATGAGATTTTACCTATCCCGGCTCTCAGTCACTTTGAGTGTTATGAATCTCAGTCATTTGAGCTGAGTGCTCATCCTGAGCTGTTCCTGGAGGTGGGAGGCAATCATGCTGATGGCTTTTAGCATTTCCTAATTTCCTGCTGCTTGCTGTTCACAGAATGACAGACTAGCTGAGGCTGGAGGGAGACCATCCTGCCAACCCTGGCTCTGTCACCCACAGCCTCGTGCCCAGGACAGTGTCCAGTCAGGTTTTGGTGATCTCCATAGATGGAGGCTCCACATCCTCCCGGGGCAACCAGGGTTTGACCACCCTCACAGTAAAAAACATCTCTGTTCAGCTGAAATTCCCTCTGTTTTCCATTTGTTCACTCACCTCTGGCCCAGTCAGTGGACACAGCTGAGAGGACCCTGGCTGCCCCTGCATTCTCTCCCACCAGGTGTTCAGCACATCGATGAGAATTCCCTGCCTCAAGGGGGGCAAAGCTCAAGAACAAGAAAATCTTATTTAAAGAGAAAGGCATGATGCTGTCAAGGCTATGACTTTGACATGTGATAAAAGTGCCTAATGTAAAGTTGACATTGCTGGGGAAGAGTCATTCTGTTAATTAAAATAACCACAGGAACAGTCAGGAAATCATGCAGGAGACTATGTTCAGTTACCAAGTGCATAAGTGCTGGATCCTAGCAAGCTTAGAAGAACTGTTCCTTGTTAAATTTTACAGTGTTGAGAAGAATGATCCCCAAGGCAATGGGCCAGGCTTTTCTATACCAGAGCAGGAAGGTGTGCCAGGGAATTCCCTGGCAGCAGCTCTCTAAAACACATGTGGGAGTACAGGCACTGAAATTGGTACCTTCACAACACGCCCTGGTGTCTTGTGCTCCTGGGGTTGCAGCTGAGGTTTAAAAATCTGTGGGGATCTGTGTAAAACACACTTGGGTTTGTGCAATAGCTACTTCTTGGGAAATCCAAATGAATTTATCTTATGAGTGTGAGCTCTTTTGGACAATGCTCTGTGACACAAGAATCAAAATGTTGCATTTATGTGATGTGTTGAGGTTCTCTTGAATTTTGTGGTGGCTCTTGGTGGTTTTGGATTAGTTATAAAAGTCTTGAGTAGAGCTTATAGTAAAAGTCAGCATTGGTTAAACATATTTTGCCATATAACTTAAGCAGTTTTAGCAATATGGCAAATCATGGAGTGGAACTAATTTTGAAGTAGTAGAGACTGGTGCCTGGGCTAAAGTTTGAAGGGTTTATGGAGAACTTCTGTGGTTTTGTTTGCTTGATTTATGAATGAGTCAATTTGGAAGAGAAAATGATGTCCCTAGTATTTTGAATACATTGTAAATTTTCACTTTATCTGAGATTTAGGAGTTCTTTCATTCCTTTTGTCAGTTAATGTAAGTTATTATTTGGTGAACATTGTATACTTTTGAAGTCTTCTGTTTGTGTGACCGGTGTTCCTACCTTAGCAAGTACTTTCAGTGCATGTTGTATGTAAGATCTTTATAAAATCACAGGTTCAAATAAAGAAGGTTCCCGATGTATTTTATAAGAAGACTGTCATCTTCAATAGGACATTTGTCAAATGCAGCTCTTGATCCCACTCATTCTTTATTAGTGGGTTGTTTTTCCCTGATGAGGCAGGACTAACACTTGACAATTCTGAATAAAAGAAAATAAGTTGCATAACTGAACTTAACCTGATGTTTGGATTTTTTTTCAGTAGGAAATTTTTAGGCTGTTTCTCTAATAAATGGATCTTTTGGTTATATGGAAGGAGTATGTCTCACCTTCAGTCCTTGCAGATATCCCACCTGGAAGGACTGATGAGTTTGTGGTACACATTTTAGGCAGCTGAGTGACAACTTACAGTATTCTTTTAATTAATACTCTGATTTCAACCAAATTAAATATCATGCCAGTGTTGTTTTTGGCTTAATGGTCTTACGAAACTGTAGCCTTACTTTTAAACTTTTTTTCCCTCATTTTGCAAAGGTAATTTTGTTTAAAAGGAAATTCTTTCTAGTTTTACTCATACTTTCAGGTACAGTTATATCCCTGTCAATAACTTTCACAGAAAATTCTCTTAGTTTCTGGTATATAATTTGTGTTATGTTGGCAGTGGCTTTCTGTAGAGCCATGGGTTTGGTTAGTTTCAGCCTCACTTTGTGAAATAAACTGATGTTTATAAAATCCTTTCTTCCCAAAATTGGTGAGATGGCTTGTTGAAAATTTATGGTGAAGCTGCACTTCATCCTCTAATTCCAGGGAAGTCATGATTGAGTTCTGTTGAGTCTGAGTGTAATTAAATCTGTTCAAAGTACCTATGTAAATACCTAATTAATAATCCTGTTGTTTGCTGACAGCACCTACAGAGAATGGTTGGAGAGGAGATTCTTTGCAGGCTAGAACAGGATTACTTCTGTGCCTGTACATTTTTCATTCCTCATGTCCCTGGAAGTTGTCACTTTTCAAACCATTCAGTCTAAGCCTGGATTTTGACTTTTGCTTCAGGCCTTTGATGAACACAGCTATGAATGTAAATTGTTTGTTTAAAATCAGATGGCCTGCACCTTGATTGTTGGGTAGTGCATAAGCAAATGGTGGTAGGAGCAAGCTTGGGACTGAAAGGTTTTATGTTAAATTTATTCTGTGCTAGTGATAATGCTCCATCAAGCAGGGACACATTCAGGCAGTGCTGCAGAAGCCAGACTGGGTGTGGAGGGGGTGTGTGGCTGGTGACTGTGCCAGGCAGGAGGGTGAGGAAGCTGTGTTGCAGCTCTGACAGCCTTTGGAGCTTGTGCTGCTGCAGATTAATATTTTCTGCTGTGTGTAATGAAGTATTGGAAGGTTTAAAAAAAGTTGGCTAGAACTTTCAGCATTGTTCAAGAAAACACATTAAGCATTTACTCATGTTGATTCATGTGTTTAGCATATGAAAATTGACTTTTGTTGTTGTTATTACTCCTCTTGTAACTGTTTTCATGTGAAGTGCACTTTGCACATATCACCAATCAATAACCAGGTGGTTTTTTAAGAGAGGGCACAAACTGAAAGGTTTAACTAAGAGGTGCTGGGTGCTTTTGGCTCCCACTGAAGCTGAGAGGAATTGATGGAGGGAAGCCAGCGTTTGGGGCTGTGCAGAGCTGGCCTGGCCTGAGGTCAGGGCTCAGGGGCACTGCAGTCTCAGCAGGCTGTGCTGCTGCCTCACCTGTAACATCCCACCCAAGTATGAAAACAGGGCTTCAGTCTCCACAACTTCTGAAATTACTGGAACCATTCTTTGAGGAGATGTGTTTCCCTAATGTAGTTACAAGTGGAAGATGTTACTAGAGAATCAAACAGTAAATTCCATTTCTGTAGTTAACGCTCTTCAACTATTGATTCATCATGAAAATGAGGATATTAAAGAACTGTTTTACACTGTGTCACTAGTGAAATAGCTGATTGGTATTTCTCTTTTGCAGAACCAAGCTGAAAAACCATGAGTACGAAACTTTAGATCAGTTGGAGGCTGATTTGAATTTGATGTTTGAAAATGCCAAGCGCTACAATGTCCCCAATTCTGCCATCTATAAAAGAGTGCTAAAATTGCAACAGGTTATGCAGGTATGTGGAGGAGAACAAGCAGAAAGATGTAACTTCACATGTAAACAGATTTCCCTAATGGATATTTTTCCAAAATAATTTTTAACTAGACCTTATTTGCAGAAGTATTTTCTTGCTTAGGTGGAAGTATGGGAATGGAGAGCATTCTGAAGTGATTTTTGCTCAGCACACTTGCTGCCTTCTGTGATTTCTTTCAGTCACTTTATTCCTTACTGTGACTACTAACCTAATTAAATTGTGAGAAAATTGATGATGTAGGGTTTTTTTAGAGTTTGAATGTAATTGAATAAGGCTAAAACCTTTCAGATTTCATTAAATGTTCCAGCTAAGTGCTGCAGTCTGAAATGGCATTGTTTTCAAATTGATTCATCAAAAGATGATCTGTCAGTTTAAAAGAACTATACTGCTATTTAATTCTGTTCTGGAAGTGTCCAGCAGTGAATTTGACTTCAGGGATTTGTTCTTTTTTCAGGCAAAGAAGAAGGAGCTTGCTAGGAGGGATGACATTGAGGATGGGGACAGCATGATTTCTTCTGCTACATCTGATACTGGAAGCTCCAAAAGGAAAAGGTATCTGCTTCTATAGCTCCTGCAAGCTGTAACATTGCTGCATCTCTTCTTGTTAAAGGGAGTATTAAACCATGGTTTTGGCATTTGTGTAAGGATTTGGAATTCTGAAACATCATTAAGTGTTGATTCTAATTAATTCAAAACTATTTTCTGACCATTATTTCCCTAGTTTGATCTATTAGTTGGCAGTTGTCAACATCAGTAAGTAAAGTGGGCACTGTAATTGCACTGAATTAGGTGATTTTGTCAGTGGATTCCAGGATTTTTTTGGGGGAGTTGTTTTATTTTACCCTGACAAATAGGTAAACTGGTTATAAGAAGTTGATTACTTAGGGTCCTGTAACATAAACCAAATTCCCAGTGATTTGCAACAGACTCTTCTGCTGAGCATAATGATGGCTTATGGAAGGTATTCTTTATGGTGATAGCTGTTTTGTAATTAATACTCGTGGTGCATTTCACTCCAGCAAGAGGCACTTTCTCCAGTCTGCCTTAGGGTGTCATTTGAAATAAATTCCAGCTCAGATAATATTATTGCAGTGGTAGCAAAAGCCAGTGTAAAATTGCAATTCAGCTTCTTTCTTTGGTGTTGCTTATGAACATAGACTTCCTGGATGTTTACTTCTTGTTTTGTCAGAGGAAGAACAGTTGTGGGGGCAGGAGGGGAATGGAGTAGAGCATCAGCAAAGGGTCACTGAAGAACAATCAACTAAGTGCAAAAAACTCATTAAAAAACTTCAGAGAGAAAATATGAACATAGATTTAGGAGGTGGTGCAGTCTAGGGATGCTGGGAAGAAGAAATGTAATGGAAAGGAAAGGCAGACCACAAAATCAAGTAATCAGGGAACAAACTGCAAAAATTGCTAGCTTTGTGTTCTTCACATTCAAAAAGAAGTGCTAAACTAATCAAGCAAGTCAACTTGTCATCAGTGAGCTTTTAACCCGATGTTGCTTGTGATCACCTTGTGCCAGACAACACTGAAATGATTAAAAGGAAAAAATCTGTCAGGCCTTGTCATCTAAGAGCAATAAAAGAGGGAAGGGAAGAAGGGATTTCCTGTGTTCATAGGCAAGGGAGATCAGAGTGATGCCTGAAGAGCACCTGAAAATGCTTTTGATGTTGTTAGTTCGATACTTGTTACCCACTCGTGGAACAATAGCAAGGAAAAGAAGATCATTAATGCTGCTGATTACACAAGTGAAGCATTGAGAGGAATTCCAAAATGTTGCTGGAAAAGGAAACCAGCAACCCATGCAAAATCCATCCTATTGGGAAAAGAAGTTACCCAGAAGAAAGTTGAATGTCCGGTTTTATGTATCAGATGCATGACACGAATCTTGAGTACTGGCAAGCCTTTTGCTATTTCTGCTTTGGTTTTGCTTTGCCTACATCTGTTGAAATGAGTGAGAAAAACCTGGAAATGTGTTAAAATGGGGAATGTGGCAGCATGTCTGTGTTCTGGCATTGCTCATCTGCTAGTGGGAGCAGCTAACAAACATCTTCCAACAGTGGTAATTCTTAGCCTATAGAACATATATTTTGAAGTTCTTTTGTTGTTAGTTTTCTTCAGTTATTTTGCTGATCTTACCAAGGAGTGAGAGGTATGTGAGGCATGAGACTATCCGAAGTAGGTATATTTTAAATGTGTGATGAAAAGATCCACATCATGGGAAATCTGTGTTGCAGTTTGTTTTCTAACAAGTTGTACCAGGATATTTTGCACATTCTGTACTTGAAGGTAATTTTTGTGGTGTTTGTTGTCTTTGCAGATGATGCAATAGTGAAAGTTATAACTACCTGAGTAAGTCTTAAGCAGATTGCAGACTGGAAACCTGTTTTCAAGTGCTTTGTAGTGAGGGTATTGCTGAGTGCCACAGTATCTGAGCTGAGACTGTACATTATTGACATAAATTTCCTTCTCCCTTATTTGGTTTGCTTATAGGCCATGTACTGTGTGTGCAGGGAGCCATGTACTACTTTGTGATAAGCTGTGTCCTGTCAGATTTCTTGAGGTAAACATAACAGCTACACAAAGGATGGCTGATATTTGGGGAATAGCACGTACCATTTTCTGCCTGGGTTTACAGGCTTGGTGAGCTTTATTGACTTCAGACTTCATTTGGATTGACAAATATTTAACCAATTCTTTCTACTACATCATTGATGTCCTTACTTGGTACTGAAGAATGTACAAAATTACTCTGAGATAAATAGCTCATGTCTTTGATATTCTGTGTTCATCAGAAATAATCACAAAGGTACTGACTGGAGGTTTTTACCCTGTTCACTCTGGATCTTGAGCTCTTGGATTCAGATGCCTGATCCTGACTGGTCTGTTTGCTCTGCAGCTGGAAAGGGCTCAGAGCTCTTTCTGTCCTTTGCACTTTGAAAAATGAGTTAGTTGGTTTATTTTGTGGAACACATGAACTGAAGGCCAATGAGAGAACAATCATCTTGAAGAGTTGTTTCCTGTTTCTGTGTCAGGCTCCTGGTTATGATGCTGTTGTCATTTGCAAATTCTAGTGCACTTGTATGTGTTTAGGTGGCTCTGGTTGTTTCCTCATGGTAGAGGGTAATATCATTTTGCTATTAGTGTTAAAAGTGGAGATAAGTGACATTTATTCTTTTCCTCTGTGTTTTCTTAACCTGGCAGTAAAAAGAACATCCGAAAGCAGCGGATGAAGATCCTGTACAACGCGGTTCTGGAAGCTCGAGAGCCCGGCACGGGCAGGAGGCTCTGTGATCTCTTCATGGTTAAGCCATCCAAAAAGGACTATCCAGACTACTACAAAATTATCCTGGAGCCCATGGACTTGAAGATGATAGAGCACAACATCCGCAACGACAAGTACGCGGCAGAGGAGGCCATGATTGAGGACATGAAGCTCATGTTCCGCAACGCCAGGCACTACAACGAGGAGGGCTCCCAGGTACTCACTGCTGCTCTGCATGGTTTAACTTCAAATACTACTCATATTATTTATTGTCATTCTTTATTGAACTAAAGCAGGAAATTCTCAGAACTTCTGAGAAAGGACATCTTAAAAGGAAAACAGCTTTGTTTTAATGGAAGGGGAGAGTGTGGGATATCAGACTAGAAGACCCAACTGGTTTAGCTCAGCAAAATGAGTCTGAAAGGAATGGAGTTTTCATTTACAAGTGTTTTGTTGGGTGTGTCTATATCGTGATGTTTGTCAGGCAGCAAGAATGATGTGAAACAGGGTAGTGGTAGGGAACCTCCAGCTCTTTCTGATAAGGAGCTTGATCAGCTACTGCACAGGACTTCACCAGGATTGGTTTTAAAGAACCCAGGGCTGTTCTAGTCCTTTGTACCTTGATGGAATCACAGTGGTTCAAGGGATCTTTCATTACCCAGCAGAAGGGTTTGATGACGAAGCTGATAACACAGCTGCTCCTTGCCATTTTATAGTCTTTGGAATAGAAATGCAGCTTAATTGGATCATTTCTTCAACATTTGAAGCTCCCTGATTTAGATGGTGTCATCAGTTTTGTTTACCTGTGCAAGTCAGTTAAAAAGAAAGGCTTATTTCTCAAATGTACCCCTTAAATAAAATACCCTATTTTGCTTTCAGCTTTTCCAAACTAGCATTTAAGTGTTTCTTAGGAGCTAGTTCTAAAGTAGTCTAAACACAGTAAGCCTTGTTCTGGTTGGATTTTGATTACTTTACTGATTAATAGGTGTACAATGATGCCCATATGCTGGAAAAGATCCTTAAAGAAAAAAGGAAAGAGCTGGGACCCTTGGCTGAAGATGATGATGTTGCATCTCCTAAACTAAAGCTAAGTAAGACAACCTTGTGTATTGCCTGGTCTCATTTCAATACTTAAAACACAATACGGTGAACAGATCTTCCTTTTAGAATAGACCTGTTCTGCACAGTTGTTAACACTGGCAAGGAAAGCAGAATTGTATTTTCAAAATCTTGATAGCAATGGCATGTCTATATTTTACAAAGAATTAAGTTTTTGCATGTAGTAATTTCTAAGAAAAGTAACACAGAGTAAAGAAAGAAGACTTGGGAACGGGTGAAAGGATTAAGATTTAGTCATATAGTGTTATCCAGATGTTAAGTAGTGCATTATGTGCTCAGTCAAGTAAGGACTTCTCAAATTGAGCAAATCTCTTAATTTCACTGGTTAAATGTCTGGGATTTCCACCAAATGATTAAAAAAAGTAAACTTGATTTGACAGATTATTGAAAGCCATGAAAAGCATGGAAATGAACTTTGCCACATCTGCTCCTCAAGCTGCTGCTTTTACAAACTTGCTACTACTCAAATCTGATGTTCTCTTAATACGTGTTCAGAACTGAGCAAACTGAGACAGATAAAATTGCACAAAAACCTTAAAGAAAATAACTGCACACAGTCCTCTTGCAAATTAAATGTGCAGCTCCTAGATAAAGTACAGAACTCTCAGGCAGAGTCTGTGCAGTGCAGTAACAGAGAGCCTGAGTTAATCAAAAAACCAACGAGATAATCCCATGGGAGGCCTTAATTTACATTTTACTTTTCATAAAGGAATTTGGTTATTTTCAATACTTAATGTCAGTGATAGCAAAACCCCTGTGATGACAGGATTTTTAACAACTGCAGAGACAAATTCATGGAGAGCTGTAAGAACAAAATGAGTTTAGAGGAGTTTGTTAATGATGTTAGGTAGGAAAAGATGTTTTTCATGCTGAAGCCTGAGGAGTCTTTTGCCAGGTGGAGCATGGAGCAGCATTCTGTTGTTCTGTTGCCAAAGAGAACATTAAAAAAAAAATCATAGAATTATGAAAAATAAGGGAATGGAATGGGCTCCATGTTGTGAGGCTTTTGGTCACACAGTGAAGTGGTTCTTCCATGAACAATTCTCTGTTGGAAACTGGAGATGGACAAAGAAATGTGCAAGTTCTCAGCTTTGTCGTTTTAGCTTCTTTGTTTGTTTCTGTTGTGTTAGGTAGGAAAAGTGGCATTTCTCCCAAGAAGTCCAAGTACATGACTCCAATGCAGCAGAAGCTGAACGAGGTGTACGAGGCCGTGAAGAACTACACGGACAAGCGCGGGCGGCGGCTGAGCGCCATCTTCCTGCGGCTGCCGTCGCGCTCCGAGCTCCCCGACTACTACCTCACCATCAAAAAGCCCGTGGACATGGAGAAGATCAGGAGCCACATGATGGCAAATAAGTACCAGGACATCGACTCCATGGTGGAGGACTTTGTCATGATGTTCAATAACGCTTGCACGTACAATGAGCCGGAGTCTTTGATTTATAAAGATGCTCTCGTCCTCCACAAAGTTCTGCTTGAAACTCGGAGAGAAATAGAAGGAGATGAGGATTCTCATGTGCCCAATGTCACTTTGCTGATCCAGGAACTTATCCATAACCTCTTTGTATCTGTTATGAGCCACCAGGATGATGAGGGCAGATGCTACAGCGACTCCTTAGCTGAGATTCCTGCTGTTGATCCCAACTTCCCCAATAAACCTCCTCTGACTTTTGATATTATCCGAAAAAATGTTGAAAATAATCGCTATAGAAGATTGGACTTGTTCCAGGAGAACATGTTTGAGGTACTGGAAAGGGCACGGAGAATGAACAGGTAAGCAAACCCTTATTTTTCAGGTATCCTTTATCATGAGTTTTGCATTTAATGTTAGACAAAGGCTGAAGTTTTTTTAAAGTGTTTGCTTTCCTTGATATGGATGTTTGGAAAACCAGATCTCACAAGCTCTGTCAGGTCTACAGTGGAGTGTTTGCTTTGATTTGCAAACAAGGAAGAAGTTAGTTTCCTGCTGAGAGCTCATTTTGACAATAGTCTTCCAAAGGAGCACCATATGACAAACAGGTCCCTGCTAACTTTTAAACTGAAAAAGTGAAGAGAGCTGTTCTCTAACTGTTCAAATATTGAATTACTCTTTTGAGACAGTCACACTTGAGTGAGTTGTGGTAACAACTATGTTGTTTTTGTTGTTGTGCAAAAACTATGAACACTTGCAACTTTTTGTAGTGTCTTCCTTGAATTCAGTAGCTTTTTTGGGAATGTGCAGGTTAGATCTTGACTGTGAAGGAGAGGAGGTAAAAAATTATCTTAAAACATCTACTAAGAGGAGCATGGATAATTAAAATAAGTCAATATTGTTAATAGTACTATTATTATTCAAGTTTTCAGAGGTTAACAGATGGTAGATGTCCAGTGACAAGTAGCCTTGGTCACAACTAATTACCTATGATTTTCCTGGTGTTTCAGGACTGATGTATACAAAAATACTGTTTTGGGTAAACTATAATGCAAACTGACAGTGGACTAACAGGTGAAGCATCACTTAAAGCTTCATGGATTCAAGGCAGTCTCTGCTGCTGCTTGTGAGGAAGCACAGAAATCTATTGGCAGTGTGAGGCCTCCAATTGATCACAAAGAGTGGTGATTGATGGGTGTGTTCAGGCTCCTGTTTGACCCTGCACAAACTGTGTTTTTTCTCTGTTGCTCATGTTTTTGTACAGGACTGATTCAGAGATCTACGAGGATGCAGTGGAACTTCAGCAGTTCTTCATTAAAATTCGAGATGAACTGTGTAAAAATGGAGAGATTCTGCTGTCACCTGCTCTCAGCTACACCACCAAGCATCTTCACAACGATGTAGAAAAGGAAAAGAAGGAAAAGCTGCCCAAAGAAATAGAGGAGGATAAGCTCAAAAGGGAGGAGGAGAAGAGAGGTAGCTACTTTTGTTTCATTAATTTTGAATGTACTAAATGAAAATTATATGATGTATTGCTGCAGCTTTGCCTGCTGAAAGGACCTCAGTAGTCTGCTTGTCCCCCAGTCTTTTATTTTCAAGTTATGAGAGACTTATTTTATTATGATCCTTATCAGCCAGGCCAGAGGGCTTTTAAGAAAGAGATGTAGGTAAATATTAACCCTATGTGAACTCTTTAATCAGAATACATTGGGGTACTAGTAGTATTTCAAGGATATTAAAAAAGAAAATAGTCATTTTTTACTTCAGTTTTCTGCAGATAATAAACTGAACAATGAATATTCCCATTTACCTTTTAGTCATTTTCTTTTTGATAAATACTGATGGTGTTTTCTATGATCATGCTTTTAACATGGCTAAAGAACTGAGGTTTGATAAGCCTTTTGTGTTTTGGCTGCTGTGGATGTGAAGAGGAGTGGGCTTGCACTTTTTGTAGGGCATGAAGCCTACCATGAAGGTCCTTTATTTCACAGTTCCTGGCTGTTTCTGTCCATTGTACACCATGTTTAAAGGAATAAATAAGCTCTCCAATTGCTCCTTTCCACAGAGAGGAGCAGAGCTGTTGGCAATTTTGTCTCGAATCCTCTTTCTATCATGATCATCTTCCCTCATAGATGCCAGCAGCATTAAAGTCTGCTTACTTCAGGCTCAGAGTGAGGCACTGCCATCAGGACTCCTGGCTAATCTGGAAATGTGCCATTACTAACATCTGTTTTTTCCTTCTTGAAATAAGAAGCTGAAAAGAGTGAAGATTCCTCTGGATCAGCTGGGCTGTCGAGTTTGCATCGGACCTACAGCCAGGACTGCAGCTTCAAGAACAGCATGTACCACGTGGGGGATTATGTGTACGTGGAGCCTGCAGAGGCCAACCTGCAGCCCCACATCGTCTGCATCGAGAGGCTGTGGGAAGATTCAGCTGGTAAGGATGTCCTCACTGCAGCAAAACACCAGGCTGAAACCTCTTCTTACTATTTTAAGCTTCCAATTTATTTTTTTTTCCCTGTGTAGATGTTACTTTATTTGCAGAACTATTTGGAGCGCTAAGGAGGTTTTTGTTTGTTTCTGAGTTGCTTTTTTCTAAAAGATATTACAAATGGAAAATTCTTGGGACAGCATGTGCTTTTTTTGGTGTTCATATCTGCCTGCCCTCAAATTATAAGCCTTGCAGGGATGGGATTCTGAGTGGGATGGACTCCTTGTAATTTAGGTGCAGAGGAATACTGTTTTTCTGTGCTGAGAAATCTGAACCAAAGATGGGCACAGGTTTCCTTTGATTTAGAAAAATAGTACCTATTTGTGACTTCTTTATAAATCATTGTTATCAGTTTGAGTTTGTCATCATGTAATTTGTCACAGCATAAAATGAAATAAATAGTTCTTAAAAAACTTACAAACAGTTACCTGAGATTCCTTAAATAATCAGGTGATTGTTGTGTGGACTTCAAAGCCATTTCAAGGCCTGAAAGTCAAGATCTGTAAATAAGAATGAATTTCTCCTTTAGTTTGCTGAGTCAGGAGAAATAACAATTGGCAGACTTTTAAAAAACACCTTGTTTTTGTTTTCTGAGAAGTTGAATTTTGCCCTGTTTAAAAGCAGATTGCTCTTAGTGTAAATGTTTACATGGCCATTTGATTAATCAGTCAATTGCTAATTGTTCTTACTTGGCTCATGCACTACAGAATGTCATTTTAAATTTTTTTTCTATCTCTTTTCTCTTTTTTGTTGTTGTTTTCTGTTTTAAAGGAGAGAAATGGCTCTACGGCTGCTGGTTTTATCGACCAAATGAAACTTTTCACCTTGCAACACGAAAATTCCTGGAGAAAGAAGTTTTTAAAAGTGATTATTACAATAAAGTTCCTGTTAGCAAAATTTTAGGCAAATGTGTGGTCATGTTTGTCAAGGTGAGAGACTGTTCAGACTAATTCATAAAACAAGGAATGCTTTCTATTTCCTGTAGAGCTGTAGGCACTCTTATCATAGAGACATTCCACTAATATCTAAATAAAATAGGACTTGCCTCTGTGGGCTGTTTGGATCTTCCTGTGCTTCCTGAGATCCGTGGTTCACCCAGGGGATGGAGTTTCCCTGTGCTGGTTGATTTGTGCTTGAGGTCACCTCTGGCTTGGTGAATGTGTCCTTTTCCCAAGTCAAAGCTCAGAAATCCTGTGAAGGTGATTTCAGGCTGCAGATCTTGTACTTGGTAATGCACTGGATTGGTAAATGAATAAAACCTAACTCTTCTCACTTGCCAACCTGTACTGAATTAGCTCCATCTCCAAGGGCAAGATTTCTTGTTATACTTAGTGAAACTTGGACGTCAAACTGGAAGAAGAGAACACAGCAAAAAGCCTTCTGACAGAAGCATAGAGAACACTGAAGCCATGACAGGGTGTTCAGTGTGTGTCTGTGGGGTGTGGGTATTGCTGAAATATTTCATATTTTTCCTTCAATCTGCAGGAATATTTTAAATTGTGCCCTGAAAACTTCAGAGATGAGGACGTCTACGTGTGCGAGTCTCGCTATTCTGCGAAGACCAAGTCATTTAAAAAGATTAAGCTGTGGACTATGCCTGTGAGCTCTGTGAGATTTGTCCCTCGAGATGTGCCCCTGCCTGTGGTCAGAGTCGCCTCTGTGTTTGCCAATACAGACAAAGTCGATGAGGAGAAGCACAGTGAAACCCTGGAGGACAGTAAGGTGGGAGAAAGTATCCTTCATCTTGAAAAGGTATGCAAGGGGAAGGTTGTTTGTATTTGACAGATAGGGAATGACAAAACATTGGCCCTCATGGCTTGGGTTTCACTACATCCAGACACATTAAAATATAAATGAATATAATATTTCTGTTATAAATTATATTATAGACATTTGTAAAATAACACTAACAAAATATCAGATATAACAGAAAACAATAAACTTTGTAAATTTTTGTTACAAGCCTCTTTCTTGTGATCATGTGATGGAGTTGGTTGGGTTTTTTACCACTCCAGAAAATTACACTTTTACTGTAAAGCCTGCCCTAAGCCTGAAGAACCAGTAAAACTAAAAGTCTAATTTTAGTTCATGCAGTGCTGAAATGCTTTGTTGTGTAGCATTTCAGTAAGGCAGTCAGTAGCAAGGCAGCAGTAAGTAATACATAATATTCCATTGTTTAGGGCCTCTCTGTGGTTGATAGCTAAGTAGTTTATTGCCAAAATGCGTAAGAATATTTCTGTCCAACATAGTGGATAAAATGATTCATTTATTGTATCTAGAGTAAGAAAAAAACTTAAATGTAGGTAAATATATTAAAATCCTTTTAATTAGTTTTGTCTGAAATAAATTTAGAGCCATGAAAAATAAGACACTCATAAAATATCATAAATCACTAAAAAAACCCATGAAAAATCCACTTTGCATTTTCTGACAGAACCTGAGAACACAGTACCCAGCACATCCATTCTCAGACACCTAGTGTGTATTAATGTATTTATTCACATCATGACAAAAGATGGAATTAATTCTACTGAGAGAACAAAAACTCATAGGATCTTTTCCTTCCTTGCCTTGGTGAGACAGCCTGTGTTTTTTTGGCTTTTTGGAACTTCAGGCTGAAAGATGAAATGAGGCACAATTTGAATTTTTACTAAAAAGTAAGAAGTTAAATAGAGCAGATGGTATGAATTTGTAAGCAATACATGGAGTGTTCATATTATTGTATAGGAGAGTTGAATCATTATATTTTTGTGTCTGTTAGCTTGGCCATATATTCAGTTCTTGCTTCCTAAGCACATTACTGGGCTTTAAACCATCAAAGCTGACAAGGCTTGGCTTGGCCAATTTCCTTTGAAGCACTCAAACAAAAAAGAACCTGTAAATTGCTATTCTGGCAAAATTAGAGCTTTGTGAAATAGGAAAGCTTGTGACAGACATGGAAGGTATCTTTGGCTTTGCAGTTTTAATTCAGGAAACCTTTGCACCCACTTCTTAGTGCTTAGTTGTTATTATTAACATAGAGCAAAGCCTTTTACTGGTGCCTGGCATCTCTTTATTTCTGTGCTTGGTTTTTCTCCTTCCTCATGTTTCTAAATGCTGCTTCTTCTGCAGGACAAGGAAGATGTTCCAGTGGAAATGTCCAATGGGGAGCCTGGTTGCCATTACTTTGAGCAGCTCTGCTACAATGACATGTGGCTGAAGGTTGGGGACTGTGTCTTCATAAAATCCCACGGGCTGGTGCGGCCTCGAGTAGGGAGGTAGGGGCAGCTTCTTTGTTTGCAGTTTACAGCTGTAAAAATAACTTGGATAAAAGGGGCTGGTTGCAAAAAGGCATAAAAGAGGATGGGAAAAAATGTGAGTGAAGTGTTAAAAAGTCTTGGTAAATTGAGGTGGAATTTTAGCTGCCTGATAAAAACCTGGTCCAGTTGTACAGTTGGAATTGGCTGTTCTGTATTCATTTTCCACTGATGGTCTTCCTGAACATCCTACTGCCTCATTTGGGAGAAATGGCCTTTCACTGATGTTGCTGGTTTGGTTTCTTTGCAGAATTGAGAAGATGTGGGTGCGAGATGGAGCCGCCTATTTCTTTGGTCCAATCTTCATACATCCTGAGGAAACTGAGCATGAGCCAACTAAAATGTTCTACAAGAAGGAGGTGTTTTTGAGTAACCTGGAGGAGACCTGTCCCATGAGTTGTATTTTGGGTAATTATTATCAATTTTAACCTGATGGGCATCTTCTTTTCCTACACAGTCTGAAGTGATGGAAGGCAATGTGTAGGCTTGATCCCAAGTATGTCTTTTTCATTGAGGGAGGGAGGAGATTCTATTCAGTGAGTTTCTAATATCCATTCCTGCCTGTGGTGAGAAGCCACTGTAAGGAAGCTTTCTTACAATAAGGGAATTACATATATGATATGAAAGTGAACATTGTTTGCAGCCAGAGAACAGAAAACTCTGTTACTCTTTAATGTAATTACTTCAGTACATATTACCTGGAAGGTTGAAAGGA
Source organism: Prinia subflava (assembly GCF_021018805.1). Classification (NCBI taxonomy): domain Eukaryota; kingdom Metazoa; phylum Chordata; class Aves; order Passeriformes; family Cisticolidae; genus Prinia; species Prinia subflava. The sequence continues at coordinate 17,466,570 of NC_086260.1, forward strand.
GGAGGAGGAGGTTGAAATTTGATTTGGTGCAGAAGATGATGGCTGTGCATTTTGCTTTGGAGTTATGATGCTGTGATAGATACGGTAACTGACAGTGATCATGAGGGCTTGTGATTTTGTGGGTTCTCTAGTTCTTAAAGAAAAAATCCAGAAGCTGCATTAAATTGCTGTAGGTTTCTTGTGAGTGCCATTATTTGATTGGAATATCAATCGATGTATTTTCCGTAGTTGCGCCAAATTCCAGGAGTCTTCCAGACTTAAGAGAAAGGAAAAAAAATGGACTTTCCACACTTAAAAAAAAAAAAGTCTGCAAGTGTGGCTGCCTTCTTACCCAGCTCTTTCATTTCTGCAGGAAAGTGTGTCGTTCTGTCATTCAAAGACTTCCTCTCCTGCAGACCAACAGAAATCTCCGAAAACGACGTTTTTCTTTGCGAGAGCCGCTACAACGAAAGCGACAAACAAATGAAGAAATTCAAGGGGTTGAAGAGGTTCTCGCTGTCTGCGAAAGTTGTAGATGATGAAATATACTATTTTAGGTAAAGATGTGAGGGGAATGAGGGGGTCACCTGAGCACTCCTCTGGACTGTGGTGGACTGGCAGCTGAGCACCCACCCAGCCTCTTGGTCACTGCCCCACAGTGGAATAAGGGAGAGAATCTGAAGGGCAGAAAGAAGAAAAACTCCTGGCTCAAGTTAGAAACAGTTGGAAAAGTGAAGCAAAGCTACGTGCACACACAGAGCAAGAAAAGGAATTAATTCCCTGCTTTTTATCAGCAGGCAGATGTTTAGCTGTTTCCTGGAAAGCAGGGCCTTGGCACATGGAATGGTTACTGGGAAAGACAAATAACCCTGAATGTTGCCTGTCCTCCCCTTCTCCTCATATTTTATTGCTGAGCACGGTGTCAGAGTATGAAATACCCCCTTGGTTGGTTTGGCTTAGCCATCCTGGTTTCTCCCCTCCCAAATCACTGCCCAAGCCCAGCCTGCTGGGGCACACAGTAAGGAAAAGGAAAGGCCTTGATGCTGAGCTGTTCAGGGCTAATGACAGCAGAATGTGTTATCACTATTGTCTCAGATCCAAAACATGGCACCTCTCAGCTGCTGTGCAGGGGATTAACCCATCCCAGCCTGACCCAGCACATCCACAGAAGTCAGAGGTGTAATTTCAAATAACCACACTCTTGGGAAGAAATCCAGATAGCATCAGTCTTTTTATGGTCTTAATACCAATTGATGTTTTCTATTTCTTCCTCTGACTTCAAGAAAAGTCATTACTTTATCAGATTGGTACCTTCTCTTGGATATTGTGAAAATACTTAAGTGGTCATTATGAGTAAGGAAAACCTGTTGGTGAACATTCATATTAATAAAATAAAAATATTAAGTTTTTACCTAAGTAAAATGTGAAATCTAAGGAAGCTGTGGTGTTAACTGCCTTCATTTGTAGAAATTAAGTACTTGTATTGAAATCCCCTTCTAACTCATAAAAAATCTTAACAAGTGACTGAAATGAAACACTGGGCATAGACACAAAATTAGTTCTGCTCAGGGTTCTGAAAGGAAGCATAGGCACATCTCAAGTCACCATTGTTTCTGTATTGTCCTGCCAGCAACTGCGAAAAGTTGATTTTCTTTTCAAAAACAAGAGAAATACCTTTCACTGTAAGGTAAGAGTCTGTTCTCATTAGCTGTTTGTCTTCCTCCTCCACCTTCCAGAAAACCCATAGTTCCTCAGAAAGAGCCATCTCCTCTACTGGAAAAGAAGATTCAGCAGCTGGAAGCAAAATTTGCTGAGTTGGAAGGGGGTGATGAGGACATGGAAGAGATGGGAGAAGAGGAAGGTGACATGACTGAAACTCCTTCTATGCCTCAGCTTCAGGCCCCCTTAGCCAGTGATTTGGATATAATGCCTTATACTCCACCACAGGTAAGGACTTGACTTCAGGAGCCCTTAAACCTTTATATTTCACATTGTTTTCCCAATCCAAATGAAGAAAGTAACATTTTATCATATACAAACAAAGGATTGATACTGAAGTTTACAGGTGTATGGAGTAAATGACACAAAACAATTTTGGCATGTCCAACATGATATCCAGGTGATAATGTTTCATTCCATTAAAATATTTTTAAGGAAAATCATTCAGCTGAGGAAAACCTGGGGTATATTTTTATGTATTAGTTTTGTTTGTAATAATGAGGTTTTCTGTGACACTTATTCAGCAGTATCAGGTCTTTATAAAAAATTAAATATATAATATAATAGTTTATATAATTTATATAAATTTTCTTACACAAACCCTGGAATTTGTGTAACTGAGTGTGGAAGCAGAGTGAGGAACTGCTTTAGCTGGAAATCCAACTAACCAAAAAAGTTTGTTGGCAACTGGATTAAACCCTTTATCTGTGTCACCACAGTCCCACATCCAAGCTAATGCCAGTCTTAAAGAGGCAATGGGAATGATCTGCTGGGAACAGGAGGCACATTCAGACACTTTTGTGACCAGCAATGTGGATTGAAAGGATGTGGCCCTAGGGCAGAAATGTCTTGGGATGTTGTGCAGGAGTTGCTGAAGTTGAAAGCTTTTGCCTGGTTTAATTGTGATGTTTTGCCATGTGGGCAACCACCAAATGCATTTTGCCTTGCAAGGTTGCTCACTGCTCTTGTTTAACGTGCTGAATTTTATAAGCAGCTTGAAAATTCTGGGAGAGTATTCCAATAGAAGTGGAATTTTATCTAACAGCTATTAAACCCCAGAACTTTTAAACTTTCATTTTCTTCTGCCAACAAAGAAGCTCTTGTAACACCTAAGTATAGGAGGAGACAAGACAAGTGAATTTGTGGTATTGTGGGGCTTGGCAGATAAGTGGGTGATGCTTTCCTGCTGCAGTTTGCTGTGAATTGAGTCAAAGTACTTTAAAAAAAGCTGTGCAGCTTCATTCTTTGCTTCAGCAATATGGTTGAGACAAGTCATAAAAGGGGCTCTGGTTGATTCCTTCTTTTAAAAAGTCTGAAGGTAAATATGCAGTTGTCTGCCTCCAGTGGAAAAGACTGTTCATTTAAAGTGTGTGTATGGGAGATGGAAAAGAACTGAGAATGCAAGAACCAAATTTGGAGCTCTTAGGATTTCTCCAAGTCCTGTTTGCCCTTCCAAACCGGTGGGGAGGCGTTTACATTAGATTACTGTTACCAACACTGTTGCAAGAACTATACAGGCTGACACAGCTGGTAAACTTGTAGCTCTCTATTTGCAGATGTATCAGAGGCCAAACATATAATTAGAATTCCCTCTCTTGGTTTGAGAACTCTCCATCTGCCAGAACTCTCCATCTTCTTGCCCAAGAAGCCAGGATGGAATTGTGTCTGCCCTGTAGATCATCCCAAACCCTTGTGTGGAGTTTTCTTCACTTCCTCCAGACAAGTCATCTTTCGGTTCATAATGAAAACTTCAAGGGTGGATTGCAAGTTAGTACAGTGAAGTTTAGAATCCCATTTAAGTGGGCCTGAGTTCGTCTTGCTTAAATTGATAAGCAAGACTTTCTAAGCATTTTGGTATTACTGAAACTTTGCTTTTAGCTGAGAGGAGAGTGTTGAACTGTGGGGTCAAAGCAGCAAGTAGAAGGAGTCAGTAGAATGGTCAGAATTTCAGGAGAGGAAGGAAACAGTTGAATATATTTTTGTTTCTTTTTTGCCTGTACCAGGTACTTGGAAACAATGGCACTTTTCAGGATGTGACAGATTTGGGTATGAGAAAGGCCTTCAGAGGGTTTTGATGTGATGATACATTTATGGATCTTATTGGTCAGAGTGTGGATGAATTGTGGTCTTCTGTGACAAATATAGGTGGAAGGGCCTTCAAAAAGGGGCTCCAGCTGTGGTATCTCAGCATAGAGGTGTCAGAATAAGTTAATTTTTTGGTGGCTGAAAACATCAAGGGGCTCTCACTGTATGGCATCCATAGTAGGAAAAGCAAAGGAGCAGAGTTTTTGTTCCTCATCAACATAAGAACATGATGTGAGTCTGTGGTGCAGGTAAACAGTGATCAGCAAAACTGAGCTTTGGTTTTTCAGGATGAAATGGCTGCTCGTGTAATGGAAAGTGAACACTGGAGAGAAAGGAAGGTCTGGCAGGCAAAGTAATATTTAGAAGGTGGAACAAGGGACAGTAGGGATTGCAAAAGCCAAGGAAGAAGTGGGGAAGCATTTTCCTAAAATGTGCAGTGGCAGATAAAATATTTTACTCAATTTGCGTTGGCAACATCTCTGAACAGCTGAATGGACGAAATCTGTGATATGACACAATTCCTTTTGTTCTCTTCTGGCCTTCTCTGTTGTACACTTGTGGTCATAACTGCTTTTTCTCACAGTCCACTCCCAAGTCTGTTAAGGGCAGCACCAAGAAGGAGGGATCAAAAAGGAAGATCAACATGAGTGGGTACATCTTGTTTAGCAGCGAGATGAGAGCTGTGATTAAAGCTCAGCACCCAGACTACTCCTTTGGAGAGCTCAGCAGACTTGTAGGAACTGAATGGAGAAACTTGGAAGCAACAAAGAAAGCAGAATATGAAGGTAAGTAAAGACTGAGATGCTGAACTCTTTTCTGCCTTTTTTTCTTTCTCAGCACTTTCTGTTGTTCAGATGACAGGTTTAATAAAAGAAAATATTTATGTTTGTGTTCTGGACGTGCCTTAAAGAGAAGTTCATATTGAAAGATGACTGAAGAGGAGCAAAGAGCATTTTTCAGTTATATAGAGCACAGCTGATAATTTACGTGTCTTTGCCCCAAATAACCAAATTAACAAAGACCAAGAAAATGGGGACAAATCAGAAGTAAAGGGCTATGGAGCTCCTGGGCTAGAAGTCAGTTGGAAAAATATTTTGTCAATGTTTCCTTAAAGAGGGACTGATGGGTATTTTGGACAAGAAATGCTTGAGAGCTGTAGCAGCAGGTAAGAAAGACTTACAGGGGAGTGGGGAAAAGTTCATTATTAACAGTACTTAGAGTCCTAAGAGGCTTTGTACTGTACTGTAAATATGACCTATTTTTCAGTACAGTAGTAATTAATTCTTGTAACTGATTTTGTCAAGAGGTTTCATATCCTGAAGTAAGCCTAGGAATATTTCATAATCATGAGATACTTTAGACCTATCTTTCGTCCCTTTCCGCCCTTTTTTTCCTCAATTCCTTCCCTCCTTTCCTTTCTTTGCCTCCCTCCTTTTCTTCCCTCCCTCCTTTCCTTCCATTCCTTCCCTCCCTTCTGATAAATAATCATTGTGTTTTAACTTTTATTTGATTAAAATAAAATACAGCTGATCTTTAACAGCCAGCCCTTACCCAAGCCAAATACATGGGCCTAGTCCATACTTATTTCTCTAGTTAATAGCATGTCAACACTATTAACTACTGTATTGATGCAACATTATTGAAAGAAAATGCTCCCTTGGATAGGAACATCTCAACACCCTGGAAAGTTATGGCCCAGTTAAGTTATAACTCTCAAAATGAGATTTGGTAGGTTTTCTGCACACTCCTAACTTGAAGGCAGCTTTGATCTTGAGGCTGGAAGCTTGCATGCTGTCACTGTCCACTCTCAGCCACCACCGTCCTCTCTGAATTTTCAGCAGCACCTCTTTGCAGCTCTAGAGGGTAACACAGCACCCTTTGCTCTGTGCAAGTTTGTTTTGCAAATGCTGCAAAGGGAAATGGTAATGCTCTTTCTTTGTGAGACTACTGGGGCCTTACTCTGTTCTGTAGCTGTTTCCTTTTACACCCTTCTAGGTGCATGTGTGATCTTTTGATTGGCAAATCCCTCCTTGAAGCCTCATCCTTCAGCAGGAGGATGGCTGGCATGTCACTGCTTCCTCGCTTAGAGCAGCTTAAAGTCCTGCACTTCTGCAGGAAGGCTCTGTTTGTCCACTGTGTTAATGAGTGTCTGTGTGCTTCCATTTTAATCTTCCTTCTCAATTAAAATTTTCCAAAGCTTTTGGGGTTTGAGCTTCAGTTTCCCTGGCTTGGTGTCTGTCCTGAACTAGATTTACTTCTGCTTGGTTTGGAGGGGTTGGGATGGGGTAACAAAGTGTCCAAATTACGTTTGCTTACCCTGTGTGAAAGGAGAGAAACTCCACTCCTTCCCCTGTGAAGAGTCAAAATTCATGTGTTCCCTGGTGTGGATGTGAACCAGGGAGCAGGGAGTGGGCTTGGTTTGACACCCCAGTTAAAAAGGGCCCTTCCATTTTCTGATGAAAAGCTGTTGACATTTTAGATCCATTGTGATCCACTGAAAATTTTGTTTGATTTATGTGCAGGGTATTAGTTGGTTTTTTAGCAATAATTGAGTAAAGAAGAGGCAGTGTTGAAAGTACCTGCATGGCTAAATAAAGTAAAATAAAAGGGATTGAGGGAAAGGCCTGTTGTAGGGAAAAACTCTGTTCAAAGCAGGTCTCTTTCCTGTCTCTTGAGATATGTTGGAAATGCTTGAATGATCTTAAGTCCTGGCCTATGTGATTTGGGTTTATTATTGAGTATTAGGGTGAATGCTTTAGGCTGAACTTTCAGATGCCTCCTCCAGTTCCCTTTGGCAGTGTTATTCCATTTGTTGCTTCTGTGGCAGTCAGGGCATGGGTAGGGGTTAGGTAAAACTTGAGTACTGTCCTACGTCAGGTCCTTCTTCAAACCTCAGCACTCTGAAGTCTGATAAAGCTGAACAATTAACAGTAATTTCTCATTCATCAGAGTGTCTCTTTTGCTTTTGTCTGACCATTTTTTGTTTTTTAGCTGGCCAAAAGTAGGTGGGAGTCAGAACAACTGCTTCATCTTTTCCCGAAGTGCTTGCTCTGCTCTGGAGAGGATTTTCTCATTTTTCTACTTCAGGATCTGCCTTTAAATATCTTGTGTATTTTGTGCTCAACTGCATCTGAGTTGCCTGTATTAAATGCAGGAGTTTCTGTGCGTCGTCATCACTCCCTGAAATGGCAGAAGTGGAAAGAAGGAAGGAAATGCCTTTGGAAATGAAACTGGTCTTTGAGTGTATGGAAGTAGTGCTAGAAGCTGCACAAGCAGGTTCTAGAGGAGTCAAAAGTGTGATAGATATTCAAAGTCATGTCCTAGAGGAAGTGGTAACTGGCAGGGTGCATAACTTAATCTCCTTGATGAACTTCTTCTTAGCCTTCTTTTGACAGAGGTCCTTGATTGCTGGTTTAGTGGCAGTTTCCATCTTTCACCAACTGCAAGAGAACTCATAGCCCTGCATTCACTGTTGTTAAAAATTGCTGGAGATGTATCCTGCATCCATTTATTCTTCCTTATTCCTCATTGTTCCAGTCAGACACAACGTTCAGAATAAACAAAACAGGAACTTACATGCCCCCGAAGCACCTGGAGTGGGCATTCAGTATTTCTCCTTTTTTGTTTGCTTGGCTTTTGTTTTTTTTCTTTCTTCTTCCCATGACCCTTTGCCCTTCCCTTAATATAAAATTGTCCTCTGGTCAGATTACCCTGCAGTAGATCTTTTGTTCTTGCAGTCACAGTGAGAGACTTGATTGAGATAATGACCAGATTCATCGTACAAAGGACACACATGACCTCCAGTGAGCAGCACAATGTGAGTTAGACATCTTCAGAAAAAAAAAAAACCAACAAACTCCTAGGGGACCAAATGGGGAAATGACAGAAAGAGGCAGAGAAAAATATTTTTGGTTTATCAAACTGCTGCTTGTTATGTTCCAAAAACTAAGGACCAATATGCACTAGGGAAACTTTACAAATGCTCCCCGATTTTGCCACCACTTTTCAGCTGCATCAGTAGTAAAAACATACGGGGAGCCCACAAATGGCCGTGCCACCAGCTGGCACTGCTGTCTGCTCTTTGCAGCATTCTTTAGGGTACACCTGGCAGATGTGGGGCTTCAATTCCCACAGCAGCTGGTAGAGGATCCACCCAAGAGCTGCTGGCCTTGGCTGCAGCTGGTTTGGCTGAGCCAGTGGTGTCAAAACAGGGAATGTTTTGCCATGTCCTAGTGCAGACCGAGCCTAGTGCTGGACTGCTGCTTCGTGTTGGTAACACTGGTGTTATTATCATCAAATTTGTTCTTTTAATTTTTTTTTAATTTAAATATTTATTTTAATTATTTATTTTTTTTAGAAAGAGATAAAACTTTGTGGAATATTTTTCATAAAAGGTTCTCTAAAAGTCTTAGCTGCAGCCACATGAAATCAAATCATATGCTGTATAAAAAACATTCATCTGTTCTACTTTATATTTGACTAAACTAATGCCAGTGTCTGACTCTAGTCCTTTTTAATGAACAGATAATATTTTGAAAGTCTGGGTTACAAAACAGAACTGAAAATCTAAAATACTTTTACAGAGCGGGCAGCTAAAGTTGCTGAGCAGCAGGAGAGAGAGCGAGCAGCACAGCAGCAGAATTCCTCCCCCCGGGCAGGCACTCCTGTCGGGGCTCTTATGGGGGTGGTGCCGCCACCAACACCAATGGGAATGCTCAATCAGCAGTTGACACCCGTTGCAGGTAAAACGTAGGAGCTATGACCATTTTTTCCTCATCCACTTTATCAACCCCCTTCATAACTGAACACTCTCTTGGGTCACATTGGAAGCAAAAGCTCAAAACTCTTCAGTCCTTCTTCATGATGAACGTGCCTAGGGCAGCGGTGGCCTGGTGTCCAGCCTTGCTTGCTCCAGTGGAGAGTAGCCTGTGGAAGATCAGGGAAGCAGGGTGCTCCTCTGCAGTGCTCCTGTTCTGGTAGTGTGCAGTCGTGTTTATTCCTCTGCCTGGCAGAGTTCACCTTTAGCCCTGCTGGGGCAGGAGGGCAGCAGTCTTCTAGTGCATGCAGCATCTGAGGCAGTGCTAAAGCAGGAGGGAAATTGTTGGGGGTTTAATTGTCAGGGAGGTGAGAGGCCAACAGAGTCTAACCCAGATTTTAAATCCAAGGAAAAGCTTGGTAGAATTGCCTCTTAGGCACTGGTAAGCAGAGCAGACCAGGATCTAGAGCCAATGCAGAAACAAAGACAAAATGACAACATTGCTGGTTTTATCAGGTTATTTTTCAGAATAGAACTGAGCTTGGAGAACTCTTCCACGAGGTCCCTGTTGCTGGGTGTTGAGCTCGTTACCAGTTGTAATCCGGCTTGATTTCATAGGGAGTATGCTCGGAGTAAGTATTTTCAGGATCAGATCTGAAGACAATGTAGTCCACTGAAGATTCTTGTATGGAAATCAGCCATACGTGGGTGAGAAAATTAATTAGGTGTGACCTGATAGGTTGTGTTCCTTCCCCAGTTTCTAATTAAAATAAGAAATTGCTTCAGTCAAGGTCAAAATAGTGCCGACTAGATAAAAATGAGTATTTGGAGGGGTTTTGGTTTGAGTTTCGGGGTCTTTTTAACTTTCCCTTAAGACATTCCAATTATTCCATTTATTCTTTTGTCATTTTTTCTTTTTCTTTCTCATCTCATAGGCTGTGGCCTTATTTTGAGCTGACAGCCTGAAGTGTTTTTCATCACAATCTCTAAATCCCCTTTCAGTAAATAGGCTGCATGGATGTTCAAGTGAAGGCACATTCCTTAGTTGGTTCATGATCTCCCAGTTATAAAGCATTTGTTTACACTGAGTTGCATTTTTCTTTTGGCTTTTTTTCATTCTGTTTGTGGTAATTTCCCTCTGAACTGTTTTGTGTGTGTGTGTACACCTATCTGTGCATATATTAAGAAAAAGGAGGTGGGAAAAAAAGAGTTTCCCAGTGCTGATCTCTTTTGTGAATAATTTACTTCAATTTAGAATATGCAGAAATACCATCTTCTTGTGGTTGTGTTTCCTTAGTTTGGGTCTTGGGTTTTTTGGCACGGAGTCACTTTTCCAAATTTTGGAAGCAGGTGTTAATGGGCAGTAATACTTGCTGTTAACACTTCCTTAAAACTTCCCCAAAAATGTGCATTCTGCCAACTACACATGCTACCTTATTTCCTGTGACAGCAAACTTCTATTTCAGGCCATTATCTTATTCAAGCAGATCAACACCCAAGGCTCTTCACTTTGGCTTTGGGAAATTATTCCTTAAAATAGATGATGGAACAGATCCTTCGAAACTCTTTCTACTTTTGTGGCCCATTTGAAAAACACAGTCTTTCATCTTTTGGTTTTCACAAGTCCTACTTGGAAGTATCTTGTTCTGTTTGGACCTCTCTCACATCCTCCTCCATCCTTGGATTGCTTTTCTCTAGTTCAGAGAGCTTCTCCATCACAGAACTTCTTTATGGCCCCCAGGGCCAGGAAATCTGGAACCCTTCTGAGATGTGTTTCTCTTAGTGTGCAGAACTTCTACATTTAGGTATTGCAAAAGTTTACTTAACCTTATGTTGTTATAGTAAAAACCAGGAGAACAAGTAATTTCAAAGACATCCTAAATCACAGCTGTGGGAGCTGGAAATAGTTTTGGCCATGTTTGCTAATTTAAAATAAAAGTTTGCAATTCATACATGGGGTAAGAAAATGCTGCTCTTACTGGGACTGAGCTACAAGAACTGATTTCTCATGGAGATTTGATGGTACCTTTATTAGCCAGTTGTTGAGAATTTTAATTGGAAATGTAGAACTAAGCTTCCATGATTGATAAATATGGGTTTGATTCCTTGGAGAGTTGTTTGTTTGTTTGTTTTAAAGCTCCAGGAGTGCATTAACTGCACTGAAGATGTGTCAGCAGCTCGGGGTGCACTGGAAATGCCAGGCAGTAGCTACAGTGTGAAAGCTCTTAGTGCCAAGCAGGCTTTGGTGTTTCTTCTTTTCCTTTGTCTACTGGAAATATGGATTTCCCTGTAATAAAGAGGTACAGATAAGGTTCCAGACATTTGAAATAGGTACCTACAGCTTATTTCACGTGTTAGTCTAGGTGCCCTGTGGAAAATGAAGGCTCGAGGGAGATTAGTTTTTTATTTTCTTGGTGTTTTCTCCATTTGAAGCTTTTGGGATTAGAGGTTTCTCCCTTCTGTAATATCCTGAAGAAGTGACAGGTTTAGCTTTTATTTTGGAGCTGCCCCTCCTGTTTGGACCCTGAGCTTGGGACAGCTTTGTTCTCAGTCAGAACTGGTGAGAGTTTTTGGCCAGTCTCATTCCAGAAATCTGTTTTGAAAGTCCCATTTATGAATTAAAGGGAGTGTGGCAAAGATTCGGTGGTTTCTTGGAGCAGACTATAGAAGCCCCAGCAAATCTGCATTTCTAACTTACCTCATCTCTCTAGACCTGCTTCTGTCCTCTGTCATCTTTTCATTGTCTCTCCACCCCCTCTCCTTGCTTACCTGGCAATGCATCCATTTAAATTAATCATTCCAGGGCCTAACAAGCATAGTGCAGTTATACTGTGTAGGTTCACTACATAGATAGCAGAAAATCTGAGCCTAAGCCAGAGAAAGCTCTCAATTTCCTTCCCTTACATGCAGAAAACTAAATTTTTGACCAGCAGCCTATACAGTGTTTGCAGTGTCACTGATTTCCCTCTAAAGACACCTTTGAGACATGGACAGTGAAGTTCTGTGAGGGACTGCAGGTGCTCCTTTTAAGTCCTTTCACTTCAATATAACTCCATGAACGTAAGTTACTGCAGCCCGGGACTTTAAAACTCAAGTTTAAAATTTGTGTTACTGCCTTAGTTCATACTGGAGATGGTTTAATAAAAATCACCCATCACTGCCATTAGTTTCAAGTATGTGAATGTTGTAGGGCTTGTTTTGCATGTGTACTGCAGGAAAATGTCTGGGGTTTTATTTTTGTGGCCTCTGAACTAGCCCACAGAGCAGGGCTGTCTGTGGGGCTGGCCAGTCAGTGTTGTGTTTGTAATCTGTATGCAGATGGCAGAGCTTTAAGCTGTATTAAAACTGCTTGCATTAGTAACATTTAATTGTGGCTGAATTTATTCCTTGTGTTAACATATCTGAGTATTCAACATTTATTGCCCCGTGAGAAACATACAAATACACTAAATACTAATTCATCAAAAGTATAATGTTTCATATTTACAGCTTTTATTTTTAGTTTTTGTTCTTTTTTTGTTGTTTTTGCAAGATACTAATTGTAGTATTGTCTTGCTGTACTAAAGGTGCTTTGTGTGTGTGTGGATAGTGCATGTCTGTGCGTACTGTGTAGACCATGTTGCATGTTATTGATGCATGTTTGAAATTTGTTGTGTCCTTCAAGGCATGATAAGTGGCTATCCACCGGTGCTGCCACCTTTGCAGGGCCCAGTTGATGGCATTGTTAGCATGGGCAGCATGCAGCCACTTCACCCAGGGGTGCCCCCACCCCACCAACTCCCGCCAGGTATGCCAGGCATCCCAGGCATCCCACCACCCGGTAAGAGCCTCATCCTCATTCCCTCTTTATTTCATTGTCATGTACTTGGTTTAACCCATTGTTACAGGAGTTCTCTGCAGCTTGGTCTGGGCGTGGCTTTGGTGTGTGAGCAGCAGCACTGCTGAGTGTGAGGGGTGTGCAAAACCCTGACACAACAGCGTGTCCAGTAAGCCCTCGGGGAAAGGGCACTGGAGAAACTTGGTGCTGCTCCAGCAGGAGTTCTGCTCCAGCCAAAAAACTTCCATGATTATGCTTGAGTTTATCAGAGGTGTGAAAAGCTGAAATCAGCCTGTTCATATCCTTATATCATTTGAACAGCATCTCTACACTCATCCTTTTCTAATTTGAAATGGGCTTATATATGAAATTTCTTGTTCTCATTCCTTATCAAAGTCTTTTTCAGTGTGTTAAAGTCAGACTGCACTGAAATGAGCCTGGTCTTGTAAGACTCCTTGGCCACTGGGGCACTGATGTGTTACTGCGAAACAGTGTTCAGATTAAAGCTTGCTGATACAACAGTGGCTGGAAACATGTAGGGACAAGGTGAATTCAGTATTCTCTGTGGCCAAATTTTCAATTGGTTTTTGAGAGCATTTCTGCTGCATTTGCTGTATTTTCGCCACACTTTTGATGAAAAGTGAGGCTTAAATGAAACAAACATAACCAGTGTTAATGCCATTAATGTATCCCGATTAAGGGGAAAAACATTCATCTGCCCTCTGATCCTGTTCCCTGCTGGTTCACTTTTTACCTCTGATAACTCATGTCCCTATGAAAAAGATATGTCATTCCTCTGTTCAGCAGTAAACAAGCTGTGGACAAAATGATCTCATTTGCCTTCCCCTACCCCTTGTAACCATGTTTATCAGAAGCTGTGTTAAGAATTTTATCTGTGCATAAATCATTTTTGAGTTGGGGAGTTTTCATTTGCTTGCCTGGTGTTTATGAAATCCATCCACATTCCACGTGCAGCTTGGCTGGGGGGGTGCACCATTCCCTGCGATGGAGGCACCCAGGGGAACAGGATAAAAGCTGTGCAAAGACACTTAGCACACGTTTGGAGGTGAATCCAGGACGGTGCATCCCTCTGAAGGGCTGGTCCCACTGCTGGATGTTTGTGGCTAAACTGACAGGATGTGGATTAGCAAAGAGACAATGTCTGGGAGTGGAGGAGCACAGGGGAAGTGGTGCTCAGCTGGGCACAGCAGGCTGAGGGTGAAGCTGTGCTCTGACACTGGGAAGGGGAGGGTGCCCTCCTCCAGACCCCTTCCCTTTGGATTAAAAATAATTCCACAGCTTGTGTTACCAGTGTTTTTCCCAACTTCTGACATAGTATTGGTACAGATGCATTTAAAATGGGAGCTGTGATCAAATGGAAAGTGCATTTGGAAAACGCTGTAGTGAGTGAAACCCAGTGGCACATCCTTTGATCACTGATACAGAAATCATGCATTTAATTCATGTAAATTAAACGCTCAGGAAGAGCAGTTAGTCTGCAGCTTTTCCAATGAATGAACACAAGAAGTGGCACAAACAGAAAGAAAAGCAGCAGCACACGTAACTTCCATTTTTTCCAGATCAGAGCATCTGTATGTAAAATGTCAGGAACTGCATGACTGTCATTTAGATCTGCACATTTTTGTATGTAAGAGTGACACAGTTGTGCTGCACTCTATGCAGCAGGGAGAAGTCCCACTATGCTTGAGAAAAACAAACTTTATTTTTTTGACATCGATTTCAAACATTCATTGTTTTGTATTTAAGGCTATTGAAGCTTAACCTGCAAGTTGCATTTTGTATTAGTGAGATCTAAGAGAATTTGTGCAAAGGCTTGAATTTTATCCTGCTGTGAACATAGTTTACAAAACTGAAAACAAGGAAATCTTAACTGATGCTAAAGCAGATCAGCGTTTCCTTTCTTAAAGGAAAGGATTTTGGGAAGATCCTGTCAAGCCAAAGGTGTACATTATAAATGAAAAGATGCAGTCAGGCAATCACTAAGTAACATGAAAAAAACCTGAAAAGCAAAACCGATTCACTTTGCATTCCTCTAATTAAAATAATTCAACAGGCCACATATCAGTGTTTGTAGTTGTCATGTTGGCTTTTTTTTTTTAATTCAGAAACTTGTCAAGTTTTTTATTGGGGGCGAGGGGAATATTTGAATGTTGTACATCTACTTAAAATAACTGTGAGCAGTGATATCGAAGTATAAATTCGTACTGTAGAAGACCAAAGAGGTATTTGTCACTGCTCTGAAGTAAGACTAATTATTTTATATTTTGGAATATAGGTGTTATAGGCCAAAATGTGTCCCCTATGGTAGGCACTCCAGCACCAGGAGCAAGTCCTTTTGGACAGCAGGTGAGTCATTTTTGCATTATTTATGAGGCTCTAAGGCTCAGAATCAGCATTTGAGCAACATCCCAGTTCAGACATGTAGGGATGCACATAGGCTTTCCCAGGGAGAACAGAAATGAAGTGTTCTGATGTGTTTAGAGCCAGTTAATATCTCACACTCAGAGGGCATGTCTGTACTTGATGGTTGAATTGTTACACTCAGGAGCTTTGTCCAGTGAGGTAACTTCAGTATAAATAAGGCAGTGTTTTGTCTTAGTTTTCTACTAAACTGCATCATTTCAGCATACTGTGAAACTGCTGATAATTCAGGTTTTGCATGTTTTGTGACACAGAGGGGACACTGCCCATTTTATCATCTGTTGACAAGTAGGTAAAAAACATTTTTATTTCACAAACTGATGGAGCAGATGTTCATTGGCAGTTCAGAATTTGTGAGCTGGGTAACTGTGATGATCTGATGTTACTTCTCAGTGATTAATGCAGGTTAACTGTACAGAACATTTCCAGTTTGACTGACTAAATTTTTGCATCATAGAGAGAAATGTGGTTTTGGCTTGAGGGTGTAAAGAAAGGGAGGGAGAGTGGGTAAGCATGGGCAGGTAGTGGTAGGATGGAGGGGAATGGTTTTAAGCTGAAAGAGGAGAGGTTTAGGTTAGATGCTAGGAAGAAGCTTTTTATTCAGAAGCACTGACTCAGGTTGCCCAGAGAAGCTATGGCTGCCCCACCCCTGGGGCTGTTGAAGGCCAGGTTGGATGGGGCTTGGAGTGACCTAGTCTGGTAGAAGGTGTCTCTGCCCATGGCAGGGGGTTGGAATGAGATGAGTTTAAGGCCTCTTTCAACCCAAACCACTCTGTGAGTAGCAGCAGTTAAGTGGTATAGTGTTGATGTCATGATGTTGAATTATTCCAGACCACGGGATGTCTGTGCTAAGAGTTCTCAGTACTGCTGGTTAATCACAGTGGTAGGAATTCAGTGTGACTGGGAATTTTCCTGCCTGAGATTTTTGCCTGACAGTGATTCTGTGGGAATATCCCAGTTGTCCAAGGATCCGTGTCAGTTTGGATTAGATGTTTTAAAGTTAAATTTTGCACTTCACACACCACGGTGTTTCAGATCAAATGGGAGAAAACATGAAGTTAAGAGGAGGTAAAAGGTAATTAAGGAGATAAGAGCTATGGTGATGATAACCAGAGTATATTTACATAAATCAGAAATACAAACAACGTCTGTTGAGTATGAATGGCTGGTTTGCACTTCTTCTCTCTGTGCAAAGCATGCATCTCCAGGGAAATTTTCTCAGGCATTTCCACGTAACCCCACTTGAAGCTCCATTGCATGAGGATGCCCCGTGGCCGGGGTGTCCCCTGCAGTCCCCCCCGTGTGAGCTCTGTGGGGTGAGCCCTGCCTGGCTTTCCTTTCAGATGGGGATGCTGGGCCCGCCGGGCCAGCAGGCGCCGCCGCCGTACCCCGGGCAGAGCCCCGCCAGCCAGCCCGTCATGCAGCAGCCCAGCACGCCCATGTTCGTCTCCCCTCCACCAAAGACACAGAGGCTCCTCCACTCTGAAGCCTACCTGAAATACATCGAGGGGCTCAGCGCTGAGTCCAACAGCATCAGCAAGTGGGACCAGACCCTTGCAGGTGAGGCTTTGGGTTCCTTGTAACCCCATTATTTTTGCTTTTGTAGAAAATGCGAAATAAATCTGCTGTTTGCGTATTAAAATATGTACATGCAATTAATTTCTAAAGACAAATCAACAGACTGAGAATATATATGTTATCCACAGGCAAATTCCACCAGTGTTGTATAAACCTAAGAACCAATGGAATGGGCTTAAATACTAAGAGCAAAAGTGGATTATCTTATATTGTAGAGTTATATTTGCCTTTTTCTAGGACAAACCAGTAGGTAATTGTTGCAATGCATTTCCCACACCCAAGCAAATGATTCTGTATAAGGAAAAGAGTTTTGGTTTACCTCTGAACACAAAAGGGAAGCTAATCTAGAATCTTCCATGCCTTTCTCTGCTCCTGGGAAGTTCAGCTAGTTTCTTTTGGGCAGCAAGCCAAAAGCCCTCCTAAAATATTAAGTACTTAAGAAGGAGCACAAAGGTGCTCAGGGCTTTTTAGGATCTTAGCCAGGTGTCAGATGTTTCTCTGACACCTGTGCACAGCTTTTGTTTTGGTTTTGTATCACTTGTTATTTTCTCTTTTATTTTATTTTCTCTTTTATTTTCTATTTTTAGTTATTTTCTTGTTATATTCTCTTTTATTATAACCTTTGCTTTACAAAACACACCTGAAGAGCCATCTTGCAAATATTATTAAGGCATTTCTGAGAAGTTGAGGGCCACCTCTCAGGACTTGATAGATCTTCACAGAGCTCATTACACTCTGGCCTCTGGTGTAAGATTGTTATAAATACATAACCCATCAAATTAATAAAAAAGTATTTTATTAATTATTTACAAAACAAAATTTGGAAGCAGAATTTGCAAAAACAAAAAAGCCACAAACAAAGTCAGTGTCGAGCCTGGGATCGGCACGGGGTGACCCTAGCTTCAGCCTCCATGGCACTGGAGCCCCCGTTCACAATTTCAGCCTTTGCAGGGTCAGTTTATACAGTTCCTTTAGCTGGACAGGGCATTGCTTCATACCTCTTTGTCCTTCCAATTTCTTTTCCATAGTCATGTAATTCGGCTCTCACTGCCAGATGGTTGAATGGATTTCCAGCAGAGATGAACACTTGATTAGATTTGTGGGAATCTCATATTGGGATGCACACCCAGGATGATGAAGGCTAGATCCATGTCAGTATTGGGATGCACACCCGGGATGATGGAGGCTAGATCCATATCAGTATTGGGATGCACACCCGGGATGATGGAGGCTAGATCCATGTCAGTATTGGGATGCACACCCCAGATGATGGAGGCTAGATCCATATCAGTATTGGGATGCACACCCAGGATGATGGAGGCTAGATCCATATCAGTATTGGGATGCACACCCCAGATGATGGAGGCTAGATCCATATCAAGCGATAATTGTTGAGTCCATCTCTGGAGTGGGCTTATCTCTTCTCAGAGTTACTCTCTGTTGCAAAGTGTAGTCCCAGAGTTTTGGGCAAGGGCATTTACAATTCCTGATCATTTCACTTTATTTCTAAGCCCAAGTGACTGTTACCATATTCTCCCTAAACACGACTGATTTTATACCATCGATCACAAATGCAGGTTATTCCACATCACATTACATGAACATGAGTGATTTATGCATTTTCGTTGTATAAACATGAATTATCTCACATCATATATTACAAGACTGTATCAGGTTGTTATAAATGCCAATCCAATATTCCAATTGAAAATATGATTTGGTTTATTAAAAATCAAATTACAGAATTCCGGTAAAACCAACAAACGGAGTTACGGTGACGATAACCCGGGATTGTCAAAGGGTGAATGGGGATGCAGCCTCTGTTGCACTGCAGTCCCCCCAAAGTTCACAAATTGGCCCTGTTTGGGGTCCAGGTTTTATACACTTTATTTTGCCCCTGGCATAAGATTTCCCCACAGTTCTTTGTTTCCCTGGAGTAGTTATTGGAATGGATTGCTGTTGTTGGTCTGCTGAATGGGGTCTCCTCTGGGAGGGAGAAGTGTCAACTTTAGTCCTCTGGTGGGTGAATGAAAGCCGAAATTTTTGAATGGAAAGGAGATCGGTGTGATGATGAAGCTCTGATGGCTCTGCTGCCCACGGGAGGAGAACTGATTCCTTATCTTAGTGTGTCTTCCTTTCTGATGCCAATCTCATCAAAATCTCATTGTGTCCTCCTAAATGGTGGTTTCTGGGTGGAGCCAGCCTCGGAATTCCTCAATTCCATGCTGGAATTTAGGTTATACCCTATATCACATTTACCAAATCACGATTTTAACATATTCCACAAAACCGCGGGTTAACCCGCTGTATCCACCCCAAAGTCACCGCGGCGTTGTGTTTTTCAGCGCGGCGGCGGGACGTGCACCTGTCCAAGGAGCAGGAGAGCCGGCTGCCCTCGCACTGGCTGAAGAGCAAAGGCGCGCACACCACCATGGCCGACGCGCTGTGGCGCCTGCGCGACCTGATGCTGCGCGACACGCTCAACATCCGCCAGGCCTACAACCTGGAGAACGTGTAGGCTCCTGCTGCAGGGACTACAGCTGGCTCAGTACTGGGTGGGAAGGGATAACCAACAATAATTTGTATCGCGTTTTACTGTACATTGCAAGACCATTTTTATATGAGGACACTTTTAATAAGCATATTTCACTTTTTGTTATATTAAGTTGACTTTATCGAATACACGGATTTTTTGCATATGTTTCCTTTTGTTTGAAAGGCGATTTCATAATTGGTTGAGTGTAGTCGAGGATTCATCTTTCTTATACTTATTGCTGAGAATCTGATGCCATTGTTTTTATATTAAAAAAAAAAAAAGGAAAACAAAGTATTTACAGATTGATACAGTGGAATGTGAATTAGTCATAGTTTACATCCTATAAGAATGTGTGTACCTGTGCTTGTGTGTGCTGGCCACTTCGGGCAGAACTGCTCGGGTGTGAACAGGGAGGATCTCTTAAAAAGAAGCTAAAAGTAAAATGTGCTTTGGCACTAAGGAAAATTGGCATTCCAAGTCAACACTGAGGTGGCTGCGTCGGCTACAGCAGCCATGGAAGTGCTGGGATGGGACAAGGGTGTCTTGACTGCTCATGTTGTCCAGTCCTGTCCAGTTATTTAACCGTGTAGCCAAGGCCATTGTGATCCTAAATCAGTAACACAGTCCCTGTGCTGGCAGGCCCTTAGAGGGGAAGTGTTTCATCTGCCATGGCCTGTGCTGGGGGTTCTGAGATGTCCCCAACACCCAGCAGTGGGACAGGGAAGCTCCTTCCCTGAGAGATTCTGTCTGTGCTGGAAGAGGCTCACAGAACCTGGAACCAGCTCAGGTCTTGGAAGGTAAGTTAGGGGAGAAAAGTGGAGTTGTTCTGTTAGTGAGGTAATGTGATGTTTTGTTAAATTCACTCATACTCTGTTCATGATTGGGCATTGTAAGACATTTTTGTATCCTTTCTTTAAGTGTATTCATTAACCTTAGTGAAAGTTTTGCAATGCAAATTTGAGTGAAATTTGATGCTTAAATTAACTTGAAAGTATAATACTACTGTGTGGTATGTTATGTGTAAGGTCAGCATACCCAGTACGTTGGAGAAATAGAGTACTTGCATTGCAGCCTTCAAAGGGTTTGGGGTTGGTTTTTTTCTTTCTTTGTTTTTTTTTTTTTTTTTAATCTAAGTAAGTAAAGTAGGTATCAACTCTTGCCAAATTTCAAGGTTGTGGCTGCCTTCTGCTAAAGACTTACCTGTCCTCATAACTAACCAACCTTTTGGACTACAGAGTTATTTGTTTAAAGGTAAATCCTTTCATTTATTTAATTTGGGGGAAAAATTAATACTTTTGCATTGCTTTAAGTAACTGGGAAAGCTCTATGAATTTAAGAAAAGTCAGCAGGACTTTTGTCCTTGTGGGCACTGCAACTCAGCCCAAATGAACTGATTTACTGATACATTTCATTTATGCTAGAGATGTTCATCATGTGGAAATGAGTTCTAAAGTCTGTTAGTACAGAACATTTTCATTTTGGTATATTTGGCAGAAGGTTAAATTAAATATTTTCCTTCAAATACTGGATATCTTGGGGTTTGTTTTGCTGATGAAATTAATACTCATGAGGGAAGTGACACTTGCAAGTATAAACTGTGATTTAGTTTTACTGGCCAATCCCTCTCCCTCTCCTATTGCAATCCTCCAGTCATTGCACAGAATACCCCAGGTAATTACAAATAGGCACTTAAAGACAGTTTAGGTCAGATGTGCAATGGATGTGAAGGAAATGCAGCAAAATAACACAGAGGGAAATGACAGTTTTGAACTCTACAAGTAGCACACCCATGGTACAGAAATTCTTTATGGGCCTTTGTAAATTACCAATTTTATTTAATAAAGTAGAAATTTAATAGTCTTAGACCACCCCTATAAGATGTGTTTCTGTTACTATAGGTTTTGCAGGTTTTAGCCACAAATATGGGATGTTGAAGTGAATCAGGCAGCAAAATCCTAGTTTTTGAGCATTTGGAACTATCATGGATTGTACTCATACACCACCAGATTCTCCTACTTCTCAGCATTAACAAAAATTACACCAAAGAACCTGGGATTAATTTTAATTAAATTATTGTTTTATTTATTTTCTTTTGAGGACTGGATGGGACTCCCTTTGGAGCCTGTATAACTCAGATGTTTAATTTATCAGAAGGTCAGTGATGAGCAGATGTGCAGCACTGGCTCTCTCCTGCCGAGCAGCTGAATCCCTCCTTTCACTGCTCTTTCTGGCCCAGGAGCAAGAGATTTGAAGTGCAAACAAAACCTGGCTCCTCCCTCAAGGCAGTGCAGAGCACTACCACTAAGCCACTGGGCTGGCCCTGATCAATTATTTTAAGCCTTATTTATTTCAAAATCGTTTCTCTCTATACTGGAGGCATCTCAGTCGATTGCAGTGAAATTTAGGATATAATGGCTACAGTCTAGAATTCAAAACCAGCAAAAGAAACTTTTCTCACTCTGGTTTAAAAAAAAAAAAAGACATGTCTGTCTCTTTTTCTTTCTTTGTGGGTGTTTGAGCCCCTCATCTGTTTTTCACTGCCGTTCATTGTACTGGCATAAACAAAACTTTCATATTAAAATAAAAGGATGTGTGGGCAATGGTTGGCTTCTGTGAGAGTGGAAAATAGATAAAACTAGGACAGGTATTTTCATAAACCAGTTGGAGACAACTAATAATTATTTGTTCTCTTCCTCAGTCCTTCCCTTCCATGAGAAAATTTACTGTTTGTGTAAAAATTCAAAATGTTGATGTTGGTGACTTTTTTTCAGCATATGTTTTTGTACCTGGTTTATCCATGCTTGGCTTTTCATTAGATCTTGAACTCCTGAAGGCTGAGCTGCTAACCAGGTTTATAACATGTATGTACCATCACTTTGTTTACCTGAGTCTTTTTAATTTGAATAAAAATAGTTTGCAAAGTGTTTTGTTTTAACCAGGTTTGAGTGTTCCATTAAGACTTCTGTTAGGATTTTATTTCAAGTAATTCTGGCTGTTGCTAATCCAGGTGTTCTCAAGTCCTTGGTACATGTGCTTGTGTGTGGATAAAATATCCTTTTTCTATTGTCCTGTATATTTTGAGATGTGCCTGTAGGTGATAAGAACAGTAGTGTTGAAAATTGAGCCATAATGAGCATGAACAGTGAAACTTGAAAAATGTGTAAAGCATTGGGAACCAGCTGAGTGGAGATGATAAGATTCAGTCAGTCCCAGATGCCCCCTTATTAATTGGTTTGAAAATAAACAGCAAGCCTTAATTTCATATGGAAGCTGATGTGGTTCAGGACTGTCTTCCGTGTAGCTGTTTAACAGAGGAAATTAGATGACTAACATGGAAAAAGCATCTTTTGCACAATTAAATTAGAACCAAGGATAGAAATTTTCTGTACAAACTGCAAGAAAAATTAAGTGATAGGAACCTCCCAAGGTGCCTGGCATAAAATTTAGAGAGCTATTTAACAGTCAGAACACAGCATTATTTAATTAAAACACATCCATGTTTTCAGCCAGGGGGATAAATGCTGTCTTTCATACAGGCTGCCAGCTTCACAACACTTCTACCCTTCTGTTGCAGTTGCCCAGAGGAAACTAATTCTAATCATCCTCCACATCTTATTTTCTGAGATACTAGAGATCAACCATAAATGTATGTAGCTTCCCCTTGGCTGCAAGTGCACAAAATTGAAGTTTCAGAATGTCTTGGCACTGAACATTGTGTAAGAAATGGGTTCTGGTTCAGTGATGCATGTGAAATTTTGATTAATGAAACGAAATCTTATATTCATCTTGCCAACTGCATTTTCCAGCAAGTCCAATTTGACCCTCATCTTTAGTATAAAGCACCAGTGCTGATTTCAGGAAGTTCCTCAGGAACAGCATTCATCCCACCAGTGCTGGGAAGATTTTTCCACCTTTCTCTGAAGGAGCTGGGGATGGCCAGGAGCAGAGTGCAGGTACAGTTTGGATCTATGTATTAATTTGTCTTAGTTTGGAAAGACAGGTGTCTGCCAGGGAGAGCCAGAGCCTCCCTTGGAATGGAGAATGTAAACCCCCTCCCTGCAAATTATTGTAATGTTGAAATTAAGGGGCTTTCAGTCAAAGATGTGGGAATAGAAATAACAGTTCTTTACTAGGAATATTAGAAATAAAAATGTAGTAGTACAAAAAAATAGCAAACAAACCAAAAAAAGAAAACCCTGACAGAATCAGAACACAACCTGACACCCTGTTGGTCTGGGTACTGGTAGCACTCCAGTTAAGTCCTCCTGGAGTGACAGATGTGGTTCTGTTGGAGCAGAGGTGATCCTGTACAAGGGTGTAGTTTTCTCTGAAGGTCCAGTGGTGATGAGATGGGTCTGCTCCTCCTCTGGGAATGCAGTGCACACAGGCTGTGCTGGTGTTCTGAATCCCAGGATTTATCCAGGTGGGAATGCTGGGCTCCTCCCCTGGGTGAAGCATCTCCCAATGGATGATGTAATTTTATCAGACATGCAGTGAGCCTCGATGGCCCATTAACAGCAGAGATCCCCTGGAGAGAGGAGGGGTCATGGAAGAGATAAAGAAAACCCCTCCCCAACCAGTTTCAACAGATGGCAATAGAATGCATACCTTTGGTTACATCTTGTATTGCAATCCAAGACATAAGTCTAAAGTGAAAGCATGCCTCCACTCCAGACAGGAAGAGTTTTGCTCCAAGGAAAATTTCCCCAATACATCTGATGGCTGTTAGTTTCTTTTGCTGCTTTTGAAAAGCTTGGACAAAACTGCTGCAGCCGAGTGCCAGGGAGGAGTGCAGGCTGGGCACAGACACCCTTCCTTGACCGTAACTCCTTTCAGCTCTCCCCTGGCTCACTGCTGGTTTTTCAGCAGGTGGCTGCATCCTTGTGTGTATACAGCTGCAGGGAAACGATCAACAGATCCATTTTTTCCACAGAATCATTCTGGATTGGTGGTGGAGCTGTCCCCTCTCTAATGCTGGAGTGGTGAGCAGCACTGCTTGTGCATAGCTATCACTGTTTGTTCCCAGATTACTGCTGCTGCCTTACTGAGTTGAATTTTTCTGTGCTTGGTATCCATTGCCCTGGCTTCCACAGTTTGGAAAGCTTGCAGCAGGAATGCTTTGCTGAGTCTCAGAAGCTGTGGCCATTGCAGAACACATGAAAATGCTGTTGGTCAGTGCAGAGCTGAGCTCCAGGCAGACACCAGCTCAATTCCCTGCTGAATTCCCTGCAGAAGGAAGGGATGTGCTCAACCCTGAAGCTGCCAGAGGCTTGGCAGGGCTAGAAGTGGAAGCTGTGACCCTGGCTCACTCCAGCATCCTGGAACAGCCACACGGTGTTCCCTGAGGGCCAAGCCAGAGGAGAGCTTTTGCTTCCTCCCTGTTCCCTTTGCCACAGCAGATGGAGGGGGGAAGCTGGAGGATGGGAGGGAGACAGGGATATGAGAGTCAGAGAGTACTGGGGAAGGCAAAGAGCACAGAATTAGAATTCAGCAGGAATAAAACTGCAAAATCAAATGAAGACTTTGGTGGTTGAAGATGGGGTGTAGTTTTAAAACTGATACTAAATCCCCAAGTATGCTTGGCTGTGGAATGGGCTGGAATTCTGGAATTAGGAGTTGCTGCTATTCTGATTTCCAGCATTAGTGAGAGACTGGCAAAGTCTAAAAATGCCAAAGGGTCAGCACTAGCAAACACACTGAGGATTGGAGACTGCAGCTCAGATTTCTAAATGTCAAGCTTCATATTCTGTCATAACAGATCTGTGTACGGTGTGAAATGGTACAATGCCAACTCAGAGGATTTTATTCCTGCAGCAGTCACCAAGATCAGTGACACAGAACTCCCTGACACCAGACACCTTGTGAGCGATTGCAGCCTCTCTCCCTTTCTGTTTACCTGGCTGGAGACAGCCCAGAGATCTTCCAGATGTGCCTGGTGCTCTGTGGGAAACAGTCACTGCAAAACAAGCAAGAGGCCTGAAGAGAGAACCGGGCTTGGCTTACAGCTGTCTGTGGGACACTGCTACTGTTACAGGAGGGCTCAAGGAAAACCACAGGAAGTTTTCACATCAGGCTCCCAAGTCCAGAGAAATAACTAGAGCACAGGACTCTTATTTTCTTAAAGAAAAAAAAATACATAACGAAAATTTATTTGTTTTATGAAGACAGCACAAGAGAGTTTCAAAAGGCTCAAGTAATAAAATCAGATGAAGATAAAGCTCAGCAGTTTTCAAAATCTGGCTTTTTTATTATTGCTTTATTCTTTAATGTACTGCAATGGTCAGGGTTGACTTCAGTGCAATGATCTGTGACTGCAAAAAGCTGCTTGTTCACGGGGTTTGGGCTTTACCTTGGAACTAGTCAAAGGTTCTTATTCTGAAATTGATGCTTTTCCTCAAGTAATTCACTTGCTGCTCAGTCAAAATACGCAGTGACACAGTCACATCTTCAATTCTGTCTGGTTTTATCCCTTGAAAACACAAGTAGCACTGATCATCCAAATCAAGTCCTTGGAAGGCACAACACAGGTTCCCCTTTGTTTGCAAGTGGAGAATCTGCACCTCGACCTCTTCAGAGCTGCCCGTCTCTGCAGTTGATGGAGATCTACACAGGCTGACAGGAGGCAGCACAGAACACCTGTAAGGGCATCAACTCCCTCCGGGTTGGTTTTAGGCTGATCTGAAGACTTTGTTTCTTTGTTGCACCTTCAGCCCGCCCCCCTGAAGCAGGTGTAGGATCCTCGAGGGTTACACTGCACCAGTCACCGACCTGTCCCACGCTCCCAGTGCCACCGTGCAGGGAGCAAACCCTGCTGGGACACGGCAGCTGGCCCTGTCCTCCTGCTTTGGGGACAGGATCCCAGCCCAGCACTCGGAGGTGCCAGGACTGGCACATTGCTCTGGTCCCTGTCAGAGGTGGGCAGCACAGCCCAAACACACAGGGCACTTTCCAGGCACTGTGGCTGAGCAAACACTGAGCAGCAAATCTGTGCTCTCTTTATCCAGTTAAAATTGTGCCACACTGCAAAGAAAACAAATCAGCTGCCAGAGCAGTTCTTTTAAGTACAAAAGAAACTAACTCAAAAAGACTGTTTCCATCATGCTGAGATGGGTGCAACGTGTAATGTTTCTTTCCCACTGGTCTTGTCACAAGGAGGGTGTTTAACCAAGCAAACAAAAGCAACAGCCAGACTGTTTACTCAGTTTAGTTTATTTAAAAGCACCAAGCAAACATTAAATTAGTGGCAGAAGCCCAAATACAATGAAATTTTCATTTCATTTAAATACAAATATCACAGATATGGAAAAACAGAACTGCCCAAACCATCTGAGTGTATTACACTAATATGTGGATCGCAGTTCATCTTGCAGAGCCAGCATCTTCCCCCACCGTCAACGTGGCAGCGCTGCTGCTTTGGCACTTGGACAGCTGAAGCACTCAGGAGCTCCCCCTTGAAGAGTTTCAGCTAAAATTCTCCGTTCTCCGTCCTTGCCTCGTACTGTCTCTCAGACTGTTTCCTACGGTAAACATCATCTACAGGAAAACATGTTTTATATTAGAGTTTCCCCAGTGCAAGATGGTGTTAAATACGCAAACCCTGTCATCTTTTTAAACTTTTCACTCCTAACTTCTCTTGCAGATGCTGACAGGCAACTGGAAATTCAAGCCAACAGAAATCCTTATTACCACTTAAAATAGCTCATGTTGTTTCTCCCATACAGGCTTAAAGTTCTTCCCATCACTCCCAATAAAATGTTTTTCTAGGAAAATTGTTTCCAGTGCAGAACAGTTGTTTCTTGTCTACTTTCCCACGAGGATAACTAAAATTACAAATGCCCCAACTAGCTGAAGGGAAATTGAATTATAGGCATGAAGTCAATGCCTGAGGGCTTCCAGCCTGACTTGAGTATTTTAGTCTTTTTTCTATAAAGAAAACACAGGAATATTCCCACCTCCATGGTCTTCCCACTCATTTTTCCTGCTCCCCACTCCCTGATCCCACATACAGTTGAGCTGATCCTTTCAATGAAGTACACAAAAATTTCTAGTTTATTAAAGAGAGGAATATTGCACTAGAAATAAATGTTTTGACTTATTAACTTATTGACTTATTAACTTATTGACTTATTATTGACTAAATGCCATCAGCCACGTTCTCATGAGCCATTTTGATACTTATAAGCTGCAGAAGTCGCATTTCAGATGATGCCACACCTCTGCTTAAATGCTGGCAAACCTCATGAGTCTTTTCCAGCCATCGCAGAATGTTTTGAGTTGAGAGGGCCCTTAAAGATCCCCCGTTCATCCCCCTGCCATGACCAGGGACACTTTCTACCGGACCAGTTTTCTCCAAGCCCCCTCCAGCCTGGCCTTGGGCACTTGTAGGGATGGGACAGCCACAGCTCCTGTGGGCAGCCTGCGCCAGGGCCTCGCAATCCTCAGAGGAAAGAATTGTTTTCCTAATATCCAATCTAAACGTACCCTCTCACAGCTACAATTTTATTCAGTACTCTGACCCCAGGCTCTGTGTTTGTTTCTGCCCGGTGTTTGTGCCGGGGAGGCAGAGCCCCGCGGTGCCCGGGAGGAGCCGTGTGTGCCCGCGGGCCGGAGCGCCGGGCCGGGCCCGCGCTGCCGTCACGGGGACCCGCACTCACAGAAGGTCTCCTCGCCGAAGCGCACGTTGATCATGAACCACTCCATGGCTCCGCCGAGCACGAAGAAGAAGGGCAGGAACCTGTAAAAGCCAAAGCGCCGCTGCCCGGGCACCAGCTGCAAAAAGCGCTTCACCCTCTCGCTGACCAGCATGGCCAGGCGGCACCGGCGCCTGCGCCCTTCCCGGGTGGAGGAGAGAACAGAGGGGGGCGGGTGAGAGCCGGAACGGGACGCGCCGCGGTCACACCGCGACCGCAGCCGGTGCCGGAGGAGCGGCCCCGGCCCGGCCGAGCCCCCGCGCGGGAACGCGCAGCCAATCGGGGCCGCGCCCGCCGCGCGCGACGGCGCGCCGCTCACCTCCCGCGAGAGGGCTCCGCGCGCGGCCGGACGGAAGGACGCGCCGAGCGCCCACGTGACCTCCGCTCGCAGCGCCTCTCCTGATTGGCCGGGGCGGGAGAGGGGCGGGGCTTGAGGGACCCGTGAGGGCTCCGGCCCCGCCCAGCGAGCCCCGCCCGGCTCGGCCCGGCCCCTCCGGGCGGGGCGCAGCCCGGGCCGGCCCCTCGCACCGGGGATTGGCCGCCCGCCGGTGCCGCCGCGGGCCGGGCAGCGCAGCGGAGCAGCCTCGGTCGAGCGCGGTGCCCCGAGGCTGCGGCGTCCGTCGGGGCCATGGCGGCGCTGGGCTCGGCGGCGCTGCGGAGCGGCGGCGCGGCCCCCCGGCTCCTGGCCGTGGCGCTGTCCTGCCAGAGCTGCCGGCACAAAGCCACCGGCGACGGTGGGCACGGGCAGCCCCGGGAGCAGCACCCCGCGGCCCCCGGCAGAGTCGGCGGCCAGCCCGTCCCGGCCGAGGGCGCCGACACCAAGACCTACCTGTGGGCCAGGTACCACGAGATGAAGAAGCTGGTCTACGGTAAGGGGCTGCCACGTCCTGCCCGGGCCGGCCCTTCCATTCTTTCTCCTCTCCTTTCTCCTCTTTGTATCCCGGTGCCTTTCCCCGCCCCGCAGCCCTGGGGCTGCCGGCTTAGGAGCCTTTCTCCCCGGCGATGCCATCCACACCTTCCATCGCCCGCGGCTCTCTGGGTTTTATTTCACTGAAATCTGGTCTTGGTCTTCCTCTCCCCATCCTGGGCTTCCTTCTGTGCAGATTCCCCGCCTGCACTCAGCGTTGCAGGACGTGCCGGGTATATGGGGTTTTCCATAATTCGCCTCCTTCCATCGTGGGCAAATGTTCTAAATGAAGGGCTTGTTGCCTTTTTCTTCGGTTTGTCCTGGCTGGCATACGGAATCGCGGTTGGACTAGGACAAATAGATGGGGATGCTCAATGAAGGGGTGACCAGTCCAAGTCGCCCCTGGCACAAGGGTGAGCCTGGAGAGCACTGATGCTGCAGGTCCTGGGATGGCTCCTGCTCCTGAGCTCGGCTTGTGTTCCACATGTGGCACACCTTCTGCTCACGAGTGCGTTTTTGCTTCTCTGACCAAGAAGTTACCTGGCTCTGTCGGATACTTTGAAACCTTGCCAAGCGAGGAGAGAACTCAGACTGCTCACCAAATCTGTCTGCGTGTAAAACAGGATTGTGGTCTTTGTGGCAGCAGCAGACCTCCACTGTATGAAACTCTCCTAAAAATAGCTTTAATGCCATGAGGGCAGGAAACCTTTTCCTGTTGGTTTCTTGATTCTTGGAATACTGAAGGTAAGCACTGTAGAGAGCTAGGAAGTGTGAGTTTGTGCCTGCCCTTACAGAACTCTCCCTTGGCTTTTGTTCACCTAAGGGCTTGGATAAGGACAGCAGTCAGCCGTAGGCATCTGGAAGAACTTCCTCCGTGTTCTGAGGTTGGCAAGGTCTGTCTTTCTTTCCTCCCCCATCTTCCAGTCCACTGGATGTGGCATAAAATCTCGAATCCTTCATGATGTGCAAATGTAAGGGAATTGGCTTCTGATCCATGAGGTGCTCAGCCTGCTGCATTCCAGGATGAGAGCTTTGGTAATACCTTAAAGACTGAGTTGTGCTTTTAGCCCCACTGCTTGAAAGAAATCCCAATTTGCAATGCTTGTATTGCTGTTTGGACCTTGCTATTCTCCAAGGCATTATTTTCTTTTCCATAATGGGATTGAAGCCATCAATGCAGATGTGTGTTAATGGGCTGTGTCACGGTCTCTTGGCAAAATGCTTGGTTTGCTACGTGAGATCGTGAGAGTTTGTGTTCATGCAGCTCTGTTGTGATGCAAGAGGCACAGTTATTAATTGAGGTGGAGCAGTAATCACCAGGAATAAATGCAAAATGAAGTTGATGAAGTAGCCCAAGTGTTACAGAGCAGACCCTTCACAAACCTTCAGGTAGCCATCAGGTATACTGAATAAGGCCCTCATTTGTTTAAAGAGTGGCTCCCCGAACTAAAATTTCAAGACTGTGCTGTTATTCAAATCTTGCCAGGAAGAGACAGAGTTTGTCCAGGTTGGTTTTAATTGTTGCTTTGATGACTAAACAGTTGTGCAGAACGTGTCATCAGTCTGTTCCTTCATGCTTGGTTTCTGACTCTGGTGTGAAGGTGAATGTGCCTGGCCTCTCAGTACTGCCAGCGCTGAGTTTGGGCAGACTCCTGCGGTGCCTCCTTCTCCTTCCCCCTCTGGAACGCCACCTCAGTGCAGTCCCTTGTCCCGTGTTGTCAATTATTGCCACTGGTTTGGAGAGAGGTCTCTGCCAGGAGAGTTCATTGTGTGTTTTCAGACCAGCCCTTGCTTAGGACCATGGAGCACTGTTGCATTTTGCACGATAAATGCTGAGTTGGACAGGGGAGGATGTGCAGGATTAGTTTCTGTGCAGTAAAACTCAGTGGTGGTGCAGGTTTGGGGCCAGAGAGAGGCACAAGAAGTTCATATAAACACCTCTGTGCTGTGCCAGGCTGCAATGGGGTGACACAAATGACAGCACAACAGTGCTACTCAAAGAGTGCCTCTGAGGTAAAACTTCTCTGTGTTGACTCAAGAGAAACCATTCTCTTCTTTATCCCTCCTGCCTATTGCAACACTGACTCTTATGACCAAATTTCATTACCTGTAAAAATTTAAGGCTAGAAATTTGAGGCACTTGCTGTACTTGGGGTGGTTTTTTTCCTCCTCTGGCAAAAGGAAAAGTACATTCACCTTAGTCAGAGGGATGGAGTTGAGCAAGACTTGCTGTTTTCTGATCTGATAAATGTCAAGGAAGGCTGATAAGCCCTCTCAGTAAGCTTTGAAGTCTTGCACTCTAGGAAACATCCAGCCCTGAAACAAGGGGCCTGCCAAGCCAGTGATGCTTTGGCTATAAGCGTTTGTTTCTTCCTAGGTGTTGCAAATCTGTTAACAGTGGCTGTGCTAACTCAGCTCTTCTTGGAACTTTTACAATATCTGCAAATTTCTTGACTCTGCATGACAAGCTTGAGCATGGTTAAATGTGAGAACAGCCAGAACTGGAAGAGTGACCAGATATGTAAACTTCCCAATTCTGCTTTCTTGGATATAACGCATTTTTTCTTGTGAAGAACTCTTGTAGCATTTCTTTAGTGCCTTTGTATATTTTAAAAATGTCATCTTGGAATTAAATTATACTTTTAAATATTGCTTTTAATTAATGTAGATTTCATTGGCAGGAAATCCCAAAATATTTAGACATAATGGCATAAATCCAAGGTCTTTTGACATGGTTCCTCTGAAATTAAATGGTCTTTAGATAGTATTTTTCCCTTCCTACCCTATTGGTAGAAGGATCTGCTTTGGCTGGTGGGAGTGCTTTGCAGGAAGTGGCGCAAAACAACACTTCAAGAGGAGAAAGGGGTACTTGGAAGGGAGGAAAACTTTGTCTTTAGAAAGCAACTTAGTGTGAACAAGAGAAACTTTTTGATTCATGAGGAACACAGAGGATGGTGGCCATCTGCTTCTCTGTACCCTTCTTTTCCCTGCTTGTCTTACAAAGAAACCAGTACAGATGTCTGCTGTGTTGGACTTCTGGGAGTACAAAGGGTGTGAGAGATAGGGATAAGTTGCCTTGTCTGTGTGTAATTCTTCACTGACAAGCTGGAGCTGAGGCTCAGATAACAGGAGCGTTTCCCGTAGGATGCTGTTGGCACCCCGGGAGCTCAGAAAAGCAGGAGACCGAGCTTGGCACCTCCTGCCCAGAGCGTTTTTCACATCAGAAGGGGCCAGATGGTGTCTCCAGTGGCTGCTTTTGTTTCCACCTCTGCTGTCCTGTTGGGGATTGAGGGTTATTGCTTTCTAACAGTGTAGCTTATTGCCTGGGAAGAGACGCCTGTACTCTCATGGAGACACTGGGATTTAAGCAGCTGTCCAGGTTCTCACAGTGGGAAAATGAAGATGTTGTGTGTTTACTTTGTGTTTACACCCAGGTGTAAGAGACGCACGAGATCAAACAGGCTTTCTTGTGGTCTGCCTTTGCTGCTGAATTTCATCATGTGCCATGGACATGCAGGCACTTCCCTAAAAACTATCAGAGTTGCAAACAGGAGCAAATTGTGTGAACAGGCAGATTCCTGGGGCTGCATCCAGTGCAAGAGCAGCTTTTTCCACACTGTCCTCCGATGTGCTCACACTGCTTCTCCCTTAGATCAGACTTCCTGGGTGAAGTGCTGAGTAGGCAGTGACTAACCTAATATTGTCTGCCTTTCTAGTTAGGACCCACACAGAAAGAGTACTTGGGATTATTATTCCTTTTTAATAACCAGAAGTGGTTTTTGTTTTGTTTCATGTGGTTATTTTCTTTAATTTATCATATCTGTCCAGCAATCTGTTATGGTGTCTTGGTAGAGGAAAAGCAAAAGCTATCAGTCTTGAAAAATGGCATCTTCAGGAGCTTCTGGTGGGTGTCTGTTTGTTTTGATTTGACAAATGCCAGGAAATCTGAGACAAAGCTCCCTGGTGGATTACGTGCGTGCAGAGCAGCAGCGCCCAAGCCTGCAGCCCAGGACTTGATTAAGGATTGGTAACCACCCAGGAGGTTATCTTTGAAAAGCAGACAAGCAAAACACCACAAAAAAGCAAAGCAAACCCCCAAACAAACTCAATTAAAACAAGCTTCTTGAAGCCTGGCTTGGTAACCCTGAGGCATGTCTGACTTCTTGTATTGAAATTGATTTTGTTTGTGCTCCCAGCTTACGTCTTTTCCCTGCTATAGCTGGAACCTGCTTGGAGACTGAGTTTAAGGAGATAGAGACCTACAGCTCTGTTGAGGAGGATGCTGCAAAAGGACATTTACACTGAGACAAATGTGCATCATGAATCTCTGATTCTGAGACTGAACCTCAGAGATTTCCTCCTTCCCAGAAGAGCAGTGACTTTGAAATTACTGTAAATTCAAGATGTGGGATGATGGGGTGGACAGAGCAAGCTGCGAGTTGTGAGTGATGTGAAATAGGAAACAGCAAGGAGATGTGTGGTGCTTGGGAAGTGAACGTAGAGAACACTTTGTGTGTGAGGCAGTGGGTGTAAATCATTTTGGCTGGCATGTGCATCCTTTTTCAGCCCTTAGGAGGTAAGAGAGAACATGCTGTGTGAGTGACAAAACATGGGTGGGGAAAATGACCTGGGGGGTCAGAGGCTGTCAGAGGACAGCAGAGAGGCTCTGCACCTTTGGGGCTGGCAGGGAGGAGCATTGCTTCACTCAGTGGGTCCAAATGTACTTCATAAATTTTGCTGTGGCACAGTCACTGTTTATGCTTCTCATCACTGATAGTACTTGCTTGGTGAAGCT
This sequence comes from Prinia subflava, assembly GCF_021018805.1. Classification (NCBI taxonomy): domain Eukaryota; kingdom Metazoa; phylum Chordata; class Aves; order Passeriformes; family Cisticolidae; genus Prinia; species Prinia subflava. Next base: position 17,499,874 of record NC_086260.1, read on the forward strand.
CAGACTTCCCTCTCCTTGTTACAAAATTCTACTGCTCCCTTAGTTTTTCCTGATTTTTGCAAAAGTTGTGGCTGGCATGTGTGGTTGAATCTAGAAGATTCTCTTGTCTTGTGTGAAAAGAGAGGTGGGATTCAGGCAATGGTATTTTGTGATGCTCTCAGGCTATCAAAATGTGTTGTCCTGAATCTGTTAGCAAAAGGGGAATGCTGGAAGAGCTTGACCTCTCTGTAAGGACACTGTAGCAGCAAGTTGGGTGCATTTGTCATAAAAAAAAAAAAAAAGCTTTAATAGAAGAGGAAAGTTCTGCACATTTCCCCTGAGATGTGATTATGGTTGTGTCATCATTTTCCTTGTGAGGAAGAAAAATAACACCCAGCAAATCCCAGCGTGAGCTTAGACAAAAGTCTTTCCACAAGTTGACTGGAGGTGAGGACAGGAAGTGGAACTCTGTTTATTTGTGGTGCAAAGAGCATTTATGATTAAAGGATGAAAGTTGTGATCATCTGAATCCTATTTACATTTCCCATCTTTTAAAATCTCAGTGGAAAGTATTTGGATTGCATCCTCTCTCCTAAGCCTCTTTCAGGAACTTTGCCACCAGCAGAGCACTGACAGAGAGCTTTTGTTCCTGGTGTGTAGCCAGTAAGTCAGCCCTCCTGCCTTAATGTGCTGCTTTATTTTCTAGTGATTCCTCTCCACATGATCGGGTGAGTTATATCTGAAGGCCAAATGGAAGTCAGTTGGGAGAGAAGGATGGGTATGTTTTGTTATATAGTGATTTTGTTTCCTGGAGAAAAAAAACATTTTGAAATATTTGAATCTATTTCTTTGGTTACTTCTCTAAATTAGGGCTCACAAAAGAACTTCAGACTTTTGCCTAAATTCTGTTATAATCTCAGACAAAGTCTTTATTGAGAAGGGCTGGTATCTCTTTCTAATAATGTATTTTTTGTCCTAGACACAGATGGAACTTGCTTTTATAGCAAGGAAGCACTAAAGAACCAGGACAGGGGTGCTTGCTAAAAGCCAAAAGTTAAGGTAGGAAAAGAAAAACTCCGACCCACTGATGCTGAGTAGGATCTGGAAAGTGTCTGCTCTTCTTCTATCATTCAAAGAGAAAATTACCCTTCTTTGAGGAGGGAGGAAATGTCTCCTTCCCCTTTGTGCCCCAGTGTGGTTGTGACCAGGCAACCTACTAGAAGGAATTATTTTTATTGCTGTTTCTTGCAAGGGACAGTTCTCATGGAGCAGGAGCCTGTGAGAAGATCTGGTCTTGCCCCTCCCACTGCAATGGAGCAAAAGCCCTCTCTGGACTGGCTCTGGGAAGGGGTCTATACATGGGCAGTTTAGCTGCTTGCTCACTTAACCCATTTTCTCTAGGTCTGGGGAGCAAATTGTTATTCCCAAGCATCTTGAGCAGTAACCCTGCTTTGCAGTGACAAACCACAAGCAAGGACTGAGCTGTCCACAGCTGTTTATCAGAGGAAAGCAGATAACTTGTTGCTATCAGCATTGCACGCTCCAGGAACGTAACTTAGTGCGAGGTATTTTTTACATGTAGGTGTTTGTACAAAACTTTGGTTTTTCCTGCCCATTAATACAAAAATTTAAAAAGTGTTAACGGTACTTGCAGGATTTCTCTAGTCTGGTTGCTTCAGTGAAAAACAAAATGCCAAAAGGCAAACCTCAAAATTTCTGATTTGGAGTAATCCAGACTTTTCCAAGAGTCCAGTTAGCCTGTTTGCTTGTGCGAGCTCTAAGTGAGGGATGTGTGTTTATCTGGTGATTTATCACAGCTGCCTTTCACATTGAAGCCTGCAGAAACTGCAGCTGCTTGGAGACAGAAATTTGACACTTCAAAACCTCGGCTCTGCTTTGCTTCATGTAGGCCAGAGAGCAGGGGGCATTGTTTTGCAGTTTCCTGACAGCAAAGGGCAGCCTGACTGTGCAGATGGACAGAGAGCATTATCTCCAGGTGCAGCCAGAGGTTTCACAGTGTGTTTTCTCGTGGGGAGATGGAGTGAGCTAACAGCAGCAGCCTTCGACAGCAGCTCTGTGCTCTCTGCTGCTGCTGTGTGGCATTTCCAGCTGCTGCCAGGTCCAAAGAAAAAGTCCAAGCTTCAGTAATGCTCTCAGTTTCTCTAACCTCTCCCCTTTCCCTTCTCTCAGATCTCCTTCCACCGGGAGTCTGCAACCTCCTCAACCCTGCCGCCATCTATGCTAACAATGAGATCAGCCTGGGAGATGTGGAGATCTATGGCTTTGACTACGATTACACATTAGCACAGTATTCCAATTTACTACACTCCATGATCTTCAACACTGCCAGAGACATCCTCATAGAACAATTCAAGGTAATGAGGTGCTAAGAATTTCCACTCAGTTAAGCTTGCTGCTGTCATGGCAATGCCCCAGACATGCCTGTGCAGGTATTGTGCACACATGTCAATTACTTGATTATTGAGATAAATTAAATATTTCACAATCTTTGATTGCAGAATTAATTTCCTTTGAGATAATTTGACATGTTTTATAAATGTGGAGTGGGAGCCTTAGTGCAAAAGCCCTGGTCAGCTGTACTCAGCTATGGAAATCATGCCTACAGATTGCTGCTTGGAGGTGCACATGGAGGCTGAACATAAACCTGGGCCCAAATGAGGCTGTGCAGGACTTGGAACGTGCTGGTGGATGGGATGATGCCCTAGAGCACGTCCCAGAACAGACACCCTGTTTGCAATGAGGGACTGCTTATGCATTTTTTCTCATCGTGTCTTTCTGTTTAGAGGGGCTCTGCAGTGCCAGCCTTTGCCAAATATATGCATTGAGTGGAGCTTAAGAGAAGTGTCCTCACTGCATCAGTGAATCTGATGCTTTTCACTACTGTGTCTTACTCAAGAAAAACTAGTTTGGAGTATCCCAGTCCTTTGTCTTATTCCATTCATCCACTTTCTTTGCTGAGGGAGCAAAATTAGGCAGGACTAAACGAGCTCAAGAGGTGAAATGATTTATTGATTATCTGGTGCTTATGCTCCAATGATGTCACCGTTTGTCTTCCCAGTATCCGGAAAGGCTTGCGAAGTACGACTACATTCCAGGCTTTGCCATACGTGGGCTTCACTACGATGTACAGAAGGTAAGCTGTACAAAGGTCACTCTCCTGGGCTCTGTCTTCCACTGTTCTGTTTTTAGGGGAGGCACTTTGTCATTGCTTGCAGTAACATCTGTCACCACATGACCAGTGAGTCGGTGTGGCTGTGCTTTTCACTGCTCGGGTTCTTCCCTAAGGAAAGAGGTCTGTTGTGCCAGCCTGGCCTCCAGCAGAACTGGACATTCTAGCAAAGGCCTCTGGTAAACAGCCTTGCCAATTTAAGTCAATTAATTCCACAGGCTAATTAATAGAAAACTGAGCTTGTTTATGTGATCATTTCTGTCTTTCAGGAAATTTAAACAACAAAACTCAATCCTGCATCTACAAGTACTTGCCAGGAGCAGAGGCATAATGTCTTACTCTAATAATAGAAATGACTTGTCAGGAGAATGCTTTAGGAAGCCTTCCCCACCCCCACTCCGAATAATAGGACTGCCTGGAATAAGATCCAAGCTACTTGAGATGCATACTTCTTAGGAACACAGGCAAGGGGAGTGCAGGCATTAACTTTAACCCTTTTCAGTGCTTTGGTTCCATTCCCTGCAAGCCTGGTGCCCAGTGATGTCATGCTGGCTGCTGCAGCCAGGCAGTCAGCTGGGAGCACAGCAGAGAAAGTTCCTTCACTGAAGTCGCTGTCTCATGTGTTGAACTTGAGCAAATTCAGGGAAGCAGGCAGTGCAGGCTGGAATGTGTGTGCTGTTCTCCAGCAGGAGGGAAAAAAGAAAATGAAGGAAAAACAGAGATTTTCTGTGTTTTGTCCCAACTGTGGAGACAGCATCCAGCAGACCACTCACACCTCTGACCTCACCAAGCAATAAGGAGATCTGTGGGAAACTGAAGGTTCTTTCTCTGTTTAAATCTTTGGCTGCTGTATCTGAGAAACACGGGTGAGTGGCCTGGCCAAGCCAAGCAGCCTTTGAGTGAGTAGAAAGTAGAGAACTCTCTTTTCTCAGGGTCAGAGTTTGCAAAACACCCAGAAATCTGGGTTGTGCCTGTGTAAGTAAAACTTTCAGGTTATTTGCCTGCACTCCTTATAGATTACTGGGAGGTCTGCCCACAGTGTAACAAGATGCACTGATATGCTATCCTTAATAAAGAAGCTTGATGCCATGTTCCTTGTGCAAGCTGTGGAATGATGTGGGTTTTAGTCTGGGGCTGCTTTCCATGCCCAAGGACTTGTGTTGCAGCTTGAGAATGATGAATGGAGAAGGATGACTCATGATTAGGGGAGTCTGATAGTAAAAATGCAAAGATGGCTCTGTTACCAGCCTGGTGTGCTTCTGAACATCTTTCCTTTAATGTCTACTGGGGAGGGAAGAGCTCTTGTGTGAGGAAGATAACGGGGCAGCTGTGCTCTGAACTAAAAGTTGCCCACTTAGTTCTGCTTAGGATGAATGTGGGGGGAAATAGATCTGTGCACACAAAGCTCCTTTGGAATGTGTGTTTTCTTGAAGGGAGATAAGAATACACACTCTTGAGTCACAGAAATATTGTTGTCACTGTTTTTCAACTGCATCCCTGTCTACAAACTGGGATGTAAGAGACTGGCTCATAGAAAGATGGTCTTTTGCCAGAGAGGCCAATAAAAAGTCACAGTATGAATAAGAGTGTCTAAAAGTAGCTGGAGAATAAGTGCTGTCTAAAGTGCATAGATGTGGGATGCTATACTTAACTTTATTTTCTGAATGTCATTTGTGTGGAACTTTATAATTTAATAAGGTTTCAATGTAAATTTTAACAATAACCTAATTCTAACAGTAAATATCTATCCCTTGTCACAGAGTCTTCTGATGAAGATCGATGCTTTCCATTATGTCCAGCTGGGGACTGCATATAGGTCTGTCAGTTCTGAAAATCATTTTCTAAATGCTTATATATGCAAAAGTGGATTTCTACATCTGAGTGTATGTTCATGGCATATGTTCTGCTTCCTTCCTTAGCAGAGCACAGTCTTGTCTGGCTGATCCTGTTTGCTCTTGCTTCAAATGCTTACCTGGCATATAATTGCAGGGAGTTCTTTTTTTTCTCAAGCGTTTCAAGCCAGGTGTGGGTGGGAAGACCTGGAGCTTTTTGTAATGGTTAATAGCACATCTGGTCACGTACACTGCGTGGTGTTTCAGCTGCAGCATGGCTGGGTAACACCTGAGAGCAAACAGAGCCCATAGGAAAGGGCTCCTCTGTATGTGGCTCACACTTGAGCCTGGCTTTTCCAGGCTGCAGTGTATCCCAGCAGTGGCCTGCTGTGCCTTGGAGAGGGATCTGGGTGTGCAAATCACATCTTAAGGCAACACATACATGCCAATAAGTAATAATGCATGAGAATCTGGGCTCACTTTATGTCCTAGATTGTCCTGTTTTCCCTTTAGTTCTCCAAAAAGAGCTGGGTATGCTTTGGAATAAGCAGCTGAAACAGTGCAGAGCAAATTTTTCTCCTAAGACTCCAGTAAGACTGGAGACTGAGAAAACACCTTGCCCCAAAGAGGAGTGGGGTTGGTGTGTAAGAAGTAGTAATTTATAAATATCAATAGCAAATCTCCTGTAAATCCTATGTTGTATTTCCTGAGCATAGAGGCCAACGTGATTTTTTTCCTTGCTCTCTGCCCTTTTGCTGTTAAGCTTCAGTTACAGTAAACACTCTAAGAATATTAAGAAGGGAGTTTCATAACCAGAGAGAATTGGCTTATTTCAGTGCCAGCTTGGGGGGTGATGGAACCAGGGGGTTTGTACTGCCCCATATTTTACTTCACAGCTTCATAAAGAGATTTTTAGTGAAAACACATTTTCATTTTTTTCCCTAGTGTCCTTTTGTAACTATCTTTTTTGGAGTATCCTTCTAAACTGTCCTTTGCTGTTCAGCACAACTGAGGCAACATTTAACTTCTCAGATGCTGTATCATAACTGAGTAGCAAAGGAGAAGGGGAAAGTTGCAAACTCCTTGAGCAAACACTCATCAAAATTGTGCAAGAGGCAAAACCTGCAGCAGTCAGATAACCTGATGTTATGAGCTGCACAGATATCCAAACTCCTGTTTTTCATGTTTTGGGAAAAACAGCCTTCTCTGCTGAATCATCTTAGTCAAGATCTTGTTTAGGAAAACTGAATAAGAAGGAAATCCCATTTTCAGCAAGCTCTTTTCCTACACCTTTTTATTAAAGGTGATGTATCTCATGGAAGCAACATCTCCAAACCAAGTTAATTACCCAGTTCTGCCCAAGTCAGGTTGCAGGGCTGATTTGGGGGGGCAGTCCTGTCAGCAAATTGACAGCAGACAGAGAAGCCTGTGGCTGGACTCTGCTGGAATGTGGATAAAGCCCCTCAATTAACTTGTAGGAGCAAACGAGGTATCTGAAGAATGCCTTGAGAAAGATTTTATGTGAATATTTAGAGCTGTCTCTCCTGTCTCTTTCGAGCAGGAGGAATTTTGGAGTTTTAGGAAAGAGCCTGTTTGCCCTGTCCTGTTTTTCTCTACTGTTTGGAGCGTTGTGCAGATTGGTGATTATTGACCAACTCTGTTGTTTTGTGTCTAGAGGGCTCAAACCGGTGCCTGATGAAGAGGTGATCGAACTCTACGGAGGTACACAGCACATCCCCCTGTACCAGATGAGTGACTTCTATGGCAAGGTACTGTAAGCCCTCGGCAGCTGGGGTGCAGCAGCAGCTCTTGAACAGCTTGGAAAACAGAGGGAATTGTATGCACATGTAAATGACTGCAGCCTCCCCTGGAAAGGCTCGGTCCCCAGTGAGCTGCAGTGTATGTTTTTGTTCTAGTGGGAATATGCCCCAGAGGTTATTTAGCAGTTTAGCATCTGAAAGACATCTGCAAAGCATTTCTAAATACCAGGGCTATTGGCCTAGAGCTGAATGGCTTTGAAGACTGATAGGGAGATGATCCCTGCTTGTTCCTTGGCCAAATCTAGCTCCTGGGGCAGCCTGCAGTGCTCTGTTTGCAGTGAGCTGTTCGGGAGGGGGTCTCTGTGTGGAGCAGCAGTAGGGTGCTTGCACTGCCTTGCTCTCTTTGATTTTGGTAGGGTTTTTTTTCCCTTCATGTTAAGGATCTCCCTCCACACTCCTTTAGAACTGCTTAGGGGGTATTATTTATAGGGTTGTAGTCTATGAGGGTAGGGAGTAGTAAAATACTGACGTTCTGTCTGTAGGAGTTGTAAAAATCCTTTGGTTGCCTGAACTAGAGGAAGTTAGGAGAGATTTTTCTTCCTTAAGTGTCTCCTGTGGCGCAGTGGCCAAGCAGGACCGTTCACATCCCTTCTCCCAGAACTGCTTTGTGTCTTGCCTTAGTTCCTGTGCCTTAGGGGAAGCTGGAAGGAGAAGGGCACACTTCCTCTGGTTATACCCCTGAGAGCCTGCTCTGTGAAGTTTCCAGCAGGGTCACTTCTTGATTTTTCTCTTTCTCTCTTGGGAACAATTAATCTGAGTGGTTGCTTTCTGGATAAGTATATACTCTGTTTATAGCTCAGTGATGTTTCCAGCTTTGAAGCAGGACATTTTTGTTTAGAATTTGATCTCTGTCAGTAAACTGCCCTCAATTGGCCTTCTCCATGCAACTCTCCTCACTCCTGCCAAACTTGAGATGATTTCATCTTTCTTATTAAATAATCGTAAACATGAAACCTGCTTCAAGGTGTGACTTTCTGTAGGACCAGGTGTTTATGCTGAGGTCCCTTTCTGTGCTTTGTGTGTGCCAGGTCCTTTCTTCTTTCCTGTAGCTGGTACAGAAAAATTTGGCCACAGAAGTAGAGATATCAGCTTAGTCTTTGTGAAGAGGTGAATCTCCTCTCTCAGTAATGTAATGGACTCCATGAACGAATAGCTGGATCTCAAAGAGAACAAAAGCATTTACAGCTAATGGCATTTGCATTCAGGAATATCTGCTCAACCTGTGCCACTGAGTGGGGCATATTTTCCCACATTAATGAGAAAGATGAAAGAAGGGTTAAGATGACTGCTGGTGTGAACAGCTGCAGTGAGGTTGTGAGGAGGGAGTCTTTAGCAGGGGCTTTTGATTTGTTTGCTCAGTCTGCCATGCTGATGTTGCTGGATGAGCAACAGGGAGGTCGCTAACAGGCAACAAGAGAAGTGGGACTGATATGGCTGAAGTGTGTAAATACTCTCCCTTAAGGGTTTTCCTGGGTCTGTGTTAGCAGGAGTGTGTGGACAGCTGCCAGCATCCCAACACCTGCAGTAGGTGTATACAGACCTTTCCAGGGTTTGACACTGCAGCAGGTGTGGCTTTACATGTGATGGCCTGCAATGAAGGTGGAGATCTCATGGGTGTTGTAGAAAAAGCACATGCAACATTCTGACAGCACAGTCCAATTCCTGTCATGACTCCTGTCACTGTGTCTGCCTAAGGAAGTCAAGGCCACTAAAGGGAATTGGGAGAGATTGGGCTTGCCCTGTAGAAAAATGACACAAGGCACAAAAATAAATCAGAGCTGACAAGGTAAATCTTGGCTGTTAACACTGAATGTTTACCTGTCTCCTCTGTACTTCAGGTATTGAGAGGTAGGACAGGTCCTTGTTCTGCTGCGTTCTGCTAAATTCCATACTTAGATATTTCAGTAGGAACTGCCTGTCTTTGTCCCTCTTACTTCTTTCCCAGAATCTCTGAACAGGAAAAAAAAGATGAAGGCTGTTTACAGAAACTTTTGGTTTTGCTACGGGAGAAATATTCCCTTAGCAACCAGACATCAAAATGGACAGAAGTGTTGGAAGGATTCAGTGAGTATCCTGAGCAGCACCACGGTGTGTGGTTTATGGCCCTTTGTGTTGTCTTCTGCTGTAGGTGGAATTGTCCTGTGCTGGGTGGATGGAAATTATATAACCCTCAGCACACCAACATAGCTTTTGATTGCAGCATTTTTTGATAATACACCTCAAGCAAAATGCTGTTTATTGTTCCTCTGCCCTTTTGACCCCAGTTTGTATTGCCCCAGGTGTTGCCTTTAGACAGGGCTGGTCTCAGCCCTTACCCAGCCAGACTAAACGGGAGATGTTCTCTTGTTACACACCCTGGCATGACAGGGACACACGTTTGCCTTAGGCAGCAGGGGCCCCGTCAGCTTTCACCATCTGCACCTTCTCTGGTTTCCTGGGTGCTGCTCTCATGTCTGTCCTTCACACAGCTCTAATAAACACTTTCTGAAGGGGCCAGTATTATCCTACAGCATTGCAACTTCACAGCTGTCAGTCCTGGATTGCTCCAAGCTCGTGCACAGACAGGATGGAACTGGATTGCCAGGGCACTGCTGGTGGCCAGGTTCATGGGGAGGTCTGTGTGCTTCCCAGATTGCTTTCCATGTGCAGGACCTCAGTAACTGTCCCCATTCTAGTCTGGAACTTTATTGATAGAAAATGAAAAAATTGATCGCAGCTTCATCTTGCAAGGGAGACTCACTGCAGTCCTCTGCACAGGTGGTACCTACAGAATAAACAAAGTTTATTTTACTGGAGAGCCTCTCTGGGGCCAAAGTTGGCCCTTGGCCTGCTGATAGGTTTGTGATTGATAGGCAATAACGACACCAAATCTGTGTGAGAGCTGCAACTCTGCCTAATGCAAGGGGAGTTATTCCTTGGTCAGGATGTAATTGACCATTTCCACTTGACTTCTGCTGGGCTGGAGTTCTTTTTCCTCTGGGTTTTCTGTAGTGACAGACAGGCATTGACAAATGGCTCCCTGGAGCTCTTACACTGCCTTGTGAAACCTCACTGGAATGGTTTGAGCAGCTTTGGTGTGTCCAGTGTCACAGCCTGGTTGAGATGAGCAGTGTGGCACCTTCAGCAAGGCTGCTGCTGTAGCAGAGGACTGTTATGCTGTCAGAGCAAGGCTGTCTGCTGCTGCTGGAGCATTGTCTGTTGGCACCTGTATTAATGCCAACAGTCCAGGTGGGAAGCAGGAGTTGAAATAAAAATACTTGCGACTGACTCCTTGCTTCCTTCATCTTTACCCTGTGGTATTAGTGATGGTGAGTTAATTTAATGATTTATGTGAAGGAGACACCTCTCTCTCCAAGGTTGGTGTTTTGGTTGAGAAGAGAGGGCTACTTGCGGAGTGGCTGGGACTTCCCACACTGTTGTTTTTCTTTTTGTTAGCCTGGAATATCCTTCAGATGATGCTGGGTGATATGAGTTTGTTTGTTGGCTTTTCTATTTTTTCCCAGTATTTTTGGTTTAATCTCCCTTTTGTTTTTTGCTTTCCAGGGTCCATCACTTAAGCAGTTTATGGACATTTTTTCTCTTCCTGAAATGACACTGCTCTCTTCAGTCATTGATTATTTCATCAATCATGGCATTGAATTTGACCAGGTGCATCTCTACAAGGACATATCTGTAAGTGAAATGTCAACTGCCCCACAGCTCTCAGCACATCAGAGCTGTGAGCTCTGCAGCACCCAACCCAAGGGGCTGGCAGCAGCCAGCCTGATGTGACAGCTCTGCTGTCCCTTAGATCAAAGCATTACCAGGGAATATTCAAAGCTGTGTTTTCAGAACGTGTCTGGGTTCTGTCTGTACTACAGAGCTGCTGTTTCTGGTGTACCTCGTGTAGGAGTGCCTAGGCTGCTTAGGCTGAAGGTCCTTCCATGGGAAATATGTCACAAAGCTTGTGTAAATGTTTTCTGCTTCTGCAAACCGTTAAATTGCCTTAGTATCTCATTTTCAAAGAGTCTTGGTCTAGCCATGTGCCAAACAGTTTACTTTATACAGTGATTGTTGTAAAACATCTGCCCTTTCTTGCTCTGAGAATCCTGTACCCCTTTCAGCTGCAGAGTGCTTTGATCCAGTGGGTGACTGTGGCCTTCATGTGTCATTTACTCCGAGGTGCTAAGTGGCACTTGAAAGGGCTGTGTGGGATTATCAGCATTGTTGGGGCTGTTTAACTTCTTAGTTAATGCTGTAGACAAGATGTGAGTGCTCGAGATTGCTGCTCAGGGTGACTTATGCTGACAGACAACACGTTTTCCTTCTTGCACTCCTTTTTCCAGGGAGAAGGGTTTTTGATTGGTACCTTGTGGGAGTCTTAGACTCACCCACTGGCTGTTCAGTTCTGGGAGGGAGATGGGGCTCCCTGGGGAAATGGAGCTCCGTGCCTGTGCTGCTGCTTTGTGATAAGGATCCACCTGTCAGCTCTGTGTCCTGACCTTCTGTTGCTGCTTGATAGGAACGTGCCAGCCCCTTTCCCACAAGACCTTAATGAATTTCAAAGGTGTTGGATTTTTCTTCTCTTGGGGTGGGGAAAATGGGAAGAGGGGGTACAGCTGACTCCTGAGGCCTTTTGTGCAGAGTATCTTTGAACCTTCTTTTGAGGTCAAATGGATTTATTCCTAATTGAACTCTTGAGAGCAGGGAGATGGTTGCCACAGCTGATACATATCCAATGCAGGGCAACTGATGTGGTGCAGCCCTCAGACTCCTGAGTGCTAATCCTGGCTTTGTCCTTTTGGTGGATAATGTGCTCATCCCTGAGGAACAACTGAAGCAGGCAAAGAAGAGAGCTATGATGGAAGATCTGTGGCAGTGAAATTAGGGACCATCATGTGCCCTCACCAGAAGAGTTCTTGCTTTTTTCCTGTACAATGAGGATAAACAAACATTTTTGCAAAACTTAACCCTTTGCAGTACCCAAGTTCAAGTGCAAAGAAATGCTTTGTGAACAGGAGCACAGAGATGCCTCTGTGCCTGCAGAGGGGTGTCCCAGAGGACTTGCACAGCCCAGCTGTTAGGACAGCACTGGCTTAACCTGACACCCTGCTGGAGCTCTTGGTGGTACTGCTGATGCAGCCTGTGTGTTTAGGAGCAGGTTAAGTGCTACAGGCACTGCACTGAATCAAAAGGGCAGACCTTGGGCTATGGTAAAGGCTGAAGCTGTCATGTAATTAAAGTAGTTCTGTCACACCAGTTTGGTCACTTCATATTTGAGAGCAAGAATGTACAGTTTACCCTGCTTCCCCTTGGAGGTGTTTTTTGAGTCCTGTTCAACACCTACTAGCACTCCAAGAGTTTACCTGCAGAAACATTATCGTTTTCCTTTTTTTTTTTTTTTTTCCCTTCTTTTATTTTTTGGAGGGCAGGAGTTCCAGGAAGGAGCACACTGAAACTTTTCTTCTTTGCAAAGGTAGTTTTGATGCAAGTCCAAAGTTCTGCTTGCTTTTAGTGACAGTGCTGGTTAAGAGAAAGTTGTTTTCTTGTTAGAGCTCCTGCTCTCTGTTCAGATTCCTTCCAATAAGGCAATGAGATGTGATCTCTGCCTTTTTGCCCTTCAAATCCGCATGGTGGAAAGAAGCTTCTAAAACTCCATTTTGAAGTGATAATGCCTCCACCTTCATCAACCCCTTTTAAGTTGTAAATTGTGATTCTCTCCAACTCTGAAGGAAATTTTTTGAGGGGTCATGAGGTTTCTCCAGCACTGCCATGAGACCAGTTGACTGTGTGGCAAGTGTCACTGTAGTGATGTCAGTGGTGAATGTGGGACTCAGTCTGAAAGGGCAGCTCCTGAAGGGGCACACACAGTGTAACAGGAATTTAAGGGTCCTGGAGAAAGGCAGCATTTGTTTACGTGGGTAAATTTTCAGAGATGAAAATGGTGCTGTTCAAACAAGCATTTGCATGTGTTTACACTGCAAACTGTGTTACTGCTCTGGAAATGGTTTTGTGGGTCTGGCATATCTTGCTGGATGGAGACTTGGGCAGAATCTCAGTTGGGTGTGTCCAAAAATGTGCTGAATCTTGGCTTCTGGCCTGGAAAATAGAGGATATTTGGATGCCCTTGACAACATCTGTTTTAACTTGCTTCCCTCCCAGCTGTGTTTTGTGCCACCCTCCTAGTGGGAGCTTCTGCTCTGTCTGTGCACAGTGGTCACCCAGGGCTAGGAGCTGTGCCCTCCTTGGCTTGTGGGGAGCACCTTGTGATCACGGATGCTCTCCTCTGCTGCTGATCACCCTGGCCACACTCCTGTCCTTTGGGTCACACTTGGCAGAGCCCTCACAGGCACAGGGAGGAAGAAAAGCCAGCTGGTGTCTGAGACAGTAAATGGTTTTGGAGTGGGACAGTCTTTACTGCCTCAGAACCAGTGGGGGTAACAAGTGCTCATTTCCAAGAGCAGGAAGGAACTTGTGCTTTCACAGATAAGTTTTGAGGTTTCACCCCTTACACTGCATCAGCTGAGCCAGTCACCCTCTTCTTCTTTTGGCATCGTGGTGAGCCTTGGTGGGCAGGCTCTGCTGCTTTGCAATGATTTTTGTTAATTTTTTGTTAATTCGGCAAGGAGGGGATGTGTCATTACTGCCCTTGTCCTCAGTGGTGGCAGTAGGTTTGCATGCTGGGAAACAGGAATGCCGTGTTGTAAAACTGAACCATTTTCTCCCCTGCTTTTTTTTTTAGGATGCAATTAGAGATGTTCATGTGAAAGGAGTGATGTACAAATGGATAGAAAAAGATATGGGTGAGTTAAATAGAGCTCTGGTGCCAAATTCACTTGTCACTTCCTCAGTCTTTCTCTTCAGATAGGACTGAAGAGGAACACCAGTTTGTCACCATGGTGGCTCACTGCCTGCCTGAGGTGGATCTAACTCAGACCTTTTGCATCTTTAGTGGTATAGGGGCTAGGTTTGGCTTGGTTTATAGAAACGTGGTCATGACTTATGCCAAAGTGTTCTGATGGATGCTGTGTGTTTCACTCTGATACAGAACGGTATATTCTGCATGGGGATGAAATCTATGCTGTGCTAAACCGCCTGGTGAACCACAAGAAGAAGCTGTTCCTCATCACAAACAGTCCCTTTAGCTTTGTGTGAGTACCTTTATTGCTCATCAATGGTCACCATGGCACAGCAAGAGCTGTGCAGAGCTCTCCCTCCTCTGAGCACCTGGAATTTGTATGGGACAGGGTTTTGTGGCAGTGGTCATGGAGCTCTCTGGGAACTGTTTGTGGTGAGTGTTGTACCCACAGCATTGACCTCACTTTTTGAAGAAGTTACAAGGCTGTGGCTGGCCACAACATTACAGAGCTGGCACTTTCTATTGCCTCTAGCAGTGTCTGCTGTATCACAGACTTCCCTTGGCTTCCAGTGGTGCAGAAGAAAATGTGTGACAGCTTGAAATAAAGCACAACATCAATACTTCATACAATGAGACTGCCTTGGGAGGTTCACAAATCTCTGTTTTCTCTGTTACTGAAATAAGAGTGAATTTAGGGCACACTGTTGTAAAGATGCAATGTGGGGTGAAAAGAAGAGTACTGGATCTGTTCATTTTTCCATTCCTTTGCCCTCAGGGACAAAGGAATGAAGCACATGGTTGGCAAGAACTGGCGGGATTTATTCGACATGGTCATCGTGCAAGCGGACAAGCCCAACTTCTTCACTGACCGGCGCAAGTACGTGTGCGAGGCAGCCTGCCCGGGGCTGCAGCCCTCCCCGCAGGAACTGCTCCTCTGGCCTGCCACAAGGCAGGGTTAGCTAAGCACAGTCCAGCTCCAGGAGGTTTTCAGCCTGCCAATGTTCTCTCAGATACTCTCTGAGGAGGCAAGAATTGGCCAGTCTGGGAATAAGTGGATAGAATGTGTAGAGCCAAGCAGAAAACGTGTTTCTAAAACTGGCATGAGAGAGGGCCATTTCTTGTCTTGAGAGTGGGACAAAATCTTTCCTTTTCCTCTTCCCCACAGCAAGTATCTGTGTGGTTTGTTTTTTGAGGTTTTCTGGGTTTCTTGTTTGTACTGGATCCATGCTGTTTGGGAACTGGCAGCTCTGGAAGCCAATGTACGTGGCAGCTGGGTTTTGTGGTCAGTTAGGAGCTGCCAATAGACAGGCTGCTGTCCTTACTTTGCTCTTGGGCTTCTTTGCTTTGGGAACTTGTGTCTGCTCAGATGGGGGATTGGTCTATTCTCTTCTTTGTGTGGATTTTCCTCCTCCACTACCCAGCCCGTTGGTATGTGCTGGAGTAAACCAATGGAATGGAATGGCTTTATAAGCTGTGCTGGCCTGGTAAAGGTTTTTTTCATGGGCTGCAGGTGAAGTGCTTTACAAGTACAGCCTGGAACTGTGATGATCTGGCCCTCTTGGAAATAAAACCTGTGGCTGCCTGGTGCCTAAGATCCACTCATGGAGTGGAGAATGTCATGGCAAGCCCTCAGGAAAAACAGGAGACAGCTCAGTTCACCTGGTGAGCTCAGCATGGGGACTGCTTCCATTTTCTCTGCAGACTTGCTTTATCCTATTAGGGCATTCCATGGTCTCTGTTGGGCTGGGGCATAACCAAGTTGGAAGAGCACACAAAGTGTTTCATGGCAAAGCCTTCGTAGCCTTGGCATTTCAGAGGGAGTCATTATGGTTATTTTACTCCTCTCTGTATGTGAAAACAAGAATTGTTAGGGTTAGAATTGTTTGGCATGAAGTGGTTACAGTCAATGGAAGCATTTTGAAAAGATATTTCCCTTTCATGCTTTCTCTTCCCCTGAGAAAATAGTGCTAAAGGCCCAGCAGGTCACTTTAAACTCATGTAGAGCTTTTATTTAAAGTTGTTACATAGGTAAACAAGTTTTGTGATTCAAATGTTCTGGTTGCTGGGTAACAATCACCAAAAATCAAAAGAAGTTGACATCTCCCACTATTTTTTCCCAGACCTTTTCGAAAACTGGATGATAAAGGTTCACTGCAGTGGGACAAAATAAATCAGCTGGAGAAGGGAAAGATCTACAAAGAGGTAAAGTGAATGGTTGCATAAGGGATGTCAAGCAGGAGTCTGAAATGGTGGGGACTTATAAAACACCTGCAGTTTTGGAAATCACTGGAAAAACAGGACAATCTGCTTGGTCAGGGTGAGGGGAGGTGATGAGTTCTGCTGTAGGACACTTGTTCATGTTTGGTGTCTGAAAAGTAAAACACAGAAGTCCTTGAAAAGAGCACCTGTGTGGGTAGAGGGCGTTTGTAAGAAGAAGCACTCAGGGCTCTGTGCTGGCTGTGGGCAGTGGGAGATGCCCTCTGTCCCCAGGAGCTCTCACTGGCCTAGTAGGACACTGTCCCCCAGGATGCTTTCAGGTAGGACACTGTCCCCCAGGATGCTTTCAGCATGGGCTTGGCACTGGGGATGGAGGGACAGGGACAAGCAGGAAAAGGCAGAGCAGGGCCAGGTAACTTAAGGTGTGGGGTCCTTGCTTTTCTGCCCAAGGGAACCTGTGCTGAGTTACCTCTGCCAGGTTGGGTTTTCCTTGCTGCTGCCTTGTTTGTGTGAGATGGGGTGGTAGGGAAACATCCCCTGGATGTGTGGGAGGGGCCAGTGAATGTCCCCTGCCCCTGTGTACAATGAAACCTTCACCCTAGGAGGTCAGCTCTGATTGTTCAGCATGGCCAACTGAGCACTTTTCCCTCAGCTCTTCTGATTGTCCTGGTCCTGAAACTTGTCCTGGAGGGTCTCCCAAGAGTGGGGTAGTTGAGGCTAAAAAGGCACAGCTCTCTGAAACCTGCTGTGCATGCAAAGATCTTCCACACCTCACTCCAAATTGTTCTCCATAAGGCTGGAAAAGGTGGACTTGTGTAGAATAAAGAAATAAGGAATAAAGAAACACGGGTGATCAAATAGGCTGCAAAGCATCAAAGAGGGCACAAAACCTGGCTCCTGACTCCCCTTCTGGAAGGAGCAGCCTGTCTGAAGATGAGCTGCAGCTCTGGTGAGCTTGCTGCCCTGGTTGTGGTCCTTGCAGCTGGTCTGTCCCCTGAGACAAGTTGCCTCTGGCTTTAGGACGGTTTGTTCTTGATTATTTGAGCTGTCCAATCCCACGGGAAGAAACTGTTAGTGAGACTGAGGTCAAGAAGCTGGGACCTGACCCGTGGTAGCAGAGTAGGTCATGTCCTTGAGTAGTGCTGTTGGGAAACCTCTGCCTGGTTGGTCTGCCAAATGCTGGGCTGGTGTCCCATCCTCTGCCAAGAGCCAGAGCTGGGAACATGCTGGTAGAGCTCATTCCCAGTGGGTTAGCAGCTGCCTCAGGAGAAAGGCTCACCTCACCCATGGAGTTTATTGCTGCATTAAATCCTGCTCTTGACCCACCTACATCTTGTGGCCACAGGTTGCACACCCAAGTGAATAGTGCACTGAAGAAGGGAAAAGATGAGGGAGGAAGGTGGGCTGGGTGGGGTTTTGGGCCTCTCTCCAATTCTTTCCCACAATTATATTTATCTGATTGCATTAAGGTTGTTGCCTAACTGTGATTCTTAGGATGTGAGGAAGTGTGTGTCCTGGTTGTAACCCACCCTGTCTCCAGGATTTTTAGTTTCTTGGAGTGCCACAATATGCTTCTTTCTGGCAAGTGTTAGTGCCCATGGACCTGTGCTGGTGGTGTTGCCAGGGGCTCCTGAGATGTTCCTATCCTCTGAAGCAGGGCTGGATGGCAGGTTTTTGCTGTGGGTATCCCATGAATGAGACCTCAGGGATTGGTGTTTTTCCCTAGGGACTGGGAAGTGGAAGTGATGCCCTCTAGTCCCTCTGTTCCAACAGATGTGGTGTTTTCTGTATGTGCCAAGTCTGTACTCATGTCCCTCTCCAGATCTGTGATCTTGGGGGAAAGGAGGGCAGGACCTGGAGGTCTCAGAACAGGTCTGTGGCTCCGTGGAGCTCCAGCCACGAGTTTCCTGACTGTCAGGCCCATTGCTGTTTGAGGTGACTGGAGCACAGCAAGAGGACTCTCCTCCTTCCAAGGCTGTCGTCCTTTTCCTTCTCTGCCAGTGGCTTCCTGAGCAGCCCTCATGTGAGCAGCAGCAGTGTTGTGTCCAAGAAGTGCAGAGGCTGCTGGGTCCTGTTCCTGTGCTGCTAGGGGAAATGTGCTCAGCTCCAGGGATGCTGCAGGAACAGAAGGGCCAGCACCCTGGTCCTGGGCAGCCTTAGCTGTGCATACAGCAAACTGCCAGTGGCTGCTGGGGGCTGCCTTGTGTTTGGGGGCTTTCTGGCCATGCTGGTGCTGGTAGTTGGGAGTGCTGGCTCCCTCCTGCCACTGGAGAGTGGCCAGAGGGATTGCTGCTGAGTGGCTCTTAGGTTTGCACTGACTGCTTGTGCTGGTCTGCTGGCATTGATGGGGGCATTTCATTTCCTAGTGGTGGTTTGTTTTTGTTTTTTTTTTTTTCATGACTCATGTGGAAAGCTTGTGTGGAGATGGAAGGGTAGTCCCTGAAGTGCCTTCTGTGCATGTATGTTTGGAAAGCCTTGAAAGCTGCTTGGTGCTGTGCTGTAGCTGGTGCTTTGGGGTTTGTTTTACTCAGTTGTGACTCTGTGCAGGCTGCCTGGCTCTTTGGCTTGGTTAAACAATCCCTGTGGACATATGGGTGTTGTTAATCTTTGGGGCTGGGATGGTGGTCAAGGATGTAGAACAGCTCCTGACTCCAAAAGCCTTGCCTGGCAGTGCTCACCTTCCCTCTTGTGCACCCTGTGAGGTGAAATCATTATCATCTGAGAGCAACAACTAAACCCAGGACATCTGGGGTTCTTTCTGCTGATCCTCAGGTTCTTCCAATTTAGGTGTCTCTTGGCCTCTAAACTGCCTCCTTTTGTTGCCTTTTAAGACCATGTTATCTTCTTGACTTGCTGTGCCCTAGACCATAGAATTTCCCTTGAATTCCCTGTTTGCAAAAACTCTTTGGAAGAGTTTTTGCCTTTGTTTCTATCCTTAAAAAAGCTCAGGGATGCACAGGAGATTGCACATGGGAATAAAGTGAAGTGAGGTGGGGAAGGGCAGAAAGTGCTCACACCTGCATGTGGAAAGATGGCCTGTCCCCACGTTTCACTCTGAGTTCCTGTCACTTGCAGGGCAACCTCTTTGATTTCCTGAGGCTGACGGGCTGGCGTGGATCCAAAGTGCTCTACTTTGGTGACCATCTGTACAGCGACCTGGCGGTGAGTGAAATGTCTCTGCTCCCCAGGGACGTGGGAGCGATCCCACACGGCTGCTGGGGCTGGAGATGAGGCAGGACCTGCTCTGAGTGCTCAGGGCTGTGCTGGGTGTCCCCCCACAGGACACACAGGCTTCCCCACTGCTGTCAGGCAGATGGAAGCACTGGAGAAAAGGCTCCTGAAGTACTTTCTGTGGGTAAAGTGTGATTTTGAGAGCAGCTTGTATTGATCCCACCTTTTTAGGTGCTTCATGCAACTGATCCTAGTGACCAGGAGCTGGTTGTTACTGGCACAGGCTATGGATAGCTGTCTCCTGAGAATGCAAAATGGGAACAAACAGTCTTCTAGGAACCAGGACTGTTTGGCTTTCAATCTTTATGTTGAACTCTTGGTTGTTTTTTCATCCTGGCCTCCAGGACCTCATGCTACGTCATGGCTGGAGGACTGGAGCCATCGTTCCTGAGCTGGAGACGGAGATCCGGATCATAAACACGGAGCAGTACATGCACTCCCTGACCTGGCAGCAGGCTCTGACTGGGCTGCTGGAGAGAATGCAGGTAAACAGCTCCTGGCTGAGCAGGACAGGTTCTATGCTGCCTTCTGAGTCTGAATTTTGGGTTTACCATGGGGATGAGGGAATGTACCATCTTGCCTGGTTCTCAAAAATCTCTCATCCTCCTCCTGGTGCAGTGGGCTCTGGGTTTGTGAGCTACAGTGGAAACTGCAGGGAGCTGAGCTGTGGCCTGCAGGACTGATGGATGTGATGCTTTCTACTGCTGTCTTTGCAGATGTATCAGGATGCAGAGTCAAAGCAAGTATTGCTGGAGTGGATGAAGGAACGGCAGGAGATCAGGTGAGCATTTCCCCCCCTCACTTGTGAGGTCTCTTAGGGGCTCCCAGGCCCTGTTTTGTAACCTGCTTTGGGGATAATGCTGCTGCAGCTGCTGTACTCTGGCTCTGCCTGGTGTCACTTGCCTCTGGGGGCCATGCAGCAGTACAGTCCTGCAGCCTGGGGGGTTGGACTGGTTTGGAGGCAGGCTGGGAAAGGGGAATGCTGGGAGGGGTTGCTGGGCTGTCACATAACAGGTGGAGTAAGAGTGTATTGAATATTCATCAGTCTCACTGCACAGGGACTGCTCTGCATCACAGCCTCGGGAGGCAGTACTTGGGGTGATCCCTAACGCTCAGGGAGTGGCCGAGGGCTAAAGGAGTGGGAAGAATCTGTGACCTCAGTTTTAGCTACCGAACACCATCTCTTTCTTCTCAGGTCTCTGACGAAGAACCTGTTCAACCCCCAGTTCGGAAGCATCTTCCGCACATTCCACAACCCCACGTACTTCTCCCGCCGGCTGGTGCGTTTCTCCGACATCTACATGGCTTCCATCAGCTGCCTGCTCAACTACGACGTGAATTTCACCTTCTACCCCCGGCGCACCCCTCTGCAGCACGAGGCTCCGCTCTGGATGGACCAGCTGTGCACGGGCTGCATGAAAACGCCCTTCCTGGAGGAGATGGTGCACATCCGCTGACGGGCAGGTACTGCGGGAGCAGCGGCACCGCCGGGCTGGGGCGGGGCCGGGCCGCCCGGCCGGCAGCACCTCTGTCTACCACTAAAGGGCGTTTGACACTTGCGTACGTGTGTAGATGGTGTGTTTATTTTCTCCTTTCACCGGCTCCATCCCTTTCCCTGAAGTGCATTGCAGGCTGGACAGGGGACGGGTGCTTGTGCACGGAGTCCTCTCTAGGAGTAGGTGAGATGGAGGGGCCAGTGCTGGTGGATGGGACACTGCCCCTCCCTGCTCTGTGCCCAGACAAATGACTCAGGCATGGAGCTCCACTTCTCCAGTGCTTGGTGAGAACAGCCCACAGGAGTTGTGACAAGGTGTGCCAGGTCTATAGCTGCCCCCGTAGCCTGGGACTGCAGCATGAGTGACTCTGCAGATGGACAGGGAGGCCCAGGGCTGCCAGCTGGGCAACCACTCAAGCCCATCAGTGAGTGCATCACATGACAAAGCATCAGTAGTGTTACCTGTCCAGCAGCCCTCAGCCCCATCCCGCTCCCCACCAGACTGGGGACTCTGGTAGGGCAGGATGCACAAGCCTTGGGTGTGGGAGTAGGTCACAGGGTCTCAAAGTGACTGTCTGGGGACATGGCTGGGTTTTGAGAAAGCTTAAGGCTGTGTAGTGTTGGTATTTTGGTTTTGGAGCCATGTGACATCAATACTTTGGCAATTGATGTGGTGTGGTCTGTTGTGAGCTGCAGAGGGATGTGTTCAGCCCCTCAGGGAAGGTGCAGGGTTGGCAGCAGAGGCGGTGACCATCACCTGTGTTGGCTGAGATGTGGCTGGAGGGGCAGGTGAGGATGTTTGGGAGGGGGTGAGTGTGGCCAGGCAAAGCCCTGTGGTGCCTCCTCAGCAGAAGGAAGAGCAAAGAGATGCTAACAGTGATGCCAGAGTCTAGAGGATGGGACAAGGGTGACAGTCAGGAGGCTCAGGGAGGTGAGAGCTTGTTTACTATGGGAGGTGCAGAAAGTGGGCTCTGCACCTGGCTCAGGGCCTTGCTGGTCCTGCGAAGGCTTTGGACTGCCCCAGGGCCCTGCAGGGTGTTGCGCAGAGGGCAGGTGAGGTGGGGGGGGTGTTGGGAGTTTGTGCCACTCTGACACTGGTTGACTCTATGATACAGGAGCTCATGCCCTCAGCTGTGGGAAGTGATGGCTGTAGGATGAAGGAGTGGTGATAGTGATTGCCTTGGTTTTCTCCTCCCCTCACTGCCACATCATTTGCAGATGGCAACAAGGGTGACAGTGCCAGCTTGCTCAGGGGCAATCGGTGTTGAGGTGACAGGGAGGAGAGAGGGGACAGAGACAGGAGGGCTGGGCAGTGAGCAGGACCAGAATGAGTGACTGCAGAGTGGGTAAGGGCTGTGGGTTTGGAGGGAGCTGGGGATGAGCACAGGGGCAGGCACCAGGGCCTTGTGAGCACTGGGCCATGGTGCTGGCTGGGAGGGCTGGGGGTGTCAGTGTAGGGCAGCTGAGGAAGAGAAACCAGGGTGGGGGACCCTGTGCCAGGATGTGTGACTCAAAGAAAGGCACAGCAACCCTCAGTGAGTCACACACACACACACACGATCTTCTCCTGCATGTTTCTCCCCCGTGCTGTGCCAGGCTGGTCTGTCAGTCTGTCACTTGTGTGTCACTGCCTTGTCTCTGTGCCATGTGCCAGCCTCTCGCACACTTTCAAGATGCCTTGTGCTCAACTCAGTGGCTTGGACAATCTGTTAATGTGCTCTAATCAAACACCTGTAGGAGGTGCATGTGGCACTTGTCTTTGTGCTGTGTGTAGTGTGTAGCTCAATAAATGTCTGCAGCATGTGTAACTAACTGACTAACCCGCTCCCTGCGCCCAGCGGGCTCCTCTGCCTCCCCTGGGGGCACAGCCAAGGGCAGCCTGGGCCGAAGCCGGGCTGGGCACTGGGCAGAGCGCGGCTGAGGCGCTCAGCACGGCGCAGTCGGTGCCCGTACAGCAGCGGCAGTGCAGTCAGGGGTACCGGAGAGGGGGTTCGGGGCCGTGACTGACCTGACTCGTACCTGACCATGGGGCACGGGGAGGGCCCAGGAGCGAGGCCCGGCGGGCCCTGGGGGATGCTGCACGTGAACACCGAGGGCCGTGCGTGCCCGGGAGCGGCTGAACTCGCCCGGGGTGCTGGAGGTTTGGGCAGGCACCACCTCCTCCGGGGCCGTGACAGGCGCTGGGCGGGAGCGAGAAGGGGCTGGAGCTCCCACCTGCCGGGGGCGGCCGCTACCGGCGGGGCGGGCGGTGGGAGGGGGGCGGCGAGGCAGGCGCGGGCACGGCCGGTGGCGCTGAGCTGTTTATTTCCCGGCGGGGCGGCGCGCTCCGGTCGGGGCCGCGCGGGGTCACTGCAGGAACGCGCGGGTGTCGGGGCCGGCGTCCGCCAGGGGCGGGTCCTGCGGGGACAGAGCGCGCGTGAGCGGGGCGGGGCAAAGGGAGGGGCCGAGAGAGGGGAGGGGCGGGGCAAAGGGAGGGGAGGGCGGGGCGAAGGGAGGGGCGGGGCAAAGGGAGGGGAGGGCGGGGCGAAGGGAGGGGCGTGGCTCACGTGCAGCAGTTCGTAGTCGGGGGCGTGGCCGCCGTACAGCGGGTTGGGGATGGCCACGAGCGGCCGCTGTGGGCGGGGCCTGGCGGCGCGCGCGCCCGCGCGCTCCGGGCGGGGCCCCGCCTCCTCCTCCTCGTGCTCGTCGTCCCCGCGGAGATCGGCCTGCGGCGGGAGCGCGCGTGGGGGGACTGCGGCTCCGGGGCGGGAACCGGGCACGGGGGCGCGCCCCGCACAGCCCCTGCCCCTGGTCACCCACGGGCTCCCCCTGGCGTGCCGACCCCTACGCGCAACCACCCGGACCCCGCACCTGCCCCGGTCGATCCGTCCGCACCCCCTGCTCCATCCGCCGCCTTCGCCCCGTCCCGCTCCGCAGTAGCCCGTACCTGATAGTACCCGAACTGCCCCTGCTGCCGCCGCCGCCTCACGCAGTAGTAGGCGGCGCCCGCGCCCGCAGCCAGGACCAGCGCGAAGCACAGCGCTGACACCGTCCCCGTGGCCACGGAGCCCTGCGCCGCGCCGTTCACCTGTGCCGAAAACAGCGGGCACAGCGATAGCACCGCCGCCGCTGCTGCTCCCTTTGGGACCCTGGGCAGCCCTCCCAAAACGAGCCATGCCAGAGAGCAGGGACAAGGCCAGTTCTTGAGATGACTCTGTCACAGCCAGCCCTGTCCTTGCCCCAGACTCACCTGGCCCAGGTGAACCACGGGCGGTGGGATCCGCAGTGGCTCTGCTATCACGTGAATGATGCCATTGAAAGCTGCGATGTCCCACTCCACAATCATCGTGTCATTGATGCCCTTGGCGTCCTACAGCACAGGGCACAGATGATGTCCAGAAAGGCTCCCCATCATTCCCTATCTCACAGAAATGTGATGAAAGCTGGTGGCTTTTCTAGCCCTCTGCCAAGGCTGAACCTACTGAGTGCTCTGTGCTGTTGCTCGCTGGGAGGTCTGACACATGCAGGTCGTATCCTGACTGGGACGGGATGATGGTGCCCGTTGTGAGGTTGAAGCTGAAGAGGATGACATTGCTGGATGACACGTGGAGCTTCAGTTCTTCTCCTGTCAGTGTCTGAACCAGTGCACAGGGGTGAGAAATGGAGGAGCTGGTCTCTCCCTATCCTTGCTGCTGTGCAGCCCCCCCAGCCAAGCCCAGACTCTCTCCATGGCCACAGACAGCTCCATTCACGGATAACACAGCACAGAATGATGGCAGAGCAGAGGGGATTTGCCACCCTTAGGATTGCCAAAGCTCAGCTGAAGAGGGCTCTGAGCATCCTGACCTAAAGGGCTCTTCTGAGGGAATGTCTGGACTGGAGACCTCCAATCCACTGGTCCTGTCTGACCCACATTCCTCCTCCTTCCCCAGACTATTTCACACCGTTGTGCCAGCTTTGCTGACACCTGCTCTCCTCTGGGCCTCTGATAGTTCATCCCTGCTTGCTCACCTCATTGTCTGCAAAACCAGAATTCAGAGGGGCAAAGAGGGTTTTGGGAGCGGAGACATCAGACAAATACATGAAAAAATCCATTCCTTCTTCTGTCTCATTGGCAAAATTGAGCAACATCTGGAAGAGATGGGAGACCTTCCCCATCAGCTGGCACATTGCTGGCAGCACAACGCCATCACCGTCCCCAGCCCAGGAACCCCCCAGCCCTGGAAAGAAACCCCCTCTGTAGCCTCTCCCTTGCACAGAGACCAAGCCCCAACTCCTCCCCGTTCCAGCTGCTCCCTCCCTCTGCCTTGCTGCTCCTGTAGAACCAGGGGAGCATCGCTTACGGAATAGAAGGTGGAGAAGCGGTCCTGGTCTGCGAGCACCTCGGGCAGCTTCCCACTGCACCAGTACCCATCTCCCACAAACCCATCACGGCAGGCGCAGGTCACATCTGCAAGGGAACACCAGGGTGTGGTTAGACTCACCAGCGCTGGCTGCATCAGCCACCTTTTGATTTTTTATATACCCTCATCATGTTCCCTCTGGACATGGGCATGGGGAGAGGGGGTGTGCCCGCCTGCCCTCATGCTCCAGGGCAGTTCCCTGCCTGCTGCCCTCACACAGCTCTTGTGCCCAACAGGACTGTCCCCAGGAAAAGTGCTGGCACCACTCACCCTTCTCCTGGTAGCAGAACGCATCCCAGGTCTCGCTCAGGTTGCTTCGGGAGCCATAGTCCACAATGCCCACGTGGCTGGACCCACAGCTGGGGTTGGGGTAGGCTGTGGGGTATCCGGCCGTGCCATTGTCCAGCCAACCCACCAAGCACAGGTGGAATCCCATCTGGAAGAGCAAAATCAATTATTAGATTAAAAATAGCTCTGTCCCAGGTTTTCCACCCAAATGAACTTTCCCATTGTGGCTCATCCAACCTGCCCCCAGCACCCAAAGTGTTGGGCACGGTCACAAGTCCCATCCCAGCAGGACCTACCAGCCCTCCTGTTTTGTGGATGTAGATGGAGCAAATAGGGCCTAGCTGAAGGGATGAGAGGTCACCCACCCACGTGTCACCCCTGGGCTGGCCTGGGCCCTGGGAAATGCTTGGCCTGTCCCAGTCCCACGAGGGGACAGAGCCACCCCTGCCCTGACCTGCTGCGCTGCTCCCAGCTGCTGGAATGTGGCCAGGGAAGCGCCTTCTGCAGCACAGGCTGCCTGAGCCTGCTCATAAGTGAAGTCATACTTTTTTCGGGGTGACTGCAGGTGAAACACACCCATGGTCTTATCTGCAAAATACCAAAGCCCAGGAGCATCAGTACAGGACACACTGAGCCACCTCCCTGGGCAGCAGTGCCAAGGATGGTGGGATGTGGACAAGGCACAAGGGAGGGAGAGGCTTCCTCTGAGCTTCTCGCCTTCCACACAGGAGCCACTGCCACCAGAGGCCATCACGTCACATGGGAGCAGACAAGGATGGCTGTCCCTCCCATGTGGCATGTAGGGAAAAGGGAAATGTGAAAGCCATGCCAAGCTATGAGGTGAGTCCCTGTCCCCTTGGCCATCCCACCCTCCAGCTCTCCTGAGGGGAGCCAAGGGTGAGGGATGAGGGAATGCAGCCTCTCCTGGAGCGTCACCCTGGTCCCGCAGGGCTGAGCACACGGACCGTGGAAGTGCAGGTCGGTGCAGACGGCGTCCCGGTGGCACCGCCCGTTGTCCTCCAGGCACCGGTCTGTGGGGGGCACCGCCTCCTCCAGGCACTGCGTCCCGTCGCCCACGTAGCCCTGCTTGCACTCGCAGCGCCGCTCGTTCTGCAGCACAAGGGAAGGGTGGCAGCTGTGTGAGTGCAGACACACAGAGGCCAGCTGGGGATCCCTGCCTCCCTGTGGAGATGGGCATGGGCCTTCAGAATGCTTCTGTGGTCTGCTGGGCTGTGACAGAGCTGTGAAAAGCTGCATGGCCTGTCCTACCCCCACACCCAGGCAATGTCACATCGAGTCCTCGGCACTGTTTGTTTGAGCTGAACTTTGAGGTACGTGGCTCCTGACTCCTGCACTACACCGTGCTCCCAGTCCCATCCTCTGGCCTGTGGTGATCAGCTTTGGTTCTTCAAAAATGGCCAGCATCGTCCTTGAAGGACCATCCAGGAGCCCCCAAAACAGCCCAGGAATGACACAACTGACACAGCTTTCGCTCCTTAGAAAGAGGAGTGAGGGAAAACGGCCTCAGGATAACATCCCCAGCAGCACAGCCCCCGCCCGGTGGTAACCACCCGCAGGATGAGCACAGCACAGGGGGCACCGGGGAGGAGGGGCAGGGTCCTGCGGTGGGGGGACGCTGCCACAAGGCTGTCGCAGGGCACCCAGCTGGGCGGTTCTCCCGGACACGCGGTGTCCCCGGCCCCGCGCTCACCGGGCCGGTGCTGATGCAGCGGGCGTGCTCGCTGCAGTCCCCGTTCCTGCCGTCGGCACAGCGGTCGATGGGCTCGCAGATGAAGCCGTCACCGCTGTAGCCGGGGTCGCAGGTGCAGGACACGTTCACGCCCGTTTGGGAGCACTGAGCGTGCCGGGCACAGCCCCCGTTGTCCTGGCTGCACATGTCGATCACTGCCGGAGGGAAGTCTGGGTTAACTCAACCATCGCCTGAGGTGTTCCAGGGTCAGTCCCGCCAGTTGTCACCCCAAATGGCCATGGGCCACGGTCCCCTGCTGCCCGGCTCCCCCCGCCCGGCGCCCTCCCGCCCAGCCCCGGTGGCCGCTCCGTACCTGAGCAGGTCCTCCCGTCCCCTTCGTAGTGCAGGTCGCACTCGCAGAGGTTGCCGGCGCGGCAGGCGGCCTGGGCGTGGCACGGGGGAGAGCAGGTGGGGGTCACCACTGAAACCAGAACACACCCGGCCCACGGTGACCGCAGAGCTGTGACACGGGCACGGCTGCCACCACCGCCTCTGCCCCAGGCCACCTGCCCCGCACTCCCACCTCTGTCCCTCCCCCCGTTCTCTTCTGCAGGTGTCTTGCCCAAACACAGAGGTTTGTAACTCCATCAAACACACCTCAGATCTTCCCCTCTGCCTCAAGCCCTTCTTGGAGCACCTCTGAGCTCAGGGACTTGTCCATGATCCTGTAGAGCTTTCTCTCCACCCCCTCCTCACCACCCCAACCCTTGTGAAACTCAACAGCGTGTGGCAGATCTCGGGATGAGCCTCACAACCGAGAGCTCCTTTTTGGAGGTATTTCTGAGCAGCTGCTTGAGCTCCCCAGCTCCTGGGAAAGGAGCCGTGTGGCAGCAGGTCCCAGGGAATGGCAGGTGGGTCCCAGGGCACAGCGGAGCATCCCTCACCCAGTCTGATTTCACAGCGGTCCCCAGTCCAGCCCTCGGCACAGAAGCAGAAGCCATCGCCGTGCAGGCCTCCATTGCACACACCGTTCTCAGTGCAGTTGCACTCTGAGGAATGGACAAACACAGCATTTATGCCTTGGTGGAAAGGCCCTGGGATAGCCACGTGGCAGAAATGTGGCACTGTGGGCAGTGTGAGGGTGGGCACAGGAGCCCAACACGTCCCTTCCTGCTGGTCCTGGCCCCCAGTCACACATGCCCTTCACAGAGGAAGAGAAGCCTCTGCACCCACGACACCCCATCACTCCTCTCCTTTGGGCATTTCTGGAATGTGTTTCTCACTCTGAAACATTCCTCGAGATCCTGTGAGGCTCAGTTTAGGATGGGAGGATGGAGGACTTTCTTTTCCCTCCCTTTGCTTTGTCTCACACGGGCACAGGTCCCTGCTGAGCACGTCCCAGGTGATGCTCTTTCTGTTCAATACAACTTCTGTGTCCCCCAGCCCAGAGTTCAGTGAAACTTTCCCCCAATCCGGGGCTATCAGCTGTGCTCACCAAAGGAGGAGGAGGATTTAACCCTGTGGTTTTATCAGCTGGGCTGCGGGGGTCAGCCCAGTCCCTCCCCGCCCCCTGCAGCCCCGCCAGCCCCGGCGGTACCTCGGCATTCCGGGCCGTATCTGCCGGGCGCGCACAGCTCGCAGCCCGTCCCGATGAACTCCTGGCTGCAGTTGCAGATCCCTGAGCCGCCGATTTTGTCATCGCAGGTCCCGCGGTTGCCGCACGGCGCCTCCAGCCCTCCCGGGCACGCTGCAAATGAGGCACCTTCGTGAGGCTGTGGTGACAAAGGGACCCTGTGCTGGAGGGGAGCCACCCGTGCCCCCACAGACCCCGCACTGGTGCCCCTGAGCTGCTGCTCTCGGGGTGCTCGGACCACAGGCGGCTCAGCTGTCTGGGGACTGAGTGCTGGGGACATCCCATGCCAGGAGAACTTAGGAATGGGAGCAAGAGGGACAAATTTGGCGCAGCTTCCAGCCTGGGAAGAACCCCTGCTGTGATGTGCTGGGTCTGTGCTGTCCTGCCCCACACTAACAGCAGACTCACCCAAGGATGTGAAAGCTGCCCATGGCACAGAGGGCAGAGGGCAGGGAATGGTTGAGCCTTGACAACATCTAGAGGTGAGTGACACATCTGACAGGCACCCCCAGCAGCCCTGTGCCCAGGCTCTTCACAGAGACAAGATCCTCAACTCCCTGTTGTAATCCCAGGGTAATCCCTGCACCCTCTACAGGCTGGGGCTCGCTGCCCACCCTTCTCCAGGGTGGCACACTCATGGATGCGGGATGTGCTGAACCAGCACACACTCCCGCGGGGCCGGGGCGGGGCCGGGGCGCGGATCTCACCCCGGCAGTCCCGGCCGTAGTGGTTGGCGCAGCACTGCGGGAGCCACTGGCTGGAAACGCAGCTCCTCCTGCAGCCCCGTCTCAGAGGCCCCCGGGAGGAGAAGTGTCTCCTGAAGGGGTCCCAGGGGTAGTGCCCCCACGCCGGCCGCAGCAGGGAGTTGCGGTGGAACAGGAACGTGTTCCTCAGCAGCTGGTTTCCATAATAGTAGCAGCGCTTGGTTTCCCCCTGTGAGGAAACAGCCAGAACACAGGCGTTTGCCACACTGGGCACTGATAACTCACCTTGACTTTTCTTGTGCCACTCAGTTTTATGACAAGTAACAGAGGGTTCCTAACACGTGCTGGGGCTGGTGACAATGGAGCCCCAGAGGAACTTCAGGGACATGCCAGAAGCCAGCAGTGAGGATGGGGTACAGCCACTGCCTCCCACGTCTGCTCACCATGGGATCCCTGAGCCACTCCCAGCCTGAGCTCTTCTGCTATGGAGCACCCAGAGCCACCCCCAATGCTGTTGGAGGGACCCCTGTGCCACTGTCACCCACCAAGGAAAGACCCCATATTTTTCAGCCCAGCTCCTGCATGACTTGGGCAAGACATGGGCCATGTGACAGAGCCAAGGGCTCGCCACATGCGGGGGGGCCTTCACTTTGCTGCTAAGACATGAGGGGCACAGGGGTGTGGTCATCAGTCCCCCGAGGGGCCTCCCTGGGGACAAAGCTGTGAGCTTTACCCGTTGAACGGAGCCAGCAGGGCAGGGTGGCTCGAAGCCACAGAATCCGCAGCTATCTGTAGGTGCCTGTGGAGGGGAGAAAGAAACCTCACAACAACTCAGGACAGGCTGCTGCCTCTCTTGGCTGCTGAGAGCTTTGCCAAGGAAGAGCAGCCAGCCCTCCAGACATCCCTCTTCCCAGGCACAGGGCTGCACAGGTAGCCCAGATCCTCATTCACCTCATCACAGGTGCCTACCTGCAGCTCAACAAAGGTGAACTCATCACACCGAGATCCCAGATCCGGTGGCTCCAGCAGTCTGTCAATGCCATGAGCAATGCCCCCGTTGAACTCCATGTGCCTCTGGATGATGGTGGCGTCGCCGTCCCCCACCAGAATCTCCCCCTAACAGAGGAAGAAAGCAACTTGTGATTCTGGCACATCCTACATCCTGGCTGTACCACACAAAGGTTGCTTGGTTTTTGCTGCCATGGCTTCTTAATCACCCCAAGAACTCCAAAATCTCTGTGCACATGTCCTTGATCACCCATCTCACTTAGCACTTTTCACAGCCACCTGTCCCAAGGATGGCCTCTGTCCATGCAGCACGTGCTCTCTAAAGGTTGTGGCACCATGGGTCTGGCTTTGCAGCCAGGTCATTGTGACATTCCTGTGCAGGTAACACACACCTCTGCACTTCCCTGCCAGCCTCTTTACAGCCCAGCTGTAGCCAGGGCAGGGGGTGTCCCAGCCTGGAAGCACCCCAGCTCCACGTTCACTCCCTGCCAGCAGCACCAGCTGCCCCGTGGCCATGCCCAGGGACACTTGCCCCAGGGAAAGCCAAGCCTGGAATCACCAACACTCACCACGTGGGCTTTGCTGCAGCTGAATGAGATGGTGGAACCATGCATGGTCCGGATGGTTTCAACTTGGGGCACGTTACCAGCCACAATCTGAGAGGGAAAAAGAGGAATGTGAAGGAGAGACTGGCAAAACTGGCAGTTCATGTTGACACACAGTGCGGACAAGGGGCAGTGGCCAGCCTCGGAGGTGTGTGATGGGCAGTCTCTGAGCACAGCTGGGTTAGTCCCGGGTTCCTGCACAGTGAGAGGCCAGTGTGGAAAAGCAGGGCCTGGCTTTGCTCAGCTGGGCTCTCCCCTTGCTCACACCCCTGTTTGTGGCCCTTGCAGCTCGCCAGAAGCTGATAACAGAAGGTTTCAGCTCAGCCACCAGAGGTTCACAATGATGCTGTAGGTACCTCAAATGCTCAAACAGCTTTGTGTCCTCTCAAGACAGCTGATATGCCGTGTGCTCTCAAGACAGCTGATATGCCGTGTGCTGTGGCAGCAAAACCTTCAGCAAGGTCGCTCTGACACAGCCACAGCAGACAGTGTCCCCTCATGTGGCCCTGGCAGCCGTGAGCCCGTGTGCTGTTGTCACATTTACCTTGGTGTCCCTGATCATGTGTGCTTTGAGGTAGGAGGCCAGCACGTCGCGGTGCTCCCTGCGGTACAGGAACTTCTGCCGGCTCTCCGGGAGGGCGCTGAAGGCGGCGTCCGTGGGCCAGAGCAGCGTGAAGGGTCTGTGCACCGGCTCCGCCAGCAGCGGCAGCAGCTCCGCGTCCTGCCGGGAGCGCGGGGACACGGAGCGAGAGGAGCCCGGGCTGGTGGGGCACAGGCACCCGGCACGGCCCCGGGCAGCGGGGACAGCGGCTCACCTGCAGCAGCTTGCTGTAAATGCTGTACCCGAAGGCCTCGGCCACCTCCGTGACGTTCTGTTGCAGATGGAGAAAAGCAAACACCTGACACCAAGGGCTCCCCATCCAGGACCAGCAGTGCAGGGGAGAAACCAGACAGGCAACAGCTACAGTAGCTAAACACGGGTTTATCTCTGTCACCATCGTGCTGATGATTTGGCCTGGAAAGGGCTGGCATTCAGCAGCCACCACTTTTCTGATTTATCCTGGATAGACACTGCTATGGCAGGAGCTGGGATGAATTCCAGCACTCGGTTGTGCTGCACAGAAAATGTGTGATGTTCTGTAAGATGCAGGCTCTGTAAGCGCCTAATGCTTGCTTAAGGAGTCACAGAGAGGCATTGGCAAGCTCATGCTGCAACCTGCTCTGTGCTGAAAAAGGAGGGTGATGGTTGGCATGGGACAAAATCCTCCTGCCTACATCCAGAACTGTTCCTCCCTAGTGATGCAAAAGGCTCCTTATGTTCCAAATACGGCTATGCCACAAATGCTGTCACCTTCACAAGCCAAATCTGTGGCCTCAGACAACCCCTAGGCAGCCAGGGACAGGAGGGAAGAGCAGCCCAGGCAGCTTTGGGCTGAGTCAGAGGGAGATCCTGTCCCTGAGCTCACCACAGCCCTGACAGCAGGGCACAGCTCCAGCCTTACCTGTAAGAGCTTCGAGGAAATGTTTTGGCCCTCCAGGTCACTGGGAATGAGGATCTTGTCGATGAAGTGAATGACCCCGTTCACACCCACGATGTCACTTGTGATCACTTTGGCTTCCTCATTGAGAGTGATGCTATTCTGAGAGAGAGGGGACCTGCTGGACCTGCACCAGCCACAGCACCACCCTGGCAGCATCCGTGGGCACTTGTCACAGCCACAGTGCCCTCACGTGACAGAAAAAGTGACATCTTGACAAATGGAACGGCAAAGGGAATTACCTCGTTCACTGTGATCTTTATTCTGTGGCCAGATAAAGATGTAAGGGACTCCTGGCCTTCCAGGTCACTGGAGAGCAACTTCTGGCAGCCCACCATGTGGTAGCGAAGCAGGTCCTTGAGGAGACCTCTGCTCTTCCACTCCTCAAACTACAGACAGAAAACAGGAGTGAGGTCACACCAGGGCACTGTGCCTTGCACACAGGGGCCCAGCCCCAGTGAGGGAGACCTGGATTGCCTGAGCTCCCTCTGACTCATCCCTGCAGGGTAGACAGTCCCCCCAAAACACACCAAAGGCACAAAACCATTTGAGAGCTTTGGGAAATTTCAGCCAGCATGACTAGATGGAGTGAGGATATTCCATTACACTGACACCAAAAGCTGCCATTCTCTTATCCTGAGAAGGATTAAGGGGTCTGTCACAGACACAGGGGAGCCTTGCTGTAACCAGCCCCACAGGCACCAAAGCCACCACACACCATGGATCTGGCACAGTGCCTCTGAGGCCCACAAAACATCATCTCCAACAAGGGTCTCCTTACAGGAGGAGATATGTCCATCCCTGTGCAGGTTGTTGCCTCAATGAGATGCCTCCAAACTTCTGCTTTTACACTGATGGAGAGCAGGGGATGCCTTTAACTCTCCATGGTGCAGCCCCTCTGCCTTGATTCACTGGGCAGGACAGTCCCAGAGGGGTCACTGCCACAGCTGCAGCTGTCAAACACCCACCAGAGCTTGGGAGGGCACTTACCACGGTGGTGTTTCCTATGAAATCTGTCTGTGGGACGAAGACAGTGAAAGGCCCTGCCCCGCTGAGTTCTTTGATGCTTTCTGCCTGTGTTGGAAGAGCATTTGTGGGAAGGGAAGCAGCAAACATTGCTGCAGTTAGCAAGACCCTTTGCAGAAAGCCCTAGGTGGGACAGAGACAAGGACAGAGCTGTCACCAACCTGTATCATCCTGAAGAACATGGATGCATCTGGAATCCTTCCAAGCTCCTTAAACAAAGGGAATCAGCTGGTGTTAGCAGGGTCCCTTCCATTTGCTCCTCAACCAGCACAGTGACCTGCTCCTCCCACTCTGGGTCACCCTCCCACCCCAAAGAGACACCAGTTCTCCCTGACACGCCATAGGGATCTTCCCTCCCTCCCTCCATCCCCAGCTCTGCAGGCACAGATGACATGGACATTGCAGTGAGCTCTGCCCTCACCATTCACAAGTGCTGCAGGATGGAGGGGACAGAAGATGAAAGCTGGCTGGTCCTGCAGCACCTCTCTCATGGGTAACTGCCCTGTGCTCATGGGACACCTCGAGTGCTTCACAAAATTTCTGCTTTAATCTCACTGTGCTGCCACTGCCAGCTCTGGGATGCTCTCCAGAGGGCAGACATTCCCTAGCAAGGCAGACACCCTCTCCTCACCACTCTGACTCTCAGTAAGAGCAGAGGCACACACAGTCCATCTCTTTTCTCGTGGCTCTGCTGTGGGCAAAAGCTTTTATTTGCCACTGCCTGAAAAGGTCACCAGCCTGGCCAAGGACAGCCATTGTACTGGCAAGAGAACTGGACACGAACTTCTGCCCTCCAGACTGGGTCCCAAGTCCTGCCATGGCCACAGAGGACACCCGCCCTCATCACTGGGCAGAAGTGAGCTGCCTTGGGAAAAAACAAGATCACTCCCATTTGTTAATGACACAAAGCAAGCAGTCCCCTGGAGATATGGCCAATGTTGCTGACAGCAGTAGAGTGTTCCCTCCCTTTGGAGCAAAGTAACTTTGCCATGATTCTCTCCCACATGTGGCACACAAGCACACCTATAATTTATGGAGATTTATGTCTCCTCTCCCACACCACACACGTGTCAATGTGACACCAAGATCTGCTCACCCTCTGGAGAGCAGGGAATGGTTTGCTGCAGGGCAGGGGACACAGAAGGTGCAGCACACGAAGTGCCTCTCACCTGATGCACTTTGCCACGACAGGTGAAGCCATCTCCAATGCTGTGCCAGGAGCAGGAGCAGTTCCGGGTGCCAGGGCCTGTGTACTTGCAGAGCCCAAAGGGGCTGCAGCCTCCATTGTTCTGGCAGGGAAAGCAAAAGGGGCTTGGAGGGGCTTCTCCAACCACCTGAACTGCTGCTGGCATGGGGGAGCTGCAACCTCCATCCAGGCCAGCAAAAGGAAATCATCCCTCCCCCTTGTTTAGTGCCTTAGAATAAACCTCACCCAAATTCTCAAAGGTTTCCCAGCACCAAATCCTCCCATGAAATAAGACTTTCACACCTCACTTTGGAACAGAGTCCATGACAAAGGACTGTGTCCCTCTGATTCAGAGGGACAGTTTGACACAGCAGTGATGCCGTGAGCACAGAACACTGAGGCTTTTGAGCACATCCCACATGAAATGGACACACAGGAAAAAGCCCACATGCCCCCAGCCCTGTGTCCCTCTTTCCACCCTGAGGGAATGCTGGGTGAGTGACATAATTGCAGGTGACTGCAGGAGGCAGTGGAGACCAAACACACAAGGAAACCCTTCAGTATGTGGAAAGGCAAGACTTCAGCTCCAACCAACCAGGCTAACACTGTTCCTGCTGTTAACTTTGGGAGAAGGGAACACTTCCTGGCCTTCAGCTCTGGAAGCAGCCAAATGCAGACATACCTGTTCACACAGGTTGATGGGGTTGCACTGGCTCACACCATCCCCACTGTAACCTGGCAGGCAGTTGCAGGCGACCTGGAGGGAGAACAGGAGAGTGCTGGGCTCAGAATTGGACCCAACAAAGGAAACACACAAGGGCTGCCCAGGACAGAAGGCATGTGGTGTAGCACCCATTGCTGCCTCTATGAATAACCAAGCTGGTGTCCACAGCAAATATAACCCGAGACTGCCTTCAGCCTCTGGCCAGCAAAGCCATCTGCTCTCAT
This sequence comes from Prinia subflava, assembly GCF_021018805.1. Lineage (NCBI taxonomy): Eukaryota > Metazoa > Chordata > Aves > Passeriformes > Cisticolidae > Prinia > Prinia subflava. The sequence continues at coordinate 17,535,484 of NC_086260.1, forward strand.
GGAAACAGCAACATTTTCATGCTCCTCCAAGGACCCTTCTCTGCATGGAAGGGAGGCAGCACAGAGCAGGGCACTGCAATGGACAGGACTGTCTCCAGGAGAATTACACAGCTGTGACAGCTTCCATAACAAAGCTGCCCTGACATCCACCCCACACACTCACCTTCTTCGGGCCTGTTTTGATGCACTCTGCGTTGGTGTGGCAGCCCCCATTGCCTTCCAGACAGAGATCAATTTCTGCAGCAGAACAATAAGGCCAAGTTATTGCTGAGGGCTGCTCAAGGCAGCTGGGAACTGGTGATCCAAAGAGGTATTGGGAAAGCAACAGGGAGAACCTTTCCAGCTTGGGGAACACCTCCCTGGGAAAGTGTCTCGTGATAGCAAAGGAATAGGGTGCAACTGCAAATTAACTCCTGACACATGTGGGTCTCTGAGATGTGACAAATCTGCCCACAGAAAATTCCAAGCCTGTCTGGGTGTACTTCAAAGAATATGAGAGGACTTCCCCTAGTTCCATCTTCACCCAGAGCACCACTGTGGGAGACTGCCCTCACCCTCTGTCTCTGGGCCTCTGCATGACATGCATAAGAGCAAGAAACCTTGCAGGAATCTTTTTGTTTGAGACCAAAACACTGGTGTTTCAATCTGAAACTCCCCTTAGCATTGATGCTGCTTCTCTGCTACCGCCAAAACACACCCTGAGCACTCACCCATGCAGAGGGTCCCGTCCCCAGCATAGCCTTCCTTGCAAACACAGGTTCTCTCTCCTGGGGACACTTTGGTGCACACAGCGTGCTTGGAGCAGCCACCATGGTCGATAGTGCAGGGATCTATTTCTGTGACCACAAACAAGAGGAGCAGAATCAGCTCAGAGCACCTAGGAATGATCAGCTGTGCCAGAATGATCATCTTTCTTAACAAAATCACAACATCTTGTTAAAATCCATTTGTTTCCCAAAGAAAATGTTGGTTCTTTAAGGACATGGGGTCTCATCCAGACCTGAGAGAGGTCAGTCCAAGCAAATAAGCTGAGCTTAAGTAACCTCCAGATTGGAAATCTTTCCCTCATAGCATTTGCTCACTGATCACCAATGGTTAGATAAGAAAAAATATATTTACCTGAACAATGTATATATTTGGGGTTTTTTTGCTTTTTTCCCCACTTACTTGCCAACAAGGGCGATACTGGAAAGAAATGGAATGTCTACCAGTGTTTCGACTGTTACAATTGTATAACTTGTTTTTTCCCTGGACGGGTTGCTTTTGACATAAACAAGGTTTGTAATGTAGCTCTGGTGAATATCCTAAAATCCCACCTCATTTTGGCTCTACTGCTGCACTATTACCTGATTTTGGTATGGCCAGCAAGCAGAAGAATCACGACATTCCAGGGAATTGAAACACCCACATTCCAAGGATTCATGGCCAAAATTGTTATAACTTTGCCACCAATACTGCAATATTAGAACGAGTACAATCCATTCATGTGTGTCAGGCAGTAAGAACTGCCCTCCTACACTTGCCTGCCTTTTCATCCCTCCCTTGCAGGGTTTAACAACATCAGGAGCATCCTGTGTAAAGCTCTGGACTGGAAAACATCCCTACCAAAGCATGGCGGATGGCTGAGAGGAAAAGAACTTGAGTGATCTTTCCTCTGGCAACCTCCTGCCATTATTTCACCTTGTCTTTGCTGGACACACCTGTGCAATGGGTCCCATTCCCTGTGTATCCAGCAGAGCAGAAGCAGGTAGGTTGGGAATCTGTGGAACTGTTGAGGCAGCTGAAAGAAGACAGGGATAAACAATCACTGACAACACCTCCGGATTTGCTCGCCTGGTGGGAAGCACTGTACAAATCTGGAGTATGCAGGAGACCACAATGACCACAGGAGGCACATTCCAGGTTCCTTTACAGCTCCAAACACTGCAGTCACCCTGGCCAGGACCTCGTGTCCCACAGTGCACCCTCACCACACCCACGAGCTTCTGCAAGGTACAAGGGGGATGGCAGGGTCCCTGCCTAAAACAGGAGTCTGGATGATGGATGGAGAAGGGAGCAGAGGGAGTCATTCCAGCCCTGTTTCGTTCCTTGGCAGGGGCAGAAAGAGCCTGTAAATGGCTGTTGGTTTGCTCCATGAATGAGGCCAGCCTAGGAGTAATCTCTGCTTTCTCCCATCCACACATGCTGAAGGAAGTTAGAATGGATTTATGCTCGGACACACAAAATCCTTGGTGAGACTACACATGGCTCAGGTTCCAGAGTTCCCAGAAGGGAACTGACAATTATGCATCTTTGATGAGTGGGCACCTCCTGCCAGCCCTCTGCCAAGCCCTGAGCCAGAACCACCCCTGTGTAAAACTCACACAAACACAAATGGATGACTCAGCCCCTTGTCTGCACTTACTTGGCCATTTGGTGGCAAGTGTTGTTGCATAAGTCAATCTTGATTCCTGCAAGAGAAAACACAAATATAACTTGGATTTTTCAGCTGGGGCCACTTCTGCCAGCTAGAGAAAAGGAGTCTGCAAACCAGGAGTGATGCTAGCTCTCTTGTCCTGTGTGGCAGCAAGAAAATCTCATGGGATTTATGCTTTGGCACTTTGCAAGGGAGTGAATTTGATGTTCTCTCTCTGAGCTAATGTTTCAATTTGATTTTATCTGTGTGGCCTCTGCACTGCTAGGAACAAAACAAGGACTGAAACCTTGTTAATCCAGAATGCAGAGCCATTTGGATTTGGTCATTCTGAAGCAAAAGATGAACTACTTTCATGCTTGACATTTACAGTAGATAAAATAGCTCTGCTTGATTTCTATTTCTAAATTCACAATAAAATCAACCTTTGTGTGGAAACCTTTAAAATCCTAAGGTATTTAGAAGCTCAGGTTTCTCCTCACCCAAATGCTAATCAAAATCCTAAATCCGTCTTCAACCTGTTACTTTGACACACAATGACAGATTTATTGAAAACTGCAGAGTGTGGCCTGAGCTCACCTGAGTGACTGAATCTGTGAGAAGAAAAAGCAGCTCAGCAAACACACTGGGGCCTTTTGAAAATTCAAATCAAGCCCTGCCACCTTCTTAGGAAAGCAACAGAACCCATGACCAACCCAGTGTGGCTGGAAGCTCCCATTTCTTTCCCAGAACAAGGGGCTGGTTTTGAGGTGCCTCTAATCTCAGTGGAGGTAGAAGCAGGGACGGGCTTTTCTTGGTTTACCAAAATAACTCAAGGGCTTGTGTGCAGTTGGGGAAGTCACAGCAAGACATTTCTGCAGATCTTTTGTTGTTCCAGTGCCCTCCACCTCCAGGATGGAGAGCGATTCCCAGACAATCCCAGTCTCAGCTATGCGAAGGCACAAACACTGCCAGGATTTCAGCACAGCCTGCACTTCCATGGCTGTGCTTCTGACACCCACCTTGCAGCTTGCAGCAAGCAAATGCAGCTTGTGTGCAGGAAGGAGAAAGCAGAGTCTGAAAAGATTTTGGGGGAATACAGAGCACATGTGACTCTGGTCAGAGCAGACAGAGCTGCTCTGGTAACTTGATAGGATCACTCAGATTTCTCTGAGTTACCCTAGAAGCCCTTTCACACTCACGTACTTTCTTCGCAGGTGGGGCCCGTCCACCCTGGGAAGCACTGGCAGCTCCCGTCCCCTTGCAGCCCGTCGTTACAAATGCCATTGTCACAGCCACATTCTGCAGGGAAATACAGACACCACTGCCAAACCAGCCAGGGCTCACCAGCAGTCCTGCTGCCACCTCACTGCCTGTGCTGTCCCTAATCCAATGCGTCAAACTGCCATCGAGAAAATGCCACAGGAGCATCAAAAGAAGATGGCATGGGAGTATCAAAAGAAAATGGCACGGGAGCATCAAAAGAAGATTGCACAGGAGCATCAGCTCTTGATCCCTCACTGCCAGGCCAAAAAGCCCAGGAAGAGATCCCCTGCCTCTGCTTGCTGTAGTCTGGGTGGCAGCAGTCAGGGCAGCACAGCACACGCTTGGTTTGAGGATGCAAAACGGGGCCATTCCTGTGGCTGGCCACAAGCGCTCACTCCTGCTGTCCCTCTCCCAGAGACGTTTGCCTGTCTCAGAGCCTTGGGACCTTTCTGCCCTCCCGCCACCCCTCCTGAGAGCAGAGACGTGGCTTTTCCTGCCCTTGCCAGCGGGGGGAGCTGCCGCAGCCGCGGTCTCACCTGATGTGCAGTCGGCTCCGTAGCGCCCCACCTCGCACATCTCGCAGGCGGTGCCGTGGAAGCCCTCCAGGCAGCGGCACTCCCCGCTGCCCTGGACGCCGTCCTGGCACTCCCCGTGCCCCGAGCACCACCGGCCCGGCTGCCCGGGGCACATCTCGCACATGTGGCCGTAGTAGCCGGGGCAGCAGACGGATCTCTGGAAAAGCAACAAGGACAAGCTGGGGTGAGCCACGCTGTGCAGCACAGACAAGGCACAGCCTTGTTGTGGCAGCTGCTTGGTTCTCCTCTCTGTGTGACAGCCATAATTTCTGAGAACACACGGAAAGAACAGGTAGGATGGAGTGAGCACTCTGAAATGGGGCATTCTCATGCCCAGAGCTTCGTGTAAAGGTCTGCACTGCCCTTGAGAAACACAGGCCCTTTGGTGAGAGACTGAAATATCCTGTGCCCCTCCACCCGATCTCCTGCCTGAGTCCTCAGTGTGTCTCTGCTGGGCAGAGAGAGGCTCTGCCAGGAGGGGATTTGGTTCCAAAGCCTGATTTAACTGCTCTCACTTCTTTCTGCATCTATCCATGGAGGGAAGGAAAACATGATGGGACAAAGTTGGACAGTACAGATGATGAGAAACACCATCTAATGAAGCAATGCAGAAGCGCCAAATGAGGTACAAGTGCTGACTGAAACTCTCTATGTGAATACAGTAAGTCTAACTCCCTCTCTCCTTTTTCAATTTCCTATTCCTTCTAAACTTTCCAAGTTATACTGCAACACCTATAAGACGTCAAATTCACACAAGCCTTTTTTTTTTACCATTTTCTCTTTAAGCATTTTCTTCCAGCAACTCATTTTCACAAAACTGGCAGGGGCCATAACACACACAACATGAGGTGTGAGACCTTCTGCTCCTCCCTTTGGTTCAGCTCCAATGAGTCATCAGTTATTCGGGAAGGCACAGGCACAAGCAGAATACCATCATTCATGCCTCATTTCCTTAGGAAACCAGACTGCAAACATTCAAATCCTTCTCTTCCTCTGCAGGACAAAACCCAGAGCAACAATACTGAGGCAGCAGATCCCAATCCATCACTGCACAGACATTTCTGCAGATCTTTTGTTGTTCCAGTGCCCTCCACCTCCAGGATGGAGAGCGATTCCCAGACAATCCCAGTCTCAGCTATGCGAAGGCACAAACACTGCCAGGATTTCAGCACAGCCTGCACTTCCATGGCTGTGCTTCTGACACCCACCTTGCTTTTGCCAAAATGTATCAAAGGCAAATGTTTTTCTCACCAGAGAAACTTTAGCACAGGTGAAATGGCAGCCCAGTATTCTTGCACCTGCCGAGCGCAATTCACAGCGAGCAAGATTCCTGCTTCCAGGGGGTTCCTGAGGATGTAATCAACATAGACACTGAGAGGAGATATTACAGTATTTAGACAAGTAATGTACATTTTGGTATATAAGGGAGTGTTCTTGCTCTGTATCTGACAGGAATAGCCCTAAAAATCTGAACTATCCAGAGCTGAGACCAATGGAACACCTATGGATGTGAGGTCACCACAGAGAATCTATTTTTTACCTGTCAAACCCATGGTACATGTTAGTCTGAATACTGAGACAAAAAAGAATTGAGAATATTTTGAGCATAGGGCAAAGCAGTGAGGCCTGAGAAGCCAGATGTAGCTGCTAGGCAATTCACAGCCAGCATGGAAATAAAATGCTTAGTTATTTTCCTCTCTGGAAATGTTTGTCACTCACTCACAAACAAGCTGCAGGCACAACCAGCCCATCTGCATGAACAAATCAATGGTCCAGGCAGGGAAATTGCTACAGGCACCCCTAAATTGGCTTTCCTTGATGATAATGCAACAGAGTCAAAGATTAAAAAAAAAAAGAAAAAAAAAAGTCATCTCTTCTTCCCTGGTAAATGGGAAAACTAAAGGGCTCCTGAAATCCAGGCAAAGCCTGGTGCCAGCTCTGGGTGGAGCTTCATGATTCATGTCCACGTTTTTCCTGTGCTACCCTCCCTTGGTTTCTGCTTCTTCTTGCAAACCTTGGCAATGGATGAGCCGCAGAGGACTCAAAGGCAGATTTTTTCAGGTATCAAGGGCCTATAGAGCAATAAAAGGACCGCAAAGCATTATCTGCACCCAGTCTGTGAGCTGTCCCATGAATCCAAGACTCACCACAAGGACTGATCCAGAAGGACACTTGATCCCCTTCTCGCACTTGCCACACCTTGACTAGGGCACAGAGAACAGGACAAGTCACAGGTGAGCCCTCTACCCACATCCCTCCAAGACACTGATCTTGAATTGCAAATGCTGCTCTACAGGCTGCTGGCTGGGACAAAGATGTTTTTATCTCTGTGGCTCAAAACATGAAAAGAAGAGTTGATATGCTACACCTTTCCTGAGTCTCAGGCATTTTTGTAGCCCTGGGGCCCCTTCACACAAGGCTGCAAATACTTATTTTCCTGATCTGTAGCAGGCAGACTTACCTCAGGCTGACAATGCAATCTCCAGGTTTAGTGGCTCATTTGCAGTGAGCCACAAGGTACCTGCAAGCTGGACTTTTGGCCATGACACCCAGGCAAACCAGGGAGCATTTTCTAAGGGAGCTTGTGGTCATGGCATGCAAAAATTGGGTTGGATTTTCCTTCCACAGCTGAGTATCTGGGAATCCCTGCACTAGCCAGCCCCATGGCTGACACTCTGAGGGAGGCTCAGCAAGGAACTGAATGAAGAGCTGCATTAGATGTACAGAATCTCCAGGTAGGAGGTGCTAAATCTCCACAGTGTCCCATTTCATGAGGCTCATCTGGGGTTACACCACTCATCCATGAGCCAAGGCAGGTTGTCTGTTACCCACCAGCTTGGCTCAGCAGGTGCAGGAACCCTGTGGAGTGGTGTCAGCTCCCTGGTGATCACCATTACCTTCAGGACAGTGGTGGTATTGGCCGTGCAGCGATTCTTCTGGACCTGGAGCACCTGGGACACCCCGATCAGGATGCCGTTCTTCGTCTCAAAGGATTTTCCATCCAAAGGAATATTATTGACAAACTTCTGCAAAGCAGGAGGTAACAGCTGAGACAAAAACCTTCAACTCCTTTTGCGTGGATTGCTTGGCAGCTCCAAGACAGTCCCAGCAGTAAAGTTGTGAGGGTGTGCAAAAGAGAAACGGGAGCGTTGCATCAGCAGCCTTAGGAAGGGATGGGTCAAGCCAGAGCCTGAGATGGCAGAACAGTCTGCCCCCCTTACCTGAGTGCTGTTTTGGTAAAACATCAGCCAGTAGGAGAGCCCTAGCATGCTGTTCTTATGGACTCCACTTCTCAAGTCTGCAGGCAAGAGCTTCTCTCCCAGTACAATGTGGTACTGCACTGTTTCATTGTCCTAAATCCACAAAAATACAAATGTTTGGAGTCTTTTGCCTTCCTAGACTACAGTCAGAGGTATGGTGTAAGAAATGTTCCTAAGCACCTGTAATTGCTAATTAAACCCACAGAGCCTAGTAACTCCCTGTCACAGATGACAGATTACACTTGATGAACCCATTAAAGTTTTTTGGAACCTTTCAGAAGTCTGAAAATTGCCACAGCCAGCCAGGAAGTGGAACATATTGTGCCATCTATCCACATACTAATTTACTCTGCACTTGGGGTCCAAACATTCTTTTCACATCCCACTGCAACACCCCTGGAAATCCTCTCATTTCTTTGCCACATTTCTTCCAGCTTCTAGTATCAGGTATTCATCTCCTCTGCATGCTGAAATCCCCTGAGCTTGTTTGCTATTTGGCAGTACACATGCCCCTGCACCCACCACAACACCCACTCAAACTGCAAGCAAGCAGTGAGCTTACCAGCTGGGTCACATTGGCAGCACGGCAGTACTCCTCAATGGAATTGTTTCCAGGAACAAAAACTGTGTATCGTTCAGAGGACTCAACTTTCCCAATCAGCTGGTACTCCTAAAAAATGTTCAAACAGTAACATTAGCAATTACCCTTGTACTCACTAAAACCCAAACCACATGTGAGATCAATTACTAAGGCAAGAGGAAATGCTTGAAAATGGGATATGCAGCTTCTGCTCAGTCACACACATCTGATTGCTTACTCCTCATCCTGGCTGACATAAGAGCAGCTCCCCAGCTATGAAAAAGCCTTCCCTTTCTTCTGGTTCTCTCTGCCTTGTATAGGCATTAGGGCACCTGAAGTAGGCAGGTCATCTTCCACTCTAACACAGTATACAGTATCACATATCACAAGGTTGGAAGAGACCTTCAAGATCATCGAGTCCAACCTGTTCCCTGACCTCCACTAAACCATGGCACTAAGTGCCACATCCAATCTTTTTTTAAACACATCCAGGGGTGGTGACTCCACCACCTCCCCAGGCAAACAATTCCAGTACTTTATCACTCTTTCCATGAAAAACTTTTCCCTAGTGTCCAACCTATATTTCCCTTGAACACATGCCAGTGTTCTAGCCATCTAACTGTAATGCCATAACTCTGGCTGCTCAAAACCTTTCCTGGAAGATCCCTCATGTAGGACACACACAATCTCCCTTTCTTTCCAGGCAGTCCAAATTTAGGTTCCCCAGAACAGGGTAAGGTGGGCATTTGCTCAAAAGACTGTTCTGGCAGTGACAGCTGTGCTCACCTCGGCTGCTTACCTCTAGCAACTCCTTGAAGGTGCTGAAGGAGGCCACAGTGCTGAGCTGCTCCTGCAGACCCGGGGGGCTGGGGGGGATATCCCCTGGGGCCGGCAACAAAACCTGCGGAAAAAGCAGGGTCAGGGCAAGGCTGAGCAAGGGGCTGAGGGGAATCGCACTTCACTCCTGCCCTGCCTGCAAGAAAGGCAATTAAAAGGGCTTATTTTACACAGCCCTGCAATAGCCTGAACTCTTCTATCAGCCAAGAGAAGGGGAACTCTCCTCCCACTGCTCCTGGAGACAAATGTTTAAAACACTAAACACTGCTGCACAGGAAACATCTGTCAGGACCTTGTGATAACCTCATACATTTTGCCTTTGTATCCCTTCCTAACCATCCAGACGTGTGATCCTCCTTGGCCCTACCACAGAGGCTGCTACAGCTGCAGCATTTCCCAGTGCCACCTGTACTGACATACCTTACTGAGCACATGGATGATGCCATTGCTGGCAGGGATGTCACTGACAACTACACTTGCATTCTGGATGGTCAATACCTGCACAAGAACCAGAGGGAGAAGCAAAAGGGTTAGGAAGTGCCAGGCAAGTTCAAAACAATTTTGTTGTTCTTTCAAGGCTGCCCATGGTTAATCTTGGTACAGTTTTTGGAAGATGTCTGCATTTGAGGGCACCAGTGTCCCACTCAGGCTCCCCACTGGATACAGCAGCCCTTCAGCAGTTAAATTCGAGATTAGTACAGGAGCCTTATGTAAGAAACCCTTACACCACTCGTGGTGTTTATCTGCCATCTGGTCTGTGGGTTGAGAGTGGGTAATTCTGGCCCATCGTGCTTTTTGAGCTTTTCTGCAGTGAAGACACCTTCAAGGAAGTGGGCTCTGAGGGGAACAAAATCAGATAAAGAGAAGATTAGGGAACTGTTGGTAATGACAGGGAGATAAGACCATGCCACCCAACATTCACATCTCTCATGGGAAGTGGTTTAGCATGTGGAGGGAACAATGGAGAGAATTGTTCTGATGCCATCTGACTGGGAAAATCTCTCTGCAAATACATGAAAAATAAACCCACTTCCCATGGGCTGTGGTCAGTTATGTTTTAAATGCCTACTTAATTTTTGCCTGCTAGATATTGAAATTTACTTCTATATTTATCTCAAGATACCTTCTTATTGGTCATGCACAAGGAAAAATCCATCTCATGGCTCTGTTACTGTTGTTTGGCCCAGTAAAACTAAAGCAGGAAGCTCCTCATACCTGACTAAAAATGGCAGCGTGTAAGGGCTCAACCAGAAATCTTTATCAGCATTGCTCAAGTTCTTGATAGCTGCCTCTGATGGCACCAGGACAGTGACATTGGCTCCTGCTGGGATGCTGAAGAGAGATTTCTGTTGTCCAAAGCACAAAAATGAACAAATAAGACACTTCACTGCCACAGCCATAGTGCAAAATACACCCGACAGCCATCCCCCTCTCGCAGGCATGTGGAAGGGATATGGAGGAACAATCTCCTGGGATGTCCTGGGCATGGCAATCAATGAATGTCACAGGTGGTTCAGCCAAAACAGCTGAAACCTGATTGCCAGGGGAAAACCTGCTGCTTTAAGCTCTACCTTCCCAATTCACTTTTCCTTCAAAAACATTCAGTCATATCCATAAATCCTTTTTGAATCCTTGACATCAGTCCTGGGGGAGGGACCAAGATAACTGCTGGCAAAAGCAATTTTGTATGCAGCAGTCAGGTGAGCTGAAGCTCAAGTCAGAGGCTGCCCATCATAGTGTGCTTCCACAGACTTGATGCAGTCTGTGGAGGGTCTCTCTTATTCCTACACTAGAGACAGGGAAACAGCAATGAGAAAAGGAACAAACATACAGTCTAATGTCCCAAAGGATGTTCTTCTGAAAAAAGCTGTTACAATGCTACCCCCTCTTTCCCGTCTGTGCTGTTTTTTGATGGCCACAAGTTACAGATGGTAGAACCATGATAATTAAGTGTAACACAGCCCCATCTTGCTCTTGTGAGAGGAACAAAGCCCCCCAGACACACTCATGACCCTCATTCTACCACAAACTCCACAGCTTTTCTACATGCCTGCTCTGTAACCATTTCTCTTTTGCTTTGTTTTGTTTTCTCTAAAGAAAAAGACAAATGGAGTTGCTTGTTCTCTGACAGACTCATTCAGATTTCACTTCTACAGAACTCACCCCTGTGGGTGTGCCGTGGTTTCTCTTACCTTAACCCAGTCGTAGAAGCCTGCAAAGTGGGAATTCCTGGCCAGCTCCTTTCAAACAGAAACAAGAAGGGTTACCTCTGCTGAGCACAGGGTGCAGTGCTGGGGGACTCAGGGTGGGGGAAAGGAGCCCTTTGCAATATCAAATCTGGCAACAATGACTTCCACATTCTTCTCACTTCCCAATCATTACAGGAACCATGTATGGAGAGGGGAGATGGGTACTTCTAAAACCAAACTTCAGCCATTAAAAATATATTTCCAAATAAACAAACTCTTTTCAACTCATCTGCAATGAGTTCACGTATATCAGGGACAAAAGATTGAATCTGCAATGGCCTTTGATATTTCTCATGACAGAAAATGGGCCTGAAAGCTCTGACCTGAAAAACTTCATGAATAACAAAGGAAAGATGACTTATTGCACAGGACAGGTGCTCCCTGCACAGGGCTGAAGCAGCTTAGAAATTATGGCTTCACTGGCAGTAATTAGTCCTGGCATCACTTCTGTCCCTGTGGCCTTGGAATACACTTGGGCTTCACACTGATGCTGGTAGAAGGAGTCAACTCAGGTAACAGGGAAAAGTAAAGACAGAGGAGAAACAGTTCTCTCTAGTCTCAAAAAGGCCTCAGACATCTGCTCTTCACTAACTTTTAGAATGTCCCCATAGCATGTCATGCCATCCCCGACATAGCCTTCAGAGCAAACACAGGATCTCTCCCCTCCACCAAGAGGTACACACGTAGCCTGCAAGGAAAGCAAGAAGAAATTAGAGAGCAAACACAGGTTATGTAGTGTCACACCTATCTCAGAATTGAATTCTGGCCTTCCAAGGGCTGGGCTAGAGTAGCACCCACAAACACCTTCCACCTGCTGCCTTTATGGTGGCACTGAGTGTTCCTGTCACACAGCTAAGCCCAGGTGATTGCTTTGGTTGTGTGAACCCACAAAAATCAGAGGATCCATCTTTGGAGCACATCAGTGCAGGCCAGCAAGATGACATAACATAAACCTTTGCAATCCTTTCGATGCCATGGCTGCTGCAAAACCTGTCAGTGAGCAGAGGAGCCTCCCCTGCCATGCCAGCCTGAGGACAGCTCTTTAACTACTCACCAGGTCGTGGCAGCCACCATTGTCCATGAGGCACGGGTTGATGGCATCACAGCTGTGGCCATCGCCAGCATAGCCCCTCTTGCAGACACACTTACTCTGCAAGACAAAGACATTTCAGTTTATAGACTTACCAGAGCATCCTCATTTACCATCCAAAAAATGTCTAAGGCAGCAAAAGTTATCCTGAATTTATTTTCCCAAGTTTTCTTCCTGGTCCCTTAAGACTTGGAAATGTGGAGTTGTTTCTTTAGCAGAGCATCATTCTCTATCACAGCACACAAGCTGCTGGTTACTCAAGCACACTGATCCCTTGCATTCCTTGTCTGTGGGGGTCCTGAAAATGATGGTTTCCTGCTTTATTTCCAGGTTTTTAGGGAATGACACAGACTTTGTGAATGGCAGAAAGAGGAGTTAATTTCAAAGCTTCCTGCTTTCAAGATATCTAGGAGGGCATTTGCACATCTCACCTCACTAAAATGTGCCTAAGCTTCTGTACCTTTTTTTCCAGCACATTGTGCAATGCTCCCCACCTTCAGTGGGGAGAAGCAACACCCTGAGAGTTCTCCTCTCATGTGCACCTTCCTCCCACCTCAATGTGCTTTTCTCTTGGCCCAGCTCCCCCCACAGAGTGTCTGAACAGCTGCACACGCTCTTCAGTGCTGTGGCCTGGGGACAGGGGGATGCAGCAAGTGGTGCCTTAGATCAAACTGTATTAGAGTTTAGTCCTGTCTCTTTGCTGCACAAAACCCAGAGTGGAGCAGCAGTCCTGAGCACACCAGTGCACCTCACACACACGTGAAGTGATGCTGCAGCTGGTGTTCCTGGCAATGGACAAGCAAACTTGGCTGCTGGCAGCCCAATTTTTACCTCTGGCCATCCAAGACCACCTCAGAGCAGCTGAGGGAGTAGTAATTCCAGCAGCAGGCTGCCTGGCTTGACTCATACCTGTCCAGGGCCGAGGTAGACGCAGTCGGCGTTGAGGTGGCAGCCCCCTCTGCTCTCCAGCATGCAGTTGTCTATGGGCACACAGGCCTTGCCATCTCCAGTCCAGCCCACATTGCACTGGCAGGTGGCAGTGCCAGGGCCTGTACTGGTGCACAGGGCCTTCAGGAGAAGGGAGAGAGAAGGAATTACACCCAGCAGAAGGGAGAGAGTGCAATGAAAACAGAGCGACAAATCTCCCTCCTCACACTGTGAAGAATTTCTGACTGACCAACTCTGATTCCAGCACTGGAGATGGGGGGTGGAAGCATCTACTCCAGAAAAGTCATAGAAAACTTCATACTAAAGTGATTCTAGAGACATTTTGTGTTTTAAGAGAGGTAGACACTTGTGTCTAAGGTGGCTCAGAACTCACAGGACATTCACTACCATCGTGTAAAGCTCTTCCATTACACAATAAGTATTCCCTGAAGAGGAGGACCACACCTCCTGCCAGTATGTCTGGGATGGAATCAATGACAGAGGGCAGATCTCTCTCAGAAAAAGACCTACTTTGTCCTCAGTGTCATCCTATTTTCTTGTATGTGGCCCAAAGTCTTCCTCTGACTGAAGGGTCTAATTTATGATGAGGTCTGATCCTTTGGCAGTAATCTCCAATATGAAGCACCACAGTCTTTAACCATAGATAGAAATGTAGTGTTGATGGTTACTGGGAATATGAGTTGGATCTCACAGTTAAGCTACAGAGACAGAAACACATTAGAAGAGCTTGAAGGGAATATCATTGCAAACCAAAAACGATCTGTACAGCTAATCTGTGTGGCTGATAAAATAGCTGGTGTGCACCAGCCAAACTATCCTTGGAGTGTCACATTTTGGCACCAACCCAAACGATTGACATCTTTACAATGACTATGCCAAGGCACTTGTTATTCCACCTCATCTGACAGACGGGAAAAATTAGCACATAAAATCTGCAACAGTCCCAGGAGTCCTGGATCCCTGCCCTGATTGAGAGGAGCTGCCTCTCCACGCTCCACAGGCTGACCCCACTCACATTCTGTGAACAACCTCCCCGTTCTGGCTGAAGGCACAGGTCGACGGGCTGGCAGGAAAACCCATCCCCTTCATATCCATCCATGCAGATGCACCTTAAAAGTATAAACACAAAAGGGATACAGATAGAGCAGTCCCTCAAGCAAGCAAGATTTATTACTACCAGGTTGGCTCAGTTACTCAAACAATCTTGTGCACCAAGTTCAGACACACACAGCCACAGGAGTGGCAGCCATGTGCCTGTACAATGGCATCGTGCCCTGAGCATGCCAGGGACTGACCTTGCTGTGTCATTGAGGCTGCAGACAGCGTGCTGGTGGCAGTACTGGGACAGCCCACTCGGGCCACAGTTCTTGGATGTCCTGTCACAGAATTTCCCAGTGTAGCCTTCCTTGCAGGACCAGGACTGACACACCCCGCCACTGCCAGGCCTGTTGTCACAGACACCGTGGACACAGCCACAATCTGTCAAGGACATGCAGTAAGTTCAGTTGTTGGGAAGGATAAAGTAGAGAGGCCTTGTAAATATGATGGTTTAGATTCTGGGAGTATGAGATCAACAGGCAAGATAGAAATGAGAGCAAGCTTTGAGATTTAGGGTGTAGGGTACCGGGTCGTCAGCTAGTGAATAATGATGTGCCAAGCTGAGAGCCAGCTCCCTTGATTAAACAATATACTTCTGCTTGCCTTAGGTAATGGGACAGTTCTATTGGCTGTATGTAAATGTTGTGAGATTGGTATCTTGTATTAGATTGGTTGGTCCAACACAGACTATTCAACTTGGAAAGACATTTATTGTACGGTATTCAGAACCCCTCCTCTTTTCCCTCTCTTCTCCTTTCCCTCTTTTTCCCCACTCTTTTCCCCCTCTTTTCCTGCTCTCCTGGCCTGCTTTAGCTGTGCCTGGCAGCTACAAGCAAGACCCTCATAATAAACCAGGTGCTACTACAGTTGCTTTGCTTATAGAGATACTTTGTCGCCAACTCTGCCCTCACCGAGAAGCTCCTACATTCAGTAAGTACAAAAAGCTCAAAATCCACCATAGTTATAGATTCCCAGCTTTCCTTCACAATCTCTTGTGACACCAAATAATCATTCTGGTTTTTTATTGACAGAGGGATGTCTGCTGAGAGATCCATCACAAATAAAGCCTGGCCAGAGAACAGATCCTGTGACTGTCTGGGTCCAGGTTTTCTACAGGTTGTAAGAACAGACTTAAATTTAGGCTATCAAGCTCAAGGTCATTGTCAACTGTCTTTTGTTTCCTAACAGGAGATATCTAAATTAGATTGATGCTTCCAAAACATGACCGCTGTCATATTAAACATGTTTTCTCCTCTGTTGTTTGAAGGGACACACATGATGACATTTTTGTCACTTCTTTCGTGATGCTGGTCCTGCCAGAAGGGAATCAAATATACATGAATTTGCACCATTATCCTTGCTCTAAGTTCTCCCTTAGTCTCTCCATCAGAGTTACTAACCTTCATCACAGTTCTCGCCATGCTTGTTTGGGTTTGCACAGATGTGGCAGGCTGTGCCTTTGAAACCTTCAAAGCAGTTACAGTTGCCATTCCCTTGAATACCGTCACTGCACTGGAAGGAAAACAAGAGAAAAACCAAAGTGATTGAAACTCAGAGAAATGCCAAGGCACATCCATCAAAGGCACTCTGATACTCGCAGTAACAAACAAGACTTTGAAGAGTGGTGGAAGTAATACAACATCCCACACAGCCAGAGCTGTGCCCAACAGCCATGACCTAATTCAACTAAATATGTGCCATTCTCCCTGGATCCTCTGCTACCACCTATGTATGCTTATCCTGGAGCACAAACTCTGAATTGTGCTATCTCAAGCTACACTCTCCAACCACACTGATGCACCTGCTCATTGCAATGCAGAAGGTTCCTCCACACTTACATTTCCCCGGCCATAGCATGGACTAGAAAATCCCCCTGGGCATGGTATGCAGTCTGGGCCAAAGAAGCCTTTGCAGCATCCAGGTTTCTGAAAATAAAAAGAAAAAAAGCAAAACTGGTAAGGTATGACATGACCTAACAAGAATTTCCTAGAGTACTCTTTTGCTCATAATTGTCAAGTTCTCCTCCTTGTCTCTGCCATGGAAGGAAATAGAATGTTGTATTTAGCATCTGTGTTTCTTAGGAGCTCCTGCACCTAAATTATTTTTCAACAATGACCCTATTCCTGCTCACAGCCAATTCTTCTTAGAACAAACCATTATTTTCTGCTTGTTCTCTGACTTTGACACAGAGTATGCATGTTTTTTATGAACTTTAAATTCTTTAATAACACTGGTCCACTCTTACTTTATCCATGCCCAGGACTGCCTTCCTGTGGAGAGATAGAGCAGTCCTGGATTGCAGGCCTTGCCATGACTGACCAAAGGAAGAACAATCATCATACAAACAATCAGCAGTATTTAATGAAACACCCACAAATCATTCCACAGAGCTGGCACTGTGAGAGCTCAGGAGCTGCAGACAAACACGAGGTCCATAAATTCACTGAGAGAGACTTTCCCGAACCATCTGACAGTGGTTCATAAACAGGATGCAATCACTTCACAGCTTGCAGCACTTTCCCTGTGCTCAGCTTCCTCTGGGAGAAATGCGAAGCTGGGACACTCCAGTTAACACTGCACCATCATGGCTTCCTACACCTTGGCTGGTCACAACAGGGAGGCTTTATTTTATTTATTTATTGCATTCAGGTTGAACTGAGCTGCCTTCTAGCATCTGCAGCAGGTTGGTACACTGTGTTCTCTTGCACAAAGAAAAAAGGGGAGCTGGTTTATGTGATGGTCCTGGGGACAGCTTTCCTTTTGCTCCCATCCAGCCCTCTCAAGTGTGAGTCAGAGCTCTTGGTGAGTGAGGAAAAGCAGAGCTGAGCTCCTTTCAGAGGGAATGTGCTCCTCCACCACACTCACCGTGATGGTTTGATTGCAGTACTTGGCACACCCCTTCTTCAGGACGTTCAGGCCCTGTGGATCATGGATGTAAACACACTCCTTTGGGGAGAGCGTTGATTCCTGCACAAACAGAACAAGCCACTAGCACTGTAACCTTCCCCTTCACTCTTTTTGCTGCAGAGAGCAGCTGTGCCTATCTCTGGGCTGGGGAAGTTCACTGAGGAGCCAAGGTGAAGAGCACACAGGATGAACCAAGGCACACGGTGGCCTCCTCTTGCTCCCAAGAGTCCCCAGGCCTGAGCCAAGGTGCTGCCCTTTAGTTCTAATAATAGTACCTATGATAAGGGAGACAGCAAGTATGGGGGAGGAAGGGAGGGAGAGGAGACAAGACAAGGGGGAGATAAGGCAGGAAGGAGAAATAGAGGGTAAGAAATAGGAGGGGAAAGAGAAAGGAGAGGTGAGAGGGGAGAAGGGAGGGAGAGTGGGCATAGAAAGAGTAAGGAGAGAATGAGAGAGTGAGGGAGGGACGGAAAAAGATGAAGGTGAGATGAAGAGAAGAAGACATAGGAGAAAGTGTTGCAAATAACATTGGAACAATGCTCAGTGACAGGCAGAACTGTGCCCAAGGTGATTCTGACTTTGCCTGCCTCAGTCAGAGAGGAAAATGAGCAAGTGGTGATTTTGCAGATCTCTACTTCAGACATCCATGCTGAGACAGCATTAGCAAGTTCTCCTAAGTCAGACCTCTCAGAGGACACCCAAGAATTTAGGGGGGCAAGCACCTCTCTGGCTTTCACAAACAACATCTTGGGTCTGGCCTTCACATTGCAATTTCCTGGAACCTGCTGTTCTGCTAACCTCAGCACAGGATAACAAACAGCAGCACTCCTCCTTCCTCCACCTTCAGCTCGCTCTGCTCGCCTCTGAATCAACAGGGAGCACAGGCCAGGAACAAACTCTTTCTCACCCTCTGCAGAGCAGAAAGGTTGTGATTCTCTGGCTGTGACAGAGGCAGAGGCAGTACTGGATGGTACTCGTGGAGCTAGATTTGCTTCTGAGGCTCTGGAGGATCTGGTAAACACTGCATGTCAAAGGAAAGCTCTGCCTGAGGCACAGCAGAAGTGCTAAAAGCTGCAAGTCTACAGTTTCATTAGACCAGAATTTCTCACTGTGCTCCACATTGATTCAGCAAGCAGACTCCAGAAAAAGAGAGTGCACAGAGCAGTTAGTGGGCAACAGTCTGGGATCACAAAGATTGGATACACACCCTCTAACAAGCCTCTCTACTGGCTGCCTTTCCTGCTCCCTGTTTATTTGAAAGTGGCTTGAGTTAGAAATGTCGGTGTGTCTGTCATTATGCAAAGAAATTACAGAAATAAATACAAATATTTACCATTTCCTTGCTGCCAGGTGGGCAAATGCTGTTGTTGAGGGCCTCACAATCCACACAAGAGCCCTGTTAAGAAAAGAAGAGGCAAAAATCTTCTCAAAGGAACTTGTTCCCGACGCCAAGAATGCTGCAGAGCTACTGTTCCTAGTACATATATCCAAAACCTCACAACATGTACCTGAAATATTTAACTGCTATTAGTTTCCACACTCCAAAATGTGCCAAGTTTATCACTTAAATAAAATTTCTCATGTGTCTCAAGGATATGCTTTCACCTGCCTGAAGATGGGGTCTGTCTGCACTCTGAGTTTCTCTGGCACTAGAAATCCTGCTAGGCTGGAAGGCACTTTGGGCATCCAAGCAGCAAGAGTCACTGAATCAGCAAGTTATGTGGACACTCTGGCCCTTTGGGATTCACTGTGTCTTTCCAGAACCTCATCTTCTTTCCTCAGTAACCTACCAATGATCAAACTGGGGAGTGAGCACCTCAGATAAGGTGTGTGAAACAGTCCATGTGAGAATACTGCACAGCATTTGTAGGTCCTGCTACTGAATGCCTGCTTCCTGCCCAGGCTACAGGACACCAGTGCTGACAGAGGTGGGAACAAAGCACTGTCATCCGAGTTAGCAACTCTAGTGGGAAGAAGAACATATAAAGGAAAAGGCAAATGTGCTTTGGAATCAAAGGTAGGGTGGGTGCAAGGAAAGAACAACAACCTACAAAGAACATTTGCTGATTATCAGGAAAGCAGTGCCAAGCGCAAGCAGAAGAAACACTGACAATGCTGCCAAAGTTCACACCAGGGCTCACAACTCTCAGACAGACCACATTTCCCAAATGCATTTTCACAGCCTGCTTGTGGCCCTCCAGGTGAGTGTGGGGTGCACACCAAGTGCCAGCTGTGCTTGAGTAGGAGAATGGGAGAAGATGACTTACCATCACAATCTTATGTTGCTCTTCATTGCATCTGTGAGGCAAAATGGGAACGATTGACGGAGGGATGAAGATGCCATCCAAAGTGTGAATAATGCCATTAGAAGCCACAATGTCTCGCATGTTCAAGGGGATCCCTGGTTCATCCATCAGAATTCTTCCCTGATGCAGAAACACAATTTTAGCCGATTAGACTGGATCAGCTACATAAAGCCGAAGTGGGAAACAGATGGTTCACAACATCAAGGGCAACCACACAAATGGTCAAGCCTCTTAGTTTAGTCACAGATTGGATAAGAAGCAAACTAATTAAGTGGTCTCATTTAAGTCTAGTTTTTAAGCAGAGGAGGATGCAGAGACTTGCATCCACACTGTTCGGAACTACATGCAGACTCTCTCCTACCACAGAAGGGTTTGTCCCAAAGGGTTTTGATTTGCACTTACATCTGCACTAATGTTGATGGTGAGTATCTGGTTAGCCATGGTAACGATGTGTGGCATCATGATCAGCTGCTCTACAGTCACCTGAAATAAAACACAAGGCAGTGGTACCATGAAAAAGCAGCTTACAGACTCCTTCTGTAATTCCTGCCACTTGACAAAATTCTCAAGAGGACGTAACATTTACATTTCATGAAATGTCTTAAAAACACACAATGGGTCAGAGGGTAATCCAGGACTTTGTGTGAACTGTTTGCAGAACCACAAACAGCAGTGCTGGTGGCAGCTGCCTTGGTTTTCGTTCCTTGTTTAGGTAACTGTCCAGCACAGCTGAAGTCAAGTCTCTCTAACAGGGTCTCTTACTAATACAGCTGCAAGTAGGGTCAGACTAATAAAGTTTTTATCTAGGACATAGTCAATAAACAATGAAAGTTCAGCCAGAAGCATAATAGAGAACATATTTTGACTGAAAAAATAAGCTTAAAGGCAGGAAAAATGTAAACTGCAGCTTCTGTACTCAGAACCTTAATGGTTTGACTAGAGAATTCTGAGAACCAGGACAAGTGTGATTTTTGTGTCCTGCAGCAAACTCTGCTGGACAATATTTACATTGTAAAGGCCATCCAACTAGGGAGCACCAATACTCCAGAAAACCCAAGAGTTTCTTGATGGAGAGCACAGCTGTCCCTTTTGGCAGCTCCTTTCATGGCAAATATTTTGCCTCATCAGATCCTGAGTCCCATCTCTGCTCCTCGAGGGCAAGTCCAAGAAGCAGCAACTGAAATCATCAACACTGTGACCTCTATGCCAGACAAAAGGGTTGATAAGGGTTGGTCTGAAGGAGGTCTGGGGTTAGAGCTGCCTGCCTTACCGCTGCTGAAGTGTAGATGTGATGTTTCACCAGCTCCTGAAGCTTATTTATGCCCTAAGGAAAGAGAACATGAGAATTAGATACCCCTTCAGTGCTGAGGAGTAAGAGGAGGCAACTACATTTTCTTCTAATCAGTGATTGACAATGCCAATGCCTATGGCAGGGAATTCACTTGGTGAATAAGTTCCTTCATTTTCCTCTGCCCAAAGCTGGGGTGAGAAATGAAAGACAAACAACAAATTTAAGCAATCTGGCTGATCATATTTCTCACTGCAAGTTCCCACTCTCAGCACCTGCTTCTCTCCTAGAGCCTTACAGAAACAGAGACATGGTTTAGCCACACCCAGGAAGAACAAATTTCAGCAGCAACCACATCCATTGCACAAAGTCATTCCAGCATAGCCCAGGGCTACTCAGCCAGCTCAGGATGTCTGACAGTACTATGGGCTCCCACCTCTGTGAAAAGATAAATGAGCCTTCCATCTCTCAGCCTATCCACAGCATCATTGCTGGGTACAAACACAGTGAAGGGGCCTGGTCCATCCAGTATTGCAGGCAGGCCACAGTTCTGCAAAAACAACAGAAGATTTTGTCATGGAGCTAACATGGGTTACTGAGGGAGGCCCACCAGGAAGGGAGAGGAAATATTAAACAACTCACTAAAGACAGAGCTGTTTGTAAAGCAAAATGTGCAAGAGGCAACTGCACACCAGGGACAGGTGTGTGATGTAATAGCAGTGTAAGCACCACAAAACCACAGCTGGGACAATGAAGCCACTGGCAGGAATGCAGCAAATATGAACAAGGGAGTTCTGGGCTAATGCTCCCTGCATGCTTTAAACACACAGAGACCAAACTGTGGTCGAGAACTAACCATGCTTTGGAGAACAACTCTCCTGGGACAAGGGGAAGGGGATGTGGGGAAGAAGGTGGGAAAGAGGCATGTACCCTTGCTGCTTGTGCCAGATCCCCTAAAGATGTGAAAACTCCAATCCTTTCCGTTACATTTGCTTAGGTAAAGTAAGAAAATAAAAAGAAAAATGACACCCAAGGAAAGCCAAACCACTGGGAGGTATTTAAATGCCATTCAAAATCCCCCCCAAATCAGCAGCAGGTTCTGTACAGCAGTAGTATCACAGCTTCCTGGGCAGACACAAACTTGCTTACCTCCAGTATAGTTTCAAATCTACTGAAGATCTCCATCGAAGCAAGGATCTCACCAATGGTTTTCTGCAAGAAGTTACAAAGAGGAAAAACATGGCTGGGGCTGAAGCCAGGTCTGAGGACATACTTGAATGCCCAGCTTGTGGTTTGCATGTAAAGATCTACAGGAGACCATCATCCTCAAAGAGATGGGCACAAACTAATGATTATTTGCTCTCATTTAACACACAGACAACTTTTTGATTATAATTTCAAAATCCACTACAGATGGAATAAAGAAAATCTTCAATTGAATTTTATGTGAAAAATTCTTTTTAACACTTGTCCTGTAACATACATATTCTGTAAGATACAGCTGAAGAAGAACTCATTTGGTGTGATTTTATTCATGAAAATAGAATTCTCTTCTCATTTAAGCACTGTAAAAGCATAATTGCTAGATTTTTATCTGGCTTCTGCAGTACTATTAGCTACTTTTAAAGGTATCTTAACAATACCTAATAGACCTTATCAGGGCTGAAAACAAAACAAATAGCCTTTTCCCTTTAAAAAAAAGCCTCACTGATTTGGAAAATTAATGACAAAAATTGCTTTTTATAAAGTGTTTATTCTGCTGTCCTGTAAAAGAGAAGAAATCTGAATGCTTCTGTACCTGTGGGTTTCTGAGGTTGTCAGAGCTGGGTTTTTTCCTGAGGCTGTTGACAATATGTATGATGCCATTGGCTGCTGGGAGATTTGATTGCATGATGTTGTACAGTTCCCCTGGCAGGTCTTGATACCGGAAGGATTTGATGTATGTCTGAGAAATAATAATAATAATGATAAGAGGTTGTTTCCTTGTGGTACATCTGT
Organism: Prinia subflava; assembly: GCF_021018805.1. Classification (NCBI taxonomy): domain Eukaryota; kingdom Metazoa; phylum Chordata; class Aves; order Passeriformes; family Cisticolidae; genus Prinia; species Prinia subflava. Next base: position 17,558,278 of record NC_086260.1, read on the forward strand.
GTTACCATGGCACAGCTATAAATCAGTCCTTATGGGTCAGCAAGGGCAAGGCACAGCTAGAGTTACTCTGGAAAAAGTAAATGTAAGGGATGGCCTGGATGTAAGACAAACACCCCATCCAACTTGAGTGTGGGTAATATTTTGATCCTGAGTGGTGGTTATGAGTCTTAATACAGAATAAAAAAAGACCTCACCTGGGACACCCTGCTTCAGAATTAAGTTTGAATGTGAGCAATGCTTGGTCACAGCTCTGGATCACAAAAGGATGCCCTGGCCACCACACAGACAATTTGGAGGCCATCCTGGAACTACAGCTTTGACTGCAGCTTTTATTGACTCACTGTGCCTACAAGGAGTCTTGTAGTGCTACAACAAAGCCAGAGGAGTCAGTCTCTCTGAATTACAAGGCATGTGTCTGGCCCTTCCACTTTGTATGGATCCATGCACTGAAGCCTGGTTAACCTACAAACTAAACATCCAAGCCTTGGTGTTGCAGTCATGATTTGAGTTCAGGGAAGCACAGCTTTCCTGTGCTTTTCGTTTTACCATGTGCATTTTTAATTGCTCCTCCCTGCCCTAAACTTCAGTTCACATCACTGAGGACTCTGTCTGAAACAAAGGAAGGGGAGTGCAGACTTCCCAGATCAAAAGGCCCCTGAGTAAACAAACAGGAAAGAATTCTGAAAGGAGCATTGACACATTCAGTTCAGATTCCCCTGCTCCCAATAGTGCTTTGTCCTTTTGATGTGTTATGACCTAGACCTCAAGGCCAAGGCTGGATCCTCAGAGAGGAAACACAGGGCTCTCCCCTTGGCCACCTGTGAGCTTGCACGCAGGAAAGGTGCAGGATGGAGAGAGAGCAGTGGATACCAGGAAATGTGAATCAGTTGGAAAAGGAAAAAAAGAGCCTTCCACATCAAAACACTACAATGAAAATTTCTTTTCTAGGAGGACTAAGGAAAATAAAATAGAAAGAGGGGAAAAGAGAAACTAGAGGAGGAAATATTCAGCATGTGGCTGTGTCCAACCACACAAACTCCAAGGGAGCATTCTGTCTGAAGGGAGGCTTTGTTGCCTCTTCCAGGTCAGCCACATGGATACTGTAGCTGCTGATAGTGTAGGGAAAAGGTCTCTTCTCCAGACCACAGTGCATACAGAGGGCATGGAAAGACCATACACATGGCAGATTCTTGGTTGTCCGTGAGACAGGAGATGTGGTTGCTTGGGGTGTCTGCTCTTAAATCACCTTGCTTTAGACTGCACAAAGGAGCTTCTTGTTTTGATCACAGGAAAAGGTTTTCTGGTAAAGAAAGTCCATCAAGGAAACCATGCTCAAGCTCCAGCCTGTCCCAGGTGAAAACAGACCCAGACCTTCAGGAGATTCCTTACTTGGCTAGTGAATGTCAGCTGATGTCCTGACAAGGTCCACATAGTCTTGGCTTTTATCATGTCTTCTATCAAGTGCAGACCAGGAACAATGTGCATTCTGCACAACTGCTCAGCAGTGGTGTCCTTTGGGGAGGAAAGCCCACACAAAAAACAAAAATGAGATGTTCTTTCAAAAACTTCATTTAGCACAACACCCTCTTTCTCCCAGCTAACACACACATAGAAATTCTCAGCATACAAGACTGAGCTTTTCTTTTCCTTTTTATTCACTGGAGTGGCACTCTGGCAAACCCCTTCTGTTTGTGTACACATCCAAGAGATGAGGGAGGCTGATTGACATCAGAGAGAGACTGATTAACCTGCAAGTGACTTTAGAGGAATCCTCTGGACAGAAACATACTGGACATGGACAAATTAAAAATTATCCTTGCACCATATATATATATATACATATATATCCTTGCTCCATATTATAAAATTTGCTGAAGCTCCCCAAGTGCAATCTTTGCCTATGCTGGACAATGTAGGTGGTCTAATCTCTTGAAATTACATTTAGTTTCTTCCTTTCTTCTCTCTGTGCTTACCTTCATTGGTATTTTTTAGAACAATCTTCTGCCAGTACTGATTAGGTGGAACAGATCCTTGGGGGAACAGATAAACTGGGGAACTTGGGGGCCTCTCCTGATATATTTTCTATGGATCCTGAAGTTACTATTTTTGACCATAGGTCGAAATTCCAATACTTTGGTGTAATACTTGGTCCCTTTTGAAAATCACACCCCCAGGTAGTAAAAAACTACTCAAAGTTTTAAGAATAGTCATACATAAGAGGTTTGAACTTTGCAAGAAGAATGGCCAGAAAGTCATAAGACTTTCTGACATTAAAAACAAAAAACCAAACTCTGTCAGTATTGAAGAAAGAAATAGTGGTTTTTGGAATAATGTGAGGGATGTAACATCCTCTATAAGACTGCAACTTAACCAGACAATGAAAAGTATTCCCAAGAGATGATTTCTATAAATAGTGCACTCCAAAGTTCCTCTCTTGTGTCAGTTTTTACAGGCTGCAGAGCTCAAGCAGGAAAGAACCTTAAGACAAAAATTTGCTAAACCCAAGAACACTTACATTGAATTCCATTCTGTCAAGAATGGGAAGAAGAGATGGTACAAAGACTGTGAAGGGCCCATATTTAGTCAGCAATGTGGAGCACCCAGAAGCTGTAAAAAGAGGGGTAGGCAGCGACAGTTTAGCCACAGCAATAAATATTCCTGTTGTTAACAGCACAATTCGATCTACACATCATCAGCCTGGTACAAGCAACAAGTATTTATTTACAAGGAAGCAGAGGAGGTTTGGCACTGCTACCCTGTCCCCAGCTTGCTCCACCCCCCAAGCAAAATAAAGAAAGCATTTACCAAACATTTTCTTTGCGACGTTGAGCTTCCTAGTTAACCTTCCTCGCAAATTATGCTGATTTATCTCACCCAACAGATCTTTATAGCAACTTCTCCCATCTCCAATCTCCCCTTCTTTACACACACAGCTATGAGACAAGGATGAAACATAACAAGCCATCATAAATCAGTTTGCAACACATTCAACAATTGCCAAGCAGAACAATGTGTCAGTATCTGCACTTGAAAGACCAGTCTCAGCTCTAAGATCTTAGAACCATAAAGTGGTTTGGGTTGGAAGGAACCTTAAAGGTCACTTAATTCAAACTCCCCTGCCATGGGCAGCAACACCTTCCACTAGACCAGGTTGCTCAGGGCCCCACCCAACGTGGCCTTGAATTTTCCAGGGATGCAGGTAAGGGCAGAGTGATTTCTGCTGGAACTGAGTGACAGGAAAAAAGATGCACATTTCTGTCAGGCAAGCCAATTTGTATCCACCCAAAGAGAATGGAGATGCTTTCTCAGCTACAAATAACATAAGGATTGTCTGCTCTAGAGTTCAGGGTACAGAGTGCCACAACATAATTACTGACAACTTTCTAATTAGATATTTAGTCAGTCATAGTAATTTCAGCATCTGAAAATCTGAGGTAATGCATAACACCCACAGGCTAAGTGACAGTCTGTCAAACCACTCCTATGTGACCCCTTGGCTTCAGTGGGCAGCCAGCCCCAGCACATCAGGCAGCTACAGTCCATCTAGAACTCACTGAGGGGCCCAGAGAAGTTAATGACTTTTCCAGAAAAGCTTATCTACATGTGAAAATCTCCGTCCTGGTTCACACGGATTTGTAGTCATCACTCAGAGACTACCAAAGATGTTTTTTCCCGTTTGGGCTTTGTCCAAGTATCAGCTCTGCTCTTTCTGTTTCAGCCGTGCAAAGACATACGGCACAGGGGAGGGATTTGACATCACTCCAGCCTCAGAGGCTCAGTGCCAGCTGCTGGGGAACAGATCTGTAAGGGACTGCACTGAACACTGTGTCCTGCACTGTGCTAGCAGATCTTCAGAAAGGGAAGCCACTGTGTTTCAATCTTGGCCTGGAGCATACAGTGAGCAAGTGGATGTTAATAGTTCTAGCAGCATTGGAGAAGAAAGGATCAAGGAGGTGGGATTGCTCTTTCCCTCTCCAGTGTCTCAGAGAAGCTCTACCTTTTCTTGAAAACACATAAAATTCTCAGTGAAGCTTTCTCTGGTGTTTGAGAGGCCATTATGCAAAAACAATCCACCATATTTCTCATCTAAGGGGTACAAACTAGAAGGTGTTTTGCTCCGAAGGACTATGTGAGGCCTGGTGTTTCTTCACTCAACTTCCCCCTTCTCTGTCACTCTGCAACTCTATTTATTGCTTACAGGCCTGACTGGGAGAAGAGACAGTCTTGTTCCTCAGAACAAATGTGCACAAATGTGAGCAAACAAGCCACACATCTCCCTTTTAATGATTGATTATTAACTTCTACCACCACTAGCTTGGGGAGCTACACAGCCAGCTCACATCACAGAAGACTCTGCCACCCCAGATTTAAAGCATTTTGTGACCCACATGCAATAATTTACAATGACTGATGTAAAACTCTACTCTCAATAGGTTTGTCAAAAACAGGTTCTTCTCAAAGGGCGACTCTGGCCTGTTCTCCTGAGATCACCCTCAGTTTCTTCAAAAGTCAGCTCATCCAAACCAAGTTTCCATTCTAGCTGCAGAATAAGCTTTATTTGCAGTTTTCCAGCTGGCTTACCTAGGAGTCCCCTGAGAGTTAATTTCACACGTGGCAGTCACGTCACAAAGGTACTGCCGGCAGTCGCTGGGAAACGCCAAACACTCAGATGAAGGACTTCTCCTGCTTGTCCCAGGCTTGCAAACACAAGTTGCCTAAGGGAAGGCAACACACTGATCACAGAGATTCACCATCTTTTACCCCGTGAGTTATCCTACAAAAGAGCTGTCTGGTTTCCCTTTGCCAAATCTGAGGTGAGGAGAGCAGATTTGACCAACACATTCATCAGTTCATGTGAAGAACTTCTCCCTTGACCATTTTTAGACCTTGGCTTTTATTGCCCTTACCTCTCCTGGACGTCTGTAAACACAAATTGTAGAGTTTTCTGGGCAGCCTCCATTGCTGTCAACACAAGGGTTGATGGGCTGGCAGACCTTTCCATCTCCTTGAAATCCTTCTTTGCAGGTACATTCATATGCACGTGGTCCAAGAACTTTACATACAGCAAAGGGGGAACATGGAGAAGGAGTACAAGGATCCTGAGCTGCAATTAAAGAGATTAGAGGTGAGCAGAACCAAACTTGTTTCAAAACAGCATTTAATGCAGCACAGCACACTGCAAGGCATGGAAAGAATGGAGCATAAGGAATTTGTTCTATTATACTTCTAAAATTTCACAGGGAAATGAAATCATTCCAAAGAGCAGACGTTTAGGGGGTTTTATTCTGAGGAGTTTGGATGACACATTTTCCATGTTACTTCAGAAACAGAAGTGTGAGTGACAGAGGATGCTTGAACTGATTCTGAACTTGCATCATATCTGAGGCTATATGAAACTGCAGTGTGGTCAGCAAAACCTGTAAAGAGACAGTGAAAACAGCTATCCATAGCTAGCTGATCACATGCATCTTATCAACTTTCTTTTAAGGAAACAAATCCAAAAACTTAAATTTGAAATCAGTGAAGAACTCCTTAGACGCCACACCTTATTATTTAAACTGGTTCAGACTCACCAACATCCTTCTGTCACTATTAAGTACATAATTATAAGTGAGTGCTGGATGGAACCTACAACTCTAATATTCACTTCTTGCTTTTATGACCAAGTGAGAGAAGAGCCAAAAGCTTAGCCTTTAATCTTATGAGTATTCCTGAAAAATTGGGTTTTAAACCTCTGCAGTGAAGTAGACATTGTGTTCACAGTAATCAAACTCTTCTGCAGATACCCTGCGACAGGATTTTTTCTAAACAGGACCATTTAGGGTCACAGAGAAGTTTCTCACCTTGGCAAGTGCTGCCCTGTTTCCTGTAGCCCAGCTTGCAGTCACACACAGCTGTCCCATCCCTCACCACACACTCGCTGTTGGCCTCGCACGTCACGCCTTTGCAAAGGGGGAGCTCTGCAGTCACACAGCAAAGAGAGTTTCCCTTTCAGCATGTAGGGTACTGGTAGAATATGTAATTCACTGTCCTGGTTCACCCAGTCACCCTAGGACATTCACCTTACAGAATATCTGGAAATAAAGGCAAATGTGGTTTCCGAGGACCCCAAACTGGCACAAAAGCCAGAGGACATGAGCAGTGCAGGCAGATCTAAGTTCTTGGCAGTCTAGGTAGTCAGGTCCCCCAAGGCTGAGAGAAGAGATCTGGCTGGTGTCCAGAGAAAGAACAGAGGCATACAGAGATGGTATCTTAATAGCATCACAAAGTGGGGAGTAGACCCCAGCTCTTCCCTCTGTCTTGATCTCCAAAGCTCAAATCATCTTTCCTCTACATTCCCAACCTGTCCAGTGCCTCCCTGCCCCTTTAGGGACACCCCAGCCCATCTCACAGGTCTGCTCCCCCAGCCCCTCTGCAGCCAGCAGTGTGCTTACCTTGGTCACACCTGGGGCCTGTGTAGCCTCCGTAGCACGTGCAGCTCCCGTTCCCAGCGACGCCGCTGTCGCATTCCCCGTGCACACAGTCACACTCTGCAAGGGAAATCCAGACAAAGCTTCAGCCCTTCGCTGCCAGGAAATGCACAGGGCTCCAGGAACACACTGGCCAGCTGCCATGGGACTTGGCATCCTGATTTCCCACCAATAACCCATTAGCTCCTTTTAAAATTTGGCCGTGCCAGTCAGAGCTCTGAGAGGGTAAATTGCATGTCCTGGGCTCAAGAAGATGAGGTAAGAGCAGCCCTGAATGCAGCTCCTAGACCAGCTTTTCAGGCGTGTGTTTGAACACATGAGCACAACCACCAAGATCACACCTATCTCACCTGTGTGGACACAAGGAAGCAGGAGCTAGACAAAAAGGACTCCTGTAGCATCCAGGCTGCACTGCCCATGATTCCCTTCCCAAAATGCCATACATGAGAGGCAGCACAGTGTGTAATCAATTTTTTTATAGAGGGCAGCAAGGAAGAAGCTGGGAGACAAGTGGAACTGTTATAGGAGCCTAAAAAACAGTTGGGAAGTGAGTGTGGGTTGTTTCAGGGATGTAGGTAATGGCCTGTCTAGAAAGAGAGAGGAAAGTGGGATAGCCCTGGTAAGGAAGGGGAGAGAGAAAGAGATTTACAATAGGAAAAATGGACTGTTTGAGTGAGAGACTGAGAATCATTTATTTAGTGGGACAGTGCAGAAGGATAGCTGCTATTGAGCGCTGCCAGCTCTCTGCCACTTTTGCCCTCTCCAGCACCTTCCTCACTCATCCTCTTCCTACTCCTTCCTTGTTCTCAGTTATTTCTGTGGAGGTTTTACTAGAATGTCTTGTTCTTACCTGACTGACAGCCTGGGCCAAAACGATTTTCATCCCGGCAATTCTGGCAGCCATACCCACTGTATTGCTCCTAGAAGGGCCCCAAAATGTGCCAGAGATTATTTTTTTATATCACTCTATTGTTTATATCACTTTTATTGTTTTATATCACTCTAATGTTTCATCATTATAGTTTAAAGTCTCTCCCCATTTTTGATTTTCTGTGACATCTGAAGCAACACAGTGAAGAAAACTGATCTGTTCAGTGCTCCAGTACCAACCGGCCCCCATGGCAGAGGATATGCCAGTATAAGCTGACACACAGAGGGTATGCAGATGTCAGGAAACTCTGGTGGGCACTGAGGAAATAATGTGCTAATTAGAGACAGACAGGAATGTTCCAGCTGGCTCCTGATATCTCTCTGGAAAAGGAATCTGGAATTCATTAAGAGCAGTAGGATTTTTTACATTGATTTTACGGGGTTCAGGGACCATCAGCATACATTTTAGTTGATATAAGGTGTCTTTGAGTTAAATCCAAAACCAACTGTTCTCAAAGACGAGTCCAAGAGGTAGGATTTGATCTGTTAATTAAGAATACTGTAAAAATATACAGTTCATCAGGGGAAGTTTCAAGTCTGACACTGATTCATTGCCCTATACGTTTTAGAAACTTCATTCTATTCAATTCAAATGTGCAGGAATTGTTTGGTTGTACTAAGTCTGGAGTGGTAAAGAAAAATAAAAAAATCTGCCCTAAGTTCTCTTTCTCATCTCTCCTGCTTTTCCTGAGAGAGGGAGCCTCTGCCTACCTGGGTTCAGCTCATTAATAGGGCTTCTTGCAGCCACAGACAGCCACAATTATTTCAACTGATCAGGGGTTGAATTAATGCAATTCTTTCCTTATTTCACCCTTGACATTATTACCAGCTGCACACCATCACCAATAGTGTTTTAGTGCTACTGCTGACAACACAATTGCTGCAGGAAAACCACAGACACTGATGCTGGCATGAAAGGAGATGCAAAGGCAATCCAGGCAGAAGGGCAGCCTCCACCCAGGGCACCTGCACAGGCACCACACAAACAACTGCCTCTGACAAAGCACACCACTCCCAGGGCAAATCATGCACTGACCTTGCAGATGCAGGTCCCATTTTGCTGTATACCATCCAAGCATGTCCCATGGCCATTGCAGGGATTTTCAGAGCCACCTGGACACTCTAGCAGGTAAGAGACAGGACAGATAAGATTAAATTGAACAACCAGCACCTTTTCATCTCCTCCTGCCCCAGCTCTGCAAAACAAAGGCCTTTTCACCAGCAAATTATCCAGCACGCCTAACACTGGCCCAGAGGTGAAAGGTATAAGGAAAAGTCCCAACAAGCCATAACTAAATTTCAACAAAGGCACTGAAACATTTTTTGAGGTTGCTGCTGCCAGCAGCACCAAGAGGTGAGGACAGTTCTGGAACTAGGAACAGAAAGGAGCCTGCTTTGCAAAGACACCGAGCATTTTCAGCTCTCCTTGACTTCATGAAGAGCTGGAAGTGTGCCCAGAAAACAGGGTCCCCACATCTTTACAGTGGGGTACCTCCAAATTCTGAGGACTATTTCTGATAATTCTGAAATCTGTGATTTCTCTGAGGAAACTAGTTGCTCATTGAAAGCCAGTATGAGAACAGGCTCAAGCACTCAAACAGTCTCCCATTTTCTGCAGAACTGGAGGGAGTCTTTCCATATCCCGTCAGACAAACGTTTGAGAAATGTTTAGCTTAGTAGATCTTGCTTTTGGATTTTTGAGACAAGACAAAACCAATTCTCATTACTTGGCATACATCTGAGTGGGAGTTTTAGGATGGTTATTTTCACCTCGGGTTGGAATTGCTAAGTGTTTTCTGTGGCTGAACAGCTGACTAGCTCCAGACTGTAGAGCAGCACACGTGGCACACGCGCTGCAGACAACAGGGATATCGGAAAGATCTTCCTCTTCCTTTGGAAACTTTTGCAAAGAGGAACAAAAACATCCCTTTCCAAAAGTTTATTTTTATAGAGGAGACAAAAGGAAGTTCCACCACAGGAGGTTATGTTATGTGTTAAATGTAAGGGGATTCAACTCATCTGGAGCAGAGATTATGCACTGAACAGACAGATATGCTCCCAGACAGATAACGGAGACCTTGTGAGTGTTCAAGGAATAATGAAAATCAATCACTTCAATATATATTTAATGCCTCCTATTAAAACTGGTTTGACCTGTTCAACAGCTGCAGGTTGTTGTAAAACCCCCAAAACTTACCATAGCACTCTGTACCCCAGAATCCTGGACAGCACTTTTTCTCCTCAATTTCCTTCTTACACGCGTGATGGCACCCTGGCAGGGAAAGGGTATTTTCTCCTAACTTGACAGAGTATCTTAAAAAGAATAATCCAAGATCATGATTATACCACAAATCCAGCACAGGACTGCTGGAGGGTTTCTAGGCAATCACTCTGCAGCGCCCTGAGCTCTGAAGGAGGGAAGGGCCCTCATCCCCTGCTCCATGCACACACACAAGAGATTTCACTCCAGTTATGTCTTCTCTAAAGAGTCCCATTGATCTGAACCTCAAAGATTGGTTAGAAGAAACCTGTCAGGGACTGGGCATGAGACAGGGTCTTGCATCAGGATGGAAACTTTGGGTCCTGAAGGGTTAAACAGCACAGAAACAAAGTTAGGATTTCCAGGGTGACTCAGCATTTGACTTCATATCTAAAATAAGTTTGAAAGCACAAAATCTCCTTTCAGGACTCATCCCTTTCTGTCTTTTACTAAAGATTTCAGATCAAAATGCTGTAAATCTGGATTTAATAGCCATATTATTCACAGATTCTCTAACAAATCTTGGACAAATGCCTTAAATCCCTCAAAGAAGCATCTTCTTTTCAACCCTTCATCCCTCCCCTCTACACACAGGGTGAGTCCTTGGTGGCAGTGCCTCTTGTTCTGCACGTACATGCTACAAAACTATTCTTGGGTCTGTCCAACCACCACCACAAGAGTAGATAACACACAGAAAAGCTGCATAGACTCACATTATTCTTACACTTCATTTTATTTTTGGCACCACATCCTTCCCAAAAGGAACTTGGAAATTGTCTCAATAGCATTGCTGTTTTGGCTTCCATCTGACTCCTGTGTGTGTGCAAAAACTGCTATCAACTGCAAAACTGCCACTGCTATTTTTAAAGTATTTTGAGGGAATCAGACAAAGAGCAGAAATTGGAGCTGTATATTAACAGTTAACATTCACTGTTGAATACACACACAAACAATAATCTATAGTGTTTCGTTTTACAAAAGCCTCCTAGTAAATTCAGTTTTCCTTAATTCTTTTCCTAGCAGCCAAGCTCAACAGAGTATGAGCAAGGAATACATGAACAAGCAATTGTAATAAAGTGAACTAGGAAGGTTAAAAGTTCAGAGGATTATTGCTGGAAGCTGGGAGGATATTAAAGGGGAACTATCATTATATTATTTTCCTAATAAGCCACTAAGGAACTCTGGGTCTGAAACAGGTTTCTATGCTAGACAGACCTCTGTTAAATTGGTAGAGCAGCATTAGCAATCTCGTTGTTTAGGGCAAGTTAAAAGGTTATTGTCATTTAATTTGTTCTGTGTATATAGAACCTGCCCGGAAAACGTCCATGGGATTTGCAAGGAGACAAAAGCAACAATAATAGGGGCAATAAACCCATCTGAAAACAAAACTCTGTGGACCTTTATAGCTCAGAACCATGTGTGTGTCCTCCTGAAGACACACTCTACTCCCTGCATAGAAGGGCTGCACCAAAACACAGGAAACAGGCCTTACCTGCAGCCCCTCACCCCTGATCTTGGGGTGATCTTGAACCAGCCTCTTGGACACAACATTTTAGGCACTGCAGCACAAGAAGTACATGCTGTATTCAAGGTGAACTTCGTCATGACATTGCATCGCATGGATCTTAACTTAAAAAGAAAAAACAGAACGGAAATAGCCTCAGATTAAATGGTTATCCTAGGCACTTATCTTGCCAATCTTGTAATATCTGTATCGAGTTGCACCATTTGTTAGATATCACTGGGGAGGGCAGTGGCCAGTGCAGCTGCTGGGAGGTACCACACACTGCCATGGACTAAACGCCCCTGCCATGGTGCTGCATGCTTGGATCTCAGCTAGAAGCAACAGGGCAGATCACAGCTATCTTATCCTTCCCCTAAAACCCACAGGAAATATTCTAACCATTTCTAAAACAATCACAGAACTGCACTGCTAATATCAGCTGATCTTTGACAAACATGTAGTAGTGGTGTGTGAGGACAAGCCCTAAATGAAAAAGCCTTGCCAGAAGACACTGAATTAAAAGGCAGCACAGCATTTGTCTTTTCTATGCCACTAATGAAATCCAGTTCGTTGCTGTTCCACAGGTCTGCAGAGCTGACTGTGTTAGTTCAGTCTATTTCCCAGAGTCAGGAGCTGCTCACAGAAATATTTCTCATGGCAATTGTCTGTGAGGAGGCACAGGGAGGTGGATGAAAAGGAAAGGAAACCTCTCTGAACACCTTGATGCTTTGACCCCAGGTGAGAAGGACTCCATAAACATTGGCACAGAGATCAGGTAGGACACTTGGATATATCTCATGGCTGGTGAATAAGTCAGCTAAGTCCTTCCACCCAGCTAGAATTACTTGAGGGGTTTGGTTTTCCTCACAGGGCTTTCCTGCACCCCTTGCTTCTCCAAGTGAAACACAGATGACAAAGTACAGCCTCAGAGTGAATGATCATCATCACCTGCCAAACTGTCATTAAAACTTGTGACTTTGCTCCAAAAGCATTTCCTTGAATTTCTAAACTTCTGGAAACAAGCAACTGCACAGAAACCTCATTGGTAATTTTGAAAAAAGACAGTATTTGCCACTACTGATGACAGAGAAGTTGGGAGGCATGAGCTGTGTATGCCCCAGAAGGTCATTGACTAGAAAAAACCCACAGAGCTCATCCCAACTGTGCCTCTACAGGTATTGTATTTTCTAAAAACAAAAACATTAGATCAAATTTTGGGAGGAGGCCTTGATCTGGAATTTCTACCCAATCCTAAACAACGCTGATAATGCAGCAGCCCTCCTGTCCTCAGAACTCCTTGTTTTGGACTTCCATCAGCAGTCTCAGCTTTGCTTCCTCTGAACTTAAGCCCAAATACATACATTTGCCTCAAGGCAAGGGAGGAAGTTCCCATCAGTTATCAAGAGCTCAGGAAGGCCCTCCCAGATGACTGGCAGTAGCCTCTGTCAGCAAAACCTCCTGAGAGATAACCCCCATGTCTCAAGTCCATGGAGACATGTCCCTGGAATATTTCCCAATTCCTTCCCTCTGATTAGAGTAGTTGAGCTTTCTCTCATATTTATGGATCCACCTTCTGCAACCATACATGCAGGAATGCTGCCCAGTGAAGGAAATTATTTCTGTGTCTGTGGTTGCCCTTCCCATGGATATTAACTTCTAGTTGTGCTTCTGAGGCTTTCCTGCCATACAGCAACCTCCAGTTCCCCGGCAGCAGAATCCCTAAGGAACCTCTTATGTCAAGGACTCCCTTGCATTACAAAGAGCTCAAAACCAATCTGGAAACCACCAAATCCATCTCTCCTGAAAGCACCAGCTTTACTGATATTATCCAGCAGAACAGAGACCAGCTTTGCTGTTCCTTATGCTTCCACCCACACAGAGCAGGCAGGGGAGATTTCCCATTTTTCACGGAACAAAACAGAGAAGACAAACAATATGGTTGAATAAACAAGGTGCTGCCTCCAGAGTACCACAGAGTCTCCAAAGATCAGCAGTGCCATTTATGAGGTAGGGAAGAAGTCCATCCAGCCATCTGATTGGATCTTAAATTAGGACTCCAGATTAAAGCTGGGCTTTTGAAAGGAGCCAGGTGAAGCCAGGCACATGGGTTTCACAGAACAGCACAGCTCCTGTCTTTTTAGTTCCACCAAATTCCCAGTGTTAGCCTTTCCTGAGACAATGCCTTGGAAAAAGGAATGGGAAGATGCCTGAGAAGAAATACAGATGTGGAGTCCTTCCTGTGAGTTAGAACTATGCCACAAACCTTTACCAGGTATCTGAGCCACCCTATCTCATCAAAAAGTCCAATAAACACTAGAGCACAAACCACTAAATTAAAATTCTCCAACCTTCTATTTCATCTGTACTTTCAGGCATCAGACACAATTGGTCCCTTAAATGTGTTCTCTGTCATGGTGGTGGAGGAAGACACCATTATTCATACATTATTCTATTTCCCTTCTCTTTCCTTCATCAAGTGGCTCCATTTCTCAATGGAAAGGAAGAGTGGGAGAGGTGGACGTCTGCCATTCCTCCATGTTGGCATGTTTAATTACTTGCAGACCTCTAAGACAGTTATTGTGGAATCCCCCCTACCCTACTGGGACACTTGATAAGCTTTAGGCAGCTTTCCAGTAAGACCTTCCCCTTTTTATATAGAAATATGCTTGTGTCAGCAGCAGCAGGCAGGAGGAAAGAGGAAGAAAAAGCTGAGTGGAAAAGTATTGAAAAAAAATCACTTCTAATTTGAGTGACAGAAGTGATGAAGCAGTCATTTTTCTGGAGAGTTTTGCTTCTTAGGAAAGCAGAAGAGGGATTCAAGGGACATAAATGCAACAGTCTGGATACTCAAATTCTGGAGAGGATGAAAGACAGACAGAAGTTTGAGTCAGAAGTGGCTCCTGGGGCACAGCCTCATGGAAAACAATGATGCACTGCTCCCTTGGGCTCATCTCTGACTGCTGTTTGTAAGTGCAAAGCCACTGGAAAGGAGGCAGCAAGAGGGAATATCTGTCCCTATGATGCAGCAGTGCTGCCTGGTGACAGTCACTGCTCTGGTCAGGTGATCTGAGCCTGGGCTGGGTCACAGTTTGTGTACAAAGGAACAGGAAAGGACTGGTGCTCTCAAACATCTCCAAAATGAAAAGAATTTTTTAAAGCAGAAGACAATCCAGCTGTAGCCAAAAGAAGTTAAGAGCCAGGGTGCCTCTGTCTTCCAGGCTGTGCTGTGCTCTCTCCCTGCACTCAAACACTTGTGCAAGAGCAACCACTGCTCTCTGCACTCAGCTGAGACACATCAAAGCTTCTGGATGCTGCAGGGTTTCCTTCCCTCCTCTCTGAACAGATGTCCCTCACTTCTCAAGTGCTTGTTTCTCATATTCCACCTCAAGAGAATAAGCTGGGAAGTATTTCGTAAGGGCTAGTTTCATTCCCCTCATTTTCACTCTTTATCTTTTCCTCCCAAGCCATAACACAAATCCTTCTGCACGGTAAAAATCTCAAGGAAGAAAGAAAAACATATTTGGACGTCAGTGTTCGGCTCCAACAATCCTGGGAGCCAGTTCTGGAAACAGCCATTATCTAATGAATCACCGAGTTTCCAGTGCATTTGTCCTTTACAAAACAGAGCTGTAGACACATGCTTGAGTCATTATAGCCATGTACCTCCCCAAGTAGCTCTCAATAATTCTTGAGCTGAACAGAGCAGCAGCTCCTGGACACACAAACCCTTCACACTTGTTCAGGGAAGACACTTTGTAGCACGAGTATGAACAATCAAGCTCAGAGATCACATAACATGAGATCTACTGTTGCTCTGTGTGTTTCCCAGCATCTCAGCTGCAGAGCACTGGAGACATGGGGATGCTGAGACCATTCTCCTCATTTTCCACCTGCCTCCATTCCTCCTCCAGCACAGCCTGGGACTGGTCTCCTCCCAGCAGAAAAACTTCCATGGTTCTCGCATCTGTGGCATCTTCCCCAGCCCACAGCAAGAGGTATAAAAACCCAAATCAGACTAACGAAGTTGCTGTCATGTTTGAACCATTAAAGCTGAGCCCTGAGGTAACATCACTGAAAAACAGCCAGCAAACAATCTCTCTCCTCTCTTGATGGCCCCTGTGAGCCAAGAAAAGCCTCCTGTGGAATCACAGCACTTTCATTCCAGTCAGATACAATAGGGTTTCTAAACTGTCAGAGAAGCCTTCATTAGATCCTTATTATTCCTTATCTCCCATTATAACCTTTCAAATGTTTCTTCTCTTTCTCCATAAAGAGGAAATTTTTGAGGAAAAAACTCTAAAAGGGAGCTATTCCTGGTTTAAATAAACTGCTTCAGAGGTGATTCAAAACATTTAACTTCTCTGTAAGGGGGTACTCACTACCTGATAATGTAACTGTTCCATGCCAAGCCAGACTCCCCAGTGACTACAGAGATCAACAGAGTGTCTCCAAGTAGAGAGACCTACATTTCCACTTCACCAGCTGAAGACATGAGTCCATGTCTCTGAACACAACCTGAAACTCATCTGCCTGGAACCCGCGTCTCCAGAGAGATGAAATCCACCCCTAGAGACACCTCATGTTTGTGCTCAAGTCACTGTAATGATCCTACCAGTCTTCCTAGTACTCATTTGTGGCCCTTTTGTGCAAGAGTCTATACAGAAGCTTCCACCCAAGGTCTGACACTGAAGCATCTTTCCAGTCCTCTGGCTTTTCCTAAATCAAGTCCTTAAGACTCACAGGTCTGTCCACTCCCCACAAGGCCCTGCTCTGTCATTCAAGACAAGACAACCCTCCACATGGTGTTCCCCTTCTCAAGGGAATTTCCAAATGCCCCCCACAACTCCAGGATTAGCAGGCCAGTTTATTCCTCCAACAGCAGGACACAAGGAAGGGGATGGCAGAAGCCAATATAATGTGAATTAGTGTGAATTCCAGCCCACAGGAACTGGGCTGCCTCACGGTGGAGTCTAGAGAACAGATCTACAAAGGTATCACACATTCTCCTAGGTGCTGCTGCTAAACACAAGAACAGACATGAAGGAACCAAAAGAAAACCAACAAAATCGAAATAAAATGGAAAGTATTCAACAGTCCTTACTGAGGAGCTTTTGGGAAATATACTCGAATCAAACAAACGGACAAATTGATGAGACTGTAAAACTTTTTTAAAGTAAAATTCTCCTGGGAAACTTATGGATCTGTCCTGATGAATACGAAGTTCCCATCCCACATACTGAAACTAGCAGAAGACAAAGATGTTGAGTATTTCCCTCTGATGTCGTTTCTTTCATGTTCAATGCTGAACACAGACACAAATTTAATCTGATTTAAAACTCAAGCAACTCTCTTCAACCTTATATTTAGTTCCTCAGTTAGGACTACAGAGAAGATACCTTGCAGCCCTACAGTTCTTACTGATTTTATTCTGCACCTAACTAAATGCAGATGAAAAAACGTGTTGTTTGCTACCATCCAAATATGAAGAACTGTTCAATGAACATTTAAACAAAGACCCGCAGACTTACCTTCTGACTCTGGCAGTCAGCTGTGGGAGTGAAGCATGCTGCTAGGAAGAAAAACAGCAATCCAGGAGGATGCATTTTCAGGCTTTCACAGGCAGGACCCTTCACACAAAAGGGGTGGCGAGAGAGGCTGCAATTTCTGTAAGATAACACCGCCTACTAAGAATCAGATCCAAGACAAACCAGAGGTTAAAAGTAAACAGGGAGAGAGCATTTTTGCACTGTGCTTTTTGGCTGCAAAGCCTTCAGAAATGGATCTGCTACTTCTAGCGTTATTTCTGAATCAACATAACCTTTTTCTTTCCATTCTTTTTTTAAATGCACAAGCAGAACTCCTTAGTAAAAGGTTTACTCAAAACAGGAACATCTACGGATTTCCTCTTACATATCAGTTCAAAACAGAAGGAAGGAAATCCTTAGTTTTCAACTAATTGGAATGAAAAGAGGTTAACTGTATGCTTAACAGAAGGCAAATCCAATGGGCAAACTTAAATACCATAAATCTGTGAAGGGTATGTTAATTTCCTTTTGCCACAGATGTGAATATGTCCATAACACCTCAAAGTGAAGGTAGAGCTGAGCACTGCCCATCCCAAATTATGCAAGAACAAAGAAATGCAAGTGTCAGGCTGTACTTTAGAGCAGGAATGGAGCACATTGCATCAATCAATCAATCAAGCACTTTGGGCAGGCTTTGATATTTTTTTAAATAGTTGACTTTCTTAGCAATAAAAGCTGATGCTATGGCAGCAATGGCAAAATTTATAATTTTCCAAATACTCTGCTGACAGCTTGATGAATCCAAGGAGCACTCAGAACACAGGAAAGTTCCAAAACAGGATTAAAAAAACCCCACACTAACTTGAGGCACAGTCTGCAATTTACATTCTCCTTTTGAACATTACAAAGAATTGATTATTGACAGATTTTCCACGGCCTTTGTCTCCCTGCACTGACAAGAGAACCCACTGTCCTGAGTGGTCTAAAGACTCCTTCTGTTGGCAACAAATCTCACTGAGCAATGAGGCACCTTCGTATTTTCAAGTCATTAACAGTACATGAAGATGCCTAAATGAAACCAGGACGGGGAGCTATTCTTGTGTTTACATAAATTATGAGAGCATTAATACTTTTTTGTCCCTGCATCCCCACAAAGACACACAAGCTGTAACATATGAGGTGTAATAGGAACCGCTGTACTTACTGGTGCCGTTAGCCGTGCTTTACTTCTGCCTTCATCCTACAGGGAAAGGCAGCATGATGAGCAGGCAGCCCTGCTATATATCCTGCACTAACAGGAAGCAGATAAGGCACACAACCATCCACTGCAACCCATGTGAGCAGCACCAGCCCACTGGTCAACCTGACAGCTCAGCCCACTTGTCCTGCCAGAGGACAAGTGTAGCCCTGGGACTGTCGCTGCCCAACTGGGGGCACTCCGTCAAGGTCAGAGGGCTCACACTGCTCTGGAAACCATTGGGTACCCTGAAGGTCTTTAAAGTGAGTAAGAGGTATCATGGCTCAGCCCAGCCCTGGTGGGATGGGAAAGTCACAAATGGACAGTGGGGACACTCTTGTAGAGAATGGAAGCTGTACTGTGTTTTCTTGGCCTGCAGTCATGGCCCTGAGCTGGCCATGGAAACACAAGAATGAGGCTGCTCCTCCGCCCCAGAAGGATGGTGAAGATTGTTGATGGTTTTTTCAAAAGCTGGCTGTACAACATAGGGATTAAGCTGCCAGCTGATACGTTTTTAAGGTGAAAATAGCTCACCCTGGGGCACTTGAAGATGCATTGGCTTCTAAATGGCTCAGTACTGAAAATGGTACAGGGCAAAAGACACACAAAGACTAATTCCAGAGCTTTCCACTGCTGCTTATCATCACTGTATCTGACCTACTGCAGGAGACCAGGAAGGGAGAGAAATGCAGGTGAAATTCCTGTCTGAATTAAATAAATCAGATTCATAGCAACATCAAAAGGTTCACAGCCAGCTTCTTTATCTGACCTCGCCTCAAATAAAGGCTAACAATACAACAGCAATACACAGGCTAAAAATGCAAACAGTGAGTACAGCAGCAGAGCTTGAAATGAAAAATCAAAAGGTTATCTGTCATAAAATGTTGCTTTCCTGATCAAGCATAAGCAGTGTGTGTTTCAGCCACTGCCTATCAGCTGCTCTGAGTGAATGGAAACTTTGCTGACTACCGCTGCTGGATCTGGAACACCAAAATCTGCATCAGCTTTGGATCTTCATGATCCTGGAAATGAGTAAGAAGGTGAAACACCAACCACCTTTAAATGAATAAGTGGCCAAGAGCCATTAATAATGTTCAGTGCACAGAAGCCAAGGTGCTCTCAGCAGCAGTTCAGCTGGCAGTGTCATCAAAGATGGCAACACCAGCAGAGAAAACAGCACAGGAGGCAAAAATAAGCCAAACAAACCCAAATTACTGCTCCAGTTTCTGTTCTCTTGTGATAGATGGACTCCTCCTAGGCAGATAAATGTATTTTGTCATGAATGACATCTATAAAAACTTTGTGCCTTAGAGGCAAAATGCATTGGATCAAATTTTTGATTCCACTGTTTTGTCCAATACTCTTCAAAACTGTCAACAAGTAGAAACCCCAGTTCCCTCACTCATTTCAATATTAGACCTGCTCATGCACAGAGGCATCCCTACAAAGTGTTTCAAACCACCAAAATCTCATAAAGATCCTGAGATCTGCCAAAGACCTTTCATCAAAAGAGAAAATTTAGGCAAGGCTTGTAAAGGTCTGATGACAGAAGACACAAACAGCCCTGTGCAGGCAGGGTAGGAGGGTTTTGTTCATGTTCTAGTTAATGCTTGATTGAAATAGGACAGTACAAATCCAGTTTTAAAACATACTGTAGGAGTTGTCAACTGTCTGCCTACTTGTTTATATGAGAGGTTTCACACATGGGCTTTTATTTGTTTTGGAAAGCATGGAGATTGACTTATCTGTCAAGTGTCTCTTGCCCACATAACAGAAGGTGGCTCGTTTAGCAGGAAAAAGTCAAGGATGTGGGTCTCAGAAACATCTTCAAATTCTGGCCCTGACTGCTTCAAGATGACTTCTGCAAAACACTTAAAATTTACTTTGTGGGCTCAATCTCCCCAATCATCAGCAGATTGTTGGCCACAGGAACACTCAGGATTTTTCCCTCTCAGGGAAAATTCCCTCTCTTTTTCTTTATGTCTTTACAAATGACAAGCTGTGTCTTCTAAAGCAACATATCTAAGACCTGGCATTTTTATTGTGTACACATTAACATTTAAAGTTGAGAAGCTGCTGGCAAAAATTACTCAACCTGTTTCACAGGAAAAGAAATCAAATCTCCACCTGGATAAAGGCAAAGGATAAGGCTATAAACCCTCCCAGACTCCCTGCCTGTGCCACACACTGTGTTTTAAAATGTTGGGTCACAAGCTCTGCTCTGTGAAGTGTGTGCCACTCCAACTAGATTGGGCAATTTCCTGCTACTGAAATCTTTTTCTTAGAAACTACAGAGCCAAAGCAAGTGATTTGCCATCCAGTCCACCTTGCGACACAGCTTCTCTGGGAACTGCCCATTTGGTTACATCCACAGAGAGAAAAGGACTCTTGTTCTGCACTTCTGGCAAAGCTGGGAAAGAACATGAAGTCCCTTTGCTCTGAATTGTAAGGGTGTGAGAAGGCTCTAAGTCTGGAAAGGATTAAGCAGCCAAGCCAATAGTGCTTGTGTGTAGGCAGGGGGCCAGCTGCACCATACTTCCCCAAAATATTCTCAGGGTCCCGGTGAAGATGCAAGGGCACAGTCCTAATATTCCTTTCCTCCTGGCAAGTTGGAAGGAACAGGGATTTTAAGGTCTGCTCATAAAAGCAGAAGAACCTGCAAGGATTGCACAGAGAATAGGAGTCTGTTCATCCTTCTCTTTCTCACAGACACAGAAGTCCAATTCCAAGCAGACAAGGTAGGGCTGCCTGGGCACAATGTTGTCACAATCCAGAAAGAAATTGTCATGGCTGCTCACGTCCTGTTACTCCAAATCCTCTATGGGCAGCAGTACCAACATGAGTAAATAAGTTATTTAAGTCTGGCCTATCACTTTGTCTTGACTTAGAGTTCCTTTACATGTTCTGCTGCAGTGAAAACCAGTGACATTTTCCCATCTCTTGGTCTCAGTTTTGTACCTTTCCCATTTACTAAGCAACACTCTGGGATTGTACTGGAAAGTCAGACTCTAAATTCTTCACAGATATCCAATAATTAATTGAAATTCTGGGTAAGCCTCTTTGCTTCAACAGCTGAGCTATTGAAACTCAGTACCTGCTGACAGGAGCACGATGGCAGAGGTGGTGAGCTCTTCTCCCATGAAGTGCTACTGATTCTTCAGGTCCTGCTGTCTATAAGGGGGCCTAAAACGTGCTTGACTCATGCTGTAGCCAACAGTTTGCCAAGGATAGCACTGAATGTCTGCCTGAGAACACAGAGATGGGAGTCAGAATCCTGCTAGCTCTGCCTTTTCAGCAACTTTAGAGATAGGAGTTCTTGTCACCCCCTCTTGGAGACCCTGAAGACAAGCACAAGGGTTTGGTGCCCACCTCATCACCTCTGGCCACTGCTTTTCATGCACCTATTCAGCAGATTTTTTTCGTGTCTTTTTTTAGTGCTTTCTGGGTCTAATGAATTTTGCATCCTCCCTTTCTCCACATCAAGTTTTAGTTTTTCAAGTTACTAAGTGCCCTTAATTATCAGGTGGACATCAAGAAACAGAAGCTTGGAGCCTGCTCTGAGCCACCACTTCCCATTTTTCCTCATGTTGGTGCTTTCCTGCCTAGGATTTGGTATGTTTGAAGATTAATACTGCAGAAGTAAACTTTCTGATCAGAACGCAAGAAAGATGCAGCAGCACTTTGTGTTATATCAGTTAAAAACCCCATCTCATTATCAAGGCTGATAAGAACAAGAAGGCAAGCCAGAGGGGCTGATGGAAATACGTGACTGTGTAGAACATCCACAGCCAGGCAGATCAGAGTTGTGTAAAGCAGCACAGGAATGGACACAGGACAGGATGCAGGTCACACTGTCATCTCTTCTTGCAGACAAAACTGTGGAACCCAGGTCAGCACCTCATTCACTTTCCTTCCTCATGAGGTCCATTTACAATTTTTAAATTGTAATACAAGGGAAGTTTTAAAACCTTTGGGCAGATCCTTGGCAGTCGACACTGAACAAAAATAATTGTCTGGGTCTTCCTAGGGTGGCAAAAATCTACATCAGCTGCAAAGCCAGAACACAGAAGTTTGAGAGTTCAGGAGACACTCTCCTGACAAAGGTTCCCCCACCTGCCTCTGTGTGTTTCTGGTCAGAGCTTCAGCTACTCAGATATTGTCTTATTGCTGAACAAGGGTTGAAAGCTGGAAAGAATTTGAGGACAAAGGGTTTCTAAAGAGAAATATGCCTGCCTACAGGGCTTTGTAGTGCTCTTGCAAAAAGAGAGGAAGAAATCAAGACTATTGTATGTGTTCTCAGCTGTTGGCAGTGACTTCATTCTGCAGAGCTTTCTGTAGAAACTAAATGTGGAAAGTTCTGGGAAATCTCTATGAACTGAAGCAATCCATTTTGTTTCAAGATGAATGCTTGTACATTTTCAAGAAAACCTCATTTAAATCCTGTATTTAAGAACAAAAGACTACATTAAAATTAGACAATAAAGATAACAGGTTGGCACTGAAGAATGACAGTTTATAAAAATTTTCAGCCTCATATTGCACTTAACAGAAATGCACACCCACAAAGCACTGACTCCAGCAGGTTCTAACACAGAGCATCTCTCCTCTGGAGACTGGCTGGGAGAGTTTGAGCTGTTCAGGCTGGAAAAAAAGCAGCTCCAGGGAGACTTCACTACAGCCATATCAGCAGTTAAAGGGGTTTTTTGATGGTGGACTTTTTACCTCAGCAGACAGTGATACAACCATAGGGAATGATTTTAATTAAAAAGAAAAGATTTAGATGAAATATTAGGAAGAAATTCTTTACTCAGAGGCCCTGGCACAGGTGGGCCAGGGACGCTGTGGATGCCCCATCCCTGGAAGTGTCTAAGGCCAGGCTGGATGGAGCCCTTGGAAAATTAATCAAGTGGGTGGCACTCCTGCTCATGGAAGGGGGATTAGAATGAGATTATCTTGAAAGTCCACTGCAACACAAACCATTCTGTGATTCTATGAAAGCAGCAAGGGATCAGATACCTGGTGGCAGAACACAAGAGGATTTCTTGTTTGGGGTTTGTTGGGCTGTCATTTCTAATTTTTTTTCCAGGTTAAAATGGGAAAAGAGGTGAAGTATCAGGGGAAATGCTTTATCTAGCCCATGCTCTACTTAGCATTTCTTGAAAAAATGCCCTGTAAATAAACAATTCTGATAGCACCACAGGTAAGATAGCTAATGCAAGAATCAAAGCATACTGCAGTATGTACTGAACATTTCATTAATCTTAAAATGTGATCAGTGCTTACCAAGATAACAAGGAGGAATTGCAGCTGTTTCCTGGATTAATAATCTGATCCAAAGGGACAGAGTCTATGTTTTAAACAGCTGTAAACTTCAAAAGAATTTCAAGTTTAACAAACAGAAGAGATGTGTATTTGCTGCAATAAAATATGGAAAAGAGGCCTTACCTGTTCAAAGTGTATTACAAACAGGGTGTTATCCCTGCTTACTCTAAGATTCTCTGATACCCACTACCATATTAAAATACCTTTAAACAGTTGGGTTTTACAGAAGATGCTTAAAACAGAACCCATGTCTGTCTCAGGCAAAGGGCACCCCCTAGAACAGCCCTTATTTACAAGATGGAAGCAGGGCTGACTTATCCAGGAGCAGTGACAAGTAAAACCCCCATATGAGAGACAGATCTGTCCATGCTGGCTCAAATCCCAGGCAGTTCCAGAGGACTCCTTACAGATTCCCTTTGCATTCATTTATAAATTCACTTGTAAATTATCTGTTCATCTGGTAAGTTCTCAAATGCTTTTGAAAATCAGACTGCTTAAGTTGCCACAGACTCTTCAAGTGTTACCTTGGGTAATTATTAATAAGTGATTAACAGAGCTACTTCAGAAAGAACTAGTGAAGACCTAAGATTTCTTTTAATTACTTTATTCCTAGGATGCTTAATTTAGAAATTAGCTTTTTCTATCCAATTATAATTAAATGAACATAAGCAACCTTGAGATTTCAGGGAATAGAAGAGCTCTAAAGTACAGGAAAATTTAGTTTTCTCCATGAGCCTGGAGTACCTACCTTAACTGTTCAGTTCAGTCTAAACTTTAGGAGTTAGGCTTCCTCTGTCAAACTGGGAGCAGAGCTCCACTCCAGTTATTCTCCTCATCTCTGCTTGCTTAGGGAACTCCACTGCATCCTGCAATGCAATTTGACTTTGGCTGCCTCTGTCTTTGTCATCCTTGCACTGACCGTAACATCCCCGGCTTCTGAAATCCAAAAGACACAGCCAAGCTCTGCAACAGCATGGAAAAATACTCTGTGAAACCACCAAGTTCCTAACTGTGGACTCGCCATTCTCGGAGAAACTCATAACTTGTTTGGACCAGACTCTGAGCAATCTGTTTAAAGATTGCCCTGTTTGAAACTTGGACCTCCAGAGGTCTCTTCCAACCCAGATTTCTCTATGTGTTTAAGGGGCATCAGTTTTAAGCAGCATCAACTGCCACATAAGTATCAAAACTGTTCTTTCCTTCTTAATCCCATTTGATATAGAACATTCTTTTTCCAAGTCTTAGCATTTGTCTTCATAACAGTGAGGAGGGATTTTACTGTCATGGGGGAGGCTAAAACTTGTTGGGCACAGTGATCATCAAGTTAAACACGATAGCTTAGAAAGAAAATCCCTAATATCTAAAAGATAAGCAAAAGTACTTGAAATAAATCCTCAAGTTGTGTTTAGAGGCTGCAGATCCTCAGTTCCCATGACTCAGCTCTATTTCTGGACTAGCAATCTTGTTATAGTAGAATGAACTATTTTCTTCTTTCATCTTGCTGCACATTTTATACTTTACAATGCACTCTAGGAACAGAATGTGTGCTGCTGAATTGCCATATGGTATCCTGGAAACAGAAGATATAAACTTGAATAAAGACAAGGCCAAAAGAAAACTGTCAAATTACACTTTATTTGTATTGACAAGATAGGCAAAAGAAAGACTTTGTGTTCAGAGATACAAATCCATTACTTGCTGACAAAATGCTGATATACCCACATTGGGTATTTGTACTGTCAAGACAAGACTGCAGTTTTTTTATCCTTGGATAAGGAAAATGAATGCCTGTGAAAATAGTTTCATATGAAAATTTGTTACCTGCTTGTGGCTCAAATTTTACTGTTCAGTTCATAATTGGCAGCAAATAATTACACTTGGCCTCAAAGAAAAGCTTATGTAAAACCGTAAGATCATTAAATAATAAGCATTAGCAGCATACCCAAAATACTTCTTGTACAAAGAACATTGCACTTGAACATACACAAGCATTTACCCTTATTTACACATTAGAATTTGTATAGAACAGCAAGACTGATATATACAGAAAAATAGTGGAAACCTTAACAGCCCCAGACGACAGAATATCTAGTGTTGACTCCTTCAATTTCCCATACAGTTTCCCAGGATGTCTCATGGGTTTTTTTTTCACTATATACTATTGCATAAAAAATAGACTGTACAAGAAGGTCAGTCCCCAGTTAACACTTCAGAATATTTCTGTGTACTATTACATGTTCACTGCACCAGGGAGCAAGAGAGTCCAGGTCAGCTCCTCATGAAAACAAAGAGAACTTGACAGGTGCTATCTACTTAAACACTGTGCTTTACCTTGTCATACACACTGAAATCACTTAGCTGTGCAGTAACTACCCAGTGAGCTCTAAAGGCAATTCCCTACCACACAGGATCTCCCACTGTCTTGCAAGCAATGAAATTAATTTCTCCCTGCTTTCTGCACTTGGGATAAAAATGTACCACTGGATCTCTCTGCTCCTGCTGCTCTCTTGTTCAGAATTTCCCTTTGGGACACTATCAGTTTCTCCAAAGTGATCCAGTGTTAAATTCTGTATCAGGTCCTGGTTCTGAACATCATCAAACACAAATGTAAGGGCCTGTGGATATGTCTGATACCCCATGAGTACTCTGTCTAAATCCCGGATCCGTCTTCCGTCTGCAAGCTGATACTTGTCTCTCTTTGGTGGCTCCTTAGCAAATTCAGGTAGTGGGTAACTGATATAATCTTCATCAAAGAGGAACAAATCAGAGCTGGTCAGTAGCAGTGTTTTAGGTTGAAGTGAACTAGTGTTCTGAGCAGATCCTTCAAAGTGATTTACTTGAAATGCCAACACATACAGAAGGATGTTGAGGGATGGAAGATTGGTCAAACCATCCATCTTCTCTGCCACTAGAAAAGCAAGGTCCCCAATTTCCTCTTCATTTGGATAAATAAATTTTACTCTGCTAGAGTGAATCAGTTCATAATTCTCCATTTTTCCTGCAAGAAACATACATTATTATATCTCTATTTAGTGCTATACCATACTTTCTTAATGTACTAGGATAAACAACAACTCTTGAAAGCTGGCTGCAGCTGGAAGAATTTCAGTTTTGTATCTATTGATACATACTTTTGCTTATAAACAATATTCTAATAATTTTACTGGGATTGTAGGTCTTTGCTGGAGTCCTTCTTGCATTACCAACATACTTTTCTGCAAATTTCTAACCATGTAAATGTCAGGGTGAAACCAGGGTGAATGCAAGAAGCCACCAGTAACTTCACTTGTGCAAGACTCTTACACACATTTAACCATTCTGCTCACATAAGGCACATCTAAGATAACTGAAGTCAGAGAGTTCAGTTAAAGTATCAAATAGGAAATGACTGATGCATAAATGTCCCTCAAAAGAGTTTTTAATCGGTACAGTTTAGGTGAATCCTTAAGTATGATGTCTAAATATGTCATGACATGTAGAAAAGAGCACTCACCTGTGTTTTTACTCCCAAATTCAGAGTAGAAGTCCTTATCTACTGGTTCAGGTGAAGGAGTGCGTGCAAGCAGTGACAGGACTGCCATCAGCTGCTGTATGAAGGTGTGAGTGTTGTAACTGTCTCTGGTCAGGCAGGTGACAATGTGATCTGCAGAATGTCCTGAGGGGAACACAGAACATAATTCACTCACTCATCTGTACATGGCATTGCCATTTCTTGAACCAACATGCAACTGTCATCAGAAAATATATTTTTAAAGGATTATTTCTCCTGAAAACATGCATCATTATGCAGAAATCTTTCAAATTCTTGAAAACAGCAATGGAATCCTTACAAATACCTCAAAACCCACATATTTTCTCTTCATTTAAATACACTTATTTGTACTTTATGTACTTATTATTCATATATACTCTAGGGATTCCATAAAAAGGAGCAACACTAAACCTCTCCTCCATCTCACTAATAAAGACAGGGATCCATCTAAAAAAGACTAGAACAAAATAGAACAGGAAAAACTTAAAGCACAAGATGTACTCACCAGCAATTCGGAAGTATTGGTCAAAGAGGCCAACATTTACTGACTGCAGGTCATTAAGTTTTAGCACAAAGCAGCAGGAGAGGTGGAAAGAACTGTTTTCACAGTCTGAGTTGTCTTTGTTCCAAAAATCTGTTAAATAAGGATATATGATAAAAAGGTCAAAAGAAAAAGACTGTTGCATCTATAATTTTAATATTACAATCTAATACTTATCTCACACTTGAAGAAAGAAATTAAGAAAAATTTGGTACAGTGGCTAAAAATTTCTTGAGCAAAACACAAGCAAATTTTATTAGCAGCATTTTTGTTAACATTTGTCACACACCAGATTTAAATCAGCACATGCATTAATAACACTCTAACTGAATGCCCACCATGAGGTTCACTACCTTTCACTTTCCATTTTCATTATGAAAGGGACTATCAAATGACATCAGAGAAAAGAATGGGTCCAATGGCAGCTAAAAGGGTCTGTCTGAGAAGCAGACATGACTCAAGTCCCTGTTTTTTGAACATATAAGCCTTATGCAAATATTGATCCCTTCAACTAGGAGGTCTAATTAAGAATATTGACCAAAATTGGTACTTAGACTGAGGACAAACACACACAGATTAAGCTGGTAATGTGATTAAAGGATCAAAGTAACTATTTTACCTGACTGGTGCTCATCTGCACGAATGAAAGAATCATCCAACAGAAAGTAAATAGCTTTTGTTGAGAGAAGCACACAAGCCATCACTTCCACATTGGGAGTCTTGTAAAACAGAACTGAAGACCACATGAGGTGTCTCAACTCTTCATTTTCCACCTAAGATGTAAATTTCATCTCATAAATACATAAACTTTGATATTTGAGATCGTTTCAACACCTTAGAGGCAACTTTAGACGCCCAGAGAAACAATTTTAAAATCTTAAGCATCTGAACATGCTCTGGTCAAAGAGAGGTAGTTCACTTCAAAGCTGCTAAATCAGGCCACAATGGCAGCCACTGAAAATATCTTGGGTTGCTATAAGAAAACTATTTTTCTGTTATAAGCAAACTATTCCTTGTTTTCTGACCAAAATCAGGAAAAAAGCAGAAAAACATTTCCTTTAGAAGAAAGACTTCCTAGGGCAGACACTGCAGACAAAACTTTAACCACCAGCTGAGCAGTGGCCTCCCAAACCTCAAGTCTGCTGAGCCTTCAGGTGTTCCTGGGGGTTGGATTCAAGGACCCTGGAGAGGGGACAGGAGCACAGCTTGCCACTGCAGCTGCTGCTCCAACCCAGCATCTTCCCAGCTTCTAACCTGATGGACTTAAAGGAACCCTTAAAGGAGTCACCCACTTTGCTTATCAGTTTCTCCTGATATCAAAAGAGCACAGCTTGTAACTGTGCTTACTTAAAACATTTGGAAGAGAGGTAAATCAATAAGAAAAATTTCTCAAGCTTTTTAATTGACATTTGTACTCACATCACAGTGATTTATCACTCCAAAAGCCACATCATAAATTTTGGGTAATACTTGTATTTTTGATTTGATTATCCCCAGACAGACTTTAATGTTTTTCTGAAATTAGGTTTATCTGTTCATGTTTCTGGAGTACCTGCAGCTGGGGACGTGTTGCAGTCATGTACAGTACTACAGAAATGAGTCAGAACACTTATTTATTGATTTGGCTAGGAACCATCCTAAAATTATTTCATTCCTGTTATTTCCTTTCCTTTTGCCACTTAATGGAAAAAAAGAGGAGCATTCTTGGAGGAATCACATCTTCCAGACATACACTAGTGTACTCTCCTGTCCAGCATCACAGATCCTGAAGGCCTTGCAGGATCCCAACACACAAATTCTTTATCAAAATTCTTTCAGGTTTCCCAGAGCCTAATTCTTATAGCTAAATTTGATCAGGAAAGTTTTTACAGATTCTATGTAACACAGAAAGGTCACAAAGCCTGTTTTTGTACACTTGGCATAGACACAATACCTCTGCAATGTTGCTATGGAAAAATTCAACCAGGGCTCTTCCCTTCAGCCCAGCTACATACTGCAGAGACACAGAAACATGAAGGTGAACAGGAATCTGGTTGTCTTCTGTTATCTTCTGCATAAGAAACTCAGATGGGTATGACAGTGTCAGATGAGGCTTGCATAAACTACAAAAGATCCAGAACACAAGTTATCAAAATGTAAAGATCTACACAGCTTTTCTCCTACAAGAATACTTGTATTTCATTCAAAAATTAAAACCAGGTAACTTCCATTTTTAATAGTTTAAATCATTTATATCTTGAGCATAGCTGTCAATCTGCCATAACCTCAGCCTACAGGTCCATGAAATAGGAAGTTTCCTTCCATCAGAAATTACATTTTACATTGCAGCAAGAAAACAGAAAAAAAAAAGTCAGACTGCTACAGTGCAGGATAACCATTCACACTCACTCCAGACTAGCACAGTGCAGA
Organism: Prinia subflava; assembly: GCF_021018805.1. Classification (NCBI taxonomy): domain Eukaryota; kingdom Metazoa; phylum Chordata; class Aves; order Passeriformes; family Cisticolidae; genus Prinia; species Prinia subflava. The sequence goes on from NC_086260.1 coordinate 17,588,008, forward strand.
AGTATTTCATCAATACTACAGTCCAAACCCAGTCACAATGACAGCAGCAAACACAGGGTCAGGCCACATCAAGCACTGTGCAAGAGACTCTTCCCAGGAATCATTACCTGGCTGCCTGACCGTGTCTGTTTGCCTCCACTACATGATTTCTTACAGCATCCGATTTGCTTGAAGCTTTGAAAATAATAATAGTCTTAACATCCTGCAGGAGAGTCCTTAAAAGGCTGTAGATTCTTAGGAAGTGGAATTTCTCATGAGGTAGAACAAACACTGCTGTTACAAATCTGTATCCAACGAGCAACTCCAGCACGTGTCCATCCAAAAACGACCCCTTCTGCTGGGCAGCACCGTGAGTTGGATGCAGCACGAGTGACGCCAGTGGAATTCTGTTCAGCTTAAACACACTTCCCAACTCTTCTGTGTCTACCCATTTGCCTGGCACTAAACTGAAATCCACCTTTACTATGTACAAATACTGGGGTGTTAGAAATATCCAACATGGATGGACCACACAGGGACTCTGGTCAGAAGATTTATATACTGAAGAATAAAGTGCAGAACACAAAACATTCTTTGACCGTTCCTTGTTATTGCCAGCTGACTCTGGTTGATGCAAGACTTTCTGAACATTGGTTTTATTCCCATAAACAAGGTATGTTGGGAAACAACCTTTTATTTCAACATCTTCTGCTGAAATGCAATTCAATTCCATAAGCTGACAGAGAAATTCTTGGAGGTTTGCTTTTCTACAGTACCATGTGGAGTTTGGTAATGTTGATGTGTAGTGTTGAGAGTAACATGTTTGTAAACAGGAATAAAAGTCTTGAAGATTCTGGGAGTCTGAAACAATAAACAAGCAGTGGTCGTTGTTTTTCAGCTTCAGAGTTAAACAGATTTCTGGCAGGAGAAAGCCAAACTCTATTAGATCAGTGTAGGGAAAACACAGCGTTAATTTCAAGGCAGAAGGGATGTGCTGGCAATTTCCTCTCAATTCCTGATGAGGAATCTCAAACACAGCTAGCATCTCATCGGTCAAAACCAAACAGGAAGCAAACTGTCTGAGTCCTTTATGAATGTGAACTGAAAAGCTCCAGAGAATTTTGACTATGTCAACACTCTCCACTGCGATGTTTTCGGGTGATTGAGTATCCAAAGTAGTGCTGAACTCAAAAGTCTGATCTCCTTCACGAAGTCCCATTTCAAAATATCCATCTTCTTTGTCTGTGGCTGTGGAATTACCCACAGGGCTTCCTTTACTCTCTGTGAGGGAGGGGACAGATTTCTGCACAGCCTGCACTATCAAGGCAGAAAGGTGCTGGGTAAAGTCTTGGTTGGTGGCAGTGTAGGACATACAATTAAAAGGCAAGATGATGGTGTTACCGGGGTCAGGCACCGCACAGTGTTCTTCCTCCAAGCTCTCCAAACTTCAAAAGAGAGAAGAAGCCACAGTAAGTACAAACTTGAGTTTAAAAACAGTTATGGCTACCTACAATTCATGGTGCTTCTTCTCAGAACTTTGATATTTGCTCTTGTTAATACAGTTAAATCAGTGTAGTTTTGTAGAACATCTTTGCACTGAACAGCCATTGATATTAAAGGCTGGTAGTGCGTAATTTTATAATTAGAAATTAGAATAAGAAAGTAAAAACTAAAATGTTTAACTCCTCTTTCCTTTCCCATCTCCAGTAAGCACAATCTCATGAGCTAAAGGACTAGACAATACAGCTATTGCTGTTTTTGAAACCCCAACTGCATTCCACGGTTCAAAGGTTAAAAACACTACACACCATATTTTAATTCAAAAAAGCAGAGGCAGAATAGAACTGAAGAGACTGTTTTGCCTTAAAGGCTGGGTTTAGAAAACCGTATCCACTGGTATTACCCAAAAGCTAATGAGGATTTAAACCAGGATTTATTGATGTAGCTTACCACTCATGATGACCACCACCATACTCTTTGCATGAAGCCAGTAAAGAGGCAGGTGCCTAAGGAGAAGAAAGTAGCATCAGGAAGCTGTAAACTGCCTAAGAGTTCAGCACACATGAGAAGCAAAGTTAAGGCTGGCTCATGCTTTTTAGAGCTGGCCAAGTCCTGCTGTGCTCACAGGCAGCTTAACAGCCATCCTTGGAGGACCCACAAATACTGATTGCCTTAGGCTGGGCATTCAGCTAAGGCAGAAGAAGAATGAACTCTGCTGAGAATGGATCCAACCTGTGACCCAGGCATTTCAGCACTCTACAAACTTTTACTGAATTAGTGTAACATGAAGCAAAACAGTAAAGGATCCTGACAAAGACCAACTGCACTGGTAGTAAAGGAAGAGACAGCCCAAGCCTTGCTGTCTTACTCCTTGAAGTCATGCACATGAAGAGTGCTTCCAATACCACAAATGAAATCACAAACCAGAAGTTAGACAGGAGGAGACTGAAGGAGACAAATTAAGGCCATTGCCTATTGACAGGGAGAAGGTTCTTCCATTCTGCCAGCAAGAGAACCGCCTTTCAAAGACTGATACTGTAATAGGATAAGACAATTCTTACACTCAACACCTAAATGGCTGTTGAATGATGCTATAGTAGTACTGGGTAAACATCTCAAAGCCATCATGGCAACAGTTCTCTGCAACTCTGGTAAACCTGGATACTGCATTTATATGCTGGACCAAACCCCCTTGAATCAAATCTGGGGCTGCCTCCTTTTCCATTAAAATAGCTCTGAGAGCCAAAAAAACCCTTTGCTATGGATTACTATGATAATCTAAGTTTAACATCAGAAACTTGCAAAAGCCGTTTAAAATACTCAAATATAAACACAAGTGTGGCAATTACCTGAATTTTATATCTGGAGTCTGGTATTTCAAAGCATCTCTGGGGAACTGTATGGTCTGTAGGAGTCGAACCACTGGATTGCAAAAAACTGCTGGCTAGGACTGTTTCTTCACAATTTATTTCTAGAACAAATACAAGCAGTTCTTTAAATCACTCAAGTAAAGCAAAAATAAATCTGCCAATCAAGTGGAATTAAAAGTGTATAACCAAGATCTAATAATAAATCATTAAAAGCTAAAGGATATCTTCAAACAATAGCCATGACAAAAAACCAAGCAGAATTTTAGTTTAATTAAATAGTAACTGAAAGTTGCATTAAAGACTGTTACAGATTCTCTCTCAAACTGACAATCAATTTGAATCTCAAATTCTGGTGTAAGAAATCTTCACACAATTCAGTTTTTAACAGAACTAGACAGCTGCTAGGCTGGCAGAGCATTCTTCATGAACTGTGTAGCATACTTCCAAACTTCTGCAAGCTTCAAGTGAACAATATCTGTAATATCTGTGTACAAACTTCAACCAGACTGAGAAGCTCTGGTGTCTCAAATGCCATTTAAGATACTATCTCACCTTACTTGGAACCTTTTTCAAGGGTTCAAAGCTGAATCATCAGTAAAAACTTATCATGAGTGAATAGAAGGCAAAATTCTCAGGGAGGTTTGACTTTTTGCCAGTTTGATACTCACAGCATCGAACTGACACAACAGAGCAAATCAACTTTCAGTACTGCCACTGAGCCAGACAGACCAAGTACTTAAATATGCAAATAATCAACAAAATTACAGTGTGGACATGTTTCTGTCTTGAGCATAAAACTCCTGTCTGTATCTTTCTGGATTGATGGTAAAGTTCAGCAGATTGCACCAAGACATCTCATGGTCAGAGGAAACACAAGAGGTATTTATTACTTGAACAAAATACTGTGTTAGCAAGAAGGAAACTAACTTGACAGGAAAACCAGAACATGACAGCATTATTTTTGATTTTCTGTTTCCTATATAAATATTTCATCTTTTTCCATAAGCCATTTCCCAATGACATTTAGCATGAATAATATGTTACGGAAACAGATGGTGTCTAGAAAATGCAGAGAAAACAATTCATAGAAATAGTATATCAGGAAATTAATTCCATTATTCATGACTTAAGGTCTAACAGTGAAACTAGTTGCTTAGCATATTTCCATTTTTTAAAAATACATTTCTCAAAACTGGTATTTTGAAAACAATCCTTAATAGTTAGGTATGAAGCAAATAAGCAATTTTTATTGTTGAAGCTGAGAAACAGCCTGCACAGTCCTCATTTTCCCATCATTTATAAAAGCCTTCCCCAAAATTCTACTGAAGGATTCTTACGGAAAAGGATTACAGTAAATAAACCTTGAATCTTATACCACTCTGTAGAACTCTTAAGTCCTTTAGAAAGATCTATACTTTCTTTTCTCGCAAGACTCTTTTGCTCCTAAACATTTACTGTAGTAGAAAAAATGTATTGATAACTAATTTAAACAGTCCCAGGGGTTGCTGACATGCATTTTTACAGCAAGTCTTGCATAAAACTGCAGGTTGTTATATAGTTACAGGACTGAGACAGTTTGTCAAGTCTTAATATTTTAAAGCAAGCATTGATTTGATTTTGGAAAAACTGGCATTTTTCTGCAGATGAAAAATTATCTAGAAGGGCTACAAAGGCAAAGTACATAAACAGCGAGTAAATCTGTATCAAGGTGTCTGCCTCTTAATCAAACGCTGTCAGAACAGTTTCATTTTTCTATAGTGAACTAAGAAACCTCTGCTGATTCTGCAGAAGTCACAGCAATGGATTTTTTTCCAAAGACCAAGCTCCTCAGGGATGCTTCTCTCCCTTATCCACCAATCCCCTGATTAATGGTAAGAGGAAGCTGTGCCACTCCAAGAAATTGAGAAGATAATCCCTGCTCTTTTAAAGAGGTATGAAGGCTTCTCTCATTATGTATATTCTACTGCACTTTTCAATCAGACAAAAGCCAAAACCAGAAAGTATTTTTATCTCTTTTTCTCAGTCACAAGTGAATATTCACATAAGTCAGTCCTATGGGCTAAAGAGCAAAGTTAAGTCATTCTTCCAAGTTCCTAATGCAACGGGCACATTCATTTGAAACACACAGTAAAACATTGGAGGTGAGGTCAGCAGGTACTGTAGAGCACAACAGATGTGCTGAAATCACCAGCTCAGCCAGAACACTAATCCCACAGGTGTCTTTTACTCATCCCCTTTCTCCATCTTCCCCCTGGTGTGACAGAAATGCAGCTCTTGCAAAAACCACTAATGGAACATATGCCTCTTGAGCCCACATTTTGCAGACCAAGAATGGGTAGAGAAGCAATTTTAAAATGTGTCTCTGCATGCCACAGTTTTCCATTAAGGCAGGACTCTAAACCTGGAAACAGCATCCAGTCCTCAGGAGGATGATGCAGTAAAAAGTCCTGTACCCTCACTTCAGGTATTTACCACTGCTGGGAACTCCAGGTCAGTTTTGCTGAGTCACATTCCATACAACTTTCACTCTCAAAGCCAATTCTACCAGGTCTTTGTGTTTGTCTTTAAAGCCCTAAATCCATGCACATAATATTCATGTATATCAATGCAGCTTAGAAAAGCAGAACCAAGAGGCTCAGCCCAGCAGCACGATACATACATGATTACCTTGGCTGGAGCTGACAGGACGAGGCAGAGAGGGAGAGGAAGGACGAACAGTAAGAGAAGAACAGTTTGATTTGGAGCTGGCAGCAGTGAGCCTGGAGTCCTCACTGATCTAATAAAGAAAGTATGCAGCAATTAAAGAAAAAACCTAAATACACAGGACACACGAGATCCTGAACTAAAATAAGTCTATACAAGCTTTTTCAATTTTAGTAAAAGAAAATTAGTGCCAGCTTTTTTCTTGTTTTTTTTTTTGGTGGAGGGGTGGTGGGGGTGGTCACCTACTCCAAGTCTCAATTTTCACACTAGGTGGAATTCCACTAAGAACTCTTTTAGAGAAGTCATTCTGATCACTGACTAATCACTGCATTGACAAAATTGGCAGTTTCACAAGTCAAAAGAATGAAACCAGGATTTCTACATTGTAGGGACAGAACCTCTTCTGTCCCTTACCTGATTTCCAAGCCAAGACTAAGCAACTACACAGCACACAGCCAGGTATGAGGGAAGGCCAGAAGAATTCAGATTTCTGATTCTGCTTCTCCCACTGCTGAATACCCACAGGAAGAAAGTTTGGGGAAGTAATTTCAGTACTCTGCAACGCAAGTAAAATCACAGCTCTGCAATACTTGTATAAGATACAAAATGTGGCTGTTAAGGTCGACTGTGAGTTCATTGTGTACACCATTAAGTCATTTTATCTTTTCCTCCCACTTCCTCTCTCCCAAGCCAGCCCAAAAAAAGGAAGGTCAGATAACTACCAAAACTACATTGAAAACTGAACAGGAAAAAGAGACAACATTAAAAGTTCATACCACATTAAAATACAAAACATAAAAATTTTAATGCTAATGGAAATCTAGTGCATTCTGCTTACATCTAACTTGTAGAAGCAATTCTGTAAGCTTTTGTATGCTGCACATTCTACTTCCCTCACTGCATCAGACTCACCTTTTTATCAGAGTTGCTGAGTTTGTATTTCACCTCCTTTGCTTTTTGAATAGCTTTTAGCACTTCTACTGTATCTAGTTCCTTTTCAGTGGTAACAATGTTATCCAAACAAACCTAAAAAAAAAAGTTTAAACATCTAAAAGTATTGAAAATGAGGCATTCTGCAATTTTTATTCACGGAATAATCAAAAATTCCCATAACTCAATGCAAACAATGTGCATCTTTGTAACCATTTCACAGAAACAATTGCCACATTAGGGTAATGGAGCTAACATCAATTTATTGCAAATTTAGCAAGGTTTGGCAAGTTTAACACCTTCCCAGCACAACAGAGTTTCAGTATTAACAGACTGTTACCCAGTGAGGGCAGGTAAAATGTCATTAAATCCAGGAGCAAGGTGGGTAACATTAACGCTGTTTCATGCTCCGAACACCTTCCCCAACGCACACTAAAAACCCATCAGGTTTTTAGAACATTTGCACTGCTTTCCTCAGCAGGCTGAGAAGAGGATTAGAAGAGCAGCATCGGGGCTCACCTCTGAGGCTCTGTCTCCAAACTGAGCCAGTACTTTGGTCCGGTAATCGGGGATGATGCTCAGGGGGTTGCTGGATAACATCACCTTCTCTAAGCATGGCAGGTTGCCGATGTTTTTTACTTCATCAATCTGAAAGTATTTAAATAAAAGCATGAATACAGACCACCAAAATTAAAATGAGCATGCAGACTGAGCATTTCTTGCATAGATTACATACATAAAACAACCAAGAAAAACCACTACAGAAACTTTTGTTTATTTGCAGTTTGAGCAACTAAAAGAAATGGCTTGTGATCTAACACACATTTTGACACCAAAAGTCAGCAGTTACCTGTTCTATTTTGTTGTTGCTCAGATCCAAGTTGACTAATGAGTACAGTTTGTTAAGACCACACAGCCTTTCCAGTTGATTTCCTGCTAAATTCAGAGTTTTGATGTTTCCCAGTTTTGTGTGAACACCTTCTAGTGATGTAAGTTTGTTGTAGGATAAGTCCAGGTGAACAAGGTTGTACAGATGCTACAACAGCACAGAAAATTCATGTCATACACCAATTAAAACTGAACAGAGATGCTACACTATGGCTGGCTCGTTTTACTGTGGAACAGTGTTTTTCATGCTGGACACTACATATCATGAAAGACATGACATGAAAACTTCATTGTAAAGGTTTAACGCTTGTAGAAATGGAATTTTCTCCACTGCATTTTCACCAACCCACACATACAGCTGGCAGAAAATCAGTTTAGTTAAGAACTAAATGTTGTATGTCAATATTGTCAAAGAAATTAAAATATCCAGGAACAGCTAAGAAATACAACGTTAAAAGAGTACTTGATGTTACAAAGAAGAAGCTATTTGGGCTTTAACTATTCTCCATGAAGATGAGCAACAAAATTCTGAAGCATAAAAATCTGTGTTCTAAGGTCTTGGGCACTTGGGTAAAAAAATCACCTTCAAATGCATCACTCACCTGTAAATTTTCTACCAGAGACACCTCATTGTGACTTAAATCCAGGAACTCAATCTTTGGAATTAATTTCTAGAAGGGAAAAAAATACATCTGTTAAATGCACTTTAGTTTTAAGTCAGGCCACACTTCCTTCAGTATCTGATGACCAACAAAAGCAATGGAAAGGTGTCATCCAATGCAGTCTCTCCCCAGCTTTTGGCATAAGGAAAACATTCTGTGTGACTTGGTGAAAAAAGAGCTGACTCCTGCTCGTAGGAAAACCAGGTTACTCTGAGGGGCACTGTTAAGTTTTAATCTGAAACCTGGTTTCTTACTGAAGACAAATAATTTATCCTAGTTTGTCCCCACTAACTATAGATCAAACTCACTAATGCTGCTTTGGTCTTATCAAATAGATAAACCAGGGGATTTATGCTACCCCAAATCTGGACAGAGGCAGCAGTACCAAAACCCAGAGTAAGTCAATTACTGATTACATCAGCCAAGAACTACAAGGTCACACAAACTTGTAGAAAATGCATTTTAACTCAGAAATCCTTTTCTTTTTGGAGGTCTCAAACCTTGAACTTGATGCTGAATTCTGACATCAGTGTTTGGCATCTGCTTTATTTTGCTTGTCATCTCAGCACTGATTTGCCTTAAGTTAAGACCTGGACACAGACCTGAAGCATCTTAAATCTACCTCACAAAAAATCATGAACAACATAATTATGCTCCAAGTCTCTGATGTCTGGTTGAGCTACACGTGTAACAATTTCCTGCTTCACAAGAGCTCAAGTAAAAAGCTGTTCATATTTTACCATGTTCTTGTGATGAATGTTAGTTTTTTTCTTAATATATGATTTACAAAACAAAATTCTAAAGTACTAGCAAAATGCTCCAAATTTTGTTCTCATGCTCTTCATATTGTTTTGATGAAGAAAGCTGCCAGCAAGTCATAGGTTTTAAATATGCAGGAATGCTTCAGACTTGATAACAACTCCAAAGTTGAGCTATGAGGCATTTTCTAAAAAAAAACCTAAAATTAATTCTAATTGGCCCCTCTGGCCAAGGCAAACAGTAAAAGCGTGTTTCAAAAAGTGAGAATTCATGGAAATGTTGCCTACAGAACACAAAATGACACAACCATTTTCCTTTAGCAAAGGAAATAAAGTTCTTATAGAGCAAATCTCCTACGCATTAACTTGGGTAGATAACCAACATAAAGTGCAACTGAAAGTTCTCCAGAAAAAGCAGTAGAGCAAATCCAAAATCCTAGCTGTGTATAATGTGCAACAGGTAAGTCATACTTTTTGCACAAATTAAAAACATTTCTTACCACTGAATCATCAATTTCAGAGATCCTATTGTGACTCATATCCAAAGTTGTTAAAGTTCTCCAGGTCGGGATAATTGCTGTCACTGGACAATTCGAATTGTCCAGTGCATCCTCTGGCTCCCACTGATCAAACTCAGAAGCCTCAGGCACCAGGATTTCCTATTTAAGAGAAGAACACCAATATTTGGCTGACATCTTAAGGGAAAGCTAATGGTTTTGGAAACTATCCCAACAATCTCATGTAAGCAAGCATCAAAAACGTCCCTGTGAAGGGACACATCCAAACACTTCCTTCACTAAAACTTAAGACTCTGCAAGGTTAGAAAACACTGGGAGTTCCATGGTTTTAAAAACAGAATCTGCAATAGGCAGTACAGAAAACTCCATGGACTCCAAATGGATATTTCCCCATTAAGCATGTTGGTTTTGCATGTGCTTTGAACACTCCCCAGAAGTAGGAACTTGCTCTTACCTTCATTGATGTTGCTGAAAATCGAACACTCAGTGTGGCCAGAGCATGTTTTGATGAAGTCAACCCTTTGATAAGCTTTCCCCCACAATGACTGATCTATAAAAAAAAAATCACATTACAAAGTCAGAAATGTTAGGGCAGACAAATGAGTCACAAAAGAGGCAGCTAAAAGCTTCAACAGCAGATTCTACAGCAATCTGCAAAGTAATTACAGCACTCCCTTAAAATCTCCTGACATTATCAGGTCAGAAATACTGACACTTGGCAAAGCTAAAGCAAGAAATTAGAGACATAACTACAGAAAAGTGAAATTCAAACATATATTTAAACAAAGCTTCTCCACTGACTTTCCACCTGCCCCACGTAGTCAAGGTGAAGCTACCCAGGTGATCTAACAGGTCACAGCATTTTACTGTTAACAAAAAGAGATGTATCCCAAACTATGACTCTACCTGCAGACACATTAATTTGGGTATCAGATGATCAGATGTCCTTTTCATCATAAGAAAAAAAAAGCCTCGAAAGTGAGGATACTAATCTAACAATTTAACACTACAGTCAGCTAATTACACAGATTAAGTTTAAGATTACAAAGTCTCTTTTTCTGTAGCTCAATTTGAAACAGCAGTACTGAAAATCTGCTACAGCACCTGCCCACATCCTTCTATGATTACAGTCACATACATTGTGCAACCATGAGAGCTGGCACATTTGCTGGTGCATCAGGGAAACCACACTGGATTGACAGAGCTCCTCCCATTCTTGAAAAAATTCTTCCCAGATGACCACTGTTAACTTTTGGAAAGTGTTTACTTTGGGATGAAAGTGTTCACCTAGTGCCAGTCAACCCAAAACTTTTCATGAACACACAATTTCAAGTCTTCAAGATCTAAAATCTTTTTTCCCCATATTCATGCTCACAGAAAAGGGGAAAATTGATACAATTCTGCAATATCCTCCCTGCTGTGTTAGATTCTCTCACTCTACAGCCCATTGTAGTTTCTTTCCCATGAATGACAATAAATCATTGACTTCAGAAATACACTTCAGCTCTCAACCAACAACTGTCTCATATCAATGAGACAATAGCAGTCATGTACTAGAAAAAGTACAGCATCCACCAAAAGTGCACAGAGTACAGATTGTGTGACAAAATTGGATATTCTCTCTCTCTGGAAAGACCTGAAGTGGCCAAGAGGGTATTTCAGAAAATACCCATTGAAAACTGCTAGAAACCCTGGTATTTACATTGCAAGCAGAGCAATGAAAAAAGTCTGCAAATTATCAAGCAAGCAGCCCTACACCCTAAAGTGCACTTTCACAATTAAATTTAATGTCAGGACATTTTCACAAATACTTGATGTACTCTTTTTTTCCCAAATAAAAAGCACTTTGTAAAAAGGGATCTTACTATAACCACTTGTTAGTTCTTTAAGGCAGTGGAAAAGTGCTGAGGTGTAGGTTTTGTGTGAATACTGGAAATTGGTTTTTTTGGAAACACACACAGAGCAAGCTCTTCTAATTTAAACATTGTGTCCTTATTTCCAAAACTTGTGAAAAAACATTTCACAAATGAAATAGTCCTCCTAAGCTCTGGATTCCCCAATTCCAGCAGCAAATCAAAGCAGAGAATTAGCAATTCTGAGATGTATGCAGCAGGCCTGGCATCTGCAGAGAACCTATGAATTTATGAGCAGTATCTCAGCCCTACCTCTATTTGATGAAGCGATTTGAAAATAGACAGATCAAAAGGCAAGTGATGCTCCTCAATGTTACTGGTTCCAAAACGTCCCCCTGTTCCAGTGACCTGGCGTTTAAGACATTAAAGAACTGAGTTAGTGCACACAATTCAACTTGTTCACATTTCAGTCTCACACAGGCTGTGGCTTGGAAAGACAGGCAAAGTTCCAACCAATTTTTCAAATATGGAACGATTCGTGACATTTGCTGATTAATTTCAGGAAAACAAACACTCCTTGCTCCAGCTAAGTGCACTGAACTAGAAGTGCCACCTTGTGCCTGCATTCTGTAGCACACGGGGCATGCAAAGAGCAGTACCATGAGCACAGCTGACCAAGGCTACTCTCAGCTGAAAATCAGAGCTGCATTCACTGAAAGAACCCTCCAAGTCAGCACTGCCTTTAATTCCACTACAAGGGATGAAGTTCAAGGCACTGACAAGATGGGTTTGAAGAAAAGAAGCATTACACTGATACGCATCAACAAAAATGCATCTGGTATTTCCATACGGCCATAGGATTCTGGCCTCAGAGCACGTCAGCAGCATTAAAAGCAGGTGGTTCCATTTATGTCTGCTGTGAATAGAATTTTGAGAGAAAACTCTAAAGGTTTTCTCTGGTTTTATGTATCTTACAAGCTCTGAATGTGCCCACTCATAAGCATTCAGAAGGGCATTCTTCAGATGGCAATTCTTCTAAACAATAAACTCTTCTCCAGCCAGAAAATCCTCTCTTTAGAGGATTCTATACAGACAGAGGATGACAAAGACAACTGAGGAGCCCCAGGAACACCAGCACAGCTGTGGTTTTGCTTTCTCTGATCCACCATTTGATTTCAGCTTTGATTACACAACACAGTTAAAAGGCAGCTCCTCATGCAACAAAGGGGCTAAAATGAGGTTTTTGAGTCATAGCAAGCAGTGTTAAAAAATTACTCAGGTAAAGTCTAATTCACTTATGTGGTAGAAGAAAAAGTCAGTTTCCTGACAAAAACTATCTGTTCTGACACCATTTTACATTTATTCTGTACTGGCATTTTAGCTAGAAATTCAGGGCTATCTATGAAATTGAGGTGCTTTTTAGCATTTTATTTTTAACTTTCAGATGCAGTCAGACAGTGAGAAAGGGGGCAAGATTTATACAGATGCACATATGCACATGTAGTCACATACACTGGCTTACCCACAGTGCCTGCAAAGAAAGCAAGGTTGAAGAGGTCAATATTTATTTCTTTACTCAGCCCTACTGGCACCCAGCAAGACTCTGTGGCTGCATCTATACAGAGGGAACTGCTGAAAAGACCACATCACACAGCAAACACCTTGGCTGGAGGACAACCTGGATTGAAGGTTGGCAGCATTAAAACCTATTTAAGACTGAGCTCACCTTTAGATACTTGAGTCTACAAGTGAAATCCAGAATGTGCCCTAGGTCTGTCTTGGCATCTCCATTGGCACAGGTAGGTTTGCCCTGCAGCAGCTGCTGAGTGACAGCATAGAGCTGCAAGGGCCTGATGGTGAAGACTTCCCCAGCCATCAGGAGCTGCTCCCCTGAAAAACAGAGTGGCTCAGGATGAAACACAATGCTGCAAGGGTTACACAGGGACAAATGGTGCATGGAAAATGTAATGATACATGTTTGTCATTTATATTCTAATATGAAAATTGAAGTAGCAAAATAATTCTTTTTAAAAGCCAAAATAATTCAGGTATTCAAGTGGGCCTTCATCATACAGGCACAAAGTTCCTAATGCAACTAATGGCAAATTTCCCTCAGTCTTTACAGGACTGGAATCAAATTTCCTTTATATAATGTAAGAATTATGAAAACTTTTCCTGAGGTATCTCTAAGTTTATGGCAGTTAAGTTTTGTCTATTCAGAAAACTTAGCATCTGCTATCTAAAATACAGACCTCAGATCTTTTGCTATGCTGCCTAAATGCAGATGCAATGTACTAAATATGTTTTCTGGAAAATATAGGGATTTTCTGCATGCTAGTACCAAAGCAAATGCCCAGAACAGAAAATGCCTTATCTAATTATAATTTTACAATCCAATTTAACAGTAGGAACAGCAGGAAGCTGCATATAAAAGCCTCTCTGAAGGCACCATAAGCTTGATGTAGGCTACAGCAGCTGGAACACATACATGGAAGGAATATCTTTCCTTTCTTCCCTTTAGGGACACCAGCTTGACTTCATGAACAAGAAAGCATCAGCTTTTGTGATAAGCAGAGTTCTCAGAAATGCTTTGAGGAGTAAAATTCCCTTCAGCTTCAGTGGGAGCAAGTCCAAGAGTCCAGCTGCACATACATTACTGGAAGGTTACACTAATACACAGCAGTCAGCAACACATCAACCATTCTCATATCAGTGAGACTGCAGGCACTAGAAAGCCAGCAAAGATTCTTCACAAGCTTCCTTCAGATATTCCAAAATTCACTGAATGGACTCTCTGAGGTGGCTTCACCTAAAGGTAACATTCTGCCAGAAGAATCTGAAATGGAATGGCTGAAACATGCTGCATTTATCATGCCTCCCATGCTTCAGTCAACTGGAATTATACAGTAGCATCTTGCATGTCCTTCAAAACAAAAATAGCAGGGATTAATCCTTTCACATGCCTCCTGCTGCTAATGGAGCAGCTGGAGCTGTTGTAGGTACAGTAAGAGCATTTTATTTTCATCTGCTAGCCTCAGAAAAGCACACCCTTAAATTAACTGACCAGAAGGTCTCATGTTTCCTGAAATCTGGAAGAATAATACTTAGATATGTAAAGTGATCTCTTGCATTTAATACACTATCAGGACTCACTACAGACTACACAGACTCAGGACTCACTGACACAGACCAAGCTTCCTCACAGGCTACACTAAAACCACACTGAGACAGAAGTTCCTGATCACCACTGCCACATCCCTTAAGGATACAGAGTAGGAGACCCTTTTCAAAACATAAATTCACCAATTATCAGTCAGATATGGAAGATCAGATCTCTCATCATCTGGAGGTAAAATACGAAAGGTATGTACATGCATGGACATAGAGGAAAACATTCCTGCATGAATACTGCAAATTCCTTACCTTTGTGAAAGAGCTCTTCAGCCAGTGCAGCAGTGATCCCATTGATCTCCTGCAAGCAATAAATCATTGCAATCAAGTGTTATGTACATACTTATGGTTCCCATTTTTTAATTTGTACCTTTAGTGAAGCATCCTTTTTTTGCTGTGGTAGAGGACTGATGTTTTTAAAAAAAACCTGAAATCAGGGGTGACCAATTTCTCTGTAACTTGAAAATGCTTCATTAAAAACTACTTGAAATTGTTTTATTTCATATGATTTGCACTTCCAAGATGAAAGACAGTGAACTACATTTAAATCATCCCATTCTGCACACATTAAAAAGGGCAGCAGCAACTACAGTAAGTTATAATTAGCCATCATTTGCCCAGCTTGGAAGACAGCTCTGTTTTGAAGAAAATATTACAAGTGTAGTGTTCTTCAAATTTTAATATTAAGCCTATTCTAGTGCCTCAAGCACTCTGTGTTTCCTCAGAATATCACTAACACTGAGAAAGCTTTAGATTAACAGGTCTACAGAAAAAAAAAAGAGCTATAAAAAGTAAGTAGTCTGGACTTCAACTGTGCTATGTTTGCTGCAAAGTAATGCAAACCTCTCCTTTTCTCATCATCCCTCTTCCTCCTCCTGGACCCACCCAGGTGCTCAACCTCCATTCCTGGCGCTGACAGCTCCAGCATGAAAGGCTGAACACTCCCACTGCAGGGATTTGTACTTTCTAAATCTGCAGGTGCACAAAGATCAGTGCAAGTATTTCCCACCTGGGCACATCTCTCTCCACAAAAAGCAAATGCTCTGTGCAAGTCCAGAAATAGTTCTGAGCACTTCCAACAGCTCCCTTTCAAAGGCCCAGAAAAAGAACAAAATAAATCTCTTTGTGAGGGTGAAGCTTCCCCTAGACAAACATCTCATTTTAAGGTAGCTGCAAAGTATAAACAGATATTATGGATCATCAGCACATGAATATTTCATGAGTTTACTTTGCTGACAAATACCTCATGATTCATAACAAGGGAATACATCCACAGGACATCTGCAGCAGACAGCTCAGCTCATTTGATGAAGCAAGGATTTTAGAACATCACTCTTAGTGCAACTGAAACCCCATTCACTGAGGATGAGAACAAAGCCTCCACGCCATAGTTTTGAGAACAACAAGCTCAAAGCTGTATTCCAAACAAAAATAAGCAATTCTGATTCCCATTTGAATAAGCCAATTACACTCATCTGGCAAGCACAGACTTAATTGAAAATGCTACTCTGTATCTCTTTTGTCATCTGGGACACAGAGCCAATTTTTTTTTTTACATTTATAATTGGAACAAGATTATGACTTAGACTGTTCAATGACTAGCAGGCAAAAAAACCCCAACTCTATTCCTGTGTCAGATCTACAAGAGACCTCTGTCTTAGCTGTAATTACTGAAATGCATCACACCCACAGAAGTCCATTGTTTGCAGGTGTCTCTGACAGCAGTTTGTGGGTACTCGATGCTTTTCCTGCAAAACCTTCTATATGTAAACTAACAAACCAAATCTTCTAAGATGACAAAGACCAGGCAACAAAATCAGCATCCCCATATCACTGCAGAAATCCTTTTCAATGTTGAAGTAACCATAAAGTTCTACATTGCTGTCACATGCAACTGCTTCTCTTTGCTAGGCTGTACCCAAGAACAACTTCAAAGTGAGTTCAAAGTATCTACAGCTGGTATTTCATTTAGTTCTAGGAACCCAGAAAATAAAATTAAATAATTCTTACTGGAAATAATACCAAAAAGAATAGACAAAAATACTGTAGCCTTCCTACATAAATTAATGAGGCAATATCAGGGATTATAATGGCTCCAGTATGTACATGGGTTGTCTGGTAATGAAGATATTTTAAAAGATCAAAGTTCTGCAGAAAGGTGATTTTTTCCAGTAGAAAAACTGTGGTAAATCTTTAGCTTTTCTATTGAATAATCAACACTGTTTTAGTAAATATTTAAAAGTATTCTAAAGTTCCAAGCAAAAGCCAATTGAGTTTACAATTAAGTCCGATCCCCCTAAAGCAAAGAAATGCAGATTAAGCAATAACTTTGCTCTTAGTATCTGAGAGCAGTTTAGAAACAGGGAAGCATTCACATCCAAATACTGCTAGCTCTTTGGAAAAGCAAAAAAAGATTACATCACAAGAGGAAAAAAAATCCTTCTGAGAAATCAGTCAGGGGCTAGGAAGAACTTCTGCCTGCATAAAAACCATGTGGAAGTTACAACATTGAAACTTCAATGAAACAGATGTCATTTACAAGACAGAGCAGGCAGAGAACAGAAAATTTATGCAATTTGATGGTGCTTGTGGGAATTTTGGTCTATTTGAACAGAATTCTCCCTACACTGTCAGACATTTTTAATACATTTAAAACCTCAGATCCATTTCAGAGGGCTTGATAGTTATAAATCTGTGCTTCTCTCTCAAGTCTGCAAGGCAATAGCAACACTGTGGAATAAACCTTCAACTGTTTTTATTGAAGAAACTCAGAAGTCTCACCAGGATAATTATGTTCATGTAACATAACCTTTGTTGCTAAAACTTAATTAACACCTAATGGATCGCTTGTGACTAATTTCTGAAGCTTTTCTATGAAACCATGAAGGGCCTTCTCAAAACATCCCACCCCAAAGCAGCTACTGCTCCTTTCTTTCCATTCAGCTCTCCAGTGCTTTTTCCTCTTTATGAAATTCATTCTCACCCTTACAACATGATATGGCAAAAAAAAAAGCCTAATTACACATGCGAGATGAACAAATTGCAATCTGAACATGAAATCAAGTAATTGCTTCTTGCTTCAAGTGCCCTTTACTGTCTGCTGGAGCTATTTCTCCAAAGGCCACTCCATCATGATGCTTCCACATTGTTTTTCTTCATCTGGGCTACTGGAAACTGCTCCAGTGAGAACCACAGCTCCAACCATTAGCCACTAACTAGAGGGGTGTGGATCCATTATGCAATGCTCATTTGAGAGCCAGCACTTTTGACTTCAGCCTAACCAGTTCACACTCACATTTATTCACAGCTTCCAACTCTCCTGCCAGCATTTATTTTCTCTTCCTGGAGTCCCTGCCCACTCTACTTCCCAGCACAGTGTCTACTGCAATAAAAAGTGGTGTCAAAAATACTAAAAATATGCTTTGTTTTATTGTGCAAAATGTTGAAAAAGAACCACTTCAGCAAATTCATGAAGATTCCACAGAATTCTCTCCAAGTCAGAGAACTAGGGAAAGACATTCAGGCCTCTATTCAGACACTAAAAAAATAACTTACGTATAAATGAAAGTGTAGGAAGTGTGACAAAACTTTTGGGGCAGTAACAGGGAACTTGAGCAGCAGAGTTTGCAGGTAGATCTCCAGTTCCTTTTGTCTTTTCTCCACAAGGCTTTTGGAATTTTTTCCAATGATCTTCTTTGGAGGTAACAGATTTTTATCTATTTTCTTCTCTGAAACAAGCTGAAAGACAAAGATCAGAGTTAATACCTGACAAGCCATCTAAACCTGCACAAAAGATGCAATGGAACACATTAAACCCATGTTGCCTGATCCTGGGAAGATCCAAAAATACAATTACTTCAGAAAATTTAGCCACTGCCTTCAAAGTATTAGGTATTTTCCAAAAGAACATTTTGTCATGGAATGATCAGAGTTTAATAATAGTGTCTGCTCAAAGAATCACTCGCAGTACCAGGGCAGAATGTAACAAATGTGACAAAACAATAAAATATAACCAGTGCATTTCTGAGAAAGCAGAACACTCTTGAGCAAAGTAGACATTTCCGCATTGTTATTTGTTTTTTATCAGCACTGGTTGGTAACTATCCCATGCTACTTTAAGGACATTTTTATCATCCACCCTGATGAGACTTTGAGACACAGGTCACCAAATCAGCTGATCATAAACATCCTTCTTAGGAAAAGGTTCAATGACTCCAGCCTGAACTCTCCTCTCTGACACAGCTTCTACCAAAGGCTAAAGCTGTCCAGGTCAACCTTCCCCAGTTCAAGAGGGGACTGTAACAGGGCAAGTAATAAAGTTCTCACAAAGAGGACTTAAGTCTGCAGCTCAGACTGCACGTGGCAGACATTCTCCCTCTTTACTGAAGAAAGAACTTATGAAAACCATTCTGTAAAACAGAAGTACAAGAATTGTACAAAGTTGTGCAAGAGACAAAGGTCACAGTTTTAACATTCTTACCTTTTCATGCAGGTCATGGAAATCACTGTAACGATGTTTGACTGTCCAGTGATGATTGCCAACACTAACCTGAATAATGTACACCTGAAAGGACGAAATTCGTGTAAGGACACTGCAAAGCATTTGCCTTAAAGAGAAGCTGACTGTGAGACCTGCTGGTTGATGGAGCACTTTAAGGTGGGTCTATACTCTGCAAGAACCAGAGCTAAGGAAATGCTAACCCCAGCTCTGAGGTGACTGTGCTGATGTGGGACTCCTGATCTCACTCACGGGGGTGCTACACAAGAAGAGCATGCAGATACCTCAGTGTAATGCCATGGTTTCATTTTTGCAACCCAAAGCTTAATAGCCAAGGGCTCTAAGGTACTTCTGAAAGTTTCTGCTAACTGAAGTTGGTATTCATAGGCACCCACAAGCCTGAGATGGCAGCATCCCTCCTTCCATCTCCCAAGTTCCACAATGGGCAGAGGAACTTGGCAAGCATCCTGCTGTCACTTCAGTTAAGCAGAAATCTGGAGCTTAACCCTTGAGAAAACTGAACAAAACATTTGGTTGGGTGGATGCTATTTTATTCCTTTTAGGATGAAGCCCACAAGACATCCTCCTGAAGAGTTACAGTGCCCAAAGAATCACTAACAATTATCTCAAGCAACCCAACATTTCCTAATACAAAACTAAGTATTTTTAGCCATGCATGTACCAAACAAAGATTTTCATTCTAGGGGACTTTCTGGCTTGAATAGTACTGGTTTTGCAGGAAACTCAGCCTACCTTTAGATATGCCAGAAACAAGCCATCCCAAACAGATTTTAAAGGTACAGATAAAACACATACAGAAAACAAACAAGGCTCTGCAAAACCAGTTCCACAACTACTTGAATACAACAAATTAAATAAACTATATTATCCAATCCAACTATACTCTTTGGGGAAAACACCAACTTGTAATCAAATCTTGAAAGCATTTAATACAGTTGAGAACTTGCTTACTACCACAGATCCCCCAGAGCTGACTCATAGCTGCTATGAGGATGATACACATCTAGCTGCTAAACCCACTGGAGAAAACAAAAAGCATCAACAGTTTCAATCTGTTCCGTAAAAGCCCAGTCTTCACTTACTGCAAGTACAGAGCAGCACAGTGTCAAACATAAAATAGAATACCACCTGCATTTTAGAAGATGAACTGTAGTTCATGCCAGTTTTATTTCTGTGAGCATCTGACTGGCTCACTGAACAAAAGCCAAGCCCTACAGAGAATCAAACCAAGATGTCTGACTAGTGCAGCCAGTGAGTGACACATCAGTGCTGGGATGAGCACTGAAAGCACAGAAGGATGCCCACACAGAATCATGGACTCAGCTAAGGCCTGTGCCTGCTTTCCTGTCATATTGTGTTGGGAAACAGCAGATCAGGATTAATCACTGTGCACTGGTGACAAACCAGAACAGGAATAACACCAGCATTCAAAAGCACCTCATAACCCCGAGGAAAGCAAGGAGAGACCCCAAGAAACTCAACTTAGAAGTAAGGAAGTACTACATTTACAAGCCGTAATTACATTTGCAAAGCTGACTGTGTTAAACTGTGGCAGAGCAAGCAGCACATCTAAATGCAATGCACACTGAGTACACAAGGCATGAAACCTCAGATTAGACACTGCAAACTCAGTAACTTCACATCTGACAACTCACCAGGTGAGCAAGGAAATGCCTCCTCTCTGTATAAAACATGGAGTAAATTTGTAATAAAGGTTTAATATCCTTTTGCTGAAATGGCAAGCACTGACCACTTCTAGAAACACAGCACTTATTGAAATGGACAGTCTGGTTGGGAAAGTACCTGTTAAAGGATTGCATGCACTGCTACAACTCCTTAAGTATTTCAAAAGCTACAGCATTTCCCACCTAGAAGGCAGCCAGAGCAGGCAGTACATATTCACCCCTCAAACAGCATCAGCATGAAGAGACAGCAATTGATTTCACATCAATCCACAAGCTCCGTTATCTTGAAGAATAAATATATAAATGCAATATGCTGATGTGCATATTAAGACTTTTCTTAATATAGAAACAAATCATTTTAAAGCAAAAAATCCCCTTAGATAGCTCACTGTTTTATGAGCTGAAGTTCATCATCAACAAATTTTGAGTGCACTAATACGAAAAGGCTGACAGCTTAAGCTGAGGTTCTCCAGGGGCAGCCTGTCACACCAAGTGCTAAAGGGATACATGAACAGACGATGACATCCTCACACTGCACTTTCTTTCAGACATAAATAAATACACCATGTGAAATCCCCACCCATCCTTACGCCATAAACTGCACACTTCTACTGAACTAAAACACATCCTTTACCCTCACAGGACTTCCTCCTCCACCTGTCTCTACAAAGCCCTTCTGTATAAAAAGTTTTGTCTTTCTTTCTATCAATCAATTCTGTTGGTTACAGTCTACTTTGTAAAGTGTTTGGTATATTTGCAGTGCTGTATATTTGCTTTATTTTCTAGCACACCACTATAAGTTCTTTGCAGTTAAGAGCCCACATCACCAAACAGCATCCCTTCATCTTCCTAAATACTGAGGGGTGAAAGACCTACTAAACATTTCCAAACCAGCTATTAAATGAACAGCAGCGACTCCAGACTGCTTTTTGTTCACTTCCTATACACAGTACAAAAACCTGCTCACCTCACTTCACATGGACAACCTGCATTTCTACAGCATGCCTCATCCCACTGCATATGCTTCAGCTCTGCATAAAAACCAAACAACCCAGCCCTTCAATGACAGAGCTCTCCACAGGGGACACAGGTGTGACTACAGCCAGTAGGTCCCAAATTCCAGAGCAGTGATGCAGCCACATCTCCTCCTCCCTGCCTCATCAAGTAGTCAGACAGATGACACCCATTCAAGGAAGCAACAATATTTTCCTTAAATATCGAAGCTAGTATTTATGTTAAAAACAGCTGCAAAAACCAGGAAAAACAGGAAGGCAATTTTAGGCCAGACAAATGCATAGCAGGAAACAAACGAAGCACTGACAGCCTTGAGGCCTTCCAATCAAAACCGGTCTTCAGTCAGCATCAGCTGGACCAGCACACCCAGGAGAAACACCCCGTGGAAATGCTCATCCCTCACTAACCCAACAGAAAACACATCGACCAGTGCAGGATTTTGTCCTACTGGATTTACCCATACCTTGCCTTTCATGCTAAAATCTCCAACTAGAATCACGTTTTTGAAAGTACCTTCAACATTACACAGAGCTGTGGGCCTCCCTGATATATTCTAGAGGATCTAATATCACAACTCTCAAATGGATGTCATCACAGTCCCCCTCTATTGAGACTGAGCTCTGAAACACAGCGTTCAACAGGAAGCTCATCTGCCACAGGAAAAACAGTTCACTCTTTTACAAACAAGGATGTAAACAGGATCACTGCCACCTGACCATATGGTAATGGATGAAGATGCAGGTTGCTACAGCTGTATTTCCTTTCTTACCTTTACCAAATCTGACTGCCTTTTACACCATTTCACAATCTCTGTCCTGGTGCAGGTCTTTGTCATGTCCTTAAGCACCACTCTACTAATTATGAACACTAAACACATGCTATTTTTTTCAAAAACTTTTTACCCTACGATGAATTTTGTAAAACTTCTGCTTTCATTTAAAGATCACATTTCTCATGGCTTGGGCCTGTCTCATAAAAGCTGACAACAGCCTTGAAGTCTTGCTAACAGCTTCAGGAGGTTTACACACAGGCAAGCGTAGTGTCAACATGCCTTCAAAATTGCAGCAAGAGACTCAAAGTAGGACCAAAGAGTGGCAAATCTTGTTTTTCCTACACTGTACTTTTAAAGCTCCCAAGAAAAATGGCATTCAAGTGCCATGGTATTTCCATAACTGCTACAGAAAGAAATTTGGTCCTGAAAAAATAAGCTTCCTTTGGCTTAGCTGCAACAGCTTGAAATGTTACCCTCAACTATCAGCTGATCAGGTGAATGCTACCTGCAGAGTTCCACACCTCAACTGCAGCTCAGTCTAGAACATTAATGGCATTACAAAAGGGTGGCCCTACCACAGCACTGGTTTGTAGGCTGGACCAGCAAAGGGGCTCCTGTTTCACCTCCTGCTCCATAACTTCCAGAGGGATAAGGCAGCAGATGACACTGACATTTTGTCAACTGAATGCACTTAATTTTCTCATTCCCTTGTATTGCATAATACTGATGGAAATTCTCAACACTGTTGAGTCTTGGTTCACACCTGACATGGAAGCTTCTAGTCCCCAAGCCACAGGTCTCACTGTGCCTCTCAGCTGACTGAGAGGTGACTGAGGGGTGAACCACATCCGAACACACCCACAGTCACTCCTCAGCAGCAGTGCTACCATTTCTGACAATACACATCACGCAACTAAGAGAATGAGCTCAGGCACTTCTCAAGAATTCATGTCAAGCTTGTAGCCAACTCCTTCACCGAGTGCTCCATACGCCTGTAAATGTGGCAACTCACCCCCTGAAAGTCATTCCCACAACCCATCCTGTTTCAAGGGTCATCTCCTGGGAGGGGGTTCGGCTCTTCATGTGTCACAGCACTGTAAAGCTCTGTCCTATTAACAACTCAGAAACCACTCTCCTGTTGCCCTGTTTTCCCTGGATACCTTTACAGAGGCAGGAGCGTGAAATATTCCTTGTATCCATCACAAAACTTTACAAATGCTGTCTTTCCAAACCATTGCTCCCTTTCCCTTTTCTTCCCCACAGCAGAAAGCCTGATGTAATCCATGTGCATTCTACCGTAAAAAGGTCTTGCAAAACACACTAAAATAAGGCAGGAGGAGAAAACACTTTTTAGTTATATAACTGAAGGGTGGTGAGCTCGAGACATTTTCTATCTGCAATTACACTGAGGTTTGTTTTAGGATGAGCTTCTACCTGACAAACAGACCAATTAACTCTTGGTAGAATGCAACCAGATAAAAAACAAGTTATATATCAAACGCTTTATTCTTTTCCCAAATGAAAACATTGACGGCTTTTTTTTTTTTTTTTTTTTTTTTTTGGTGCGGTATCTATGTCTATCCTAAATCACCTGATTTCCTCTGGAAATAAGATCAGAGATTTTTTATGATACTTCCACGCAAAGCAAAGATTTCCTGCTTTGTTCAGTCCAGCTTTGAAAGCTGTGTTTACTCGATGGCGATCTACGCACATACACATAGATACATACAGGCAAGACCACGACATCTGCTCCCGGAGCCTCCGCCTCTCCCGAAGGACCAAGGCACCCCTGAGCTCGAGGCCGCTTTTCCCGGCTGAGCCCCGCTCCTGCGCGGCTCCTTTCCCCGAATCCCTTCGGAAACTTGTGCCAAATATCTCGCTCCGTCCTCAGCTTGGGCACAGCTCCGGCCGGGCACTGCTGCCGGAGGCAGCCCGGCCCCGAGCCCGGCCTCACCCGCTGCCCCGGCACCGCTGAGGCGGCGGGCCCGCTGCCCCATCCCCGCTGCCCGCACGTCCCGCAGGGCCTCCCCGCTCCGCACCGTGTATGTCTCCACCAGCTCGGAGCCCAGGACTCGGGCCTCCCGCGGGGGCTCCTCGCCGTCCTCGCCTCCCGCCGCCGCCTCCATGTCGCCGGGAGAAGCGCCGGGGCGCAGCCGCTCAGGCTGTCACGGCTCCCCCGCGGCCGCCGCCGCCGCCCGCACCCGCTGCCCGCCCGGCCCGAACTGCCGCCGCCGCCATCTTGGCTCGACGCCCTCAGGGCGCGGCGCGCCCCGCCCGCGCCGCTTTATGGGCACCCGGGGCGGGGCTAAAAGCGAGGGGCGGGGCCTGATCGGGGAGGGGCTCGGTGCAGGGGCGGGGCCTGTGGCTGTCGGGGGCGGGGCTATGGCCCGCGGGGGCGGGGGAGGCTGTCTGGACGCGCATGCGCGCTCACTGCTCCCGGGGGCGTTGCGCAGTACCGTGCAGTGCAGTCCAGCGGGACTTAATGGAAGATAGTCCAGTCCAATGGAATAGAATCCATCCAATGGAATCTGATGGGATCCAATGGAATAGAACCCAATCCAATGCAATCCAATGGAATCCAGTGGAATAGAATCCATCCAATGGAATCTGATAGGATCCAATGGAATGGAATCCAGTCCAGTGCAATCCAGTGGAATCCAATGGCACAGAATCTGTTCCAATGCAATGCAATGCAATGCAGTGAATCCAACCCAGCCCAATCCAGTGCAATCTAGTGGGATGCAATCGCTGCAGTGCGGAGCTGCTGAGGGCTGAGCCCCCTCCCACCACTGTGGCTGTGACACTGCCCCAGCTGCTGGCGCCTGGTGGTGCCACCAAGGGCTGCAGGAGGCTTGGACAGTGTCACTGGGCTGAGGTGCCACCGCAGTGGTTCTGTGACTGAGCTGCCTGGTGCCACCCCAAAAGCAGAGCTGAGGAGCTGAGCTTATGGGCCAGACTTCAGGAATGAGCCCAGAGTGAACTCAAGGTGCTGTTTGGAGTGATTTACTGACAGCATGGACTCTACTTTCACTGTCTCACTGAGCATGGGGAAGTGTTTCAAGCCTCTGCACACTAAAGGATCTTGCCAGGAATTTGTAACAGAAGTGAAGAATCTAAAAAATGGCAAGCAAACCCTTCCCAGCCTGTTCCCCTGAGCTGAACCTGAGCTGTCCTGTGGGGAAGTCATACTATGGCAACCTTCCTGACAAGCTCAATGTGCACCCCAGGAACAGAAAATTGCAGGAGAGAGGATATAATTAGTTTATTTAGGAGTATCTGAGTGTATTAAAATTGAGAGGTTATCTAGAAAGATTATGTTTTGGCAGAAGGATGCATCAAGTATCCATCAAGGCTTTGAAATATACTCTGTGCTACATTATACACAGAGGGATTATGTTTTGGACCATCAAGTCAAGAAGATTTTGTCAAAAAGTACCCTCCAGCAAAATGACAGCAATATCTATCTGCCCTTCCTTATGCTACCTAAGAGAGGATGCAATTAGCTCAGTATGGTGTCATTAATTAGAACAGAAGTATAAATGCCCTGGCTGGATGTATGGAGCTGCAGGGGCAATGCTGGTGTCTCGCAGATGCCACCAGGACTGCGGTGGCAAATGGGCAAAACACGCCTCTGCAAACAGAATTGGAAAAATCTATTTTGGTTATTTTTCACTGAAAAATGTTTTCCCTTGTTCAGGATGTAGCCGAAGGATGATGTGTACAAGGACAAAACACAGGGAGTAGAGGCAGCCCAACAGGGATTTTCTAATGCTGTCCCAGCATCAGGAACTGCTGCTGAGCTCAGCCTCTTCATGAGATAATAAGTGGGTTTGGAGAGCAACTTTAATTAAGCTTCCTCTGAGTGTCCCGGCTCCTTAATTAAATAAAAATTTGCAGCCCTGGCGCGGCTGTCGGGTTTGATCAGTGCCACTCTCCTGCCTCCTCCTCCTAAAGCTGTGTCTGCCTGCAGGCACAGTGGTGGCTCATGGTGTGACAGCCCTGTCCTGGCTCACAGAGAAGAGGAAATGACAGGAGCAATGTGGCTGGGGAAGGGGGGAAATGGGTCCTCCCTCAGCTAAAACATTCCGAGTAGGGTTTAGGAAAGCAACAAATTAAAGAATTTTGCTGTTGCTGGGTTTGGACTCTCTCAGGGCCAGGTGCCCAAGGCAGGGAAGGGGGATGCTGGAGCATTTTGCTGCAGTTTGGAGCCATGACACAGCCCAAGGAGCCCTGCAAACATCCCCGATCTGAAATAAAATTGCAACTTAGTTGGGCTTCTGCCTTTTATTTCCTTTTATTTGACCTCAAGAATGCCTCTGCTTGTTTTGCAATGGGTTACAGCTGCTTGGAAATGAGAACCTGAAATGAAGTTTTAGAGGACAAAAGCTCAGTAAAGCTTCCCACTTGCCTTGGTGGCTCGGAGTGACTAACACGTGGGACAGCGTGTCAGGATGCAGCTGGAGCTGGAGCCCACAGGCAGTACCTGAGCAGGGACAGCTGGTGTGTCACCGAGCCAGCCATGCCCAGATTAAGGGCACTTGTGCTGGCAGCCCTCCTCAGACTATAGATAGCCACCCTCCCTCTGCCACGGGGTTCACGTGAGGAGGCAAAGGAAGCAGCGGGAGAGGGTGGTTTTCCCTCAGAACACCCCATCCCTGCAGTAGCCACCCCCTTTGGATGGCAGAGGCGCTGGGTTTCTCTACAAAACCCTAATTCCCAATTCTTTTGGAAGGAAGCAACTCAGGAGAGCCAGGGGATGCTGGAAGCTTTGTCTCCAGGCAGCCGGTGGGGAGGCAGGGGTTGGCATGATGCCACTTTCCCGGGAGGAACATCGCCTCCTGCTGCCAGATGGGATTTCATCCCTTCCTCGGGGCTCAGCTCTGTTTTTTAAGTTTCTGCTCACATCAGATGTTTGCAGCTTTCCCATGCCAGTGTGTAGGGTGGCAGAGGCCCAGATTCCCCCTAAGCACACAGAGACTCTTCCTCCACATCCCAACCTGGATTTCATCCCAGCTCACTCCAGCAGACCTTCTAAAGGTCTACATTTACCCTAAATATATTCTGATGCATCCCAGGGGCTGTTTTCAGGGTGACTCAGAGCCATCACTTCCTGGGATGGAGGGACAGGGCCAGGTGTGATTCCTCAGCCCCTGCCTGGTGCCTGGTGGTGCCCAGAGCTGGCACCTGCCACCCCATTTCTCTGCAGTGAATCCCAAGGGGGGGAGAAGCAGCCAGGGGCTGGGGCTTGCCTTGGGGCAGCACTTCCCTGGGAGGGTCTCTCTGGGGTTACCCAGAGGTTTTGGGTGATGGTTTGGTTCTGGGGGACAGCAGGTGTCACACCCCAGCCTGTGTCCTCACCTAAAAACAGGCTCCAATGCCCTTTAACAAAATAGCTACTTCCCTCTGTCATTTTTTCTGACTTTTGTGTGTTAAAGGCAACCAAAAAATTAAATACATTCAAATTAGGAAGACTAACTGCTTCAAAAATCAATTCCTTAAATGTAACACTTTTCCTTTTTATTCCATCTGCTGAGCAGAGGCAGGGCTGGGCTGAAGCCTGGGTAAATCAAGGCCAGTGGGTTCCCACAGGACCACAGCTCCTGTCAGGCTCTGCAGTGAATTAATCTTTCAGGACTCAGAACCTGGGAGGATGTGATGTGGGGATGGCTTTGTGCTCACCTGCACCCCTGCTTTGTGCTGACACCACCTGGCTCCCTGGTTAATGCTGCTTTGGCTTGGACATTCCATGGGGACTGCAGCATGATTCCCCTGAAGGGGGGATTTTTAGAAAAGGTGAAAACTAACAGTTCCTTTAATTGCATTTTTCAGTTTTGCAAACTAATTCTTAAATGAACCAGCTGGAGGTGAGACTTTGCCACCCTGAGGTGTCAGTCAGAGCCCTCTGGACACAAGAGGGAGTCCTGAATCATTAAAAAGAGAGATTTGTCTTTGGTTGCTGTGGATTTAAACACTGTTCACTGCACTGAGAAAACCACTCATCACTTGGAGGCTTTTGGTGTGTTTTGCTCTCCACCATGGCGGGGTAAATCTGGTAAATCCACAGTAAATCCAGGAGTGTGGATTTTAGCCACTGGCAGTGGGGACAGGTCAGCTTGCTGGCTGGGCGAAGCAAGCCACGATTTCCTAACGCACTGGCAATTATCCCTGGCATCAACCAGAGCTGATATCCCCGTTTTGACAGCTGATCCCCACATTTTGCAGCCCCAGCTGAAAACAAGATTGGGGCAAAGCTCCGTGTGCCCGCACTTCTCCCCGTGGCACCGGGCCCGCATTTCCCCTGCTCCGTGCCCGTCCGCCCTCGGCATCGCCGGCCCGGGGGCACCGGCCCCAGCTGCCAGCCCCGCGGGGTTGGGGACACCCAGCAGAGGGGACAAGGGGCCCTCACAGCCCCGTCCCCAGCTGCCAGCCCCGCGGGGTTGGGGACACCCAGCAGAGGGGACAAGGGGCCCTCACAGCCCCGTCCCCACTGCCCCGGGGGACATTTGCTGCCGGACAGGGATATTTTGGGCCACTCGCCTTTCCTGTAATTCCCAATTCTACCTGGCCCAGTATAACCTTTCTAACGCAGCTTCCAGGGGGAACGCTGTGGAGGTGGGGGTGACACCGCGGCACGGCCAGGACCCGCCATCGATCAGCAATTCGGGCAGGCCCTGCTGAGCAGCGGTGTCGATCCCTCAGCGCAGTCACGAGGAGGGCTCCAGCAGCTGCCGCGGAGCGGGGCTGGCCCCGGGGTGGCCCGGACGTGCCAGCGCCGAGCCGGGCTCTGTCCCCATCCCAAGGCACGCAGCGCAGGCATTCCGGGGGGGCCGGGCATGCGGGGCTGCCCCGGGCCGGGCCCGGCCCCCGCGGCCCGCAGCCCCCTATATCAGCCGTGCCCGCGGGGCAGCGCCGGCACAGCGAGCGCCACAGCCCCCGGCCCCTCGCCCAGCCATGGATGACATCTACAAGGCGGCGGTGAGTGTCTCCCCTTGGGGCTCGGGGCTGCGGGTCTGAAATGGCTCCAGGGACCTTTGCTGGAGGTTCCTCAAAGCTGTGACAGCAATAGTTCAGTGGATAAATGGAAATGAGAAATAGGGCAGCAACTTTTAGTCAACATCCTCATCCAGGACACAGACCCTTCCTTCTCTGAAAGTTTCACACTCCTCTTACAAGTGTGAAACTCTCAGCTTGCTGTTAAATTATTAACAATGACCTCCTGGTTCCTCATTGTAAAGCAGGGAGATGGCTCCTAGATGAAGTTATAAATCTCGATAAAACCTGCATGGCATAAGAGATGACTCTTGGTTTTAGCCCAGACAAAGCAGAGGATATTCCAGTATATAAACATTATTGGTATGGGTTAAAACTCACCCTCTTCTTTCTGGTGCTTTATAACTCTGCCATTGCTATGTTCCCCCCCCTCCTTAGCTGAATATTTTTCAGGAAGATTTTAGAGAACCCTTGTTTTTTTCTCAGTTATTTCCAACCCTCCTCCTCTTCTTTGCTGCTCCCGCTCTGTGCTGGGCAGAATTCAGAATGTGAGCTATGCCCTGGGGAACGTGGAGCATCCTTAGGCTATTTTAACTTCCACAGCTGCACGCCACGCTCACTGCGTAAACCCAAACTATTTGGTCTGTAATAAGAACACTGCATTGTTCTGTAACGTAGACAGACAGACATATGTGAGTGGAATAAGGATGAAAATAGATTCTGGCTTGTGTGGATTGCTGTTGCGTCCATAACTGGATTTACAGTAAGAGCTTTTTGGTGCTTCCCCCCCTTAAATATACAGCTGATCAAGTTTGATTTTAAGCAAGAGCACAAAAATGCATCATACAAGTCTTATTGTTATTCCAAGGTTTTTAGAGGGAAGCAATATAGTCCTTGGTTGGTAATTGAAGGAAAAAACCAATGCTCACACATCCCCTGTCCCTTGGTCAGCCTTGAAGCTTATGAAATGGAACCCCTGTAGTGATCCTGATGGTGTGAAAAGGTTCAGGAAAGGCTGAGTCCCCCAACCAACACTTTCAAAAGGGAGAAAAATGGAACCTGTAATATCAAACAAAATCCAGGCCTTTCTAATGAGGGTTTTTAATTAAATATGTTCTCTGTGACTCAAGGCGGAGGCTCATTCCTCCTTGTACAGGGACCACATGCTCATTAATTAGGTAAATGTAGGGTTTGAGTCTTGGGCATTAACTCCCCACACCTTTACAGAGGCAAAACAAGTCCAAGCCAGGCACAGCTGAGACAAACAGCTCTTTTATGGGTGTAGTTCCCACAATTTAGACTGCAAGAGAACATTTACCTATAGAAAAAAAAATGAAGAACTTCAGTTTCCCCTATCTGACTTCAAAGGGAACCATGGGATTGAGAGAAGAGCTGATAAAAGGAAATATAGCAGATTTGGCATTACCATGACTGCTGCAGTGCTGTGAGCTTGGAGCTTGCCTTCCCACACTGCAGTCAGAAAAACCTGTTCCTGGAATGTTGTGGAGGGAAAAGAGGAATAAGGCAGCAAACAGCACCCATGTCCAGAGCAAACTATGAACAGCTCAAGAGACATGTCTGTGACAAAAATGTGACTCTATAGCAACAATGCATTTAATTTATGTACAGCACATCTATCACTTCAGTACTCAAGGAGGCTTCAAAAGTAAATAGCTGTATATTTTCTGCATGCTGGTAGCATATATTAATATTACATTTATGCCAAATCCCCGACGTGCAGCCAGAGAACCCAATGGGTTTTCATCTTACCCACTCATGCCTAGATAAGGGTGTGCAAACACAAAGCTATTTTGGGAATATTTTTAGGCTCTGTTAAGCGGTGCCTAGAACAGTGCCAGGGACAAGTGTCCAGATAAAGGGCTGCAAGGATAAATACCAAAGCCTGGGAACAATTGGGCAGCTCATCTTTATCTCCAGCACCTCTCTCACCCAGGCTTATAAATAGCAACTGCGACAGGAGTGTTACAGAGCAGGACGTGGCTGTGGCCATCGTGGTGGTGGCTGCCCTTCTCTGGCCAAACAATGTCTACAGAGGGCCAGCACTGCCTGCTGCCTTCAGCAGCACCAGATACACACTGGGCTTGGGTTTCCTCCAGCAGTGGAGAAAAATTCTGCCATTGTCCTTAGTGCTTTCTGACAAGTCCTCACCTCCTGGAGCAAGGGGAGTGGGATAAAATGCTCTGTCTACTTCCCACAGGCTCTGTCCTGCTAAGGAAAAGTACTTTCTTTGCTTCTTGCTGCAAGCAGGATGAACCAGCTGGCTTTTGCAAAACCATGGCCCTTTGGGGCAGAAGTATCAGCTTTTGCTCAAAGACAGTGCCACAACCCAGGGTTATGGGGTTCTGCCCCAAACAAAACATGGCAGGGATGGGTGTTGGGGGCCACTTGCATGGGGGTGGCAGCAAGGAGACTTTAGTGGGGTCAGACAGGGCAGGCATGGGGTCCTGCCTGGCTGGATCTAGCAGCCTACCTGGCTGTTTACCAGCACAGGAAGGAAAAGTTGATGTTTCCATGGATGCTACCAAAGGGGCAGTTGGACGTGGTGGTGAGGGCAGCAAGTTCAGGTAAGCAGTACCTGGAATGAAGCCAGAAATAAATGCAATTAAACAGGTATAACACAGAGCTGATTGATTCCCCTTTGCTCTCCTTATTGATTATTTTCACTAATTCATGCTATCTAATCAGCTCCCACTGATGGTCTGTGGGGATTGAATTAGGGCAGAATTTTGGAACAGTCTGCCAGCCCATGTCAGCTAATACCTGTTGGCTCCACAGGCCATTTCCTCAGAGAGATTCCCAAAACAGGCTAAAGGGAATATCAGCTCCCTTCAGAGCCACACACCTTTGTAATAACACTGTCTCAGATGGAAGCAGAGCAGTTAAGCTCTGGATAGGGCAGGGGTTTCCTGAATCTAGGGCTGAAAAACAACTACCAGGGATAGTCCTGCCTACCTTTCCCTCCCCAGGGAACTCTCAAGCACGTCTCATCTCTGATCTGGCTTTGGCCCACATGCCACCAGCCCTCAGCAGCACAGCCATCCTGCAGTAAAACCTGCCAGCAACAAGAAATTATCCCCAAATGGTTGACAGAGGCATATTCTTTTCCCAGTGGGCTTTCCCTGCTTGTACAAAGGCTATTTCTGCCATGTATTAGCATCTATTACTCTAGAGAGGTTATGTTTGCATCAAAGGAGATGTGAATAATTTTTTTAAGGGGAAGAATCCTTTAGACTACAAAAACTTGTGGTTGTCAAAACCCCTCTGGCTGTACAAGGGAGGTACACATTCCCTGGTCCACGAGGTTGCCTCTTGTGAGCTGTTTGGTTGACCCTGGCAAAGCTGTTGAACAAATAAAGTGTCCTTTTAGCAATTAGTGATGCTGACAAAATTAAAATGACTTGGTGTCTGTGTTTTTCCTTACAGGTTGAGCAGCTGACAGAAGAGCAAAAAAATGGTAGGTGCATCTTCAACCCGACACCACAGCCTAAAGTTGAGCTCCCCAGCCAGCAGCCCTGCCTGCCCCAGCAGTAACACTCTGGAAAATGCTTTGGCCAGACTGGCTGAGGCAGGGCATGACCCAGGGATTTTGATCCACAGCATTTCCAGCCAGGGAGCTCCTGTGGTGTGCCTGGGTGTCCCACAAGGCCATGGCTGGGCACTCCTGGGTCATAGTCAGGGGAGGCTGTGCCTGGGGTGAGCCCCTGCCTGCAGGATGGGGGTGCAGGGCAGGGCCCCCTCACATCTCTCCCCTCTCTCTCCAGAGTTCAAGGCTGCCTTTGACATCTTCGTGCAGGGGGCAGACGATGGATGCATCAGCACCAAGGAGCTGGGGAAGGTGATGAGGATGCTGGGGCAGAACCCCACCCCTGAGGAGCTGCAGGAGATGATAGATGAGGTGGATGAAGATGGTGAGAAGTTTGGGTTTCTTCCACTCCCCCAAGCACCATCCCCACATCTGGGGGTGTGGGGCCATCTGTGCAGTGCTGGCAGGATCCATGCTGGGGATGGTCACAAGTCTGGGGTGCAATCTGCTGTGAATTCAAAGGGCACTAAACACCCACCAAACCTCAGCATGGTTCCTTTAGGGAATTTCCAGGCAAAGGGAAATGATACAAATTTTTATTCCTACAATGATCAGACTGCTTGAACTGATTTTGGGGGGTATTGTGAAATTGTACAGATCCTTTTAAAAAACAAAATATTGGCTGAATGGAGGAACTTCCATTTCAGAAATGCCATTTAGAGGATTCTGTCATCAGGAAAGTCTCTCACAGCTCAAATGTGCACACCCCCACACAACTAACTGTCAATACCAGTTAAATCAGTGTCCTGATGATCACACATGACAAAACCCACTGTGGGCATTTGGGCAGAAATACCACACTAAGTAACTGGAACATAACAAATCAGTTAAAAGTCAGGCAAAAAAGCAAAGCATCCAAGTCTTTGAAAACAACACTACTATACTGCATGTCCAAATTAGCACTGCATGAATACCTGCCTTCTGGAGCTTGCAATATTAATACCTAAATGAGATGGATAGGTATCTCCATAGCAGGAATTTCCATTCTTTGGTACGTCCAGAAGGACTTTTGCCAAGGAAAAATGATTGTGAAAGGTAAAAATTCACTTACAAGGTCAGAGAATGGCCTCAGACACTTATTCCAGCATCCTGAGAGCTGACTTTTGCTTAAGAGCTGCTCTCCTGAGTTTTGGCCCTTGGTTGCTGAAGGGAAGTGTGATCCATCACTGGCATTGTCCATCCACCCCCTGTAGCTCCAGCTGGGCTCCCCTTTCCTGCATTCCTCAAGCCCAGTATGAGAAGAGACTGAGGCATCAGACCTTGTATATTCTTCCAGTTTGACTTGTATAGACACTCTCTGATGGCAGTCTTAGTTTTTAACTCTAACAATAATGGGTTTAACACCACCACTTACGGTTTTGGGGTTCTGAATTAATGTGACCGTGCAGGGAAGCTGGGTGGGCCACTCTGCTCATGGAGAAGTGTGGAGCTCAGTCAGGGTCCTGGTGCTGACCAGCTGGCTCCAGAAAGTCCATTCTTCCCTCAGGCAGTGGTACTGTGGACTTTGATGAGTTCCTGGTTATGATGGTGCGGTGTATGAAGGATGACAGCAAAGGAAAAACCGAAGAGGAACTCTCAGACCTCTTCAGGATGTTTGATAAGTAAGACCATGAGCACAGCGTGGTGGGGTGGTGGGAGGGGTGCAGCTAGCCCAGCTCCCCCTCCCCAGCAGCTCTGTCTGGTCCTGAGCTCTTCTGTCCTGGCACAGAAATGCTGATGGCTACATCGACCTGGAGGAGCTGAAGATCATGCTGCAGGCAACAGGGGAGACCATCACCGAGGATGACATAGAGGAACTGATGAAAGATGGGGACAAAAACAACGATGGCAGGATTGACTATGATGGTAGGACTCCTTCTTGCATGTGGTTTGGTCACAAGCCCTTGGTCACCCCCTGGGCAGCTCCCATGGTCTTGGTTGCCTTCTCAGATGTGCATGAGCTCATGCACGCAGTGCTGGGCAGTACATCTGACAGGAGCATGTGTGCAAGGGAAGGGGAGGTTCTTAGGCTTGTGAAATGGGAGCAAGGCCCTGGGGCTGCCTTGACTGTGCCCTTACTGCACTGAAGCACAGCCACTTCTCGCCAGTCCCCTCCTGCCCCCGTAACACAAGCACCATTTCTGAGGGGCTGTCTTTGGATGTGATGCTGACAAAATGATCCCCAGACCATTTCTGAGCTGAGTCAGAGCCCGTGTCCCCCCTGGCACTCAGCTCCAGTGTTTTGGTGGCAGCTGAGGGTGATGCTGGGCTCCAGTGACATTTCCAGCAGGAGTCACAAGGAGTCCTCGCCACAGTTAGAGGAACAGTAGCCATCCCCCCCTTGGCCTCTTGCATAACATGAGGGTGGAAAAGGAGACAGGGCTGGGAAAAGCTGCCAGGAGCACACTTGGCAGCTGTGAGGGCACTTCAGTCTCACCTCACACCTCTTGTCTCCAATGTCTTCCCCTTGGCAGAGTTCCTGGAGTTTATGAAGGGGGTTGAATAAATCTGAGGCCAGATGGACAGCTTGAATCACCTAAACCCTCCAGCTCTGCATCTCATCTCCTTGACTAAGTCCCCTGGCTACTGGCATGAAGACTGAGTGCTGAGAAGGGTGGCCAGGGGGAAATAAAACCTGTTAATACCCAGTGCCTCAGCTGGTCATTCCTTGGAGCTTCAGTGACAGCTCCACCCCTGTTGTGTACTCATGATTAATGAAGCTACTGCTGGGGGTTACTTCTGGCAAGGTGACATCACAGCTGGAGCTTTAAGCCTGCCAGGAAGTATTTTGCTGCCAGCCCAATGGCAAATCCATCCAACAGGGCCTTGGGTGCTCGGTGGGGAGCTGCCGTGTTCCATCTCTTCACCCCACCATGGTGAGCAGGCTGAGGAGCTGGCACTGGTGCCTGCTGGTGTAACTGGAGCATAGGCAACATTTCAGCAATGAAATATGAATTAAAACCCACTTCAGCCATCATGAAATCCGTGTGCCAGGGACAGTCCCTCTCCTCCCTGCTCTCACTCTGGCTATCCTGAGGGTATCACCCCCTCCTCCTCCCCACCAGCCTGTGATACCAAAAGGAGACCTCAGTTTGCTTTGGAAACAGGAATAGAAGCCATTCCTAAGCTGGACTGGATGCTCCTTCCTGTGTCTCCCGCCTGGTGGGAGGCAGGTACTGGCCCCTCATAGTCCTCCAGCAGCCCTGGAAGCCTCACTACAAAGAATGAGACACCCAACTTTCCCTGACAAATCACATCCATTTGGGCCTCTGAGAAATGCACAGGCCCAGCCCGAGTCTCAGCCCCAGGCACAGGGTGACAGCAGGGCCAAGGAGCCGCGCTGTCCCCAGGGGCCCTGAGCGCCGTCTCCTCCCATCCCAAGGAAGTGCAGCATTCCTGTGGCATTAGCAGCTCTCCCTGCACATAGCTGCCTCCTCCCATCGAGTGACAGCCCCAGCACAGCTCACACATTGCACTCGTGTTGCTAAAGTCAATCGTTTACCCAAGCAAAACAAACATTGGCAGGGCAAGGCTGGTGCAGGCCCCGGCCATGCTGCCCTCAGCCTCACTGCTGGGCCAGTGCCCCAGGTCTGCCACCTTCTCCTTCTGCCTTTCCTCCCCAAACCAGGTTTTTGGGGGTTTTTTTCCCACTTCTGTGGAAATAACACCCTAAAGCAGCTGTGACACAATCTCATTTATAGCAATAATGCAGTATTGCAATCTCATTTACAGCAATAATGAAATATTGCAGTTCAGGGCATACAGGGATGAGAGAGGTGGTCGATTGTTTGGAAGGACCTGTCTTTCCTCTAGACAAGCAGCACTAAATATTTTGCTCAACCAAGGCTTGTAACAACAGAAGAACTAAAAAAATGAACCTGTCAGCTAGAAACCGAGGGTATTTTGGAAACAGCTCTAATGTAAGCATCTGTTTGACCCTCTCAAAGGGGTCTCCCCAAGGTTTCCAATCCCTTGATGCCACAGCTACTGCAGATTCAGCAGGACCCCAGGTGCACCAGAAGGCAATGGAAATACGGGTCTAAGAACCCCATGACAGGAAATGCTCCCAGGTGTTAACAGATTCTGTTTCCAACTCTCTGGAGCCTAGAGATGAAAAAGAAACTTTTTCTGCCTCCGCAGTGTAGCAGCAGCAGTTGTTTCCCACTGAAACCAGTGAGGACACAGCATGTCCTCGTATTTTACCCATGTTTACCCCTGGGAACCTCCAGACTTGCCAAGAGCTGGGTTTCAGCCAGGAGCTGAGGTGATGCCAGCTGTCCCCACACCCACAGCCACCCAGCCCATGGGCAACCCACCCCTGCATTCACATCACTGATAGCCCCCTTATCTTCCTCTGTCCTGGTCTAATCCCAGCATCCAAAAAGGACTTCCCCACAATAGTCTCCACTGCTTACTGGTAGGCTTCGGCTCCCTGCAAAGTGAACAAGAGAAAAAATTAGGTTAACCCCTTCCCTTCAGTCAGCTTGGTAGCTTGGACTGTACTGTGACCCAGGGAGAAGGATGGCTGGGAAGAGGCACCTGGCCATGTGTCTTGCCTCTTCCCCCTTGGCTCAGTGGCACTGGCAGCAGAAAGCCACAGCCTCACTGGCTGCCCACTCTTTTCCAAGAGTAAAGCAGGGCTGGAGAGAGAAAGCAAAGGTCTTGTAGCAGCCCAAACTTGTCTTGAGAAGAGCAGATACACTGGGACTATTTGGGCTTTTTCCATCCTTAGAACAGGGGGTTGGGAAGCCAGGACAACTGCCAGGCTGGACTGCCTTAACACACTGCCTGTCCTCCCAGTCAGACAGCAAATCCTGCAGGGTGAGGAGCTGTCGGTGGACTTCTCTGTTGGCTAAAACACAGGAACAACTGCACAAGGAATGTAACACAACATGACAGGCCAGAGAGTGGGCGAGCAGGCCGAAAAAACAGTCACCCCTGGGGGATCAGCCTGGCTGACCCCACACAGGGGGTGTGCTAACAATGAATGAAAACCACCCCGAGGAATCCGTGTATCTGTGCAACTCCAAACCAGATCGCAGTTTTCATCGCATATGTAGTGAACCTTTGGTGCCCAGAATCATTTAAGGAATGTGTCACAAGTCCACATTGTCTGGGGAAAAAGAAGCAATTAAGTTGTTTTTTTTTTTAATCAGGCAAAAAGTAATTTACCAGTCTCTAAAACAGTCCCTAGATCTGTGTGCTCTTACCTCCCCAGCAGAGACAGGAGCTGTGCAGGCAGGTGGCAGCAGCCCATGCCAGGGGACATTGCCACAGTTCTCAGGACATTATCCTGCTTGCCTTTGCTGCAGATTTAAACTCCTGCCCTGGTTTGCAGCTTTATCCGTGTATTTGAGGCCTCTCCTCAGCTCTCAGTAACACTTTGCTGTGTGGACCAAGTGATTGCAGGAAGCTCTGATGAAATTTTGTACACGCTGCATAAATCTGCCAGCAGGGCAGTGGCAGTGTAACATGAGCTAAGGTACATCAGATAAACACCTCACCAAGCCAAAGCCCCTGTGGTGCAGAAACACCTGCACCAGCCTTGAAACCCGAGCAAAGCACAACTCACATTCAGTTGCTGCTTCCTTTTGACCACACTATTGAAAAGGCAGTAAGGGGGACAGAGCAACACATGTCCAGCCTGCTTTTTATCATCACTGTGAGCATCAATGTCCACAGTGAATACCTCACCCCACCAGAGCATTCTGCAGGGCTTTAATTTCCCTATCCCAGTTCTGTGCTCTTGGCTCTCACAGCAATGGCTCACCTTTGCAAATGAGATGATTTGGTATTTGGTTACACGCCCTTTGCTCTTTTTCTTTTTTAAATCAAAGCAGAGAAAGGAGCCAAACTGGAACTTGATACTGAGTCCTCTTAATTGCACAGGGGAGAAATAATCTGCAGTAAGTATGACGTACAGCAACAGCAAACACAAGACGTATAAGCTGATGTACAGCAGTTGTTAGGCATTGGGATGCTTTTGAGCTCTTGTCTTCTTGCAGGATACCCATCATGAGAGTTTTGAAGTTTTTAAATATCAAAGATGACAGAGCTCTGTGTCATAGGAATAGTTTCAAGTGGGCCACAGCTGCCAGTTCACCCTCCTGGGCTCTGTATATGTAACGCCCCCAAAAAGGATCTCCAACCTCACTTCACCCACAGAACATCAATGATTTCACAAGGCAGGAGAAAGAGGATGGGAAGAGGACCCAGAGGCACAGTCAGCACAAACTCCCCTCCAGCTTTCCATTCTGGGCTGGGACAACTGTTCAAACAGGACAGCTGTCAACAGAGGTGTCACAGGGTTAGCAAATGCAAAAGGTGGTCACTGCTGTCCAGGCAGTGTCCTGCAGAACCACGTGTGCAGGGAGCACCCAACAACAAACCTGACACCAACCTGCTGTGGAAGCTCACAGAATTCCTGTCCCTTGCTACACAATGATGCCTGGATTAAGGTTACGTTCCTCTGCTGCATTTTGTCACGCAGCTGCTATTTTGGTCAGAAAGTCAGCAAGCCCTTATTTGGGAAGCTGTCCCACTGAAGGGCAGCGTGAAGGGCAGCGAGATGAAAGGGCTGCATCTCAAGGCAGGCCTGGGGGAGGCCCCTGGAGCCACAGGAAGCCCAAATCTTGCCCTCTGCTTCTTGTTAACATTCCAACATCCTTCTCTCAGCCTGACCCTTGCCTCTCTTCCCTCAGACTGCATCTTATGGGTGAGCTACTCCCACAACACAAGCACTCCAGGGAAGACATCACAGGGGTTGAGATGGAATCTCCCTTCTTATGTGGAAAAGTTGTAGTGCTAGAGATTTAAAAGGCAGAACCTTAACTGGGTAGAAAATCTGCAGACACACAGGTAAAGGTGTAGACTAACACCAAGTGCTCCGTTCACAGGTTTTTTCTTTTGCTCTTGTAACACACATCTACACCAGACTGATCACACTGCCCCTCACTGCAGCAGCCACTCCCATCTACTCAATACCAGCAACAACTCCACTCTCTGTGTGCTTCAACCATCTAACAAGCAGCAGAGAGAACTTTGCCAATGAACTCTGTCATGCTGTCACTTAATATTAAATCTGTTTTTTACTGATACCTGTCCTGGTGATCCTTTAAGTTCCTCAAACACTTGTTTGTTAACAGGCTGACAAAGCCCAACCTCCACAAAAGCCCAAGAGATGCACACAGCAGGAATCAGACAGCTGAGGGCTATAGACATCCCTGACTTTACAACCCCACGAGTTGTAATACCCTGACTACGAGTTTCAAATCAGTAAATCTCTTTATATTGCTTGGTTTAGGGGTGGGTGGATTTTCCTGATCAGTCAAAAACAATTGAAAAGTGGGAACTGGGAAAAGATTTTTGAATCTAAGCCAGAAAGAATTCAAACTAACACACATAACTTTGGTAATTGGATAAACTACTCAAAAAATAAACTACATGAATTGGATGTCATTGGCAGTCAGAAGGTGCCAACCTCCAGCCCCGGTGAGGCTGCACGGATTTACCCCACCGGGTGGACAAGCGCAGGAACTGCAATTCCAGAAGAGCTGGTTGCATTCCAGCAGGCGCCTCATGCCACAGGTGGGAAGCACAGCCCGAGTCAGCTTTGAGGGGCCCTGGAGAGTGAAGCCCTCTCCTGAGGGCAAATCCCGGGCTCAGCTCCTTCTGGGATTTTCCACGTTACTCCCCTCATCTCCCCAGGCCAGCACATTTCATCAGACAGTATTTCTGTTACTGGAGTGAAAGACATTCCTAAAATCAGTCACTATTAAAAAATGTGTATTTTGTATATTCCTGAACCCTTCCATGTTCCCATGGGTAGCTCCATCCATGCTTCAGTTATCTGTGAGTATTTCAGGATACAACACACAGCACCTCTGTAACACAAACTCCTGTGCTCCCCAACACCACAGCCAGCATTCCTTACCCTCCTGTTTCCTGGGATTCCCACAGCTGTAGGGAACCACACAGCAAAGCAGCAGGTTTGCAACAGCCCTTGGAAGCTTCACCTTGCTGCAACAACACCAGGAATTATCACTAAAGCCATGGTACCAAAAAAGAAAATGTCACCCCCGTTTCCAGAAGCACAAGGAGGATCCAGGGAACCACAAGCCAGTCAGGCTCCCCTGGATCCCTACCCACAGGCCTGATGCACAGCTGGCAGCTAAAATACAACTCAAACAAGGCTTCTGGAGGGCTCTCCTCAAATTCAGGTGGTGAGGGCTTTGTTACATACAATTTTATTTTAAAAAAATGCTGTAACACACATGCCAGTAAGAAAACTGGGTCTTCTTATGAAAGCACATCAGTCCTTTTTCTGCTGAGCAGCCTGCTGAGCTGCCTGCTTGGCATTGTTGGCCTGCATCTTCTTCAGCCCCTTTTTGTTGTGTTTCTTTGCAAATCTCATGTTCCTCAGGAACTTGGGATCAACCTATAAAAATAAGGGAAAAATAAGCCATGTTGCAGAAGAGACATATAAAAACATTTATAGCTCCATATTGTTCCAATTATTCCCAAATGCAAGCTGTGACTAGTTCAGACTTTTTTTCTGACTTTTCAACCAAATTATTTTAGTCATCTGCAACCAGGCTTTAACAGCTATATTCCTTAACTGCCATAAACAAACAAAAAATCCCAAACCCCAGCAATAAACACAAAGAAAGGATGGGCAAAGCTGCAGGACAAACAGGACTGAACCCTCACTGAGCTTTGCAGAAGACAAATTTTTACAGCACTTCCAAAAGGCTTTGTAGATCGTGACATCTACAAAGCAAATAAAATCACAACCCTCCCCTAACACAAAATTTACTGTTTTCACTTTCAAATGTGGAAAAAGACCCTGTTGTACCATTTGGATAATCTCAGAAAAAACAATATACTGCCACTTCCATGTGTTTTGCCCAGAAATGCCAATTCCTCTTATTTTGTACATGAAATTATCTGAATTAGTAAAACAATTATCAGTTTTACTGTCCAAATCTTGACAGTAAAATAATATTGAGGAAACGGAGAGAGGAGAAGGAGAGAGGAGAAGGAGACAGGAGACAGGAGACAGGAGAAGGAGACAGGAGAAGGAGACAGGAGAAGGAGACAGGAGAAGGAGACAGGAGAAGGAGACAGGAGAAGGAGACAGGAGAAGGAGACAGGAGAAGGACTCAAAAGGAAAAGGAACCATTTAACTGGGATGTGTTTGTTTTACTGGAAACAGCACTTGGTGACAGCCTCCAGAACAGGACAGGGACAAAATTGGCCACTGACTAAAATGCAGTTTTATAGACATACAAGGGCAAATTTCATGTGGGTTAGAAATATCCCAGCTGCACGTCAGGTAAGTAAAAGAACTGAACTCCACAGGGGTTCAGACCACCTGGAACAAAGGCCTCTGCAAAAAATGCGTCAGTCAAAAATAATACAAATTCTGGATGTTTTTCACAGTTAAGCCTTAGTGACTCAAGAGCCTGGGAACACCAGCAGGAATACTCACCCCTTTGAGAGATTCGTATCTATGGGTTTTGGGCTTCTTGATGCCATTTCTGTGCCACTTACGGGCTGTGTGGAAAATGAGACAATTACTTAAATCACAGTTTCTGCTATTATTTAGCAGCTGCATTAGTTTCTTCTTAAGTGTACTATCAGAATGATGTGGATTGGACAATTTTCAGACCCTATCCAAACTACCTTTGAATTAAAACCACATCTCTATGCTCATCCCTCTGCATGTGCTTCCAACCCCAAGGTTTCAGGCAGCTCAT
Organism: Prinia subflava; assembly: GCF_021018805.1. NCBI lineage: Eukaryota > Metazoa > Chordata > Aves > Passeriformes > Cisticolidae > Prinia > Prinia subflava. The sequence continues at coordinate 17,630,661 of NC_086260.1, forward strand.
TAACTAATGACACACTGACAGCAGCCCCAGCACAATGCAAGGCCTCACTCATTAATAAATGATTGTAGTGTCAGAGGGCACTGTCACTCACTGTGCAGGACCACGCAGAACTGACTCATGACCTCTGCTAAGTCACAGCACTGATGAGAAGACCCCAAACATGAACTATTCCATCACTGTGGCCATCTCTGGATTGCACAGGATCACAGAGATGAAGCTGTTCAGGAACATCACAGAGTGACAGGATGGTTTGGGTAGGAAATCACTTTAAAAACCATCCTGTTTCACCCCCCTGCCAAGGGCAAGGACATCTCTCACCAGCCTAGGCTGCTCCAAACTCTGTCCAGCCTGGCTTTGGACACTTCCAGGGATGGGGCAGCCACAGCTTCCCTGAGCACCCTGTACCAGGGGCTCACTACCCTCACAGGGAAGTGTTTCCTCCTAATACCAAACCTCAGCCTCTGGCAGCGTGCAGCCATTCCCCTGTGTCCTGTCACTGCCTGCTCTTGTGAAGGTCCCTCTGCCTGCCTGGCTGGTGATGATCCCCATGGAATCACTCGGGTTGGAAAAGGTCTCCGGGACCTTCGAGTCCAACTCTGACCAACCCCACCCAGCCAAGCAGGCCGTGGCACCGAGTGCCACCTTCGCTCTTTCCTTAGACACCTCCAGGGACGGTGGCACCACCACCTCTCCAGGCAATGTTCCAATGGCTAAGCACCCTCCCTGTGACAAAATTCTTCCTGATGTCCAACCTAAACCTCCCCTGGAACAGTTTAAGTCTGTGCCCTGTCATGCTATTGCTGGTTACCTGGGAGAAGAGGCCGATCCCCAGTTTTCTAACGTGAAAGTTGCTATTTTTCTGCTTACATTTTAATTCTACGTTGAGCCCACCCACCTCCCGACTCACACTCCTTTAACCCCCCCCATTCGATCTCTGCGCAGCACCACCTTATCCGGCTGCACACCCCGGGCAGCCCGTGCTGCATCACCGCGCCGCTCCCAGCCCGTTAAAGCCTCCCGCACCCCCGCCTCGCTCACACTGGTTGTGCGTGGTGTGGTTCTTGGACTTGGCCATGGTCGCACCTGCGGGAGAAACACACACGGCTCAGCCGGGCCGGGCTGCTGAGGGGCGCCCCGAGCCCCGGTCCCGAGCCCGCCCGGCCCCGAGCCCCGGCCCCGAGCCTGCCCGGCTATCGCCCCGCTCCGACCGGCCCGACCCGGCCCCTCCGCCCAGCCCAGCCCGCGGATGGGCTCGGATGGGCCCGGATGGTGCCGGATGGGCTCGGATGGTGCCGGATGGGCTCGGATGGTGCCGGGGCCGCCCTCACCGGAGCCGCGCTCGCCGCCGCCGCCGGACCGGAAGAGAGGGAACACCGCGGGAGCTGCCGGGAATCGGGGCCGGGCCGGAACCCCGCGTCCTGTAGTTCCGCTCTGCCGTTTCCCCGTTGCCTTCCCGCACCGCCCCGGTTCCCGCGGCCGCCGCTCCCGCTCCGTGAGGGACCTGAGGCCGCCGCCGCTCCCGCCCCGGGAAGGCCCCGCCGCGGCAGGGCCCGCAGCGCCCAGTGACGTGGCGGACCCTGTCCCTCAGCGGCGCGGTTCCCCCTCCAACACGGTTCCCACCAACACGGTCCCCCCTCTAACGTGCCCGAGCATGGCCTCTGCGGGCCGGGGCGGCGGGGCCGAGAGCCGAGGCCGCCCTGCGCGGGGCCCTGCCCGGCCGCCGTGGGAGCCTGAGGCCCGAGGCCCTCTCGGAATCCGGCACGGTTTTTCTGTGTCTTGCACCACGCTCGGGCACCACAGTCAGGCACAGGCAGTGCTCCTCAGGGCGCGTTCATTCAGTGCTGTTCATCTTTATTTGTGTGAAGCGCCAGAGGCTCGAAGAGCTCTGATTGCTTTCAGACAATCGGCAGCCCTGGCTGTGCCACCTCGGTGACGCCCAAAACCCCCCGTGGCCAGCAAAGAGTGGCACAGTGCAGGGGTTTGTGCCATGTTCTGAACATGCTGGTGGTGCTGCAAGGTTAAAGCTTCACTCCTGCAACAGATACAGACTGAGACTTAGGTATTTTAGTATGTGAAAGACACTGAGATGATGACTGTGATGGGAAAACTTCCTCAAAGATTAGACATTGCAGTGGTTTGCCCAGCGTGGTGGTGGAGCCACTGTCCCTGGAGGTGTTCAAGACAGGATCTGTGGTCATGGATTGAGGCATCTCCCGTGGTGAAGTGTCACAGGAATAAGAGGAACCAAAGGCCAAGCTTCCCCAAGCCCCTTGGGTTTTATCTGTTGACCAATTGCAGCATTTCTGGCCAAGGCTGCTGTGATTTCAAACAGGAACCTCTGAAACCTGAGCAGGAAAGGCCCAGGCCCTTCTGCATTGTGGGAACATATTTGCCATCTTTTTATGACATTACCTCTATTTCACAATGAGAGGCACAAGTGAATCGCTTAAAGTAACCCAGACCGCAAAAAACAGCCCAGAGATCAAAAGCCCCATGTGAGAAACAATGGTCACTTTTTAAAATTTCAAAGGTTTATTAAACCTTAACAAAACACAAGGAAGGACTGAATGAGGAGAAAGAGCAGCGCTGGGAGTCTCCATCACCACCAGCCACTGCTCATCTACAAAAATGGATGTCCTGCTTTTTATACCCTTGGTACTTCCCAAAGTCTTCCCAGTCAACCCCTTCTTTGCAACCTTTTCTTTGTAAGAGGTGGAAGTCACTTTCTTACGGCCTGACTGGAGGTCAGCTGTTGCCACAGTAACAAACCAGCCCTCCCCAAATGCCCCAAATGGCCCAAAAGCCATCCCGTGACAACAGTGAAAGAGGCAGGGGAAAGAGGACTACAGGAGGATGTATTACAGTGGCATAACTGTACATCTACAAAACAACTTCTGACACACACACAATACTCATCCCTCAGTTGTGAGAGCCAGCCATCTCATTACTCAGCCATAGCACCCATGTTGTAAATACATCAAATTGGCTTTTCACAAATATCAAAATGAATGCTCTGTGTATAATGTTAAAGTAACTTTGCTATAAAGATATTGTTTTAATTTCTGCTATTAACTGAACTTAGTAGTGAAATAGCAGATGTGGTTATGCTTGTGGTAATTGAATTTGGTTGGATAACATCCAATGAAGACATGATGAAGACCCAAGAAGAAGAAGATGTGCCAACTATCAGCACCTGCTGTCTGTAGGAAGTGGGGACCAAGACCCACACTGGAGGTGACAACAAGAACAGACTAAAACCACAGCCAAGAAATGGACATGCCTAAAAAGGCAGGCCCAAGGAGGAGCCATGCTAAACAGCTCTTGGAGCATGTAAACGAGTTTGGGGAAAAGTTTAAATATGCATACTTGTTTATGAATATGCAATAGGCTGATGCCATAGAAGGAGTATATAAAAGGTGTCTCTGAAGTAGCAGGTGTGCTCTTAGTGAATGCCAAGCACCTGGCTGCTAAAATTAGCTTTATTATCTTTGTCTCTTATTGTCCTTTATTAAACTTTTAAATTTTACCAGGAGAGTGAACCTCGTTTTTCACACCCATAACCAGTACAGAGAGTGAACTGGACATTTTTTCAGTGGCTGATTGCTTGCAGAGCAATTGCTACTCTGCCTCAAGTTCAGATACCTATAAACAAGCTCTTCCTGTTATAAAAACAGGGAAAAATAGATTATCCTTGGTAGATGAGCAATGCTGATGAGAGTGAAATGAAAATGGGCAGGAAAAAGAAAGCTAATGCTTAATTTAATTTCAGTATTTCTCTTATTTTGAGCAAGACCAAAGATGCAAAATGTATTTGGCTTCATTTCCCAGCCCCACTCCCATTCTGGGCAGCTGTTGTGTAAAAATAGATGAAAATAACAATATTCTTTTACTGGCATTTTGCAGCTGGAATATGAAGGCGTGCTCAAAATCCTCCTTGATATGCAAACATCTGACTTTTTAAACTGTTGCATTTTAAAATTCCTTCCACTGAAGTGAGCTGCAGTCTTAAAATATTTGTACATCACTGTGGCCAGCTAATTGCAGCCAACTGTAAAGAGAAACCCTGACTTTCCTGATAACACAAAGAGCCAAGCTCAGTGGAAGAAAGAACTGAATCCCAGAGGTGTGTTTGCCTCTGTGGCATTGCAAAAGGCAGAAAGGCCCTTAGCTTGGCCATTAGATTATTAAAACTCTTGATATTTTTAACTAATTTCTGAGCCTTCCTCCACAGGAAAAAGCAGAAGGATTTACTTTGGGGTTCTATCTACCTTTTCCAAATTTTCCAGAGTCTTGCTGCAATTATTGCTGTTGGAGCTCCCTGGGAGTGTTTCCCAGCAGCTGCTGGAGCCACTCAGATGAGCAGCCAGGCAGGTGGGGATTAGCAAAGCTGTGCTTAATGCCCAGGTGATTACAAGATCCATAAGCCAAATTATTAAAATAAAACCGTGGAAGAACATTCAGTTCATGGAGCTGAGTTAACATATTCAGGGCAGTTTATGAATCACTCAAAGCAATGCAGAGTACGAGGTGAAAAGGGTGATCCAAGGCAGGATCAAGGCCTCTGTGCACTCCTGGGGGATCAAGCCCCCTTGAATTTCTCCCGTGCCCTGATGAGCTGCTGTGCCTCTAATTATGGTGTTACTGAGAACGATTGGCCAGTTCAAAACCTTTAGTCATGCTTCTAGTGATTACAGACTTAATTAGTCCATGTTAGTCCAAGTGTCCTCTATTAAAGGAGCTGTGCCCTTTAAATAGGATGTTAATTACTCCAGCTGCAAAACAATTATGAAAAAATCATAACATAAAAATCTCCCAGTGCCTTTGGCAACAGTATCTCAGTCCTTGCAACATGCACACTTAGGCTGACTGATCTCTGTCAGGTTTGTCACAGTTTTCACAATGACCCCACACCTCAGCACCTCCCCTAACTTGCCTCCTCCCTCCCTGTGAGGTGACTTTTGGGTTAAAGAACTCCTGTGGCTGCCCCATTCAGTAATGCCAGGACTGCCCATTGTCCAGCATGGTGCCAGTGCCAGAGCTGAGCCAGGCTGAGCTTCACAAGGGCTTGAATGGAGGCTGGGTCTGGTCATTTCCCAAAACATGAAGAAATTTCCTCCCCATTTCCACAGAGGAGGACAAGGAAAGGCCATCATGTTCGTGTAGGATGCTGGACACAGTGTGAGAGCACAGCTCCCCAGTGTCCTGAGCACAGAACCAATGACCAGCACCTTCAGGTGTTGATGGGAGTCCAGCTGACTTTGCTTGGCACCCCTACAAACTCCCTCGTGGGGAGCTATCAGGCAGTTGGGAGAGCGCAGGGATGCTTTTGGCTATCCCTGATGGCTCACACGGAGGATTCCCACCCTGGGCTGCTCCCAGGGTCGCTCAGGTGCTTCACCCATCCCCACCCATTCCCACCTCGCTCTGCAGACACCACCGAAGTGCAGCTGCAGCTGCAGGGCTGTGCCTTGCCAGGGAGAGCACCCTGTGGGGTACAGCCACCTTCATCACCCTCCTCCACCCCAGCAAGCAGAACCAGGGCTGGGCTGTCTGGCAGGCCCCAGGAGACCCCTGCCCTGGCAGGTGCCTGTGGCTTTGGGGCGATTTTAGGGCTGTTCCCAGCCTGTGAGCAAACAGGGATTGGCTGGGCTGTAGAGCCGAGCGATGCTGGAGCGGAGCCAGGGAGACGGATGGACAATCCCCGGGGGTGATGGACAGTCCCCGGGGATAATGGACAGTCCCCGGGGTGATGGACAGTCCTCGGGGGTGATGGACAGTCCTCGGGGGTGATGGACAGTCCCTGGGGTAATGGACAGTCCTCGGGGGTAATGGACAGTCCTCGGGGGTGATGGACAGTCCCCGGGGGTGATGGACAGTCCCCGGGGGGAATGGACAGTCCTCGGGGGTGATGGACAGTCCCCGGGGTAATGGAAAGTCCCCGGGGATAATGGGCAGTCCCCGGGGTGATGGACAGTACCCGGGGTGATGGACAGTCCCCGGGGGGAATGGACAGTTCCCGGGGGTAAATGGCTAATACGCCTCCAGAGAAGCCAGGAACAACGAGGCATGGAGGCACTAGAGGGAGCCTGAGCATTACAGATCCCTGAGCTCTTAGCGGGAGAATTGGTCCCACTCAGGGAGAAGGGGCATCACCAGCAAGTAATAGCAAGTTTCACAGCAGTGAACCCCTTGACCTGGCATCCTACCCTGCTGTGCCTTTTTTTTTTTTTTTTTTTTTTTTTTTTCCGACAGCTTTTATAATTCCTTGAAGGCATAAAGAAATAGTTTGATGGATGGAAAGTGCCAGTCTACCAGCGGAGAGACAGCTGGCTCTGAGCACTTGGGATAGGAGGTGAGAAAAATCACTGGCAAGTGGTGGCAATTGTCAGATGGGAGGGTGCAAGAGAAAAGGAATTCTTGCAAGGCAAGGAGAGCAGAAGGGCTGATCCACAGCTGCAGATATCCCTGTGGGAAGAGGAGTTGTCATGGCACAGCCTTGCAGGTGCTCCTGGGCTGATGGCAGGGACATGGGAACAGTAGCAGAGGTTTATGTCCTCTCCTGGTGCATTCCACTTAGCACCAGTTAGGAGAGCTGAGGCACCAGAAGAGGATGGAGACCTGCAATCTTCTGTTTTATTTTTGGATGTGTCTGTTCCCAGTACATCTGAAAATTGCATCTTCTTTTGCAATGTTTGCAAGGGGCCAAAATTTGCTTTTAACGGGGCACTCAGGTTCATCTCAGTAGGAATCAGAGGAGATGAGTGAGCAGGGACCAGAAACAAATCCTCCATCATCCCCGGCTGCTGTTGGAGGCGTTCATTCTCCCCTCAGATCCCAGACCCTCCATACACATTGCACAAGTGTAAGCAGCTCCTGCCATGAAGGCAGGAAGAAAAACCAGGCAGCAGCCTGCAATGCCACCCTGACCTTTTCTCCAGGACTGCCACCTCCTCCCACTCTCCCTGGAGCTGGCACTACTAAGAGCTGGTTTCCTCTCGTTATTTTTCCACCTCCACTCCTTCCTCCAGAGGGGAGGCCGTGCTGGTGGCCCACATACCGGTGACTCACAGGCTGGGACCTGCGAGGAGCCAGCTAAGCCTGGCCAAACTTAGAAACATCTCATTTTCCATTGCCTACATCCTGGATGCTGCTTCTGGCTGGGTTCATCGCTGGAGACCTCCTCCAGCTACCTGTGGGGTTTGGGAGGACCAGCAGGAGCTGGGCTGAGATGGAGCAGCCCTTGGTGCAGATGAATTCTGTCTTGGTCAGTGTTTATCCAGCTTGCTTATAGCTGAAACCCACGAGGTGTTCTGGACATCAAAGAGGGCTTTTCATGCTTGGGAAACGTGTAAATAAAGACCTATATACAGGACTGCACAGTCGTTCCATTTTTCTGGAAGCATTTGAATGATCTGAGGGGAGCTTAGGGGTTTAAAAGCTGATTCTCCATCTGTGTCAATCAGCCTGCTCCATCTGGCTGGATGTCCTCAAATCAGCAGATGACAACTGCAGTCACAAAACCGAGCCTGGGGCACCTGCGAGGTGGGGAACGACGGCCCGCAAGGGTGGAGGTGCTGCTGTGGTTGGGAGCCGGGAATGGGAAATAGCTGGGTGATGCCCAGGCTGGCCGCAGTGAAGCAGGCAGAGCAGGGAGGTGCAGCTCCCGGGCAGCTCCATCCCGCAGGACCTGCGGCTCGGTGCGGGGCTGCGGGCGGGGGAGAGCGCCGGGAAGGGAAGGGAGCAGCCGTGTGCGCGCAGCCCACGCCCCGCGCTTTAACGGGATTTTCCAGAACACTTTTTGCCCCAGTAATGGAAAAGGAAGCTCGCCCGCCGCTTCCCAAGGCTGGGGGGGAGCGTGTGCAGGCGACGTGACACCTGCGGGAGCCGCGCTTGCCGGGAGCCCGGCTGTTCCCGGGGCGGCAGCGGAGCCGCGGGCACAGCGCGCACCGAGCAGCTGATCGCTGCGGGAGGAGGCGCACGGAGGCGGCTGGGAGAAACGGAGAGGGCTGACCTAAATAGATGCTCAGCTAATTTATTCATTTCTCTGCTTTATTATTTAACACAACTTCGAAACGGCTCGGGACCTCTGGTTCCTCTCAGCTCTGCTGCTGACGTTGGGATGGGGTTATTTTTTACCTGGTTTTGCTGGCTTGCTCAGCGCCCCTCTCTCCCAGCAGGCATGCCAGGCACACCATGGGAAAGCTCCAAAACAACCACTTTCTAGCCCGGAGCACAGAAAGGACTTATTTTAAGTTATTTTGAGCTTTTGCTTCACCTCCTGCCTAAGAAGCTGTTTGAATTTTGGCCTGGTTTATGCATTGCTAATAGGGAGATTTATAGCCAACTGAGCTGGCTGAGGAGGGGATCGGTGGGTTCGTACAGCACGAGGCAGCCTCCAGCCTCCAGGCACGCTGCCAAAGACAGCCCCAGGCTTTGCAGCACAGGGGCTTTCAAGGATAAACCTGGAGCCTGTCTCGCTTCCAGCCAGCCTCCTCTCTCCTCAAATCCCAGCAATCCCCTGAAACACTGTCCAGGAGGAATTTATTACTAGAAGGACACGGAGCCCCAGCTGCTGGGAGAGCTATTCAGGTTGTGGTTCACCCCACGGGCTGCACGTGTTCCCTGAGAGCCCACGTCACGTTTTAGCACTGCTGACCTTGAACAGCCACAAGCTGGGGGGGAAAATATTGATGCCTGTGCAGGTTGTTGGAACTCCTGCACCATTTCTGCACAGACACGAGGGACACGGGCAGAGCTGCTCCATGTGAAGTGACTGCTTCAGGGGATTCAAATCACACAGCACCCAACTTGTGGCAAGCAGGGCTCTTTAATTTTTTATTACAGCTCGTCACTTGATGGATGAATTTAGGCCAGTGTTGTATACAGTTACCCAACCCCTCTGTTATGATTTTTAAACTGGATTATTCATCGACCTGCTTGATTCCTTCCAGATTTCTAGGCAGTAAAACAAGCCCTGATGCTGTTTAGCTCAGCAGCAGGGGCATCTCAGCTCACCCGCCTTCAGGCTGCTGGAGAGTTTGATGATGTTAAGGAGGCTGCAGGTTGAAGTCCTCCAAACCAGCAGGCACCAAAGGGAAACAGTTGGGCATGGGGCTGGGAAAGGAGGTGCTGCTTCCCTGGCACAGTCAGCCCCTTCTCCTGCCTTCACTGGCTAAACTGTGGCAGTGAGAATCCTGGGCAGGGATTCCACCAGGGTGGGAGCCTGGCCCGTGTCAGGCTTTGATCTGAAGGGCTTTGTGGTATATGTTTTTAATATAAAGTGATACTTTGGTCCGAGAGCCTTCCGAGACCAAAAAAATGAACATGGGAAGGACAGAGGCAGCCCAAGGGATCTGAAGTTTCTCTTACCCTCCCTATATCCTGGACTAGAATTTGGTTGATGATGCCCCAGACTGCCTAATGAAGGCAGAAAGGCCTTACATCCCACACCCTCTGGGGCCTGGGGTTTTGTTCCCTGGCACCTTAATTGCACAGGGCTGATTAGGATGGAGTAAAGGGTAACTGAGTGTCACACTGGGATTTAGGATTCTTCATGTGGGCACAGCTTCTGCCCTGCAAGAGAGGGGAAAATCCCTTAATGAACCAGAGTGGGCAGCAGGCTTGAGATGAGGGCTCCGGTGTGGCTGCCAGCTCTCTTTTATCTGCATGGAGAGGATTATTGGGAAGCTATGTTGACAAATGCTTGGCTAAAAAGGAAAATGAACTTCCTCACAAAGGCAGTTTGTTTGTGCAAAGTGGAGAGAGAATAAAGAAGCTGCCAAAAAAGCTGACATTAAACCCACTGCTTACCTGCAGCTCATCCAGTACCATGACTGAAACCTCTCATTTGCAGCAACATAATCCAAGATGTTCTTTCTGCAAAGCAAAAAAAAGTAAGTTATTGCTCAAGCAGAGCTGGGGAGGGATAAAGAGACAAGGGGGCCTGATCCTGCCAGGTTCTGTGTGTTCTGCTCTCTGAGCAGGGTTAAAACCCTGGCTGGCAGCCTGATTTGGGGGTTTTGGAAAGAACTTTTATACAATCCCTCTTCAAACCTTTAGGAAAGGGCTTCCTGTGCTGCAGAGGCAGGGCTGGAGGCAGAGCACGAGGTTCCCTGTTGCCTTCATTCCTGCCCCTCTAACCCCTGGTGGCAAGACACAAACCAGTAATCCTCAGCACTCTTGTAGCACATCTCAAAGTGCTTCGTTGAGAGAGAATTAATGACCCTCCACAAAACTAGGGCTGCCCTTTCCCACCCCTCCCTGCTTTCTTTGGGATGCATTACCTGCTCCAGCCACTGGGTCATCCCACCTTTCCCGGGATGCAGAGATGCTGCACACAGGCTTTGCTCAGCAACAGCAGAATCCTCCCCTTTGCAGCACCGAGCAGATCTTGTGCTGTTTCTTTTCCTGCCTTTAGATGTGCAGAAATCCACGTGGCTGTGTCTGCTGATTGATTTTAGCCATGGTTCTGTACCAGGATCTTTTCAGAAGGTCTTGCTAACTGAGAAATCCTAAATCTTGCTAATTGAGAAGTCCCCATCGAAATCCCTGATGCAATCACCTGTTGCTGTGCTCCCTGCACCTTTTTGGGGCCCACTGCAGCCACCCTGTCTCTCTTCGAAGGCTGCTTCTTATCCTGGGTAGCAGCAACAGAAGGTTCCACAAGAGCTGTCCTTGGATATTAAAGACATAAATTACTGAGCTGCCCTTCCACAAAATCAGTGCTGAGAAATGACTGACACCGTTCTTTTTACATAATTCAAATATGGGGGAAGGGACTGGCATTGGCAAACAGGTTTGGGGCACAGTTCCCAGTTCCCACCAAGGAGCAGAGGGAGGTCCTTGGTGGGTCCCCCTAAGTGCAGGCCCCACTGTTTGGATGCCTGTGCCTGTGACTGTCCCAGTGTCTGTGCCTGGGACACCTGAGTGCTTTAAATAGTGCCCAACCTGTTCTGGAAATGGTGCTCAGGATCACTGATTGCAGCTTGATACCAGCTGCTTCCCTATGACAAAATGGGCTTTATTGGGAAAATAATATGGGCTGTAGCAGCACCTCATTAGCCCTGCTGCCATCCCAGCCCTGACAGCCAGCACCAGAATAACTGGGCTGGTCCACACAGGAGTGATGCACTCGGACACGACTGCCAGCCAAGGAGAAGCTCAGCCCTCCCCTCTCACATCAGCCTCACCTCACTTGTGTGAGGGATGGCCTGATTTATGACTTGGCTTGTGTTAAAACACATTTCCTTCTACAGTAGTTTTACTCAGGCTTTTCAAACACTCCATGAACCCAAATAAATCCTTAGGAAGTCTCTGGCAGGTGGACACCTTCAAACATCCCCGGCACTCAGCAAATCTGATACACCCAGAGGGGATGGGCAGGGCAGAGTGCCCAGCTAAGGTCTGGAGGCAGGTGAACTTCAAGCATTTTTCACTGAAGTTCCAAAACTGTAGCCTAATTCAAGTGTTTTAGCATAAGACATCAAGCCATGCTGACATGTGGTCAGGACAAACCTCAGGAGTCCTTACTCTCTCCAGACACGTAGAAGATCTCTTTCCCCCTGCTAGTCTGCCTCATCATGCTGCCACCCCTTCAGGTGCTGCAGAATCCTGAAAAATTAACAGCTAAAGGTTTTTCTTGCCTGCTCTGGCCACGTGAAGCAACCTGTTCGCATGGAAGCACTGAAGTGTTTCTTAAAACAGCTCTTCCCCCTGTCATTAAATATTGAAGAGAGCAGCACCAGGGGAAGCCATGAGCTTTTATGGAGGCAGGATGGCACAGTGCTGGGAACCACGCGGAGACCGATTTAAATAGTAATGAGATGGCAGCACAGCTCGGTTTTATCCTCCCATTGCTCCCCCTCCCCGCAGCATCCCGGGCACCGCATCCCGGGCACCGCATCCCGTCCCGCCGGTGCGCGGGGTGGGCTGGCTGCGATGGGACCGTGCTCTGCCAGGCCGTCCCGGGTTGCAGAGCTGCTGGATGGAATCTTAATGACCTGGAAGCCAAGTGCTTGTCAGGATCCGTGGGGACACAGCGGTGTCCGAGCACCGGCCGGGGTGGGAGCAGAGCGCGGAGCAGCCGCGGCTGCTGAGGGTCGTCCCTGGCAGTCCCTTTGCCTCCCCATCACCACTTTCCCCGCTCTGCCTGTTTTGGGGGAGCGGAGGGTGGCACAGGGAGGGTGTCTCTGCGCTCTGCAGTTGCTGTAGCAACTGCGGTGTCTCTGGCGGCAGAGCACGCGTTTCTTGCAGCCAGCCCGAGTGTGAGGTGCTGAAGTGAAAGCAGATTGATTTATTTTTCCCCTGCTAGAAAAAAGCTCCCCTGTGCCCTCCCCGGCCCCACAGGCAGCGCCCAGGAGGGCTAAGGACAGCACCTGGGCACCAGCCCCGTGCCGACCCGCAGGGATGCTGCCGCGCCAGGCTGCTCCCGGGAAATCTGCACACGAGTCAAAGCCGCAGCACCTTCTTGAAACCCTTCTGTGATCCCCTCGGCTCCTTGGCAAGGACAAGCTGCCTTTCCCTAATCCAGGCTCCAAGGCAGGGTGGGTTGCTGCAGCCATCCAGGCTCATCCCTGGGGCAGCTCAGACCTGAATTCATTTCTGCATGAGACAGAGCATCTGCTTTGGTGAGGAGGGACCAGTCGTGACCTAAACATTCTCAGAAGAGGAGGATCAGCAGAAGCTTTGCTAAGTTAGTTCCCTGGGTAATGACTTTTAAATAATAGAGCCTTTATCACAGGCTGGATTCAGTTGGTGCCCATTTCTTGCCATCTGATAAGACTTTGACTCCTAAATCCTGTTACTCCCCCATTTCCATCAACTTTGCACATCACATGCCCTGACCCACTTTCCCTTCATTTTCTCTCTGAGAAACCAGAGGAACAGAGTTCCTTGAGGCAGCTCTTAGAATGTGCTGGTGCCCCTTCTCTGAGCCTCAGCCTGTGGTGATTGCACGGGTGTTTGATCCTGAGGCACGCTGCTCCACTGTCCCACCGTGTGTCAGGACCATCCTTTGGCCACTGCAGGAATCAGTTCAGAGCCCATCAGCTTGGTTTGGGCTCCACTCTGTATGTGTGACATCTCTTTTTCCTTCACCACTGACTTTATATTCCTTTCAAATAAAACATATCTTTATCCACCAGCCTCCATCAGCAGGTAGCTTCACAGGAGGACAAAGCAAGCCAAGCTCAGTGCTAAGGGTTGCTCATCACCCATGGGCCTGGCTTGCATCTCCTTTGGTTTCATTTGCAGAGTTCAGCCCTGGCCTTGCATAGATTGCAGAGACCTGTCCTGATTTTCCAGAATGCCGTGAGCTCTGATCCAGCCTTTTTACCACCTGTCTTTGAGATGGCTGCCAGGGAGGGCAGGAATTGCAAGGAGGGCTGCTCTTCATGAGAGGGGGAAGCAAAAAGGGAGTGAGTTAGGTTTCCCATATTCAGAGTCCACCCTCTAGGCATTTCCTGGTGGGAACCAAATCTTCCTTCTGCAGGTGATCACCTGCACCACAAGATAAGAGATGAGCAATGCTCAGGCAGGGGCTGTAGTAACCCAAAATAGGTTTTTTCCACTGTAATCATTACTTAAGGTGCCATTTGTTACCCAGTGTTTTTGGGGCTGCAGCTGGAGCTTTATGTTCCCTGGGAAGTTTTCTTGAAGAACAGGTTGGCCAGTTGGGGAATGTTTCACTGCTATTTTCAGCTTGGGATGTTTTCCTTTTTTTTTTTTTTTTTTTTTCAAAGTACAACAAAAAACCTGTCAACAAGTCACAAAAGAGTGATCTCAGTCTAAAATACAAGCCCTGGCACGGGAGGGCATTTGACTCAGAAGCCACTTCCCATCTTTGGAGACTTGAAGTATGTTCCACTTCGTCATCCCGAAGGTCTTTAAGCACTTATAAAAACAGAGTTTATTTATCCACAGTCAGAACAGCCTATCTATTATCTTGAAGGCTGAATTCAGAAAGTTTCTTCAGAAATTTATTGGTTTCATTCCTACCAGTCTGAACAGAACTTTTTCACAAAGTCTGTCAAAATACAAACGTCTCAATTCCAATTTCCCTTGGTCTTTAGTAAGACATTACATTAATTGTGTTAAAAAGCACTTTTATTAGTTACTGAGAAAGCAGGAGTCTGGCAGCTCTTCTTGACCACGAGCTATTCACTTTTGTGAAGTCTCCTTTAACAGTGCTTTGATCCAAAGCAGTGGTTTTCTCCACCAGCAAATTCAGCAGTGCCTGGAGCCAAAGGGAGCAGCTCCAGGCAACGATTATTGGCTGCAGGTTTGAAGGGCTCCTACTGCTGCCTGGGCAAAGCCTTTCTGTTCCTCCCCAGGCTCTCACATCCCCATGGTCAGAACAAACGGAGTGGGGGAGGCACAGGGACAGCCTGGGGCCAGGAGCACAGGCAGAAATGCAGAGGGAATGGGAGAGTTTCATCCCCACCTGTGACACTTTGGGGAGGGCTCAGTGAGCTGTCAAACTGCTGGTAGGAGTTTTACTTCAGTCTAATTGTGCATAAGGCTGTTCCAGCCCAAACAGCCCAGCCTGGTGACAATGTGACATCTACTTTGCAGGGGAAAGGTGGCAGTGAAAAAAAACCCAGCAATTCCCGGTCCTCCAAGTGGCAAGGAAATTATATTCCCCCTCTGATCTCCATGGGATGCTCTGGGATTGCTCCTGCCAATGTTCAGTCATTCTGGAGCTGTGTGAACAGCCACAAACACAAACTCCCCACCTGCTGCCTTGCATCAGCCCTCCTGACTTCCCTGAGCACCCAGCACAGGAGCCAGATGCAGGATCCCTGAAACTCCCTGGGATATAAGCACCACGGTGAGATACAGCTGGCTCATTAGCATTAGAGGAAAAACTCAGCTCTGCTACATGTTTGCTATTGACTGTCCTATTAAGTGGCATCAAATGACACAAATTGAGGCTGGACTTTACATCATGGCACTTTTTTGAGCACCTCCAATGCCACTCCAAACTGAGTTCCTGCTTACACTTCAGCTCTGAAAATGCTTCAAGGAGTTCCAACACACACACATTCAATCCCCATGTGGAGGAAGGCAGTGCTCTGATAATTGAGACATTAATGCTGAAAGACTGAGCAGGATTCCCTTGGCTGCCATGGCTTGGCTGCTGGGAGCTCATGAAATGAAAATAAATAAATTGGGACTTGGTTGAAATAGCAAGACTGAAACCTGGAGATTTCTGGAAGCAGCTGGGCTGGAAAGGAGCATGTGAAGGGTTAGAGGAGCCCTCCTATGGTTGTGTAAATATCTCAGCACTGACAATGAAAGTTGCAAATGTTGGTGGGGCTGGCAGAATTGCACACATCTGACTGCACCAAGACCTCCATAAACACTCCTGCACTGTCATCTTCCAGCCAGGTATGTGCAGGTGGCCCCTGCAGAAGGATGGCCAGGACAGGCACAGGTGAGAGCCCAAGAGCTGTTGGGAGCAGAGAAATCCCTGCAGAAATAGTTAGTTGGATGCTCAGGTATCTGTGGAGGGATCCATTGGTCAGCAGAAACCCACGGAGGGCAGATTTCAGACAGGAGGAAAAGCTGTGCCACCCAAAAAGTGCAGCCATGCTCTTGTCACAACCCTCTGTGATCCACCATTGGTTTGACACAAATTCACTGGGGAAAATAAATGCTCTCAGGTTTGAGGATGGGTATCTGATACACAAATCTTACAGCTCCTGCCACCATAGAACAGCTGAGGACATTTTGATCAGAAAAATGCCTTCTCAGCCTCCCTTGCTGTCCCTTGAGAGTCTGGTGGCCTCTTATCTACAAGAGTGTAAAGGATCTAACATCAGGAAGGGCCTTCATTCAGCACAGATCCTTAATATTTTCCTTTTATTTTAGTATTCCACCCCAAATTTTAGATGACAGATGTGGCAGTTAAGGCCTGAGTAAGGTCTGGTCACAGCTCCTGCATGGGACATGGCTCCTGCAGCAGAGACCAAGTACCAGTGCAAACATGTGCTTGAGTTCATTGCCTAGAATTTAGCTCAGTTTTTCTTTCAAGCACTGGCCCAATAATGATTTCTGGAGGCCAGATGGTGCAATTCATCGAGTGTCTGGACCTGGTGCTCTCTCACGTGCTGCTTTTACACCTGTAAAACCCAATGGCCTCACCAGAACCAGCCTTGACTCCTCCTGGCTCGATGGAGAGCAGAATCTGGCATTTCCATTCCTCAGCCCACGGGCACAGCCCCGTCCAGCCTGACAAACAGCTCTGTCACTCGCCCTTTGCACGGCAGGGGACAGCCTCAATTACACGGCGGTGGCCACGCATGGGCCACCAGCTCCACTGTTTACAGGAAGCACCAGCACAGAGCATGGAATTAGAAAGACCACAAGGAAGTGAGGGATTATTTACTGGAGATTAAAGAACATGGAAAAACCACAGGACAAATCAGTGGGGCCTAAGCAATGGTAGCTGCTATTTCAGTCTCCCAGCTGCTGGCATTCATACTGGTCATGCTGAAATGGTGAGGAATTAAGGACAGGAGGCTGCTCTGCTTTTGGACCAGTAAAACACACCAAGGAATAGGCCCCAAACCTGCTGAAGGGATGGGAGAGATTTCTTGTTCTTTCCTCAGCCATTCCTGTGTGTCTTCCTCCACCCCAGGTGTGATTCCTACTTGTGGACTGCCCCTCCAGGCCAAACAGCTCTGGCCAGACCTGCCTGTCAGCAAAGCAACTGGGATGTGCCCATGGGTTAAGCCTAGATGAGTTAAGATAAAGCATCTCCTCAAACCTGGAAAGTCCAACTGGCCGTGGGTTCATCTAATTTTTGGTGAGATCTGCTTTTCAGCTGTGTCTGGCCACCAGGATTTCAGTGTTGCTAAAGAGCTCTGACATTTGGACTGTAACTGGGCCTGGTCTCGTGTCAGTGTGTGCCCACCTCTTTCTGCAGCTGTAGACACACAGCTGCTGTTCCTGGGGCTCTCCAGGATGGCCACATACTCAGCCAAGTTTTCCCTGAAAATCCTGCAAGGTTTTCCCAATGCCTGGCTATCCTTCCTGAAGCATTTTGCTCCTGGCAGGTGAAGCTGTTTGCAGTGCTGCTGCCCTTGTCCCGTAGCCACGCTGGCAATATTGCCATGGCTAGTCTCCTGTCACTGGCAGGAAGTTTTGGGACAGTGTCCAAACTCCTTCCCCAAGCCCTCTCTCAGGGAGTCAGGTGAATCTTTGGCTGTCTCTCTTTCCAAAAACACAGATGTCACTTTATCATCTCCCCCCACCCAACCTCTGCTGTACCTCAGTGCCACACAACAACGGGCCACCACTGCGTGCCAAGTGACAACATCCCCCATGCATCCCCACACTGATACAGCCTGAGCTACCACCACCACCAAAGCAGCATCTCCAGCAGCCCTGGGGCCCCTGTGCTCGGCGTGGGGTGGTGATTCAGCTCTGCCTCAGTGGGGAGGGGGCCACTGCTCCCTGCACTGGTGGAAATTGCAGAGCTACAGCAAAGGCAGCAGGCAGGCAGGGAGGGAGGGGGGCTCCCCTTGGTGAGGAGGAGCCCACAAAAGGCTCCCACTGACATTTCCCTCTCTCTGTATCCATGTGGCTCAGGGAACACAAATGGCATTGCCCTCGTGTTTGAGCAGAGCAGTGCTTGCCTGCTGGTGCCATGCCACGGACTCCACCTTGAAAGCTAAGAGAAGCTCAGTAGACTTTTCTTACAACAAATGGAGAGAAAGGAAAGCATGAATGAGCTTATTTTACAACTTCAGAGGAATACCCAGCCATTGTTAGCTTGACAGAGGCTGCAAAAAGTGATGGCTAAGAAAATAAAACCTTATTCTTTCCTGTATGTATCGGCTGAAAAATAAAACTCTTCCTCAGGCCACCAGCTGCGTTTCCATCAGCTACGTGGCTGATCCACAACTCAGTGACCTCCAGAGCAGGACCTGACCTGCTGCACATAACAAAAGGGAAGTGAAGAACTGGGTTTACATAATTTTTAGAGGTCTTTAGGCACGCTGTGCACCTACCCCACGCTGTGCTCTCAGCACCGTGTCCCATCCTGGGCTCGCAGCAGCTGGAGGGAAGGCAATGCCATCTCTCAGTGAACAGTAGCATGGAAACTCTGCAGAATATTTCCCTCTTCCTGTTCTCTGCATATAGAAAACCCTGCCACAAGGTCAAACAGCCCCAGGTGAGGTTCAGACACCTCCCATGAGTATCTCAGAGCCGCTGGGACACCGAGGGTGACAACCTCTGCCTCAGAGAGCCAGCTCTGCCAACAAATTGGTTCAATGGCACTTTCTCCCCTCAGAAATGAGGACTAAGAGCCAGGGCATGCAGAGAAAATAGCCATGCCACAGATGCTCAATTAATTAACTCAATTAATTTTTACCAGGGCCTCTTGAGTCATTCATTGTAGCTGCCTGTGCCGGTAGAGCCGGGTGCCGCCGCCTGCTGCAGCCCTGTCTGAAGCAGGAACGTGGCTCTGGAGATGTATTCCTCTCCACTCACCATATCACTTGCTTCTGCTACCAATCCACGAAATTTTCCCTTCTTATTGAAGTGGTAAAATCAACCTCAGGAGCTCAGAGTCCAGGAATAGGGATTCACAGTTTGGAGTCTGCGGCTGTCTTATGCAGTTCAGTGACATATGAAGGGAAAGAAAAAAAATCCCATTAATAACTCCAATTCCCTCCTCAATAATTTCACCTAAACAAACTTCCCACCCAAACCAGTGCTTTTTAAAAGACTGATTTAGAAGGTGGGAAGTACTAGTAAATACACTTCTTCCCTGTCACAGCTGCAATTCCACTTTCAAACACCTCTGACCTCAGAGACTGGCTTGCATTTTTGTGGTTCATGCTATTTTTCCTCCTTTATTCAGCATTCAAAACGGCTGCAAGAAGGAGTTAAACCAGAGCCCAGTGATGCCAAGGCACTGCTCCCCTCCATCCTTCTGCCCTGTGTTCCAGGGCTCCCAGGAGCAGCCATGGGCAGGGCAGAGGAGGCTGGGATGGAGTTTGGGACTGTTTCTTCCATATCCTTGTGTGCATCGGTGGGTGTGCTGGGTTAAGGAACAAACGGTGGTGGAACAAATGGTTACAGACCTTCTTTTAGGGTCTATAAAATCAGGAGAGCAGCTCCCTCATTGACACCAGCAGAGAGCAAAACGGGTCCCAGGCAATTTTTAATTTTATCAGCTGTGGCTCCAGCCCAGGCCTGCTGGAGAGGGGATGCCCCACGGAGAGGGTGGGATCTCATCCTTTGCAGCCACACACCCGCTGGTGGCTGGGCAGTGCCCTTCCCAGCAAAACCACCAGCAGACTCTTCAGGGGATGAATGACCCAACAAATTACAGGGAGGGACAAAAAAGGGATTTCGCTGTAACTTGGGAACGTATTTTTTAATTTTTTTTTTCTTGTGGACCTGTGAAATGGCCAAATTTTTTTAGGTGTATGGCACAACCCAGCAAGAGCCTCTTCCCGTGCTGGTCCTTCCTTCAGCACCCGGCTGCCTGCAGAGGGGGCGAGAGCAGAGGGCCGGTGCAGGGGCTGTATCCTGACCCGGGATCCCAAGGATTCCCCTGGAGCCTCATTATCTGGGGCACAGGCAGGGGACTGGCGTGGTGACAGCGAGTCTGCTCAGTCACAGCTCGAATGGCTTCATAGAAACTGGATCCAACTGGTCCAGCCTTGGGGGTTTGGATTTAAACTGCGGTTGTAAGGTGTGATTAGAGGCGGGGGACGCTGTGCCAGGAGCTAAGATGTGAAGCAAAAAACATATATTAAGGAAAAAAGTCCTTCATCCTTTCTCTGAACCCATATGCGTTTTTCCATCATTAACCTTTTGTCTGCCACTGACAGATACCCAAGGAAACCCTGGGCTGTCCGAGGACACCTTTGGCTCTGCTGCTTGAATCTGCAGAGGTCTGTTAGCACTGCAGAGGAATTTGACCCCTGAAGTTCTGACATTTATGGGTTTGCTGTTAATAATAACCACTGCAGATCTTCACAGGGACCAGCTGAGCCTTTCCTGCCACTGTGCCTGAGAGCCAAGGAAGTTTGTGCCCTCCCTGCACTCCTCACACTGCCCAGACAGGGCTGGAGCAGGGGCTGTATTTGGCTGCCTTCTTTTTGGGTTACTCCTGTACAGGGTAGAAGGGGGCAGTGCTTTTCTGGGCAGTCTTTTAACTGTCTGGAAACAGTTAAATCAGGTCTATTTTTCCTGTCTCCAGCTAGTTGCCCAAAACCTCAATAGCTAATTTGGCAACTGGAGACCTTTGGAGACGTTGACACAGTTCAAACCTCCAGCCCATATGGATAAAATCATAATTCAATAAAATTGCTGGTTCTTTATCTTCGTGTGGCATCATCACACAGTTAATTTCAAGCTTTCCAGTAAGCTGTAATGTATCTTTCAACCTAAGAGCTCTTTTGCATGACACTGAAATAGGTCCCAGTCTATATACATCTGCTGCCAATACAAATGTATGGTTCAGCAGCAGTAAAGAGGATATAAAAGACTCCCACATTACAAATGTAGGAGGCAGAGGATATTTTAGCGTGGCAGTGGTTACACTTTTGGCAGCTTTGCTATAAGAAACTTTGTTTTCAGAGCCTTAAAATATTCCCTGTGCAGTGCAGACTGACATATTTGCTTTCAGCAGAGCTGTCTCAGGGGCCAGGGCTGGTGAACGCAGCTCAAGGACGTGGGGGAATGCAAAGAAGATGGAATTAATATCAACCTATGTTTAAACAGGGTATTTCTTCACAGAATGCAAATATTTATAAATGCCACCGGATCCTGATAGGATTATTTCCATGAATACAGATGGGCACTCAGGAGGTACCTGCAGGCAGCGTGCCCAGCCCTGGGGCTGCTTCAGGAGCTGGGGGCAAGGCAAAGAAGGGGAGTGGACAGGCCAGGAGCCAAAACCATGGGGGCAAAGAGATGTAAGACAAGGACCTTATGTAGGAAAAGTCTCTGGAGTCTTCCACTGTCTTCTGTCTATCTGGTTCTAGTTCCCTGCCAAGAGGCCACTGCTGGGTGCTGGCCTGGAGCTGAGATGTTCCTGCCCCAAAGCAGACAGAGCCCACCCACAGCTGGCAGGTGGATGTTGGCTTCCAGGTGACTCCCAAGCCATCCTGGAATCTCATGATCCACTGAGGCACTGTGGATACTGTGGAGAAAATCAGTCCTGCCTTGGTGCACTCTGAAATGGTCAGAGTAGCTGTGAAACCTTGATCCAGGCAGGTTTTGGGCAGAAACGGGGAACTTGTCTCACATGGCTGATGGGGACAGGAGGCAGCAGGGAGGGCAGCAGAGCCACGGTCCTGCCTGCTCTCTGCCCCCTCACGAGGCAAGGCAGGGTGTCCTCCAGACCCCCAGATGCTGAGGGCCACACACCATGTCCCTTGGCTCTGGGAATTCAGACCAATAAGGCAGAACACCAGGAAGATTGTGCTGAAACTCCAGGACAGACTTCCAGACCCTCAGGGACTACTGAACCAGAGGCAGAGCAGAGGAGCAGGAGGGAGGTGGTTTCCTCCCGTGTCCTGACTCTCAAATGACATTTCCCAGGGTCCAGCCTGTGGCAGGAAAGGAGTGAAACCTTTGTGTCTGGTCTGATCAGTTTGAACCATCAGTTTCCTGCAGAAGGAATATCTGAGAACACAGATGGGCCTGGGATGTGATCCTTGGGCCAGGACTGAATAGCAAAGCAAGTGTGAAGCCATGCTCTGCTCAAGAAAATGCTGGGAAATGGGCAAATGGTGACCTGGCCCAGGATGTGAGCTGAGCATCAAACACAAGAGAGCTCTGGTAAGAGAGTCCAGCAGGAGTCCTGTGTCAGGTGCAGGCCAAACACCAAGAAATTTCTGATGTCCAAGCTTAAAAGTGAAGTAAATAACTGAACAATGTTGTTTCAAAATGTTCTCTGCACACGCAGAACTCTAGAAATTCAACCCTGTTTGTTAGAGTTTCTAAGCCAGCAAGGAAAAGCACTTCTTGTCATCAAGCCTCCTTAGAAAAGCTCATTGCTGCTTGTGCTGAACCTGGATGGGGTCTTGACACAGAGGATTTGGAGACCATGTGATGGCATTATAGTTTCATGCTAATCTGTCCTCATGGTGTGCTATTAAAAATAAATAAAAACCATGGCTTCCTAATCCACTACTAACTGTGGGAAAAACACATTTGTCACTGCCTTAGCAAGGGCTTAAAAGTGTCACACTTTTGTGTTTATTTATTACAAAGTGAATGTATAAACACATTGTTACTAACCTGAGTATCTGCATTGCAAAGCCCACGCAGCTGCTCCTGCAGGACCAAACCCTCTCATCTTCAGCAGAAACCCTGTGCCAAGCCCTGCTGCAGCTGTGGGGCTGCACGGGGATGACCCAACCCCTTTGTGCATGGACAGCTCCGGGGGATTTGGCAATGCCTCACCAATAAATGCTCCTTCCCGTGGCAAGTTTGTTGGGATTCCTGGGAAGTAAAAGAGAAAGAAAGAAGCTGTTTTGATAGTAGATCAAGTATCAAAGGAATGAAAATAACCAGGTACTTTTGCAACCTGCAGGCTGAGCCTCTGCCGTGAATCCAGGTGCTCCTGCCTGGGGTGAAGCTCCCCCAGTTCAAAGAGGCAGCACGACAGCACTGGGGCTCTGCACAGCTGCACGAGGCCCAGGACAGGGTCTCCATTTCAGACTTCAGAGAAGCATTTTCCTTTCATTTCCCCTCTCCACCAGCCAGGTGAGACAGTTCCTAAGGGGGAATCCTGCCCAGAGCAAGGAACAGTTTCCTTCCCTTGTCTTTGCCGTAGAGGATGAGGGAATAAATGACCTCCTAGATGAGCAATGAGCCAGATGCAAGTGTCTTCCACCAGACTGAAAGTCCTCCTGCAGGGACACTCCAGTGCTCTACACACACAGAGCAATGGGATCCCACACCCTTGAGGGAGGATGCATTAGCCAACATTTTGTCAACCAATACATAAAGATTAATTACTCCTAGGAAGAAACCTAACTCAGTGTCTGCTCCACTGAACAAACTTTCCTTTGAATACTGAGAAGATGCCTGAGTTCAGCCTCTGCTGCTCCTTCTGTCCCAGCATACAGCGAGGCACCAGCCACCCACTCCTAATTAACTTGATGGGTAACTCAGCAGCACAGATCACCTCAAGTTACCTTGGCCACGGAACACAGCGGATCCTTCCACAATGGAACAGCATGGCAGGAATTATCCCAATCCATAATTGCTCCGAGCAGACAATAAACCAGCTTGTGCTGGTGGAAGTAGCCACTCGGAGGTAATAACCCAGTGAGTAACAATAATGGCAGCAGATACTTGATAAAAAGCAGGGAACAAAAGAGAAAGCTTTCCCTATTGAAGAGAGAGCGGATATTTTGTGTTTGCTTCCTTCGTTTCAGAAATGCACTTGGCTGTTTGAGAGCACAGCTCGCCCGCACTCACAGCACCAGGGGGCTGGGGCTGGGGGAGGAAGGGGTCGTCCTTCACTGCTGAGATCATGAATAGGAAAATTGGTTTTCTTCTTTTAATCTTTCTTGGATTTCTACCCAGCTGGTATCCAGGCATTTTCTTTTCTTCCAGGGAAATGTTTGCATATCAGTGGGGGGAAAATGAAAACTTGTTCTGGGGTGGTTAGAAAGGGGCATTGAGGTACAGACGTGCTTGTTTCCCACATCCACACCCTGTGAGTGCTCCAGACTGGGCAACAGGAGGGTTGAACCATTCTTATCTGAGGAAAATTCCTAAACCCAGGAGCCTGCCTGTGCCTGGTGCAGGTGCCTCCTGCTCCTGCTTCTGCTCCTGCACGTGGCTGCGAGCTCTCGTTGCCCAAGCTGCCCATCCTGAGGGTCTGGCTGACTGCCCTGTGTCTGCTGGCCCACAGCTCTGCTGCCCTGGCCCAAGCCCGGAGCTCACGCAGGGGCCATCACCCCCCTGCCTCTGATGAAGTGGCCTCTGAGGGCAGGACATGGGGCAAAGGAAAAGAGAAGTTACTCCACGCTCCTCTCGTGCCACAAAGACAGCGGCGTGGCAGGAGCAGGTGGGCAGGGACTCAGCCCTGAGGATGTTTGTGCCTGTGGCTCTGGCCCTGCACCAAGTGCTTGGTACCAGCTCTGCCGTGATGCCCATCCCATGCTTGGCTCCCTCCTGCTTCCCCAGCCCTGCCACTGCCCCCAGGCCACCCCCTGCCCCTGGGAGGGCTGCCACGGGCAGGGGAGTCAGTGCCACAGCAGCTCTCATGGAGAGGACAGGAGGTGGGTGACATGGAAATCACACCACAGAGAAATCAGCAAGGTGTGAGAGGTGGAGCAGCAAAACCCAGGGGGTATTGTGGGGGTTTAGAGATCTGAGTGCCAGCTGGACACGACACAGCCCCACTGCAGCCAGCCCGAGCTGTGCCCTGCAGCATCACAGGGCTGCAGGCAGCCATCTGCAGCACAGAGCACCGGGGAAGGCTCCGCGGGCTGCAGGGGCTAAGCACTGCTCATTAAAGCGCCGGGGAAATGTGAATGAAGTAGATGAATGGAAGAAGAAATGAATGAAGGAGGGAAGAGGAAGTGAATGAATATTGCATTGACTTGGTGCCTTTCATCCCAGGATGGCAGAGCTGTGCAGCACAGCTGATGGGCAGGCACCCTGTCGGTGCTCCCTGGAGAAACCCCTGGTCAAAACAAATCAGTTTATTTTCTGTTGACAGAGCCCTTCAGGGAAAGGCAAACGGGGAGATGTGGCATATGGATTCGTATTATTTGAAGCACAAGGTTTCCCCCCCAAAAATCCACCCAACTCCCCCTTAATCGATGTGACAGATCATTACTTTTTGAGTTGCTCTTGTTCTTGCTATTCCAGACACTGTGTGATTTCCATGGCAACAGCATCCCAGTCACCCCAGGCCTTGTCCTAACCTCTGTCATCTGCTGTCGAGTCACACTAGTGCATAACCTGCAGAGAGGAGCAGCAGGGCCACGAAGGTGCCTTTTGCACTGGGGGGGTTTAAGACCCCTCTTTGCACCCTCTGCAGCCCAACCCTGAGAGCCCCAGGGAACCTCCTGCAGCCAGGCACTGCACAGGGCTGGCAGGCAGCTGTGGCAGAGCTGGGGGAAATGAAAAAAATATTTTCTAGAGGTTTTATTGCACTGTTGTGGGAGATAGTCAGCTGAACCCACTGGGGAGCCTGAGTGAAACTGGGATCCAGGATGGTTTGAATGGGGATAATGGGAAGGAGCTGGGAGATGCTGTTTCTCCCTTGGTAATGCAAAGCAGGGTAGGGACCAAACCTGGCTGCTCTGGGGAGGAAAGAGAATCCAGCTTTACTCCTGGTTTGGAGGAGAAAGTGTGCTCTCTTCTTCTCCAGCTTCTGAAGGAGGACTAATCTGGGATGTGATCCTGCAGCAACCTGGTGGGACCACCACGAGCAGCACGCCCTGCCCAGAGGAGCATCCAGCCCCACGGGAACGTGGTGCCACTGGTCCCCCCTCAAGGCCAGTGTGATCCCACCTGGCTGCATGGAACTGGGCTGTTGTCACCCCCCAACATCCTGTAGGTGCCCCTCCAGCAATT
The DNA here is from genome assembly GCF_021018805.1 of Prinia subflava. NCBI lineage: Eukaryota > Metazoa > Chordata > Aves > Passeriformes > Cisticolidae > Prinia > Prinia subflava. The sequence goes on from NC_086260.1 coordinate 17,656,233, forward strand.
CACAGCCGCTCACAGCTGTGACATTTCCAAGGTGGCCACCAGAGCTGTTTGACAGGTGTTTAGTGGAGTATTTGAGGTGGATGCAAAGCTCAGGGACCATCTGTGGGCTTTGAGGAGTTTTTTGAGTGGACCTGCAGAGCACAAAGCCTGCTGTGCGTGGGGTCTGGGCACACAGCCCTGCTGTGCTGAATGAACCCTGCCAGCCCTGCCCACACGGGAGCAGCCTCTGCTGCCGAAGGAGCCGGGGCAGGTTGGTTGTTTTTGCCTCTTTCACTCACCCTGCTCCCTCCAGCAAGCAGCTTCCCCTCTGAAAGCCAGGGAGGACTGAGGGTGGCTGAGTGCTGCTACAGAGAGTGGGAATGGGCTGTGGGCAGGGGCGGTCAGTCATCACACCTCACCTGAACCAGCAGATAAAGTGCCTTTGTCCGTTCCTTCTTCAGTCACATCACCTTTGTGATTCAAGGTTGGCCCCAACACCTCGGGGTGTTTCCCTGCCAAAGGTTTGCTGCCCTGCCTCTGCATCAGCCTGCATCTCCCAGAAGCTGTGTTGAATTTCGTGGTAACTCTGCAGAGTTATTGCTCTGTAACAAACACAATTGCTGCACTAGACTCACCACTTAGCTCATCCAGATATTAACCAGGCACCAAATGCAGAGCCATGGGCCTGCCTTCCCATCTTCCCACAAGGAGTCTGCCCACTGGGCTTGGCAGCTGCAGAACTGGACCCAGATGAGAGGATCCATTTGCAGACAGGGCCAGCAGCTTCCCTGAGCAAGGCTGACTGCTCAAAAACTCACTGCTGGAGCTTTTACAGTTGCATTCAATCAACCCTTTGTTTACCTTCTCTTCACAGATGGACAGATGTTCTGTCCTGCCATGGCCTGAGCTGAGTTGCTTTACCTGGCTGCTAATGGCCTGGGCTCGGAGGTCAAAGGCTCTTGGTTGAATTCTGGACCAGTTCCTTGGCCTTGCATGGTGAAGCATCTGGTTGGCTTTGGAGCACCCACGTTCACAGCACAGTAATTTCTCCAAGTACTTCAACACAAACTGCTCCACAGAGGACCCCAGCCAGAGCTGGGACATCTTTGGTGATTGTGGGTCCGAGAAGGGACACAGCTTTAAGGAAGAGAAGGGAGCACATTTCTGTAATGCCTTCACCCACCCCTCAGTAACTGTTCATGCTGCCTCAGGGCTCAGCACTGAACATAAATATATTTAGATAACTTCATAAAAACCAAGGGGCTAAAATACATATCATGGCAAAGCCTGGATTAAACAAGCTATCAATATCCTCTTTATAAATAAAATAGGGGAAAGACCTGTAACCCCTCAGCTTCACAGGTAATTTAGTGGTACGGCTCTTACTGGGAACAAAGGATGTAACAACCCAGGGGTTAACTGCTTTGCCAGCTCTGCAAAAGGATGGGTGACCCTGGTGCCATTCAGCCAGGAGAGCTTTCCAGAACAGGGCCAGCTTCAGGAAACACTGGGTGTTGTTCTGGGGCTGCGTGGGCAGGAACAGAGCAGAACTGCTTCTTTTCAGCTTAACCTCCCCAGAGCACGCAGGCAGAGCCAGCCCAGGCTGTGTGGAGCTGGAGCACTGCTCCTTCCACCCACACAGACACTCTTTGGGAGAGAGGAAGAGGAAAAAAAAATCAGAAGACAAATTGAGAGTTACCTCCGTGTTTTCTTTGCCTACCACCCCCATCACTCCCCTTCAGCCTAATCATTCTCTTCCTCTTCAATCAAGGCCGATTTGCAAGAGGAGCAGCTCCCAGTGGCTGAGAGCAAAAGCCTTTAATTACTGTCATTTGGGAGGCTGTGCCAGGCTCCCCTCCAGGGCCTTTTCATACTTTTTGGAAGACACTGCTCCAGGACTTGTCTTCCCAAGATGCCATTTGTCAGGCTTTATTCAAAAGGAGCACTCCCTGCCTGTTGGGGAGAAAGTTCCTGACAATCCAGGCACACTGCTGCTGCTGCGGGGACATGGCAATCACATCTGGGCAGTGGCTGGTTCTGGCTGCCCCATGGGGTACCAGGCTGGCAGCAGCCCCTGCATGTGGCACTCACACATTCAAACCCTGAGAACTGCACTGCTCTGATCCTTTGCTGCCTCTGCTCCTGTTTCTGGACTGGGGATGTAGACAAGGCTGTAAAAGGGGTCAGAGAGGGACAAGGAAAATTCAGGGAGACCTGGCAATTGTTAAATGAAGTGGCCCCAAAGCATCCTCTCCCAGGAGTCCCCGAGCCTGCATGTCTGGGAGTTCCCAACTGGACTCATGTTCCCTCCTGTACTGTGTGGGTTTTGGTATCAGCCAGGGGCTTCTTATCCTGCACAGGCAAACAGGAATGCAGAACCTCCCTAAACCAATCTGGCTGACCCAGCAAGCAGGGAAGGGAACCCCCTTGGCCCTGCCTGCCCCACCAAGCTGCAGGCAGGACTTGGGGCTGGATGGCTCTTTGGGGTGAGGCAGGATGAGTTGGCTTAAACATAAACACAGCCTGAGCTGAGACCTGTGACTCTGTCCACAGAGCAACTCAGCATACACTGAGACACACAGGAAAGGATGCCAGAAGATTTCCAGATGTCCAGGACCAGCACTCGTGGGACATTCTCTGTGAATTCCACCCACCAGAGCTATCCTCCTAGTATTTAATCTTTGGAGCATCACCTGTGGCAGAGAAAAGCTGCAGAGGAGGATTTCTGGAGAGCCTCTGCCAGTGGGTGGCACTGCAAAACCAGCAGTATGGAAGGAGCAGCGATGCAAGGGCCTGGGGGTGGAACAGCAGCTCAGACACTGCACTCACAGAGTGCTGCACATCCCGTGGATTGGATATGGGCACCGTGGGGACGCTGCAGCCTGGCTGGTGAGAGCAGGGAAGCTGCTAGGGGGAGAGGAACAGGCACAGGGGCAGGCAAGGAGGCATCACCAAGGGGTTCCAGGTGCTGCGGTGGTGTGGGGTCACCCAGCCAGCAGGAGTGAATCCATCCACATCCATATGGGACAGAGTCAATTCATGTCCATGTGGATAACCTCCTCAGGGGCAGGACAGCTCCTCAGCTTCCCCTGCTCTCCTACTGGAGTGTTCTGTCCACAGCTAAAAGTCACATAAGCTGTCATCCTAAAATGTAAGGTGTCAGCCAAAAATGTAAGGTCTCACCCCTGGGAAGTGGACAGGCTCCTGCCCCCAGCCTGCAGCCCCAGGGAAGAACACGGTGTGGTAGCTGTGAGAGCTTTTGGACCATCTTGCCTGCAGGCACAGGACCCCTGGAAGCACCATGGCCACCAGAGATGTGCATGACCCAGAGGATTAGGCGCCCCAAGGGAAAGTGTGCTGCATCACCTCCTGGCCAAGTGGGAACTCAGGATCCTGAGGCAGCTGGGTCAACTTTGAGAGTGCTAAAGCAGGCTCTGCACCAGAGACTGGTGTGGTCTGAGGGTCCATGTTCAAGATCTAGGGTTCTGCTCCAGTTCCAAAGTGGTTGTGCCTCCTGACACAGACTCTACCCCTGACTGCACCTCATCTACATCTCATGTCTTATCTCCAGTGTCCAAGTGTTGCCTTGACCAGTTAATTGTCAGAAGGTCTCCAGTTAGATTTCAAATCCCCATCCAGCTAAAAATGCTCTGAGCTCTCCAAGGCAGGAAATCTCTGTTCTTCTTCCTTTCAGTAACAGACAACAAACAAAGGACCATCTTCTTCCTCTCCCCCATGATGTCCCAGTGGTAGCTGGGAACCACAGAGCTTCAGAAGAGTGAGCTTAGGTAGCCCCAGCCTGACTGCAGGGCCATGAGGCTGGGAGTGGGATATCTTTGAGGAGGAAGTCAGAAGGATGGGCAGGGAACCATGGCAGAAAAACCTGGGCTGTGCAGAGGGGATCTGGCCCTGAAGGGCTGTGCTCTCTGCCTGGCGGGGGCAGCCATCTCTGCTAATGCCTGTTTTCTCTGGCAGGAGCTAAGGCTTCATCCAGCAGATTGTGGATTAGCAGGAGACATGAGAGCCACCTCAAGAGGAGAATGCTCCCATTATCAGAGTGTTTAAAGATGTGGCAGCAGGGCTTCCTCCAGCCTCTTCCTCCTGCAGGGAACACTCTGCTGACTGGCATGGCGGGGGCGGCTGCAGAATCCCATCTCCTGCCTGCCCACATCCCTGCTTGCAGAGATGCCTGGGTACAGCCCACTGCAGACTGGGGAAGAGCTTCAATCTGGCCCTTCTGCTGCAAACGGGTCTGATTTGCTCCCAGTGCTGAGCGCTCTGTAATTACAGTACATCCCACTTAATCGGGATGTGCTTAATTGGGAAATCCACTTACCAGGATGTCACCTAGGGAACCGATTTAAGCTTGATAACACTTAAGAGCAATGCCTGCTGCTTTATAGGGAAGGTAATTCTCCTACAGGGAGATGCCTTCAGGTGGCTGAATCATACTCCTCCTTCCAGCAGCATCCAATGCTCCTGGCTGCTTGTGCCTGCAACAGATTTCAGCTTTCCCCTTAACTAGGTTACAGGCAGGAAATACACCAACTGCTACTGCCAGCTCACTGCTGTCCTCTGCTCCAGATGAACAGGCTGCCACTGCCACGTGGGCCAGCCCTCAGCTTCCCCCTGCCTGGCCCCACACAGCCACCCGACCCCCTTCCCCTTTTGAAGACAGCTTTCCTTCCACAGATGGAACGATTTTTGAAGTTGGTAACATGATTAGGCCTGGCCAAGCTGCTCTTTGCAGCACAAGAGGGAGCAAGATCACCTGGATCAGGGCAGAGCAAGACTTTTGGAGACAACCAGCATCCCCTACTGTTAACCCCAACACTGTCCTCCCCCCACTTCCCTCCAGCAATTAAACACAGCAAATGCCCAAATGTCCAATGACAATAAAAAGGGGACCTGGGAACAGTCTCAAATGTCCAAATGTCCAGTGACAATAAAAAGGGGACCTGGGAACAGTCTTTAGAGTGGAAGTTGAGTCAAGCACTTGGAAGGGCCAGTTTTCTGTCTGGTTTTCCATGGGATGAGGGTTTGTGTGGTCACCCTATCTGTGCATGCACATACAGATCTTATAGATACCAACACTAACTGCTAAACCTCTTGATCCATCCAGGCAGAGAGAAGCAGCCTTTCCAAAAATGACAAAAGCCCACAGATTTTGTAGTAGCAAGAACAAGAGGAGAGAAAACTTACAAATATCCAACACCCATCTCAGAGATGGGACAGCACTTTGCAACCCCAGACCCCCATGAGGCATCTTTCCATGAGAGGGGGATGCCAGCTGCTTCAGGATCATTGGTCCTCCAACTCTTTGGCGTCACCTGGCTTATTTCTGCCATTTTCAGCCAGAATACCTTTCCAGCTGCACAAAACCACACTGCCCTTCTTCTAAAGGTGAGCCCTTGGATGGAGGCTGCCTTTGTTACCAAAACATCTGTCCCATGCAGCTACAACTCAACACAACTTTTCAAGAAGCTGTGCTGGTCTTTTTGTTCTCACCAGCCAGGAGAAGCTGGGGTGAGTCAAGGCAAACTCTTTGGATACATAATTGTGATTGCCTTTCAGACACTTGAAAATGCAATAGCTTGACATCAAATGAGGGATTTTTATGGCTGCACATGTCTTGTGTTTCTCTGAACAAGCCAACTTCCAGATTAGCTACATTGGCTTTTTAAAGTGCTATAAAATATGCAAAGGCACTTTGTAATGTATAGTGATTTCTGTATAAACAAGAGGTAAGTGCTGAAACGTCTCCTGATTTATTGTTTTGCTTCTCCTAACCCATGCTGGGAGAAGGGGTAAATGCAATCCTTTTTGGCTTCTTCCAGCCCAGAGACAGATGGAAGATAAAACACCACATACTACAGAACTTGTGCCTTTCAGCCACTCTGGTAATTGGAGAAGAGAAAGCCCTCTCAGTTCCTGAGTATCTCAACCACGAGCACACACAGCAAATGCCTTTCCAAGGTGCCACACAGTGTGAATGGTGGAGCTCCACCACCACAGCAGCACCTGGCTGGGCACAATGGGCTGGGCAGCACCTCCCAAAGGTGCTGGACCTAGTGCTGGGTGGAGGGGCCAAACAAGAAAATCACCCCGAAGAACCACATTAGCAGGGTCAGGTCTCTGCTCTCCTGACAGCAGGGTCACCTCCTTGTCCCCTCCTCTTGTTCCTGCCCCTCTTTTCCTCCACACTGCTATAGCCCAGGCAGAAACCCACGAGGCTGTACAGTGGGATTACTCTCCATGTCACTTGTGTTGGCTTAAATATACATGTTGAGCCATTACCAAGGACAACATCCTTCACACAGATATCTCAGGGGCTGGGCTTACTTTTTGCTAAAACTGAGCTGTGCAGAGGCTTGCCAAAGGAAAACATCCCAGCAACCAAGGTTCACATTTTCTGAGCCTGGCTGGAAGAAATGAAGCCCCAGCTCAAGCTCCATTTAAGCTTGAGGAGAACAGCATCATTTACCAGAGCCAAACAGGTCCTTCCCCTCCCCTGCTCCAGAGCCAAGCTGTCCCCCTGCCATGCTGGGGCTGCTTCCCCAGTGCCAAGGCAAGGTTGCCACCAGCCAGGGCTCTGTGGCCACTGCTGGCAGTCAGTGCCACAGTCACTACCAGCCCACACCAGGGTGAGTGTCCCAGCACAGCTCCCTGAAGTCAGGTTCAGGCAGAGCCCATGGAACAGGGGTGAGTCCTCGTGAGCTGGAGGTTTTTAAGCACTGCCTTTGCACCAGGCGTGTTCAAACCCATCCATTCCCTCTGAGCAACTGCAGCTCTCTGCTGCCAGCACCAACATGTAAACCCCCCTGGGCTGCCTCTCACATCCGTTTTTATATAGAACAATGGTTGTACAACAATCTGGGGGATCAGCAGACCTGCAATCTTTAAATTAACCTTGTGCATTTCTATAGAAAAGCAACACTTACCCTTAGCAGAGTTTATGTGACATGGAGTTCGTGTGCTTTGTTCCTGCAAATTAAAAACAATTATTTAACAACTGCCAATAGCACTCTTTGCATCACTGCATCTTTTGCATCACTGCATCCTAAAAGCTGTTCAGCATGACCATGCTTGAAATGCAGATTATTTTTAAGGTTTTCAGTGCATTTGCTGTCAGATGAGAAGGGGAAAGTCCAGCACTTGCAGGTGTGAGCTGGCTGGATGGGAACCTTCATGCCACCATCAGAATGGCACCTCAGTTACCTGGCTGTCATGTCAGTAAGAGAAATATGAAGGGAGGGGAGGAGACGTGGAAAGGAGAGAGTGTCCTCAAATGAAAAAAAACACACAGCAAAGACAGGATCAAGTCTCAGATGTTAAGGGATCCTTCACTTTTATCAACAGCTCCTGCTAAGTGCTCCCTGCTCAGTCCTTGGGGTGCCAGCAACCTCTCCTCCTCTCACTGCTTTTCAGGGCCAGCACACAGCAGAGATGCTGGGTGAGCAGCACTGGCTCTCCTGCTGAAGTCCTGGGACCTGAGCATCCACCCTTTTGTTTTTGAAAAGACAGGGGTTACAAACCATTGTTTTCCAGCTAATTGCAGAGAGCTGGAAAGGCAAAACACAGCAATATTTGCTAACTGCAAATATTTGGAGACCTCAGTCCAAACTGTATTGATTCACTGAGTGTAAACATGGGCAGAGAGAGAGCTTCAGGCACTTCACCATCTCACGGCTAATTAAAGGTGGGAGAAATTTGTCTCAGCAAGTTGTGAGCCTTGTACTTCTCCAGTGTGACTAAGCCCCCGTGAGATATCTAATTTACCAGGAGGGGTGGTGAGCTGCCAGCACCACGTTCCTGTAGGCACAAGGGGCTGACTGAATACAGCTTGATGCTCCAGGGCAATCCTGCTTACCAGCTTACCTGCACCATCACAATCCCCATCGGCCTTGCAAACTGCAAGGCAGCTCAGTGGGAATTTTTATTTGTGAAGTATTCAAAAAATCCTGACAAAATTTGAGGGCCTGACCAGAATGATGGGTGCCTGTGGTTTGTGCAGGGCTGTTTTTCCACTGAGGCAAATTGGGTTCCTCTCCTGCAACCCAACATGCTCCTAACACTCGCAGGACCCCGAGGCTCTCAACCTCCTCTGAGTCCTGTCCTTAACCGTGGTGAGAAAGTCATGGCACCACCTTGCTTGGTATTAGTGATGCAAACCAAGATCAATTTCTCCATAAATAGCTCATTAGCAATGATTCTGTCCTTTGTCTCCAGCTCTAGCTGAAGAGAAGGAAATCAGCAGCAACTGCACATGTAACAGAAAAAAAGACATTTCTCAGAGGGTACAACTGAGTTACAACAGCCCTGGATTTTGGAAACTGCTCTCTGCACCCCAGAGCTCTCTGTGGGGAGAGATAGAGGTACTCAGAGGTCCCAATTTCCATTTCATTTCCCCATTGTTTCCCTGGGCTGCAAATTACCTTTCCTTACCTCTCCAGCCCAACCTGACTCACAGGCCAGCCCTATCCCAGCTGTCAGCTGGCCCCACTTTGCAGCTTTGCCATTTTGGCTAATTTGCCCAAGAATCAGCGTGGCACAAGGAGCTCTGCCCTAGGCCAGGGTAAGGAACCAGCCACCCTTCATGGTTTTTGGGGGGTCCCCCTACACTAGCAAGCCTCCAAAGATCCCCTTCCAAGCACCTGGGAATCCCCACCTGTCCCTGCTTCCCTGGGATAACCTGCCCAGGGGGAGGTGACCTTGCTGGCAGGACTGATGCTGTCACCACTCTGTTTTGTGGCTCGGTGGCTCCCTTTTTGAGCCAGCATTAAAGCCAGCCAGCCACTGACTCCACAGCAGAGGCTCCCAGAGGACAGGCTGGAACTGTTCATCCGGAGACAGGGATCATTTTTTAAGGGAAATCCTGCTCACTTCCCAAAATGAGGTAGGCTTTTACCAGCACACCCCCAGTCAAATGCACTTGTGGCACCAAATGCATCCCTAAAAGAAAAAGACTTGTTCTGTGAAGCAGAGCTGTGGTTTTCAAAGCTAACAGGGAGAAAGGGCACTGTAAATACCTGGAGGAAGCTTGGGCACAGCTTATTAATAGACACTTGCAGTGAGACTTTGAGCTGCATGACAAGGCTTTCACTGTCCTCCTAATGTCCTCAGATGCCCTGTTCCTGCACTGAGCTGGGCTCTGGAAGCGTGCAGCACATCCATCAGACCTGCTCACGTAGATGGGGCACAGAAGATGGGTGAATGCAGCTCGTACCAGTGCTTTCATTACCTGAGAATTCACCACCCATGTTCAGGTGCTGGGGAGAAGCTCCTGTCCCCAGCTCCCTCAAAGGATCCAGCCAAATATTTGATGAGCACAGATGAGGGCCTGAGGAAAGCAGGCAAGAGTGCCAAGTAGGGTCATTCCCCAAAAACTGAATTGCTGGGGTTTAATATTTCCTGAACTGCCAGAAGGAGCTAATTTTGTTATCTTTACACTCTGGCTCATCCATTAATTCCCCAAAAGGCTGCACAAATTATTTGCTCTCTGCTTTTTCTCCTGTGTTGCTGTCAAGAGCTCCTGAGTTTTGAATCAAAAGCCACTCCTGATATTGAAGGCTATTATGAGCTGGGTTTATGTATTCCTGCTTAGCAAAGCCTTGTCTGACACTGGGTGCCTGTATCCTTTCCCAATGAAAGCCATAACAGAAAATTACCAGCCCCTGTGAGTGATGGAACAGTGACCAGTCCCTGCACTGCCACACTACAGGAATCTCAGCAGGGCCACACAGGTTTTATTTTTTGTTTCCAGCTACAGACTCTTCTGTCAAGCAGAGTAAGAGACACATGGACTGTTTTTGGAGAGAACTGGCTCTTTGCCTGGGGAGAAGGGGAAAACAGTCCTCAAACAGCCCTCCTGCCCCAGGTGATACTGGGGAGAGCAGGTCCATGGGCTGTTAGGGACTTCTACCTTCACACTCCTGGGTTATTTCCACATTTCTCCTCCCAGCTTGTTGATTGCCCAGGGCCCAAAGATGCACAGACTCATATTATTAAATGGCTCTTTCTGTTGGCATTTTTATTTTTAGGAAATATCACTGAAACATTCACCACTGCTGCTTAGAGGTCATGGAAAAAAGAGGCGAGCTCCAGATTCTGGGTGCTGGGGAGCTCGAGGCAGGCAGCCAGGCTGGGCTGGGATGTGGCCTGGTTTCCCTGCTGTGTTTACAGTCCATGCCCTGAGCAGGGATGGGGCTGAATTGTTGCAGTGTCCTCAGCAGTTTCTGGCCATGCTGACCCCTCCCCTGAAGGTTAAAAGCATCTGTGAGCTGAAGACAGGCTGGGATCAGTGGCAGCCAGTTCAAACAGAACTTCACTCCTAGAGACTGCTGAGCACCCAGGGGTGCTGCCCTGCCCAGGATGCTGACCCAAAGGGACACCCATGGACAGCCTTTGGATAGCTGGGCTGGGAGACAGGAGACAATCTGTGCTTCTTCCCCAGGGTTGCTTTTGTGCCTTCCCACTGAATCCTTCCCCACTGAAGAGCTGAAGAGAAGAATATCCTGGGAGAACAGGAGTTACTCCAAACTGAGCAAACACTTTGCACAATGCGTCCCTCTGACACCTGCTCAGCAGTGGAGAGGTGCTGGTGGGGTGTGAGCTGGTGGGGATTGTCACCCTCGTCCCTTTCTGTCCTTCCTGGTGTGGGCAGGGCTGGCTCCACCACAGCCTGACACACTGGTGCTGCTGGAGGGACTGGTGAATGTGCTCCTTGCCTGATTTCAGTGACAGGGCCTGGTAACCCATGACAGCTACAGCCACCTGCCCTGGGAAAGCCACAGCAGCAGAAGCCATGGAGGACCTGGCAGTAAATGAAACCCTCCTGAGCAGCAGCATCAGGGGCACAGAGGCTCAGCTAAACTCCTTCCTGCCTTCTGTCTGTCCCAGAAGCAGTGCTGGCATGTCACCCACTGTGGGGTGACTGCAGGGCTGCCACTCCTGGGCTTTGCCCTGACCCTGGGGCCTCCCCTGGGCTGTCTGCCCTGCCCACTGTGCCCAGCACAGGCAGCAAGCCCCCCATCCCAGGAGCCCCCATCCAGGAGGAACCACCAGGTGGCAGATGGCTAGAGAGGGAAAGCATGTCTTTGGGAGAGGGCTTTGCATTTGCTAAGCTTAGGCAAGCTTTAAGTTTAACTCTAGTTTTGTCCTTCGAAGCAATAAGTGGAATATTTCGGAAGTCTCTGTCAGAAAACCAAGTTTGTTAGCAAAACACTAGTGTGAGAGGAAGGAAAACTCTAGAAAATGTTAGGTCAAAGTGATCATCATCTCTCACTGATTTTCATGTGGGTGGCATCACAAGCCTAGACACCATCACCTGCCTGCAGCTGAACACACAGAGGCACACACTAATTGATAACTAACGTGTCCTTTTCCCAGGAGTTTGCCTGGAAAACGCTCGTGTCCCTCTGCCAAATCCCTCTGCAAGGCGCTGACTTTGGCCTGTGAGGGGCTGCTGGGCAGCCTGTCCCCCGAGCAGAGGGGGCAGCCACAATTGCCCCGTTGTGCCCGGGTGACCACAAAGACCTGAGCTGTGCTTAAAGGAGCTCTTGTAGTGCTCACCTGCTAAGAGCCTTAACTTCTTAAGGCTGCATTTTGCCAGGGTTTAGGCAAAGCAGGGCTCCCAGCAGGGTGCTGGATTGATTTCCTTTCCCACGAAAATAGACTTATGACTTTATGTTTGTTCCTTGTCCCCAAATCCCCCCTTTTTTTTTCTTTCCAGGTAGAAGGGAGAGGAATTTGATGGATTATAATTAAGAAGGAGTTGTTCTGAACAAGGAAGGGGCAGGAAGGGTAATGCAGAATGTGGCTGAATTGCCTGAGGAAGAGATGTTTTAATGGGAAAAGCCTTGTGAGAGGAGAGCTTTAGGGCCCTTCTTCCCTGCACAGCAGGTGGGTATTTACAGGCACGCTCTGGTTGAGTTTATTTTGGCTGTAGGTGGGCTTTGGACTTTCTAGGCCCCCCTTTCACTCTGCAGTGATGCTCAGCAGCAGTAACTGTGACAGGAGAGGGGGATTTGCACTGCTTGTGCTAGGAAGCCCCATTGCAGGGCCATCAGGAAGGAGCTGCTCATGAGACCACAGAACTCACATATAAAATAAAAGATAAGTAACTGCTACTATATAATATAACCCTTCCCAGGCCTCCAGCACCATTCACCCTAGAGCCCCAGAGCACTGTACAAACAGTAATTAAAACTTCCCAGCCCCCAGGTTTGCCAACGGTGCTGAATTCATTTTCCAGTGTGGGAAAATAAGCCTTTTATGATTAAGAGACACAGAGCAATTTTAGCAGCAGGAGAGGTTATTGATGACATGTAAGCTGGGGTGTGAGCCTTGGTCCTTGCCTGGCAACAGGAGGTTTTCAAGGCAAGAACAAGTGGCTGGGCTCTTCTCCATCACGGACATTATGCACATCTGGCACTGCAGTGGGCACACAGGATCACCACTCCATGCATTCAGTCCCCGTGGCTGCAATCCAACTTGCTTTGCAGAGGTAAAGGCTGAAGGAAATGGAGGGCACAAGGGGAACATGGCTGGAGATGCCTGTGACAAGGCCCTTGTCCAGTTACTCCTCCTGGAGCATCAATCTGCCTCATCAAGCACTGTCAGGATCCGTGTGCCGCCCTCCTGACCACACCTCCATGAGAAATGGGATACCAGAAACATCCTACCAGGAGGAAAGGAATGCCTGAACATGCAAGAGCTTGACTCAGTTCGGAGCTCGCATTGCAGCCCTTTGCTTTTGGGTTAGCTTAGCATAGTAACCAGTCCAACATGGAAGAGCCTGTCCCTCTCCTGGCTTCTGCCTGCTCCAGGCTCTCCAGGAGCCCTTGGATGAAAATCTTGCAGTGTTGGGGGTGGGCACAGCTCCTGGGTTCAGTATGAGCCCACAGGAGCTACTCAAGGTGTGCTGCTCTCCCTGGAGCCCCTGGCCAACATTCCCTTCCCATGGTTGATGTGCTGTCTCCAGTGCCCACCCAGGCAGTGCCTGCTCCCTTCCCTCCATCCCAGCCCTGCCTTGCAGGCTGGCCTGCCAAACCCCCCTCTGCTCTCAACAGCTTTGTGAATCCTGAAGGACCATTTGGGAGGAAAAAGCAATTTAAACTCAGGAAACAGATTGTCTCCCTGCTCTGCCAACACTGCCTTCAAATCCCTGAGCCCAAAGCCCCTGGGGCTGACAGGGGCAGACATTGGGCTGCTTGGAAACCACAGGGCCTGGGGAGAGGTCCCATGGCAGAGGGGAAGGGCCCCAACAACCAGAAATTTCAGCCTCCTGTCACTGTTGGGCTGTTTCCAGACACATGCCAGCACCACCTGTGTCTGCCTGCTCAGGGAGTGCTGCTGCAGCCTCCCAGCAGCTGGAGAAGTGCTCACAGAGCCAGCAGTGCTGCACTGGGGCTTGTTTGGTTCTTTGTAATGGATTCTCCGTACCTGCCATCATTTCCAGAGTCCAGAGAAAGTGAATGGGCTGGCTTGAAGGGCTCTGGTGAATCCTGTGGTTCTGCAGTAGAGCTCTGGAGAGCTGGGCACTCACTCTGTTTCTCCTGTCGTCCTGGCAGGTTGATCCCCGTGGAGAATGGGGATCTGATTCAGGCTCGCTGTGTTTTGTGTGTGAAAGGGACAGGAGTCTGTGAAGGAAAAAAGAGACCTGGAAATCTGCTGCTTCCATTAGGCTTTCTCTGGGGCTAGCTTAGCTGCTGGAAATCAGTGCAGCCATGAAGAACGCAGCCCCTGGGGCTCTGCTCAGAGTGCCTAATTCCTATTAAGTAAATAGGAAGGGAAGCAGCAGCACTGCAACAGGGAACATTCCCTGTGGACAATGTGATTTCAGATAAATTTATCCATGGAGGGGTTCTCCCACTTGCCCAGGCCTTGTGGAGGCCAGGAAGGCTCAGAGTGGGGACTGCCCTGCGCCAGCAGTTCCACAGTCCCCACTCCATCACCTTTCTAGGACTCAAAATTTCCGCTTTCTCTCTGAGCTGGAATGATGCCAAGCTACAACTACTGAAATCCTTCAGACTGTGCTCTTCCTCTCTCCCTGCTGTGGTCTGAAAGGTGATTTCTCAGCTCAAAGTGCACCATCAGAGCAATTCCTGTGCTCACAGCCAGCCCCACCGCTGGGCAGAGCTGAGCCTGCACAACCCCAGCACCACTGCAGCAGAGCTGGTGGCAAAGGCTGGGCTGAGCTGGGAGGGCACGAGGTCTCTGCCTTGATGGCACCCTCTGTTTCTGACCTGGACAGGCCCTAGAACTGTAACAAAGCCACAGGTAAACAGAAATGTTGTTTCAAAAAAGCTGGATTAATCAGAAATTATTTCCCAGATGGCAGCAGCAGATGGAGCAGAGCCCACCCTCTCTGAGGGTCACTTCTGCCAGGAGAGAAGGCAGCACAGGGCTGAACAAGAGCATTTGTCTGAGCTAAGGGCCACAGACACACTGGAAGGGAAGTTTCCTCTGGAGCACAAGGGACAGGTCTCTGCTTTCGCTCACCACACGCCCGTGGCAGCTCCTCCCCTTGGCACACAGTTCTCATCCCTCAGCTGACATCCCACGGCACAAACACTAATCACATCCTCCTCCTAAGAGCAGATAACAGGCTTGGCAGCATCAGGGACCTCCCAGCAGCCCCTGCAAAGCCAATCTCGTGGCCTGGGGTCCCCCCAGAGCAAATCCCTGTGGCTCTTGTTTCCTGAGCTGGGACAAAGTGGGCGCCGGGGCTTTGGTTAGAAAATAACCGTGAGAAAGGAATAAACCAATTAATTGCTGACCCACTGACAGCCAACACCTCTCCCCCACCTCCCCCTGCACAATAAAACCTGTCTCCTCAGCTCAAGCAGATTTAGGGTTGCTGCAAAGAGCCTAGTGGAGGAAAAAAAACCCTTTCCCACTTCAGCTAATAATATTTCCAGATAATCTGTTTGAGGCAGCACCCTCTGCGGACCAGGAAAGCCTTTAAGAGCCGTTAACACCTTTATTCAGACTTCCTCATCCTCCCCCAGACAAGCTGTGATTAATTATCCAATCCACCCCGATCCCCCTGGGAAAGGGCTCTGGGTCCAGGCATTCATCCCAGGATTTGCAGGGCCCCTCTGGGAGAGCAGCTCCTCCTCTGGCTCCCCATGAGCAGGGAAGGCTGGTGGGGAACAAACTGCTTCAGACCTGCTTTACACCAGCAAGGGCATGCATGAGGGCAGGGCAGGTTAATGCAGGGTCTGGCAGCACCCAGGGCCTTTTCTCTGGCTGGTGACCACAGACATCACCAGCTGGGCTGGCCCTGGAAACCCTTCCCTCAGAAGATGTCCCTGGAATCTCAGCCCTCCTTCCACCTTCATGGCTCTCTGACTCAGCTTGCTTGGAGGATACTTTCCTACCATTTTGCAGTCCTGCCAAAGGTGTTGGGGATGAGGAAGGCAGGGAGGAGAGGGGAATTACTGCCTGTCAGGCTGCTGCTGGCATGCTTTGCCCAAAAGGTGCCCCTGTGTAGGCTGTTGCAGACCAATGCAGCTCACCACACTCATCCTGTACATGCAATGTCCCACCTGTGCCACCTTTACCCACCAAATCTGGGCCCTTTTTGTGTCCCAGGGTAATTCCCCCATCCCTGTGGCTGCACACAGCCTCTCCTGGCTGTTCAAAGGGAGGATCAGAGCTGCCCCAAGATCACAGTATTACCAAGCAATTTACTGAACCCAATGGGGGCACATTCCCCTTGTACCAAACGCCAATCTCCATCCCATTGGAGATGACACCAAGTCCATGTTTGTCCACCGTAGCCCTTCATCCCTGGCAGCTGCAGTCCTCAGGCTGTTTAAGCATTGACACATCCCCTCCACTCTGGCAGGATGCAGATGTGCCTCCTCTGGGGGTCTGGGGGAGCATCATGCACATGTTTTATGACTTCTCTCACTGTACAAAGTCCCTGTAAATCCCCCATTTTCAGGGGAGACTCCCCGTCACACCCCAGCCCTGCCCACAGCCTTGCTGTGAGTGAGGGGGCTCTGTGGGGCTGGCATGCCCATGTTGTGCAGACATGGAAAACCTGCAATTCAGGAGACACAGCAGCCCTCCTTACAGGTTCTGAGCTGAAGTTCCCTGGTTTTATGACACTTGAAGGATCTCCTTTCCATTGGACCCTGTCCAAGAACTCATTTTGTCTGTTGGTCTATTTATACCTGCCAGGGGCAAAACCTCAGAAATATCCTTGTCCACCACCTCAAAGCAGTCTTGCCTTCACTGTTTTCTACCATCCACCTCCTGAAACCTTCAGCCAGGAAATAAAACCAGAGAGCACAGCAGTAGCTCGGGGGTCCCAGATAGTTTTACAAATAAAAACTGTTGTCCTCTCCTTGCTCTCTTCTCCTCATAAGCAGAACAACATGTCTAGGTCATTTTCAAACAAGAGTACTTAAAGTTCAGCCTCTTGTGTGCTCTTTGACAAGGTGCCAAAGGAAGAGTGAGGAGAAAGAGAGAACATTTCTGCCAGATGGGTGCCAGCTCCCCCAGGATGCTTCACAGCCCCAGGTGTTGGTTTGCATCACACCTACACACTCTGCTCTCTGGGCTGGGCTTGCTTTCAACACTCCCTTTATTTTTAGCCACACTTTCAAAAAAGGGGAAAAGAAAAATCTCAGAACCTCTGCAGCTTCCTGAAGCCCTTGAGAAAGAGAAAGCTGAGGAGTGAGCAGGGGGTGTCACAGTCCTCCTCCCCCACTGAAGGCTCCAGCCAGCCCAAGAGATGTCTCTGCTGCCTTCCAGCCCATGTCCAGGAGCAATGGTCATCCATGAGGCTTGGCCAGGTGCTGGAGAAGTGCTGCATTCCTGTATGGAACAGGGCCATGCTCTGGTTCTGCCCACAGTGAGGGTACAGGAGTTACTCCTGTGTTCCTCCTCCTGCATCCCCCCAGTGGCAACGTGTGCTGCAGATCCAGCACTTTGCACGAGGGTATGGCCACCACTGGGACAGCAGATGAGAGTTAAAAACAGGTGCTGCAGGAAGTGGTTTGGGTGATTTAGTAGGTGGCACCTTCCCTCTAAAGTCTGCAGCATGATGAAACTGCTCAGCAGGGCGTTCTGGGCTCTGTGCTGCTGCAGGAATTGCATTTTAATGACATCCCAAGCTCACCACTTGTGGTCACCCCAGATCCCACTTCCTGCAAGGGTGGAGGCGTTAGCTCCAGTGTCCTGAGCAGGCTCCAGTCTCCAGTAATTCTGCTCTGCTGAGCCAAGAGCTGCAGGAATTTCCACTGGACACACTATTCCTTACTATTTTTTCCTGCTATAACTACTGGGCAGGTTTCCCAGGTGCCAGAAAACAGCATTTACCGAGGCATTTGAAATTCAAATGTTTCCCATTGTCTTGAAAAGGCTTTTTCTGTTATGTCCCATGCTTTCTCTCTAGGATCCACCAACCCCAGGGTCTGCTTCACTTGGCTGGTGTGATTCTCTGCTCAGCTGTTGGCCTTGCTCTCTTCCAACCCTCCCTGGGCTGTGAAGGTCATGGACACCCCCAGCCTCGGCTGAGCTGGTGCATCACAGCAGCCTCCATCACCACCCAGGAAGGTGTCAGCTGCCCCTTGGTCCTTGACAGGAGATGCCAGCTGCTACCAGAAAAGGAACAATCGATTATGAGACCGACATTAACAAAATATGAGATTGTGACCTGGGACAGACTAAGGCCATAGAAAGCATTTTAAATAATTCACCATCCTGAAAGTCAAGCATCTAAGTGGGAAAGACATTCAGGTCCTTTCCCAGTGGCATTAACTTCTATGTAACCAGAGCTGATACCATGAGATGAGAGCAAAATGAGACTACTGCCGGGTAGGGAATCTTGGCATTGCAAAATGTATTTGAAAATAACAGTTTCCCCCCCACCCCTCCCACCAAAATTATTTACAAACATTAAAATATTCTGTTTCGGTAGTATTGCCTACAAGACAACTAAATCTAAAATAAAATAAAAACACAGAATGCTGAAACAAATTGCACGTCCCTGAGATGTGTGCTGGCAAAACATTCGTCCAAATCACTGCCTTCTGCAGAAATGCTTCTATTTTAGCAAACCCACAGTTTTCCGGGGGTAGACTGATCCACCAGAGCCTTCTGAACCCACAGCGAGTGGCAATGGAGGCTGAAGAGAGACACAGCGTGGGAGGCAACATTTAAAATGTCGCCGTTTTGCTTTTCACTTGAAACCACTCCAAGGGCCGCGGGGAAGCATTGGAGAGCAGCAGTTGTGCTTTGGCTGTCTGGAAAAGTTGCTGCCAGTGCCTGGGCAGAGCGTGGGGCTACCCAGAAAAGCCCTGCTCATCCACAAACACCCCTGGAAGGGTGGATGTTACCCAGGCAATTATTTTAAATTTATCTCAGCAATAAATGCGATTGTGCTCACACAGCAGATGTATCTGTGTTGGGTAAGCTAAGCTCAGCACACGAGGCTGATGAGAATGTCGTGCTGGTGGCACTCACCTCAGCTGCTGTGCTGCTGGGGGGCAGCAGGACAGGACAGCCCCAGACAGGCAAGGCGCATTTCCTTATCTTCATAATTCATATTTTCTTGACAGAGGCAGCTCTTCACAGGGGAAAATGTTTCCCTTGGGGTGTGGGGTAGGAGTGAGTGAAGGATTGTCTTGGGTTATGTAACAAAAAATAAAGTGTATTCTGTTTCATCTGTTGAAAGCAGTTGGGGAGATGCTTTTCTTTGTTTCTTGTAACTCCAGGGGGGAGGAGGGCAGATGCTTTCTGGTAATAGACCAGCTGTTAAAACCAGGTGGGGCAGAGTTTCTTATCTCTTTCATCAACCTCGTCCACCCTCCGGGGGATATCTTCTGTTAATGGGCCATTAAGGCCCACCAGTGACTGACACATTACACCATCCCATTGAGAGATGCTCCACCCAGGGGGAGGAGCCAACCATTCCCTACCCAGATAAAAACTGGGATGTAGGAACACCAGGCAGCCTGTTTGCACTGGATTCCCAGAGGAAGACTGGACCCATCTCACCAATCCTGGACCTTTTTTTCTACATTATCATCTCTACTCCACAGAACCACATCTGTCACTCCAGGAGGATTTATTCAGACTGCTTCCAACACCCTGCCCAACAGGGTGTCAGGTTGTGTTCCTGACTCTGTCAGGGTTTTCTAGGACTTATGTCTGTTTGCTTGCTTGTTTTTTTTTTAATTACTACATATGTATTTTTAATATTCCTAGTAAAGAACTGTTATTCCTATTCCCATATTTTAGCCTGAAAGCCCCTAATTTCAAAATTATAATAATTTGGAGGGAGGGGGTTTATATTTTCCATTTCAAGTGGAGTTCCATCTTTCCCTGACAGACACATGTCTTTCTAAACCGAGACAAGGATGCTCAAATGGTGGGGACTTGGCAGCTCTGAGCCCACACAGCTCACC
The DNA here is from genome assembly GCF_021018805.1 of Prinia subflava. Lineage (NCBI taxonomy): Eukaryota > Metazoa > Chordata > Aves > Passeriformes > Cisticolidae > Prinia > Prinia subflava. The sequence goes on from NC_086260.1 coordinate 17,675,636, forward strand.
CCCCCACACACTGTGGGGCTGGGTTACAGTCACAGTCAGGATCATCCCAGAGATGTCTCCTCTGGAATGGCAGAACCTTTCCAGGCTTCTTGGGAGACCGTGTTGGCTTCTGAATGTCTATGGCACTTTGCAACAAGAGCCCCATGCAAAATTCAGACTCAGTTCCTTACCTGATGTTGAAATCACTGCAGAAATCCCAGTGGGAATTTCCTCTGAAGTGGGACAGCACTCCCTCCTGCTCCTGCCAGGCCAGGAGGTCCTGCTGCTCACAGGGATGCTCTAAACAAGCCAGGAAAGGAAAGACCTGTGAGAGAAACACCTTTTTGTGTTTTCACCTTAAAAGGTCAGTTCTGCTACTTGTCATGCAGCGTGCTCAGAACCCACCTAAGGTGATTAAAGACATTAGATCACACACGGATAATCCTCCCTGTACCTGGCAACGTGATTCGTTGTGATTCATAAATTCCAGTGGTGTTATGGCTCCCAAACAGACACAGCGTGCTGAAAACTCTCCTCCACTGCTTTAGCAACAGAAAACCACGAGGGGCTGGCACAGGCAGCACAGGAGGCCCCCCCAAGGCTGATGGCCATGTACTCCTTAGGGGCCTCCTTAATTTTAAGGACAAGACAGGGTTCCTTGCACCTTTTCCACCAGGGTGAGATGCATGAGCCACCTGGAAGGTGGCAGGGGACAGAGCAGTGACACGTGAGGGATGAGGGGAGGTAACCTAGAAGGGGGCACATAGAGAAGAGCTGTTATTGGCTGGTCAGGAAGGGAGAAAGGGCAGAGAGAGCTGAGCTTTGTCTCCTTCATCTCCACAGCAGTTGGCTCTGGGCTAGGGTGAGTCACAGCAAAAGGGTTTGATTAGAGAGAGCTTGATTTGTGAAGCACATGCAATTAAAACCTTGGATCCTCAGGGTCGATTTTAGCAGCTACATTAAACTGAATCAACTCCTGCCTCACTGTGGGCCATGGAGGGGCTGTTTCTGCTCCTCCACTTTCTTTGAACTGCTCTTGCTGCTGCTCCTCAGGTCAAGGCAAAATCCAGCTGAGCTGCTGGGGATGAGCAGGAGCAGGAGGTGTCTCCCAGAGCATCAAAATGGGAGCACAGAATAGGCCTGAGAAAAGGTAAGATAATCCAGAGATGAAAAATCCTTCAGAGATCATTAAATACAAAGGCAAAAATGATGCCTCAGAAAGATCCTGAGTGCAAACTTGTGTGTGGAGGAGGAGCTCTCTCCTGCAGGAGACCTGAATGGCTCCTGTGTCGTGTTTTTTCAGAGGCATCTGCTCTGGCTACTTTGCAAGGGCACAAAAGGAGCTGGTGGGACTCTGGATCTGATTCCAAGGGATTCTTAGCAGAATCAATATTCATCAATGAGATGAATAACTGCCTGTGAATGTGGCTGGATCTCTGGGGAGCGTTGCAGTCACCCTGTGTGCTGTGATAAGTGAGAAACATCAGCTTTGCCTCAGGCAGCAGTTTTGGGTCCTCAGTAGGAAGAGCTGGAGGCTCTGGGGGCAGGAGCAGCCACTGCTTCCCAAAGCTCAGCTGCCACTGCCTGACAGCCCCTCAGGCTGGGTCCAGGGCTGACCCCAAAGGAGAAGCACCAGAGAAGCTGGGGAGATGAAAGCCTCATGCCCATCCATCCTGATGCCATGAAAACTTTGTTGCTGAGATGTGTTGGTGTCACTCAGTTCACAGGTATAAAGCCCCATTAAATATTTCATTCTCATAAATTGCTTGCTCTAAGTGCCTTCTGAGGAATTCATGGGAACGTTTTCTATTTGACACAGAGATACTTTCAATTATGAAAGATGGCTAAAAATAAAAGGAAATTATACTGTTCAGACATCTCTGGAGGTGGAAACAGGAGAGGAAACCGTCAAGGAGAGCCAGGGAAGAGATTTTTGTTAGAAGTAGAGAAAGGCTACTTATTTTTACAGACAGAAAATGTCAGGAGGCAGCCTGACTTGAAAATCTGGAATCTGTCACACACCTTCTCTATTAATAATTTGACCTCAACTGTTTAGGGTCTGAGCCAGAGAACTGGAGTTAAGAGTCATGTCAGGGGGGTTTGATTACTCTCTGAAAATTCTCAGCTGTAGACTTTTAAATTTTTTTTTTTTAATTTATTTTTTAATGCAGAACCCCAGCCTGTAACACTGAGACTCTTTTTGGGCTTTCCCTTTAATGTGAAAAGCTTGGGCTGATAACCTGAGTCTTCCTGTAGGCTCAGTGAGTCCATGGGATGTTCTGATGCTGATAAAACCTTTACATTTTATAGCAAAAATGACCTGTCTGAGAGCAGGGCTAGAATCATCAGTCCTTTATGGATCAGCCCTTTGAGATAAGAGATTTATTCCTCTGACACCCATAACAGGTTGCTTAGCTTTTCCTACAGACCACTGTCAGAGGGACCTGGCTGAGCTGCAGTCACCATCTCTCTGTACATTTTTAAGTAACTAACTGAACCAATATAAAACACACTGAGAGGTTTTGGTCTGCTCTGGCATTGAGTAAAATGTGTCCTGCACTTCACACATGTGACCAGGGAAAAGGGGGGCAGTTGGAAAATACAACACTGAAGCTGGAAATGATTTGGTGTTTGTTATCTCTTGTTTCTTCTACATAGCAAATCAAAGTCACTAGAAAAATATTAAAATTACCACAAAAGCGAACAGTTTTGTTCTGTAGATGGGAGCTGAAAGGTCTCTAGACCTTTCTTCCACTCCATAACAGCTGGTTTTAGAAATGCCTTTAGCCAGCTGCTGTGGTCTCACTGATTTGGGCTGTGTTCTCTGAGCCACATGCTCTAATTTTAAGTGATCGGGGGCTTAATTACCTACACTCTTCTTTGTATTTTGAGCAGCCATTTTAAGTTAAAAATACCAGGCATGTTCAGTGTTTTAGGAGAGCATTCCTGTGCTATTCCAAATGGAAAACCATCTTCAGTACAGTGCATTTTCTGCAAAATCACCACTGAAGAGTGAAATGGCCCAGTCAGTCCCCGGTACAATTTATTCTATTGGCAGATGTGTTGAGCCCTGGCAGTTCAAGGTGCTCTTGCCCACAGACCTGGTGTGAAATGCAGATAATCAGTGCTTTATTTCTCAACAGATGCACTCAACCATTTTTTAGGGGTAAAAAACTGTTCTCTGTCACCCAGCAGGCTTGATCTGCCTGCTGCCACCCTTACAGTGGAGCACAGCAGAAGATTGCAGAGTGATTCTGAGGCAGGCATCTTCCCACTGCACACAAACAGCTTCCAGCAGGACTCTCCCATGCCCAGGAGGTTTCTTGTGGGGCTCCCTTCCCTCGTGAGCAGCCCAGGGCAGCACAATTGTCCTGGGAGGGAAGAGATAATGAAGCCATAATGAAGCTGGACACCAAGGGAGAGATGTTCTGCTCGATCTGAGGTGCAGCTGAGCTTGGGACAGACACTGACCTTCAGAGGAGAGGGAAGAATTCAGACCTCCTGCGAAGAGATTAATTCCCGGTACTTCTCCTGGTTTCCCCCTGTCCATCAAGTTTGTCATCTTTCTGCCAGACCTAAGGAATAACTTTTCAAATGAAAATGTTTAATCCATAGCCACAAAATGACAGGTACAATGTACAACTACAAAGTAATCATGCAAAAAAACCTCTGCCAGAGGGAATGACCCAGCATGGCACATGATCTCTGGGGGAGCTCTGCACATTCCCACCCTCCCTTTGCTTCCCCCTCTCCCTTTCCATTCATCTTATTTCCAATGAGACAAGGCAACTGTAACACCACCAAAGGCACTTTTACTAACTCTGCAAAGCTCCTAAGAACCTAAAAGAATCGGAGACGTCTCTGGATGCACTTTGGGATGGAGAGCTTGGTGGAGCAGGCCCCCCATCAGGAGTCCTGCCAGTGTCAGGCAAGGCAAGGGTGCAAAAATCATCTGGTGCAAGCAAGCCCTTGGCAGGATTTGTGCTCCTATGAGCAGGAGAGGATTTGCTGAACCTGCTGGAGGGGCAGCCCAGTGGTGATGTAGCTCTTGCAGAGCTGTGGCTGTACCCTGGGACAGACACAGGAGCTCACCTCCACCAAAGGACCCACCACACCGAGGACAAGGGCTGATGCTGACCGGGGAGCAAAGGCTGCTGTTAAAACCTTGGCCTGAGAGGGATAAAAGGGTCTTTGTGTCATGAACAGTCCCCAGAGAGTGTCCCTTAGGAGAATGCAGCCAGCAAGATGAAATTGCCGTTCATGCTTTTTAGAGATATTCAATGTACTAGGAATTCAATTAAGAAAATGTTCCACTGCAGGAAGCTAAAAAAATTATCATTATTGTAGAGGAAGGAAACATTTTTAATGCATTAATTTTTTAAAATGACATCCCTACTGACAATGAACTTTTCCTTGCAGCACTCAGGCCAGTAAAGGAGAGCAGTTTTCTTTAGCAACAGGGAGCAGCAGCAAGAAGGTTACAAAAAAAGGTTTTCTGTGGGATGCAGAGCACTGGAGAATGCCAGACTGGATAATGGGCCCTGAGCTGTTGTCTAGAGGAGATAACCAGAGTGGATCCTTGATTTTACCTGTAACTTTCTCAGCATCTTTCCACTTCAGGAGCCTGACCTAGATGGAGGCAACATAAGTGGCCACCATTGACTCAAAAAAGGCTGTGATCCAAAGGAAAAGATGTTTCTGTGAACTTCCCTCCTAGCCCCAGCCCAGGGATTTACTGCCTACATGGATTTCTGTGTTACATTTGCAGAGTGCCAATACCCCTGACCAAGGAAAAGGTGGGTGGGTCTCTGCTGGTGCCTTTCCTATACCTAGGAAATAAAGCAATGATTCAGTTCAAAGCAAAAGGTGTTCCCAAGAACCTCCTCAAAGTAAGTCTGGATGGGGGAGGTGGGTTGGGTTTTTTATTTGCAGGACAAGATATCACATGGAAATCCAAGAATAGAATAAGTTGCAGGGGAGGGAGAGGAGGAGGAGGAAATCACTGCTTTTTGCATTTCTTGTTCCCTTTCCAAACCTTGTGCATGCCACAGTTTTAATTAATAACTCTGTCACCCATTCTGGAGTTCAAACAAAGGAGTGTAAGGAGGATGTATTCCAGGCACAAAGGTACCTGGGGGAAATGAAGTGATGGCTTTATATTTCAAGGCCTCATTGTGTGGCTCCAGCTTTTACTCAAAAGTCGTTCCCTGCCAGGAATTATCTGATCCATTACCTCAGGAGGTCACTTTGAAGCTGGGCTCAAAAAGTATATAAAATGAAAAAAACCCAACCAAATACAGTGTTTGAAGGCTAATAAACAGACACACAAACACAAGCACCAATAATAACATTTCTCTGCAAGGCTCCTTTGTCACTCATGTCTCCCACCTGACACGTGCCTCTCTGCAGGCCCTGTGTTGTTTCCTAGTGAGGGCTGCCTGCTTGGTGCATTCCCCTTTATTTTGGAGCAAGGAGCACCTCAGCTGTGTCCTGCCCTCTCCAGGAGTGGCAGCTCTGCTCAGTCTCTGCCCTGTGTGGTTTGGGCTCACTGCAGAGCACTGGGCCTCTTTACCTTTCCCTGTGCCACACTCGTGCTGCACATCTCAACACACCTCCCACCTCCACCAGGCAAGAACATCCTCCTTTTTACAGGCTGGGGAAGCAAGACTTCCAAGGACCACACAGAAATAAGAGGCAATTTCTGCAGGCCCCCCTGACCTCTTTAATTTTTGAGCAACTCCTTCCCCTTTGGGCAAGTCAGAGGGTAACTAAAACTATCTGCAAATAGCTTCTGTGGAGGTAGCGAATACCTCGTAGGAAGTTGCTGATGTGACACATTCAGGCTGTCACTGATCATCACTTTCCTGCACAGACAGTTTGATGATACTGCTTTCCTTAATTGCACCAAAAAATTTAAGTCAGGAGATCAACAGTGCCACAAAGAAGTCACAGGAGAAAGAGACAATATCCACCCCCCCAGGAAGGTTGCTGCAGAGACAGACCCTGCAACCAGAGCTCAGATGCTTGGGAAATGAAATGATGGAGAGAAAAAATTCTCTGAAGCTGCTGTTTCCATTTCTGTGGGGTTTTAATAGCAGGGAATATCTGATAACCCTGCATGTCCAGTGGCAGAGGATGTTGTTGATTTCCTTCTGGCCATTCACTGAGTGCCAGCTCGGCCTCCACAGTACGTGGTGAGGATCCAGCCTGTGATGGGAGAGACATCCCCAGCTGCAGCCACACCGGCTCCTTCTCCTCCACTGAGTGAAAAATACACATGAAAAACTGATTTTGTTGACCTTCCAAAAAGGAGCTTTTTGAAAGCACTGAACGAAAGGGGAGATATCACCATATCCAAAACACCAGCAGCAGAGAATTGTGTCTGACCACCAGACTCAGCCTTTCCCCAGACACTCTCCCAGCACGAGAAGGTAAAATCCTCTTGGGTTCAGAAAATCCAGGGCTTCTCCTCAGCAATCCAGACAAGACACAAGCTCATGTCCCAGTCCCCAGTGTCTCCTTTCCAGAAGCTTCAGAGAGGCCTGGCTGAGGGCATCAGCTGTGCCTCATCCCAGCCTACAGCTGCTTTTGGAGTGGGCACTTTGAAGGATCAGAGGGATGAGTCAGGGGAAGGATTTCATGACACACCAGCACATTTGGTGGCTGAGGAGAAGCCTGCTGGTGTAGGACAGCAGGCCAGCCATAGGGAGCTGCTAACCAACAGATCTCCAGATGGATCCAAACATTACAGTGCAGAAAAACAGGGCCACAATCCTCCAAAATCAGTGTATAAGAAGCTGCCAAGGACTTTGTGGGAAGGACTTGGAGAAACCCAAGCTAAAAGCCAGAGGCATGGAAAAAACATGCACCAGAAGCAAGCTCCAGGGCAGGCATGGGTGGGTCCAGGAGGGTCTCTGGTAGCAGAGAGCAGAGAAAGAGCAGGGAATGAGAGCACCATGGGCAGGAGGGTATCACTGTGTGTCTGAGCCCTCTGGGAGACACCAAATGTCACTTCCAGAAAATCAGCAAGCTACCACCACTTTCAGAAGTGGCTGGAAGATTGACTCTCTATCCTGAGAATATTGAGGCTTTTCATTAAAAATAATAAAATGGATTCTAGGCTTTTCCTTTTCCTGCACAACTCATAAGTGCTGCGGAAAGCACAAAACTTATCACAGCGATTATTTAGGTATCAAATTCTAAAATCCTTTCTAAGAATAAACCCAAAACTGGCTAGAAGGGGTTTGGAGCCAAGAGGGTCTGCTGTGAGCAGTACCTAATGCTTTAGGTGGCCATTGCTTCCACAGCCTCCTCCAGTTCTCCTGTCTTCTATGTATTGCCAAATATCACCCTTGGGGATATAAATTTTTGTACAGCAAAGGCATTTCAACACAGGACAACAGGATTTACAGGACATAGCATGTCAGGCTGCCCCAGAATACTGCAGAGGGGGTCACCAGCATCTCCCTGAGAACAGAGGAAATGAGCTTCAAACCAGGCATGGCTGATGCCCTAAAGGAGCTCTAGAAACCCTGTGAGAGCATGAATGCCTCCATACCAAACCCAAAAAGACCCAGAAAAATATAAAAGGCAAAGCTTGGCTGAGGGAGCACAGGGTGCCTGGGAAGGTCTGTTTTGTGAATCAATGTACACTGCTTCAATTGCCTTCCCCTCAAAATCACAGTCCTCACTGCAGTTATGTGCACAAAGCCAGTCCACAAGGACCCAGAATGTAAAATCCTGACAAAAGCCCCCATTTCCTTCCAAGGAGCAGAGAAACCAGAAAAAGCACAGTGCAGTCAAATGCAAAACCATTTGCTCTTTCAACACCTACGAGCACATTTTTCTTTTTATGGTCCGTTTGGAAAACAGCATCTTCTGCAAGGAACAAAAATAATCCTCTCGTCAGGCACCCCGAGGCATGGCAGTGGTCCCAGAAGCAAATCCCCAGCTCCAGATCTGGGTGACGTTGGGGAGCTGAACGAGGGTGACACATTCTGTACCCTGAGCACACCTTTGAGGAGGCACCAGCCCCTCTCAGGGCTGGGGCTGCAGCTCTGTTCTGGCTGATCCCCCTTGCTGCCAGCCCCATGCCCACTGTGCTGGGGAGAGCTGCAGAAACCCTCCTGAAACGCAGCATTTCCCTTTTTCTGGCACTGCCAGATGAGTCTCCAGCACACCCTGATCCCTGCCTCGAGGCTGTTGTTCTGAACAGCCTCCAGTATTTCCTCCAGTGCCTGCAAACTGGTAGAAACTGAGGGTGTGTTATGGGGTGCCTTTGAAGGGTTTCAAAGTCTAGAGATCATGTAAACATGAAATAAGTGTGATTCATCTGGGGGGGCATTGCTGCCAAGGCAGCCAGGCAGAAGAGTGGCTTCTCATATGAATTGGGATCCCATTTGCATTAGATTAAAGCAAGGAAAAAATTGCCAGCAAAATGGGATTAAGAATATTTATGGATCCTATTGGCTTGATGTATGTGTCTCCCAAGTGATGGAAACTGAGCACAAAATTGAGAAACTTCAGCAATCTGTGGGGGAAAAGAGACAGACAGCAATGACTTTTTAATGCTTTATACTTTTTTTTCATATGAATTTGGTGCTCACAGAGGGCAATTATAATAAAAAGTTTGAAAAGGAAGGTGAATACAGCAATGTTTTGTCTTTTTAGAAAGACCAATCCATCTTAAGATCTCAAAGCGCTTTTCAAAGTCAAGGAGATCCTAACTGCATTGAGGCAAGAGCCATAAGTAAAATTCTGTCAATGCCAAACCCTTTGCAGATGCAATGACAAGGGTGACTTAAATACCTGCCCTTCATATATACCTGCACAGAGCTGGAATTTCTAACCCCCAGTAGTGTCCACTGCCCTTAAATGGGGTTGCAGGGGCTGCCATTCTCCCATCACATGCCCCAGGGATCAGAAGCAGCTGCCTTTCCCTCCATTTCAGCAGCTCAGATGTAGCTCCACCAAACTCTTGTTCCTCCAGACTTTTATCTCCCTACCATTCTCCTCTGTAAGCTAAAGCTGGTTCCCAAGGGACAGGTGACCTTACAACCCACAACCATAACATCCTTTCATGCATGTTCAGTCCAAGCCCACACTCCTAGGCGGGACATCTGCTCTTTCCTGGTTTTGTTTTGTTCCCATGTTGCACAGACCATTCCCTGGGCTGCTCCAGCCTTGGGTAGCGTGGCAGCTCTTTGCAAACATCTCCAGCACAAGCAGGGGCTGGAGCTGGAGCTGTGTCTGCTTGGCCTGAGACCAGATCACAGGAAACAGCAGCCTGCCCTGCAGAGATCATTTCCACCTTTGTTAGCTTTTGGCTCCAGCATCTCTTTTGATAGATGCTGAGCTCTGAAGCTGTTGGCAAGGAAATGGAAAAGAGGGCATGGTCATGCTTTAACTCTTGCTTGGGAGCAGCATTAGCCCATGGTATAGCTTCCATGCTCTGATGTTGATACATTTAACTAAGACAAAAGAAGAAAAAGGAAAAAAAAAAACAAAGAAAAAGAAAAAAGAAAACCAAAAAGAACAGGAACCACTTGCTTAGAAAAAGCCATCACTGAGTGATGTTCCAGGGCTGATCCATGAACATGGAGGTAGGAGACTCCCCAAGGCTGGTTGCTCACCATGCAACTCATTTTTGTGGATTGGGATAATCCTGTTCCAGTACCTCAAACTTGGCTGATGCGTAGCTGCTGAATTTTCAGCCTGGAAACACCTCAGTAAGGACAGCACGAGCTCCTCTTGCTCCTCTGCAACCCCTACCAAAGGAAAACACAGCCCAGAGCCCCAGCAAAGACAGAGCAGGGAGAGAACAGCCACAGACCCACGTGCTGCACCCCATCAGCTCTGCCAGCTCCCTTCACACCACCCTGGCCCTGCAAAAACACCCCCAGAGCTCTGTGCCCACTGTCAGGCAAAGACACACACAGCCTGAATTCCCCTCACATCTGCCAGAGAAGTGCAAGGAAGTTTTTCAGTCCACAGAACACGATCCTGAGGTACAGACCTATGACAAGAGGAGCCCAAGGGTTAAAGCTGGGCTTTACTTTTCTGCTGGCTTTCCATCAAAAAGAGTTCCACCCCCAGCATTTCGAATTACTACAGATAAAACAGCAACAAAGATGCAAAACTGGTTTAGAAAGTACCTGATAATTTCCTTTTAAACTTCCACTTCAGAGCGAAAAGACCTTCTTGCTTTGAAATAATTGGCTCTGGACAGGCGGAGGTGGGGGACATACAGTGTGTCCTTCTCATAAATTCATGTTTGAACTGAAAAAAGGAAACAAACTTCTGAGGATCTGCAGCCTCAGTAGCTGGGCATAATCCTCTCTCAAGGATCTTTATCTGCTCCTCCTTCATCACAGCTCTATTGCACAAAAAAACCTAAAGAAAATACAAACTTCCTGATTCAGATAATCATACTGGTGGATTGACACAGTTACAATTTATTTTGCTATAAAATTAATTCAGAAAACACTGAAACAAGGGAGTGAAACCTAGGACCACAGAATTAAAGAGGAAAACCAGGAAAACATGACTGGCAAGGTACATACAGAAAATTCCATCTAAATTAACTAAAGGTGGACAGCAAATGTAAATTAGTTACCACACACTAAATTTCTTTGTTTGGACCCTTCTCCAGAGCAAATACATGGGCTGCAGGGTTTGATGCACAGGATGGATGAGGACTTTCAGCACCAGGACTGAGCCACTGAACTGCCCCTAGTTCCTCTGCAGTCCACGGGAACTCAGAACCCTCATGCTTCGGTTTAAAGGTGCCACACCCAAAGAAAAAGCACAGAAAATGTATAGAAAGCCTCAGAGAGGTTGTTCATCTTTGTACCTCACTGGCTGCTGAGAACAAACACTGAAAAAATAGTGGGAAATGCTGGTTTGGCAAAAACAAAGGCAGGAAACCACCTGTTGAGCATCCAGTTTCTGCCCAAGCTAACAAGGATGAGAGAGCTGCTGTAAAAATTGATGGCCCTGGCAGAAAAGTTGTGGCAGGGTCTTGACCCCTGGCCAGCACTTGCTCTACACATATTGAGCACAAGGAGGACCCTGCTGCTGCTTGTGGCCTTTGTGGAGACCCAGCAGTGGGGCTGAAGTGGCCACTGGGGCAGGAAATGGAGAGGAGCCTGTGCCACCCCCGGGAAGCTCCGTGCTGCTGTCGCCTCCTCAGCTCTGCCCTTCCCACCTGCCTCCTAAGCTGCAGCAGCACTTTCACCAGATGGGAGGCTGGCTGAGCCAAGGCTGGTGGCTCCCGGGCTGTCAGAGACCACCAGGGTGTGGGTAAAAACCTGCTGTGGGCTTTGTGGTGAGCAGAGCCCCGGAGAGAAGGATCTGCTGAGAACAGCCCGTGTCACATCACCTGTCAGCTGGCGCGGGGCACGGCAGCTCCCCTCCACCAGCAGCAGTGGAACAGGGCAAACAAGAGCAGGGCTGAGTCACTTGCTGGAGTCTCATCCCCTTTTGTTTTTACAGATGTGCAGTTCACGGAAATGAGATGATTAGCTCATCAAAGCATCTGTCATCTGAGAGACAAACCAGCTTTTCACAAACGCATCCAAGTGACAAGACCTGTCGGATATAGGCTGTGGGGAATCTCTCTGAGTCTTATTTTTGGATCTATTATAATCAGCCTTACCAGCTTATTAGTTAACTCCAACACATCAATGGGGAGGGAAAAGATAAATACATAAAAACTTGTCGTAGCAGTCTGAAAATGGTGGGGTTTTTCTTCCCTGAAGGAAAAAAATCCTTGCATTTCTACAGCTCGTTCTTTTAACACAAGTTGTACAGCTTGGCCTTTACTCCTGGAAGACTTAAATGAATTGCCAAATTATTTAAATGGAATAAATTTTATTTTTATCTTCTTAAAATTGGGACACCTTAAAATGAATGCAGCTGGTGGTCACAAGCTATGCAAATCAAAGCAAAACTCCTGGTGTGTTTAACACTGGACAAGTTGCTTTGCTGCTTTTCCAGATCAGGTGAGATAGAGTGGTCAGAAACTTAAAAGCTCTTGATTGGGGCTCAGGGGATTTGAACTGAGCCTCAATCTCCCCCTTGGGCTTCCTGTGCCTGATGGCACCTCAGGACATCCCTGCTGTCTGGTGCACAACACTTGTGAGCACAGAGGGGGGCTAGATTCAGCTGGGGCCACACTGATGGTAGGGCTACATGGGATCCTAGAGTGGTTTGGGTTGGAAGAGACCTTTAACATTATCTAGTTCAGTAAATTTAGAGGCCTTCAGGGTGCAGCAATGGAGCACAAAGGGATTTTAGGTTTTTTAATTATTATTATTATTATTATGAAAGACAAAATTACTGGGGCTGAAAGGGAGATTACTCATTTGTTCCTAGACCTTTGCTGTTAGTGATACCACACCTACTGTGGGAGCAGTGCAAGCTGTTGGCTTTGCCTCCTGCTTGGCCCAGTGCCACCCAACCCAGCCTGTGCCATCCCAGCCCCTGTGCCCACCTGGAATCACAGCACTGCAGGTCTGCACAGCTCCAGGCACAGCCCAAACCTCACAGACCTCACGGGTGCTCTGCAGGCAGGGAGGAGGAGAGCCCAGCCAGAGAGAGATGTAAGAACTGGAAACAAACGGAAATGACACAGCCTGGGCATGAAGAGACACGTACAGTTGGTGTGGGGGGGAGAAAATGGGTTATAATGTAAAATCAAGCATTATCTGTCAGTTCTAACTAGCTTCTGACAGCATGACAGCTCCTTGCAAACACAGAGACACTGTTTGGCCTCAAACAGCCCCAAGCACAAAACAGCAGAGTGGGAGAGGGCTGGGAACTTCAAAGGACTAATCCTTAGCTTGCTGCCTAGCCTGCTAATGACACCACAACATAACATTTTTTGGGAAGTGCAGGCTGGCCTTCCCTTCAGCCATTCCATAGGGGACACGGCCACTTCAGAGAACCACAGTTTCATTTTGGCCCATTCTTTGACCAGATGCAACATCAGCTGCCTCCTGGTGATGGCCACAGCCCTCTAAAATGCCTGTGGTGTGTATCCTGCCCAGATTCTTGGTTCTGCCACAAACCCAGCCCCTCTGCTCTCCAGAATGCCCCCACAGCACAGCCTGAGGCTCAGCACTGCTCTCCCAACACTGGGCACCCTCTTCTGAAGCAGAAATTGCTTGTGCTGGCCACTGCTCAGCAGTGTTTAACAAAGCTTAACATCCTCTGCTTTCTGCATTTCCACCTTCCATCAGTTTCCTGGTGAGCACTGAAGCCTCTTCTGTGTCACAGGGATGATGGGAAGAGACTTTGGTGTAGGCAGCTGTAGAGCCCACCAGGCCAAAATGACTTTTTCCTCCTTCCATTCCCATTCTCATTCTTTTCTCCTGCTTTCTGCTCACTCTTTTCCCTTCTTAAGTCTACGAGCTGTCTGAATGCCCTGTTTGCCCCCAGGCAGGCCAGGATCAGCAGTGTGGTGGCAAGCTGAAATCCTCTGGTGGCAAGCAGAAATCCTGCCTTGTCTGGTGGCGCTGCCCAGCTGCTGCTCCCGGGACCTCCTGGGCCACAGGGATTTTCTGTCAGGACCTGCCTGGGGGGTGACTCAGCCCAACCTCAGGGGTGTGAGGCAGAGCTGTGAAGAGCCTTCCTCGAGCCCTCACCAGGCACCACGAGCAGCAGGGTGCTGCAGGTACCAGAGGGGCAATGGTCACTTTGAGCAGCAGAAACCACTTGTGTGGGTCCCCTCTTCCTCTCCCAGCCACAACCAGGGCCAGCCCTGGTCCCCAAGGACAACTGAACCTTCCCCTCAAATCCGAGATGCTTCGAGCTCGTGCACAGCAGCACAGCCTGTCCATTCAAACCAAAGCAAGGAAGAGGAAGGTATTCATCAGCTCCTAACCAGTGCAGCCCCACCACGGGCTGAGCTGTTTGTAAGAATTGATTACTTGACTCTTTCCCTTGAAATCCCAGCTTGGCTGCTCATTTACACCTCCACATCTCCTCCCAAGTATATCCTCAGCCTGTTCCAGACAAATGTCAACAAATGTCATCTCCAGGTGGGGACAGTGCCCCGAGTTAACAGCTCAACAGGTGACCAGACAGCTGTGGTGGGAAGCAGAGGAAGGAGAGGCCCACAGGTGGTGGTGATGCCCTGAAGATTGGGTGCTAATCACAATAAATTAATTGGCAGACAGGAAAAAACCCATTTTCCTTTCTTTAAACACCCATAAGCGACACTAGGAGTTACTTAATAAAGTTTCTGAAAGGACTGAAAATTCTACAGTGTTCCACAACTTACTGTACTCCAAGGAGAAGCAAGTCAGTAAGAAATTTTATATTTTCAGCATATTCTTTCTAATTTTCCTTTTTGTTCTACCAATAAAAAAAAAAAGAACTGAAATACAATGGCAGATGTTGAACATCATGATCATTCTGTAGAAAACACTACACTGGGCCTGCAGTGACACAAAACCAGAGAATCAGATTATATAATTTTTCATAAAGTTGGGAGAGCTGGTCTCCAAGGGCAAATACCAAGTCACTTAGCAGCTATCCTGCCATAATAGCTTTCAGCTTTCCAACGGAATTTTTCCTGGGCTTCCTCCAAAAACTAATAGGGCTAAATCTTGCTGGAATGAGCTCTCTCTGTAGAATTTCCCCCGCTCACCACTGGACAGCAGATGTGTGTCTGCAGGGCTAAATGCACGGGAGGATTTATCCCTTAGCTTAGGTGGTCTGGCCACAAGTTCCTCCTGGGGCACCCCTTCCTGGGGCTGCCTACCCAGGCTCTCTCCTCAGGCAGGAGGGGTACCCCAGTCCTGTCTGAGTCTTCCTCTGATCACCAGTGCCCCTGGCCACCCCTCCATGCCACACAACTCACAGCCACCCCTCCCCAAGGCTGGAGTGGGAGTGCAGGCAGCAGCGCCTGAGGCGACAGCCTGGCTTCCAGGAACCCTCAGTAAATGTGGCACTGCCTGCTGCCAGACCTGCTGGGATCTGGGCACCTCATTCCCCTAACTCAGGGCAGGAATTGCAACCCAGGCACTCCCATCCTAAAGCAGCTGATCCTGTAGGTAACTGCTCAGCTCATCACTGTGACCTGGGGATTAGAAACCAACCATCCCCACACAGAATTTGTGCCTGTTGCCTAGAAGACAAGCAGTACGTCAGGGGGTCAAATTCCAAGAGGAAATGCCTTTAGCTTTTCATGTTTCAGTCTCGGTGGCTGCTCAAAGACTTATTGTGTCATTAATATCTACATGGAGCTTATTCTGAGTGGTTTACTGGAAAATTATGACTTGTCAGCAATTAGCATAAAATGAGTAGGAGCTGAAGACAGAAGAGCCCATTATAAAGGACTTTTTAGACAGAGCTCTGACACTGGTGCTCAAAAGAATATTTAAAGAATAATTCCTAAACAGCTACAGGTCAAGCAGATATTTTATATGATGGATACAGGAAAGTCTGATTTACAATTGGAGTACAAAGAGTTCCTTGCTTTTGAAAACACAGCCTTTCTCCTCATCTTATAATTTCTATTTGGAAAAACAAATCCCTTGCAATGCACAGCTGGCTTTTCATTTGACTTCTCCAGAAGATTCTAGGGAGAGACCACTGAACACAGCTCAGTGTCTGAATACTTCAGGCCCCTCCTTTGTACCTCCTTCTTTAGAAGCCAACTGAAATAAAGAGGAGAATTTTACTTTATGCTTCAGGGGTCTGCATAAGCCTTCAGAAAAGGTGCAAAGGTAAATAAAATCCTTCAGTCACATTCTCCCTGCTCTGCTATGGACAGCTGGTGGGTTTGTTTGTTTGTCACATTGGAAAAATCAAGAGAAGATGTCAGAGCTCTCTGGCAGCTCCCCTTGGGTGATTCTCCTCCGTGGCTGACAGTGAAGCTGGGATCCCATCCTGTCCCATGGCAGGGCTTTACATGCCCTGTGAGCAGGGAAGGAGGTGGTTTAGCAGCATGAAAACTTGCTCCCTTCCACGTGAAAACCCTGGATAATTAATCTTGCTACTATTATATGGGTAAGGATATGAAAACAGACACAACAGCCCAGGGACAGCCAAGAGACCACAGGTGTCCTTCACCCCACTTGCCATTGCTGAAATCTACTGGCTAAACCTGCTCCTGTTCCACTTCAAAATCCTGCCAGATCTCCAGTGCCAAGAAATCACTGCCTAATTCTGCTGGGATTATGATGCATTCCTTCCTCAGACTTACAAGCCCATTTCCTTCTCAGTGGCAGAGGATTAAATTTCTTTCAGGATCAGCGGAAACACTCTGTGCTCTTACATATAACGTATTAGTATTAGAGCAAATTCATCTCTGATCTCATTCATCATTTGCTTCAGTCCTCTTGGCAGACAATACATCAGTCTTTTAACAGCACAGGCTTCTTACTGTCTCAGAGAAAAAGCTCTGGCCTCTGGTTCAGCCACTGAACTCCAGCCTGACCTGAGTCCTGAATGGACAACAGCACAGGTCCTGCAAAATTACTCAGTTCCATATGGCTTCCTATAAGTGACCTTCATCAGAAACCTGAGGCTTCCACACTGAAGGTTCATCTGTACCAACCTGCTTACACCAGGGCTCCACATGCTCTTCTGAATGACTTTCCTTCCCACATTTCTCATTGTCTGTGAAGTGGTGCAGAAGTGGATTAAATAAGCTATCATCTCCGTTAGTGATAATGAGAAAATTGAAACAAGCTGTTCCATAAATGTGATCATTATCTAGTAAATTAAATGAGATGTTCAAAGTGTCCACCCAGCAGTGGCCAAGGAACTTCTCTTACTCTGCATTTCTTTTATCTGGGAGAAAGAGGAAATTATCACAACCTCCTGCAAACCAGAGACTTCAATGGACACCCTGTCATTAAAATCATCTGGCTTTCCACACTTGCTGCACTGGACACTGCACAGGAACTGCTGGCTGCTCAAAGACCAAGACATTCAACTCTGGATGTTGCTGGTGCTAATGGTCTATTAACAGGGACCAGATTCCTGTGCTTTGTCTCCTGGAGAGTGGGGCTGGGGACACCACAGGACACCAGGGAGAAGGTACTGCTGTCATGCACATACTGCCTGGAAATCCACTGCAGATAGTCTGGGCTGCAGGGATAGCTGGGGTTTGGGAATCTGCTGAAGATGCTGGGGAAGGGACACCCAACAAATTCAACGGGCAAACTATTGAGGGATGGAGGAAAGAAACATCAGTGCCTCATACCTGGTTGTCTACTGGGATGTCACTAAAGATGGTGGGAAGGAGGCAGGAATCAGCCTATCTACTGCTGGCTGTCTGCTGCCTAAATGCCTGAAAGGCTGAATCTCACGAAATGCAATTTAAAAACCAAAAAAGTGCAGAAATTGGGAGTATGCAGTTAATCTCTTGTTTTCCTATGCAAAACCTTGATGAAAAGCAAAATAGTTTCCTGTTTTATCCCCCTTTGCTCTGTGGCTCTGTTGATCCCATGCACGCTGGGCAGGTTGCAGCCCCTGTGGCAGGCACACCCTGCAGTGGGGCTGCTCAGACCTCAGGGATGTGTGAGGGATCCCCAAAATGCAGGAATGATCTCACAACGGGATCCGTGAACCACAGAATCATAAAGGCTGGAAAAGACCTCTGACATCTGCAAGTCCAACCCTTAGCCCAACACTGCCAAACCCCTAAACCAGATCACCAAGGGCCACATCTGCTCCTTTTCTGAACACCTCCAGGGATGGTGACTCCACCACTGCCGTGGGTGGCCCATTCCAATGATTACCCACCCTTTCAGTGAAAAAATTCAATCTGATGTCCAACCTGAACCTCCCCTGGCACACCTTGAGGCCATTTTCCCTTGTCTTGTGAACGCAGGGGTCTCCAGAGAGCTTGTATCCAGCAGGACTCTGGCCTGCAATCACTGTCAGGTGCTCCCACTGAGGTGCAGCAGCTCTGGGCATTTTGGAGCTTACACAAGAGCCTCAACAAACCACAAACAAGTGAACAAACCACAGAATGCAGAGCAGGCCCGTGGTATCCCCAAGAAGTCAGAACTGCCTGCAAGGAAGCAGGTGCTGCTGGAGAAGGTGGTGCTGGGCACTCTCCACGAGCCCCTGCTCTCCCTTTCAGACAGATTATCCTGGGGTTGGAGTAAAGACACAGGCAAAGAGCACGATGCTAATCCAGAGTCTGACTCCATCTGAGCCAAAGGAATCCTCTGTGGCAGCAGTGGAGAACAGAAGCTGCAAGCTCCAACTGGCCATGGGAGGGCAAACTGCTCCAAGCATTGCTGTACAGCTCAACACCAGCACTGCTAACTCTCCTTGCAGTCAGCCTCCCTTCCTGAGAGCCAGCCCAGGCCTGCCTTCCAAGGAGTTTTAATTTAATTGCTTGGAAATTTTAGAAGGGCTCTTATTTCAACCAGACAGAAGCTGTGGAAAAGGCAATGAGCAAAGCAGGACACTCTGGGAATGTCCTGCCGCTCCCGGGCCAGCACAGGAATTCCTCTTTTCCCCAATGGCACTAACATTAAGGCAGGCCTTCAGCATAACCCAGTCAAAGCAGGCTGCTAGGAAACTGCTGGAGACAGTTAAAAATAGGGATTGTGATGATCCAGTGTTAACTCTTAATGGAGAAAGCAGCCTTTCCTCGTGGGGGCACATCACTGCCACTGCTTTTATTTAGCAGTCTCTCCCCTGTGCTGCCTTTGATTGTCCCAGCTCTCTCTTGCATTTTCCTTCCTAGACTGTTTTTCTCCTAACACAGCAGAAATCAACTCAGAAGAGCCATTTTTGTGGCTGGCCTGTTTTCAGTGCCTTTGCTGCCCTGCAGTCCTGATGGCAATGAGCATCAATCAACAAGGAGTGGGTACTGCAGCCCATCACCATGGAGAGGAGCAGGGTGTCAGCACAGGACCTGGAGATCACTCTGCCCAGCAGCATCCTCATGTGTCTGCACACACATCTCTATTTCATAGCCTTTTAGCACAGAAAAGCAACAAGGTGGTGTTCTTGCAAATATCTTTACCTCCTTTTATTTATTGTTGAATTTCAAGATGAAGATCAGCTGAGTTTTGTGTGCATGGGCCTATTCCCAAATGCTTTATTTCCTTTTAGCACTCTCTATGGCCCACAATATACAGCACTATCCTAGCTGGAAAGTGATGAGAATCATTAACATCAAGAAAAGCCAAACTTAAGAGCAGAGTGCCAGGTCAGCCAGCAGACAGTGCCTCTGGCAAGCACTTCTCATGGCTGCACAATGCCTAGGGTGGAGAAAAGACTCTCTCTAATCCTGAAAAATGAGGACTGTCCCCAATACACATCCATCTGCTAGGGAGGAGACAGGTCATGATCAATGAACAGTGAAATACTTGGAGTTTAGTTAAAAAATTAGGAAGTTAAGTAGACTTGTATCTACTCTCTCAAGCCAGCCATCACTGGCACCCTTGGAGGAAACAAAGGGACTTGCTCTATTTCTCTGTTCCTTGGAGTATCATGGAGCAACTGTTGGGCAAAGCTCATTCAAACACCGTTGCTCAAATGGATCAGCATGGAAATGCAGAGGGTTGAAGGCAAAAGGCACAGATTGCAGCCAGGTTTGGACAAGAAGCTTTCCAAGACCAGTGATAAGCAAAGCCAACCTGTGTCTGCCTGACCTGCTACCTGAACAAAACCTGAGCCACGAAAACTTTGACAACTGCCAAAATGAGCTCCTTATCTACCATTCCTTCTGCTTTGCTTGTAACAACCCACCCTGTCCAGGCACTAGGAAGGACCAAAGAGTCTGGGCTGCAATTTCTCAGGGACCATGTGCATGTGGGAGTGCAAACCTGGTGCTGTGTCTCACAGACCTGGCAGCCTTCCCAATGCCATAAAGAGTTTCACTTGAGTAAGCACCCAGGAGGGCCCAGCAAGCTCCGGTAAGCACCAGCTCTGCTTGGTGAGTGGAGACCTTGCCAGAGCTGGGAGGAGAGGCACTCATGCAGAGAGGCAGCCTGGTGAGAGGTGAAACACACTGGCATTCAGGCCAGGAGAAACCAAGCAGCAACCACAAGGGCAGCTGCCCTGTGCTTGAGCTGCTCAGCTCAAATCCATCCTTAAATCCTGACAATGAGGAGCTCAGGGCCCTGCTGATCCTGTGCTCTCACATGTGCACAGCTCCACCAGGCAGGAGCCAGGGGCTGGCACTGCTGTGCGTGCAGTGCTGACACCTTCAAGTGGCTTCTGGTCCCTCTTTGGTCTGCCCAGAGTTTGGCTGTGCCTGAGGGCTGAAGCCACTCAGCAGCAACATTCCAGTTTGGTGGTGGAGCCTTGGAGGGCACACAAAGCATCACTCCCAGCACGGGTGATGAGGGAAAGCTTTGTGGGACTGAGCTCCCAGCTTACACCCCAACCCACCACACCCCTGCCTGGCTGTGAGCACGGCAGGGCCTGGGCTGTGCACAGAGCTCTGCTGGGCTGTGCTCCCCAGGCCCTGGGAGTAAGAGAGAGCATCATCCTCACCGTGACCAGCACAGGAGGGGCAGCAGGGCCCAGGGGAGCTGTTCCCCTGCACAAGCAATGCTTTGCCACGGTTCCTGCAGTGTGAGGGACCAAGCCAGGCAGGATCTCCCCATCCCACTGCTGCTCCAGCAGGAACAGGGAGTGGGGTTGACAGCACCTGATCCCAGACCACAGCTGAAGTGAATGCTTCTAGATCATTGCACAAATAATAATAGTATTAATGGAATTACAGGAAATCCTTGCTTTTCTAACTCCAATTCCAGGTTGAAAAGCAGTGTTACTAACAGGCACACATGAGCTCAGCTGCTTTGATTAAAGAGCAACTCTCTAATCTCTGCCTGGACTCTGCCCTGGGTTTTAATGCCTGATTAACTCCCCCCTGCCAGGATTATTTTGCATCTTTGCATATTTTGGAGCTCTTCATTTTAATTTATCACTACAGACAAGGAGCTGTTTGAACCAACTTTCATTTGCACTGGCAATTTAAATCACTGTGTATGAGGTTGTGGCTGGAGCACAATTCAAGGGATTTTTAGGAAAATCTGCTTCTTCTCAGGGAGCAAACCCAGGACAGCACACTCTCAACATGAAGGAGGGTATCACTGTGTGTCTGAGCCCTCTGGGAGACACCAAATGTCGCTTCCAGAAAATCAGCAAGTTACCACCACTTTCAGAAGTGGCTGGAAGATTGACTCCCTATCCTGAGAATATTGAGGCTTTTCATTAAAAATAATAAAATGGATTCTAGGCTTTTCCTTTTCCTGCACAACTCAAAAGTGCTGCAGAAAGCACAAAACTTATCACAGCAATTATTTAGGTATCAAATTCTAAAATCCCTTCTAAGAAAAAACCCAAAACTGGCTAGAAGGGGTTTGGAGCCAAGCGGGTCTGCTGTGAGCAGTACCTAATGCTTTAGGTGGCCATTGCTTCCACAGCCTCCTCCAGTTCTCCTGTCTTCTATGTATTGCCAAATACCACCCTTGAGGATGTAATTTTTTGTGCAGCAAAGGCATTTCAACGCAGGAGAACAGGATTTACAGATGGGCAAAGTGGGATGGGGAAGGGGGAAGGAAAATGGGGTTCAGCCACTGCCTCAAGAGCAAAGAAGCAAAGAGAATACTTTCACAACAGTGCACTTAAAGGAGGGAAAAAAAGTCCCAGTTAAATGAGGTGACTGTGTCACACCAGCGAGCTGACGGAACGCAAAGTCCTGAAGGATAACCGTGCTTTGGGGTGGCGGGGTGGAAAGCTTCCTGCAACAGCTCCATGAGTAACAGCACAGTGAAACAAAGAGCATGTCAGGTGATTCATGTGCAGCTCTGCAGGTGCCCACCACGCTGCAGCCACCAGAAAGGGCTCACTCATTAAGGCAATTCTGCCCACAGGCTGTCCCAAGCCTTCAGCATTTTTTCCTTCCTTCCTTCCTTCCTTTGTTTTTGCACATATCCAATTATTGAGGATGTTCTTAGAGAAATGGGATTTCTGGTCTCTGGAAGCCCATCTGCTCCCTCTGTTTATTTCCTGAAGCTGTCACAGTCATCTCATAATGAATTCCAGTGTCACGACCACAGTGATGGCTCTTCCCACGGGGAACACACAGGGAAACCACCCTGATGGAGAAAACAGCCCACAGTACCTAAAGGACCCCCAAGACATGGGAAAGAGCAGAAGGTAGCCCTGTGTTTCATGAGGCTCCCACCAACGAAGAAAAATCTGGGAAACAGGATTTGCTACAGTAACACATCCCAGCAGGCTGGAAACCTGAGGGCCTGCTCTGCAAAGTGCTGCTGGGACACTGCACACTTCCAGTCCAGAATTGCCCTCCCACTGGGGTCCCTGCTTGGGCCAAGAAGTGGCTCTGGCTTGATGCTGATGTAACCAGTCCTGACTGGCCAAAGAAGACCACAGAAACTGGCTGAAGGGATAAACCTGGCCATGGGTTTTCAGAAGCTGAAGACCTTTGAGGTGGATTTACACAAGCCTTCCCTTGCTGTGAGCACATCACCAGAAGCCCCTGTGACTGCCTCCTACTCCTGAGAAATGAACTCCTGGAATAAAGAACTACAGTAAAAGGGTCAAAACCATCACCAAAAAGGATTAAAACTAACTCCCCTCCCACTCGTGACTGGAAGACAAGTCCTTTTTAGGCTTGGTTTTACTGAGCCTTCTACACTGCTGTGAAGTGTAGAAGCCTTCTCCAAGTGTCTTTCTTCCCATCAGCTCTGTGGCCTGGCTCTGCACCCCTGTTCTGCTGCTCTGAGGAGCCTCCAGCTGGTTTCTCCAGCAGCTGGGGTCCTTGTCAAGCTGTCCCTGCCTCTCTTCCCCATTAGGCTCAGTGTCCTGTAGCCAGCTCAGATGTTTCTCCCAAAGAGCAGGCTCTGGGCAGGCAGATCTTTCTGCCTTTGAGGGCCAGACCTAGAGCAGGAGCACATCTCACCAGGACAGAATCCCAGCTGGACACAGGGGAGACTACACACACCACTGGATGGCTGGAGAAGCCAGATTTCCCAGGGGAATGAACTGCACCACTGGTGTACATGCTGTGGAATGGCTCAAAGGGCAGGCTGAAAAGAGCAGACAAAGCAATGCTGCCCAGGTCTGTGCACAAACCTTCGAATGAGCCAGCTCACATCTGGCTTCCACCCTTTCTGCACTCCCCTTTCCTGCTTGATGCATGCCTTGAATGTCTGTGTAGATTTTGCAAGGTTACCAGCAAGTAAAACAGGGCTTTGCTCTCCAGCTCAATACCTGGCTACAGCAGCTCCAGGGAGGAGCAGGGGTTTGTCCTCAGCTCGAGTGTGTCACAGCTAGTCTTTAGCTAAGACAAAATAAATCTCGTCATGGCAACTCCAGTTCAGCTGACCTGGTTTGTTCTAGAAGTCCCTGGGTGAATAAGAGATCTTGTGCAGAGACCTCAGTCAATCATAGCCAGTCCAGAGAGCAGACATCACTGGTCAAGAGCTGAGCAGGGCTAAAACTCAAACCAATCAGTGTCTAGATCCAGGAGTTTTGAACCCCCTATATAAGAAAGTTTTAAACAATAAAACAGGCTGTTTGTCTTATGATTAAGAGGACTTGAGTCATGATTTCTGCCTCCACTTACGACTCTCATGTAATACAAGTGGATCTCCCTACCCTGTCCCACCTGCACCTTGCAGCAGTAACACATTTGTGGCAGATGAGCTCTCCCTTTTAGAATGCTCCCAGAGGGACTGTGGCCAGTCCAGGAGCACAGGCAGACTGGGGGCATTCCAACCACCATGGAAAGCACAGCGTGGCTCTGCCTTCTTGTCCTGCAGATTCACACGGCAGGGAAAACCTCCTACACTTCAGTTTTGCTTTCTACAAGCTTGGTGAATCAATGGGACTTACTGAAATGACCCAGGAAGGGATACAGCTAAGGTTTCCTTAGAGGATGCACGTCAACTGAGCTGTCTTTGGAGGGGCCCACATGATGGAAGAAGCACAGTAGGCTGTCCTAAGTGAAGTGCAGCTTTGGGGATGATTTGCTGTCCAAAATACCAGCTGAAGACATGATGCTATGCAGGAGAAAGAACATAATCAGGGCTCCTCGTGATCCCAGCTGGCAGGATGAGCATGTGCAGTGTGGGAGAGCAAACAGACAGTGGGAGAGTGAAGTGGAGAAAATAAGGCAAATGTGTGAGAGGCAGATGAGTATCATCAGTTTAACCAGCAAAACACCATCAGCTCTGATGGGCTTTGGGTCATTTAAGAGGTGGTAAAACAAAACAACAAATGAGTTTGTTTTTTTCTTTGCTGTCTTTCTAGGCAGCATTGAGAAATTCAACCCAGCTCGTGCTGGAATACACGTGGCTTCCTTTTTACTTGTGAGCTTCCTTAGTTCAAGATCATACATCTCATTTCTCCACTTTTCCAGAACAAAGACAGCACTGTTCTGTTACTGTACAGCTACTTAGTCACTGCTGAACCAAGCCAGGAAACCTGGTATGTCAGAAAAAGAATGAATAAAGGATTTGATTAGGGCAAAGGGAAGAGGGAAAGGGCAATAGATATGAGATTTGTCTTGTTGTTGCACTCAGTTATTAGAAGCAGTGGGGACACTGGTATTGCATTTGAAAAGTTTACAATAAAGCCTTTAATAAATCAATTCTTGGCTGATATACTTTATACAAATTCAGGGGCATTGGTGGTAGCAAGGAGTTTTACACTTAATAAGTGCAGCTCCTAAGATGCACTGTTCCCTAATTTCTAATAAAGTACAATTCACAAAGCTAATATCCACCACAAAAATGGTCCTGTTCAGCTGCTGAGGACTCACTGCCTGTGAATCTCAGCAGGGCTGCGAGGCAGAAAACACAGGATTTTTGGCCTTTTATTCCTACAGGCTGCATGGCTGCTCACTTCAAGTAGAGAGCTTTCCAAATAGGAGCTGACCCATTTCTGCCTGTGGCACTGAGGGCACCTCTCCCACTAATCTCGTGTGTCAGTGCAGTGAGGTTGGAAATACTTGTCTCTGGGACAGCAGGTTAGGGATTTACTGAGTCCCACACATCATGTCCTTTAATTCAGTGTCAACCAAGGATAAGCCAAGGACCTAGGGCAAGGCGTGATCCATTACAATTTCATGCTGGGTGGGTGCTGTGTTAGAAACACAGCTCCAGCTTCCGGATGAGAAGCCAAGCCTGAACTGCCACCTGGCTGTACGTGCCCCAGGTTTGGGCAGAACAGCATATTCACATTTTCTCCCCAGTGTTGCTCAGCACGACAACGTGGCTGAAACTAACGGCGATTTAAAAATTAATAAAATAAATGTGGCTGGAAAAAATCAGAACCAGCACAGTCATAAAAGGGAAAGCAGACAGAAAGAAATGCATTTCCCTCGATAAAGCTGAAAGGTTTCCATGGAGGGCTGGGCAGAGGAGGAGGCGATGGGCAGTGACATTTACACTGTGGAGAGCGCCCCCGGCGCTGCCTCCCTCCCTGCTCAGGGACACCTCCAGCACGGACAGCTTTCTGCTCCCGCTGCAAATGGCAGGGTCGGGGCTGACCTTTCCTCGGGTGGCACCAGCTGAGCACACGTGTGGCACTGCCCGTCCCCGCCCCGACACCAGCGCCACCCGCACGCTTTCGGCGGGAGCAGCCCTTGGCCACGGCCTTGGACCCGGATCCCTTCACATCCTGCAGGCTCTGGAGGAGCAGAAAGAGAGCGGGAGCGGATCTGCCAACATTCAAAATAACTCCAGAGCCATTCTGAAATGAATGGGCAAGGAGACCTGCTCCTTTTTAATGCCTTCACTATGAAATCAGCTTTGGGTGGGGGGCCTAGGGTCGCGCATGCCGCCACTGATCATCAAGGAGGGCAGCTGTAGGGCAGAGCTGGGGCTGCCCTCCTCACGGGCGTGCCTGGCAAGTCCCATTTTGGGCTCGTTCTCTGAAGATCTCTTGCAGATGGAGAACTGTTAGGTCATGGCAACAAGGTGGAGCTTTGGTTGGTGGTCTTTTCTTCTCCATTGCTACGCCAATCTATTTCTAGTCTTGGATTTTGCACTGGCTCATTGTCTTAAGGGTTCTTTATCTTTGAGTAGTACCCAGTGTCCCAGTGTCCTTTCATTTGCATGTTGTGTGCCATTTTGGGGAGCAGAGGCCATACCCAACAGAAAAAGGATAGAGGTAAGGGATTGTTGGTTAGGGTAATTAAAAAGATGGTGATTAACAGAATCTATGCATTCATCTTGGTGATCAACATTTGACATGGTAACATTTAACAATTAACAGAACATGGCAACAATCGATTAACTTACAAACTTGTTCATAACAATTCTACACCAGCAACATCCTCCAGCTTCTGTGAAAGTGGTCTGGAAGGGTATCTGGTGTTAGTAAACCCACACCTTTTCACAGTGAAACACAGCATCTCTGGGGCTCAAAGGTCTACAGAGCTTGTTTGTATACTGGAAGGCCACAAAGAATTATTCCATCTGATTTCCCATACATCCCAGCCTATTCATTTTCACTCAGTTGCCCTATATTTAAGCTTAATTACCCCAACATTAAGATTAATGGCTTCTGTTGATTACGCCTATCTCAAAAGAGGGACTATTAAGAGTGTTTGAGACAAAGCAGCCTCTGCTGTGGGTGATTTGTCCCCAAGGCTTGCTGTCACCACTGCCAAAAACACAAGCCCTGTTGAACTTTCTTTGCTTCTTTTCACCAGCCAGGGATGCACTCCCTGATTTACCTCCCAAGATTAAGGAGCCCCTCCTTATCTGATGCTTTCTCTCTGTTCAGCTACTTGGGCACAGAAGTCAAATTCTTCTCACTTCTCTCTGCCTCTTTTAAGAGGTCTCCTCTCCTATTTCCTCTAGCTCTCCTCTCTTTTTGTGGCTCTGTGCTGTGCCTTCCCTGTTTTTTCAGACAAGCCATTATAAACCCAGGGGCAAGGCTGCATCTGTGGCTCACTGAACCTTGGGGTGCTGCAGCCTTTAGCATCAGCACAGGGGACTTGCTGCACCAATAGCAGCATGTTTGCCAAAGGAATCCACCTCCCGCCAAGGTGGGTTAAAATAAAATTGAGGCTGATAAAAAGGAAAAAAACCAAACCAAAATCAACTGGATTCTCCTTTGCTCTTGTTATCCAGGAACTTGGGAAGCTTTTCTACAAAGCCACATAAGCATTTTGCTTTTGCTGTAGCCACTTTGGGCTTGTATTAGCCAAGAAAGATCTTAACACAGTTCAGAAACTGCTTCCAGCATCACTTCTGAACCAAAATCACTATTCTGCAGCTTAGCAGATAAGTGCAGATGCTGAATTCCTATGAGGTTTTTTGGAAATTATTTCCTAAATTATTTTGATCCACTTACATTTTTTTCAGTGATTAAGGGGTAAAGTTTGGTACAACTTTTGGTGTGCAGTGAGGCAGCCCTGGGGTGGACCATGCACAGTCACGTTGCCGAGTACTCGGCTGCTGCAGTGGAAATCACTCCCTCCCCTCAATGTTCCTGGAAACAGAAGAGGATCTAAGTCTCCATGGGATTTTTTTTGGCCTTCAGTACAAAAACAACTAAATCTTCAGTGGGTGAAAAAGGTTTCACCTAGGAGATGAGATCTTCCTCACTAGAGACTGCCAGCACAGACAATTTGTCCTGGGGAACCATCGGAGAGGACATAACCGAGCATAGGTCAGAGAGAAAGGTGCATTTTGTGCCTTGCTTTGTCCCTTCTCTTCCCTGCTGCCTTGTGCCAAGACTAAAAAGTCAGTTTAGATGGGATGAAGAGAAAACCTTTTCTGCTAATATTGCTGTTCAACAGGACTTTATTCCCTGAAAGACTCAGACCAGGCAACTTCTTCATACTCGAGTTTTCAGTTGCTGCCA
Organism: Prinia subflava; assembly: GCF_021018805.1. Lineage (NCBI taxonomy): Eukaryota > Metazoa > Chordata > Aves > Passeriformes > Cisticolidae > Prinia > Prinia subflava. Next base: position 17,703,449 of record NC_086260.1, read on the forward strand.
TCTGCAACCCTCCTCAGACCAGACTGAGCAACAAGTCAGTCAAGGCCACTGCAATGCCAAAAGAAACACGTTTCAATGTGGTGAGCTTGCAAACACCTTGAAAGCATGGAGAAAGAAGACAGGGTGTCTTCCTCCAGGCTTTCCTACAGTTGTGGCCCTTCAGCCTGCCCAGCAAAGTCTCCTCAAGTTCGCTCCAGCCATGAGCTAATTGGGACCAGGTTTAATACAATCCCTGCTAGAAGGACTCTGAAAGCAAACTACCCTTAAAACTCATTACGTCCTTGTTTAACTATTAATTTGCTTAACTCTACCTGGAGGATGAGATTGCCTGGACCAAACAATCTTCTTCCCTTATCAATTAATACTATTGCATTTTAACATCAAAACAATATGACAGTGGTACTATGCTCCCTTCAGGACATGGTTCACAGCACATAAACAGGCCAGTGCTTACTGGTGGGTATCACCATCACTCTTCTGGGCTCTTTATACCAAAAGTTGCTGGAAAAAATTTCAACAAGAAGAAGCAGCCTCCCTGATTTTTTTTCTATCCAACCAAAATGGTGCTTTGCCTATAAAAATCAGGGAGCAAAAGCAGCATCCCTGGATGTTTGTACAAGTGCAGGCTGCTTAGAGCTGTGGCCCAACAGGTTCACAGCCTGGGGGCAGAGGCTGTGATCTGGTTCTTGCTCTCCTGCATGTCCCGGCTCATTTCCACTCAGTCTGTCAAGAGCATGTGTAAGGCTCCACAAATTTGTGAAGCATTTTGAGATCTTGAGATAGGAGTGGCTATAAAATCCCCCAGAACTATTGATGTGTTTTATTATTTATTAATGCTGCTGTCGTCCACTTAGCCCAGAGCTATTGACGCATTTTGAACAGCAAAGAGAACCACCATGCCCAGCCAGAGGCTTGAGTTCTGCAGCAAAGTGACCCCTGTGGGCTTCAGAAGGCCACTTCCATGAGCAGTTTTGAGCAGGACAAAGCCAGCAGGGGAAGGCAAAGCAGTGAGAAAATGTCTCCTGAGATGCCAAGTCAGGCACTGGCTGCCCAGGCCTCCTGAAGCAATGTGGGGGCTTTTGGAGGTGTCTGCAGGGTGAAGCAGGGTGTCCCTCAGAGGTGAGAGGTTCTGCTCTGTGTCACAAAGTGCAGCCTTGATGCACCAAACCTTGCCCTTCCAGCCCCACATGCAGGCTCAGATTAGCAGGGAGAGGCTTGTCCCAGCTGGGAGAGGTCGGGAGGGTCAGGAGGGCAGAGCAGCACCCACGACCCCTCTGGCCACAGGCTGGACCTTCCCCCGCGGGGGACCCTGCATCCAGCCGGGCTGGTTTTCTCTGCATTGTGTCTGTAATCGAAGCACAAAGGCCGTCAGTTTAAGGGGGTTTAAATGGTTAAAGGCACTTGTTTCTCTGAAAAGGGAATGAAATTGCTATTGACACCTCTATAAAAGAGAGGCTTTTCAGGCTCACTAGGAAAGCAGCAGACAGGAGTCTTCCTCACTTTGTTGCCTGCAATTAGATCTGCAGCCTCCTCCTTTGCTCTTGTAATAGGAATAGGTATCGGTGTCTTCAAAGGATGGGAAACTTAATGGCCTCATTGGCGGTTTGATGAATAATTCATGATTCTGCATTAATCGGGATGTTAACTAAGGTCTGGAGAGAGACGGTCTTTAATGCAGAAAAACATCTTTGGGCAGTCACACTGGGTGCTGGGTGAGGGATGCTCTACACCGCGCCCGTCAGAGGGCACAGACGGACGGGCGCTGCAACGCTGCCCTCGCTCAGTGCCTACACTGGGGGAGCGCTCAGATGGAGGCAGAGACCTCCAGGGATGTCAGGCTCCCTTCACTCACCCAGCTGCACGCTCAGGATGGGAGCCCCTGTGTGTGTGACCCCCCAGCAGGGCTCAGAGCTGGGCTGCGGCTCCACTGTGGGCAGTCCCTGAGCAGCACCAGGCTGTCCTTTGGCTCGGAGAACCTCAGCCCCCTCTTTGGCACGGCCAACAAGGGGCCATGTGTATTGAATTTCTCAAAGAGCTGGGTGTATTTAGCTCTTTGAGGGTTCGATACCTCTGAGGGTGTCCAGTACCTCACAGAAAATGGTTTCAATAACTAGTGAGACGGCATGGTCAAGCATGTCTTGAAAAACGAGAAAGGTTTTAACAGAAGAAGAAAATAATACAAAACAAAAGAACAAGGCCATTCACAGTGTAGGGACAGGTCCCACACACCTGCTACAACACCCTGAGAATGCGCTGAGAAGCCTCATGCTCTCTCTTAAGTATTGAACGATTTGGGTGGGTTTTTTTGGCAAACAGCCCAATAGAGAATAGCCACCTTCTGAGGAACAGGTAAAGAGACCTATCAGCGTTTTTGATTTGGCACTGAGTCAAATATTGCCAGGACAGCAAAGTTTCTAGGTCCTTTTTACTTTATTAGAATGACAAGGGGTGAGTCTTAAACCTCTCCCTGTATGGAAACACCTGCTGGGATGTGGGTGCATTTCACCACTCGTGCCCCACAGAGAGTCACATCAGCTCCGTGCAGTGGCACATGCCATGGGAGGGCAGCCACCTCCATCCCTGCTGCACGGATGGCTTTGGCAATTTTAGGCAGCACTTTGGGTGTTTTGCCGGGTTCCTCTTTAAAAGGAAAGCCGTCCCCTTTCTGGGCTTTCTGCTGTGCCTCCCACAGGAGCCCGTCACTGCTGTGCTCGAATACAAATAAATAATATTGCACATGATTCACTGGTTGTACTTGTGAAACATGAGGAAAGAAGGTAACAGCCAAACCTGTTTAAACACGTTGGCCTGACTGACATTTTTAAGAAAACAACGGCAGTGCTGTGCCCATTGGAGCCTGCTCAGAGAAATGCTAAACATGCCATTGAAAATATCATCTGTTCAGATTCGGTTCAGATTTAATCATCCTCCATTCACCCTTCCCAAAAATAAAATGGAAAAAAAAAAGAAAAAAAAGAAATCTTTCTGGCTGAAACATTTGGTTCTTGCTCAAGAATCTGGTCTGAATTTTATGAAGGTTTCCTGAAAGCGGAGATCAAGGGGCTGGTTTGGGGCTCAGAAAAAGCCCTCTGGCAGGAGGAAGAAGAGAAAAGTGCCAGAGACTGAGACTGATACTTTGTCATTAACTTATTGGGAACACTGCACAGGACTGTTCCTGCTAATTAAAACCAGTGGTGACCAAAGCTCATTTGCAGAGATTGGGCTTTGGCCAAGCGTTTGTGTGTGGATGAGGAAATGAGATCATAAAAGTCACGACTGGGCTCCAAGCTCGGGGTGTGTAATTGCCTCTCACACCTTGCTTCCCGGCCCCTCCAAATACCCCTCTTCTAATAAAAGTGCTAGCGGAGTTACTCATGTCTATTTTGAGCTATTGGACCACAGAAAGGGACCAAGAAAATCCCTGCACTGGGGCTGTCCCTTGTATGATTAAAACTGCTCTGAGGCTGGCTCCCCTCCAGCTGAATGTGGCTTCTCTACTTATGACTTCTGCATGCAGGATTTCTCCTCAGGTAAGAATCTGTGCCACCGTGAGTTTAGCTGGAAGCATACTGAGATCCACAGGATCTGCCAGAGCTAGGGCTTGGTTTACAGTCCAGGGAAGAGCAGCCCTTCCCTGCTGAGCCACGGATCCGTGGGGATGGCTGAAATCCTCATGGCCTGACACCCACCTCGGAGATGGGCTCCCCCTGAGCACCCTCAACCCTACGGCTGGACAAGGGGCAGAGGCCCTGGCGGCGTTTCCCCCAAAATCTGAACTTGTCACACTCTTTTCTCCGTGAGGTAGGTAGGGCTGGTGGGCTGATGTGAGCAACGCTGCAGAACTGCTGCCTACCTAAATATATATATACACAGGGGAGGAAAACACGCACTGCCTTCAGCAGACACTGCGAGCTAAGTCACAATACGCCCACTGGCACATCCGCCTCCGTGAATGTTCCGTCACAAGTGTCCCCTCACAACAATGCTTAGAGCAGTAAAACCACGTAGCATCTCTCCTACCCCACAGTCAGCAGTGCAGCCACATGCTGAGGCTGCCCCAAATATCGGGGTTTTGTTACACCAGTGCAGTTTTGCTGGGAAGTTTCTGAGCCATGACCTAACATGCCACGACTTTTCCTCCAGGACTAATGCAGTGTCTGTTTGGCACCCTCAGCCAGACCCAAATCTCTGCTGGTAAAAGGTGTCCAACAGAAAGAACAGGAATGTCAAACCAGTGATTAAGACAACTCATCTCCTCTAATGGTATGTCTTCTCATTTGTTTTCTTCTGAGAGGACAGAATCAAAGCCTGAATTAACTAACTCCCTCCAGTTGTACACCAACTAATTGCACTGGCTGTGTATCCCCAGCTCACTCCATCCATCTGACAGCCATTACTCCTAATGTGCCTGAAAAGATGGTTTGTATGTGGGGAGTGTCTCTTTTCCCGAGGAAACTAGCATTCCTTGGAAAGAACCATTCTTTGCCATCACAGCCTGATCTCGTGGCTCTTTCTCCCAAAACCCACGATGTTAAAGCAGAAAATCAAGCAGCACATATCCTATCTGAATGCTTGGGATTGCACAAGGTCACACTGTTGTCAAAGATCCAGCGTGTCCCCAAAATGGCCTCAGCAACAAGCATCACATAGCAGAGCAGTGGGGAGGTGGGAAAAGTTTTGGAATTCCTGGTTATTTGGTGTTGTTGAGGTGTTTGGTGTGTTTATGAAGCGCCATGGGAGCACAGCCCATGCACTGACCCATCCCTCCTGCAGAGGTTGAACTGGGGCAGAAGGATCCTTCTGGACACCCATGAAAGCACACCTGACCCCCGTCTCTCTTCAGGGCTCCCAGAGAGGGACAGAGGGGACAGTTCTGTGTCCCCTGTCTTCTGTGCATCCTGAATGGTAACATCCCTCCCAGGGCTGCACATCCTGCACCCAGTGGGACAAACACCCACTGGCTTCCGTGGCAGGTTGGGGATTTACCTGTCTGCTGCCCTGGCTGGGGGAAGTAACAATTATGCTACATCTGGGTCTGCACCTAGAACAGGCCACTTCCACCAAAACAACTGCCCTGCACACCATGTGCCAGAGGACTGTGCAGGGCAGGCCCTGCTGATGGATCCAGAGAGAAATCAAACTTGAAGAGTTTGATGACCTGGAGGAGTGCTGCAGCAGAGGCCAAGGACACTGGAGCCAAGCAGGGAAGTGAACAAATCCCACTGTGGAAGTGGTGTGTAGAGGAATAGGGCTGAAAATGATGGTGCTGAGGTCTCCCAGAGTGGGAAAGGAAGGGCAAGATTGAAAAGAGGGATGGGAGAGGACAGGCAAAGATTCCAACATCAACCCACCAAAGAATGTCTCCTGGACCTGCTCTATCCTGGCGTTATCCTGCTCTGTCCAGCCTTTGGTGTTGGGGCTCTCTGCCCAAAGGAAAAGGGGGAAAGGTGTTCAGGACAGGCACTCCTAGGCTGGCACCTGCCTTGCCCTGCTTGAACCAGAGCCAGGGAGCAGTCCCTGCTCCTCTCCCTCCAAAACACAGCTATGAAGAGAAAGGGCCCATGGCAAGAGGCACTGGGAGACACAATAAGGAAAAAGTGTTAAGGCACAGACAAAACAGTCCTTGTGCTTTATCTCCCAGCCTCAAGCTGCCCTGCCAAAAGAAACACAGTTATCTCCTCCTCCTCTTCTGCTACCTCTCACAGTTCTTATGATACAGGAGAAAAGTCTCCAGCACTTCTGAACCCCTCAATATGGGCACTTCTCCCCAGAAGCCTTGGAAAACCTCCTTTGGCTCTCCACATAGCTCTGTCACCATCCTGGGTCCCACACATCCCCTCCATGTGCCCCATGCTTCCTGGTGTCTAGACCACACTTTACTGGTTTATTTTCATCTTCTCACTTCTTGGGCTGACTGGGCACAGTTTTATTTTGTTGTTGTTCCTGGATTTTATTAAATACAAATGAGCCCTCCCCAAGTGTTTCTTGCAATTTCAGACAGGGCTGAGACTCTCAGGCCCCTGTTTGCTGCTAATGGGAAATGCAATCAGCAGCAGTGGGCAGTGCTCTTCCAGCTTCACCCCTTCTCCCTCTACAGGGGCACCCCGATGCCTTGATCAGTCACAGAGGTGAGGAAGACTTCTTGCTTAGCACCCAGGGACTCCAGGGTACTCAGTCTACAGCTGAAACACAGCAGTTTCTTCCATCCTTACAGTAAATGGCTCTCCCTCACCTCGTCACCACTGCTTTGCAGGGAGGTGTGAGAACTACTCAGCTTCTGACACCTCTGGAAAGCTGAGAGTGTTTTACAGAGTTTCTGCTTTAACTAGAGATTAGATGGACTTGAGTTGTTTTGTCTGAGTGCCTCTGTGCACCGTACCTGGGAATGAGCAGTGGCAGGACAATGGAAACAAACCACTTGTATAGATTGTTCCTATGTTTAGTGCCCACAGAGGAGACAAGAGCCTGAAATTCCATTTCTGCTGACTTGCTAAATAACCACAGACCATATTGTGAAAGCAGACGTTTCATGAAATGAAGACAGCTTTTCCATGTGTTTTACAAGATGACTGACCCTGGGGGCCTTCAGCATCCTCTGTTTCATCTGTACCTCCTGTAACACACTTAAAAGTTTCAGGTATTTCTTCAAATGACTGCCTTTTACTGCCATGGTCACTGTGTGCACCCTGGCCTGGCAGGCACTTTTTACCAGGTGACCATGGCAGAAAATGAAGCTGTCTGTGGGGAAGGCCCTGGACATCAATTTGCTCACAACATTCAGCAGCTGATGAGGGAAACAGCTGTGGGAAGCCTATGCTGCCCTCTGAGGCTCTCAAACAAGCAGGATGGAGCACCTGAGGCTTCCATAAAACCCTGAGCAAGTTTCAATACATTTTTTTATTAAGATTTGGGCTTCTTATTACCACTCAAAGGCCACTGGCAGGCAGTGGAGGTGGGCAGCCCTGGTGACACAGAGTCCCTGGCAAGCAGCTGTTCTTTGCAAGCAGCATCCATTCCTTGTGCTAATCTCAGGATACCAGGCACCAGTGTAGGTCCAAGGTATGAAATCTGAGAGTTCTCCCCAAGAACAGTGAGGCGGGTAACACAGCTCCTCTGCAGTCAAGTCAAGGATTAAGAAATTCTCATTACTGCAATTTCCAGTCACATTTTTCATAGTGTGACTCATTCAGGGTCACACAGTAAATGCAGGAAAGACCTAAAACAGGTCGAGGTGCCCTGACCCTCAGGGCCAGGTGTGAACTACTCAACCATGCCTGTCAGATTGGGTGAGAAAAGTGCAGAGCTCTGCAGTTATGACAGGGTTTCACAACCTTCCATCTCAGAGCTTGGAGAAAGAAAGTGGCTTTAAAAACTATTTCAAAGAAAAAAAGAAAAGAACCCCTACCAGCACTAGTGACAAGATTATCTGCTGACAAACCTGAGAAATATTCTACACAGGTGGCTCTAAAAATTATGAGACAGGAAAAGGAAAGAGGAAATGTAATTGAAAGAATAGCCTCTCTCACACTAATGCCATTCTTGACACTTGAACAAATGATTTTAAAGATGGCTAAAATAATATTTACGTTCTTACAAAATCACTGGATTTTGAAGACAATTCTGTTAGGTCATCTCCAGGGAACAGAAGAATGGTGGGCTAATTAGCTGTGTTTGCTAAAAAATGCTTTGCATCTTTTTGTTATTATTTGCTACACTCTTCTTGCCTGGATTGAGACTTTCTGTGTGAGATACTGCACACACAGACTGAGCAACAGCTCTGGGCTCCAGATGTTTACTCCTGGCGAGTGTTTGCACTGTGGTGGTTCTCTGAGGCCACATCCAAGCACAATAAAATCCCACAGCGAAGGTGAGCTCACCCTCAGCAGCTGCCAGCTCTGCTCTGCTCCAGGGCTCTCTGTTCACTGGTGTTACCCAGCAAATGCAGGTTGTGCTTGACCCAAACCCCTTTGCTCAGCTGATTAGAGAAAAAGCAGAGCTGCCCCAAAACTGCAAATCAGGCCTTGGTTCCAAACTTAGACAGGTCGTGGTATTATCCCCTCTTTTCACACTGGCTGGTTTCCTGCCTCTGCTCAGAAAGGAGAATTAACACACATGAAGGGCACTTTAGTGGGATGGGGTTTGTGGTGACATGGCCAGGTCTGAACACAGCTGGGGAAAACACATCAGGGGGCTGGTGAGGGGACATCTGCTCACCCTAAACTCCCTGCACCCAATGGTGTCCATGACCCAAGAAACCATCAATTCTGCCTCCAAACAAGCCCTTGTCACTGATTTCACCACCACGGTTGTCTTTACCTCAGCACCAGTTTTTTCCCTTTCACCCTTCTGATTCTGTCCCCCATCCCACAAGAGGAGACCAAGTAAACAGCTGGGGCTTGGTGCCTGGTTAAACCATGGCAGAAGGAAAAGGGGAAAGTGAAGGAAGCAGGCAAGTGAGGGAAGTGTTGCACCAGGAAAGGACAAATTAAGATCTCCTGTATGCTAGAGGAGTCTCACAGTTCTCCAGATAAATGGAGGGCATTCCCATCACTTCTGAGTGATTATTTAACCTTCATCATCAAACCTCATTTCAGGATCAAATCTTCCCAAAGCCAGATGCCTGTAACACTGCAACCCTCACCATATGATTTATTCTTGGTAATCTGCCTTTGCAACATGCTATGTGCCTCCTTTGGCACTATGGAAATCCATAAATGACACGGATAAAAGAGCAGTGAATTTTATGCCTGTTCAAAGACATTATAGGAGAAATGACCAAGTATAACCTTATTTTTAATACAGCCTAATTCTCAAATCCACTGGGAGTTGCTGCCAGATATTTTTCTGGTAAAGAAATATCACTAGCCTGAAGCCAAACATTGATTTAAGGCTGTATCTGTGTGGAGAGGTTATAACGCTAGAGACGTGATTCTAAGGGAAAAAAGGAATGGGTGATTTAGAACAAAAGACTGTGTTCAAAGTACTAATTACAAATGAACCAATTCTTGCACTAATGCCAGTAGGAAAACTTAAAAGATACACAAAGAGCATCTCTAAACTGCTAGGGTAACTTCTGTCTCTTCCCAGCCTGAGATGATCATTAATGAATATCCAGGTACTTGTGAAAATGTTTCACAAGACCTCCTTAATTTTGACCAAACCCTTAGTTCTCCCAAGATTTTTCTTAGAAGCCTGTTACTTATTAATTTCTTCTTCTTGGACTTTCAACTCTGAGCTTTAAGGCTTTGATTCATGGGGCAGAAACAATGGCATGTGATCTCATCAGCCACCCACCCTCCCAACTGCAGAGACCAAACCTTTGGTGCAAATCCTCTCAACTGCAGAGAAGATCTTAACCAGGAACACACTTGTAAAAACCAGAACCAGTTTGTGAACAAATGAACATGTCTTACTGTAAGAGCTTTGTGGGGGAAGAAAGAGATCTTATAGCATGGAAAACAAAGCAACTATTTTAACAGCTTTGGGACCTTTTGTGAGGTATGAGCTGCAGATTATTGGGGTACACCCATGGAAATCAGTGTGGCTGCTTCAAGTTCCACAGACCTAGATGGATTTAGATAAATTGAATATTAAGCACAGGCATCTCAAATAAACCTTGCCAGACCTCACCATTCCTAAACATGCTGAATTTTAGTGATGTTTTTCACAACAGGAAGAACATTCTAGTGAGAGTTAAACTGAACTAATGCTCTCACATAGCCTGTGCACACCAGAGGGTCCACAGACGTACATCATGAACATTAGCTTAGCTGCAGTTGCTGATACAGGTAAAATTGGACTCCAAACCCAAATGAGAAACTTGAAGTTGGGATGATCCAACATAATCTTAAAGTATGTTACCACCATCAAGGCACAATTTCTTCTCTGTCACTGGGTGGATGCACTTTCTGCTGGAGGAGGATAGGCTAGGGAGGAGTTGAGTGCCAAGAGCTGATCTGAATACTCAGGATAATAAGGGACAAAAGATTAGCTCCTAAACCAGGAAATTCTGAGTTGGATTTTCCTAAATTCTCACGAGCATAAAAATGCTCAGTTTCCAGTGGGATGGTCTGGCACCTCTATCTCCCTGTTCTGTGGGCTCCCTAAACAGCCCTGGTCTTTACCAGAGGATGCATTTCTTAACCTTAATCCACAAAGTCTCTCTGAGTCCAGCCACGCTCAGGAATGGGTTCATCCAGGCCAAGAGGAAGGGTCTGTCTCTCATACACATCCCAGACACTTCCCACCTTTCCGCCATCCACACGGCGCTGCAGAAAGCTTTCCCAGGGAATTGTGTGCCCAAGGAAAGGAAAAGCCAAGCAAACAAGAGGCCCTTTGATGGTTTTATTAGGGTACAACCTACAGGACTTCTTTATGCCAAAACTGGGACAGGAAATAGGGACGTGACTCCTGGGAGTCTTCTCCCTTCGTTATCACTGGAAGGGACGGGAACTTGGTGTCGTACTCAGCCAGAGATGCACACAGCTTGTGACGCTCTCCTCTGCAGGATGTAAACAAACTGGCAGCCAAGAAGATTCTCTCTCTGGGTTGTTTATATGCTTTTCCTCTGACCTGGTCACTTCTTTCCTGCCCAACTGCTTGCTGTGGGAATGTATTCCCAAGTGCTCATGTCCTAGCCTTTTTTACTCTCGTGCCTGAAAAACTTGTCTCTGCTCTGATGCTGTCTTGAGGGAATACACTGAGGCTGTGCCTCTGCCCAGGCCCTGGTTTGGGCAAACCCCACCAAAGCCACAGGGAGTCAGCTTAGCTTTGGTGAGAGGAAGTCAAAGCCTGTGTAGTTTCAGGTTTGGGCTCTAATTGCCTGTAGACAGGGGCATGCTCCTATGGATAAATCTCCTGGGCAATGCAAGGACAGCCCTGGTGACAAACAGAAAGTGGCACTTGTGTCTGTGTTGCCAGGCCAAATGCAGTATGGAGAGAGTTTGTGACTCTGCTGCCCAGGGTGATTCCCCTCCTGCCAGCTTTCTCCCATCCTCAGGACCCTCAGTGCCATGACAAAGAACAGGTCTCCATGGGGATGTCCCTTTTGCACCTCAAGATATGAGAAATGGGAGTCTGTGCTGCAGCCAGTCCTGTCCTCCAGCTCCTGGGCAACCTTGCAAATTCAGACCCTGGGTTTCAAATTCCTTAATAGTCAGGCAAGCCAGTACCAAGGGGTTGGAAACCTCCCATTCTGAGGGCTGTTTGATCCCACCATTGCTGTGATAGCAGGAGAAGGGCCCAGCCTCCCCATCGGCCCTGGCTGCCCTGGGGACTCCCTTGAACACACACACACGAGGACAAAGCCTATGGACTTTTTTATTTCAGAAATAATTAACTGGGCAGCCTCCCCTGAGCCTCCTCCGTTGCTTCCTGGGCACATCTCTGAAATTAACCTCAGAGCTAATGAAGCCAATTATCAACAGCAGACATGGTCTCCCTCTAATTATTTTCCCTGGAAAGGTCACTCAAAGTGGCACATTGTGAAACCCAGCTAATTGCATTGTCTGCTCACAGCTCTGAGCTGGCTCCCGTGGGGCTCTGCCGGGCTTGGGGGAGCCTCATGGCCTCCAGCAGGGGAAGGAGAGGATCCCACTGCCAAGGCCTCCTTGCCACCAACGTGGCTCATGGATCAGGCTCTGACTGCTGGCTGATCCCCCTCCTTTCAGATGTGGCCAGCCAGCCCAGCAGCCAAGGCAGAAGATGAGATGAACATGCCAAACTATCTGGGTGTGAGAAGGAAGTGTCTGGATGTTTCTCTTAGGAAACTGTTTTGTTTCCATTTGTCTTTTTAAAAAAAATCATTATTTATTTTCTTCATTAGCAAAGAAAGGGAGGGAGAATTTTGGTTGGAAAAATCCAAGCCCATGGCCTAGCTCTGGGACATGGAGAGGGATGTGGTTGGTTATATCAGCTGGAGAAGAGCTCAGTGAGGGCAATGACCTATTTCTAAATTAACAATGGAGGGTGGAAGAAATCCTGGTATTTTTGAAAATTATCTAGATAAAATATGGTCAGACCAAACCAAAGGAATGGCACAGACCAGAACAAGAATGTCTTGCATCGTTTTCTTCAGGCAAAACATTTCTGATAGAACAAGCAGTGATGTTCCTGAAGAGTCCATGAACCAACAGATTCTCCACTCTGTGAGTTTTATATTGGCCCTGCCCTATTTTATCTCCATAATTACCAAAGCATTCCTGACAACCCACCAAGCCTTGCTCTCACCAGCCCACAGAGCAGCTCAGGGAAGGGGAGAGGACACCTTTCCTCATGTTTAGCTCATATTTTCATACAATAAAAAGTAGAATGCAACATACTGTGCCCTGTCTTCATCACCTTCATCCAGCAGCAAATACAGCTCCAATGCAAGACCCCAGTGTCTGTCACCCTATAGATCAGAGCTCATCACCTTCTTCTGTAGGGTTTTGGGAAGAGAGCTAAAATTTTGAAGCAGTTCTCAAATCCTGTCTTTGACATTTGGGATTAAAGAGGACACAGTATTTATGCCTACAAATGGATGCTATTTGGGAATTTGAGTGGGAAGTAATGCTGTGACTGCTTGTTACGTAACCAAGCTGAACCTGGAGGTTTTCCACCCCAATTCCCAAAGTACAGCAGGATCTCTGCTATTTCTGATGGGCTTCCCTGAGCCCACCAGCACCACCATAATCAGATTGCTGTGAGGCTCCAGCTTGTTTTCAAACACATGACCAAAACTTATCTGGGGAGTAATGCAACATCCCTCCCTCTGGCAGGGCAATCCAGGATGGACTATCCAGCTGCTAGCAGGGTCCAGGCCTTTACCAGAGGTTGCTTTGGAAGGAGAACATACTAAATCAAAAGTAGTTAACAAAAGATACATGATCCATCAAAAGCAAGCTCCAGATGCTGCATTTCTGGCATCAGCAGCGACAGGATCCAAGCAGCTGGATGTCAGACCAGCTGTGTGGACTCTTTCCCCCCTCCTCTGCTCTCTCCCCGCCGCGGCTCGGGGCGCGCTGTGCCTGTGCCCCGATGTGACACAGCCCCTAATCACATTCACATGTCAGGTCACACCAGGCAGGAGATGATGTGAGTGACCACATTAAAGAAGGGAATTTTTCCCTTTGAGATTTCTTTGTTGACTTTAATAAAGGCTCCCTCTGGGCTTTCATGCTTCAAAGGAAAAGGGGAGAGGGACCATCTTCACACATCCTAATTAACAACGTTTAATAATTGTTCTCGCATGCTGCTTTGGTTCTGCATCTTTGGCACTGCATTTTCATTTCTCAAAGGAAGGAAGACTTTTCTGAAAGGGCTTAGAGAGCATCAGTGTCCTCCAGCCTCAACAAACCTTGGAAAGCCATGGTGTAGAAATTAATATGCCAAAAGATTTGCACGTAACTCTGTACAGAGAATGCAGTGGCAGAGGCACACCTGGGGTCCTGGGTGAACAGATACCTCTTCTGCAGAGTTTCTTTCTTGGGTTGGAGGATGAAAGGACTTTGATGGCCACTCCTCTGCCCTGTGAGAGGACAGAGTGAAGCTGCTGCTCTGACATTTTTGTTTGGGAGGTTTGGAAGGGAGCACAAAGCTAGCATGCCATCAAGACATCCCCATCACCTCTGAGGTTCCTGGCACTGCAAAAACAGAGTCTCAGCACCTCACCGAAATCAGATTGTGGATCCCACAGTGAAGTCCAGGAGGGACCAGGGAATAACAGGATCTTTTGGGAAGCCAATAGAAAGTAGGTCAGTGATATTCTTGATATTTTTAAGTAACACTGAGCTTTCAGTAAGAAACAGAATTTCTACCAACTGTGTGGCCACTGAAAAAAAAAAGTCCCATGTGTATCTGTAAAGGAGGTGCAACTTTCTGGCACTGAAGACCTGGTTTTGGGGCTCCTGATAAAACCCTGACATCAGTGCAGCCCTCCTGTACATACCAGCTGCACACCAGAGCTCCTGCCAGCTCCCATCACTTCTCACTGCAGGGCAAGATACAGCCTTGGTGCCCTGGGGGAGCACAGCAGTGATGGCAACACCAGTATCTCTGACCCAGGGAGCTCTGGAGTCTTGCACTTGAGACAGGCACCACAGGCTTCCCCTAAATTACCCATTCAAACTCTAGATAATTCTTAGAGCTCTGTTCAGAGAGGGGAATTTTGGAAACCCACCAGGGTTTTTTAAAGTTATTTCCCAGTCTTTAGGACTCTCCATTTCCTTGCCAGACTATGGTGTTCACACAGCCACACATCCTCACACCAGCTTCTTCATTCTCATAGCAACACAAGCCCTTCATCCTCGTAGTAAGATCCTCCCAAGAGTCTGAATGGTCAGGAACTCTTACATCCATTTTGTGTAAGGGAAAAACCAAGCACATGTGATTCCCATACCACAGGAGTGGGGTTACCTGGGCAGTGTGTCACTGTGTCTCTAAGCCATGCCCCAATACCTAAACCACAAATCTGTGCCTCTTATGGAAAGCTCCTGGGCTAAACACAGAGATCTCACCCCTTCTGACGTGCTCAGCTGGAAGATCCAGGGCTTTGTAGTGCATCAAGAGTCACAAGTGGTTTTCCTGCCCTTCCCTGCAATGATCCACCTGAATAGTTCCCACCAGCACTCATGGTGGGAGGCTCCCTCCTGGCATTTCATTTAGCAAGGCAGAGTGTGTAGGGCAGCTCAGAGCCCGTCCTGAGTGCACCTCTCTGAAACCCTTCTGGGAGCCTCAAGGTCTTCCTTGCCTGGAAATGCTACAATGAGTATCTGAGTTACAGCCATGAACACAAGAGGTCCCAATGTCATTCACAAAATATGCAGGCAGAGGAGGATTGCAGCGCATTTAGATTTTCAAGGGCAGCTTAGGCACTATTTCTGCCTGGCCTGTGAAGGTAAATGAGAGTCCTCAAGCTGATAACATGAGTAAAAACAGGAGGACTGGCAGTGCTCCAGGCCTGAGGACTGATGGTTTGGGGAAGATACAAAGAACCTGCCAGGAATACACTGGGTTTAGGCTCAGCCTGTTATGGCCTTGGGTAATTGAATGCTACGTTTGTTAACCAACATGAAATGCAGGAGTCTATAGAAACCACATGTTTTCCATCCATTCCATGTGCTCCATCAGCTTGATGGAGTTAGATGATGCAGACAGACAGTCTGAGATCTGGGTTAAATAAGTTGAACTGCTTTATTTTTCTCTTGGCATTGCAGTGGGCGCAAGAAATTCTCACAGGGTGGAACATCTGGAACACATTATTCACTAAGAGTGAAAGATGCTGTTGTGTTTGTGAAGGAACCAAGCACGCTTCTTGCAAGCATCTGACACAAAGCAGAGTGACAATTAATGGCATGGCAGCTTTCTTTAAAGGGTATTAGTTCTGCCTCATGTTAAATAAAACCTTTGTCAGCTTAGCTGACAGTGCAGGTTTCCAAGAAGGCATTTCCCCAGCCCAGGAAGAAGTGGCACAGGAAAGAAGTGGCAGCCTGGCATTTGCACGGGCAGCAGGGGGAATTCCAACATACAGTAGCAAGATGGAACTCCTGTCAGATTTAGAGCACAGTAGGAAGTGATGCTATGACTTCTATTGACACATAGATGATATTTTTCACCCAACAGCTTCCTCATAAAACTAATATAGAAATACAGTGTAAGTCAGCCAGAAATCTGTGGATTTCAGTCAAAATCAGATGAGCCAAAGCAGCAAACAAAAGGATTTTCTATTCTTTAGTGGCTGGTGGCTCAGGCTCTTGCACAGAATGTGGGAGCCTTGGATTGGGTCCCATCTTTCCTTGAAGGACCTTTAGTTCAGAACTTAATCCAGTTTTTCAGCTACTTTTTTCCCTAGCTAAGACACCACATCCTCCAACAACCAGTGGTCTATATACTGTGTGTGACGTGTTTCTTTCCTGCAAAAAAATTGCCAGGGAAATCTAGGTGAAAAGGTGGAGACAGAACTTCAGAGAGAATCAAGAGTACTTCCTTGGAGGACAGATGGCAACAGCCTGAGTCAGGAGAGGCTGCACCTCATGGGTGCTGCAAGGGGACAGAGGGTGATCCAAGGGAAGCATAAAAGAGATGAGACTGAGGATGTCATCACACAGCTGAGCAAGCTGGGTCAACTGGAAGAAGAGAAGAAGGACAGGGCACCTGAACTACAAGGTCAGTGGAGGAAAAGGACTTAGGAAGATGGAGAAAAGATCCTTCTTGTGCTTTTGGCTGACAATATCAGCATGTCTGCCACCTCCCAGATGGGAACAACAGCCTTTCTGAACTACAGGGTTTTGGTAAAGCAAGTATGTACATGTGTACCTCAAGATACACTTGCCACATGATGCCAATGCCAAAACCACTGTCAGTAATATGTTTTAACTCTTCAGGAAACTATCTTTGTTTTCCTTTTCTGAGTATGAACAATTCAAATAATTTTTACTTACCCCAGGCTTACTCTTCCAGAAATTAGAAATTAGAAAATATCTTCTAAAAAGACCCAGAACAATCTTAGGTAAAAATGCCTACTCATTTTACCATGCTAACAGAAGAGCTACTTCACGTTCAGACAGAATGAACAAATAAATATGTTTTCAGACCATAATGGCAGAAAAGTGCTTCCACTCTATGTGTACATCAATTATTTCCTTCTATTTCAACCCATGACTAATTACCCTTGGAAGCAAATAGCTAAAATCCAGTCTAGTACAGGCATCCCTTTTAATTTAATCAAGAGCTCATCTGGCTTGAAAATCATGGTAATTATCAGTGAAGTGGAGGGTTGTATTGAGCCCCATAGCAGAAAGTGCAGTGCACCATAGGAGGGTGACTTCCAGAAAGGATGAAGGGAAATGTCCAGATTATGGACGAAAATGCAAAATTTGTGAGGTAACTTCAGAGAGGCACTCATAACTACTCAGGAAGATGCAGAGATTAGTGATTGATCCAGCCTCAAAAGTCCATGGCCCAGTTTTCAGTAAAAATGGGAGTTTTGTGGAAATCCCAGATTTTTCCTCCAGAAGGTAAACTAGGTATAATAAAACTCCGAACCACCATCATTAAAACTCCTTTGGGATTAATTTTGCTGCCCCTCCAGACGTCCTCTGAACCAATTCCTCCTGCAGCTCAACACAGACTGGGTCATCACAAGACCTTCAAGCTGACCCTGGAGTTCAAACTAATTTTTTGTCCACCCATACACATGAGAAAGGCACATTGAGGAGACCACACACACACTGTACCAGCTTTCTTAAGGGTTACCCTATCTACAACCATTAGAGCTGTCACATCACCACACCACGTATCTTTCTCTGCTCACTAATTCAGCTGACACACTGTGTGCCCAGCAAAGGAGCCAGGGTAATGCTGTGGGCAATATTTTGAGATTTTTGGCCATGGTTTCTAAAGTGCAAACACAGTTACAGTTTTTGCTTTGTTACCATCACACAGTCCTATTCCAATTTTGGCCTCCCTCATTTCACTGGTTAGAAACAGGCTGGCTTTCAGAGAGAGGAGTTTGAGCAAAAGAGGAGGGCCAGACCCACACCGTCTCCCCCTCCAGAGACCAACCACTGAAAAAAATCATAAGAATCATAATCACAGAATCACAGAATGGTTTGAGTTGGAAGGGACCTTCAAGATCATCTTGCTCCAACCTCTAGTAGGGGCAGAGAACCTTTCACTAGACCAGGTTTCTGAAAGCCATTCCCCTTGTCCTGTCACTGCATGTCTGAAAAGTCACACACTATACACGTGTTTCACACTACATGTGTGAAAAGTCATAATGATGTTCATAAGGCAGCATTGGGGGTAATTTCTTGTTTTTTAACATCCATTTGTTGGGAATACACCACATATGTTTAACAGGAAACACGGCTAAAGTAAAAATGATATGTGAAAAAGAAGGTCCTTTACCTCATCAGCATGAGCTGAAGAGCATTAGTGGTTTCTTCCACTGACATTTTGCATTAGTCCTTTTGGAGGAGGCTCAATGTAATGTTAATTAGATAAGTTGCTAAAAAAACCTCCAAAACCAACAAGAGATGTCTATGAGTGTTTTTAATGCCTCTGTTCACCACGCATCTCAACGCAAGGCTTCTGAAACAGAAAAAGACAACATTAAGCAGCATATTTGTGTGTTTATATATATATATATATATACACATAAAAATATATATTTTCATCTCCAAAGATCAAGTCAGATCACTGACTTGATATCACTTGTATATTTAACAAGAAATTTCATGAAGCAAAAAACCAAGAAGCATTTGATTAAAACAACAAATTAAGGTTTGGCATGGGTACTGTGAAAACCTTAGGAGCTGTTGGCTATCAAAACTTTTCTCCTGAAAGAGAAATCTTCATTGCCTGCCAGAGACAGTAGCAGCTCTGCAGGCTCACATGCTGCTCTGCTCTGTGTTTTCTCATCCTTGAGCAGGCCAAAACTGATGTGAGACACAGAGAGGAATGATTTGCTGCTGCAGTATTTGCCTTTTGACAGTGTGGCTAATAATGAGGTTCCAGATTCTAAAAAATTCCCATTTCTTAGATAAATATTTCAGTTTACAATCAGAACTAATTTTCCATAAGTTTACAGAAGCCATGACTCATCCACACTTGAAGGAGAGTTGTAGGGTTGCTTTCTGACCAAATGCCCCATTAGATTGTGTATTGCCTTGTCTTGCAAATCTTCCTACACACTGCACATGCACGGAGCAAAAGCTTTGATACCTGAGTGTCTGTGAAAAATCCAAGTTTAATCTCAAATTCAGTACTGTAACTACAGAGCTGGATCACACCTCAGCTTCTAATTTCCCAAGATGAAAAGTTATTTAGCAGGCTACAGGAGAACTTCTGGTCTTTATAAATAAAATAACGAAGAGACATGAATTTCTAAAGTTAGGGTTCTGAGTTTGCACTCAAACCCTTACAAAAGTGAGGGATAATTCTAAGACTTAGGAAACCTTTGATCTCAGTAAGATGGAGTATGTTATTCTTGCCAGTTTGTACATGTTTCAACAGCCTTCTGCCAGTTTTGCCCTTCTGGAACTTCAGGTTTAAACAAATCCAGGATGCCACAGGGAAAACTAAAGTTGATGTAGAAGCAGCAAAGCCTGTTCATCTCCAAAAATCACTCCTGTGCATCTGTGAGCAGATGCAAAGATATCTTTGGAAACACTAAGTAGGGAGGTGAGGATGTAGGAAAATGGCAGAGATGATGGTTTTATGCTCATTCCTTCATGCATATACACATGGGATTCCTCTGAGCAAGTCCTAACCATACAGACACAGAGCTCAGGCAGAAATGGATGTTCCCAATCCCTGCTGGGTTTGCTGGGCAGGACACTGTGCAGGTGGATCACAGGCCAACAGAGCAGCTCTCTGAAAAAAGGACACCTCAGCAGATCATCAGCTCCAACTCTGCACACTCCAGGAAGGCAGGACTGGATGCCAAAACTCCCCCTGAAGCCTCAGCACCCCTGGGTTCAGCAGCTTTGCTCTCTGGTGTCCCTGTGACCAGCATCCATCCCCACTCCCCAGATGGGCAGCAATGCTTGAATTTAGTTTTCTCAATAGGCCTTTGAGCTTTTTCGCTGTGGTCTAATCACAGAAGTTTGGTTTTGTCCCATGGCTCCCTTCCCTCCTGTGGAGGCCAGGAATGCCCCTGGGAGGTTCCAAGGGAACCAAGGGAAGGCTGCTCTTGCCACAAGTCTGGGCGAACACAGGTGGTGAACAAATGCACAGGTGAGAAAAAAGAAGTACAGAGTTAAGGATAGACCAAAGGGGAGAGAAGAAAAGGAGCAGAAATTGGCAGCAAGGCACTGTGGAGCAGGGGGGAAAGCCCATGGAGTGAGGAAGGAAGAAAAGGAACAAGTACAGGGTTGTGGCAGCTGTGTGATGACAGGCACTGGGATGAGCAGACAAATACAAGATCCAGCAACGGTTGTGAACTAAAAGTTTACAAAGGCTGATTTCTTTCCCGGACTCGCTCTTTACAGGACTGGAACTCAGGAAGAGAGAAAACCACAGACTCTGTGTCTGCTCAGCCTGCCCGGGACATCCTTTAAGAACCAGCCAAAACCCAAAAGCCCTGTGATGTGTGACTGGAGGCCATGAAGAGCTCATGCAAGAGAGCAGATCCCAGGGGAGCCGCCCATTTCCCAGCGGTGGCTGGCTCAGGGATGCTGCCTGGCCTCTGGGGTGTTGGCTGTGGGCACTAAAGGGCTCCTGCAGAATGAGCCCCTGAACAGGGCATTAACTCCATCAGCTGGATGAGCTCTCTTTTATGGCTGGAGACCCAAGTGGCATTTATTATTCTCCATTCAGGTTTGTAGGAGAGCCTTCCTGGAGCAAATGAAATACTTTCTTCTCTTCCTCTTCTTCTTTTCTTCACTTTTTTCTTTAAAGGAAAAAAAAAGCCAAAACACGCTCTGCTGTAACATGCAAAACCCAAAGCAAGGACATGAACATTGCCTCAGGATACAGAAGTGAATTTTAAGCCATTTCACTGGAGCAGATAAACTGATAAAAGTGGCTCACAGCCAGCAGGATTTATATCTGCACAAGCAACACCCAGTGGATTTCCAGTCCATCACCATAATTGCTGCAAGTGGTATATGCCTATTCATAGGGAGTAGGGAGCACAGACCTGAAATGCTGGATTTGCTTTTCTTCTTCTTCATTAGTGCTTATTTTAACTTTCTCCTGCAAGTAAATGGGCAAGTTCCACTACTGGCAGCTGAAGACACTGATTATTGCCAAGACGAAAAACTAATGTTCCCTTGCTATAGGCTTTATATTCAAAGCAGAAGGAAGAACATGGTTCAAGACTGTTAATGCAGCTGGCTGCTATTAAAGAAAAAAAGTCTCCTCTAAGTTGGCTTTGATGCCAAACAAAAGAAACAGCTAAAGGTTCCCCCCCAAAAAAAAGTATCTTTTCATGAAACAGAATCCTCGGAGGGAAAATATGTAGGTAAAAATCTTGGTGTGGGCAATGTTCTAGAAAGCTATCTTTAGGTTTTCCTTCAGTATAAACTACAGATCTATCTCCATGATGCTGTGCTATGGGGGGAGCATGGAGTGCAGCTCCCACAGGTGGGACTCCCTGCCGAAGCTGTGCATCATGGCACAGAGATGGGAAATGCAAACAAGCACATTTAACTCATGGAATATCCTGAGCTGGAGAGGACCCACAAGGATCCTTGATTCCAACTCCTGGCCCAGCACAGGACAGGCCAAGAATCTCACAATGTCCCTGAGAGTATTCTCCAAACATTCCTTGAACTCTGTCGGGCTTGGTGCTGTGGCCATTCCCTGGGGAGCCTGTTCCAGTGCCCAAACACCCTCTGAGGGAAGAACCTTGTCCTGATATCCAACCTAAACCTCCCCTGCTCCAGCTTCACCTCATTCCCTCAGGTCCTATCAGTGGCCACCAGAGAGTTTGCACCAAGCCCTTCTTTGTGCCCAGGTTTACTTGCATGAAGGGAGTTGGT
Organism: Prinia subflava; assembly: GCF_021018805.1. Taxonomy (NCBI): domain Eukaryota; kingdom Metazoa; phylum Chordata; class Aves; order Passeriformes; family Cisticolidae; genus Prinia; species Prinia subflava. The sequence continues at coordinate 17,724,913 of NC_086260.1, forward strand.
TGCCTTTTTCCAAGGAGCTTTGCTCCCTCCTGTGCCACCATGCAGCCACTCCTCTCAGCAACAGGGAATACCAACTTCAAAATTGGTTTCCCTGCTCCTAAGCCAACACACAATATTGTACTTCTACATTTAATGGGTTTAAAACATTCAAGTTCCCTTCTGGTCCCAAAAGCATATGCATTTCTTCATGAATTCAAGCCTAAACTAACCCAGTTCCAATTCCTGAAAATATTTAAGGATGCACTTAATTTAAAACATGTGAGCAGTCCCAGTGAGGTCAGTGGGATTCTGCTTGAACGTAGCTGCTTTCTAGCAGACCCCAGCCATGCATCTCCCTGCTACGCCCCAAGACAGGGGACAGCAAAACTCAGTAACAGCCAATTTTGCCACAGAAGAGTTTTGCCCAGGAGAGAGAAAAAAAAAAAAGTAAACAGGAAATGGAGAAGTGAAGCTATTTGCCCCAACATCAGAAAGCAAACCTCTAATACAGCCAAGTACCAAAGATCCAGGGAACAACAGCTCCAGTGTTCACAGGGAGCCACACGTGGGGCTTTCAGCTCACAGCGTGCATAAGGGCTTCAACCACAGCAGAGTTTTAACTGCCCATCTTCCCAAAACAGTCTTAAGGGGAATTAAAGGCGAGTCAGGCCTGATGAGATTATTGTACCAGTCTCCTCCAAATAAATGCATGCTAAAAATAGCAGCAGAGGACAGATATTGCATCTCACCAAGAGGCAGATAAGCCGCCCTGGCTGTGGGCACACAAAAGCAGGCCAGGCAGATATTTACACTGGGTGATTTAGCGCATCTGAATTTGTCAAGTTGTTTGATAACTTCATACTCAAGAACATTTCTTTCCTCATTACAGAAACATCCCGGTTTCCAGCAAAAAGTGCTGCTGGCACCAGAATCCCCCCCTTGCTGTTCTCTGCACAGCAGAAATCAGAGGAGTTTATCGCTTGGAAAGAAAAGCTGTAGGTGGGTGGCAGTTTTCAGTGAGTTTCTGGTGGGTCTTCCCTTCTCTCTTTTCCCTCTGTAAAAGGTGGTGGCTGTGCCCGTTCAATATGGACAAGCTGGATCCTTTCTTTCCCCAGGCTCCTGGCTGCACAGCAAACACGCAGTGCCAGCACAGTGCTATTCTTGCATTGCTGGTGCTCTGCGGGGAGGCGGGATCCGATTTACCCCAAAGCTCTGCCGCTATGCTTCAGCTCTACAGGGACACTCCTTAATCTGCACGAGGAATCCAAAGGACTGGGAACAATAAGAGAGAAGGAAATCATTGTTTGAAGACACGCACTGAAATATCATTGTGTCGATGTACTTAACAGATGGGGAATGCAATGGCCAAATTCAGGCTCCCCTGGGTGCGTTCCTCAGAACCAGGCTGGCCCATCCTTTCTGTGGGTACAAAAATAGGAGGGGGATGATGTGTGAAAGCTTCCTCAACCACATGGAGAAGTGATGGCAGCTAGGATCCAGGGCATTGAAGACCCTAGCTGTGCCAGGGTGAGGCAGTCAGGCATTTTGCAGGGCTTTGACAGGAAGGGTACTTTGTGCATGGCCATATTTCTACACTGTTCAAAGAGTTCAGAAACCTCTGGGGGAATCATTCACCATAAAAAAGGTAGGAAGAGACTAAAAATGCTATATCCATTTGCACATTGGCCAGCAGAGGCTCTTGACTTGCTAGGGGACAGCTTGCAGGGGAACAAAGTGCTACTGGACACTCAAATTTGATAAGGGCTGCATGCCTGGACCCCTCTGGCTGCTGCTGCAGACCCAGCCCAGTGCCTGTCCTTTTGTACAGGAAGGAGGTCTGCACATCCCATTAGCTCTTCTGGACCTGCCAGCCAGCACACACTGGCAAGAACAAGGTGTCAGAGCATCCCTGCTACCCTCTGCACTGCTGCTGGTGGAGAGTTCTGTGGAAGTGTCCTCAGAAGTTCATGATTCAGATCAGAAGTGTGGGTTGGATGGAGAAGTCCTGATCTTCTCCACTTCCTGCACTTTTCCTCCTACCACACAGAGGGCTTTGGCTGTGGGAACAGGATTCCTACAGGTGCAGCTATGTCCTACCAGCTAAGGATCTGACCAGAAATAGTCAAGGCAAACCCCAAAATATGTACAGTGTGGACATCAGGTCCTCGGCAAAAAATACTTCCCTCTCCAGATCCATTCCATGCAGATGCCACCTACGCTGCAAGGAGGTTGCTGTGTGCACCCTGTGCCCCATCCTGGGGTGCCACCTCCACCTGAGCCCACTGCACAACACAGCCTGTCATCCCAGGGTGCTGAGGGAGGACAGCTCTGAGACTGCTGGCCTGTCTTTAAGGGCACTCTGTTTCAAGTTTAGGGGCACACATTGGCTCAATCCATCTGAACTACTGCAACTGCAGGTGTCCTTCAGTACCAGAGCATGACAGCCCCGGGGCCAGTAAATCCCCCTGACACACACAGGGGATCCATTGGGGTGCCCAGCCAGCAGCAGATATTTGGATATTTGGATATTTGGATTCCCCTCTGAGAGAAGGTGCACCGCCAGGACTGGCAGAGGGATTTCAGGTGAGAGCTCCCATTAATCCCGCCGGGAGCTGGGGACCTAAAATTCTGCCGTGAGGAGCTCTGAAAATATCAGCCCCAGTTTGTTTCAGGAGCGGGGCTGGGATTCCCTCCTCCTCCTCCTCCCTCCCTCCTTGGCTGCAGCAGCACAAAGTCGCCCTTTCTCCGTTTCCGAAAGGGGCTCGCAGGGCTCTGCATCAGAGCTCAGGGGCCCTTTGGAAGGAGGAACCCGCAGTTTGACCCCTGCTCTATTCAGAGACCTTTTGTGCCTCTGCAAAGCTCCGCGCTCCGCGTTGGCCTCACGGCCAGCGGAGGGAAACGCTGCAGGAAGCAGGGATTTATTCTGCTGCCCACAATCGGGAGCAGCAGTGTCCTCTGGTGCCTTCATTGTCCAAAGGTGTTTGAGTGTAAAGCTCACATATAATAGCGACTTTCCAGCGATGCCTGATGAAAAAAAACCCTTTGGAGCTCGCCAGCGCTGCCGGGAATGCAAGGCCTCAGGTGTCCGGGCTTATCTTCCGACCAAACTCATTTATTTAACAGCCAACTCCGATTGCTCCTTGTGGTTAAAAGAAAGCCCCAAGACAAAGGCTCAGCAGCCTGTGCTCCTCAGCCATTCAGTGCTGCTGGTGTGGGAGGCAGGTGTTCCGACGCCTGCATTCCCACTCCAGTTTGGAGAGGCTGGAATAAGACACTGCCTTTTGAAATGTCCGCTCAAAAGGAAAGAAAGAGGCAGCACAGGCTCACTCTGCAGGCTGGGAGCAGGCAAAGGGCTCAGCTAATTCATAGCATGAGCTGGCCAAATGCTGCAAAAAGCATTCCCACGGAAATTTCTGCAAATATGGAAATGAATCCAGCTAAGTGAGTTTTACACCTCTTTCTTTTTTTTTCTTTAATGGTGTTTTCTAAGTGCTTGGAGAGTGTTTTTCACTTCTCCACATACCTCCTTTGCTGATAAACAGGCATTTGCAATGGAAACAGGTTGGCTATCAGGAGGAATTTCTTCACAGAAAGGGTTGTTAACATTGGAATGGAGTGCCCGGGAGGTGGTGGAGTCACCATCCCTGGAGGTGCTCAAAGTGGCACTCAGAGCCATGGTCTGGTTGACAAGGCGGTGTTTGGTCAAAGGCTGGACTCCATGAATCTCAAAGGCTTTTCCAACCTCCTTGATTCTGTGATTCTGATTCAATGAAACCATCATCTCCATCACCCTGCAATGACAATCGAGCACCCAAGCACCCATCAGCATCCCACTCTGTCACAAAGGCACAAGGGCTGAGAGTGCTTGGTTGGCAGAGCCTTCATCCTTGAAGGAAAAACATTCTTCAAAGTGCAAACTTAGCTGGGGTGAGGAGAGGGGAAATCTTGCAAAGGAGATTTTTACCAGGAGTGAAAGATAAAGTTTATCACAGAAGTCACAAATTACAGCTTGAAATCATCCAAGCACAGGTGAAGGTTCCAGTGTCATCTCTTTTTTGCCCTCATAAATAACATTAATTGGTATTTGTTATGCAGAGTTATTAAAAGAAAGGATGATGAGGAGGTGCTTGTGCTGACGCAGGCCCAAAGGCTCTGCTTTCTCAGGGCTTGGTGTGCTCTGGGATACTGTACCAGGAGGAGCAGGGGCAGCAGCTCTGAAATCACGCTTGAACATGAAAACATACCCTGGCTAACCAGCAAACATGAGTGGGATTTACTGGACCTTTGTGTTTGCGTTTTAAAATCTATTCCACAAAAGAATTTGCTGTTTCCTCTCTCTTTTTTCACTGGTCAGCCAAGCAGCAAAAGTGGGGCTAAAGCACTGGTCCAGCTCAACTGGTGTCTGTGCTGTAGCATCCTCCAGGACTTGGACAAAGGCTCCTTGTCCTGCTCTTACTACACACAGCATGGCCAGGCAGTGCCCATGTCAGCACTGGATGAGCTCAGCCCCACCACCCTGATCAGAGAACAGCAGCAGCTTTAGCTCAGAATGGCCCAGACAAATCTCAGCATCTCTGGTGTCTGGCTGCACCTCCAGCTCCCAAGCCCACAAGCCTGGCTGCACACTGGGGGCCCTCCCTCTGAACCCAGCTATGTTAAGATAATAGCATCCCCCCACCTCCCTTTTTAATAAAGCTGCCAGTTTTAAAGATGCATCACAGTAATTTCTTAAAAGCTACAGGCCATCAGTGCTGCCTAAGTGCTCTTTACAGGGAGTGTGGCACTGGGGAACTGCAGAGAACTCACTCGCAAGCTAAAAATATTCCCACCTCATTATATGCTCCAGTGGATTACTCAATAATTACACTTATTCGATCCAAAGGTAATTACCATTTTGCTAATCAGGTGTCCCTTTTGTTAATACACAAAGTCAGCCATGCCACCCTCATTCTTGGTCATTCAGGGCCACTGCACTCACACCACCCTGCAAGGAGGGTGCTCATCCCCCAGTTATCAACTCTAAACATCTCCTCCTGCAGGGGTGAGGCTTCTGTATCCAAGTCATGGTCAAGCTCAGACAGAACCAATGTGACTGTCAGGAGACAGAGGCTCTGCCCAAGCCTTCTGGCTCCACAGCAGGGACATTTGCCAGAGATTCACTCTTCCTGCACTGAGCACTTCATACCACGGGTGATGCCCTCAGTGTGACACAGACATGGCACAGTGGCAGCTCTGTGTGGCTGTGACAGCCACTGTCCATGCTGGAGTGAAAAGGAGGCTCTGCAAACCCATCCTCATCATGAGGTCCCATTGGAAACACATCACCAAAACCTCTCCAGAAACCTGAACACCTTCAGGAGCTACATGCAGCAGCAAGCTGGTGACCTACAGTTGGATTTAGGCTGTGCTTAAGGGTTTATTTTACAAACACTGGCCAAGCAAAGCTGTTCTAACTTCCATTGTGTTTAGTACCATTGCCATGCCAGAGCTGCCCCAGCAGAACTGGCCAAAGCAGCCCACGCAGGAAGGAAACAGCCATGTGGGGGTGGTGACAACCCCTCTTCCATGAGAGCTGCAGATATTACTCCTGGTGAGTGGCAGCAATGTTTCCAGCTGGCCCAGCCAGATCAGCAGCCTTAAGGAGCCTTGGATCATTTTCACCCCAGAAACACCAGCTTAGAGTTTCAACCACCCTCCCATGCAGAAGCATCAGTTCAGTGTGTGCTCTTTCTTTGGTCTTCCTGTTGCTGGTTCATGGGATGGGTTTCTAGGAGCAGAGAGAGGGAAAAAGCTGCCATGCTGCCAGTAGAAAATATGCAGGAATGAGAGGTCAGCAGTACAGTCCCCTCAAAATCCCAAAGACATATTAAAGGCTTTATTGTTTGGCATCTAATACTGGGTCCTGCTTTGTCTCTTCTCTCTGCATTTAAAGCTACACTCACTTTTGGATTTTTGTCCAAGTCTGACCAGTTACCGAAAGGCATTTTTATTCTCTCCACAGTCATTTCTGGGAAGAGTAACTAATTTATGTTAATTTGGAAAGAAAAGTCATAGCAATTAACTTTTCCAGTCCAGAAATAAATGGTAATATATTAAAAACCTACTGGAGATAAAAAGATAAGACACCTAAGTTATGATCTTTCCACCATAAAGTGCTGCTTGTTGAAAGAAGCAAATTATTTTGAGTAGTTTCAACCCTTTCAAATAGTCTAACTTAAAACAATAGTCCATTTTTCTTTAATCTGAGCTAAAATGCTTTAGGCTTGTTCCTCCCAAACCAGACCATCTTCTGTTCACTGTTAACTGGTGATCCAGAAGCAAGAAATTCCCTTAACCACTCCAGACTGGCTGTGCTAGGCATGGGAGATATTGAAGGACTGGGTTGGGTACAGATGAGAAGGAAGGAAAGAAATTCAGTAGGATTTTACTTTCCACTATTTTACACCCCTGTTTTCCATGTGAGATACTTTTTGTATTTTTCTTTCAAAACAAAAATCTGTTTTCAGCAAATGAACCACAACACATGAAACAGAATACAGAGTTAGTGAAACACAGGTAAAAATCCCAAACATCTAGGGCCTCATCATTCTGCCACTCTGAGCCTGGACCAGGAGCTGGCTGCAGTCTTGCCCTTAGTTCAAAACCACCCTAAGAGGGGCTAATTTGGCACTTTCGATAGTGTTGCAGTCCCAAATTTCAAAGAGCACAAAGGAAGGACAAGTGCTCAAGTACTGAAGCAAAATGACTTTGTGCAGTGGCTGGGTGGATACAGAGAATGGTGGAGAGCCTGGTCAGAGCTCATTTCCTGCAGGGAGAGCGAGACAAGAACAGCACTGGGAATAAAAGTATTGCACAGCAGGAAAAACTCAGTTTTACAACTGCCCTACCTCTCCTTCCCTGGCAACACCAAGACATCCACCAGCTACCTGAAAGCTCACTTTCTAGAGTAAAAGCTAAATTACTGACAGCATGCAGGGAAATGGAGACAGAACAAGCTGAAGAGCTACTGAATCAGCTGCATGGGGAAGGAAGGGCACTGGTTGCCCCCAGAATCTTCCCATTCTGAAGATGGAACAAAGCCCTCATTGATCACCAGGTGCTGATGCCACCTCTGTGGCACTTAGTGCTAATTTGCAGCATTTAAAGATGATTATAGGCTTGAGCCACACAGGTAACTCAATCCATCAGAAAGCATATCCCAGACTCAGGGTCTGTTCTCCCTCAAGCAGGTGCCTTCAGGATTGCATGGACACGTACTTCATCCCAGCGCTGAATGACAAATCTGAAGCTAACAGGCTGTTTACAGAAGGAGAAAAGCTCTGAAGTAATTGCTGGCAAATTACCATGAGGAACATTATCAAGCAACAAGGCAAATCCCCTTCCAGAGGGGAAGATGTGCTGCTTGCACTGGTGTCTCCTCGGGGAAATGGTTTAAACCCCACTGCTGGCTGCACTGAGAGCAAGGGCTCAGGGCTGGAATTTCAAGGCTCCTCTCACACTGTGTAATTTGTCAGGAGGGAACAGCTAATAGCCTTTTGTCAGTGCTTTCTGTGCCCTCTCTCCAAAATCAAATTGCTTTGTGCAAATGGAAAATTACCTGAGAAATCAGGCAGGTGTTTAAGAAGGGATTGGGATCCTCGGAGGAGGAGTTACGTGTACAGAGCCAACAACTCCCCAGTGGAAACCCCAGCAAAGCATAGCCAGGTTGAGATCAGGCTCGTAAGTGCTCTCTGAGGTCTGTGTGATCCTTCTAGACTTGTCAGCCTCAGAACTCCTGGAAGCAGGTCCCCAGGAAATCAGCAGCTTTGCTGTCAGCAGGAATTATTCACATCCTTCCCATCTGCACCTAAAGACCAAGTACAGCTCTTGCTGTCCCCTCTCCCAGATGGGTTTCTTCTGCTTCCCCAGATACCCTTCCATAAGCTTTGGAGATGCTTGACACCTTCCCCGGCTCTTCACCCTGGCAAACATGGTGGACTTTTCTCAAGACACTCAGAAGCTCATAGCAATCATCCCACCAGGCAAGTCTGGCACCTCCAACCAAAACAAAACACCACAAGAAGCCAGCTGGGACTGGGCAGCCAACGTTGACCCTCTTGAGTCAGCTCATCCTCTCCATCCGTTCACCACTCAATTTCTACCAAATTTTAGCAGAGGTTTTTCAAAGTGCCCTGAAGGATCCTGGTGGCTGTCAACATCTTTGTCACTGTTAGTTCACTGTCTCTCCACTTCATTTTCCCATAGGGGTTACAGAGACCTGTCACATTTCAGGGCTGTTTGCAAGGGAGGCAAACAGCTTATTTATCATTTATCTTTAGCTATTTCTATTTATATTCTATATTCATGATATTGTATCATTTAATATTATAAATATATTAATACATGAAATATTTATCGATTTAGGTTTATTCTGGTGCAATGGAGAGACAAGCCCACAGCATCAAGAAGTCAGACATTTTCCCAGAACCAACAGCAGCACCACAGGGCTTAGAAAAGAGGCTCCCAGGGCTTCATCTTTAATCCACCAGACCACAGGGCTTCTGCACACTCTGCTGCTGCTGGCAAAGGACAGGGGAACAGGAATTACTCCCTCCAATGACTTGTTATTGTTGTTGAATTCCTCCCTCCAATGACTCTGGGTTGTTGCAGCCTGGGTCTGTTGGTGGAGGAGCAGCAGAGTCATTTAGGTGAAGAACCCATCAATGATTTGGGTTTCTCTTAGTGGGGAAAGGGAAGAGCTGCCAACAAGCAGTAGGTTGTCCTGGGGGAGGGCCAGCACTCGGATCACTTGCAGCAGCAGGCAGGTGCCAGGGATCTCTGATGAATGCAGAACCAGAACACACACAACGTGGCATGCTGACCACAGCCGAGTTTCAGACCCCTGTGAGTGCCCAGCCCCAAACTGTTCCTAAATGCTTTAAGCTTTAGAAGCAAGAAAAGCATCACTGCTGACAGGCACAGGACAGAACTCTCTGCCCCACAACAGCCAAATTGCTCAGCTGAAGAACATACAACACAAAAGTTTCTTAATGGTACAGCAATGGCTGCAGAACCCAAGCAGGCAGATGTAAGGTTCCCTACAAGGCCAACCAAAGCTTCTGTTTGCTTCTGGGAGCCTTCTGAGGTTCAAAGATCTTAAATAAACAAAGCAAATAAATTGAAAGCCTTTCACTGGCTTCCCTGGCAGCTGGTCTGCGAGAAGCAGAAGCTTGTAAAGAAGGTAGTGAGCTCCAGCTGGCAGACACCAGCCAAACTCCAGTACATTTGTAGGGAAAGTTTAGGGCAACATGGCTGGCTTCTCTGCTTGGGAAACAGAGTAGCTTTCTCTTCCCCTTGGACACACCAGCAGGGAGATTTAAGGTCTCCAATCCACAGCCTGAAAATGAATGGGGTTCTCCTGCCCCCAGAGACCCAGGACCAGTGTGAAGGCAGGATGCCCACGGGGAGGGATATTTATCTGAGTTCCCTGAGGAGTACTGCAGTGGCAACAATGATGACCCAGCAATTTAAATTAGGACATACAAAGGCTTTTCTTAGAATAAAAATTTTTAGAGCATGTAGGACAGCCACTGTGAACAGCAAAATTTCTCCACAACCATAAAACCTCACAAAACCCCCAAAACCACAGGCAGGAAATTAAAGAGAATTCAGAGGAAAAACAACGCCGAATGATTACATCTCTGTAGGGATTACACTGGGAGAAGCTAAAAAAGAACAAAGACCTTGATCTTTCAAACACAGGGCCTGTGCTCAGCTTTGCCTGCAGGAGCTGCAAAGGCACAGACAGGGCACCAGGGACCACGGCCGACCATGGCAGGGGAGACAACAGGGCCCAGGGGACCCCCTTTATTTCTGGCTTGCTCTTTATTTATTCCAAAACTGGAATGGAGTCCAGACAGGCTGAGGCCACGGGCTCATTACACTTCCTTGCATTTTCCCCCCTTCTTTTCCTTTTTCTCTGCTGCAGCTCGTGTAGTGCAGTTTTTATTTTAGCTAATGAATCCCTGCCCACACATGCGAGAGACTCCAAAACACCCACAGACCAGAGGCAGGGGAAGGAAATGCCGGAATTGTTTGCTGAAATCTGGCAGAGGCTATTTTTCGCGAGAGGCCAGAGGAACACAGTGTTCTCCAGAGATCCTGAGAAGGGTGAGGTCAGAGACTGGCTTCTGCCACAAGGCCTCAGCTTTGGGAGGCTTTTCTGTCTTTTGCAATTACATAATGTCTTTTCCATGCCTTAAGTTGGTTGCTTCCAGATTGCTGGAGAGAGCTCTGAAATGACACACTCCACAGCTTTAAGGAAAAAAAAAATACCAAAAAACCACACAACACACTTCTGCTCATATAAAACTGCAAAACCTCGTTTCCTGCCACAGTCCCGTATTGTAACAGATGGAGGAAAGGCGGGGGAAAGGGCTTTTTTTTTTCCTCTTTCATTTTCCATATTATCCATGTGTTGGCAACACACTGCTGTCACAGAGTGGTGGAAAGTTCATTTACGGGAAACCTTCCGAAACTGGAGCAGCTCATAAAACTTTTAATGCAGACCTGGTTAAAAAATAATGACATGAGACCTGAACGTTTTTCAATGCAGTTAGGGAATGCATTTTTGGTCTATTTCTACACCTTGAGCAAATCATGATATTAGGAACTATTTTAACCATAGAAAGAGAAAAACTCACCCAAAAGGGCAGAATAGGGATGAAGTGAGAGTTCAAGGAGTGAAACTTCTTGGGTCTTGTGGTCCAGGCAGGTGGTGAAGCACCTAAATTATGCTGCTTAAACCCTTTGCCCACCCTTACCTGTAGGGGAACTTCTTAGCAAGGCCTTTAGCTAACATTGACCAAAAATAAAGCAGCTACAAGGCAGCCTGGAAGCTTTCAGGAATGAAAACAGCACTTTCTAATTTTTGACTACAGGCAGAAGATGAAGGTGGTTTGGATGCTGGGGCAGAACCACAGGCATCCATGGACTGAGGAGACCTGCACTAAATAGCAAGCTATGCCTCCAGTTGGTCAAAGCCTGGGGAAAACACTCATATCTGGATACACAGAATTACTTTGGCACCAGAGCACTAATGCTTTGAAGGCTTCAAGCAACTTTATCAACTTCCCAGAAAAATGACTGTGTTCCCTAAAATGAAGTGGTGGCCCCATCCCATAGGAGAGGTGTGAGGACCTGTGGATCTGAAGGGTCATGAGGAAACATTTGCCCAAGACACTTCTCTCTCTGAACAACTCTGATCCACCAGGGCTTTCCTCTGCCCATCCTGTAGTTTTTCTGTCCTGCTTTTTGTCCACAGAGCAAGAGTATGGGGTCAGTAAATGGGGTTAGCAGTGAGAGTGTATTTGCCTAATTTGAGTACCTGGATATATGGGGCAACTTGGACACGCCTGGACAAAGTCACAGGGGGTCCTGTAACAGCCACAATGTGGGTTACGTGGTTCAGGTGCTCTAAATCCATAGGGTCCATGGTTTGGTTGAATCTCCTGGCTCAACCCCTCAAGTGAGGAACAAAGTCAAACCACACACCCTCTAAGGGGCAGAGGGAAAAAGAATAGGAAAAAAAACCAGATCAAGCTGGTCACAAACAGCCCATTCTGTCCTCTGGTGATGGAGCAAAGGCATTTTCTACATAACTTGGCCTGTATGAACAGGAAATCTGTGTGCTGGTGTATTCCCACACCACGCACACGAGGGGCCTGTGCACTACTGGAGTGCCTGCACTGAATCATTCATTGTCCTTCCTCAGCCTTTCTGGTAGGAAGAAGCTACACATTTGACCTTATAAAATTCAGTAATTCTGCCTGGTGAGACAAGGATAATGCCAGCAGTAATCCAGGCCTTGCTGGCAGCCTCCAACACACTGGAGGAGATACGGGTTGCTGCTGCTGCGCCGCCAAGTGCTGCTTCAGCATTTCCATGTGAAGCCACTATTTTCAAAACTTCTACAAGTGAGCCAAGAAAAGAAACAAAAGGAATCCGCCCCCAAAATACCTTTCCTTTAAAAATATATAAATTATCCTGCCGGTTTTCATCTGCAAAAGAAAAATTTAGAAGTGGACATTCTTGTTTTACAACATCTTACTTCCCCGTGAAGAGGACTGCTGTTCTTGTGATTTTTAAGGGAAGCTTGCTCACACACTTTCTCAAAAGAAGAAATCAAACAGGTAATTAATTCTTTGTTAGAAAAGTGGTAATATGATTGATCCAAGGTTCAGGGAGGTCAGCAGGGCCACATGGGGAAGAGAGTATAAAGATGTCTGTCAGTATGTCTTATAAGTTGCCTCTTCTAAAATCCTTGTTCTGCCAGTTGCTGCTGTCATGTCTATGAGTTCTTAACAAAAGTTTTAATTAGAATTGTTAGAAGGAGTAGGTCATCCTGTGTAAGTTGATTTTCATTGTCTTCCAGGGGAAGGAGTAAGAAAGATGGGTCAGTGGTTGAGGCCACCTGTCTGACATCTCTGCTCCTTCCCAGGTTTCCTGTGCAACCCTGAGGACCCTTGGAGGATGTTTTTGGCAAGTTAGCACAGAGCCTGACAACACAGCCAAGTGTTTTGTGTGCTTTGTACCACTGCACACTGCCAGAGCCTGTGCTGTGACTGGCCTCATGTTCCCACTGGTGAACTGGGGACAGGAAAGTCTCCAGCCCAGCACAGCAGAGGGACATCACCTGGGAATCCTACACCTGCAGAGGCAATGCAAGGGCATCAGACAGACAGAAACTGCACAACACACCAAAGCCTTGCCCCCTCTATGTTGGACCTGAGGCAGGAAGAGGGATGTGTCTGCAGACCTCACCCATCCTTGCTGGAAGCTGCCAGGAATTTCACACTCCAAACCTGAACATCTTGTGTTTCATGTAATCTCATTGAAAATATTTTGATTTATGATCTCAATTACCCGTTAACTGAAATCCCACATCTCAGATATCATGAAATTAAGCAATAATGAATAAGAAGCTGTGCTGCTGAGGCACTTTACAGAGTGATTCATATTAAATAAGAGACTTTGTAGCCAATATAATAGTTTGCCAGATTAACACATACCTCGCTGAATAGTAAATACTTTTATTTTTGGCTGCTTTGGAAACATCATTGCACTCAGTAATTAGTGAAGAGTAAAACTAATAAAATACATAAAAAGAGTCAGAAGAAAAACTTTGGGTATAAGTGGTGCTTGTGCCTTATCCAAGCCTGAAGGAGAATTTAAAGATTTAATTACAGCTAATGAGAACATATTTCAAAAGCAAAAGCTGCAAAGCTCTTTTTGCAGCTTAATAATGCATAGAAGGAAACAGTGAAGTGTGATGCTTCCATGGGTAGCAAAGTGTGTTTCTCTGGGAACACATTTAAAACCCAAGGGGAGTGCAGAGTGACCCAAAGGCCAGAGAGGACAAACAAATCCTCCCATAAGATGGTCAGTTCTCTTCCAGCTTTTGCACACTAAAATTCCTCCCAAGTTCTTCTGAGAATTTCTACATTAGGCAAAGCTTAGGTTAAGAAAAGGACCTGAAAAATTATCCACCAGGGAGCTGCCAGGGCTTGCAGAACCATCTCTGCCAATTCTGTTTACTTGTGAAATATTAACATGGTGCTGATGACAGTTGTTGTCTTTGGCAAACATGAGATACATAAACACATTTCCTTCTGAGGGTGCATGTGAAGAAACCTTGAGGTAATGGATAAAGTTGGGAGAGAAAGCACTAGGTGAGGATACCTTGACTTTAAGACACTACTGATGATGCCAGGCAGACCAGATCCCTTCCAGGATCACAAACTTTTCATTGTAAACCTGAACCAAATCACTGAAATGCACCTCCTGGGTGGAAAGGAAAACATAATCCATAATCAGTATTTGTAAGGTTACTAGAGGTCCTAGTTAAAAAGGCACACAGACTTATTTATTCTCAAAGTGGTCTAAAATTATGCTCTATATACACTGCTAGGGGATTGAAATTGGTATTAAATATTCCTGTACAAAGGAGTGAGACACCACAATAACTAAAATAAGAATGACTTTCTACCAGGAAACAACCAGATGAGTCGTGTTCCTCCCTCTGAGTACTCAAACGTATCCCACCAAATCTTTAAATGAATTTGTTCCTTGAAATGTTACTGCTTTGTACAAGCCTATTTCAAGGAATGCTTTGCAAATAGAGAATTTCAGATAGCTCATGGTCAAATTTAGAAATTTGTTCCATATTGAACGATTTTAAAAGCCCCAATACTCCTTGTGTTCCCTGTTGTGGTGGCTCTGCACTCGCAGCTTGCAAGGCATCGTAGGGAACTGCGACACGGAGCTGATGTTCAGAGAAAATTTGCACAAACACATTTCATTTGCTGTGAGAGAATCATGTAGCAGAAACATCACTGCTGGAATGATCACAGAAAGATAAAAAAGGCAACAGAAATGGTAAATAAAAACCCCAAGAACCCAATGCAAAAAACACTCAAACAGAACATTCACACAAAAAGCAAAAATAGTCCCAAGCTGGTTTGCCACATCGTTTCCAGCCCCATCTTACTGAGTGATGGGTGTTGAGTGAACTGAGGAAATTAGTTACATTTTTGAGGGTTTCACACAGCTTAAAGAATAATTTTCATGACATCAACAAATAGTTTGATTTGGAATCTGAGAACATAATTCAACTCACTAGCAACTCCTTACTGGGAGGAAAAAATATTCTGTAGGGGCACAGAACTTGAAAAACAAACCAAATCCTTCCCCCTTGTTAATATGAAGAGTAAAGGTTATTTAAATCTTCTACCTTTTATTCAATAAATCCAACCCTTGAGGCACACCATGGATTCCTGTCTGCACAGTTGGTCATTGCACATTCCCAGGTGTCCTACAGCTGCCAGGTGTATGTCTAAAAAGGGTGAAAAGAGATAAAATAATGCTTTAAGCTCCATCCACCAAACCATTTAGGGAGCCTGTTTCTCCAGCCACAATAAGCTCAGGAATTGAAGATTACAGATTTCCATGGTTAGATTCCAGCTGCTGACACAGATAGCCACTCCAGCTGGGAGAATTTTGCCCTGGAGGTGGAGCCTGCCCCACCAGGGCCAGTCTGGTTCCCAGGCTGGCACCGGAGTGTCGGCAGGAGCTTGGAGCAGAAGTGCATCCATCCATCCACGTGGACACATAGGACACCAGACAGCCCCTGGCACTGCAGGGAGGAATTCAACCCCTGGTGAAGGTGTCACTTCTGTCCTGCTGCTGTTTTTCCAGCAGTGCTGAGACCCCCCTGGGGCTGTGACCACATCAACCAAGAAAATTGTCAGTAAACAGCTGTGGAGCACAAGCAGTGCAAGCCCCAGGTTTAGGACCAGGAAATCCTTGCTGCCAACCAATTGTGTGCAGCTCTTTACTTCAGCCCTTAAAGCAGAAAAGATTTCAAAGTGATAATGGCCCTGCCACTGTGTCTGAGAAACTGCACAGAAAAAAATAGCACACCCTGGGGTAGGGGGAAGTTTGTTCTTGGCTGTATATGGATCTATTGAGTGATTCTTTTGGAAATTCCCACCTCTGTGGAGCCTCGAGAGACACCTCTGGTCATGTAGGAGTACTCAGAGGGTGAAAACACTGCAACAGTCCCTAGCAATGCAATAACCTGTACTGGAGACAGAGATTCAGAGCAGCCAGGATCCCATACCCAGCTCTTTGGCCACCCTGTCAGGAGATGGTTCCAGAAACTGGAGTCAATGCAAGGACTCCAGGTCCACCAAAACCCAAGAGCTTTGCTCAAGAAACTCACACCTTGAGTTCTCTTAAAACCACAGATGATGACTGGCTGGATTTTTGTTCACATGCTTGGTTCTTCTTAGGACAAATATATTTAAAAACAGCTTTCTCTTGCCCACATACTGCTATTAAGATACATGGGTGCAAAGCCTGGCAATGTATTAGTAGTCTAACACTATGTGCAAAAGCATAATAAAAAATCCAAAATTTGATTACAAACATAATAAATTGCCTCCCCAAGGGCACCCTGTGCATCCTGGAGCCAGCACAATCCCAGTGGCACTGGCAGTCTCTGGGCAATGCTGTTCAGCCAAACCCAGCAATGGCCCATGTGCCCTGAGGGCTCACAGTGGCCATCTACAGAGCACAGCTGGCCATCCATGAGGCATCCTCGCTGGTGGGATGTTTGGCACACCCAGTGCCACCTTTCCCAAAAAAGGTCAGTGGGACACACTGGATATGGAGCCTCCACACTCTGGCTCAGCAGAGCTGTGTGCTGGAGAGTTGGGTGTTGAAATACTGAGCAGCTTAGCAACAAATGCTCAGTACACAGAGCAGGTAAATAATTTAACAACTTCTCTGTGTTTATTAGCCAAATCAAATATTCACAGTGTGAGGTGCTAACAGCAAAAATTGTATTTTTTTGTTTGGGCCAGGTGAGGTTTCCTCTGCTTAACTGCAACCTTAACTTTATTTTCTTTACCAATTGTTGACAAAACAAAAATTATAGTGCACAAAACTGGTGCCCAAAATCCATCTGTCCCTGAAGGCAGAAGCTGTCCCAAGTGAGGAACACACTCTGATTTGCTAATGTTTCCCTGTTTCCCTCTGGTTTTCATTTCGAGTAGGTGTCAGTCTTTGGGAAGCTCAGAAATACTCTCTACCACTTGGAGCTCAGCTTCTCTCAGTAACACACTGGAACACTTCCTGCTCCAGGAGCTTGTAAGGTTGAGCAGGACTTGTCCCTGTCAGTCTGCTGCTCAAGTGTGAGAATAATTATTCCTTTGGCACTTTATGCAGTTCCGTTCTACTCCTTATAGTAAGGATTGGAGCTCATTAGTACAAATATAGTGTCTGAGAACTATTAACACAAAGTAATATATCCATGTAAAACATGGAGAGAGAGAGAGAAAGAGCTGGAAATCTATGGGCAAAGTTTCATTTCCCAAGGTTTCAGTGGGCACTAAAGCCACATAGACCTAGAAACTCTGGGAAAAATCCCTCTGGTTTTGGTGTCCATACAAGTCCACCCAAGGGCCTTGGCCAACCTTTCACTTCCATGAGAGTGGCAAAGCTGGGCCAGGTCACAAGATAAAATACAGGACCATGCCTCCTAACCACACCTTGAAAGTGTTTTCTGTCAGCTGCAGAGCATTTTCATTCTCTCCATCAGCCTATGGAAAGCGCAGCACTCACTGCGCCCCACCAAGCCTCCAGTGCGTGGTGCAAGGTGCAGAAACAATCCCTGCAGACTCCTTGGCACTGAGAGCTGCCCCTTCCTTTCTGGGCTGTCCTGCTGCTGCTCATCAGTCACCCAGCAAAGAGGAGAGGAGCTGGCCTACGTGCCTGGGGCCTGGTGCACACGCAATGAGCTCAGCGAGCTCGGCCGCGCGGCGCGGAGGTTAAACACGAGAGCGGATATGAACTTTGGACCATCATCAAAGATACACTCGGTGACAGAGGGAATGTTTAGAGAGGAGATAAACAGGACTGTCAGGAAGGTCAGAGAGGGGTGTCCTAAAGTGACTGCTCACGTAAAGCCCCTACCTGAAGGAGAGGGGCAACACCAGAGGGGTTTCAGTGCTGCCCTTCGCTATCTTTTCTTCTGGAGGAGCCCACCCTGTATTCCAGAGCTGCTTTTCCCATTGCAGCTACCCAGAGCAGGCAGCATTTACACTGCAAGATTTGCATGACTGTCATACTCCTGTGCATTCTTTATTGCTGCTGCATTCACCTTTCTTTTGTCCCCTTGTCATAGCTTTCCTCTTGCTGCTTCTGCTGGGGCATGTGGTGAGTCTGGTCTCAAATTAACAAGAGCTGAGGGGTGTGCAATGTCACAACTGCTGTTGATGAACAAGGGCAGCAGCCCTCAGCCTCTGTAGGCAGGGCAACACCCTGGAGACCTCCATGTTTAGAGGTGCTTGACAAGAGTCAAAATGTCAAAAATTAGAATGAAAAATTAGGGGGGCGTGTGTGAAATCTGTGCTTTCCTTCTGAGTTCAAATTTGTTTTCTTTTTTTTAAAGTAAAACTAATGAAAAAGAATAAACAACAACAACAAAAAAAGAGGTTGAACTTAGACAAAAAAAAGGGAAAAACGTAGCTTCTTAACTTATCATTGCATTGAAACAAATATTGCCTTACACTGAGAAACTCTCAGGCACACTAATGGGACAGCAGAAGGTTCTTAACTTTCAATCCTCTCTCTCCAGGCACAAATAGGAAAATTGTGTGAGCAACACGTGCATGAACTCTCCCCAGCAATTCCAGCAGTAATGGGACTCAAAGTAAGGCTGTCCTGAATTGCTGTGGAATGGGAAAGAGGACAAGTGTTTCCATCTGATATATTTCAATGCCTTTGCCAGCCTGCAAGCCCTTCCTCTAACAGAGGTCTGGCACAATGTCTTTATCTTTTCCTTTATCTGTCCAGAGGAAAGAGTGCCAGGCCCATTGCTTCCTCTGAGGATACGTCACCCTGGTTAATGTACAACGTCCCTCGTTCTGTCTGCACACACAGCGAGGGCTTTACGTGATGCTCTGCGTGTCCTTCTCCTCTGACATCGACTCTGAAGGCCTCCACCAGCACCAGCCACACCCTGGAGCGATGCCACCGCCAGGGCTCCGTGAGAAATGGGAGCCTTGGCTTGCAGCAGCTCCCACCTCAGTCACAATCTGAAGAGTGGCTAAAATAAACAGGTTATGGCTCCTATTGTCACTGCATTGTCCTGTCCTTAGTTCTTAGCCTGGTAAACGTGCACTGAGTCACAGAGAGCTTGTCTGGAGCGAGGGATTCATGCTAGGAGGAAAGGTTTCACTACCAACACCACTTGGGGGAATGCAGGAGAGGGAAAGTCCAGGGAAGAGATGAAAGATTTGTTTTGGTTTGTGTGGATTTTTGAATGAGCTTGGCCATACAGGGAAGGTACAAAACCTAGGCACCTTACAGAGAATCAATTAAAGCAGTCACAAGAGAGCAAGCTGGCCAGCCTTATCCAGAACTGAAACCAATCAGTAGGGAAATAAAGTTAGCTTGTGTGGTCCTTGGTCTCCTGGTTACCTCTCCTGGGTGAGGATGTGTTGAAAGATGAGAGCCCCCAGCCAGAAAATCCTCTGGCAGCTCCCTGCCTAAGCATACAGAGTTTTATCTTCCTCTCCAGAGGCCCCATTTCAGCTTCGCAGAATAAAATCTGCTCTGGCCTGTTCAGATAAAAGCTGTCCCAGCCAGCTAATCATGCCATCTCCTAAAACAAGGGTCTTTACTTGCCCTGGAGGAACTGAATGCACATTGGGTTTTCCCTTCTGTCCTTATGGATTGAACCATGCAACCTTGGATTTCCAACACAAGATTTACCTGTAAAATACCTTGACATGACAGCACAGGGGAAAAAAGCTGCTCCCATTTCCCTACTAAGTGCCTGGACAGAAAAGCAGATTTCAGCTTGTGCTGGAAAAACACAGCTCTCATGAGGAAAACCATCCCAAGCAGTGGTTTCAAGCCCAAAGGCACTGGGGGTATTGATTTCTTTATTATTGACTGTTCTTTTTCACTCTGTACAGAATTTCCATGGCAGAATGCTTTCCTGAAGGCCCAAGGGACTGCTGAGCTGCAGCACTTGTGTCACTGGTGGCCAGCAGAGAACAGCAACTCTCGCTTGTGAGTCTCAGAGGGGTTTGACAGGATTTTAACTGGGGGATGCTACAAGCTCACATCTCAATTACACCGAGTGGAAAAGCAGATCTGAATTTCAGCTCTGATGACACTTTCTATAGAGATCTCTCTACTTCTGCTATGTTAAAAGTGCTACAGCTGTCTACTACCCTGATAACCTTCAGGAAAAGGATTTGGAATTGGAAAAAAAAGTCACTAGAATAATATTCACCTTTCCAGGCCATGGCTGAAGTCTTCTATGTCAGGCAGACCAGCAGTTTCATGAGATTTTAACCTATATTATTTGCAGGGGATTTTACATGGAGATACAATAATGAATCTGAACCAAAGGGATACAGAGTCACCACGATGAACAAAGCAGTTTAACCTGGTCACCTTATACCCTGCTCCATAAGGTATTCCTTTACTTTAGCTGCTTATCAATCACTTTCTGTGCTTGACTAAATATTCTGATTAATATTATCAGCCTTCTGCCATCTTATTGAATTCAGGTTTTAAACGCCTTTGTCAATAAGAGTGGTTGGAAGCTCATATTTGTTGGCTGAGGAGTCCTGCTCACTCACACCAGAAAGTTGTGCAGGAAAATTGCATCCCTGCCTTCAGTTTCCCAAATTCTCTCCTCTCCGCTTGGTCTTACAGTTTGAGATCCTGCACACTGGTAGAGCATCAGCAGCTCTCAAGTTATGGAATGACTGGCTGGCCTTTACAGCCAAAGAAAAACTGGCTTTCCAGGGCTGGGCCTGGATGAGATGCTGCGTTTTGTACAGTGCAGCTGTTCCATTGTGTAGTTTAGACAAAAAGTTCTCATGACTCCAAAAAATATGAAAACATTTTGCTGGGCCACCTACAGCAACTTCTGTGGTGTGCCAGCAATGGGAACAGCAGCAACACGTTAATTGTTAATCAAACTATCCCGATGAGTTTAATACACGGGGTGGACTCTGCCTTGCAATTCTTTTCTCCTGTAACTGGTGAATGGCCCAGTTATAGGTTGATGATGATGATTTTTTTCACTGCAGTAACTGACTCAGTGAATTTTTAAAATTTACTGCATTGTTTTTAAGATGATGAAATGTCCCACTTCTCTACTTGATCCTTTAAATATCAGGCCAGAGGGGTTAAAACCAAACAATGGTATTCCCCTTGAATGTGTTGCTTGGCACCTTGAAGACATCCCTTTTATAATTTGGAAAAGGCAGGCTGTCATTTTCAGATCTTAAAAATGCTCAAATTATCAAATTATCAGTAGAGTTGCACCAGGGCTGTTCTCTTGAAAAAAAAATTTCCTTTTAGCTGTAATCCTTTGCTCAAGCCACTCTAAACAGTGCAAAATAAAGATCAAGTACATTTTGAACTGTAATGTTGCCTCAAATTAAAAGCACTCAATGCTTTCTTTTGCAAGACCTGATACACAGAGGAAAGAAAAATGGATGACAGGTGAAAGTGACCTTTTCAGGGAGAAGGTGCAGGCAAACCCATCATGCCCAGCTCCTGTTACCCACTGCAGCCTGGACTGATTTCCCCTGGATTAGTGTCAGATGCTCATCCCCCTAATTACAGTGAGGGCTGTTCCCCTCTGTAGCTGCTTTGTCTGATTCTAGCAGGACTAACTATGACAAAAAACAGGATTCAGGAGGAACTGGCATTATCCAGAACCTCAGCCTACAGGAGCATGGAATCATGGAGTGGTTTGGGTTGGAAGGGACTTTAAAGACCATGACTTGGGATGGGTGCCACCCACCAGGCCAGGTTGCTCAGGGCCCCATCCAGCCTGGCCTCGAACACTTCCAGGGATGGGACATCCACAGCCTCTCTGGGTAACAGAGAGGATAGGTTTTGCCTTTAAAATTTCCACCTAGGACTCTGAACAAGGCCAGCTCCCTCATTGTCCCAGCCATGCTTTCTGCTTTGTGCAGGACGTGGAGAAGGTGCTTTTGCCTCTTGGAATCTTTACCTTGAACTTTTGTCCTTTCTCCAACACCACCATCCTTTGCCTGGCTTCACTGTCAGAGACACTCAGCTCTGCAAAGCCAGGTGGATCTCCCATCATGGCAGCACTGCTGAGCTCCAGTCACAGCCCTTTCTAAAATGGATTTCACCACAATGGCATTAATCACCACAGTCAAACATGGACAAACATTTCTGAATTTCTCTGCATTGGTAAATCTTAGTGCCTCCCCCAGGGATGTTCAAACAGCCACTGCTACAGCACAGGGACCAACTTTGACAGTATGACAGATTTTGGTCAAGCAAGGGTGGACCAAATCTGCAACTGACCTCTTTCTCCTCCTGTCCCATAATAGACAACATAGAAGTTTATTAATTCCCTAGGATTTACACTCAGTAGCCTCTTCCCTGTAGCATGATGCCCTGTAGAGATAATGATGAATGCAAGCACAGGCAGTGAGCAAACAACCATTTGGAGATAAGTCAGGCAGCTAAGCAGGCTCTTGTGAGGCCAGTGCCACTGAACCCAGGACTCAGATGCCCGGTTAGGTCCATCACGTGCCAGGGAGTTGGCCCAGAGCCTGTGAAGGAGGGACACAGATATTTCCTTAGTGCACAGAGTCAGCTCTGATCTTCTCGATGCATCTGACACCCTCGTACAGATGCATTCAGGCTGGCAAAGTGCTGATTTCACTAACGAGGCTTGATTTACCACTCTCATTTGCAGACCATGTTTCTACACTGTCAACACCACTGCTTGAGTTCCTCCCTTCCTGCCATGAGTGTCTTTCACTTGTCTCTCCAGTGGGAACACACAGCTTTTCCCCATGTCCTGTCAATCAGCCCTGGGTAACTCCAGCTTCCTACACATCCCCAGCCCTTTCCCTGAGCAGGTGGTGGCATGTGCCAGGGCTGGTGCAGAGCCACTGCCCTGCTGCCAGGGGAGCTGCTGTGGCCACAGAATATGATGCTAACTGATGTTACTTCCAATGGGTACATGCTGAAAGCAAGGAAGAGAGGAGAACAGAAGGGAGAGATAGCACACGAAATATAAGGTAGGACCAGCATAGCATTACCTTCCATCTCCTTTTGCTGCCTAGCAATAAGCTAAAGTTTTCTGCTGGTCTCAGAAATAACCCCATGGCCAAGGGCGAGCCGGGTCTGGGTGCAGGTCTGGCAGGGGCGTGTGCAGTGTCTCCATCCTCACCTCGGGATCCCACCCAGCTGTGCAGGGAAGTGATGTCTCCTGTCACACAAACAGCCCTTTCCACAGAGAACTCACAGCTTGATCCATGGACTTTTTTGCAGGCCAGTTCAGCTGGGGCTCATTCATGCCTTTTCTCAGGCACAGGAGCTAACACTTCACTCCTTCCACAGTCCATGGCCGTGGGGGGCCCTGGCTGCTCCTTGGGAGCACAAGGCTGAGCCCTGGCTCAGTTCCACGCCTTGGACCCAGCAGAGTTGCCCCAAGAGAGAGCAGAGACTCGACTAATCTCGTTCAAGCCACCAGGGCTCGGGGAGAACCTCACATGTGGGAGTGGGCACATGCAGGATGTGGTTACCAGACCCTTCCAGTTGCCCCACAGCAGCGTGAAAACCCAAACCCCCATGGAACCCTAAACTTGTCACACTGCTGCCTTTTTCTCTCCTCTCCTCCTGATGTCAATTCCTGGTGCAATCCCAGAAATAACATGGGCAAATTCTTGGTTTGCTATTTTTGGCAGCTCCTCCCCCCGAGGAGAGAGGGAGATCACACTGTGGGCTATTCAGGCAAGCTGGCAGGCCAGCCACAAGCACACTTTCTAGCCCGTGTGGCTCTAATGATAAATCCCGGCCACACTGAGCACTCGGTTTTGGCTTCAGAGCGCGTTTGGGAGCCCAGTGCTGTGCTAGATGTGCCGCCCACGTGTTTAGAAGGTGCTATTTATTTGTTAAGTCTATTTAACGAGTAGAAATAGAGCTGTGTGGTGGGCACGGTGACCCAGGCTGGCGTGGATTGAGAAGCTCCCTGGCATGTCCAGCACACCCCGCCTGGCACCACCCCCCGGGCTGCACAGATAAGTAGCTGGGTGATCCTTTTAATCTGCGCCTAATTAGCAAGGAACAGATGTCAGCCAGCAGCCAGGCCAAAGCAAACGAGGCCATTTACGGACACCAAGGCACAAAGACACCTCCTGTGTGTAACCCAAAGACACGAGGCTGGGAATAACAGGGTGCAGCCTTCCAGCAGCCTGCCACAGAACTGCACGCTGTGCATGGTACACCACTGCCTTCACACCTGAAAGTGCAGGTTTGTGTTGTGGTAGGTGGTGGATGAAAGAACATTTTGTTACTCTGGGTTTACATGGCATTTACTACACCATGGCACCGCTTCTAGGAATTCATCTCCAGTGATAACAATAATATCTTTGGATTTTTTTTTCTCTAAACACAGTGCCCACACACAACTCAAAGCAGTACAAAACTGAGGAGCCAAACACCAAACAAGGCAGGTTTAAAGAAAATCAGCAGATTGTTTTTAAATTTACAAATGCTTCAATGGCCAAAAGCCTGAAAGAGTCCCAAGTGGAAGCAGATTTTTATGGAAAGTACACAGAATCTTTCATGCTTATGCATAATAGATGGGTTGCACCCAAACAAATCCTGCCAGACCTAAAGATGAAATGTTGAATCATCTCTTTCAGGGTCTTGAACCCACAATTTCTTCCCAGAAGGTCTCTTCTTTTCCAGCTGAAGCTTTGTTTAAACACAAACGTAAATTGCAACCGGGCCATTTTAGATTCTACTCCAGTTCTACATTTTTTCAAATTCCTACACGGCTCAGATCTAGGAATTTAATTTGCCTAGTCACAAAATTTCAAGCCAGTTGTAATATTTGGAACTTGTAACAGGCAAGGATGTCCCCAAAGAGGAAAGCTGGCCAACTGGTGGCTTTGACTCCGAGCCACATCTCATTGTAGTTGGCATTAGAGCCAGGATTAACTGCTCAGCACCTCAAATCCTTGTGCGTGAAAATGAATCCATAACTCTGGATTCACAAGCCCTAAGAACACTAAAGAATGTAACTTGAGACGCTTGAGATCTCCAGAGTCAAACAAACAAGGGACACACAGGAGCATCACATCTGTGAGATGCTGAGTTCTGCTGTGGAGCCAAGCTGTCACCCTGGCCCTGGCATTACAGATCACAGTCAAAACCCTTCCTGTTACATAAAGAGCAAGCAGATGTTGTACGTCCTAGTCCAAACACTGCTTCCTAGTCCTGTCTTACAGATGTCATACCTGTCATTTCAGCCAGGTAGTCAACGGTGTGGAGATTGAAAGACCAACTTTGTGCTGGAGACCAGCAAAATCCACAAAAGATGTGCCCCGTTGGAAAGGCTGGTATGTCATTATTCATAAAACAAGTGCTGGGGGACTTGACAGGACAGGGCAGGAGGGGAGAAGGATCTGCAGCAGATGGTAGGTCATGGAATAATGAAGTGGAAAAACTTCACTTTCTGACAAAAATCAAAGTCTAGCTTGATGCCCTGACCAGCAATCACACCACGCCACCAAAACCTAAGGCCATGCCACGACTGAAACAAAGACATAAGGAAAACTATCCTATGTCTAGATATATTTTAAGAGTAGTCCTCTTGAAATAGATTTAAATTGAGCCTACCAGTCTCTAGACTGATAGACTAGACCAACCTAGACCCAGCCTAAATGACCCCAGTTTTCTCCAGGGGGACAGTCAGTAAATAAAACCCATGGTGTCAGAAAATAGTGGAAGATTCTGCCAGGCCAGATGGAGTTATCCAAAAGGCTTCTGACTTGACAATGTTAGCACAAAGAAAGCCCAGATGTTTGTAACTGTTCTTGGGCCAGAAACTCACAGCACAGCCCTCCCAGATAGATCTTCAAATATATAAATGCTCAGCCATCACAGAACTTTGGAATATGCTGGATCACAACAACTGGCTGGACTGCCAGCAAGTAATTCCCATCACTTTGTAAAGCACGTTAGGCTGCCCAAACAGGAGTACTGCTCTTTGCTACAGCAGCTTTAATCCTATTGAATATCACACATGACTCCTGTTAAGACAGGCTGCAAGGACTTCCATTTTCCTCCTCCCTTGCAAATGCCCATAATGTTCTTGAATTTTCTGAGCTGCAACTTTTCACGCTGCTTTCTCTGCCAGCATTGGCTTTCATTATTTCTTTTAAATATAAACTTGGAGCAAAACCTCTTCAGATGTTTCAAGTTACAAATGGGTGGAAAAAATATAATTTTCTACATTAAAAAGAAAGTTTTGTGTGCAATGCGAGGGAGACACACAGAAGGAAAGAAGCAGGGAATAGCTCAAAAATGGCAATACTTTGAAACCTGAAACTTGGCATGGGGACAGTTCCTGACAAAGTGTATGCTCTGCTAAGTTTAGAAAAAATTGTGGTTGTAAAATAAAGCTACGAGCACTTGAGTACACCCTGGTGCACAGACAGCAGAGGACACTGTTTGGATTTAGCCATTAAACCTGAGGCCCATTCTCTGCATCACAAGGAGCAATCACAAAAAAAGGATCCTCCAGGTCTAAAACAAGAACGTTTCAGACCATAAAAAAAAAAAAAAAAGGAAGAAGAAAATAATAGACAATAACGTGCTAATGGCCTATCCTTCCAGTGCATACTAAGAATACTGAGATACTTGAGCAATTTGGAGTAAACCAAATCAGACAGCAAAGCCTTGAGTTTGGGCCCCTGAGACACTAATTGCTAATTAACAACTCCTGAACAAAGAAGCTAGTGCCTCTTTCTCTTATAAGATGAAAACTGAATCCAGTCCCACCACTGTGACCCACCATTCCACAGCCATATTCCTCCTGCATTGAAATGTTCTGTGTTTCATTCAGTCACGAGGGGATGCAAGGGGAGGGACAGTCTCCAGGAGGGCAGAGCACAGCTGGCTGCCTGGGAAGGCCCTCCCTCGGCAGGGGTGACATCCCCCGGATTAAAGTGGAGTCCCAGCACACCAAGGACAGGTTAATCCCAGCAGCAGGAGCAGCAATTAGGTCAGACACCTTCCTTTGCATCAGGCCAGAGCTGGGATCATTTCAAACTTAACTGGTGCTGGAGAGAGCCCCTGAGCACAGAATGAGTCCTTCACACTTGGGAATAAATGATGGAAGAGTTCAGGCATTGTCCCCAGTGCCCACTGTCCCCCTCCATGAGAGAAACAGGCTGTTCAGCCAGGGCCAGGCTGAGCCCAGACTGGGGCTGGGGCAGGGTCAGCAGTCCTGTACAGGATCACAGGAAGGACAGATGTTCCTCCTCTGGCTGGGCAAGGGACAGCTGAGGAAATCTTTAAACTGAAAGAATAATCTGTCGCTTTAGGCTGTGACATGGACAATGTGGACAGGTAGGGGTATTCCTCTCTACACAGGCATCCACCTGCAGTTTGTGGGTGTCTGCACAGTACAGCAATGTGCAGATGTATTAATCCAGAGCCAAGAGAGGCTCTGGTGGCAGCTGGTGGGAACAGCCAGCCTGTGCAACAAGAGCAGAGCTTGTTCTTACACACTGATGGTGAAAGCTGTGCCCACACTTGGGACTGGCCAGACTGCAAGAGGCTCCCAGTTCCAGGGACTGCCCAGCAGCTCCCAGCTCCCCAGCACATCAGCCTGGTATTTGCACAGAGTGCTGATGCCCTTCATTCCCAGACCTCGCAGTGGAACAGATATAGCTGGGCTGTAGATATACATACAGATGATTTGGCTTGGCAGCTACCAGCTCGACCAGCCTAGCTCCAAGTGAACAGTCCCTGGACACAAGGATGGGTCAGATTCAAACCCAGTCACAGGAGCTCAGCCAGCCCCTGTGAAGCACAGATACACCTGGATCATTGCCCAGTGAGCTGGGCAGAGCTGAGACCCTTGACCAATCATGTCTGTAAGCTCGGGAAATTTAAAAACCCTGTCAAAGGAGCTGCCAAACAGTAAACGAGGCTGTTGCCACACGATCCTCAGCGTGTTTATGTTGCATCTCTGTCTCCCACTCCATTGTGACATCCCAGCACCATGCCAAGGAAAGCAGGTAGGGAAAAAGAAGTAGATCTATCCCTATTTTTGCTAAGATACAGTGTATAGCAGCTCTGAGGTTCCACCTGAGCCCTGCTCATTGCTACTGGTACCTGTGATCCAGCCTCAAACTGTCCCAAAACTGTAGAGGAGCCTGGCATGCAAACACATTTCCATGAAAATCAGAATAACAGCAGCCCCATTTCATTTTCATGTTCAAAATTTGCACACTGTGGTTGAAACCTTGGCTGTAGCAGCACCTCACAGGGCTCTGACAGCCCCTGTCAGTCCAACATAGGGGACTTCACTGGAGGAGTGAGCCTGTCTGGAAAGAGCCTCCCAGCCCCTGTCCTGCTCACTGACATTTCCAACAAAAGGTTCAATTTGTGTAATTTGGGAGATGAGCTCTCTATTTGCCCACCTTTAAAAGCTGGACTAGAGCAATCAAAACCATTTCACTGGGGAAATTCTGTCTGGACACACAGACACACAGAGGCAAACAGAGGAGCTGAAGCTCAGAGTGCCTCTGTAAACACCACATTTTCTGCCTCACTCACACATTGAAAAAGGTGGGATGGTTTCGAACACCCTTTGTTCAGAGAGACCTTTCATTTTAGCTATCCTGGGTCAAAGCAAACAACATCACATGGTACCTCAAGGTGGTTTCTTTGGGCTTTTTATACTTGGAAAACACTGGACACATTTTTACTGATCCAAGTATTGTCCAAACAGGCACTGGCATCACTTCATACTAGTTCCATCATCCTCTGTGTTGTAACCATGGAAAATAAAAAACTTTAGGCACTGGGGAATGGTCTGAATTTTGATCTGAAGCAAACCTCTGCAGAAGGTCGGAAAAAAAAAAATCACATATGCAAATTATTTTAGCATTTGTCATTTTTCAGCATATTTTCCTCTATTTTCTGTTCTGAGGAAAGGCAAGAATAGAAAATCAAAAAAATCCCAAGAGAATTACTATAAAGTGTTTTGAAGACAGCTTATTTGGAAGGGAAGTCAGGGACAGAACATAAAAGCCTGGTCTAATGAGATTTCCAGTCCAATTTTGCCAAATATAGGATATTTGCATACTGGGAATTTTGCAGGCATCCAAATTGTGGTTATTTGAATACAAAACTTGTGCAATGAAATATGAGATACTACTTGACTAAACTGAGCTTACACAGCATTTGACCAGACCCTAAGTGCAAGAATAGGAGGTTTTGGTGAAAGTTTTGGCATGTCAAAGAAACCCAGTAAAGTGACTTTGCACAGGGTGCATTGTATAACCACAAGAACAGCTCCAGAAAAACTTCTGTGGCATCAGGATGCTGGCAGGATCAAAGAAAATGTTTATGTACTGGTGTGGATAATGAGGAAACATACTTGGGAACAAATGGCTTCAGAATCCTGATGTTCAGGGGCTGAAGCTGGGAGATGCCAGCACGAAAATGTCTCCTTTGAAGACAGCCTGGACAACACCTCCCAGCCCATGCACTGCAAAGAAAATGGCCCTTCCAGAGGTAGGAGGTGACAGAGGACAAGAGGAACTTGGCTGTGGTGAAGAGAGCTGGAAAACAGAACTGTTTTGCTGATAGTTTCAATTTTACATCAACCATTCACGGAGCGTCACTCCCAACTCTGACCTGCCCAGGGCGGGAGTGGTTCTTATCCTACACGTGGGGTAGGATTATCTCAGCAGGATCATAAATACATTAAAAAGATACATTTGCAATTAATGTGTACCAAATACAAGCTTGAGCCCTGGTGTCTTTTCAACAGGAAACGGTGTCACTGGGTGATTTTGCAGGTGACTCCTTTGATTCTGTTAAACTCAAGAAAGCCAGGTGGCCACCAGCAAGCCTGAAGCAGCCAATGCAGCCTTGAAGCAAGGATGCATTTCAGGACTGGCCCAGAGAGCTGGGGCCACACAGCATCTCTCTTCTCCCAAGGAGGACCAAACATGCATGGCTGTGCTCCAGCTTTAAGGAGAATCATGTAACTGAGGCAATGCCAGAGACAGAGGAGCAGCCTGGATTCACACCATTGCAGCCAATGCGGAGTTTTGTCAGGGGACCATTATCTCAAACTCACACCCCATTTGTTATTCTCTGCACTCCCCCGGGAGCTATTCTGTGGGTGAAGCAGAGGAATTCACAGCAGGTCTCTCGCTCTCCATTTCCCATCAGCAGAGTCCTTTTAAAGAGAAAAATCAGGCAACAGTTGGTGACGTACATAAGAGCATTTCTGCCAGGAGAGCTCTGTGAGGCAGGCACATGGAGAGGTGTGATCCTGCACTGATGGAGTTGTGCTGGAAACAATCCCATGTGTGGATATGGCCCCACCCCCCTTTCCTTTTTCTTTTTAACAAAAACGGCTTGTGTTGTGCTTTATGTCTGTGTCTGAACAAAGGTGTATATATATATTTTTTTTTTAATATCCTGTAGTACAAAGCACATCTATGTCCAGGTGAGGCAGCATTTGGAGGTGTAACAGCCTTTGGTGTCCTATTTTGGGCAGGTGTTCATCGTGTAGCCAAGACCTCACATTTTCTGGAACAGATGAACGCAGCTCAGGATTATCCCTTGACACATCTCAAAACAGCTTAGAAGACATGAGGATGGGGTGTGAAAACAGTGAAGACTTTCAGAGGCCTGCTCACATGCACAAAATGAAAAGCAACTGCTTTTTCAGGCCGTGTTAGCCTGAAGAAAAAGCGAGTAATAGGCCTTAGTGGGGGGGTTGGCGGATGGATGGAGACAGTGGAGATGAAGAGAGAAATAAACACAGCTGAAATAAATTCTGATTTCTGATCAAGGGAATGTATTCATGGAGTATGGCATGTGGTATTAGCCCAGCTGAACACACAGCAGCAGCAGGCACTGCGACCCAAAACCACAAAGTGAGCGAAAGCTGTTGGCAGCAGCAGTCCATAAAAAGGACAGAAATAATTAGAGTTCTTCTAAACAAGGTCAGGTTTCAGCTGCTGTTTCTTTTCCTCTACTGAACAGTCAAGGGTGGTGGTTCAAAATTATTCAGGGCGAGTTTTGTCCTGGTAAGTCTCAGGACAAGGTAGAAGATTTGAAAAGATTCAGAGCCTACAGTGTTTACCACAAACTTTGCTGTTCATTAAATGTGAGCTGAGCCATGAACTCTGCAACTCCTGGAAGATGAGTTTGCTTTCCTGACAGGAACTTATTTGGTGACACCTCGAATAAAGATGCTGCTGCAATTTTCACATTCTGTCCCACAACAGGACTGTTCCCCTGGACCACTGAACCACAGCATTTCTCTAACTGTGCTGTCCCTTCCACTTCTCACAAAAAGGGAAAAATACACTGAATTATCTGCAGGTAGGGACTGAAAGGGTGGTTATTTCTTAATGATTTAAGACAACTTAAATATCCTTCCATTTTCTGCTGCTACATGAGTGGCTGATTTGAGGTGTAGGGTGGGGTGGCTGGAGTATAATCATCAGTTCTTCAGTATACTTGGACATTTGACTCTGCATCATCTCCCTACCACAGCCTTGCCTTCTACAACTCAATGTTAATACAATACAGCAAGATGTCAGAAAATACCATGTGAAGAAAGCAACCAAGATTATTATGATAGGATTTCTACTTTGTATTTTAATGCAAAAACCCTTGAAACATCTGACTGATCACAGACTCTCCCAAAGGAAAAGATTCTTCTTCTCATAGTTCTACTTCAGCTACAGAAACATCCAGGAAAAATAAATGCAGTGCTCAGTGGCTGGATCTTTATCCACCTTCAAGCCTCCATGCTCCTCTAGAAGACAGCACAGACAGGGTCACTGTTCCTGCTGGTGGCCATTTCACACTGAAATCCCCACAGTTCCCCTCTAGTATGAAGACATCCATCAAAAGGAAAGTTCCTTCAGCTCTGACAGGCAGTCACAGGCAGAGGAGGATTGTTACATAAAGCCTCAGTGGGAGTAAACAGGAATTTTTCTTATAGGCACAGTAATGCTTCCATCTCTGAACCACACAGGCTCTGGGACTCCTCTGGGTGATTAAATACATAGATCAGCTTGCTGGCAGCCACTCAAGGCTTCATACCACACACCTGCCTTTTGTCCTGTATTTTCTCTGTGTGCACTTCTGCTGGTGCTGTCTCTGTCCATGGAATTTGAACTCAGCACGAGATCTCTTGTGCCAGCAGCCAAAGGATGGAGCAGCAGACACACCTTGGCTTCTGAGGAGCCCTTACAATGTTTGGATGAGGATTTCTCCACTTGAGCAGTTGTCCTACTGCATTGTCACACAACCATCACTGCTGTGTACTGATCTGGAAACACTTTGTACCCATTTGGCATTTTTCTAACAAAACTGGGCAAGGGTGAATGACCATTAGTACCCAATTCTGACAATTCCTGAGATGAGAGACACCCCCAGCAGTCAGCACTAACTCACAGACTGATGGTTGTGGCACAGAGTAGACACAGAATAAACTTTCTGCCCTTTGGACAAATAAATTTTCAAGCTTTCTCATCACTCAGAGTATGACCTCTCCTAATAGCACCATGTGAAGGAGCCCCATCCCCACATTACCTGGCTGACCAATGTTCCCACATTATGCCCCTGCATCCATCACCCAGACAAATTCAAGCTAGGAGGGGACAGCACAGGGTCACAAACACCCTCCTGAACTGACATTCCCTCAGTCAACCCTCCCAGATGAAAACTGGGCTCCATGGGAAGTAACCCACTGGCAGTTTCCTAAAGAACACCAGGTTACCTTCCCTCACAAAATGTTCTCTGTCTGGGCACAGGAGCGGAGCAGAGAGAACTGAATGCTACTGCCATGGCCCAGACAGGCTCCATCCTCTTGAGAAATAATGCATTGCTTTTCTACCTCCTGGTTTGTGCCATGTATCATGGGTGACTACCACCAAAGCAAATCACTGCTGGAACTGCCCAAACTGGCTTTTTGTCCTGGGCTGCAGCTAGTGGTAGCTTCCTTCTGCCCTTTTAGGAAGCACTGTGTAACCTCTTGATTCTTCTCCCAGTCCTGATGATGACAAACGACACGAGCCTGACTGTCTTGGTTTGAAAGGGCCCTCCTAGAGATGGAGAATTCAAATCCCCTCCCTCTAAATTATTATAATTTGGAAAATTAAAGGGGCTTTCAGGCAGAGGTATGGGGATAGGAATAACAGTTCTTTACTGATATGAATGACAAAGCAAACAAACAACAACTACAGCATTAATAATAAACAGAACCAGGAACCTTGAGGGCTTTCTTTCACAAAAAGCCCGGGGCAGTTCGATCTCGGTGCCCCTGCAGGACTCTGAGAGGCTGAGCTGGAACGGGGGAAAGTCCCGGGCTGGTGGATGAGATGAGGAGCTCTGCGCTGGTAGCTGGAATGGCAGGGGTGTCCTGGCAGGGCTGGGCAGTGCTGGGCTACAGAGTAGCAGGAAAGCCTCAAAGCAGCTCTGAAGAAGCGGCAGAGTGGGGCAGGGCCAGCCCAGCAGGGCAGGAGGAGGCGAGCTCAGAATTCCTGGGCACCTGAGCAGATGGTAGTAGATTTCCCAGGACTGGACTTGGTGACAGTGAGCTCTTCCTGCAGTGAGCAGCCACCCGACCGTCCTCTCTCTGATGCCAAGAGAGCAAAGCTGCCCCCAGCCCCATCCTTTACCTGCCCCCAAACCTCATGGTATCTTTTTCCCGTGGAGAGAAAACTCGCAGAGACCAAAAAAAGGCATAGCCCAGTGCTACACTCTCCTTTGGCCACTTTGTTTTGGTCGAGCACCCACAAGCACCCAGTAGTTCGCCTCCTAGCAATTTATGGGGAATAATTCTATAAGTAAAAAAGAAACAAATCTAACCCCCAACACTGACAAAACCCTCTCCCTTCCAAACCCCAGTGCACGGGATACAGCAGGGATGGAGTTCGTTTTCATCCCAGCAGCCCATATGGGGCTGGGGTTTAGATCTGTGACTATCAGTGCTGATAACACACAGAGTTCTGGCTACTGCAGAGCATAAAGACCATTCCTGCTTCTCACCCCAGCACCCAGGGAGTGGAGGGGAGATGTGAGGGATGCAGGTGGGACCAAAGGGAGGGTCAATATTTCCAAGGTAGCTGTTGCTCAGAGACTGTCTGGGCATCAGTCGTGGATGGTGGTGGATGACTGTCTCTGCAGCACTTACTCCCTCCTGCCTTTGTGTTCCTTCAGTTATTACAGTGTCTTTATCTACACTCAAGATGTTTTATGACTTTTGTTCTTCCAATGCTCCCCCAGCTCTCCCTAGGGGAAGGACTGGGCAAGTGGCCAGGTCAGCTGCTAGGTGGGGTCCACCCAACATACCCTAAACTCCTCAAAAGTACATTTGCAGGCTAATCTTTACTGCACTGAATTTTTTTTTTAATTACAGCTAAAACCATCCTGTATCAATCAAAAGCTGCCTTTAGCTGTCTCAAAATGTCCAGCATTTTGATTTTTTTCAGATGTCACATTCACTTTAGACTTTAGGTCATGTTAATTCAAACAAGCACTAATTAAAGCCATGCAGGGACTTGGGACACACTGTAGGCATCACAACACTTCCCAGAAGCTTTCTGGACCTCAACCCTTGAACTTTAAAAGGTAAAGCCTTGAATCAATGGCATTTGGGCAGGATTTGAACTCCCAAATCTTTCCCTTGTAGAAGTCAAGTCTCTCTGAGAGACTGAGGAAGCAGAGAGGGGAAAAAGCAATCTCAGTTTGTCAGTTTTGTGTGAAGCTCTGTGTGCTCATCTCTGGATTTTGTTCTCAAGTGCTGAAACATTTCAGGCTTCTCAGACAGGGAGAGCTGCACTTTTGGACGCTGTCCAAACCATCCATTAGGCTTCTCTTAGTGAATAAATTGTTCTGCTTGATTCATGGGCATTGCTCTTGTCTCTGAAGGGAGTTAACCAAATGTAACCAGGACTAGAGCACAGTGCTGCGCAAACAACTGGGACCAATTTGATCAATTCTGAAACAAACAGCAAGAATTTTATCCCGTCTGACACAGAAGCTAATTGAGTCCTGAAAAGAAGCTTTGCAGAGGCAGGGAGAACATTTCCACAGGTATGTGACCATCCCCAGATTCCTAATTTCACACACAGTCTTCCCTATCATTCTTTGCACCACTTCTTATCCTAATTTCCTCCATCAACTTGTCAGAGCCACTGGGTGATGGTTGCACATGCTTCTCCCACCTTTCTCTGCACTCATAAGTGGCTGGCAAAATCTCAAAGCTTGGAGCAACTGCAAGAGTTTCTGCTCTTCCTACAGCATCTTTCCATTGCAGCCCCACTGCTGCTTTCCTCTGAGCCAGCTCTGGGACAGCAGCACTTCACAGAGCAACATCCCAGCTCTGTGGCCCTGAGCTAAAAGGTGAAACCCACTTAAATTCCCTCAGCACCTGCTGTCTGGGCAGCTTGTTGCAAAGAGATCATCACCAACAGCTCCAATGACTGGAATTTTAAGTTTTACTGTCATTCTCCCTCACTGGACGTACTGAATTGCACCAAGCTCCTGAGCAGGGTCCCCATCAGGCTCTCCTGCTCCTTCTCCTGCCTTGGCCTTGCACAAGACTCCTTCCTGCTTTGAGGAACACCATTCAGGACTGCTGACACTGATGTTCGAAGAGCCCACGACTCAGGATAGCAATGCTCTGTTGGCACTTTCCTCAAAGGTTACAGTGATAACCAACACGAGCACAGCAGCTGAGGAACAGGCAACAGTGCTGTCCTTGCTTCTCTCCAACAGCCCGAGGTGCACCTCGGAGCCCTCACAGGAGGAGCTACACGTGGAAGTGGAGCAGGAGAGGTTTAGTCCCAGCACAGGAACCAGCCAGCCTTGCCAAAGTATTTATGAGCAGCTACTGAACCCTCAAGTGGCAGTCTCAGAAGCCAACCTCACTTCACTCAGGCAGAGGCAAATTTGGGGGGCTTCTATTAATGTTATTCAAGGCACATCCTTTTGCCTCCTTTTGCCACCCTTTTACCAAATGCATCTCTGGCCTATCATCTGCAAAGCAAACACTACCCAAACATTTCCAGTGCTGACAAATATATTCTTCCATCATTGCTCAATTGCTGTTTGCCTAGTTTAGCTCCATTTATATTATAATAGCATTTAAAGCCAGAGCCAGCCTTCAAAAGCAGATGAATCTGAAATTAACAACAGAGGCATTTTCACTCTGAGGTCTGGATGAGAGCATAAAATAACCGAACTTTGTTCCTGTGGCTTATTACATCATCCAGCCCCTCTGACTGAAAATATTTCTATTCCTCACTCCAGCCCATCTGTTCTTCAGAAAACTCCTTCTCTCTATTTACTTGAAAAACAACTAACTGGAGGCAAAGGCGCTCCCCCACCCCCAGAGGAAAGTATGTTTGTAATTAGGCAGAGAGCACTCCATGTTTATTCCTGCTAGTGCATGTGCATGCAGGCACATGTGTGTGTACATGCCTATTTTTAGCCACGCTGTCAAAATCAGCCTAATATTTCACAGCAAAGGAGGTCCTCTTGACCCGAAAAACACATCATTACTTCTAATTAGGAAAAAAAGAAACAGAATTGTCAAAAATATATCTCTGCAGCGAAGACGTGCTGTGAGATGATGGGACTTTTCCCTGCTGTTGTGTTTTCTTTAGCTTTAATTTGCATTGGTGTAAAAACTGAGCCCAGTGAAATCCATCAGCCAGCAGGGAGAGGAAGAAGGGGTTTAGGACATATCTCTGTGTGGGTTGAGAAGGACATTTTGTGTCTTCCTTTCAGATGAAAAAGTGCACTTTCCTGATAGAGGTTCACCTTGTTCAGCACAGCCTCCCCTGCCTGTGCTGTGCTCAGGCTGTCTCTGCTGCTGGACCTGTCTTGCTCTGGAAGGAGACCAAGCTGAAGTGGTACAAACACTGGTGCCACACACATCATCAGTACAAGAATTATTTCCACTAAGACAGTGGAGCACATCTGTAACATGAGAGGCAATCTCCTCCTTTTGCATCTATAATGGGAAAATGACACATTCTCCTTTGTCTTATTCCTTCCTTATTATAATCACTTCTGGGAAAAACCCCACTAATTTACCATTTGCTGGGACAGTGCCTGCAATGAGGTGGGTCTCCAGTGAGTTTGTGGCCTCAGGACACAACTTTATACCCACAGCAGCAGGAGCATGGAAAGATATTCCGTGCACCATCCCTGGGAACAACACCTGCATGCCTGCCAGGTCTCTGGGACACAAACACTCCAAAGAAATCCTGCATGAGCCAGGGCTGAGCTCCTTTCAAACAATGACTGCAAAACCACACAGAAAGGGGTGAAATCCCCTCTAACAACCTCGCCAGTGAATTCTCAGAAATGGTTGGTGAAGGGAAATGCATTTGTAGTGTTTGAGAGACAAATCCCTTGGACAAGGCAGCAATTCCCTCCTCTGGTACAGAAGGGAGGCTGAGCAGCTCCAGGATGTGCCTCCATGGTGGCAGGGCCCAGCAGGGTGCACAGGCTCAGGCTCAGCCATTCCTTAGGGAATTTATTGATTGATTTATTTCTCCCAGCACAGAAGAAAGGCTGTATACATTTGAACAGTGACACTTGGTCAGGTTTGGCCATTCAACTAAGCTAGATAAGAAATCCCACCATATAGGACATGACACACACACACTGCACAACAGCCCAAACTAGCAGGATTTCTAGGCAGTATTGGAAAACACAATTGCTATTTAATGCTCACTGTGGCCTTGGTATCTCTGTTTAAACCCTACACCTCTGCCTAATTTGGTTTCTGATCCACTTAGATCTGTACCTGGACCTTGAATAATTGTATTACAAGGAACTCCACTGATGAAAATCTACTTTGCTGTTCGTGATGTATCAAAAATGGTATTTTTCTAGATACAGGGTCTATTCATGTGCTTCTGCATTGTAATTCACCCTTGGTTATGTGAAACAGAGACATTTCAGTTCAACTACTAAAAAGATGATGGTATACAAGACTATAAACTATAAAAACCTGAGCAGCAAACTACTGAAGATAGTGTTTGTTTTTTTTTACCAAACAACCAACCAACCAACCTACCAAAAAAAAAAAAAATATATAGATATATATTAAAAAAGCCCCAAACCAACAAAACAACCAGCCCCACATCAGACAAACTGCTTTAAGTCTGCACTCCTGTAGAGAACAAAATGGGTTCACCATGTCCTGCTTTATCCACAGAGGTACAGAAGGCAAGTGGTTTGCCTTTCTCCTCTTACCTCCTCCTGACATTGTCAGAAGATTTGGTTATGCCTGGGGAGTGCATCAGGAAGACAGCAACACTCAGTCCATTTAGCTCCATAAAGCAAAGCAGCCGTGCTTGCAACAAATTGTGTTTCAATACAGAATGGAACAGATCTTACAAAGTGTATTATTTCAGAGATCAGATTTTAAAGAAAGTATTTATCTGTAAGCATCACAGGTACAGACAACAGCTTTGTTTTTATTTGATGGCAGTTTACTGGTGTGAGAGACAGAAGAACCATGACTTTAAATTTTTTAAGCTTCTGATAGATCCAGTTTTGAGATTATGAAAATTATTTGCATATAGAAATTACCATCCTTTCCTACCAGGACCAATGTGGTAATCAAAGAAAATGTTTTTCTACAGATACATCTTAGACATACACAATACACTGAGTCCTTATCCTAAAGTCTCTAACCCCTTCCTCACTTGTGGCATTGAAGTACCACAGTGATTTTCCAATTTGCTTTCCCAACTCACTGCACTCTGCTGGAGGGCGTCCTGCTTCACACAACAACCCCTCCATGCTCCTGCACAGCACCTCTGTGGATCACTCACACAGCCCACACCAGAGTGGGAGGGGTAATTTCTTCCTGCTTGTCTGTAGCTTCATCTTTCTACTTGCTTTGGATACCATTACTAAACACTGACTGTTTTTCCAAGCTTAGCCAGAACTGGTACAACCGATTTCCTGACATCCTGGCACCCCTCCAAACCATCCATTAGCCACAAACTGATACATCCTCCAAAAGGCACGTGGGCAAATGCTGTTGTTTCTAAAAAGAAATCAACTTCAGGTAAATGAATATAAGATTTACTGCTTGGGGCAGGTTGCATGCAGTGAATAACTCAGGATTTATGAATTGTCATCCATAAGGCTCCATTCACTGGCAGTGACAAGGGGCCCTGGCATTGGCCAGCCTGGGCACTCCCCATTAAATCTCTGCTGTTTGTGTGCACCTCTGGAGCAGCTCTGGATGGGGATCACCTCTCCATGGGGCTAAGAACCACCCCAGCACCACGGCAGGCCACCACAGCCACGTTGTCCTGGTGGTGCTGGTTGATGCAGCCCTGTGCAGGAGCTCCCTCCAGCTCCTCTTCCCTTTGCCCTCTGCTACCCCACAGTGTTTGTGAGCCAGGCAAGCAGCGGGGTCTGGGGAAGGGGCTGCCCACAGACCCTCAGTTCCTTGGCACAAGGGTGAGTCCTTGGCCTGCTGCTCACCAAGGGACACCAAGGCCACAGCAGAGCCTCAGAAATGTCCTGCCAGGTGAGGCTTTCCCTGCCTCTGCTCCCTCCCACTGGCTGCTCTGGGCTCTTCCAGTCCAGGCTTGTTGATATCCAGTAGAAAACACAATAGTCAGATTTAGAAACCTGCTCTTAGCCCCTCTGGCCTCCATCTCAGACCTCAAAGTCTTCTCAGCAGCATCAATCCTGAGCAGCGAAAGGTCCCTACCATCAGCACAAATATGGATCTGCAGAGGCTCCTTCCCACCTTCGTTCTCTCTTTCCATGATTACTGAATTCCATCCAACCACAAACGGTGATATTGCACCAGCAAACATGGAGTAGATTTCTCACCCCTAGACAGCCCATCAGACCCTCAAATTCCCCAGTGTTGCATGCCCAAAGACACCTGCAGCAAGGGCTGGTACAGCACGCCTCAGGCTTGAGGCTAAACCAGAGCCCCAGGGTTTTGCTGCTCCAGACTCCTCAGTTTGTCCAACACCTACGATCTTTTAGCAGTTTCACACACCACTTCTAGAAATATATTCTTAATAACACTGTTGCAAAACAACCTCAAGGGAGCCAGTGTCATAAGCAGCAGAGCCACCATCACTCCCAAGTGTGCAGCCCATGAGGATGAGCCATCTGCTTCTCAGCACTCTGAGCAGAACTGACCCATCACAAACTCCCCCCTAGGACTTGCTGGCAGCCGAGGGTGGAGGGGAAAATTTAACTTTATGCTTGTGGGATTTAATATCAGGGTAAAAACCCCAAACCTGAGTCTCCGTCTGTTTTTCAGTATAAACATTGATTTTCTGTGGCAAAGGGGGATTTCAATGTGGGACAGAGAGACCCCTATGAAACAAAAGCTGTTTATGATTATCCCATATTGTGACATTTAAAGACTGTTACCACCAGTGGCACAAATAGATCAGGGCTGGTTGAGATTGGCTTTGTGACACTTCTCCTCTTCCTGGGGGCTTCAAACCCAACTTAAACCTTGGGTGAACAACCACTCAAACAAAATCACCACAAGCAAAAGTCCTCTGAGCCAGCAGTGGGAAAAAAGCTTTTACCAAACCACCACAAAATGGAGAATGCAGGAGAGAAGCAGTGCTAGGGCAGCTGGCAGCATCCCTGGGAAAATGGTGATCCTGGATGCACAAGGGGAGTGAAATCTTCCCCTCAGTTACCAATGCTACAGCACTGGGGACAGCAATGGGGAAACTTCATTAAGCTTCAATTCAGACAAAATTAAAACCCATAAAAATAAAATATTGATTTGAATTCACATTCTTTTCCTGAGGTTGACAAGTTTTAACTAACAGGTTGGTTCTGTCACCAGCTTTACACACAGAGCTATGGAAAATGTCAGAATTTCAATCATGTTTCTGGCTGTTATTTGCAGTAGCTGGTAATTCTTAATAATCCCTTAGAGCCATCCACTCTCTAATTGTAAAAATAGATTCACAATTAAGGTGTAATAGAAAATAGGTGGTCTCAAATAAATTTTAAAGTTGAAATTTAATCTCACAGGAAAATGTCTCAGAGTTATCCAGAAGGAAAAACGCCTTGTTGGGCCAGGTTTTCCATGGAATTGCAGCCATGGGAGCACCACTGGACCCAGGGGAAGAGTACTCTTCCCAAACCTGGAGGAAAAGGAAGGATGACTGTGAGCAAAGGGTCCATTTCCTTCCAAAGTTTTTTATTTTTATGATTCATTCCCATAGCAATGTGTCAGGCCATCTCTCCAGGTTGAGGTTTTTATCCTTTCTCCTGGGAAGCCATTCCTTGTATCAACAATGCTCAAGGCTATGTCTGCATCTGGCAGGAATTCCCACAGCTTTCAGTGGAGCTACAACAACTGCAAGCAGCAGATCCACTCAGCCCACCCCAAAACTGCTCTGAACTTCCTCTGCTGCCTCTTACCTAAAGCCCCTTTGGGCCAGAACCTCCCTTCCTTCAAAGTGGCTCCTCCCTTAAAAGTACACTCAACTTCCCAGTGTTTCAGCAAGGAAAATTTAGCTGCTGTAGCTGCTCTCTCAACCCACCCCACTCACACACTCAGTCTGGTATGGAGCCTCCTGCTACACATTTTTGGACACTGACGTGAAGCAAGCAGAAACCCCAAGCCTGCTGAGGTGGGAGCAGGTCTGGCACAGGATGCAGCCAAAGAAACCAGAGGATTAACAGCCATTAGGGAACCTCATCCAGGCTTCAAACATAAAACCCAACACTTCCTGCGTGGCTGGGGAGCACATGCCTGAGGGACAGGGCCCCTTTATGTGCTCCCAGACACGATGTGTGCCTGGCTCTCCAGAGGCCAAGGAGCTTCATTCAGCGGGGGCAAAAAATAGACAGAGATGAAATCAAATATCATGACATTTTCTCAGTGTTTCCAGTCAAACAGAAAATTAAACAGGCTCAGTTTTATTGCCAGAATGTTAATTTATTCACGGCTTTGGGGAAAGCAGACTCAGGCACACACAGAAGGTCAGGTTTAATGTTGTTTTTAGCTGTCCCTTCCTTCCTCCTAGAAATGCTCACAGAGCTACTTCCCAATCAAAGGGGATATTTAACTTGAGGAAGATGTGGGTGAAGGGCTGGAGATTTAAACAAAGGAGGAAAGCAAGGACAGTTCAAGCCACTTGGTGGCAGACAGGCTGAGTGGGCACTATTTACCCCAAAATGATCTCTCCCTCTGCCCAGGAGAGAATTCTGCTGTAACAGGGTTGTGGATGCACTGTACTGGGGGAGGTTGGTTTGATTTTGATGCAGTGACACTAAAATCTATTATTCTGTGACCATGAAATATGGAGTGGGAGAGTTTACCCTCTTCAAATACCAAAGGCTGAATTAAGAAACAAAAAACTGATCCTGATCCAAAGTTCTGATGAAAACAAGTTAAGGGAATAGATATATTCCTATATCATGGTCATCAAAGCACTGTAAGGGAGGGTAGGAAAGGTGGCTTAAAAACAACAAAGCATTCCTAAGTACAAGAGTCACCTCAGACTTCTCAAAATCAGGATTTGTGCTGTGTCTGTACATGGATGTGTGTGTGGGTATCCCATACACTCTCTGGGCTGCAGACTGAACCCCTGTTCCCATGCAATGCAGAACACAGCTGGCAATGTAAAGCTAGCACTGAATGCTCTGGACAGATATCATATCCTCATGCATAGAGGAGAGCTGGGCCGGCTGCAGAAAGGAGGGGAATTTGGAAAAAGTGCCAAATCATCCATCTCCAGAGGCACCAAACACCAGCTGCAGCTGTGAAAATGAATCCCCAAACCCACCAGCATGGTTAGAGGAAGGGGGACCCTCCTCCCTTGAAATCCCACTGCCCAGAGCCCGTGAGCACCAGCCTGTGTCACAGCTCACTGTGGGCAGCAGCTGGTGTGCAGGTTTCCACAGAGCTGTGGTATTTCTGAGCTGATTCTGGATCATCTTTCCAAAATCTCTGGCAACTGAAGGAGCTGGATAGGA
Organism: Prinia subflava; assembly: GCF_021018805.1. Taxonomy (NCBI): domain Eukaryota; kingdom Metazoa; phylum Chordata; class Aves; order Passeriformes; family Cisticolidae; genus Prinia; species Prinia subflava. The sequence goes on from NC_086260.1 coordinate 17,767,522, forward strand.
AAAATGGGCTGACTGCAGATGAAATGTGAACCTGGCGCTTGCTGGAATGGGCGCTCATTACACTCAAATGCTCACAAGAGAGTTGAATGCTGTAATGATTTTTTACAAGTTTCAGTGAACAGATGCATTGTGAACCCCTCACAAAATCCCTCTTCTGAATTCATATTTACCAGCCCTTTGGAAGTGTCTTTTTCTTGGAAGATCAAACACCCTTAGTCCTTCCAAGTAATTAAATGGATTTCCCTGGGAATAAATTGCAGTTGCCACCTAATCAGATGGTGCATTTTAATATGATGTTGACTTTCTAGTGCTGAAGTATCTGAATTCCACAGTGTTTTGGTTAGACCACGTATCCTGCTTACAGCTCAAGTCTAGTTTGTTAACAAGGAAGTTAACAGCTCACTAGAAATATTTATGCCACCAATTCAAGCCCCTGTTTCAGGTTTCTTTGCTTCTTCCTTCATATTCTTACTAGGGTCTTGCTGTTTTTCTTTTTTTTTTTTTTTGAAAGCACTTAGCACATCACCAAAATTCCTTGTTTCTTCTTGGATGCTGTTTGTTGTCATACCAAGAAGCTCAGTGCCCCTTAGCTCTGGCTCAAGCCCTCTCCAAAATTAGATGTAAATTCTGGGTAAAAGTTTCATCAACATGCCTAACAGCTCATGTTTACAGAACAGCAGTCCCAGAAAAAAAAGTCCAAACACAGCCAGCAAAGACACAACAATGATTTCTGAAGTCATTCACTGGGAAGGACTTAAGTTGTCCTGATGTGTCCCAAAGGCATCAGCAGTGTCAGCCCTTTGTCACTACTGCAGGTGATGGAAAATGCAACTCAGGTCAAACCAGGTGGAGAAACAGATGCACTTAGTGAAAGACTGATAATTTACTTTTTAAAACCAGGGCCGATCCAGAAATTCACAGTTTTCAGTGATTTTAGTAGCAATGGGACGAAGTGCAGAAGATAACCCTGGGAAAGATGACAATGTGGACTGAGTCAAACTGAGCCTTTTGGGATGGAGAGCTTCTTGGGAGCAACATCTCATATTCTTCCCTGGTGATATAACTATGAAGCAACTCCATCTGGTAACTTATGTCCCTTACACTAGTGAAATACTTATGCCCCAATATCCTGTGTGACCAAGCCCTGAGTTGCACCTGGTCACATTGCATTTGTTCCCCAGAGAAGCTCAGAGGGAGGCAGTTCCTTGCCAGGAGCTTTTCAGGGTATCACAAGCCATGTGCCAGTTTCTTACTCATAGTCAGTGTCACAATATGAGAACATTACCAAAGTCTTGTGGTGCAAGCCATTAACACATTGAAGTCACCAAAGGTGACACTTGCACTTGTGCTCTAGGCACCAGCTCTGCAGAGGATTCCTCCCCGGGTAAGCAGGAACACATTTGAGTAGCAGCCAGAATTTTCTGGGCTCTGGTGAAGAACCCTTCTTGTGCACATAAAAGTACAGGCCAGTTATGTGAGCTTGGAAGTGAACAAAGGGGTTTGAGAGCACACCAAGGGATAGGAAACCCCACTAGAAGAACTCCACGGAAGCTGTAAAGGCCATGGAACAGGGCATGAAAGACACTAAAATGTTTGCACGACCAAAAGGTCAATCACACAAAGTACATGCCTTCAGTAAACTTTCTAGAAGTGGATTTTTTGAAAGAGCAAGCAAATTGTCTCTCTCTTCTCCTTAGATGTCTTTTCCTTCAAACCAATATGAACACAGCATGACCAAACTTTCCAGCTCTCTGACAAAGAGTGATGGTGGGTCAGCAGGGACACAAGCAAAACACTTCAGTCCCTCTGCTACAGAAAATCAGGCTAGTAAATTGTTCTCAGTTTGGACAAACTTGGTGTGGTTTGTTTGGGGTTTTTTTAGGTTAAGTGGGGTTAATGTTTGGATGAGAAGCACATTCCAATGTGATTTCACCACTGAAATGCAGCCATCTCTGGGGTGGAGTCCTGCAGCTGCTGGTGGTGCACATGTATTTTGCTCAATACATCCAAAGAACAACTGAGGATACATCACCCTTGGGGTAGGATGCTGACTTGAGCATTCTTGGGCTTGCTATGTGTGCCAAGGAAAGTAAAGGACTTTCAATTTCCCTGAGAACTGCTGTATTTTCCAGCTGTATTGATTGCAAGGGGGAAAGAGAAGAGATCTCCCTCATCAGAAAGGCAGATGGTGGCAGCACAGAGGGACATCTCTCTGCAGCAACAACCTGTCCTTTCATTCCTGGCCTTCACATCTGCTCTTCTAACCCAAGGACCACGCAGCTGCCAACCTGAGGGACCCTGAGTGCAGATCAGGAGGCTCTGAGGAACACCTCCACGTGCTGGTGTTCACCTGGCTGCCAGGAGTGCACCTCATCCCTTCAGTCCCCCAGGTGATGACTGAGCAGCCTAGGGTTGTGCAGGGCTATAGAACACACAGAGCAAGATTCTACCTGGTAATTGCTCTCACTTTCCCCCCAACCTGCTCTCTCCTCACGCTTTGTCAGCTCCCTTCATCCTTCCTCAGAGCAGGCTGAAGCCACTTCATGTCCTGCTGGCTTTATCCCAGCTGTCTTGACACAACACAGCTTCTCCAATTCCTAATCACACATTTCCTGGCATGATCCCCACTGGAAAACCCAAGTTCTGATAACGTTTGCTGACCTTTCCTTTATTATTTCCCACGGCGCTCTTCAGTCCCCAGTAGGTTCTAAAACTGGGATTTGCCTTCCTGGAAAGCCAGACACTGGGGGTGAATGACTCAAGGCCTTGGCATGAGGCTTCAGCAGCCCGGCACACAAAAGCAGTACCTCCCCTCACACAGTGCATCCAACAGTAGGAAGTATTATTTTGCAGGGCTGTGCTCCGTGATTTCCTAGAAAAGCAACAAAAATGCCACATGTGTTTGTGTTTCCATGTGAGTTCAGCACAAGGAAATCCACACAGGCCACATGTGGTTTAGAAATTGTAGGTGTTGTGAGCCTCATTTCTGCATAATGTCTTGCCCTTGGTATGCAGTAAACATTCCACATCTTTAGGGGAAACTCCCACATAGGCAGGGGAAGGAGGGGCTCTAAAACCCCAGATCCAAACTTCAGCACAAAGGCACGAGCGGACAATAAATTTTCCATTTGCAAAGGAAGTGTCCAATTTCACCCGCTGATTTTGATACGCTGCCTTAACGAGGAGATTGTGCAAGAGCAATCACAGGGGGACCAAAAAAACCCTGCTGGGCCACATTTAAACTCTGAAGAGAGAAAGATTCCTGAGAGTTACAGGTCTGACAACCACCAGGTCACGCTGCAGAAGTCGATGGGGCAAGATTTCCACCCAGCTTTGCAGCTCACAATCAGAGCCTTGTTCAGAAAGAAAATTCAGCTCTTATCTCACTACCACAAAAGTCAATATAGTGGAGCACTCAGCTTGGAGTAATTGCTAAATCATATCCTCCATGTCAGAAGAAACCTGACTCTGGATAAATGCAGAGTACTGACTCTGGGATAAATTTCTGCCTGTCACATGGGACCATAAGTGTGTCCTTGTCCCTCTGACATAACAATGTATGTCCCAACATTGTTTTATTTTTTCCTCACTTTATGCTTTAATAAAATATATTATAAAAAAAAAACCCCAATAATAAAATCTGGTTCTAAATGTAGAATAATTCAATCTGAAAGAAAAAGAATATGAAAAGTATTTGAACCGAAGCAAGAATGTGTCTACTAAACCAAGCCAAATGTTTCCTTAGATTTTCTGCTGAAGAAAAGACTCAGATTTTGATGCAAGTATGAACTGAGATCAAAAGTCTAACATTCATAGAATCATTATGGTTGGAAAAGAGCCCCAATATCATTGAGCCACCATTCAACACACCTATGAAGGAGAAGTGGTGTGGGGAAACATTGTTTGAGGAGTGATTAAAAAAAAAGAGAGAGAAAAAGAAAAAAAAGAAGCCATAAGGTCATTTTTATTGATTCCAGGTTGAACTTTGTAGATTAATTATGGAGGAAAAAATAGGTACTGACAGCTCAGTGTTGACTTTTAAGCTGGTTATTAGAACAAAGCAGGCTGAGCGTGATCTTTAGAGGAAATAGCTTCAGATAGGGTGCTGGTTCTATGTTTCTTAGGTAGCTGGACTCTGGCCAAACCATCTGGCTCTTCTGCAGTTCATTCTAACAAAGAGGACTTCACAAAGCCTGGAAGAAAATCCTGTGCTCAAGAAATGTAAGAAACATGCTCAGAGAATGTGCCACTCAAGAAGATATTTGATACATTTCAGAAGGAGTTACAGGAGAGAAGGTACAAAAATTACAAACAAAATCTGAAAAAAGAGTTTGTACCTGAGAAAAAAGCAGTACAATACCTGCATTGTGGGGTTTTGTATTATTTGATCCTGAGTAGGAAACAAGCATCTTACTATTGAAAGAAAAAACCTCTTTCTCCTGGGGCAGAAGAGAGCAGCAATCTCAGGGCTTGGATCAGGAAGCCCCAGAATGTAGTTTGCCTGCTTTCTTTCCACCAAAACTCAGGGAGAGCCACCTAAACCTGAACACAATGAGGGTTTCCTTTGATGTAGGCAACGAAGGAAAACAGCCCCAACCCAAATCACAGCCTACTCCTCTCCAGCCTCCTCAGCACCAGGGTGAAACACAGGTCTTCCTCAAAGTCCCCTGAATCCACTGCCTTTCATCTTGGCAGCTGAAGCAGATTTGGATTCACAGGGTTGTACCTTGTGGAGAACAAGAATGTAACTGTGTCCTCATCTCTCATTTGGAGCAGCATCAGCACACACAGACTCTGAGTCTTATATGACAAACCTGTGTTGAGCTGACAACTACAGAAAATTTGGCAGGGAAAAAGGGGTAATTAGGACTCTCAGCAGATGCTCCTAATCTGCTCTCCAAGGCAGATGGGGGCTTATTGACAAATTCCTCGAGTTCATGAGTGTGTCAGAGGAGTTTCTCCCAATCTCAGGCCAGCCAAGGGCTCTGTCATGTCCTGCACAGTGAACTTACACCGTGTCCCTCCTCTTCATCAGCCAGGCAGAGGGTCAAACAAGAACAGGACACAGCAGAGTGAGACTGACCTTTGCCAGCCCTGGGACATCCTGTGACACCTCATTTCTCTGTCAGGGCTCATCTGTTGTCATGCAGGTTTCTACCTGCTCCCCATTTGTGGCAGATGTCCCCATGCAGAAAACAAAATTGGCTGGTTGAAGTGACCCCTGGCAGTCCTTGTGCAGGGTGAGGGTCTGCTCCACACAGGACAGGCAGTAGCTGGCAGGACAAGGCCTGATTTTTCCAAGGGAGCCATAGGTTTGTCCTGCAGATGAAGGAGTTGAGCCTCTCTGGGCCAGTCTAGGGGGTTAGAGATCTCCCAGCACTGAGCTGTGTTTATGTGTATGCAAAAGGAAAAAATTATATCAATTTAAACAATCATTAACTATGAAATAGCACCTTTTGTGCATGACAGTTATTCTTTGAGCTTTTGGTTTTCATTGTCCCAGGAATCTTTTACTGCACTGTGGACTTGGAGTGCCAAGCCAATGGTTCAAGTCAAGCAAACAGCTCTGACCCCACCATCAAGCCTCCCTTTGGTTTTTCTGCTCTTCCAGGCTCCCAGCAACACCAGGGATTACCCTCTGCTCCCAGCTCCTCAGGCAATCTGACAGATGCTCCTGCCAGCATCCAGCACCCTCTGCACGGGCAGGAGTGGCAAACTGCTGAAACCAAAGGAATGAGATTGGCAGAGCTCACCATCAGAGTGAAAACCAAGGAGCCTTCATCCATGAGACTGTGCTCCTCCAGAGCCTCGGGCAGCTCCCTCCCAGCACTGCCCAGGCAGGGCCACACCAACACACCCACCTCTCCTCTTTCCCATGTCCCAGCTCCTCATCACTTGGTTGATTTCCATCTCAGCAAAACTATGCCTCTGCTGCTCACTTTCATCAGTGACTCTGCAAGGATCTGCGAGGAACTGAATTTCTTCCACCTCACCTGGAGTGAGGGTCAAAATCCAAAGACAAAACTTTTTTGCCTTATCCAGAAGCTTTTTCTCTGCATGAATGATCCCAAAGGTGCTGGCAGTAAAGGTATTGACTTCATTTTGCACTTTTCCAGCTTTGACTGCCTAAAACTACTTTTGCCCTCAAGTGTATATAAACATGAAAAATCTTTGGTTTTGGTATAAATAACAGATGTAGAGCGGACCACTCTAAAGGGTGCCAAAAGGAGCTGGTCCCCTCTCTCATGTTCCCCCCATTTATCCTCTTTGCCACAGCTCTGGTGCTCAGCCTGCACTGAACCACACACAGCAAACCTGCTTCTGGCAGGCTCAGGGTGCACTTCCCAGCACCAGGACCCGTGCCAGGGAGGAGATGGGAAGGCACAGCTGGAGCAGGGAGAGAGGTAACAGTTCACTGCTGCCAGGAAGGGGAAATAGCTGCAGCATCTAAAATTCACCCTCGTGGCTCTGACTACCAAGGTGTGACTCAAACAGAAGAGACAGTGAACAGAGCTGGAACCCATGCACGTCCTGACTACAGCAATTCCACTCCCCCTTGAAGCCTCACTCCAAGTTCCCTCTGACCAAATTTTTCTGAGAAACTTCATATTTTCCATCCTATCTCCCCTCCTTCTGATTTGATTGCAGAAATTTCAAAAGCACCCAAGAAATGAATTTGCCTGATTTCTAATGGGAAAAAATATCAAAAGCCCCTTTGGCTGCATCACCATAACAGCCCATATATGCAGCCTGTCATAAAGAAATAACAGCTATTTACTGAGTGATATAAAGATTAGTCTAATGCTATAAATACTTCCAAACATGGTTGAAACATTAACTAATCCACTCTCACAGCAGCTCCTTGAGGCAAACAAAGACCATTTTTTCTCTGTGGAAGGGGGTTTAGAGCAGAGATCTCTCTCTTTGTGAAGCAGCATCTCATGGAATTGGCTCTGAAACTGTCAGTGCTGTCAGTGACCCCCTTCAGGGATGGACCAGGCTGTGGTGTGAGGGCTGACAGAAACACAAACCTCAGCTGGATACTCTTTAGGAGGAGGATGGGAAACTTCTCACACAGATGTAGGTTGTGACCTTCCACTGAGAGGAAACTTCTGCCTAATCACAGTCAATTATTCTGAAATAAGCTTAATTTTGTTCTTCTTCACTGGATGGCTCTGATTAAAAGACGAGAGGGACCAACAACAGAAAACAGGCTCCTGAACTCAGGCAAAATATAGGATATAGCAGTTGATGGCAAAAAATTGCTTTCCACAGACATTTCAGACCCTCACAATTATTTTGGTCTATGATGGTTCAACCAGCCTGAAACCACTGCAGTGAAAGGGGTAGGTATAAATACCAGTGTAATGCATCTTTATTGATGTATCCTTAGGTGTTAGAAAACAACTACCTATAGAAACAGCCTACTCTGTATCTGGAAAGATAGAAAAAAATGTTATGTAACTGTTCCACCCAACCAAATATTTTTTATATCTAAAAAATACATAAAGCTCAAAGGGGACAAAGCACCCTACCACTGTAAATCAGCTGGGGTCAGTTTCTGCCTTTCCAGCTGGCTATCACCCACAACCCTGAATTGGCTCAGTTGGTCAGAGCATGGTGTGATAATCTACCAAGGTGGGTTTGATCCCTTTAGGGGCCTTTCACACAGGAGTTGAACTTGACAACCCTTTAGGTGCCCTCCTATTCAGAATGCTGTGTGAAATCTGAGTTCCCTGAAATCTCCTGGGCATCCCGGTGTCCAAGGGCAGCTGCCTCTTTGTTCTGAAGCAAGACCTGCCACGCATACAGCAGCAAAATGTCCTGCTCCCTCCTTGGGGGCTCCCCAGAGCCTCTGCTGTGCAGGGCAGGAAAGGGAAAAGCAGTGGGAAAGGGGATGAGGAGGAGTGAGGGAAGCTGTGTCAGCAACACCTCCTGTGGCTGTAGCCAGGGAAAGGCCCACTCACCTGGGGCCTTCTGTTTGACCTCAGGAATGGGAATGCCCAGACCTGGAGAGCTCTCCAGGCCCTCTCAGCTGCCCCAGTGATCCACCCCACTCCCTGTGTGAACCGCGGTGTGTGGGGAGGGCCTGCCCACTGCCGAGGGCAGCTGGGGTGTCAGGGATCCCCAAATCCCTCATGGGGGAGTCTGCAAACTCAGCAGGAGCCCAGCAAGCAGAGCCAGCCTGGGAGAGGCTTGGGGCTGACAGATACCTGTGGACACCTGGCTTGCAGGGGTGTCTGTTCCTGCCAGTCTTGGGAATGAAACACAAGGAAAACACACCAGGAAAAACTGCTTGAGAAGTAAAATCAGGTTTGGGGACAGTCCCCTGTAGAGTTACCCTTGCATGACTGAATAAGACAGCTTAATTTTCAAACACAATGGTAGAGGTGAACATTTCTGGCATACTCTGTCCCTCCTGGGGCTGCTCCCCACACTCCTGCCAGGACATAGCCACCAGGTCCTGGCAGCAGGACACAGCACAGTTTCACTTTTGTTACCTACTAATAAAGCAGAAAAGGACCCAGCTTCTCTCCCTGGCAGAGATTTGGATAAACCACACTGAGTTTGTGTTGGGCATGCCAGAATTAAAGGTGGCAAACATGGCTATGCTGCACAGCCCAGGATGAATGCCTACCCACACATGTCACCCCTCTAATATTTCTCATTTTAGCCCCAAACATACTTGGGTGTCTCCTGAGTTGCCATTATCTCCATTTCCTTGTGGAAATTACAGACTGGAGGTACAACCAACACGGAGCTGAGGTTCTACTGAATGTTGCTCCCACACAGGGTAGAGGAGATTCCCACTGCTGGGAGCATCTGTTATTTTGGAGCAGTTACAGGAATGTCTCTAATCCTTTCTGCACTGGTAACATCAGAAGGCAAAGGCAGGGGTTATGCAGAGAGCAAGGCTGGGGGGAAGCACCTTGCCAGTCCAGCTGGAGGACACTGGTGCTTTTTGCTCTTCTCTCTCAGAGATGGAAATTTGGTGCTAATCCCAGCTGAGTAGCACCAAAATCCTGGAGAGAGCCACCTGCCGCCCTCCAGCAGGAGAAGTGACATCCCTGGGACAGGCTCAGCTGCAGGGACAGAGACAGGAGGAGGCCAGGGCAGCCCTGGGTGTGCTCTCAGTTCCCTCAGTTGTTCCAGTGAGTGCAGAGCAGTGGAGAAGCCATCCCTGGGTGGACACAGGAACCTGGCCTGCCTCTGTCCAGGTCAGGGGTCACACTGGCAGCCCCCACCCTGAACTGTCCCCGCAGCCTGCTGGGGACCTGCCAGCAAGAACAGATATGCAAAGAAATCTCCTATTTTAAACAAACCCATAATTCAACAAACCCGCTGAAATATTTTTGTTGAACACTGAATGGGGAAAAAAGAGCTTTGAAATTCCTATTTTGACATTTTCACAGTAACAAGTCACGAGGAATACTCTGGGGTATTTATAGAATCTTTGTTTAAACACAGGTTATAAAGAGAGTTAAGGTTTTTATTTGAAGTGAGGATGGGGGGTGGGATCTACAAGTTCTTGTTTTGCTGTGTGGGGTTTTGAGGTGGGAATTTTTGAGTCTGTATCCAGGTTCAGGAAAAAGAAAGAGAGGAAAAAAAAGACAGTAACTCTTAAAATTTTTTCCACAGACCAAAGCCACTATCCCTGAGCATCTCTACTCACCACCTCCATTGCTTACATTTCCCCATCAAAACCATCATGTATCAAGCAAGGTTACATCCACAGTCAGCTAATTAAGGTTACAGAGGCCTGGGCTTAAGGAGAGAAAGAAAATAACCACAATAAAAGTTGCAAGCAATGAAACCCCAGTGGGAACAGTCTGGAAAATTCAACCTTGCTCTGGCCGAGCGCTTTCCCCCTGTGAAATATTTCTGGAGCAGCCGAGGCAGTAAAGAGCATACAGAGCTGATGTGCTCCATATGACAGAAACCTGTGAGGAGAAATCCCTGCCAGCCCCTGCAGGGACACAGGAGCTGGGAAGAGGGGCAGGTTTTGGTCCTGCCAGGGGCTGTAGTCAGGCCAGTTTCTGGTCCTGTCGTTGCCCACTGTGTTGAGAGGAGATGCTGGTTTATTGCATCACACAGGGCTAGGAAAGCTAGGCTGAATCCATGGCATCACAAGGGGACAATGGCCACAGGCCACCAGGGGTGACAGGGTCACCACAGCACACCCAGGAAGGCTCACCAACCTTCTGTCTGCCTCCAGCTTTGTTTTCATGCAAAATACCCTCCCCACAGCGCCCACCGCCACTTGCCTCCCTGGTGGATTTTGGATCATGTTGGTCTAAGAGAAGCATTGCAGTGGAAACAGAGGCAAGAAATCAGGTATCTGTTTGGGGGATGGGGTAGCAGGACTAACACAGGACTCCAGGCAGGTACATCTGCTCCACACACAAGAAGAGCCACCAGTCTCACACCAGGGTGTTCTGAAATCAAAGCCCATCTGTCTGCAGAAGGTACTGTGCTATCTGTGAGGAGCTGAACTCCAGAGCTCAGTGATGCTCCTGGGGGATAGCTGAGGGATGCAGTTTGGCACTCATCTTGTCACTTCCACGTGGCAATTGTAAATCCAGTCGGTTGGATTTACATACCCCAGATGGCTCTCTGGAGGTGAAGGGGTGGGATCTTGTCAGCATTATCAGCTGGAAAGATGGATTTAGGTCCAGAGGAGCAAGTGAGCATTGAGCTGTGCTGCCTCCAGCCGTGGAGCAGTTTCAGCCAGGCCCCCAAAGCAGTAGGAAGAGTCAAAGTCCAGCCCAGTGGAGAACACAAACACTTGAGTCAAGCAATCCCAGGAATTGAGGCAATAGGCTGGTATTAGAGCAGGGCAGGAAACAATGTTATCATCTGAGGAGAATGTGGTATTTTGCAATGTTTTCTTGTCTAGTAAGAGTTTTTGGCAAACCAAATCTAAAAAAAATAAAACCCCTGGAGATATTATTTTAAGCATTCAATCTTTAAAGGCCTCTCTCCCTAGTTGGCTCTTAAATTTAAAGGACAGAAGAGCAAATTTAACTCATAATTGATCAGGTTTCTCAGTGTTAAACAATACAAACTAAAAAGACAAACCAGTCCTGACTCCCACAGGCATCTCCCTGCCCAGTGCCCAGGGTATCACCTGCAACCTTTAGTGTTTGCCTCTTCCTGGCCGTGGACTCACTTCTGCACCCACCCAGGGGCAGGGTCCCTCCTTCCCTCCACCCTGCTCAGCCAAGGGAATAACCAGCTAGAAAACAAGCAGGAACCCATGGGCTTTCTGCTAAAACTAAGCCAAGCGAGCAAGGTCTGTGGCGCAGCTGGAAATCAGTGCTTGGTTGTACATCTGCAGATTTACTGTTGCACCCTAATCCAGAGGCCCCCAGCTATTGTGATTTAAGTGCCCATGGGACCAGCCAAGGAATGTAATAAATGCATAGACAAAAAAAAAAAAAAAGCAAAATACAGTATCTGGAACAGAATGGCCACATAATAAAAGCTGAAACAAGGGTGTTGAGTTTTCCCCTCTACATACTGCAGAACCCTCACCTCTCCACCTCTGTTCCAGGAATTAAAACACGGAGCTATGCCAACACCTTTGCACACAAGGGGCAGTGATGCCCTCTACACCAGTTCAAACCTTTCTCAGGCATAAACTCCAGGGTCTGGTGATGCAAGACCCTCACAGCATTGTTAACTCCATCCTTTCAGGGACAGAGCACCCATTTCCATAGGTTGGAACAGGCAAAACCACAAGGAGTGAACAGTGGGGAGGTCACAGTTTCACCGTGGAGGGGGCTTACACCTCGGCTGGCAGGAGGGGCCAAGGCAGGGGACAGTGCTGCCAGGCCTGGGGGTTCCCTCAGGGCCAAGGTGCAGCATCCAGTGACAGAACTGCCACGGCCAGGTGCAGCAGGGACAGCTGCTCAGAGGAGGCAATCAAGGGTGACAGGACCAAGGCAGGGGCTCAGGAAAGAAGTAATTCTGAACAATCTGCCCAGATAACTCAAGGAAAGCATTTTCAAGAGAGCCACTCACAAACACCCTTTCTTAAGGGGAGAGAAAAAAAAACCAATCCCAGTTTAATCCTATGCAGCAATAAAGCCCTCAGTGACTTGCTGAGCTGTGCAGACAGCCAGACTGACACAGCAGCAGAGACAGCCTGAAATCAAGGAGGGCTCTCACTGTCCAGGGAACCACCTCTGCATGCAGCCAACCTCGTGCTCTCCATTAGAGCCCCAGGGCTTGGGCTCTGAACACAGTGACTTCTCTAGGAAGAAAATGAATTTCTCTGCTTCACAGCCACAGAGACAGAACTCAAACCTATTCACCCTAAAGATTAGTCACAGTAAGAAAATTAGATTAAAAGCTGTTGGCTGCTGAGGGCCCCAGCTCAAGGCTGCTGGGTCCCTGTGAGCTGCAGCAGTTGGAACAGAAATAGGAAAGCACATGGACCCCAAAAACGCATTTACTCTTTCTTGCACATAGACAGGAACCTGCAAAATGAGCACAAAGCTGCAAAATGGCTGTTCTTATCCGACTCCTGCTCCAGCAGACCTACAAACAGGCAGAAAGACTCGCTGGGACCAGAATGGGAAAGAGTACAGGTGCTTCAAAAGGAATTAAAACCTTCTGCAGCAAAAATGCAGCCTGCACCAAAGCACGGCACTGGAGCGGTCCGCTGACATTCCCTCCACAAGCCATGCTGCCGGGGTAGCCTTTTCCAAATGAGATTTCCACCCTATTCATTTAGATAACACAGCCCATACCCTTGGGAAGAAGGGGGAAAATGAAAAAAAGGCAGGAAGATCAAAGCTCTGCAAGTTCATAATGTTTTATTAGTTCCTTCCATCTGTCACGCACCAATGACTCCTGGGGAAATAAGCCCCCTCTGGAGGACTGCTACCTTTTCCTTGCCGGCTCCGGCTCGGGAGCAGCCGCTATTGTGCTCCTTTATTGGTATTTGTTCCGTCTGAACGAGCTCCTCATTCACAAACCAGCCTCTGCTCCGTGAATCAGAGGGCGAGGGAGGGGCAGGGAGGGAGGAGGATCTTGCTGCGTCTCTGTTATCTCGTTCACGTTCCGCGCAGTGCCTTCTGCATCAATGGAGACCTCGGGAATCTCGGGGCTTTGTTCGCTCCTGCACGCTGGGGGCTCTTCCTGCTAAAATAGCAGGTAGCAGCAATAACCCTGAGCAGACACAATCACACAAATCCATCTGCCGGGGCGAGGGAAAGATGCAGCATGCTGCTTTTGGAGAAAGAAAGAGCTTTGGGGGAGCAGGAGGGGAAAGAACCAGATTTCCTGAGCACCCCTGAATAAGGCTGTTCAGAGGGAGAGTTTTATAATGGAGAAAAGTGCCTTGGCCTGCTATTATCAGGATGCAAATAGAGGAATTTAAAAAGCTGATTGCAGTGGATAAATTCCATGAGATGCTGTGCTATGGAATTGGAAAGGCTCCCTGCAACCAAGCATTGTCCTGATTCTTCCAGAGCTGTGAGGCTCCTTCACAAATGTGTGATGGGCACAGACTTCAGCTGCCCTGACTTTCACCATCAATTAATGATGCCCTAAGTGAAAGCATCTTAAAATGTTCAAGCTCCTGGATCCCACTCAATGGAATCAGCTCAAGCATTCAAAATTGCCCTCAGCTCCTGGTTTTAGGAGGGTTTGACCTTGTTTCACTGAAATCCAGCTCACTAAACACAGGCTGAAGCAAATCAAGAAGCTTTTGCATGGAAGCCCCCAGGACAGCAGACCCAAGCAGGGCAGTGTGCCCTGGGCACACATCCTGCAGTTACGTGGGTGGGTGGGTGCAGACACGAGCTCCCATCTGTGTTCTCCATCCGTGGCTCTTCTGAGAGCTGCAGCTCCTGGGTGAATGATAACCCTGCTCTGTTCTTCAGCAGGGCTTTTGTAAATGCACTGCTGGCAGCTTTGCATGGGTGGTGCCCACTGTGCTCAGCACCATGCTGGGTAACAGCTGACTCTGAGAAGGAAATTGCTCCTGCTCCCTGCCCTGGAGAAAGCTGCCTGCACGCATCAGCTGCTGCTCTCCTCTGACCCATGCCTCCCTCTTAGCCCGCTCCATCTGTCTCTGTAATCCAGGGCTTGCATTTCATCCAGCCTGGCATTGCCTTTGCCAGCCACTGCAGATGTTCAGATGTGGATATTTGGCTGGTGTGCATTTCTTGATGGCAGAGCAGGTGGAGTAGCTGCCCCTGCCATTCCCAGGCCCCAGAAACATCTCCTGATCCCGTGGTGAGCCAAGAGCACATGGAGCTTACAAAAGGCCTTAAGGTCAAATCGCTGCTTCGGAAATTCTTGTTCACCGTGCCCTGGGCCCAGGTTGCACATGGCAGAACAGAACTCCTTTTTGTTCCAGGGCTCACGCACAGAACCAGAGTAGCTGTGTAACCTCTCTGTTCTGCCTGAAACCCACTGTGAGATACAACACCCTGGAGTTACTGCACACAGTCCCCACATGCAAAACAAAAGGGAAGACCTAGCAATGGACCATGGGAAAGACAAATATTTTCTTTTTTGATCCCAAGGGTATGTTTCCCCTTATTTAATAGGGCACTAAACCCAAAGCATATCCCTGGATGTGTTTCCTTTCTTGGGGGGTATTTCACTCAGACTAGCACCACCTGGGCATTCCTAAGGGGATATGGTTAGGATTAGGCTCCTGCCACTCCTCCCTCCTGACACCTTAACATCTGCATAGAAAGAAGCCCTTCTATTTGCTCACACCAAAGGCCATGGAAGCCAAGCAATTAAAGGAAAGGAGAATTTTGAAGTCAGCACTTCACTGAAGTCTCTGTTCCCTAAAGCTTTGCCAGTCTCACTCAGTGATCTCAGGAATCAGCATGTCTGGATTTTGAGGCGCATCCCTTCCTTCAGCAGAAAACAAGCAGGCAAACTCCAGTGAGAGCATTCTGCGTGTCCTGCAGATCTCAGAGCAACATTTTGAGCCATAAAGCTATTAATAAAAAGACTTTTAAGTGTTCTCTGGCCTACAGTGCCCCAACTGCAGTCTGGTCTTGGAAGAATAGCTGGCTGGCCTAAACATCAGAGTGGATTATTGTCCTGAGGGGTGAAGCTGGAGACGAAGCTGCTGCGCGTCATTAAACAAACAGATGGAGAGACAGCCCCCGAGGCTCGGACAGAGCCTGATGCTTTCTGGCTCTGAGTGCACTTGTTCCAGGGGCAGGAGTGGCTCCAGAGCCACTGTGTGAAGGGAAGAGATATAGCTGTGGACTGCAGCCTCAGAGGCTCGAGCTCACTGATTATAACAAACAGGCGAGAAGGAGACAGAGGCCTTTTCCTTCACGAGGAGCCAGCATGTCACAGGGCTCTGCTGGGGGTTTGGAGGGAATCCAGGCTGCCCAGAATGTGCTCACAGGTACTCTGCTGACAGGACCATAATGAACACCCTCAGATACTCAGACTCAGCCACCATTTCTAGTACTGGGAGCTGCAGATCTCAGGGGATGCATTTCTTAGCATTTTGCTTTATAGGTCTCTAACATTTTAAAGATAGAGCTTTAGAAGAGAAAAATGTAAATTACAAATGTATTTGTAGGCATGTCCTCATTTCTCATTAGAGTTCACTTCCATTTTCATAAATAAACAAGGAAATAGTGCGGTTCTTCCCAGACAGGGTACTGCTTTCACTTGGCACAAACCTGCTGCAGCTCCATCACCATCAGGACATGGAATGGCTTGGTCCAGGCCCTTCCCAAGCCAGCACATTCCTGAGCTGACACAACACACTGCTCTGCTCCTGCCCCTTACCCCCATCCCTCCTCCCACCATATACCTGTTGGACAGCAAGGGCTCCAGTCACAGTACAAATGCACAGAAACCAATTTCTCAGCTCAGTTAGCAGCAGCTCTCCAGCACACCCCCTGCACAGGCTGCAAGGTGAAGCAGAACTGCCCACTCTACACCAGGGCCTTCCCTTTCCTGAGGGAACTGAAGGAAGGCAGATGCTAGAAACCAGAGCATTTCTCTTCCATCCTGAAAAGAGCAATCATTAGAGAAAGCCGGCTAAGGAGGATGAAGTGTGTTCCTTCCAAATGTTTTCCTGCAGCTGCCTTGTAATTTCTATGTTTTTATGCTACCCAAAGGTACAAATCAAACAAGAATGAGGCAGCTTCCTCTGAACACTCACATTTATCATTATTATCAACCAGACAGTCAGCCCTGCTGTGAGTAGGGGATTGGACTAAAAGACCTCCAGAAGTCACTTCCCACCTCAGTAATTTTCTGTTTCTATGACATTCTAGAACTAAAGCCAAGACAAAAATATAAAATATCCCCACACAGTTTTTGTTTCACGTCTGACTACAATCACTAGTTAGGACCTTTCCATGAGTTCTCCTGGACTTCCTGTTTTGACTCTCAGTGTTCAATCCCAGAGGATTCTATGGAAGTCTGGCACGGTCTTCCAGCCAAACCAGGCTCTTGATGGAGGATAAATAACTTGATTTACCACAAATGCTGTTCCATCTGCAGAGAAGTGGAAGCCACCATGCTTCACTGAAGTATCTCACAGCCAGACCTTGTTTCTGGCATATCTGGGAGCCTGCTCAGGTCAGGACTTTGGGAGGATCCTGCAGCTATAAAAGCAGCCACCTGACAGCCCAGTGAAATGGAACTGAGCAAAGATTTCTTCCAATCTTTTATTCAACAAGAGTAAGTGCATGACCTCCAGTACCAGAGAAATCTCATGATTGCTCTCTGAAAAAGTCCCTGCTTCAATAGATGCTGCAATTTTAGAAACAGAGGAACAGGACAGTGCTCTGGAGCTCTGCAGATGGGGATGTGGCAGCCCATAACCTGCCAGAAACATTTTTTAATGGATGCATCCTGTTTACCTGGGGGAGGATGAGCTCATCCACCTACCCACTTCTTAACAGCTTTTGTCATGTTTAGAAACCAAGAGGTATCTCTGACATGGTAGGAACTTCTCACAGAGTAGTTCTGGCTGAATTTGTGCTAAGCTGGTATTAATATCAGAGTTCCTTTACCTCCATTTCTGAAAAAGGCTCCAAGCATTAACAGCTCCAGTTATGATTCATGGGTTTAAATTCCCAAACCTTTTGAGAACAGGAAATTAAAGCCAAGATGAACAATACACACAGATTAAATATATTTAGCTGCTGTGTTTCTTGTTGAGAAACTCCGAGAACTCTTTAGTGGTGCTTTTCATGTGGCTGCTCCATGTGGAAACGATGGCAGCTTGCATCTGAAGTCAAAGTGGCAAACTCAAGGAGGGCTGCAGGAAGATATTTTGTTGTTTTCCTTGTGCTTTCTGCTCTCCAGCAGTGCTCCTCTGGGCAGGGCCTTTCCTCCAGGCTCCTCAGCACCAGACAAAAACAACTAAAGGAATGGTCCAGATTACATGGTAGGGCACAAGGCTTGAGGGGGGGAATCCCCCCTTCTGTGGGCAAGATCTTCCAGAAGGAAGATTCGGGAAAATGTTTGCAGGAGAGGTCACTTCACTTCTTTCCAGTGGCAGACAAAAGCTGGTCTCCAGCAGCAGCTCCTTCATGGGAGAGAACCAGCAAAAGCACACAGTTCCCAGTATCTCCCTCCTCTTTTGGGGCTGGGGCATCCTTTTTTGCACTTCATCCATGACTGTGTTGAGTCAGGAATCAAAACCATCCCTCAGAGCCCCAGTTCAGTGCCCTGGGTGCTCAGCCCCTGCTCATCTGCTCTCTTGGGGCCACTTGTTGACAGCTGTTTCACAGAGCCAATGATCCCAACCCTTTGTTTTTCCCTACCTCATTAGCTAAACAAACAATGACAACATATAAAATACCACCCTGCTCGGCTGTCTAGGAGATGGAAATCCATGGAAAACTATCTTGGAGACAATTTTAGAAACAGGCTGTGCCTCTGCCAAGCACTTGGATCAGCGTGGCAGTGGAGAGCTCTGCTCCAGTTCTTGGAGAGCCAGGAGCACACTGATCTGAGCTGAGCCCACTGTGGGGTCACAGAGCATGGGCAGAGAGATACCAGGGAGCTGAGATAGCACACTGCCAAGGCTTTCAATTAAAAGGGCTGTTGATGATCAAAATATCAGCACCAAGTAATTCTTTGGGAATAAATTTGAGTTACAGATATACTACCTCAGGCTGAAGCCATAATGGAAGATATTATGAAGACATTTAAACACCATAAAGCCGACTGACTGGATGGGAAACACATTTCCATTTGACTTTCAGCACCAGATGTTTAAACCTAAGCTGCCACAGAAGACCAAGGCTGCAGAAAAACACAAGAAGAAAGGAGCTGATGGTGGTATGGCAGCCTCCAGTGTGCTCATAGACAAAGCAGAAGGACATGTCTGATGTTAGAGCAGCCTGTTGAACTCATTCAGCTCAGCACTCATCTCAGACAACAAGCTCATATCCTCCCAAGAACAGTCACCCAGGGGCACAGAGTTCAGGAGAAGGTGAGGTCACCCCGTGGGCAGCCACAGCCTTGGTGAGCAGTGAAGTGGTTTCAAGTGAGGTCAGTCTAGCAGTGCCCATCCTGCTGGTGAGGAGGAGGAGTGTTCTTCAAACCCTTGAGTGGGAGACACGAGGATCACAGGGAACAAGAGCCCTTCTCAGTGAATTTCATGAGAAATAAGAGGTGAACTCCAGACAAGTGAGGACAGTGAGGCTGAGCTTCCCCTTGTAGCTGCCCTGTCCCTGCTCCCCAGCCCATGCAGCCCCAAAATCATGCTGTCCCCCTCCCCAGAACAAGGTAGCTAAGTGCTTTTGTGGAGAAATCTATTCTGGTTTTGCTCTCTTAAGCACTTTGTCTTTCAGCTTTGGCTCTGCTGCGAAGAAGCAGCACCCACACTGGCCACAGCTTGGCTCTGGTGCAGCTCTGTGGGACTCAGCAGAGGACAGCTCTGAGGCAAGAGTCTGATGGTACCCAGGAGCAGCTGGGCCTGCCCCACTGGTGGGTGAACAGGATGGCTGTGTTTCTCCATCCTAGCTTGGAAAGGCATCAGGTCCTATGAATTTGGTCACTAAAATCCAAATATGCTCAATTTTCAATTGTTTTTGAAATGTGTTCTAATAACCTCTCCTCCTCAATAAGTCTTTGCTTGCACAGTGCGACATTCAACAGAGAAAAAAAAAAAAAAAAAAGACAGCTTAACCCACTCCAGATCTGACTTCCCTCCATCCCCATGAAGCATCTCAGGAATTAATCTTCCCCATGTTGTGAACAGTGGGTAGACAAGCAGGATTTCCCTGCAGTCAGGATAGCAGCATCCAGCCTCACCATTCCCACAAGCTCCTGCCAGCCTAAGGGATGTCAATAACCCTGTGGTATTAGCACAGTGCTGAGCATCCCTACCTTGTGCAGCAGATTCCACGCACACAAGCATTTCCTACTGCCCTCCACTTCCCAGAGGTTTGTGCCACAAAGCTCAAACACCTCAGCAGAGCTCAAGAGATGCAGTGAAACCCAGGTACAGAGAGCACCAGTCCACTTCCTGCTCTTGCTGACTGGCTGTAGGGATAGGGAGTGTATTTGAAGGGCAGAAAAGGTCCTAAACAATCAAACCTATGGATGCAGGAGGCTTCATTTCTTCTCTAAAGCTTCCAGCCCCTTCTGCAACCCAGTGACACTGGCTTCTTCTGCAGTTCAGCTACCCAAGGCACTTTCTGCTGTCCAAAAGGCAAAGAGGGTTCCACAAGGCCACAGGTTTAAGAAAACCAATGGCAGAAGTAAAACAATCACTTTGAAAAGAAAAACCAAGAAATCAGTTTCTTCTGGCTGATATTTCCACCAACCACCAGTACAACTTCTTGACTAAACCTGTTCCTAAATTTGGATTTGAGCTCTTTGGTCCTTAAAAACAAACAAAAAACCTCACAAAAACAAAAACAAAACAAAACAAAAAAAACCCACAAAACTATTTACAGCAGTAGGAAAAAACATTACAAGACACAAATATGTCTCATTTATCACTTAGCTGAGTTCTTGGCCAGCCATGGAGACAGACCTTTCAAAGCTTAGAAAAAATTCCTTCTTTCTCCACGAGAAACCAGCAAAAAGTGGATCAACCCACTAAAGCTGTAGTATTTTCCTTCCAGTGACATGCAAGGTCAACTGTGAGGGATGAATATTTACAGCTATAAAGGTTTTCAGTGTTTCAGAAAGATTCACTTGGGAGAAGAGAGGAGGGTCAAAGTCATCTGCCTCTTCAGCTGGCAACTCAATGCCTTGTCACCCTCTCAAAACTTCCAAGTTGGTCCATACACCTAAGAGTTTCATTCTTTAGGGTGTTTATTTTGTTTGGTAGGGGTTTTTTGTTTAGTTTTATTGTTAGTTTTGGGTTTGGAGTGGGGTTTGCACTAGAGGTACTGCATTGTCTCCTCTACACTTCCAAAGGACAGAGAGTACAAATACAGCACTAGAGACACTAAAGACAACTTAATATTCCACATTTTCTTTTCAGATCAGCCATATGGGATTCTCTTGTGTTCACACTGGAGTTCT
Organism: Prinia subflava; assembly: GCF_021018805.1. Classification (NCBI taxonomy): domain Eukaryota; kingdom Metazoa; phylum Chordata; class Aves; order Passeriformes; family Cisticolidae; genus Prinia; species Prinia subflava. The sequence goes on from NC_086260.1 coordinate 17,788,021, forward strand.
TTTTCTCAGGCCAAATATAGAAATATCTTCTTATTCACAGAAATACAAATTACACAATGAATTCTCAAATTCAAGTCCTGTAGCCACTTACACAGGGGTTTGCTTCATGTGTGTACATGACGCCTCCAATTCAGCTCATCTGTACACCTCCTCACTTTTTTGGAGTTTCAACATCCCTCTGACCCTCCACAGGCAGGAAAGCCAAGAAAGAGTTGGGTAAAATTTCATGTTTGCTCCCATCAAATACTAGATCATCCCTCCCACCCCTTTTTCTGAACCTCCAGATGTCCATAAGAAGCTGGACACTGATGGCCACTCCTGCCAGCACCCAGCTCCCTGCCCTGCTCTCCAGCAGCTCCCTGCCCTGGGCAAGCTCTGCTGCTGGGGATGCCCAGTCTAGGTAAGGTCCTTCAGGGACTCAGAGTAATGCACCAGAACAAAACACCCCAGCAGCCTTCTGCTCCACTGAGCAGCCACAGGCCACTAAAGCCATAAAACATGTCACACCAAGACATTGCTCGAGCCAAAATGCACGTCAGTGAGCTCAGGGCTTGTTCCTCACACTCAGCATCATCCCCTGAAGCTCTTAAGATCTCCTGAGAGAAGTCTCAGCTCCAGTGCAGGGCACCTGCACTGAAGAGCCCTCATTAACACAGTGCTCCTCCCCCTGTCTGGGGTGCTGAGGAGCACCTTGTGCCTTCAGTGCCAACGCTGAGACAGAGCACCTGAAACACCCAAAGAAACAAAAAACCCACTCAGGGCCAGATCCTCTACTCCCCAGTGACTGTGCTCTTGCCCTGAGCATGAGGTAGGAGGAATCAGGGAATCTCGGGGAGTTCTGGCAGACCAGAGTCACCTGTACACCATTTTCAGTAGCTCAGTACAGTCAAGGAAGCAGCTGTCCTCCAGCCACAGCTCTGTATCCAAAGTTAGCTAAATGCAAGGCTGATGAAACCATTGGGCCAAGTTTGCCCCTGAACCATCTCTTGTCTTCTACAGCCCAGCATCAGCTCCTGCAGAAGCAGGGAAACACTTTGAGGAAGAGATGGTTGGTGCAATTCTACCTTTTGCAAGTATTATTCAGGGACTATACATAAAACACTGAGGCCAACAGAAGCATAAAAACATGGCACATAGTGTCAGCTGGAAGGGAGGGATTTTTGTGCACTGATTTACTCCCATCCAAGGGAACAGCCTTTTCTGGAATCAGTGTTGCCCTGGGAAGACATTTCAAGGCACAAGACAGAGGAGACAGAGCTTTCCCCAGCCATGCTTGGTGGCAGAAGAGGTTGTCTCTCTTGCCACCACCCCCTGGCAGGTGGGGATGGTGTGACCTGCAAGGCCATTCAGCACTGGGAAGCAGAGTCTGGGCACACTGCAGAGAGTCTCAAACACCCTCATGTGTAAGATAGGACCCCAGCACACAAAAGGATCAACCAGAGATAAGCAGTGCTTAGAGAGAAAAACAGCCTGAAATTCTACCATAATTTAGGAACTTCAGATGTGTCCTTGGCTTTGAAGAGTGATGATAATCCAGCAGGATTTGCGTAGAGCCACCATGAGAGGTGAGAACAGGTTCTAAATACAATCCTACATGACTGAATTTTAAGCACTCCAGTTGGATCTTTTTGGCATTACTGCGACAATCTTGGCATCATCACTCCCACAGTTGTCTGCAATTAACAGTTGCCACACTCAAGCCTCCTTGTGTTCATTATTGTCCAGGTCCTGCCTGACACCCCATCAAGGTGGCAAACGAGGCAGCAGAGCAGGCTAGGAGGTGTCCTGCTGGAGGAACCTCAGTCACTCCTGTCCCATCATCTCTGGCCACCACAATTTTCTCTCTAGACTGAATAATGCTTTTCCCCCTTGCTCTGGTTTTCTCTGACAGCCCTGTTAGTGCCATCAGAAATACCAGCAGTAGGTGAGACAGCAAAGTCATTCTGGTACCTTTTTACACCCTGATTGACATGGCGTGAGGTAGCAGCATTTCCCCATTCTGCAGACAAAATATTTAGTACCTTCAGATGGAAATCAAAAGTTTAAATCCACAAAGAAAACCCCAGGAGTGTGAGAGGTTGCCATTCTGATTCACTGTGTACATCAATAAAGAGAAAGAGCAGAACCTGATCCAGTATCACATGTAAAGTACAGGAGTAGCTTCAATTACACGAGAACAGTCCAGGGAAACTTGTGCAGAAGTGCATTCCAGACACAAGATGTTTCAAGGGTGGTTTCCATTCTTGTCCATTACCCATTCCAGGCCTGGATCAGGAATGGTGTGACCAGCAGGAGCAGGGAGGTCATTCTGCCCCTGTACTCAGCACTGGTGAGGCCACACCTCGAGTGCTGTGACCAGTTCTGGCCCCTCAGTTCAGGAAGGACATTGAGTGCTGTGTGCAGCTCTGCCCCTCAGTTTAGGAAGGATGTGGAGACAAATGAATACGTCCAGAGGAGGCAAGGAGGCTGGTGAGCACAAACCCTGTGAGGAATGACTGAGGGAGCTGGGGGTGTTTAGCCTGGAGAAAAGGAGACTCAGAGGTGCCCTTATCTCTCTCTACAACTCCCTGAAAGGTGGCTGTAGTCAGGTGGGGTTGGTCTCTTTCTCCAGGCAGCAACAGACCTGAGAGGACACAGTCTTCAGCTGTGCCAAGGGAAATATAGGTCGGATATTTGGAAAAAGTTTTTATGGAAACGGTGATAAAGTACTGGAATGGTCTACCCAGGGAGGTGGTGGAGTCACCATCCCTGGATCTGTTTAAAAAAAAGACTGGATGTGGCACTCAGTGCCATGGTTTAGTTGAGGTGTTAGGGCATGGGTTGGAGTTGATGGTCTTAAAGGTCTCTTCCAACCTAGTGATTCTGTGATTCTGTAATTCTAAGGTACCACTTTAGTCCCAACCAGCCCAGAGACCTTGGCAGAAATGGAAGAGGGATTGTCCAGCCAACAGACTGGTGGTCTGACTCCACTCATTCCCCCCAGCCCAGTGGAAGCTTCATGTTAAACACAGAATTGCTTCAGTTCTTCACTAGATCATCTTGACTCATTGACAGCTGAATAATTCATTTGGTGGTAAGAACCAGGAACAAAGTCCCAGAACCGCTGAGGTCAAAAAGGTGCCCTGCAGATCATCCAGCACAAATGTCCTGCTCAGAGCAGGGTCACAGAGGGCTCAGGACCATGTCCAGTCAGATTGGATCTCCAGGGGTAGAAACACTACTACTGCTCTGGACAGCCTGTTCCCAAGTCTGACCACCCTCTCAGTGAGGTTTTTCATATATTTAAATACAACTTCTTGCATTTCAGTTTGTGTCTTTTGGCAGGATCTGCCTCTGAGCCTTCCCCTTTCCAGGCCAAACACCCCAGCCCTCTCAGCCTCTCCTCACACACTAAACACTCCAACCCCTTAATCTTGACCCTGGCTTTAACTCATTCCCCTGTATCCACATCTCTTGTACACTGGGAGGCCAGTGCTGGACACAGCACCTCAGATTTGTCCCACCAGTGCTGAGTGGGGGGAAGGATCACCCCCTCCCCTGCTGGCACTGCTCTGCTAAAGCAGCCCAGCGTGCCAGGTGCCTTCTCTGCCATGAGGGCACACAGCTGGCTCTTGGACAGCCTGGTGTCCACCAGGGCCTCCAAGTCCTTCCTGTGCACAGCTGCTGCAGCTGGGAAGTGCCAGAGCCAGGGGTTGTTCCTCCTCCACGACAGGACTCTGTAATTCCCCTTGTTGAACTGCATCAGGCTCCTGCTGGGCAGGTCCCTCTGGATGACAGCACAACCCTCTGATGTATCAGCCACTCCTCCCAGTTGTGTATTGCCTTCAGCAGAAGCATACTAACTAATGTTGAAGTACTCATGTAAAAAGAGAGAATATTAATTATTTTTGACAGTTTTCACCAAATATATGATCTTATATGATCCCACAAAGCTGTACCTGAAACCTGCAGATATGTTGACTGAAATTCACATGTACATGACCAGCTCATAGCTTTAAGATCTCAGATCCAACACCCAATCTCCTGCATCCATGCTGGAAAAGGGAGAGGGCTATAGAGAGACAATGATAAGCATCCTAACCCCTCGTTCCTTCCTTCTTTTATTTCATTGGTAAATTAAAATTATATCATTAAAAACCAGCAGCTGCAACTCAGAGAGGCCAATATCATCTATGGATGACTCACCCTCTTGAGGGTTTTTTTTGGGATGTGTTTCTGAGGAAATGAAAACACACTGGTGTCTTTCCCTCTGCTTTCTTACAGAACACATTCCTTGTTCTCCTGCTTGGATGCTGATGTGCATCTCTGTGGATCCTCTCTCTGTCAGGCTACAAGGGCTGCCTGATTTTTGGGGTCCTGTGCACTGTGAGAGTCCAAAGGAAGTAAAGGGGCATTGTTTCACACCTGCCTCTGTCCCTGGTGAGGCAGAAATGAGAAAGAGGAAAATATCCCTGAGACAGGCAGGGACTGAAATGAGCAAGGCAGAGAAATGAAAGCAAGCACCGCCCTGCACAAGAAGGAGCCACGTGGTGCTATGGCCAAGGGATGACAGCCAAGTGACAGCTGAGTTTTAGTGGAGGACCACTGGGCACACACAACACTGTATTGCATGGCTTTGCAAGATTATCAGGAACTGAAATAGGGAAGTCAAGGTGTCCCAATTCTTTCCCTTTTTTCAACAGGATGCTGGCATTTCACAGCTTTTCCCTGCTGGAAGGAGCTGCCTGCCCTGGAGGTTCTCCTGCACTCTAGCACAGCTTTTGATGTGGATCAGGCTGAGTCCTGGTGTCTCAGAGCTGACTCAGGCTTGGCCCACTGTGCTTTGCATACTGGCTATGAAAGGATCTGATCCCCCACTGCTGGCAGATGCTGAGCTTTTCTGATGTTCCATATTTTTAAGTGCTTTTGGGACTTCTGTTCTAAAATGCTTCCCTTTAATTTCCATTTAATTTCCTTAAAATTGTCACTGGAGCTGTTGATATCTCTGACGTGTGTCAAATGCATCCTTTTCTCTGCTGTCTCTTTCTCCCCCACTATGCAGTACATATAAAGATTTAAAAAATATATTTTCGGCTCAGCACTTCACTACCTCCTCCACACTTTCTTGAGCATTCAGTCTCTTTTTTTTTTTTAAATTTAAAAACCCTAACATAGTGCACCCAATTGAACATATAATTGTTTCAAGCAGAGTTTCCCCAGAGAATTATATAATCTCAACCTGTCTCCTTTAGGCAACATATAATCATGCAATCTACTGGCTCTTTGTTTCTCTTTTTTCTTCTTCCCTTTTTTTTTTTTTTAATTTTTTTTACCTCCCCAATACTTGTAATAGCTTTCCACCTTGTCTAGACATTTCTGACATACGCTGCATTTACCTCATCTTCATTTGCTGGAGCTGGGACATGCAGCAGCTCTCTCCTCCTTCCAAAACTACATCCTGGATCTCAACACCCCCCCACCTGACAAGTCCTTATTCCAGCTGTTCCCTTGCCAGTGCTATTTCTACCCCTTATAGAAAGCTGCATATTTCCAGCTGTTTATTTCATCTGATGGAGGGGGGTGGGTTTTAACATTACAACTGTTCTCTGATTTGGGTGAAGGTTCCCTTTTAATGGGAAAATATCTGCAATGACTGAAATTGGCCATGTTTGGTGAAGAATACTTTTCCTGGTAGTCTGAAATGAAATACTGCTGCAGGTCTCAGTGGGAATTCTGGGGGAACCTCTGCTCAGCTGCAGTCCCTGTGGTGCTGCTTTGCTTTACACCTTCAAACTACCATCAAGAATCCTGGGCAGCACCCTAGCACTGGAAAAGCTCCATTTTCCACAGGAAAAAGGCCCTGTCTTCCCCACTCCAGTTTGAATAATCCAGACCTTCAGCTCATGCTAAGACAGAAATTAATTTTTTTTGAGTTTGGCAGGAAACTCCTTCCGAATGCACAGCTTCCACTGGGGCACAGAAATCAAAATTATTTGCAATCATGTATTTGAAGTGTGTAAACAAAATTACCTTGGAGTGAGTTCACATCCCCACAGATCTTGCTTTTGCCAACAATCTAGCAAATATGTTCCCTGGCAGGAGTGTTTGCTGAGACAATGGATCACATTTTTGGCCCTTTGTTCAAGGTAACATTGAAATACGTAGTGGTGAGTGTTTACCTCTCCAACCTGATCATCAGAGCTCCCCTCATCCCCCTGGAGATTAGGAACATACCACATCCCTGATGTGTCCAAACATCGAAACTTTGAATCCAAGCAACAGGTTTGAGGATTGTGTTTGCACACCCTGAAAAGCCCCAAGTGCCTGCACCAACAACCACCTCACAGAGCAACTGCAGAGCCCCGGGCATTCCAGGGCCACAGAGAAAGGAGGAACTGATAGGGTTCCATCCAGGTTCCCTCACAGGCAATGTCCCATGTTTATACAGGCACCTGTCACATTTTTGAACTTCCTCAGGCCAGCTGACCCAAGAGTTCCTACATTTCCCTCTCAATCTGCTTCTTTCTGGCTTTCCAGGCTCTTGTTCCACCAGATACAAATGATCACCAGTGACACTGAGGCACATTTAAAGTATCACATCCAGATCCTTCCCAACTTTCTTACATTACCCTAGTCTGACTGGTGTTAATGTTAGATTCTTCAAGCATTTCTTTACTGAGAGGGTAGTCAAACACGATTCCCTGTGGGCAATTAATTCCCCAAGGCTGTCAGTGTTTAAGAGACATTTGGAGAAAGCATGTCCACTTTAACTTTTGGTCAGCCCTGAATCAGCCAGGCAGTTGGAACGACACAATCACTGTAGGCCCCTTCCAAATGAAATAGTCTATTCTGCTTTACCATGTGTTTCCTAATTTAGCCAGCCACCCACCCTTGCAACCCATTCCCAAATTTGCAATATTAGTAACAATCCCAAATATTCAAAATGCATATGCCAGAAATCTAAAACCAATGGTTAGTTGCTTTTTCAATTATACATTTTTGTTTCTCTATTTCCCTTTGAATTTTGGAACCTTCAAGGACTGCATTTACCAGGTTGTTTCAGGAACTACCATGTGCTGCTGGAAAGAGATACTTCCTTGACCCAGGACCTTGGTTTTCAATGAAACTCAATGTAATGTTGCAACAGACTGCTGTAACCCTGACACGTATCTCTTTTGCAGCACTTGTAGAGAAATTAATCATTCCTAGATAATGATTTGTGGGATTCTGAAGTAGCTGTGAGAGAACAGCAGGCTGCACTTCTGTGTCTGTCACGCCACTTCCAGGTGACACCAGCAATGTGCTCTGCTCCCCGAAGTGCAGAGCTGAGTACACCAGACAGCCCCAGGAGCCAGGAGAGCTTCCCTCTTGACCTGCCCATTGATTCATTCACCAATTCCCAGGAAATCACCGGAAATGATTCATTTTATCCCTCACAGAATGAGCTGTGAGAGTTGCTTCTTTAGGGGAGCAGCAGCTCTCTGTGACCTGTGTCTGGGACTCATAACAAACACTATCCCATTATTCTTTGTTCACTGTGTTGTTCTCATGGCAGGACCACAACACTGACAACAGCCAAGCAAACTTCTGCAATTCCATGCAGGTATAGTAAAGGGAAACCAGCTAAAGCTCTTCTCCCCATTTAGATACCATAGGGAGGTCACGGAGCAGCAAAATAATATGAACTCTTGGTGCTGATCTTTCTTTTGATGAACATCAGCTGGAATTATGTTTAAGGCTGGAGGGTCTCCACTTGCTCCTTACTTTGGTAAAATATCTGTGAGGGAACTTTCACTGGATCCCTCCCCTCTCATCCTGGGTGGAAAGCCACAGGGTTGTATCCTGTTTAATAGGAAAGCTAGGCTTGTACCTCGGTTATTCCCTGGTGTGACAGCTGCATCCTTCCCTGGAGCTAAGCAGGGGCTGTTCTGTGACCATCATGTGCTGCCATCAGTCTACCTGCAATGGCCAGGGCCTGGCCACAATGTCCAGCAGCAGTGCTCTGGGCCACTACTGTGCCTCAGAAAATGGTTTCATTTCCTAACTTTGTGGTGTGTGAATGTTCCTTCTCCACTGGCAGCACCAACCCACCAGACCGTTAATGAGAAACTAATGAAGAGAGCCAGGCTAATGCAAAACAGTAATGAAGATTAATCTCTCCCCAGAGCAGAGGCTGACAGAGACCTAGTGCACCACAACGGCATTCAGAGGGTCAAAAGTGGGTCAATGAAAGCTAATTAATAGCAATTCTCTCTCTTATTCTTAATTATAGAGTGGTGTGGAGGGATTTCAAGTAAGCTGCTTGTTCCGTTCTAGATGCTGAATTCCCAAAGTGGGAACCACAAGCCATGCAGGAATATGATGGCATATCTGGGCATAGATCTCTCAACTGGGAAACAGGCAGAGCCAGGAGACTGGGCAGGCTGGGCTTCATTCCTTGATGGCAAACAGAAGTTTTCATTTTGGAAGATGCTTTGGATGACTTTGTCTAACACAGCACAGGACCTCAGCAGGGTCCTGCCTACTTACTAGGGCAACAAGTGATGCCTGAGCAGGAGTTTCAGGTCAGGCTGAGGTTTCACCTCAACAATAGGCTCCTGACACCCTCCAGCAGCCTTTGGAGCCAAAATCTTACAGTGCAATTCCCTGATGCCCAGCCTATCACCAAGGGAGGTTAGATTTGTACATGGCTTCCGGGCATGGCCTTAACAAGTCTGTCAGAGGCTGTCGTCAACAGCTGTCCCCTACAGACACATTATTATTGGACTGAAAAGCTCCTGAACACAGAAGCAGCACAGGAAGAGACCCTGCAACTCTGGGGAGCCTTGCCATTTGGGAATTTGACTGAGTTCCAAGCCTGTTTCTCACTTCAACCCCCTCACCTCGACTCCCAGCCCACCAGAACTGCATGAAGGCCCTGTGGTGCAGGCAGTGTAGCATCCTAGGTACTGCTCCTGCCTCTGGTGCTTGTGTGTCTGCACTGCCTCGTGCAACAGCCTTTGCCAGGCCTTCAAGAGATGACCATCATACCCACGTGAGGAAGATGCTTCCATTCCTCCTTTGCCTGCCCTGGGTAAACCCACACAAGAGGGAAAAATAGCCAACAGCTCCCCAGGGCCACCCTGTGCTGAGAGGTTGAACTGGAGAAGAAGGCACCAAGGTTGTCTGCTCTAGATGAGCCATAAAGCAGCACTCAGGATTCCTATCTTGCCTGGCTGGAGCCCAAGTGGAAGCAAATCCTCTGCAGGCAGGGCTGTCCTGCCAGCTCCATGACCTCACAGAGGGAAAACACAATGGGACTCAAGAAAAATCAATGACTTTGCACACATCTTTGCAAGACTGCATTCAGAGAGGTGACTGGCCCTGAAATTGCCCTACTTACCACAAAAAGCAGTGACAGTGCCACCACCACAGCAGGGGACAGACAGAGTCCAGGCCGTGTTTCAGCCCTTGTGTCGTAATTGGAGCAGGCTGTGCTGCCAGCAACAGGATCCTTTACAAGATCAGAGCTACATCTCCCACCACGCTTTCAAAGGTAAGACAGCTGCATTTAACTCCTGTCTTGCTGACATCCACAGCATGCACAATGCCCAAGGGAGCACAGAAGTGAAGTGAGGAGGAAATCAACAGACTGCAAAGATTCCTGGTGGTTCTGCAGGCAGGGACACCGCAGCACCTCTGCTGGAACATCAGGGTCTGGGTGAACATTTCACATTTGAGAAACATGCAGCTTTACTGCTGGATAAACAAGAGCCACTTCACACACGAGCACAGCAAACAGAAACCATCCTGAGCCTGTCTGACCTCTCACATGGTGAGCATCTCATGTCCTTCTGCTCCAGCATGAGCAGAGACTGAAGTGGGCATGATCAGGGGCTGGTCCAGGCTGTAGGTCTGTGTCTAGAGGCAATCTGTGCCTCTTGCTAGGAATGTGCTGCCCAGGCACTCAGGGGAAACGCTGCTCTCATTTAAATATTTAATTAAAGTTACTTAGGTATTCTGCTAAGCAGAGTATTTAAAGGAAGTACACACCCACCTCCCACTGATACCAGAAGGACTAATTCTGATGGCCTCCTTTGAAAACCCTGGATTTTAATGCTCAAAGGCTGCTCTGAGTAGCCAGATCATTGCCCATATCCTGTGTGTGCTCTTAAATGATTGGCAGTGGAGCTACCTTACACTGATTCACCTTCTTCTGACTCAGTCATTTATTTGCACTATTTCCAGCACCAGGAATTGAAACAATGATACATGTTTTCCATACGTTCACAAGAGAATTCGTGAACACCACGAATGCACAACTTCATGTCCAGCCATGCCAGGCTCCCCTAACTTCTCAGCCAAATAAAACTAAACACATCTGTTCTGAGCTGTAGGCATGCTGAACCAAGTCTGAGGAAATATTATTCCAGAGAAAACCTTTTTCCACATTTTAAGGCAAATTCCAGCAATATGAAGGCTGCCAGGCGCAAAGACAAAGTATTTCCTCTTTACTACAGAGCTAGTCCCTCCTGGCTGGTCTTGGCTTATGCTTCCACACTGCGAAGGAGGGAATGCTGAGAGGGCTGAAAAAGCTCTTCTGGCTCTCTGGTTTTGGGTTGACAACTGCCCAGCAGCTGGTGCCAGCTGTGACACAGCTGTACCCCAGCACAGAATCCAACAGCTCCCAGCAAGGTCCACACGAGCCATGTCCAGCTGCCACTCGAGGCTCTGCGCCCCTGAGCTCCTGCCAGGGCTGCCCAGACCTCAGTCTGCTGACCTGACCCCCACTTCCCTCTAACACTTGAGTGCTTCTGCAGGGGTGTCTGGCCAAATAAAAACCAGCAGAGGGTTGGTTTCACCTTCTCAATCCACCTGTCAGCTTAGGTGTATTTCTAGGCTTGTGTTAGGCAGTGGAGGGACCCCAAACCACTGAAACTGCAGGATAGTGTCATATAGCAGCCAAGGTACTGGGACAGTAGCAAATTTGGCTACATTTAAACTAAACCTTTTATCTCAGGATACATCACACCATGTCTGACCACTTCCTGAGATGAACCAATGGAGATAAAACTGCTAATCTGAGTCTCAAACCAGACCAATGTCCTTGGATTTAGCTGAGTGCAGAGTTAGGGAAACTTCTCCCAGAGCCTGACTCTGATTCACTCTTCAAACTCTGAATCACTTGGTCAGCCACCAACTCCAGCTAAGAGCAAAATGACCATGTGTAGTTCCCCCAGGGAAATACTCACCAGCTGCCTTCCCACAAGAGAGGAACTGAGATTGCTCCAGCTGTGCCGGCTCTGTGGGAAGCAGTGGGTGGCAGGGGCAAAGAACAGCTAGCCCCAGGACAGAATGGCTTTTTGGGTTTTCACTTGGTGTTTTACAGGCTGAGGGGAGACCTTCAGACTCAGTGAAATCCAAAGGGACTTGAGCTCTGCATTGGGCCTCTTGGGCACGTTAGCCCTTACAGCAGCCAGTTTAACCTGGAAAGGAAGGAGGGTTTGGTGCTAAGCAGATCACTCTCCCTTGAGCAATGGAGGCACAAAGCTGGGCAGGGGTAGGTTCCATACATGTCCAATCCAGGATCAGATCAGAACAACAAAGTGGTTCAGCTCAAGACAAGCTCTGCCAAAACTGTTCCACAACTACTCTGTCTCCAGCTCCTGCTGCCTTGTATTTTCTGCAGTACTTACAAGCAATTGGATGGTCACAGCTGGGAGCTGAAGAGAAGCTGCTTAAATTCTCCAAGCCCCAGTTTTGGGTGGAATGGTTCACTAAAGCCATGAATGCTTTTCAGCAGCACATGCAGTCAGTATGGTCTGCTTGTTACTTCGTGTATTAGGAGTATGGGAGCATCTATCAGCTTTCCTGGCTGGCTTCCAGCCAGGGCTCTATAATCTCTTCTAACATCACAGATTCACTTTGGAGATTTTCACTAGCTGAGTTCTGCTGAAGGAATGCAACATGCCCACCAACCTGGCATGAAGATCAAGTTAACCCTGCTTATTGAGGGTTTTTCTGGACCACTCCCACTAGGGATCTTGCGGACCTCACCTATAGAGCTGAAAAAATCTGCTTTGTCTTTAAAAAAGGCCAGTGCTAAACAGACTACTTTTGTGATGCAGTTGCAGGCCAGAGACTCAGCTCCTCTAAAAATTAGGACCATTAGAAAAGACTCTGCAAATAGCCCTTGTCACATTAAAAACTGAGCACTAAGCCAGGCTCAAAGAACACAAGGCCAAATGGTGCCATGCGTGTCCCAACTCTGCAGTCAGGTAACCAGGGAGACTGCACTGCTGAGGAGGAACAGTGGTGATGTGAGGCTGGGATGGAAAACAGTGCCTTTAGCAGCTCTCTTCAGTGTGGTCAGCACTGCCACAGAGCTCTTTGGAGAGGCTCAGCAGAGGCCAAGGTTGAAGCTCTGCAGCAGACTCGGTGCTGAACTCTCCATGGACCCCTCTCAGGAGTCAGCCCTGATCAGAACCGGTCACAGCAAGGAAGGGAGGACAGAGATAGGCCCATGGTTTGTGAGCAAGCTCTGACTTTGTTGCCAGGACCCCAAAACCACCCGGTGGTGCTCACAGCACTGTCCCTGTGTGGGGGCTGAACCCCAGCTCTCTGCTCAGTTCAACGCTGAGTTCATCACTCTCCAGCCACCAACGCTCAGTGCTCTTCAGCCAAAAAAAATTAGTGAGACAGTTTGTGACCTGCAGTACCCCACAGAGGCACAGCCCATGGCCAGACATGGCTGACTGTGTGTGGGGGGGTGGCCTTGAGTCCCTGCAGCTCTCCACTGGGCCCTGCAATAACAAACACACCCCAAACCATTGCTGACTACTCTGCTGGGTGCATAAATCAGACCAGTCCTGAGCCACGGCTCAGGCTGAGATGAACCATAGCTCACAGGTGCTTTGAAACCCTCTGCCTTCATTTCCTCAGCCTTCTAGGGGTCATTACAGAATGTTTGTGAGGGGCAACAAATGCTTGTAAGATACATAATTGAATGGAATAAACAACCAGTGGAATGTGAGGATATGTATCTAAACTGGCTAATAGCTATCCGAGCTGAAGAGAATTAAAAATACGTGAAACCCACCTACAAGCCTAATGAAAAATTGCTTCACAACTGTTCCTAAATCATCTTTAAAATATATTTTTAAAAGCACTTTTAAAATTACAGATTTTTTTTAAAAAATAAAAATGTTAAGTAAAAGGAAATCAAATAAGGCCTTGTAAGGATTAATTTAAACTCTTCATGGAAAATAACTCTGGGCTCCTACTTCCCTCCAGTATGGATTGTAAGAAATCCCCAATCACCTTTTTGCCCATTTAAGCAGGTTCTCTCTCCCTGTGCCTCCTGGACACTGTGTGCTCTTCCAGTATTAAGGACAGCCAAATGCAATTTAGCCAAATTCACACCTTTCACTCCATAATCTGTGATCTCTGCGTCAGCCTGCTGTGTGGGGACGGAGGGCCACAGAAGGTGAAATGCATCATTTGGAGCAGACTCTCCCTTCCCTGGGCTTCCTGCAGAGTTTTGTTCCCCTCACAGTGGCAGCTCCCAGCCCTGAGACCCCATTCACGCGATGAGCACAGAGCCCCTCCTGGTCAGGGCATGGCTGGAGCTCCTTGTAGGCACAAAAGCCTCAGTTTAGCACAAATCCAATTTTAAATGCAAAAGCGGGTTCTTAAAAAAAAAAAAATAGCAGCAAGCCATCAAGGTAGCAGACTGTGTGATGGATATTAGCCATGCACTTAAGTGTCCTGCTGAATCAGGGCCATGGCCTATCGATTACAACGCTGCATTAGTGACGTAATTTTCTCAGAAATGATGATAGAGTCTGGATCTTGGCCAAGGTTACCCAACATGTACAGCAACAAAAGTCCCAACAGCAGCCCGTGGCTCTGCCCCCGTGGCCACTGGCCTGACAACACACCTTTACATGCCCTGTGGGTCCAGCACCGTGGGTCCCTAGGGTTGGCAGCACCTTTTCTTGCCAGAGGCAGGTCTGAGCAGGGGAAATTTGTGCAGATTGCAGGTGGACTGTGCTGAGGTTTATAGCTGGGCCTGCTGTGGTTTAACACAGCAGGCAGCTAAGCACCACACAGCTGTTCACTCACGCCCCCACAGTGGTATGGGGGAGAGAATTGAGGAAAAAGTCATTCCCCCTTGTTCTGTCACTACATGCTCCTGTAAAATTGCCTCTCCATCTTTCTTATTATTCTCCTCCTAATTCCAAATCACAACACCGTACAAGACACTCGGAAGAAAATGAGCTCTACCCCAGCAGAAACCTGGACACGAGTCACTAAATGTAACCTAATTAATAAAAATTAATTAGCTAGCATTAATCAAGTAAATTCCATTAGCAATCACTCTAAGAGCTGTACAGAAAGGTTGCAAAGGAAAATCTATTCAAGATCCAAAGTACAGCTCCAGCACCATTTCCACTGTCTATATTTAACACCACCAGTGCCTGAACATTCCAGGCCAGTTCCCCACATGGAGTGAATCCCCAGACTGCAGCTTGGTGCCTGCCAAGCACCAGGCAGAGCTCTGCCCTCGCTGTTGTTTGCAGAGCTGTGGACAGAAGCAGCAGCCATCATGCAGAAGATGCAGTATTTTCTGCAGTTCTCGGCTGCAAAGGGCTGGTCCAAACTATAGGCACTGCCAGCTTGCTGTGTGGTGTCCCTATCCTTCCATCCCTTTGGCCAACCTCAGGAACGTAGAGCCAGGATATACAGATTTCATCTCATTCACCCTGAGCACCCTGCTAACAGGATTTGTGCCCTCTTCATGTTCCTGCAGGTGCAAGCCTGAGGTTCCAGCACCTCATCCTGACCTGGGAAGCTGCACTGTGTGTGTTGGTGTCCCTGTCCTGCAGCACCTCAGTCATGCACTGCCACATCTGCTCAGAGTACAGATTTCCCCTCTTCTCCCTCTTGGATCTTCACCCCAAATTTTAGAGCCACGCAGCTTTCTGGTACCGGGGTTTCATTTGCAATGCAACCTCGCCCTCTTTCCCCGGGAGCAGCCTGGGTCTCCCCAGGGATTAACCCCGGGGATCCGGGCACACGGACGGACACAGCAGGGCACCGGCCCCGCTCCCATTCCCATGGGCTGCCCCGGATTGAAGCGGTTCACGCCTCGGGTTAACGATGCGGGAGAGCAGCCGGGTGTGACCGGGGAGGGAGGGGACAATGTGCTTCCAGCTTTTCCATAGCAGTTAATCATTAACACCTTTCGTGGTCGCAGAAGGTGCTGGCCTCCTTACAGCTCCCCTTATCAACCATAATTATTTCCTGATCACCCTCGCCTGACTACCTGGCAGACTCATGCACAACACCCCTGAATCACCTGACTGCATTTATTGCCCTATATTCCAAGCCAAATGGGTCTCTGCTGTGTCAGCTGCAATACTTACGGCATTACAGTTATTTCTCCCTTCCCATGCCCAAACATAAATGTTGTTCTGGCCCCCACCTCGCCCTTTACACCAACCCTCTTTCTGTGACAAAGCAAAACAGAGCAGTCATCTAAATACCTCAGCACTCCTTTCTCCTCTTCTTCCCCCAAAGCAACAGCTCCTCTTGCATACAGCCCTAGGGGGTACTGTGCTATCTCCTTAAGTCCACTTTAAGTTTTCAAACATTTAATTCTATTGGTATTGCCTAAATGAATACATTTCTATTTACATTTCTGTCTGCTTTATATATATATATATATTATAATAAAGTAGCTCACCCTCCATGGAGGAGAGAGGTGAAAATCCAAGGGATAGATGTAAATGTGTCACCCACATGGTGTGTTATTTGCCAAGGGAGGAGAGTTTAGACTCACCAGCTTAATTCTCTTATTGAATAAAAATGGATAGAGGACCCTGACCACTAAGGTTGGTCTCAACAATTGAAGCCCTGTATGAGAGGAATAGTGGAAATTGCCAAAAGTGGGAGTATGGCTTGTATTTAGGTAAAGAAAAGAAACTTAAATAAAAGCAAAAAACTGGAAATGCAGCCCTAACTGCAGCTGTGATGAACAAACCTATTCTCAGTGAAGAAGCAGCTGTATACTCTGTAGGTAGCACATGCCCATGTAATGCCCATGTAGTACAAGAGTTTCGTATCCAAACACATACAAAAGGGAGCAGAGGTCTCTAAGAACAGAGGGGAAGAGGGGAGCAATGGGAACATGATAATTAATGATCAAATCCGTTTTCTCAGTGAGACAATAGCATCTATGAAAATGAATAAAAATGCAGCAAAGGGGGATTTCATCTTCACTACCAAAGTTTAGGAAAAAAACTCTTTTAGGGAAATTCAAAACCACAAAAGGAGCAGGGGATGTACACAGAATAATCCCGGGGCAGATTACATTGCTGTTACCAGCACCAGTGCCTGACACACGGCAGGCTCCACCTCCAGGAGGTTACAAGGCCACTCTGAAACACTTGCAATCTAACACATCAGACCAACACTTCCTCTTTCTTCCTAGCACATCTTCCATGTAACCCAGCCAGAAACTCAGGGAGTTCTCAAATATGACCAAGAATTCAGAAATGCCTTGGTCTGCTTGTCGTGATTGCTGGGGTCAGGCCTCCAAGCAAGGCTGACCAAGCAGATGTGACCCATGCTCCAAGAGCATAAATAATACACCGGCAAAATATAAAATCAGAAATTGTTCAGAGCTTACCTGCTCATGCAGTTCTCCACTCTGTGAGCACATGGTGCTGCCTTCTGCTCTCAGCCATCTATTATTTTGCTCAGGGTTGCTGCTGGTATTGTTTTAAAAATTCCAGCTTGGGGCTCAGGAATCGTCACAAACACGTGTAGGATCTCAAAGGATCAGTGAAAGGCTGAAGCAAAGGAAGGTGAAGCCTTTTTTAAAGTCACCGTGGGAAAATGATCCTGTAGTTCAGCTAAGTCATGAATGTGGTGGGGGGATGTCTCATACCCTTTCTTAGCAAGGATAGACAAAGCATGAAGGAGAATGGACTGACCAGTGATTTTGCAGTTCCTTTCACCATGTGGGGAGATCAGACAAGAGGTGGCATAGAGAGAAGACCAAGGTCTGTAGAGATAAAAAGGTCAGAAAGTTGATTAAAGCAAAAGTGTTCAGTATTTCTCAAAAACATCTCCCCTGGCCCCCTTCCCCCCAAAGGAAAAAAAAAACCTAAACCACCAGACCAAAACCCAAATCTAAAGCCACTGCAACCACAGCATGCACCAAGAAACATCAGGCTGCTGATGCCAGCAGATGTGACCATGGGCCTGAGGTTATGGCAGAGGATGGATCACAAACAATTTCTCTTACACTCCTCCTGATCATGTTACTGGTTCCAGCCAGGGAGAAGACAAGGGTTAAGGTGAGCCTCTGGGCAGGGCCAGTACAGATGTTCCAGTGACCCTGGTCTCAGTTCTGGGCCACAAGCTGAGAGCTGATCTTGGAAAACAAGCTACATTTCACACCAAGCAACACTTAGACATGCAGCTCCTGGAAAATGCTCATTTGGCTTCTTGCAGCCTTTTATTTCAGGCCTTCTCCCTATTGCTTTCTTTTGGCTTAATTTTTTTCAGCATTAAAAATACACCAAATTTTAACTTACTGTGAAATACACTGCAATAAGCAGCCCTGCAAATGGATGTCAGCTGTCTGTCCACAAATAATCCCTTACTGCTGCCTGTCCATGTGTCCTGACCCACAGCTAAAGAGGTCTCTTCCAGGGCAAGCCCAGAGCTCGTTCCCCACGGTGCATTCTCGGCCCCTTTGCCAAGACAGCCAACACCAGCAGCTATAATGGAAGTCACTCACTGTGACATCATGTCCCATCCATGGGGCACACAAGGCAAACCACCCCTGCAAGGCCCACTGGAGCGAGGGAGTCTGCAGGGAGCAGCACAGAGCTCGCTTTTCCCTCCCTGCAGAGCATGTCTGGCTCTTTCATACACGGACACCAGAGTCTGACCTGGTCACTGAACTTTCTAATGCAACAAGCCCTCTGTAATCAGCAGTCATGGAAATTAATAGCACCATTCTTTCCATTTTCAATTCAGTTTGAGAGACTTTAATGAAATCTGATGAGGGACAATGCAGCCAGTGATGAATTTATGCATGAAACACGTTACCTGCACTGCAGTTAAGCCTTGTGCCAATGCACCTACAAGTCTGCTACCAGAGAAGATTAAAAAACTTCTGAGGGTATCTTGGCACTAGCAGACCATGCAGAGCAAGTTATGGCTGTGTATTCTGAGTTGCTCTCTTCTTTTACTATAGTTCACCTCCCTGCTTAATTGTAATATATGGTGTTGGACCTTTCCTGTAAAAGGTCTAAAAAGGATGCTAGTTCCTTGGTTTTTAGTGGATTTCTGTGCCAAGTTCCATCTCAAGACAGAGTTAGGACCCTGAACTTTAGCAAATACTTGTATCTTCTTGTTCAGGGCTTACTGAGCTGTCTGGGACACATTCCCAGTGCTGCAGTTCCTGGTTCACTGCAGGCAGAGGTAGGAGCTTGCTGGCTTTTCCCAGCCTGGAGCTTGAGCCCGCCAGCCCCAGGGCACACAGGGCCCTTCACCCCCATCAAGCCTCATCTTGCCCATCCACTGCTCAGCCTTGTTTAACCACAGGGAGGGAGGCAGGGGGTTGTTTCCTGCCTTCCGAGAAACATTTCATGGAACTGGAAAAGGTTTATTACTCTTTTTCTGAAGGAGGTTTTGGTTCTCAGGTAAGTTTTCTAAAATCTAAGTCACATATACCTCTCCCACGAGAAATCCCACAGTAGGGATGTAGGAAAAACTGGGTTTTGGTTTGCAAAACCTGTTCTCGCACACACTCCTACCACCAAAAGTCCTGAAAGGTCCTGATGGAAATAGCTGGATTTGGAACACACGTGGCTATTAGAAAAGCCCCAGCTTCCAAAGACCACAAAAAAAAAAAAAAAAAAAAAAAAAACCCCACCACAACTTCTGAGTTTCTTTATGTTCTGAACCAAGCCAAGAGACAGGGCTGGTGACTGAATGACAGCAGAGTGCCACTCACAGAGTAGCAAAACTGCTGCCCTCTGCTCACCCAGTGTCCCAAAGACACCTCCAGGCGCGCCCTCCTCCCGTCTGCTGGAGCTGCAGCTCCTGAGTTGCCGGGGCCACCCGCTCCCCAGAGGGGATCCCCGCTGCCAGCACGGACAGATGCCACCTGTCACATCCATTCCCGTGGCACAGGCGGGCTGTCAGCCCCGGTGACAGCCCCGCCGTGACGCTGTGACAGCAGCGCCCGGAGCGTAGCCAGCGCCGCCGCGGGCGGACAGAGGGCTGCGCCTGCCTTTGCACCTCTGCAGCCACAGCTGTCCCTTTCATATAGTTAAAGAGCTTTCACTACACCTTCTAAGCCTGTTTTTTCCATTTTCCTGTGTTTGGCTATTTCTTTTCAAATAAAAACTAACCCATCTTTATTACTGACTATGTGCTCAACATGCAAAGCCTGGGACTGGACTGCAGTTCCCAGAGGAGAGCACTAAAAGGCAAAAATGGGGAAACAAACTGTATTAATATAATTTCTGTTTTGCACAGGGGCTCCACCCTCTCTTTCAAGACCATGCATTCTGTTAATGAGAAACAGGGTATTCCCACCCCTCGTGCACAATCCCCTTTTTATTTCATACACAGTGAGGAATTAAGACATGAGATGTTCTCAACCACTTCCCACAAGAGCTGTCTCTGGCTTTGACTTTGATAAGCCAGCTTGACTGATCTTTCCCTGGCAGTGGCACTGGCGTCAGTACCCAAAGTGATGGATGGGCTGTACAGTTCAAACAGCCTTCAGGACAGCTGGTTTAGAGAAGTGCCTAAAACCAGCAATTTATGCTTTCTCATGTTCCTAAGCCACTGGATGTTTATGGAGACCTTTTTTCTTTGCTGGTGGCAGCTTTGAAACAGAAGCAAAATAAAAAGGGTGAGGCTCTCAAGTAGCTATGCTGCACCCATTGCTAGAGGAGAGTGAATTCTGTGACTGGGAAGCAGCGGTGGCTGCCCAAATTTTACATCATCCCAAATTTCTTATGACACTGGTTCATACACTGCTTCCTAGTTCCCCTCTTTTATCTGAATTTTAACTCCAGTCTCCTGGGCCAGATGTGACAGGAGTGAATGCTGTTGTCTTCAGGCAGAAAATGAAGGTAGGAGACATGAGAAGACAAATAGCTCAGCTGCCACAAAAGACAGAGTGGCATCAGTGCAGTCACTGTGCAGCCTGGAAAGATGAACAGGAGTAATTTTAGGCAGTTAGAGACATTGCAGTTGTCAGGTCACAGTTTCAGATAAACTCATATTCTGCTTAATCTTTCCCAAGTTATCTCTGCCATCAGAGAATCTGTGATCACTAGGGTAATGTAACAATGGCTGAAACTTTAAATGCAGTCAGACTGATAGGCCCCATTAAGATGCTCATCACAAGCTACTAAAAACCTACTGATTTATGGCTAGCAGCAGGAAAGTTTTCTTACAGGCAGTTATATTTTCCTTCAGTTTTCAGAGCTGCTTTTGTAGAGGTTTCACTGTTTAGGCACTCAGAGCTTAATGAATACTCAGACAATTGTCTGATGTTAAGCTCCCTGGATGCCAGCAATCACTGAGGTTGAAGATAACTTAGAAAAGAGCCCAATTGCAAACGATGAGCACCAAGGCTCCTACTGATAAGCACAATTGCTTGGTGCCCTTCAGAGCTTAAATTCGTGACCAAGTTACCACAAAATGAATGCAAATGCACTTCAGATGACCTCAGCAACTTGCTGTGCATACAATCTTAACCCTTAGCAAGGACAGAGGGATCCAAGTGACACACACGTACATGGACATAGCAGCAAATGTAGGGCAGAGCCAAGTTGAACGCAGCCTACACACCCCTCAAAGTCAGAAATAGGAAAAAAATTGTTCATTTGCTTCTTCCACACTGACACAGTGTCCAGGGCAGGAACTGAGAGAGTAGTCCCAGATGTCTGTCTGACACACACATAATATGTATTTAACATCTTGGAGATATAAACCTGTGTTGGCTCTCTTGGAGATTAACAACCAGCAGATTCTGAGCACAAGCAGACAACAAAACTGAGCTGTCTCAACACCTGAGAAATGTTGGGACTGATACACAGCTGTGCTTCATCAAGGAATGTGACATCCAACCTACTTTCTCATTATAAAAGCAGCAGGACTACGTTTTTAGGAAGATGACAGTTTCAACATTCTTTGTACTGGAGGACTTTCCCAACTATCACACAACCATAGAGTAAACAGATGTACCAGGGTGAATTCGGGTAAGGAGTGACTCAGGATTTCTGAGGCATCATCAAGTGCAAACAAGACCTTTGAGATCAATTACTGGCTGCTTAAAGTAAAACAGAACTGACAGATGCACTCTGTGTCACAGGGCAGTCACCTTTTTCTCTTTAGAGGTGATTTTGCCTGGAGATCAGACCTATGAAAGTGGCAACTTCACAGAAGTGATCTGCAGCCACTTCCTCACAATACATAAGGAAGGCAACTCGTATACATGGTCACTCCCTGTGCCCCATTTCCTCGGGGAATTGTCCTATTTCAGGCAGGAGAAAAGCCACCAACATACTGAGTTCCGATGAGTTTTGAGAAAACTGGGAGGCAAACAGAGCAAGGAGTCTCTGCTGGTGCCCTGCTAAGGGAAGAACTAATAAACTGAACTTTCCCTTGACACCAAAGAACACCCAGAAGGATGTGTTAGAAAGCAGATCTGACTCCTGATGCTGCCGTGACACTGCTGGCTTCTCCTTCCATTACTCTGTGATGCTCCCTGATGTTCTCCAAGCAGCTGAGATCCTGTCTTGTAGGACATTTCCTGCTCCTGACCACTTGTGCCAGCCTTGCTGGGCTTGGCCTTTAAAGATACTCTGCCTTTACCCAGAGCTGCTTGGGGACAGCTCTCAATTCATAGTTCAGACTCTGTGGTTTTCCTCTCAGAAGAAGCAGCAGTTCCTGAAGACCTCTACTGGCTTCCAAAGGGGGCTTTTCTCCTCACTGCTTGCAGTGCCCAAAACCCTCTCAAGTCAGTTGTTTCTCTAAATGTCTGGGGACTCCTCCAACTTCCTGGAGTGCTCTGGGCTCTTGTCTGCAGGATCCCTTTGGAGCAGGGCTGGAGGATATCCAGCTAACCAGCCACTCTGGGGGATTTGAGTCAAAGCCTGACTGGGCAGAAAGCATAGTCCTGATTTTGGCAGGCCTGCAGAACAGCTCATCTCTACACTATGTGTGAGAGAAATTTTTAAACCTTTGCTCACAGTGAGTGGCAGCTGACACTCCTCATATCACAAAGAAGAAAGGAGGGAATGGAAAAATGTCTGCCTCCCAGCTCTTACTGAGGCTTTAGAATGAGAACTTTCCTCGGGGAGGCTGGTTCTTCTCCAACTTTCTACCTCATTCCTTTGAAGCATCCTACTCTTAGATCCCTTTGAAAACAAGGTACAGGCAGTTTTAGTGGGTAAGTTATAGTCTTCCCCAGGCAACTAAGAAAACTGCAGACAATCCAAGTGAGAATCCTTCCCATATCTATTATAAAATGACCCTGAGAGACTGAAAACACTGAAGCAGCCTAACAGTAGGAGAGTGTACCAGCACAGTATCAAAGCCTCTAAAACAGAAGTTCCCCAGATTTTTCAGCACTCCCTTGTTGTTCAAAGGCTCCTACTCCATCAAAGCTCAAACTGTTGCAGGACCAACAGATCACGTGAGAGGCATCAGAGGATCATTAATTTGAAAGAAATGAGTGGAAAGTGTGTCAAGCACGCCCAATCTTTGAACTGGGTACTTTAGAAGATCGTTGCAAAATAAAACACAAATGCACATTCATTTCTCTTTAGGAAGAACATATTGCACAAAGCCACAAAAGCTACATGACCTTCATGTGAAGGAGAACAGAAAGACCAAGCTCCACTCACTGCAAATTGACTTGGAAAGGCAACAAAGCAATGCCAGTTTCCACCAGCTGACGACAGGACCAAATGTCTGTGGTGCTCAGAAGATGAAACTCTAAGGCCTATTCATTGCAAACCCTTCTGGGCATATGTTAATCAGAGAGACATTTCTTTCCAGAGATCATTATGGTGCAAATAGAAGTCCGTATTTTTGGCCTGTTATGAGGATTGTGCCTTCCTCTGAAGCATGCAGTGGAGGGTGGCATCTATTAACTGCATCTGGCTGCAGTCTGTGCCTCTGTCTGGTAGCTTCCGTTTATCACCTTTACTTTACGTCACCTTTACTGTGTTGTGTCCAAATCCCTGTGCAGAAGACAGGCCAAGAGCAGAACAAATGTTTTTGCCATTGCCACTGCCTGGTCCAGCAGCCTTGACAGGAGGGATCCCTACCTTGTCCCCATTCTGGCATCTCATGGGAGGGACAGAGCTCAGTGCCTCTGAACTGAAGGTTGCTGTTAATGCACCCTTAAAGGATAATGGCACTGGCCATCTGCCTAGGGCCCACAGCACAGGCAGGGCTTTGTTTAGGATCATTTCCTTCCAAAAGTGAAAGAGGATGCTCTGCATTTTCTACAGTGACACAGAGACCTGAAAGGAGAACTTTATCTTTGTAGAAAAGTCCCACTGCTCCTGTTTGTGGCAGATGCTAAAGGAACAAATGGTGAGCATTCCTACCATCGCAGGCTGTATCACTGACACCTCTAAAACAGCTCAAAACTTGGTGGCATCACCACTGAAGTCATATTCAGCATTTTCCACTCTAGGACACTTACAGGACTTTATACTGGTGACGCTAATGCTGGTCTAACATTCATGGACAGAGAAAGGAAGATACAAAAAATCATATCTACGACTGGTATTCAACTACCCAGCAGGCATCAAACACCAAAAAACAACTCCCCTCCAATATAAATCCCAAACACCCACAAAAATCCATCTATGTGAATGCCTCCTAGATCTCTTACTTGCACTGGACAAACTCTTGGCAAGAAAATAGCACAGGCCCGTTCCTGTAAAATTGCACATGAGAGAATTCAGATAGCCTCCAGTTTGGATAAGGAAATAACAAACAGAGATATTTTGTAACCAGAATTCCCTTCACACAAACATTCAGCACAGGATAGTCATAACAGCAGTAGGAAACAGATTAGTAAAGTTGTTTTTTTCTATTAATAAAAGTAGCCAGTACATTTCCTCACACTTACAGCAGCACTGGGCCCAGTGGCACAGAGACCCTCCTGTCCCCAGTGTTTAGGTGAGCTGAATGCTGGCTGAGGCAGACAGTCCAATATTGGACTGAAAAGTCAACGTTGTTGCCTCTAGCTTGGAGTCTGCCCATATCCATCAGCTCCACAAGAGTCATTCCCAATTTAGTCCTTTTTCTTTAGCTTAGAAGTTAATTAGCAGCAGACTGAAAGAAGAAAGGGCTGTTGCTTGTGGATACAGAGATGCCAAATTTCCCTAACTCCAGTGGAGAGAGGACAGCAAATTTGTAGTGAACTTTGACTCCAACAACTGCACAAGAGCACTGGGTATAGAACAACATTGACACAACCTGTGCTGCCCAAAGGATCCATGTCCCAGCTGCTGTGCACACTCCTCAGGGGTCAGAGCAGGCCAGGGAGGCTCTTTTGGTGTTTCCACAGCAGGAAGAGCAGGGAAGCAGACATTAAACACCCCCTGCACCTCCAGAGGTGCGAGCTACAGCACACAGCACACAGCACACCCGTGGTCTAGAAGGCAGAAACTGTAAATTACAGCTGGCAGGGTAGGAAAGGTCTGAAGTTGAGGAGGCTCTGCAAAACACACTGGTGGAGGACAGACCCCTGAAGGACTCTGGAGTGCAGATCTGGCTACAAGTAAGACTAGCTAGCACATACCTAGATTACACATCAAAACCCCTCGTGTGCTCAAGGAGGAATGTCAAAACCAGACACAGAGTTCATAGCAGCTGAACTCTTCCACCTCTGGGCTCTTCCCCAGGGGGCTGAACTCAGACACCTCTGAAGTGGAACAGAAGAAGGCTTGGCAGGGTGGATACCGCATGGGCAGCCTGACCCCTGGGCAGGGGACAGCAGGAGCTGCAGCCAGCAGAACTCTACAAAGGAAGCCCTTTACAGTGACCTCCCAGCCTCCCTGGCCCTCAGCAAGGCTGTGAGCCCAGGAGACACCAGCCTGAGCCACATTCACATCTGGCCCCTTTGCTCACCAGGACTGACCTTGGCTTTTAAGTCATCATACCTTAAAAGTAACCTCCTCATCAAGGCAACCCATCTGACTTGCAAAAGGTGACACAAAAAGAAGATGGATCAGAAAAAGGTGGCAGGCATGAAAGAAAGGGAAAAATATGAACAAAGAGAAGAAAGGGAAATACAGAACAGAGCAATCTTCTACTCTTCATTCATGTCATGTTCTGGCACACTTCATAGCTCTCCTCTGTGCAGCCCCCACATCGATGCAGACAGCACAGAAATCAGGTGCCTGGGCACAAGCAGTGAGTGAAGTCTGACACGGAGTGCCCTGCAGCCATCCCCCTCCTGCCTGCCCTCCTGTTCTACACAACCTGGCCTGGGGCAGGGGCTCTGATGCCCACTGTAATTAAGCCCTGCTCGTATTTTTTCCCTAGGAACTGTCATAATTAAGTCAATGAATTATAGATGTGTTACTTAACTGAGACTATGAACCAGCTTGTGAAGAATTCACTGGAAGTCTCGGTCTTGCATTACAAAAAGGAATGTGACATTCAAGAGCAGTATCATTAGCAGCATGGCAGGGTCATGCCTGCACTCCTGGGTTCTCCAAGCCTACGGATTTCTCTGAGCCTCAGAAGAAATGACAGGATCGGACCTAGGGCGTTAGTGTCTTCCTTCCTCATTAGGTCACTGAAAACTCTCTGTGTTCCCAGAAGTCTCACTGTTTACAACATTGCTCCAAGCAAATGCTTTGGATGGGTGGGAGCTCCACACACATGTTAAAAAACTAAAGACCTTCATGGCTATGGGGAGGTTCCTCTGAAGACCATGCTCAGTGCTAGGACAGCAGTGACTGGCACAGGGACCGGCCATGTCCCACCTGTATTTTCTCAGAGCATCTGCACAGAAGGATGGTATAGAGAGATAACAAATCACATCTGCCAGGTAATACTTAAAAATGCTATTTCCCATGCAGTCATTGCTGTAAAGTGCCAGGAAAATGGGGTCTTCAAATGAGACAGTTCCCAGACAGAATCTGTCCAAGGCAGTACAACACATTTACTTTTAGATTTTTTTTTCAAATTAATAACATGCAGTAACCGAATAGAGTCAGAGATTAATCATCACACAGATCCTGTTAAGATAAGATGATTATTAAAGGATAAACCACAAAGCTACCTTCATTTGAACATGGCTCTTCTTCCCAACTTCTTGCAGATTAATATCGAGCCACAATGTTTTTCATGTCAGAGAGCACTATACCCTTCTCTCTCTCTGTAAATATCACTGATCTATCTGGAACAGAGAATGGAGCATAACTGATTTTTGTGTTTGAAGTCCCAGGTTACACAGTCAGTTCTTTCCCTGTTTCTGAAGTCAGCTCTGCCAGTAAAACTCTTGTTGGGCTAGACTGTGTCCTTTGGGGTCCCAGAGCAGGACAACAGCATATCCACTGTGAGCAAGGGTTGTGTGGTGCATCTCATACTCTTCCTCCCATTTTTTCCACCATCTCCAGAAGGCATTCTGTTGCTAACAAACAGATTGTGACTCATTGAGACATTCAGAATTACATTCCTGTAATTTCCATCTTTACTTTACTCATTCAAATCCATCCTGTTGTAGCTTGCCTGTCTTCTGTTTGCCATATCCTCACTGGCTGTCCTAATATGGCTGTAGAGTATGTTTGAACATCAGCTCAAAATAAGTTCCAGCCAGGACAGTGTTAGAGCAGACCAGTTTCTTTTGGTGGTAAAAAGCAAAATTAAGCAAGAACCTGAAATATCAATGTCTCCTCAACATCAGTAACACAGTCTCAAAGAAATGAAAAATAAGAGCTCAAACCCAGGAAAGCAAGGACAAAGAAGAGCCCCAGGTCACCACAACATCAGTGCATTATCAAAAACACCCTACAGAGATGCGGCAAAGTCCCCAAAGTGTGGGATGCAGTCCCTGCTCTGCCCAGCTGGGAATGGGAAGGAGCCACCAAACTGGCTTCCAGAGCTGGGCAGTGGCTCCAGGACCAAATGTGCAACAAGTGAAACTTAACACTCCCATTTTTATTCTGCATATTGTGATATTTAGACTCCAAGAACATCAGCTGATAACTCAGAAGGATGCCACAGGACCTGCATCATCTTTCCTAAAATGCAAACTGCTTCCAGCCAACAGAAGGGGAGGACGGGCATTGCGAGGGGTGGTTGGGAGCTCAGACACTGCTAAGATACAGCAATAGTTCAGTGCCTACTCTGCTATTCACACAGTTATTAATCACAGTATTTGAATATGGGGCTTTTTAAGAAGAGACCTGTTTGGTTCTGAGGACTACAGCATTCATAAAACATATTTAAGATGCTTTACTAATTCTTTCCTCCCACCTGATTACAGGGCTCTGCCCAGAGCTCTGCTCACACTTTACTACCACACCTGACAGGGAAGCTTTCCCATCTTCTCACAGTAGCTTTCACTGGACAGTGCAGTCAGAGAAAGACAATGTATTTCACTTTCCTTGCAGTAACACCAATCCTAATTAGCACTTTAGAGCTGATGACTCGGGCCAGACAGCCATTGCTGATTCCTGGCTCTGGCTCCAAGCAGTCCTGCAGAAACTTTGCTACCTCACTACCCAGCTTTGCTCTCCACGTCAATGCCTCAGGAGAGCCTTGCTCAGAGGATCATAGTCCTGAAATTCCTTGCAGATGCTCCTCTCGGTTAAACTGCTCTGGAGGATTACTGAGACTACAGGCAGAAAAGAGAGCAGAAACCAAAATGGTGCTAAAATACCTGGTCTCAAAGAAATAAGTACCCCAGAAGTTATTTGGGGAACAAAGATTTCTGTTCACGTAGAAAATACTAAAGAAACTATTTTAACCAAATAACTGCACTTTAAACGAGTCTTTGTGGAACTGAAACATGCTCAGCTTGATTTGATTTTCCCAGGACTCTGATGAGTTATATTCTTAGGTAAAGGCAGTCTGTGGATCTGCTTGGTTTTCTTTGTCTTGTAGGTTCCCAGAAGAACATTGCCTAAATGTCTGAGGGTCGTGGCATTTAGAATTGTAGAATCATAGAATATTCTGTGTTGTAAAGGACCCAAAAGGATCATTGAGTCCAACTCCTGGCCCTGCACAGGGCACCCCAACAATGCCACCCTGTGCCTGGGAGCATTGTCCAAACATTCCTTGGATTGTGTCAGGCCTGGTGCTGTGACCGCTGCCCTGGGGAGCCTGTTCCAGTGCCCAACCAGCCTCTGGGGGAAGAACTTTTTTTCTAATATCCAGCTTAAACCCCCCCTGACACAGCTTCATACCATTCCCTTGGGTAATTCCAGCATTTTCAAGAGCGTGGCTTATCTGCCTGGTTTCCTAATCTAAATGGCATTCATGAAGCAGGTTCTCTAACATCCGTTTGCAATTTCTCGAGAGTAAACACACCAGAAGCTGCTAAATGTTCCCTCTCTCCCTATCACACACTCTCAGCTATACTTCACATTGCAGAAAATGCTATGTTTACATTAGCATATACTTTGGGTTACAGATTGCATTACCGTGCTCCTGGTACAGCCTGCCCAGGACCTCTCAGCATCCAGCTCTGTTCTCTTTTGCACATAACTTGGCTAAGTTTTAGCTCCTTGTGTTGCAATTTTCCGTAACAGGCAACTACCTCAACCTGGATTTTTAAGCTATTTCTAATCTTACATCCAAGAAAATAGATTGGTTTTTACAGCCTAATCCCCTCTCCCATGCACCTAAACCATACAACCATTTCAGTGAGAAAGACTGCTGTCCATATGTTTGGGTTTGAGAACAAGGTTTGTGATTTTGGAACATTCTGAGGCTTCCCCGAGCCACACAGCAGTAACAGGTGCCATTTTCCTTACTTTCCTTATTCCTCTTGTTGCATATTTTAAGTTTTTGCTTTTCTACATGAGATAGAAGAGAGCAAATATAATCTATTCCCAAGATTACTGGTCAAAGTTTAGGAAAATTGCAAAGGACTGAATCAGTTGTGAAGAACCTTAAATTGCTCCATATATTGGCAGCACCTCCCTCTCCTGGAGCTGTACCTCTAATAGAGGAGAATCATAGAATGGTTTGGGTTGGAAGGGACCTTTAAAAATCATCCCCTCCAGCCCACCTGCCATAGGCAAGGTTGTCTTTCACTAGATCAGGTTACTCAAAGCCTCAGATGAGCAAATAAATCTAATAAATCAATTGATAAACTGGACCTTTTATATATGATTATACACTACTCTGCAGATGCACCTCAAGTCTCCATCCTGTTTTCAACAGTGCCAAGTCTGCATTTCCTTACTCAGTGGAATTTATTAAAAAAGGAGAAAAGAAAGACACCCTCCTGCACACTCTAGGAGTTGGTAATACTCATTTTAAGCTGTGACCCGAGATCTGAACTTTGATATCCAGAGGATATTCACATTTTAATCTACAGTTTCTAGTTCCCTGCTTACAACTCATTCTTTAATGCAAATACAATTTGACGGTATCTGGTGCATAAATCAATGATGTGGCTAAAGTCTCAGTCAACTCTTCTCAGAATAAGTGTTGCCATTTAAAATGTGGCAGTCAAGCTTGTAAAGGGAAGGAAAGAAATGTCACTTGCAACCCAAGTGTTTCTGTTAACAAGCTGGTTTCCTGCTTCAGGTTTTTGTCTGATAAAGCCACTTATCTGACAGTACGAAAGGTCATAGTTGGAACAGTGGAAAGTCCACAGAAGGCTTTTTTGCCATCCTACAACTTTTGTTTAAACTTTTAGTTGAATCATTATTTCAGTTCCTGGAGCAGAGTCGTTTCTTCTGCCTGGCACAGGAACACGCACAGAGCAGCTCTGCACTGAGGAGCAGGCACAGGCTGAGCGAACAACCTCAAGCTCACAGGAGAATTTCCCTGTGTGTGGAAATACAGTGAGCTCCTCCACTCATCTCAAGACGTTTTTGTGAGGATGCAGAACTGTCTGGGTGAGAGAATTACATTCCTCATCAAAGCTCACCCAGCAGATCCCAGGGCAAAACCTCAAGCCTTCTCCTGGTCCTGCTGTGCAGATGGAGCCTCACAGAGCAACCTCACAACAAGGTCTGCTGCTACAAGGAGAAGGGTTTAGATATGACCAACAACTGCCAGAGATATAGAGACTCTGTACCAGCCTTCTGTACTAAAATCATCTGCCTCTGGCACATGTGTGAACACCCTTTTATAGAGGCCAAGGAATCAATTCATTAAAAGATGTATCAGCCCTCTGAATTTGCTTCTACAACTGCCTCAGTACACCGCGCACATGGCATTTGTTGAAATATCATAAGACCTTGTAAACCACAAGCATTACTAAAATATTTTTTCCCACTCACATTCCCTCCCCCTTCTTTATATCAACTCTATGTAAAACCTTTTACTAAAGATCCAGATTCTCCCACTGAAACCAAGTGCTGCTTGTCTGGAAATAGACCTTTCTGTGCCTCAAAAAGCACAGGAGCAGATGGCCAGAACCAAGACACTCCAGTATCACAAGCTCACATCGTCTCTCCCCTTACACATCAGAGGAATGGTCAGAGGGAAACATCAACTATTACAGTTTCTTTACTGAAGAGACCAACATCTGGCTGCTGTGGAGAACAGAACAATTCATGTCAGTATTGGGGATGTCAAATGGAACCCGAGTTCAAATCTGCTAAATGCTCAACTTCAGTGCCAGGCCAGGGCAAAAGGGGGTGGATGGCAGAAAATGCTGCTCAGGAGAGCTGTCCAGAAACAGGGATCCACACCAACAGGAAAACTTGCATGTCTTCTCTAAAGAACTGAGGGGGGGAAGGTCCTTTCAAAAGTCTGAGGGCTGCAGCCCTCATTTCAGTGGATACAGGACTGCTTGCATCAAGCTTTATTTTTACAGAGCGTGAATCATTTCTCACTCCGTGAGAATCACTGGGATCATTCTGCTGTCAGTATCTCTGACACCAGCAGTGCTAAAAATACAAAAACTCCAAAGTCAACCATGTGCTGTCAGTTCTGAACCTGATTGCTGCATTTCTTGCATCCACTGACAAAGAGCAGGAGCAGGTGCTGACACCTTTCAGATCAGTCTGTTTAAGAGGGCAGGACTGGACCCACTCTCAAAAACCCTGCCTCCTTCTCCATTTATCCCCAACAGTAAATATTTGACTTCTCCTCCTGGTCTGACAAACAATGGCAGCCTATAATTATAGCTAATAACATACAGGCTCTGTGCTGTCACTCACTTTTGCTCTCAGCCATGCTTGAGAACTGAAGGGCCATAAAGGTCCCTACATGGCACTAAACTACCTGCATAGCTCACACCCAGCTCAAGAAGTCACACTGTCATGACTCCTTTCCCTCTGGAAAGGATGTCATGAATCACAAGGAAGCAGAAGAACCTTTTCTAAAACCCCTTTGCCATTTTATAATTCAAACTACAATGATGGCTCAAAAATGCATGTTATCCAATTTTGTCTACCATGCCACAGCCAGAGAGCAAGCCAGTAGTGAGTCCTTAATTTTAATTGATTATTTACATAATCTTTAACATCCACCCCCTCCGGAAGAGAAGTTATCTTGCAACATATGAAGATAGCTGTGCTAATTATGATTTCAGTTGCCATGAAACAGTCTGCAAATGTGGTCCCTCCCATCATGTTATAAACAAGGTCTGGGGTGTGGTTTTCTTAACAAGGAGCAATATCTGAAGCTTAACTAACTGGATGTTTTCATGCATGGTGGGATCAGGCAACCACATGCCAAGAGCTGTTATAGAGGCCAGAAATGAATTTTGCACCAACTCAGACAAATTCACAGAGAAAAAGTCCATTGGACATAGCCTCTGGTTGTTTAAACCAATAAATTGCTGTCTGATGGAAAAAGTGTGTTCAGGGTGGAACTGCTCAGAAGCAGCCTCTTCCTGGAGCTGATTGCACAGCTGCAATTTGGGAGATAGGCTTTGGTCTCACCTCCTCTGGCCACTGTAACATGCCAGTGGCAAGTTGGGTTTCCTACCAGGCGTGATCTAGCAGCAGCCCATGAGGTGGCCTGTTCTTCCTTATCCTCACTTCCATGACAAGTGCTTTGTTTAGGGGACATGGAAAAATGGAAAAGCTCTTTGTGGTGCTGTAGTGCTTCAAAACAGCTGTAGTTGGGTTAGACATGGAGGTTCTGAGCCCTTGTTCTGTCTGGTTCACACAAGATAATATTTTGTTCAGTGGTGTGGGAATCTCATTTCCCCTGGCAGAGTTGCTCTTTTGTGTCTTATCTCTGACTAGGTGATAAGTTGATATCATAGAATCATCAAATAGCTTGAGTTGGAAGCAGCCTTCTAATCCAACCCCTTGCCATGGGCAGGGACACCTTCTGCTACACCAGGCTGTGGCCAGCCTGGCCTTGGACACGCCCAGGGATGGGGCAGCCAAAGCTTCTCTGGGCACCCTGTGCCACTGCCTCACCATCCTCATTGTAAAAACCCTCTGGAAATATATTCTTCAAATATTTGAACATAAAGGGGGCACTCTCTGCATGTGGAGAGGAGTTTTGATACCCAGCAGATTTCAGCTTGGTGTCATCTATTAGAAGAATTTGTCTGGCATCAAGAAATGAAGGCAGGGCAGAATATGTGTGCAAAGTACATGACCCTGACAGTATTTTCACTTGCCCAACAAAGCAATGGAAAGAAAGAAATGGCCTCAAATCCATTATTGCTACAGCACACTTCTTCCAGATGGGAAAGGGTGGCTTCTCTTCACCATGCACCAAGCCTGGCTTCCAGAAGAGAATGGAACAAGGAGTTGTTAGCCCAGTAATGGCTGTTTAATTAAACTATTTTGTTCAACTCCAATCTAAACAATTTTTTTTTCGTTCTTTTCACAGAACAGATTTGGAGTGTTAACACTCAGGCTGACCCAAAACAGCACCATGGCTCATTAGCAAATTAGAGTTTTAAACCCAACAATTCCTACAGCAGTAACAGCAGGGCAGGATATGTTCTTATGAGAAGTTTAAAAGAAAATGCTGCCTGGAGAACTGAGATTGCTGGCCAGACCTAGAGGACTCCTGTACCCCTGCTGATATTTGTGCTGATACACACAGCTCTGGCGGCAGAACTTTGTTCAGTGGAGATAAACCAGGCACTCTCTATGCCCAGCATTCAGGCTCCTGAGTGCACTGCCCTTTTTTTTGTCTTTGTAAAGCTTTATATAATAAATTTTGTTGGATCACCTCCATACTGCAATAATTGTGAAATCCCTGTGTGGCTGGCAAGACACAACAGAGACCACTGCAAAGGGCCTGCCATATATTTTGCCAAGTGCCCCATATACCACAAACAGAGTTTATTCCAGGGTAACTCTGCCAAGCCCAAGGGAGTTATATTTTGGAAGGACTTTTCCAACAAGTCTCAGCTCAGTAAGGAAAAGAAAAAAAAATTATCCTTCCTTGACACCTAGAGAAAAAACAAACCAAAACATGTGGCTTAAGGCCAATATAGGGCTCTCCCAAACTTCAAGCTAAAGACTAAAATACTTTTAAAACAAACAGCTATTTGGTTTCTGTATTTCTCCATCATCTTTCAGACAGATATTAAAGCAATAAAATGGAATTACTGCAGATACAATGGCTTCTCCTTACATCCATCCTTCACAGCCACTTGTTTAACCTCCCCATACTCTCTTTCAAAGATAAAACCCTACCTTCAAAGCTACCTCTTGAAACCATCCCCAACAGCCTTACTGATTTTGGTTTTTTCTAGACAAATTCTCAGGTTTTGATGCACTGAGGTCTTTGATCCAAGCTGGGCTGGGTACCCTGAAGGAAATCTAGAGCCTCTTTTCCCCTTGTCCTGAGACATGGCACGAGCACAGGCTGTGAGGGTGCTGGGGTCAGTGATGCTGTGATTACCTCAGAGCTTGACCCTAAGAGACAGAAACTCACTGCACCAACACAGTCAGGATGGTTATAAAACCACAGAATGGCTTGGGTTAAAAGGGATAAAAGGGATACTAAAGGTGATTTAGTTCCAGCCCCCCTGGCACGGGCAGGAGCACCTTCCACCAGAGCAGGTTAATAACTGAACAGCCAGAGCTGGGCCACACACCTTCAGCAGATGTTGCAGGAGATGAACTCACATCCCAAACACCTGCCTGCTGTCCATTTTGGTTGCAAAAAAAGCAATGGCTGATGTTTCCCAAACCCCATTTTCTTGCCAAGTGGGGGCTGTTCCTGCTCCAGGGGCAGCCTTTGCTAAGCTGTGAGCCCCCAGAGCCAGCAGGAGTGAAGCACACAGGGCCCACAGGGAACTGGGAATTGCATGCTGCTCTTCCTATAGCGTTTAGTCATCTGTGTACTTATAGCAGGCAGCTCTGAATGTATAGGCAAGGTGGAAATACAGTCCTACATTAGCAACAGCATCTCCTAGAACAGGTTTTTAAGAAAAACTTTTCTACTAGATCCTGAATTCATTCAAATCAGCACAATCTATTTGCACCAGCAGAGATTCAGTTCACACCAACTGTGTATGGACCAATTTCCATTAAACTTGCAACACTCTGGGGCTGCATTTGAATGGGGCTGATTGTGCCCAAACTGGTAAGTGCTTCTAGAAGGCTGATGGACTGATGTTATTGATTGGGATGGTGTGGTTGCCAACAGAGAGGCTGCACAGAGCGTTTCAAAACTCAGTTTTGTTGCAATACACTAAGCTGTGTTGTCCTGTAAAAGTCTCTGCAAAGTGTTGTGATCAGAGCTTTGTTAAAGCTGGAATCAGTGTCTCCCCAGAAACGCTGCAGAAATTACTCCATGTGGCTAACTCAGGTAGGTCTTGCTGCTTTTGTCTTCACTTGCTATTGCTTGAGACTGGCTTTTCTCCTCTGAATTTAATCAGCTTGTTTGTAACCCTCTAAGCCCTCTTGCACACTCCTTAACCCCCTCCACCACCTCCTCATGGAAAGGACAGACCTCTGGCATGACCACAAACACCCAATCCAGCTTGCTCCCCTCAGCACCACTGGTATCTGGGGGCTGCTGGCACAGGCTCTAGGCCAGCTCTGTCACACTTATGAATTATCTCCTTGCAGTTTCCTTATTAAAAGTAGAAAAAGGTTATTTAATGCTTTCCTGGGTTTTTCTAGGGGGCTGATTCTTTGCCCTTGTCCTTAAAGAGCAGAAGTGCAGTTGGGGTTTCCTTGAGGCTGACTCTAGGAGGTGTGTAACAACACAGATCACATTATGTTCCTTCCTATGGAATCCCCCTGGCCCCTTACAAACTGCACAAGCCTAACAAAACAAGACAATAAAACATGAAAACATGCTAATTGAAATATTTGCCATTAACATTTCTGTGCCCACTAATAGTCTACAGTATAAACTGGTGAAATCAGGCCAGAGCTACAAAAGCAAACAGAACTTGTAACCTTGCAGTCAAATGAGGAGGAAATGGGAGGGGAGTGAGCCAAGCCTCCCCTGGTGTGATCAGGTGCAAAGCCATTCAGGCAGTGGCTTTGCACCGGTTTACAAAGTCCAGCTCTGACCCAGCTCCTCAGCCTGCATCAATCCAGCCTCAGTTTGTGGAGAAGTGGAGCAATGATCCAGTCCCTGAGGCTTGGCAAATATTGACCCTCCCCAATTCTGTGGGAAGCAGCCTCCCAGCTGGGACCACCAGCTGCCAGCTTCCTACACAGTCTTGGGTGCTGTCAGCTGGAGGGAAGGGCTCAAAGATGTTGCATATCACATGAATACACCAAATCCAGTCCTCTGTTAAGGAATCTTTTGCTGCAATGCAAACAGGTCCTTGCTCCCAACAGGGAGCAGTTACAGTGCAGTCCTTCACCCAAACAGGAGCAACAAAAGAAAGGACACAGATAATCACTGAGCAAAATGCATAATCCAAAAGGTACTGACTGCTGGAGCATGAGGCCACTGCTCCCACTGGCGTTCTCCTGGGCACCTTGATGAATTCTCTCTCTTGCTCAGGCATAGAAAAAGCTGCTCTGAAAATAATATTCTAGAACATAGTAGATCAGTTGGCACTGAAAAATGTTTGTATTCCATTGTTTTTCAGTTCTGTTAGCCTTTTGGCCATCTTCCTAAACTTGACAGCAACGTCTGTCATGTAAAATCAATTCTGGATTTTTAAACTTGTTTTTAATGTCTTTATATGAGTATTCTGTCTTTTAAAAGGTAGAAGACTGATGAGAGCAGGGAAACAAGGGTCTAATGGATCCCAGTGGAGTTACAGAGAAAGATGCTAGCAAATGCCTCTGCTGCTGTTGTTACAGCAGTGTCCTAGTAGCCACAGTGTCCCAAGGATGGTTAACCATTTAACACCTCCCTAAATTTTATCAGCTTCTATCTCAGACCTGAAAAAGATCTCCAGGGGCACTTCTTGTCAGCTTTATCCCCAGATGTAGCAGCTGATTTATTCCCAGATATTCTTCCCAGAAATCTTGTCCTGTTGGCACAATTAGAGACAGGCCTCTATTTCCCTATTTTCAACACCTTGCATTTCACAGACAAGTTCTACCAGACACAAACTCCTGGACAACCCCCCTCAAACAGTTACACCACTGGAACAGCAAACAGGGAGGGCAAGGAACTTCCAG
Source organism: Prinia subflava (assembly GCF_021018805.1). Taxonomy (NCBI): domain Eukaryota; kingdom Metazoa; phylum Chordata; class Aves; order Passeriformes; family Cisticolidae; genus Prinia; species Prinia subflava. The sequence continues at coordinate 17,824,764 of NC_086260.1, forward strand.
CTGGAGTGTGGCAGGTCCCACACCTGAGCCTGCCTCCATCAGGGCAAGGACAGCACCTCCAACAGGAACGAGGGGTTTGCCAGTGCTGGCTCCTCCTTACAAACACCTGACACTTCTTTACAAGAACTGGGAATGAAGATCACATCACCAAGCAGGATCTCAGTTTCCATTCATGTGGCTAGAAAGAAAAAGGGGAAAACCCCTTAAGCAGGTTTTTGACTGCCAGAGGCTTTCAGTTCTGCAGATCTCAATTAACAGCTGTCCAGCAGAGACACCAGTTTGCTCTGGTCTCTAACTCAGCTGTGCATTCAAAGCTGTCAAAGCTCTGCCTCAAAGCTGCTCATGGGGAAGGGGAGGGCAGAGACAGCCAGTGGGACAAATGGAAATGCCTGCCCTGCTCTAGCCCAGCTCAGAAGCCATTCAGAAGGACTTTAGGAGATTAGTCCTTACAGCAGGGGTGAATTTTAGATATCATTCTTTGATACCACAGAGACATACACCAGTGTCTGTCACTGTCAGTAGAAGGTAATGTCAGGCCTCTGCAGGCAGCCCTGTGACCTTCTCTTTAGAGATTTCTCAGCTTTACACCATAACACTGAGATCAGCCAGCTTTCAAAAACAGCCTCCAAGTGCACAGGCGTGAGCCTGCTCACAGTTACCCTGATTAAGCCAAGAAAAGGATCCATTCCTTATTATTAATAGGGAAAAGAGAACAAAAATGAAGCTGCCAAAAATAAACCAAAGTAAAGGCCAACTTCTGCCCTCAGCTGTAGGTGAGCTGGAAGGGGTCATTCAGGGAAGACGAGACAATTAAGTCTGGGGAACAATGCCAGGATGGGGATGCATACCTGCCTCTGCCTCCCCCAGAGCCACCAGCATGGCAAGTTCTGCTCATCTCTTATGTAAGCAGATGGACTCTGGACCAGACTGCAGTCAAACAGGGACAGCCTCAGCCAGCCTAGACACATCTGTGCCAGTGGCACGGGAGCTTGGCTGGATACCCATAAGCAGGGGGGCTGCAGTGGCTCAGGATAGCGTGGAAAAAGTAATTTGGGGTGAGTTTTTCAGCAGGGGGTGTAATCTCTGCCAGATGCTCTGTTGACAGAGGTAGGCAGAGCTTCCCAGATGTCAGTGGCTGTGATAACCAGTGGCTGGCAGATAAGGGTTTAGATCTGAATGGCTTTAACCACATCAGCATATGCTGCATTTCAGGTTGGGGCAAGATGGCTTAAGGTTCCCCAATGCACCTTTCAGACATGGTGAAGGGAAGCCAGAAGGCAATGCCTGACACAATTGCATGAAGCAATTAAAAAATTTACTAAAAAAGGCCCCCTTGTGACATTATCTTTCTCTTCTTAAGATTTTGGTTCACGGCTGTGTTACTTTTTGGTTTGTCGGCCTTTTCTTCCCTGTATTTAAACTGAAATGTTCAAACCCTGCAGCTGGTTCAGAGGGGAGGACTGTAACACTGGATCCTCGCTCCACACCAAAACAGGGAACAGCCTTGCAACATTTCCTTTTAGGAAACAACACTGCCAAAACACAGCAGTAGAAAGATCAATTTAGGCCATGTGGGGATAACCCATTCTTGCTTTTGCTCCTCCAGGCATGGGTGTACATCTGTGCCCTTCCCTCTTTGATGATTTACATCTCACACAAACCTGGCCTGGCCCTCCAAAACCTGAGCCAACACAGGAGTGGGGTTGTCTTTAATCCACCTTGCTGCCATCACTAGCCCAGAATTGTGACAGGCTGTGCCTATCTCAGCACAACTGAGACTGTGCTATGTCTCTCACAGTCCTGGCAGCAGGAGACAAAGTGAATTACACCGGCAGCAACACAGGACTAGGAGCAGGAGCAAAACCTAGGCTTCCAAGGAGAGCTCCAAGAAGTTTGTTCTGTGGGGACTCCGTCCTCTCTCTCACCATCTGTTTATTCAGCCAGGATTTATTGAGCCACATTGTAAGGGAGAGTCACCCCTGACATCTCACTCATTTTCATAGGAGTTCAAGTTCACTGCAGCTGAAGGGAGCTGTGCAAAAGCATCCTGTTAAACTGTAACCAGCAGTCGGATGTGCCAGTTAATCATCTACTTTGAAGCTTGTCCCTTTTGATAATAATTTTCCATGGCTGCAGAATTAAAGCTTAACTGGTCATTGGCTTCCAAAATGACCTTGTCTGACAGGGAATGTGGAAGAGGAAACAACACTAACATGACCTTCTTCTAGTAAATTCTAGATGTGGACAGAGGGGAGAAAAACACTGCTGGCAGTTTCCAATTGACACAATGATTTATCTCAACCAATCTGCAAAGTCCCCCCAGTCATCTGCAGGCATGGAAGGAGCTGCAGGGCAGTGCCAGAGACAGCCCTGCCAACAGGGCTTATCAGACAGGAGAGATGTCCTTGGAAGGCACAGGAACATCACAACCTGTGGACCTGGCTGGTGGGCTGAGGGCTTCCTTCCTGCAGTGCTGACCTGTCTTGAGGAAACATGATGGAAGCAGTGTTTAAAAATCCGGACTATCCAGCTTTAACCCCATATGTAGCAGCTGATTTATTCCCAGACATTCTTCCCAGAAGTCTTGTCTTGTTGGCACTAGTAGAGACAGGCCTCTATTTTCAAGGCAAGAGAGCTTCCAAGCAGATACCAAGTGTGACAACAAGCCTTCACCACATCCACAATCAATAGGCACAAGTAAAGTGTAAAAACCACTCCAGCTCCACTGGACTCACAACTTAGAGCAGCAAAATTGTGTTAAACTCCAGTATCATGTCTAGAACTCTTTTAGCCCCTTAAGTCCACGATAAGATGGAAATGAAACCTAAATTTTCCTAGGCAGACAACCAACACCACAAAGCAAAGGGCAAGGACAAGACAAACATCGCCAGATGTGGTGATATGTAAGAAAACTCATGCCAGACTTCTCCCAGCAGCCAGCACTCACTCAGACAAGATGCTGGGGAGTCAGGGCTGGTCTCACACATGGTTACTACAATAATTTTTGGAATTGGGAAAGAGGGAGCATAATTCATTATCAGATTTAAGGAAACTTAGTCACACAGTAATGAGGCTAAGTGACCAGACAGATTGTCAAAGCAGAAAAAGCTCTTAGCATGAGTCCTCTTTTTCAAAAGCATCTTGCTTAAGATTTACAAATCCATTTTGCTGCCTGGGAGTGAAATTTAAGCTTAAAATCCTTGAAAACATTTCTCAGTCCAATGAGATAATAAACCAATGAGGTGAAGAAACATCCATTCATTTATGTAATTACTTATTTATCCAGGATAAAATGGAATTTATGTTGTTCTAAAGCACTGGGAGAGTTAAATGTCTAAGGGAATACTTCAGTAATTATAATTTATTTTTAAAAGGTTTTGGATCAAACAGCACCAGAATCATAAATTTCCAGAACTCCTCACAAATCAAGACTTCCCCAGCCAAAAGGCCCCTTCTTCCCCTGCTTGTGCCCACTGGACACCTGCAATGTGCAGGCTTGGGAGAAACTCCCTGGCAGGGCTGCTGAACTAAGGTCTCCAAGCTTCCTTGGGGCTCTTCTGCAAGCCAGTTTCCCTGCCTAAATTGCCCGAGAACTGGAAATTTGATCTCTGCAGATCCACTGAGCTATTTTTCCCAGACAAAAAGGATCTCAGGCTACCCACTCAGTAAGATCTTGCTGTTCTGGAGATTGCCTCTGAGGAAATTTGGAGCTGCAAACGTTCAGAGCCTGAAACACCTTCCTCTCAGAGGCCTTAGTCTGATGGGAAATGCACCACCCAACTCCAATGGCTTGCAGATACAGCTTGAGATCACACAAGGAGAAACCCCCAGCAAAAAGGAAGATGGGACTCCCAGAAGAGTCCTGCAGCTGTCAGGCATCGAGTGCTCGTTGTTGTATGACAAAAATTCTGCAGTGCCACAAAGAGCACCAAAATGCTGTTTATACCCACTGCCTGCTTTCATCAAGCTATTTTGCACTAAATTTCCCTGCTGATCCAGCTGCATTGTGATAGCAGGTGTCTGCTAACATCTATCACATGTTACTGTGTTTTTCCCTTTCACCTTCAGGTGTAAAGGACACAATGCATCACTGCACAATAGGAGAGGAAGAAGACACGGCCTAATTTCCCATAGGATGCAATATTTATCCTGTAAGTGCAGATTAACTGAATAACTTGCTAGATTTGTGTCAAGGCTTGTAAGGAGTGGTGACTAATCCTAGCTAGTGGGGATTAACAATGTTTGCTGTGGGAAATGTGCCAGACTTTTCAATTATATCATGTCTTATGAGCAGACTGCAATGGTTCTACATGAATACAGCCGTGTTCTTGCCACAGCACAGTGATAACAGGATATGTCCTTTCTAGTTTTTTAATGCCACAGACTACAGCAAGCCTCAGCAAGAACATCACCTGGATGGACAGCAGTACAAGAGCCTGCTCTTCTCTTAAAGTAGGGCAAAAGGAGCAGGAGAATCAGGTGTGCAGTTGGAAAGTTCTAAAGATACACCTTAAGAAGCTACAGCTGAGAGTGCACCAGCTGTGTTACCCTCACAGGATAACACACACTCACACCCTTCCCAGAAGGAGGGAGTGAGCCCTGGAAGGCCACAGATGGCAGCCTGGACAAGTGGTGCTGAGGACTCAGCCTCCAAGCAGCACCCAAGGCCACTCTCACAGTGGTGGAAAATCACAAGTTACAGCTCTCATAATCAGCAAGGGAAAAAGCAGAAGGAAAATCAAGAGGTCCAGTTGGCAACACGAGCATCCAACAGTGTTCTTACCCAGAAAAACCTCCCCATGCAACTATATTGTGAAAGGTGCAGCTCTCCCAGCTTTTCCTCTCACTGCCTCAGCATAATGGGGAGACACAAGGCTCCTCACAGTACAGAAGAAAGGTCTGAGGTGTGGCACTCAAAGCAGGTTGAAGTGATACAGCCAATCCTGACCGCTCCAGTTCATTTCTATACACCTATAGCTGGACCAAGGGCTTGACTCCACACCAGTTTGCATCTTCTACTTGGTGTGAAAAATTTCTTGGTATCACAGAATCAACCAGGTTGGGAAAGGCTTCTGAGATCATTGTGTCCTACCTATGACCAAAATCCCTGATGTCAGCTGGACCCTGGCATTGCCACAGCCAGCCTTTCCTTAAATATCTCCAGGGACATTGACTCCACATCTCCCGGGCAGCCCATTCCCATGTCTGACCACCCTTTCGGTGAAGAAATCCTTCCTAATGTCCAGCATAGCACAGTTTAAGGCTACATCCTCTCACCCCATCACTAGTTACCAGGCAGAAGAGGCCGATTCCCACCTGGCTACAACTTTCTGCCAGAGAGCTGTGAGGAGTGGCAAAGTCATCCCTGAGCCTCCCTTTCTGCAGGCAAAACAGCCCCAGCTGCTCCTCACAGGACTTGTGCTCCCGACCCTTCCTCAGCTTCACTGCCCTTCTCTGGACCCTCTCCTGCCCCTCAATGTCCCTCCTGAATTGAGGGGGCCAGAACTAGACACAGGACTCAAGGTGTGACCTCACCAGTGCTGAGTACAAAGGAGGAATCACTTCCCCAGTTCTGCTGGCCACATCTGATACAGATATATATATCAAGCTTGATATATGATATCAAGCAAACCACAATAAACACAAAAATAAAACCAAGTACAGAGGCTCAGCTTGCCCATTGTATTGTGTGCCCAAGGTATTGCTTTCCCATTCTCTGACCTGACAGAGTTCAATTCCCAGGACCAAACTGCTTGTCTTCTGAGTGTAACCCTCCTGCCAGTGAGCCTTCATTCAGACTCAGCCATGTGAGCTTGATGCTTTGTACAAGACAAAACCCCCTTTCTGTGCTCCTCCTGGAGCTCTCCTAACGAGCTACACATTAACACTTATCTCTCCCACAAGTATCAGTAGTTATTACTACTTAATAGTGTTCCAGCGTGCTTGGGAGTATCAGTAGCACGGAGGTAATTAGAGGAAAAGGAACATCTTCTTATGAGTAAGGCATGCACAGCTGAGCAGTGTTTTGCAATGGCATGAGTGCCCAGTGACAGCTGTTCCAGCACACCTGAGATGGCCTAGTCATCCTTCAGATCGGTGACAGATTGTCCCTGCTGACTGCACCCACCTCCACAAGGGCTTGGCTAGAAAGGCAGAGAAACTCTTCGTGAAACAGCCTGGCAAGGCCCTGCTCTGTCACCAGAGACATTTAAAACCAGATTCTGTTCCTGAGCACAGAGAAGGGGTTCCAAACTGGGTCTTGAGCCCCGCCTAGCAAGGCTTTCACCAGCTAACCACAGGGAAAAGCACCATCACACACTCGTTTTTTAAATATTTCCATATGAAATATTCAATTTCTGGTTTATTAGTTTAGCTGTAGATATTTGTGAAGCAAACAAAAGCTGCAAGGAAAGGTGAGCTTAGCCTCATGCAGACTTTTTCTGGCTACTGTATACCACTAGTCCAGTGTGGGCAGACATCATCACCCCATTTTGCAGTCGAAAGGGGAAAGGGGAAAGGGGAAAGGGTCTCACAGGCATAAGTGCTGCTCAGTCAAGCCACACTCAGCCAAAAGACTGGCACAGTGAGGCTCTCCTTGCTCATCTATGGACATCTTAGTATCAGCAGAGACACATTTCTCCTGTTTATAAGCAGCTATTTAAGCAACAAAGTTTAACATTTCCATGTATTTTTGTTCCCATATACTTACAATCTTACGAGTCCTCCTTGTAATATTTCAGCTAGCTCTGAAATTTGCTGGGAGCTACAGGGAGCCTCTCTTTTTAGAAGGCAGGTCCCCAGGGTCACCCAAGCCAAAACCAAAACTGAGGCATGCTGTTGAGCAGGGCTTAAGCTGCTGCATTCCTCAGGTCCACCAGCTTGGGATCTCCATTTGCCTGATTGCACCTGGCAGCAAAGCTGGCTAGAAAGCTTAAACCTGAGGTGGGAATAAGGCAGTAGCAAATGTCGGGGAGCAGAGAGGAAGGGCAGGGAGACCAGAGGTGGGTCAGGCTTGGGGTAGGAGGGAAGGTGATGACAGTGAGACCCTATTCCAAAAATATTGTGCTTTGCTGCTCCAGACCCTTCAGTAGCACATGGAACAGGAAACTACTGTCAGCTTCAAAGAAAGCTTTGGTCATGTCCAGGCTGTTTTAAACAGCTGCTCCCATGGCATTTGGATGTCCTGTCTCCACCTGCCCGCTCCTGCCTTCCCTGTGTTGAGCATTATGTAAATGAATCATGCACCAACCTCCCTCCTTGATTTATTTGCCAAAAAAAAGATTTGTGTGGGGTGACAATTAAAGAGGTAGAATGTGATATTCATCAGCTTGTGTGCCTCTGAACCTGACCACATCCTGGGGCAGCAACTCCTCACAGGTGTTCAGATACTGTGGTAATAGGTGTTTGGACAAAATACAGGCCATCAAAAACAAGAGTGGGGAGAAAAAAGAGGAGACTCCTCAGAGAAAAGGGAAGAAAGTGTAGGAGTTGAAGAGTTCCATTTCCCACCATTCTTTGATCAACCTTCAGAGATTTCAGTCAAATGCAAGATTGTAATGAAAATGTCAGAGATGATAGTATTTTACAGATATAAATTTTATATATCATGTACTCAGTATGCATACTACATAAAAATATTTAAAATCTTGTTCTACTAAACCCTGCACTCTCCTGGAAGCAACAACATCAACAAAAAGTGCTCATATTCTTTGTTTAACTCACTTCCTTATGTATTTCTTCTAACAGTGGTAGGAGAGTTGTGAAATACAAATAGCTTCTCTTTTTACTCTTCATCATTATGTACAATATTGACTGCTCCCACTCACTCAGATTAGCTATATTTTGTAAACAGCAAATACACTCCAAAAGTGCAGATTTTTTTCCAAGGCTTTCTCAATTCTGCTGACGTAAAACTTTGCATTGATCTATTAAAATTGCTTTTACATCCAAGTACCTTCTTTGGAAGAGACCCCTTTCCATGTCTCTAACCTGTACTTTTCACCACTGTTACAAAACTACAAACCCCAGACCTACAACACCACATTTCTGACCAAATTTATTTGAGACTATCTGACTTGTGCTGACCCAAACACTCTAGAAAACAATCCCTAAACCTCAGCTCTTTCCTCATTTTCCATGCTTGATGCTCTAATCATGCTGGCACTTCTTGTCCAGAAAGATGAGAGCTGTAAAATTGGTGAACATTCTGAAGGGGTTGGTTGCACATTTGCTTTTCTAGTATTCAGATAAATATTTCAGTAATATCAGATATTGTTTGGAACTCTGGTTTAGTACTCTATGAACATTACCTAAAAGTATTTTTGTAAAAACTCTACATGAAACAATTGTGCCTTTCCTTAAGGTCCTCCTTAAATACCTAATTTCCCAAAGTATTGATTTTGAGTATGTCTTAGTACAAAGACTTCTTTTCTGCTTCTACTCAGTCACAATCACCATCATCATTAGTGGAGTGTTCAGAAGCAATTCTTGCTTCTCAGGCAAGAATTGAATGGGTTTTTTTGGCACCGGAAGAGTTAACAGCTGACAGGATATTTTTAAGTCAGCTATGTCAATTATTCTGTCAATATTTCAACTTTTCCACTGTCTTGGGAGTTCAGTGCTGATTTTGTTGCTTTTCCACTCTAATGTTCCAAACCCTCTTAAGCAACATTCCCCCTCCCCCAACCTCCCATTTGTTCAGCTTTTTAAGAAACCCTTTCCACTTGCATTGTGAGTGTAATCTATGCCCGAAATATTAACTGTAGTTTTTATAGCTGTATAAAAGCTGGTATAAATATCACAACTCAGTCTTAACAATGAAATTTTTGCAACATACCTTTAGTGTCAATGATTACACTATTTAAAAAATGAACAGGCTGGTGGTGGCACAACATTTTGTCATTTGAAGAGAAATTAAATAGAGTTCCTTGGACTACAGATGCTTTGAAGAAATTAGTATTTGAAACTTGGACTGTCCAACTGGATTGTTTCTTAATTACAACAAAGAACAGGCAGTTTCTGTCAGACTGTTTCTGTGAGACTACCAAGAATAGAGTTGCTCCCTTCATCATTCTTTGATAAGCAGATGGCTTCAGCCACTTCTTCATTGTGGGGCTGGAAATGGAGCTGGGCAAGGAATGGCAGAAATGAGCTACAAGCCACAGGTTGGCCTTGACCCTTGTCTCGTGCTAGGAAGTGACGCCTCTAGAGCAGGATAGGTCAGGAAAAGGATTCTTTGTTTTAGGGTTGATGCTTCTTCACTGCATTACCTGGTACAAAGGTGTAAGACAATACTGATCCTGTCACATCTTTGCCTAACAAGATTCCTTTCTTCTGTCATTCTGATTTGGTGTTGGGCCCCTTACTACAAGAGAGACACTGTGCCCAGAGAAGAGCAACAAAGCTGGTGAAGGATCTAAGGAAAAAATTCTACAAGGAGTGGCTGGGGGAACTCATGGAGAGGCTTGGCCTGGAGAAAAGGAGGTTGGGGGGATCTTATCACCCTCTACAGCTCCCTTAACCTCTGCTCCCAGGCAACAAGAGACAGGACAAGAGAAAATGGCATTACAAACTACATACTTGCAGCTGTTCTCTGTTACCATCACTGCACAGAATAAGTACCCAAAATATCTTGGATGGTGTTTCCTTAGACACTCTCTCAGTGAAAAGATGGCAAAGACTACAAAGAGTATAAGGACATTTCTTCAGGAATCAGAAGCATCCAGCTGAAAAAAATACTGAATGGGGCAACGGAATAATGGATAATGTTTACATGATGGATATACTAAGGATGTTCTTCCTAAAGGCAACTTTCAAGCAAAAGAAGCATTGCATCAAAGATATTGAAGACTACAGCTCTAAGGAATAATATTTCAACACCTGCCCTGGTTATTTAAGGATATATTTTCTTAGTTTGTATCAAACCATGTGTCATTGTTCTTTTTAAGATGACACCCTCTAGAGAAGGCAAGTGGATTACTCAGAGGCAGGTCCTGGCCAGTACTGCTGTGTAGAAGCAGGCAAAGGGGATGGAGGGAAAGTCATCTGGCTGCTTTTGGATGGGAAATCATCATCCTGGTAGCCATAGAAACAAAGACCATAAGCACAGCTTGCAACCACCTGGCCCCAGGCTAGGCCTTGCCCTTCTTGGAGCAGAGCAGGGCTGGGTGTGGGCAGTGCTGAGCAGAGAGCCCACAGGAGAACAGGAGCTCCTCAGGGGGTGATGTCTGACTCAACAAGGCAGAATGCAGGCTGCACCGAGGCACTGCACCATTTTAGGGACTAGGACTTGAAAATAATTTAACACACAGACCCCAAATCAGAGTCATCACCAAAGACTTTGTGGCTGCTCTTACAAACAGGCCTGTTCACAGTGATTTGGTGATAGGTGAATAGCTGCTGTTTGTGCTTCCAGAGCTTAGTCACTTTGGAAATTAAAGCAAGTAGTAAGCATTCTTCACTTCCTGTCCTGCTAAACCACTCCAAACAACATCACCTGGTCTATCAGCACTGCCTCAGAGAACACCATTGTGTGCACATCATTTCTTCAGTGACCCCTTGGAATCTGAAGTGCTATTGCAGTGCTGGGTCTTACCTGGGCATGGTCACAACCATCCTGGCTTTGTAGCAGGCTTTGCCCAACATCATGCCAACCCTCCCAGCCTTGCTTCCTCTGTTGTGCCCTGTTCCAGAGGGACAGAGGAGGTGCTACTTTGCTGACCATCTACAAGCCATGTAAATAACAGAGAGCTTCATTTGCAATTTCTGTGCACATATATCTGATAACAGCATGTAAAGTAAGCTTACAGAAAAAGAGAAAAAAGATCAATTTTTACCTGATTAGATGGGACTGAGTCTTTACAAAGTGATTGTGGGACAGAAAAGGGTATCTCCTGCACACAAACTCATTTATACCTTCCCTGACCTGTGAGTCCCCATAGCCACCAATGAAGTACCCCCATGCCTCCAAACCCAAGGTAGTTTTGGTGTTATATCCACCAGCTTCTCTGCATTAAATATTCAAACAGCCCCAGTCTCAGTAGCCGGGGGACAAGTCTGTATCTGATTTTAGAAGAACCATCTCCAAGCTGGGCAGAAAAGTTGCTGTTCTCTTTTATAGTTGTTGTGGGGGGGAAGGGAAGAAGAGAGAAATCCTTGAAGTCTTCCTGTAAGTGGAGCTTTCAGCCTTATCTTCAACCTTTAAAAAATTCTGTTCAAGGCAGAAACACTACAGCCAGTCTGTCCAGAGAACTTTGCTTCTATAAGGATCAGCCAAGTCCAACCAAAATATCTTTCAACTTCAGGCTGGATTGGGCCCTTAAACTGAGCAGATCAAGGCAATGGCCACCAACAGAACAAACTAAGATGTCATTATTGTTGCTGGGTTGTAAGCACATGTCATGGTTTAGAAGAGCACTAGTGTTAACAGCTTAGTTATGCTATAAAAACCATCAAAAAGACATTTACATAAACTTCCTGCACATTGATACTGATCAGATCAGCCTTTAGATCATGGCCCTATTTCCTGTAAGCATATATAAATTCTTATAGAAGACCCCTGCCATGATTCATTGAGTGTTTATATCAAAGTGATTAGGTAAGTACTGACTTTACAGAAGAATCCAATAAAAAACAAGGCCAAATGCCAAATATTTAGGAAATAGGGGTATTTAGAAATGAGATTACAACATCAATGTCAGAAATATCTAGAGCTGGAAAAGAATCAGGTAAATTGCAACATCAATTCTATCAAGTAACCCTTCCTCTTCAAACTCACTTTGATGTTTTAGTCAAATATTTCAGACTGCAGATCAAACCCAAGTCTGGTTTTGGTGGAAGTGTTTTTGCAAAGAATTTCAGGAGTCAAGGACTTGGAGTTTTGCATCTGTATGCCAGAATCAGGCTGTCAAAAGAATAATCATCACTGCTATAGTGCAGGGGTTCCCTTCCCTAGCAGTGCCAAAAAGACTGAATGGTTCTTACAGGTATATATATTCCCCAAATGCAGATTCCTGGTGCCTGTGTGTGCTTTCAAGCATAGCATCAGCCAGCATAGCAAGTTCCTACACCTATGGCTCAGAAAAAAGTGATTTTCACTAGAGAGAAAGTTAGGCTGTGGCAGCTTTATAGCTTTTTCCGGCCGGAAAAGGATTTGCTTTGTCAGGACAGTTTTTCTGCAAGTAGAGCTTTCTTCACTGGATATAACAAAAATAAAAATACTAAAAATATAGAACTTGGACATAAGCCTTCAAAGGATAACACTGTCTTTTGGGGTAGTCACTACCCCAAAATAGATACACAGCCAGGAATATCGTGTAGCTTGACCCTGATCTCCTCAAGATGCACAGCTCAGGAGACGTCTTTGATTCAACAGGTGGCTCTGACTGTCTGAGCCTTGGTGCTTGCAATTGTTGCAGGGCATTGAAGAGTAAAACTTGCACCAATTTTGCCATTAAATGACAATATCCCATGACTGGACACCTTAAGGGCTGAGGGGACCTCAAGGAACTAGAACTTTACTTCTGTGAGGTCTGGAAACCCACTAGGAATGTTTCATTTCCGTCACAGGTTTCTGTCACAGCAGAAGAGCCTAAACTGGACAAAAAAAAAAAAAAATACATTGTTCAAGGTACAGGGATGGAATGGTAGAAATGAGGCTTGGAAAAGGCAGGTTTGGTCTGCTTGAAAGACAGGATATGGCCTTGGGGGATTACCACAGTGCAGTCAGGTCTAGTATTCCCACAGAATATCAGCACTATCCTGCAGGGATTTCCTCATCCTGAGATCCTACACTGCAGTGTGTGACAGCCCACTCGAGGATCCTCTGCAGCACATCCCAGGCTCTGGAAAACCAAGGACTCACATAGGAGAAGAAAAATAATGACACATTTTCAGTTTTCCTACACTGTTGCAGACAGACAGTTTGCAGAGCTGCTCTCACAGTGGAGTTAACTCCCTCATGCAGCACATCTCCCTTCACTCTCCCTGAAAAACAGGCCACAGAAACAGAAGATAATGACTGTGTGAAAGGGTACAAAACACTAGGGTCAAGAAGGGGAGTGGGAGGGTTGAGGAACAGGGATTCATAGCCAAGGGCCCTAACCATGCCATGGATTCACCCTGGGGCCTTGAACAATGCACTTGGCTCCTGCCCCTGGCCAAGGTCAGGTAGAACCCTTCACATAACATGTGCCAGAAGCAAAACACTGAAAGGAAAGTAAGGGAGAGGTGCTTTAAGACAAGCCAACACCCTTTCCAAGCTACAGAGAACCTCAGATGGAGTTCTATCTTTGCATGCTCTTAATTATCTCAGTTGTCCCTAAGATAAACAAAATGAAGAGTAAATAACTTTATGGTAATGGATCAAACAGGACAAGACAGTCAAACTGCTTCCCTCTCCAACCCTGCTGATTCTGTTCCAGGCTATCTCCAACCACCAGTCCCTCCTTCTGAAGGGGATTTTGGGGGAGTGAAAGAATGTAGGTGGAACAGGAGTTCTTCTGAGAGAAGACAGAGAGTCACAGACCTCATGGGTTGTCTCTCGGAGATTGCTCATTAATCACGGACCACTTTAAATTCCTTCTGTCTCTCAACACCTTTTTGGGGTAAAATACATCGATGGAACAAGCTGTTACAGCAATGCAGCAGGAAGCAGAGCACATGCTGCAAACCACTTATGTCACATGTAATCCATTGGAAGCAAGGTAGACTTCACTTCATGGGGCAGCAAGGCACAAGGAAAGCTGGCCTAGCCCAGGCCTGGTGAGACTGGAAGAGGTCACACCCTGGCTGTGGAATGCGAAGGTAGAGAAGGAATCCATGCAGGCCAGGACGGAGTAGGGAGACCAGCCAGATGTCAGGAAAAGCAGCATCTGTGAGCAGGGTGAGGGTGGTGTTCCCAGCCTCTTTTACAGCTTCCAGGCACAGACCCAGTGCAGTTCTCTGCACAACATAACCTCACCTCCATTTCAGGCTCTTCTTCCTCTCCCCCTCTCTGTCCTCAGCACAAGGGGCAGCATTGCCTGTGAACTCCCAGGGAGAAGCAAGAGAAATAATCCAAGCATCTCCCCAGGCTGCTTGGTCTGAGGAAGGAGTAGTTTTCTTTCAGGATCAAACAGGAGCTCCAGCTGTCCCCCAGGAATCAGGGGACACGTTCTGGCAGTGTCAGTTTGACAATGGCCTCATCCTCCTCATGCAGGACCTCTCACTTCCTGTGCTCTCTGCACTCATCAGCCAGGCAGAACTTGAGGAGGTGGATTCAGCCCCAAAAGCCAAAGCTGTGCCCAGCACAGTTACCTGCTGCAGAGCAGGTAATGGGAACCTGCCAGGAAGAGGCTTCTGCTCCTTTCCCCCTCAGAGAGGAACAGTGAAACTGGGCAATACCATCAGTGATGGCCTGATTTGACTGCAGGAAGCTCCTGCTTAAAATAGCTATTCTACAGCTGCCACAAAGGATTTTTTTTTAATAAAATATCAGGTAGAAGTAAATGGTAGCAAAATTGAGGGGAGAAAGAAGAAATCTCACAAAACACTTGAAGGCTCTGATAAGTCTCCAGTGAGAAGGACCACTCTATCTTACTAAAACAAGACTTCAATCTGGCAAACTTTTTGGTGTTCTGGTTCTTTAAATGGATAAATTGTGAAAATCTGTAATCATAGAGCAGTGATTTAGGAGATGGAGTTACAGAGACTTTCCTGATCCAGTCAGGCATCTGTGTGGTCCAGAGCAGAGAACTTTTCTGGGAAAAGGCAGAGGTTCCTGGCCAGGCTGTGGGGCTCAGCAACACCCTCCCCAAGCTGAGGGGAGCACAGCACAGCTGTGGCTGTCAGGAAGGCTTTGTTTCCTACCCAAGCTCAGAGTATGCATTGAGATGAGAGATGTTTATTAATATCATCATATGAAACAAATTGTATGAACTTATTAAGACAAACTGGAGTCTACCCCTGACATGGTCTTTAATTCCGAAACCAATATTTATCTGTGTGTGACAGAAGAGAAAAGATTGGTGGACTGCAATAAAAGGGAAACGAAGGTTCAGGACAAATTCCATTTCCCTGCTGCAGAGCAGTTACAGTCAAGACACCAAGAGCTTGGCGAGTATGCAAGGAAAAGTGGAGAAAAGTGACAGACATAACACAGGAAGTTCAGAGCATCCCATCCTGTTCCCAGCTACTCCAAACGAAAGAGTTTCCCACATCCTGCTGTGTTACACTGTTGACAGAGCCCCTCTTATTTGCTCTAACAACAAGCCACAGTATCACCAATCCCTCCTCATCTGTCCACACCCTCTCTCGGGATGGGCCACCTGGGAGGAGGATCAGAAGCAAAACGGAAATGGACAAGATACCTCTGCAACCCTTTCCTTTTGGCTTCAGAAGCAATATGGGTTTAATACCATATTAGGTAGCATTAGGTAGCAGCTAAGCATTAGCAGGGATACATTGCCAAATTACTAATTTTTTTTCAGTTTTTTGCAATGAGCTCCAGGACAGCTCCTGCACAGTGGCAGCAGCAGTTCTGGCAGTGACAGTGTCATTTAAGCCACACATTATTGCAGGCTGACAGTGAGAGAACCGTGCCAGTGGGAAGTCAGGCTGGACACATGAGGAGCCTTTAGACTTGTGGAGTCTCAGGCCAGGAACACCATCTGTCTCAGGATGCACCTGAAACCAGTGAGTCCAGGCATGAAAGCAGACAAGGGACATAAGCAAGAATGAGGGGAGAGTCTACTCAAACTCTGCCATAACTCCCCAGATGTCTGCATTTTTGGCCTGTCAATGTGTCTGCAATAAGGACAGAAGCCAGGAGAAGTCCTCCCCCATCATTTAGGTTAATCTCTCCACTGAGACTGAGTCCCAGGCCAGATCTGCAGACCCCACATGAACAGGTCAGTCACCACAGAGCAAAGGGAGGCTCATGTCTGCAAGTGACAGTCACAGCCTGCAACCCCCTGACTCATCTGCTCCTGTTCCATAGCACAGCCTGTCTGCTCCAAACCGTGTGGAAAATCTGGGCATGACTGGGTGAAGGCTTCACCCACTGAGTGACTCACACACACATTGCCTGTGCTGCTCTGAATTTTCTCAGGCCCTCATATCCTGGGAAACTGGTGAAAAGGCTTATTCCAAATGTTAAAGAGATAAGGTTGAGCCATGCTAGTGCAAGTCTGGCTGACACAATAGATCCATCACATTCAACAGGAGCCTTTTCTCTGGCTTCAGCAGGCTGATTATCAGGCCAGAGTTTGGGAAAAGGGAGAGAAGATCACCACCTTCTTGAATTCACAGAGTTTAGAGCTGCTTTGATCTAGCCATGCTCCCTGACAGTGAAGAGGGCAGGACAGCAGCCATAAATCACATTTATGTTTTCAGAAAACCACAGCATGTCACACAATGAAAACTGACAGGTGTTAAAAAGGCCACTTAAGTAGTGAGGTGTGGGGTTAAATCACGTAGCAAAACAAACCCCTCCTGAAGTTTGCTCTGCACAGTCTTGGAAGCTACCTCCAGCACCTGAGACAGGCGGGAAAGCACATCCAGGAAACCCAGCTCCCAGTACTTGTCCCAAGGGCTGTGTGTCCTTCCAACTCCTGTTTGTCCCCTGCATGACTCAAGGCAGCCACAGAGCCTTCACCTCCCCAGTGGCACAAGGGCTGCACTCACAGGGCCCTGCCTGTGCTCCTTTCCCTGCTCTGGCCAAAATGCCACCAGTGGCAGGGACAGACCCCAGTGACAGCTCCATGCCCTGCAGTGCAGCACTGAAAGGGAGCTCCAAGTAGCCAGACACACAAAGGCTTGGCCTTTTCCTCTTATTTGATTGCCATTTTTTCCAGAAACTTGTTAAAACTTCAAGTAAGAGTTTCATTCAAATGGATTTTTGTGCCAAAATGGGAGATGGGTGGAAAAAATATATAAAGTCCCTCTTCATAAAAAAAAGGAAACATATGTCTGAGACTTTAAACTTGCTTTCCCAATCATTTACAGAACAGGAAATTCATTAAATCTGATCCTTTCACACAAAGGTCTCAATTTCAACAAAATTTTCTAATGAAAACACTTTCATGGAAACATTTGTGGCCAACTTGCATTTTATTCTATTCCTAGGACATGCACCTTATGGGTCTGGAAACAAGATGGTAATTGTTGAGGGAACAGGCAAATTTTTTCACTTTAGTGACCAACAGTTTTGCTTAAGGACCTTTTACCCAACAACTGGAAATGCTCACATTTGATTTCTTCTGGCAAAGATAGCCAAAACTTCATGGGGAACAAAAGCTTGCCAACACCTCTGCCTCCCCAGTTTCAGAACAGAGTTTAGGCATGATTTCACCATTTCACCATTCAAGCAAACCCAAGTCCTGTCAACATCCAGTCTCTGGAGTTATTAACAATTCCCTGTTGCTATGGGCCTTCTTTTGCAAGTGAGACCGATTAACCAACAGCTGCAGGTCTTTGTCACCATTCCTTTCCTCTTCAACCCCCTCCAAACATCTTTGTCCTCACCAGCATCTAAAGGAGCCAGCACATAGACAGACATCATGATCAAATTCATGTCAGGCAAGAAGGACAAAGTCACAGATATGAGAAGATGGGATTATCTGCTTGGCTGCTGCTTGCTCTGTAGAAGTTGCAAAGTCCAGAAGAGTAAAATTTCCACTGAACTTGCATTTTCTGTGATGTAACCCTCTTAAATGATCTAGGGGAAAAAAAATCTGAAACTGCATACTTGCTGCTGACAAAATGCCATGTAAACTGTGCCACTTGTGACTAGGCCTGTCACAGTCCACTAACACACAGAGGACTGGAGGTTTTGTTAAATAGATTAAGCACATGCCTGTTTCAACAGGGGTAGTGCCCCTCAGGGAAGCTCTGAGACCCAGCTCCTCCTTTGCATGCTCCCCTGCCCAGGAACTTCACCTTCTCTGCATTCCAGGTGTCTCAGAAACAGAACAAAGCAAATGCTTCTCTCTCAGGAGCCACCAGCAATAAAGAGGGCTAGGCAAGCACCCAGCTAAGGAGCCAAGATGTGTCCAAGAGGCTCAGGGGAAACACAGCTCTGCTCCAGCTCTTCCCTCCTGGCTGCACTGCCACACCTGGCATGGGGCTGTGTCCAAGCAGGAGCTTAGACAAGTCACTCTCCTGCTGTTAACAGCCCAGCAGGATGGAAAGAGTTCTAATTTAACAGTCTGCACTCAAGTGCAAGTTATTTTTGGGTCCCAGATTCCCATCGCTTCAATTCTCCATTTCCAAACCTCATCCCAGGCTCAGAACTTGGCAAAGCTCAGCTCCTCTCAGGATGCACAGCCTGGTTGCAGGGAGCGTGGTCACTGCTGAGTTTTCCAGGTCAGGGATGGAGAATGAGCTTTCTGGTCCACCTCCCACTGGAAACACTGGCACCTCCAGGATTTCTTTTCCTCCCTTTGCTCTCTGCTTCAGGACAGCAAGACCCTGAAACCTTGCCCTAAAGGCAAGCAGTGCTTGCCATTTTTGTTCTTCCTTTCCTCATGCCCTGTTAGATCTAATTGGAAAAAAGGGGGTTGGCACCTCCTTTTCTAAGGATGAGGCAAAGCACTCAACTGAAATCACAAGGTTTAGCTTAACAGACCTCTTGAGGAGATCATAAGGACAACTATTCCCATTCAACTGAACTGGAGTGACAACCAAGAGGAGCTCCAGTTTCCCTTTAATGGGACACAGACTTGTGAGCTCAGTGATGGTACAATACAGCTCACAATGGCTTGTTCAAATGCTGCAAAAATTGTTCTTGACTTCACTGAATATTCCAAAAGTCCAGAAATCCTGACAGAAAATAAAAATTAAAATATTGTTAAAAATACATTCATATTCTTCTCCTTTAATACTTTTTCTGAATCTTAGAGAGGATAAAACACAAGGGAAAAATTGAAATGTATCCACACAGCTATTAATCCATGGATTTCTCTGCTGCTCAGTCTGAAACTTGCACAGCCACACTTTCTAGGAAACATCAGAACTTAAAGCAGCAAGATCTTAACACAATCCAAAGTGCAAACTCCATGCAAGATCCATTTATAAAACTAATCTATCCTAGAAATTTTTGCCAGGGCTGTAATTGTCATGAAGTTGTGTAGACACGTTTAAGTACATCAGCAGGACAAAAGCATAGGAACCCATTCTGCAGTGGGGAAGGAATGGGAACATTTGCCCAGGCAGTACTTGTTTGTACTGTACTGATAAATATTCTCAAGGCATTTTTTTTTTTACTAGAAAAGTAGAAGGAGCTGCTCAAGCATAGTATAAATGAGTTGACCAAGAAACCAGATCTGCTCCAAGTGACCCCCACAGAGGAGGCTCTCAGAAAAACAAGAAGCTCCCACATTTGAACTTTTGGAAACCTTCCTGTCTTTAGCAGTAGGGATACACCAGCAAACACACAGGCCATGATGCCATTCCTCAAGAGCTGGCCCCCTGGGTCCCTGCAGTATTTATCCCAACAGATAGCCCCCATCCCTGACACCTGCAGTCCTTCCATAGCTCACAGAACAGAGATCCCTCCAAGCACCTTGGTCCTGCCCCAGGTGTAGGATGAGGGTGGCAGGGTGGTGACTGTGCTTTGGGTGTGCTTTGGGAAGAGCGTGGTAGCGTCAGGCTGGCACTGACCCAGCTGCCAAGTCACCAGGACAGCTCCCTGCCATTGCCAGCCCTGAGGACTCATTTCCCCACCAACTATTCCTGCAATGCCTGGGCTCCTCACTGTTAACTTAAGCCCTAGCCATTGCTGCTAATCCAGAAAAGGTGTGGAAGACTCCTTCAAGTATCATGTTCATCAGCACTGGCTTGGCAACAGCTTTTCTTCAACTCCCTGCCTGGCACAAGCCTCCTCTTATCTGTGCTGCCCTGGCAAACAGGGCACTGCTGGCTCTTCCAGGCTGGCCTCTGCCTCCACCACCTACCTCTGTTTATGTTACTTTCCCAACACACTTGCAAATATGATAAAGGTTAATCTGGTACAAAAGGTAAATAGGGTTACACAAAGCTGGATTTAGCAATTTAGTTTTATTGGCCACTAAGGCAGGCAATTCTTCGATGCAGGTAATGAGGAGATAGTCAAGCCAGATAAAGGATCTGTGCAATATAAACATCCTCCCAAAAGCCTGCTCCCCGCTTGCATAAGCGCTGTAATCATGAAAGCAATTCTTAATGGAGCCACTTGGCAGAGGCCCTGGCACAGCAAGCTGTGAGCCTCTCCCCAGCTCATGGAGCAGCTCCAAGAGCCTGTTACTACAGCCTGCAGCGGGCAGGAGGAGGGGCAGAGGGGGAGACAAAGCTGGCTCCAGTCTGCAGCCAGTGGCACTGGGGCAGGGCCAGGTCTCCTCTAACTCGTCACCTGCATGCTCTGGAGCAGGTCAGTGATCCCCCTGTGCTCTGCTCTGCATCTGCAGATGGAAATGGATGATTTCCCCTTTGTGCCCCATCCTTCCTAGGTAAACTGCTAGAGTGAAGGCTGTTCCTTACACACAGATAAGGGTTTCTGGCTGGATCTGTTGCTGTCACTCAGATACCTGCAGTATTATTTCTGCAAATAGGTGACTAATTTTTCCTGACCTTTCAATAGCTGTCCCTTACCTTAGAGAAGACAAACCAAAACAAACCAAGATCCATGTTTCCTGGCATCCTGCCCTCTTTCACCACTCTGTACCAAAACCTAGGACAATTCACAAAGCTGAACAGGAAACCTTTTGCACCTCTTATTTTGTGCTTTTGGCTTTGTTTTCTCCTTGGCTGTCACATTCAGGGTGTCCTCCAAGGAGCACAGAAGTGCCAGACCTGCTTTTTCTCTCAGCAGAGATCACCAGTGTCTCACATTTGCCCCTGCATGTCTTCCCCAGAGGGGATGGCTTGGGCCCTGCTCGGTTGGACACCACCCTCAGGCTGCTGCTCAGCTCTGCCTTCTCAGCAGTGCCACAACAAACACACTCCAGGCAGGGGGAAGACTCAGGAGAGTCTCTGTCCCTACATTTTCCATGGAAAGTAACAAGAAAGTGAAGCTTGCTTCACCCCAAAAGTCCCTAACTGCAGGACAGGTCTAACAGTCACTTGCTCCCCGTGATGTGGTTTTCTTACCCAGGCAAAAGGGGTTTCATTCCCACAACAAACAAAGCATTTCCCAGCTGCAGGACTGAATCAGAGCCCAGCCATCCACTCAGATATCCATAATGCTCATTTCCATTGCTACACATTAAAAATTTCTCCTTGCCCGAACTCCTACTGCTTTCAGCACAGATTCTCATCAGACTGATACAGGAATTTTCCCTATCGTATGCACCCTAAGTAATAGTTGACCAGTTACCATACTAGGAGTAACTATTGGAAAGTATTAGTCTAGAACCAGCGAGGTTTAGTCTAACAGACTAGATAGGCTCAAAGGTTTAGCCTAATTGAGTAGAGCTCATTTTCTAGTCTACAGCTTGCCACTGGCACAGTTCAGCTGAGTAACTGCCCCTTGTATGCCTTCTCTGCCCTCTGTGAAACACAGACGAACTTGTGCAAGGTGCTCCAGGACCTGTGAACAGAAAGTGCAGCATAACAATTTGGGGTTATTAGGCAGAGGAGGACCCACATACCTGACCATTCACCAGCTGTATCAGAGAGACCAGTAGTGATATTTTGGCCAACTAGGAATTATCTCCAGCTGGCAGGCTGACCATGCTCCTGGACTTTGAGGGGTTTTTTCCATAGTCAGGTTAACATTGACCTTTTGCGGAAGTATAAAACATATCTGTAAGGATTATGGGCCTTTTCTGAAGCCTTCTGAAGGTAATACACCTGT
This sequence comes from Prinia subflava, assembly GCF_021018805.1. Lineage (NCBI taxonomy): Eukaryota > Metazoa > Chordata > Aves > Passeriformes > Cisticolidae > Prinia > Prinia subflava. The sequence continues at coordinate 17,846,572 of NC_086260.1, forward strand.
TTGCATCAACATTAATAAACTATCCAGCAAGAATAGCTGAATTCAGCAGCCCCACTGGCACAATAAAGGCAACTGTCTGCCAATAAAGGACTGGGACCATAGGAAAGCTGCAATTTTATTTTCCATTTCTGCTAAAAAACCTCACTATCTCCATTAGCATCCAGTCTGAGCTAGGGCACCAGGAATGTAGCAGTTTCAATTTACATTCTACAAGGATTTATTAGACGAGGTGATCACACAGGTATCCTCATCCACAAAACCTACTCAAATATCCTTGTTTTTCTCATTCCCTGTTTTGCAACCCACCTTCAAATGACCCCATGTCACAGGTTGTGAACAAGCAGTTCTTTATTCATTGAAGATAAGAGAAGGGCTGCCAGGCTGCCAGCCCATTGGGCTTTGGTTTGGGTCTTGTTTGTTTTTTGTTTTTGTTTTTGTTTTTTATTTTGGAACCACTCATTTGGCTTTAGAATCTTGATACACGCTAAAGAGGAGTTACTAAAGACAGGCAATTTTGGATTTGGGTTTTGAGAAAAATATGTGATTCTTCTATACTTAACCATAATTTAAAAATATAGCTAACCTGTTTTCTTTCCTATTCCTTATACCTGGAAATTCTCTGACAAGCTATGAGCTTCCCTTACCCAACATTCAACTTCAAGTCTTATTACCCACCATCTTTGACTACAGAAAACATAATCCTGTCTATAGTTCACTCATTTTACAACTTCAGGACTACAGCTGGTTTAAACTGACTAATCTCCACTGGCATTTAGGAAGCAATGTTAATTTTGGGTTTGACTTTTTTTAATCAAACTATCTGTTTCTCTAGGTGGTATAAAATAATCCATGACATAAGAAAAACCTTATCATGTGTTACTTAACCAAGTGAGCAAAGGAGCAGCACAGGCATTCTTCTGAGAGATCAAATAACAAGTGTTCTTCTGCTGATAATAAAGGCTAACTTAAGCCACCACAACTAATTCAGAGTGCAGGCTTGACACTTGTTTATCTGGACAAACAATTATGAAATGTTCTTTTGTCCCTCGGAGTACTGCGTAGGCAAGGGTCATGACTTCATGGGTTACTTTAAAGGGCCACTGCTTAGGTACTTATCCACTGCTCAGAAAACAAGAGATGCCTTGGGCACACTGACCAAGCTCAAGGACCACTTTTTCATCCTGGCTCCCTTCACAGGACTGACTCCAATCTGACCCAACTGGAGGTTTGGGGTGTGATTTCCCAGGAGTGGCAGGGTGTAGCAAATAAATAATGTTTTCCTGAGGCATTTCAATCTGTAATGGCAAATTGTGATCAGGCACAGAGAAACCCTGAGTGGATTTTCAAAACACACTTGGGAGTCTAAACAATTTCAACACTTTGGTAATTTTATGTGTATTTCTGAACTGGGATTTTACAACAATGTGCAGTGTTTGCCATTTAGAAATTATTGGTAACAACAGACCACCATGTTACACTCTAGAGCAGCTGCACACAGATAGAACAGTCCCCTCAGCATCTCACTGGTGCAGATGACTGCATCCCCTTTTCTTGGAAGAGGAAAAAAATCTGCTTGCAGGACCCCATCCCAGGCATCAAACTGGCCTGTGTGACTGCAGCCATGGAGCCAAGGGCAAAGGCTCCCAGGCAGAAAAACCCCAACACATTTCCCTGCTGTGTCAGGCTGAAGGTGCCCTATGCATGGCCCAGGGTGGCTCAGCTCTGGTCTCAGTCTCTGCTGAGCTTCTCAGAAGGAGCAAGGTAAGGCCTTAACAGGGACAAGGAAAGAAAAATCCAAAGCCAGCACAAAATGACATCTTATCAGTTTTTCTGGGAAGCAAGAGCAGAGAAGCCATGGTGTTACATCCTTCATGATGTGGTTGTGGAAATACCATTACTTACACCCCACAAGGGTAAGTACTCCTTCAGTATCTCCTTCAGTGCCCCCACGTGGAGATCTCTCTTTCAGTCACTGATGAGATAAGAAGGCATTTGAAATTTATTTTGTAAATGATAAATTGTATATTTAAGTCAACAGAGCTGGTCAAATACAGGGGTGACTTACAAACCCTGTGCAACACTTGTGCATGGAAAAACCTTATCTGACTGTCCCCATGCTGCTAACTCATATCCTTGCTCCCAAACAAAACACTCCTGGCTGACTCTGCACTTCACCTTTTTCCAGCAAAAAAGGAGAAGAGAGACCTGCTAATGAGGAGGTTCGAGAGTACAGGCTTTGTCAGAAAACAGGGCTGATTAAAGCTCTCAGAGTAGGGCCCAGCACCAGGATAACAAAGCATCACGGACAGCTTCAACCACAGCCTCGGAAACTGCTAATTGCCAGCAGGTGACAAGGATATCAAGGACTTACAAGGATTCCAAAAACAATTTGACAAATTCATAGGAAAGCCTATTGGAAGCTATTAACCACAGGACACATCTCCACTGCAGACCGCATCCCAGAAGGAAGCATCACTAAAACTCTTGGTTTATGCTCTGTGGCCACTGTCAAGAGAGAGTACCCAGCCAACTTACTGTGCCAGGTTAGTATGCCCACAAATAAATTCCTTGCCACTAACAACCAGGCATTAAATGCATTTTTTAAGTTTTATGCCAGTTCACAGCAACTGAGAAATCAACTTTAAACCTTCTTACCCCTTTTGTATGTGTGTTTTGCATGGTGCGGAAAATTAACCACACAAGGTCACATGAAGCCAAGTTTAAGGGCACCCTCCATATCAAACCAAAAAATCTGTGGAGATACTTCTCTCAAGGCAGGCAGTCTATTGTAGCTGTGCTCATTAGCAAAGTGGAAGGTGATGAAGAAATGCCCTTCACTTTAGATACACATCTCACCATAAATAGACTGCCTCATTAAACCACTTGTTTTTAAAGAGGAACTGGAGAGATTTGGCTTGTTCACAACAACAAACCAGCCACAATTAAAGTTCTGAGATTCAGCACTGTCAGGACAACCTGCCAGCTTTTCCCACCAAGCTGAGCCCCTTGTACAGCAGGTGGCCACAGCAGTGGCTGCTTTAGCACTGCTGGTGGTTGCAACCACCACTGAGACCTCACCCAGGGCCAGTGGACTTAGCCAGTCAACATCCCTCTCTTTATTGCTGAACAGTGCAGCTGCATAATCATGCTGATCCATTAAAATAATAAACTCCACATCATAAAAATGTTAAGCACTCACTATAAGCTGGTGGAAGTACAACAGCTTCTCTCCCTGTTAAATGACATCCTGATAAAGATTTATGTCACGTACAACATTTTCAGGAGCACAACACTATTCAAGGTGACTGTCCTGCAGGTGTTTGATCACCCTAATCTTATTTTTGAGCAGGCAGTGAGATGGTACAGATTGAGAAACGAGCAATAAGGCCTTATCACATAAATTAGCTCTCTTCAAGGCAGCACTACTGTTGATAAGATGTCTCATGATAGCGTGTCATGCAGAGGGACGAGAAAAGCAAGTGACTACGTGGAACCCTGAGAGTAAGAAGGAGCAGGGCCCAGCTCCAAGAGCAGTTCTGGGCCTGTTAACTGCTGGAAAAGGCTCTGCCTGAGGAAATCAGATAATTCACATTAGCCACTGGGACCTGAAAGCACCATCCAGATTGGCAATTTCTGTTTTCAGGTGAGGACATCTTCCAGCAGGGAGATGAAGTAGGCACCATAAGGAAGAACAGAGGGCAAAAGCAATGCAATTGGAGATAAAGCTTCTAATCACAACAGGAACACCCACACAACAACCAAAACCATACAGCTGTACTTCTTTACCAAGCTTGTTATGCTTTCTTTCACATCTGCAGCTTGGTCCAGTTCTGCTGAGCCCATGAAGTCAGAGCTCAGCTTCACATTTCCCTTCCCTGGCTGCTTTCTGATGGCTGAGGTTCATTAGGCAAATGAGCATGTGGCAGCTGCACTGCTGCTGCACAGCTGGCTGGGCCCCAAAATTGTGAGGCAGAGACACTGAGAAACCAACAGGACCTCACAGGCTATTGACCAAAATTTCTTGTACTTGAGTGCACTGACGTCTTCTCTTGTAAAGGGAGAGCTGCAGAGTCACAGAAATGTGCTGAGGGTGCACAGAAACAGCCTTGTCATCACACCCACCTCATGAACCTCCTTTCATCCCAGGGAGCCAGAGACCACACTGTAGTGGTTTCTGGTAGCCCAGGCCACCGATGGAAACCCAAGAGCCCACCAGGCAATGATGGGCACCCATGCTCAGCCCCACTGCCCACATGGCTGGTGGTCTGGGGTGCAGGGAAGGTGCTTGTGTTTTCCTGAACTGGAGCCCGTGGTCATTCACCCATCTCTTCCCTTCTGAGCTTTATCTCCTCTCTCTCTGCCCCAGGCTCCTGGCAGTGCCATGCTATGAACAGGATGAGCCATCTTTTGTAACAGGACTGGCTCACCCTCCTCTCAGGGTCATTGGTCCCTTCACTCATCATATTATCAACATGACACACATTTCTGTTCCCCTTTCTGCTGTTTATTGCTGGGAATTGGTTTGATCAGAACCACTGAATCATGAACCCAGCAATAAAAAATAAGTCATGAAGCCAAGAGGCTCAAATCTCATGGCACTTGTAGCTTTCCTGTGTGAAGGGAGACGTGAGTTTTAACCTTCCCTTGAAACGAAATTGCTGCTAACAGCCTATGCTGGAGGGCAGCGAGATCAGCAAAATACACCTGGAAGTCCAAGGTACAGAGGTCTACAACCTATTCTAGCCTAATGTTGTAAGCAAGCTGTTAGAGGTGGAAATGGGAGGAATGGCCAGTTTTTACCTACATTTCAAAACCAAATCAATATTTGATCCTTCACCTCTGATCAAAAGACTAAGTGCAATATTCAGAAAGGGTACACACTTCACAACACCTTTGGAGTGGGAAAAAAACCCAAGCCACAAACAAAACAAGAGACCAGCAAAATAACCAAGCAAAGCAGCAGTAAATCTGGTAACAAATCCACCTCCCTCCTGCACCCCATCCCAGTAAAATATTTTGTTGCCACATCCCCCCATTCTTTTTAATTTCTGAATTTTTTGCAGTTTCTGTTTACCTAGGACCAGAGCTGGTTGATCTACCACACTGAAAGTCATCCTTGCAACACGCCTGAGAAGTTTTGCCTTTGGCATGGTATAGCTGGCATTAGATTTACTGCAGCTGCAGCAGCACTGGGTATAAATCTGCTTCTTGGTGGCTGCAGACTCTGCCCAGATCCCCTCAGACAGCAGGAAGTCTTACACTGGCCTGACAGTTCATTTCAGCAGCCATTTCTCCAGGGCATGGGATTAATATATTTTTCATTGTTAGTCAAATACCACACAGGCCAGGAAAGATCCTCTCCCACAAAATCACAAGCCAAAGTCAAAGACCGAAAAGGGTTTTGTGCCCAGAGAAACTGCACTTTTGTAATGTCTAACCCACCCCAAAAGACTTCTAAAACATCAAAAGCCTAAGAGCAGAAAGCTCGAAGAAGAGACTGCATTCTATAAGCTGTACTCTTGGCCACCTCCAAGCAAAATGCTTTCAAGAAAGAGAAGGAAATAGCAGAGCAATGAACTTCATTAATGTTATTAACACTGAATGGAACTTTGCTTCCCCAATAGTTTGACAGGCAAATCTATGGCCAAGTGTGGCCACTGGCCAGCCCCAGTGGGGAGCACTGGGAAGGACTGGGAAGCAGGGCTCTCCCAACCCCTGTGATATCATCTTACAGCCTGGGGCACATGGTTTGATTACCCTTATCTGAGCCTGCTATTTGTATCCAGAGCTGCTGAATGCAGAAATCACCTTGATGACTTCCCATAGTGCTGGATTCCACTCAGCTTGAGGCTCTGGAGAGGCATTTCAGATACTTGCTCCAAGCTCCTTAGCAGTGTGAAGAAACTTTCTCAGCCTAAATCTCAACACGTTGACTTGACATGATCCCTTTTCCATGCAAACTTTTCTTGGATGAGACAATTTCTGATTCTCAGCCTTCCCCCAGGACTATTATTTTTTTCTTGGGGCTGTAGTTAATCGAGCCATGTTGTTATGTAAAAGTAACAGCTATAACAGCTGCACAGAGGGTCACTTAATAAATGGACCCTGAAGTCCCAAACAGTAGAATGGAAATGAAAATTTCCATTTTTTTATTCAAGCTATTGTTTTCACAGAGGATATTCTAAGGGTAGAAAAGTGCTGACCTATGATTTGCCAGACTCCTGAATCAGGCAGCATGTGAAAAATCTAGAGAACAGGGAAAAGGCTAAAATCTAGAGCTCCAGTGGACAACAGGATGAGGTGTGGCACCACAAAGATGACCAGATAAGTACAAATTCAAATGAAAATTAATGGGAATTCATGTTTCCTTAATGCTGGGGTAGACACCTAATAAAAGGTGCAGCAGTTAACATTCTCAACAACCATAGCAAATGAATTCTTTACATCTCATAATATTGGAAAAAACAAACATCTGAAAAGCAAGAGATAGAGGTTGACGAGAGCAGAGTCAGACTTCTCAGGCCTTGCTTTTACCAGACAGACACTGCATAAAACACAGAGACTGTAAATCCATTTCCTGTGGGTTGTCTCAGGTGAGACAGCATACCAGCATGGCTGTGGATTAAAACAAAACCAAAGCCCCTAAGTCTATCCATGACCTCTCACATCTCTCCATTTCTGTGACTCTTTCAGGCTAGAAAGCAGAAAACTTTTGCTAGATCCACCACTTTTAGCACAGTGTTTTTGTAACCCTCTTCTTGAAAACAGTTGATTAAATATTGCTGCCATAAATTCAGCCTAGTAACAGCTGGGACAGATTTACAGGGGATGTGGGTTTTTTTATGACTATCTATTATTCATGGTGTGTTAGCCCTTACAATGTGTTTAGCCAAGGAAAAAAAAAGATAAGATATCCTCTGGTTGATTATTGACAGATTCTTGGCAGCTTGCGTCCCCAGGACTGCCTGGTCACAAATAAAATGAATCCAGCCTCTAAGAGCACTGATTCAATAACTTGGCTGTGTCAGACTAGAAAATGGTATGGACTGAAGAGGACAGGGGCAATCACTTGTAACAAACACTGTATTTTTGTCTCTTAAATCTCAGGCACAAGTTTGTCAGAGGAGCTAAGCTGTCAGCCCCAGGAGTGTGCAGTAAATGCTTCCCCAGAAACAGCCTGACCTGATTCCTTCCTCCTTAGGAAAGCAATGTCTGCTCTGAAGGTACCAGTGGCATGTGCAGCAGGATTTCAGCTGACAAGTGGGTATCCCAGGAGCTGTGTTTGGTGTCAGTCAATCACAAATGTCCTTGTAGGATATGGAGAAGGAGCCCATCTCCCTTCAGCCTGGAGAAACCATTGCTAACACACGCTGCTCTGGCTGCCCTGTCAGCCACATGAGCATGTTCGCCTGAGCCATAGACAGTAGAGATCAGTGCCTGGCTGGTGAGATTTACATCACACCAGACTTCAGGAGACATGGATATCAACTGTAAAGCCACTTTTATTACAGATAACAAAAGTCAAGGCTTTGCCACAGGCTGTTCAATATTTTGCTGTCCCCAGAAACATCAGAAGATCCCAAGACATGACACTGAATTGTGACTTTGTTCAGCAGCTGAAACCCGACTTCCTCCCAAGTTTTGTCTTGTGAGTTTCCCCAGTTTTGAACAGGAACAGCTTCCAAGGAACAGGGGGAAACTGCCAGTAGCATTCCTGCCACCTGCTTATCTGGCCAGTACCATCCCATAAAAAGAGATGACAGGGATGAGTTACATCCCCTGCCTCAATCACACACACAGAGCTGCCATTAAAGCACCATCCACAGGTTCTTACCTTGCCTCTATCCTACAGAGTTCAGGTGTTGCTCAGGAATGACTGCCCTGTTGGAACTGAAGCATCCACAAGGCCTGATCCTAAAACCACTCTATGCAGGGACTGTATCCCTCAGAGGCTGATTTTCTAAAAAGAGGAAAGTTTGGGGATAAATCTGCAGAAATGAGCTGTGTTGAGCAAAAGCACCAACAGGCACAGAAAACTGCTCTCAACCCCCTTGGATGTGCTGAGAATTCTCCCCCAGGACACATTCACGTCCCACTCTCAGAATGAACAAAACACTGCTGAGTACATCCCAGCACCTCAGTGCAGTCCTCCCACTGGAATTTCACTGTCCAGGTTCTTTGCACACCTGCATCTCGCCTCAGTTTGCTTTGCTGCAGTCCTCTCCAAGCCACCACTGCTCATGTGGGTGTATAAGCACCAGGACAAGCTTTACAGAAGTAATTTCTTTAAATGAGGCATTTGTATTCTGCTCTGAGCTGAGGATCTTTGCCAGCAGCACAAGCAAGAGGCTTTTTTTTTGGTCAGCTGGGCAGGCTCTTTCTGCTGGGAATTACAAGAGGTGATTTCAAGCTGGGTTTATTTCAATCTTGGTCAAGTCACTTCAACCCTCCAGAGCTTTTCTTTTCAGACTCACTTGTCTGCTGTTGACTATTAGATAAAGATGAACCTAGGCCAATTAAATAGCAGCTCTTTTAATTAGCTTTTTCCTCTCAGCAATCATGGGAAATACTGTTTGCTTGCACAGCAGATATAACAAGATCCAAGGTCAATGTATTTTATTATTGATCTTGCACAGTTCATTGTGCTCACAATTCCCTCACTTAGAAATGGCAAGACAATAAGAACTGGAGACAGCTTCTCAGCAGAGCCTTCCTTCTGGTTATTACCAGAAGTGTTAACTCATTCATCATTTGTTTGCTTTGCCTCTTGGCTAAGTACCTCACCCCACCCCTCCACATGACTTCTTCCTTTGGTTGACTCCATGCATGACTTGACTTCTAAACTGCAAGAGGTCACCTGACACACAGGTCAGTCAAACATTAACTCTGCCAGCGCCCTGGTGTCACCAGGACACCAGCTGCTCACACATCCTGGCTCACAGTCACCAAGGTAGGTCATCCCACCCAGCACATTCAGGTACTGCCCTGCTGACTGCTCCATCAGCAGGAGCCATGGCCTTTGGGAAAAAGAAAGAACTATCAGCTACCTGCTCATAATTCCAATGAGCACCTTCTATGCATCCTCCTGCCACTGATAAGAGAAACCAGGAATCCCCTCTCTAAATAATTAACAATGACCCTGAAAGCTCAGATTGGTTTCTTTAGTGTGTCTTTAGCAGGCATTAGTGACCAAAGCCTGAACTTGAACAACAAATACTTTACTACAGGCAGCACTCTGGTCATCGTGGGGGCTGTGTGGCCTCCAGAGACACCCCAGGATGCCCTGACCTGGGAGCAGTGCCTGGGCTCAGAGGCCAGGGCTCTGCACCTGCCCATGCCTGCCTGAAGCCGGGACAGCCCCAGAAAGCACAACTCAACAGCCAGGTCTGGGGAGAAGAGCTGAGACCATCAACGAGCTGGTTACATGAAATCAAACCCAGATTGTGCATGGGAGGGAGAGAGTCATCATCCTCACTCTGCTAAGACCTTCTGAAGGTGCTAATTGCTCTCTCTAGGAAACCACGTTCCCGAGCTCCAGTTATTTCAAGACTCGTGAGGCTCAGCTCTGTTTTATCTCTGGTTGCTATACCAGGTGGGTGAAACTGCAGCAGCGAAAGGATAAAACCAGAGCAGGTCTTGTGTTGTGTGACGGAGGCAGTGACGCATATCAAACAGAAAACTTCAAAAGCCCTTATCCAGCTCGGAGCTGGGTGATGATGTGTCTCCTCAGAGAAAGCCGATAGCCTTGAGAGACAAAGGGCCCCCTGAGAGCCAGGAACGCGCTGTCTTCATTAAAGCTTTGGGCCAGTTCCCAAAGAGCCGAGTCTGGCTGAGGCTGCTGCCAGAGGGGCAGATAAGAGCACAGAGAAACTGCATCTGCAAACCCTTTCCTGCCTCTCCCCCTCCCCGGGCCTGCCTGCTGCACCAGCACATTAACCTTTTGTGCTTCCCACTCTTGGTTTTTCCTTCCCGTGTCTGTTTTCTACCATCACCACAATCCCCAGGTACAGAGGCTGCACCAAAGCACGGCAGCTTCAGTTCAGGCTTTGAACACCATTCCAAAAGCACCTGTGTCAGTCTCAGCCTTGGTTTCACCCAGGACATGCAAACCCAAAGAGCACAGCTTGGAGAAAAGGCACAGGTGGTGCAAGGGCAGGGCCAGCTTCAGGCAGAGACCTGTGAAATAATCACACAGGAGTCATGCTGCAAATTCAGACAGGAAGGGAGATATATCAGATCCCACCAGGGCCCTGGGGAGGACTTGGACAGGCAGGCTGCTCTTACTCATCCTGTAATTCATCTGGGAAAGAACTTCTGCTTCCCATTGCACAATTATCACTGCCACATCTTCAAGTATCATAAGCTGTGTCTTGGAAAACCTTCCCTTTTATAACTACCAGGATTTTAAAATAATTTATCCTTTTGTCTTTATCAATATCATGACCAAGGAGGTTTTGAAACTGTGATTTGGCCTGGAATGGGGACAGAATAGCAAAGAGTCAATACAGTAAGAGATGAGAAAATATCTGTATCTTGCACAGGTTTTCCATGGCAAACCTACAATTTTATATTGCTGGATCTTTTGCAGCCCAGGGTAGAAAGGACACACACCAACAAAATCCTGGGTGACAAGTTTTGACCTTAAACTCACATCAGCATGGGCAGATTACAAAGGAGGCAGCTGTGACTCTCCCGAGGTCACCCTTCCTAATCCCCTCTCACCAGAGAGCACTTCTCCCTCAGGCACACACAGAGGTGTCACAGAAGAGCCAGCACTGCTGGCAGACACAACAGAGGCACAACTTGGGTTCTGCCAAAGCCTCATGCAGGTGTGGTGCATTCCCAACCCAGTCCACAACCCTGACAGCCAGTGGCATCACACTTCAGCAGCTTCAGGCTCTGTTCTCATCTGTGTCTGGAAATTTTCTTTCCTTTGGAGGCAGCAGCTTGGTGAAAACTCGAGTGGCTTAACTAAATCTTGTGACAGAGACTGACAGTGTTCTGATCCCTCATGGGACTCTGCTTTCCTACCTGAGCCAGAGCTGCCTACAGACTCAAAGTGGTTCCCCATTCAGAGGGTTTAAATGGAAAAAGGGCAGTGATAGCTATCAGGAAGAAATTCCTCCTTGTTTGTGTGGTGAGGCCCTGGCACAGGTTGCCCAAAGAAGTTGTGGATGCCTCATCCCTGGAAGTGTTCAAAACCACATTGGATGAGGCTCTGAGCAACCTGGACTAGTTGAAGGTGTCCCTCTCATGGCAAGGGGTTGGTACAAGACAGTCCTTAAGGTCCCTTTCAAACCAAACCATTCCATGATTCTGTGATCTCCAGGCACAGCTACAGGAGGTGGCTTTCTCCTCTTGCTGCATTTTGGAGACAGTATTTCAAAGAAAGCTGCTCAAAGCATCCAAACCAGCAAGCTCCTCTCATTAAAAGGGAGCTGCTGCTCTACCAGATACAGCTGCCATACCCCTGGCAAGCACTGCCTGCAGCAGTGCCAGGTCTGAGCTCGTGGTAATTAATATTTTTAGACAGGTCACATTTCTGATGCATTTTACAAGAGGCAGAGAAGGATAACTGCCCAAAGTCCAGGTGCTTTGGGACTTATGAGGAGTCATCCTAGAAAGTCAACTGCATCAGGTTACTCTGGATGCTGAGTTCTACATGAGAAGGAGACCAACTGGTCTCTAGGGGGTTATCTACAAGCCCTTTCCATTAATTGCTTCATTAGTGTCTTGCAGAGAGAGCTCTGGGCACACCAGCAGTGAAACCTAAGAAAAGCACCCTGCTGGCAGGTGGAATTGCTGGCCAGAGTCTGTTCACTTTGCATTTGCTTCCAAACTTGAAGCTGTGCCCTAAAGAAACCACAAAGCAATCATTCTTCAAAGAGAACCTCTACAGGGGGACAGGATTGGTTTGGCTTTCCTTGTTGCTTTCCAAAGTCCCAGAAAAGAGAGGATATTATTTGCCCATGGAAATCTTCTAAGCAGAGTTACATCTGCAGAAAATAATAAAGAGAGCATTGATGATAGAAAATCCAAGAAATAGCTCCAAGAGCAGTGCGTTCATGGAAAAACTACTATTTTTTTGACTGTAAACATATTTAGGGAACATAAAAATGCAAAGAATCAGGTTACATTACAGATCTGTGATTACCCAGCTTATTTTACACACATGCAACCCCCAGCTTTTCAAGCTACAGCTCAAATTCTGCAATGATCTCCAAAAACTTGAGAAACTTCCAAGTCTCAAAAAAATCCTGGCTTTTGCTCTTGTAGCCAGTTGAGACCCTTCACAAGATTTTCTGACCAGTTAATACAGCAGCTTAAAATTAACATGGAAGCAAACTGAGTAGTTTTGATGGAACCTGACAAGCTGGTACAAGAATAGACTGGTGAGTGGGTTTTTAAACTTTAAGTCCGAGGATTTCTTTGAATCCAAAATGAAAGCAAAAAATGCAAAAAATGGGTTGTAAAATCCCATAAGATGTTTTGAAATTATTTGAAGGGTTCCTTATAAACCCAAGACTCTGAGTTTCTCAGAATCCGAGTTTCTAGCCCATTCTCATGATAACAGTCAACTTCTGGGCATGAGAGTGGAGAAAAAGTGGATTCCAGTTCTTGAAGGTAATACCCACAGTAGAAAAACATGGTGCAATCGGAGTGTCCAGTTTTTTGAAAAATGGGCTAATTTTTCTTTTCTTTTTAAGTATGTAGATCCTAGACACAAAGTTTGAAAGGCTGAAAGGGAAAAGAACACAGTGAAGAAAAAGGGCATTCCATCTTTCTGTTCAGATGCAGCCCTGCCCCAGGTTCTTGTGGTAGGTGCTCACAACACTCATTTTTAAAAGTCCATTTACGTATTTTGGAGAAAAAGCAGAAGTGAAACTATTGTGAACTATTAGGGAAAGCCAGCAGGGAGGGGAAAGGGTTATAAATTCTTGGTACAAGCCTTACATCCTATTCAGCAAGGGAACTGCCCAAAGGAACACAAGCTACTTCTCTAAGACACAGCTTCACTCACTCAGCTCAAGGTGATTTTGAAGCACAAAAATGCACCAGTGGAACACAGTGTTGCCTATACTCTGCTCAAAGGAGCAAATATTCAGCCAGAGGAGTATTCAAACAGAGTGAACAGCTGCCAAGGCACAAGTTACACAGGTACCCAAAATAAAAATACCTGCAAGGTGCATTTTTGAAAGCAGACCTCTTTCTGAGACACATTAAGATGCAAGAAGTACTTTGACAACAGCAGTTTACCAGGGCAATCTGTCAGAAGCATTAGGTGAGTTAAAAGAAGTGACTTCAGAATTATTACTTTGAATATAGTTGATACGTATAGTAGAGAGAACTCAGCTCTGCGCCTCTCCTAGAAATTATGGTTTTTAATTTTTCCATGCCAGGTCCCCATTGCTTGTATCCACTCATTCTCCCAGCATAATGGCATCTATCTGAATGAGGAAAAACTCTAATAAATCCTTCAGATTTTCCTGTTGCTGTTGTTTGCCATTACTTTGTTCTTAAATAGTCTCCTAAAAATTGTTTGCTTACACTGCAACCTCTTCATACCTGGCATTTCTGCCAACAGCAACAGCGAAATGGGGAAGAAAGGGCTTTGCTATTAGAGAAGAGGGAAAGGATTCAGGTCCCCGGCTACCCTAGAGGAGATCTTTTTGAGGCAAATCAACTTGTCAAGGATTTTCAAAATACTCCACATTTCAGAAATAGATCAACGACCAATATAAAACCAATATTGTCAGGAACTTGAAACCAGTATTTGTTATTTATAGGAATACTACACCTCACTATCTATCAGCCCCTAAATTGCTTGCAGATTTCATCTTACCCACTCTGCCTTCTTGGAAGGGCTTTAGGAGCACCCTTGTTATCAAGGGGGTCATTTTACCATTACTACACATTCATTTTTAGGAATTTCCTGAAGCCTATGGCTTCACACGTCACAAACATCCCTCAACAGCAAAACTGAACTCTGTCATCATAGTGCAAGGCCAAAATCTAAACTGGCATCTGCAGGCTGTGAGGATGGCTGAAATGCAAACTCTTGTTCCTACTGAGGACACTCCAAGAGATGCAATAAAACTGTCATACATCCCCTCAAAAGGAGAAACAAAGCCCTCCAAACACAGATCCAGTACAGCATCATGTGGAGGTCAGAAATCACCACATCACCACGGTGATGTGACTCATCATGGACAAGGCAGAGACAGCAGAGCTAAAAGAGGAGCAATGAATGCTCTTCACATCAGCCAGAGACATGGCAACAGACCTGGGATGCTGGAGGAGACAGCACGGCCTGTTTGCCATCACACCCCACAGGACAGATCTCATATGAATCCTTTCCATTCAAGAAAGGAGGTGGGAAGGTGCACTTTCACTCCAATGCAGAGCTGGAGAGGAGGAAGATCACAGCCCCTCCTGCTCTCTCCACCCCAGTCCCTTCACCTGGCTGGAAGATGTGCAAATGTCACAATGCTCAGGCTTTTGCTCCAGCCACTTCAGCCAGGTGACATTCCTGCCCTCTGTGGCTCTGGACTTGTGAGCAGCATTTTCTTGGTGATGTTTTTGAGGCATCTCCTGCTGCACAGTCCTATTTATCTTATATTCCTTATGTTCAGGCATGAGCCTGACTCGCACACACAGCTGGCTCCTTTTAGCCGTGATGCTTTTAGAGAGATCATTCCATGCTTTCCCAGGGTGTTAGCTCCGCAAACACGGTGTGTTTGTCACTTAGCCACAGCACAAATCAAAGCACACTGCTCATACTCTTTCCTTTCAGATGGGGAGATGCAAGACTTGCCAGGAAGCCAACAGAGGGTTTTGGACAGACAAGAGCTGCAGGGACAGGCTGCACCCCAGAGCCTTTGCATATCTGGAGATTCTCCCTTTGGAATGTCTGAAAAATGCTTGCAGCTCCATCACGAAATTAAAAAAAAAAGCTACTTCAAAATCAGCAACTGCATTGGAGCAGGTGGATAGTGAGCCGGATGGAATGCCCTCCCACAACAATTTGTGAGGTTTTAAATATCTCTGCTCAGAGAAACTAAAAAGTCAAAAAAAAAAAAATCTCACAATTTTTCCAGAAATAAGAATGCTGGGGGAGGAAAAGAGGAAGAGAACATTTTGTTTCTATTCATTTTCAGGAATTCCATTTCAGTTCCAACATTTTTTTTTAACCTTCAATTAATGCTAGCTATCAAAATGAAGCAGCATTTGGACCTAAAAACATTGAAACTTTGCCATTTGGAAAAGGTCAAACAGTTTTCAAAACATTTTCGTCCAATATTTTTCAGCAACTGAAATTCATCAAAACCAACGTTTTCCCACAAAATTGTTCTGTCTCAGACAATTGGCATTTTCTGAGGCATGATGCTCCCTGGGGGATCTCCTTGCCAGCCCAAGGGGCTGCCCCTTCCTTTTTGCCACCAGCTGGCCCCTTCAGCAGGCAGCCCCTGCTGTCCTGTCAGACCTTGGCAACACACCCCGGCCCCAGGGCAGGAGATCAAGTCAAACAAAGTCTGACACCAGGCCTGGATATGCACAGGGGTCATTACACACCTCCCTATCTCCATGTTTTATCTGCACTCTGGATCTCTGTTTCATTTCCCAAAATGCAGCCATCAGACAGAGGAGTAAGGAGAGGTCTCTCCCAGAAACCTGCAAATCCCAAACACCTGCTTGCATGGGATTTACTGACAAATGACTGTAAAACAGGAAAGCTGCACAGCAAGGACTTCATTGCAGCTCCAGAAGGTGCTTCCACGGGCTGTGAGCAGTTACACAGAGCCTGGCATGCAGCTGCATCTGCTCTGACTCTAAGAGGTGTCTGGCTCACAGTCAACTCCATCTTTGCACAGGCAGACAAGCTCAGGTTTGTCTGTGCCCATCTGTGTAGACATGAGTAACATGCTGGGCCAAAGTCATAGTCTGGTCCATAAACAATCTCCATCAGAGCACAGCAAACCAAGCAATTAAAGGAGAAAAGACTGAAGCCTTCACCAGGAACTTACCAAGGGCTGAGTCAACAGAACGCAGACATACACCTGTGCTGGCTGTGTTGACTGGCATGGGAAGCAGGAATAGCACCAAAAAACAGCCACAGACTTCCTCAAAATTATACAGGACTACTAAATTCAAAAGGCAGAAACACCATATTCTCTTCTCTGCATACACTGTCTCTCCCCAGCCCAAGCCATTCAGAAAAGAGCAGTACTGAAGGAGCACCTTCACATGTCAATAGAAAATAAACAACATTCCCTCCTAGAAACTGTCAGGATCTGGGGCTGCAAATTCAGCTCTCTACACCTGTCACTCTGTAATACAAACTGCTTCCACAAATCCTCTTACAAACAGAGCCCTGAGGAGCTATTACAAGTGAGCAGGGCTGGGAATTCACAAGGTCATCACCTACTCAGTGATACACAGACCCACAGCACTGTCTCCAATTAAAGCAGCCTCGAGTTAAGCCTTGTTCTCCCGATCTGGAGCCTCCTTGCCAGACATCTACAAAAGAGCTGGCTGTCAAAGGCTTTTGGACTGTGCCAGTCACCAGTGCCTGTAGGTGGAAAGTGTTGTGCAAGGAAGGTTTTCATCAAGGACCTGTTTCCAGTAAATCCAGCTCTAACACAGAATGCCAGAGGGATTTCTCTCACACACAAAATGCTGGACTCCTCACAGCACTCCAGCCAGAGAGCTGAAAAGGGCCATGGCACAGAGCCCTCCCTCACAGCACCACCACGGTGGCCTCAGCTCCAAGGGGGACACAAGCACACACAGTTCTCTTTCAACCTGGAAAGAGAATAGAAGCCAGCACTGCAGGAACCCAGTGTGACGGGAGCCAGGGCAGTAGATGGGAGCTGGAGAATCTGGACAACACAAAGGTCACTTCTGTTTCCTTCAGCAAAACCCTAAATATGTGGCTCAAGCCCCCCCAAAACCAGATGCAGAACTGAGTGCACAGGTTACATCATCACCACTCTGTGCTTCAGGTGTGTGGTTCCTATTACTCAGTAAAAATCTGCTGCATCTAGTCCAGGATGGGTATACTACACTCTTGCAGAAAAATCACAATTCTTCTATGACTCAAAAAAAAAAGATCTTCAGGCTTTTTCAAGTTTCCAGGTCCTCTTTCCAGACAGGTCCAATTCTCAAATCTAAGTCCAAACTGTGAAAGGGCCCTAAAAGGACATCCTTCATCCTATTTTAGACGCCGGAGTTTTTTCTGCTCACACACTCCCCGCAGAAATAATATTGCCCATGTTCCTACAGAAGTCCTCAGGAAGCTCCAGAGCAATCCAGGGGGAAAATCAAAGCCTTCTTGTAATAGATACACAGCAGAAAATATCAAACAACTTTGTGGGTTTTTCACTGAAGCAAGAGCTGCTTAAGCCTTTTTCAACTAAAAAAGTATGTGGCAAACATTTACCAATAGCCTTAGTTTCAGTTTCTAGAATGCTTCTAACAGTGTACGTTTTTAAGCAGCACAGAACAATGCCGCAAATCTAAACTGTGGGTTGGATTTAGAGAAAAAAAAGCACTAAGCTTTTCTTGGCCAAAGGATGATCAGAACTCCATTTCCAAAACCTGTGTTTCTACCAGCAGTGACTGATCCTGTTGTACACCTGATCTGTCACATGCTGGTGTTCTTCTACCACTCCTGAGCCTTTAATAGCCACCTTAAAGAAGGGCACAAGAGTTGTTCAGTCCCCATTTTCCCTTATGTACTTTTTTTTCCCCCGCAAGATCTACAGATTACAGTATGAGCAAGAGCTGGTTACTTCACCTCCCTCTTCCCCTACAACCCAACGAGCTGGTTTGGATTGTGTTTGTGCCTCAGCAAAGGCAGCAGCAATCCTTTTCCCAATCCTAGCAAGTCCATGAAGAGGCTGGGTGCAGGTCCACAACACAGGAATGCTGGAAGCAGAAGAGGCAGCACTGGGCCAGTCTGACCCTGGCCAAGGCTTTTGGCCTTGGTTTGCTTGCACACCACAGGTAGAACACAGAGAGGAAAGAAGCAAGAGGGGAAAGAATTAATTTGGAAGAGCTCTTGGCTCCTGCATCTGCAGTTTACACTTGACAGGATGGGGCAGGATGGAGAGAATGACTGTGTTTATCCAGCATGTTTAGACAGAGACTCTCTCTTTTCTGGGAAACATTCAATCTGTGATGCCACCCAAAAGTACCTGGCACCCAGAGAAACGCCAGACTGGGCTGACACTCAGCTGCTCCTGCACGGGGTGGACACCAGTGTTTGTGGAGGTGGTACTGCCCAGCTGCCTGCCACAGGGCAGCTGCAGAGGGGATTTACTTCTCCTCAGACTTAGCCCCTTTTGAACTGCTGGGCCATGTTTTCTTCAACCTGTTCAGGTAAGGATGATAAAAGGAAACTGTTTGTGAGAGAAAAATGAATGTTTATGAATTCTACAAAAGAATTACCCAATCTTCCTCTCTCTTACTGGTCAAACTCTCCTTTGTGGGAGGAATTCTGGGCAAGTCATTGGGTTGGTTGGGTGATTTTGGGGGTTTTTAGAAAATTTACACCTCAAGCATCCTGCAGGAAAAGGTAATTCCAGTTCTGAGATGCAAAATGTTATTTAACTGCTTTGCTTTGACCTTCATACACACAAGGGACACCAGACTACTGCACAGTCAACATCCAAACAGTTTTGTAGGAACAACAGAGCCTCAGAAGGGGCAGGGATTTTGTGACACTGACAGCATTTTACTCAACCCTGCTTTACCCATGGGACCTCTATCAAGTCTCATTCCTTGCAAACAGCAGCATACGCCAGCGTAAACTGTTTGCTGAGGAGGTAAGTCCTGTTTCTCCTCTAGCACTCGTGCCATGCAGATGATTTAGCTCTGCAGCACTACAAAGACACCCAAAAATCAGGCTGATGAGCAAAGTCAGGTTTGGGGGAGGGCAACTGGGAGCTGATTAGATGAATATTAAGAACAGGTTCATCATCTTGGACATTCCCTTGTCATGCATTGCCCAACCAAGCACAACTGGCCTTGGAAACCACAAAGTGAAAGGGTAAAGGCAATGGCACAGGGCCAGCTGCAGCCTCTGGACATGGGAAAATTACCTGAGCCATCCACACAGAACTTGTGTCAACTGCTTGTTGAATAATGAACCCTGTACCACCAGAGCAGTACCAGCTGCTCTGGTACCCAAGCCATGTTGGTGATTTCTGTGGCTTGGACCATGGATCAAACAAGGGACAGACCTACTCAGCTGCACTGTTTTGCCAGGTACATCTCAGAAATTGTCACAAATTTACACCCATTGCACCAACGCCCCTGAAAATTCCAAACTTCTGCAGTTATCAGAAGTTCATTAAATTAAAAGAACTTCATGTATATTTTACAGGGTACAAGTGAAAATGCTCCTTCCCATATGGCAGGAGGGGGGTTTCCAATGCACAAACTATTCATGGGAAGTTATAAAGCCAAGATTTCCTGGAAGAAAATGTACAGCTCAAAATTAGTATGTGCAGAACAGGCCCCACACAAACACATGTTACTGAGCACTGCAGGCAGCAAACCCTCCTGGCTGGGCAGGGAGCTGGAGCCCTGATGGCCAAAACACTTTCCCAGTTCTGCTCCTTTCAACCAGAGCAACTTTGACAAGCATTTGTCTCCTTTTCATCATCAGTTAAAAGCTGTTTGGGACTGGGCTGAATCAGAGAGATTGGGAGGTGAAATTGTCACATCTGGTCTTGGAGGCAGCCAAGCCAAAGTCAAAGGCTTCTGGCTCCATGGCTGGGTTTCATTAGAGCACTAAAAAGGTACAAACAGGACAAGATAACTCCAAAAAGAGAAAAGGCAGGCATACCATATGAGGCAAATCAAGTTAAAAGCTCAAAAGTAAAATCTCTCTGCCTGTGTCTAATGCCTCCTGGGATGAATTCTGCTCTCCAGTTTATTCCAACAACTTTTGGTGAGCTCCTAAGCAACACAAACCTCACAACCTTTTCATATGTTCTCTGGAGCTTTGTGGCCAGTCTACAGCCCACAGCCAAGAGGCTTTCCAGTGTCTGGGAGGCTGCAGGTACATATTTTGGCTCCCACACTCCTGCCTGGTGCCCCACGCTCTCAGGCAGCCCAGCAGTTCATTGCCATTCCCGGGAGAGGAGCAGCCTAGGGCTCAGAGCAGTCAGGAGCTCAAACGGGTGTGCTTTCATCCTAGATCCACCACCCACAGCACAGGAGTGAGCTTCCTCACACTCTGGGGAATTTGGAGGACAAAAGGGGTGTAGGATGGGGCAGGGCTTTTCCCCACCCTCAGAGCTGTGATCCAGAGCTGGGCTGCAGGATTGCAGCACCAAGGTTTTGACCCATTGTCCTACACAGCAGCACTACTTGAGGAAGCTCCCCACTTAGTCAGCAAGTGATGCTGGGGTACAACCTGCCAGGAATTCCCCAAGGAGATTTCTCAGAGGGCTGATTCACTGACGTCTAATCCAGCTATGGGAACAGAACAGCTTCAGCAATCTCCCAGTTTAACATTTTGGGAGGGGGAAGCATCTTGGAACAGGCCAGAACTGTTCTTGTTTTAGAAGGTTTGGGTACCTTATGTGCCTTTACTGCTGCTGCCAACCAGTTTAGATTTTTTTGTCAATTACCAGGAAACACAAAATTACAATAAAACTCAATGCAGTTTGGGAGGAAGATAGTGAAAATGAAAATCTTGAAACAATCTTACATCATGAGAAAACTTCACTTCAAATCCATCCCTCTGATCCAAACAGGAGGAAGGGACTGCACGAACGTTTGTAACTCCCAGAGAGGCTGACTCTTTCCAGCAGTCTACAGTCATGGGCTGAAACATGTAATGACAGAAGACAGGACAAAGGATATGAAAGTAAAGAAATAAGGCTCTGAATTTTCTCAGCAGTTGCTTGTGTTGGTAAAGTCCAAATTTGATTGGACTGCTCCCAGACCGACATTTTGGGTTGAAGCTGAGACATTGGGTCAGAGTCCAGTCAAAGATTTGATCTCTTTGAGCAGTTTGCTGGTGGCACTTGCTAGAACAGGGGAACAGCCTCAGGGCTGCTCTAACTTTGTGTGGTCACTGTGGTCTGGACTGAGGGATTAGGACAACACAAAGCCAGGCTTCACCCAACGGAGGCAGTGTTCAAGGAGAAGCAATTCCAGTTTGTGTCATCAGTGGGAGGAACAATGGTGTAACAGCCTCTCCCCACACTTCTCTCTGCAGGGCAGATAAAGCCAGCCTTAAAAATTCCCCAGGAGGTTTAATGGCCTGATTACACTGGAAAGTCTGGCTTTTGTGGCTACAGTTTCCAAACAGGTCCAGCCTTCACCAGCAGCAGCTGATTTCCTAAGGAGTTCAGTGCCCTGCATAGCAAAAAATAACAATGAGGCAGCTGCAGGAAGAGAAGGAGAGTGGAAGGGGAGAGACCACTGAAGCAGCTCAATTTTTCTCAAATTGTAATGAGGGTAAAACTCAGAATGGGAGCACAAACCAATCTGAAAATCAGCACAGATGGAAAAAGGGTGTTTCTGCCATTATGATCTCTAGCAGAATTCTGTTTCTCTGCCACAGATTTCTTGTATGCTCTGGGCAAGCTGCTG
Source organism: Prinia subflava (assembly GCF_021018805.1). Lineage (NCBI taxonomy): Eukaryota > Metazoa > Chordata > Aves > Passeriformes > Cisticolidae > Prinia > Prinia subflava. Next base: position 17,868,184 of record NC_086260.1, read on the forward strand.
TTATTATTTTGCCTCTGTGCAGTCTCAGCCCAGTGAGACAGGAGCATAACTACATTATTTGTGGAGGAGACAACCTCCATCCCAGGGCAAACCAAACAGGCTGTGGCACTGCAAGGGGTACCATGACACTCCTCACATCCAGTGTCATCCTGCAGAAACCATTTGACTGTGATTTCTGACCCACTGCACACATTTTTCCCATCCAGCAAAACTGCTGATTAGGAAAGGAAATAAGGATAGCCTGGGTGGATGGTAACTTCACACCAGGCTGTTGTAAAGACACAGGAAAATAAACAGAAGGTACAACTGGAACACGATACTTCACAATGGTTTTGATAACCATGATTTTGATGGTTATCTAGAGCTACCTGCACTAGGTAGGTCTTTCCAGGGACATTGTGCTCTTTCTGGCCCACAGCTGTCACACAGAGCCTCCTTCACCCTGCTAGCACAGGCATTTCAGAGACCCATAACCTTGTGGATTTGTGCCTGCCCACAAGGAGTAATTCTGTCTTCTAGTGTGAATAATTTGAACTCTCAAGGAAGCTGAGGAAGAACAACTCTGTCCCTTTCTCAGAACTGGTGAGGGAAGTACTTCCAAGAATTCCAGCTAGGAAATTACCCCAAAACATTTCTGTGAGACTCAAAGGAAATGCATACTAGAGAGACTTGCTTGTAAGAAGAAAATACACATGGAAAGTTCTGTGCTCAGAGCAGTGAGGTTGGCTGAGTCCTACCAATTGCCTAAAACTAAAGCTGTGTTTGCTTTTAGCATGTTTTCTCCCTTTTTATGGAAAAAAAGGGGGTTAGCAAGCTATGGAAAAGTCCCCAGATGATGAGGGTCAAGGGGAGGTATCTGTCAGCAGGGTCACCAAAACAACTTGAGTTTCTATTTATTTGCTTGTTTTAAACAGGTTAGGTCTGCATAAGATCAGTAAATAAAAAACCTACATCCACCGTCCCATAAATTGCAATAAGCTAATTAAGTCGTAATATTTGTGATTCAATATACACCATGCAAAGGGAAACATTAATGAATTTTACATAACAAGCAAGCAAAGAACATTACTTGTCAGCTAGCCTCAGAAATTCATTAAACAGGGCTTTAAGAGAAGTGGCTCAAGTGCAGAGCACTGAAATGATAACAAAACCTATTAAGGAGCCTGTTTAATTAAGCACATACTTGCTGGCACATCTGACACTTATACGAGGTGTTTGTGCTAAGACAAATAAAGTCTTTCTTTTGCCATACAGCCAAGGAGATGGTAGACAAGTCTATTCTTAAAACACAAAGATAACTCTGTGACTAAGCAGCCAAATATCACACTCTGGAAAAATCTATACACGCACTAAGGGAATTGTGGATCCTTTCTGTAAAGGCCTGGACGAGCCCTGTGTTTGTCCTGAAGCTGAGTGACACAGTTTGACTCAGTCAAACTGTGATGCCACAGATATCTGTGACATCCCAGAGGAGGATGGAAACAGCTCATGCTGGGCTGCTCAGTTTTAAAAGGCTGCTCTTGAGGAACACATAAAACACCAGCAAACCCCAAGGGGCAGGGTGGACCAAGGAGGGAGCTCCTTGCACCCATGCAGAAGGGATTGAGAAGCAGGGAGACCTTGTGCCTCCCTAGGGCACATTGTAGCCCTGCTCTGCATCTTCATTTTCTCTCCTGCTTGTCTTGCATGAACTGCAGTGCATTGAACCCTGTGCAATACACAGGATTGATCATTTTAATAGACATGCTAAGGGTGGCTCTTACACAGATCTGTTACAGGTGGGCCTGTGAGGAACAAACTGCCTGGCAGCACAGAACACCCATTGCTCACTCCCTCAGAGCCACGACAGGGACAGAACTCTAAATGAATTCCAGTCAAACCACCCACATGCTCCACATGCTCTGCAAGGGAAAAAAAAACCAAAAAAACCAAAAAAACCCACCACACACACAAAAAAAAACCTAACCAAAAAAACCCAAAACCATTTGATACTCTTCACCAAAAACATTTCTCTTCCTCTCTTGCTGCTCCTCTTTGTTGTTGATCATTGCGTACAGTACACCCATCTATTTTATTACAAGCTATTGCTTAATCATCATCTCACCAGTACTCTGGAGAAGTTTTGTTACAACTGACCCACTAACACTCAAGTCTATACAGCGTTCTCAGAATACACTGTAATTTATCCTTGAAACAAGGCAGCTGAGCCAGCAGACCCAGGAACTTCAATTAAAATCAGTCTGATCCCACCTCCTGCCCAGGGGCACAACGAGTCATCATCTGTCAGCTAAATCAACTTGTGTTGGAGATAGTCCTTTTATTTGCTTGTTTGGAAGCAATGAACTTGGTTTAATCCCTGTACATTCACTGAAGAGTTGGACTCGATGATCCTTGTGGGTTCCTTCCATCTCAGAACGTTCTGTGAATTCTCTGACCTTCCTGGCCAACACCTTTGGCTGCAGGGTTTTCACACAGGTTTAACAGATCTCAGTGCTGTCAGCAGGTTCCAGTAACAGCCTGTGCTTCTCTCCTGCTTGGCCCTGTTCTAGTTCTCCTGGATTTCATTACATGAGTCTGGGACTCCTGAGTATGCAATTCCCCTGCTGACCTGGGCACCATCCTCTACCATCCCAGTTCCTTTGTAGGCAGCACTTTACTGGGAGAGGACCAGAAGCTACCTCCAAAAATAATTAATTTTCCTTCCTCAAAACTTTCTCACAGGGCAAGTATTCCCAGCTCTCAATTCTTGCATTTTGAAAATTCCAGCTCCCTTACAGCTTATCCAGATGACAGCTGTGTCTGCACAGTTTTTCCCAGTCCTACACACCTGTGCATCTTGCAAGCAAAGAGCTCTGTAAATAACTCACAGCTTGGGATGCAGCCTCTAGTGCTGTGTTTGGGCAGGAGTTTGCACAGCATTCCCTGCTGCCATGGGGTCTGTCTCTCCAGCATCCAACACTGCTCCCTTCAAGCCTACCTACATGACCTGACCTTGCAGAGTTTCCTGAAGCACTTCAAACAAAGGCATGGTCAGAGAAGCTCTGACTTCCCATTAACCTGGGCACACATAGGAACAAAAGGCAAGGAACAGGCCCATTACTTGATCAACTTGGGCAAGAAGTCAAAAGGCAAGCACTAAAGGAGTGGAATTGCACCTGAAGAAGGGCTGAGAACTGGAGGGGAAGGTAGAGCTCTTTCCCCATATACAGATAAAATAACCAGTCAATAAAATCCAAACCACGGGTTCACTCTCAATCACCTTTAACTCAGGAGCTCTCTGGGCTTTGCCGCTCCCAAACAGCGCCCAGCACAACACCATGTGCCCTGAGGCACACCTTAACGCATTACTCACCAAGTTCTCAGTAAAAATACACTTCAGAGGTGCCTTCCCAGCCTTTAGGGGCACACACAGGCCCACAGATTCAAGCTGTTTAGTGTTTATCAGTCTGAGACGTAACAAATAATAAAATAGTAGAAACCTACCACATGCATGAGAAGTGAGGCATGTTCTCCCTTCTTTCTCCTCCAATGCTTGCTAAGTGACCGAAGTCCCCTAAGCAAAGAAACTGCAAACCTATCCTAGGAGGAGAGCTCCAACTTAATTTCAGACACCTTCCTCACCTGCTCCCCAATCCCCGCAGCAGATGTAAGGATCCCCACCTGCCAGGGCAATCGGTGGATCCCTGCCTGGCACAGGCCAGAGAAACCAGGGCGGCCCTTCCTTGCACCAGGTGGCCAAGACCACAAAATCATCTGTCTGTTTACCAGGCTTTATTTCAAGCAGCCTTATCACCAATTCTGCGTTTTTTCTGCAACGAGCAACACAAGAAACAAAGAGGAGTGTGGAAAGTCTGAATACAGCAGTGCTGACAGTCACTGCATTTCAAAAGCCTTTATAAATGGCTATTTACAACCCTAAGGGCTGCAAGTACCCTATTTGTAAGCATTTCAGACAACCCTATTTAGACGTACCTGGGTCTAGGGTCACCACGAAGGCGAGCAGGGGAAACATGATCCTCCCTATAATTCCTGAAAGTATGCATGGCATGCCTTTTTCTCCTGGCATTTACAGCCAAGAGAGAGATGCTGGTTGGCAATCCCTGGCAATGAAAGGTGGAGGTGTCTCCCCAGGATTTTGCAAAGCAGCTCAGCTCAGTCACCCATGGCTTGTCCCCTTCCTCCTGGCTGCTGGGCTGGCAAACCAGGTATAGTCATTTCTTGGGTTCACACCTTCTAAGCTATCTGCTTATTTTTGCAATAGTAACAGTAGTTGGCAAGAAGAAAAGTCCAGACGAGGTTATGCTAAGAGCTTAGGGAAACCTATTTGCCAAACATTAGTTGCCATCTTCCTTGAACACAATACCTGAAGGGCTCCTCCAGAGATCCTGGTCTTCATCTCAGTACACTCTTCTTATCAGGTGAGTCATCAAAAAGTCCTAAAAGTCCAGAGGATTCCCGAGTAACAGTTCACTGCACTATCAGAACTCCCCATCTCTGCATCACCCACACTGATGCAAAGTTAATTGAATAATGAAAGCAATTCAAATTGCCCACAGCTTGTTCCTATCTCTGCTTTCAATTTCCTCCCGATTGAGGCTGATTGAGGAATGTCTTACCTGTCTCCTGGTGCCAAACTTTAGGCCAAGAAGGAATTTTTCCTGGAAGACATTGTCCAGGAGAGCTGCATTTCACCCTTTCCTCTCCAGTGTTCAAGAGCTGAGCTTTCCAGGATAGTGGGATGGATTTTTCCTTCTCATAGCACTCTGAGCTATGAGTCCTCTGCATTTCTCCTGCTCTCCTTTGTGTTGCAGGATTGCCCTTTCAGACTTTTTTGATCTAAAGATTTTAGGGTAACTGAAGTGTTTGGTGAGAGAGGCAGCTCAAAATGAAGCATTTCTCTCCCCTTTTCACCATTTCCACCAGTTTCACTGAGAGAACAAGTTCATCAAAGTGACTTTAGGCTGAAAGCCCCTGCTCAGCAGAGCTAGCAAAACACATTTTGGAAACCAAGATTCACAAGTTCTGTGATTTTCACCACTTGAATCACAGGGGAAGAAAAAAAAAATCATCTCCTATAGATGATCCAGGGACAGAAAAGCAGCTCTGCATGGTGTTTCCAGAGCCAATGTCCCAAGCTCACAGAAGTTGTAGTTTAACCTACATTTTCCCTGAAACTCTCTTAACATAATTCAATAGTGCCATTATCTCTGAGTGTGTTATCATGAGCAATGCACTCAGTGATGATTTTTGGTTATTTAGGGAATATTTATAAATTTTGAGCTCTTATACAGTTTTGGGGCTAGATGGTCTTCATATGAAAAAGAAAAATCTAGCAATTAGCTTCTCTGGTTTTAGAGCCAGAGGTAGTGTGACAAGCCATGCAGCAACACCTTATGCATTTAACACCTCCTATCACCTAGAAGCCCAGTTCTGGCAAAAATGCAATTGTCATTTTCAATTTAACAGTCAGCATTACAACAAAAATTACTTCCTAGCACATTCATTGAGTAAGAAACAACAAAATGTCACTCCAGAACCTGTGCACTTGTGTGTTTCTAATTAATTCTGACAGAACTGGTTGGGCTTCAAAGGTGAAAATCTGTTTGGTTCTCAGAGCAAGGAACTTTGGCAAAGACACTGCAAGTGAGGCCAGGATCAGGTACTGGCAATTCCACTGGGCACACAGACCTAGGCTGCTTTATCTGGGGTGTGGGTAGAGAAACAGGGCCCTCAGGTGCTTTTGAGGGCACAGATGGCAATGGAACCTCTCAGAACAAAGGGAAAAGTAGAAATAAAAGGTGATATACAGAAGCAAAACCGTTCGATAAAAGCTTCAGGGGAAAAAACCCTAACCTGAATAATTTGCATTCCAAAGAGTACAGCTTTAAGAGGTGAAAACCACATCTCACTTCCCAAAACTCTTGATGAAAAGAAAGCAAACACAGTGAAATAAAAATGCAGGGGGAATTTTAACATGGCATCATTCTTATCAAAGCCTGATACATAGATAAGACTGCTTTGGTCTTTCAGTATCACCAGATTACAATCTTTGCCCATAAACCCTCAGAAACATGGTTTCTTGCCAGTCTCAGGGTAAGCCTCACCCCTACTGGTACCTTTTTGGCCGTGTTTTTCCAAGCCTTCACAATGGCGTTTCACTGGGAAAATACTCCATAGGCTGCTAAAGAACAGTGTCTCCCCAGGACCAAAGCAGCAACCATAATCCTCAAGACATTTTCCCATTTTCTCCACACCAAAACTTCAGTCCATTTATGTCTTCTTGTTTAACAAAACACAATCAATCTAAGCTCCCTCTCTTCCTCCTGTGGGTGATGGTTTGGGAATCTGATTTCCATTTCAATAGTTCCCCTGAATTTACACAGTGCCAAAAGGGAGTTTCAATCATCTACTCAGCCCTTCAACAGGTACAAATTTCTTGTGGGACAGAAGGAAATGAAGGATTAAAAACTCTATTAGCACACCTTGTTCAGCATCACAGGATGTGGTGGGTAGTTCTTCCTCACCCAGGAGGGACCAGAGAAATCAATTACTATGAAGTAGTTTGTGTTTTAAAAGTGTTTTCTCCTGTGATGACACCATGGACAGTCGAGGCTGTAGGAACAAGTCTTGACAGAGGAGTTCTGCAGTGCCTGAAGAGCTGGAAAAACTTTCCCAACACCAGGACAGCTCCAATGCCCTCCCTGCATTAGAAGGACAACCTTAGGTACACCACAGATAATTTTAGGTTCTTATTTATAATCATGGCAGGGATATGTTACTTCAAATTTTACTTAGGCAGAATAATGACAGGAATAATATAAACAATATTTAGGATCGCTGAAGGAAGAAATTTCTAGACAAAGTAAAAGAAAAAAGCAAACTAAGAGCAGGAACATATTCTGGTTTTACAATGATTAAGTCACACAACACCCATTATCTGGGTAAGTGAATTATGATTCACAAGGGATCACAAGAACATTTCCTTCAGCTTTGATTCCAATTGTTCACATCTCCCCCGTTTCAGATGTCCAGTTTAATCCAGCCCTGAATGTCAAGCAACACAACTGTACTCTTCCATTACTGTGTGGAAAAAATATTTTTTTCTGTAACAATAGGATTCTTCAGCCCTGATTTGTCTCCACAATAGCTAGAAAAGCTTCAAAGGAACTCTGTTTGAATTATTACTTTGACAAGGACCTAGTTGTAGGCTCCATGTGTAGAATACTTGTAGGACCTATGTAGGACACTCAATAAAGCTCCTCTGCGCTATAGCTGGGCTGCTGAGTCACCAAATCCATTCATTTGGGAAAAAACGAGAGCAGAGGCTCCCAGGGACAACAATTGTCCCACTTTACCTCTCAGGGTTGTAGTTTTCCTGAGATTCTCCTTGGGGTTGGTGTTCCCCAAGGTAATAAGGGTCTCCCAAGGTTGCTGTTCCCTAGGAGTTTCCCCTGGGTTGCTGTTCCCAGAGGTAATAAGGTTTTCGGTCTTCTCTTTGCCCTAAGTGTTACACACCAGAGGCAGAGACGACAAACTGAGTCCGCCGGTGCACATTTCCAAGGTTGTTTATTCTTCATTATCTCAGTCCTTTTTCAACTCTGCCAGGCCTTCCTGGCAGGGTACCTTATCTTAGTTCTTTCTCAGCTCTGCAAGGTGTCTCCGCAGAGCAGGACACGCGGCAGACTGGGCGGATCAGAGAGCCCCGCACCTTATGTACAGTACCCCTGACCCAACCACTGTCCGAGACGTATTTTTTATTTACAAAATTTTACCAATACCTATTATCCATACTAACATGTCAGTTCTACTCTAAACCAATCTCTAAAACCCAACTCAGCACAAGATGGGGGACGAGAACAAGAACAAGAAAGACAGGGGCCACTCCCCAATTCCTCCATCTTGTCTCTTCAGCCCCATATGCTAAGAATCCTAATTTCTATATTTATATTCTACAACAAACCATCCACTACTTATTTCAAATTCTTAGGATTTGTGATTCTTCCTGCATGTGAGTGTTCACTCCCATGGACAGGAATCAGAGTCAGTGTCCTCCTGGGACCTGTGTGGGTCTAACTGACCCCCCTGTACAGATCCCAGACCCCACTGTCCGGTCTCCAAACCCTCCAGGGTGGCCAGAGGGATGTTCTAGACTCCGACATTTACCCTTCAGTGATAAACGGGGATCTCCAAAATATCAGAGACATCTCCCAGCCATCCCCAGAGCACCCCCCATACTCCACCCTCTGAAGTACATAGCACATATGAGAGGATTTTGCTATAAATCTCTGAAGGTTGGCAAGAGCTTGCAACCTTCAATATCTACAATCATAGGTGAATTTGGGAGCCTATCAGAAAAGAGGAATAAAAGGGTTTATGTGCCATCAGTTTGAGACAAGCTCAGCAAGGAAAAAGAGGGGAGCAGAGGGATCAGCACAACCGGCTGCGAAATTAGAAATACACCCCACGGGCGAGGTTTCTTGCACTGCAAGCCCCATGCAGAGCCCTCCGGGAGGACCAATCCCCTCTCTACAGCTCTCTCCATCCCCCTGGGACAGCAACAGCCGGCAGGAGCTGCCACACGCGGCTAAATGCCTCCGCATTTCCCAGCCCTTTGGGAGGAAACAAAGGGCTGTGTCGGCAACACCAGTGAGTGGGGTGATGTGGCAGTGCCTGTCCAAGGAAACCTCTGCTCCCTCCCTTGAGACGCTGCCCTAGGGCAGGAGGTGTCCCTTTGCTTAGCTGGGCTTGGCCTCCCACGGGACAAGGCTGCAGCAATTGTGTTTACACATTTCACAGCCTTATCTGCGAGGAGGCTTCACTTTCACAGGTGGCTTCTTGCCATAGCACATCCCCTCCTCAGGGGCTGCTGCCCACTCTGTCCCTCCTTTACCACTGCTTTCTCAGCATTTTCTCCCCTCCCTTCTCACAAAACTTAGTTATCTAACCTGAGCATTTTTCTTCCCTTAGTCTGGTTCTTACTCTCGGAGGAGCCATTTCCCTGTGTCTGTTGATGATTGTTATTATTTCTGCTCTGTAAATGCATCTATCACGATCTATTCTTGCAAGGTGTGAGCAGTCACAAGTTCCTCATTTTTTTTCAGGGAACCTGTTTAGCAAGGATTCTGCAAAAGGATGGTTTCTCTTCTTGTCCTGGAAGCTTGCAAGCGTCACAATACAGGGCAGCTTGCTGATTGCAGCAGAAAACACTAAAACTATTAGCAGCTTAAAAAGCAAACAAGAAATAAACCCCCAAATCCCCAAACATCCTTTCCTGAGGCTGGATAGAAGCTCCTGCCTGGCCAGCCTGCTGAGTTGAGAAACACATCACATCCCATGGCTGGAATGCTAATTAATTTTGTAACTAATGGGCTGGTGATAACAGATTTACCACACTGGAGATGTGAAGGAAGGCACAGCTTTGATGTACAGTGTCACCTTCCCCAGTGGGCAGGCAGGATATCCCCAAGGCCACATGCTCCTGTTGTGCTGTGCTGGTAGTTGAGGAAGTGTTTCACACCAAGATGAGTCTTTCCAAAGAATCAGCTCTCCACAGAGACCTCTCAAGGGTCAAGGATCAGGAAGGGCTGGCAGCTCCCTACAGGATGAGTCGTGGAGGATAACTCAGCCAGCATGGCAGGGCTCCCCCATCCCACAGGACATAAGTGAGACCAACAGCCAAGTCTGGGGATGGCAGCCAGGGCTGACTCAGAGCCCAGGTCACCTGTGGTGATAGAGCAGAGCAAGGTAGGAGCTCCAAGTGCAGGTCAGTCAGCTCCGGTGACAGTAACCACAGTCAGACACAGTCTGGTGGTCACCAGGCAGGTTTGATGCCAAACTGCGGGGTCAGTCCGTGGATCAGGGTCCCAGAGGGAGGCCCTGCATGGAGTGGCACATCTACACCACAGCTCAGGAGCAATGGAACTGAGTTCAAACGGAGCCCCTGAGCCCATGGGCAGGGCAGTGGCTGGAGGCCCATGACAGGCTCATCAGGCTAATGACACTTAATGCCCTGACACTTCATTTGCACAGCCCTGGCCAGTGTCATGGCCAGACACAAACAGAAATGCCTGCACATCCCATAACATCTCAGCACCGTGTTCATACCAGGGAGCCCAGAGCTTACAGATGGATTTTGCCACTGTTCCCTCTAAGTGCAAACTCCACAGACTTCACAACAGGCATGGATGCCCCTTGACCTCCTCCCTCAGAATAAGAGGGGTGATATTCCAGATTACAGAGCAGCCTGTGTCTGAGGCATCGCAAGAAGGTGAAGCAATAACCAGGAACTGCTTTTCCTCCCCACATGCTGATGTGCCTTGGGGCAGAGAAAAGCAGCTGCAGGAGCAGCAGGGCACCTCCCAGCCCATCGGTACAGCAGCAGGGAGGCAAAGACAAACAAAGATGCAGGAAGTGATTATGCCTTCCAATAACAGAGCTCCGAAGCTGAGTAAGCAATTGGTGATTCGAGCTGGCACTAAGAGTGGGGCTTTTGTGACAGACAAACAACCTAAACCCAACAACACAACGGTGGCAGTTGTTGATACCAGTGAGGAAAGTTAAATACCCTCCCCCAATGGATATCCTCAAGCGGAACAAGTGGGATAAGAGTGACAATAGCATTAGAGGCTGGACAATGGCCAAGACACAACTGGCACACACACAGAGACACACTCATCATTTCAAGAGGAGGAGCTCAGTGTCCCAGGAGTATCATGGAATGCTCCCTTCCAGGTGACATTTAACTCTGTCTTCAGACACAAGACAAGAACACAGTCTGCAATAACTGGAGGTGTCCAATAATCCAAACCAGAGAAAAGCTTTCCATTCTGTTGCTGAGCTGTCTTCCTGCCATGGTACTCTCTGACCCTGGGTCAGAACATACAAGCTTACAATCAGAAAGATTTAATGAAAAGCATGCAACAGCCAGAGATCCTGCTGGCAGGGGAGGAGGGGAAGGGAGAGCAAGAGAGGAAAAACACATCAAATGGCTTATAAAGAAAGAAGCATGTGCACTTCCCAGCAGCAGAAACAGTCTTTTAAGCCATCCCACTTGGGGGAGCTTCCCCTAACTCTGAGACTTAAGGCAAAAGATAAACAGATCATGGGGCCAATATAAGGGCTGTGCAGCTGCACAAGTCTCTTAGAAGGTCCCTTTTGTATTGCCTTGGCTTGTTCTTCAGGCTCAGAGGGAAGGTTAAGTTGAAGTCACCTGCTCTCTGATTCCCTGTGTACAAACTTGAGCCCTCGCAAAGGGAGAGGCAGGTTCTGCCAGGGACAAGATTTATGCACTTAGTCCTTTTGAAGTGAAAAATAAAGGAAAAAGTCCTGCAGTTCTGCTTTCACAAAAACAGCTCTGGGAATATGCATTTCCCCAACACAAGTTCCACATAGACATGACATTTAACAGTCCTCAAAAATCCCTCTGAGGGATTGTCAGACTTGCTGATAGCAGTATGTGGAAAGTAGAAAGTCTGGCTTCCCATTCTGAGGAAACCAACAGCCAGCACTGCTCCTTTGGGTTGGTTGTGCTCAAGAGCAAATGGGACAGAGATGTTCCCACACCTTCTAACACAGAGCTTCTTTTTCATCACTAGCTCCTACCCCATCCTAGTACAGCTCTTACCCAACTCTCTCAATCCACCTGTCCACTTACAGGCAGCTGAAATTTTTCAAGAAAATACAGGTTGCCAAAGATTTCTATTCCAAAGTCCCACTGTAGTGCCTCCCCCTAGACCTCCCCTTTGCCTTCTGGCTCCTCTTGTGCCTTACTCTTCCACAAAAGTCCCCATTCTTCAGGGGATACTTCCCTGAGCAAGCAGAGACCTTTCTATTTACTGCTTATATGGTCAGAGAGAGCATTAAGGAAATAATCACTGAGACTGCAGATAATTTAGGAATAGCCTGGAAACAATTTCTAAGGAGATCAGTCATCCTTGGGAAGTTCTAGGGAGCTCTTGTTGTGCCGATGCTTCTTTTGCAGGACGGAAAAAAATTAACAATATTGTCTCCAGGCTTAAGTGTCTCAGAATTCCTACAGCAGCCATCTGACTCCACAGCAAGGATCTACCCACCAACACAACACAAACTATGGATTGACACCTAGGAAAGAGGAAGAATAGGTCAAAAATACATGGTACTCCCCTTCTCAAACACAAATCAAACACAAATTATTTACTTAACCTTCAATCATTTTCAGCTGAAGAGTTTGTTTTGTTTTGGTTTGGTTTTTTCATCTTAGAGGGTTTGTCTATTCAGTGATCCCTAACAAACTTGGTTTCAAACACTGTTGTCTTCCTTTGAACACAAGAATACCCCCCGCACCCACAACACCCTCTGATGAGAAATTCTCTGTGTCTCCTACCTGGTACATCCAGAACCAGCTCCCACCATTTTTTTGAAATCTGCCCACATTTGTTGGCCTCCAATTCTTGCATGGGAAAAGGCAGGAATAGGCAGGCCCTACCCATTTGCTTCATGCACCCCAGATTTTGTTGGTCTCTGTTACATTCCCCTCAAATCATCCCTTTTCCAGGCTGAAGTATCCCAGAGTGCTTCATTGCTTCTTTTATGGGGGTTTCCATCTCTGGACTCAGGTCACCCACAGCAGATGGGACAGGGTATGGTATTTCCCCACTTTCAGGGTGCCCTGTTCTTCAGAAGTGAATTGTGCCGTCACAAGGCTTTTACAGAAAAGAAAGAAAACATGGACAAACATTCCTTTTTTATACTCACTTTTTCTTCATTTGAAATCAAAGCAAATACTTTAAAATCAGAACAACTTCTCAAAGTACAAAAATCCCCTTCTCAGAAGAGCCAAACAAAAGATCATGACTCAGACATGGGGCTTTAACTTCCTCATCCTGTGATCCAAACCTTTGACCTCCAAGATTCTCTACTTCTCTGAGGGCATCATAGATCTGCCTGATCTTCAGTTTTTTGGATTGATCTTGGAGATCCACAGCACTTCTCAAATACATTTTGGTCAACCCAACCCAGAAGCAGCGCCTTGGAATTTGAAAGTTTGACCTTGCAATTGTGGCTTTCTTTTACACGTAAGATGTTTGGGAGAATAGGGAGGGCAGGGTAATGACTGGTGGAGAAAGTGCTGCGTTTAGAGAATACAGCCATCAAGACCTCCCCAGCTGTCCATGGACTTCAGGGAACCCTGCCTTCAGAGTAGGCCAGAGAGATTTCCTGGCTAGTGTTAGGTAAGGAAAGATTTCTGCTCAATAGCTGCACATTAAGATGTATTTTATAACTCCTGGTTAGCCCAGAGGAATTCACTGGCTGTTGAGAGGATCAACACGTCCACAGTGCTGGGATGCTTTGGTATTAAGTTACAGCTTTGGCATCGCCCTTAAGTTCAGCAAGTCAAAGGAAATAGTTGCAGGTTGTTTTATTTACTGAGCACCAAACAGATAATAGGATTACAGACATGTAAAACCACATTTTTAAAAGCTACAAATGAACATTTGGAGTCATTTGAAACTGTCTCACATTTTTTAAGGATTCAGCAAACAAAATCTTGATTAGTTTAATACAGTCCTTCACAGTAAGGTTGTTTTTGTGGTACAGGGCATTTCAAGAGGTCCAGACTTCCTTTCACAGCCTACAGCATTCCAGGATCACAAGGATTAAAAACCACTAACTTCCCAAATCTCAGGTCAAATCAAGAAAGAGCTTTGGACCTTCCAGTCACTAGATCAGCCTGTTCTACATCCTTCAGAAACATCTGTGCCCCTTGCAGTTCTCCCAGGCCCAGGCTGTGAATGCAGCAGGGTTCCCACTGCCCAGGGCCTCAGCTGAGCTGGGGATTAATCCTGACCGTGACCATTCTCTCCCACCTGGTAGAACAGTTCCCAGTGGGCCTCTTGCTTCCAGCAAGAGTCAGATGATTCCCCAGCTCTTACATTCCCAGACTGGTCTGGAGACACAAATTCACACAGCCAAGGCTGAAAACCAGTGAGGAAGTTCTCCAGATGAAAGCCTGTGCAGCCAAAAGGAAATCACATTATGCTTTATGACAGCATTGGGAACTTGATTAAAAACACAATAAGCAAACAAAAGGAGCAGCAGTGGAAGGAGAAGCTTCTGGCCATACTGCCACCAGCAGAAATGCTCAGCAAGCATTGATCTCACCATAAAGCTTTTCAAAGACCATTTCCTGTCTCACATTGGGTATGAACCACCACTCCGCATTATACAGAGATAGCAAGGCATTTAACCTGTTGTAATCTTGATTGCCATCCACCAGCTCAGAGCAGTGTGGTACGAAAGCAGCATTAAGATGAAGGAAATAGGGATTGTTGCAGAATAGCAATATTTACACTAAAGAATACTGAGTGCCTTTAAAATTACAATTTTTACATTTTTAGATATAAAGAAGGCAGCAGGAATAATCATATTGGTTTCCTGCATAAAAATGTTCTAAGATTTCAACTGATGTCCCAAATTTCTTCTGGCTGAGATAACAAGACATGGATTCTTCAGAGGCTTCGAGAGGCAGAACCACCACTGTATCCCTTGGTAATTGGTGCCAAAAAAAATTTAATTGTTGCTATTTAGTCACTGTTAAAACCACATACCTTCTTTTTCTGGCTTACATTTATCTAAGTTGAATTTCTAGCTGCTGGATCACATTATGTTTTCATCTGTTTTTCATCCACACACAGGCATTGCCCACTGAAATTCACCCCTGCATTTTAGGCTGACACAGCAAATGACATTCAACAGTTTTGGTCAGGAAGGAAAGGATCCTGTATCCTGCTGCATGTGAAAGGCTGCCACTGAATTCAGACAACCAAGCTGAAAGGTGACATCGGCTCTGTAGTTAAGGCTTGCTTAGAGCAATAAGGACAAGTATCATACCCCCCAGATGTTTCTGGAGCTTTCTGAAGGGCGGCCTGAAGCAGGCAGTCAGCAAGGCTGGCAGCAGTTGACTACTTTTAGCATTGCTGTTGAATTGCTGCCATCATCAACTGAAGTTATGAGTATATGGGAGTCCAATAAAAGACAGCAAGTGCCATCAAAGTTGTAGATAAAGTTTTGTAACCATTCCCCAAGGGGAGACAGGTGGGCAGGGCTGAGCACATGCACCCCTCAGCAGCTCTGCACGATGTGGCTGTGCTGCCATCCACGACCTGACCCTGCTGCTGTTACTGCTGTGCTTGAGAAACAAGGGCAGATTTACCCCTTACCTCACAATCTGGGTCAACGTTGAACAGTGGCTGACTTCTCCAGCTGAAAGGTGTCCTGTCCCTGACACAGGCTCTCTGCAGGCTGATGCAGGGCACAGCACAGCCAGCTGCAACCAAACTGTACATGAAGAATTTTGAAAATGTAGGTTAGAGTCCCATGGGCCTGGCAAGGATCTAGAGAGGGAGAAAAGGAGAACTCAGTTCTCTCTATGAGCTGTGGTACAACCATCCATCTCCAGGACAATGATGCTGTTCACAATCACAGTGGGAAAACATATTTGTAACAGCAACACTCAGAACAGTCTGTCCCCCCCGCCCAGTAATAACACAATGGAGGAAGCAGATGGTGCAGCCAAGCAGCACCACCTGGCATTATCTTAACACTCTGGGCTGTAAATTGTGTCAGAGCTGTTTTCTGTGCAGTTCAATCATTCCCTTCATGAGGGCATGAGTGCTTGGGGCAGGGGAGCACAGATAACCCTGGCCAGGACCTGCCCAGAGGGCCCCTGCAGGTCCATACCAGATCTCTAAAGTAGCAGCTCTGTAGCAGATCCTTGGGCACCAGCAATGGATTGCAACGATCTTAGAAAAATAGCTGCCAGGCTTTGCTCTCCCAGTCACAGCCTTGACACAGGCCACGTGGGCAAGATGAGTCTTGGCAAAGAGGGCAGGTCTGAGTGTTGAGATTTGGAATTTCCCCACTCTGGGCCAGTGGAGGAACAATGAGCAAAGGGGAGCCAGCCCGCTGCATTTAACTGCGTGGTTAGACCAAACAAATCTATTTTCCTTATATCTGTTGTCAAGATGTGGAGGTTTTTTCCCATAAAAGAACTGACAGTGGGATATGCATGTGAGATACAGGGAGCAGGCCACTCTCTTTCACTGTGCCGATTAGTCTCTCCCAAATGACATTTTTTAATTCCAGGTACTTCTTAGTGCATGAGAGGTTCCAGAAAGGACTGATGCCTGGACAGCTGGGACTCGCCCCTGCAGCCCAGAGCCAGGACAAAGCCAGGTCTCCAGGTAGACTGTGCGTCACAGCCTAGGAAAATTCCTGCTTTCCCTGGTGCCTGAGGCATGTGTGCACACACAGATCCAGCTGCATAGCAAACATGCTCTAGTTTGGAGTTAGCAGGCACAGGAAAAAGGCTGAAACCTGACTCCAAACCTCCAGTACTGGTTGGGCCCAAGTGTCCCCCTTTCCATGCCTTGAGACTTTCTCTCCCCCCTCTCCCTTCAGTCACAGGAT
Organism: Prinia subflava; assembly: GCF_021018805.1. Classification (NCBI taxonomy): domain Eukaryota; kingdom Metazoa; phylum Chordata; class Aves; order Passeriformes; family Cisticolidae; genus Prinia; species Prinia subflava. Next base: position 17,884,630 of record NC_086260.1, read on the forward strand.
CATCAAGCTGAATTCACCAACGACGCATCCAGTGTTTCACGGCCTAGCAGGACAGAAAACCTGTCTGACAGCTGAAGTTCCTGCAAGAAGCATGATGAGGTGCTAAGAAAATAACTGTGCTTACAAATTCTTTGGGCTGAAACAGCTGCTTTTGTAGCTGGATGGGTTTTTGGCTGGCAGTCAGCTCTCCCTACAAGGCATCTCCACAAGACACTCCTTTACTTCTTGTTCCCTAGCAAGTCCCTGCAGGAAAGCAAAGAGACTGGGATTAAACATATATGACAGAGCCCAGCCAAGACACACAATCTGGATTCCCAAAGTGCAAGACAAATACAAGCATCACAGAGGAACAAACGTAATATGGGCTTAAATCTTGTATAAGCCCTCTGTAAATGTGATCTAACAGCAGGCTGCACCTTCCAGCCTGGAAGATTCCATAAAGGTCTGTGACACATCAGATCTCACAAAGACAGACAAGAGGAATCAGGGATTTAGAAAGAGACCTTAGGGAATTCACCATAGACTTGAAGGACTTGGAACCCCTTACACTCAAATGGAGGGTGGTGCACTGACATAAAATGAATGGGTTCTCTGAGTCCCAGCCCAGGTCTGCCCAACTGGAGCTGCAGGGCTCCAGGTTTTTGATTGAGAAGGGAAGAAACTAGAAGCAAAGAACTTGTCTGAACTCTCCCTGTCTGTCTGGGACAGGCACCCAGTGGCCTCTAACACCGTAAGAGCACCTGATGTCTGAGTGACATTATCAGTGTACCTCCAGCTGCACTACAGATCAGTCAACAGCAGATTAAAGAAGGAATAAAGGAGTGAAGCAACACTGCCCAGCCACAGCCAATCTTGCTTTTCTCAAAATAGTTCTCTGAGGTCCCAGCACAATACTCCAAAAACTGAATTTCCTTCACAAGATTAACTAATCCTAGGGCTGCCTTCCACCCATGAAGGATTTAACATCATACCTACTAGTAAAACCCTCAAGTGTGAAAACCTCGAGTATTTAAGTTGAATGTGGTTCTTCACAGGTTTCTCTCTGCTCAGCAGAGCCTGAGACTTGAGGTACCACGCACACACCATGTCCCACTCCCCACAGGGGAAATCCCACTGAACCTGGAGGCATTGTCAGCTCAGCAGGAAACATAAATCTCACAGGAAAGGCTATTCTAGTGATGTTTCCAGGATGGTTTTCTAGATCAGAGATATTTTGGGATCAAAGCCAAGGCAGAGCTGGCCAGCACATCCAAGATGGTGGCTAAGTGGAAAATCTCCACAGTGGTAGAAAGAATAGAGGGTAGACACTTTTTCTGAAGTTTCAATTACTCATGAAAGCAATGGGAAGTTTTCCTCTTTCCCTAAAATGTTACATTTGTTTTGGCAGTGGGAAAAAAGAATCCTCTCCTCATCATACAGGCATATTTTCCTACTCCTGAGGTGAAAGAGTTTACAAAAACTGAAAAGGAAAAAAAAATCTGCCACCAGAGTAGGGATTTTTAACAAGTATTTTTAGTATTCACCATGAATAGGGAATATCAAAGCAACCAGGTCTGCTTGATACAGCTGACACTTTTTCAGGAAGCAACCGTCAGTGCCACAAGGACATTTTGGCAGGGGGACAGTGAGTTGCAGACAGCAGCTCAACAAACTCCATTCAAGGGCTTTGTTGAGCTGAGGTCCAAGCAAGGAAATGGTAAAGGAAGCCTGGAGCCAGAGCACTTCCCATGAGACAGTGAATCAAGGCCTTCCTCCTGCTGAGAGTCAGTGTCACAGCAGAGGCTTCTGGCTGGCTGGAGCTGCAGCCATGGCACTGCAGCAGTCTGGCCCCTCCAGATGCACAGAGACAGGACAGAAGCAGGACAGGAGACCTGCTGGGGACAGCCCACGTTGCAGCTGCTTCTGTTCCAAAGCCTGGCTAGCATCAGTCGTGCTGGGAAGTTATCAAAGGGGCAGCAGGCACCTCTGGCCTGTGTTTTATTCACAAAAGTGGAAGACTGTAAGAAAGAACAACTCAGGAGACTCAGAGGAAAGCACAAGGGATGAGAAACACATGGGTCATGAGGGACATGCAAAGTGCACAAAAACCATGCAATTACCTGCTGCAGAAATGACAGCACGATCATCTCATTTGACAGATCCCTTGGGTGAAAGCAGCCTCTCTGCTACTCCATCCTGCTTCAGAGGCTTTCGTCATGCCTCTCCTCAGCTCTCCTGTGTCTACGAGCAGAGCAGGGACACTACTGAAGAGCAAAACAGTTCATGTGCTTCTGAGAAGCATACATTCCTCTCTAGTCACCAAAACAGCCCAAAATCAACAAGAAATGGTGACTTCATGAGAGAAAACAAGAGCAGGGAGAAAGGGAGATGGTTTATAAAGCCAGCCAAATATTAGAAAGTAAAGTTATTGCCTGCACACATAAGACAAAGCCTCTGGTTCAGTGTGACCACATCAGAGCCTGTGAGGATTACTAACAGCCTCTGCATGGGTTTGCTGCCCACACCCATTCTGCAAAGGGTACCCACAGCTAAGAAAACACGTGTCTTCCTATTGCTTACTTATTTGGAGCTCTTGTTTGGAAACTCAGACGCAGAAAACTAAGAGCAGCTATTTCCAAATACTCCTTAGGTGGTTATTCACACGCTTGCAATATTCCATGAGCGTTTGTCATTGCTGATTATCTTAGCAAGCACTGTTTGCGAAGCAGAGGTGAAGAAATGGTGCAAGGACAAGCAGTTCCCATCCCATCTTAAAGAAAGCCCCACTTCTGTGTAGTATGGCTGAAGCACATGGACAACCTCTTCCTAAAAAGTTCCAGGGACTGACACTACAAGCTCTCCTCTGATTGAGGGACAATCTACCTCTTGCTTTGTAATTCTCAACTACTTATCAAAGCCTTCCCTCTCCAAAGTTACATGCTGTATCAGATATAACAGCCTGCCTAAAAGAGGGAGATGTGATGAAACATCAGAAAGAAAAAAAGCACGAGTGCAAGGAAACCCTGCAATTTCAATCCACCTCATGCAGTCAGCCTGAAGAACAAGAAGTGAAACCCCAGCCCTGGCAAGAACCACAGGAGTCTGGCAAACAATTTAAGAGCTGCTTAAGGTGCTGTGCTGAGGTGGTGCTGCAATCTCCACCCCAGGATGGAGAGAGCACAAACTGAATTGAAAAATCCATGGAAACTAAAAAAGTTAAGAACTGTAAGTTAAGTTTTCATCAATTCTCACTGCAGGGTCAGCTTCTGTGAACAGCCCTCCAACACAGGAGACATTCTTTGTTTTCCTCTTTCACTTCAGGAGTGTCTCTCCAGCTGTGAGCTACTCACTTCCCATGTGCTTTTTCCTGAGCATATCATCAGCAGCAAACAGCACTGCATGGATCGTGCTGGAAAGTGTCTTTCACTTCTTCTGTCACCAGGGACACACCTGGAAACTGCAGAAATTCAGGGATTCCAGGGTCTCACCAGCAAAGGAAGAAGAGGCACCAGGATTGAGTAAACCAGAGTGACTGGCTTAATGTAACAACTGCCCAAAGGGCTGGTCTCAATTCTACTGTTACTCTGTACTCTGCTGATGTTTCCAGCACTGGAGATGCCTACATGAGCCAAATTCCGTTCACTGAACTGATCAAAAATTAACAGTACAAAACAATGACTGCAGCAATGATGGGCTCAGTCACCTGGCCTGGCTGCATCCACCCAGTGCATGTGAGATGATTGCAATGAGTGCCCAAAACAGGTAGTTTGAGCTGAAGGAGCACTGAGTTACTTTCTTGAGAAACTCATTTTGTGCATGCTGAACAGACTTTGTGTGGGCTAAGCTTATGTGCCACTAGTCCACCAAAAGGCCATGGGACAGTCAATAATTCCATGCAGCTTTTCCCAAGTTTCCCCTTACGTATTTTAACTTTTTTGTGTGTGTGTGATTTAGAACAATCTCTTCCTGCCTGTGCATGCCTCACACAAGAAGATCCCATCTCTTCTGGCAGGGCTTTGCACATCATGACAGCAGCAGCAAAGCCCTGCCCTCCACTGAAAAGTCCATCTCTACACACGAGTGGTCACTCTGACCTCACTGCTGGGTGAAGATGTTTTCTTCCTCCCACAGGAGATAAGCAACAGGATCTGTACAAACCACTCTCCCTGCCAGGCAAAGCAGCAGCAGGTAAGGCCAGTGGACACTCCTTGCAAGGAAGTGGAACATTCCCTCACACACAGGTACAACTGCAATCACCCTAAAGGGTGGGGGGAGAGAAAGGACTGTGGGGCAGCACAAGGGGAGAATGGAGAAAACCAAGAGATATGTGGATTCATTGTATTTTTCAGGCTTGAGTTGCTAGAAAAGATTTCTTTCCCTGGTCTTTAGGAGTGTGAGACATCCTTCAGGTGACAGCAGCACTTCCAAAACCCTACAGAACTTGGGGAGAGCTGGCAGAGCAAGTCTTGGCCACTTCCAACCTCTGGCTCCTTGGCTGCCACGCTGCCTGTCCCATCTGAGCACAAGAGAGCTGGGCAGTTCCTTTAGTTTTACAGAAAACTGTAAATTCACAGGGAACCCCATGAAACTCTGCAAATTCCCAAATAATTCTGGCAATAAAAAGTCTGAGTGTTGTAAACCCTCAACTATTTTGAAGCAGCCATTTTAAACCGCATTTGATGATTTCTGTTGACAAGATTACTTGGAGATTATGTACGTCCATTTGAACAAAGGCAAAATTTGAGATGAAATCACTCAAAAGGACAGTGGGAAGATGTTTCTACTGGTGCACCTACAAAGGCAACTGAAAGAATTGGCAGAAAGTCTCAGCAAACACCAATCCCTGCTCCCACCAGTCCTCCCAAAAACTCACACTGAGAGATAGAAGTCAAACCTCCTGGTTCTACTGTCCTTGGCCTCTGGATGAAACACATTTCTGGGTAAAAATAAGGATACTGCTAGGTCTTCCTTACATTTCCAAGTTAAAATGAGAAAGGCAGGTCAAGGGCCTTGTCACACCTGCCAGTCCACAGTATTAAGTCAACCACAATGCCACAATTCCAAAGAGAGGTGAGCATAAAAGTTAAAAAAAGGAAGCTGAATCAAACCAAAAGATATCCTGAAGCTTAATTATTTTTAATCTGGGGTGGACTGTGTCGTCCTGGAAATGAGTCAAATGAAAAGGAGACATTCAAAGCACTTTACTCTCAGCCTCTCTGCCCCTCTGCTCTGTGTCAGTCATCACTTCTGGGTTTGTAAAAGCTTAGTGGGATTTGCACAGGGCCAGGCAAATCAGGCTCCTCCATTTACTGCTATACAACAAATATATTCCGGTAACAGGCTGTTCTCCTGCCAATGCCTTCTGTTTTCCAACTCATTTCATTTTCTTTAGTGACTTTATTTCAGACAAGGGGGTAACCAGAGCCTTGGGTTGACTCCATATGTGGATTCTGCCTCTGAGCAGTGCCAGCTAATTCTTTGCAGAAATCCTGCTCCTGTAGGATGCAGTTTCAAAAATCTCTCCTCCCCATATCAGACCCAGTTTATTTGCTCCTGTTTCGGCTCCCTTTTCACCATCAGTCAGCTCACAAAGCACTGACTGCTTCTCTGCCTGAGGCTTTCCCCAGCTGCCTCCCTGCCTTTCCTGCCAGGCTCTTGCCAAGGAAACCTATCCACACCTATGTAGGGCTGGGGCCGTGCCTTTGTTTTGGGCAGTGACGTGTGCTTGGGGTGGAGGTCACCATTGTTTCAGCTCCCTGACTCCACAGAGGAGTGTTAATAATTTCTCACAACTGCAGTAAATGAAGAGTGGCAGCTACACCCAGTCTATAACGTTAGACATCATTGCATTTCCTCTTACCTGCCAAAAAGAGGGGTTCTTTCTTTCGCCGTGGGAAGGTGCCTGAGGTTGCAATGCCATCTAGGCAGAAGCCACTAACTTTAATGGGCGTTCTCTCAAAGATGTCAACCATACTGATGCCTAAGTAGAGGGACACCCTGCCCTGAGCCAGGCCTAAGAAGTCCTGAGACTGTTTGGATCAGAAATCAGAGCTGGGGTCCCTCCTTCAGGTACCATGGTGTCACCCCTCACAAGGAAGGGATGCAGTGGATAAGGCAGCTGCCACCTGTAGTGCTCCAACAAAGCAGCTTGGCATTGCTAACACAAAAGTACAACTGTGTTGTGGAAGGCAGATGCACGATCACAAAAATTAATTACCTTTCAATGAGCCCATAAAAGGTATTTCTTGCAGAGAAATTGTACAAGGGTCAGTCAGAAGATCTCTAATTTGTCTCAGGAGGTAGCCAACTTTTAAGGTGCTCTCTGACTTGAAGAGTGCAATTATACACCAACCTTTGGCTTCTTTGAGTGTCATACAAAGAAAAGAAAACAGTAGGAAACATCTCCCATGCCCTTTCCCTACCTTGTGTAGCATGAACATTATGTACAAGAACTAAAACATCAGAGCCAGAAGCCTTAATTTGCAGAAAATAATATCATTTTTCATATTCAATGCAACATTAAAACCATGCTCCCAAAACTCAGCTGTTCAAAGGCTTGTGATTTTAGAGTGAAATTATCCCCAACAGAAAAGTTTCACAGCCCCAGCAAAAATGAGGAGCAGTGGACAACAGAAACAAAATTACACAAGTGGTGAAAAGTAAAAGGAGGTGGTTTAGACACATCCCATCTTGATATGCAATGTTTCAGTAACCAGGGTGAGGAAATGGGTTTTCCTCTTAAGCAAGGGTGGGCCAGATCCTTGGATTCAATAAATCAGTGCTGCCCTGCTGAAATCAATGGATTGTTGCTCATTCACAGCAGCTCAGGATCTGGCACATGGTTTTCTCCTGACAGTATCACAGTGATGTAATTCTAAATTAAAATCATGTGGAGATGTTATTCTGATAAAATGTTGTTAAATGCTAAATATACCAAATGTGAACTGAACTAAAATGAACTTAATATGAGAAACAGCAAAGGGAATGCCTCTCTGATGTAATGTGGACTCAGAGGGTAGAAAGAATTGCAGGCAAATTTGATGAAATCCCTTGAAGTATTCTCACTGTCTAATTAGTCACTACATTCTGGAAGGTTTCAGGGTTTAACACATCTCCTCACGTTCGCTAAGAACTCACTGTAATTCCTGCAGCCAAAAGCACCAAGGAAGCAGAGCCCAGCTGGAGCAGCTGGCAGAGAGGTGACTCTACTGGCGATCCCCTCACTAGCCCCCAACAGTCCAGAGGGGCCTGCTGGGCTTGCAGCTGGTGAGCCCTGCACAGCATCCCACTGCCAACTGGACTGCTGCAGCCAGCTGAGAGAAATAAAGGACATTCTTCAGCTGCAGACATGGAAGCAGCACCCTGAGAACCCCCTGAGCACCACAGCAACCAGACAGGGGAGACGCTGCAATCACTTGTGCAACTCTGTCTCATTTAGTCACAAGGTAGATGTGAGCTGGACTATTGCAGCCACACCAAGCAGGGAGTGATGGATTTCTCACACAGCACCCCAGGCTCTCTCCTCCCAGCTGATGCTCTCCCTCCTCGATCCATCCTCACAGCCATGGCAGTGACAGGACAGTGATCCACCTTGCCCTGCCTAGCCAAACCCCAGTGCCCCCTCATCCCAAGCAAACAGGCTTCTCAGCCTCTTTCACGATAAGCCAGGAAGATGCTTGTTCCCTGCTGAAGTGGGTGGCAGCTTTTATTATATTTCAGGCCTGAGAAATCTCACCAGTGCACTGAGAACCACAGGGCTCCTTCCTAATTACACAGCAGAGCACCACATGATTCATGTCAGCAGCTCCCCGGCCCCCTCAGCTCATCCTGGCTGCTGTGACACAACAAACCCGAGTGGAAGTGATTAGCAGGTTGCAAGCAGGGCAGCACCATTACCAAACACGGCCAGAGCCTTGTTGAATCACTGCTCCCCTGCATTGCAACATCCATCGGAAGCTGCACTTTAAAACCCATGGCCTGGGCTGCTCTCCCATTTCCCAATGAAGGCTGGAGGAAGACGGAAAAACTCAGGCTGAGTACATTATAGATGCATTTTTAAATTCCACGGGGAGGTTCAAAAATTAGAACTAGCTCTAGGGCCCCTTTTGTTTTTGTTTTTCCCTTCCCTCCTCTCTTTCCTTTTGGTCTGATTAACTCTGGTGACTGGCTTGCACAATTTTATCAGGTTGGGCCTCATGAATCATTCATCTCCAGCAAGCAACATTGAGAGATTGCAGGCCAGGCAGGGACTGTGTTGCAGTAACCAAAAACAGCAAAAAAAAAAAAAAAAAACCAAAAACAAACACCCCCACCAAGAGACAGGGAATGGGGGCTGGGAAAAACGAGACAGTGGGCCAAGAGCACTCATGGACAGCTTTCCGATGTCTGGTCTCAGACAACTAGCAGCACATTCATTTGTAAGCCTGCCAGACCTCCTAGGAAACCTAAAAGGCTGCTGTTATTTATAAAGCTAGATGTAGTTATGCTGCCAGTGTACAAGACTAGCTCATTGTATTTATAGATACCTGTCCCATTCACCTACTTCTGGGCCCTCATTCCCATAAATCCATGAGGCTGGCAGGATCTGCCTTCCAACACTGAGATACCTCTCCTTTCCAGGCAGGGCCATTTGGAAGTGTCTGTCACCACTGCAGGGCTCAGCAGCATGCACATGTAAACATACACCTGAAAGGCCCACATTTCTGTCAACATACAGGAAGACAGATTCAATAATTTGTCTTCCACGTGGAGAGCACCAGATTTTACATTTCGTTTGTAAGAAGCTCCCAGTAAATCTTAACGACAAAAGTTTGATTTAATGATGGCTTAAAACTGTCAGCTGGCTTCAGTAGAGAAGATATACAAGCCAGTCCCATCAATTCTGGCTGCCTGGAATCCCAGCCCCCTTAAATAAAATCAGCCATCCTAGATTTTATGCCTGAACCTCAAACAATCTTCCCATAAATCCAACTTGGAACTCATCTGAAGAGCTTTGCAAACAGTGAAGCTGGGGCTGTGGGCAAGCAAAGGCAGCTCCCTACAAGTTGCACTGGGGACAGGAAAAGCAAGAGATTTGGCCTTTCTAGTTTGTGGATGTTCACACACAAACACAAGAGAACTCTTCTATTTTGAAGGCAAAAGACTTACGTGTCAACCAGAAAAAAGTAAAAATGGCACAGACAGCTGTATGTCACATCTCCCTGTTGGGACAAGCTGGGCTCACTCCTGCCAGACAAAAGCCTTGCCCAAACATAGATACAGAAACTGAGGCAAAGTGCTACTTCCAGTTGCACATACATTCAGAAACTTTCATGAAGAACCATGTTCTAACAGTCCAAATCCCAGATTTCTTAGGTGCTTCCATTTGTGCCATCATTTTGGGCTAGCAGTTGCTATGTCTGATCTAAACTCTCATGCAGTTGTCCAGGCCTGGCTCCCTCAAGCAGGCACACAACTGTGGCAAGAAACATTTTGGCTCTCTGCAAGCCTCAACAGTGGGCAGGTCTTGAGATGGCTCTTAAAGAGCCCCCTCAGAAGAAGAAACACAGTCCAAAGGCAAATACCATTTTTCCTGCTTAATTTCTTGGAATAATTCACTGTCTCTCAGATATGAATTAAAAGTCATTCAGAGAAAAATAACTGCCCTTAATTGTACTGTGTACTTAATTTCAGGGACTAATTATATAACATTTAATGTGGCATAAATTCAAACCTTTAAAAAACCCTCAAAAGACAAGAACCAAGGAAAAAGTAAAGGTGTTCCCTCAGCTTAGGGCATACCCATATCCCACATATCTATCCAAGAGAGACAACAGACAAAGCTGAGAGGGGAAGAGGCTGAGATGTGTGGGGCTGGATCTGGAGGCAGGAATTTTTACATCTTAGTTCCAGTGTCTGACTCACTGCTGGAATGAGCAGGTGTCTCTCTACAAGAGGTAGCCAAAACATTTTAACACAAATTTCTATTTCTCTATTAAAGTCGTTATCTCTACATAATGTAGCATTTACTAATAATAACCTCAAAAAATTCCCAACCAATTCTCCTAGGAACCTAAACAATACAGCTTTGGGTTAAGGGTGTGAGAGAAATGAAGCAAAGCTGACTCAGGATGCTTCCAGTGGCTGAGTGAAATACAATAAATACAGAACAAAGCTGATTTTTCCCTTGCTGCTGCACACAATATTTGCAAGAAATTATACTAGCTGCAGCAGTTTAACACACAGGAGAATATCAAGAATTATCATATTATCTTGAGCGTTATTTACACATCTAGTTATGAAATTCAGGTCATAAACTGAAAAGAAAACAAGATTTTTAAAACAATTTTGTGCTTTAATATGCCCATTGTAGGGACAAATGGAACCAAATAAATACATTGAGATTTTTTTTCTCTGTGAACTTTCATCTCAGATGATCATTTGTACCTCTCTAGGATTAAGAGCAGCTCACAGTTCCCTTCTCTGTGATCATCATAGGTTTTACCTCATCACTTCTACTTTATAATCCATAACCACAGATAATTTATAGCATGTTCTTTAAAAACTCTCCAGTCTCACTGTAAGGCAGTGAGGAATCCATGTTGTCTGCTAGGTTAAGGCCACAATCAGTCGACCTCAGAGGAATAAAATGCTACCAAGTGCCCTGGGAGAATGGAAAGACAACAGTGCCTCTGGGAAAGGATGAAGGAAAAGAATTATCCATGCAGAGTTTAGTTTGTTAACAAAACCTGACCATATCCCAGGTGCCTCAGAGGTTACCTGAGGACCTCTCTAGCAAAAGACATGTAGGATTCAGCTGACTGGTAACTGCTGTGCACTCACAGCCCAGAGCTCAGATTTCACTGAGGTAAATTAAATAGTGACCTACAGCCATCACTACCTGAAAGCTGACCAGTGACCATGGTTCAGCTCCTAGAAAACAGCCATACCTGCCCAGCTCAGCAGCAAATCAAGGCAGGAAGCTCAGCAGCCCCTCCATCTAAGAGCTCCTTCCCCTCAATGTGAACACACACAATCTACAATGATGTGTGGAAGCTTCCCTGGGTCTGTATTTGGGGGCACAGGACCCTTTGGACCTCTAGATTGCCCTGGCCTTCTGCTCCCATGCATTTTGGGAGCTGGGACAGCAAACACCAGGTATGGAGTGCCTCTGCAGGTCACTGCCCCATCTCCAGATCTTTTGTGGTGTGGCAAATGCCAACTCCGTGTCTGCAAAGCAAGCACAGATTTTACAAGAATCCTTTTTCAGGGGGAAAGCATCTTCTCTCCCCATTACCACCATCCTTGAAGCAACACTAAACAGCCCCTGGAGTCTGCTAATGTTGGTGTAGCAGGGTTGGCTTTGCAGGAGGACTTTTAACATCATCACTGGAACACCTTACTTTTCAGTTCTGAAGTGCTACAAGAAGAGACACCTCGGGGAAACAAAAAAGAAGAAGAAGAAGAAGAAAAAGAAGAAAAGGAAAGGAAAAGAAAGTTCACTACCAGAAACAAACACTTCCATTTCTGGAGTCTGGGGAAGAAACAAAAGAGTTTCTCTCTCAGCAACAGAGCTGAGCAATGGATGACAGAGTAGCTCTCCGAGCCATTTGAGGAACATCCCACAGAGTCTGAAAGCAGCTTTTACAATGCTGTTTTGCAACTGGGAGAAGAATCACAGTATGATCCAGTAATCAAGGAAAGGAGTCAGATTCATAAAGTATTTTTTTAACCCATAATAAATTATAGTCTCCTAAACTTTATTGCGGTCACAAAGTCAGAACAAAATTTGATAAAAAATACAATTATTGTGCACAGAAAATCTTGAAAAATGTCACTAAATACTCAGGGGAAAAACAATGAGTGCCTTTTTAATGAAAACCAAGCCCGTGGAATGCTGCTTTCTGAAAGCAGTTTGGTAAATGGTTTTGTTTTCCAATAAGCAAAACAAATACTGGAATGGGCCCATAGTCCTTTCTCTTCTCTTGCTCCAAACCTCCCCATTTTTCAAAGTGGAATAAAGGATGTCTCTCCTCCAATTTTAAAACCAGTAAATTGTTTCCAAATGTACTGTGAGTCAGAAGGGAGATAGGGCAGTAAAGAAAGGTCTGGAGACCCTGATGTATCTTGGGGATTGCAATGAATGGACAACAAAAAGCAAAAGCAAAACCTGCTCCTGACAAACTAGATTGGGAAAGTGCCTGGAGATGGGGCTTATCATGCCCCAACTTGAAACTCCCCAAGCAAAGCACACACCCATGTCTCTACATGAAAGCAATGAGATGGGAAGGAAGCACAGTTAGGGTTTGGTGCTGCTCAAGCTCCATACAATTACAGGCAAGTGTAAACACCTCATTTAAGGATGAGCAATCACCCCTTAAGGGAAAACCCGGGAGCTTCCAGCCCTCCCAGGAAGGTCACAAATGGGTACAGGAAACAGGAGGCTTGCACAAAGGGAATGAGCTAAACCTCACTGCCCCTGAGTGAGGACCTGAACAGACAGGCCCATGTGCTCCAGCGCTGGGCACAGATTTCAGAACAAACACGTGGGAAGCTGTGGCATCACTGAACCTTTTATTCCTGAAGCTCCAAGATTATTATTTAATCTTTCTTCCTAATACAGCAACTGCCATAAAAGCTACGGTTTGGCAAGAGCACCTAATTTAGTGCTCCTGACAAGAGTCTTTCCTCCATGGCAGAATAGTTGGGAGCAGATCTGTTCTTTATAAAGGCAGTGGATCCTCAAATTGTACCCAGCTCTCATCAGCCCTCCCTTAACACATCTACATGCCTAGTACACAGGCTTCAACCTCTCCCAAACAACTCATGGCTTGAATAGTCTTTAAATCCATTTTTCACTTTCAGGGCCATCCATGTAGTACAGCCAAGTTTACACCCTTGCAGATGCTATTTCCCATTCATAAGGGCCCAACAATGCATGAGCTGTACAGTGTCTGATCCAAGAAATTCAACCTCTGAAGACTTACTCACTGGTAGCAATTGAGAACACTTCTGCAGAGCTGTGGGGGAGCACAGGAGATGAGCAGAGGGGCTCCTCTGCAGTCACATCCCTGCCACCATCCCACACAACGAGGCAACTCTCAGCAGCCTCAGAAGCCTTTTTGCTGTGGAGGAAGAGGCGGTGGCATGAAGCTGGCAGCAGAACTGTTCCTCACAGATGTGGGGATCCTGAAAATATACCCAAGCTCTGGTCAATCCTCCCTTAGCACACCTATATACCCTCACACAAGCTTCAACAGACATCTTAAGGACAGAGACAGGTAACATATGTCAGCATAAAACATCTAGGTACCCAAATGCCTGAGGAAAAGTCTATTGAACTCCTTCAGCAGGCTCAGGAAGGGACAAGTGACAGCTCATTTGTTGCCATAAGTACTTGTTCCTCAGATGCCAGGGCCAGTCAATGTAAGCTAATTAATCTCCCTGAAAAAAAATGAAACCATCTGGCTGCACAGCAACCACTCTTCCTGCCTGGGCGCCAAAGCCCACATGGCAGATCACGGAGAGACCATATCAAACAAGGAAGCACAGCAATGACATACTCCTTGCTACTGTCACACAGCCCAAAAAGCCACTTGGGAAGGCCAGGCAGCCACCCAGCCTGCAGACATTTCCCTCCTCTGCCCACTGTCCTGCTGCATGGGAAGAGCCTCCCTCACCCAGACACAGAGCTGGCAGCCCTTGTACCATGGTGGTCTGTGCCAGGAGGCCAGAGCAGCCCCTTCCCAGCACAGCAAGAGGAGCTGCTGTCTGAGGGCCAGCAAGATTGTGCAGCTCTGGTCACAAAGAGCGGGGCTGTCAGTGCCAACACGAACAGGGGCAGCCCATCTGCCTCCAGCTCACCTACTCTATTGATCTTTGTCTGTGAGCACTGACTTCTATTCATCTGCTGGTTTCCTGCCCCTTGGGAAGAAGGATTTTCCTGCTTTCCACAGTTTGGCAGAAGTACCTGCAGCCTTCACAGTCCTGGTCATCATGAGCCCTTGGCTTTGCCCCTGTATGACCCAAGTCATATCCAATCCCCAAGGCAAGGTGCCAGGACCAGGCTCACTATGATGATGGATAATTACCAATAATCACTGGAGCTGCTCCCCACCTCCCAGCACTGCTATGAGCAGGAAAACCAGTGGAGGAAACAAGCCTTTCCTGGCAATGTGCCAGCTAAATTGAATCAACAACAGGCCTGAAGGATGTTCAGACTGGTGGCCTCTAATTCCAGAAATGCTACTGCTTCCCTTACACTGCTGCACATATCCACTATCCAAAATATTCATATATTGGTCACACAAACAAGATTCAGGGCAGTAATGAGACAATCAAACCCATGGTTCACTACTAACATGGCATTTGGGGAAGGCTTTTCCCTCACAAACAAAAGTGCAGCTCATCACCAAAAGAGGAGCAGAGTTTATCAATTATTTTTCATTACAAATTATGGCAAAACCAAAGTGAGGGTACTAAAAAACCAACACATGTAAATTACAAAATTCCCTGAAAGAACCATGATACTCCATGAAAATCTGGTAGGATAACTAGAGCTGCAGCACACTTCCCCCACGCCAGCTGCCTGGACAGCCTCATCGTGTATGGTTTGCTAAGGTCTTTCCCCAAAACAGAACGTTTCCGTTTTTAACAAAGGACAGAGTTAAACTCAGCTCAAGTAGGTAGAAACAGGCAGAGCTTTATTTCAAACATGTCCCAGTTGCTCAGTGCAGTACAACTTCAAGAATTAGGAAGAGAGAGGGGGGAGAAAAAGGCTTTGTGGTTAATTATAAGTGTGCTAACGTGGTGAGAAATAAGGCAGTGAGGATGGCAGAGATAATTACTCTATGAGCTGCATTTCCCTTTTGGACAGGAGATAATGAGACATCCTTTGCTATGCAGAGGAGTCTCCTAGCAGAGGAAGCCAAAGGGCAAGCAAGGTGCAGCTGCAAAACCCCACTGTCTCCTCACCAGTGCTGCCAAACAGGGCCAAGCATTCCTAGCAAAGGGGAAACAGAAAAAAATTAACCAACTCTGGGCAACCAAAGTAGTTTTCCCTTCTCCTTGGGCACTCCTCATGGTCCCCAACCTGTGCAACTGCCCCAGGTTCCCACAGATGTCATAGATGCATCCTGCTTGGCAGGGATCTTGGCTCAGGGAGAGGTACAGAAGGGACAGGTGCACTCTACTCACTTCTTGAAGCCTGGGCAGGCAGAAATGAGCTACTTGGGCTGGGAAGCCCCAGAAGACTCCAGGGAAATGGAATATCACAAAGCTGTTTGAAAAGAGCCACAGCACCGCAGCCAGGTACAGATTATCCTAAATCCCTTGGTTTCAGTGAGTCAGGGACCACTCCATGCCTGTCTCCTCCAAGACAAGACTGATTTTCAGTACTCAAGCCCCCAGGAGCACTTCCAAGTCCTGCAGCCTTGTAAGGTCCCCAGAACATTCAGCTCCCCAGGGAAAAGGCTCAGTGTGAGAACATTAAAACAAACCTCCAAAACTATGTGAGAAAATCACCATCAGGTACATGGTTACTCCAGGCAGTGAGGATGGAGAACCCTCCTTTTGCTCAGAGATGGGGACAGGAAGCCTTGCTGGTGTGTTGCCTTGCAAGTCCGAGTCAGTCCTGGAGCTGACAGGCAGTGGGATGGAGTTTCCTCTTGTTTACTGACTTCTTGAGTCCACCTCAGTACCTCTTCCCCAGGAGCTCCTTTGCTGATCACGAAAAGTTTCAGTTAATGACACTATTTTTAGCACCCACAGCTGGGAGAAGCTAAACCTTTGAACAAAGCCTCCTGACACTGTAACGAGCACATTATTGCTGAGGGGGAGGAAAGAAAAAAAGCTGGGGGTGAGCCTGTATCTAGGTCAGCATCAATCTCTCTCTGTCACCTACAGTCTTGTTTTATGGGAAGCATGTGGATAATAAATGGTGATTATGGAAAGTGAAGGGGAAGAGGCAATCCTGAAAAATTTATAGATAGGAGAGAATTCACATTAATAGCAGATAATACAGAGCTGCAAAACTGTTATAAAAAAGGCATTAGAAAAAGCTCTATAATTGGGGTTATTAGACACAACTACACCGGGGATTTTTTTTTCCATTCTGGGTACATGTCACAGTGATGTATGTCACTTTTGATCGTGATAATAACAGTAAAATATCCATGTTAAAGCCAAGTACATTAACTTCCATATTGGTGTAATTTACTGCGTTATGAGTTCCCATCATTCAGGAGCCAGACAAAATGCTCTCCTTACGATGCCGATAACCGTGCACACATTTTACAGGAAGAAGTGTTTCTTTAAATACCTATCATATGTTAACGAATTCTTTTAACTTTCCATTACTCTTGTCAGAAAAGACAGGGAACAGAAGAGGCGAGCTATTCATACCGCTAACATACATCATGGGCTGGATTTGCCCTGTGTCTGTCTTATGCACAGCTGCTTTTCCAGCCAAGCATATGAGAGATTAGTTTGCTATATGGGAATGGACTGGACAGTAGCCACTATTTTTTTAAAAATATATATGCATCAATATGATATGGAAGGAAACATTAAGCATTACTCAGTTGCCAACAAAAATAGTAAAGACAAAGGTAAAGACTGATTTACAAGTGTGGTTCACTAACAGGAAGGTAGAGAACCTGTCTCTCAAAGTTGAAGGGATGCTTACCTGGGTAGGTGCTTAGAGTTATAAATAGAACAAGCCAAACCTCAATCCTTTTCTGTCTGTTCTCCATTGCAGGAGCCAAATGACTGCTAAAGGACCCACAAACCGGGTCATTCGCAGGCTGTAACTAGAAATTGCAGTGGCATCAACAACACAAGTGCTAGGTGAGGCTTAGGCTCCCTGAGGAAGCAGGGAGGAGGCTGCTGATGGCTGAGCCTTTGGCTCCAGTCACTGAAGAGCTGCTGTCTCCTTTCAGGCTGCCTCCCCAGGCACCTCCGCACCCTGGGGCAAGTCACTCCTTTGACTGCTCTTTCCAAAAAGTGAACGCCTCCAGCTAAGGGCTGTGATTGTACAGGGACAAGCACAATGGAGCCTCGAGGGACTGCAGCAAGAATCCTTCCTGCTTCAAGATAAACTGGTTCTGAGACACCTTGGAGCTGTAAAGCAAACCAAACTACCCACACCAAGGGCAAAGGCATCCTTAGAGAATCTACTTCAAAACTGCATGGAAGAGGACTTGATACCAGTGTGATAACAAAAATGGGGTGGGCATTCAGAGGCTGAGCTAGAGCAAGTTTTAACGCTTTCAAAAAATCACATAAGAAAGTGTTCCTTCTTCCTGCAGTACAGACCATACAATACAAAGCAATCACTCCCAGTTACTCTTAGCCAAGAGCCTCTGTCCATAACAGCAACAAGACATCACAGCTCCCTTCAGCTGCTGTATTCCTGAGAGCCAAGGGGTCTGAAAGGCTCTGAATGTGAAGGTAGCTCTGTTCACATTCAGTTCGGCTCATGCAATCAATCAGTTTGCTTTCAGGATCAGGCACTGAGAAAAGCAATCAGCTCCCCCACAAGCTGCACTTTCAAATTGCAAATAACAGAATAGCTTCAATGTTAAGAAAGAATTCAATTACTCCAGCTTTTTTCCAAAACAAAACACTGCAGTGTGGCATTACTGAACACCATCCCGCCCAAATGGAATTTGATACTTCATTCAAGCACAAACATTTTTGCTTCCACATGTGTAACTGATTAATTGAGGATTCAACAATTTATGTTCTCCTATGTGCTGGTCTGGGGATTTAGGGGTTTTATCTTTTAACAGTAACTGCACTTGCCCAACAGGACTCTTACCTACACACATTCAAAAGGCTTTACCTGGTGCCTTGGAAGTGAGACAAGGCAAACTAGAGAATTCTCTCATTCATCTCTGAGCTAGATGACCTCACACCTATTGAAGACTCTGCCTTTCTTTTGCTGTTCACACTGTATGAGCCACACTCAGCTCTTCCCACTGTGCAGCCTGGACAGTTCCCTCTCTAAATGGTTGGGAGGTCTCTGTGGTGGCTTTCCTGGTGTCACCCACCCTGGCACCCAACCTATCCACAGATACCTGCCACCTCCCCGCCCTCTCCTGTTGCTCTCACAGTGCTTGCCCGCTGAGAAAATATTTACTTTGCATTTGAGAAAAGGTCATTGACTGGTGGTTTAAACCACTCCCCCAGGACAACAGGAATGGAAGTCAGACTCTAAAGGAGAAAATCAGCCCGGAGTCTTTTTCCTCCTCCCTTGCTTCCTCCCACATACCATTCAGATGGCATGAAAAGGCTGTCAGTGGCGCCAAGCTGAAAGAAAGGAGGAGATATTTCATGTCCCTCATGAAATCCACTTCCATTGGTCCCTTGTTGAGCAGGAAGCAGGGCTTGCCCTAATTAAAACCAAGGTGGGTAACAAAACAGAAACATTCGTTTCCTGTAGCACCACGGGGCTGGCAGGAGCTGTTCCCTGTCCTCAGCCTTCTTTCTGAGGACAGTCTTCCAAGTAAACACATCAATTGGAGCAGGAACCAGTTGCATTTGACTCTGTTTGCCTTTGAAATACATTTTGTCAGGTGTGCTCCTTATCCCCAGCTGTAGGAGCAGAGACACAAGAGCACATCAGCTGCACCACAGTGCTGCAGCACAGCAGGACATGTGGGACGTGAAACAAATTTGGCAGCACAACGCCCGGTCAAAGGAAGCAATGCGTTTTCCTGTGCACAACACAGCGGTTTGTATCAATGTCAAGATCACTTTTTACCAGGAACTTGGAGGTTCCTATGTGGTTTATGTACACAAAGAACAGAAGGGCATAAACACTTTATAATTTCAATGAAAAAATCTCCCACTCAAACGAAAGGAAAAATAAAGTTAACAAACTATATAATTACAATACCAGAGTATACATTTGTCTGTTCAAAACACCCCCCAGTACAGTGACCAGCCACACAGAAAACCTGTGTCCTGCAAATGAAACCACTTGAGTAACACCAAGCCTAATTCAAAGGCCATTAAACAGAATGTGAACCTGGATGTTGGTTTCAGTAGCTTTGGACCAATCCACTCCAGCTCATGAAAAGTTTCACCATTCCTTTCGTCACATCTGTCCATTCAGAGCAGCAACAGCTGTTTAACATGGAGCAGTGGTTGGGAAGAACAAACATATCAGGGAGGAAGGTAACTGAAAGAATATATGCTTGGGGAAAGGATTAGAAGGAGAGAGGCAGAATTTTAACAAGGATGAAGGCTGCCGTTATATAGATCCCTCCTGGCTTTAAATAACTTAGCTCCTATGCTGTAACTGCACAGATTCAGCTTGTGCAGCTCTTCCTGCCTCAGATCCAAAAGATGAGGTTTCACAAGATGGCTGGTTCAAACTAAGACCTCATTTTACTTCACTCTGGATCCCGTCCCCTGCTCCCCAAAGTAGAGCCTCCCTTTTCTCCCAGGCCAGCTGCAACATTGGTTTAATCCTCTGGGGAACTGCTCCACCTCAAAGAGACAGCAGCAAATAGGCTGTCGGGGAAAGAAGTTGCAGTTTGTGGCTGAGTGTGAGCAAAGCAATTTCTCAGACAGGTAGGTGAGTAAACAAGTTGTTTGCTTTTTGCAAGGTGAAGCAGAGTTCTGCATAAAGCACCAAACTTCTTTCATTCGCCTCTGGAATCATCCATCCTCCCTGCTGCTCCCAGAGGGTTTTGCACAGGTACACACTTAAGGAAGGGATACTATAGATAAAAATCTGCACTTCAAACACAAACAGCAAGAAATTGTAGCTGTCTTAGAACTTCCAATCACTTTGACACCTTCATGATCACCCAGCCTGATGTTTCAGGCAGGTCATATTCCCTGCCCAGTGCTCATCAGTTCCTCTCTCCTTCCAAGAGGCTCCCAGTCACCAATTCCTTTCTGCAGAGCACTTACCAGCACCTCAGGGGGACCACACCACTGCCTGGCAAGGCTCCCACCATGTTTTGTTTGCAGCCAGCTCAGTAGTACAGGAGAAGGATGAAAAGGTGAGGTCACTTTATCCCTCAGCCTGCGAGACAAACTGGTCAGGGAGTGCAGAGAAAGGGCAGATGGGGAAGTTTCCATAATTAAAATACTGAGAAAACAGAGTTGCCACTACAATAATTTATTGCAAGATAGAGCCCCCTTAGACAGTTGTCTCTGGGCAATAAGAGTACATAGATACAGGAAGGGAAGTACTTGGCCCTTGCTTTGCTTCAGTTCCCTAATCCAGCACAAATGCATTTGGGGATTTATGGGTTTTTGGAAGCTTCCAGCAAAGCTCAGGGCCTGTTTCTTGGTTATTGTTTTCCCATCTGTTTCTCTTCATTTTATTCCATCACAGAGGCCCCATCGTGGGACACAAGAATGTGACCGGAACAATAGGCAGAACTTGCAGCCTCCAGGACTGCAGTGAGGGCAGAGCCTCCATGGCAGGATGGGAGCCAGCAGCTTCTATATTTAGCCCTTTCCTGCTCATTCCAGATCACATTCTAACCACAGACTCAAGAAGTCAGGAGGCTTTCACCAGACCACTGTCCCCAAGCACTGCACATCCAGCAGGGCCTCCTGAACATAAACCATTCATTTCCCTTCTAATAAATGCCAACAGGAAGGCTTCCTGCTCCCCCACTCCTTTCCAGATCCCTAGTTTGACAGACTTATTTTCTTCATATAAGCAAGCTAAACAAAACCATCTTCTCCTCTGCAAGGCTGGCGGCCTTGGAGCAGCCCCAGGACTCAGGAGCTGCCCCAGCAGCTTGGACAGCACGGCACTGCCTGTCAGAGCAGGGCCCTGGGAAGAGGCAGAAATGAGTGAGCTCTTTTCCCCCTGTGTCTGAGCCTGTGTTAAACTCACCAATCCACAGAGCCCACAACCCAACACCTGATGACAGGGCAGGCAGAGGACAACCAGGTCTGAGCACCCATCTGGCCTCAATCACCACCACAGCACATACTCACACCTCTCAGACTCAGATGAGAAGGGCCTGCTGAGCAAAAGCTCAGCATTATTGCAAAGTCAGCCCCTTCATGTCCCAAGGCACCTCTCTATCCCTTTGAAGGGCCTGCAGGAAGCCCAGCTGACTGTGACACTGACCATGATGCTATTTAGCACTTACCTGAATTATATCATCAGGTGAGGGGATCCCACAAAGCAAGAGGAAAACCTGTCATGTTTCCAGAAACACTTACCTAAAAGCTGTGTCACTTGAAAAAAGCTTGGCTACAGACAAGTTCTTTTTCTGCTACTTTCACAAGGGTTATAGGTTAGGACAACTCTGCACTTTGTTTCTCCAGTCCTACCAGAGTTCTATCAAAGGCTGCTGGTGCCCCAGTGAGAGGCTTGAGCACACAGGTGACCTCCTGGGAACCTTGCTGCCATCCATATTACTCCTCCTGTTTACCAGTGTGTTTTCACACCCTGCCTTTTCTCCTGTTGGCATTCTTACCACTACCAGTTCCCTGTTCCTTCTAAAAGCACTGTAAGAGGTTGTATGAAGAAGAGAAGGCTGAAGCTGGATGGGATGCAAGAATAGAGTTGGTTTTCATTCTAATGTCTGTCCCTAGAAAATTAGTGGTACCTAGCAGTGCCCAAGCACAGAAGGAGAAATTACATCTTCTGGTCATATCACAAACCACTCCACTAATTTACTTTGTAGCCTCAAACTCGTGGCAGGTTAAATTTCCCTACCTGAGGTATTTGCTTCTGAGGGCTGCTCTGAAACAGTGGTGCCCAATGAGTGTTTGGAGACAAAACCAGCATAGTTAGGAGGCTGAACAGTCTGTCTTTCTGCAGCTTAGGATCCACTGAACACCTTTGCACTGCCAGCACTGGCATGTCAGCTGCCTTCATCTACCACACAGATCCCTTCTCTTTTACTTCTTTTATATTCTGCAGCCTGGCTTCCCTCTGCTCATGTGAGGAGGCAGTGCCCAGTCAGCTCTCTGGACAAGTACCACATGCCAGCAAGCTGTAAATGAGCCCTGTGTGCCCAGCCAGTCTGAAAAGAAGAGAACACTTTCCATCTGGCATCCCTGCAGGTCTTGAGACAGCAGTTATTTGTCCAAGGGAGACAAGAGAAAGGAACTGGAGTTTCTAGGGGAAGAAGCTGACAGAGAGAAGCACCAGCAGCACTCGAGGCTTTGCTTGGCCCACAAAAGCACTGAAAAAAAACCACATGCTGCTCCATTTTATAGCCAAAACTTTCCCTTACATCTTCCCCTTCCCTCCCAGATGTACCTCCCTGGAACACATAAAATGAAGCTCAGACCCTTTGGAAGCTTTAACTTTCAACCACAAAGGCTGTGAGTTTTTACCACCTCAAAACCAGAGCTGTGCTCAGGTAGAGGGCCTTAAGAGCAAGAGAGGCTACTGCCATGGAGAGAACAGATCCAGCCAAGGAGAGACAAGGAGAGACCTGAGGCACACACAGGTCACACACCTGAGGTCACACAGCAGTTCAGGGTAGGACTGGAAAATGATATGAAACTTTGATAAATCCCACACCACAAGGATGCTTTTCCAGAATATCAAACACTGAACTTACACCACCTTTCTCAGAGCTGGAGCTGTGCACAACCCATTAACCGGGTCCAGACTATATTTGCATGCTTGCTTCCTTCCCTGTGTGACTGAAACACCCTGAAATGTTGCCCTGCATTTATAACAGGCCTTTACAAGTCTCATATCAACTTTTAATTCTCAGAGTTCTTCCTCTCTCCTCATCCTGTCTTCCATCCATTTAGAAGAAATAGGAATAACAACTCCCTAAAGTCAGATGTGGTGTGTCTCCCTGCAGACACCAGTGTATACCTCCTTTCAGGGAGCCACAGAACAATTGTGATCTTTTCTGGATTCCAAGGAGAGAGTCTGGGTCCTCAGCCCTGCTGTTTCACCAGCCTCAGACACCCCAAGGAAATCACTTCTTTCCCAAAAGCACTTCTGGGTAGCAAGGCCCAGTGCCACAGCCACTTTCCAGCTGGGTGGGAGGCACAAGAGGATAAAAACAAGGATGCAGCAGGGCAGGAGGTGGCTTAGCAGAGCCTCACAGAGCATAGAGAAAAACAAGCAAATGCATAATACCAGAAGCTTTAACTGAGTAGAGATGATAACTTTACAGATAAGTGCAATCAATGCATATGCACAAACATTTGGGGTCAACAGTGCAGTTCCATCCCAGCTGAATGATCCACTGGGTACACATGTTCAAACGTGCACAACACTCACTGCTCAACTAAAACTCCGTTCCCATAAAGCCACACAGACTCCCTTGGGCAGAGGCCAAGCAGTTAAATAAAAAAGTCTATCCCAAGTGAGAACTCTTCAGAGACATTCCAGCATCTGGAAAGAGGAGGGGGTCTTACTCTGAGAACTCTTGGAGAGCCCGACCTTCTGTGGTTCAATACGTGCCTCACCCAGTGTTAATTCCTGGGGAAGAGCATCACATCATTCCCACTGCCTTGTGAGCAGGACCTGCAGTGAGCAAATGGGCCTGATTCTGCTCCTCTCTCCAGACAAGAGCATACAGCCAGAGCCCAAGATGGGATGGCAGCTGGCCATTCAATATTTGCTTTTTAGTGAGGCCAGACTCACAGCATTGCTGCTGACAAACAAAAGCCATTGCTGTTACAGTGGGGTTCTTCACTTCCTTTTATTATATCCCCACCCATGGCATGTAAATAAAGCTTCAGTCAGCTTCCTCCACACACTGGGGCACTGAAGATTGCACAGAGCATCAGGAGGGAGCACAGCCAAGGCTGAGGGCACTACCTCCTTCCCCCATTCCCTGAAGGGAACCAGGCACTCCCAACAGCAGAAAAAAAAAAGCCACTTAGAGCAAAAAAAATGATCATGGGACCCTGCTCTCAATAAGTTTTTGATATGTGAGCTGGTCTAGGACAGCAGGGGTCAGAAATTGGATGTAGGAGTTGGCCCCCTTCAGAGACGTGCCCCAGGAGGCTGTGTCCTGGTAAAGAACAGCATTGGAGATGGCTGTATAAAGGCTCTGTATTTCATAGTCACATGAGGTCTTTCTCCTGGTGGGCTTCCAAGAGCTCAGCTAGGTAGGGGGACTACCCACACGCAAGCAATTGCAAGAGAGTGACCTTGAGAAATTAACACATTCGCTGGGAGCTCTCATCCCATTCCCTTCCTGCCAAGGGACACAGGCAACATGGAGGAGCACAGAAAGTCTCACTTGGCAGAACTCAAACAACATCAGAGCTCTGAGCCCTATTATTTCACTCAAGGTTGGCCTGAGCAGGTTTTGGTACCCTCCACCCCTCTTTGCCATGGCAAACCAGAAAGAAAACCACCTTTCTATAGGTGGGAGAAAAGACCAACCCCCACTGCCTTAAGGCTCGGTGCACATCATCAGTCAGCATCCCTCAAGAGGGGCCCCAGAGACAGCTCAGCCTACGGAAGCATCCCAATGGAAAGTTCCAGGGAAAGAGGATGAGAAAAGACAAGAGGGCACAGCTCTCATCCCTGTAGGACAGCATATAGTTAGACACAGGCAGCCAATGCACCAAGTGTTATTCAGCATGAACAAAAAAAGCTCTTTCCAGCCTCTGCCTCACAGCTGCTCATCTGTATTCCAACCCTTGGACCCCGAAAACCCTTCTGGCTGAAAGAAATGGAGGACATCATTTCATCTGCTTCCTTCTATCACTCTCCTGTTCCAGCATCCTTAACCCACCCATCCCCAGTCACCAGAAAGCTGTTTGTCTCCTACACAGGGTCACCTCCCTGCAAAAGATGAACCTCTCATCTGGAAACCAAGTTTCCTGGATGTTATCCGACCAGGACGGGGAAACAGGAAAGAAAGGTCTTCCTCCAGAACTCAGAGATGGAGTTGGTTGAAACAGCTCCAATCAATTGGGCTGCAGTATCTGAGATGGTATTTTGATTCCAGCCCTACAGCAAGAGACAGCACAAGGCCAGGCAAGGGCAGATTACATGATCCCTCAAAGCCGCCTTTCACTGCAGCACAACATGTCCTCTGTGCTCTTAGAGGGCTTTTTTGGACTGAATGAAATAACACTCCACAGCTCTTGATTCCTACCTCAGGGCAGTAACAGCATCACTCCTGCCCATCTTTCTCCAGGGAGGAGATTAAATAGCAGAGATGAATCAAAATGCAGTCAATCAGGCCAGGCAATCTGCCAAAGCAGGAAAAAGGAAGGGAGGGAGCAGAAAAGGTACCTCCATAGTGAAGTGACCTGTTTAAATGCTGCTGCTGCTGAACACCAAGCTGCTGGATCTCTCTAAGGCCCCAAGAGACAGGAAAAGAACACAGAAGTGGGAACTTTTCTCCCACCCTGGAGATGAGGACACAACAATTCTCAAGCATCAGCTATACTCATGGGAAGCAGCAGACTCAGCTGGAGGAGCTGAAGACACAGCACAAGGCTAGGCCAGCCTGGGTCTGGCACCTCAGATTGCAATGATCTAGAGAGGAGAATGAGATTCCAATGTGCACTACCTCAGGAACTAAAGAAAATGCACCCCTCAGCCCAAGGGATTGCACAGCTCTAAGGGGTTCTGGTAAGTCCCAGCCCACAAGACCCTCTCTGAGTAGAGGTACAAAGGTCAGGCCTCCAGACCCTCCTGGGCCTTGATGGGTATCTGCACACAGGGCATTTCCCCTTCCCAGCAGCAGAAACACAGCTGGAGCCAGCTCCTTTGGCCACAAAAGCACAAGCTGCTGGGGCTGGAAGCAAGGGAAGTTGCTTCTGTGGCTCTCTGTATTTTAGCCACATTAGGCCAAAGACAGCTGGAATCTGGGAACAATTCACATTCTGGTACCACGTCAGAGTCCTGCTCTGAACCAGAGCTCTGCTGTGCCACAGGGCTTTGCACAGACACACAGAGAAGGCCTTCCTCTTCCAACAGCATCTGCCTGCACTGGGCATCTGGGTAACTTGCAAGCCACAGCAACCACTTGGCAGGAAGAAACTGCCAGCACTGCACAAGCAGGCTGAGTTCAGAAAGCCCTGCAAAGTCTTGTCAAGAGGGCCTGAAACCCTGACAAGCACCACCTCAGAAACCCTGTGCCATCAGGGTGCGAGGCCAGGGAGCACAAGTCAGAGTTCTCAGAAACAGATTGTTCACGTATCACCAACATCTTCAAGTCAGGCAGCTGCAGGTAAACCACAGCAGGAGGGGAGATGGGAAAGAAAAGCAGAGAAGCACCAGAAACTCTGACAGAAGGATAGAAAAACCACACCAAGAATGGAGAAACAAGCTGTGGTCTCTGAAAGACGTACTTGCACTCACACAGGCAGTTTCTTGGACTGTTTATCAAGTTCAGGAAGGAAGAGGGATCAGTCTGCCAGAAAGATCAGAGATGCTGGGGCTGTCATATGATGCTCCCTCTAAGAAACAAAACCCACAGAGTGTGCATACACAGACAGAGAGGAAGCTACAAGGAAAGCCTTGAAAACAGCAGAGGAAACCCTAACCCCACCCCAGAAGTCCTACCTTTAACTAACCCCCCTTCCCAAGGCTAAAGAAAAGCACAGCCAAACTTGCATTATTTTTTTGTACTCTCCTGTCCCCTCCTGCCCTTTCAACACAGCAAACAATTGGACAAATAATTTGTTAGCCTGGTTATGTCAAGGACAAGAGGCTCTGCCCAGTCCCAAGTCTCTGCTAAGGGTGCTCAGCTGCATTTGGAAAAAGCACTTGCTATGCAAGAGCACAGACATGCCAAGTAATCCTTCCTTGTTCCCAGGAGCTTTGAGACCAGCTTGTATAAAAATCAGTAGAGTCAATAAAACTACTGGCTGTGGACCCAGCTAGAAATGAAAGATTTGGCCAGCAAAATGATTGTACCCTGGCTGAGGCAAGAAAGTTTGCCTCCTACCCTGTCAGTAAAGCCCTGTGCCAACTCCTCACACAACCCTGCTCCATTTACAACCACTGCAGAGCACGGGAAGAAAACCCTCAGTGGGTGAAGAGGACAATTGGGGCATGGCTGAGACTTCCATGCTTGCAAATGCAAGGACACCCAGGCAGGGGGGCTGGAGCGGGAAACATCACAGGAGCCACGCAGCATCAGCTGAGCTCTCCTGCTCTGGTTTTCAGCCACTCACACATGAAGCCCAGATGGTTTCCAGAGTGAGGGAGAAGGGTGTGCTGCTTACACAAGCAATGCCATATTTCAGTAAATATCATATGCCATGCAGACATTCTGGACTGGATCCAATTTCCATTAGGCTTTGCTCAACTGGGGACCTGGCTCATCCAGCAGACAGCAACCTCCATTCGTTCTAATGCATGTCTAAGACAGGTCTGTCTCAGGCAGACGCACATTTTTACCAGATGATCCTTGTTACACCTGGCATGAAGAGAGGATTTCCAGTGTACAGTCAATCAACCTCTGCGTCTGGCCTCAGCTCAGACAGAAGTGAGTTAACTCTTCCTCACCAGCATGGTGTAGGAATGTGCAGGCTGCAGCGACCTGCACCTCCCACTTGCCTCTCTGGGGATCCTCAGACTCTCTCAGGCTCCTTTGGCTGCTTCACCTCAGTGTCCTGTGGGCACCTGCAATGCTAGGAAATGCTACTCTATTTGCTTGATAACTATCACAAAAGACATAACACAGTTGGCAGTGCCTGGAGATGAGGTGTGAAAGTCTCTTTGTAATATCAGACAGAAAAGAATATTTTGAGTTCTTTCCTTAGGTCCTTTTCAAATTATAATTATTAAACTTGTCTCTAAACTACTGGGGAAGAGCAGAAGTAGGAAGTATTTCAGCAACCCCCTCTTTAACATGCTAAGTTTAAGGAAATGAGGACATTCTCCCATGTATGCATAATCCCAGGCACAGACTTGCCCTTGATACAAAACTCCAAACACAATTACAAAAGATAGTCTTCCTAGTGCTGATTACTGCTTTGCTGCACTAGGATTATGCAGATCTCTGGATACAACCTCTGTCTAACAGCCTATCTGGCTTCAGGGTCCTCCACTAACCAAGGGAATGAGGTATTCTTGCAAGCACTCACCTTTTCAGGACATTACTCCAAAGACATGCATCCCTCAACCTGCCAATGAGCAAATGTGGCCATGAAAGAGCGGCAATAATGGGAATCAATGAAACAAGGCAGGAATTATTCCCCAAAAGAACCAACATATATTTTCTCT
The DNA here is from genome assembly GCF_021018805.1 of Prinia subflava. Classification (NCBI taxonomy): domain Eukaryota; kingdom Metazoa; phylum Chordata; class Aves; order Passeriformes; family Cisticolidae; genus Prinia; species Prinia subflava. The sequence continues at coordinate 17,912,747 of NC_086260.1, forward strand.
GACCAGAACTTCATTGCCTACTTGTCTTTCAGAAAGCACAGCACATACTCCAGGCAGCTTTAAAAATCAGCTTCCCTTCAAAAATCAAGCAGAACTCTTGAACAGCAGAACAAGCTTGGCAGAGGGACTGTAGATGTCTGGCTCACTGGCAACGATGACAAAAGCAGGGCTCTCCTCCTACAGCCCATACGCACGAGACACACCAGAATGGACAGCACCTTTGTAGAAGCCAAACCAGAGACCCGACAGCTTTTTTGGCATTTCTTTTGGACAGTGAAGCCAAAAAACGCACACACTCATGAGCCAGGATGGCGTGGGTTTAATGGGAAAAACAGCAAGCAAGTTTTGTTCCACTCAAGCTCTGAGTTCAGCTGGATTTGCCAGCATTAACACACTGGTCATCACACTTGAGCTGTAGTGGCTGCACAGCCACGTCCTCCCCGCACACACCGAGGGCCAAAGAACGAGGTGGGCATTGATAAAGCCATAGAAAATGGCACTGCTGAAGCTGGTTTTGCCCTCTTAACGGGCCAGTGTAGTTCATTTCTTTGCTCTTTTATGGCTTTCTAGCCCATGGCTGAGAGCCTTTCCTCTCCCCAGGCCTCCCAGACGCTGTGTACTGGATAACCACTGCACTGGTGTTGGTGTTGCACTGGATAACACTCCCTGGTGTTGTCATCAAAGCTCCCAAACAAAAGGAAATGTGCCATTCAGAGCAAATCAGATAAGCTTTTCTCTCTGAGAGCAAATTATTTTCTTTAAAATACCCCAAACAGATATCTAATACATAAAGCAGTTCTCAAAGATCAGAGTTCCAGGCATGTTAGGCTCAGCCCAGGAGCACAGGCATCTGTGAACCCTGGTTTCAGCTGTTACACTGTTGTTAATATATGACCATCCTTACAACAAAGAGGAATGAACCAAAAAAGACCTTTTAAATCAGCCCAGCTGGTGACATAATCCTCAAAAACTCTGACAAGTTGTAACTGTTTTAAAGCACGTATACCAGCATGGTGCAGGGCACCTCTCTAGTTACTTCCATGGCTTCCTTAGTACTCTGAAAGATGGTGCTGGCCTTGTTCAGACACTTTGCCAAGTCCTTTTGCAAGCTCTGAGTGTCTGTGTGTGTCTCCCATGACTACTCCTTCTTCGGACTCATGCTGCAAATCTTGGTATTGCTACAGCAATTTCCCAGTCTAATCACATGCCTTGTTGCATTACCACAGCAGTGATAGCTGGTTGAACCACACACCACATCCTTGCAATTGTTTCTATTACTCACAATTGACTTACTTATTAAATTTCAGCTTGCCAAGCCTTGCCAGGAGATGAGCAAGGACCCTGTCACCCCTCCTTGCTGTTGATCAGAGTGGCAGAAGGCAGGTGAGTAGGCTGTGAGTCTGAGCTGTGAAACAGTCCCAGCAATTTTGTAAGTTCATGCTTTCTCCAGCAGGCAAGCTCCCTTGCATCTACACACCAGGGCTTGAATCCTGGGAAGCAAAACCTTGAATTGCAACAGAAATCAGAAGGGAAAGTAGATGCAAACAAACACGGAATTAATTTGGGATTTTAGAGCAGACAAGTATTTCCACAGACTTGCTTGTGGCATGGCACCAGGTGCAGCACCCACACCAACCCTTACTTGCAGATGCACCTAAGAGCCATCCATAACAGCAAAGTGAAGTGTCTGTGGATGCAAAGTACTCCTCTTGTGGGGGATTTCCTAGGCTTGGAACAAATAGCCTGGTAGCTCCTTACTGCTTCAGAGGCCCAACCCACCATCTTGTGCCTCACAAACACTCCTCTGACAAAAGACTTTGACTCCTTGCTTTCAAAGGGGAACAAACAGAAGGCAAGTTCAGACAAGGCTCATGGCTGCTTGCCCAGCCAGGCCTCAGCTAGTCCTTCATAGTAAATATTTGTTCTTAATTACACTGCCGTTTGCCCCGGGAGCTTGCCTGCAATCTGTAGGAGGGAGGGGGATTATGTTGTTGATAGGTAAATAATAGCTCTTTCATCCAGAGAACCCAGTGCATTTTCCAGAGATGAAAGCCTCCTGAATGCTTTCCCCATAGGTTAGGGTAAGGATTTTAAATCTTTGTCCCACTCAAAGACATGCCAAAACCTCCCACGTTTGGTTCCGAGAGAGTGAGCTTGGGGCTCCACTGTGACAGCTCCCTCTCCAGTCTTGCTGCGAGCTGCAGTCAAGTGGGAGAGGCTCAGCTCTGGCAGCGTGGTCAGGCAGGGTTTGTTCAGCCACTGGAATGTGACTGGAGGCCAGAGCCTGCTGCTGACCAGCAGCACCCAGCACACGCTGCTCTCCGTGTTCTGTCGTGTCTGCTCATCACCTGAAGCCAGGAATGAACTCCATCCCTCCTGGTGCCCAGGTCCTGCTTCTGCCCAGCGCACAGCCATGCTGCGTCCTGCCCAGCTCCTGCCTGCAGAGCTCCCAAGGAAGGGTGAGGCACTGTCCAAGCACAGAGCAGCCATGGGAAGCAATCCCACAGACAACATGTGGGAAGCAGCCAGTTCTCACTCTCCACAAAAGCCAGCAAGTGTGAGTTTTGATCTTCCGGCACCCAGCTTCCAAAACATCAAAATTACAAATATTTATTGGCAGGACTAAGGGAAATGTAAGCGAGACAGCAGACCTCTGCTCTGTCTGAGGAGGAAGTGAGAAGTGACTTCCTCCCACCCACCACGAGAAAACCTCTCTGACCTCTGGGAGGCAAGGAGTGCAAGCATTCCCCCTCTCCCCAGGCCACCAAGCTAATGTCACTGCCAAAGCATCCAGCAGCTCAGAGTCAGGCTAACTTCAGCCGCACATTACCCATTTCTTCCACAAAGAGGAAAACCAAACAAAAACAGCAACAAGAAAACCACCAAAGGCAATCAAAACTGGTATCTAACCATGCTACAGCTCCTGCATTCCTAATCCTTTCCCAGTTACTGAGCCCAGCACAGAGCACAGAGGATAAATGCCTGTGAACACCAGAAATGAAAGGAGCCTTCAAAGGCTCTGAACTTTTAGGGGAGAGCCAGACACGCAGAAGTCTGACACTATAATATTTAAAAATCTAAGATAAACTTCACTCCTTTTCTCCCACATTCAGCCCATCATTCACAACAGGTTTTTTGCAAGTCCCAGCCAGGCAGGAGCAGTTACAGGGCTGATACTGCACTTCTCATGCTCAGGAAATCAACACAAACCCTCCAGCAACACCTCTGCTCTCTCGCCCTCCTTGTCTTATCGTGTACAAGCAGATTTGCCAAGCTCAGATTTGTTCCTCCTTCTAAACTTCATCCAGGCCTTTTATTTTTCTTTGCTCTAAACTCTGCTTAAAAGAAAAAAATACTGTTGTTTTCTGCTCCCAGCTGTAAAGGGCTGACCTGAAATCTGTTGCCAGCATGCAATAAATATTTGTACAGTTCCATTGTAACTTCATTCATCTCTTTCTACTGCAAAACTTGAATCATTTAGCATTTCCCCCTCTTACCCAAGGGCTTCAAGTTCCCAGACAGAAATTTAATGAAGCCTCTGAAAATCCCCAGTCCAATATCCTCTGTTAACACTCCTGTATTGAGCTGGAGTTTTTCAGCTTGACCCATGTATGAAATTGTCCGTGACGAGAGCAGCAGAAAAGAGAAAGGTTTGCTCCATGCATCCTCCCCTCTACAGGAATACCCCCACAGCTGGGGGACAGCCAGTCTCAGGCCTCACACCTGGACTTTTACACAAGCCCAAACATCATGAGAGTTCAGACAAATGGTTCATTGGATTATGCCAGTCAAGGACAGCACTGGAGCTACAGGACCAGAAATGTAACTGGTGTCAAGTCTTTCCTCTGGTATGTTGCTGTGTCCTACCCACCGGAATCTCTTTATTACATCCTTTAGATGTTGACTTTGCTTCCTGCCACTGAATTCGTCAGACAGGCTTCCTTGCTATTATGGTAGTTACAAGGTACATGGTCAGAGGCACATTTTATAGTGTGCCTAAACAAGGAGTTAAGCCTATAAATCTATGTAAGAAGCACATTACATTTAGAACAAGAAGTGAGCAAGGAGGGAAGTCTTGAAAGGCCACTTTCAAACAATCTTTGTTTATCCCTGACTGAGGCCAAACCTTTAACACAAGTCTGCCAAAAAGCCCTAAATCACCTGCAGCCCTAAATCACCTGTAAAAGCAAAAGGCACCTTAAAATCAAAAGCACTGGTAGGTCTGTGTTTCTTGCCAAGAGTCCCACTCCAAAGCTTTCCAAAACTTATTCACCAACTTACAACCTTGTAAAAGATGAAAAATCTTGGATTTGGGGTTAATATGTATTGCTGCTTTTGAAAGGGGAGTGGAGGCAGCCAGGGAGCATGAGTATGTTTACATACAAGGGGGTTGAATCCTAAAGAAAAAATTCCAGCAAAACAAATTACTGTCAGTTTAATGTATTGGGCTTTTTTCCTTTTATGATGCAGGACAAACCACCTTTAAATCCTAGGAGCAAGGAGGAGGGGTGTTTCTCCTAATTCTGCTCTCTAACACAGATGCACACTGCTGGGGAAGCAGAGAACGGGGTTGAGCAGATTTGCCATTAAAACCTGTAAGCCTGAAAGGAACTATCAGGCAACAACAGCCATTGGTGCCTGCTGGAGTGAACTCACCCTGAGACCAAAGCAAAAAGCCCAGGCCCTTGATCCTTACAAGTGCCTTGAAATAATGAGAGGAAGGATGCCCATAGATTTAATTTAATTCATTCAGAATCTAGGTGCACACCCCCTTACCTTCAGCCATACAGAGCATAAATATTCACCAGAGACTGGAGCAGGGCAGGGGAGACCAGAAGAAACACTGCACATCTTGTGAGTCACACCAAGCCATAACACAGGATTCATTAACTGGATTCAGGTGATCCTATTAGCTTTGCAATTGCTGCACATCAGGCTGCAGAGTAATTAGGGCTGCAATTCAGAAAGATTTACCAGAACATTTTTTATTAAAACACAGTGGTTGTTAATCAGCCTGACTAAAGCCTTAAGAGCTATTAGCCTGCTGCACAGAAGTTGTAATTACTTCATCCACTGGGGAAGAAGGCATCAAAGACATTGTCTGGGATCAACTGCAGGTTTAGAGGACCAAAGGAAGACGGAGGAATTTAATGGGACATCTCCCTTTGGCATCACCACAGGTTTTTGATCAAGTTTCCAAATGGAGCATTTGAGAGGCCATCAGAGAAGGTAAGAAGATCAAGCCTACACAGGAAGGATTTGCCTTTGGAAGTATGCCAAGGCAACACCCAGATGTATTAGTTGACTCAGAGTTAGTGTATAAGTCCTAATTGCTGCCTAAAAGTTTAGTGGTCCACCTGAATTACATGATCTCTATCTGCTGAGGATGTTTGGCCACCCTGCAGCATCTCAGAGAAGCAGGGCCCGCATTTCCTCTTCCGGAGGCAGAGCATTTTTCAGGGCAGACAGACTCAACCACTCCAGAGAGGGGTAAAGGGCATCTCCTACCAGAGCAGTGAAGCACCAACGGTGAAGCTCCTGGGTTTTTCAGTGTAGAGCTAGCCATGGAACATCAGGATACATTCCAGCTCCAGTCCCTGACCTCACTTGCACCAGGTTAAGGCAGGTTTGATTCAGGTGACAGACAACTGGCCTCAACTCTGGCCACAGGACTGAGAAAGAGCAAAGCATTTGGGCCCCTGCTGCCTTGCCCTGCTCTGCTTCCCAGACACCACACACACAGCACTGCATGAGAGCAGCGGGGCAGAGGCACCAACACAGGCCAGAGAAGATATTATTTCCCTTTTCACTCTTTCAGACCAGACTTGGTGAGTGTAGCACAGGGCCTCTGCAAGTCAGGCTGACCCTCCTCTGCCACCTCCACTGCACGTCCCCTTTCCTAGCCCACTTTGCTCAGAGATCTACCAGTGCACAGAACATCCTTTCCCAGTTTCACCCCCACCACAGCAGCTGGCAGGCACACTCCTGCTGGGAGGGAGCCAGCAAGCTCCACTGCCCAGCTGATAGACCATGAGACACACTGTGATAGCTCCTTTGCAGGGAACCCTGCCAGACCCTCCAAAACCAACACCCTCGCCCATATTAAGCAATGCAGTTTATCACCAGTCTAAAGGGAAGCTCAGAAAGGAGAAGATAATAAAAAAGCAAGTGGAAATACGTGTGCACACACAGGCTGTGAGGATGTGGAAATAACACTGGGGCAATGACAAGTAGCCAGTCCTGACCACAGGCTCTGGGAGGGCGCAGATCTTGTTAACCAGGCACCTTCAGAAGAGATACTTTGATTTATATGCTCTGAAGCCAGGAGTTTGATGGATTCTGCTTTGCCCAAGGTTTCTGAATAACTGCCCGAATGCCCAGCCTGGGCTTGTGCCAGTAGGAATAGCCCAGTGGGCCTCTGACAGGGTCTCCCTCAAAAATGTCCTGCTCAGAAAGCATAAAGGAGTTTCTAACCTGTGCAGGCTTTACTTCTGCAGACGACTATGCCATTTTAATAAGTATGCTAAATTAACATGTTAAATATCTTACTATTCCAAGGAGATAAGGTAGGGGAGGTTTTGCTAGCTTCCCCTCCTTGAGCACTTCAAACCCTTTTGCACATCCGCCCTACAGGGAAGCCTGCACAGTGTCCAAACCTTGGGTAGGCTTTGCATCATTAGTCATGTACAACACCTAGCACAGGACCAATGATGTAATGCAAATAATTACACATAAAATCATGGTTGGCAGGTGATAGAAGAAGGGAGTTGGTTGGAACAGCTCATAGTGACCATTTGTTCTTCCTTTGCCCTAATTCAAGTTGCAGAGAGGAAAAGTGCTGTCCTGCCTGGCTGGTCCCAGTGCAGCAGAGACAAGAACCCCTTGGAACCCCCAGACCAAAGAAATTCCTTGATGACTGTCTGACCAACTGCAGGGGATAATTGCCTGGCTCTGATCTGCTGACATGTTACTGGAAGGGGTTAAAAAAAATAAAAATAAAAAAGACGGTCCAAGGACTTCTCAAGTCTTTTCCATGTAAAGCAATGAAAATAGATCTGATCTTCATAAACCATCAATACTGAGCTTAACTGAACATTTTGCTCCTTTGCAGCTGGATGTTAAACCTAGGTGTACAACCTGGAGCCAAATGCTCATCAAATGATTGAGGTCCTTTGTCAGTTAACAAATAAGCCATGAACACACTTCAGTTTTGATGACTCTGCTCATTGTGTTCAATTACTCGGTTTAAATATATTTCAGCTAATGGATAATTCACCAATTTTTGGTTGCCCAAATCACATGATGACTTTCCATCATAAGATCACATAAATCATGTATTAAATTTGGAGTCCAAGAGGAGACAGCCTTAAGAGACTTGCTTTTCTAGACACTATTTATGGGCTACCTAACCACTGGTTTGAGGGACCCTTCCATAGTCACTTTTTAAAATCTAGGCCAGATTTATCTTTTATTTTAAAACTGAAAGTTGTGCAAAGGTTTTCAAATTACAGACTCATTCCAGTGACACTGCTGAGAATAAACTATTAACATTCCCATGAAGCTCTTAAATTTAAAGTGGTGCAGAACCGGAAGCCCTCCGAGCTGTTTTCCTTTGAATCCTCCTGAGTTGTTTTTTTCCCTGAAGGCTTCATTGAGATTTACTGGACATAAACAAATAAGTTAAACATTTCCTTTTCTAGAACATCACATCAATTGATACTTGACTCACAGACCTTCCAGGCCTAGAAGGTTTTGCACTCTTAAGGGACTATGTCTCCAAAATGAAGCTGCTTTTGGTATGTTCTCCTGTTTATGCTTTCATTGTTTTACAGTTGTAGTTTGCTTTTTTTGTTTCCATGCACAGCAAGAAGCAACATCAATTAACATCTTACAGATTCCTGTAAATTTTCTCTACTTGGGGAAGGTAAACAAGAGGTTTATGGGGCAAAGGAAGAATAAAAAAAACACAACAGAATAAGGGTTATAAAGATGAAAAGTAAACAGGTTCAGCAGCTTCTTAAAAATCCTTTGCACAGAAGACACCTGTCTTTCAGCAGGCACAGGGGAAGCAGTGACATGATATGTCAAAATGGTATGACAAAAGGGGATATACTGAGACCAAATAGCAACTTAAGGCTTTGTGAAAAGCCATTGGCTTTTATCAGAAAGGCACGCCAACAGCAGAACCACCCGTTCCTCTCCATCCGTGTCTGCAGGAAACATGATAAAAACCTTCACCAAAATATAAATAAGGAGTCAGGACTTGCCAGCTTGTTATTTTTTCTGACAGCTGTGCCACACGGGTGCTGCCCAGGCTCAGGTCCCTGCTGACTGGGGCACTAGAGATAGTGGAGGGCAAAGTTGGTGCCCACCCTAAACTGGCTCTCACTGCTTATTCTGAAGCTACACACCTGAAATCTTGTTTAGAGCCACGAAGGAGGAAGACACACAGACTGGAGGCAGGCTGTGCTCTCCATTCAAGGCTTTGCTCTGCTCACCAGGACCATCTGAATGCAGGCAAATGAAAGTGGTTCTCTGCTTTTTGGTGCTGTTTGTTGATCTGTGTTCTTGTCCACAGTCTCTGGCAATGGAGCACACAGCAAAACTCCCCACTTTTCCCACTCTGCTCGTCCAAACAGCAGTCCACCCAAGCCCTAACACTGGGTGCTCAGCCAGGAAAAGCCTCCACTTTCAGGAAACTGATTACTTCTACCAAAGCTGCCTTTACTAGCAAGTTTGGAATGAAAAATGCCCTAAGGAGAAAGGAGACAAGTGAGAGTTTGGCACAGAGCACCCACCCCACCCTGCTCACTGAACACCTGTCCCTCCCAGTACTGTGAAGAGCATTTACTAGGGCTGCCCCAGAGCTGGACTTGGAAGTCAGCCTGTCCTCAAACCCCACTCCAAGATCCTTCTGTGTGCTCCCCACCTCCCTCTGACCAAGCCTTCTCTTCTTCAGGGCTTTCCACTGGGCAGGATGCTGCTGTCTGCATTTCTCCAGGGAACCTTTCCTGGTGAAGATCAGGATTCCAGCTGTTGGGTACTCTGGCTTGACACCTTACTCCTATGCTCAGATAAGGCCTTGGAGAAGAAGGCTGACCATGGTTTGTTAAGAGCCCAGAGCTCAATCTTTCTGCTGGTGGCTTGGTCCAGAGTCTGTTCACAGCCAGTGCAGGACATCCCTTTCTGTCCCTGCCTGGCTGAGCACCCTGTAGCTGATATGTTCCTTCCATAGCCAGCAGCACAGGGAGTCCCCTTCCTGCAGCAGACCAGATCCCAAGAGCACACACAAAACAAGAATTTTGAATCTTCTTCCTCCAGCAAGCCTCAACTCTTGCTCCAGTTCTTCCACCTTCCTGAAATCCAGTGCCATGCCAGGGGACTCAGGGCTCTGCAGGAACGCTGATCCCTTCAGCCTCACAGCTCTTCACTGCAGCCTGTCACCTGTAAGGGGAGAAACAGCACCCAGCAGCACCTGGTCAGCAAAGCACCAACATTCCAACAACCAGCTGCAGAAGGACTGAGGGAGAAAACCAACGGCAAGGGCAGACACTGAGCTGTGAGAAGGAGTGGAGCACCTGACAAGGACGGACAGAAAGAAGCAGTGAACTCAGCGACCAGGCACAGCATTTCAGCAGCGACCATGGAGAGCCACAGTCTATGTTTCCAGACTTGACTGGCAACCAGGCAGTATTAAAGCACCATTTATATAATTACAAGGTTAATAGATGTTACAAGCACGTTGCCAGATGTCGTGACTTGCTGGAAGCACATCCCAGAAGAGAGCAGAAGCAATTATACTCTGCTCACTATCCAGCTGTATCAACCACCTGTAGGCACTACTTAGCAACCCTTTATGAAAGGAAACCTAGCACAAAGATGATCTGCTGTGCCAACATCGCTGTGTATGTCCTCTGAGCCAGCCCTGCTCCCTGAAAGAGTTTTTCTTAAACACAGCCTAAAAAAGAAAACCAAACCAGCCATCAGAGCCAAACTGTGCACTCTCTGTAATGAAGTAGAACCCTTGGGTGACATAATCTGCCATGGTGGAGAGAAAACAACAGAGCCAGCCACCTGGGGAAGGACTGGGGTTTCACGTAGCAGAACTTCGTTGTTCTACTGACTTTCAGGCAAAAATCAATTATCCTGGAAAAGCCAGAAGCAATAGGAAGTGGGAAATTAGGATATAGGGGGCATACAAATAGCCAAAAAGCCTTGTCTTTACTCACAGAGGAAGCATGGGATAAGGAACTACTGTATCACTTCTCTTAAGCCAAACTCTGCAAGATCTCCTCTGCAAGCTGGACTACCCAAAAGGGACTAGAAGTTTCTAGGAAGTAGCAGGGGTTTGTACATCACTGTAGCTTCACAAACCTGGTTCAAGTCAAGGCCTGTAAAGCTTCTGAGGGAAGAAGCAGTGATCAGCTCAGAGCTGGGCAACAAATAAAACACCATCACCACACACCTGTGAGCAGGAGGCAGAGAGTGAAAAGCCAAACGAGCCCAAACCCGCAAGGGCATGACGGCATTTTTCAGGAACTTGCAACACCACCTTCAGGGTGGGGATGAGCAACTGGTGTCCACACCTTGTTGTGTTGTAGTAATTCACATGGGATCATGCTGGAACACCTGCTGCACATGAATATGCAGTAAGGGACCCTCACACCTCCCACAAAGGCAATTCACTTCCCACAAACAGGCACTGGCTCTCACCGTGCTTGTGAACAAACCAGAGGCATCTCAGGCTCTGTGCATGGTGCCAGGATGTGGACAGGACAGGCAGGAGGCAGCTCTTCAGTTTAACAGCTTGTCTAAAAAGGTTCACAAAAGCAACTGTCCATAGAGGACTCCCCACCACAGACAGCTTCAGCACACTCCACCCAGCCCACAGGAAAGGTGAGCATGAGGGACAGGCCGTGCTGGTCAAGGCTCCAGCTACGGGTCCAGGCAGGGGAAAGAAACACCCCACCCCAATAACCCACTTACACTAGAAGGAATGGTCTGTGGCTTTCTGCATTTTCAGCAATGCCATGCAACTTTAAAATATCCAATGGGTATATTAGCATGTCTGCTTCAGGAAGAAAATCACACAGCCCTTTTCTTCTCATTATTTATTCAAATGAAACTTGGGAAATTAAACACTACATCCATGCACTGCAGCTTGAATCAGTACACAAATGACAAAAAATTGCTTTTAAAAACACCTTTCCCTGTTTTTTTTTTCCCTCAGGTTACTCCTCCTGTGGTAACACAAAGCAGAATCTGTCTCTTCCCCTCTGCTGAGGCTGACATCAAACAGCAACTTCATCACATCATAAGTTACAATTCAGGCTACTCCTGGAAAAAGATGCTCCTTTCCTAACTAAATGCTAAAGCTCTCCTGGTGTTTCTTTTCCTATTGTCTGTATCCAACCCTATATTTATAAGATTAACCTCAAATTAGGACAGTTTCCTCATTCTTTCTTCACTCTTACTACAGCCTGGCTCCTGGGAATCTGATCCTATCTTCCACAGAGGTTCCTCCCTGTTGGTAGGAAATATCTAGTGTATGTGGGCAGGAAGCACCAACAAAGGATAATGAGGATTAAGAGAGAGTCCTTGTTAGGACTTATCACCACAGCAGATCAGGAGACTCAGTGGGCCATTTGATCAACAGGAACATTAGGAACTGTCTCACACTCCCACACAGTGTCTCGCCCCACGGTGGTGTGTGTTAAAGTAGCACACCAGGGCTCTGAGGGCAGGATGAGTCAGCCTGACCCATCCAGCTACTTCCACATCATCCAGTTCCTTACCAGAAGCACAGGACTTATGGAGTGATGGGAGACAACAGGTTAAAAAAACCAAATCCTTTTGGAGTTGGTTTCCTGCAGAAATGTTTCTCAGAGGATACAGAAGGCAGGTCTGTTGACCCAGGCAATGGCTTTCCATCACCTAAGGATTCTGTCCATTTCAGAGTGACTGGTGCTGGTGAAGAACAAGATGCTCCTGTTGGTACAAAGACCTTCTCGTTGCTTGGGATGTCTGTTGCAATGTCCATTTGATATCAGATGTACAACAGCCTCAGCAGTCTTCTCCTCCAGCCATGCACTTCAGCAGCTCCGCGCAGAGAGCACAGTATGTGTAAGCTCCACAAAAGCTCTCCTCATACACAGTCACAGAGTGCCACACAGCTTATTCCAGGATAGCAATTTTTTTGAAAAGCAGAGGGATCACAGCCACTAACTATTGCTGTATCAAGCTTCATCCTGCCCTGTTGTCCTGTTCTCTATGTACTTAACAGCAGAACCAAGGGAAGAGTGTAACAACAGGCCATGCTGCTATGTAGCATGTAACTATGTTACATTACTAATGACTGCCCATGCTCCAGCTCCTTGCAGATGTGGGATTTTCTCAACAAGATACTGTGTATTGAGATTTACAAGCACTCAGTGGATTTTCCTTGCATTAGTTATTCTACTGCCCTCCAAACCCCCAAACACTTTTGTTCACCATAGATTCATACGATGCATTTATCCAGTTTGTTCTTAGCTCTTTTTCAAGAAGCTGACTCTTTGGGGTTTTTTTTTTTTGACCATACTCCAAATGTGCTTGCTCCCACAGCACAGCTCATTGCACTTCTGAGATCTCTGTCATGACATTATTCCATTTTGAGATGGATTGCTTTGCTTTTCTTAGCATCATATGCTACAACAACCCCACCACTCCATATTGCAAGGGCTTCCTACAGCTATTTAGTGCAGCTTTTGGATTTTGCTACTCTGAATAGTCAACAGAAAACTTCATCTGCCACTTATTCCTCTTTTTCATTAACAGACATTCAACAGTTCTGGCTCTTCAAAGCCCTTTTTGTATCTGACTGATGCCAATTCTCTACTGGGAAAGCTGGCCCCTCACCTCTCTGCCTTTATTTCTCATCTTTTGGCTTATTATTTACTCAATAGAGACCCTGGATGAGATGTCCCAAAACACTGAGAGCACAACAGGACCTCTGGCCATGGTCCAGCCATCCATGGAGTATCTTGAAAAACACCTATTTTCCCATCTGGTCTCTCAGCCCAGCTCCAACTTCCAGGCTTCAATAATGTTCTCCAGGAAGGCTCCCAGTTGTGTCAGTGAGGAAAAGAGAACAGCTGCAGTCCAGGCACAGCACAGTCCTTAACTGGGACCCACACAAGGCAATGGAGCAGCCAGGCAAGCAGGCTGAGCTCCTCTGGCTGAGCATCCTCGCCTCTGCTGAGCTAGGCCTGCACTGCAAGAAATTTCTGGAGTTCAATTTCTTTTTCCTGGGGGGAGCTTGAACTGGTCCCCACAAAAACACTACCAGGACTTCCTCCTGCAATGCTCTGGGGCAGCCACAAAGAGAAGGGTCATTAACCAGCAACCCAACTTGTTCCCAAAGCCTGGAAAACATCTGGAGAGAGAAAAAGATGTGGTTCTTCCTATTATCCTTTTCACTGGATAGTATTCTGTAATCCACAGAGATGAACAAAGTGCAGACTTTTCCTCCTAGTAACAATCTCCCATCCTGCTACCCATCCCCAGCTCCTCCCCAGATTGTCCCTGTGGATTTCAGTCTTCAATTCTCAGCCCACACCATGCTTTTGCAAAGGGTGTCTTCAGCCTCCTCCACCCCAGACTCCCTGTGTTCCAGCATCCAGAGAACAAACCTCAGGAGAAGCACCTTTCTCTCCTTTCACAGGGAGAGGCCGATTGCTTCAGATAATGGCATTAAATGAACAAGTCGGACACTGAGCAGCAAGATTAGTTCCCACAAAGACTGGGTAGTAATGAGAGTGATTAAAGACAGGTAATGAGTGGGTGGCACCTGTCAGCTTCATAATGTAGATTATAATTTGTTTATTACTCTTGCTGCTGCTTTCGCTGCTGTTGGAATGTAATTAACTAATAGCACTGATGATCCCTGCTGAGTACCTGTCATCCCTGACCTACAAACATCCCTGGGCTGCCACCACACTAGCAGTAGCACTGGACATGTGGTGGCATCACACAGACGGTAGGAAGGATCCCACAGGTCGGGGAGGAAAGTTAAGAACTTGATAAACAAACCCAAATGCTCTCCACAATGTTCCCCACAAGGAACAGGCTCACAGAAATTCTGGAGATTCAAGAAACATCATCCAGAGTTTTGTTGACTGGAAATTGTATCTCAAGGAAAGCATTGATCCTGTGTCAGGAGTGCACAATGGCAAACTGCAAGTTCAAACATGACTGACTTTGTTTTATTAAGAATATCAACATTTGTAAGCCTTGCTTCATTCACCTCTCTCCACTTTTACCAGACTTAAAACTAGACTGAAAATTTCTCTAAGTTGCCTGAGCAGCTGGCAACACAGAAAAGTAATAACCTGGCTGCTCTGGGCTTTTTCAGATAGAGGGTTTTTGCAGATCAGGCCTTTATTTGAACCACCATCAGCATGGCACCCCTCAACACCAGTGCCTTCACCATGTCCTGCTGCAAGACTCACAGGATGGAGGCAGCCAAGGTGAACTGAGAGCCACAGCCTCACTAACTTTCAATAACAACTCTCCTTCCCTCCCCAAACCACTTAAATCCTTCCCATTGCAAAGAAAAACATACTGCAGGGACATAAATAAAAACCGGCGGTGAACTTCAGCACTGAACTGCACTATCAGTGCATGTTTGGGCACAAGCTAATGCCCACTGAAGTCAGCAGAAGTTTGGAAAGACAAAACACCTCCCACACAAAGGAGAGACAGAGGAAGCAGTCAGAGCTGCCAGGCAGATAAGCTGCCTGTCAGAACAGGCTTGGACTGTCCTAGCAGGAAGATGTCCAATGAGAGGGAAAGCTATTTGGGGAATGAATGAATAGTAAAGCTTCTTGTTAAAAAAATATAAATAAAAAAAATAATAAAAAAAACCCTCAAGACTTTCCCAAACATTTCTCGCTCTCAGCTTTCTGCCAAGAGGATGCAAGGCCAAGACATGCAGGAGCCTGCCTGAATCTCTAGCACAGGCTCACTCAAAGACAAAGCTGAAATGGGGCAGAGGGAAAGTGAAGAATGGCAGAGAGGACACAGAGATCAGCAGAGCTGATCCTTGTTCTGTCAGAGGAGAGGGAAACTTTCTGCAGGCTCAGCACCCTGAATCCCATCAAACTCTCCTCCAGCACCTCGCTTTGCAGAGCTCTGAGAGGATCCTGCCTGGACCACTGCCTGCTCCAAGCACCAGGGAATCATCCACAGGGAGAGGAAATGGCAAATTCAGAGTAAGACCCAAACAGATTGCATCACTGGGGCAGGGCTGTAAATCTTTCACCAGGTAGTGAGCACTTCAGTGCCAGGATAAATGCATGGAAAAACAATGGGTTCAATTCAGAGACACATTGGCAAAAGGAAGGAGAGTGCTAATCCCTCTAACTGCACCCCTTCATACAAAATTCAGTTCAAAATCTCCCATACAGAAAAATGCTGTGCCTTTAGGATGCAATCAAACCTCAGAGCTGTTTCCCCGGCACAGGGCTTTCACTAATGCCATATCAGTGACCAGGGTCTCACCAACGCACCAGTCTGCTCCCTCCCATTTTTTGCAGGGCTTATCACAACAATTCACCTCCCGGAAGAAAGCAAGGCAAAACCACAAGTCAAACTGGAGCCGTTCTTTACAAGAAAATGAAAGAAAAGAGAAGAAAAAGACAACACAGCCCAGAAACAAAGAGTAAATTTCATGAAAGCAAAACCCCGAATCATGAAGAATCTGCCCCTGAGGCAGTGATGGGAGATGAGAAGGGCAGAATGCCCGATTGCAGAGACTTCCAAAATAAAGCAGTGAAAAACCCAGCAAATGGCTTTACATAAGCCAGATGTTTCTCTAGGGAAAGAAAGCAGGAAAATAAATCTGTCTGGATTCCCCTTTTTCCCCAGACTTGTGTCCCTCACCAGATATTTCTTAGAGCCCTATATGCTCTTGGATGGCTTGTACCACTGAGCAGCACAGAAGTGACACACATACCCCCTCCAAACCTCCCCACAGCACAGCAGGTCTCCATTTCCAACATGTCCCAATGTCTCTGAGAGGAATCCAGGCGTCCTTTCTCCTACAGAAGTACCACAGCTTTGCAGGAACCACTACCACCTGAGATCACCTCAACTCCCAACCATTTGAAGAAAGATAGGCAGTGGAAAACCAGGGAAAGGTGTTGGGGGTTAGGTTTCTTTCTTTTTTACTTATAGAATTTTTCCCATAAGTTGCTAGGAAACTAACTTTTCGGTACTTACGGGTACCTGAGCAACAAAAAAAAAAAAAAAAACCCAAAAGAAGTGGCTAAGGTGGGGAGAGAAGTGTAGCATCTGGTTACGCTTCTCTTTTTTTCCTCTGGGAGTTTCTCTCCGAGGGGGAAGATATCGAGAGTCTTGGGGGCAGGTAAAGGACAGGGTTGGGGGCAGCTGCTATCTCTCACTCTTGGCATCGGAAGGAGCAGGTTGCTTACTGCGGGGAAAATTCACTGTCACCACTGGACTCCAGTCCTAGGGACCTTCCACCATCTGCTCATGTGCCCGGGAATCCTGAGCTCGCTTTTCCTGCGCTGCTGGAGCGGGGCCGGCGCTGCCCCGGCGCTGCTCTGGGTCTGTGCTGCGCTGGAGCCCCGCAGCCCCTGCGGGACCGCCCGCAGCTCCGGCTGCCACCGGAGCGTCTGACACAGCTCAGCCCTGCCCGGGATTCCTGCTCATCCCAGCCCGGGATTCCTGCTCATCCCAGCCCGGGATTCCTGCTCATCCCAGCCCGGGATTCCTGCTCATCCCCAGCCCGGGATTCCTGCTCATCCCCAGCCCGGGATTCCTGCTCATCCCCAGCCCGGGATTCCTGCTCATCCCAGCCCGGGATTCCTGCCCATCCCGGCCCGGGATTCCTGCCCATCCCAGCCCGGGATTCCTGCCCATCCCTGCCCTTCCAGCTCGGTGCTCCTCAGTCCCGCAGGGGCACCGGGATCAGACTGCCCCGGGGTTTGGGAAGCAAAGCCTCTCCTCCATCCCTTCCCGTCCCGGCCGAGAAGGGGTCACTGGGTTCCTAGTTCTATTTTGTTGCTAATTTATTGTTGTTTGCCTTGTTACACATACTAGTAAAAACTGTTATTCCTATCCTCATATCTTTGCCTGAGAGCCCCTTAATTTCAAAATTATAATAATTCAGAGGGAGGGGGTTTACATTCTCCATTCCAAGGGAGGCTCCTGCCTTCCCTTGCAGGCACCTGTCTTTCAAGACAAAAGCAAAATAGCATAATGCAGAATAAGAGTAATTTCAGCGATGAGCACAATTGGTGGGGGAGAAAGAACGGCCAGCAAAGCAAGGTGGTCTCCTTGCTCCAGGCAGAAGGGGATCTGCACTGCTCCAGCACCAAGGGATCCACACAGCCCATGGAGGCTGGGTCCCAGCAGTCCAGGGCCAGCCGGCCAGCCATTCCTGCTGCAGGATTCATTCCCAACCCACAATTAACCTCCAACCCTTGACAGAGCCACCAAAGCTGAACCACAGCTTCTGCCCTGACCCAGCTCCCACATCAAACCCAGAGCACCAGGGAGGTGTCAGGAAGGAGCCCAGAGACTCCAGAAATTTGCAGTTCCTTCATGAGCAGCCCCCAGCCTCTGACAGCCACCTCCATCTCAGGCTGAGGGGTTTGGCTGGTTCAGAGCCTTTCTCCCTGGGTTCTTCATCCTCCACAGGACCCAGCCACTGTGATGGCCACGAGCCCTTCATGGCTTCCCAGGCCCCCAGTCGGGGTTCCCCCGGGTGGCACCTGACATGTCACAGCAGCTGGTGGGGAGGCAGAACCCCAAGGGTCTGCCACTGCCCACGCTGGGGACAGCTGTCCTGAGGCAGGACACCAATCACTTCCCCTCTCACATTTTCCTGCCTCATGGATTATTCCCCCCTCACATTTTCCTGCCTCACAGCTTCCTCCCCCCTCACATTTTCCCACCTCATGGCTTCTTCCCCCCTCACGGCTCCTTCCCCCCTCACATTTTCCTGCCTCATGACTCCCTCCCCCCTCACATTTTCCCACCCCACAGCTTCTTCCCCCCACACATTTCCCTGCCAGTTTGTGGCAGTTCCCACCTAGAGGCCACACAAGCATGGCCCCCAGAGCACAGCCACCTTTGGTGCTGAGACGTGCAGCAGCCTGGGCCTGTTGGTGATACAGAAGAGGCCGGAGGACAAAGCCAGTAGAGAGGGGCCCTGTGCAATTTGAATAAAGGAACTTGCAGGAACAGGACGGGGAGGCTGGATGGGAGTCCCCAGAGCTGCTGTCGCTGGTGAACAATCCCTCACGCACCCCCTCACCACATTTAGCCAGCCCAGCACTCCACAATGAAGAGACAGATTTGAGGAAGCATGGGAGCAAGTGGCACAAAATCCAGAAGAAAGCAGTTTTCACACACATTCTGAGCAGCCCAGAGCACAGCTATCACAGCCTGTGCCAGTAAATACAAGGATGTGTTTATTAGCTGAACTATTTGCGTGCCTTTACAACACTGCAAATTGCCTGATTTCCTCACGTAAAGGATAAAACAAGAATGTAACAGCCCACAAATAACCTGGTTACCTTGGAAATGTGAGCACCCAAACTCAGATGGTAGCAGGAAGCGTCTGCTTTTCCACGTGCCTCTCTGGGTGTCGCAACAGCAGGCAAGTGCAGAGCTGCAAAGGTTGACTTGCATCATGCTCAGGATATGTTTGATGCCACACCAAGGGAAGGGTAGGCACAAGCAAGGGGAAAAAAATCTACAAGTAACCACAAAGACCCTTCCTTGAGCTTGTGTCCTGCTCACAGGGCTCCTGATTCTGGGCTTCCAGTGGCAAATTGAAGCAGCTTAGCTTTGTGCTTTTGCAATGACTTTAAACGGAGGGGGAGAAACTATTTGAAAGGACCTGGGACCTGTGGTTCCTCTAACTGTTCAAATGAATTAAGATAAAGTCATCTACTGGGAAAAAAAAAATAAATTCCCACTCATATTGCCTGAGGGCTTGTGGCATCACATGTAAAAACCCAGGGACAGGAGATCTCTCTGCCCAGCCAGGAGATTACCTGGTTTTGTAGAGTAGAACACCACAGAGCATCTTACAAACAGCTCACCTGGAATTAATGGGTTAACCAAGGAGCTTCTCCCTGCCTCGTGTGGGAAGCTCTATCTCCTTGCCAAATTCCACTGCTCTGAACATAACCAGCTTTCTCACTCAGCCTGTGCTCCTACGCTCAGCTAGTGCTCGTGCCTGCCTCTGCAAGGGAGTGTAGACAGACCCCACGCTCTCTTTTCCCTCTGTAACTATTTCTCCAGCACTGCCCCTTGCCTGATATCAGTTCTCTTCTCCTCACTGAATTACAGGACACCAGATCTCCAAGGAAATCCCTCCAAGATTTGTAAAACTGATGGCTGAAGACCAGCCACGCTGGCTGCTCCTTGCTGTTGAGGTCAGGAAGCTTGGAAAAATCTCCTGTGTGTCCTGTTTGCAGGTGGCAGGATGATTTATTTTCAGACAGGTCATCTCCTTCCTTTGAGAACAGGCCTTTTGAGTGCCACAGTGCCAGGACACTCACAGCATGAGCCAGGATCAGGGATCAGTCCCCAGGAGCTGTCTGGTGGCTCCCTTCACACCAGCTCTTCCTCCAAGGCCACGGCAAACAGCAGCTGTGCTGCTGCAGACAGCCACAACTCAGCTACCACACTGTGCTTACAATGCTAACTGCAAATATCCTGCTCAATACCTTACCAGAAAAACCCGAGAGGAAATTAGATGGCAGCAAATACAGCCATACACCTGACAAGCTGTTCTGCACTCCTTCAGTGCACAGCCAGTCTCCAGCACAGTTTCCTATCTTCCTCAAGAGCTACTCTACCATGTAATTACAGGGGAAGACCTAAAGGTCTTCCTTCCCCTGCATGCCAGGTAGATTTTTGTTTGTTTAGCCACAAATGGGCCTCTAGATCAATATATAGATTCCCATCATGGAGTACAAGAGTAAACAAACTCATGTGCACACTCCCTTGGCTCCTGCTTCAGCCTCTCCTTCCCCTTTGCACCCACCAGCCTGAGCTGCTTCTGGAATAAAACTACCTGTCTTTGGTGCTCAGACCCTAGGATTAGAAGATGACACATACACTTACTCTGAGGAACTGAAGAATTGAATAGTCATTTAATTTCTTGCCATGCAGGTTAAAAACAAGGAATGCTGGGGGAACCTACTCCTGCCCAGCTACAGGCAGAGTCACAGTGAGCCACAGCTCCCTTGGCTGGGCTGCACTCATTTCACCCTCAAGCATCCTTATTAACCCCTCCAGATTTCCCACAGACCATCCAGGGAGCACAGGAGGATACAGCACAGCCCAAGTGTAACACACACAGCCCCTCCTTCCCCAGGGATGCAGGAGGGGGCTCCGGCTCTCCAAGAGCCCCAGGATAACACATCAGGTGGTTGCCCACAAGCCCCTGACTTCTTGCTTTCCTACCAAAATAAAGTCTGCTAACACAACAGTTGTGGGCAAGGCCTTGCCATGCCCTTGTAGGCCATGCTTAAACAGCGAACAAGTGTCTTTAGTTTATCTACTTATTTCGGCACAGAGGAATGGCTGGGGTCAAAGCCAGTCCCATTCTCAAGCTGTTCTTTGTTCTCCAGTTTATCCAATACCCCCTTATCCCTCTCCTTGCCCACCCACCTCCCCCCTCTCCATTTTACCACAGGTCTTAAAAATTAAGCTGTGCATGAAACCAAACACCACACTTGAACACAGCCCAGCAAATGCTCTCCATGGTCACAGAAGGATCCTAATTGACCATAAAAAATGGATATGAGCAGTGTGCCCTTATATGGGCAGAGGCTAGACAAGCATCTGACACAAACATAATTTTTAAAGAAAAAATAATATTTATTTGCAATATAAACAAAGTCCCAATATTGGATCAGTATATATAGGGTCACTAATTTTCCTTCATAACTCAGAAAGCAGAACCATTCCTCACTAACAAGCTCTCATTTGTACTAATCAGAAAATGCATCTTATTTTTTCCTTTAAAGAATAAAGACCACTAACAGCACAGGAAGCCTTTACAAACCAGCTTAGCTGTAATGCAATACAGATGCACTGTCAAAAAATCCCTGAAAAAATAAATTCCTCCATGAGGTAAGATGCAATTAGGATATTCTCAATTTTCTCACTCACAACCGTACGCCCATTCTCCCTTCCAATGACCCACGATCCCAACATTGTGGCAAACAAAACCCAACAAACAAACAAAAAACAACCAGAAAAGAAACAGAAGCTCATTCCAACATTCTGATAACATCTTCAACGAAAAAGAACAGTTTCAGGATGTGACAGCGTCAAACATTCCTCCAGATGGAGATTTTTTTAATTGTTTTTTTTTCTTTTTCTTGAAAAAAGTACAAAAAACTGGATATTTAGAAAAAAATCCGTGGCTTTTTTTTTTTTTTTTCACTTACTTGAGAGTTAAAGTGGACAGGGAGGGGGGAGAAAGGAGGGACTACATTGCAGCCAATAAAGAAATCTCCAAATCCGTTCTGCCCTCCTCCCAGAAATTATTACCACTTCCTCCCCTCCCAGCTTGGTAAAAGGAGTTTGCCAAACACTAGCCAGAAATACATACAAGTCTTCTCAGAATAGAAGGCACGGCATAAAGTTATTCGAAAGAGGAAGAAAAAAAATCAGAACCTCTGTTGAAAGCTCCAATCATCTCAGAATTTGCCAGTTAATATATATATTCATATATATATATATATATATAAATTCTCTGTTACAATGCTCTCCTCATCATTTCCACACCTCTTCACTCCCCTCACACGCTCCGTGAGTGGCGACTGAGTGCTGTCCCACCACACAATCCTCGCTCTGCTCCAGGCGCTCGCTGCATTCCCCCTCCACCCCGCACACCTTGGAAGGAATCCAGTGTGCACAAGAAACGCCAGCATCGCAACTACCTTCTGCACTCGGGAAGCTGGAATGGTTTCAGGCCAGCTGGATGACGTTAAGTCAGTCAATAGGCAGCAGAGAATGAAGCCGGGCTCAGACATGCTTCTACCAACTCTGGAGGCTACGAGAGTTTTAACTCTGGCAATAGCAGTGTTTTTGGCAGGGGTGGCATTAAAAAAAAGCTTGCGGCTTAGTCACCTTGGCTGAATCAGTGCAGAGTTTGTGATTGTGAGTGCAGGAGTGGTGAAGGGGTTGCGTTTAAGCCCAACTGGCCTTCACACATAACAAAGCTTCCTACCAGATGCTAACGACAACAGCAGCAGCATGTATCTCTCTCTGGAGTACCCAGTAATATGCCAGGACATACCAAGGCTTCACAAAGTGTGCAAAATGCATTTGGTCAATATAAACATTTGATTAAAAAAAATAATAAATGATCAAACAAGAAACAGAATAAAATACTGGTTTTGCAACCTGGTCTGTACAAACAGTCAAGAACTTACATATCTAAAAAGAGTTTGAACCCAAAGCTCGAGTAAGATCTACCTTTTCTTATTTTCTTTTTAAATCAAAAAAAGTAAACTTGGGTTTTAAAACAGTCTTGGCCCAACACCTTTTGTTCAAGGTTTCCAAGTGCATAAATCTCCTCATTTTCCACAGCAAGCTAACCCCCGGTAGCTCTTCACACGTGTGCGTGTTCTGACAGTCTCAATGCACCCAGGAAAGCGGTTATTGCCGGTGACAGCCGCGTCCGGAACGCTGTAACATCGCCCCGTAAAAACACTACCTCTTCAAACCACTTGGATCAGGATACTTAGTGAGCGGCATTAACCTTCGTAAAGCAGCGATCAGGCACCTCTGCCCAGAGAAGCGACTCATCTCAGAGCTGCCTGGCAAGACAGATATTTTCGTAAGAGTTGAAATACTCAAGAGAAGCGATTCGATGCTCGAGTTCCCAACCAGGCAGTGTCCTCTTCATGTGGACTCCAGCGTGTTCAGCTGGAACAGGTTGTGGTTGGTGGGGGTGGTAAAGTAGAGCTGTTCACTGGGTGAGCGGTTGTCACAGGGGCTGTTGAGTCCCAGAGTCCTCTCAAAGTCCAGGAGTTGGCCCATGAAGTTAAAGTTTGGGGAAATGTTGGATTTTTTCCTTTTCACAAAGTCATAGGCATCATTCAGGGACAAGTTGAGTTTTTGCATCAAGTAAGCAACAGTGACTGTTACGGATCGGCTGATGCCAGCGAGGCAGTGAACGAGGATCCCACACTTCTTGGAACGGGCCTCATCTGAAACAAGACAAGGGGAAGGGGGAGTCTATTACTCTGCACCAAAAATGTGTGGCTTTGGAGCAGGGCCAGGTGGCAGCTGCAAGCTGCCAGCACCACAACAACTGCCAGAACTGCATCCCCTGCCCCTAGTGACACCATCCCATGTCTTTTGAACACCCACATCTCTCCCCACAGGACTCCTGGGATATTCCTGCTGCGTGGCAAAGCTGCACATCCCCAGCAAGGCCAAGCACCTCATGTACTTGGGAAGCATCCATCAAGTCTAGCAACACACCCCTTGCCTAGGGAGCACTGATAGCCTCTACTCAAGAGAGCTGGAGTAACCCTCAGGAGGCAGATGGAGCTGGAGACAGCTCCAGGGAGATGCTGGTGGTTGGGCACAGCACACCCACTTCAACTCCAACTAAACCAGGGGAGGCTGTGCACTCAGGGCAAGGCTGCAGCCCGGCACTACAGGAGCTGTTCTCTTCTGCTGTTCCTGTCCGCCCACTAGAAAGTTACATGAATGCAGCCAATGCCAAGTTAAGCAGAGTCTGAAGTGCAGGAACTTCCCTTATTGTGAAATCGTTCTTTAGGATCGACAGAAATGCACTTCACTATAAACAAACGCTTGTGTTGGAGGAGACTCTCAGGATGAATGGTAGAGGGAAGCAGGAATGCAGGCTGAACCAAAAAATGGCGAGAGAACAGCAGAGAAATTTCCCCTCCCTTGCCACCGACTGAAAAGCACACACACACTCATTGTCTCTCGCACAGCCGGAACAGTGTGATCCCTTTATGAATTGACATCTCAGTGCTGAAAGAGGGACACGCCACTGAGAGCACTGAATGCACGCAAGTACCCAGCGCTGCTTTTATTTCTGGGCAGCCTTATTTGAAGTCAGTCATTTGACTGAGAGCTTAGCAGGGAGCAAAAAGGTGGCAGGAGAAAGAGGATCCCCAGGTAAATCCAGAGGTAAGAGACACTCTGGCACCGTAAGTGCAGGGAAGTGCAAAAGAGATGCAGGCAAAACAAAAATCCAGACCCAAGCCACAACAGGTTTTCTGCCCAATCTCCAAAACCAGGCAAGAATTTCCAGTAGAGTGGGCAATCACCGCCCAGTGTACCCAGCCCTCCCCCCAGGCTCTCCTGTTCAACATTTTTCCAGACATTTTTGCCTTTCATCTGACCTGTAAGGCATTTCTTGGTGTTTGGTTTTAGAGTGAGGTAATCCTCCATTTCCTGTCATTAACTGGAAAGCACAAGCTAGGTGTTCACAGAGACATAGGCTGACTGGAGCAGACAGATCGCAAATGCCACGTGTCAGCAGGGACACTGTACCTCACCCCTGACATTTAACACCCTGCCCATGCAGGAAGTGCAGGTGGGACATCAGACAGGTCCCTGTTGCTCCACTGAAGCAGCAGCTTCTGACCACAGTCATGTTACTGGAGGGCAGAAGCTGGAGGCAAAGGAGAGCGTGTGGGAACCAGGGTTTCTGTCAGCTGAAGAGCAGCCAAGGATCCACCACTGCTCTGCCTCATTTCAGGCCTTACAGCACAGCAAGCACAAACTACGGGGTTTGAAATGGGCAGCGTTGAAAGAGGCTGCATAGGTTTCAGTCTGCAGGTAAGGTCACCCTCTCCTTTACCTGCACAAGTATTTGTAATCAGAAATGAAGCCATGGGGCTTTTAATAGTTAACGGTGATATTACTGCCTGTGCCATTCACCCCCATAAAACAGAGCTGATTAGGCTAATGACTATCGTGAGCAAACAACACAGGTCAGACTGGAAGTGCACATCCCTGTTCAGCCCAACATACACTTCCCACAGAGTAAGAAGCAATTCTCAAAGTCAAGGCTGGCCTGAGAGAAGAGATCTTCCTTCCTGAACCCCAACACCACCAGCCAAAACTGTCACGAGGGCTAGCAGTTTTTCCATCTGAACACTTCAGTATAATTATAATCACTAACTCATTGTGTTGACACTTACCTTAGAAGTATCCATACAAGGAGTTAGTTAAGCTAGGGTGACTTACAGTAGGATCCCAACTAAACTAGCAAATCTCCTTGGGAAAAGAAAACACACACACAGATGCTCCCTGATTTTAACCACATTTGGGGCTAAGGGATTGCTGGCACCAGTCACACTTATGCAGCTCCCATCCCCAAGCCGAGCAGGCAAAGGAGCTCCCCACTGCCTGGGCTCACTCATTTTACACCCGTGCAAATCCCCACAAAAGGGCAAGAGGCAGAGGGGCCAGTCCAACCACTTGCAGGTAGCTGAGCTGAGGTGCTGCAAGAAGGCTGAATTTTGGAAGGGGAGGCCTCCCTAAACTCGGCCAAGGTGACATGCACCAGATGTGCCACCTCAGAGTGTGATACTCGGCTGCTAAGCTGAGGCTGTGCCCTGGAAAGGTGAAGCTAGAGACAGCAGCGGCCCTGGGAAGTGGCACACCACATTCCCAAGCAGCACACCACATTCCCAAGCGGTGAGTATGAAAAGAGATGTTCTGCCAGCTACCTACCAATGAAAGCAATGGCCTCAGGAAAGAACTGTGAGAGGTTCTGGCTCCAGTGATCTGAGATGGGGATCTGCTTGTACTTGAACTCTCCGTCATGCTCAAACATGTTTGGCAGGTTAGGAGTCACATTCAGGATGTATTTAATGCCGTATTTGCCCAGGACGTCCAAGTTGGTCGAATCTTTGGCACAGCCCAGGTACAGGTAAGGTAGGATCTGGACTGGAAAGGCAGGCTGATTGTTTGGGATGGGGCTCCCATCCGACTCCGTGGCACTGCTGGGCTCCCTGTCGGATTCGCCATCCGAGCAGTCGGAACTTATCCGCAGCCCTCCCAGGCCAAGGACTGATGCTGGGGGAGAGTTGCTGGGTGAGGAGCTGTCAAGGTTTGTCTCGCAGTGCTCAGAATATTCAGTCTGAAACTTGTTAAAGCCACCTGGGGAGGGGGAAAGGAGAGAGGGAAGGGGAGAGGCAGAGAGAAAAAAAGATGATTTATTCTTCAGAATGAGAAATCCTACCTGTGAACATATGTTACTCAGAAAGTCTTTACCAGCAGAAAGTTGGTATCCCTTCACCTTCACACCAAGAAAAGCATTTCCCTCCTTCCTCATCTTCCCTGGGCAAACTGATACTGAGCAAACAGGTCCCAGGAGATCAAAGAGTGGTTCTTACAAAGTTCAATATTGCTTGTGAAAAACAGGACTAAATCTCAACCACAAAAGAAACATCCACAAATAAAATCAATGTCAAGACACAATCTCGCCTTGTTAGCTTTTCAAAAGTAAGGGTCTGGGGCAGTTTAGGCAAGAGCTATTATGCCACTTAGAGAGAAAACGATCCACGTCTGAAAAGATAGATCAGGGACAACTACCACATACTCACCCCAGGCACTAAAGCCCAACAAAATTATTCATCTCTAAGCAGGAAAAAAAGACCCTAAGTTTTGCCACAGAGCGATCCTCACAACTATTTTATCACTACAAATAGGTTTTCCAACAGAGCAGTGTCACGGGTTTGTTCTTCACCCAAACCACAGCAGGAGTGCAGAGTGATGGGACCCTTCACGTCTGCCCCTAAGTCTTTTCCTCCAGCTCAGCAGCTCAGGAAGGAAGGCAGAGGCAAGGAAGCAAAAACCCCACGGATCTACCTCCTTTCCGGGCAGTATTAAAGCGGAGCCCAGCCATCGGGATCTGACACTGACAAATGGTTTAATTAGAAAGGGCTCCTGAAAACTTCGTTAGTGGGTTCGGCTGTTGTGGCGGGGTCACTGAGCAGGACAGACAGCTCCTGCCACATCCATTCATGAAAAAGGCTCGTCCTCGCCCTCCTCCTCCCCCCGCGCCGCCAGACAGCGCCGAGGAGCCATTTTGGAATTTTAATTGGAAACATTTCCCACCGAGGCTCCTGGAAAAAGGCAGAGAAAGGGGCTCAGCTCCTCCCCTGCCCATCGGGGAGAGCTTAGGAGTAACTTCAAAACCGCTCCTTCCTGCTACGGATGAGGACGGGGAGAGACGCAGGAACGCAAAGCGAGGGAGCAACGGAGCCCCAGGGGAAACCCAGACCAGGACGGGATGTTGGGATGGGAGACTCGTCCCCGGGCAGGGATCGGAGGGTCGAGGGGGGAATGGGATCAACCCCTGTGCTGGCCCCCCACCATGTTCTGGAAGGAGACGTGTGCGGGCTGCGCAGCCCCGAGGGCTGGTCCCCAAATACCTGCCTGCCCGGCCCACCCCGCCACCAGGAGCTTCCCCGGCTCCCCGAAAAGGGTCTGTCAAGGAACAGCCGGGTTTTTTAAAGAGCCGCAAGTGGCAACTTTCTTGACCACTCTCCCCCACACGCGCTCCCCCGCTCTCCTGTTATTCCTGCCTCAAACCCGCCACCCAGCGACCGGACTGGGAGCACCGGGAGGATGGGAAGGGTCCCAGCAGCCCAGCTGTGGGCTCTGCTCAGCCCGCTGCGATTTTTCAAAATGGCCAAAAAATACCCCAAAAACCCAAAGCTCCCAAAGCACCCCCAGCCCTCACGGAGGGTCCGGGTCCGGTGCCGGGTCC
Organism: Prinia subflava; assembly: GCF_021018805.1. Taxonomy (NCBI): domain Eukaryota; kingdom Metazoa; phylum Chordata; class Aves; order Passeriformes; family Cisticolidae; genus Prinia; species Prinia subflava. The sequence continues at coordinate 17,940,552 of NC_086260.1, forward strand.
CCTGCAGCGCAGCTCCCCGCTCCCCATCGCCCTGCCCCGGGGAAGCAGCCGGGCTGTCCTCTCCCAGACCAGCGGCTTTGCCTGGCAAAGGGGGAGGAAAACCCAAGCGCCGGCTTTTTGGTTACGTGGGGACGTAAAATATAAATAGGGAGGGGCTCTCTTGCCCCCCAAAATCCGGTCTCTCCTTCAGGGGGGCTGGAGAAGAGCCTGGTGCCGGCGCGGGGAAACCCCGCAAGGCTCTCTCCGGGGCGCGGAGGCGAGGGGCGCCCGGCGCTGCCCCGCCGGGATGGGCTTGGGACGGGGCAGCGCTGGAGGGGCCGCGCCGGCGGCGGGGCTGGGGGGCTCCTCCCGCCGCTACCGGGGAGGCGACGCAGGAAGAAGCGGGGCGCTCCCGGCCGTTTCCAGCCTGCGACCATTTTGTGCGGGGGATTAAAGCGGGATGCAGAGGAGGGGGGAAAAAACAGAGAAAAATAAAAATAAATCAGGCAGAAGGGATGAGAGAAGGAAGCAAAACAAGTCAGCCATCTCCGTCCGACCAGGGGATGGGCACCCTGGGGATGCAGCGGCCGGCCAGGGGCTGCGCAGGGGGACACGGACAAGGGCTGCGGGAGCTGGATGGGGCTGGAGGGAGGGTGAGGGGCCCCTCACCTTTCAGGTAATAGGCTTTGCAGCCGTCATCGCGCAGCTTCTGGAGAAGGAGCCCCAGCACGGAGGTGGCGGCACCGCTGTCCTGCCAGTCGGCGGTGGCCTCGTCGTACAGCAGCACCGTGTCGGCCTTGCAGCGCTTAACGAAGCGCTCCTTGTCCTCGTGGTTGGGGATGATGGAGCGGATGGGCAAGTTGCCCTTCTTGAGGCGGCGCAGCATGAGCCCGGGGATGGCCAGGTTGATGGCCGTTTCGATGTGCGAGCTCTCGAACAGCTCGTGGGGGCGGCAGTCGAGCAGCAGCAGCGAGCGGCCGCCGCCCGACTCCAGCTCCTCCTGCAGCCACTCCGCGCTCTTGCACGGCATCGCCGCAGCCATGGGCGCCCGCGGGGAGCTCCCCCAGACCTGCGTTTTCATGGGGCTCGGCAGCGGCGGCCGCCAGCGCCCGGCCCGCCGGCCACCCACGCGGCGTCCGGACGCGGCCCCACTCCGCTGGGTCGGTCTTGCGCTGCGCCGGACGCGGCTCCGCTCGGCACGGCCGTGGGTGCGCGGTGTCTGCGGCCCGGAGAGCGGCGGCCCCCGCTCTGCCCTACGCGCTGCGCCCCATGCCGGCGGCCTCAATTAGAGCGGGGCTTCGCCGGCGCTCGGCGTGTCATGCCTCGGGGGGCGGGGCGGCGGCGGGGCCGGGGGCTCGGCCCCGCCCGGCGCTGCGCGGAGCGGCCGCGGCGGCGCCGCGCACACGCTGGCCCCGCCCCCCCTCCGGGCCCCGCCCCCCGCGCACCACAGCCAATGAGGAGCGCCGGGGGAGCGGGGCGGCCCAATGGGGGCAGGGGCGGGGCCGCGGCGGGGGCAGAGCGCGGGAAGAGCCGGGGGAGCCGCGGGGCGCCGGGCACGGCCCGGCACAGGACCGGACACGGTACGGCACTGCACGGCACGGCCCGGCCCGGCCCGGCCCGGCCCGGCATAGGACCGGGCACGGCACGGCACGGCACAGGACCGGGCACGGCACGGCCCGGCACAGGACCGGTCACGGCACGGCCCGGCCCGGCCCGGCCCGGTACAGGACCGGGCATGGCACGGCACGGCACAGGACCGGGCACGGCACGGACCGGCCCAGCCCGCCCCCGAGCCCTCCGCCTGACCGCGGGCTGCAGCTTAATAAAAAGGTCAGGCAGTGAGGTGACCCAGCCCCACGGGCTGCGGTGTGGAGGCACGCGTGGGTTTCGAGTGGGTCGTGCCCAGCCCTGTTTGGTCTTTGACAGGAACTCACAGTTCCAAAATAAAATCGACTGAGGCTCATTAAGCCTCCGCATTCACTTTCGTTCTCAGAATGAGCTACAACATAGATGTTTTTATCCGTGCATCCTTGTTTATTTTTAGAGTATCTTCCCTGTTGGTATCCACTACTATAAACACAAACCTTTTGTGCTACAGCACTAACATTTCAAGAGAGGAATGTAACTGGAGGCACCCTTTGGTTTCCTTCCATCTTTTACATTCCTTCTTGTGTGAATCAGTCCTCTGGTACCAGAAGTTTTCCGTGCCTCACACAAACTGTTCCTGTTACAAAATAGATTTGATCTTTCTCTTTTTAATGAGCAGGATGACATTAAAAACGTGGTTCTGTATGAGCCACGTCTTCTGCAGTCTATTTTCACCATGCAGGCAGTCAAACATTGGTGAATGGCTCAGAGAGGTTGTGCAATCTCCATCCTCGCTGGTTTTCAAGATCCAACTCAACACATCCCCCAGGTAACCTGGCCTGACCCCAGGGCTGACCCAGCTTTCAGTCAGAGGTTTGACTGGAGCTCTCCTGTGGTCTCCTCTCACCTAGGTTATCCTACCAGTCCTTGCTCTCCAAATTCCCGTGAGCATGAGTGGGAACCAGTCCTTCTCCCCAGTTTGGGACAGATGAGCCATTCCTTTTTTTCCTCCATAACTTCTCATCTCTTTAGCCTCTTAATATAAACTTTTTCAGCACACGCTGTTTGAAGGGAAGAGGCAGGGTCTGTTTCACCAGAAGATTCCCAGGCTCAGCGACCTGACTGGGTCTCCTCAGTTTTTTTCCCAGCTGGCTGAATTTCAAGAACTGGGCTGTACCTTGTATAACAGGAAAGATATTGCTCTTAAAACACTCCCCCACACGCAAACAAGCACGTGTGCACACAGAGTCTTAGTTGTAATATTGTTGAGAACTGCTCAAATGGCATTGTCTCTAGGCAAAACTTCAAACTGATTTGTATTTGAAGACACTTTTCTTTGGTCAACATCTGCTTTTCTCAAAGCTGAGATCTACTACTGAAACTGTTTCAGAGCCACTGTCTCCTCAGTGGTCTTTTATACACCCTTAACACATGAAATATCTCAAGAGGGCTGTATTCCTGTGCCTTTAGTACAAAAGCAGCACTCAGATGTGCAGGGGTCCCTGCCTCCTTTTAGTCTAATTCCTAAGGCTGGGTCCTAATGAAAATACCGACTTAAGACAGCATTTAAACACATGCTTAACACTGAGCACAGCGAGCTTCTCGTTACAAAACACTCTGTGATTTCAGCGGGACCATGCTCTGAACCATTCATGGATTTCATTGGCATCAGCAAAATAAATGTCTTGTTCTACATCGCTTTTTTTTTGTGACTCAAGTGTGCCCAAGAAAGCAGAACAGCAGAAGCTGTCCACTTCCCCTTGCCCAGTTTATTTTTACCACTGGTTGCTGTGGGAAGCTATTGTGATTCAGTGTGGCAGTAGGAAGTTTCTAACACTGCTCTTTGCAGCAGAGGATGTTGAGGTTCTTATGCAAGCCACAGGCACAGCGAAAATAGCTGACCATTCAGAATGTTTATTGAAGCACCTTCAATTCACAAGGGGAACTGCAGCGGCTTGTGCAAAGAACTAAAATCTGGGTCTAAAGTCCCCGTTGTGCTGAAAACAGCCCAGAAATCTTACGGGGATCCTTTTTGGTGGTGAGAGGGAGGTAGGTGTAGCCGCCGGCGTGTGGTCCTGTGAAACCAGAAGAGAAATGTTTCACCTCCATTCTGCGGTCGCATCAGCAACCGCACAAGTTTCGGGACAGGCTCCAGACGCGTCACCTGCGGAGACAAGACCGGATTTCACTCTGAGACCAAAGCAAAATAATGTCACTTGACAGAAGGGTGACATCCTCTGCCTGCCCAGCCGGGACCCGAGGGGCACTGGAAGGGCTCCCCCCGCTGCCGCCTGCTCGGGCTCGCAGGGCAGGGTCGCGCCGCCGGGTGCCCGTGCCCGCCGCCGGTCGGTGCCAGCCCGTGGCCGTGCTGCCCTCTGGAGTCGGAGGCTCCGCAGTGCGCCCCAGCCTGAGGCTCCATCCTGCCGGGCTCTGACACCCCGTCAGGGAGTAAACCCCTGCTCTGCAGAGAGCTGAGGGCGTTCCCACAAGTGCCACCCCCACGGAGAAGGCACCTCCACCGCGCAAGGTTTCCTGAGACATGGCTTTGCAGGCTGGGGCCAGGACATGGTGTGCCAGCACCTCCTTCAGCCCGCCTCCTCCAGCCCCTAGCCCAGGGGCTCAGGGATGGTGGTGGTGTTTGTCTGCCCAAGTACAAGGCGCTGCTGACAGGCAGAAGATCAACACGTGTCCAGAAATGGGCAGCTTCCAGCTCAAGTCCCAAAAGCCCCAAGTGCTTGTGACAAGGACTGCATGAAGTGATAATCACTCTAACATGGATTCATAAAGTCATAGAATATCCTGAGTTGGAAGAGACCTAAAAGGATCACTGAGCCCAGCTTCTAGTTCTGCACTGGAGCATCCAAGAGTCCCACCGTGTGTCTGACAGCATTGTCCAAACCCTTCTTGAACTCCACCAGGTTTGGTGCCATGACCGCTGCCCTGGGGAGCCCAGGCATTGCCATCATCCCCATACCATGATACCAGACCTGACCCCGAGTTCCCAATACAGGTTGTGTGCACCTTTCTGTCTGTTTTTCTGCTGTGGAAAGGCTTTCTTCTCCAATAGTCCTACTTGATGCCCAGTGCAGTGACCAGGCAACTTCCCCTTGCCCATACCCCCGTCTTGCTGGCTTGGCTTCAGAGTGCTCTTGTCTTCATCTGTCCCCATCTCCCATGATGTGATGCAGATGCCAGCTCAGGTTCCTCATTTCCATCACCACCTCCTCTCTTTTCCCAGATTCTCTGACTGCAGAGCCCACAGGTTGTTTTGATGTTTTAGAAACAAAGACCATGAGTCATGGCAGAACACAAGGTAAGAGCATCATTAGGAGGTGTCTGCCCAAAACCCACTTCAGGCCCTGGCAGCCCCTGCAGAGGCATCACTCCCTAGGATGTGACAGCCCAGCTTTGAGCCAAGGGGGAGGCAAGCTGTGAGTAAAGGGCAGAAGGTGTCACACCCCAAGGGGACACATGGTACTACCTACAGCTCAGGTGAGGCAGGGACTCCTAAGGATTTACATAGTAAAGTAAATTAGAGGCTGGTCAGAAGTTAATATATATTTTCTTCTTAAAAATGAACCTCTGAAAAGCTTTTTTCTTTTTAACATGCACTTTCTCCACAACACTTCCCCCCCAAAGGATTTTCCTTCCAGCCTCTCCCCTACCAAATCTGGGCTGTAGCAGCTAAACCTTCATAAAGACTTACCTTCTCACTGCTCATCAACTGTTTGCTACATCTAATAAGAGGTATTAGGAATGATTTGTGGCCCAGATACCAATCCATAAAGCCAACAAATTCCATCTAGAAGGAGTCTTCACCTGTCTCAGGTGCCTGTGGTCAAATATCCATCAGTACCAAGACAGGAAGCACCTTCCTGGCAGCTTAATGCTGGACTGCAGCTCAAAGCAGTGTTTTGTGAGCAAGACTTCAGCTGGGAATTTGCTCAGGTAACCTGGGCTCCCAGGCCAGCTTCCAGTTTGCTCTGTGACGTTGAGTGAATTCACAGCTTTGTGTACTTCTCATCTGTAGAATGAGGCTGATACCTCCCATCACCTTTGCAAGTATTTGGGTGCTAAGGAACCAGGCAGGTGGGCTGGTGTGATGTTAACATCCTCTTGCAGTGCTGAATTTCTAGAACTGAATCACTTTTCTCTATCTTTAATGATTTTTTTATAAAGACCTTCAATTTAACTTCAGCTTTCCTTCCTAATTATTTAATGTAGTAGGAGTTACTTTGTCAGAAGAGGGCACTTGTTGATGGTTTACCCCATGTTTCATTAATGCATGTAAGAGGTTAACTTCTGGTAGAGAAACAGACGCATGGTTTCAACAGAAAAAAAAATCCCCAATTTTACTTTCTACTCCTGCACTAATTTGTGACTATTTTTATCAATGTTAACACTGAGCCAGGGTAAAAATACTCCCTCGAAAGTTTAGAATTTACATTTGTCTTCATATATATTCAGCAGAAATCCAGCTCCCCAGCCTCCGCACTGCCTAATCTGGACTCATTAACTTCAGCCACCCCCGAGAAAAGTGTCAGATGACTTTGGCCTGGCAAAGCCTTTCACCCACAAACACTCAGCAGGAGGGTCCAAGCCTCCTGTCTGCAGCAAACAATCCCCAAGGAGCATCAGCTCTGGCACTGCAGGCACCCAGCTCAGCCATGGGAACAGATTCACCCTTGCTAACACAGCCCTGCCTCAGGGCAAGGTCACCGGCTTGGGCTCCATCCCGCCCTGGATGCATCTTCCACACGGCAAGGCAGATGGATGGAGGCTGGGGAAGAAGCCCCACAAGGAGAAACCTTTGTGGAACATCTCATGAAGCACAAACAGCCACAAGCATGTGGAACTGGCATTTCCAGGTCCCGGGATAGTGCCATTTCTCTTCTATTAAGTGGACACAACACTTGACTCTCCGAGATGCCCTTTTGCTGCACAGCTGGACACTTTCATGTCAATGTGTCAATGAACTCTGCTCCAAAGACAACAAAATTGTTCTCTGGCATGATCCTGCACAAGCAGCAAACCATCCTCTCCTGTGCAAAACCCAGAAGGCACTGCAGTGTCTGGGCAGCCCGGGGCTGTTACCACCTCACAGTGATCACAGCAGCCCAGAAGGGCTGAGGCTGGAGGTCCCTCTGAGGAGTGCCCAGCCCAGCTCCCGTCTCACAGCAGCATCTCTTAGGGCAAGAATTGCATCTATTGTTGGGTATCTCAGTAGCTCCAAGGATGGAGCCTCCACATCTTCTCCGGGCCAGCCGGTGCAGTATTTGACCATCCTCACAGTGAAAAAGTGAACTGACATGTCCTGTGCTTCAGTCTGCTCCTGTTGCCCACACTGGCCACCCAGGAAAAGTCTGGCTCCATGTTCAGGGTGTGAGAAAACTCCTGCAGATTAATGCAAATGGGTGAGTTGTCTATGAAACCCAGGAGGGAAAGAGGGCTCATGTTTAAGCAGGAGTCAAGAGCCCAGAGGCTCCACCAGCAAGGGAGGGCAGCTCCAACCTAATTAATCTGAGATAACATCCCTAAGCATCCCATCATTTCCGTTCCTTTTCTGCCTCACTTCCTGGGCCCTAGGCTCTTTCCAGAGGAAGAACTGGAGAATATTTAAGATTATTTATCCTTTTAACAGTGAGTTTTAAATGAGGCGGTCTGGAAGCTTGTGTCACCACCTTTAGAAAATCCTCCCCTGCAGAGGACCAGAGGAGGGGCAAGCACCAATGCTCCCTTTGGCATGAGACCTCCAGAGTCTGTCACTGCAGTGATGGAGTAGGACAGGATATTTATGGGACTTAAACCAATAACATCTACTCTCAGGACTGGCTCAGGCATGTGTTGGACACAGCCTGTACAGCCTGGAGTTGAATACAGACCTCCATATCCCATTTATTCCTCCTTTTGTATACCAGAAAAATCCTTCCTCCTTAGAAAAGGCTCAAGCAAGAGAGGGATGGCCCAAGACAGGGAGTGCAGGACCTGTTGGTGCTATCTGAGCCCTGGCCCTCGGCTCTGCTCGGCTCCCTTACCTCCCTGGCTCCATGGATCCAGCACCTTGCCCATCCCATGCACACACCAGTTCCTCAGCAGCTTCTCCAGGTGGATGGGCTGTTTTCAAGAAGCAATTTCCTGCAGAGGAAGATTTTTTCCAAGGAGCCTAAGTGGAGAACTTCCTGGTGCAGGCTTTTCATGGGAAACCATTGTGAAAGCAGCTTCACCAGCCACCAGGAAGGGCTGTCACTGAGAGGCTGCACCCAGCTCTCTGTCCCCAGCCCAGCCTCCCAGCAGAGGCCCAGGGGGTGAGTTTTGTGAGCCTCACTCATCTCCCCCAAGCTGCTGCTGGGATGCTGACTTGTGGCAGGTGAAGACCTGGACTGGGGTGTAGGCAGAGCAGAACCTCCCAGGGAAGGTTCTGCATGGCCTGTCTGTCTGGTGGGAGAAGGTGTGGGAGAAGCTGAGAGACATAAGACTTCACCACACTTTGGCTCACCAGCCTTTGCATTCTCCCTCTTCACTGTGCTGGGTCTGATTTCAAGCAGGACCACCAACTACCAAGACAGGCTTCTCCCCACTGGAGCTGGGTGGTCTCTGCTCCTCAGCCCAGCTCTGGGAGGCACCTGGGAGCACACCAGGTGCTCCTCTGAAATGCAAACCCTGCCAGGGCTTCTCCCTGCTGCTGCAAGGCTGGGACAGCCCAGCTCAGCTCTGCTGTGGTGGAGCCAGGGCAGTCCCAGTGGCTTTGGCAGCGCTGCCTGGGATTTACACCAGGGCACGCCAGAGGCAGCCTCAGCACTGTGGCAGTGCCCCACAGCCCTGGCTATCAGTGAAACCCCAAAATGCACCAGTGAAACCCTCAGCCAGCACAGACACGGGGGCAGCAAGTTGCACTGTGCCGCTGCTTCTCCCCATGGGTGGCTTTAAAGTCACTTATTGTTCATATCCTTTTATTCCAATGAACTGTGCAGGTCTCCCAGCCAGTGCATGCTCCCTACAGTGCTGCTTTTCATTCATGCAGTTGTTCTGGGTTGGGTGTATCTTGTGGCTATGGATGGACAGGCAGCCCAGGCTTGTGCCCTGCTTTGAGCTCTCACCACCTGTGCTCTGGCAGCACTGCTCTCCCATGAACAGAGTGCTGGACATCTGTGAAGATGCTCTAGTTCCAGAGGGTTTTTCTTGTATCAAATTCTCTGGTTTTGCAACCCCTCACTGCAATTAAAATAAAACTGAACAACTCCCAAGAAGCCATTTCCATGAAGCATTTTAGGAGCAAGGGGCTGGTTCCTCTTTCGGAGCATCAAAAAACAACTTCTATTTTCCTCACAGTGTTAGCAATGTTCAGCTGAGCCCTGCTCTTTTTTCCCCAAAAAAAGTTTTGTTTCCAGGAAACTGGACTTTATTTTGAACACAAAGCATCTCTTCAGCCAGCCTGACACTCTTGGGTACACTTACAACTTTTGAATACACATATATGACCTATAAGAACATGACTCAGTATAGAGGGAACTGAACCAGGTGTCAGGGAAGAGTCCTGTCCCTTCTCAATCCACCACTGGCTTAATTGTGTGATGCTGGGCAGATCCCTTCCTGTGTCTTTGTCCTGCTTTCCAAGCCTTGAATTGGGGTTGAAGTTTCCTCATGCAGCACTTTGCTGGACCTCAGAGTTGGCAAGAAGTATCTGAAACACTTACAAGGTGCCAATGCAGTTTCCACGAATGGCAGCAGTGCTTGGTCAAAAAGGATGAATCAATACCTCCTTCTTCCTTCTCTCTTTGCCTGCTGGCAAAGCTCTTCTTAATGCAGCCCATGATGTTGCTGGCTGTGAGAAAGCACCCCTGGCTCATGGTCAGCTTGTTCTCCACCAGGACCTCCAAGGTCTTTACCTGCAAAGTTGTTTTCCAGCCGGCTGGTCCCCAGTTTGTACCGGTGAGTGGGGTCATTCCTCCTTGGGGACAGGAGTTCCTATTCCCATTGCTGGACTTCATAAAACTCCTCTTTGCACATTGAGGTCCTTGTGAACGGCCCCCTGGAATGTGCAGAGCCAGGGGAGCAGGGTGAGCTCACAGCATTTAATAGCTCCAGTGGTGGACCCTGAGAAAAGGATGGAATTGGAGACACACACATCGCTTCCCTTCTGACCACTGCCCACAGCAGAGGGGGGCACTGGCCTGGGGACACCCAGGGCACAAAGGAAAGGGGGATCCTGCCAGCAGCTGATGCCATCTCAGCACACACTGTGCCTGTGTTCCTTCACTCACCATCTGACAAGTGAGGAAGCAGCGCTCAGGGAAAGAGGTGACCAGGCAAATTTAGGCAAAGACATCCCAGGGAATGAGTCACCGGCTCTGCGTAAGAAGCCAGACTCTGCTCTGGAGGGAGAAGGCAGCAGGAAAGAGGAGCACTCCCGGGAGATGGCTGCAGAGTAATTAAAAGGCTTTATTTGGACCTTGCATTGGACACCCCCTGCCGTGGCAGCAGAGGTGTGGGAGCAGAGCTGTGGGTGTGCCCACAGAGCTGCTGCCCACGGGGATGTGGCAGTGGGAGCTAAGCTCCTCAGGGAGGCTGCTCCCAGCAGCAGCAGAAATCACCCACCTAACCCAGGAAGGGCTTGGCTCTGGTGGTGACATTTCTCATGGGAAATGTTATTTCCTTGAAAACCTCGGGTATTCAGATCAACTAAAGTCTTTTAGCACAGTGGCACCAGACACACTGAGCTGGTTGAGTCAGAAGGTAATTTCCAATACATGTAAGGCAACTTCCGAGGACCAGAGTGCTTCATCACCATGTTTTCCTAGTGACAGCTTCAGTTGTTTTGCTTCTAAGAATCCGCCTTTTGTTCACTCTTTTAGCTTATTTCCTCATGGAAAGCCTTTCATTTGCTCCCCAGCATTACCTGTAGCTTTTAATCAGGTGAAAGAGGTGGAAGAGGAACAGCTCTTCAGCAGCGGGGCCAGAGTGCCAGAAATGGTACTTTTTTTTAAGCTGTTCATAAAGATAACAAGAGATGAAAAGGTTGTTTCGGGAGGGGATCTTCTCCAGTTGGAAAACACGAAATACAAGAGCGCTACTGTCTCTTCTGCTGCAGCCCTGGCATTTCTGATCTTATTGCTCCAAGGGTTTGCCCCATGGAGTCGATGCCCCAGAAGGGCAGCCAAGGTGGATGGGTGGATGGGAGAGAACTTCCAAGGGATTCACACCCATCCTAGAGGGGCTGCAATGCCTCAAAGAGAGAAAAAAGTCTGGCTGGATAAAAAATCTCAGAGCCCAGACTTGTTGGGTGAAAGGTGTTGGAAATGCAAATCATTAATTTAGAGAACTGGGCCAGGAACCAGGGGTGCCAGGCTGAGCTGTTATCTGCTGCATCAGCTGCGAGCCTGGCTTGGGATTTCAAAATAAAATTAGACTTGCAGTATATATCTTTAAATATTTAAATTATTTTCAGTAATTCATATGGTGACATTTAAACAAAGTACACCAAGCAAACGGCTCCCAGTGCTAAAAGGAAATGTTTGCAGGTAATAGTATTTAATTTAAAAGGGAACAGCTGATATACCAAGGCAGAATCTCAGTGCTGAATTCAACCTACATTTCTCTCTCAACCAAGTAGGGAAGAATAAATCCCCAGGTCAGCAAATGGTTAAAAATGCAGAGTGGTGTGATTGAAGTGCTGGTCCCAGACACCCCAAAGAGCTGTGAATTACGTGGGCACCCAAATCTTTGCAGGATCGGGTCTGCTGTGCGGAGTAGCTCTGTGGGCTCCCAGAGGTGGGGACAAGCAGTGAGGATCACGGGGCCTTGGTGACACCAGCCCCTCCTGCCACCCTCACCTGCCCTCCCACAGCCGTGCTGGGCCCTGTGCTGTGAGCCTGTTCCAGAAACTAAAGGGAAAATCCATCCTGGGTGCACACAAGCAAAACTCAATGAAGTCAGCTCACACAGAGACAGCTTCGCTGCCGGCCAATTTGGAGAGCTGAGCTGGGTCTGTTACATCAGTCACACTGGATTTCATAACATCAGACATTTCAATGAGGGTGACTCATTCTCTCTTGAAGTGTATTGTATGTATGAGCAAAGATGATTAACTTTTGCTGAATGGTATGATTTCTGGGATGGGAACTGCTATTAATTAGGAGAGGATCTCAGATGTTCACAAACCCTGTTTTCATGGCCTACTTTGTATATTTTTCTCCATTCTACTTGTTTTTTTAGCTCAGGATAAATATTAAAGTGCTCTTCCCTGCTATCTGGCACTAAAGCAACCAGATGTCCAGCAAAGGCATTTGACTTTCATAGTCAGGCACAGCCCAGGGCTCAGTTCCTGTGGCCAAGCTTCAGCTACTTGCCCTAAAAAGCTCCGTTTTCACATTAAAAGCAAACAAAACAAAATAAAAGGGAGCTTCCAGCCTGCACAAGTGCAGCAGATAAAGTACCAAGGGAGGTAAAATAAGCACAAGTGGCTCAGAATGTAAAATCCAAAAAATTATCCTTTCTCATCCTCCCCCCAAATTTTCTTTATCCAAAAAGTTGGGGGCTTGCTTATGCTAATCTCATGCTTCTTGCTGTTGAGGGTTCATGTTTGGGTTAAAAACTACCAAGGATCCTTAGGATAAAGAGTTTGCCAGGTTCAGGGAGAAGAATACCCTTTCAGCTGCACTGGCTGCAAAGCTGGACAATTTACCAGGATAAGGGTCAGAGTGCTCAGTGTCTTCAACCACATCTGCAGCAACCAGCACTGAGGTCCTGCAGGAAGTGCCTGGAGAAATTAAGACCAGCCAGCTTGGAAAAGCCAAGGAGGAAGGCACAGATGGGATGGAGCTCTTTCCCCACCCCAGGCAGTGCTGGGGGGATGCCAAGGAGCAGCCAGGCTGAAGCTGGGGCCTGACAGGTCAGTGTTTAACAGCCAGGCTGTTCAGTGGCCTCTTGCCACTGTTGGGAAGGATGAAGTAGAAAGACCTTGCAAATATGGTGGTTTAGATTCTGGGAGTCTGAGTTCAACAAGCGAGAGATGCATGCTTTGAGATTTAGGGTGTAGAGTACAGAGCCATCAGCTTGTGAACAACGATGTGCTAAGCTGAGGGCCAGCTCCCTTGATTAAACAATCCCCTTTTGCTTGCCTTAGGTAATGGGACATTTCTACTGGCTGTAGTAAATGTTGTTATCTTGTATTAGGTTGGTTGGTCCTACACAGGCTATTCAACTTGGAAAGATATTTAATGTACGGTATTCGGGACCTCGCTCTCTGTTCGCTGTTCCTGCTCTCCTGGCCTGCTTTAGCTGTGCCTGGCAGCTACAAGCAAGGCATTCACAATAAACCACGTGCTACCCCTGCTACTTTGCTTATAGAGATACTTTGTCGCCGACTCTACAGTCACAGAGATACTCCTTCAGCCACCACCTCATGATTCCCAGCATCTCCACTGGGATGACAAGGTCCCCTCCCAGATCCATGAGCTCCCTCTTGTCCTATCCCATGGCACTGGCAGCAAGCAACACAACATCCCACAGAGCCAAACATCCCACCCTGCTCCAGCTCCACTCTGTGGGCACTAAAACAGTCCTGGGAATGGACAAACCGTGGTCAGTCCCTCTGCTTGGCCAGCAAGGAGCTCAAGGAAGTGTCCTGTCCTTGGTTCCTGGTGAGACACCACTGTGAAAGTCAGCTGTAACTTCCAGAGAGGGAAAGGAAGGGTCACAGCCCAGCCTGGTATTCTACCAGCAAGGATGAGGTTCGTGTGCTTTGCCCAAACCCCATCCCATGCCCCCTCCAGCACTTGGAGCACTCCTCAAATGTCAGGCAGGGACTGTGGGCAGCAGTGACGCAAACAAAGGTCACTGGATCTGCGCTTTTCCCCTTCCATCAGCTGAGGCTGCTCGAAGCTCCTGGGCAAAGGCTGGAGAGCTGGTCCTGCTCCACAGCAGGCAGTGATGGGGAGCATGAGCAAACTCGAGAGAAGCAATCGTTTGTAGTTAATCGAGACAAGAGATGAATTTTTTTATTAAAACTCAGGGCTGGCCATTTGAGCACAAATGGGGGGTGAGCAGTGAAACTGCCCGTGTGGGTGGGCAGCCCCAACCTGTGGGGGCTTGGAAACTTTTGGGGCAGTGACTTGCTCTCCTCTGCCCCTCCTGCTTGTCACCAGGCAGAGGTAGCCAGCTTGGGGTGACCTGCCCTGGCTCAGGCACTGCACCCCGGCTGGTGGCAGCAGGCCTGGGAGCATCTGCTGCCCAAGCTTCCCTGAAACCACCACAGCTCCCAGGGCTGCTTTTGAGAAGCTGGGAGGTGTGGGAGCACGAGAAGGCTTCTCCTTCCAGACTCAACGTGAGGAATGTGCATTCGAAACAGATAGGGCTGGTTTCACTTCTCCTGCATACCAAATCCAACCATGAGGCTCTTTGAGATAAAGTGGCATGCAGGGGTAGGAAAACACCACAATTTGCCTAAAATTTTGCACCCATAAAACGCCACTGGCAGATTAAAATGTGGTTTATGATTCAGGCACAAGTCTGGGATGTGTGAGCCACGGCCCAGGCGTGCAACAAAGGCTGAGCCACGCAACAGCAAGGGTTTCCTTGGAGACTGACGCAGAAGGGGCTTCTCCTCCAGAAGCACTTTCTCCTTATCAGGCAAAGAAACACCCGAAATCCCATCCCTAGCAGGAGAGCCAGCAGGGCTCCGCTGGAGGAAGGGGCTGTGCTGGGAGCCTGCAGGGGGGTTTTCCTCACCTCCCAGGAGTTTTCCTGTTGCGCAACTCACTCGTGCTTCTAAAAATGTTTGCTGGAGCAACAGTCTCTAAGGCGATTTCCATAACAATGGGTGCACAAGAACGAGCCATGCTGCCGGAGTGATTTGCTCTCTCACACGCTTGCTGAGGACCGGGCACACCGCGATTCCAGCGCTGAGACGCTCGTGTGAATGAGCGAAAAAGAGTATTTGACTGAATTGCTCTCAGCAGCTGCTGGAAAGCTCCCCGGAGGCCCTGCTGCCCATTGCCCGGCCAAGGGACATGGGCAGGGCTGTCTGCCTTGCCCCAGGGCATTGCCGGAATGTGCAGGCACAAAAACACCCACAGCAAAGGTACAAAACCACAGAAAATGCCTCCACACCTTTGCCCCTGGTGTGTCAGCACTGCCCAGCAAACACAGCGCAGGCAGCCGCAGAGGGGCAGGACCCGCTGCACTCTGGCATCAGCCAAAGCTCCTGCCTCATCCAAGGCCTCAGTCCTTACAAGGCCCTGAGTTACACAAAGTCCCTGCTTGCTTCTCCTTTCTCTCATCTCTCTGGGTGCTCAGCCCCAGCCAAAACCAGCCAGGTTTGCTCCTTCCCCACCGCTTTTCCAGCTGACCCATTAAAATCGACACTCAGCCACTGCCTCCAGTTTGAATCGCTCACATCCTGCCATTACAGCTTTGTTTAAATCCGTGCAGAGCTCAACCTGTTGTCAGACAGACACTAATTTGTGTGTTTCTAATTATTTGTTTCCATCTTAAAACCTGTTTTTCAGCAGATTGCAGTTTTATTTTAATACATGCTTGGCTAGAGCTTGATAAACTGGTTGCCAGTAACCTAGACACAAATGGGATTGTATTGCACAGAGGGAGCAGGGGGAGAAAAGAGGCTGACTTAAACTGAATTAAGAGTCTGTTCATAAAAATGAATTTTAAAAGATTGTGAAACGAGCAGCAGTGTTGCATTGCAGAAGATTGTTTCTGTATTCCTGTTTCTACCTCTCCAAATAAGACGAACCTCTGCATTTGCAAAAGGGCATTTGAAACATCTCCTTACACAAACGCTTTGACCATGTTTTTTTATGTGATTAAAGCTCCAAAACTTAGGTTAATCCTTTTTATCCTCACATGGTTGGTGTTAAAAGTTAGCTCATCAGTGAGTGACCAAACAAGGATCAATCTCCAACTGCTTTCCCAGGATGTGAATGCAGACAGGGCACTGTCCTCAGCCCCTTCATTCAACACCAATAGCCTTCCTCTCCTCCAGGAGCAGCCCGGGCCCTTTGTTTCTTGGGCATTTTCACACAAGTCTTCAGAGGGCAGAAGCAGCTGAGGTGCTGCTCGGATGCAGCTGACACCGCTGGGACACTCCAGGCAGCACAGCCGCTGCTCTGGGACCTGCCTTGCTTCGTTCTCTCTCTGTAGCTCTTCCTCCTGTGCTGAGGATTTTGGGGTCTCTGATCTAAAATGCAGTTAAGGAGACTGAGGCAATTAAACCAAAAGAAAACAATGTTGTTTGCTGGCACGTACTGACCTTTTAGTGGAGGTCATGTTCTGCACAGTCCTGACTGAAGCTGATTGCCACAGTCTCACCTTTGGCTTCTCCTCTCCAGCTCCCTGCCTTTCCCTGGGTGTGGGAAAAGGCAGCAAGAGCATCCCAGAGACAAGAAAGCTTCAGTCCCCCAGCCCAGGGTTTAAGAGCTACCCACCAGCACAGGCAGGAGCCACGTGAGGAGTGGCAGTGTGCATCCAGCAGCACATTGTCTCCCCAGAATTACCTGACCTCTGGTTGTCTCCACAGTCAGCCACAGAGGGAGAGGGAATCCTTGTGCAGCTCTTTCCAGCAGTGAACAACTCTAAGGACATTGATTTCTCTGGAGGCTTTTTGCCAGCAGACAAAGGGGCTCAAAAAGCTGATGCAACCAGTGGGGTGTGAGGATGCATTTCCCAGGAGGAACTAACTGCTAGAGGGAATTGGGTTTCCTGTTGCCAGCACAGTCCTGGGACTGTGGATGAGACCCTCAGGCTGAGGGCACAGCCCAGAGCAGCTGGTCCATCCTCCTCCTGGTGGGCAGAGGCCCAGCTGAGAGGCTGAGAGTGTGCAGCATCTCCAGATGAACACCAGTGACCCCTCCCACTGCAGATCTTGGATTCTGTGGGATACATGGCCCAAAGTGGTCATTCCATCAATGCCAAGCAGCATGGAGGTCACCTGAGAAAAGGCCTTTGCCAGGCCAAATTTTGGGAGTGGCCTCCTGGTTTGGTCCTTGAGGAGGGGCATCTCCTCCAGACATATCTGCCTGCACCTGCAAACTGAGCCAGTGGGGATGGAGAGGGTCCATCCCCTCCTCATGGCTCTTCCCTATTTCCACCCAAAGACATTTTTGGTGAGCTTCTACTCCTTTTTTATGCTAAAAAGGAAAGAAAAGAGGAAGATCCACACTTGATGTTAAGGAAATCTAACAGAGCGTGCAGCAATCCAACTGCTCAGACACATATGCCACCCTCCTTCTGCTCCGTACCAGCGAGGCTGTGCCATATTTAGATCTGGCTCCATCTCTCACAAACTTGACCAACTGTTCCTCCACAGTGTCATCTCTGCTTGTTTACCCCCAAACTGTTCACTGAAATCTTCAATTCGGTGAGGGGGAAATAATAATAATATTAATTTTAAAAAAGGTTTTATTTTGACAGGAAAACCCTAAATGCCAAGAAAGGCAGATCGAAACAGTGGTGGGTAAAGAGGCCGAAAGATCCCTTGGTGAGTCATCATCCCCATCAGGGACCTCTTGTGTGAGGAGGCAGATGTGTTTCCTAGAAATTGCTGTGCTGTGGTGGGGCCAGCCCTGTGCTGGCTGCCAGGGCAGCGTCCAGCCAGCCACATCATCGGCCCTGGGATGCTCCCACAAGTGTGTGCTCCCACAGGAGTGGCCCTGGGATGCTCCCACGAGTGTGTGCTCCCACAGGAGTGGCCCTGGGATGCTCCCACGAGTGTGTGCTCCCACAGGAGTGGCCCTGGGATGCTCCCACAGGAGTGGCAGGTTCAGTGACCACACATGAAGGCAGGCACAGAGCTGTGGCCACACTGGGGTTTCCTTGGTGTGACTCCTCCAAGGAGCTGCCCCGTGCAGAGCAAAGGGGTAACAGTCCCTTGAGTTCCCCTGAGGGAAAGGCTGAAAGTACAGCTTTGTTACAAGTAGGACACATGGGAAAGAGCAGAGAGCATTTCCTTCCTCATTGTGCCAAACTACGGCAAGTTCAGCCCAGAGTTTGGGGCTCAGCATTGGGACAGGAGTCAGGCAGAGCTGGCCTTGCTCCACACTGTCAGCCATGGTTGTGTCACACACGAGGCAGAGGTGAGCCCTTGTCCTCCCACACACAGTGAGGAGCCTTGGAGACTTCTCACAGAACATCCACACCTCTGCCAGGCTCGCCCTTGATGTGAAGACACTGCTGTGTGCAGGAGGGCCTGGTGACAGCCTGTCCTGCAGCCTTGCAGCACAGCACAGCACCAGCCACGGGCCCTGTACACAAAGCTCGCTCACACTTGAGGCAGATCTTAGGGAGTTAAGAGCATTTTCTTGGCTTGCTGTGCTGGTGGAAGAGCGACTTACAGCACAGCAGATGGATAAAATTCTAATTTGGGTTTCACATGATTTATATAAATAGGCTTAGACAAGGTTGCGCAGAGATGGCGCAGTCATCTGCCAGCCTTGCTCTGTTTACCTCGAGACCCTCTCCTCCCCCTGTTAATGAGCACCCCAGCGGTGCCCTGTGTGCTGACAGTAACGAGCCACCTCAGCAGTGTCACCTCAGCTGTGCCACCTCCTTCCAGCGGCCACGGCTCCAGGCTGCATTCACTGCGAGCCACAGCAGCTTCCTGCCACCCCACCAGGCCGGGCACAGCTTTCGTGCTCATCCCTCAAAGGCAGAGACAAATTGTCAAGGAGCACCCCGGAGTCACAATCCCATGGCTGGCTCAGGAGACTGCGGGAGGTACAGACCATGCTGCTTCCCAGCCAGCTCAGGGGGAACAAGAACAGGGCTCTGCCAGCCCCCACTCACTCACAGGACACCCAGTTCTGTAGGGGCCTCTCTCCAATGGTGGGGGGCTCAGAGTCAAGGGACACCAGTGGCCCCACTGCCACCCTCATGAAAATGACACAGCAGCTCCCCCTCTTCCCCACTAGTGTATCACCAAGGAGCCTTCACCACATCCTGACAAAAATCATCAAGCATGTCTTTGTTGGGTTCAGTTAGAAACCTCTTCCTCTCCACTGCTCCTCTGTCTCTCAAAGGTGACATGAACTGGTGCTGCCCCTAAGAAGGGGCTTGTGACCAATAGATGAAGGTCTGTGAGGCTCCAGCGTGCATCTGCTGAACATCTCCACCATACATGTATTGTCTCCTAGAAATAAAATGAGACACGATCCCAACAGAAAAAAAAGTAGCAAACTAAGCTGCTTTCTTTATGCGGTCACCAGAAGCTGGATATGTGACAACTGCATCTTCCCAGCATCAGTGCAGAGGGCAGGGGCAGGGCTCTGCTTTCAGCACACATTGACCACCAGATAGCCCAAGGTCTGAGATCCAGGGGCAATCAAAGCAAAAATTCCAAGTCTGGGCTGAAACAGGAAGTGGGACAAAAGTTTCTCCAGTTTGAAAGCCAAAAGACAGACTGCCAAACAGAATGACACCTTTCTGTGGGCCCAAAGTACCCCATGTCACCCCATGTTACATTGTCATGCAAAACCTCTGCCTTGGAGTGCCTTTGGCCCTGGCAAAATCATCACAAAGCAGATGCAAAGTTTGAGGTAGAAAATGAGGAAACATCATTAAACTAGCCCACAGTTTGTCTCTTTGCATCCTCATTTTTACAACCTGATTTTCTACAGAAACAAGGCTCTCACAGCCACACCACTCCTGCACTCTCCTCTCCAACTCTTCTTCTTTTTGGACACCTTCAGCCACATGACACAGGGGCTCCCAGTTATTATGGGGATGTAAGTTTTGTGAAGTTTGGTGGTGATGAGAAGGTGATGGGGTGTGTTTAGCTTTTACTGGCCAGTGAAAGCTCACACACGTCCTTTACTCCACAACACAAACCCATCGGAAACCAGGCTTCGCTGGTTTCTGCCGCTCGTGGAACAAGTTGTATTATTTGTATAATTGTATCCTAGGAGCCCTAGTTTCTGTCCTGCATAGTCCCTGGCATGAGCAGTATTTTCCATGGTCAGTCTAGAAGGAGGGAGCAGATTTTAACCCCTTCAGTGCAAAGAGCAGATTCTCACATCAGGTTATTTCCTTGCAACCCTCCCTACGAGAAAAAAAGCCCCCCTAGGACCAAGGCACCATGCAGAGAAATCTGAATGCCAGCAAGGGGTCGCCTCTAGGAGAGGTACAGGAGGCTTGGGAACAGCTGGGGACACTCCTGAGGGGCTGCTTGAGCCTTCATAGCTCCTGCAGCCAGTCCCATCCTCAAACCCTTGCCAAAACTCTCTGGTTCAGCCTCTCTTTCCAGCCATGAATCAAAAACCAGCTCTTCACCAGGTGGGATAAGGCACAGGTCACCAAACAAAGGAAGAAAAAGAGATTTCTCAAGGGCCAAAGCAGATAAGCCCCTGTGGTTTGACATAGCTTCCCTGCTTGTGCATCTGTGCTGGAGGAGAAAAGTGATGTTATGGGGGCAGCTGGAAATATCTCTGCCCAAGGAGTTGCAAGCAGAGCCAGGTCCCTGCTCTGGGCCACTGTGGAAGTATCAGGAGCTTCATCAGGCACTTCCAGCTTGAGATGAGAGGGCCAAGCCACACCTGGCTTGGAGTTTCTTGGGATCTGAGTCTGGTACATGCTGAAGCACCCCAGGTCCAGAAGGGGAGGTCTTTGTGGAGATCACAGCCATCCCACAGCACAGCCACCCTAGTCCTTGATGTCTGAGTTGTCATCACTGAGGTCCTCCTTAGACAACCAGAGCCACATCATCATTCCCACCTCTACTTGTTCCTGTTGTCCGAGATCCTCCCCTAATTATGGGCAGCAGAGAGAAGGGAAGCACAGAGGGGCTAGAGATTCAGGTCAAAAAGTGGTGGATGCTGGGACACCAGCAATTCCTAAGAGAGCTGCAAATGTCCTGTGGATGAGGGCCAGGAGAGATGCAAGGTGCAGGACCAGGTGGTCCATGGAGCCCCCCACCATCAGCACCTCCAGGGGATCAGAGCCAGCCTGGGCTTTCTGCAGTGCAGGTTGTGGCATGTGTGGGCCTCAAAAGCTGGAGCACGAACCTTCTGTTGAGCCTGGAGGGTCAGTTTGTGCTGCCCTGGGAAAGAGGAGCCAGTGGCAGGTTCAGGGCACTGCCAGCAGCTGGGCAGAGTGCTCCTGTATTTCCCAGTGCCCACAACAGTGGCAGATGAGAAACACGTCAGGCAGAAAATATTTGGGGTTTTTTCTGATAATTGCTGCCTCTGTGCTGAGGACATACGAAAAAAAAAAAAAAAAGCTGGATCTTCTGTCAAAACCATTTCCCACTTCTGCAATGTTTTTAAGCAAAACCCAAAACATTCCAGAATAGACTGGGGAAGACACCCATAAACCAGAGAAAATAACTTACAGTTAAGAAGGTTTCAGAAATGGATGATATAATTGTTTCTGGATGTCATTTCAGCGTTCGTTTTTCCAAAGTTTTTAAAAAGCACCTACTTAGTAGTAATGGCAAAGATATTTTCTTGAAGAAGTGTGAGTAGCTTGTAGAGACAATGCTTGAAAAATAATAAAAAATAATAAAACTTTGCTAACTCCCCAGAGCACAAAAATCACATTTGTCTAGGAATATACTTACAGCAGCAGGATTTCACTAGTATGTGAACCAGCAGTCGGTATGGACTCAATCTCTGAGGTTTTCCCAGTGTCTTAACAATTAAGTGACATGATGTCAGTCCCAAGCAGTAGAATTTCTTACTTCTTCCAACAAAAGCCCGTCATCGAGCTGGAAGCTGTGACGAGCAGGACAGCTGATTCCTGCCACAGATCACAAACCTCTGCTTCCCCTGTGAGTCAGCCCTAAGCACGGGTTTCAGTGTAAGCACTGAAATCACAAATCCAGCCTTGATCCATGCCAGCAGAAAAGCTTGGATGAAGCGTCTGAGGTCTCTGGCTTGAGCGAGGGACTTTCCTGAGCCAGGTGCTCAGGGTCACCGCCTCTCCCTTGGGACACAGGGGCATGGAAGCCTGGGTTATTTTGGTCTCATGTGGAGTGAAGTCACCACCACTTCAGCACCGGGCCCCCATTCACAACTCCCTGTTCATTCACTCCAGAGCATTCCCATGGCCAGATGTTTATCACTCTTGTGTCACCCTCCAACTATTTTGCAGGGGTGGTAGGAGTGGCTTTTAGAAGATGTTTGAGTACACACACAAATACAGGCTTGGGCTGCTGTGTGTTTGGACAAATAAATAAGTGCAACTAATCAGTAGAAATGTTTTTATGTTAGCTATGACCGTGAAGAGAGGATCCCAGCCCTGCCAGATAAAAAATCCCCGTGGGGATTTTTAAGTGCGCCCAAAACCAGCTGGACTAAGACCTTGCTTGTTCACCCCATGGACTTGTGTGGGCGACCAATTTAACAAATATATGAAGTTTTTAAGAAATAACACTAAGCAAGCAAAGTAACCCCTCTGCCTCTTACCTTCACACAGTCTGAATTGCTGAAAGAGCAACGTGGCTGTGTGTGTTGGGCAGCACAGCTCTGAGCTGGAGATGCAGCACTGATGGAGGTGGTTGCTCCTGCAGCTCCCAGCACCCAGAACCAGCATTTTCTGTCCAAAACAACCACTCATATACATGTGTTCAAAAATACCTGGGTTTTTACTCCATTTATAACACACCTTGGAAGGTCAGTCTGTCTGGGAGTGCTTTTCCTGGCCTCATGGCATGGCAGCAGCAGGCAAGCAGAAGTTCTAGTACAACACCAGCAGTAATGTTCTACCCCAGATAAAGCTTTCCCAGGCCCACTTGCCTTGATGTCCAAAACAGATGCTGGCAGGATCTGGTGCTCCTGCTGGTGTTCCTGCTGGTTACAGGCAGTGATGAACTGTTTCCATATCAGGAGATGGGTTTGAGAAGGCAAATGACAAATCAGCAGCTGTTGCCTGGTGACAGCTCAAATGGAGCGAGGTGGGCTTGTTTGGAGTCAGGACCTGCACAGGGGAGACAAAGCACAGCTCGAGCATCCACTGCCACCCTAAGAGATCATGGCAGCACCAGGGAGCCAGAACCCGCCCCTGGGCAGGGCAGCTCGTCCTACTGAGGTCAGTAGGGCAGATGTGCTCAACACCTGGCAGCAGGTCCTAGCCCTGATCCCTCTGAAACCAGCAGTAAAGCTCCCATTTAACTTCAATGAAAACGGGTTTTGGCCTGGATCTCCACTAAAGCCACGACCATCAATGGCTTTGCTTGGGGTTTAATTCCCTGGATTAAAGGGAATTTGCCCCGCAGTCACTCAGGGAGCCCCAGCTCCCTGGGGCCCAGGGGCAGAGCTCAGCACCCACATCCCACCACCGCCCCACCGCAGCCAACGAGAGCAAACCCTGGGTTTTAAACAAACAAACAGCAAAAAGAGAAAGAAAAAGAAAAAAAGAAGAGCATTTATTTCCCCTGCAGCTGTGCTCTCCCGGACAGAGGATTTCTGTGGCAGGACAATGATGCTTTATGCAGCGAGGTTAAGTTTCAGTTACTTGAAACTATCAGCTCTTGTGTTCGAATCATCTTATTAGCTCCACAATCAAACAAGGCTTCCCCATGGGCAAGGATTCGGTCATGCTGTTCAAACTGGACACAAAGGTCAAGCAGGGCTGGATTTAAAGTGATCTAATGGGAGCTGCCTAAGGCTGCTTTGGGAAGGGGGATACAGCCAGTGTGTTATTCATCCTGTTGGGAGAGGCAGATCCCATGTGCTGAGCCCCATTTGTAGGAAAGAGGAATCCAAAATTAAGCTCTAGAGTTGGGGTTTTGGGTCACAAATGTCCAAATGCCCCTCTTATAGCAATTTACTACCATCCAACATCAATCTTGGTCCTCTCTAAAATACTTAAGGTATCTTCAGATCCAGTGTGACATCTCCAGTAGAATTTCATTTTAGCTTTCTTCAAGCAAACATCCAACCCAGTCCTTTCCTGGTAGCTGCCTCTCCCACCAGCAGTTTGGGGAGGGCAGCACCTCTTCTAATTACGATCCAAATTCTCTTCATGACCCAAGTGGAAAGAAACAGCCCAAATCCCATCAGTTGCAGTTAGGCTCTGCTTGGGAAGTTACTCAACATTTGGACACATCCCACAGTCAGCAGCACATAACATGTGATGAAGCCAATGTGCATTTCAGGGCTGCAAAGCTAAAGAGAGCAGATGCTAAAGCCTGAGTGTGCTTGTGAGCTGAGGCTGCAGGGAGGCAGTCAGAGCTCAGGGAAGCACATGCTGAATGTCACCTGGGGAGGCCATGGCTCACCAAGTGTTTGCATTTGTCCCCATGCAGGGGACAGGGATTTACAGACCAACCTGGTGCCATGCTAAGGCAGGGGAAAACATCCCCTACACTGCACATGTGGAAGGCAACATGCAGTGGAACAGGAGGAAAACATCTTGCCTGCATCTTCTTTGCTCATACCAGGAGTGCTGCTCCTCCAGCCAAAACCTGGATCCCCGTCAGCCCCTGTGCCACTGCAGCTTGGCATGGAGCAGACAGCAAGCCTGGGAGCCGTGCTTGGAGCTGCTCCAGCTCTGCACAAGTCCCCAAGGGAAAAATGTGCCTTCCATGTTCTGATCCACCCCCTTGCCCAGAGGCAAGATACATCACTGAGAAGCTGTGGAATGAAGATGTGGTGTGGGATCTCCCCTGCAATCCGCTTGCTACCCTGCAGTCTTGATTACCAAAGGAAAAGATGTTGCATTACTAGACCCCAGTGCACAGCCCCAGCTCCCAGGAATTAATGCCCCGGGAAGGGAAGGTGGGGGAGCAAGACAGAATTCCCCAGGGGCACACA
The DNA here is from genome assembly GCF_021018805.1 of Prinia subflava. Lineage (NCBI taxonomy): Eukaryota > Metazoa > Chordata > Aves > Passeriformes > Cisticolidae > Prinia > Prinia subflava. Next base: position 17,964,875 of record NC_086260.1, read on the forward strand.
TGAGCAGAGAGCTGCTTGGAGCTGTGTTCTGGGGTGTGTGCAGCAAAGCACTAAGGAAGCTCCCAAACACACAAGGCCTTTCAAACTAAACACCTTTTTCTCCCTCCCAGCTTCCTTCCCAACTCCTTGAGATCTCAGTCCAGGGGAAGGAGAAAGCACAAAAGCAGAGGAGCTCAGCAGAACCTTTCTAAAAGTGGCATGCACCATGGCCCAAAGCAGGACCAGCTCTGCATATCAGATCCACACACCCCTTCCCTGACCTCCCTCAGGTCCTGTCCTCACAGGCACCACCTGAGCTTGCTGGCTGGCTCCTCATGCCAGGTGACATCCTGGCCTTGCCAGGGAAGCCCCAAACACTCTGCAACATGGAGCAGAAGCCCAGCTGGATTTTCTGCATGAGCCAGCTCTGCCTGTCCCTGGTCCCTCAGGGGCACCAGCCAAGAGCCAGGGTCACTGGTCAGGTGCTCAGGGGATGCTGAGACATGACCACCATTTCACACATGGATTTCATACCTTCCATCTTCAAGTAGCTCCTAAGTAGCTTGATTTAATGATCCCACATGTTTCCACCCAAGCCCCAGGCTATGGAGAAATTTGCACAGGTGTGGCAATGTTTCATTACACAGCAAGATGGAACAGCTCCTGGCCCTGTGCACCGGAGCTTCCCAGAGCTTCCAGAGAGCTCTGGAGGCTTCCTCTGCATCACTGCCTGCTTGAGATGCTCCACATGCAGCCAACAAGAGCCTGGGCACCTCTGAACTCACCAGCACTGGGAGAGGGGCTGGCACAGAGTGCTGAGGCTGGGCATGGAGTCCACCTCCCCTCACTGCTCCATCTGGTACTTGCCATCAATAGTCACCCAGGGTGTGAAAAAGCACAAGGTGAGTGAGCTAAATCCCATAATTATTTAATATCATTTACCACAGGATTGAAATGGGCCCACTACCAAGGAGATAGGCTGCTAGAAATCTTCCCTGCTCTTCTTTGAGCACCAACTCAAACACAGGAAAGGCTTTGCCATATCTTCCCAGTGGGGGAGTGGAGAGGACTAGGTCCTGGTTTTTGTTTTGCTTTTGTTTAATTAATATTATTTTCAGAGATTGTTGATCCTGACTTCAAAGAGAAGCCATGTCTCATCTCAGGCTCTGGCACAGCAAGATGCCAGCATGACCCTATATTTCTGGACAGGTGCTCACACAGGTTTGGATCAAAGCAAGGGAGGCAGCTGCCTTCACATCCCCATCAACCACTTCCCAGGGCTGTGGCCAGCACCTTTCCAACAGGGATAGTGAAATTAATTCATTAATTGCTTCCATCCTTTGGTGTTTCAGGTGGGGCAGCTTACAAGAACCATCCATTCTGCATTTCTACACCTTCCCACAGCAAAACAGACCATTTTAAAGCATTTTTGGTACTCCAATGGAGGTCTTTTCAATGAACCTGCTTCTCACTCTTGCAAAAGCAAAAAGAGTCCTTCCTGGACAATACACAGTGGATGGGCTCTGGCCACATGCAGCCCTTGCACCAGGGCTGGAGTGTTTCTGCAATGCTCTTCACAGATGATGGTGGGATGCAGGGATACCTCACAGCATACTGAGGCCTGGGTTTTTTCACCAGCAATCAATTCAGCCCATAACAGTGGTACTGCATTAGGAGATCCCCCCCTTGTGTTTGAGGTGCAGCTGGAGAACCTCACTATGACTGTAAATGGGGAAATCCTCACAGGACAGAAACAGCCATCCTGGGTTACAGCCAAATAGCCAATGCCCTCCTGTCCTCTCCTCCAGGGCCATCCAAACCCACCACTGGGACTCACAAGCCAAAACACACCTTGAGGCTCTTGGGGCTTTCAGCAAAGCCAGCAAAAGCTGCATTATCATCCCTGGCTGGCCCCTCACAGAACAGCATCACCTCAGCATTTGCAAACACTGCCTGCATTGGGGTGTGAGGGTGAAGACATCACTGGCAGTGCTTCTCCTGGGCTCCCTTCCAGCAGCCCTCGCTGCGAGGAGCGGTGACCGATTCCCAGAGCGGCTCCATGAAGTCATTCCCTCCCAACAGGCCTCCTCTCCCCTGACATCATCTGCTGGGCAAAGCAGGCACAACTGTGGGCCTCTGCTGCGGGATTTGTTTCCAGAGGCATCTGTAAGGAAGCCTGGCTGCTCACCCAAACGAGGGAACTGCCACGGAGCAGCAGCCCCCCAGGACTCCTGTTCAGTGAGCAAGGTGAGAAAAGGCTCAGGGAAAGCAGGAAGGAAACAATTCCCTCAGCTCAGTCTGTCTCGAACCTGGCTTGGGAGTACCCCATGCTGCAGATAGCCAGGAGTCCTTGGGCTCAGCAAAGCCTCTGTCTACCCCAAGGACAAGATCCTGGAGCAAAGACTCATGTGATGCAGAGCAAGAATGCATGTGGCTATGGAAACCTTCATTTAAATGAGAGAAACAAGGCATTAGTGATGAACATCTTCCAGAGGGATTCCAGTAGGGAAGGAGACACTCACCCCTCACTGCAGCAAGGGTTTCTCCTCCAGTCTCTTTGATGTACAGGGCAACACCCAGGCAGAGAAGGCAAGGAGCTGTCCTGGGAAGTGCTGGGAGCCTAGGCTGCTGACCCTGGAAGAGGGGCATCCCCCAGAGCCAGAGACAGCAGCTTGGAGTAGCTCCCAAATTAACAGGAGTGGGGGCTGAGCTCCTGTGTTGGAAGTATTTAAAGATTTTCTGGGCTGGCATCTTCACCTCCTCGTCCACCCCAGCAGCACCCGCCATGGTTTTACCCAAAGACACTCCCAGTATAGCTCGCCCTGAAGTGCTGGGGCTGCATCCTGCCCTTCCAAAAGCTTTTCTCTGCTCAGGGTGCCCCTGCCAACACACCCACAAACACTCACCTTCTGCCCCAGTTTCCAAATCTAATGTTTTAATTTAAGGCTGGATGAATTATTTCAAGTGGGGGAAAAAATGACAGGCAGAAACTGGAATTTCTCTGCTTTTGTCCAAAAACTAGCATGAGCCATTTCTTTACTTTTTAAAGTTCTTAAGAGATTAACCAGAAAATTAAAAACATTTGGTCTTTTCATTACTTTTTCCATTTTTTCCTCTCATTTTTTTGCTATGACAAAAAGCAAAAGAAGAAGAGAATATTGAAACCACTGAAGATCATTTACAAAAGGGAAAAGCTTTCATTTCTCAAGTACAACACAAGCAAGACTTTTAGTCTTTTTTAGCATCTTCACTTGCTACCTTCTTACGCCTAGAATTCAGCAGAACAGGGAGATATCTTAAAAATATTCAGGAAAAAAAAAAAAAAAGTTCAATTCCAGAGATTCTAGCTTCTCGTGCCCAAGAGAAGTTGCCAAAACTTACTGATACTTGAAGTCAATACACTAGCACTGCAACAGTGATGGTGGTGGCAATAGCCAGGAACTGAGTTGAAATTAATTAGGTTTGATGGTGTTTTTACCATTTTGTGTTCCCTTTCATGCCATTGGGGTTCAAAAAGAGGCTGCAATGCCTCAAAACTCTCGACCAGAGACAGTAACATTTCTCCAGGCTGGGGACAGTAGCAAAGTCACACACAGCTGCTGTGAAGCTGCATAGCTGGGGTTTGCTCCTTTGACTTCCAAACACAGTGCAATTTGAGAATAAGCTTCCCCTGAGCAACTTCCATGACCAAGTCCAAGATAATCACAGATCTCTTGATAGCTGCTCTGCCAGCAAGAGAGGATGTACTCAGGAATGACTGGATCTGTCCTGAATGCTGGCAGTCAGGTGCCCACAGTTTGTTCAGATGGCCAGGGGACACCAGCTTGGGAATGAGGTGTCCTTGCATGTCCCAGAGTGCCAGAAAGAAAACATATCACATGAAGGTTGTGTGTAGCTCAACGTGCTTTAGAGGTGCTCTTTAAGGGGCCTACAAGCTCTTGCAAATCAAATGCACCTAAATACCAAACGGATTTCAACCTAATTCCAGAGGTAACACCACCTACTCACATGCCAAAGCAGGGAGCAGACTGCTTGCTAATTAACGTGTCTCCTTCATGAATATTGCACTTCCCAAGGAGGAATTTGGTGCTCAAGCAAAAGGCTGCTGAAAGCAAGCCAAGCTGGGTTGAGCAGCGAGGATGCTTTGAAACTGCTGAGATCCCTCTGGCAGGGCTGGTGCTAAAGCCAGCCCCTGGTTTTCACACCCACTGGGTGAGTCAGTGGGTGCTACCCGGGTGCCACCTCCAAAACACACACTCAGCTCACTGCCACATCTTGGGGGACACAGCAGAGGTGGTGGCAGGGACGGGAAGGGGAAACACAAAACCACAGGATGTTTGTGGTCCTGAATCTCTGTGACATTTGACAGTACCTGAGGCCTGACCTTTTCTAACCCACAACCAAACCCTTCCCTAGAACCTTCTGGGAGCTTCCTCTGGCTGCAATAACCACCCCAGCAGTGCCCTATTTTCTGTTGTAAGCAGCCATATGGGCAGTGTCCTACAGTCCCATGCACACACAGTTGTCACACGGCCCAGGGAAGGGCCAGCACACCCCCACACACTGTGCTGGGAAGAGCCAGCTTTGCCAGCCCAATTGGAGCCAATTAGGCAGGTTTCCCTCAGCCAGGGCTTTCAAGGCTCTCCCATGATGAGGTATTACCTTGGTCTCTATTTGTTTCCCCTGACAGCCTCCTTTGATGTCACCCCACGAGACAGAGCAAGGAGCCACCACAGAAACCTCACCAAGATACATCTGGCATTCTCAGGATGCAGCAAGGTTCCATGGTGTCCTTCCCACACCAGCATCCCTGCTCCCACTTCAGCACAGCTCAGATGCCTGATCCTCCAAAACCCATGTGGTACCCAAATCCTGTTGGTCTTGTGTATGGTTTGATCCTGAAGTAGAAATGACTCTCCTAAGTCCACTCAGGAATCTCACTTTACTAGTTGTAGTTGAACTGGGCAAGGAGAGCCAGGTCTGACCACATTAAAAGGGTTCCTGCCTTTTTAACCAAAGTGCTGGAACTGCAGTGCTGGGGTCAAACAACTCATTTCAGATCCCTGCAAACTCAGCCACGGTGCTGACAACGCTGGAGAGCAACCAACCAACAGTCCCAACAACATCAGCCAACACCAGCAACCTACCAACTGTCCCAGCATGGCCTCATGTGGAAGAGACTTCTGGAGCTACCAGATAGACCCCTTTGGACTACACCACATCTCCAGAGGAGATTGTCTTCATCACTGGCCAAGCCAAGAGTCCTGGCCAGCTCCTGCTCTTCAGACATTAAATTGAAGGGCTGTGTGTGAGCTCTCCCCACAGCCTGGCTGTTGGCGTTCAGCCCATGACAAACAGCCACCCCAGCAGCAGGCTCCAAGCTGAGACTGGATCCCACAGCACTAAAGCCACTTCTGAGAAAATACACAGCCCATGTTATTACCCCGTGGGACAAGCAGGCTTCAGAGACCTGTTCTGTAGCCCTTTCCGGACAATCATCCCTTAAATTTAGCTCTGACTACATGTGTGCTTGAAATCTGCTTAGCAGAGCAAAAAAATCCCAGAAAATTCACTCAGTCTTCATTAGCATTTCCAGCATTGTACAAACATTCTCCCTAGCCACTGGAAAGTCTGCCTTTACCCAGCCAAAATGCTCCTTTGCAAGTAATCTCAGCTCTTACCTCAGAAAACTCCTTTCCTGCCCGCACACACAGGGAAGGAGCTGTAATCTGACTTTATTATGGTCATGCATGTGCTGTTGCCATGGAAATGGACACGATGCTGCTGGATCCAACTGCAGCACAGCCAGGCACGGGCAGGGACCACAGGCAGGATCCTTGAGGCAATGCTGCTGGAGAATCCCCCTTGGCCAGCTTGCTAAAAAACCCCCCAACCAACAGCAGTGAAACCCCCTCAGATCAGGAGTCTCAGAGTAGCACCAGTGGCATTACCAGTGGTAAGTACACCAGAGACCACTGGAGACCACTTGACACTTATGGTGGTAACAATGCAGCTCTTGCTTTGTCATTAGCTCCACTGGAAAGTTATTAAGTCAAGGGAAAAACATGTCCAAATGTTTATTGTTCTTCAGATAACTGTGCTCAAGGACCTGGTGTCTTCAATCATTTGTCCAGTCAAGTCAGCCCTGTGGAGGTGTGACATGGGCCACCACAAGAAGAGAGAAAGTCCTTGCAGTGAAAAGCAGGGCATGCCCCAGCCTGATGCACCTTCCTCAGACTGGAACCTGCAACGTGCAGCCCCTCAGGAAAGTTAGGGCAGCCTTGGTGATGGGGGTATTTCCACAGAGCCTGGAAGACAAGCTTAAGTTGTGATAATAACAGAGGCTATACATTCCTGGAGAAGCCATCCTCTCTTAGGCATGATGGAAACCATCTTTGCCAGGGGAAGCAGAGTTTAAACCATGGCTTGCCAAGGGCTGCCTGCCAGGCAAGGATGGGTCTACACATGCCCCTGATTCTTCTTCTAAGCTCATGGCATCCCTCACAATTGCTACTGGAAAGAGGAGATGCTTGCAGTCAGACACACAAAGGCTGTACTTATCTCCTCCTTCAGGTCTGTGCTCAAACCCTGTGCTAGGCAGGGCTAGGGACAAGTCCAAGTCCAAGGCTCAGGCTGTGCCAAAAGGGACCACATTCAATCCTGCAGCAACCTGCCCCAGGGGGCAGGAGGGAGGACAGATGCCCTGGAGCTGAACAACAGCAAGGGCTTTGTAAGCATGGGAAGATGAGAGGCAGACAAGCCCTGTGAGTTTAGGAGTTACCGGCATCTTAAGCAGAAAGGGCTCCATGTTCACGGCCAGATTGCACAGGGGCTTTGACCAAGCTCATCTAGTGAGTGGGCAGGGAGTTGGAACTCAATGATCTTTAAGGTCCATTCCAACCCAAACCATTCTATGGCTCTATGAAGATGCAGATTGTGAAGGAAAGTAGAATAAAAACTTGATCCACTGCGGACAGAGAGAGGACAAAGCTTCAGCTGTCACATGTGGGACTTGATGAAGCAAAAATGCTCCTCTAAGGGCAAAGGAAAGAAGGAAGGGCATCACAGCACCAACCTGCCCACTGATGTCCAAGTGTTCCATCACTCCAGGCTGTGTGGGGTGTGTCAGCACTTCAAACCCCTCAGCCTTGAGCAGCATGGAAATGTCAGGGGTGCACCCAGCTCTCTGTGGGGGCAGGAAGGCCTTCAGCATCCTGCCATGCTGGAGCCAGTGCGAGTTATGTCCCAGGCTGGTGCTGGAGCCATGGCAAAGGGAGATTCCACAGCAAGCACACGGCTCTGTGCTGCAGCCCGAGCTGCTAGCCCGCATGGCTGAGCTCCCTGCTCACAGCTACACCTCTGCCCCTTCCTCTGCCCCTTTCATCATCCCAGACATGCAATACCAACCAAACCTGGCAACAGCCTCTCATTTACCTTCCCAAGGGTTGAAAGGATCTGGCCAATATTTATAGCAGCAAATCAAGCCACTAGTGGACTGGTTGCTTTGAGAAAAATAGCTGAAGCTTTTCTGAGTCCACGATTATTTATTATTCATCAAATTGGGTTCCAGCTTCCCCCTTTGATTTTGTGTGTTGTTTTTTCTAAAATATGGATTTTAGTTTATGATGCGGTTTTACTTAAGGATTAAAATGGAGGACACAGAAAGGCAAAACAGGAGAAAGGAAAACAGGATGATAAAAAAAGGCATTCTGTAAAAATGACAAAATTTTCAGCAAACAGAATTTACCCTTGCAGAAACCAGCAGAGGCCAGGACATCAACAAAAGTGACAGTGCAATTTTTAATTAAGTACTTCATATGAATTGCTCAATGGATCAAGAACCCAGTTTACACCAACACCTCTACCAGAGCCAAAGTGTCACAGCTTACAGAAAGTGTCCCGAATTGCCTGTGGGACCAAGTATCCTGTCAACCAGAAGGATCCCTCTGGGAGGGCTGGAGCAGGCAGGAGAGGCAGGAAAAGACACTTGGCTGATGCAAGACTCCTGCTCAGAGCACCTTGCTCTCCTGTCAGCCACCTGGAGCACACCTGACAAAGCCAGCTGACCACAGGGCCGTGAGAAAAGGTTGGGATCTGCAACTGAATTACCACATCTACTTTCTCCAGGGCTTGCCCAGGAGTGAGTCATGCCAAGAGGAGGCTTTGAGCAGGGTCTGGACCTGGGCAGATAAAAGCAGTGTTATTTGTGTGTGTTTGCTTGAACCAGCCAGAGAGAAAAGTGCACAATGCATCAATCCTACAAAATAAATACGGCACCGTAGAGGCTTACCCAGGAGAGAGGTCCTGGGAAATGCTCTCCTTCATTCATCATCTGCCAGGGAGGAGAAACCACATTGCAAGAACCAGCCATGGCCAGAGGAGAGATGCCAAGGCACAGGACACCCAGTGACCACCAAAAAGCTGTGGTGGTGGCTGGGGCTGACAGTGCCCAGCACTACACAGGGAGTGAAATGACAGGATCAGATCTTTCTGGCATTGTTCCTCCTGGGTCATCCCCTTTTCCCTTCGAGAAAGGCACCCCCACAGCAGGACAAAGCTCCTGTCTCAGAGGTGGGAGAAAAAGGGATGATCCCTTCCCCAGCACCAAAAGCAAGGCAGAACTGACCACAGTTACATCCCACTTGACATGAGGCTGCAGTGTGCTCCCAGCCTCTTCCCCCTGCACCAGGGACCCAGTGCTGTGGGGTCAGGGTAAAAATTACCCACAGATGCACAAGTACACTCTCCTACAGTGCTTCCAAGCCCTGAATAGGGAGGGAAAACAACCAGGGGAGCTTCTTCCTTGAGCAGAGTCTTTTGGGAGAGCCACCATAAGGGCTGTAACACTCTCAGGGAGGCATTTCCCATTTCCCTGGTTACTCCAGCAATGAATGCTCTCTCCCCTGTGTTACAGGAATTCTCCACTGCTGCAGGATCACGTCAGGACAAGCTTTGCAATCCCCAGGGCTTGAGCAAGTGCAAGTCAGACAGGCAGAGCCTGAGTGTGTCTCTTCCACGCCAAGGGGAGGGAGAGACAGCAAGAACCACTTAAATGAGGAAAAACAAGTTCACAAAAGAGGTGCTGCTTCATGGAATCAAATCCACCACAAAAATCCAAACCCAAACCTGATACCAGGATGCTGGTGGGAAGAAGGCTACAGAGCAGGCTTAGGGTGGAAGACCAGGAAGAGGGAGAGAGCAGCACCTGCAGTAAGGGACCATGATTGGAAAGAGAAGAACCAGGCTCAGGAAGACAACGGGAAAGGCAAAAGACACCTCCACAGCAAGAAACAGATGGTCCAAACTGACAGGCAGGTCCTTGCACGTCACGTCAGGCACCCTGGGTAAACATTCACTGCTGACATTTCACACCTACACAAGGCGGCATCATCACATCTCAACACCCAGAAGGGGAGACAACATCCTCGCTGCGCTTGTCCCCAGTGCCAGATCCTCCAGCCCAGTTCCCTGGAATTAGACTTCAGGTCTATTCCCTGGACAGTCTAAGTGGAAGGGCTGTGTGTGAGGAAAGGGAGTCCAGTTCAATTGTTTTGTTGCTCTGAAGAGCTGCTATGCCTGAGACATTTCTGCTCTGGAGATCTCCAATTTATTTGGTCACTTTTCCTTTGCTGTTCAGTCCAGGGCAAAAATTTACAGGGATTTTCCAGGGGCACAAAAGTTCCTGAATTCTCCTTGATTTCCTCTTCAACCCGAGGGTCACAGCAGCCTTCCAAGGCTTGTGGTGAAGGGACACATCACCTGGAAGGGGACACCACAAATATCAGAGTCATTTTGTCATTCAAGGCCAGAGGGGAAGCATGCAGGTGTCACTAGCCAAGCAGGTAACATCACAGCAACAGCTTGCCTGAGTGTGTGATTTAGAGAGCCTTTTCCTTCCTGACATCTTAGAAATTAGCTCTGATGCCCTAATGCCTCGATCATTCAAGAGTTTATCTTCCCCCATCTTCATGAGCTTCAACACAGGACAAACTGAGCAGCTTCTTACTTGACTGAAAAAATGCTGAGTGAAACGAGTAGGATTTAGGAACTGGGCAAAATGGATTCAGATCTTGCAGGAAGCAAGAGGAAGTTTCACCTGGATGTGATTCCAAGGGAGAGCTTTGAGCACAGGGGAGCAGCAAAAATCCCAGCACTGCCCTGACCAAAGTCAGGCTAAATCTGTGATGGGCTCAGGGTAAAGGAAGTGACTTTTTTTGTGAAATTGCTGTTCACCCGAACCTTTCACCCAGCTTCACTCACAGCAAGCCAGTAGAGGCTGGCTGGCAGCAAGTGCCATCCTGCTGATGTTGTAGAATGACTCCCACTGAAGAGCTAAATTGACTCCCAAAATTTCCACCCTTGGTAAAGAAATTTTCCCCAATGCTACTGAATGAGCCGTCCATTATATTTCAGCAAGAGCAGGGAAATCATAACCACTTGTCCTTTGGAAGGCTAAGAACAACTAAGCAATAAGAAACAAGCCATTTCAAACAGAACAATAAATATTCTCTTTACCATTAAAAAATGGTCATTTTTTTCCCCTCAAAGACCCCAGAGGTCTCTAATCATGAATGAAAACCAGAAAATTGCTGCTTGATTTGTCCTCCACAACATGGCTGAGAAATGAAAACATCTATGGCATCTATGTAACAGAAAAAAAAAATCAGAATTACCTCTATAAGAGCAATGGGGCTACAAATTCCTGATAATGGATGTGGCCATTACACTTTATACCTGCATTGCAAAATGAGTTTGTGCTAAGGGCAATTAATACCTCCCACCCCAAAACATTTCTATCAGATCTGGAATCTGCTGGAAAGGCACTTTTTATGGGAAAAGATTCAGTTATTTTTCCATCCACACATGTCAAAATTGGAGTGGGAAATTAGGAAAGACAACTAACCAGAGAATGTAATAGTGTAACTATTTCCATCAAGGTACTTGTCCATCCTTGCCCAGTGACTGTGTAACCTAGCACAGCTCACAACCCACCTGGGTCCTAGGCAGAGAGAAAGTTTTTTGTGTAGCACGTACTTCAAACACTTCCTTAACACCTGCAAAAGTCATGACACATTTCCAAGAGCTGTCAGCTCTACCTCAGCTCTCAAGCACCTCAAGAAAGGCAGTCAGCATTTCTTCTAGACCCACCTCAGTTCCTGATGGAAGGTACATAACCATGGCACACTCAGCACTGCCTCCAGTGACATCCGCTCCTTCAGCTTGGAAGCCAAACAGGAGTTTTATTGACCTGGATCATAAGATTTAATAACTTAGATCTCTGAAATGGCCCACACAAATGAGCTTGTGCAGAAACAGTGGATGGGCTTTGAGAAGAGCAGGCATCTGCCCTGGACTGAGGACATTTTTGCTGCAGTAAAACCCAGCTCCTTCAATAAGAGCTCACACTAGGTTAAGTGTTTCCTAACAGCACAGATGTTCTGTTCCAGAAAACTGGGGTGAAGCTGGAGGGCCACACTCCCTAACCTTCAGTCACCATATTCTGAGTGCTATTTTCAGCTCCACAACATGAAACCTCACTCTCTAGGGCTGTACAGAGAACCCAGGCATGGGGTACAGAGGAAGAAAATAGTTGAAGTCAGCCAGTCCAGAGGCTTTCCACAAGCATCATGCACCAAAGACAAGTTATTGAAAGCTTCCCTTCACAGCCAGGCATCTGCTGCTCAGCCAGACACACCACAGCAACCACCTGGTAAACTCACTTCTACTCAAACCTGTAAGCTTTTGTTGCAGAAGGCACAACTGAGGGCATTTAGATAAGAGATGGCATTTAAGATAAGAGAAGCTATGATAATCCCCTGATTATGCCTCCCATGCAGCCTAATCTGTCCCCACAATCTGCACACAGAGACCACCAAAGCACTGTTCCCACAGCGCTGGATGACCCACAGACCCCCAGGCACGATCCAAGGAGAGCCGGGTGATGAAGGGCACATGAAGTGCACACAGCTTGGCCAACCTCATCTGCCTTTGATCTGCAGCTTATTGTCTTGGCATGGTTTAGGGAGCTAATCCTCCCCTGTGGCTGGAGGAGGACAGGACCTCCCCAGCTTCCTCCAGCTGCACAGCCCCACACAACACGGGGTGGGGGGAGCTGAGCTGCCTAGGGGCAGGTCAAGCTCAGAAGCTCAGGGGAAATGTTGAGCACGTCCAAATTGTGTAGATTTTGTCTGAAATCCTTCTACTCCACAGCAGCCAGCCTAAGCAGCAGGAGCTTCACCTCCTGGCTCCTTCCCCTGCCTATTGCAGCAGCCTCTCCTCATGCCCTGAGCCACCCTGGGCAATGGTGAAAGTGCGGGTGTCACCCCAAACACATTAGAGGAAGATGTAACAGTGCCTGAGCAACCCACTTTGTGCAATGCAGGTGTAACACCACCAGCAGGACAGATCCTATCCAGCACAGCCTTACCTCATCAGCACAGGTTCCGTGGGCCAGCTTTGAGAGGTGTCTTCACACTGCACATTATCAGCAACACACCACGTATGGCACTTGCTGGACAACAGGAAATGCTTTCTCTTGCACTGTACAAGCCAAGTCATCAAGCCACCCAGCACTGATGGCAGAGGACCTTGCTGCCTGCCCCCATCCCAGCATCCTGCTTGGAATGGCAGATTCCCATCAGTCTTGGCTGATCAGAGCAATGGGAGAGTGGTGAGAGGCTGGGAAGGAAAACTTAAATTTGGGATTTGCACTTGAAGCCCACCACCAGGGAAACCAGTCTCAAAGGGGTGGTGATAGTCTGTTCCACACCTGATGCTTGGAGAGATGTGGTTGTCAGGAACTGCAAATCCTAGTAGCAAATTCTGAGCATATTCAGGATGAGCCAAGAAAAAGGACTTGAAGCAGGGACACACTCCTGGTCACTCAGCACAACACAATAGGGAGAACACAATAGGCCTTTTATCAAGAGATGCAGTCTGCAGGGAAGAAAAAAGGAGAGAAGGATCCCTCCCTTCTCAGAGGCCTCCAGTGAACCTAACAGGCATGAAACCCTCAGGAAGGAAGAAGGAGGAAGAAGTAAGACACAAAATCCAAGTGTAGAAACCATCCTGTGGAGAGTCAACAAGGGAGGAGGTTTTGTTCTGGGAGACAAGAAAGCCTCTTGAGAAAGTACTCGAGAGATGAGGCTTAAGATGCACAGGAAATGAAACAGCACCCAGAGCTCTGCACCTGGGCTGTGACCCAACCAAACACATTTCAACACAACCATGAGCTATTTCCTCAGCCAAGCACAGACACTGGTGAGGGATGCAGGCAACTGTGAGGACATGTCTTTAGGATGCTGTTCTGCAATCTCCAAAGAGACTGGTTCACCCTCAGCAGCCTCTGTTTTGACTGACATTTCCATCTCCTGGACTGTAACAACAGAGGGGAGAACATCACTACAGTGGGGTTTCTTGTAGCTTTCCACACCAGCAGGTCTTTCATCAGTAACTCTGGTACCACTCAGCTTTGACTTCCACACCACCTCTTTCACAGAAATATTATCCCTGTCTATGGAGAAAAAGGCCTAGGTCTCCAGGGTCAGGTCACCAGCTCCAGCTCAGGACAGGGCCAGAGCCAAACCAAACTTTCACTGCAACACCGCATCCCTACCCAGCACCCCAAACTCTGGGGTGCCTTCCAGCAGGCAAAGCCACAAGTGTCCCCTGGGATGGCCAAAAGAAACAGAAACACAGGTTCTGATCTTGACTCAGCCACTGCAGCTGCAAAGCTGAGCTCCACACAGGCTGCAAAAGCCAGCTGAGGCAGTGGCAGAAGAGCTGGATGCTCCAGCCACGCCACACTCCCGCTGCCAGCAGCCAGCCTCAACCAAACCTGCCTGGCCATGTCCCACTGGAGGTCACAGCACAACCACCTGCAGGCCAGGGCCACTTCTAAACCAGGTCACTCCATCTTCCAGTGAGCCAGGATCTCTGCCCATGAGGGTGGTTGGAGCATGGCCTCTCCCATCTCACAGGTGTCCAGCAAAGACCCCGAGGATGACTGTGCAATGGTGGGATTACGAGACATGCCCCTCTGTGTGACAGCTTCCATCAGACAGGAGAGCAGAGAAACCTTCCAGCAGGGATGTGGTGGGTCTCCAGGAGGGATTATCAACTGGAGAAAAGGGCAGTTTCCAGCACTGTCCCAGACTCTTGGATGTAGTTTCACTCACACACATACCAGCAGACACGAGTGGTTCAAGTTTTTCCCTCCAGCCCTGTGTTGTCTCACAGGACTGGGCCTGAAATCCTTTTGAAAGGGGTTTTGCAAAACCCAGCATCTGGGATGTCAGCTGTGGGGTCTGCAGAAGCCCATGACTTCCAGGGTGTGATGAGAAACATGGTGCTGAGAACAGAGTTCTCAGTCAGGCCAGGCTTCTTGAAAGGCTACACGAAGGTAGAGGCAAGCAAAAATCAGAGTGGGCCATAGCCCCTGCTGAGCTTTTCAGAGGGCTGCAGCCATGTTTTTCCCCTTAAATGTTCACATCTATTACTTTCCTTAGGGTTCCTGACATGTTTTCCTGGCTTTACCTGGTTGTCATGCTGGAGGGTGATGAGAGGTTTCCAAGGGCATGTCACCAGTCTGGCCAGAGTCTATATCACCTGATGGACTTCATCCCTGCACGAGAACAAAGACCACAAAATTAAACACAACCTCAAAAAGCCTCCTGGAAAAATCATCTTCCACACTTTGCACCACTAGCCCATCTTTTTCAGATATGACAGGACCCATTTGACCACCAACTGCAGGGACAACATGCAACATATCCTGCAAGGCCACCAGGCAGCTTTATATCCAGCCAGGATGAGAATTCAAGCAAAGAAAAGGCTTAGGAAAAAGGAAAAAAGTGTTTTGACTGAGAGGAAAGGAGCATTAGAGCCTCTTCAGCACAACAGTCCTGTAAATGATGGCAGAGATGTTGAGTCAAGAACAGTTTCACTGCTGTGCCTCTGCACTCACAGTGGTTTGCATTTGGACACCTCATCAGAGCTGATAACCTTGGAAGGGGCCTCCTGAGCCATCTGGCCTCAATCCCAGCTCTGAGCAACCTTCACTTAGGTGATCTCCCCTCCAGTGAGGCAAAGCTCCCAGGCAGCCAGCTGGGACTGCACTACTCAGTCTGTGCAGCTGGGAAGGCAAAGGGTTAAATCCCTTCCCAACCCCCTTTTGTTTAGCCACAAGGGCTCATTTTAACTAACCTCAGGGATTTCAGTGAAGTTAGTAGTTAAAGCATGCAGAGAGATGTGGATGGATTATAGCAGTACTCCTAAGTTTGACTTCAGAAGAACTGATGCAAATGTTCTTAAGAACAATTTCCATGTAGCTTAAGAGT
This sequence comes from Prinia subflava, assembly GCF_021018805.1. Taxonomy (NCBI): domain Eukaryota; kingdom Metazoa; phylum Chordata; class Aves; order Passeriformes; family Cisticolidae; genus Prinia; species Prinia subflava. Next base: position 17,980,192 of record NC_086260.1, read on the forward strand.
AAACAACAACAAGAAAGGAAAAAACCTTAATTAAATAGTTAAATCGCATAAAATTTCTCACTGGATAAAAACAAAGATTGCTCAGCAAGAAAAAGGCGAAGGGGTCCTAAGGAGAGGAGTGGCTAACATAGGGTAGCTCTGACATTCCAAAAGCCACAGCTCATCAAAAGCCCTGGGGTGATTCATGCCTTGGGGAAAGCAGAAATACCTGGGGAGGTGGTGGAGCTGGATTCAGCATCTCCTTGGTGGGCAGGAAAGGAAAGTCTCACCTGTCTGTGCAGGCAGGAAGGTTTCAGGAGGATGGAGGAGGATGGAGGCAGGTTACAGGTAGCCACAGGAAAGGTAAATGTGCCATACATCAGGAATAAAGCTGGTTCATTGCCAAATCCTGCACTCTGGCTGCAGAGGCTGGGGGAAGATGCTCACAGTGAACAGCATTTGGTCCAGGGTGGTGGGAAGCTGATGAAGGGTAAGAAGGGGTCCCGGGACATGAAATAAATTCTGGGATATAAATCACAGTCATGCTTTGAAAGATGTTTCTGCCAAGGCCACAGCATGTACTTGCTCCTGGGCTTGGTGGCTGCACTGCCTTGCCACTCACTGCAGGCAGACAGACAGACAGCCAGACACACTGGCTCCAACCATGGGAGTCAGAGTCCCTTTGTCACTCACTCAGCCCTGCGCTTTCTGAACACCTTAGATACCACAGTGTCCATTTCATAGCAGTCTCGAAGACAGGGAAAACCTTTTCCAGTATCATTTGGCATTTCAGCACCTCTCCACCTCCAGCAACTTCTCCCAGAGCCTGGACTCCCAGGACAGGGCCAGAGCAGCTTGTTCAGGATGAGTGGCAGCTGATCCCACAGCTCTTTGATCCAGGCTGTGAACTGCTGGGGTGGATTAAGGAAAGAGGACTTCAGCTGACCTTCATTAGCTTTCTGCTGCTCTTTCCCCAGCTTGTAAAGTAGCAGGTATTTGCATCCAAAAGGAAGGCGAACTAACCCACTGGGGTTAGGGCAGAGGCACTTTGCAGAAGAAGGCAAAGGGGGGTTTAATTTAAGTGAGGGGAGAAAAAGACTTCCTGGTGTACTGGGGCCAAGCTGGAAAATCCAGACAACACAGAGGCAACCTTGCTTTCCCCTCCCTTCTGGTGCCACAGTGGAGCCCGGTACAGGGCTGGCCAAATGACCACGTGAGATTTCAAAGCTGCCTCCCAACTTTAATAGGTGGGAGAGCAGGAAGGAAAACAGTCCCTCAATCAGCACACCGATTTTCATTGCCATTAAATGTAATCATCCCTTCTCTCTTTCATCTTCACTTCTGTGAGAGCTGGCAATGAAGGCAGCACACAGTGAGGAGAGGCAGAGTGGGGGAATTGCAGCAAAGAATGTAACCTCCAAAATGCTCTGCCAGCCCATGGGGAGGGAGCACAGGAAACAGGGAAACCAACAGGCCCACTGCTATCAAAGGTGGGAAAAGGGACCAGACACAGAAACTTGCTCAGCTTTGTTTCTTGCCCTCACCACAGCTGCAATGTTTCCCGAGCACTCTGAGCCTGCCCAACACCACCAACAGCCCCTCTCGAAGATATCCTAAGAGTTTTCAGCATCCTCTGCAGCACAGAGCATGGACCACACCTCCCATCTCCCACCTGGGCGGCCAAATTTAGAACACCAATCTCATGGCCCACTCTGATTTCTGGCCCTGCTTCACTGTGTGACCTGCAGGTACTCAGGCAAGAATTTCTGCTTCTGCCCCCATCACCCGGGCTGCTGTTATGGCATTTTCATGGACAATTCACCCCTTCGTGTTCAGGTGAGCTCCTCTTCTCTCCAGCAAAGTCTGATGGGAAAGGCTGTGCCAGCGGGCAGGTTTTCACTTTTTCCTCAGCACACCTTGCTCCAGACACTTTGTGGTGAGCGTTCCTTTTTAAGATCTATTGATTTCATAAATAATAGAGTAAAAGAAAGAAAGACATCACACAAATACACTGGTCAAATAATCTCTCCCTTAGGAAACAAACAGGAGCTACAAAGGAAAAAATAGCCCAGCAGGCAAGCATTGATCTTTAAGCAGGAGAGCAAGTGGCATTAGAGTTATTTGTCAATTAACTTAACAGCACGTAGATAGGGCCAGATTCAAACAGGTCACCTTGGGGGTCTTGCTCCACAAAAAGGAGTCTTGAAGCCTGCCTTTCTCACTCCAGGAGCACTCAGCAGTTTCTGCAACACCACAGCTACCTCTGTCTAGGTTCTACTGACTGATGTCCACAGAGGACAAGTAACAAAAGCCAAAATCTTCATCCCTAACTCCTGGAAAAAGCTCCCAGCCTAGGGAACCCAACATGGAATGAGAAACTTTTCCAGCCAGAGGCCTGCATCAGAAGACTGACACAGAAATCAACACCTACTGCTCCCAGGATGAAAAGAACAGTGTCTTCTGAAGTAACTACAGCCTAGAGGAACAAAAGGAAAAGGAAATTCCCAGGCTTTCGCAGGATGAAAATCATCTCAGCCCTGGTTAGCACAAGACACCTGCTTCACCACAGGGACCAGGTGTAACAGGAGACAGGCAGAGCCTTTGTGGCTGTTACAGCATCTGCAGTGGCAGAGTGGATTCACACAAGGAACAGCAATGCCCCCTTGTCCCCTGCCCATACCATGCTGCCAGGAGGATCTCGTGGTGCCCAGCACACTCCAAGGAGCTCATTTCAGCTGAAACAGGCAGAAGTCCTTCCTCCAGTTGGAAGCTCAGCTCTGGCTGTGAAAACGTGAGGGAATCATTGCCAAGAGCAGCCACCCCAGAGGGAAGAGAGGCCATGCAGGAGCTCCATCCAGGCAGCTGCTTAGCTTAACCCTTTCAGTCACCAGCTGCAAGAACAGCTACCACCAGTGGCACATGCTCCACAAAGCCACAAGCTCTTGCAGTAAGCAGGATCAGCCTCAGCAGCATTCCCCGCTGGAAATTTGCAGAAAAATCCTTGTGCCACACAGAGCACCACTGTATCCTCAGCTTGCCTGGTCTCTGGAAGGCAGCAGTGAGTTATTAGCTGCATGGAAGGTGCCTGCAGGGAGCAGAGAGAGCGAGGGAGAACAGGGTAACAGGTTTTTGGCACTGATTCAAGCCTAGCATTTTTGTGACAACAGAATGGTGTGTTTCCAGCTGTATTGCATTATCAGGGAGGAAGGGCTGGAGTGACTATAAAGAAATCTAAAGGTGGTCATTAGGGAAAGACTCCCTTGCAGATGGCAAATTCCTGGCCTTGAGCAGTGGTCACCTGGCCTGTCTCAGCTGCAGCTATGCAGAAAATGACCCTCTGCCAGAATGTGTCCAGGTGTTCACGATGCTCATCCCCCACCAGAAACCACCCCACAGCTCTCTCTCCCAGCTTGCTGGCTTTACATGTACCCTCAGCTTTGCTCAGAATTGATACTAGGTAACTTCAAACTCCACCAGAGGTGACAGCCACCACTTGTGCAGTGCAGCACAAAGGCTCTCAGCACACCTTTACCAGCAGCACTGGCTGCTGTGCTACAGGGAGACAGGGAGAAAGTAAGGGATGCCAGAGACCTGTGCCCTGGAAGCCCATCAATCTCTTCACTGACACCCCACATTCAAATCTCTGACAAGCTCTTCTTTCATGGAATCTGCACCTCGACAGAGAAAGTAATTTATAGACATTTCCCCTGACAAGAACAGGGGGACTGAAGAATGATGTCTGCTTGCAGTGACAGCTCTGTTACAGAGCTACAAATCCCAGCTTTCCCGGAGAAACACGTAAAACTTTGTACAGCACACTAAACCCAGGTCAAATACACAGAGGAGTATCAATATGAGAATCATCTTTCCCAGCTTATTTCCTTTCCAAAACTACAGATGATGAGGTCCTGCCACTTGAGAAGCACTTGCAGACCAACCGTTTCTAAAAGCAAGAGAAGGAACACAGCCCTGCTCTCACGTCAGAGTGACAAACCTTTGTAAAACGATTAGCTTCCCTCCCCTCCTACTCACTTGTGTTTCAAAAACACTTCGTTCAAAGGCAGCTCTTTAAAGAGGTTATATAATAAGTGATTTGTACCACGAGGCTGGCTAGTTTTAGCCCAGCTACTTAGATCATAGTTGGATTTTATTTCCTGGCTAGCTGGCAGACTCATGCCCAGTGACGAGCCTGTGGGCAGAGGATGCTCCGGGCCACTGCATTTCCTGGCCAGGAGAGTCAGTACCACAGTGCTCTGCTGTTTCTGCCTATTCAGTAATGAGCTCTGCTGTTGCATCTGTCCAATTCCAGCTCCCAGACAGGAAGGAAAGTGGGCAGTGCTTGAAGATTCTTACTTTTTCACAGATCACAGTTACGTTTAACATGCTCCATACTCACAGCAGCCAAAAAGCCATTTGCAGCAGCACCAGGCTCCCCAGGGGCCAATCTGGGAACAAAGAACCCTTGCTGAAAGTTTAGTGAGGTCATACGTCTGGCAAATGTAATGGCAACAAATTAAACTACTTTTTTAAGAACTTGGCTTCCACCATGCCTTGGAGAACCAAAACAAAATCCTTAACTCTTCACAGCCTCCCCTGCACAGAGCTCACCACAGGAGGTTTTCAAGGCAGGATTTGTCCTCAAGCAGTGCAGAGGCCATGTCAGTCCAAGGACAAACCACAGGCTGCTCCTCACTTGGCTGCTCCACTGCTCCCTGAGTTAACAGCTTCACAAATGGGACACTGCAGATGTGCCCACATTAAAAAAAGATCATGAGTGTAAAAATAAAAGTGGGTTTAACTCATTCCTGAGGCTACTCTCTCCTCAGCACACAAAAACTCTGGTGCTTAGTGGATAAAGCATTGGAGCCTCAAGACAAGACCAGGAACAAGATTTGGGCTCCTCAAGTTTTGGGGTTTTTTGAGGTTGTTGCTCAGTCTTTAAGCATAAGGATTAAAGTGTCAGTCTTGTAGTTTCCAAGCCTTGCCTGCCTCTCAAGCAATAGCCAGCCTTCAGAAGTACTGGTCCATTTTAAGTCTTATTCCAAGTAAGAAGGTTGTAAGGAGGAAAATGAAGTTGCTGAGATTTAGGACAAAGGTAGATAATACTGTCAGATATTTTCAGATTACCTTTCTTGCTACCTAAATCATACAGAGGTTGTAAAATTTCCTCTCCTCCTGACTCCCCATTCCCATCCACCCTGGGCTACCTCTACAACAATAACATGGAGCAAGAAATTAAGGAAAGTAATTTTCCCACTCTGCTGCTTTTGATTGGGATAGAGTTATTTTTTACCCAGTAGCTCCTATGGGGCTGTGTCAGATTTGTGCTGGTAATCGAGTTGAAAATTAAGGGACGTTTTAATTACTGCTGAGCAGTATTCATACAGAGCAAAGGCCTTTTCTGTTTCCCATCCCAAGGGAGGAAGGTGAGGGACAAGGAGTTGGGAGGGAACAACCAGGACAGCTGAGCTCAACTGTCCAAGGGATGTTCCAGACCATGTGGCATCAAGCTCAACATATAAAGTTGGGGAAGAGGGGGAAAGGGAGGGCATGCAGGGTGAATTCCTCCTTGGCATTTGTCCTCCCAAGTCACCATTATATGTGATGGAGCCCTGTCATCCTGGGGATGGCTGAACACCTACCTGCCCGTGAGAAGTGGCGAATGAATTCCATATTTTGCTTTACCTGATCAACTGTCTTTATCTCAAACCACAAGTTTTCTTGCCTTTGGTCTTCTGATTCTCTTCCCCATCCCACTTGGGGTGAATGAGGGGCTGTGTGGGGATTAGCTGCCAACTGGAGTTAAAACACAACACCCTACATCCCACTTGTCCTCAGCACTTGAGCACTTAACCTGTTTTAGAAGCACAATTACATCTTTCAAATGCATTCAGTCAGAGCATCTGAAAAGGAAAAGCATCTGTATCAAAAGTGCCCAAATGTGGGCACCTCTGGACACATATGAAATTTGTCAATTTTACTGCCATCCTCTCTAAAATACTATATACGAGTTGCTTCTGTGTCTCTAAGACATTAGAAACTAAACATTAAAAGGATGCAAAGGCTATTTTTGAAGTAAATCACAGAATACTCTTGAGTTGGAACGAACCCACAAGGATTATTGAATCCAGCTCTTAAGTGAATGGCCCATACAGGGATCAAATCCACAAATTTGGCATTAGCACCACACTCTGACCAACTGAGCTGAAAAACTGATGTTGGAATGTTTAAATTTTCCACACCCCATCCCAAAGGCCAGTCCACAACACCAAGGATCAAATGGAAAGTTTAGGCTCTTGCAACTGATTTTTGTCAGTTTTGGTGGCAGCAGACCAGGGCAGGAATAGCTCTTTTTCTAGCAGCAAATTGGCCACAGCATCTTTGAGTCCCCTCCTCCCCACCCATCCGCATCACCACAGAAGCTCATTTCAATGAAAATGATGTCAGCCTCTCAGCAAAAAGCCACTGAAAGCTTAGAGCAAGAGCACAGAATATCACCACTGAATTGATTCCATTAAGGGAAGGTAATGATTTATCAGACTCGGAGCCTGGAAACAGAAAACAAAGTCTGTGGCAGAGCAAAGAGAAACTCATCATCAACCAAGCATGGAAATGAGAAAGCTCTCAGCCTCCCACAAATAAAGGAGTGAAATGTTGTGATCATGCCAGGAAGGGGTTCTTAGAGATGTACAAAGGACCAGGAAAGAAGGAGACCAGAAGCTTCCTAGTCCTGGCAGGAAAACACAACCAGCTCTCATGAGGAATGAGGAGCACTAACACCACCAAGGTGCTGTCCCAGCCAAGACAGCCTGCAACACGAACAGGTGCAACACCAAAAACCATCCCAAAGCCAAAACCACACGGCCTGGCCTTAAAACCAGCTAAATCCCATGTGAAGTAAGGATGCCAGCCTACCCTCAGACAAGCATCCAGAGTGCCACAACACATGTGGAGATGGAGGCCCTGGAAGCTGTGCAAGGCTGGCAGGTGCTGGTGGCACCAGGTACCACCAAGGGCAGGGACTGAGGCAGCTTCTCTGCCTACAGAGGTCAGACAGACAGTGGTGAGGAGGTGCTCAAGTTCCTGCAGCTCATTTCTTCAGGAACAGGGCATCCTGGTTTAGGGCAAATTTGTGAGAAAACCTAGAAAGCTTCTGCTCTAGAAAGCAGATTGAAGCAGCCCCTTGCCCAACTGGTTCAGGGAAAGATTTCCTTAGAGAAAGTGGGAAAAACTGTTTATTTAACAAGCAAAGTATTTCCAAGCATAAAGAAAGGAATAATATTAAACAATAAAACCTCTCACTGTCTGTAGAAATGGCAAAATTCAGAAAGTCCTTGCTGTGAGGGGCTGCTCAGCTCGCCCAGTCTCTTATCAGTCCCTCCTGCACTGGAATGCAGTGTCCCAGGCCTAGTGGGTGTGAGCTCCAGGTGTTTTCTGGGCCCTCAGTCCAGAGCAGGTTCGAACAGCTCCAAGAGAAAGAAAAACCACAGTCCTGGGAACTCCTTTGCCTCAGCTAGCCAAAAAGCTAACTAAAAGCAAAGGAGAGTTCTCTCCTGCTATCCACTGCAGACAACAGAGTCCAGGAGCAGAATGCGGAGGAGTGAGTGCAGTTTCTGAAAATAAACTTCTTTCCCCCCTTTGCTCTCTGAACCAGTCTTAAAGGTGCAGAATTTAATATCCAGAATAATCAGAACAGGCGACTGGGGATACAAGCATCATAAAGTCTCCCCAGGGCAGTGGATCAGAGTTTGTTGCAAGAAAGGAGACTGCCAGTATGTGTTAGCAGAAGAGGTGTTGCAGACAGGATCTCCCAGAAGTCCAAATTCTTGTGCAGCTACATACTGAACACCTGCTCAAGCCCCAGAAAAGTCAGGAGGAGCAATGAGGAGAGGAGGGTGCCAGTGATGAGCTACTCAACTGTGAAAACATCTGCGAAATGACCAAAAATTAAAGGCAGTACAGTATGAGAAGAGGGGAGTTTCATGATGGAGAAAATAATCCACTGTTTAGTTCCCTTCCTGTCCCTTTGCCCTGCCTTTAATTTAAGAAGCAAAATCTCCTTGGAAATCACCTTGCATCTGACATGCTGCGGCCTATGTTCCAGCCTCAATAATTTTTCTTACATTGCACATGGGAGCAGGCAAAATGTGTCAGATTTAATCACCTCTGCACAAATATCATCCAGGCCCTCAGCTGCTGTGGTAAATTTGCTGTGTGAGATTCGGCTGAGACAAACCCTTCCTGCACAGGACCTCACCTGCTCAATATGGTCCTCGACCAGAGGTGAAATGCCACTGCCCCAAATATCCTGAGAGCACTTTGCTTCTCACCTCCAGCCAGCACACACCTCAGCAACAAGCCTAATACAGCCTGGGCAAGCATCTGGCAACTCCAAGTTGCTTACACACTTGAACTTAGTAGGACAGAGACAGGAGAGATGTGACCTTCCTGGTTAGTACTCAGTCCACATGCAGGCTGCTGTGCTTCTTGAGAGCACAAGAGATTACAATTGTTACCCACACTTATGAATAAAATATTGCTTTTATTTTAGTTAAGTAACAAAGCTATTTACAGATACAATAACTATACATTCCAATTGAAAAATAGATTGTGCTCAAAATTGTTAAAACAAGTCACACACAGTCTGTTAGGAACACAACCTCAAACCTCCCAATGCCTTCAGCTCCTGTCTGATCTCAGGAAATCAGTTTGTTTTGTTCTGAATGATTTTCTGCTGATTCTCAAGACATTCCTTCAGCTTGTCTTCAGTGAGTGTCAGCCTCTGCTCCAGGATGGAAACTGTCTGCAAAACAAAGTGAAAGCTGCTGTTGAGCTACTGACAAAGACACACTGCAAACTGTCTTCTCAATAAAATGTGCCCAATAAAATGCTAAATTCACATGAATATTTTGAGGTATTTCTAGGCTGGAACTCCAGTGTCAGCATTCCAGCAGGGCAGAGCCTCACATGATTTCAGAGATCAGCAATAGAAATCAGTGGGCACAAAGCCCTCCTGCAGACAACACCAAGCACCCATTTCAGCATTGGTGCCTTCAGACTGGGCTCTGCATTTCCTTTCCTGGAGGGGTTCATGAGGCACCAGACACTGGAGAGCCACCAGATACACTTCTGCCAACAAGACACACAATTTTAAACAATTTGGCTCAGTTATGGCTCTGATTTTGTCTCTTTGCTTCCAACCATTTCCTCCCTTCCCTGAACACCATGGGTCTGCTGTAATTAAAACACTCAAAACTTGCTAGATAAGGACCATGACTGGCGAGAAAACCTTCCCAGCCTAAGACAATGCAGCAGGAGATGGAGGGGAAAAACTCCAAGTGGCAATATCTACCTCAACATAATACCTCCATTTATTTGTGTAATCCAGTTACCCTGCAAAGGATTGTTCTCTTTCTCCTCAAGCTGAAGTCATCATGTACAGGATGCACAGGAAGAACATTTTAACCACGTGGCAATAAAAGCTTCTGCTGAAAACCTTTTATTGATCACTCCACGATAATCAAGGGCCCCAGCTATGCACAACCACTTTCAGCTTCCAGAGACACCAGAATGGCTGATAAAGGGTGGTGATGATTTAATGCTTTAATATCCATAAACTTATCAGCAACGATCAATAGCTTCACATTTTGGGCATTTTTACTGCATAAATAACATCCTCTGCTAAAAACAAAGGATGCTCAGAACCTTGGACTTTAATAAAGTAATTCAAATAAACTTGGACAACCGCTGTTTGTATAGCAGTTATACATAGAAAGCCTTTTAATAGTGCATTTCGTAAGCACATCTCTAAGTGCCTGACAAAAGCAAGCAGGTCTCATTATCCCCATTTTACAGCTGGGGAAATGAAAGCACAAAGAGAGGAAATAGCTTGGCTAAGGCCACTGGAGACTAAGAAAAGTCTGCTGTAAAATGATTTGGGGAATGAGATAAGTCGTGGTGGAGAAGAGAAAACAGACACAGTAAAAACAAGAGCAGGCATAAGGCAAACCCATCTTGCAAGACTGCATCAAGGGAGTCAGGAAAGGTTTGAGGTTGTCCACCTTTTGTGCACCTTTTTTTCCTCCCTAAACATTGCTCAAAGCTTATTTCTAATACATTTCTTATTTCTGATCTGTGACAAGGCAGAAGAGCTCTGCTGCAGCTGTAGAAAGCTTCACCTGAAAGAATAACCCTGCCCAACATTCCATGGGCTAGAGCACCAGCTGCATTTAAGCTTTTTTCCTCCTCTATTTCCATCCCTTTGAGGCACAGGAACTGAAGTGCACAGAGAACCAGAAGAAACGTTGTGTAGCTGGCAGGTAACATCCCAGGTGCCCCAGGGCCAGCAGGAGCCCTCCCATTTATTCCAAGGAGAGAGGAGTTAATCTTTTCCACATCCAGCCATGCCATTGCCTAGTGACTGTCTTAGAGACCAGGAAAAAAAGCTACCAAGGGCAGAACACAGCAGGCTGAACATCCACCAGGGTTTGCAGCAAAGATTTTATCCTTCAAGCAACCAGACAGAGAATGAAGACCAGTAGGGATCCTGGCTCTTCCATCTGAAAAAATGAACTAGTAACTCAACACTCCAATAAAAAGAGGGAGAATGAAAAATTGCATCAAATTTCCTTTAGAAAGATAATCAGCTGAATTAACATCCCTGCCAGAAGCAATGTCCAGATCACTCGTGGTGCCTCTGTTCCATGATTTACTGCCACCATGATCCTGCCAACAGGAGTAAGAGCTGTTACACACAGCACCATGAGACATAAGTAAAGCAGACTTCACAGAGCGTTGAATTTGTGAGAAAGCTGTAAGGAAAATGTTTATTGGAATGGAAATTGCACGTAAGTATAAGCAGAAACTTGCAGTAAGTATCTTTTGGAAACTAAAAGTGGAAAAGTAGCAGTCAGAAATGAAATTCAGGAAGTCCAAAGTAGGAATCAATGACTACAGTCCATTTAGACTTGAATATATGATGAATATAAATAGATAGGGCATCTGACACCCTAGAAAGGTAAAGGAAAGCACAAATACTGCCCAGCTGCTATAAGTGCTATACTGCAACTTGCACAGAAAAGCTCTTTCATTAGCAGCTGAAAGTTTTACAATATTTCCATGCTGCTTTATATAAAGCAAGTCATTCTCAGGAGGCAAATGAAACTGCACCCATTCAACTCCTGCATGCTTTTGCTATGGCATCTCAAAGATAACAAACCAGCAGTTAAGCTAAGGAGGAGAACACTGCTAGCCAGATCCAGTGAGGATTCACTAGCGCCAGGTTTGCACTCTGTGGCAGGATCTTGTCTTCCTGGAGTGTCAGAAACACAGTATATATCTCCATTATGCACCAGGGAGTAAATGCTGGATAATTTATTGAAATCCTGGCTCAAATTGGCAGGAGGATAACAAGAAACAAGAAAAAAAGACCAAGCTATTTATTTTTTAAGGAGTATTTCTGACATTACAGCAGTATACTGAGCATTACTATGAGCACCAGAGCAGAATACAGGAATTTTTCACAGAAAACTTAAATCACTTCTACAAACACTTCCTGCAACATCTGTCTTCATTTATCTTCACAGACTCGGCATTGAAAAAACCGGCTCTTCCTCTTTGGAAACATTAATGAGAAACTATGGAGAAATAAAAAGTTGCCTATTTACTTAAAAATTCTGGGGAATATTCACTTCCATCCTCCCCTAGGACACCTAAACTGAGGCACCCAGTAGTCCAGCTTGCTTACCTGATGACAAGTGTCTTATGATATCCCTCCCTGTTATTTTTACTAACCAAATAACAGTGATTTGGGCTGCTGTTCCAAGATGCTTTCATCGGGATTTTTTTCCTTGGTCACTCTTAAACATGTTTGAATAAGCAGCAGAGACAATTTAAAAGCCACTGGCCTTAGGGTTGAAGCTTCTGCAGCAGCCCTGGAGGGGCTTTTGAGGAAGACAGATAAGGGGAACCAGGTGCTAATTGAATGCCAAAAGAAACCAGTTCCACCAGCATGGAAGGAATCCTGAACAGCAGAGTCCAGAGCAAGGAAGCAGAGGTCACCAGCAAGCCTCTGGAGCAGCAGTGAAGTCCCTGCCAGGAGAGATCCAGCCAGATGGCTGCTATGAGCTAAAGCAGGACTCAGCCTGGAGCTGGGGCCAAGGGCACAGAAGAGTGGGGTAAGATGCTCAGCTCACCCTGCTAAGGGACACTCTCTGCAAGGCCAAAGGTGCAGCACAGAGGCTTCCCAGTATGCAGTCACAGGGGCTCTGAGTTAGCCATGTAATAGCACAGGGGACAGAGAACTGCCTGACTGATCACCAGAAATCAGGGAACCCCTGAAAAACGTATGGGCACAGCAGTTCCTCAGATCAAGTAACCTACGAGGGGTATGATCCTGTACAGTGACTGCACCACAGATGTGTTCTTGGCTCTGTGCAGGAAAAATAGGACACTTGCACTTCTATTCCTGTTTGTTCACAGCAGAAAATCCCTCTCTCCATTGATCTCAAAGAAAGCAGATGTAGATTTCTAGCTTTACTTAAAACGATCTCAAAAGTTTGCTCCACTGTTTTTTCTAAGCATACGCTAAAAGATTTTGCAGAGCACTAACATATCAAACAGCTCAAAGAAAAAACATTACTACTGTCTCTTCAGATTTTTCTTCCGTATCTGACATGTTAATTTACGAAGATAGCATTTTCTTCTCAAAAAAACCCACTTTCTTCTTATTATATAAAAAATCACCCACAATGAGCACACAACAAATGCAGAAGTTTGTAAGTTTCTGTACTCACAGTTTCTCCACTCCACTGTGTGGGTACAAGGAAGAACTTAGGGACTGATGTTTTTAAGAGGTCCATTGAAGACTACAGATGGCCCATGGATTTACAGAATGAGACTTGTCACCTTTGACGTGGAGTTGCAGGTTAAAGGGCTCTGCCCTCTGTAACAAGCATGGCCAGTGCAGGTGTGTTCTCAAGGATGCCCTGCTGTAACTTCTTGTGATTTGCCCTAAAATTTCAAAGCCTATATTATTCCCAAACATAGCCAAGAAGTACAAGTGAGCCACATCACAAAAATGCTGCCTTAGCATCCAAGGGGCAGCCAGGTAAATTAAGCTTGGGAGCCCTTTCTCTGAACTAATGCAATGAGTGAAACAAACTACCATGGGAAGGGTTTGCACTGGAGTAGCCGTACCTACCTTTTAGAGGAGGGAAAAAACCTTCATTCCCGCCACTAACCACAGTTTACAACTCCAGACTGCAGCTGCAAGACTGAAAGGCTCATGGGAGAATTCATGCAGCAAGAATTCAAGCATGAACCTGTCTGGCAAGAACAGCTTCTCCTCCTCCCATACTGGGTTTTGCCCCAACATGCTGCCAGTGCCCCTCCACCTCAGCAGCTGCACTTGGACCCCCAGAGCGGATCCCTGCTCTTATCAAGCATACTTAAAGAGCTGGCCTGCTCTCCTTGCATGCAAATTATAATTAACAGCTTTGAGATGGCACCCAAGCCAGCTACACACGTTGTGCATGCTCTGAAGGAAGAGCTGGCTGTTCAGACTAAGTGGGGAGGTAAGTCTCATCTCGCAGTAGAGCAAGGCATGAAACTTTCACAGCAATTAACACTTTATGTAGCAAACAAATGCCTGCAAGGACCAGCCTTACTCCAGTGATCAAAACTTTAACCTCAGAGTGGGTTTTGGCTTAAAATAAAATGTGGGGTGATTTCTAACAGAAATGACAGCTCCTCGTGTGCTCAGACTAAAACAATAGGTACTACCCCAAACATTTTAAATCAGGTCTGTAGCTCCTCACCATCTCAATGGCTTTGAAGGCAAACTCTAATGTGAATTCTCACAAAGACTATTTGCATAGAATATTTCTCACCAGGCTGAGTTAGTCAGTGAGGACTCAGCACCATCTCATTCCCTTATTCAAGGCCATGAATTTTCCTGGGTTTACTTTGTAACATGCTTCAAATTCCACAAACTTTTATTATTGTTTCTACACCACACTGAGTTCCAATGTGCCTGGACAGGAACATCTTGGTCAGTACTGCTGTACAGCTCTGAGTCAAGAAGTCCCACAGAGCCCCCAATGCAGGTTTTGCACCCTCCTTTCAAGGTTCACTGTGGGGTCACATGGATTAGGAATACACGACAATGCCTGAGGAAGGACAACTCCAGCACTAGCCTGGCCTCCTCAGGATCCCTACATAGAGATGTGCTCAAGTTGTGTTGCTAAACAACCTCCTTGTCTGTTCTCTAGTGCAGGGCATGAGAGTTCACAGTCCACCACAGCTCTCTTCATCCACCATTCAGACATCTGCTACTGAGGATGCTTGAAAAGTAAAGAATTTTTTCTATTTAGCAGCCGAAAGCACTACAAGAAGGAAATGGTTAGTTAGAAAACTCAAAACCAGTACTGCTCTGTTACACTGGGGTCACAGTTTTGGAGACAGACTCGCGACTGAACACACCAAAGGTCATGAGAGAGCAGCCAAGATTTATTGATGGGTGCCCTCTTTTTACAGGGGGTTCAAAATTCCCGTGCCTGAACACCTGATTGTTCGGGGTCTCAGCACTGCCCAGCTCCCTGGCCAATGATACATCTGCACTCAGGATTGAATGGGACTGGCTGGGGTCTCTGAGCTCGAATCCAACCTCTCATCATCATACTTCGGGACTCGTTAACTTCTACTCTTTAACGAGCTAGGCCAGCTGACTTGAGTTTGGTTATGGCCAAATTTATCTGTGCAGCTTCAGACCCGCTGCAGCTGTCACACTGCTCAGCTACCCTCCCCTTATGGTTAAAATGAGGTGGTGAGGCCCTGGCCCAGGTTGCCCAGAGAAGCTGTGGCTGTCCCATCCCTGGCAGTGTTTAAGGCCAAACTGGATGGGGCTGTGAGCAACCTGACCTGGCAGCAGGGTTGGAACTAGATGAACTTTAAGGTCCCTTCCAACCAAACCATTCTATCATTCTCAGCTGCCATCTCTCCTTCCACCTCTCACCTCATTTCCTGCAGAATTACCTGAATTACAGCTTACCAACCTTTTCACTAAATTGTAGGAGCAACTTTGGTGCAATGCACAAATCTCTTGTGGTACCCAGCACAGCAACAAGTGATCACTTGCAGTGCTCACTGTGTTTTTTACAGTAAGAAAACCACACAAGCATACTCAAAAATTCCAGTACCATCCAACATTTGCCAGAGCAAGCAGAGTGATCAGTACCAGTATCACAGTGACCAAAGGAATGCTGGGGCACAGAAAAGGTGTGCAGACACACAAGGCACACAAGCCCACCAGCCCTTTGCAACTGAGTCTTTCCATTTACTCTGACTAGAAATGTTTCATCACACGTTGCTGTTGCTTTAGTTGACAGCTGATCAGCCAAAGCTAAACTGACAGCATCTACATCAGACCCTGTTTCTAGAAGGGAATGGCTGATGGCTTCTGTGCAGCTTCCTTGGTGCAGAGCTCCCAGACCTCTGGGGCTGGGCCGGCACAGGAAAAGGGGTCAGGAGACTCCCAGTTTGACCAAAAATACAGCCAGCCAGGATGAGCTACAACAAAATGTCTGAACATGCACCCTGACAGCAACTGCACAATACAGAGGTTAGAACCCCAAATGACCAGAGGTCTTCCCCAGCCACAAAGACTTCAAAGCCTTCCCATATCCGTCACCTGCCTCTGAGAGGATGCAAATCACTCACCTAAATGAACTCAGCTGCTGGTATCCAATAGCTGAATAACAATTTATAATAATCTTCAAAGTCTGCTTGTGAAAACAAATTGTGGGAGGTGTTTAGTCTTCCTTCCCACTGAAGGAAAATGGAAGGTGAAGGTCCTGTGAATATCCAGGGAGAAGATCAGCACTTCTGAAGAGCCAGCCTTCAGACAGTGTCCTGCTAACACGGCAATATCCCTCAGACTGCATTTAATTTAAGCAATCTTAGAAAGGAGAAAAATGTATTTGCATCGAGATTTTATAACAAGCATATTTTGGAAGTAAATTCCAGGGGAGAAAAAAAAAAGTAGCTCTGCTCAATGACACAGAGGACTGGCAGCAACCAGGGCATTTAATTTGTTTTGAGTGAGAGATCAAAGCTACTGAATCTCTAAGAGATGGGTCTGACTCACAAGAAATAGCCTCTATGTCCTTTAAATTCAGATTTAAAAACCAAGCTCATCTGACACTCCACAGATTTTCAGATGAGAACTTTTTTATTAGTGTTTCAGATTTCCAACTATGTCTCTTGGAATAAAAATTATTTGCAGTTTTTCTCCTGTATATTGGGTCCATCGGTGTTCAGGTCTTGAGAGCAACACAGAAACCAAGATATTTGTGCATAGCAAAGGTAGAAGTACTTGGGACATGATCCCCTCACTACTGCCAAATATTTCTTCTCGACTTGTAGCTACTTGAAGTCATAAAAGCATATATTTTACTAAACCAGTTGCTTGATTTACATTCAGTGCCTCTGAAAAGAGAGGCCACATTCATCCCTCACCAACACCAGCTTGAGACTGCATCTCAAAAAAAGGAAAAAAATTTGATTTTACTTTCTTTCATCACTAAGCACTGGACACACAAACATTTACAGCTTTAATTAAAAAGCAGCTCACTGGTGTTCAAGTCTTTTTTATGGTAAAAGAATTAGTTTAGAAAAAAAAAATCTTTCTCCGCCTGCAATCTTTTCTGGAGTGAAATAATCCTTTAATCTCACATGAGCTAGATTGTCCTTCAATTCAGGCTTTGGATTATTTTACAGATTTATCAAGTCTTCTCCATTTCACTGTGTTGTTTTCTCCCAGCTACAATGCAAGATTAGTTTGGGGAAGCATATAAAGCCATTTCCTGTGGGTGGATTATCGCAGCTATTTATGAATTTTTATGCTAACCTGGTTCTGAACTCTTCGTTTGGAGAAGAAATCTTCCTTCCCACATAAAACCAGCAGTTTTTGCCTCAGTGCCTGCTGCCCACAGATGAACAGAGTGAACACAGCAGCTGGAGGTGTTTGGAGTGAGGACAAGAGTACATTAAACTGTTTGAAGATGATCACTGCAAATACAAGTTTTCAACTGCAGCCAAGACAGTTACTCACAGATGATCTTTTCAGAAGGGCAGCTCAGCTGTAAATGCAGGAAATGCACCTGAACCAAACAAATCTTTGATATCTGCTACATTTTTGTTTCACCCAAAACACACCTTTCTGTGCCAGTTTATGCAAGAGAGATAATCACCTTGTTTTCCCATTAAACTTTAATATTCACCCCAACTCTTCATATAGGCACTTTGATACTGAGATCCAGTCTTCAATAAAAACAAATAAATTGATAAACAGTTTGCATTTGCATCCTTTTCACATCTCTGAAACACCAGTAGAGGATTTTTAAACACTGAGACATTGACAAGAGAATAAGCTACAGGAAAGGAGGAGCAAAGCATCAATATCATACATTTATTATTCTCATCTTCCTCATTCCTTTGCCAGATGTGAATTGCCTGCTTTCCTACAGAGGGGAACCAAGGTATCTAAGTAATCCAAAACTACTGAGAACAACTGGCTTATGTCCAGGTCTCAACTTCACTCTTAAGGCAGCAGAATTATTAAGCATATGCTGCTCTTCTGAGAAAGAGCCATGTAAGGCCAAACACAAACTGCTTTTAGGAAAAAAATATAAAAACCCTGTCAGGTCACATTAGACCACTTTCTTACAAGAAAAAGGAAAGATATCCCAACAGCTTTGGGGAGGAGGAGGAAACAGAGGTTTCATTGAATCAAAGACCAGGTGAAAGAAAGTTGCCAAAACTTTAAAGAATTGAATCATAACATACGAATGAAGCTTAGCAAAGGTTCTATTCACTCTCATGTTACTGCTAGCTGTGATATACAACAGCCACTGGATTCTTTTGATCCATCTCTCTCTGATAAGAACTGAAGTGCCCAGCTGAAGGAGCAAGTCTGCTCTACTGTATCATCCTGTGTGGGGCACAACACCTCCACAGCCTCAGCGACTGGTGACTGGCTGGAAGAGACCTCTGAACTGAATAAAAACAATCTCACTGAATCCAAGCACAAGACACCTAATTTCATCTGGAAATCTACTGCCAGCAGAGGGAAGGAACTAATAATTGGTGATGCAGCTTCAAGTGTGCAGCTCAGAACAAAGCTGTGTGCTGGGAAGAGATGACAGCCCACAGCTGATATCTTACTATCACCTCTTTCAGCAGAAATTGGAAGTATTTTCTCTCCTTCCCACTTCTACATGATACCAGGTTTAAACCTTGAAATGACAGCTACAGGAAAAATATTAGGAAAATAAATTTGGGTTAGATCTGCATAATTTCCCAAAGTAGTTTATCACAATTTTAACCTTCCCCCACTGGTACTTTACATGATGGTAACACAGTGTTGCATCTACAACAAGAACAATGAACACAGGAACTCAAGATACCACATCAGAAATTAATCCAAGTTCCCATGGAGCTAACACATTAAATTCCTGAAAAGCCCATGGATGGCTATATCAATAGAGGGTTTCTGGAAATGTCCCATGTTCTTTGCTTGAAATAGATGGCCCTGTTTATGCCCTTAGAGTTCTCTTTAAACACACAATACTCAGGAATTACGATTTTAACAGAGCACTAGGAGCATCTTCAGCCCGTCACCAAGAAGAGAAAATAGTGACACCTGTAAAGCTCTATTTTATGAAAGCTTTCTGTTGTTTTGAAGAAGCAGTTGTGTCCTCCTTTAACAAAGAGAAGCCAGCAGGCCCAAAGCTGACACACACACATTGGTTTGAATCTCCTGCCTGCAGGGAGCAGCACCCATTTGTGCTTTGGCAGAAATGCCTTGGAAAGACAACCAACCCCACACCACCAGGCACTGCTTCCAGTGCACTTGGATCTCTGCACACCACACCTCCCACCAGAACACATCCCATTGCATGAAAGAGGGGTAACAGAGGCTCTGCTGGAGCTGCAGTCCCTTCTACCAGCCAAAGCTGGAAGAGCTGAAGTTCAGACATGCAAGTCAATGCCCTTCACATCTGCCTTGCTATGTGCCCACATCCCTCTGCTCTGAGGTGCCTTCTCCTTAGTCCAGGAATGAGGAATTCTTCCAGGCTCATTTGCTAAAGTTCGTTTGGTGTCAGTTTGTGTTGCTGCTAAATATCAAAACCTTGGCATGAAAACAGCATGCCAGGGACATCTACCTGTACAAATGCATTAAAATGGTGTTAATACTACACCCACAGAGTAGAACCAATGAGAGATCAAGTACTTCAAAAATGGTAAAAATGGTACCAAAAAGGTAAAAGGTTGAAGAACACAGTTATTCAAGGCAGCCTTTTGATTTTTTTACTATTTCAGGGCTATTTCCAATTTTATCCTGTAACATACTAATTTATTCCTCCCCCACTGATCTCAATTTCTCTTTCTGCTAGGTTTAAAACAACATTTAGAATTTTCTGCAGTTACACAATATCTTCGACAGAGATATTTGCATTGCTTATATTTAGGTTAAATCCCACACGTACTGTTTACTGCAATATTTGCCTCCTCTAAACACCTATGAAGTTGAAAAGGATCTAGTACACATCCATCACCAAAAATGTGGATGTGATTTATGTAATGAAAGATAACAATCACATTCCAAGCTTACTAGGGAGACGTAAAAACAGTATTAAAATATTTTCTGTATACATTGGGTTGCTTTTTACTCACAAGTATGAGGGCCCATTGTCACACAAAATTTCCCTCCCCTCCTCCACTGCTCAGTGTTTCAAAGATCACAGCAAAAGTGCTTTTTTGCATTTCTGCCAAGTGAACTTAAATACCGTTTGGGTTTCATCCTACACTATTTTAGGCTGCCTGTAGCTGTAGCATGTTTTTTAATCCCTAAATCAGCCTTCAATCTCCTGATGGGCCCTCCAACCCATCATCTTACACTCTTTGACAAGTACTTTGACAAGTTAACTCTCTCAAGAGCAGAGAGCTAACTCAGACTACTAATCGCTATGTTCAACACCAAGTGTTTAAGTGTACTTGTTCTTCCTCAGAAACAATATTTAAACTCACAGAAAAACCCTCTCAACAGATTTTTCTGTCCTACCACCATGGCCTCAGCTACAGAAGACCTCCAATGTTTATCATTCCATGCTTTCTCCCTGCTTCTCACATACCTAAAAAAACCACAATGAAATTCAGGTGTAGACAACCAGAAACAGTACTTCTCCACAATGAGCAAGGAGCAGTTATTTAGTTAATCAAAACACTTCTATCCCTAAATTCTTATTAAGTAAACACATTCTATGATGATCACCATTCATGGCTGGTTCTGTTTAAGCACTGCTTAGTGACTCCAAGAAAGAACTGTTTGTTAATGTTTTAGCAAGGGATTAGTTGTTTGCAGCTGTGGGTGAAAAGCATGTTCCAGCAATGAGGCACAGAAGGGCCCAGACTTGTTGATGGGAGGAGGATTCTGCAGAAATTGGACTGTGTAGGTGAATGCTGGGTGGGGGAAAGGAGCAGGATCTGAACAGAGTTCACCTATAGGCTGTGAGCATGAAGAGGGAAGAGAGACAGAGACTATTCACCAAAACAGAATTGTTCTGCCAACCACTCCTTTAGGCATCACCTTAGACAAACCCTGGCTAACAGAACAGTCTATCGGAGCTGGCTCCAGCAGCACCTACTGAGCTGCAGCATAAAGAAACTGGGGAAGAGCAGCGTGGAAGTGGAGGGGTGGAGTCAGTGTGAGAGAACTGATAGAGATAAGCTGAGAAGTGGACAATGAAGGACTTATCAAAATACTACTGAAAAACAGAGGTTTTGAACTAGCCATATTATTATTATTATTCCATGGAACTATTGCAAAACATTCCCAATTCTTCCAGTCACAGGTACCTTTGTCAAAAACAAATTAAAAAGCAAACCATACCTGAGTCAGAACATCCAGCTGTCCCAAAATTTGCTCCAGGGTATTTGCAAGACTGCTCTCCTCATCTTGCTGCTCATGGGTCCTACCAGAATCCTGAGGTTTTGTTTTCTTATGATGAATGCCACAATCCATTTCTGACTGCTAGAAAAATAAACAGACATAATCTGCTATTGCGATGCAAACAACTGCACAGGGATTTCTGTTCCATGGAGGGTAAACACTAAAGGACAGTTTATGCTGGGACAGTCCATGCTATTAAAAACAGGCAAAGGAGGAAAGGAATTGTTCTTGCCACAGCTGGAAAAGGAAAAGCTTCTGCTGACTTGTTTGTCTGCTCCAGGTGAAGGGTGGTTTTGTTGTTTTCTAGGGGGGTTTTGTGTGCTTTTGTTTGTTTTTAAACCACCACCAGGAAAGGCAAACCTTAGATAAAAATCTTGAAGCAATCCTGCAAGGTTCAAGTTTTCTATGTGCAAAGAACTTTGGTGTGCTCTTGTGGCACACAGGCACAGACTACAGGTAAGTGGAGACTTACTGGGGCTGCTTAGGGGAGCGCTACATCCCTGTGACAGGAATTAAGTAAGCCACCCCACAGGAGTCTGATTATTTCACTCCAACAGTAAAGGTAAAGCCTCTCTCCATGTTTGGTAGTTGAAAGAAGGCAAAGACATTTGTACCATAGTTAATTTCAGTAGAAGCAAGATGTCCCAATATGCATTGGTACTGTTTTGATGTAGTAATTTTAATATTGTTTATATCTTGAACTGGTTTTCCTCCTCAACGAGATTAAGAACAAGTTTACTTTGAAGTTTCAACTGTTTTAGTTATGCAAGCTTGAATATTTCATTCAGAATAAATTAAGTTTGAAAAACACAAATAGATCTCCACTAAAGAACCTATTCTTCTTTCCTTTTCTTTCAAAATGGTATCTTTCTTTTAGAACAAACACTATTTGCATTGTTTATCTACATTATTGCCAGTAGAAGCAGTTTAGAGAAGTTTAGCTAAAGGAGGTAGCCAACTGGTTAAGCAACTGCAGACTTCAGTTTCTCAATTTACACTAATGGACAAAACTTGAATTGAAAACCAAGATCATAGCTCTCAAAACACACTTCTCCATGGCCCAATGCCTGGTGCAGCTCATCCCATGCACTTATTATTCACACAAAGTTTACAAATCAACAAAGCAGCAAGGAATTCTGACATATTGAAAAAGAGTCTTCAAAAGTTCTTCCACATGTACTTTTTCTGTGTATAAATGAAGATTTGCCTGTCTCTTCTCTCCTATGCAACGGCAGGAATGCATTTCTCACCAGCACAGTCCTGATTTACCTGCACTTCTCTGTATTTGATGCTAGATGTGTGCAGATGTGCAAATAAACTGCAACAAGACCAGCTCACATAACTTTAACCACCAAACTGTGCAGTACATCATGAAGATATATATAGAGATATATAGATATATAGATGCATGCAAAAAAATTTATATCTTTTAAAAATATATATAAAAGCCCTTGTGCTGCTGGGAGCTACCGACTGAGGCCAGAGAAAGGCTCCCACAGCTGAGATCCAGCTCAACACACAGGCAAAATACGCAGTAAAGGAGCAGAAATGTGAGTACCTAGGGAAGGTGGAGACTGGAGGGGGTGAGCAAGAGAAAAAGAAGAGGCTGCAGCAGTAGCAGCTTTGACAGGAGAATGCCTTGCTGCTGGCCACCAACTGCTAGCAGGAGCTGCCCATTCTTGCAGACCCTGCCCACCAAACCATCCTCCTTCAGCCAAGCCTCACACAGCCAATTCTGCACAAGGAGCAGGAAAGAAGGAGAAGGTTCAAATGACAGCTGCCCCACAGGGATCATTGTGCTCCACCACAGGCCTGGGATGCAGCTGCATATCAGGTGGTACCAGCCACACCAGCCTCTGCTAATTTCCTTCCTCCCACCTGCTTGAATAATTTGGATTATCTACAGGCCCCTGCCCAACACAGCCCACACTCCAGGTCACACAGCACTGCCTCGGCATGGGAGCCACACTCCAGCTGCTCCTGTGCTGCAGGAAGCCCAAGAGCCACACATTGCTCACCATGCATTGATTTAATCAGCTAAAATATGTTCTTGCAGAGATGAGATCAATCCAGTCTTAAAAAACTGCTATTTGCTGCCTAAATTTAAAAGTGAAAACAAACAAAAACCACAAACCACTGCTTTTCAATGGGTAACTAGCATCAAAACACATTTTCTTTCTATTTTAAGGCTGACTGGCTTATGCTGATGATGTAACTTCAGGCCAGTCAATCATGGCACAGCAGAAATTTTAGTGAGCTAACACTGCATACAACCTGCACTTAAAAACCCCAAATGATGATGAGCTATCCTCTTCAAAACCCATTAGAACAAGCTGACTCACAGAGCAGAAAAATGACTGTACCAACAGATTTTCTCCATCTATCTTTATAGCATATGTCAGACAGCTTTTCATAAAAAGCTTCAGGGTTGAACTCTGAGTCTATATTCTCTTTGCTACAGTTCACAAAGTTTAAGACTCTGCCAAAGCCAATGCTGCAGAGATGTTCCCACACTGATGTTTTAGGGTCAGGTGGTCCCTCATCATGTTAAGTTGAAGCCAGAGCTGTCAAATGCCACATTCTGCTGCTCACCTCACAGGCTACGTACCACCCCCACAAAAAGCCACCTGCAGTAAGGCCAGGGGAGGCCCTCCTGGAGGCAACAGCCCCAAGAACAGAAGTGTATCTACATTCAAAACCAGAAACACAACAATATGGCATACTGTCCATTTCAAACACCACAGCTGCTTGAAAGGCTCCTTACTGCCCATCACCAAGAAATCCTACAGCTACAGCCCTCAGCAATGAGGTTCTGAGTGTGTGCCTCTGTCCAAACCTGGAACAAAGCCAGGCATGTGGGTCACAACACTGACTTCAGAAAAGGAGGCTTCCTTCACGAGGCTGACCAAGGTCTTTGACTGTTGGGTTCTAGGAAGTGTGCACCCAGCCGAGAAAGAACCAAATTGCCTCCAGACTGAAATAAACTTTGTAACAGCAGACTAAGTCACCTGCTGTTCCCAAGAATGAACAAGAAAACCCTTAGAAACCTACAGCCTTAGAGAGACTCCAGGAACCCTTCTAATGACAATTTATATCATCTGAGCCAGCCACTAGGAATTTAAATTCTAACAGATTTAGAAAAACATTGCAAAAATACCAAATTGTGTCAGTCTCAGTACCAATGACTATCATGACTACAGGCAGAGACACCTGTGCTCTCATCTGACTCACCTGTGGGTGAAGTGCCAGCTGAATCCTGGGGACAGGCACCAGAAACAATGGCACTGCTGCACAGGCTTCATTCATTTCAGTCAGAGTTCAAGTGTGCAATTTATTCGGCACAACCAAACAAATGTCTTTGACATTAAATATTACAACATCTGCGTATCAAACCTGGTGTAGAGCAAGGAGCAGCTGAACATTAAAGGAAGAAGAGATGAGCGGTTTCAGAATACAATACAGCTCTCAGTGACAAAGGGAAAACAGAAGTGATTTATTTATAGCAACCACTTAAAGACAGCACAAGGCAACTACTTGGGGAAAGGGGAAAATTAATCAGCCTTCATTCCAGAGGTCTCTTACTGAGCCTCTTATGAAAATTGTTCTGGCTAAACAGCATCCTGGCCAGCAATTACAGTGCTGATCAGGGGCTGGGGGCAGGTATGGACTAAACAAACAACACATGTGCATCGGAAGCAAACTGCACAAGACAACTGAAAAATGCCATTTTGCTTCTTAAATGGTGATCCTTAGAAGACATATTGACACAATAACCACCTATCTCAGTTTTACACCTACTAATAAAATGTAGGATTCTTATAATTCAGTCCAGAGAAAATATTTCTTTTCCCTTTTCTTCATCCCTTTCCACTGGATGGGAAGAGTGGAGTAGTGTGAAGGGGGTAGGTTCAGCTCTACCTTTGAATCCCTTTCAATTAAGTTACACAGTGTATTTTGAGGATTTTGTGTTTTGGTAGGGGTTTTTTAAGACAGTATGATGTTCCCAAGAATTGATTTTCAAGTATCTGGAAAGCACACCCCTTAAACAACACATACATCCGAAGTGTTCACCTCAACACAGACCTTCAATGTATTAAAATTTCCTAGTGCAATCAAATTCATTATCTTAGCTGAAAAAATTCTCTTAAAAACAGAGCAGCAGCAAACCCTCAAAGGTGGTATATGCAGTTGATCTGGACTCCAATTCTACTAATCCAAAGAAAAGAGAAATACCTTTAAAAGTCTATTTTGAGCAGTCATTTTCACCACAGGTAAAATACTTTAAAGTGTTCCCGAGGAGCAACAGTGACATCCAGTGGAAGCACATCAGCTTCAAGGTAAGC
The DNA here is from genome assembly GCF_021018805.1 of Prinia subflava. Classification (NCBI taxonomy): domain Eukaryota; kingdom Metazoa; phylum Chordata; class Aves; order Passeriformes; family Cisticolidae; genus Prinia; species Prinia subflava. The sequence continues at coordinate 18,005,524 of NC_086260.1, forward strand.
TCCACAGGAAGGTCAGATGGAGCACACCATGCCAGATAGGAGGGCTCATGATAAGCTGAGAAGCAACCTCAGTTCTCCCTGCTGCACACAAAATATCATCGACTGTGCACAGGCACATTTCTCTGGCCTGGAAAGGCATCTCCTCTTCGAGGCAGCACTGAAATTTCTGGAGCAATCATATTCTTCAAAATTGGCATTACTCTGCCTCTACTGTCCAGACTAGCATAGGGTAACAACTCTATTTAGGACACAAGTTAAATTAGTTTTGTGAAACGATTTATATGACCATTCATCCATGCTCAACTCTTACGTCAGAATTCAAGTTGCAATAACGCAGGAGGGAGAGAGAGAAAAGAGACGGGAGGTGAAAAGACTGCTCACCTTTTATTTTTGCTTCAGACAAACAGTACATTGATGCAATTTTTTATGTAAATCCTCCTCCCTATTGGTGTTACTAAAAATACAGTAAGATTTGGCACCCCTACTGTAACATTCACATTTCGCCATAGGCCAATAAATATTAAGCTCCTGATAAACTCAGGAAGAAATAAGAGTTAATAGGGTCATCTCAAACCCATTTAAATCCCAAGGCACTCTTGTGCCAAGGCCTAAGTGAAGCACTGGCAGAAGGAGTTAGATGAAACAGGCTCGTGTATTTTAAATGAAACAGCATCAGAGCATCCAGCTCTGCTGACCAAAATGCCCGGAAGGACAGAAACAGGGGAAGAGGTAGTGGCCAGCTAAGGTACTCAAAAATGTACAAAACAGCCTGGCCATACAGAGGAGACTGCACTTGGACTGAAATTTGGATTTGCTTGCAGAAATACCAGCACCCTATCTCTGCAAGTGACCCTGTTTGGCAGTCTCCAGCCATGAGCAAGTCCTCAGCAGAAGGGAAAAGCTGTTCCCTGCCACATTTCAGTGACCTTGCTCTATAGTTCACTGTCTATTGGTCCAGTTTACTTACCCCTATAGTCTGTAAGTGTCACTTTTAAATCAGGAAAGACAGTAGTACCATCAGCTTCAAGGTAACATTGAAGACAAATGGAAGTTTGGCACATACTGCATTTCCAAAAGCACAAATGGTATTCATGTGAAGAATGAAATGAGAAATAGTAATGCCAGACATTGAAAGCCCAGTGATAGATAAAACTTAATGACTACCAATTAAAAAAAAAAAAAAAAAAAACAAGTCTGTATTTCTTGAGAAGGAAAAGCTAAGGGTGGACTTCAACATTTTAGATTTGTGTTTCCTGATTTGCTCAGGCATTTTATCTCCCTTAACTAATTTAGCCCTCTTATCAATCCTAGAGTTTCCTCAGGAAATAGGAAGAGGTCTTCCAGAATTCAGTATGGAATAATTAAGCTTTGCTGCATAGGTGATGCTCAACTGTCTAACACTGTTCCTGGAGAATAGCAACAACAAAAATTTCAAATGAACACTTTTGTGTGGAAACAAGCCACAATAGCAACAAAAACATAATGTCACTAAGAATTGAACTACTTCTTTCTGGTCCTGATGTTTGGAGAAAAACTCCCAAGAAAAGGCAGCCAAACAATGGAAAAAAGTGTTTATTCTCAGCCTTGGTTTGTCCAGCTACAGGTTCTTTTATACCAAGAGCATCAGCCTCCAAGGCAAGACACACAGTGATCTCCTGAAGTGGGAACAACAGCTTCCAGCTCATTCCCCTTATCAGAATAATTAGTCTTTTCCCACTGAATTTGGTATATACACACTGTCTAATATACAAATCATGTGCAAACCTACTTTGTTACTTATCTACATGTATAAAAATGAATGCCATGTATATAGAAATGCAGACACAGACACACTACAACACATGCACTTGCTCTAACTCTTGCCTGAAGTTTGAATTTCAATAGAAAAGTTTGAGACCTTAGAAACTTTTACAGCTTAAGCTAATTTCATCCATCTCCAAGCTGGCACAGAACAGCAGCTTGAAAAAAACCTTAAAAATCTTGCCTCCATCTCATTTCTTTGAATTATGACTCAAGCATTAAAACAAACCACATACAGCAGCAACCTAAGTGGGAGAATTTACATTAATTAGCCTGAGATGCTGAACTTAAAAGGCAATTTTTATTCTGACCAATAATGACTTGTCAGGACTCGCCTTATTGTTCCAGGTCTAAGAACAAATCTATTCACTGTAAGATGACAGAATTTAAAAGCTGATCTTCTTATTTCTGGAAGAAATCTTGTCAAACCAGAGCACAAGGGAAAACAGTTGTAGCAGCAAAGCTGCTCCATCCCCTACCAGGCAGAGCTGTTGCAGGTTGCTGCAGTCATTCAGGCCCCTTGGAAAGCCCAGCTGAGGGTGCTGCCTTCTCCTCTCTCCTATGCTCTTCACCAAGACACTCGTTCTGTCACTCCATGCCCTTATCTAAAGACCCTCTCCAGCTCTTCTTGTAGTCTCCTTAGGTACCAGAAGGGGCTCTAAGATGTCCCTGGAGTCTTCTCCAGGCTAAACAACCCCAACTCTCCCAGCCTGTCTCCAGAGCTGAGGTGCTCCGGCCCTCTGATCACCCTCACAGCCTCCTCTGGGCCCAGCCCAACAGGTACACATTTGTCTCCTGCTGTGGCCCCAGAGCTGAAGACAGCGCTGCACGTGGGGTCTCACCTGAGCACAGCAGAGGGGCAGGATTTGCTCTCTCAGCCTGCTGCCCACAGGGATTTTGATGCAGCCCAAGACACGTTTGGCCTTCTGGGCTGCAAGTGCACATTGCTGCATCAAGTCAAGCTTCTTGTCAACCAACATCTTCAAGTCTTTCTCTTTAGGGCTGCTCTCAATCTCTTTTTCTCTGTTCCTGTTTAAGATCTATTCCCTCACAAAACAATTACAAGGCCACATCTCCAAACAGGCTTAGATAAGTTTTCTTTAATAAAAGAAGAGGCAGCTATGGGTAACCATCTGCAACCACCCTGCTTGAGAAGGATGTAGGGAAGAGCTCCTGTCATCAATCATAGCAAGGCTCCTGCTCATCCCTACAAAGTTTCTGCTTGAACAGCCAAGTAGGATAGAGAACAGTGGAAACATCTTGAGTACACATCACACTGCGCTTTTAAGTAAACAGTCTACCTACCTATTCCAGGAGGAAGGCAATTGTGCACCAGACTAAAGCTTCCTGGAGTGGGAATGCTCAGAAAAGTAAGGTGATAACACATCAGGAAAAATAATCATTTTGCAGACCACATCTTTGCCATAGACTGGAGGATCCCTACACCTGAATAAAGGATCCCTCCCTTACAATGCTTAATATTAAATAAACAGAAGGGGGTGGAGAAGATGCAAACAAAAACTCACATTCACATCCCATCACAAAGAACTGCAGCTCTGTGCAATGAAACTGATTCCCAGGAAGGAATTTCACAGCAAGTAAAAAAAAGGTATAACAAGATTAATAATTATTAACAAATGCCAAAATTAGATGTAGTTACCCATTTGGAAGCCAAAAGGTCAAAAAGAGGCACATCTGGCCTATGAGTAATTCAGAAGGAATTTGTTTACAAAAGGACAAGCTGACAGGATGAACTGCTGCAGTCAGCACGAGACCATGGGCTGAGCACTGGAGGCACCCGAGGTCACCAAACAAACCCAACCAGCAAAGGAGAGGAGTGGAGCCAGCTCTGGACACTCAGTTATGGACCTCAGACAACTTTGATCAGATCACGTTTTAAGGACTTTGCCTCCAACCCTATCCAACAGGACCATTTTGGATAATTTACCACTGAAGAAATAAGCACAGTCCAAGGCCTGGAGAAAGCTCTAAACCCAGTAGTGTCAAAAGAGCCTAAATGTCTGTCTTAGCTGAAAGACACATTTGAAGTGTCACAGGCTACTTGTTTCAAAGCCCTTTCTGCTGAAGTGCTGCTCTTACCAAGCTTTCCTTTGTGAAAGTCAGCTACGCCTAGAAACTTGGTATCTCCACAACTGAGTGCCATTTAACTTCCTAAGAGCTAAGGATATTGAAGACATTTGTGCTCCTGAATTTCAGAAGAGCAGAAAGACTTTTGGCAAGAGAATGTCAGAGGACAGTTCTCACTTCTGCCCATGTCTCCCAAATTGCCCTACCAAGGGATTAGCTCTTTCTGAGTCTGTCTGAGGTACCTCAGCACAAGCAAGTTCTAAGGTATTTTTCATTAGGCAGAGACTGAGGCTAAAATCTCCTCATAAGCCTCCTCCTTTGCAAAGTGACATTTTGCACAGTTACAACATGCCTCCAGAAGGTTTATGTTTAAGCCTGAGCAAAACATCTCTATATCAATGCATATTTCCTATTTTCCATACTATTTCATAGAAAAACTGTCGACCCACTTAGCTTATACTACAGTGCTTTTATTCACAATTTTCAGTGTTTAGATAAACAAGCTTAGATAAACACCCAAGCACTTTCTAACTGTCCCTGTGACATCAACCATTCAGCATTTGCTGTGACACTTGACCATACACAGCCTTCCTGGAATTAGATACAACAGCAGCAAATCTGTCCAATAATGAAACAAGTGTTCTTGCACATTCATGTCAGCTGCAACCACACATGCAAAGCTTTCCTTGTATTTGCAAAAAAAAAATTCCACCACCAAACCCCCAAAATAAAACACATTATCTGCCCTCTTTGGGAAAAAATAAATCATGTGTTGAATGTTTTCATCACTTCTCAGAACAGTGAACACATCCTCTGGTCTGATCCTACACAACTCTTCACCCAGACAAACCCAAATGCTTTCAGTTACTGACCCCAGACAAGTGTAAGAGCCTGTATTTCTAAAATCACCTGCAAAATCCATTCCTCTCATTCTGACTTTCCCTTAGGTCCTCACCTCACTCAATACTGCAGCATAAAGCATTAATTTATCCTTTAGATTCTAGATCAAAGCAAGCACACCTAAAGGATCAAGGCACAGGACTGTAAGACTTTTTCTCTTCCCAACAGCTTCCCATTGCATACACCAGGAGTGCTTGCCCCAAACTTTGGGTTTCAAGGTGATTATGCAACACTTTAAAGCAACAATTGTTAACCTATAATTTAGGAGCAAGCATTTATTGCAGAGGTACTACTTGTGATCTAACATTTACAGCCTCACATCTATGCTAATATACTTAGAATTCATTTCTGACAGCTTTAGTGGTTTATCACGCTTTCACATCTATGCTTTCACACCAGCCATGGCTGCAATTCTGCAGTCCATGGTGTCCTTCTCTTTCATTTGCATTAGTCCTTCCACAGATCAGTGCTACTCGCACAGCAAGCTGCATCTCCCAAGCCTCCCATATCTACAGAAAACACAAGCAGGTGAGCACAGCAACTTTGGAGTTTATGTCCATTGTTACAAACACGTCCAATACCCTGACTCATACTGAACTTAAACCAACAGCCTGAGAAACCAGAATCTTCTAAAGGCTCCAGTCTCCCTCCATTCAGGGAAGTGGAAATCGGTTTGGAGCAAGTTTGTTTTCAAGGTGCTCCTTGTCACCAACCTTGACAATATTTCATGACTCTTACCCCACAGCTTGTTTAGGGTTGTTTTTTCTTCCTATTCAACTTGATGACAAAACTAGTTTTGATGTCTGTATTCAGTTATTCTTTCTTGCATGTTAGTCAGCCTCTCCCTATGAGAAATCAGATACTGTACTGAGTGGTTTCACACAGCCACTGTTTTCATTAATACCTGTGCTTTCACAATGCTTAACAAAAAAAAAATTGTACAGCTATACAGCAAGGTATGGACTTAAGGAAAACTGATTCAAGACGTGTCAAGAATAGTGTTCATGTATTTTAGGGGTACCAAAACTAAATAATAACCCATATGCCTATTTTAAATGTACTTCTATAGTGAAAGGTCTGCAAAATCTCAGGATTATTCAATAGGCAGAATCCTGGCACACCAACACAGCAGTAGAGAAAGAAGGAGTAGGTTCACTTTTCATTGAAGGAAAAGGTGACCTTGGCATGAAATCAAGATCTGCAGGTGGCAGCTTTAAGTTTGAATTTGACAGAAAATAACTATCTCACCTACCCAAAACCACCAAAATAAGCAATTCACTATTAAAAAAGCAAGCATTTGGCTCAAAACAAGAAAGAAATTAAAATACAGTGAAATTTAAGTCTTACAGTGAGTTGTAGGAGTGGTGGTACTCTTAAAGAGCCCAGCATCATGTATTTCTAAAAGATACAAGACATGACATTCACTTAAAAGAGGAGACTGTCATGAGTGTATGAGTTACTATGGGGCCAAGATCTTCATCCTCAGGTTATACCTTAAATAGCAAATGAAGCCATTTTCAGAGATATCAGTTTCTTTTTACCAGCAAAGAACATTTCAGATCAATTCTAAATTTAATCTTAACCTAGGGCATTCAAAACAAGCTCTCAGAGGACATTATTCTTCCTCTCCTAACTTCAGTAATTTTAACAAGGATACTGTACTAACTATATTTTGCAGCTCCCATGCTGCATGCCCAAGCCATAGCTTGCATTTGGGTGGCAGTTCAAGAAAAATTCCTTGAAGTAATTGAGGACCCCAAACCAAAATTTCTGCTGCATGATTGAGCATGGATTCACATCTCCCTCTGCAAATGCACAGCACCTGCTCCAAACCAACACATTACACCTCAGAAAACCATGTGCCCTGTTTCCTGCAGGCTCAGAGCATCACTAGAGCAAACCACTGTCAGCCACCAGCACGTGACAGATTTGCCTGTCCATGGCACACAAACACCTGGTCCCAGCAGCATCTATTGGAAGTTTGGCCAGGTAAACCCTCTTCTACTTCCTTGTGTTGGAGGCACAGATGTTCAGGGTGGTTAGTCATTGTCCAAGGGATTTGTTCAGCAGCTCCCTTCAACGCACATCTTAAGAGGTTTTATAATGAAAAACTAAGTTTTAGAAGAGCTCAGGCATTCTCTTCCTTTCTTTAAATTACTACTGGATAATATGCTCTGGCAATAACAGTAGCACAGGAGAGGGTAAATTTACCATCATTTCCCAGTAGTTGATACCTTGTCTACATTTTTAAGCCATTCATTGGCATGTCACAAACCAAAAGTGTTATTTTTCTCCCAGAAAGGTTGTGTCTATGCTGTATTTCAGCCCAGTATTACACTATGCCATATTTTAAATTAAAGCAGATAGAGTTCAAAGCTAGACCAGTTCAACAGGGTAATAAACAAAGAGGTCAGTGGACTGACAGTTTCATAGCCTGCATAACTTTAGAGTTAGAACACGAGGGGAGGAAAAGGAAGAAGTCAGATTTAGCCAAAATCAGCCAAGGATTAATAAACACTTTCACCTCCTTCCCTATATGACTGCTTCCTCCCACGCTCTCCCCCTAACCCTGCACTAACCAAACGCAGGTTTTGTTTGCTTTCTTTACACAGTACTTCAGGCTTAGAGCTGCAAACTCAAATCTTGTCCATCCCAAAATACCATGGCTGTTCCAATATCTCCAGCAATGGACTGAAGCCATATTAAATAAAAACACCATTGTGTTTGAGAGATAACTTTAGTACCCCAGTAAAGATCTAAATTGACATCGTCAAAGACAATCCCATAGAACAAGACATTGGCTAAAAGTTTGCCCTTCAGCTGGGGCAAGCCACTTATGCATAGAACCCTGGTTCACAGAAAGCCTTTCAGCTTACAGCTCATGCTGAACAAGATGAACCAAAAACAGCCATGGTAATAACATACAACAGAATCCTACATATCCAAATGTATCAAAAATATCCAAAGATTGACAAGACAAAATAAAGATGTTTAAATGAATCATCACCATGTACAAAAATTACAGCTTGTACAGACAGCAGCTACCAAGGGTCACTTTTGTAACAGCCAACATCTGAGGCACTGATCTAAGTTGCACTTAGAGCATCACTGAATTACTCACTTGCTGGATTTATCCTCAGGTACAGTCAGAACTCAGAGGTCTCAACACATGATTCAGGGAACAGATATGAACTAATGTCTCCAGGTATTTAGGAAAGAAGCTCCAGTACAATATGTCACCTATTTGTCATGTGTGACACCTACGCACAGCAATTTTTTGTCTTTGCTGACTGTCAGTGAAAAGATATCGTGAATTCTATTTTCAGGACTGACACCAGCCTGAAGGATTCATATCAGCTAGCAAAGCCAAGTTCAGTTGTTGCTTACATCTGCTTTTTTTGTGAACTATCATTCATGTCATTATGAACCACACATTCCTAAACAGGGGCTGTTACTAAAAAACACGTGCACTAAGTTTATCTTCCTTTTAAGATCATTATATATAATTGCCCTATGAACCAAATACAGATAAACAAAAACAAACAATACAAGGTTAGTTTAAAAACAGGTGTCTTGCAGCTCAAAAAAACAACATGGGAAGATGATTCTACAGTTCAACCACCTGGGTCACACACTCTAAGGCTGCACAAAGTGTACTGAAAAGGAATTCTCCACAATTACTGGTTGCTGACCTACCCCAGTGCCATGGGTCCCGTCCACACTGCTGCTGTATTTCTGGGGTTTCACTACATCACCATAATCAGTATCAAAGTTAGTCTTCCACACCATCACCTGCAGAAGAAAGTTAACTCCATTAAAATTTTCCATCTAAATTTGCTTATAGGTCATTTTTTTCAACCCTTCAGAGAAGAATCAGCAAATACACAAAAGGTTTCCCTAGAAGAGCTTTGCCATTGATTAAGGACGTTGTTTGTAAATATGCTACTAAATACAGACAGTTTAACTGTGTTCTCAATGGATAAGTGACCTCTTTCAACATTCTTTGGGTCAAGAACATCATTAAACTAGAATGACCAAGAGAATATCAAAGCAACATGAGGAATACACAATTAAAACCACAAAAATTTTAGAATACTATGCTCAGCATTATGACATTTATCAGCCACACCCCAACCAATCAGTCACTCATTTATCATGAGACTCACTCAGACAAAAAGGAGTTACTATTAAGAGCAGCATTAGAGATCTTAAGCTAGTTTGTCAGCTGGACACCAAACTTACATCCCATTTATAGGCCTCTGCTTTCCATAACACAATACTGATTTCAGAAAAGAGGCCTCTAACACATAAATCACTTCAACATCAAGAGGAAATCCATGGAGTAAACCACTCAGAAGTGACTCTACAAGTCTAAAAAAGTTAAAGAGCAATCAATCAATGATTTCAGAGGTCTGAAAGACACCCAAGAATCCAGACAGCTCATTTGTTTATCAGAAGGAGCATTTACTCTTCATTTACAAATTTGCACCCCTCCTTTGCATGAAATAAAAGCATTTTTCTTTCACTGTTGTATGGTTAACCAACAAGGCCATTCTATTGAGAAACAGGGGGAAAAAATTGATGTTCTGAGTGAACAGACAAATCTGTCTCTTCACAGCTAGCAAAGGTGCTGTTAAAGATGGGCACTGCCACCTGGTCCAACCTGGGGATTAAGAGCAATGCAACACAGCTCTCTGAGGACTGCTGATCCTTACTCAGACCGCTACTCCGGGTGGAATTCCACCTGTGTCTTCAGCAGAGCAACTCACACTGTGCTAAAAACAGGACATATTTGCAGCACAAGCTCATGCAACAGGCCTGTTTGCAGTTTGGTAATTGAGTATGGGTATCTTGGAAGGCTACATGTCTTACATTAAAACCAAAAAAATTGGGTTTGACCTCCAGAGATGATGTTAATAGAACAGCAAGTCGCTTCTGCATGGTCCAGACATTCTGGATAAAGAGTACACTTTTGCTTTCCCCATTGATGACAGAAAACAAAATGCAGCAGCTTTTAAAGAAATGTGAATCTGGATTACAACTCAGAAATTAATCACGTACCTGTTCATCAGAACCTCCAGAAGCAAAAAAGTCTCCATCTCTTGAAAATGCTACACAGGTAGCTGGCCCCTGCAAACACATTTAAAAGACGTGTTTAAAAAAAGATAAAAGAAAATGAAGTGTTACAACATCCCATTCATTACAGCTTTATAAGGTATTTTTCATTTGACATCAGAAATCTAAAGGCAAAATTTGAAAAGCTATTACCTGTCAGGTAAATGGGCCATAATTAAGATGCTAAACTTGCTGGCACTTACAACTTCCCACACTTCTGACCCCAGTTTAAGACACCACTTTTCAATATCCATGGCAGAGACAGGAAATAAACCAATTTTTACAGCACCAGGCTTTTTCTTGTTCCCCTCAAACATTCCCTCTTCACTTGAGAATTACAAATTTCTAAAACTCCTGTTTCACTTATAAAAAATGTTGAAACTGAGGTTTTTGTACAGCAGGCTGGCTTAAACTGCTTTTCTCTTAGTAGTCTGACAGGAGAGATGCCAGAGTTAGTGCATCCAGGATCGCCTCTGCACAGCACTTGCATTTTGGAGAAGCCTCATGCTTAAAACAGACAGTTCTGAGAGACTTTGAATGCTTCTGAAAGCTACAGCACACCTTTCACACCACATTCGTTTTTTAATTTGTTTTCCACCTTCCAGCAAGCACACAGGAGGATGCCCATGGGAAGGCTCAGGCAGGAGCTCCTGCTGCAGTTACACAGAGCTGAGGAATTGCTGCTTGTGTTCGAGCCCAGGCACAACAGACAAACTTTCTGCTCAGAGTAAACAGCTGAGAACCCAGAACGTGGAGTTTTATGTCAGCTGCTGAACACACTCCTCTGCAGACTGTTCACCAGCATGGGCAGAGGTCAGCATGAGAACTTCCAGAGCCTGCCTATGGAGCTGACAGGCTGGGGAGGGTTGGGAGGAAACACCAAAAACAAACATGAAAAACACAACCAGAAAAGCCACAACCACCGGAAAACTCCACCATGTGATCATACACCTCCTGACAGAAAGCTCTCTCAAATAAGATCCTGTATCTCAGAAGGCAATTAAGAAGCTTCTCCTCCCCCTTTATCAAGCTGGAAGGAGACACAATCCTGAGCCCATCTTTCCAATGGAAGCCTCATATCCTTTCTTTGCCTTCTTTGTAAAAGTGAATTCAACAAAATAAATTCTGAAGATAGAAAAATACCCCAAGACTGCATGTGAAATAAGCACCCAGCTCTCATTGCAACCTGTCACCCACAGTCCTGTGGGCTTCCAAACATGCTGGCACAAGGTTATGGCAACAAAACCAGAGCCTTGCTGTGTTCAATCCCAGTGTGAAGAGCTTTAGCTTCCTTAAAATACATTGAGGTGTTTCCATATTATCATTTAACACGCAGTGAATTCAAACTGTTTTGAGGCCTTCCCATAGCAACACTTCACTAGAGAGGACTTGCCAGGAATGATCCAGTGGCAGCAATTCCAACCCGCATGCGCGGTCGCTGGTGTGACTAAGCTCACTCACCTGACACAGCAATAACTGGGGTAGATATTTCAGACCAAAGACACTGCCATCAATCAGCTGAGACAAACTGTGCCTCTGTCTTTATTCCCACACACCTACCCCAGTGTTTAGCTCTCTAATCACATGTCAGGAATGGAGGCTCTTAAAAAAAATGCAAAAGCAAAAGACAAGCAAGTAATGAAGCGCAGAAACAACCCCACAGCCAGAAAACTGCAGCGGTGAATATTGCTCCAAGATAACAGAGTGAGCTTACAGAAGCTGCTTTTGGACTGTAATAAACCAGTCAGAGTTAGGAGGGCAGAAAAAAATTAAGACAAAGTGTTCAGGAATAAGCACAAGCAAGGAATACTGGAAAGGAGCAGTGTTTCCCAAAAATATTTTTATCGGTCTAAATATTTCAGTGTATTTAGACAAAATCTAGTACAACACAAATCACATCAGAACAAGCAATGAACTGACTCCAAAGTCACAGCATTCTGAAGGGAAACAAAGTTCAACAGAACATATTCTTCCCAAAATAGAAAATTGTATCAAAGACTGAATGTGCCTTTATAAATTGAAAGAAAGGGAACAAACAAGTCTACAGACGCAACATCCTCTACAGATTTGTTGACATAAATTAAGTGAAAAGTATTCCTGCTACATTCACTTCCAGAACTCTTCCAAGATACAACAGGTTTGCTATAGCAACATAAAAATAAGAGTTTGCCAAATACCCTTGCAATTTAACATTAACACACCAAACAAAAATAAAAAGCTACACTTGCCAGTTATTACACACAGCCTAACTTCCTTTCATCCCAAGTAAGCACTGCAGAAATCTAACAGATTTCTGATGAAGTTCTGGGTAACAGACATGAGATTGGAGAATGAAGAATTCAAACCTTTTTTTTCCCCTTTTTAACTTACTGCTTGCATTAAAAGTATCAAAAAGTAGAAGTGACAATTTATTTAAAGACTTTATTTCCAGATATAAAGATTTAAGGATTTCATTTATTTAAGGAGATGAATCACAAACCTCGACTAAGACAAATTGTTCCTTCTGTTAGTTTTTCTGATGGTTTCTAAAGCTGAATTCATTCTTGTTTGTAGTGTTGTGATTTGTAACTTCTAAGTAATGAGCCTGTGGCATGCTAGCTTGAAAGACTGTATTACTGGTGATTACACCTGACAGCTCCCGGATGTGAATGCTCCAATTCGGATGATACCTGGGATACATCACTGCCTTGTGGAGTTGGGTGGAAAGCCTTACTCGGACTAGGCTCATCATTTGTATCATCATGCTGTCTTTGTCATGCTGTCTGCAAAGGGCCCTTGGCAGGAGGATAATAAAGAAAACTTTGCATTTTTTAAACAAAACGCAGGAACTGTGACAGCTACAGCTGGTCTGAAGCTGCACAGATAAATTTGGCCATAAAAGAATCCCAATCCACCTGGTTTGTTTAAGAAGTACACAAGTCCCCAGATGAGGCAATGATAGGATTGGATTCAAAATCAAACAGGGGACCCAGCCAATCCCATTCAATCCTGAATGCAGATGTATCATTGGCCAGGGAGCTGGGAGGTCTTGAGACCCCAACCATTCAAGTGTGTAAGTGTGGGAATTTTGAACCCCCAATAAAGGGGGCGTCCATGAACAAACATTGGCTGTTGCTGCAAGAACCTCAGAGTGTGTGTCATGTCTTTGTCTCCCCCTACTGTGACACAGCAACCTTCTCTACAGGATCTCTCAGCTCCTCTTTCTGCAGCAGGATCAAATAGCCCTCTATTAGTATTTCCTGGATGTTTAGAATTTCCAGTCCGCATCCCCATTGCCCAGGGTGCTCCACACAAGCTGCTAGCACCAATCCCCAAGCTCCTGCAGCTTCTTGCCTCAGACAGCAAGCTGCAGGAAGAAGGGGTTGGGCAATGACATACACCAAGTCAGTGGTAAGGTACATTTCTATTTAACCCTCAGCAGGTCAAGGTCAGGACTGTCAAGCTTTTGTGCATGTCCAGCAGAGTCTGAAATTATAACAGCAGCTTTGGTGATACTGGGAGAGCTGCAGAAATTCTGAAGAAAAGTACAGAAGAAAGCAACAAATCATCCACTAAAACTGTTGAGTGAGAAGAACACGGTCACTAATCAACATTTAACTCATCTCCTCTAGTGAAAGAGTACCAGGCAAGGTAGAGGCAAGTCCCAGAAAGCCTTGAAAAGGACAAATAGCCCAAATACTGGATGGAGCAAAGCAACCACAAAGAGAAAAGAAGCCATAGTGAAGGAATGATGACAGCATTTAACCTCATAGCTCGCTGCAGCATTGCCAGTGAACACAATTTAGGCAAGGTCAGATATGCATGGCATGGCAGCTGAAACTCCTGGTGACAGCCCATTTCCAGCTGCATTCATAGGTGAGAAAGGTGAGACCCAGTATGTTACATAATTTGTGTGCAGAGATAGAGATTACATCTTCTTCCTACTTTCCCACTTCCCACAAAGGAGGTTAGAGACCCCAAGGCTTTTAATGTCCTAACCTTTCACAGGTTGATCAGCTTACATAAAACATCACGTTTGGACCTCAAAGTAGATGGTCAGACTATTCTGAATGACTCGAATGCATTAATCAGCATGAGAGACGGGATCTGAAGCCAGGACACAGATTACACCACCAAGTGACTGACAGGATGCTAACAGCATCAGTAACAACGGACACAGGGGTGACTAAGGCAACAGGAACAGCATTCCTGATCACAAAGCTCTCAAGGGTAGAGCTAAAAATAGATGTCTCTGAAAGAAATACTTAAGAGAAAGGTCAAGTGTTCAATCTGAGAAATATGACTGGAGCCCAGAGTCACACCTGCACACAAGCAGCAGATGAATGTGTACCATCCATAAATAATGAGTGGACAATCACAGAGAAACCCCTCTTGAACACCCTTTTTTCCTCCAGAGCTGCTGGGCACAGAAGGCTCATCACTTCAACAACAACAGGGCCAACATCAACAGGCAAGTCAAGAAAGGCCAGACTTTCAGGCTTCAGCTAGGAACAGAGCTAACATTTTGGCTTCAGTGTAAGAGAAGAAACAAGAGCCAGGTTGGAGAGGGTCCAGGAATAAACCAGAGAAGAGTAGTTTAATGATGCACTGTCTGCACTGTGAAAAGAGAGGCAGTGTGGAAGGAAGCTGGAGAGACAAGTAGGGGTCAAGGATGCCAGTAGATTTAAACTTTTTTTGTTTCAGTCCTTTGAGAAACTAATGCATAGTGGAAAAAAGCCAGGTAAAAGAGCAAGGAAAGTGCTAAGAGCTGGAATAAGGCATATCTAGAGGATGTAAATAGTTGAATTAAAGGAGAGCTTCCCCTTCCACTGCCACAAAAGGAGATGTAGAAGTGGGAGCCAGTACATTCAGCCAAACTCTCCAGGAACAGATTAACTAGTGCAAAGAGAAACAGGAGACATGAGAGGAGACAAGGCCTGAGAAGCAAATCCAGCAGCAACCAGCACACTGGGATCCCAGCCTGGCATCATCAGTTCTAGGCATAAAAGAACTAAGAACAAACAGAGCAGTCCTTGTCACTGTTGACAGTGCTTTCAAGATGCTTCATACATGGGAGAAGAGGGCAAGTCACATAGAAAAGGGAGAAGCAAAGGGAACCAAGAAGAAAAGCACAGGGAGCAGAGGTGCCAATGACAACAGGGATGTTTTCAGGTGGAATACCTCTGACAAGAAGTCTCAAGGATTCTCAATACACTGGGCTTTGAAAAATTCCTGAGGAGGACTGTCATGTTTGCACCCTCCTTTTATCAGGGAGTAAGGGCTACAACATAGGGAAAATTTACACTGGCATCTTACAGCTGAATCTTCAGCAGCTTTAACTCCTGAAAGCTTCAGTCTATCAAAACACAAGGACAGAGAACTCGTATTTCCTTTCAAGACTCAGAAATGCTAGCCTAAAGTCGATTGCTTGTTGTTTGCAACCTACTTTTCTTTCTTTTTTGTTTGACTTTTGCATAGTCCTGAGATGTCCTCACACTTTTCAAAGAGGACCAGGCCACAGAGATGTTTAATGTCACCTAGGCAGAGCTGGCAGCTGACAGTAAAGGAGCTCATTTGTTTCCTGTGCACCTGCTCAGGAGAGCTCATTCATTAGTCAGTGAGCACAGCTGGGAGCTTTTATGCTGCCCAGGTAGGTGGAATGTAGCTACTTCATAGTTCAAGTCAAGGTAGCTTGAAGAACTGTAACTTTGCATTTTCTATTTATGAACATAACCATGAGATGCTTTCTAAATATTTACTGAGAACTTCCATTCCACTGAGGAAGTCAGTCTGGAAATGCTCTAGTTAAACCATTCCTAAGGGCAGACAAGTACCATGTACATACCTGCTCTCCTCTAGCAACACTCTGGGAGCAGCTTAAGGGTCCCAAAACATTCTGTTCTTCAACAATGATTCAGTACTAGAGGTGGATTTACATACCAAGCCAGTGTCTCATCTGTATGGAATTAGATAAGAGTACTTCACAGCTTGAAGCACTCCAGCACCAAAATATGCAGCACAATACAGAATGATATTTTGCAGCTGCAAGATGTCAGCTCCAAGCTGCAAATTTCTGTCTCTAATGATCCTTCTGCTACAAGGGGCCAGCTACATTTCAATTAAAGACAGCAATGTAAACTTGGCCAACCTCCCCATGTAAACTACAGCTAATCAGCTGCTAACAAATTCCTGGCAGTCCAGCAGTTGCGTCAAAGTATGTCTAAAGGACCTTAAGGTTTTTTTCCTTCAAGTGTCCACTTGCATGCAGTCTTCCCAGAATAATGTAACAGCAGGCAGCAAAGTAGGAACAAAGTGTCAACTAGAACATTCAACCTCAGAAAGTCACAACTCAAGAACATCTTCAGAACAGTCTGTTTATCTGGTGACTAACCTGTAGCACTCACTCAAAAAGACAAATCAACTTAATGACCATAAAAGTCCACAGCACTGTTTTTAGCCACTTGGGGATACTGGCACAAATCATAGTGATAACAGAGGAGACAAAAAAGTCCCTTGTCATTAAGTAACCTGGATTTATCAATGAGCCTAACAAGCTGGAGAAGCAGTCAGTGCAGGATCCACCCCTGGTGACAGCAAAGCCTGTCACCACTGGCAGTGGCTTACTGGGAACAAAGCACAGGTTGCCAATATGCTTCTAGTGGAAAAGCCAGGTGTCTGTTCAATCAGGCAGTAAAAGAACCAATCCACAACAATACAGCACATGGCAGACTGGGAATGCCAGGCAGGACTATGCCAGGACTGGTTCCAGAGGTATCTCTGCAATGCCCTTAAAAGACAACCAGAAAGCTCTACCAGCCACTTCAATACTTGCACTTGTTTCCAAACTGAATGAGCTGTAAATGCCACAACAGCAGATCCTCTTCAGCTGTGCCAAAGGCAAAGCTTTTCCAATGCCAGGTAGATGCCCAGGAGAAAGAGGCAGACACTTTTACTGATCTGAGCAGCAGGGAGGAGGAACAGGGAACTTTAATTCTACTTTTGGATAGATGATGCACAAACTGTTCTGTTAAGCCTCGAGTTAAGTACAACATTAGCCTAAAGGGACTTTCTATTGCTCATTCTGAAGATCTCCATCACCATAATCAGTTTTGGACTCTCATTCAATGCTAAACTCTTTTTTTTTTGTGCTACTGCAGTCAGCGAGGCACAGCTAGCAGCTCACACAGGAGAAAAATGGAAAGCAGGCTCAGCCTCCTGCTGAACCATAACCAAGCACATCCCATCCTGAGGGAAGGGGGGAAAATGTAAAGATTTCCCATTCTTCCAACTCTTACCCTTTTCCAGGAAGCTGCATCTCAAGATCTCACTTGGCAGATTAACACAACAGACAAGTATGGAAACAAGATTAAGGCAACAGAAGCTTTGCAGCCTCTATCTAATAGGAGTATCCACTTAGTCCAGTTTTCTATGAACAGTTTTACACAGCCAAGGCTGACATGGTACAATAACCAGCATTTGTTATCTCCTCCCCATTCTTTTAGCAGTTGAACCCTTTGGTCAGTTTTAATCAAATCTCTACCTCATGAAAGATTAAAGCATAAGGTTTTCTATTTTTTTCATTAATATCACAAAAAGAAGAAAATTTTATTAATATATAGCAAAAGAGAAGTTAGAGAAGAAATTTGACCTTTTTAGCCATCAAACAAGGCAGGCACTAAACAAAGCCACAAGAAGACAGGATTACCAGTTTTACAGCTTACACAGATACCATTATTGCCCACAACAATCCCCATCATCTCCAAAAAACTTCAGGCTGTGGTTTTCCCCTGACAGTTTTTATGCTTTAAAACTCAGCCCCAACTTTAAAAGAGACACAAGTGGGTTAAGAATTTCTGTTCTCTTTGTCCCTTTGGAAAGGGAACCCTTAAGGCAATCCTGCTTTTTTACACCCCAATCTGCATGGACAATGAAATTAGTCTATTTATTTTCATTTAAGATTTAAAAACAGAGCTACAAGCATTCATAAAATTAACCTTACAAGCAACACATCCAGCAGCATAATACTAATAGGCCAATCAGTTAAACTTAACCAACCAGCACCATTTATCACCTTCAATTGTATGATTCAGTCCATTAACAAGATGTTCCCAAATCAAATCCCAAAATAGATTTTCTCTATTTTACAGCTACTGTTCTTGAGTCTCCTGCCAGGTGAACAGCATTTATCTCCAAAACATCTGTGTCAGGGGGACAAGTGTTATTTGCAGCTCTGTAGATAAGGAGGGAGACAGAGCTGCACTAGAGAGTGGCTGACAGAGTCAGTTAGAGTCTAGGGTGCTGCTCTGTGTTTCTTCTGCCTTAGACTTGAATTCTCAATATTGGAGCTCACTTTTAGTCTTGCTTTCTCATTCTCTCAATTCCTGCATTACCTCCTTCCTTTCAAAACAGTGATGATCTTAAAG
Organism: Prinia subflava; assembly: GCF_021018805.1. Taxonomy (NCBI): domain Eukaryota; kingdom Metazoa; phylum Chordata; class Aves; order Passeriformes; family Cisticolidae; genus Prinia; species Prinia subflava. Next base: position 18,023,829 of record NC_086260.1, read on the forward strand.
ACTATTAGCACTATAATCATGATTTTACACAAGGAAGTTTTCAAACAATTTTTGGTCATGAATGAAGGTCTCAAGCATGGATTTTCAGTTTATTATGAGTCTATATATTACTTTAAAATAGGCTTTTCCTCACCTGGTGACCATGGAGAGTATAGAGAAGCCTTCCTTCTAGCAAGTCCAGGATCTTAAGAGTTGAATCACTGGAAGCAGTAACCAGATAGTTTCCGGACGGATGAAAGGAAAGACTGTTGACCACAGAGCTGTGCACTAAGGATAGGAAAAAAATGTATAATAGTCACCAAGATCAGTTTACATAAGCCCAAGGCAAAAGAATAAAATAAAGCACAAGCACATTCTAATTGTCTGTTACAAAATTTAACAGGAAAATTATCATGGGGGAAACATTCCACAAAAGCTCTTCAAAGCACTGGAGAACAATAACAGTAACTCGATTCTTGTAAAAATAGGCACTACTTTACTGAAAGGAAAAAGGAAGCTTTGCCAATTATTCTGGGAGATTCAATGCTACAAAAGCTTCCAGTATGTACAAGTGAACTACAGGAGTCTGTGAGAGCACTGGACACTGATGTACTTCACTACCGTGGAGCTGCTGGTCTCACTCTCAAATCATTCTAGATTAAAATATGTACATTAGGACACTGAGAAGATTGGAATTACAGTGGAAGACACTCAGAGCTGACACTGCACAGCTTCTTTTGGTTTTAACCATCTGACTCTAGCCAAGACTGGGGTTAAGAGAAACTAAGGAATAAGAGCAACTTGAAAATGGTCCAGTATAAGCATTATTTCCTCAGACATCCTATTTGTCTCACCAAAAATTTAAAACAAATACAAATGGACAAAGTGTGCACTTGCAATAAAGCCATTTTCCCTGCATGAAGATGAAACCCAAGATTTATTTTGAAAATGTTAAAGAAAATGTTCTAGGAAAAAAGTCAAACTTCACTGAAGTTCAGTGTAACATTAAACATTTAATATATGACTTTTTTCCCTCCCCGAACTTTTACAAAACAGGCTATTGAACATATTTATTTATGAGAACATGCAGTACTTCACATATGCCCAGCTTCCTGAGCATATGTGACATTACAGAATATTAATATGCCTGAGTAGGGATTTAACCATCCAGTTTTTCTTAATTATACTATATGTCCTCCAAATGTTCTGGTATCTCAAATCTATTACTTCTGATACATTACATCCAACTAAATTTATGTTCTGTTGAGAGCCTACTGTGCATTTTGAATCCACACTGTAAGCTAAGAAACCCCTTAAAATACTATTTTCAATACATTAGAACCAAATATTATTTCTTGCATATGTGGATTTGAAGTAGATAGCTGAAATAACCTTCCTCAATTGTAAAACAGAATGTCTTTACTTTTGAAATTCTCAGGAACACTAAATACCTCAGCTAAGTTCTGAAAACAACTCCTCTTGACCCAGACTGTTACAAAACACAGAAGAAAACCTTAGCACAGGTAACTTCTAAACTGTTATTCTTGGTGAATACTTGTCTCTATCACACAGCTACATCTTCCTCTATCCCCAACTTCATATCATGCTGTGCATTAAAGGAGAAAAAGGCCTGTGTGGAGTTTTTTCTTATGAAAGAGATAAATATCTTTGTCCCTTGAAATAAATATCTTTGAGATAAATATCTTTGTCCCTTGAGATAAATATCTTTGCCCCTTATTCTGAGTGATTTGTTATATTCCTCATACCCTTAGTGTCTATATTCAGATAAATGTAAATGTATCTTGTCAACCAAGGAAAGTCCTGAAAGGAATCACATCAGGAATAGACAAGGTTAGTAATGTACCACATCTTCCAAGTTCCAGACGGTAAATAAAGTATTTCCAGCTTCACAAAAAACCCTTCCATAATGGAAAAAAGTCACACACACTGTGGCTGCATAAGCAGTTGCAGCTTCTGTGCCCAAGGACTTCTTGGCTCTTGTGAACTCAGAGAAAACTCAGAACTCATCTCTGCTGTCAAAGCAGTTCATATCTCCCGCAAGACCATTCATAACACCTCTCCAAAAAATGTGCCAACACATCCTGCCACCTTGATTCCATGCTGCAAACAATAAATCCAGTGAATCCAGTGCAGCACAAGGTGGCATCTCCCAGTCACTTGTTGCTACAAGCCCACCCTTCTGCCAGCCAAGCCCTAGCAAAACAAGAGCCTCTTAGGGGACTTACTGGGAGTTATCATCTAAAATTGAGTCCTTCCAGCCTGCACAAAACTGTCCCAAGCCCCACAACACTTTTTTTTATATAATGCAACCCTTACTGATCACCAGGGAGAAGATGAATTAGGATGAACCTGACACAGCCACAGTCTCTACTGAACAGATAACCACCATCAGCCCCATCTAAACTGGATAAAAGTACCAATTATTCTTTTTAAACAGGAATAAAAACCAGGTTAGAGCTGCTTCCATTGACCTGCTACAGAGGTGTCCCACACACAGCTTTGGACAGGGAAAAATGTCAGGCAATAAACACTGGCCATTTTTGTAGGGGCTGTACAAAATCTGCTGTACAAAAGAGTCAGTGCCAAGCAGAGAACCGAATAAAGCATCTGTGTGTTCTCCTGTACAGTAAACGTGACCAGAGCACACTTTGCTTGGCTCAAAGAAAAACACACCATACAAAAGGTTTTGCAGCTTGCTCTCTACTTCCAACTTTCATTTACAAATGTCACAGTTGGAACAAGTGTTGGCAACAAGAGCAACACTGCTAAAAGACTAATCGGTGCTGGAAAGCAGCCCAACCTTAAGACGCAAGAGCCCGAGGCAGGGCTACTCATCTATTAACTCCTCCATGCAACTCCATGTTTAAAATGGATTCCCTGGAAATCAGGCAGCACCAGCACGTTCTGAAGGCACAGATGCCATCTAGTGGACAGGAGTGGCAGCCTCACAGGAGAGCCACAAAAAATCAGATTTAGCCAAAAGGAGGTGTGCGTAAACCCTCAGAAGAGCAGGGCTTATAAACACATCTCCAGAACATGTTACAAACACATCAGTTTGTGGCCACAGGTGCATGAAGTGACTGCAAAAAGCCACCATTGCAATTTAAGATTTCTTCAGCTATTGTTACTATTTTTAGTTCAAACTTTAATACACAGGATTTACACAGTAGCTGTTAAAAATAACACTCACCCCAGGAAAATGGTCACTTCAATAGCAAGGGTGTCACACTAAAATGCCATTCAGTAAGGGTGGGATACCAGGGAAATATGTCATTCCAAGACAAAAAATAAACCTGGCAGCCAAGCCTAAACCACGTTAGATTTGGACAATTTAATAGCTAAGTGGAAAGCAGGAAGAGATGACTTTTGAGCCAAGTTATACTGTGGCTGGAAACATGCACTGCAGATCTTGCCACCATTGAAAAGCTGATAAAGCAGGTTAAAGGACAACCTGACACTGCCCAAGTATTTAAAAACACTACTGATTTTAGCAACAAGACTCCAGGAAGGCATTTCAACCTCTGTCAGCTCTTGACTTGCCTTGGTAGTGCTGCAGCAGCCTGTTCATCCTGACATCCCAGAGCTTCACCGTGCTGTCCGTGCTGCCCGCCGCAATGCAGTGACCGCTGGGATGGAAATCCACGTGGTTCACAAACCTGGCAATGGCAAACAAACCCCACTGCTCACCTTCAGCTCTTGCCAAAGATCAAAAAGCCTTTTCAGCAAGGGAAGTGTGTCATGACTCATGGAATGTTAAGGAAATGAGATAACCTGAAAATTTATGTTGCTGAATTTCTCTTAAGACCTTGCTTCTAACCTCAGGTAGATTGCACGCTCTTACCTAAGCACATCTTAAGTAGTTCACATTACAGGTGTAGGAACTGTAGACACAAACCCCCTGAAATCTGATGGATCCAGCTGTCACAACAACATTTTCAAGTGTTCATTTAATGTTTGCATAATATATGTCTTCTATTAAATTAATATTATTTCCAGAGCAATGTGTACAAGACTGAGCAGAGATTTTTCTTCTGTTGACTAAATTTAAGATGGAACTTAGTATATTTGTGCCTGATATCATATGTTGCCACTTGTAAAGTAGCAAGGCTGAGGCCAAATTTCTTTCTGCATCTGAATTCAATCAATTTTTAGTTTGAACACATAAGTACAATACAAGCTTCAGACCCTTCAGGGAAAGATACTTTGTCACTCCTCACCAAACAAATTGGATAAAATTAATTATCTTTTGAGCGTTCTTGTAGCAAGTACTGAAAAAGTTGAGATGTTTCAATAGGTTGTTTGGACAAGACAGATACTTAAGAGCACTGAAAAAAAATAATGTCTGAATATTGTATATTACCTAGAAAGAACATAATACTGCACTAGAAATTCAGTGCAGCAACGAATTAGGGAGATTCCAGTCTCAGTTCTGTGAGGACTTGTTTTGTTTCTGGGTAAATTATCTTTTGCTGTGGCTCAATATTCAAAATTTAACAGCTATTTTTCTGAATGCAAAGTGGGGTTTTTGAATAACCTCATTATTTAAAAACTTGAAGATGAATCAAAGCATTCAAGTGCCATTCTGTCAGCAGACTTTCGCACTTTTAATTTAAGTCAGCTCAGAGCAAAATAAAAGAAGAAATAAGGGATTTAAGCATCTCCAAAAATAAATTAAGCACAGAGAAACTGATGATGTGCTGGACAGTTACTGAAATGTTACCCTCACAGTTTGAGTTGTCAAAGGGTCCAGAGCAATTCTGGACTGGGCCCTCACACTGGCTATTTTTGTAAGAGGTGCTAATGGCTTTTTAAGCAGTTTTATAACTGCCAGGACAGGGATCTCTGAATCTCACAAACTAGGTGTAAATTCCCCAGGTAACACCACTTCAGACATCACCACAGGTACTTACCCTGAATGCTCACAGAAGGAGTGGATGCATTCTCTGCTGGTTTTGTCCCATAGCTTGACAGTTTTATCATCACTGGATGACACTATCAATCGTCCATCAGGAGAGAATCTAAGGCAAGAGTTACAGCAATTAAGAAAAGCCTTCAAATGAAAGGAGTACAGCGGTCAACTGAATTTGGCCTGCTGTGAAGTATGTTGGTAAACACACTTTTCATTAAGTCAGAGGCATCAGGGAGACTGAAAATCCAATCACTAAATTGAGGGAAAAGAAAGCAAACCCTAAGTACTCGAACTATCTCTAATTCCACAAGCATATAAATAACCCTCAGGAAAGTCTTGAGTCTGACTTAAGATCTTGTGTGTTACTTGTTTCAATTTAAGTGTACCTCAAGTTGTTTCTTTGCCCTGATTCAAAACAATTCCTGCCTTTGCCACAGTTCAGAGCAACCCAGTCACTCACAAGAGAACAGCTGCAGCAGACCCTTCACCATTCCAGTATCTCAGGAGAATATATTAAGTTCCCATCCCAAAATATCATATACATGACAGATCCAGATCTCTCTTCAGAGGCACACATGTTACAGAATCAGGACTTGAGGCCCTAACTACAGATCATCAGACATACTGGAAAAACATCCTTTCTGCTCTTCTGTGGGCATCTATACTGCTACCAGCCACTGCCATGAGCACATTCCAGAACTGTAATGAACTTTTCACCTACGGATAGGATAAACCTGGGATAAACCATGGTTTTATCCTAGGTACACATATGTATAAATAACTCCTTGAAACCAAATCTGAAACAGTTATCAGGAAATAATGTTATTATCACAGCAGCACTTACAACATTTTGGAGGTAGCACAGGTGATCCCTTTAACAAGGGGCATGAGGAGTCTAAAGAAACTAAGCTGAATTAACAGTGGAAACCTCTTCTTTTTTTCTGTTAGCAACTTCAAGACACAGAATTCTCCTTACCAGGTAAAAACAAAACACAGAACAAATCACAAAGCAGGACAACCTCAGCTTGGCAGAGATTACTGGAGAAACACAAAGTGGGTGCAGACTATTACTCAAAGGATGTCTCTGCAGGTCAGCAATATATTTTAGTGACTAGACACACCTGAATTACCCTGAATAGAAATGTGTTGCACCAGAGCATGACACTGAGCCTCTGCTTTGAGGGATAAATCTCCATCTCTGTTTGTCAGAGAGCCCTACTCACCTGGCACAGCGAACCCAGTTGATGTGCTGGCTCAGTGAGAACAGAAACTTCTGCCTGTGAACCGTCCACACTTTGACTGTTTTGTCGTCGGAAGCTGTGACTAAGGACTGGCCATCGCTGGAGAAATGGACACTTCTCACGGTCCCTGTGTGAGCCTTGAACACAGTCGATTCTCCTTTGCTACACAAAAGGGAAGAGCTCTTTAAAACTGCATAACAGGGAAGAAAAGACACTCTGTACCTGAAAACACAGAGCTGTTGTATGCTGAGCAATGCTAGTAACCACCACATCTGTGGGAACTGCATGTGGCCACATCAGGATAAAACCTTGATCCAGACTTGCTCATGCTTCATGAGCAATACAGAATACAGCAAAGACCAGTTCTAGTTCCATATTGGAGGCCAATCCAACAGGACAAAACCCATGTTTCCTATAAAGGGGAAAAAAATGCAACAGCTAATTTGTGCAACCATTTAAACACTTATAAAAACATCAACATAAAAGAAGACACTGAGGTTCTGTACTGTTGCCAGGCCCTTTGCTGCAAGGCAGGCAAGGACAGAGGTGTTTTCACAGTTCATCTAGACACAGCCAAGCTGGCAACGACCTCACAACCACTCCCATAATGGCCCATGCTCCAGCTGGCCACTCCAGTGCCACACCACACAAGAAATAACACAACTGAATTCAGCACACCTGGTGCTGTACAGTTGTGAGCAAACTGCCATTAACTTAGTCAAGCAAGACAATTCAAATATGCTCATTGTTCTTTACACCTCATTTCCAAATAAATGCAAGATGCATTTTTCTGGCAAATAAACAAAAGCCATATTTAGAGATCCAAAGCACAGGATATTTAGAGATCCAACAGGTTTATGGAATTCCCAGTCCAAAATCTGTCTCCAGCATATACTGTACCACCAGGAACTCCATATTCACAGACTGGAAAGAAAACAAAGACACAGTGGCTCTCCTTTCCCTCAAACAGATCCCTGTCCCATAGCCAGAGAACTGCTACAAAGTAAGGAGAAATTCCAAGCCACAGTTAAACACAAAGAGAGGGAGAAGGGAGTAGGTACTCACATACTAGGGATCCACAGACGGACTGTTTTGTCTCTGGAGCCTGAAGCCACAAGGTGACCAGAAGGTGAAAAATGGACACACAAAACTGCATCTTTGTGACCCACGAAGCGATAGGCTCTCATCTGAGGCTTCATACTCCAGATCATCAGGGACGAATCCATGGAGCCACTTACTGAAATAAAACAAGGAGAAACAAAACCACACAAAAACAAACTTGCATTAGTTCTCCTCCAACTACACTAAAATTACGTTTCACACTCAGTTCACCATCACAGCTTCTAGCAGTCTCAATACATTGCCTCTGAAGCTTCACCAGTCTATTGCAACCTGTGTATTTCATTAAGGTCGTGCATATCATTTCATCAGTAATTCAAACACAACAAGGCCAGCCACGCATTACTTTGGGCTGACAATTTTTTTCCAAGAGTCCAGCCATGCAACAGCTGCAGAGGCAGAAGCCACACAGGTTGCAAATCTTCCACACACTCAGGAAATGAAGGTTATCTCATCCCTTTCTCATTGGCCGAGGCAGGTATCAGCTGCAGCAGGTTAAATGTCACTACAGTTTAAGCAGAGAAGACCACTGAGTTGGTGACTTAAAAGCACCCTGGCTACACCTCCCTCCAACACCTCTCCCTTGTGGCAAAACATTGACCAAAGGCAGCTCAGCAGCTCTTCACAACATATTAAAAACACAAGCTTGCAAGGTGAGTGGAGCAGTGTTCAATTTGCTGTTAGCAAGAAGCATCAGCAGGACCTTTTGCTGTTGCAGAGCTCAGTTACCTCCACTGCTCTCCACATCTAACTAAAGCAGAGCAGCTCCTTTACCCTCTGGCCATCAAAACACAGACAACTTACCCAATTGTTTCTTAGCATGACTGAAGTCCACACTAGTGACAGCATCTCTGTGGCCTTTGAAGTGCCTCTCCAGGGATGGATCTTCCTAGAAGACAAGAACGTTCAGACAACACAGATTTAAGAACTGTCTTTTTATAGTAAAATCATTTTATTGCTACAACAAGTGAACCAAGCCACATATTCACCCTACAAAAAACAGGTAGAGGTGAGAACTGTTGTGCAGGCAACTGCACAACACAAAACACAAATTTCACAAATTTTAAAAGAAGTGAATTATACAAGCTGTTATTAGCTTGGATCCTGGGTGACTGCACAAATCCCTCATGCATTTTTACAACACGCTGCTGGCACAGAGACTCTAAAGCTGACTGTAGAACAGATAAGCCATGTCCATGATCACCTGAGCAGGCAGCCAAGCTCAGCTTTGCTCTGACAGCTGCTCATCTCAGCTCAGGTGTAGCCAAGAGGCCACTGTTTGCACGGAAGAGACAAACTCACAAGGTTTAACACGCCTGTTGAAACAGGCAGGAGGAATACGAACTGCAGCAGAACAGACTGACACACAACCCTTCCCATAGCAACTTGCTGCAAAGGCCAAAAAAAGCCTGAGGTCAGGCAAAAAAACCACAAAGATTCAAGAGACCTATTACAAGAGGTTCTCTTGTATCTCTTGCACAAAAAGAGGAACAAGAGAACTTTTACTTGAAAATTGCGCAGAGTTCAGGACAGGCTGATCAGCCTTCATTCCCTGCTCTCACACACATCGCCCCTGCCTCCCCGGAAATCTCTACCACAGCCTTTTCCCGCCCAGGCCTTGACCAGAGCCCCAGCTCAGACAAGCAGCCAGCTCCAGAACAGGGCAGCCCTTCCCCCTCAACACCAGCACCCTCCGCAGATCCAGAACCCCTCCAACAGCCCAGAGGTGCGGCTCTCCACACACACAGACCAACCCCAGCCCCACCAGCAGCCCAGACCCAGGGCTACCAGCAGCATTACGCTCCTCGAGCCCCTCTGTCCCAGCCCCACCTGCATGATGCCACCCCACAGCAGCACCGAACCCTCCCCTAAGCCCAGCACTGCCTCCCACCGCCACCCCGGCCTCAGAGCCCCTCACAGCACCAGACACGCCCGGGCTGGCACCAGCCCTGCCTTCCCCTTTCGCTCTGCCCTGCACAGTCACAACCCTCCCGGCTCGGACACAACGGCCCAAGGGCTGCCAACGCCGCCACCCGCGCTCAGCGGCAGTGCCCACAGCACTCCGGGAGGCCCCGGCCCCGCCGCAGCGGCCTCGCATAGGCTGTGCTGTGCTGTGCTGTTCTGTTCGGTTCGGCCCGGCCCGGCCCGGCCGCCGCTCACCTCGCACACGGCGGCCATGACGCCCCGCGGCCGCGTTCGGTTCCCGCGCCGCGCGCGCCCCGTAGCAACGGCCCCGCCCTGCGAGGGGCGGGCCCGGCCTGAGGGGCCGCGGCGGCGGGCGCGGGGCGGCGGCGGGCGCGGGGCGGCGGCGGGCGCGGGGCGGCGGCGGGCGCGGGGCGGCGGCGGGCGCGGGGCGGCGGCGGGCGCGGGGCGGCGGCGGGCGCGGGGCGGCGGCGGGCGCGGGGCGGCGGCGGGCGCGGGGCGGCGGCGGGCGCGGGGCACAGCCGGCCCCACAGCCAGTCAGCCCGAGTCAGGGGGCTCGGGACTTTGGGAAAGCCCCTCCCGGCGTTGTTGTATCAGTTATCCTGGCAGGCTCGGGGCCGCTCACTGGCAGCCCGTTCAGTGCCCATCAACCGCACTCTTTGCCTCAGTGCTGCTCTGGGGCTGAAGGGCTCCAGGGCCTGGTGGAGGCGGTCCCCGGACCTCAGCCGGAGGAGCACCGCAAGCCCGTGCCCTCTAGGGCAAGAAGCCGGGCTGGTCACTTCCAAGAAGTGGTTTAGCTGGTGGGAAATCGGTTGCTTCTGCTTGGTCCGTGGGTGTTCAAAATAGGAACTCGCCCTGGGGTTGTGCAAAGAGCACAGGACAACTGAGAAAGGTTTATTCTTCCAGTGGTTTAATACCAACTCAGATCTATTTCTTCCAACTCTATGTATCTCAATCTAGGAACAGCGCTATTAGTTAGACACTACAGACTGGACACTGACTGCTCTCTAACAGGGGCCTGTGTGAAGCCCATATCTGCCTCTCCATGAAGTTTGGGTTGACCATCGGGGCTTCGAAAGGGCCTTTCCTTCATCTCTTCTGCATCTGGGCCTCTTCCTGTGAGGACACTCTCCTCTTGCATGTTTCCAACAGCCAGGGATGCTCTCTGTTGAAGCTGGGGTTATAGTAGTAGAGGATCTAAAACAGGCAAAGAGAACAGCTAGTTGCCACCATCTCAAGACTGGTAACCCCAAAGTTACTCCAAGCTGCAGCAGAGAATCCTGTACTCTGAGGGCTGTGTAGCACCTACAGCTCAGGCTAAAGGTTGTGATGGCTGTGTTCAGGCATCCCCACCCCTAGGGTTTCGCCTTCTGAGAGCAGAGCACTGTAGGATTTTCAAAAGCAGAACAGCTGCTTTTGAAAACCAAATATCACTAGTTCTTGGCAGCTTCAGTGCAGATGTGAGCAGGCAGGTGATCTTGTTGGTCCTTTGGTGCATCTGCTTGGCATTGGGCAGGTGCCACAGGAAGTTTTCAGTTTCCAGCCTGGCCTTGAATACTTCAAGGGATGGGGCATCTACAACCTCTATGGGCAACCTGTGCCAGGGCCTCACCACACTCACAGGGAAGGATTTCTTCCTAACATCCAATCTAAACCTCGCCTCTTTCACTACACAACTGTTCCTTGTCCTGTCACTCTCTGCCCACACAAAAAGTCCCTCTCCCTCATTTTATAACCTCCCTTATAAAAAGTGGCTTTTCAACTTTTAAATGGCCCTCTATGAGGAGGCCTTATTTGCTCTGAAGGTCCCTCTTCCCCCCCAGATTATCACAAGCATTAGTTGCTGTGCAGAGCAGCTGCTGTACCTGGCTGTGAGCAGAAGCTGCTGCTTCCTCTGCCAGGAATTCAGGCAGGGAGGCAGATCTTTGGAAATTCCACTGCATTTTGGTGAATCCATATGCATTCAGCTGCCGCATGAAACTTTTAATTTTCTGTGTGTGGAAGACCTGCGGGCATTCCCTGCCCAGCACCTCCACTTCAAAGAGATCTTTGTTGATGGCCACACATTTTCCACCCTCACTCCACCAAATTGACTGAAAGGTGCCACTTTCCAGCATCTTCCAAAGCTTCTGTGGAAAGCGCAGGGCTGAGAACTCTCGCTCCATGGCCCCTGACAGCTTTGCCTGCCAGCTGTGTCCCACCAGCTGGCAGGCAAAGGCCAACTGGCACCAACAGACAGCAGGTTCCAATGGAATGTTCTGGCATATCACTGTGGTGCCCACGCTGTGCTGGGGGGACATTGCAGGTGACATTTCTGTGATGCTTGGCAGTGGTGCCCTGGTGCGGGAAGCAGCCTGAGGAGAAACTGCTGAAGAGACCTTGTTGCTTCTCTGTCCCAGAGCCACCAGTGGTGGGAGTCCAGAGGCCAGCAGTGTCCACAGAGCTGTCCTGAGGGGCCTGGGCTGTGTCTGGCTGCACCAGGAGTGGGTCCCCAGGGAGGAGCTGGCATGGCTGCAGCCTTGGGCATCCCAGGGCCCTGTCTGGGGAGCTTTCCAGCTGGACCCCTCTGACATCTGCAGAAATGTGGCTCCCTGCAATGCAGAAACAGCAGCTCTAGCATGGAGAATCCTTTTCCTGACATCTCCTGCCCCAAAGCAGCAGGGATTCCTTGATGTCAACCCACTGTCTTTGCAAACTTCTTGAATAGGTTTGCTTTTTTTTTTATCTAGTGGGTTTAAAACCAGCTGAGAGAGATGGACCAGGGGAGTCACTTGCTTCATTTCTGTCATGAGACCCAAAAGCAGTAGTTTCCTTTCCACCCACAAATGACCCAGCAATTAGGCTGGGGGAACAAAGCCCAAGCCCTCGCTCAAGCCATCTGGTCAAGAGATGTTCTGGTTTACTTTATCTGAATCACTTCTGCTTTGTTCATAAATGCAGAGCCATGAACATTATCCCATAAACTGGTCTCCTCAGGGAAGCCACCCATCCTTCTCCCTGCTGCACTGCCATCCCACAGTAGACAGTCTGCTGGTTCAGGAGTGTTTGTGTGCCTGAAAAGCTCTGCATTCCTCCCTGCCCTTTGAGGTACTGCCTCTGAAGAGATACATTCCTCCCTCAGACATGGCCTTTCTGCCCATATAGCTATGGATTTTGGATCTGGAAGTCTGAAGCGGTTTCTAGCATGGCCTGACCTGTTCCTCATTAAATTCTTTGGCATTTGAGTATTAGCTTTTCTTTCTCTGCACTGAAATAAAAAAAGAAGATATGCACGATGCTAAATATGCCTGAGGTCTGAAAGAATTTTGTCCAATCCATTTCAGAGAAATAAAAAACCAAAACCATGTTGTGATTGCACTCCCACTTCTAAAAGCAGGAAATGGGAACATTTGCTTTAATTGATGGATTCCACCACGCGAAAAAAACACCCCTAGTTGTCTTCTAGATAATACATGAGCAGCATCTATGGTGGCCACGGATGGTTCCTTTCCTTACCTCAGCCCTGGGGTGCCACTGCATAGCCCCAGCAGCCAGAAGTGACAGCAGATCATTGGTGTGACACTCTCACCTGTGGGAGTTCAGAGCAAATGTCAAAAGAGAAAGAATTAAAGAAAATTCATGTCAAGAGGGAAATAGGGGCCCTCGGGAGCAACAAGCACACCTTGGGTCTGGCGGTGGAGTTGATAGTCTTGAATAGCCCACTTCAGCCATTCGGACATCCCTGTGGCATTATCTGCCCCGGGTTTGGGCAGGACGGGGTTTTGCAGTCCCTCAGAAGCGCGTCCCTTAGGCCGTGCGCTGTCACCCGGTGTCCCCGCGGCCGGGGCACTCCTGCCGTGCCCCAGCTGGCCACCGGGAGGCAGGCTGCGGCCGCAAACACCTCCGTGGATAAGGGGAAGCGAGCAGGAAATCGGGATGAAATCCAACACGGCCTCGCCAGAGATGAACCGGGCCGATCCAGGCAGCTTCTCTGTGGAGAATATCGTAACTCCGCTAAAAGCAGACTTGTCATGGTCATGCCAATGAATGAGCTTGCCTCTTCCAAATGCCACTTCCTAGCTTGCCACCTAGGCATTATCTAGTCATTCTCAGCAAGTCCTTCCCTGGGCTTATTTGTATCACCGTGAATCAGAAAGAGACCAGACGCCCCAAGATCTGCCCCCGCTGTCACATTAACAGAGCCTTGCACTGGCAGCCCTGCCAAGGCTGTGATTTGCATGCTGCAAAAGCTATTGCAGAGCACCTGAATTCAGGTGAGTCATTCTTGCATGAAATTACAGTTAACCTTTGACTCCAAGCCAAATCCATAAAGCCCTGAATTTCTCTCTAGAGTGTGTGGGTCTAAATTTAGCAAACAAACTTCATGTTTACCAATTCTACACTGCAAACTCCAGTTCTCACCTGTTAATTCTTAAACTGCTGGGTTACTACCAGTCTCTACTCATACCTTTGCAGTTTTAAGAATATTCCAAGGGACAGCGTGCAAAGCTTCTGAAAACCACCATGAGACTTTTTCTGAAAAAGCTGAGGTTCTCAACAAGACCAGTGGTGGGAAGAAGTATTTTGCCATCTACAAAGGAAGTGCCAAGAGACATGGGGTTGGTGAGTGCAATACAGACACACTAAAATGGAACCAGCACCTACACCCAGGTCTCCCAGTTGCTAGCAGCACTCTCACAACAAGGTCATCCTGTCCCCATGATCCCCACCATCCCAGCATGGGTCCTTCACGGCTGTTTTGTGTCCCATCCCAATACATCCTGGAGATGGAGGCAGTGGCACTGGGCAACCAACCCTGCAGTGCTATGGCACAGGCCGAAATGACCATCTGGGTTGTGACAGCCACCCTGATACTGGCACTTTGCACCCAGAGAGCACAGCAGAGTCTTAGGCAGCCCAAGCACACAGCTACAAGGAGCCAAAGAATGTAGATGAAGATTCATAGCACAGAGAGTTGTTGTCTAACCTTCTCTGCTGCAGCTGTGGAAAGGGGCAGCTGCAGACAGGTCAGACACTGCAGAAGGGAGCAGACCCACCAAGCAGCTCAGCTGGTGACAGTAACATGGTCCCATTGCTTCCATGGGGAGAGGCTGCTTTACATCAGCTGAAGATGTAGCTTGCTGCCACATCAGTTATTTTTTCTCTTACTAATGACTTTGTACTCCCCTGTGTGCCAAACCTGTTTATTTACAGCCCACATTTCTTTCTCCCACCTGCCTTTGTGCTTATGACCCTTCCTTACACAGTTAAGAAAGAGACAGGAGGAAAAAAAAAACCCCACCTTTTTCTCAAGTAAGTCCTGACCTAAATGCAAATCTGTTCAAGCAAATTCAGAGAGCTTTGATGCTGCATAAGAAGAGAAAAGGAAAGGGAGCAGCCTCTACTGCTATCAGAACGAATCTTTACTGCTGCTTAACAAGCAGGCAATGAAGCAAAAGCCACGGGAGTTTAAAAGAGGAAGCTCAGCCAAAGGTCACCTGGCAGCCCCAGGTGCTCGTTATCAGAGCCTTGAAAAGAGGGAGGAAAGTGACACCAGCTGACTGTAGCAACAGGAGGAAACAGGTGACAGGGCTGGGAGCCCTCTCCTCTCCTCAACACTCGGCATGCAGAGATCTTGGCTCTTGTAAAGCAGAGGGGCTGCAAAGCCTGGGCTCTGCAGTTGCTCAGGACACCAAAAGAAAATATTTCTGCTTCAGATTTGAAGCATCTGCTAGGCAGAGAGTCAGAGATCACTTGGTTAATTGCAACAGCCTGGTTTATCTGCTGCCCAGTATTTGCAGTGGATTTGTATTACTCTAACCGCTCATCCGTATAGCTGAAGGGCTGAGGGGAAGGGTGACAAGGGGATGCATGCAGAAGCACCAGAGGAATACACTGCTACTGCTTCTGTGGAGCTACACAGTTCTTAAGCCATCCAAGAGAGAGGGAGTTAAGGGAGCTTGTACATGCCTGCAGTTTCCAGAAGGAGCCTAAAGGAGGAGAAGGATTCAAGAGTGAGAAAACCTGGCAAGCTGGACCCAGCCAGAACACCATCAGCAGCCTTCTCGGCATCTACAAAGTTGTCTCTGACTACTAACATAAGTTCTAGTGTCTTAAGCCACTATAAGATCTTAAAATCTGTTACAGGAATATAGATCAAACCTGGCTTTAAAATGTCTCTAGCATAGGTGGCTCAGCTGTGCTGATCTTGCTGACCAAGGGCAGGTGGCTGCTCTCAGTCCCTGAACTTTCTCTGCTGCTGTCTGCAGGGGTGAGCAGACTTCATGCTTCACTGAACTCACAATTGCATCAACACAGAGCCCAAAGTGCACAAAAACTGGTGCTAGGAAAACACTAGCTGAGTTCACAGGAGTGAAGCTGGGACATGGAATTCCTCACTCTTGGGGCACATGTCCAGCACCCACACCCAGCAGGGTTCATTGCCACACTGCCCCAGGTGCTGGGGCAGGTGACAGTGCATGGTCCAGCACCAGCCACCTACAGAGCACCGTATTACCAGTGCCATGGAAGCATGTTCCAGTATTCACCTCTCCCATGGGGCTGCTTGCCAAACAACATTGATCACTGGGCTGGATCACACTTGGCCTTGACTTTTTAGCGTCTAATCTTATGAAGTTCTTTGTCCCAGAATTTCCCAAATCTGGTTCTCCACTCTGCAGATTAGAGGAGGGTATCCGTCAGACCCTGCTCAAGAGTATCAAGTGTCCATGGAAAGTGTCACATAGGAAAAACTAAAAGGATAAATACTCAGCCCTGCTGAGAGCAGAGTGGGCAGGGGGACATCAACCTTTACAGAGAAACTCCTGCTGACAGGAGAGTTTTGTCAGCACAGGCAAGCACAGAACTGCCCAATCTTTCTTCTAAAGCTCTAAGCTCTCAGGAGCCTTGCACCACCTGAAGACCTAGACAACTGCTTCTCTCCTTGCCACACACCATTCCTGCACGTTGCAGGTAAGTGTGACCAGAGCAGACCACAGAACAACTCCAAATATCTGTTACATTTGCTGCCTTTACATGCTGAAGGGAAGGATGCATCTGTTTGCAGAATGTCAGAGCAGCCCTTTTTCCAACCAGCATTAACCCTATGGCACCCACCTGACCATCTCCCCTGCAGCACTTTCCCCTCTGAACAATATAATTACATTCCTGCAGTGAACTGAGCTGTGTGAGGGGATAGTGGTTCTTTGTATTTCCAAGCCAGTTGAAGCAGGCAGAACCAGACAGTGGTGGGGCCACTGCTCACTGCCCAAACCAATTGCTTCCTTGCAATCATTTGCCCTTCCAACATCTTATCCTCAGAGAGAGAAAAACCTCCTGGCTTCCTTTCTGTCCCCTGCCAACAGGAGCTCAGCCTTTGCTGCACCTCTCTGTGCTACCATGACATGGCCACGTTTGTGCTGGGACATCTGCCTTGCTGGGGCCACTAAAGGACAAGTGGAATATTAAAGACACAGAACTATACAAGAAGAGAGTTTTCCACTGTTCAAATAGAACAGGACAACCAGAAAGGTTTACTGTTCAAACAGTTTATTATAAACTCAATTAGGTTGTGTCCATTAGACTTTATATCCATACTGTGCTGCAGGAGGCTCTGGAAGCATGGGAGCAGCTGCCAGTGGAGAAGGATGGGCTTCAGCAGACACCTGCATGTCCCTCCACACTGACCACCTGGGCTTCTGGAGGGGCCCTTCATCCAATCCTGCTGCACACAGGGCTCTCTGTTTGGGGGCAGCCCTCCTTTTGCACGTTCCCAGCAGCCAGGGATGTGCTCTGTTGAAGCTGGGGTTATAGTAGTAGAGGATCTAAAACAAAGAGAAGAGTTAGTTGCTATTATTCCAAGACGGGAAAACCCCAATCAACAAGAACTAGGATTCTGAATCACAAAAGAGGAACATGGCTAAGGAAAAGGTCTTTGAGGGCCATATGGAACTTACAGCTCAGACTAAAGCATTATATGACCATTGTGTTCAGGCATCACCACAACTGAGGTTTTGCCCTCTGGGGGGCCAAAGCAGAAGAACTGCTTTCAAAAGCTAAATATCACTATTTCTCTGCAGCTTCAGTGCAGATATGAGCAGGCAGGTTATCCCATGATCCTTGGATGCATCTGCTTAGCACTGGACAGGTGCCACAGGGAGGTTTCAGATATGGTGCAGCAAGACACAGAGCAAAGACATTCAGAGAAATCAGATTACACTGAGGCTGTCCCTTAAACGGGTTCAAACTCAGAAGATTTCCCTGAAATTTATCTTATCTGCATTTCTACTAGTCAGAAAGACTCACTCAAACCTGCCTGAGCACAGACTGAAAAGGAAGTAAAAACCAGACCACTGACTCCCATCTCCACCTCTTCTATGCAAGGCCTTATTTGCTGTGAAGGTCTCTCTCTCCCCTCTGCTGCTGTACCTGGCTGTGAGCAGAAGCTGCTGCTTCCTCTGATAGGAATTCAGGCAGGGAGGCAGATCTTTGGAGATTCCACTGTACTTTGGTGAATCCATAGAGGTTCAGCTGGCGAATAACACTCCTGATGTGCCGTGTGTTAAAAATGCGCGGACAAACTCCCCTGCCCAGCACCTCCACTTTGAAGAGGTCTTTGTTGATGGCCACGCACTTTCCACCCTCACTCCACCAAATGGACCGAAACTGGTCACTTTCCAGCATTCTCCAAAGCTTCTCTGGAAAGCAGAGGGGCAAGAATCGATTGTCTTTGCCTGTGCTCTCACTGGAAACAGCAAGAGCTCGTCTGGTCTTGTGTCTGTCACTGCCAGGCTGGACACGCCGCTCATCCTCCATCGCTTGCATGGCAGTGCCACAGGGCACAGTATCCCCCTGCCCTGGAAGGCCAGGAGAAGCCATGTCAGCCCACTGCCCCGGTGCACCTGGAGCAGAAAGGGGTGGTGTTTCTGTGGGAATCAGCTCGCTTTTCTATTCTTACAGGTGGACTGCAGCTTCCCTCATTGGCCATCACCCTGCACAGCCATATCTTATTCTCCCAGTCAGTGGGCAAAAGCCAACTAGCCGTGGCTAAGTGTGGGTTCCAATAAATGTTCTGTTTCTGTAAGCAGACACCTGTGTGTCCTGTGTGGGAGCTGGTGTGAACACCTCTTTCTCCATGCCAGCAGCAGTTCCCTGGACAGGCCAAAGATCTTGGCAGCTTCCTGAGGGGCAGCTTTCCTCCAGCCCCTCATCCAGGCACAATGCAGCTGGGGCTCTTCTTTTGTGGCCCACTCTTGGCTTGTAGCCTTCCAGCACCTCAGGGCGATCCATCTTAAAGCTGGGCTATAACAGAATCATAGAAGCTAGAAAAACAAAAATACATAAGAACTAAGACTTTAGTCTTGGCCAAAAGACAAACCTGGGTATTGAAGAAGACAGGGCAGTTTGAAATCTCAAGCTTGGGCTGGCTCAGATGTTACAATGTGGTTCTTTTAAGTGATAACCAGCCCTGGGTTTTCACCTGAGAAAGTCCAGAGAGCTCTCCTGAAGGGCTGTGGTGAAGGAGAGGCCTGGGCCATGTTCAGCTGCACCCAGGAGTGATTCCCAAAAGAGCATCAGGGACAGCTGCAGCATGGGACATCCCAGTGCCCCATTTGGAAACCTTTCCAGCTGTACCCCTCTGACACCTGCAGAAACACCCTGACAGTCTCCACCTTTTGTGATTCACTGGAGAAACACTTTACAAGCTCCCTGGTAGCAAACTAGCCTTTCAATTGGCTATCAAGTGCTGCCAAGCAAGAGGAAATGGGTTTCCTTGTTGAAACACATTGCAGCAAGCCTTTGTGTGGAGTAAACACTCTTCGTGCCAGCAGGATCAGTACAAACAACCTGCCTTGATACCCAGTTCTGAGCTGCTGCTTGTGTCTTTCTTGCAGCCCAGTGTGAGGCAGTTTGGCTGCAGCATTCTGTGATCTCTGTAAGAGGGGAGGCTATTCCTGAGGTGACAGAGACCCAGCAGATGGCTGAGAGCCCAGAACAACCCCTAAGCTCACCTTGTTAGCACTGCCAGGTTGCTGTTCTTTAACAACCTGTTCTAAACACTGGCTAAGTTTGGAAACAGTGCTAAAAGCAGGCTTGTCATGGTCATGCCAGTGAATGAAGATATTGTCAACAGAGGGAGAGTCACCAGCAACACAAGGGAGAAGTATAAACATGACTATATTTCCTCTATAGATTGGTTTATATCTAGGTGATATATAAATATCACCAAAGATATGTGTTTGAATCCTTCAAACTGCTGCAACAGAGCTTTAATACTGTATTAAGGACTGGAAAATTGGAGGATCAGAGGATATTTCACTGTCTAGCTCCAGTCTTTTGCAAATGGATGTGCATCCTCCATTCAAAACACAGATTCAACAAGCCAGTTCCTAACATGTTCTGACCCTTAAAAAGTGTCCATATTCAGCTTTTGACTTCAGCTTTATCTCCAGAAAATCCTCAGAATTTAGGCTTACTTGGAGGGCAAAGCTCACCAAGCCTTCACAGAAGACAAGGAACAGCAACATGCAGTGGTTGGCAGCAAGGCAAACCCTCTGGGGTGAAGAGCCAGCACCCAGTGATCACAGCACCACCTCTCCCAGCTCAGCCTTCAGGAAGTGAGTTGTTGTGATTTTACCTGTGAAAGCAGAAAGGGGAAGAAAGGTGATGGTTCTCATAGGAAGATGGACAAGTCAAAAAACAAGGGAGGTGCTACAGCTGCAGTGAGTTTGGGGTGTGCTGCTTTGAGTTATCCTGAGGTATGGGAAAAGCCTGTAAGTGTAAGGGCTATCCTGCAACACCTCAGGCCTTCTCAGAAGAATTTATTTCCCACTGCAAGTCACCCAGCTCTGCATTTCTTGGTCGGGTTCACTCCCTCCTGGAGAGCAGACACATTCCTCTGCCTCCACTTTTCAACTCAAGGCCAGGCCCGCAATGTGTCCGATAGATAAACCAAGCCCTGGCAAAACCTAGAACACTCTTGTTTAGCACCATACATTGACCCACTGATGAGTTTTTCTTTCATCATTTCCTGGAGATGTGGGAAGCAGCTGGAACCAGCATCCATGAAAGGAAGCAACAGCATTTCAGGCATTTCAAAAATAGAAAGATCAAAAAGGTTAGGCTTGAACCAAGTGAGGCAGACAAAGCCCATAACCCTTGCCAGGAAGATGAGTGATGCAAGCAGTGGATGCCTGTATCTGAAGGAGAGATTTTCCCCAGTCACAGCAGAGGAATATGTTTTAAGTAGCTGGCTTTTAGTCTTCTGTTTTGTTTACCAAAGACAAAACCAAAAGTGACGCCATACCCTACTTTATTAAGTGCAGAAAGAAGCATCTGGGAACAGCAGCAAAACATGACGAAGTCCAGACCAGCCTAAACACAGACACGCACAAACTCTCCTGCTCAGCCTGCTGAATATGTAGATATTTATCTATTACATCCTGTTACCACAGCTGAACACAAAATACCTGCTGGGCTTCAGGATGCTCCAAGCAGCCAGGAGGAGAACAGGGGGAATATCTCACTCAGCTGCTTCTCAGGGGTTCCTTGGTCCCTCAAATTACCACTGCTGCACAGAATGAGCAGACCCTCAGCTGGTGGGAGCAGACCCCACAGCCTCTGCCATAGCTGCGTTCATGCTGGCTCCAGTTCAAGGCCTGTATGGCTACTGCACAGTTGTCAAGCTCCTGGCAGCTTTTAGCCTGTGCCAAGTAGAACCTGAGGAGCAGAATGAGGAAGTGATCCACTGAAACTTGTTGTGTGTGAGAGACCTCCCCACAGAACCGGCACAAGAAAGGCATTGCCTGCCCAGGAAGTGCCACACTAAACCTGGAGAATGGCCAAGCTCTGGTTCAAGCTGCCTGATTTGATCACAAAAGCCAGTACCTCTGCCAAGTGCAGGCACTGGCTCAACACTGTTATAATTAGAGCTGAGGTGCCAGGCCAGTTGTTTCTAACTCCTGTTATTTTTATTATGTATCTTTCAGTATTTTCTATCTGTCCGTATTTTCAGTATTTTAACCTGAAGAGAGATGGTGTCCAATTTCAGGGGGTAGGAGATCTTCATGCTAAGACCATCCAGGTTTGTTTTCCTACTCCAGCAGAGTAGTCCAAACCTAGTGGTGCAAACCTAGGTCCTAACTATAAGGCAAAGGGGAAGTACTTCACTTGCTAAATCAACTTATTGAACAATTAGGGTTGGCAGCATTTAGTTCTGTCAAATTATCCCAAAGGTAATTATTCTAATCAGCAAACATTTATTAAAAATTGCAGAGGTACGGTAAAGAACCAGCAGAGGAAGGGATTGGCTGTTTAATCTGCAACTGTTCTGACCTTCAGGGAAAACTCTCTCTAGCACAACGTGGTTGCCATAAATACTTACACCATGACAAAAGATGTCAGAAATGCAGGCTGTCGACATTACAGGATACTCAGCCAAAGCAAAACCGTATGGCTTTCAAACAGTGAGTGTAAAGATCAGCAAGTTTAATGACAGCATGATATGCTATCCTAGAGTTGAGAGGGCAGGAAAGTGCAGCTGACGTTGAACACAAATGTACTATTTTCTTTTCAGGAAGTGAGTTTCCAAATAACACGGAACTGTTTAACTCATCGCCAAGTTTCCGATCTAAACTAAGTAAGTTCATGACAGTTCCTCCACGCAGAGTGTAGAAGGACAGTTTTCTGGAAGAGCAAGGAAATGTGAATGTGAGCAATCCAACTCCAGCCTACGTGAGAGATCATTTGTAATCGGAGATGTGAACAATCTAAGCCTATGTGAGAGAATCAGCATATTTGGATAAGTTGGACCAAGAACTTGCAAGGCCATGACAAAGGAAGAAATGATGAGAAAATAACTCCCGGATCCATAACTGGATAAAAAGTAACATATAGAAATTTGCAAAACCACTGTGTGAGCAGTTAATGTTAAACCAATCACTGCAAACATAGAGACGCGTGCTCTTAGGGTTTGACCAATTGTAAAGCAGCATGTAACGCGTGATCAGTGCCTTAAAAACATCTAAAGATGTATGGAACTATGTAATAAATGGCTTCACTTGATCATATTGATCATGGTGTGATGTCCTATTCTTGAACTCCTGCAACTGGTGCCTGAGGCCAGGGACACTTGGAATTCTCAGGCACTGCGTGCAGTGGAAAGAAGAAGCTGAGGGAAGCGGGAAAGCCGACCGAAGAACCCCTGCTGCCCCGGCAGGACTCCTCGCCAAGAAGGCAGGAGGGAAATCCCCTGGCCTGCAGGAACCCTCGCCAAGCAGGTGGGAGAAGAGCCACAGAATAGCAGGCTGGAGCCAGCTGAGACTGAAATACAGAAACTCACCCTGATCAGGTGAGCAGTCGGGGAGGAAGATGGGGTTGGACAAAGAGCAAGAGGCTGTCCTACATCTCCTCCACCATATTATCTCTGTGAGAGGATTGGCATGCAACGATTCCATATCAAGGAATTTGCTCCGATGGGCATGGGAAAAGGGTCTTATCACAGGTGTGAGTGTGGCATTCGAACAAACTGTGCAGGAGGCGATCACAAAGGTGCTTCAGGAAGCTATCAGTAGTGAAGGGAGCAGCGGCTAAAGAAGCACAAAAATATTCTACTCTTTGGAAGGTTACCACAGACATGTTGCAATCTATGAAGGGTGAGCAACAGGCTGCTGCCTCTGCTTTCACTGCTCTAACTTCCGCCAGCGCTGAAATTAGTCGCTCGTAACAACCTCTACATTTTCCACCCCTATATCTGTGCCTATACCACTTCATCACACCCTCCTCCCAGGGAGGAATCTGACCCTGATAATCCTGATAAAAAAACAAGTTGCTGAAGCTTGCAATGAATTACAGCAAGTAAAAGAGGCTGACGAAGAGCACCCCTTTGATCCTGGACCTGTCAACATAGACCCTCCCCATCCCTGTGTTACCCGTATCCACTTGAGACAGCAAACACTGAGGGAGCGGGGAGTGGACCTTACGGGAAAAGATTGCCGCACCGGTCATTTACTCAGGGACACGAAAGCAACCCGTTCCAACCACTATCCTCTCCAGGGATCAAAGAATTCCAACAAACAGTAACACACCATGGCATGAGCTCCCCCAGTTCGTCCCAGCTCACTGCCTGCCAGGAGCCAGGACTGTACAAGCGACACCCCCCTGGCCTGATGCTGGCCAGCGAGCTTGCAGCCTGCATGGCATGCTGAAGGTATCAAAATACCAACTGACACTATGTATTAGCTGAAACTCTGTTAAAATTCACCTTTTACTCTCAATAACCTCTGATTTGTGACTTACAACAGGATTGTTAACTAGAAAGACTCAAAGATGTCTGTGTGGATGTGATGTTTTCCTGCGCTTTGGTAGCAGCAATACTGTGTGATTTACTGAAAATATTTGGCTAAGTTACAAAGTTAACTTCTTTTTTCTGCTCACATTCAAGGCAATTCAACTTTTGTCTGTATTAGTTGAGACTCAGCCATAATTAATATATGAAACCCTACTGCCAGTTTTTGCTTACTTTTTACTGCAGTTTTAATACAGTAATTTTATTGTGATTTTTTTTTATATACCTATTAAGTGGTTTAAATGCATTTCTTTTTCCTTGCCATGTTTAAATTGAAATTAGATTTGATATCAAAACAGTGTAACTACATTGGCAGACCACAAAACACAGTAAACAATAGCTTACTTTTCAGAATAATCTACATTCTTGACTTTGTAACAGTTTGCAAGCATAATATTTTTGTACACCACATTGGGATGTTTTTCTTAAGGTGGATCTGACGGTTTTACTGGACGTGACACAGTTCATAGTGTTGGCTTTTGCTGTAATAATTCAAATTTTATATACTCAAGCTTGTTTACAAGCTTGAGTAAATAAGCTCAAGAAACATCAGAGGGATGCCAAGAAGTGCCAAGATGATCTTAGCAGTTTCCACCACAACCATGATAAATGACACATCCCTTCATTTTATACCCACAGGTTTAAATGAATCCCTTCCTTTTACATGTCAAGCATTGTTACTCAAGAGATCACTATCATCCAAATGCAAACTTCTTCTTTTACCAAGAATTGACTCTGATTCTAGAGGTGAAATAAAAATCATGACTTGGACTTAAGATCATGCCATCCTTAACTGATATGACTTCTTATACTACCAGACATACAATCTGTCAGAAGCACTGAAAGTTTTAGGAGCACAAGCACTTCTTATGTTTACTAGTCTAAACTTATTTCCTTATCATGACCTTTTTCAACCTGTGTTATAGACACAAGCAACGATTTTACATTACGAAGATGATCTGTTGATTGCAGCTTTTAACCAAATCCTATCAACTAGAATTTTATCTACAGCAGTTTTCTGAAGTTTAAAAATATTTGGCCCATGGTAGTTTTATTATATGGGCAAACCGAGACATGTTAACCATGACTTTACCTGTTTGCTTGCTTTTTGTTTCCAAATCTGATGGGACAATGTTCATTGTGAATTATTTTCCCTAGAGACACGTGTGACTGTATCCTATTAAATACACCTATTTAGTGCTCCAAATCCTAATTCAAATTGGGCTTCATATCAAAGCATTATAGCTGCACAGATAGATATAATTGGTTTCTTACTATTTTAGCATTAAATATTTGTATTCCATTACTTTTATTAAGCCAGGTTTAAATCTGTTATATTAATATTTGTAAAAAATACCCAAAACTGCAATTTTACAGAGCAACTTGCCCAATTCTATATTGTTGTTCTAAAGTTTTAGTAAATTTATGCTTACATAAAATTTGTGGCTACTATGAGCTTTTACCAAAACCAAATTTTTAAAAAATCATAACACACTTTTTACACCCTTTTTTTTATCCCTACAGTGAATTTGTCATATTGTTATTCTTATTACAGACTGTTCTCAGTGCCTTTTTGTGTTAATAATGGGAACTTTCATAAATATAAATTTTTAATTCTGTTAGGTTTTAATATATACTAATAAGATTAAGCTTGATATTGTTAGGTCTGAGTAATGTTATATATTATTACTCTATTGAAGTAATTCTGTTAAGAGTAATTTTTTCCAAGGCTGATTTCTGTCAAGTCTGACTGTTGCTAAATTTAAACAAAGCCAAATTTAAGTCTTCTTCAGTTTAAGCCATTTTATATTCCATTCCAGTTTTGTTAACATCGATTTTTATTCAGTGTTAGTAATGTTTAATTTGGCTTCTCTTTAATTCTGCTTAAGTGATGTTAGTTTTCACTGAGCTTAATTTTAATTTCTAAGTTAATTTTGTTAAACACCTACTTATAGATATAAAACAGTTTTATAAACCCTTCTACTTTTTATCTATTATGATTCTTTATTGCACCTTCTGCTATTTTGTCTTTCATAGGTACAACGAAAAGGTCAGTAATAGCTTCACATTATAGTTCTATTAATTGTAAGATATTTTAGTGGTTTCTTTTATTAAAGCATGGGTTACCTGGAGAATCCTGAGAAAGAAAGGACAATTCAAAAAGACCAAAAGGCCGATCACATATGAGAGAGAGACTTTATCATGTTGCTGGATGAAAGCCTGAGTCCTACCTCATTTTTATCTCAAATGTGAGGTCTATCAAATTATAGCCAGCTTTTTATAAGCTTTGTCAATTTTTATGTGATTTTCTCCAAGCCACATGTAATTTTGAGATCTCATTTTTGTTCTCTTGCTACGCTGTGCATTTCTCTAATTAAGCTCTTTGATTTGTCCTTATACTTTCTATATGAGTGAATCCAGATTCCAGAAAAAGTTATCAACTTCAACAAAAGATATCAAGATGTCAACTTTGTTGAAAGCTTACGATGAACTGGTCTTGTGATTTCTTCCAGTTAGCTTCTCTATGCTGAAAGAAACTTCAGAGAAAATGAGATTCTGTATGGTTTAATTTTTTTTTTTTTTGTCCTAGATCTTATTTGTTTACTTTATACAAATGTGTTCTAATAGTTGGCTTTAAGTATTTTATAGCTATTATTGTTGAGAGCCTTGTTTTGAAAATATGTTAAAGAACGTCCCTCTAGTTTGGAGCCTGGGCCCTGCCCACGCCCTGACTCTACTAGACAAGAGATTTACCAACAAACCCAGGAGTTTTCTGCATCAGAACAATATTTGGGTCACTTTTGACTTGACAATTGGACCCTATTAATATGACAGCTGGATTCAATTTTAGAATAATCTTGGAGAGTCATGATCCAGAGATGATTCATCCAATTCTTAACCAATTTAAAGTGAAGATTCAGCTGTTGCAGACCTTGGGTGACAGTATAATATTTTAGACAGACATTGATAATTATCTACTTTTATATGTGTTAATTACATGTGTTATTTAACTTGTCCTTACTTATTCTAAGCTTCTTGTTTTACTACATATATTGTTTTGTTTTAAAGCTGACAAACAAAAGGGGGAGTTGGCTCCTCAAGAACGTTTATAAAAGGCACTGTATATTTTTAATCTTTTTTAACTGCTCCTTGATAGATTCTAATTCCCCAAATGTTAGTGATTTTAGCAGTAACTTGCAACTACAGCCCAAAGAGAGACCCCCGATGTTGAAGATAAACCAAAGTAGATTCCAGAAGAGAGCATCAAGCCATATCATGCACAAGAGCATACTGACAACTCCACGAGCAGAGTAGTACCACAGATGTGAGCAGCACAGAGACCAGAGTTTATGCTGGATGTGCTGTGTCTAATCTGCAAAGACTGTGAACCTTGAGTTTTATGTGAATGTAAAATGTGTGAGAATTGCTGGTTTTGTAGAGCTCTTTTGGCAAAAGCGTAGTTTCCATTGTGTTGTGTTATATAATCAGAAATAGCATACTCCCGCAAATCTTAAGAATCTGTTGTTAAAACAAAAAGGGGGAACCTCAGGGATGTCACCACAAGAGAAATTGCATTAAGCACTGTATGTGCTAAATTACCTGCGGTTGGCGGGGATAGTCAAGAACTGCCCATGCTGGTTCATAGCCTGGCGCTCCGCACTAACGCCACATCACAGCATTCGCGTGTTCTGGTTAAGTATAAAGATCTTAAGACTGGTGAACGGGGGGGACCAGCCATGATAAAATTAACTGGGAGAGGATACATGTGTTTACTTATAGGGGAAGGACTTCGTTGGGTGTCAGCCCAATGGGTAAAACCATTTCTTGCTGATGCTGTTCCAGGAGGTTCATCAAAGGCAGCTGAAGTGTTACCAACAGATCCTGACACTATTGCTGCAGCAACTTAATTGTGATTGGGTTTGGCATTTTAATTCATTACAATCTTTGGCAGATCTTGAGTTTGTAAAAGAAGAAACTATCCCAGAACCTAGGGTAGAAGAGCATCTACAGAAAAAAGCATTTCATGCCTGTCCTGAATATGGAATAAGTTGTTGGTCCTAGATCTTAGTACACTGTCCGGGGTGTGGAGAAGATACCTGGAGGGTAGTACGCCATCAGTCAGCCTTGTGTGTTGATGTCACTGGTTTTGCATGTAATAGATGTTTTAATGTTTTAGCTCACTATTCTCCTGAAGATTGTCTTAATGCCTTTTTAGTACCTAATCATATTTGACCACCTGTGCCTTTGGCTGGGCCATAGCTGCAGCAGTTTTGATTTACTTGTGATTCAGTATTAATAGAGAATCTCAGACAGAGTGCCTTATCATATATTCAGTTTCTGCTTGCTAAGAAAACTGCAAGAAAGAATTTGATTAATCAAAGCACAATTATTGATAGTAGCTATGGAACTAATGTGCAAATACCACGCAGTTGGCAAGTGACTCCTGATCAATGGACAAGATGGAAACACAAGGAAAAGCATTGGCAACAGCGATCACGTTGATGGCATATTTTATACTCGTCCTTTCCGACGCAGCCTTACACATTAATCATCAGCAAAACACGTGGCTGACCTTGGCCAATGTTACGGGAGAACAGTCTTTTTGCTCATCTATGGCATCGCCAAATGATCCCTTTCGTACCCGTTTGATGGGTGTTCCCCTAATAAATTTTGCAGACTTTGTGGGATGAGTTGGACAGGAAGGAGAAAAATATGTGAGGTTTAGTAATAGTCAGGCAGAAAATGAATGGTGTGTCATCAAGGCTGGCTCCCACACAGTTATCATCTGTGATGGGAACAATCAAATACGATATAATGGTGAGGGTTCTAGAGCATCCATGATTGTGAAGTATTTGAACAGGACAGGAACGGAACCTCAGGAATTGGATTTGTTAGGATCAGTATCTGCCAGTTATTGTCTCTTTTAATTATTTGAATCTCCAAGATCAACGGGGTGTGGTTGTTAATCCTACTTCACCTTGGTATAACAACATAACCGCATATTGCTCCAATTGGAAAGGTAAGAAATGGGCTTAGTGGATCAAACAAAACTGTTAGAATGCTCCCAACCAAGAATCTTTTTGATCTGTGGAGACTATGTATGGCCTGCAATTGCTAGCAATGCCTTTGGTGGGCCACGTTACTTAGGGAAACTTACCATGTTCAAACCCAGTTTACAACAACTATTGGCTATTAAAAGAAATTCAACTTGAACAAGAAGGAAGAGAAATATAGAACAGTTAGGTCCGGACTGCTGAGATAAAAGAGAATTATGGGATCTACCTGCAGTAATCATAGCATATTTTTACTCCTGGTATAGCCTCATCTCCAGCTTTAACACAATTGAAAAGATCAGCTTGTTGGTCAGGGAAACAAATAAATATCACATCATGAATTTTACGTGAATTGACCACTGATGTAGGCAAGCATTAGACATGCAGTTTTACAAAACCTATTGCAGCTATTGATTTCTTGTTATTGGCTCAAGGACATGGATGAGAGGATTTTGAACGAATGTGTTGTATGAATCTTTCTGACCATTCTGAGTCAATTTGCAAAAGCTCAAGTCAGTTACAGGGGAACATGAAAAAATTAACACTTGACAGATCTTTATTTCTCATGGCTGGAAGATATGGGAATACGAGGATGGCTCCTTGAATGGTTGAAATTAGGTATTATAGTGCTTGTAGTAATTTTAGTAGTGTTGACTATTATTCCTTGTATTTTGAAGTGTGTGGTTAATTTGGCTGAGAATACTGTTAAGTGAGTCTGGATTGCTCAAAGAAAAGGAGGAATTGTAGAGGAGAGTTTTCTGGAAGAGCAAGGACATGTGAACATGAGCAATCCAACTCCAGCCTACGTGACAGAATCAGCATATTTGGATAAGTTAGCAGTTGGACCAAGAACTTGCAAGGCCATGACAAAGGAAGAAGTGATGAGAAAATAACTCCCAGATCCATAACTGGATAAAAAGTAACATATAGAAATTTGCAAAACCACTGTGTGAGCAGTAAATGTTAAACCAATCACTGCAAACAGAAAGACACGTGCTTTTAGGGTTTGACCAATTGCAAACAGCATGTCACGCGTGATCAGTGCCTTAAAAACATCTAAAGATGCGTGGAACTATGTAATAAATGGCTTCACTTGATCATATTGATCATGTCATGATGTCCCATTCTTGAACTCCTGCAGCAGAGTTCACCAGAACTTTTATTCTTTTAATGATTAACACTTTTTTTTTCCCTTTTTAAGTATTCTTGGTCTATATCTTCTGGCTCAGGGGATTGCTAGGAGCACAGTGCATACCAGCATCTTCACTTAGAGTCTGCTGCTAGCTGGATGGACATTTGCTCTGACATACAGTCAGCCAAGACTGAAGTATTCAAGGCTCAGTGTTGTTTGTACAAAACAAAGCCTCATTTGGCAGTGTGGGATTTCACAGGCTCATTTCTCGAAGTGTCTTCTCAGAGTGCTCAGTTCCTCCTTCTGTCTCCTGTGAGCCTGAAAAGACAGACCACCGTCCCCAAGGAGGGCAGACACAGGGCTTCTCTGCTTCTTGTTTGTAAAGTATTGCAACACTGTGCAAGCAAATGGTCTCGCTGAGAAGACGTTTTAGATCAATCTCTTCCATGGAAACAATCACACTGATGTCGCAATCATGGGTGTCATGGATAAAAATGACCTAAAGAAGAGGAGGATGACAAATTTCCATCAGGGCTGATTTACTCTAATTATAAACAGAGATTCCCAGCTCTCTTAAGCTAGGCCAAACAACTAGCAGCTACCTGTGGCCTGTTATCTTAGCTGAGGACTATGCTAGAGCAGATTTTCTGCCACATACTTGGAGTGGGTTGCCTTGATCTTACAATTTTAACAGCAAAAGCATTGTTTTACTGTTACTGCTGAACATGCATTTCTCAAACAGTAACAGAAACATTTCCTTGCCACTATAAAGAGGTACCCTCATATCACCTCCAGATGTCATAATTATAAGGTAAAGGCCAAGAGGTGCCAACCCCACCATAAGCTCTTATGCCTTGTTCAGTGTGGTACAAAACTCTGCCTTGAGCTGAGCTGTGGTCTCTGCTGTGCTGGTGAAACCAGCATTCACAATGGCGTTCTGGGCTTAGACTGTGGAGAGGAAGCTTTAGCATTAAAAAATAAAATCATGAGTAACCGCATTAATTTAACAAATATTTTATGCAACCCCTGTCCTTTCCAAGGGAAATGTTGCTGTATGGATGTGCTCTTACAGATTTTGACCTAATACTTTTATGCAGTAGGGGAGGTGGAAAGATGACACAAAGCCCACACTTGGTAAAACACCTTTGCAGCAGGAAAATCAAACCTTCTACATCGTAAAAGAAAGCAGAGAGTCAGTGTCAGAGTCCAGGGTATCCCTCTGGCTGCCCTGGATGGTCTAAGACACTGGCAGAGGGGTCTGGGACCACAACAAGGGGGTTTGGGACCCTGGCACAGGACCCAAAGTGACACTGTCTTTGATCTGAGTCCATGGGAAAAATTACCAGCATTACACAAAGATCTGTAGACCCCAAGAGTTTAACGTAAATAGTAGTTAGTTTATCACTGGGTGCTAGTGGGGAAGGCAAGATGGAGGAATCAGGGTGTGGCCCAGTCTTTTTCTTTCTTGTCCCTGTCTCCCATCTTCTGCTGTGGTGGGTCACAAGGGATTGGTGTAGAACAGAAGTGACATGTTTAGTATAGGCAGTAGGTATTGGTGATAGATTGTAGATACAGAATACGTTGTGGACGATGGTTGGGTCAGAGAAAGGGTACAAAAGGTCCAGCGTGCCCGACCTGGGGGGAGTCGCCGCGTGCTCTTGTCGCAGCAAGGAGCTTTGCTGGGCACAGAACAAATCTAGAGATAAAGGACAATAAACAACCTTGAAAAACCTGAGCTGGCGACTTCTGAGTCTTCCTTCTGCTTCTGGCACAGACATTCAAAGGAAAAAGGACTCCAAATCCATATTTCTCAGAAAAAATCCAAGAAGTCAGGTCATCAGACTCAAGCAATTGATGAGGTAGATACCCTCAGATATCTTAGGAGTGGTTTTCTTAGGAATGGGTGACTACTTACACTGATTGTGCAACTGCTCTGCCTCTGCTCTGCAAACACAGCCTGATGTCCTAACAGCAGTGTCTGTAACAGCCTGACTCGGTATTGATATCACTTACGTGCACTCTATAAATAAACAAATAGTGACTCACAAGTGGCCGGCTTGGAGAAACCCAGGGTGGGGGCCATAGCACAGGCTAAGCCATCACCCTCTCATCTGTCCAGGCACACACAGAATGGGCCTGGCTGCAGCAGGGTAACACCACAGTGCCAGCAACTCTCGCTGCCAAGGCCAAACCCTCGCTCCAACAGCTCAGTGACATTTGGCCTAATTGGCAACAGCAGCCCTGGCCTGGCAGGATGTCCCCCAAAGGTGGCCATTCACACTCTATCCTCACCCAAAAACACCTCTTTCCCCAGCACTGTGTGTGCCCTCCATCCTCCAGATTGCTACACTGAATTAGCACTGGGCAAGTGAAAAAAAGTACAGAAGAGATAGATAGAAATTAATGTTTAACCTTTTGCTGCCTTACACTACTGGCAAATAGCTGCAAGCAATCCAGAAATTTTTTTCCACTCATTTAGCTTCTACGTGGTGAGCAATTTTGTTTCCTCTGCCATGAGAAGAGCTCCATCAATAGCAGACCTAAGGAAACCAGGTCCCTCATGGATTTAGTATTTGCATAATTAGTATCTGGTTTGGGTTTTTTTCCTCATCACTGCCACGGTTCAAGTCCGCTACAGCCTGTTTCTTGGTCAGTGGATGGCAAGATCTCTATCAACTGGCTTTGTGGTTTCAGAGATCTCTTAGGAACCTTTAAAAGCTTTACTGTTCTTTGAGCTTTTCACTGAACTGAAGCATGGCCACCACGTTCAAAGCCGCTGGCAGGCAGTCAGCACAAACACAGTACAACAGTGTGCCCTCATGGAGTTCAGCTTGAAACAAATGGAAAAGGAAGCCAAGAGCAAATCACAGCCTAGCCTAGCAAAAATCCTTTAAAACACAAAAGAATTGCAAAACTAAATCTGAAAAGGCACTGAATCAGAAGATTGTTGTTTGTAGGCTTGTCTCCTCAATTCTTAGAGATGTAGCCTGAACCTCCAAACCAAAGAACTTGAACAGTCCTGATCTAGTGCCTGGATCTCCAGCCCTGAACACCCAGAGCGTAGGGAAGCTCTTCAGGCCAAGTCTCCTTTTCCTATCACCAACAGTAGCCAGCCACAACTGCCTGGCATAAACCCTCCTGTGACAAGATGAGAGTCAGTCCTTTATCCCTGCATCCCATCAGCGTGCAGGACTGCCTGGTACTGCTGGAGAAGCTGGACATGAATGGATGGCTGATTCATGTTGGGACACTGGGCTATTTTCTGTCCCCCCCAGCACGATCTCACCCAGCACAAGAGAACTGTGAAAGCAGTTCCTTGCACAGTCCCACCCTACTGGCCTGAGCAACCAGAGATGTCAGAGGCTTACTTGAAGGCTGTGATCCTTGAGGCTTTGTCTGGTTGTAATTAAGTCACCTCCTAGGGAGGGTGTCCTGCCTGCTTTACCCAGCAGTGTCTGGGCAAGGCTGTGCAGGGACAGAGACAGAGGCTGCAAGAGCCTACTCTGCAGGCTGCAGAAAGAGCAGAAACATGCCAAGACCATCACATTGAGGTTCCAGTGGCCTCATCTTGCCTTCTTACCTCCCTCAACCTGCATCCAGAGGTGCACAGCCATCTCCAAGTCCTCCCTCTTGCCCAGCAGGGCCCAGTTGTGCTCCTCACTCATTCCTGCCCTGGGCAGGCCAGGTCTGTGCTGAGGCCACTGCACCCACCCAGAGGTGGAAGATCTGAGCATTGGTGGCAGGTTGGAGGTGTGCAGGAAAGTACAACCCCAGGCTGCAGAGCTCACTGCAACATAAACAGCCAAGATGGTTTATTTCTTCAAGCACCCTTTACTTTGACATTAATTCAAATTAGTAGTTGTTTCATCCACAGGACAACTGAAGCTTCCAAGACAAGTAACTGGTGGGAGAACTACTTGCTAGCAGCCCAAATCGTTATCCAAGACTCAGGCTGGTGTTTCCTTCAAAGACTCTCCATGTTCCAGGACAGTTCACCCACTGCCCACAAGTTTTACAACATCTGAGGCTACAGTAACTCTTAAACTGTTCGTGGTTTGGGCAAAAAACCTACATTGAACAATACCAAAACTTATCTTGATATTATCAAAGCAAAGTTGAGCAAATGGGAGATGTGGTCTCCCACAGAAAGGTTTGCAGAGCCCCAGGCCAGGCAGACTGCTGCCAAGGCCTCCACGCCAAGGGGTCAAGTCCAAGGGCCTCCTAACCTCATCTCTTATCCAGACCAACACAAGACACTTCCCAAAGAGGTGCAAGAACCCCAGATTGCCTGCATAGGTCCTGACCTGGCTTCCAGCACCTCAGGACTGGTTTATGTCTGGACAGTAACACCCAAGTTTCCCTCAGGAAAGCATCCCTGTTGATTCCAACACCAGGTTGCTTTGTTTTCCATTTAAGAACCTGAGCTGGACACACCATCTTGCTAAATTTATGGTTAAATTTATGGTCACCAACTTCTGAAGACAATGAGACACACACAAGTAAGTTCAGTTAACCAGTGGCTCAAAGGATTTTCTCACAGACCAATCATCCTTTACTTAAACTCTACAATTTCATGGCAACAAGCTCCAGATAGGCTGAAGATGTTGGGAACAGGAGGTTCTTCCCAGTTACCACACAATACATATTTTTCCTGGGTGGCTATTTGTTGCCACAATCCTGCTGAGAACAGCACTATTCCCTGTGGCACAGTGGATTCAATTTATAATAAAACCAAAAAGAGAAAAAATAGGGCAGCGTTGACAAGATTTGCTTGACTCACCCCTGCTGCTTTGTTTAATATTGTTGTAGAATTGCTCCATGCAGGGAGCAGTTTAGAAAAAGCTTGATGAGGAAAAGCTTGTGATGAGGAAAGCTCATCTGCTTTCCTTTATAGCAGCTGCCTGCCCAGGACAGATGCACTTGTCACATATGTGGAGATGGCTCACGCATACTAAAAGAGCTACTCATTCAATAACCACACATTTATAAGACAGTTTCTAATCAAATCCTTCTTCCAAGTACAGATAACAAGCCATCCTCAACACTCTCACCACACGTACATGACAGCTCTAGCACGCTGCTGTCTCCAACACACAGCAGCCTCATTGTGCAAGGACCCACCAAGCCAGTGTGACAATCCCAGCCTCAGGGCACCCATCCCCTGCTAACTCAGGAAATCTTGTGCTAGGAATGTGCCCTAATCCTACATCTTGACTGAGCCTTCCAAGCTGTGTGCAGTACACTGGCAGATCACGTGGCAGTGCCTCCAGCTAAGACACATGCCTGCTGCCTGCTTCCTTAATGCTCTGCTCCATGTGAGTTCACAAAGCACGGGAGATGTCCTGTCACAGCAGGTGAAAAAATGTCATTCTGCTCAAAATTTCATTGCTGTGTTGCTGTCTGCATTGTCTTCTCCAGACTACCGTGGTGTGATGAGGCAAGGACTGCCTACCCTCGGGTGAAACAGTGGGAGAGCTGGGATCTGCAGAGAGCGCTTCAAAATTAATGAGAAACCACCAAGATCAGGACACCAAAGAGGAAGGACAGTCCAGTCACAGACAGATATGCTTTATCAAGCCAGCACAGTGCATGCTGGTATAAAGCAAGGAGCAAAGGCTGCAGGAGGCTGTATCTGAAACAGAGTGAGCAGCTCTTCAAGAACCTGTGATCTGGGACAAAGTCAGTGCACCTTCAAGCACAAGAGGTGGTGCCAGGAGCCTCCTGCAGCTGGAGAGGCTTCAGACACTCAGCTCTAGACTGGGTGAATGGGGGGGTGACCCAGCAAACAGCAAGGCAGATGCAGGCAGAGTCTCTCCTCACTGCACATTCCACCTCCTCACACACCCTTTCATTGCCAAAAATACAGCACACTGAAATCTCATTTTACAATTAGGAGATTGTGTTGCCTCACCTTGATTATGAGTGAAGCCTTCGAGTGATTTTAGCTTCTCCTGTCAAACCCGGCTGTTTCAAAAACATGGTGTTCCTACGTGTTTGAAGGGAAATTCCCTAATGAGCAGGGAGAGAGGGGAGCTGCATTCCTGCTCCTGCCAAGAAAAAGCTGCAGCTCTCATCTGCCTGCTGGCTGGCCAGCATGCACTGACACACACAATTTCCCAAGCGAGAATTAGCAGGGCACAGGGTGTCTCCCACCGAGCTGATATTTAGTGGATGATTTGGGAGAGAAGTGAGCATACTGAGGGATACTAAGATTTACTGCATCAGAGGCAAGTACAAATAAAGTTGGACTGCACCAAACCTCTTGTGCACAGAGCAACTTCTCCCTTGCTTAGGTTACAGTCAGGAGTTCATGCTGAGGGCTTTCTCTTTTCTCAGTGGCTATCACAAGGTGTCAGCTCTGCTGCAAGCATAGTGGAGCAGCCCCAGGGTAATGGCACCAGCACAACACTGAGATGAAATCTGGCTGAGGTCCTCCCAGCTTTACTGTCAGAATGCAAAGGCATTTGCTTGCTCTGTGTCCTCTTTTCACCCCGGCAGAACAGCTGTGTCCCAGCAGGGACTGCTCCTCCAGCACCATGGCACCAGTCTCTGCTGTGCACACACATGACCAAGGTAAAGACCAGCAGAAACCACCTCCTCTTTACCAAAACCGAGCCCAAGGAAGTCAATAAAGGACAAACAATCCCCAACCACTCAAGTCAAGTTTCTATTGCCTGACTTAATGCACTGTTCCCCCATCACAGGGCATGCTGTGCTTGCTTTCAGGGTATCACATATCCCTACAGCCTCAGAGCTTCCCCTCTCCAACTGCTCTGCCCAGGTTGAGTGGAAGAACAAGCCACGCTTCCTGCCACCTCCCCCAGGAAAACTTTCCTTGCTTTTCCAGAAAGAGCTGCTGTGTGGAGGATTCACACTGTATTTCTCCTACTTTTGAAATTGTTTCTTTTTGCCAGTTGATGCTGACCTACATAATAAGCAGGTCACTGGAACATGAGAGATGTTTTTCGAGGCAGAGGAGAAAAGCCAGGCAGCTTCCCCTCCACACGGGCTTCTGAGGACAAAGTGCTGCTTCCCTGGGGTCCCTCTCTGCAGCCTCCTTCATTTTCCTCTGTCCAAAACCAGCAGGAGCTGCTGGGATCCCACTGGGGATATGGACAGACCCTGAGCAGAACATCAGGCCGGTTAAAGCTCCATGGGGGACTGAGAGGAGATGCAGGAACACAAACCTCCCTCACATGAACAGTACACAGGCCATGTTCAATCCCTGTGCACGAGGCTGGGAGCTCGTGCAATGGCCTGGCTGCGTGGGACTGCATCCTGTGGGCAAGGCAAGCTCCCACCAAACCAGCAGCAACCGGAGGGCAGGAGAGAGCAAGGAGATCCCTGTGGTACAAACTGCTCCCCAGCAGAAGGAAGAATTGGATTGTAGCTGGTCTGCAGAGCACAGGAACACAGGACTGAGACATTGCCAGCTGGAACAGTGCTTGACCTGAAAATCTGGCAGGTGAAAAGCAGGGTTAGAAGAGCCTGAACTCAATTTACTTCTCAAGCTCTAGTCACCATTGCTGCTTCTTTATGGGGAGCATCCCTAAGGGCTTGCCACAATAAAGCACAAACTAGAAATGAGAAAGACTTGAGTAGCCAAGAGAAGAGAGGCCCTGGAAAAACCTTTCAGTATCCATAGGGTTTAAGGTATGGCAGCATGGAACTGGACTGTCTCAGAATATTGTCTCCAGCACCACCCTCCCTCATCTTGCAGCTGATCTCTCCCCTGCTCCTGAACAGGAGACAACCCTGTGAAAGGTCAGCCTCAGCATATCCAATCCAGCACCCACTGTGGCACTGCAAGCAGGAAGCAGCGAGTTACCCACCCACGGGTAAAGCAGGGATCTATTAGAGAAATTAATGTAATGTGATCCTGCTGGGGCTCAGAGTCAGTCCCAGAAGGATACACAGAGCGAGTAACCAGAGCAGGCAAGGGTAAGAACTCTCTCAAACAGCCTGATGGCTCAGAGAGCTCCAGTGACAACAGTGCAAGTCTGGTAACTAGGTCACAGTTATGATCCTTAATTAATCCTGAAGAGACCCCATCTGCCACAGGGAACATGACATTAAGTACAGAAGCAGGCCGGGGGTAATGCCAGATCCCAGCCAAGCAGCAGCTCTTTGCCCAGCCTGCTCCCTGCCAAGCTTTTAGCCAGCAGACACACCAGGCTCTCCCCATCTCCCCTGAGGACGCGACAGCAACCCGGAGTCTGTTCACAAGCCCCTGCCCAAGCCACACTGACATAATCCATGACAGAGGAGAAAGATGTGATTGAAAACAGACCAGGGCAGGCAGACATGAGGCTCCAGCACAGGAGCTGTACCAAATCCTGATGGACAGCTGAACCCTGGATCCCTGTGCTTCACCTGCAACCCTGCTTTTCTCCTCTAAAAGTCCCTGTGCTGGATGGGGTGTGCTATCCCAAGTCTCTTCTTCCCACAACTCCTCTGGGAGAAGCTAAGAGATACCAGTTTCTCTACTAGGGCTGCCTCAGCTTGAGGCGCTCACAGCCCTGGGTGCTGCAAAGGGGCATCAAGGCCAGTGGAGTGAAGGGCCTGACACTGCAGCTGATGCTAGGAGAGGTCACATGCTGGCAAAGCCAGGTTGTTCACTTGGCAGAAAGAGCTGGCCCTGACCAGTGGAGAGCCCTTCTACCAACAGTAGAGACTGACTGAGGGCAAGGGCAGGGACGGCTGGCACTGGGGAGAGCAGCCTGGGTAAATGTCATCTGCCCTGGCCTCTAGAGTTGGTTGTGTTTTGCTTCTACACATGACCCATATGAATGTCTTGATCTGCTTAAATCCACTGGTGACAGGGAGATAAGGTGAGATAATGTTGATTGAGTTTTCAAGCCCTGCTTCTGCTATCTGAACAATTAAAAAGCTGCCACTGTCAGCAAAAACAGCAACACCAGTACAGAGTCCTCAGTACAGAGCTTCTGAGGACTCAGCACAGAGCAGGAGCACTAAAAATAGTTGTTTCAGAGGAAAAATGGGTGACTAATAAGCCCTACACTGACAACTATTTGGAGATGGGGGCAGCTTAATATGAAATCCATGTCTCTGGGGACCCTTATTAAGGTGTCAGTTGTGCTCACTACCTCCCCCAAAGGCATTGTATTCCCCAACATGCACAACTGACAGCATGCCAGGAAACAGACACAATTAAACCAGGACAAGTAGAAAGGAGAAAAGCTGCCAAGTAAACATAAAACAGTATTTTTACCCAAGGAAACTTTGAAAAGCAGAGCAATCAAATTCACAGCATATGCACCATCACTGTAGACATGCACTGTTCTTCCTCATCCAAGTGCAGCTGGGTGAGGGACTGCACTACTGTGAGATCATTCCATGAAAACTGGGTCACTGGCTATCAAACCCAAGAGATAGTGCCAGGACTTTGGAAAGGATGCACTGAAATCACTTCTTCTAATTAAAATACGAGCTTAGGAAGCATCTCTAGTTTATTTGCTCTTGTAATTAGAGCTTTAAATGTCAATTACCTGCTCAAAATCTCAGTGTTCTTCATGGTAAATAATCCAGGGTTTTTACTGTGGAGGAGACAGGCACTTTTGGAAACGAAGCTGAAATAAACACAGTAAAGATAGGCACCTTTCCAAGACAGAAATACATAGAGCACAGGCCTCACAGAGCAATCCATGGTCCCAAAGGCTCACAAGTGAACTCAGAGCTTGCCCCCATCACACCCCCCCAAAGAACAGCACAGCTGTTTGCTGTGCCAAGCCACCAGCCTCCTCTCTACCTCCTCCAATCAAAGTGCAAGCCCAGAAGATCCTTCTGGATCTCAGCACTAGAGAGCACAAAGATCCAGAAGGGCTGCACATCTTCACTCACCAGAATTGTTGGCTTCTGTTCTGTTGAAATGGTGGCTGTCCCCTTCTCAGGCACCCCACCCTCCACTACAGTGGCTCATTTTTGCTGCAGGTTGGAGAGGATGAACCTCTGCTCCATATCAGAGCCTGGCCAAAAGTGTGCATTGCCCAGCATGGCATCTCCTCCCAAAATTACTTTTTGCAAGATACTGTTGCATCTCAAAATTCAGCGTGACAACAAAACCTGACCTCACACTCATCTGGACACATAGATTGTTCAGAACACTCCATCAGGGGCAGAAGAATTAACCTTTAAGTAGTGATGGGCTATGGAACAGCATTGCAAAGCTACCCAACCACCCCTCTACTTGTTAAACACTGCAATAATATATTATCTGTGCTGTATTTGCAGACTTCAAAGTGCCAAAGAACTACAAAGAAATACAAAACTGCCATCAGGGCTTTTGGGGAAACAGTTCAGCCACTTCCAGCAAGAGCCTTGTGCAGTGGAACTAATTTGAAGATTTTCTGGTGCTACTGATGTCTGGAGAACCATCAGTTATCCTTTGCCCCGAGTTCCCTCTCCACACAGAGCCACCAGACCTCACTCTCACAGGGCTCTCACCTCCTCCCTATGTGATCAATCATCCTTACCAGTGCCTAGAGGGGGTGTCCAACAACAGGTCACCTCGAGTAACATGGAATTATTTTTATTTTGTATTAATTAACGCATTATTAAATTCCACAGTGAAAATACAATGTATCTTTTTGAGAACATGAATTCTGAATTAACTTTTTGAAGTTAAACTTTGAAGCAAAGACTTTTGAAGACCAGAGGTCTTAGATAAAGAAGTACAAAATGGGATCATCAGAACTACACCCCAGTTTTCCTAAAAGCTTGTGGGATGTCTGCAGGAATTTTGGGGTTGCAAGTCTGAAGAGACTAGATTAGCTAATGTATATAAAAGCTCCATAAGATTATCAGAGCTCTCTATAAAACCATAGCACACAGGTCAATCACTTGATCCATCACTAGTGCTAAGCCAGCAATAATACCCCACTCTCCCTTGGTTTGCTCTTACAGTCAGTGTGACATGAAAAACCAGGCACAGAAGTAAAGAGAATGACTTAACCTTGGGTTTCTATTTTTGCCATTTCAGTCTTGTGTCAGTAATATCTCAGCTGATCCCTCTCAACCTTTTTGTTATGTTATGTAATGTTTGCACTTCCATTTCTTTTTAGGACATTCTCTGGAATCAATTTTGATTTTATTTGCCCAGGGCTGGGAGAAGATGGATTTCCAAGAGAGAATACATGCCTCACCCCCAGTTTAGCAGCTAAATTCCTGAAAAGTAGACCTTAAGAGCTCTGAGTTCTTTACCACATCTCCTGGAGACACAAGAGCAACACATTTTCCCACCACTACCATTACCCCAAGCCAAGACAACAGAGCTAGGTCTGCTCAGCACATCAAGCCAGAGACAGCTCACTCCTTTGACTCCTCTAGTCCCATTGATCTCAGCGTGAATGACGTTCAAAGCCCTGCAGAACCATCAGGTCTAATAAAGCAATGCAGACAAGGCTGCCAGCAGGGTCACAGTACCCTAGGAAACCTCCCAGTCCAGCTGCCCTGGCATCCTCACTCGCGCTGCTCCTGGCACCACCTGTGCTGCCTGGCAGGCAGAGCGGCCTGGAAGCCTTCAGAGTAAAGAGCTTTGCATGACTGAGGCTGTTTGTAAGACAGGGCACACAGAGCACCTGGCAGCTTTGGGCAGAGCTCAGTACAAAAGCAAACAAGGAATGGAAGCCTTGCATACTCCAATAATCTCAATACGTCAGAGAGTTTCTCTGATCTGCAGCTTTCAAGTTCAGATTTGGAGATATGGTGTACTAGTTTCCTCCCTTATTGTTTCAGCACAAGGCCCCTTCTTCCCTATAGCTGACACTCTTCTCATTTTAATACCTTATCA
The DNA here is from genome assembly GCF_021018805.1 of Prinia subflava. Taxonomy (NCBI): domain Eukaryota; kingdom Metazoa; phylum Chordata; class Aves; order Passeriformes; family Cisticolidae; genus Prinia; species Prinia subflava. The sequence goes on from NC_086260.1 coordinate 18,065,339, forward strand.
CCTCTAACTTCGTCTGTAATCTTCAGTGAATAAGGAGGAGTAGTATGTCTTGCATCTCACAGATGCAAGGTTAAGCAACAAGAGCCATTGCAAAACAGCACAGCAAACACCATGGGCAGAATGCACACTGCGAGGTGGGAGCATTTGGAGTGGGACCCCAAGAAGGCTGCAAGCTTATCCTTCCACCTTTCTGGTGTATACACAGGCTGTGGTGTTACACAGACTTTTCCACTCACAGGAGATTTTGGCTCTATGAGGTTTTATATACCATGTTACCACACATTTTCATGCTATTTTCATGCCTAGAAAACCTCTGCTTAAATGTGAGGCATCCTTCTGCTCTACTGCTCCATCACTTCCCCTCAACCCTTTGGATTATTTCATGCAAGGAGCTAATTCTGACTTTACAACTATAGCATCTAATATTACCTATAACAACTAATTCTAAAACTGTAAAGTTTTCCTGGCCATTGATGGAAACAATGACAGATCAAAACTGCTTTACACTTTACTCTGTTACTGCTTGCTTTCTCCAAGACAACTCTTAAAACTGTCTCACAACCAGCAATATCTAATGCTATGGAATAACTGGATAAGGAGAAAAGCCACCCAGGTAAGAAGAGTTCTGTTGCCTCACTGGGTACTCATTCATGGGATAACACCTACACAGAAAAGCCCAGCTCAGCTCTAGTTGAAAGCAGGATTTTCCCCACCTTCTCACGTCATCAGCAGTTATTTCACTCTGAAATGCTACTCCTTACTTCACTGATCTTTGCAAAAGAAATTATATTACCAGATGCATAAAAGAACAAGCCTTTGCTGAGACAAACCACAACAACAAGCCTTACTAGTAAGTGTACTGTGACTATTAGGACTTCACTGGATCCCTTTACCCCTATTCCCAGGCTGAAAAGGCAATCTTCCTTGTATTGCTACACCTGGGAACAGAAAGGCAGCATGGAAAGGCTGCAGGAAATAGTACTGATGAAAAAACTATCCAGTCAGGGTGTCTTCATTTTGATTAAAAAAAAGGACACCAATTTATACAAAGGATTTCTCTTCCTGTATGAATCTGGGTCTGTGGTGGCTGGGAAGAATTGAGGGCAGTTCTATTATGCTACTGCCTTCTCAAGTGTGCATGGCAGGCCCATGGGACAGGTGGACAAGCCAGAGAGATTATTTTTGGTTGTGATTTAACACCAGTAGGCACCAAATCCCCACAGAGCCCCTACTCAGTCCCCACTCTCTGTTGGATGGGTGAGATAATCAGAAGGGTGAAAGTGTAAAAGCTTGTGGGTTGAGAAAAAGTCAGTTTAATAACTAAAAGAGAGGACAAAAGTAACAGAGAGAAAACAAGTGATGCATAGGAAAACTATTGCTTACCACCATTTGACTGATGTCCTGCCAAACCCTGAGCTGTGAGAGCCCCAGCCAACCTCCACCCTCCCAGTTTAACTGCTGATTTTGATGTTATATGGTGTGGAATATCCCTCTGCTCAGCTGGGGTTGTCCCCTCACAAGTTCTTATGCACCCCCAGCCTACTTGTTGGCAGAGCAGTGTGAGAAACAGAAAAGCCCTTGACACTGCACAAGCACTGTTCAGCAACGACGAAAACATCCATCTGTTATCATTGCTGTTATCATCAGAAATCCAAAGCACAGACTATACAAGATGCTATGAAGAAAACTAACTCTATCCCAGTCAAAACCAGCACATTTTTAGAGGACAAGAGGAAGAGAACAAGGTATGCTTCGTGCTTTCTAGCAATCCTCTTGGCAGAAAACTCTGAACATTGACATTGCTTTAAGGGAGAGAGCCTGTAGGCTCCAGCGCAGCATTTTTCACTGCTATGGGTTGATTCTTGTTTTCAAGGACTTGGACAATCCCCCTTCTGCTTTTACTCCCACCTTCCTGCCAAAGCCCACAGTAGCACAGGTATGAGCAGCACTAGAGTGTTGGAGTCCAGGATATTCCTCTGGCCGCCCTGGAGGATTTGGGGTCTGTCCAGGGGGGTCTGGGGTCTGTCCAGGGGGGTCAGTTGGACCCATGGGGATCCCAGGAGGACACTGACTCTGATTCCTGTCCATGGGAGTGAGCACTCGCATGCAGGAAGAGTCACGAATCCTGGGAATTTGGAATAAGTAGTGGATGGTTTGTTGTAGAGTTTAAATATAGAAATTAGAATTCTTAGTATATGGGGCTGAAGAGGCAAGATGGAGGAATTGGGGAGTGGCCCTTGTCCTCCTTGTTCTTGCTCTCTTCCCCCATTTTGTGCTGAGTTGGGTTTTAGAGATTGGCTTAGAGTGGGACTGACATGTTAGTATAGGTAGTGGGCATTGGCAAAATTTTGTAAATAAAAAATGCATTTCGGACGGTGGTTGGGTCAAAGATACCGTACTTAAGGTGCGGGACTTTCTGATCCGCCCAGTCCAGCCGCGTGTCTTGCTTTGCTGGGGACGCCTTGCAAAGCTGGACAAGAACTGAGAGATAATTAAGAATAAACAGCCTTGATAACACGAGCTGCTGGACTCAACTTGTCGTCTCTGGCTTCGGTGTGAAACACCCAGGGCAAAGAGAAGACAAAAAACCTTATTATCCCTGGGAACAGCAACCCAGGGGAAAACTCCCAGGGAACAGCAACCTTGGGGGAACCCTTATCACCTTGGGGAACAGGAACCCCAAGGAGAATCTCAGGGAAACAACAACCTGAGACTAGAGGCTCTCACTAGAGATACCTGGTAGATCAAAGATGCTTTACTACATAAGCATGACTTGAATGTCTTTCTGGGCCTAAAGCATTTAAATTCAAAGGAGAGACACACACTTTTTCCTCTGACAGCTGACCTTCCTACATAGAGAGGAGCAGACCATCTCCTTAAATCCTTTCTGGAAACCCCAGTTCTAGATTAATATAGAGAGCTCTGACTAAAGATTCAATTCCTTTCCCCACCCTCTCACACACATTCAATACTGGAAGTACTTGAATTTGCATATTCTAAGGTATTTCTGCTCTCTTTTGAGTAGACTTCAAGCTCCTAAACTGGATGTAGAAGGTGCTGTCTCTGCCTGAGTACCTCATGAGGAGAAGTGAGGGCTGAGATACACAAGAAAAATGACAGGCTGAATAGCGTCGATAATCGTAACTGAAAGTGTGCTGGTTGGGGTCTACTGGCTCTTCCTAAGAAGAGGAGAACTGCGTAAGAGAGAAGGAAATGAGGGTGTGGAGGCAAGTCATGAAAATGTAGCTCATAGTAGCTAGAAGAATTAGTGTATCATTTCCTGCCATCTGCTGCACAAACCAAGACAAACTCAACAATGCAAGATGAAAAAAAAGGTTATTATGTGGTTTTCCATATCTGAAGCAACTGGAGAGATATCAGGGGGATATTCTAGACTTAGGATAAGCCACTGCTGGATGTGTTCCTGTTCCAGGGCTGTGGACTGCAGCAGCAGTGTGGGGTGGTGTCCTTCAGTGGGACAGCAAGGTACCCTGTATGAGGGTGGCAACAGCTTCCACTGCCCAGACTGACCCTGACTCACGCCCCTGTGATGGGATTTTGCCAGGAAACCAAACTCCTCCACATCAATGGGCAGTTCCTGGGGCATGCCAGACAGGAGAAGTGTCCTGACCCAGCCGCCCTGTGATGACCCACCAACAGTCCATGAAGAGATCCATTACAGTAGGGAACAAAACAACTCACACTTGTTTGTATGAGATGGGTCCGGATCTTGCCCGGCCTGTGTCGGTGAGACAGGGCTGCTGCTCAGCCACTCTGCAACACGAGCCTCAGCATCCAGCAGCTCCTCCAGCTCACTCCAATTCTCTGCTGCTTAGAGGGTCCTAGGGAGAAATGAGATTTCCTGTTCTGTCATGTAAAGAAGACACTGGCTCCAAATCAGGAAATATGTTACAGAAATTCAGGACTGGAAGAACTGTCACTATGTAGCTGCTATAAAAAGCCTCCAATTTTGCCTTAAAAGGTAAATAAACTAAATCCTCTCTAAGAACTGCTGGTCTCAGGACCGGAGGTGGAAGTTCTCAGATGAAGCCTGGAATCTGAGTCTGGATTAAATCCAGATGTCAGGATCACACCCACTCCCTCAGAAAATTCAGATCTCAATATAGACAGGGGTTTGTGCATGGGGAGGGGGAATTGTTTTTCTGGCTTGCCCTCTCTGACACTGACTAGATGGGAAAAAATTAGGAATCTGCACAGCCCTGACTTCAGAAGTGGGCAAAAGGGATTAGATGTTACTAATTATGGTGCAGTTATAGCCTTTCATTTGAGCAGGCTGAATGAAGAGGGACTCTGACCCTTGCTTTTCTGCTAAGTATCTAAATGTTCTCTTCAAAGCATAAAATTCATGAAAATTCTATGAAAGGAGCTACCTGCACACAAATGCAATGGCAGATGAACGCTACAAACCTGTGCACCACGTTCTGTTTCCAGGAATATTTGGGCAAACATGCTTGAGAGAAGAGGGATGGGAGGAAAGCATTCGAGGTCACTTACACCTGGCCCCACATGGTAAACCAGCAACATGGAAAGAGACCCTCTTCACCAGCAGCTCTTCATAGACATCTGCAGACATCAACTTGATCTTGTGACAGGGGATTTTTTTCCCCTTTCAATTTCTCTATTGAGAAATTGAAAGAAAGAAGCGCTTTCTGTGGCTTCTTACTGACCACCGAAACTTCTGGAATTTACCCTTGTTTCTCCTTAACCTTTATTTAGCTTAGAAATTTACAAGAAGAGAATGGGCTTTAGAAAACTAAAATCAGCAGAGGATCTCAGGATAGCTGAGTCTTCCTTTCTCTTCCTCTGCCACTGCAACACATGGGCCTTTCAGGCAGATTGAGCTTCCTCTGCTCAATCCACCTGATCTCAGGGATCAGCTCCAAAGCCTTCTCCAAAACACAGGTACAGTAAGGAACTACTCACCTTCTGACCCAAATTTTGTTAGGGAGAGCTGAATAAATTTGTTCTCACACCAGTGCTATCCCCATTGCTTAAACCCTTTTCCTCCCTTATTACACATTACTCTGTCCTTTCTGTACTGCCAAGCAGCCATTCCTCCCCCCTGCCTGCTGTACCTGCTGCCTCTCTCCAGTCTAAGCCTTTTTCTCTCTCAGGATGAGCTCCCTGCTCCCTCCTGGGCTGCCACTCGCCCTGCTGCAGACTGTCCTCCTCCTGCAGTGTGACAAACAGCAGTTGTGTGGCACCTCATGCCAATTTCTCCTGAGCCCTGTAGGATGGCGGTAATACATTGCCACAATTAACATCCTTAAACACCGTTTAATTAATCCACTGAAGCCCTAAGAATTTTTAATTAACAGCAGCTTTATTAGTATTTACTTCACCTTCAGCACGTAAGCTCTGGCAGTGTTTCCAAAGGGAGGACACTGGCAGAGCAGTTGACCAGACACCCTTTTCCCAGCCTTTCCCTGCTCTGTTGCTCCCGGAGCTCGCAGCCGGCTCTGTGCACTGACAAGGACAGTGCCTTCAGCAGCCTCCAAGATCAGGGTCAAGTTAATGTCACCCCAATCGCTCTGCGCAATTCCTGTCATGTACAAGGTCAAATAAATTCATCAAAATTGAGCTCATAAGAAGTGTTATTGTAGTGTTTGATTAACAGCACAGATTGGAGGGGAGTCTGACAGGAAAGCCAAGAGTTCTGCTCCATTTGGAGATCCCCATATCGCAGCCAAGGTCACCGTGTCTCAGCTGCCAGCCTTGAGTGACGTTTGTGTAAAAAGCAGATGCTCTTCAGGCTTCACATGCACTTCTGAATACAAACCCACAAGTCTCTGAATTCCAGCAACCAAGCAGACTGATGTACTTCATCCCTCAGCCCTACAACATGGCAAGATGCTGTTCAGATTACCAGGATAAAGAAGGATTATCAGATTTCTGAGGGATCTAACCTGCTGTGGCAGGTGTCCAGGCAGACAAGCTCTGCAGCCTCTTGCAGCAGATTTGTGCTCATTTGCACAACACCTTTCTCTGGTGCCTCTTACAATAAAACACACATTCCCCCTGAGCTAAGTATCATAGACAATTGTTAAGGGAAAACAGGAGAGAGAAAGAAAACAGGAGGAGAAAGAAAAACACTCTCAACATACTATAAATCAAGCTTATTGGACTTGATTCCTGTTGCTAAAACTGCAGTTAACCTCAGGAGCACATGAGTGATCCCTTAGGCCCAGACACTTTAGCTATGCTCTAAGGATTTGTCAGGTATCCACAAGTTAGAATGCCATGATGTTCCCTCAATTTTTAGAGTAACTGATGTGACACAAAGCTTCAGGGTAGAGAGTCAAATGCTGATGTTCCAGGGAATGGGGACAGCAGTAATCTGAAATACAGATCAGATGTTTTTAAACTTCAAGTAATAATTGACTATTATTTTGCTAAATACTTGAGGCACCTAACACTAGCCAAAACCCAGTTGTGGCGGAAAAAAACCCAAAAATAAATTCTTCATGAGCAACTGAACTAATAATTCAAAACACTACCCTGGCAGTACCAAATAACCAGGACTCCTACTTTCATAACTGCTACAGAGGCTGAGGTCAAATACCACTGCCCTACTTTATCGTTTATCTACAGAACAAATTAAAACTAGCACATACCTGGTTTAATGATGCCCATGATACATTACATTGACAAATAAGATCTGAGCACTGAGACTTCTTAAATAATACTGTCTTAAAATTCTAATAAGCAAGAAGGGAACTGTGCTTAAAACACACCTACTAAAGTCCTACTAAAACCCAAATCCCATACTCCACCTTGTAAAGCCCCAGCTAACATTTTCAGGGCTTTGTGAGTAGTACATGAGGGCAGAACTCTGTCCCATTTCCTGCCTCAGAGCTTAGTAACATATTGGAGCTGATATCAAATCTGACATTTGACAATGAGGTTTTCCTCCTGACCAACTTATTCAGATCTCAAAGCTAACAAACTGCATGCAGCATCCTCAAATCAAGTCAGTGGTGAATAAAAGGATCAGGCAAATATCTTGCTGGTTGTCCCCAAGATAACTCCCTCTGACAGAGGAGTTGTCTAAAGATTAATCTGCGATATCTAAATGCTAACCAACACTTTTAGACATGATTTTATAGCCAAACTTGTGTTCAGCAACCACAGTCCTACACAGGCTTTGTATTTCTCTAGTCACGCTACATGGAGCGCCTTCTAGTAACTCCACAATGTGACTTCATGCAAGGCAAGAGCCAAGAGCCACCTTGAAGAAAGCTCTCCTCCAAACTCCACACCGGTTACAACACCCACTCCTGCCCCAAAACGTCCAATACAATTGGTCTTGGCTCTCCATCCAAATCCTGTCTTCCATGAAATTGTTTCACAAGATGAGGGAAAAAATGTGTTGTCATTTTTTCTTCTCCATTCTTTTCACACTTGAGCAGTAAGTGGTTACAGGAAGTGGCACTACTGTGGTTTGAATGGTCACAAAGGAGAATTCCTTTTACAATTACCCCCCCATACACCAAATCTCTTGCAAGTAAACAAGCTTTAATGTCCATTGCAAACCAGAGAACGAAGAGTTCGATTTTATTTGTTGCTCTTGTTCTTTCCTTCAAAAACCGGCAAAAAAATGCAAGGGTGAAAGTCTGAGCATCACCGACAGAGGAGCTGTTAGACTCATACCATGTATAGGAAAAGTAAGAGGAGTACAGGATCCCACCACCACCACCTGAGCCCCGGGCATGGGCTCTGCAGGGAATTACAGGTGCACTTAGGAAGCAGACACCGAGACGCTTCCGAGCAGCGCTGGACTTCCCCCAGCACAGCTGACTCAGAGCTCGCCTTTTCCCACGAACGGGCGCGCTGGGGTGAGCCCCAATCTCCTGTCCTGGGGGAAAGGGACCCCAGACCTTCTGCGAAACAAGCACTGCACAGCCTGGGGCCCTGGGGAAACCCAGAGCAGCACTTCCCGTCCGAGCCATGCCCTCCACACCCTCAGGACACCCCCAGCCCCTCAGACCACCCCGCCCGCGGTGCCTCCCCGCGCCTGCGCAGCTGCGCCGCGCCTGTGCCGCGCCCCTCTGCCGGGACCATAAAGCCGGCAGAGCCGGAGCAGAGTCCGCTGTCGCCTCCCCCGCCGCCGGTGTCGCGTTGCCGTCACCTCCGGTGTCCTGTCCGGCAGCAAGGATGGAAGCGGTGGTGCGGCGCTGCCCGTTCCTGGCCCGTGTGTCCCAGGCGTTCCTGCAGAAGGCTGGGCCGTCGCTGCTGCTGTACGCCCAGCAGTGCCCGCGCATGATGGAGGCGGCTCCGGCGGGCGCCCGCGCCCTCGCCACGTCCGCCGCCCGCGGGCAGCAGGCGGAGGAGACCCCCGCGGGCCGCCGCGGTGAGTACGGCCGGGGAGCGGGCCGGGGGGCACACGGGCCCCCCAAGGGGAGGGAAATAACACAGACATCGCATGTCGAGGGAGGAAACTTCTGGAATAGGCAGCTCTGAGGCAGGAATTGCTTAATCCTTGAAATGTCCGCGGTAACGAAACCTGTGACCGTGGGATGAATCGGGGACCGGCCTTTGGGGCGTCCTGCGGCGAGCCCCGGTGGGGATCCGGGGTCCTGGATCTCGGAGCGGTGTTTCTCACGGTACAGCGGCCCTTCCCCACCCGGGAACATTCCTTGGGGAATTCTTCAGGGAAAGGAACTGAGGCTGGCAGCAGAGGAAGCTGCATGGCTGAAAAATCTCTGAGGTCCTCGGAAGAAGATCAGAGAATCACAGTTAGGTTAGAAAAAACCTCTGAGGTCGAGTCCAGCCACCACCACCACATCAATTAAACCATGGCACTTAGTGCCACATCCAGTCTTTCCTTAAATATTCCCATTGGGAGTGAAAGATATTTTTACCCCTCAAAATGTGGTGCTAGTTCTAGCATCTTAAATCAGATGTCCCTTGAGTGTTCCTGGGATTTTATGATTGTATAAATAAAATGTGACTGCTCAGTTAAGTAGTTCTGAAGGGGTCTTGCCAAATTAATTGCATAAGTAATGGATCAACAAACTGAAGTCAGAGTATTGAAATGTTCAAGCTGAAGTGTTTTCTCTTTTCTGTCCCCATCTCAGAGGCCAAAAATGTCAAAGAGGTGGCCCAGCAGAATGCAGATGGAGCCCAGCCTCCTGCTGGCCACCCACCTGCCAGCGCTAGCCAGAGTACGGCTACCAAGTGCCCGTTCCTGGCAGCTGAGATGAATCACAAGAACAGCAACGTTTTCTGCAAAGCCAGCCTGGAGCTGCAGGAGGATGTGCAGGAAATGCAGGCAGACAGGAAAGGTACGTTCTCTGTGCACTGAAGTGGTGACTCCTCCCGAGAGCTTCTGATGCCTGAGTTGGCTCTGGAGCACGCCGGGTCTGACAGGCACCACTGAAATGATGCAGCTGGGATTATGGGAGACTGCAGGGAAAAGCTGCTGGAGAATAGAGGTGTTAATGACATAGCTGTGACGTTGTGCAGGGTTTCCCGGGGTAATTTTGATGTGGGAATACCGTGAGCTGTATTTTGATATGCTGGCTGGCTCTAGATGTGAGTCAAGCTGTTACACTGGCACCCAAGCAGATGCTTAGATCTGAAGAGAGCTTTGCCCAGATGCTGGCTTAGACAAAGGTTTTATATCCAAAAATGGAGGAAAGTATCGAGACACCAGGCAAGTACCAGCACAAGTCCAAGCTTGAAAGCAGGCAAATGGTTTTGGGGTGTTTCTTGTGTTTATGGAACTAAAGGGTGTTGTTGGCTGGCTTGCAGTGGTAGTGCGGAAGGGCTGTCCTTCAAAGGAAGGAACTTTTCAGCAGTATCAGTGAAGCCTTGCTGCCTGTCTCAGGAGGCTTATTTTACGTTTCTGTTTGCCTTCTGTGGCATAGCTGTTAAAAAAATAAACCTGTGCTAACAGAACAAAAAGGAAGCAGCTGACTAGAATTCTGCCTTCAGTTAGGTGTGTACCAATCCTTTCAGATAAATGCTTTAGCTGTATAGTGTGGTTCTGAGTCACGATGAACCAAATATGTTGTAAGGAAATTGCCTGTTGTATTGTGAACGATTAAAAACGCTAATCCTTCTGTCTCGTCCAATGCTAATTTGTAAGCAAATAAAGTGGTTGATCCTAGGAGGATCAACATAGGGTTTGGGGTATGTCCTTCCTAAAGATTGAAATGCAGGTTTTACTTGAAATGTTTGCTTTGCTGAATTCAATTTACTTCACTCTGTTTCAAATCAAACTCACTGGAATTTATTACGTTGTCTGTAGGTACAGAATTTGCCAAAATACCAAGTACTTCCACAGTGAGAAAGATTGAGAGTGAAGAGCAGAGCGGCTTGCTGAAGAAGTTTAAGGATATTATGCTGAAGCAAAGACCAGAAAGTGTCTCTCATCTGCTTCAGGATAACTTGCCAAAATGTAAGAATGTCTGACAAAACCCCCAGAGGCCTGGTCTGTGATTATTTCCTGTGTGCTGAAGTCTGTGTCTCCTTTCAGCTGTATCCACCTTCCAGTATGATCAGTTCTTTGAGAAGAAGATAGATGAGAAGAAGAAGGACCACACCTACCGCGTGTTCAAGACGGTGAACAGGAAGGCGCACATCTTCCCCATGGCAGACGACTACAGCGATTCCCTGATCAGCAAAAAGGAGGTGTCTGTCTGGTGCAGCAACGACTACCTCGGCATGAGCCGGCACCCCCGTGTCTGTGGAGCAGTGATGTGAGTTCTTAAGAGGCATTTTCAAGCTGTATGTTGTGGGAAGGCTTCTGAAAATCTGATTTCTGTACTGTGGTACGTCAGTTGCTTCTGATGTGATTCTTGGTGTGCAGTTAAGGTCACACTTGTTTCTTGAGCTGGAGTGGGTTGCTTAGTGTTCAGATCCAGGGCTGCACTCTGTGTACTGGTCACTGACTGTGCTCCTTGGAGCTTCCTTAGAGGCCTCCAGATGTTACCAGATAAACTGGATGGTATAATGCAGCTGTACTTGGTCACTGATTTCTGACCTTACTGGACTCCTGGGTGTACAGGTTGCCCAAAGACCCAACAGCTGCTTTTTGCTGCCAGTTCTTTTTCAGAACAGTCCTGATTATGTACCAGAATGTTTTCAGCAGTGATCCTTTACTCTTCTGTGTGTCCCACACCAATGCTAATGCCTCTCTTGGGCCCTTTCTAGGGAAACACTGAAACAACATGGTGCTGGAGCAGGAGGCACAAGAAACATATCAGGAACAAGTAAATTCCATGTTGACTTGGAAAAAGAGCTAGCTGATCTTCATGGGAAAGATGCAGCACTGTTGTTCTCATCCTGCTTTGTAGCCAATGACTCCACTCTCTTCACTCTAGCTAAAATGCTGCCAGGTAAGATCTCAAACTGCACCTTTGTTGCCACAAAAACACAGCTTTGCCCCAAGCTGTTAGGAGTATGTTTTGCAAATAGCTGTCCTAAGTGAGGATTCACCCTAATCCATCAGCAGAGTATGGTTTGCTGGTTTGAATACCATATTCAAGTTATGGTCAATACAAATGACAATACCAACCTGCTGAGACTGAGATCAATGAGCAGAAAACTGCTGGAGGAATTGGACAAGAAGAGGTTTCTCTTCTTGCTTTTAAAGTCTGCCTGAAAATGAGACAGTGGGAATTTGGTGTCCTCCCACTGGAAGGGGTGAACTGCTCTGTCACTTCAGGAGTTTGGAGAGTTAGATAACTATTCTCTCCAGCTCTCATTTGTGTTAGTTTGAACACCTAAAATAAACCTCAAATATTATTCTTGCTTCATGATCTGTAACTTGCTCTTTTGATCAAGAGCATTACTTTCAAGAACAAGCTACCCTTGTTTCCTGAGATTTTCCTATACATAATGCAATGCTAGGAATGCTTTCTATACTTAAAAGTAACTGGGCTGTTTCCTCAGGCTGTGAGATCTACTCTGATTCTGGAAACCACGCTTCCATGATCCACGGGATCCGTAACAGCAGGGTGCCAAAACACATATTTCGCCATAATGATGTCAACCATCTCCGAGAGCTGTTGGAAAAGTCTGACCCATCCACCCCTAAAATTGTTGCATTTGAAACTGTTCACTCAATGGATGGTAAGCTGACATCAAAGCCTCCTCTGCTTCTAGGACAATTAGTCCTCAAACCCATCTGTGGTTTAGGCCTCAAAGTGTGCAGTGCTGTAGGGGTTGTCGAGGGGTGCTTCTGGGGTTTATCCAGTCATACAGAAAATCCTACAATGCCAGTCACTGCTTTGGTCCCTAGGTGCTGTTTGTCCTTTGGAGGAGCTGTGTGACGTGGCCCACGAGCACGGGGCCATCACCTTTGTGGATGAAGTGCACGCTGTGGGGCTGTACGGAGCCCAGGGAGGTGGCATAGGAGACCGGGAAGGGATCATGCACAAGATGGACATCATCTCTGGAACGCTTGGTATGCACAGCCTGGCACTCCTGCAGGAGCTGAGGCAGCAAAGCTGCTGAGCAGCCAAATTAAGTGGGTTAGCTCAAAATCAGTCTAGTTAAATGAACTTGTTAAGGGCTGCTGGAGCCTAGGATTCTTCAAAAAGCCCAAGGGATTTAAGTGTGCCCTACAGTTTGAAAAGCTTCTGTTAAGCTACTTACACTGCCTTAGAAATAATTATGGTAGCTTTGTATAGGATTTTTCTTCAAGCAAGCTAGCAAAAAGTCCTCCAGTGGCATGTTATACAACTCAAGAAGAAATTCAGGTGAGAATGCTAGTAGAGCAGTTCTCTATATTTAGTAGTACTTAGTTCCTTTATGTGAAATGGAGTGATCCTAATCTAGAAACCTGAGATGGGGAGTTATGTAAAGAGATTTGGCAAGTACTGAAGCAACTGCTATTATCTGAGTAGAATGCAGGCTCAGGAGTAAGTTTACTGCCGCAAATTGGAAGGTTGTTTAAACAGATTTCAAAACATAAATAAAATTTACTAGGAAGGTTCATGCCCTTTGGAACTTAAAGTCCTGGGTTATTGCCTAACACTAACAAAAGTGTTCACTAGACACCCTAGTTCTGTGGCTGTGTTCTGCATTCCAAACATTTGGAAAGGAGGGCTAGTATACAACTGCACAATCACAGTAACAGCCTCCTGTGCTCCTTAGGAGCACGGGCTATTTCTAGCATCTCTGAAACAGATTATTTTAAATCTGCTGAGAGACTTAGTGTTGATCGCTTGGGGTAACTGTTGAAGTCCCTGCTTGATGATTGGGCTTGTAAGGTCTTCCCCAAAATCAAAACTTGTGTATTTGAGAGAGGCATGAACTGTCCTTGCTGTGCAGTAACTAGATCCATGTTATCAAGATTGGCTTAAAAACAGAGCTGTACCATGTGCTGAGTAAACACAAGATTACCAAGCAGGGCTGGAACACACCATGACTACATCATGTGTGTGGTCAGAATAACCCATCCCTCCAAGTGGAAAGCTCCAGTACTTCAGGTCATTCCAACAGGTGGGAAGAATAAACCCAGTTACCTTTTTATTTCTTTTTTTTCCCTTCAGGCAAAGCGTTTGGCTGTGTGGGAGGCTACATCTCCAGCACCAGCTCCCTGATAGACACGGTGCGCTCGTACGCCGCCGGCTTCATCTTCACCACGTCGCTGCCGCCCATGCTGCTGGCGGGGGCCCTGGAGTCCGTGCGGACGCTGAAGGGCGCCGAGGGGCAGGCGCTGCGGCGCCAGCACCAGCGCAGCGTCAAGCTCATGAGGCAGATGCTGATGGACGTGGGGCTGCCCGTGGTGCACTGCCCCAGCCACATCATTCCCATAAGGGTGAGGACTTTGGGGTGCCGGCAGCACAGGGCTGTGGTGCCGGTTTTGCTGTCTGTGAGCACGTTACAGCATCAGGTGTTAGCTGCTGCCTTTGCAAAATTCAAACTTGCTACTGCCTTCACAAAGTTCAAACTTGCCCTGTTGCTCAGCAATGATGTGCCAGGAGCCTGGCTTAAGCTTAAGCCTGGTGTAAATATAAAATAGAGGGAGAAAGATTGTGGGTTTCATATACTAATAGTGTACAGAAAATAAGGAAACTGCTAACAGCTAGTAAAAAGATTTGGGTTGTAAACAGCTACCTGCTTACACTGCAGTGGTGTTCTTATGCCCAGAGTGCTCTGCAGCACAGACTTTTAGCCTTTTTTTCTGACTTAGATGTCACTCACCAGCCCTATTGGATTCTTAGAGCTTGCTAAGTTGGGCTGACAGTTTTACCAACTCACATGTTTTGGTTGATCCTGTAACTTTCAATTTTGAACTTCAGGTTGCAGATGCTGCTAAAAATACAGAGCTCTCTGACAAGCTGATGAGCCAGCACAGCATCTATGTCCAAGCCATCAACTACCCAACGGTTCCCCGTGGAGAGGAGATGCTCCGAATTGCCCCCACGCCTCACCACACCCCTCAGATGATGAATTATTTTATTGGTGAGTGGACTCTGCATCAGTGCAGTGAAGATTCTGCCTGTCTGTGCAGCCTTTGTACTAAAGATGAGACTGGGAAGCGCTTAAGTTTTAGATGTCGTGAGCTGGACAGTGTCTTCCCACTGCTGCAGCACATTCTGCACACTTCCCTGCTTGGAGTGTGAGATGTGCAAGGCCAGTCCAGACCTACACGCTGCCAGAACTCTGCTCAGGCATTGTCCAAACCGATCTTCTCGTTTTATGTGGATCCCAAACTCAGCTGTCCTCAGCTGAGCTGCTAACTTGTTTTAAACATGGATCTGTCCAGGGAAAGTAGATCCCTCTTGATCCTGTCAGGAGAGGTGATATGAGGATATCTGAGACTTGGTTGCAGCCCAGTTGTTTCAAGAGGTAGATTGTGTCAGAGTGAAATCCTATTATCCCTGCTCACTTGTTAGGATAATAAATATGCTGACACTTCTGATACTTCTCTAAAGCAATCCAGTCTTAAACTTTGATCTTGATAAACTTTTCTTAACAGAAAAACTGCTGGCTACGTGGAAGGAGGTTGGTCTGGAGCTGAAACCACACTCCACAGCTGAATGCAACTTCTGTAATCGACCCCTGCATTTTGAAGGGATGAGTGAAAGAGAAAGAGCCTACTTCAGTGGCATGAGCAAACTAGTATCTGTCAGTGCATGAAAGTAACAGTGTTTGTTGTTGTCCAGCTCTGGTATGGAGTCAGTAGCATTTTTTTAATTGCTTAATTATTTTAATTGTAGTTAAAGCACTACGCTCTGAAAATAAATTTCTAGAGCCAGGATGCCCAGTTGTGTTTGTGTGCTTTTCTGTGTCCCTTCCATAACTGGAACTGAAGTGTCAGGGGCTGGAGGGGGCATGATGGGGTAAAACAGTGCTCTACACCTTAATGCCCCTCAGCTGAGCTCCTGCCTGTCCCATGGCTGTGCCCGAAGAACTTCAGTCGTGCTTCCTGCATGGGGTTTATTTATTACAAAAAGAGAAAATAGCTGCTCTGGGGCATCTTCCTGAAAGCCCTTGAAAACATGCAGGGGTGGTTCTACATGCCCACTAACACTTCAGCACCTTCTCTGAGCAGCTTGCACCCATGGTTTGGGAGGCAGGCATGCTGGACACGGTCTCCCTCTGCTTACCCTCTTCTTCCTTTGTAGTTTTGTGCACAAGCATTCCCCTTCTGGCATTTACTGCACTGAGGGAAAAGGTGCTAGTGGAATTAAGTGGTATTTTCTGACTACTTGACAGAAAATGGGTGGTGGTGTGGCAGGGGCTGGAAAAGGAAGGCACGTTCACCACTGCAGGTGCTCAGTGCAGGCTGGCTGTGGCTGCCTGTGTCTCTGCAGAGCTGCATGACATTCTGTTCGTGCCCGCAGCCAGACTGGTGTGAAAACTCAGCAAGGAATATATAACAGTTCAGGTCTCTGAGAGGAGTCATTACAGCAGAGCATCAGTACTGCCTTTACAACCTTTCTGAAACCTTAGGCCTGTAATACCCATTTGCCATCTTTTTTCATGCTTTGGTGAATAGCAAAGGCCTGTTTTGAACAGGGGCAAGTACATGTACTGGGTGAGCACATGTACTCAGAGCACATGTGCTGAGAGGTCAGTACTGGCATGGAGTCAAGCAGAGCACTGAACTGCTCCTTGCAGGTGCAGGCACGTCCAGGAACTGCTACAGTGGCTTTCACGAGCCCCTGAACAGCCCCTCTCTCCCAGGGACTCTTGTTTTCTGGCTGTAAGGAGCCAACCTGGCACTTCCCCTGCTGTCACACTCACGTGTGCTGTGAGGCACCCTCCCACTAGGGAGCCATTCTAATATCACAAATAGCCATGTGTGGCGGAGATAGAATCCCAAATTAAAGCAAAATCATCAGCTCCATCAGCTGGAAGTTACCAGTTGTTTAAGTGTGTACTGAAGCACCCTGCTCTTTTCATAAGAGTTTTTATAAAACATTTGACTTTCCAAGCAGTCAAGTTACTTTGAAAAAGCCCTTTGCCAGCCAGCCAAGGGGCTGCTGCTGCCTCTGCCACGCACAGGTTTGCTGTAGAAGGGAGGATGTGACCTGGCCTGGCCTTTTTGAACCATTTGTGGCCCAAGACTCAATGCATATGCATCTGTTACAGAGCTCTTCTCATTATCTTTTAGGTTATATTACTGCATTAACTGGAGACACAAAGTAACAAGCCACAGCTCCCCCATCAACCTCTCCCTAGGACCTTGTCCCCAGCACCAATAACGTGCCAACAATGCCATTGCAAACTGGCAACAATCAGAGAACAGCTGTAAGCAATCTGTGTGTGGGAGATAACACAGGCTGACTCACATATGGCCATATTCTGACAGTACCAGGCCACTTGCATTTCTAGTTTTTTCACTGAGAGCTTTCAGAATTGGCCCAGTCTATTTTACAAACCAGTTAATAAGCTCAGTTTTGCTTCCTAGTTTTTCCAACAGCAACTCAATGTTTTGTACTACCAAGGAGAAGAATTAAGACATAGAAAGGTACCAACTAACAGAAATCTCCAAAGTTCCTCTAAATTAATCACAGGAGAGAACCAAACCCCAGCACTCAAGGCTGGCAACCTTTGAAATGACAGGAACACGAATATCCTCAGCACGTGGCAGCCAGTACCTCCACACCTCATAACATCAGCTGTGACAAATTACCTCTAGCACGAGTGTAGGCAAGCAAGAGTGTGAAGCAGAACCAGGGCACAGCAAGAGGCCAGCAGATGTCCATCACTTAACTGCAAAAGAAAAACAAATCCAATGGTACATTGAAAGGATAAATTCTCTCTGATGAAATGGACAAAGAAAGAAAAAATAAACACATATTGTTTCCCAGCAAATAAAAATTGAATGGGGGGTTGTATAAGTAGGGATAAGTTATGCAAACTTTAGTTTGGTTCCTGGGAAAAATAACAGAGGAAGTAATCAGTAAAATATGTTTAAAGTCAGACAATGGCAGTGGCAAAGTGAGGAAGCAAGAATGCTGCCATAAAGTCATGGCTAACATTTGTCATGGGGCCAAATAATCCATCTAGTTAAATGTTGTATAGCCCTAAACTCATGCCCTCCTCCATTTCCCAACCTATTTACACAATGGAGAAACCCCAGGTGCCATAGGAGCAGCAAAACCCAAGTGCAAGCAGGACCATGTGTTCCCCATTGCTGGGAGGAGGCTGCAGGGAGTTCCCTTCCTACCATGGCCAGGGGCATTATTAACACCACCAAATCCACAGCCCTGGTATCCCTGATGCTTTGCACACATTTATTCTGGGACACAGCCCTTGCACTGCACCCTGGCCTGCTGCCAGCGGCTGGGATGGGGGATGTAAGCATGGACTCACCACAAACTGCTCTTGTTGGGGCACACGCTGGCACAAAGCACCAAAAGCCTAATGCAAGGTGACCCTGGCCCAGAGCTGCTAGCCCAGCCCCAGCACGGCTGGACTCCTGGTTATTTAGGACATTCTGTGCCCCAGCCACCCTCCAGCTTGATCCCAAACCCTCATCATTCCCAGGTTAGGTTAGGCACCCTCCTCTCTACCCAGACCCCCAACCTTGCACAGTCCCAGGGGGATGATCCCAGATATCCTTACCCCCACAGGTAAACAGCCTTTCACTCCCTGCTACTCCTACCTGCTCCCTGCCATTCCCCAAGGATTGCAGGGAGGGCACAGAGCTCAGAGAGGGCAAGGGCTGGTCTCCCCTTCCCACAACTGACTCCTAATTCACACATTCAGCTTAGAACCAGGTGTAACTCTTTTGCAGCGCCTCTGCTTCAGATCTCAGGGGAGTGGAAGCCAAAGGAGTTAGATCCTCTAAGATTTGGACCTTTCCCACTTGGGAGTCCTATAAGGAAAAGCATCATAGTCCCATCATTTGCTCTGCAGCTTGTTTGCTGTGGAGGCAGTGAATCTTTGTGAGTCTTAAAAACCCTGAGCTCATCCCAAGGCATCAGCAGAGACTTTAACTCAAACCTTGAGGAGAAGCTGGGACAGGAAAGGAAGGCATGAGGTGGAAAGAGATGAGGGACATGAGATGGGATGTGAGGGGACAGGTGATAACAGAATAGGAAGGGATGGAAGATGGAGAATGGGCTGGAGGATAGGCTAGGACACAGAATAGGATGGGATGGGACAGGAGATGGGATGAGATAGGATGGGAAGGGTGCCCAGCCTTTGGGCTGCTCCAGGCTGTCTCTCCCATGACCATGGGCCATAGGCACAGGGGCACTGTCACCCAGAATGGCTGCACTGGCAGGGGGTGGGGGCAGTGAGTGGGACAGGTGGGAAAAGGGGCACAGCCCTCACTCCCCCTCAGTGTTTGGGAAAGTTAAAAATTACTGAGCACAGGAGGGGAGTAAGATCCGAAGGAGAAGGGTGACTCAGCTTGTCAAATGACTCTGGTGGCGTCAGCCAGGCTTATTAGCATTTATATACAGAGGGACCTTGCCTGCACGAAGGCTGCTTCCTGCAGAGCAGCATCTTCCTTCTCCTCCATGTCAAAGGAAAACTGATTCAGGGTTGGAATTTTTTTTGCATTAAACCTTTTTTTTTAAAACGTTTGACAGCCAGCTTTGCAAATCTTCCATCTCATCCTGGCCATGGAAGGTAAAGGCAAGACCTGGCAATGCCCTGACCTGGGTGAGGAGCAGGAGGATTTGGAGGATAGGATGCAGGCAGACCCCATTGCACATCCAATTCTTCTCTTGGCTCTGCACCCTCCTGCTTTCCTTCCCCATGGCCAGGCAGGAATTGACTCCAGCCAAGGGAACAGCCCCCAGAACCTCTTCACAGCCTTGCAAAAATCCCCAGCCATTAACACAAGGAAAGCTGGGCTGAGCAGGGATGCTGCCTCCTGCAGCCGGCTCGAGCTCTGGGCATTGCTGGAGTGACTCAGTGTAAAAATCTCTGCCAGGCACTGTGGTTGTGCCAGACCCCTGGACTGAAGTGTGGCTGTCCCCCAGGGTGGTGAGGGCTGGACTCAGCCAGGGCAGGCAGGCTGTGAGAGTTGCTGGCTCCTGGCTCGGGATGTCCAAGTGATTTTGCTTTGCAGCTCCGGAGCCCACAGCTGCTAAATGCCCAAACATGGGGAACCCAGGGGATCTCCAAAGAGCATCAGACTGTTTTAAAAATACTTTATTCTTTAGAAAATACAGCGTTCAGTACAGTGTGCTCTGCTCCCCCCAGCTTCAACCCCCTGACTCCGCCGAAGTCAAGGCAACATTGGGACGTTCACCGCCACAGCTGGAAAGCAGAGGGCAGGTTTCACTGACCCCTTTTCCATCCTCTCAGGGAGGCAGGTGGCTCTCGAGCCCTTGCTGGTACCCAGCAGCAAGGTGCTCTCCCCCCAGGCCCCCAGTGCAGCCCAAATCACAGTGCCAGGCTCGAACTGTGGAGCCACTGATGGCCCTTGGTGGCGGGGGACATCCCCGGGGGCACACAGGGCTGTCATGCTCCCCCACACAAGGCTTTGGGGTAGCCCATGGGATTATTGAGACATGGGGCTGCCCCAGCCCAGAGACCCAGCTGAGAACCTGGGGGGTAAGGTAATGGTGGGGGCTGGGGAATGGAGAGTAGGGGACCAGGGCTCAGGAACCCTTCAGCTCCCATCCTGAACAGGGACAGGGCTGAGTCAGGGCTGTCAGAGCTCCTTCTGAGGGGGAAAACCTTACTGGGGTAGCTCAAAAAGGGGATGCAAACATCACCCAAAGGCAGAGTGACCTTTCTCCAGGTCCAGGCTGAGCTCAGGACCCAGTGGGGAACTTCCACCTCCTGCTGCCTGGCTCTGTGCAGGGAGAAACTCCCATCCCACAGGGAGCAAAGCCCACCCCACAGGGGGTCCTGCCCGCACCCTGAGGGGGTGCGGGATCGCTCCAGGCCTGGGGCAGAGGGGCCATGCACACCAAGAGTGGGACAGGGGAGCAAAGTCTGGAGGCTGGGGGACAGGGAAAGAAGGATTTTCTCTGTTCAAACAGGAATCCCCAGCATTACCCCCTGTCCTTTGCATAGAGCAGCTTTCAGGTGAGTGTGTCTTTCAGTCGCCCAGGGACACCGAGAGCAGTGGCTGTGATCCTGAGGGGGACAGGAGCAAGGCTGGGGACACGGCTCTGCTGCTCCCATCCTCCCCCTGCAACCCCGGGGCTTGCACAAGGACAGAGGAAAAGAAACAGCAACAACCCTGAACCCTCCCCATCGCTCTGCCCCCGGGTGCAACAAGCCATCCAGATGTTTAAAAAAGGAATGAAACAGGAAAAAAAAAAGGTAAGAAAACAAAAAAAAAAAGGCTGAGATGGAGGGAAAGATCCCCAGGTCAGCGGAGAGGAAGGCGGGAAGTGCCGCAGGGATGGTGTCCGTTCACCGCTGGCCCCGCGGGATCTAACTGTCCTCGCCGTTCTCGCCCGGCCCCTTGATCAGCCGCTTGTGTCCCCGCTTGCCCACGGGCCCCTTGGGCTTGGCGAAGGCCTGCTTGAAGGCGTGCTGCTTGGGGTGCACCTCCTCGTACAGGAACTCCGCCGTCAGCTCCGCGCCGTCGTCGATCTCGATCTGCCCGCAACGGGAAACGGCGGCTGAGCGGCTCCCCTGGGGTCTGACGCCCACCCTGGGGGCACCCAGCTCCCCCCAAGCCCATCAGAGGGGCTGGAGCAAGGCTGCAGTGCAGTCCCTTGGCAGTGTCCAGCTCCATCCCCTCTGGGGGGCTGGTACTCACCTTCTTGGCTATCTCCAGGCAAAACTCCTGCTCCACAGTGTCCAGCAACCGGCTCTTGCAGCTGGAGTAGAGCATGCGCTCCTTGATGCTGCACTTGTACCCAGGCATGGAGTAGATGAAGACTGCAAAAAGAGAGCAGGGTTTGTGTCCCTGCCCGGGCTGCATCCCACCCTGCTCACGGCTTCTCCAGCCCAGAGTCCCAGATAACAGCCAGCAACAGAGGGTGAGCATCCCATCCATCACCCCTCCCAAATCTCCCCTGGTGCTCCTGGAACACCAGAGGAAACCAAACCACCCACCACCAAATCCTCTGTGGCAGCACCCAGAGACCTGCACTGCACATGGCACCAAAGGGTTTGCCACTCCCACCACAGGAGGAACTGACTCAAGGCTCCCTGTTGCACCATCCCTATCCCTGCTTGCTCCCCATGCAACCAAAGGTCCAGAGAAAACAGGGATTGGCACAGCTGGCCTGTCCCAGTGCTGAGGCTCTCACCAACAGACTCCAGGTAATCTCCCTCGTGTGAGTGCTTGTACAGGAAGAAATGGTAGCGAGCAGAGTCTTGGGGGATCCTCTTGGGCAGGTCAGTGATCTCCGTGGGGCTCGTGTGCACCAGGTCGATGGTCTCCCGCTCCAGATCCAGCTTCTGAAGGACAGAGGGGACAGGGGGCAGATGAAAGTGAGAGACAGCAGCAGCATGTGGGGAGTAGGGCACAGAGAAGCCATGTGAGGGACCTACCAGCTGGATGTAGTTGATTTTCTTCTGCTTGAGGGCCTGGATGGCTTGCTGGGCATCCAGCTGCAGGGGGAAGGCCAGGCCCTGCAGCGTCTGGTGCTTGCTCTCCACGCTGATCTCCGTCTTCACCTGGGGATGGAGACCACCTCGAGCGTCAGGGCAGAGTGGGAAAGGGTGGGGAAGGGAGAAATAGGAAACCAGCTGGTTCTGCGGCTAGAGACTTCTCATCCAAGGAGCTGTCTGACACCTGCCCCACAGGGATCACAACATTAAACCACAGAGTCAGCCAGGCTCAGGATGGTGGTGCCTGTCACCATCCCACCTCTCCAGGACATCACCTGGCCCCAGCCATGCACCCCCACACCTCCTACTTCACTCTCAGCAAAGACCAGCTCAAAACCAATGCCTCCCAGTGAATCCCTGGCAGGGATGCTGTGACCAGCACTGGCACGTGTCCTCTCCGATCACCTCTGACTGCAACCTGTGGGTGACAGGGAAGCCCTGAAATCACAGCACTCAGCCAGGCACCCCACCCTCCTCAGTGGGTTTAACTGCAGCAGACAGACATTCCCTCCAACGCTGGGGCTGCGGAATGGAGATCCACAGCTCAGAAAGATCCCAGCTGCCGTTTTCCCCACAACCCCTACAAGGCAGAGGCTGCCAGCCACATCCCGAGCAAACCCCCTAGAGTCCAGGAGACCAAACCCCAGTGCAAAGAGGGGAGAGAAAGAGGCTGCACAGACATCAGATCGCTCCAGGAGCCTCCAGCCAGGCGCAGCAGGGCCCTGCTGGGGCTGCGGGGCGGGCAGGAAGCGGCGGGCACACACCATACCTCCTCGGGGTCGGGGTACTCTACCAGCGATGGGCAGCAGCAACAGCCCCCCACCATCTGCCACAGAATACAGGGAGACCGTGTCACCCCGATGGCAGAGGAGCCCTCCCACCTCCAGACCCCCTCCCAGGGAAACACTCCAGCAACACTATCCCAGGTGCTCTGCAGTGAGCGTGGGTCCCTTTCTTTTGGGATCGGTTTTGGGGATTTTGGATAAAGTCCAACCTTTATGGGTTGTTTTTTTTTCTTTCTTCATTTCCCTCCCCCTGATAGAGAAAAGGAAGAAAAGTCAAGGCATGCCAAGAGAAACACAAGAGTTTGAGCTGACATCTCAAAACCACTGGGCAGCACCAAAGTGGGTCTCTTTGCAGGCTGCCCTTTGTTACAGCAGCCCCACGCAGTACCCACACTCTGGGGAGACGATGCCCAGAGCACAGCATGCAGGAAAACACTGCCAGGAGCAGGAAAAACCGGGCATCAAGCAGGCAGAGCAGCCTACCATCTCAGTGCTCGAGTCCTGGGAACAGGAGTCCTGCGAGCGTGGGGAGAGGAGACACACTGTCAATGGCACCCGGAGAGGGAGGGGGGTCTGTGTGACAGGAGAAGGGCTGGGGGACACACGGGTGTGCCAGGGGGAGGGAGCTGCACCACCTCCCTGCTGGAGGACAGGGAAGGCTGATCCTGGCGATGTGGGCAGGGAGAGCAGCAAAAAATGACACAGGAGATGCCGGTGCTGGGGAGGAGTGGGAGGGAGAGCCTGGGCCTGGGTATGCAGGGTCTCCACCAACATTCCTGTGCAGAGCCCATCCCTGCCCCATCCCCTCCTGGGTGCCGAGTCAGCGTGGCCCCACCCAGGGTCTGGAGGAGTTCTAGCACTTGCAGCAATAGCTTTTGGGCTAGCCTCCACCAAGGAGCATATATGGAAGGTTTGTGAGGAAAAAAATGCCCAAGCATTTATCCATGCCAAGCATCCTGGAAGATGAGCAGGATGTTGATGTGCAGCTCTTGGGAAAGGGATATAATTGCTCAGGTGGGCACAAAGTCCAGCTGACCTCCAGCTCTGCTGTCCTACTATCCCCCAGGGTGCTGCACGGGCCTGAGGGCAGGTGCCCAGGGATTCAGGACACACAAGTCCACCTGGTCTCACCCTGTGGAGAGGTGCAGCACAAGGACATAACCACTGCCAACACTCCAGAACCCCAGCTTTCTCTCCCATAAATGCAAGAAGACCAGGAGAGTTACAGTGGAACTGTAGAGACTTTAGCTCCAACAAAAAGCACACTGAAGTCCAAAAACACCCAAGAGATGGAAAATTCTCCCAGCAGCATCAACTTCCCCATATATCTCTGTATTTTCTACCCTTTCCCTTTTCAAAAACATTAAAAACTGTCTGCCTGAAACACTCCCCAGGACAGAGCCTGGGAGCAGTGCATGGAACATCTGAGCACGTGCCACATCCCAGCCTCCCAACCTTGCCAGCAGCAAGCTTGCCTGGGAGGTTATTTTATCTCCTTCTCTTTAGGTTAGATTTTCTCCTCCTCTTTCGTCCCTCCAGGTGTGGTGCTGACCCTGCTCAAGGAGCATTTCTCTGTCTTATGGCAAAACCCTCATGGGAGGGTCCTGGTAAAGCACCACCAACACTGTGGGGCAGCTGTGAAGGACACTCCCTTACACACTGCCATGGCACCCCCATCTTTGTTTCTCCTCAATTCTCCTGCCTCCCCTCCCAGCTCCAAGGCTGCCCTCCTCTGCCCCACGGGCCTGCCACAGGATATGTCCAGCTCCCCCTCCACCCATGTTTCTGAACCTGCAACACTTCTACGACGACTCCCCAGTCGTGGGTGTTGAGCTCAACGCCAAATTCAAAGCTGTATCTCAGCCCACGGTCTGCTGACAACTATCAGCTCAGTAAAGGTGGCATTTCCCAGCTATTAAAATATATATAGAGATATATATATATAAAGCAGGTGGCAAATTTCCATGAGCTCCAGCTACCAAAAGGGGGTTAACTCATGACATCACCTCTGTCTATCCCATCCTCAAACCACAGCCTAAAACCTGCTTTCCCAAGGGCTGGGCAGCTCCCTGGGGGATGTGCAAACCCGAGTCCTTCCTTGCTCAGGGTCAGAGGCTGCTGTGCTGGCCCTGATGCTGCTGCCCTGCAACCCCACCTGTCCCTTTGGGCCACCCTGCCCCTCTCTTCCCATCCCCTCTCCACACTCATCTGGTGGCTGGGGAGGATCCCAGGCAGCTTCTGCCTGACCAGAAACACAGCCAAGTGTGCGATGAAGGCTGCAGGTCTGGCCAGTCTCTGAATCAACAGCATGAGAGGGGAGGGGAGTGGGACTCAGCAGCAGCTCCAGGCGAGGGGCACAGCAAAGCACCTGTGGGCTGGTGGCTTTTCAAGAAACCATGTCCCTTGTGTCACTTCTGAAATCCTAATGGATTGGTTGAACACAGGGTGATGCACAGGGTCCTGGACCTTGTGCACTGGTCCTGGACCTTGCAGGGCCTGGGCAGACACACACAAGTGCTGAGGTCAGGGCTTGCCCCAGGGCCGATTCCCAGGTCAGTGCTGGCCCTCACCATCACTCCCACACACTGGATCTGCTCCTCCAAACTCAACGGCCATGTGCAAGCACACTCCAGGCCCCCACAGCCTGTGCAGAAGGGACCCTGCAAGCTGCAGGCAAGGAGCAAGGCTGGAGGCATCACTGCACTGAGCAGGGAGCTGCAGGCCATGAGCTGCTCCCGTACGCTCCCCTCAATCACAGCCATCTGCTTTGTGGGGCTCCAGAAACTGCCTCAAAGCTGCATTTACTGGAAGTCCTGAGATTTCCCACTTTGGGGAGGCCAGAACAGCACCAAGCACCAAAATAATGGCTCCCACTGCCTTCTGCTCCGTGTCCCAGGCTGAGCAGCTGCAACACCAACACAGAGACACTTTAGCACACCCAGCACTTTGCTGCTTCCCACCTTTAAATCCACAGGCAAAAATATATTCATCTTTATCTCTTTCTTAATGTCACTGATTCCTCCCTGTGGCCCAGGCTGATAGAGGGGAGTATCTACCCTTAAAATAACCCCCAAAAACCAAACAGCAGCAGTGTCTCTATCCAGGAGCTGCACCCCACAAAGGCAAGGGCGGGTGAGAGGGAGAATGAGGCAGATCAACGAGCATCACAAGCACCACTTACCTAGGCCATACAACCATGTAAGACACACCCCAACAGCCAAAACTGCTTAATCCTGCAGCACACGCCACACAGAGTGGTGGAATCAGATCACAGAATCAGCTGAGTCAAAATGGACCCTCAAGGATCATCAAGTCCAGACATCCCAAGGTGCTAAACAAGCCACACAGTCACCATCAGCACCTCTCTCTTCTCCAAACATGGGCATCTCCTTGGATCCTCCAGAACAAATTCTGCTCAGGCCCTCCAGGGAGCCTCCAGGAGCTGGGATCACTTCCCTGAGACCCACCTGGTGGGGTCCACCCCTTGATAGCATCTCCCAAATGTCCCTCAACTTTGCCACGTGCAGACCTGCATTGGCAGGTGGAAATCACCCCCAGACCTGCTTCAACAGGTAGAAACTTCCTGCCTCATCTGTGCTATTAATTAATGCCATGAGGCTGATTGGCTTCACATCCCCCACACATGTCCTGATCCATCCATGAGCGCCACAGCAACAGCACAGGCAGAAGAGAAGGTTGCTCCTCTAGAGAGGAAAGCTTTCCATGCATAAGGGAATTCCCACATTCCCCCCCAAAAATACTGTTTCCAAGTGGCCTTCCCACACAGTGAGCACACCTCCTTTTCTCTTCAGTGTGTCACAGCACCACAGAGGCTGTGAAAGGCCAGCAGGGAACAACGGTGACACAGCCTTGTGTGCCCCTGCGCCACTTCCACATCCTTTCCAGCACATAAGCCCCCAAATACAGGCTAAGATCTGTATTTCTTGGGACAGCATCCCTCATATTTATAGACATAAAGGAAGCGTATGGGAGAGGATGTCACTGCAGTCCAAAGATAAGCCTGAATTCTTCCCTATCTTCAAACTCAGCTCTGGCTTTTGCTCCAATACCCACAGGTTAGAGACCTGCTTTCATCCCCAAACCATCTTCTGACTGTCAGCAAAACACAGTCCTGAGCTCATGTCCAAGCAAGGGGGAAAAAAGAGAAGTGTAAATTCCTCTTTATGCTGCCATTTGACTGTGAGGGTGCTCATCCACCTCGAGAAGGATAGGAATGGTTTAAACGGCAGAGAGCGAAGTGAAGATGAGCCATCCCTTTTAGCTGAATGCTCACTTCCCTCTGTGCCCAGAGGGCCTCAGACTCCTCTCCCAGGGCTGTGGGACACCCACCTGTGCTGGGCACCCACCTCGTTGATGCGGATCTGCTGGAGCTCCTGCTCGGCGGCGGTCAGCGGGGCGGGGGCAGAGCAGGAGGACACGTGCTTCTGGTAACCGCTCAGGGACACGTCCTCCTGCAGGCAAGGCACAGGGCAAGCGTCACCCGAGGTCAGCGCTGCAGGGCCCGTGTACCCCCAGCCTTGAGGTGAGTCTGAGCAACCCAGCCAGTCTCGGGCTCCCTCTTGACCAGGAGGATCAACCTTAAGGCTCTTGGATTGCTCCGTGCAAACCCCACACTCGATTTGTCTGTTCTGACCACTCTGCCCCTCCCCAGTCACCCATGGCTGTGGCAGTGGGCTCCTCTGGCTCTTTCATGAAGCTCATGAAGTGAAAGGCAGAGCCCATAGCCCAGGAGCAGCAGAGGGACCTTGCAGAAGAGCAGGAATGCTCCCTGGCTTCCACCAGTACCAGAGGCCCCAGCAGGACTGAGGTCCAGGAGGCCTTGGCTGTGCAGCTCCTGCCCAGAGAAGAGAAGGAGAAACCTCCACACAAGGCAGCAGATAACCCTGGTGTGGAGGCAGCTCTCGCTGCTGGAGTGACACTGCCACCACCTGGCACTTCTCCTCCCACTCAGCGTAAAGCTCCACATCTTGCAGCCTTCCTCCCACCCCTTCCACACTCTCTGTCACAGACCCCAGCCATGCTGGCAGGAGAAAGCAGCACTGGCCATGCAGGGAGCAGCGTGGAGGACCAACACCTGGCTGTTCCCTCACCAAACACCACCACCCCACATCCCACCACCCCCAAATGGAGCTCTGGACAGGCTGCTGAAGCTCAGGGTCAGAGCCAAAAGGCTGCCCAGAACCCACCACCATACCTTCACTGTGCCAAACATCTCGTCCTTTATGTGCCCCCCACCAAACTCCTTCTTCACGGTGGCCCTGGTGGCAGCGTACAGCATCTTCAGCCGGACCTGCCGGGACAGGGGTGGCACTGCTGTCACACAGGGGGGCACCGGGGGCCAGAGAGGTGCCCAGTGCTCACAGCCACCATCCCACCACAGGCTCCACACAGCTCAGCCTCTCCTGGGAGCACCCACCGAGTTTCTAGCTCAGTCTGATTTTTAATGGCAGCATCTCTAGGCAGAGATCAGCTGGGAAAACCCACCAGCACTATTTCTGTGGTTGCAGCCTTGCCAAGTGCTGCCCACAATCCATCAGCTTACTCCATGCTTTGCTTTCTAGTCCCTGAGCTCCAGAGCACCATTTCTCACCAGCACCTGGGTTAGAGGAGGCACAAATACCACAGAGCCACTTAAAAGTCACTTTTGCCTTTGGCACTTGTATTGCATCACTCTGCAGAATGCAGGGAAGAGCTTTGACAAGTGCTCCTGGGCACGTTGTGCTTCTGCAGTAAGAGCCTCTGTGGTTTGTTGAAAGATATACATATTTGAAATACATATTATTACACATACATGTGTATATGTACATGTACACCAGCACAAATATACACATGCATATAAAATTACATACGTATCACTTGTATAAATATTTTTATATATGTGACCAGTGCATGTATTAACATGACAGTAAATCTAACTTATAGACTATAAATATTAAGATATAAATATAAGATATAAATATATAACAAATATATACATAGGGATATAAATGTACACATACACATATATATATACGCATAAATATGTAAATAGAAGACAAGCACACATCAGTAAATCTCAGACCCATTACAGAGATGTGCTCAACAGGACGGCATTTTCCAAGCTGTACCACTGACATCTAAACCTGCTTCCCATCCAACCAGCCCTCTTGTGCCCACTCTCCAGTAGCTGATTTTGGAGCAAGGCCTGCACAAGGGCTGGCAGACACTCTGCATCAGCCTCAAGCAGAGCAGGGCCAGGCTGGAGGCAAATCAGTGCCAGTGCCAGCCCTTCCCAGCAATGGCCAGAGCCATGGTGGGATGTCTCCGTTCTGGCCTCATGGTCCACACCACTCCCCCTCTACATCCCAGCTCCTCCACCCCCTCACCTAGCACTGAAACAGGACAGAGACACGGTCCCAGTGTATCTCTTTGTGTCTTAAAAAATTCCCCATCACCACATCAGACTCCATTTCTCAACCCAGGCACCATGACCGAGGGTGTGCACGCTCCTCCTCAGCCCCTGTGCAAAGTCCCCCGGGCCAGCACCTCCTCCCCCTGCACTCCCCAGCACTGCCTGTCCCCGGGGTGGGTGCCCGGGCTGGAGCTCACCGGGGAGCTGTCGGGGGACCAGGAGATGAAGAGCCACTCGAAGCCCTGCGCGTTCTGGCTGTCCAGGCGGTACAGGACGTAGCAGGGCTGCTGCTCATCCAGCAAGGGCAGCACAAAGGCGTCATAGTCAGCGTCCCAGCGCCGGGACAGCTCTTTGTGGGCTCCCAGCACGAGCTGCTCTGGAAGGAGAAGACAGGACAGGAGGTGTTAGATGAAAGCAAGGCTCATCTTGCAGGACCAGGTGGCGGCTCATTCAGGGTTCACTGCAGCTCTGCCACCAACAGTGATGCTGTACTGCAGAAGAAGAAATTATGACCTTGAGTCACATGCACGAGTGTACATTCCCAGGGATGACCCCTCCAGGAGAGAACATGGGGCTGTGGCTGCTGTGGAGGGCTGGTTTTCTGCCGGCCTCCTGTCAACCATCTCTTCCCCTCTTGTGTTTCTCACCAGCAAAGTCTCCTCTCTGGTGATCACCTGTGACTTCCTTCTATTCTGCTCCCACCCCCTCTGCAGTCCCCAGCCACCCCTCCCTGGTCACAGGAGAACACAAGACCTCCCCCATCCCACTTGGACAAGCCCTAGGGTCACTAGAACACCTCACCAAGGACATGGAGAACCACCAACATTTTGGGTGCTGAGAAAAGTAATGGTCTCAGCAAAATCCAGGATGATGAGCCAAAGCTACTCTCACTGGATTCCCTGTAGCCTCAGAGGGGTCAGAATCAGAGCTGATACCCAAAGCCCGTGTCTGTGGGCAGCAGGGATGTCCAACAGTCCCCAGCCTGGAGGAGGACCATGCTGCCAGGAGAGTCCCAGCCTCTGGAAGTAACCTGAGTATTTCACACATACCTCAAGCCATTATTTTCAGCTGCTACACAAGTGGCAGTGGGACTGGGAGCCCTGTGAGCTGGGCACTGCTCAGCTGGGATTTAAAGACTGGTTCAGGCATCCTACAGACACGAATCCACACCCTTGCAAGGGCTAAGTCAAGCTTTGGGACGGCTGGGTGGAAAAGTGGCGGTGCTGGGGGTACCAGTGTAGGTTGCTGGAAAACAGCCAGCATTTTTATGCTGCTGTTTTCTATGCTACATTTTTATGTATTTTTACTCCATTTGTCCATTTGTCACAGCACAGCTGGTCTGTAGCTGGACAAATAAATCAAATAAATCTGGCCATAACAGAAACCAAATCCAGCTAGCCTAGTTCAATATAGAAAAGAAGTAAACAGGGCCCTGGGTGGGCAATGATAGGATGGATTTGAACTCAAACAGGGGCCCCAGCCAATCCCATTCACCCTGAATGCAGACAGATCATTGCCCAGGGAGCTGGGCAGTGCTAAGACCCCCAACAATCAGGTGTTCAGGCACGGGAATTTTGAACCCCTATAAAAGGGGATGGCCACAATAAATCTGGGCTGTTTTGTGGCTTGATCTTCATGAGTCCTGTTGTGTGTCTGTCTCCAACCTAAGACTGTAATGTAATACGTGGTGAATTCTCAACATGATCCACACATATTCCCTGCGTAGAGCAGGGGAGACAGCAAGCAAGGAGAGCCTCCAAGCAGCAAAAAAGCTGCAAAAACAGAGGCAAGTAGAGTTTTACTACAGCAAAAAAGCTCTAAAAACAGAGGCAAGGAGAGCCTTACTACAGCGAAAAAGCTGCAAAAAAACAGGCTTTATTAGACTTGCTAACTTGGGCTAAGAACCACAGGGTTGGACATGACTAAAGAAGCAGCTCTCGATATAAATATTTGGGCGCAGACTGGGAGATTTATAATAGAAACAGCTTCAAAGGCGACAAAAGTGCCATAGGAGTTATAAAGCCCTGGAAACTTATTTTGTACTTGTTGAGGCAGATAAAAACCAAGATGTGTGGTGAGGACTGGGTGCCAGTCGAGGCAGTGGGAGGTGTGGGCTCCCCTGCAAGCGCACGGAAGGAGCGGTCGATGAAACGGGTGCCGCGCTGCGCTGAGCGGGCGCCCTGCGCCGGCACCGAGCCCTGCCATGCCGGATTGGGGAATCCCGGTGGGCAGTGCAGATCCACCACCAGGCAGTGCCCGGGGGCTGGCGGTGCCCAGGCAGGAGGCACAGCCCCGGCGAGTGGCAAAATCCTGGCGGACGGCGGAGCACGCCGAGATGTTGAGCTGCGCCGGGCTGCCCAAACTGTTGTGGCGCACCAGATCACGACACCGTGGTGGGCGGGTGCCCCGCAGCCACACCTCAGTTCCACACAGCCGGGAGATAATGTGCAGACAGTTCCACCTCCAGTCACATCCTTGTTTCAGATACCATAAACCAAACTGATCCTACCTACAGCCCAACCACAGGCATCACACAAGATCAAGGATATTTCCATATACTTACAGACCCAATCCCGGACACGAGGAATGTCCCAGTAGTCCTTTGAATTCTCAAGGTCATAAAATTCATGCATCTCCTTCAACAAGCCCTTTACCTACAACTTTCAGGTACTCCCAAGCCAGAGAACCTGGTTATCTATTGATTGTATTTCTCATGAGAACCGAGCTACTCAACATCAGTTATGCTTTAAGTTACTGTCTTCAAGCACATACTTTCCCTCTAGCCCTCGAAGCCCAACTTGTTTTTTTGTGCCACTGGTTGTAACTTCAGGACCATAACTTGCCTCAAGCCTTATTCCTTGCCCTTCACAGATACAAGTAGTCAGTTGAACACTCCTCCCTCTCTCTCGTTATCAGGTATCTGACCTCCTTTACTCTTTTTTTTCTTTTTTTTCCTCTTTTTTCTTCTTCCCCGCCGCCTGCACCAAGCACGCCCGCGCGGGCAGCCAAGTCGCTCACACTGGAGCTGCACACGCCACTCATAGCCACGGAAATGCTTGGACTGCCTCTACCTGAAGCCGACTGGCTTGGCTCCAAGCTGTGCCTATGGTCCCCTCTACATTGGTCATGCCCACTTGTCGCTGCAATTCATGGGCAGGCCCCGAGGAGATGTCACTACGGATGCCCAGATGTTGAGGCAACGTCACACCCAGAACGGCACCGGAACCAAGAAATGCCAGCACTGCGATGCCAAACCCCGCTCCCACTACCCTGCCGTGCTGGCAGCCGAGGCGGGAACAGCCCGAGCATCCCACAGAGCAGACGGATACACGAGACCCCCACAGAGAGAACCGCAGTCACCACTCTACCGCCAGCCCTGGAGAGGAAGCGCTCACAACACTGCCCGTACCAGCTCCAGCTCCATCGCTGTTCCCATCGGATGCCATCCCCACCAGAAACCCAGTGAGCTTTTGGAAAGAGGAAAAGAGAACGGCAGCTGTCAGTGGGGATATAGAGGGGGCTGAGCGAAATTCTCTGCCCATGTCTTCACCATCATCAGAGGACTGCCAGCAGAGGTCAAGCAATGCTGCACAGCTGCAGCATTCCCACTTTAGCTAGCTAATGGGAGCTGTCCTGCTAAACATGTACCTTTTAATTGGCAATTCCTCTCTGAGCTATGCCAATTAGCTGCTAAACACAGGCTGGGATTGCCTGCAGTTGCAAATATGCTTCAATTTATAACTGCCAGTGAATTAACTCCCTTTGACATGAGGCAAATCGCAAAATTACTGATACCTGCCACCTGGGACATTCTGATCATGGACTTGAAATATTATTTTTTGACTATTCCATTACACCCAGATGGTACCCCAAAGTTTACTTTCACAGTGCCATCCATTAACAATGCTGCATCAGTGGAATGTTATCAATGGAAGTTTTACTGTAGGGGATGAGAAAGAGCCCCACAATTTGTCAATGGTATGTTGCACAGGCACTCTTCATCAGTGAGAGAACAACTTCCAGGGGCGTACTGTTATCATGACATAGACGATATCTTAATAGCAACCCCAAACCATAAAAGAACTCTCACAGATTCACCAAGCCTGTTGCAAGCATTCAAAACATTTAGGTCGCAAGTAGCACCAGAAAAGGTGCAGCAGCATCACCCTGGAAATAACTAAGCCTCAAAACAATAGATCAAACCATTCAGCCACAAACAGTTCAACTTTCAACCAAAATTCAAACTCTAAATGATGCACAAAAACTTCTGGCTTAGAACTTATGGTTCAGCCATAAATCGGCTCAGATCCTATCTAGGATTCACCAACTCACTATTATCACCCTTATTTAACCTCCTAAAAGGTAATCCTGAGCTAACTTCCCCCAGCAAATTGACTTGAGATGCAAAAGCTGCTCTTGAAACAGTACAGCAAGCCATAACAAACAGACAACTCCACTGGATATGCCCAGACATATGCATTACTGTATTTATTCTCACTGTTGATTTTCACCCCACTGGTATTATGAGACAGCAGGATACTCACTGGCCCAATCCTTTGTAGATTCCAGAGTGGATGTTTCTACCTCATCAACCAAAAAAAGACAACACCTACCATCTTTGAGCTGATTGCACAATTAATTATCAAATGCTGCCAGAGCTGTTTGCAACTGAATGCTAGAGATCCTTCAAAAATTATTGATACAAGAAC
Organism: Prinia subflava; assembly: GCF_021018805.1. Lineage (NCBI taxonomy): Eukaryota > Metazoa > Chordata > Aves > Passeriformes > Cisticolidae > Prinia > Prinia subflava. The sequence goes on from NC_086260.1 coordinate 18,099,211, forward strand.
AATGTGATACAAGAACAATTTGAGCAGTGCTTTGCCAACAGCACAGCTTTACAAAGTGCCTTGCAAAATTTCTCAGGACAAGTTACCACCTACCAAGTCATAAATTACTGCAGTTAAGTGGGGAAACTGCACTGTCTCTAAAACTTCTGAACAGCCACACACCCCTAAAATGTGTTACAGTATTCACCAGTAGTTCTATAAAAATGGGAAAAGCCATTGTAACATGGAAAGAAGAAGGTGGGTGGCAAATGTTGGAGGATTGTGAGAGGAGATCACCGCAGTTAGTAGAGCTATGTGGTTTTCCAACATTTTCCTCATATTCCCCTAAATGTTGTGACTGACTCTGCCTATGCAGCTGATATTACAAAGAGATTGGATCGGCACTATTAAGAGAAATTGGCAATGCACCACTTATTGACTTACTAAAAACTCTGTGCCACACCATCCAAGACAAAACTTGCCCTTATTACATCTTACATATCAGAAGTCACACAAATTTTCCAGGTTTCATTGCAGAGGGCAATGCTCAGGAAGGCTGACTAGCTGGCCCTGCTTGGACAGCACCACAATCAGACTTGCTTGCACAAGCAAAGGCATCACATATTTTTTCCACCAAGGTGTTTGAGCCCTACAGTGACAATTCCAGCTGTCAAACACAGAGGTTTGTAATATAGTTAATACCTGTGCTGCCTGCCAAGGCCACACTGCACCCCTGGAGATGGGGGTAAACCCTCATGGACTGCATGCTTTGCAAATCTGGCAAACTGATGTCACACAGATCCCTGAATTTAGCCATTTAAAATACGTACATGTCTCAATTGATACCTTTTCATCATCTATATGGGCTTCAGTACACACAAGAGAAAAGAGTCGGGATACCATTGCACACTGGGGATCAGCCTTTGCTGCTTAGGTATCCCCCATACCATTAAAACAGACAATGGCCCTACATACATTTCACAAAATACAATTCCTACAGCTCTGGGGTGTGTCACACCACACTAGTGTTCCCCACTCAGCAAGAAGACAGGCCATCATGGAACGTGCACAAGGAACTTTAAAACATACACTTGATAAACAGAAGGAAGGAATGCATGGTAAGACTCCACAGAGTAGAATAGCTAAAGCTATCTATACACTGTCATTTGACAGCATTAGAAAATTCCCAGAACCCAGTCATTTTAAATCACTTTTTATCATTACAATCATCCAGTGATGCCCAGTCACCCAAACCCAAGGTAATGGTGCAAGACCTTATCGCCACCTTATCACGGGAAGGTCCTTAGGATCTTATTACCTAGGGGCAGAGATATGCTTGTGTCTCCATGGATACCAGAACAGGACAGATACCTGCCAGAGGTGTCCCTGCACTAGGTCCTGCTCAGGAACACAAGCAACACCCTCCTACCAGACGCTGAACAGACATCGCAGAGCCCTGTGTGGAGCAGTGATTGAAACAACTTGTGCACCTCGCTCGTGGAAATCAGGGACTCTGGAAGTGACAGTTTATATAAGGATTTTATTTGTTTACAAATTGTTTCTTCTGCTAATTAGTTTTTCTGAAAGTTGAATGGTTTCTTGTTGCAGTGCTAAATTGTAAATTGTAACTTCTAAGCAGTTAGCCTGTGACATGCCAGCCTAAAGGATTGTGTTACTGGTGATCTCACCTGACAGCTCCTGGATGTGAGTGCTGCAGCTCCAGTAGTACGTAAGATACATCACTGGCTAGGGAGAGCTAGGTTTGTCCAGCTGGGTAGAAAGCCTCATTCAAACTAAGCTCACGATGTCTTTGTCACCCTGTCTGCAAAGGGCCCTTGCAGGAAGAGTAACAAAGAACACTTTGCATTTTTTTAATAAAACAGAAAGGGGGAATTGTCACAGCACAGCTGGTCTGTAGCTGGACAAATAAATCTGGCCATAACAGAAACCCAATCTGGCTACCCTAGTTCAATATAGAAAAGTAAACAAGTCCCTGGTGAGCAATGGTAAGATGGATTTGAACTCAAACAGGGGCCCCAGCCAATCCCATTCACCCTGAATGCAGACAGGTCACTGTCCAGGGAGCTGGGCAGTGCTGAGACCCCGAACAATCAGGTGTTCAGGCACAGGAATTTTGAACCGCTATAAAAGGGGATGGCCACAATAAATCTGGGCTGTTTTGTGGCCTGATCTTTGTGAGTCCTGTCATGTATCTGTCTCCAACCTATGACCATAATTTAATATTCGTAGAGGCAGAAAGGTCTGGGGGGAGATTATGAGACTCAGAACAAGATGTAGGAAATTCTGGAGGTGCCAAAGCAAAATGTTTTGGGGCCTTGGACAATTAGCACTTGAGGGCACACTTTGCCAGGCACATGCCCTGCCAGGACCTCTGCCCACAGCCCCACTGGGAGTCCCCCCCATTGGCTGGGGCACCACCCTCTCCCTCCCAACCCATTCAGCTTAGCAGGTCCAAATCTCGTGGCAGGAAAGCTTTTAAGGAAAATAGTTGAGGAATGAAGGGTTTGGGAGGAATTCCTTACTTCTTCTTCCCACCCAGGCAGGACATCCCCTGTGACAGCAGCACAGCACTGCCCTGCCCGGCACTGCCCTGGCATCTGCCACCACTACTGAATCCAGTTATTTATGAATGGGTGGCACAAGTTGCTGGTTCAGTAACAAGGACAGCAGAGAACAAGGTGCTTGAAATGCTTTACCTTCGGCAAAACTACCCGTTTCAATAAAGGCAAGCACATAAACTTCTGTGTATTCCTAAAATAAACACAAAGCTCTGTGAATGGATTTGTGCATCACAAAGGTCTGAGATCCTGAAGAAACTGCAGGAATTTTGCAGGGCCAAACCCACTGGCAGCTGGAGGTTATCCCTGTCTGCAAAACAAACCAACACCTTAGCACAAAGCAATCAGTGCTGAGTCACCCCAGGCTATTCCCGGGCTGTGACTCAGCCGGACCCCAGCCGTGCTGCTGTAAGCTGGCAGCCTTCAACTTTCCCCTGAGCTCTTTGCAGTTCTGCTCAATCCATTCAGGGACAGATTTTCTTCCTTGGGAAGTGTCAGAAAGGGGAAACTCAGAGCAGACGCCCTTCAGCAAAAGTTATACAGCACTGGCTGTATCAGGCTCTGTTTGTACCAGGAGCTGCTGCTGGAGAAGCAGAGCTGGGAGTGTTTCTGGCCCTCGAGGTGCCCCCAGCACTCCCTGCCTTGCCCTGAAATGCCTCTACAAGGCTGCCCTGCCCACAGCTCTGGTGGGTGCCAATCTGCAAAACTCAGTGCAGACCACCACCCATGAGTAAAGAAATGCATCCAACAGGGAAATCCACAAAGCCAGTCTTGTCCCAAGTCCTGCTGACAGTGAGGAGCAGAGCTTCATCTAAAAACATGCTGGAGCACAAGCTGCTCTCATGCCAGGAAACTGCTGCTGAGTCCTGGAGCACATCCTGCTCCCCTACACCCTCCTCCATCCAATCTCAGCTCTTCCCAGTAGCTCTCCAAAGGCAAAATGACCTCTCTAATTTCTCCCAAAGGGTCACTCAGCCACAATGGTGGTGTTGGAGATGCCTGAACAGAGAGCATCTGCCATAAGGCTCCTTGCACCATCTTCCTCTCCTTCTACTCACTGTTGCCTGCTTCAAAATGCCCCAAGACAAATCCTCTGTAGGACAAAAGGTGCTGCAAGCCATCCAGCAGAGAGGGATGCTCCTCTTCCACATCCCTGCTCAGGCAGGGGAGCTGGTATGTCCTTCCCAGGCAGATCTGGACACTCTGTTCCACGGTGAGCATCCACCTCTCTGGCTGTGACATCTGCCTGGCCACTCCTTAGTGCCCAAAGGTCCTTCACTGCTGGGTACCAGCAGGCTGATGTCCCCTGTGTGACAAAGGAGTGGTGGCCCTGCTGCTGACAATGGACAGATAAACAAATCCCATTCAGCCAGAGCAGAGATGGTGGCAAATATTTTCCATTGGTGATAAAAAGTCTCCCTCGCTGGCATCAGCAGCCACAACCTAAAACCAGTGGCACAAGCCCTAAGCATTCCAAGTCCAGGCTTAGGGACAGGCATGACTTATCCTAACACAAACCTGATTCCCACTTTTTAAAAGCAAAAGAAGCTTTACTTTTAAAGAGAGCGCAAAATTGTTGTCAAAGACACTCCAAAGAAACAATGTGGATGTTTCACCCCCCCAACAATGGGGACCTTGCCAAGGACAGAGCCAACAGTACCGAGCCTTGCTGCAGTTGCACTGATGTGTCCCATGCATTTCCAGTCACGCTGCTCTTCTGAACAGGACATTGTGGCCTCTCCAAAGGTCGGGGGGCTCCTTATGACCACAGGCTCCTCACAACCACATCCACCTTGGTGTTTGCACTGGTGGCCCACCCAGGGGAGGTGGTGACAGCAGCTTGGCAGGGCAGTAATGTCCCTGCTGCCGTGAGAAACAAGTCATTCATATGCAATTGTATGAGGCCGAGGTGGTGGAAAACCTACACCAGGGCAGGTCCCCGCCCCTGGGACATTCAATCAGTGCTCAGCTCTGCTCACTTGCTTGACAGATGCAGAGGACACCCAAAGGACCTGTTATGGGACAAACACGGGCAAGGTTGGTGCCAGCCTGTATCCTGGGCTAGGCACAGCCCCATGGCATGGGATGGGTCTCAGAGGGTGGCATTCCTCACAGGATGCCACTGAGGGCCTGTGCTGGGCCTTGAGCCACACAGCACCCCCTGCCCTGAGCATCTCCTTGCCAGGTGTGGGATGACACATCTGAGGAAGAAGATGCCTGTGCATCACCCCCAAAGGTCCCAGGGTCCCTGCAGCAGCCTGTCACAGGGATTCCATAATAAAATATGACACAGCAGCAGCAAAAGCCCCCAGAGAGCACTGATCCCACACTGGTATTGCTCTGCTGGCAAAGTCACTGCTCCCCACTGAGCTGCCCTGGGGCTCCAAGAGCTGCTCACCAGCACACCCAAAGTTTGGGCTTGTATTTCAGGTCTGGGTTGCCACATGCCCTGAAGCCCCAAGAGCGTTTTCCTTGAGGTTTCCAAAAACACAAGCTAGTACCGCAGTGGTGAAGAAGAAAGGAGGAGAGGAAACAGAGAACAGACAGAGTGTAAATCAAAGCACTTCAAAATGGGACTTACCGTCCTCAATGATGACCTTGATGAGCCGAACTGAACCATTTCGGGCTTTGGCAAAAAAGTCCCTTAATTCTGTGGTGGCTGAAAGAACCAAAAACATCGTGATCAGATTTAGCAATCAAAGCAGGTGCTGGGTTGCTCAGTGACTGACCAGAAACAGGACCAACTTGGCAGGATAGAACTTTAAAACTTTAAAAAAAAAAAAATCTCTGGTGCCAAAAAAAATCTAATAAAAAATAACAATAATACAAAACCCAAAAAGCTGGGAGGGAAGAGCTGCGTCTCCCTGAGGCGTCAGAGTTAAATAGCAGCTGTGAGCACATGTGATCCAGAGAACCTGATACTTGGCCTGGGTGAACATAATCACCCAAATTTAGATGATGGCTTGGCCAGTGCAGGCAGGGAGAGCTCAAGTGACAAGTTGATTGGCTTTACAGAGTGGTGGGGTTGGCATAGTCGGGGTGGCTGGAGGATGTCCTGACAGGCTGCAGTGTCCTGGCCTGTGACACACGGCAGGATGCTGCTCCCGAGAGGCTGGGAACCAGCACAGCTCCAAACTGAAGGAGCTGGTTTGAAGCTGAGCCCGTGGGGAACGGAAAGGCAACAGCCCCAGGGTTTTGCTCTGGAGCTGGCAGGGTGTGGATTGCAGAAGGCTTTTTGGGGAGCATTCCTCCTCACCCCGCTCTCTGAGCACCAGGCAACGACAACAATCTTCAGCATCCTACCAGGAGGCAGCTGGAGGCACTGGATATTGCAGGAGCAGCCCACAGCCAGCACTGGAGGCTTCATCAGCCCACCCTGGAAGCATCACTGGCACAGAGCTCCCCGTGCCAGCCGGGACATGCTCCGTGTGAAGGCAAAGCTCAGGAAAAGTGGCTCCGAGGGGCTGATTCTTGACAAGAATCACCTCCTGGCCTGGCTCGCCCTAAAGCCACCCAAGCCCCTTCCTGGATGCAGCAGGGCAGCAAAGGGGGCCCTGTGAGTTCAAAGCTGCTGTGCTTGTTAGGAATACTCAAGAAACTGCTGTTGCAAAGATTAGAGATCTGGGCAGAGGCCCCTTAGCCCACACCAGGATCTGTGCTTGGAATCTCCATCAGCAGCCCCTCAACTCCCAGTGCTTTGCTGTGCCAAAAGAGCCAGCAGCAGGAAGGAGCCTGGAGCCTGAGAGCATCCACTCAGGCTAAGGCACTTGGCAAGGGAAGCCATCCCTACAGGGGCCACATCCATTCCCTGCAGTCCCTCCAGCACTGGGTACCACCCTCAGCACAGCCCCAGCAGGAGTCTCAATGTTACCTGGCATCTGCACAAGGGACATGGGCGGCCACCGAGTTTCACTCAGTGGTGCCCTCAGTCCCCTGGAAGCAGATCCTGGGCTGGGGCACTGCCTGCAGCTCCCCCAGCCCCGAGGGAGGAGAAATCCTGGGGAGCTCCCAGGAAACTCCTGCCTGCCCCCCACAAGTGACACCTCTGCAATGCACCTGCTCCAGCAGCTCAAAGCCTGCCCTGATCAGAGGTCTGGGTGGCTCCTCCTGCCACAGAGAGAAGAGGCACACATGAGGAAGAGCTCCCAGGCTGGCTCCCTGCAGGCAGCAGCTCCCATACAAACCCAGGGATGCCATCCCGACAGCACCCTGCAGCAATGGGCACACAGACACTCCAGCAAAGGCACACCACTCCTCAATGGCATCTTAGGGGACAAACAGAAGGTTTGCTGGGGTAATCCCACCACAAGCATGCCCCCTCTAACAGCATCAAGGCATGCAGCTCTCCCAGTTCCCAGAGCAGACATTCACCCCCTCCTAGTGCCAGCTGGGAGCTCAGCCCGCTCCTGCTGTGCCCAGCCAAGGATACTCTGATATTTTTAGCCCCCTTCCCTGTTGAGAGCGGCTGTTTCCTTCTGGCAGCATTTGTGGTTATTGCACACACACAAGGCGGAAGAGGAAGAGAAAAAGACATTTATACACCCAGGAAACTTCATGCAGGAGACAAAAGCTCTTAATAAGCATTAAATTTCACCGATTCCTATTACACTGCTATGAGAGAATAACATTGCTCTTGGATGCTTCTATAGCATCAAGTTCAGGGAAGAAATAGGAAAGCTCTGCAGCACTAACCAGCTTGCAAATCCCTTCAGTCTGACCCCATCCTCCCCAGAACCCAAAGTAGGTGGGGGGTCTGGAAAATCGGCAGTCTGGGCAAATGCAACCCTGTAGCCCACTTGGAAATGCTGGGAGTGCCCTGAAGATGAACAGCCAGGATGAGTGGCAGTTGAGTGGCTGACAAGTGACAGCCAAGCACTGGGGTCTGTGTAGGTACTGAGGGGTTGAAGGGGATGAGGAAAAGCCTGGATGCTGCCAGAGAAGACAAGTGCACCATAGGAAATACCACAAGGTCTTCCATGGAGGGAGGCTATTTCCAGAGGAGACAGCAGCAAAGCTTTCAAAAAAACTTCAGAGGAGGCTAGAGGGAGCAGATTTAATTCTACTGAATTTTTTTTAAAGCAATTTTCATTTAAACAAAATCACCAGAGTGTCTCCAGCATCCCCTTCTGCTTCTCACAACGCAGAGCCAAGAGTCAGTGAGGAGGGAGAGGAATAAACCAGGGAAGGTTTGAGCACGAGCTCAGCAACTGCTTCATTACGGCATGATTACAACTTAATTGGCACAGCAGACTTGACGAGATGGCTTGCGTGCCTGAAATATTAACAGAGAAGCCCACAGTCAGCTCTGGAGGAAGAGCTAGAGGAGACCTCACCCTGGAGATGGTGCCTCATGGCATCCCCTGCCAGGAAGTCTCCAGGATACAACTCAAGAACTGAAAAACCCATGTGTGAGGGAACCATAAAAACCAAGGGAGAGGGAGGAGCAACAGGGCAGAAAGGGACCCACACATCCAACTCACCCTCTAGACATGGGTTCCTGGTAAATCCTGAAACAAATAATCCAGAAACAAATCCAAGCTGGGCTACAGCCAGTGTGGATCTACTGAGGCCAAGATGCATGAGATCCCTCATGCTTCCTCCTGCAGAGCCAGAGACCTGAGGGCTTCAGGGCTCTCAGCTCAGCTTCTCAGTGTCTCCAAGTGTCAGATGCCAGCTTGGGAACCTGGTGGTGGTGAACCTCCGTGGCATGGACACAAAACAGCACGGATAACTCACTCAGGGAGGTATCAGAGGTGGGATTGAGCAAGGTGTCCTGGGCACCTCTGGTGGGTCCAGGTTTATCCACATTTCCATGAACACTTCTGGCAGCTGCAGCAGTGCTTCCTGCAGCTGTAAGGTGGGAAGCTAGAGGAGATGCAAGTGTGCACTGGAGAAAAATTCACCGTTCTCTCAGGAGACTGGAGAAATGGGCTGAGAAAGAAAGAAATAGGATGAAACTCAATAGGAAGCAATGTATCTCAACTGGGGAAAGGACCAGACAGGGCAGGGTCCAGCAGCTCCAGAGAAGAGAGGTGGGTCACAAGCCAAGTCCAGGTTAGTCACTTCCCACTGCTGCAGGCAAAGTCATTTGAGAAGGCATGAACAAGAGCACGACCATGTTATCTGGTGCTGACAAGGCTGCAGGCACAGCACGAACAGCACACCCAGGCTCAGCATCGTGCAAGGAGCAAGGCACAGCACAGACAGCACCTGTGCCAGAGGGCACAGCGTGCAGGAGCCACCAAAGGAACTGCAGCTGGTCAGCCCAGGGAAGAGAAGAAAAATCCTAACAGCTTGTACTGGTTTTCCAGCCAGAAACATCAAGACCCAGGTTGGCATTTGGGAAATCTCCTGCTGAGGTGACCAAACCCTGGGAAGGAAAACATGCCTCTATCCCTGTTGTGAAAAATGGATGTTGCTGCTCAGGATGTTGCTGCTTTGAGGCAGCATGAGCTCAGTGGCATCTGAGGAACCTTCTGGCCTTTCTACAAGACAGCTCTGCTGTTGACCCTCCTGGCAGACCTGGTAGGCACATGCACTCGTGCCTCCTCAGCCACCCACCCGCCCAAAATCGCCTTCAGCCACTGAGTCCTGCAGCACCTCCCTCTCCCACTTGTTTGTAGGCCGCAGATGAGCTGTCCCCTGTTCATGAGCAACCTGCACTTAGAAGCCTGATAAGAGCATGTCCCAGGTCCCCTTGTCCCACACAGCCTCCCAGCCCAGTGGCACCTGCCACCCATTTGGGATGCAGGGCTGAGCAGAGCCAGCTGATGGCACCAGGGCACCCAGGCTGGCAGCTCACAGAGTGGCAGGGAGGTGATGGCTGGCCAGCAGGGCCTTCAGGTGGCCCTGACCCCACAGACAGCCAGAGAACTGGAGCTAGTGGGGGAGGACGAGGACAGGATGGTGCCTCCCCTCTGGCAGCGCTGACCAAAAGGAGCAGACCAAAGCCTGAATTTCCCCAGCCCAGGGAGCAGCAGGGCAGCCAGATCCTTGTACCTACTGACAGACACGCTGCTTGCAGCCAGAGGACTGCCCTGTGCTGGGATGTTTGGCTCAGCCCCCAGGAGATGTCAGTGCCGGGCTCGGAGCACAGCTCCTGTTTAATCTGCTGAACGCTGGTGCTCGCGGGTACCACCCTGCCAAAGAGTGCTCCCAAACGGAGCCTTTTCCCGCTGTTTACAGCCCCAGTTAGCTTCTCTGGGCAGAGCCCGCAGGGGGAGAGAGGCAGCGACCCCTTGCCACAGCAAGGGGTGTCCACTGCTGTGTCCCCGGGGATGCCGCGGAGCCGCCCACGCAATCCCCGGGAAGTGCCGCGGAGCGGGCACGGGGCAACAGCCACGGGGGGACAGCCACGGGGGGACAGCCCCGGGGGGACAGCCAGGGGGGGACAGCCACGGCAGAGACAGCCACGGGGGGACAGCCACGGGGGGACAGCCACGGGGGCAACAGCCACGGGGGGACAGCCACGGGGGGACAGCCACGGGGGGACAGCCACGGGGGGACAGCCAGGGGGGGGACAGCCACGGCAGAGACAGCCACGGGGGGACAGCCACGGGGGGACAGCCACGGGGGGACAGCCACGGCAGAGACAGCCACGGGAGCGACAGCCACGGGGGGACAGCCAGGGGGGGGACAGCCACGGCAGAGACAGCCACGGGGGGGACAGCCACGGGGGGACAGCCACGGGGGGACAGCCACGGGGGGGACAGCCACGGGGGGACAGCCACGGGGGGACAGCCAGGAGGGGGACAGCCACGGGGGGGACAGCCACGGGGGGACAGCCACGGGGGGGACAGCCACAGGGGGGGACAGCCACAGGGGGACAGCCATGGCAGAGAAAGCCACGGGGGCGACAGCCACGGCAGAGACAGCCACGGGGGGACAGCCACGGCAGAGACAGCCACGGCGGCCTCCCTGTGCGTCCCCTCCTCCGGCCTCTCGCCCACTGGTTAGGACAGCAAGAGGCTTTTGCGTGTTTGAGCCTTCCCCGTGGCCCCACGCAGCGCCCCGCTCGCAGATCAATAATGCATGCCCGCCGAAACAGATGCCTCTCCCGATACACCAAGTCACCCTGCCCGCCCGACGGGAAACCCGAGCCTCCGGCCATCAATCTTTCATTGCCGGGACGTAATCTTCAACTCGATGCGACTGAAAGCGGCTGCTTCCCTTTCACTGTCCGGGCCACAGCGTGCCTGGGGTGCAACAGGGAAACTCACCCAAAAATCCAGCCACAAACACAGGCAAAACTTGTCCAAGTTCCAGGGATGCTTGGCCGGACAGAAGTCAAGTTGGTGATGAATCAAACGTGATTACACCTGCATTACTCACACTTTTTCTGCCCAGGCAGCTCTGCCCAGCTCCTGATCTGGGCGTGCAGGAAAGGATACAAGTGCAACAGGCACAAAATAGCTTTTGCTGCGGCTAAAATTCCTTTTCAGTCTATCCCAGTTTAACTCCTTCACGCAGTGCTGCTCAGCTTACTTGCTGCAGAGGAGCTTTTCTGCCAATGGATACAGCTGGCCAGTTTAAGCAGTAAGAGGATTTTATTTCTCACCATGGAAAAAATAAACATGTCCTTGCAGGGAATCTCTTCTAAGGAAAAAAGCTACAGATGTCAGAAGAAAATAGAAAGAAGGGAGCGGGGTGGGGGGAAAAAGGAGCAAGAGAAGAGAAAGGCAAAGTTTTTCTCCCAATTTTCTGTGAGGCTAGACTGTATTCCTGAAGGATTTCACACGGACAGCTCCTGGTCCTTACTGCAAATCCTGCCCAGAGACTTTCAGCCACCTGCCTGACAGCAGACGTTTGCTTCTCAACACCTGGTTTTCCACGTGTTCCCAGGACCTGTCTTGTCTGCACTTTGCCACCTTGGATTGGAGTTATTGGTCCCTTCCCTTGCTCCAGGGTAGGCAGCACTGACCTGCAGGCAGCATCACTTGGATCCTGAGGCAGAGTGGTGCTGCAGCACACATGGTTGGTCCTTCCTTGCCTGCAGAAGCTGTTGCTTGCTGTTCCTTTTCTCCACCAGTAAAGCCACCAGCAGAGCACTGGTTTGTGCATTGGGCACCCAGGGACAGACCCAGGCCACAATCTCACTGCATTTAGTCTCTCACTGCACATTTTCCTAAGGATCTCCTCTATCCTACCACTTTAGGTGCTTGACTTCAAGGAGTTTGACCTCTCAGAGCATTTATCTGGTCCTCCACTGGCGCTGCTGCTCTGGTCTCCTGATGTGCCCTCCACTTGGATATGGGCCATACTGCCAGTAGACATCAACCTCCAAGGAGGCCCCAGACAAAAGACTGGGTCTGGTTCCTCAAAAATATCCTTCCAGCAGCCCAGTGCTCTCTGTTCCCCAAGAGTAAAAGGGGCCAATAAACCAACCATCCCTTCTCCTTCTCTTCTCCTTCTCCTTCTCCTTCTCCTTCTCCTTCTCCTTCTCCTTCTCCTTCTCCTTCTCCTTCTCCTTCTCCTTCTCCTTCTCCTTCTCCTTCTCCTTCTCCTTCTCCTTCTCCTTCTCCTTCTCCTTCTCCTTCTCCTTCTCCTTCTCCTTCTCCTTCTCCTTCTCCTTCTCCTTCCCCTTCCCCTTCTCCTTCCCCTTCTCCTTCGCTGATAGCACCTTGTGACATGTCTCTGGTTAATGCCTCCAGCACTCCAAAGCTGCCCTCCAAATTTGTGCATCCAGGTGCCTCAGGAGCCAGTGCTGCCTCCCAGCACAGCCAGAGGAGAGGGGTTAATGATGTGGTGGATGGGCAGAGAAATTCCTTCTTTCTCCTCACTTGAGAGCCAGGAAGGCGCCTGCTTTCCATGAAGACTTTTGCAGACCCAGCAGCTCCTGGGTCCCACCTCACTGCTCTTTTATTACCCACCTGACAGCATTCCTGCCCATGTGCACCATGGTTATGCTTCTCCTGACGCAAACATCCATTCCTACCAGATGCATTCCCAAAGCAAGATCCAGACCTGAGGCAAAGTGGCAGCTGAGCTGTGGATGGGAGCAAAGGTCCTCCCCTATCCCCAGATCTTGCTGCCTCCTCAAGAAAGAGCATGTACCAAACTCTATTTTTGGGTGGAACAAACAAAATGCATTTGATTTCTCTACTTCTTAGATGGAAAAATACCCTCTAAGAGACTTTTTCTCTTTATCCAGTGGTCTTGAAAGAGATCCCAGAAGTGACTGAAAGCAGATGACCTCCCACCAGCATCAAAGCCCTGGTTCAGCATTGCCTTCCTGAGGTTCTAAGCTTAGGCAGAAAATGCTGTTCCCATCTAATGCCACTCAGAGCAAAACAGGGACTGCAAAAACACTCCATGAATCCTCCCAGCTGTAGTTAAAAAGCAGGTTTCCAGTCCCAGGAAGCCCACAACACCCTTTGATAGCTTCCAACCGCCTCCCCAGCCTGGCAGTCTCCATGGCAGCCTGGTTTTCTTGCCAGCACCTTCAAGAGAGCTGCCTGGCATAGCAAAAAAACCAATAATTAGCCTCTTACCCCTGTATAAAAAGCTCAGGCCTGACTGCACTCCCTGACCCCCCAGCTCTCACTGCCATTGCTTCCCTCCCACCTGTTTCTCCCCAAAAACTGGGATGACGTGGGAGTACCGCAGCAGGGGGCTGCTCCGGGAGTTCCCCACCACCACCTCACCCTGCCTCACACAGATCTAGCACAGTGCCAAGCAAAATCCCTCGCCAGCTTGTCTGCAACCTCCCCCAAGCCAGCCGTGGAATCTGATCATAATTCCTCTGGGAGCAGATGTCTTCCTGAAAATATGGGAGAAATGGGAGTGAAAAAAACAGAAAACACTGCGTGCACACAAAGATAAGCAGGAAGAGGTGAATAATCCCTCCTCCTCTGCAAACAACAGACCTCAGCACCTCAGCAGAGGGGCTGAAAGCAGCAGTGGGATTGCTGTTCCTCATTCAGTATGGAATCTGCTCTTTGCTGAGCAAACAGAATAATTCAATCACCATGATGGGGTGGGGCAGACTGAAATATCCCAATCCCACCTCGGGGGGTGGCAGGGTGTTATCTTAAAGCCTGGAGCACCCCAGTTGTGCATCACAGGTGTTGGAGGGGCAGATTTGCATTCAGAGAGGAAACAGCAGCTCCCCGGAAGAGAGACAGCGCAACAGGGCACAGAGAGAGAACCCAGAGATGTCCAAGGCGCTGTGACAGCAAGACCACCCACCACAGACTGTTTCCCACGGCACAGAGAGGTTTTTACACCACCCCCAGCCCAGGAATCTGCTGCCAGGGCAGAGTCATCAGGTCCATCCCCACCCTGCACCGCTGCAGCTCCTCAGGGGAAGTGGAGTCCCTTTTCCCCTTTCACGCTGACAGGGCACGTCACGTCCTACAGGGGTGCCCCACGGTGACTTCCTGCACTTGCCAAGCAGTGGGCAACCAAGGTCAGCGAAGGTCAGTGCTCTCAGACAGAGCCAGGCTGGCACATCTCCCTCCCTGGCACTGCAGGGTGCTGGGAAGGAGCACCAGCAGCACAGGGACAGCCAGGCATGGCCAGTGAGCAACAGGCAGCACCTCCAGACACAGAGCAACAGGCCCTGCCTGCCCAAACCCCATGGACAGCTCTGCAGAGCGGGGCCAGCATGCCCACGGCTCAGGTGGGTGCAGGACTCCATCCTGCTGATTCTTCACTTTTTAAATTATTGTCATATTTTTACAAAACAAGGAAGATTCAATTAGCGCCTGAAACTCAGGATGTCAGCCTAAGCCAGAAGCAATGAACCTCAACCCAAACACCATCAACAACCACCAGCTCTCTTGAGCAAAAGCAGGAGAAACATCTGAGCATCATCGCCGGCCACTTCTCAGCTACAGCCCCTCCAGAAGCAGCTGGAGGGGAAGGATGTTCTCGACCATGCTGAAGGAACAAGGATGCTCATGCCATGAAGGACCAGCAGGCACAAATTCCCGGCTCAGAGGAGCTAACCGGAGCGAGCTGTGAGGCCAATGTCCCAGCTCCCTCCCGGGATACGCTGCGGGCTGGATTCACACCCCACCGCACAGAGCAGGGCTCCGGGGGCAGCTGCTCTCACATCCCTGCTCGCATATTGATTCGGTTACATAAATTATGCAGCACCTCTACTCCTGATTAATATTGCTAATTGAGCTGGCAAGGCGGGGGGCAGGAGGGGAATACCGTGAGGACACACAGTCAGTCATGCACCAAGCACACTCAGAAATGCAGAAGCCGTAGTGTCGGGGTGCTGCCTGGGTCCCGCGTGGAGCGGGTGGAGAAACCGGGAAGCAAGAATTCAGTCGGGCTCTCCGCAGCTCCCCTGGGCTGGGGAGCAGCTGGGGCCGAGCATCCCCGTAGGCAAGGGAGCGGCGGCCGGGGCTGCGGCCAGGCAGATGTGCGTGACACATCTGTCCGAGCACGCCGCGGCGGGTGCTGAGCATCAGCCCAGACAAAGGATGGGGGAGAGCCCCGCACCGGCGGCACCCCGGGGCCAGACCCCCTCCCGCACCTCCTCCCGGCACCCAAACGCTCCGAGCCTGACTCAGGGTCCCCCTCCCCCGCTAACCGCAGGAAATCTGCCGGCTCCTTCGGGAAGCTTCATCTGATCGCCCCCACCGCCGCCGCTGTGGCGGCGCCGCCCGCAGCCCGCCGCGGCGGGGCCGGGGGTGCGCGGGGCGCGGCCCGGGGGCGCCGATGGGGGCGGGGGGCAGCGGGGCAGCCCTGCCCGGGGCGGGGGCCGAGCGGCGGGGACAGCGCCCGCCACGGGCCGGGGGGACGCGGGCGCTCGGCGGGCGCCGCTCACCGTGGATGCCGGTCTGGTGAGTCATGGCTCCCGTGGGCTCCGCTCCGCTCGGCTCCGCTCCGCCGCGACCCGTGCAGGAAACGGCTGGGCAGGCAGCACCGCCCGTTCCGGAGCGCGGGGCCGCTCCGCTCCGCACCGCCCCGGGGCGGGACCGCGGCCGGCGCCGGGAGGAGCCGCACCTGCCCCGCCATGTCGGGCGAGTGGCTGCGGCGGTGGCGGCGGGGCGGCCCCGCGGAGCGGCCCGGCGGAGCCCCGGCAGCGGGGCCGGGCCCGCCGCCCCCCGCCCTGCGCTACCGCCGGCCCAAGTTCCTGCCCGGCGGCGCCGAGGAGGCCCCGCGGGGCGGGCGGGCCGTGCGGGGCGCCGGGCCCGAGCGGGCGCTGCCCTGGGGCGCGGGATACGCCGAGTGAGTGGGGCCGGCAGCGGGGCCGCTCCGGAGTGGCTCCGGTAGAGCCCCCGGGGCCCGGGCGGGGTTAGGGGAGCTCCCGGGTGCTGATACCGGGGAACAGTGCGGGTTTAGGGGGTGTGGAGGGTTCGGGGGTGGGTTCGGGGACTCCTGGCGGGGTGCCGGGGTGGTCGCATCCCACCTGCCCTTGGTGCGCCCCGCGGCTGCAGCCGCTGCTGCCCGGAGCGGCCGCCCGCAGGCACAGCTCGCCCTCCTGCAGCACCTGCGGGCGAGGGGACAGCGGCTCTGTCCAGAGGAGGTTCGGCGTGGCGGTGAATGCTCCTGCCCCTCTCCGTCCCTGCCGGCGGCGGCACCAGGGCTGTGACAAGTGGCCGGGGCAGCCCCGAGGGCAGCACCGCTCTTAACAAAGTGTCTTTAAAACAAAGGAAGGGGAAGAGCACGTTTTTAGAAATCTCTTGGTTTGCCGTTTTAAATGGCAGAGGGGGTGGATCAGGCAGAACTCTAGCCAGGAGCTGTCCCCACGTCCTGGCCAGACCACATCGTGACCCCATGGTGTTGGGATGGCACAGCACGAAATGCAAGGAGAGCACACTCCCATTCAGGGACAAACATTACCAAGGCTGGAAGGAAAAGCAAGGGTGGTGGCTCTGCAATGCACTGTGTCAACAAGGAAATGCCACGGGATGGGCTGCTGACGAGGGCTTGCCTGAGGCCAGGGTGCAGGTCTCTGTGTCCCCAGCTGGGCTTGTCCCTGCTGCACATAAATGACTGACTATTTCAGTCATCAGCAAAGAGATCCTTGAGTTTGAAAAGGGAGCTGGGAAGCTGGGGCCGAAAAGGAGGGGCAAGGTGCAGCTGTTGCAGTGTGTCCCCACACCTTACCTGGCGTGTTTGCAGGGTTATCAATGCTGAGAAGTCAGAGTTCAATGAGGACCAGGCAGCCTGCTGTCAGATCTCTGTCCGGAGGAGAGAGCCAGGCCTAGAGGAGGATGAGGAATGGCTGATCCTGTGCTCCACGCAGGTACTGCCCCCAGGCAGGCTGTGCTCACCTTGCTGCCAGCCTTTTGCTGCCACCCAAGGGCACGGGTTCAGGGAACACTGATGGGATTGCTCCATCAGTCCTACGTGCCCACGTGCTGAAACCCTTCCTTGGATGTGTTTAGGGGACCTGTGTACCCCATGGCTGGCAAATACATAGCTGTGTCTGTAAATGCCATTTCTACTTCCGTGGCCCATGACTTGGCAGCATTTGAGGTCATCCAAGCCCTCGGTGCCCTCACCTTTCCTGTCCTCCCTGTGCTTTCAAAGGCCAGTGTGTCTTGCTGTCGTTTGGGCAGCAGCGTGAGCTGGGCACACAGGATGCTCTCACCAGACTCTGCCTCAGTTCTTGTGAAATGACCCCATCTCCCCTAATGCAGCACATGAGGTGTGTGGTGCAAATCCAGATGCTCAGAGCTCAGATGAGGGTCTGGCAGAGCAGCACATGGGCATCACTTGAGTTTTTGCTGCACAGGAGATTTACCAGTGGCAGGGAAGGGTAGCTGGGGTGGAAAAGTCAGGCAAAACACATACAGTGGCATCCTGGCTAGGGGCCTGCCATCTGTACAACCTCTTCAGCCCCTCTCTTGTCCCTCTTCCTCACGGCAGTTTCTAACTGGTCACTACTGGGCGCTCTTTGATGGCCACGGTGGCCCAGACGCTGCCATCATCGCCTCCAACTATTTGCACTACTGCATCAAGCAGAAGCTGGAGGAGATTGTGGGAGGCATCACCGAGGCCCAGCCCCCCATGCACCTCAGCGGACGCTGCGTTTGTGACAGTGACCCCCAGTTCGTGGAGGAGAAGCACATCCACACAGCAGACTTGGTGGTGGGAGCCCTGGAGAATGCCTTCCAGGAATGTGTGAGTACCCGGTGCAGGGCACCAGTCCTGCTGGCCCAGGCAGCCAGTCTGTCCCTCCCTGGGCCCTGGAAGGGCAGGGTCTGCAGTTCTGCTGCTTGCTGAGTAGGCTGGGACATGGGGCCAAACCTCTCAGGGTGCTGAGATCACACTGGGTCAGACCCCAAGGCCTGCCTCAGAGTTGTTTGTTGGCAGTGCTGACCCAGATCAAAGCTACAGCAGCTCTGTACAATCCTGTAGGGCAGGAAGGTGGCCGTGGTCACACTCACACAGCATGTACAGGTCTGAGCTCTCCCCATCCTCCTCCTAAAGCATCCATAGTCCAGGAGCAGCAGCTGTGTAGGCTGTACAGAAGCAACATTATCTGTTACTTTGTTGTTTCCTGTGGCCCATCCACAGTCAGTTTTGTTTCTGGATTTCTGCTGGGAGGGATGAGACAGCATGTAGAAAGCAGCAGCCCAGATCACGCCAGTCTCCAAACTTGAAACCAACAGGATGAAGTCATTGGGCAGGAGATGGAAGCTACGAACCAGACAGGAGGTTGCACTGCTCTGGCTGCCCTTTATTTCCAGGGAAAGCTGTATGTGGCCAATGCTGGGGACAGCAGGTGAGTCATAATAAACGGGGTAAGTTGCTGAGGGTGAGAGCTCAGAGTTAAACAAGGTTTCCAGCATCTTACTGTGCTGGTTTCAGCTGGGACAGAGTTCTAGAGAACACTGTTGAAAACTCACTGATATTTAAGTTGTGCAAGCACTGCCCAGCTACAGTCAGGGACTTTTCAGCTTCTCACTCCACCAGCAAGATTTGGGGGTACAAGAAGCTGGGAGGGGACACAGCTAGGACAGTGACCCCAAGTGACACAAGGCATGTTCCAGACCACGTGGCACCATGCTCAGTGTGTGAACTGAGGGGAAAGGTAGCCTGGGGCCACTGCTGGGGAAGTGGCTGGGCATCAGTCAGCAGGTGGTGAACAAGTGCACTGTGCATCAGTCATTTTCTATATTCTAATTCTATATTGTAATTTCTATTTGTATTATATTTCTATTTATTTCTCATTATGATTTTCCCTTCATTCCTGTCCTAATAAACTTTCTTTCTCTTAACCTACAGATTTTACTTTCCTTTTTCCCAGTTATCTGCCTCACTGGTTGGGTGGGGAGTGAGTGAGTGGCTGTGTGGTGTTTAGCTGCCAGGTTAAACCACAACTGTGATTTAATCCTACAGACAGTAAATGTGCAGCCCAGCCATCCCCCTGCCTGGCACAGGATCTGTTGGAAGAAGGGTGCTCTCATGCCTTCTGGAACAGTCTGGGGATTTTAAGGGACTAAAGCTGCCCAGACACAGCACTGGGGTGGTAATGCAGCAATACACTCAGCCTGGCAGGGGTTTAAAAGTGAAGGGTGATTTCCCTCACTTGGCTGTGGCCCCCAGATTCCTCTAACAGTGAGCTCAACCACTGTCAAACCAGGCAAGCACAGTCCTCTGCTGCAACAGTGCAATTGCAAGGGAGTTACTTGACATACAGTAATTTTTTTACAGTTTTTTAAGAGTTTGGGGTGCACAGCTATTCTCTGGCTGAGCTTTGCCTCTTCCCCCTTGTAGGGCAATTCTTGTGCTGAAGGACAACATTGTGCCCATGAGCAGCGAGTTCACCCCCGAGTCAGAGAGGCAGCGAATCCAGCACTTGGTGAGTGACTCCTTCCACACATCAGACAATCCAGCTGCAAGCATCCCACTGGGCCAGAGAGGGCTGGCAGCAAGAGGAGCTCCAGCTTTCCTTGAAGGCCACTGTGTGGCCATAATGTCAGCTGGCACTAGGGAGAGCTGAGGTAGAAATTCAGCCAACAGTCTTTAGTATGGGAGATGCTCATGTCCTCATTGAACACGCTTTCCCAATTCTGCTCTCTGTTCTGCTGCTGGGAGTACAGTCCTGAGGCAGAAGCAGCTCTGGTGCCCTACTCCACTGAAGCAGAACCTGTCCATGCTCACCCCTCCATTCCCTCCTCCAGGCTTTCCTTTTCCCCAAGCTCCTGGATGGTGAGTTCACCCGCTTTGAGTTTCCACGGCGGCTGAAGGGAGATGACGTGGGCCAGAAAGTCCTGTACCGGGATTACTTCATGGAGGGCTGGTGAGTCCCTTCTGCCTGAGGGCAGGGCTGCAGCACAGGGCAGCTTTACCTGCTCACACCAAGGGGGAAGCGAAGGGAGAGGGGGCACATCCTGCTAGTGAGAGCAGCAGCACGATGGCAGGGAAGGATGCTGTGAGCAGCTCCCTCCAAAGGACCAGGGCTCTGACAGGGTGGGTAGAAAACAGTCAGGATGGTCCTTCTGGTACCCATGGCAGTGGGGCTGGTGCAGGGAGTCCCAAGCTGGTGCAGGTACAAGTTGGGGAGGAGTGGGAGTGAGGATCACCTTGCCCCATCCTCAGTGAGCTGCCTGTGCATGGGGACACCACAGGGTTCAGAGTCAAAATGCTCTGGCTGGGTTGTTCTATCAAGTCAGACAAGTCCCAAATCAACAGTGAATTCTCTGTTCCAGGGGGTACAAGACAGTGGAGAAAGCTGACCTCAAGTATCCTCTTGTCCATGGTCACGGGAAGCAGGTAGCTTAATGCTTTACACACTGGGAAGGCACAGGCAACTCTTCTGGGGGTCCTCAGTGTCCCTGTCACTCATGTCACACTCTGGGGCACTACAGCAGGCCTGGAGCTCTGTGTTCTCCAGCACAGCACGGTCCCACAGCCCAGATACAGCAGCTTCCTTTGCTGCCTGGCTGGTGTAACCCAGAGCCCTCTGGAGCACCCTCCTCCAGAGCACAGCAGAGCAGACAGCAGCCCTGAGGGACCCTGCCCTTTCCTCAGCTCTCCTTGTGTACAAGAATTCAATTCAGACAAGAACTTCATCAGCTCCCACTTGGGACTGTCTCCTTGAGCTTTAGTGCCTTTCCCACAAACTGTTCTCGAGGAAAGGCTGAGAAATGAGCCTGGAGAGGGAAGGAGGAGGTAGGGAGAAGCAGTGACTGCAGCCATCAGCATCTGCCTGCTGGGGTTGAGCAGAATGTCCCATCACCTCCCCCAGCACTACAGGCCACACGCCACCCCGTTTACCGAGTCAGTGCAGAACCTCCTTTGCCAGGACAGACAGACAGCCCCCAAACCAACCCAATTGTCTTCCTTGCTACCTCGAACTAAGAGCAGATGGCACCATGGGTTTCCTGAGGCCTGTAGCATTATCCAGAGCACACCATGGGCCGCATGGAGCCATTCACAGTCAGGCTGTTTCTACAATCCCATCAGGCCTCTGCTTCTGATCACTCCTCCATTTCCAAAGTCTCCAGAGGCTGTTCTGGATGATGTTTGGAGAAAGGTCCTAAAGCAACACATAGATAGTCAGGACAAGCCACTCATCAGCCTTTAAAGGCACCACACTCCGACATTTCAATCCTGTTTTCCTTTGTTTGGGGCCAGGCTCGCCTGCTGGGGACCTTGGCTGTCTCTCGAGGCCTAGGGGATCATCAGCTCAAGGTCATCGACACCAACATTGAAGTCAAACCCTTCCTCTCCTGCATTCCTAAGGTCAGTCACAGCACATGGGAATTTTAGGGTGGAATTAAACAAGCTGCTCCTCTGTAGGATCCACCTTTTACAGACTTGGCAAGTCTTAGCATTTCACCAAGCACCCTGGTCGCAGTGTGTCATGTCTCAGGGGAAATCTCATCTTCCTGACCCCCTGCAATTACATTGCAGGAATTGTCACAGATTTATTTACCCCTCTGCTTTCCAGGTGAATGTATTTGACTTTGCTCTGCATGACATTAAGGAAGATGATGTCCTCATCATGGCAACTGATGGCCTTTGGGATGTTCTGTGCAATGATGAGGTGGCCCATGTGGTCAGGAGCTTCCTTGCAGAAAACAGGACAGATCCTCAAAGGTAAAACCAGCTTTGCCTTTGTTATCCCTTCCAAAGAACCTGGTCAGACCTAAAGCAAGCAGAGATGCCACTGCTTCCAGGTCAGCTCTGGCATGACCACTCTTTTCTGTGACTTGGGAAACTGCCTGCTAATCTGTCCCCATCCTAAAGTAACAATTATAAAGCTGATGTCTTAAAAAACCTTGTTATTTTGACAACATAAAACCACATCTCAACATTGTACTTAAGGGGAATAGTTGCTATATTAGCCCAAGCCTTGCATTTTCCTACCCACAGGTTTTCAGAACTGGCCAAGTGCTTGGTATGCAGAGCAAGGGGAAAAAAGAGAGGCCACCAGTGGATGCTGGATGACAGCCACGAGGCATCCTACGATGACATCTCTGTATTTGTCATCCCACTACACAACAGGGAAGAGGACTGACTGTTAGGATGACACACAGCATCTCTGAGTTCCCTTACTGTGGTGCCATTCAGCATCAGCCTGAGACTGAGGGATTTCTGCTGCACATGTGTGTGTTCTCTTCCAGCAAAACCATTTGCAGTGGAACCTGAAATGCACAGCAGCACTTGGCACAGGATGGACAAGATTAGCTCCTTAACAACATGCAAGAGAAGCACAGCGGGCAACAAATCACTCCCCTTTCTCATTGTTGGACCAAGGAGAACCTGCAAAGGGGGCCATGCAAGCCAAAGGGCACTTTTTCTAAGATCTTTGTGGTACAGTCACTCAAATCCATATTTCTACTGATCCCTCTCCCTTTTTAATATTGAACAATAAGAATCAATTGAGTTCCAGCCAGTCTGAAGAGCTGGCTTTTAATCAGACTTCAACTAAGCTGAACTGGATGCATAAGCTAAAGAATCTCTCGTATCCGTTTGCTGTAACATGAGATGTGCTGAGAACCTGGGAGCTGCTGCCAAGGCAGCACTGGGCACAGCCATGCCTGTGGCATGGGAATGCTGGAGCAGTAGCCCAGACCTCTCGAGACAGTTGCCATTTGTAGGCAGCACCACCTCAAACCCAGAGGGTGTAGCCAGGTGAAGCCTCACAGTGCTGTACAGAAGCCTGCTGTGTAGGTATGTGCCTTACTCTTATTTAAGAACACTGAAGTGTATCAGTAACACAGTGTACAGACTTCTAACAAATCTTAATCCACACTTGCTGACACTTTGTGTATTCAGTCATTTCTGACAGCAAAGCAGGTTTTGGAGCAGCAGCACTGGTGAGAACCAAGCTGATTCAGTAGGAGAGCTCCAAGTAAAATAAAACCGGTTTGTTGCAATTTGTCTGCAGTGCTGAATCTCAAGCACTTATTCCAGCAGAAACACAGTGCAGCAGACAGGCCAGAGTTGTCTTAAACTCTCAGGATCTGCTTCCCAACCTGTTTATTAGCCAGGCATATTCAGGTCTGGACAAGCTTCCCATCTCCCCGAGTCCCCACTTTGGTTTTCATTATTCATAACACAGGTTCCAGGATTCCCGAGAGAAGCAGCCAAACCCCAGTGTGTGTTTAAGTTCCACAAGGATGGAAGTCCAAATAAAAGTACTTTGTTTTTTTCCCCATGCATCTTACTGTGGTGTATTCCTGCTGGGGATTTTAATCAGACCTGGGCTGGAGAAAAACAGAAAATCACAGGGCAGTTTTTGCTTTTAATTTGTCTTTGTCACCAGAAGCATCCCATTCTCAGAACTGCTGCAAGGGCTTGGTGTCAAAAGATTATTTCCTACAGTGGGAGGGAATTCCCCCCCAGGAATGGGGCAGCCTTCTCAGCTATCTGCTCATGGTATAAGCAAGGGTAGAATAAAAACCATTTCTTTCCAGCTTCACTTTCCCCCCATCTTCTTAAGTTTGACCTGAAAACAATGCACACGAGGATCACCCATGGTAATGATACTGGCTGCTGTCCTCCCTTCAGTAGCTGTAACACATTTATAGACATTAATTGTAATGATCCAAGATTCCTGTTACTCAAACCCAGTAAGTTATTTTCTCCCCTTCTTCCTGAGAAAGAGCTCAGCTTTTCCATCCAGACCACAGGCTACTGTGAACACCTTTTTACCTAGGGCACCACAGCTCTGTAAGTAGCTGTCACAAGGCTTCCCTATCCTGATACATTCATAGGCAAAAAACCCACCAACCTCTTCAAATGGGCAATTTATGGAGGGGTAACTTCAAAGAATCACGACTTCCACTACAGAATTTCTGATGCTCCAAAACAAAGGGAGATTTAAAAAAATGGATAAATTTAACATTCCCCCTCTAAGAAACCAGCAAGTTGTATCACACTGGACAAATGCAGAATTTACAGCACTCAAGTGGTCTCTCTACAAAATATTTATTGGTCACAGCCACAACATTGAATTCTCCACAAATGTAGTATTTTGTGACATAGCATTATTTGACTTTATGTATTTACACTCACTGGCAAATACCACCGAGGAGTCCAACTCCCTATAGCAGCTCACGACCACAGAGACCAGTTTCTGAAAGGTTCACCAGGTTCCTGCCCCTGACCCAAACCCAAGGTGAAGTCTCTTAAAGTGCTAATGCAGCCAAGAGGCATTGGAAAAGATGCCCTGCTGCTTCCAAATTTGTCACTCAATTGCTCCTGCACCCTCCAAAGCAGAGATTGGGGCATGAATCCAGGACCTGGGAGCTTCAATAAAGAAGTAAAATTCTTTCAAGCCTGACTTGAAAGCAGATGTGCTCAGCCACCACACTGCTTACCTAAAGGTGGCCTCTTGAGTCTCATTTCCCCCTTGTTTTGAAAAAAGGTCTTTATTTCATCCCAAAGAACATGGGGGGGATTTACATGTCAGATTTGGAGGGGGAATGCTCTTTACTGCTTGGCTACTCACAGACCTGGGAAGGCTGGTTTTCATCAGATCTGTTTCTCATTAGCTGGCAGCCCTAACTACAGGAATTGCAACCCTGAAGCTCCTAGAGAAGCACACAGAAGCTGAAAGCTAAAAGCTTTTTTCACCTTTCCTGTCCAACTGGCTGAAATACACAATCCTCAAGTTTCCTGACAACACTTGGCACAGTCCCCTCTTCTAAAGCCAGATGGAAAGCACTCCATGCTACATCAACAGAGATGTCTGCCTGTGTAGGTGGCAATGGGCCCTGGGAGGGCGCTCAGCTGTCACCCTGAACAGAGAACTAGTGCTGTTGTGCATGAGCTTGAACATCCCTCTTCACTCCAAAAAGCCACTGATGTGCTTGTGTGTGTATCCTCCTAAACCACTCCTCTGGTTCCCTTTTCCTTCAACATTCCATGCCACAACATACCATGTTTTACAACACTGCAAGCAGAAGAGAGCTGAACAACAACCTCTAGACAAGTGCTCAAAACCACATTAACAAAGAGCTTTTATAGAATAAAAGACTTCTAAATGCTTCCCTGTGAAAAGTAACAGGAATATGGCCAGAGGCTATCTGTTCACTTCCTCAGGCCAAAGACTTGAAAAATTTCAAAGGTAATTTACTACTGGACGCTGAAGTTTGACTGTTATAACACATTACGACCCCCAAATTTCTGTATTTTACAAAGCACTGTAAATACCAACAAAGGTAAAATAGCACCAAGCAGCCTGAAATGCAACACGGCTGAGTTACAGTGACTGAGGCCCGAGAAAACCACCTCCTGCACGGGGTAGTTTTATTTATAGGCAATGGTGGGTCAGCACAGGAAGAGGGGTGGCATGAACCTCTCATCTGCACTTCCAGCAGCAGGCCTGTGTGGCAGAGGGAAAGCATCCACCACCCTGCTGGAGGATGGCAAACTCACATCAAAGACCTGCGGTTAGAAATGCCCCGTGAGGCAGCAGAGCCACAACCACAACACAGATGGAGCCCCACGGTGTGAGCCTGCCCCGTGTGGGCAGAGCTCCTGCACTGCCACAGGCAAACACTGCCACCTGAACCAAACCCAGCAGAGCAGAAATGCTTAGTGCCCATCCCCAGCCCTTAGCACAGCACCTTTCCATTGACAAGGACTGGGAGGGGGAAAAAAAGGCAAGAAAAAGCAAAACAGAAACAGCTGTTCTACAAGGCATTTACTTTTCCAGGGAGTCAAGATGTGAACTGTATACAGCTGAGATGAACTCTGCTGTAACAGGGGAACATCAGGACAACTGACCTAAGGAAAACGCTCCAGCATGGTTTGCCAGTATGGTGTGGCACTGGAGAGCAGACAGAACATGCCCATCACTGCCTTGTCACCTTGCCAGCTTTTCCTATTTATGAGCAGGGAAGCACATGTGACTGGGCAAGGGAAAGAACAGACTTCCCAAGCTGTGACCCAGCACAAACCCAAGTGTGTTTGGAAAGGCAAGAACACAGTGAACACTACATTTTCGCCAGGCCTGTTCCAGCTGGCGGATGCATTCCATTGAAGCAGTATTTCAGGAAAAAGAAACTGGAACTGGGCTTGAAGACCAGCCTGCCAGCTTTTCTTTGCTACAAGCCCCTGAGGCAGGAGAGCATGTCCCTCCCCATCTCTGTGCAGGGGCACTCCTTGGAGCAGGGCCACAGCAAAGCAGAGTCAGCACAGTCATGCCTAAGATTTTAAAGACAGCATCTGACAAAGAACACATTGCTGTTTCGGAGCTATCACTGGAAACCTGCAGCCTGGTACCAAACTGTGTGATGGACCACGCACGTATCAGTTTTACCCTTTAACAAAGGGATACCGGTCTAAGCCTGGTGTGGGGTGAATTTTGTGGAGCTTATTTACAGACCAGGGGGCGGAAAACTGCATCGGTGAAAGTAAACAGCCTAGACATCTCACATTACTGGCCCACATCGTATTCTTTTATATCTAAAAGTAAAAAAATATGGCCCATTCCCACTGCCCACCCACCCCGTGATATTTACAAGTAAGATCAGCCAAGATGGTACATAACAAAGATACACAGGCAGACTGTGCTTTCAGTCTCTGTGTGGTTTCTCTGTCTTCCTGCTGACAGACTCCTTTATTGCTCGGGACACTGGCTGGACCTCAGCAATGCTGTCTGCGCCTCCAGGACGTTGACACAGTGAACAGCAGGGAGGTTTTGGCAACCTCTGACAGTGGATGAAACCTGTGCAGTTGCACACTAAATTGCCAAAAAAAAAGGATGACGATGTATGAGGTATGTTCACAGCTACCCACGCTTCTGGTGCATGTTCCACTGCAAGAGAATCCAGCATCTGCCGTTGAAAACTGTCAGTGTTCACATTTGGCACAGAAGTATTTGCATCTGTGCACTGCAGTGAAACCAGAGATTCCAGACGTTAAAAACATGCACTTATGGAAAGGAACTGCACGTTCCACGTTGGAACATCAACAGCCTTGTGCACTTACAGCAGGAAAACACATAATTAGAGCTTTAAAAAATGCCACAAACATTTTGTAAATAAAACAGACTTCACGGCTCTAAGAAATAACAGTGTCAGTTCCATCTTGGGCTAAAGCCTGCCGGGCATGGACTGGAAGTAAGAACTTGTAGCATGCTGCTTCTTGAGCGTGCCAGGAGGCCAAGGAGCAGTCCTCACAACGGAATGCTGTAGATAAAGGTAAGACATGGAAAATATGCAGGAACAGGAACACAGTCTAGGAGATGTAGGCAATTCCAAAGCTATGCTTGCAATGACGTGCTGCTGTCAGCAGTACGGGAGCCATCCAACAGCAGCTGCAGCGTAGGAATTAATCGTCGATAGTGGGCAACCAAAAGGCCTGCAGAGAACAGAAAACATCTTTTCATAGCAGAACACAAATCTCTCCTACAACACCCTGTAGGAGCTGCCACCTTCTGTAAGCACACATGAGAGGCACTGAGTCTTCCCAGATTAATCTCTGGGAGGGTCAGTACCTCATGGAGCTCTGAGGAACTTAAAGCCCATTTCCTTACCATATTGGAACATGCACTAGCGAAAGTCATGAATTTTGGATTGAACTGCAGACAGGTTATAGGACCCGTGTGTTTTCCATCTAGGACAGCCACCTTCATCCCACTTTCTCCATTCCAAACATGGATCTTCCCATCCTCCGAACCTGAAGGTAGGAGAGGAAAACAAGATATGCAAGATGCACTGGGGAGGTCAGCAGAGGAATGGAAGAACATTTTTTTCTGGGGGAAATTTAGGAACAGGCAGGTCTCAACCTCATAATACAACCTTTAGAGTTCTCTAAGTGTCACAAGGGCATGTACAAAACATCATAGAGTTAAAACATCTATATCCAAACAGCAGGTTTGCACCTTTGCACTGCAGAGACTCAAATATACAACAGGGTAACACTGTTCAGGCAAAGATGTTAACTGTTGTCACCCAGTAGGACAGGAGAGCTGACACCTCCAGCTGTGGAGGAGAGACCCTGGCCAACCTGCACCAACATGCAGAGGCCAAGTGCTGGGAAAGAGTCATTGTTCACACAAGTTCTCAGTTCAGACACAGGTAAATGTCTCACTCAGTGGGCACAGAACCAAACCAAAGCCTTTACCATGAAAGGTAACCACATTTCAATGCACCAAGCCAAATACCAGAAGCTCCCCTGGAGGTATCTACTCTCCACATTACTATAATGGGACAAGTTTTTCACTTTAAAATGACATTTTCCAAACTCTGAGGCTGAGAATTTTATATTTTTTAAACTCAGTTCTGCTTTAGACTAATTTTAAATAGGATTCTTAATAAAAATGCAAAGCATTTTCTTCTGCTTCTGTATTTATGCCTGTAGCCTTTCAGGGAAAAAAAACCAAGAAGCACAAGTTGCAACTTAACCATATGTAAAAACTGAACAGGAATAAGTGGTTTGGAACTTCTACTACTGTTTTAATTTGCATGAGCACAACAGGAAGGTAAATATGTGCAATAAAGTGCTCTCCAGAGACAAACGAAACAAAAACCCCACCCCTCTTCTCTGCAATCAGGAAGTTCTCAGCCAGAACAAAAGAAAAGAAGTTTTGCCAAGACCATCACTCATACAGGAAAAATGAGTATCTGGATACCAAATTACCACAAAGTTAAACATATTTGATATATCAGCCACAAAATTAAGAACAAAAAATAAAGTTCTAGGAAGGGGCAGCACCACACAGACTCATCTGACTTGCACTAGGCTGTACAGGAGTTTCAAGCTGATTTTTTGCCCCCTGCTTCCCTCAGGAGTCCATCTTGCAGAGGCCAGGGGAATCATACACTGGGAGCCAGGAGGCTGATGGCTACAGCTACTATCAAGGGTTAAGAGCTTGTTCCACAGACATGGGGATTTACAGAGCCACATGAACAAACTGCAGCTGCCCCAGAATGTCACCAGTGCAGAACACCCCTGGGGGTGTACAAATGCACCAAGCTCTGAGACCATTCACCCAAGCACAAACATATGCTTTGTCATCAGGAAACAGGGGATGGCCACAACACAGCCACAAAATGCTGTGAGGCAACACATGAGGGCATCCTAGCCACAGGGAGAGGACCACTAGCATGCTGTGTGACCAGTGTTCCCACACTACAATAGTTTCCTGATTTCTTATCTATTTTGGAACAGCACTTATATATAACAAAACAAAAGACTTCTTGCAGGCTTTTTTGTATTTCAGTCTAGACAACACTGAGCAATCTAACAAAACAGAATACTGTCAGTGCAAAGAAAGCTTACAGCTGTATTGTATTATTTAAATACATTCTGTTTCCCAACAGACACAGCTTTAGCCCTACATAACACGCTTACTTCAGAGCACTGAAATTCTTGCCAAAATTATCTTACCTATCATGATGAACTGAGAGTCTGGTGTGAATGATGCCTCCAGCGTGACAGCCTTACTATTGTTGTAACCCTGTGGCACAGAACAGGAGAATATGTAATAGAGAGTGTGTCCACAGCAATCCCACAACCAAAGGGGACTGTCCCCGAGTAACAGCAGGTTTTCCAGCAAGGCCCTGAGGGAGCAGGCTCACCCCAAACGTGTGCAGGACAGCTCCTTTGAAGGCATCGATGAGCCGAATGAAGCCGCCGTTGGTCGAGATGAGGATGAGTTTCCCGTCGTTGCTGAACTTCAGGCCTGTCCACTCACACGTTCGGTCATACTGCATCTTAAACGTCGCAAACGGCCCCTGCAGAGAGCAAAGGGGAAATGTGAGCAAGACTGTGCTTTGCTGTTAACAGGAATCTGCTTTTAACCTTAGCATAGGAAACAGTTCAAATTTTTTGAAAGAAAATCCTTAGCCCTAAGATACCAAAAAGAGTGTCAAGGCAAACATGTCACTGCACGTGTAAGTTTCAACATATGAATCCAGTTTCCAAAACAAAAAAAGAGTGCAATAGGCTGTTTCAATCCAACCATTTCATACTCTACCACAATCAACAGCACAAATCAAATTAAGGTAGGAATAAATTTTTGAACAAAGTTGCTAAATGAAGTTAGAGAGAGAGTTTGAGCCAGTGTAATCATCACCAGAGTTTTGAAAACCATGGACCTAACTATGCTCAGTGCTAATTCAGTTCAGCTGCCCATATCAGTACAGTTTCCTTTGAAATTTCCATCCTTTCTGACAGTCCTGGCTCAACTCTGCTAGTGTTCTTCCAGAATAAGCAGCAAGGAAAGAAAGGCCAAAACTGCACAACAAAGAGCCTCAGCTGGGGTTTGGAGCAGGTTCAAGAGTTAGCACTTTAACACTGGTTAAGAGTGAACCTCAGGATTTGTATCTCTTACAGTCCATGAGATGTGTGCCTGAGAACTCCCTGGATGCCAAGGAGGCATCCCAGACAGTAAGCTCCAATACACAAATGTAACCTCTGAGCACTGAGTTTAGATTATTTCTTGCAAGATAAAAGCTGTAAGAAGGGAAGTTAGGATACCTCACCTTGTCAAAAGAACGGAGATCATAAAGCTTCACCATTTCAGAATTGACTCCAGCAGCAAAAATCAACCCTTCTGGGTCAAAAGAACACACTGGCTTCCCTTGGAGATGCATTAAACCCTAGAAATAGAAATAGCCAGAATTATTTTGCAAGACTGATGCTCCATTTCTACCACCACCCTTTGAGTCCACTGTGACCACACTAGGGGTGGAACAAACTAATTTCAATTGTAAATACTGAGGTTTTACAAAGGTTCAGAACTCAGCTTTCTCAACTTCAGGCCATCATAAAGAGCTTCCAATTTGCTTCAGTGACAAAGTTTACACCAAAACAAATCAAAACCTCCTTCAAGGTGTCACGCACTCCAAAAGTCCCCAGAGAAGGGAGGCTCCTATGGCTGTGTTAATAACCAAACCAGGCAGCACCACAAAACACTGCTGCTGGCATCAACAGCAATGCTCTACCACTTATGGCTACACAAGAAGGAAAAAAAAAAGTATTCTGAAAGCAAGGGAGTATCACTGCTGAGTGTTAAATGCCTGTTTAATGAAATCTCATACCTTCTGGAAGCCAACAGACCATACATATTAAAATTGACAGGTTACTACAAGTGCTTATTATTAATATTACCTTTTCCTTAAGTCACACAGTAGAAAACATTTGAGAAAATTTGGTAAAACCCAACAAAATATGTCATTTTCTGTATCCTGACTAAGAGTTTGTGCATGTTAGTCAAACATTTTTATTAAATGTATGCACATGAACAAGAATACATCTTTGATTAGGTCCGTTACACATTTAACAAGTTTCTGTGTTTTTCTTTCTTTCTGCATTCCTCTCTAGATAAAGCCTAGAGATTTTACTACTTCTCTTCCTTCCCTTGCAGGTCAGTTTTCCCTGTGGTCTCTGAAGGTAAGGCAGTGAGCTCAGCCAGTGCTCAGGGCCCTGGTGAGTGAGCCAGCTCTGGCTTCCTGGGAATATTTCCAGGCTGCCATCTCACGGACCAAACTACAAGTAACACTTCTTCAACCTGTTTCCCAAACTTGGCTGGATGCAGCTTCCTGTTACAAATCCTAATTTTACCATTCTTACAAGTTCAGGCATTAGCATAAATCATAGAATTGCTACTGTGCTTACAACCCTATCTTATCTGCAGCAACTTGGAGATGGATATTCATCCCAAGGGAAACCTACACACTGTAGTTAAAAGGCATACTCTCCAAAAAAAGCAGAATTAAGATCTGCCAGAAAAGGCTTGGTTTGAAGAAGGATAAAAACATTTTGTAAGAAATTAACTTTTTTCTTTCTCTTTAGTTTACAGTTCCATCATCTGGAATAAGCAAAGAGCCCTCTCTCATGAGCAAAATGGTCCTGGAGAGATGGGGAAATATGAGAGCACAACACTATGTATCCAGATACCAGCACAAAACAACTCAGGACCACTAAAGGTAGAGATTCTACTTCCAACCTTTCATTCCTGCCACTGCTACCAGTTCTTGTATTTTTCTCAGCCCTGACAAGCCTGCTTCCACTAAAAAAAGTAAAGTATTCCAGCAAAATAAGTAAACAAAAACAAATAGGGTTCTGTCTTGCTATCAAGTCAAATCTGTTCACCAACAGTTCTGATGAACAGCAGAGGTGATGCAAGGAGCTGGCAGACCATATGGCTGCTGTGTTACTTTAGATCACCAGTTTCTTCATCAAATTTAATTGCATCAAGGCACCAACTTTAGACACACACTACAAGCACTCAGATAAGATGAATTCACAACACAGGAGGGATGCCAGCTCTGAGAACACCCTCTGCATAAGGTAGCAGCCTGATGAACAAGCTGATGATACCCAGCCCTTCTCCTGTTTCATCAGCTGTGGGTGTTATTTCTTGCCCTCCCCAGTGCCTCTCCAGCAGAGACACAGGTGAGAGCAAGTGGTGTTACACAATGTGACAGACACACACTGCACAGAGATTCCTGATCCAGGCTCCTTCAGGAATATCAACACTAAACCAGCAGCACACACTTCTGGCAGTATTTTTAGTTTGTTACAAACACACATCCTTTTTTATCCTGCCAACTGGAAATTCAGCACATTGTGCACATGAATTTCATAACCTACCTGGCAATTCGGAGAGCGGAGATCCCAAAGTCGAATGGTTTTATCCAGAGATCCAGAAATAAAGGTATCATCCACTGGAGACATTGAAAGAGCAACCACTCTGCAATACAGAAACACACATGCATCAGAGACAAACCAAAAAAGTGAATGGAGCAACACCCACCCCAACAGTTGTGTACAGAGCCATAACTGAACATGGCAAAAAGCAGCATGAACCAAGTGTAATGGAACTCAAGCCCATTACCATCCTCATTTCAATTTCTCTGTTTGTTCCCAAGCCACATCTCACCTTTTTGTGTGCCCCGGGAAATAGCGAATGTATTTGTTGTCATGCAGGGAGAGGTATCGGATTGTGTCTGAAACAGAAACAAACCATCAGCTTTATTACACCACCAGCCCAAGGTTATCTGAAAGTGATCACAGTTAGTTGCTCCCCACAGCAATAGTAATCTCACCACAGTGCTGAAGTCTGGTCATTTAATTTCAAGTAAGATTTTGACAGAGAATCAAGTTAAGATACAGACATCAACCAATTCAGTTCTTAAGCAGAACTGAAAATCAGGCAACAGGAAAAGATACTTCCCCTAGTCTGAAGCTATGTTACATTTTAAAAACAACTGTCATGTGATTTATGCAAGGTAATTTCAAAGGTGCTAAAATTTAAGTAGCAGCAGATTTTATTCCATTGCTCTCAGAAAATGGAGAGTACCAAATTTACAGAGTTGATGCTACCACTTTGTAATCCTTTGCAGCACAAATCTTGCTCTCTTTCCTACATACACATTCAGCAAACAAATCTCCACCTAAGCAGTACACACAGGAAATGTACAAATTCTGGCACTCAGCTAAAGATAAAACAAAAACTTCAAAGCCAGGACAAGACCATTAAAAACTAGCAAATCTCTCTTTTTTTGTTTAATCTGACAATCGACAGCTTCACACTTTCTCTGCACTTACAGCAGCTAAGCTCTAAGAAGAGGACAGGGTAATCTAAAACTTAGTGCACTTCAAGCAAACTTAAACATAAATTGAATGGATGAGAGCAGCAGCACATTTCTCAAGTGCCAATTTAATCCTGAGTCTAGGTGAACATTCCAAGAGTAACCCACAATTTTGGAAGATTCTGTTGAGACTTCCTCCCCAAAATTAAAATAAATCCTTCTAAGAGGAAACAATTATTAAAAGACAGAAGCCACTTTTTAATCTTTATGTCCATACTCTCTACTGCTGGAACAACAAATCCTACTGAGCCTCAGACGTTTTTACTTTTGACTCAGAAGAACATGTGCCAAGAGGATGCAACATGTACTGGATGTTTTGACAGTCAGAGGGGCTACTGTGTTCAGAATGTTTGGAAAGGCTCATTCAGCAAAAGTGAAAAAATTATCGAATTCCCATTTTTGCCTGAGGTTGCTCATCAAGCTGAGATCAGAGGTCTAAACCACTCTCCAGTATTTGACAAGCAAACTGAAGCTGATTGAACAAGCTAGAAGTGTGGTACTGGTACAGACAGTTCTGAAAGGCTTTAAGTGACCTTAAAGGCTTTAAGTGATTATCCAAAATATAAACCCCTAACACCAGTGTCACATCCCACATTGGATAGAACCAACATGCTTCAAACCTGCTGTTAAGACTCATCTCTAGTTTTTCCTGCAATAATTGTCATTACCTGATCTTGGAAGTATCCATGCAGAATTCCATCTTCCTTTGCTAAAGAGGAAGCCCTGGGGATTGTGCTCCTGTCTGATCCTCACTGCTGGCAGAGCTCTGTCCCAGGCAAGGCAGTGGCCTGTACAGTTATCTCCTGTACCGGGTGGTATCATAGACCCTCAAACTGTACAAACTACTACCTCAGCCTGGAATCAGGCAACGGGAAATAAGTCCAGAGGTCTTGAGGAAATCTTCACAAGTAGATTGGTAGCAACTCAACAGAAAAAAAAAATGCCTGGAAACAAATACCAGCATTCCTATGGCATGTTCCTGAGGTAATTTTCCCTCCCAATACCTGCAAAACAGGTTAATACAATGCACCTTGCCCATGACCACATGCATTAGGGACTCCAGAGTACCTGGACTCCTACAGAACACACTGATGGTTTTATTAAAGTCACAATTTGTAACAGCAACAAACATTCTCCCATTGTCTCTTTTCTTTTCTTCTAATTAAGTGTTCACCATAATGCTACCCTGAGGCAGAAAGACTTGAGTCTTACCAGTGCTTATAAACAAAAACTCAGTACTCCAAATGGCATTAAAACGCTTCATTAGATTGTTAATTATTAGTTATTGTAAATTAAATAACTGCCAAATAAAAAATGTTACATATAGTAATAGCATTAAGAAAATAAGTAGGTTCTGAAACAGACTAAAAAGGCATGTGCTTCCTGTGACATTTTTAATCCTTTTACACCATTAAATCCACTTCTGGTGGAGACTTCCTTGTTCCTGTAGTTTCAGGCCCAGCTTGTTCTAGTTCAACCTGACTTCCTAACTCTTAACTTACATCTTCTCTAAATTCCCAGCCTTTGCAACTCCTTTAGTAGCCCAGCACACATCACAAGGCACCAGCATCTCTACTGCTTTCATCTCTGCAAAGGAAAAACCAAACCAAAACCTCTACTACAGCAATTGTGAGTCTACAAGTACAATGCTAAAATCCTTTTGTAAAGTGCTGTGCTAAGAGACTTGCAAAATTCTTAGACATTGACTACAGCAAACAAAAGCATGACGGAGCTCTGGGACCTCCTCCAGGCTTGGCTGGTGATCTGCTGAGTTACCTGAAGCTCCTCCCTCCCTTCCTCTGCAGCTCTGTGCACCAGGCAGAGCTGTGGCGTTTGACCCAGCTGCTCCTTGCACCTCACAAGCAGGAAACGAAGGTGCAGAGGCCGATGACAGCGCTGGTACCAACACCAACTGAACAGCACAATGGAGAACCCAGGTTTGATCTCCTAACAATGTTTAACCCCTCAGTTACTGCAGCAGTGAATGAAACATGTAAAGAGGCTCAAGGGATTAGCACCAAGCTGTGCATTAGTGTTGGACATTAATTCCCTCCTCTGCCCCTGACAGAGTTCTCAACACTGAAGAGTTGTTACACCTTTTCCCCAAATCTTTAGTGCTAATTATCCAGGCATGTAGTGTAAGCAGATTAATATGCTCCACTCCAGTGGATCACTTACCATCTATTTTGTTGGAGCTGTACACGACTGTGTTGGCAGCATGTGTGTATCTGATGAGGTCCACTCCATACTTCTTACTGTACAGGGTCCTCTTTGGTCTGTCAGGAGAAGCAGAAATAATTGCACTCTGCAACAAAAATCTCAAAACAAAACTCACATCAACAAGGCCTGTTCCCACTGATGCATTACATCATTGTTTCAAGAAGTCAGATGTTTTTATACAAAGAAAGAGAAGGTTTTGTACTTGATTTTCAAGCAAGGATCTTGATGTTTCTCCAAGACTATCCCTAGGCTTCAGGAGCTCTCTGTAACACCTGCAAAATGCAGGTGTCTCATCCAAAAATTCCTTTTCCTATGATGTCTACTGCAAAAAGAAAAGCGGGAGCTAACATAGTGAGCACAGCAAGCAGCACTGCCTTACTGTGCCCTTGCCCATTCAAATCTCCCATTCATCTGCTGCTTATTTTAGACAGAGTATAATTTGTCTTTGTTCTCTGTTACTTCAAGCCTAGAACAGGGTGTCTTGTTCAGGGGGTATTAACCCAAACACATCTATACCAGTCATCTATAACAAACACAGTAACATAGAGACTTTCCCAAACCACTGCAGAGTTATGCTGGTATCCAGCCTTAAAGCAGGAAACTCAAATTTAACATTTTGCAACAGAATGAAAAACACTCTAGTGAGAGCAAACACAATCTACAGATTTGGGGGTCTGGTAAGCAGGCAGTGCACTGCAGTACTAGAAATTCAAACTGCAGAGTAAGCTTAGAAGCAGCTGGCTAATAAGGGTATTTCACAGCAGCAGTGCCTGTTTGAGCAGTGCGAGGTCTCCACCACCCTCCTTCCCCTTTCATCCACAACTGAGGGAGCACAAAGGTTTTAGAGCTGGGCAGTGGAGCAGCAAGGGCACTGATCAACACCAGAAATACCATCTCTTCTGGGAGTTATTTTTAATCCAGAAATTCATAACTCTGGTTATTACACAGGCCCACAAAATATTTTACCCACACAACCAAAGACAACAGCATGGGAATGGAAACAAACAGCAGGAGCAGTCGAAACCAATACTGCTGCCAAGAGAAAAGTTTGTCAGACTACACCCTCAGACAAGACAGTCCTATTATGCTGGACTTTTTCCTCGTCATTAGCCTCAACCTGACACACCCAAACAAGAGCACAAGTCAGAGACTTTTCATATCAGAAAAAACCCAGACATTCAGTCTTAAATGTCAATTCTCAAACAGCAGAAGCCATAGGGCTTTGACTTCAAACAAACTTGCTGGGAACAAATTCCCACGAAGTGAAACCCAACACAGCAAGTGCAGTGAAAAGCCACACGCGACCTGTACCACAGACCAAATCTCGACTGATTCTTCCCCAGTTCCTCCAGCAGTTTTTAAAATCGCTCTTCAGACCCAAACATGCCACACACTGATAAAATACACCTAATTTAAATT
Organism: Prinia subflava; assembly: GCF_021018805.1. NCBI lineage: Eukaryota > Metazoa > Chordata > Aves > Passeriformes > Cisticolidae > Prinia > Prinia subflava. The sequence goes on from NC_086260.1 coordinate 18,136,382, forward strand.
TTGACACTAACATTATGCATGATATATTTGCCCATAGTGTTTTCTGAAGCTACCTCAGCTATGCTTTTGACCAATCTGGTGGGAATAAAACCCAACAACAAACCGAGTAAAAAACCACAATCGCAAAATATATTATATATATTATATTCTCCTAGTTTGGCTTTTCCTTTTCTATTACAAGTTTAAACCTTAGAAGATCTATTTAGAATAAATTAATACAGACAGAGACAATACAGATCAACAGACAGACAAAAGCCCATTTACCAAAAAGAAGGAAAAAGTGTTCTGTGTTCTACAAAAGATGAAGTTTTCATCTAAGCTGATACAAACAGAAGTGTGTCACTGTACATAAGACCTGTTGCCACTCAACTATTTTAAACACAAACAAGAAAGCTAAGTACTTTTTAACAACAAATCACAATCACTAAACAATTCCAAGGTCAAGGTCAATCTATCCAGCTCATCGATAAATAAAGAAATATTGACAATGAAAAATACAAGATCTCAGTCAAATCTGCTGCAAGATGAAACAAAACACAGGCAAGGTTTGCAATATCATCCATGCCTTGAAGCACTGCTGCTATGGGTTAAGCATCACCCACAGCCAGGAACGTGAGTGTGCCCAGCAAACACCACAACCAAGCAGGAGTCCAGACCCATCACTTTATTTGTAACAATAACACAACTGATGTACACTACAATACAAGTGAAACCTTTACTAGAGCACTATTCTGTCATAGCAGGGTCACCAGTGTGCAGCCAGGCTGTTTGCAGCCGCGGGGATTGCTGCACATCCCAACACACAACTGTTCCACAAGTGTTCACAATCCCTCCGTAAGTCCGAACAGACTCCAGCAAGCCTCTCAGTTGTGCTTCCGAGCCAGCCTACTGTGGAGGGATTTGGTGATGCAGGATGGGTTAAAATATTAATAATAATTCAGTTGCTTTCACACTTTGAAACAGAAGTGGAGTATCGGGACCAAAGTTATTGGATGTTCATGTCAGCTGCCTAAGCCCAGAAGAACATGATAAGAAGATAATCTTGTCCTGTCAGCCCTTGGCTACGCAGCACTGTTACAAGTGCCCTGACACTGTCAGAAGCTGAAGATCACCAAATGGGATTGGACACACTCTCACAGAGCTGTCCAATTCATTTTGGTGTGGCAAAACAAACTAGGTGAGGATACTCCTAAAGTACAACCAAACAGCTGTATTTTAATTCTACCAGCAGATAGAAGATCCACACCAAATTTTCCCACTTTTACACAGGGAAAGGCATTAATTTTCAGGCCATTTGATGAAGTAGGGTATGCTACATTGAACCCCAGTAAGCAGGACATTTCATTTCCTCCTGGACATTATATCCAAGCAGGTGAGAGTTCCAGGCTCCTGAAATTGTGATTTATAAGGAAAAATAAACCAACTACAAGCCTGAAACTGCCACAACAATGATTACTCAGAGACCTGAAATATCATCTTCACATGAATTTCCAGTGATAAAGTAATTCAAAGCAAAACTTTCCAAGTTAGAGAACAAGTGTGACCTGCACCCCTAGCTACCCCTAAAAATCACAGCTACACTTTTAAGCCAGTTGACAGTGCATGAGAAGCTTTCAAAGAATTTTAAAATTTTTAACCACTAGAGAACTGCATCCTGACACAGAAGTCACTTTGAAACTACTCTCATTGCCCTGCAGCACTGCAGTTAAGGACCACTGATCTACATTTAACTCAATTAAAGCAAACTCTCTGATATATAAAGCACATTAGGATTAGATGGGGATTGAAATGAAAGGGCCAAATGCCTCCCAACACACCAAACTATTCCTTACAAGTTTGAAAAGGGAAGAGCAATCAATACTATCTGCATTAACACCTCTCAGCCCTGCTACTACTGTATATAATTATAATTACTGTATATAATTAGCCCTGTTAATATAATTAAGATCTGGGATTCAATCCATGGCACACTCCATATGTAGAATTACCTACTCTTATATAAATAAAAATTAAATATTTTCACATCAGAGTTCATTCCAGTAGATGGGGAACACCAAAAACTTTAATGTGCAAAGCAATCACACTGCACAGAAGTCTAAAATAATATCTAATAGGTGTGCCACAGAATTAAGAGAATATGCAGGAGGCATTCTTTCCTCCCAGCAAGTGTGAAGTCTTGGCTTGCTTGGAAAAGCAGGAGCCTTAGGAATACCTGGTTTACTAGAAAATATATACAACACTGATATATCTCCATCTTGACACTCCCGAGCCACTTCTTTTTCATTCCCACATTATCCTGTCCTTTCTATTCCCTGTCCTACAATACAGACATTTGTCTTCCTTTCACATTCTGTGTGGCTGTCATGTTTCCCAGGCCTGACTTTACAAAAAATCCAAAAACAACCAACAATCTCAGAACTACATCTTTACACCAATGAGCACATGTAAAACACGAAACCTGAAGGAATTTAAAGCAAACAAACGCACGGAGAAAGACGTTAATGTCATAATGACACCATTTGGCTCAAATTGTTCCAACTCCCATGGACTACAAACGCCCTCGGTGCAGGTTTCCATCTTCTGAAAAGGAGCACCAGATCTCAAGTGCTCTGCAAATTTCTGAGAGTTTATCCAAAAAACAAGATAAGCACCGTGTGATCAATGGTGAAAGAAAGATAAAACCGGACAGTTAAATGAGAAACAGACACACACCCTCAAGTCATTACTGCTGGGTAACAAAAGTCAATCAACACCTGCATTGATTATATCTAAACAAAGGCAATGTTTGAAGACACAGGCAAATCACACGTCTTTTAGCTGTGCTTTACAGATAAGGCCACAACTAGAGAAAATTATTTAAAACAAAGAGGACCACATTTGCCTGCGGCGACCCAAGACAACACTTAGCAACTGGGTTTTACGGAAAACACCAAGAGGTTTTGAGAAGTTAAGAGTGATACGTGCCACACCATCTGCACGTTTTGGCTTAAAGCATTTAGCCAAGAAGTTAAACTCAAATGAGGCGCTAAAAGCGCAGATCTTCACATTGCTTACAAGCACTTCTCCTTTAATTAGCGAGACCTGAGCCCAGAGAAGCCCGAGAAGTCAGTTCCATACCTGCAGCAATCCCCAGATTTGGAAATGTGACCAGACCGAACCTTTTAGGCTTTAACAAATGTGTAGCTCTCAAAGAAGTGAACTTTCGCTTACATTTAGGAAATGATCACCAGTATCCAGCCTACCCAGATAACAAGTACACCCGTAGAACAGGTAAACCCACGCTGCTGCCATGTCTGCCGCTGGGATTCTGTTCACAAGCCTGTGCTAAAAAACTACAGCAGACAAGCTCAAGCTAAAGCTCCCTGGCCAGATCCGTGAGCACAGCTTGCCCCCAAAGGCCCCTCACACCTCCGTGCTCCAGACACTGCCCCAGTCCCCGGAGGCCGTAGCCCCCAGCCCCGCCACTCACTTGCCCTCCTGACAGTCATAGAGAACGATGGAGTCATCGTCGCTGCTGGAAATGACAGTCTCGCCGTTGGGGCTGAAGTCGAAGCAGTTGATCTTGTCCGAGTTCTCGCGGAAGACCTTGGCCACGCGGAAGCTCCGCAGCACGTTGTCCGTCAGCTTCATCCCGCCCGCCGGGCCGCGCCGAGCGAGGGCGGCGGCGCTGAGGACAGCCGGGCGGGGCTCCGGGCCGTGGCGGGAACGGCCGGACCGGGCGGGGCGGGGCGGAACGGTGAGGGGCGGCGAGGGACAGTGAGGGGCCGGGCGGAGCGGCGGAGGGCGGTGGGCTCGGCGGGCTTGGCGCGGTCAGGCCGCGGAGAGGCGGCTCCCCCTCATTGTGTCCGCCATCTTGCGGCTCCGGCGGGGCCGCGCGGGGCACTCTGGGAACGGGCGGAGTGGTGAGGGGGGCGCGCGCGCGGGCTGCTGGGACGGAGGAGGGCGGGGTGTTCGGCGGCCATAGAGAGTGTGGCAGGAATGGCAGAAAGGCCTGCGCGCTCCCGGCCCGCCGTGATTGTCAGCGTCTATCACCGTCCCGACCACTCCCGGGGCCCGAGGTGGGAAGGGGCGGTGCAGGGCGGGGCCAGGCGGCTGTGGCGGGGCGGGGATTCATTACGAGTTCATTACCCACCCACCCGTCCGTCCCAAGTGAGCAGTGGGGGGCCGAGTTGAGGGTATGACGTCATCCCGTAGAGCGGGCAATGGCTTCGTGCCGGCGGGAGTGCGTCACTTCCGGTGCTAGGCAGGGCGGGCGCCCTGGCGATACCCCGGGCCGTGAGGGGCCGCGGGAACCCCGGGACAGCCTCACCCCGCGCGGGGTATTCCGCATATTATGTCGATTTAAGGCGATTTTCGGAGTTTACAATGGAAACTAGGGAGAAATGCACTGGTCGGCAGCTGGCTGAACATGAGCCCAGGCGTGCCCTGGTGGCCAAGAGGGCCAGTGGTAGCTGGCTTGTATCAGCAATAGTGTGGCCGGCAGGGCTAGGACGCTGATTGTCCCCTTGTGCTCAGCACTGGTGAGGCCACACTTAGTGCTGTGCCCAGATCTGGGCCCCTCAGTTCAGGAAGCATATGGAAATACTGGAGCAGGGCAAAGAAGGGCATCAGGGCTGGGGAAGGGTCTGGAGCACAAGTCGTGTGAGGAGCGGCTGAGGCAGCTGCGGGGATTTACGCTGGAGAAAAGGAGGCTCAGGGATGACCTTAGCACTCTCTACAACTCCCTGAAAGGAGGTTGTAGTGATTTATTAAAATATGAATGTTGATCTTATATCAATATTCAACTGTGACGGACAAAAGACTCTCTAACAGTTAAAGTTAGAAAGTGTATGTTTATTGCGGCGCCGGGCAGCGCGTGGGATAGCGCCCTAATGTGCACTGCAAAGATCACAGGTAATTACAAAGCCTTTTATTTACAAAAATGTGGAATATACAAAGTACAAATGCATGTTCATACCCCTGTCTCTTCCTCTTCTCCACTTCGTGTGCTAATTGACACAAAGGCTATTAAGCATGCGTAGTTTGTTCCCCGAAATGGGTCGGTGGTCCTTTTGTGAGGAGTGGTCACCAAAAGGAGGAAGTAAAATGAGTCTTCCTTGTTCTAAACTTTCAACCTTTTCAATGCAGATGTGATTGATGGATGGTAGAACTCCCTGTTTCCACTTTTGCAGGACTATTTCAGTGGGTTTCTGGAAACAGGAGGTCTGGTGTTGTATTGATTAGTTTCTCTGTTTGACAAGCAATGAGTTATTAAATCCGGGGTAGCTTATCTTAAATCTGTTTTCTTTTAACCATCCTCTAACTTTTAACTGATTTCAGCAAATCTTATCCATTCATTTCAGCTAAATCAACAACATCTATTGTTAACTGTAACCTTAGCTTTTCTCAAAGCTTCAAAATTAGTGTCTCAGTAGCCTGGTGGGACTTGGCCGGCTAACCACTGACAGGACAAGAGGATGGAGCCTCAAGCTGTGCCCCGGGAGGTTTAGGTTGGACATCATGTTATAAACGTTAAGCCAATTCCAAATTAATAAATACTTGTATTAATTATCAGGAATTAACAAAATTTAGAATAAGCCAAGAATCGGAAGTTCAGTGTCGAGTCCCGGGATCGGCACTGGGTGAACCTTAGCTACCCGTAACTCTCCCCGTTCACAAGTCCAGTCTTCTCAGGGCTTCCTTATATACAGTTTATTTAGCAGGGGCAGAGTATTTCCCCACATCTTCTTTGTCTTTCATCTTTTCCTTCATATTCATAGGAGTTTCTTTCTGCCTGTTTCTTCTGTCTGTTGAATGGGTTTTTCCAAGGGAGAATGAATATTAATTCATTTCTCAGAATCGTGAATGGAGAGGCATTCTCCAATGGAGAAGCGAGATCCTTATCAGTCCTGATAGCTGGACCGTTCACAGTTTCACATCTTTCTCCGGGTCCACCTTCTTTTCTTCTGCTAATTTTGTATTTCCCACTTTCTCGAGGGAGGTATTGTTCATCCCAAATTCCTCGCAGAGGCAGTTGTCCATCCTAAAAATCCCTCTGCCCCAAGCCCGACTGACTTTCTCATTTATTTTACAGAACATTTCTTATTTTATATTTTATATATACAATAAACACAAATTATCCATGTTATTTGTCACAATCCGGAAGAGTTTATTCACAGCAAGGGTGCTTAGACATTGGAATGGACAGTTCAGGGAGGTGTGGAGTCACTGTCCCTGGGGGTGTTCAGAGAAAGGCTGGATGTGGCACTCGGTGCCGTGGTCTGTGGTGTTGGGTCATAGGTTGGACTCGATGTCTCAGGGTTTTTTTCCAACACAGTTGATTCTGTGCTTGTGTGAAATCGTTTATGGGGTGCATGTGCTGTGCTGGCATCTTGGCAGAGCCCAGCAGGAACAGCCTCTGGGCAGCCTAGCGTGACCAGGGAGCAGCAAACTCCCCCGCCTTTGAAATACACTGTGATGACTTTCTCACCTGTTATAAATGCCAATCCAATAGTCCAATTAAAATATAATTTAGTTTATTAAAAGATCAAATGACAGAATTTCGGTAAACCCACCCCCCCCCCCCCAGCGGAGTTACGTTGACGATGACCCGGGAGATCGTCAAAGGGAGAACTGGGACGCAGTGTCTGGCACACTGCTGCCCCCCAAAGTTAACACATTTGCCTCGTTGGGGCTCAGGTTTTATACACTTTATTTTGCCCCCGGCACAAGATTTCCCCACAGTCTCTTTGTTCCCGGGACCGGTTATTCGAACTCATGGGCGTCTCCGGGTCGGCTGAAAAGATTTTCCTCCGGTACTGCGAGGTGTCAATTCCGGGCGTCCCGTGGGTGAATGGAAACTGAAGTTTATGAATGGAAGGGCGTTCTTCTCCGGGGATCGGGTGATGATGGGGCACTGATGGCTCTGCTGCCCACGGGAGGAGAACTGATTGCTTATCTTAATGTGTCCTTCTTTCAGATGCCAATCTTCTCATCTCCAGTTCCCTATCCCCCTGAATGGTAGTTACTGGGTGGTGCCGCCTAGGAATTCTAATTCCATGGCTGGCTGGAATTTAAGTTACAATTCATTTTATATTTTACCAAACCATGATTTTATTATCTTATTATCCCCAAAAAACATGAATTAACCCGCTACATTTATTACATCACCCTTCCCTTCCTACTTTCAGTCCAGCTATTGCACATTTTTATTTCCCAGTAATTTTTATTCCTTTAAAAACTTGTTTGCAACAACAGCAACACCACAGCTGTAGCACCGTGCTTCTACACCACATCAGCTCTCAGGTAAAGGTGGGCAGCACACACTTAAGCCTTTGAGAAACACACCATGGCTTTTGAGGATGCTGCTCCACTACACACACCTTGCAACTGCTTTTTTCTATTGCAAATCCTGATGACAGGCTCAGTGTGCATGTTTTTGTGTATTTCTTACCTTAAAAAGCTGTTCTTGGGAGTATAAGAGTAGCTGTGAGAATCTCACCCCATGAAGTTTTCTGCTGTTTTAAATTTAGAAACTCGTAGATCTTGTCACTTCGGTCCCCCAGAAACTCAATCAAAAGAAAAAAAATTAACTGTAGATGCCTTCCTGAACGTTAATTGCATTTCCTTCCAAAGTGTCCAGAATAGTTTGATTTTCCTTTTGCATCCTGTTGCCCTCCTGTGGTCAAACCTCAGCAAGTCCAGGGACTGCTAAAGCTCTGCACATCCTTCAAGCAGGCTGAATTATTTTGTGTGCGTGTCTGATTTAGTTCAGTATTTCTTTTCCCAGAGTCCTTGCCCTTGCTGTTTGCTTGCTGGAGCTCCGTGTCACATCTTTAGAGATCTCAGCCGGCTCATCCTTTCACGCTGCGGTGGGATTGGCTCCTCAGAATAATTTACCTTTTTTATTTTGAAACAAAGTCAAGACTTTTACACTGGAGTCCAGGGATACCAAAACATGCCCTAATTCCTCCTGAGGGTCTCGGGGTCAGCTGCCCCTTTGTTAGGCCGGTTCAAAACCCACAATTGATTTTCATGTGGTGGGAGGTTTTAGAAAAGCTCGGAACCTCTGCCTCCTGCACACTCTAAATTGCAGGATCAAAGCCTGGATTATCTCCTGCAGGCCCCAGAGGTGACTCACCAATAACATCATAAGACAATTTACTTCAAAACACCTACAATACTTAGCTAAGTTTTAGAGTTGTATAACACCGTGGGTTGTTGATTTGATATTTTGTCACTTCCTTTTTATTCTTCTGCCTTTCTTCCTAATCGTTGGAACTTAGTTTGTCAGTTTATACCAAGCTGGAATTTAGCTGGCAGGGTAATTGGATCTCCTAGAAAAATGTCATATTAAGTAGGAATTATGGATAATGCCCCTGCAAAATTAGTTAATGGAAAAAACGTTTAATTGCTGTTTGAGTAATATCGATCAAATGCAGTTATTCTACCTATGCATTTCTGTATTAGATACCACTGGAACCTGCACAATACAGGGACTTGTGCTTGCTCAGCAGCAAAAATTCACACTTCTCCCTACTGAGTGCCCTGAGGTTTCTGTGGGCCCTGACCTTGAGTTTATCACGGTTCCTCTGGAAGGCGCCTCCATCAGCAGTTCCCCCAAATTAAGCACTCTGTTCTACTCTCTGGGTCACTAATGAAGCCATGGGATGGTACAAACCCCAGCGGAGTCCCTGTTGGTTACCAGATGGCAGCTGGACCCCTGGCCACTGCTCTGTGCCCTCTGAGCCCAGTGGCCAGGCTGGTTTCCAGCGGGGCTGGCTGTGATTGCCCAGCCCACCCTCCAGCGTGCTCACAGAAATGATGTCAAAAACCTCAGCAAAGTCCAGGCAGTTCACATCTGCTGCTTTCCATGTTCCCCACAGCCTCTTGTCTCAGCCCAGAGGGCAGCTGTAATTGTCATCCTGTGACTGATTAAGATTCCTGGCTCTTTCTCCTCTTATGTTATTTCCAGCTGAGGAGCTCATAATTTTCTGCTATTAATCCCAAAGACCATGACCTTGTATTTCACAGCACTGATTTTCAACTCCTTTCTACTATTCCACTCCTCCAGCCTCGCAGCTTTTCATCTTCTCTAGAATACTGTGATCTTTCCCTGTATTTTAAATGACTCTCATCTTTGATGGCAAGTTGACTCAGAATAGGGAGTTTGAGAAATTACAGCATGAAAGGAAGTAGACGTGGCATGGGCTTGGCTTCAGGGTAGTAGTGTTCTGTGTTGAGCTACAGAAGAATTTTTAGTGCAAAGTTTTTCTTCCTTGCAATCCCCAGAGCATGGGAAAATGATTTCCAAAAGGTATATAGGGAGTGAAGGGAGTGTGACCTAGAAAAACTAGTAAGATGCATATGTCAAATCCAGTTAATTTTTTTTTGTTAATGATACTGATCTATATATATAAAATGCTGAATAGAACACTTATCTTCCCTGTATTTGGCCTTAAGCCACATTTCCCATCAAAGGCAAAAAGGCCCTGTTGACACTTTCCTGGTGAGTAAATCAGTCATGAGAGCAACATATTTCTTTTCCAAGCAACATATAGAAAGCCATGTACTGGAAACTAGGACTCCTGGGTTTCCCAGAGCTCAGCATATTCTTAAACAAAGGTATCCAGGCTCCATCCTACTTTCTCCCTTGCCTATCTGGCAAACCCTCTGGTCTCATTGTACTGCTGCTGACCATCCTCATCCTTTTCCCCACTTATGGATGCAGGAGCACTGCAGTGAGAGGGGCAAAGGACCCCTCACCCTGTTCCTGCACACCCTCTTGTGCACCAGACTCTTCATAGCTGCCCATCCTTGCTGCAGACATTTTCTCTTTTGCCAAATGTGAATGAAGCAGTGCAGTAATTTTATGCAAATCCATGTGCAGATTAAAAAATTAATCAAATTCTGAAATTTTCATTTAAAGAGATTAGTCTTGAAAAATCCCCCATCTAATCCTCCCAGAATAGTCACTTGGAACAAGCCTTCACTGCATTGTTTCCCTCCTGGGTTCAGTGCATCTCCTGGAAAAATTTCTTGAAATGCTTTTGGGACCATGTGGAGCAGCAAGCTTGGGTTTGAGCAGGGCTCAGCAGGCGAATTAAAGGTGATATATCAAACGATAGAGGAGATGTGCCAGTAAGTGGGAACGGGGGAGTTTAGGCAGTAAAATCTCCACTCTGTTGTACTGCATAGGTAAATTCCCCTGGTGATGCAGGAGAAATGGAAGCGGGGAGCCTTGGTGAGTCTGTCAGTAATTTACATGCCGAAAGGCCAGAAAAAAGTCACACAGCAAGAAAAACGAGGAGCAAGAGACACTGCTAAAACTTACTGTGTCTGGGAGTTTACTACTGTAATCTGTCTCAGAGCTTGAGCTCAAAATTATCCTTGAACAACTGGGGTTTTATCCAGTGCTATCTCAAATATTTTCCTAGCCCCTCAGGGATTTTGAGGTCGACTCTGTACAAGGTGGGCCAGTCATCAGTCCTGGAGGAAATCCAGAGGCATCCTAACAGCACTGAAGATGAAGTAACTTAGGTCCCTGAAGTTCTCAGTTAAATCAGACATTCTGGCACAGCATCCTCTGATCTAAGAGCACCTGAAATGCTCAGGATGTGTGTGTGGTTGGGTTGGTCTGCAACAAGCTCAATTGTCCCGACTTCAAAAGAACCACAAGCCCAAGATGCAAATCCTTGAGCAAACCCCCAACCACAGCACCAGGAACAACTCAGTTCTGCCCAGTGATGGCAGACTGGCCCCTGGAAAGGAGTATTTTTCTGGCTTTCAAGTACCTGCCACGGAGTGAGGTGTGGCTCATTTTTCTCACTGCATGGGCATGACCAGCTCATTTGTTCACTGTTTTCTTCCCCAGTGTGCCTCCAAGTTTATGGCTCAGATGCTGCCCCGCTATGTCCATGCTTTTGGTCTCTTGCCACCATCCAATTTTCTTGGCAGCTTTACCACATTTCTGCCCCTACTGCTGCATTGTTTCTGTCTCCCTCTGACTTTGGGTCCTTGCCTGCAGAATTGCTTTAATTAAAAAGTTAATGAAAGGTAATGCAAACGAGCGTTTTGCCTGTATTTTATCACAGTCCAGCTCCTTCCCCTCCCTCTTTCCCAGAGAAGGTGAAAATGAGAAGCTGGGGTTTTGCTGGTTTTTTGGTGTGAGAGCTAACAGTGGAAATTTCTACAGGCTTAGGAGAAGCCCTCTGAAGAAAGGGCTTATAATGGTGTGTGTAGATTATTATAAGTGCGTAGATTGAAATGAATGAAAGCTAAGGAAGTTTTCATTTAAAGGGGATTAATCTAAACCCCTTACAATCCTCCAGCTCTCTTTGGAACAGGCAATTCTTAGCATCATTTTCATCCTAAGCTTAGTGCGAACTTACAGGAAACTTTTCAAAAGACTGTCTATATCCCAACTCCAAATTATCCCAACCAGGGACAAAGGGAAGGTGTGACACCTGAACCTCTCTCGTGCCTATAGCTTGTCATCTTATATCAATATACAAGAAGGCTCATTCATCCTTAAGTGATTTTCATGAGAAACTGGGAAACTAAGATTAGTGCATCAAGTAATATGAGTCACAACATCAGCCCCTTCTCCCAGCCCAGATTCCTCACAGCCAGCAGTGGGAAGAGGAAAACACAGGGATGTGAGGGTGTAATTTCCCCTCGTGCAATATGTAGCAGTTAACAGGCAATTACACCACTTCTAAACCCACCATCTGGGGAGGGAGCCTGAGAGCTGCCATTTGGGTTATTTTTCCTTCCACAACTGCTTGTGTTTTGGGGTGATATTCAGTTCTCTTGATCTTGTTTTTAAAGCCTTAGTAAAATGAGTAGGAGTTTTATTTTTTGTTAATATCTACAGTGGATTTCATAGCACTGATTTATAGCTGTTCCCTGATGACATTTAGTACCCAGTGCCTGAGACTGTATAAATAAACAACATAAAAACAGATTTGTGGTATCATTAGCAGCACCCCCATTCCAAGGGGAAACTCCAGTGAGCCTGTGTGTCTAATCGGAGCTGACAAGGAGCAGAGTCACGCACTGAGACATCCAAAGCAAATGGATCTGTGCCAAATTCAGCCCTCTGGTGCACTGGTATAAAGTTGGATAACCTCTGATTGCAAGGGGGTTTCACACTGTGTTTACTCTGTCTTTACCTGTGCTGTGAGATCAGTGTCAGGCAGTGGACCCCAAAATCCTGAGACACAACAGAACAGCGCCTGCTGACTTCCACAGGCTCTGAGTCAGGCCTCGATGGTTAAAATATAATCTGAGTTCAGAGTGCAGAAAACAGATTTTATGCCTGCTTTTGTCCTGAAGTGCTTTCCAGAGTAAGCATTAGCAATATGTACACAAGTGCCAGATGAATTAAGCTGGTATTTAGTTTTTCCACCTCCAGTAGGAGAAGATTGCTTCTAAAGAACTCATGCCTGCTGTGTCATGTCTGGAGCTGGAGCTGAGTGGGGCTGCCAGGAGGGCACGTGTGACAGGAGCCACAGTTGCAGGTCTGGTTGTGCTCAATTTCCCCGGGCTTCAGGGTCAGCCGTGCACAGAAACATCAAGGCAGAGACAAAGCCAGTTAAAAACTTTGAACTTTATTTTCTTAAACTCCCCTGGCTCCCTTTAAGCTTTTCTTCTCCAGCCATTCCTGCAAACCCTGTATTGCAGCTCAGAGGACGTGACCTGGGGTGTGATGCACCTCTGCTTTGTAGCACCTTCCTCTGATTGCACTGTGCCCACAGGTGAATCAGAGACCTGCTGGGAGCAGAGATGCTTATCTCAGTTCCTGAGAGGCGCACAGCTGACACACTGCAGTCAGCACAGTTACTCTGGCCCTCACTGAAGTGAGGTCAGTGGTTTAAAGTGCTGGCAGCATCAAGTGCCATGAAGTTTAAGAGTCTAGTAACAAAGTGGTCAGGGCACCCTGTCTTTTGTTCTCCTGTCTCCTCATGGTTGAAAAGCCAGTCCTTCTGACCAGCACCTAAAGGGAGTACACATAGGTAGTTAATCTGCCTTGGCTTTTGGCTTTAAAATCGCTTCTCCTAAGCAATAAATCGTTTACTGTTAGCCTTGTTCTTAAGGGTCTTTTCCCACTTCCTGGGGTTCTTTCTCTGACAAACTTTGATTCTCCATATAGCCTTACCTATAAGTCCCTTGTCCCCAGACTTCAGTGTGTGCCCAAATTTCAGTGCCTGAGAAGGTGTGTAGAGCTTTTTTCTGTAGATCCTTTGGGTCCCTGCAGCAAAATAAGGTAGATTTAGACTGAGAGAAGCTGTTGAAAAGCTTGTCCAGCTTAATGATTAACACCTTGCAATGCTATGGGAGTGTTAGGACAAAGAGACCTCTGGACTCCTGAGCTCTCCAAAAAGAAGCCCTTGCACAAAACACATCCACTTACTAGAGAGAGGATTAACTGTCTCAGGTAATTGCAATGGGTCTGTGATCAAGTGTGTTGCCTTGGCTGCTTCAGCCTCCTGGCACCCTGCCTTAAATGCCATGAGCAGGAGAGATGCAGATCACAAGGATCTTTGATCCTCAGCAGCCAGCAGTGAACTTGCTGCCAGTTAACAGAAGGAAGGAGAAATGCTGGGAGGGAATAGATGTGTGTGTGCTGTCAGGGGCCACCTTTCCTCTGTCAAGACAAGTATCTGCCCTTGAGCAGCTGAGATCTTGCAGTCCATGCACAGATCTGTTGCATATAATGCTAATGCTCAGTGGAGAGCAGCTCAAATGGGCTTTCACAGACACAGCTGGCAACTTTGCCTGGATATGAGTCTTATTTGGGCTCTAGATGTGATTTTGACAGATAATGAGGACTAAAAGAGAAAGGTAAGTGAAGCCTTGTGTGAATTTGCTGTTTGGTGAGGAATCCTCATTACTGGTCTCCCTGTGGCCACCAGCAGCAAGGGATGAGGCAGCCAGCAAGGCTGTTGTTTCTCCTCAGTCCGTGTCAGGTGCAGCAGGGACAACATGGGGCAATGCACAGCCAGAGGATGAGATCAGCTTTTGGCTAGCATGAGGAAGGGAGTTAATGTAGTGAAAAGATGTTCCACCCAGATGCCCTGCTCTCTCCAGGACAGAGAGCAGCTTCCACAGTTTGGAAAGGTGTCAAACACTAAGCAAATAGAAATGATGGCTTGCCAGTGGCAAATCTACAGTGATGGAGAAGCTGGCTGGCAGAGCTCACCTTCCCTGCAGGAGGTGATGAGATTGCAAGGGAATCACAAGCTGACAGATAGTTTGAATGTGACACTGTCCTTCCCTTCTTCCTGCCTGGGGTAAAGTTAGAAAATGCTGCTCGTATGGCACCTTAATCTAGGGGAAACAGGAGCTAGACTTCCACGGTTCATGTTTTGACCTCTCTGTTCTTTCTGTGACAGCCCTGTCTCTTCTACTAGCAAAAATGTTCACTTTCCCTTGCAGGTCAGAGGCTGCTGGATGTTTCAGCCCTTGAGGCCTTGCCAGTGCTGGCAGAGAGTGCACCAGCCCACCCCAGCACGCAGAGTGGCTCAGCCCTGCCAGCCTGTGCACCATGTCCCTCCGTGAGCACGCGCTGTCCCTGTTCCGTGGTGCTGTGGGCACCGTCCGCCCGGCTCCCATGCTGAAGAGGGCTCTGAAGCTCCAGGGGGATGGGTGCCCTCAGCTGCTGGTGAAAGGCCAGGCCTTTCCACTGAAGAGGGACCTGTACCTGGTGGGTTTTGGAAAAGCTGTGCTGGGGATGGCCGCAGCAGCAGAAGAGATCCTGGGAGACCACCTCACTCGGGGAATTATCAATGTGCCGCTAGGGATCCAGGAGAGCTTGCAGCGAGCAGGAATGCAGTAAGGACTGTTTCTGGACAATTTTGGGGAGCAGGAAGGAGGGGTGTAGGCTGCCAGATTTGTCCTCTGTGGGATGTTGCTGTGAACACCTTAAGTCCTTTTGAGCTGCCCTTGCTCTGTTGCCCAGCCTATCGACCCAACCACTCTCATCTTCAACCATCACATCCCAGTGACACCAGTGACACTGCCCACCTCTTGTGCTGGATGTGCTCTCCAGCTGTGGGGAAGAGACATTCAGCAAAGGCCATCTGCCTGTCCTGGTCACTCACTGTATGCCAGTGGTACACCAGGCACCTGCAGGTGACAGCCTGGCTGCCTGTGTGGGTGCACAGATCCGTGCTGTAATTGCCTCTTACCTCAACAGGGAGATGCTGCTGAAGCCACACAGCAAAATCCAGGTCATCGAAGGCGCCAAGAACAACCTCCCAGATGAGGAGGCTCTGAAGGGAGCAGTTGCCATCCAGGAGCTGGCTGAGGGTCTGACTGCTGATGACCTGCTCCTTGTGCTCATCTCAGGTAGTGTGGGGATCCCAGGGAATGGGAATGGCTGAGGGCCCCCAGCTGTCTGCCTACCCCTGACATGCAGTGAGGGAGTGCTGGGCTGTGCTGTGCCAGCCCCTTCAGCATGGACACTTGCACCTCTCATTTTTCCTCTCCCTTCTGCCGTCCTTTCTCCAGGGATGCAGCAAGGGAGAGCACAGGACTTCCTGCTGCTGCAGTGGATACTCTGCCTCGCAGCACTGGAAGGAGGCTGTGCTGCACAGGCTGGGTCCTGTGGTTGTGCTGCCACAGTGAAGTGGCACCTCTGGACACAGCCTGGCAGCTGTTCTCACCTCTTGGCAAGGAGACAGTTTCTTCTTGCTCCCTCCTTACATTTGGGGATGCAAACTTGGAGAAACAAGCACTTGGTAGACTTGCATTCTCTGCACTTGTGCAGAGTGTGAGTCTGAAAGCTGAGATTTGGGACTGACCTTTCCCAGAGTCACTAGCTCCTTCCCAGCTAGTGGAAATGAGGCCTCCAGGTACCACACAGTAAGCTGCATGCCTTGCAGGGGCAGCCCTGCACACCCCCAGGGCCTGGCTGGTGGCCCCCAGACTGTCCCCATATCCAGGACTGCATAAGAAGATGCATCAGACTGCAGCAGTGATGTCACCTCATTCTGAGCCCAGTGCGTGTCACAGGGCAAAAGCATGTAGGGGCTTGGAGCAGCTCTGCAGAAGGGCTGTGGTCTCCTCTGCTCAGTGTTTATTCCTCTGTGCATACTGAAGCCTGATCCAGTACAGAGAGAGCAGTGCCACTAGGCAAACACCCAAGTGACTGGAAGCTAGCTGTGCTTTCTGGGGATTCCCCTGGGCTTCCTTCTGTCTTGGCTGCAGGGATCTCCAAGAGACTCCTCAGCCCTTCAGGGAGCCTGTACAGGATCTCCCTGTGGCTGTGACTCCCTATGCATGTGCACTCCCACACAGCAGCCGGTCCCCAACTGCTCCTGCCTCTCAGCTAGATCCCTGGCTATTGACTGAAACACAGGCATTTGCATTTGTTTTTCTTGCTCATCATGTTTTATTGATGCTGATTTGTCTCAAACCTCTGAGCAGGCTTTGCATTTTGACAGTAGCATTTAGCTGTACTTCTGTGCATATTCACTCTCTGCACAGACCTTGCTCTTTTCTCCTCTGTATTTTCCATCCGTTCCACTTTTCCATCAGAACCTTGCCTTCTTTTCCACACTTCCAATGCCTGCTTGTATCAGACAGAATTCTCATCAGTGAAGCTATCACCCTGGACTCAGAGTGTGCTTTGTCCTTTGCATTACTGTCCCCCTTTTTCTTTTCTCCCAGACCTATACGAGTGCAGTTCAGCCATTTCAAATCTTGCTGCATCCCTCACCAGTGTTTTTACACACTGTCCTGAATAAATGGAGCCACCACAGCAGGCAGTGTCCACATGTGCACAGCACTGACTGCTGTGTGAGTTGTGGAGGCCGTGCTCCCTGCTCACCCATCCACGTAACCCTTGAATATCAGTGTGAGGACCCACTTGCAGCCCGCTGCAGAGGTGAAGGAAGTTGTTGTCCCTTTTCTGTCATCCCCACCATACTGCAGGCTTGTGGTGCCCCCATCCAGCCAGGCTCACACTGCCTTGGTGAAGTGCAGGACAGCAGTGATTAAAACCCATTGTTGAAGATGACTGAATTCTCCAGAGATGTCAGCTTAGGTCCCCAATCACCTCTGCCTTCCCTGCAAACACTGGTGAGGGAAAAGACTAAAGCCTTGCTCTCCTTTGTCCTCCTTTTCCTGCTCTCCTGATGTCCTTGCCATCTCTTCTGCATCCTAGGGGGTGGATCAGCCCTACTGCCTGCTCCCATCCCTCCCATCCTCCTCAAGGAGAAGGAGAAACTCACAAAGATGTTGGCTTCCCGAGGAGCTGCCATACAGGAGCTGAACATTGTCCGGAAGACTCTGTCCATGCTGAAGGGTGGAGGGCTGGCCCAGCTGGCACATCCTGCACGGGTAACCAAGGGAAAGCCCCTGTTTGCCCAGAGATCACCCATGTACCCTCAAAATAGAGGTTTAATCAGCTTGCAAGGGTTTTTTTCCATACTAAGTGAACAACTTTGCACACTGTTTTGGGGCTCTCTGGCTGACGTTTCACTGAGGACCGAAACTCTCAGGGAGACAGAGATGGAAGAGTGGAAATTCAGACTTGGGAAACATCAGCCATCCTATCAGGCCACTCGGCAGACCCCAGCCCACAGCCAGCAGGCACTTCCAAGTGTTGGTGCTTCAGCACAGTGCTTTCAAGCCTGGCCCTTACCCTTGGCTCCCCTGGGGGCTGTTCTCAGCGTGTGCCATTGCTGAACTCACAGTAGGTTGGGCCTGACAAGTGCAATGTCACAGATTACATCTTCCAACAGGATAGTCCAGCTTCAAAGGGGACTGTAAATCTGTGGGTTTGAGAAGGGCAAGATGACACTCAGGTCCATAAAATAATAACAGGCAGACCTATCCTGTTTCCATCTGCTTTGATGTGGGGATGGCACTCAGAGCAGTGGTTGTGCCAGGGCTCTTTTGTGGTCACCTGTCTTTGCCTCCTGCGATAATCTGTGGGCATTTCTTTCCATAGGTGGTGAGTCTCATCCTGTCTGATGTGATAGGTGACCCCCTGGACATCATAGCGAGCGGGCCCACTGCTCCCAGCTCCCACAGTGTCCAAGACTGCCTTCAGATACTCACCAAGTACAACCTGCTGCACAACCTGCCCAAGTCCGTGGAAACGGTCCTCTCCAGCTGTCCCACCAAGCCCACGGCTCTGGAAAACTACTCCCATGTTTCCAACTTCATCCTTGGGTCCAACACACTGGCTTTGGAAGAGGCCAGACGCCAGGCTGAGGGCCTGGGCTACACAGCTCTGGTCCTGAGTGCAGCAGTCCAGGGGGAGGTCGGCCGTGTTGCCACTCTGTACTGCCAGCTGATCCAGCTGGTCTGCCTGGGCTTGGCCAGCCTCGGAAAAGGGCCCCTGAGTGACGAGCTGAGGGGGAATCTCCTGCAGCTGGCAGCAGAGCTACAGATCCCAGGTTTGGACCTGGATGAGTTTCTACAGGCCCTGAGAGGATTAGGGCCTGACAGGCCAGTCTGCATCCTGGCTGGGGGAGAAACCACAGTCCAGCTCCAAGGAACTGGCAAGGGAGGGAGAAACCAGGAGCTGGCCCTGCGTGTGGGGCTGGGAATGCACAAGGCTCAGGCCACAGGAGCCAGCAGCCCCCAAGGGAGGTGTGAGATCCTCTTCCTCAGTGGGGGAACAGATGGGCAGGATGGGCCAACGGAGGCAGCAGGAGCCTTCTGCAGCCCAGGGCTGGTGGTTGAGGCACTTCAGGAAGGCCTGGATGTGGAGTCCTTTCTCAGGAACAATGACTCCTACACGTTCTTCAGCCAGTTCCAAGGTGGGCATCACCTGCTGGTGACAGGCTTGACAGGCACCAATGTCATGGACATCCAGGCCATTTTAATTAGAGCCATGGAGAGATCATGAGAGCTCCCTCTGCAGATATCCAGATCCACTTAATTAGGAGCAGGAGTAAATGAAAACACCAATGCTGTGGACAAATGCAAACAAATTAAGGCTCACTGTCAAGGCAGCTAGTGTCTTTGACAGAAAGAATCCACTAATTAGACACATGAGTGGCTGTCCACTGCAAAAATAAGCACTTGTAATTGGGGGGATCAGAGGAAGGTAAGAGGTCACATTACAGACAAGGGAACTGGATTTAAGACTTGTGACTGCTTCAACTCTAGTTAATTTAAGAGATCTGGGCAAGTTGAGGCCATGGCAGGGCTACCACGGAGAGCCCTTGCTGCACTGTTGCACTTGCAGTGCCCCCAGCTCAAGAGCAGCTCAGCAGCAGGGTTTTAGGGGTTCACTGGAGCAAATGACTGTGGCTGAAGGATGTAAAAGCAGTAACAGCAAGGCTTGTTCACCTGAAGCATGGAGGTGCTGGGAAGGGACACCCAGCACCCGCTCCCCATGCCAGCACAGTGCCTTACAGCTCTTCCCACAGCAGGGTACTGAGATGACAAAGACCCCAAGCCCAGTAGGCTGCACACCCAGGAGTGTGGCTAGGAAGCACGTAGGCAGAGAGAAGTTCTTGACACTGGCTGGGTGACATAAGCAGTGCACAGTGACATAGAGTACCTTCACTGTGCAGTGTAAGGATGGGGATGAATGAAGTGCAGTGCCAAGCCACTGTCTGGCTGGACTGTGTGGAATCCTCCTCCAGCCTCCTCTCCACAGTAACATCTTCCCCGCTGGTCCCTGTTGGGAGAGCCTCCGTGCCAGCAGCATGTATGCTGTGAGCTTTCATGGTGTTGTTTTCCAACTGTCTAGAAAACTGTGGTGCATCCAGCCTGAACCACTGACCTTTCCTCTGCACTGAGGCAGAAGTCGCTGTCATTCTGATTAACTCTGCTAATTCCACAGAACAAAAGGCAAGGAAACCTTCATGCTCAGCTTTCCTGACCCATGCTGCTGAGCTGATCAAAGGGCAAATCTGCCAGAGCTGTGCTCTGACAGGGAGCTTCTACCCCCACATGCACGAGGACACGGTGGTTATCACTTTTTTGTCACCTGCTGCGGTGTGATATGCAGAGAGCAGAGCTGAGTTTGGTTTCCCAGGACATGGAGCTCACAGTGGGGCTGGATTTCAGGAGGGCTTTGCCTGCAGCAACAGGCACACAACAGTTTGGCTGGATATTCAAAGGACTTCAGCTCAGCAGCCAGTACAACCCAGCACCTCCAACTCCTTTTGAATATCCGTCTGTTTGTTACAGAGCCCAAGTGGGAGCCTAGCTCCTTTGAAAATCCAGCCCTAATGTAATAGGACACGCTTGACTCAGACTCTTTCCAGACAGACCAACCTACTCCGTGTGGCTGATCTCATCTCGTGACATAAATACACCGTTGTGCCAACACCCTGTGGTGTCTCACTGAACAGTCAGTCGTTCTGCACCCCACTTCTAGGTGGATCAGAGGGTGGGGTTCTGAGGAGGATGCAAAACCTCCTATTTTGGTTTTGAAGCCCATATCTAACAAGTAGGGATATCAGCAGGACCATCACGGGGCCTGGTGTCGATGCCAGGCTGGCAGCTGGACTGTCTGGGCTACAGTCCAGGCTCAGAATAAGGCACAACCCTGGGAATTTCAAAACCCCAGTCTTGCCCGGTGGTTTAAACTCATCCACGCATCTCATTTGTCCTCGGAGTCTGAAGGTCTTCTGTAACATGCCTGAACTTGCTCACACTGGCAAACAGCTCTGAGATCTGCTGGGGAAAATCTGCCAAGCGTTATAGAGCTCGCTGTGCCCCCATAATGTCAGGGGGTGGTGGTGCAGGAGAAGCTGCTTTGTGCTGTGTGTTTTTCTCCGGAGGTCGCTGGCGGGTCGCCTGCTCCGTGCCCAGCAGGGCACTCCACGGGGGCACTAACAGGGGCAGCGATACAGCCAGAAGCAGGGGCTGCAGCCAGGATAACTGGGTAAAGCTGGCTCACAGCGTGCTGAACGCTGCCTGGACCGTTCTGCTCCGGCGGAATGCGGAGTGACTCCGGTTTCGGGCTGGGGTCCTGGTACAAGGGTCACTTCAGCAGTGGCCCAGTGTGCCAGCCTGGGCACACTGCCAAAGGGCCACCATAACCCCCTGCCCGCAGCTCTGCCACACTGCTGAGCACCACCCTGGACTTGGAGCTGTTGCTTGTTGCTGCCTCCCAGTCAGTTTCAGAGGACCTTGGGCTAGTGCTGGCTGGCTTCTGGGAAATGCCTACCCCAAGTAGCCCGAGCAGTGTCCTTGCTTCCTGAATGGTGGCTTTTCATAATGATTAAAGAATGTGTGTTGGGGAGGAGAGAAGTCTAATAAAAGGTTTGTTGAAAGGATGGAGCTGTTTGAAGTGCATTTCCCATCTACCTTTGCTTGGCTGCCATATATGGATTTTGTTCTTGTCCTTTCTTTCCTAATGAGGAGATAACAGGCCAGGGGGAGGTTCAGCAAGAACACCCAGGCTACAGAAATACTTCTCTGATGCTTCTATCTCGATAGTTCAAAGCTCCATTTCCAAGGGGTTGCTTTGGTGGACCTTGTGCAACTTCTACCTAGGGACAAAAGGAGCATTGGAGTGTGCGCAGCCCTCATAGCCAAGCATCGTCTTATTCCCCTGGACCGTGCTCAGCAGGAATTGTCTGCTATTGCTGCAGCCCAAAGCCAGATCACTCTGACCTTCAGTCCCTTCACAAAAGGGAAAAAGGCCCCACGCATGAGCCAACACATTTGGGCCACACTGGTCAGGTCTAGCCGGATTTGTGAGATAACACAAATCTTAAGACATGAGAGCATCGCTTACCTGCCTAGTAATGATTTGCCTCTGGGCTGGCAGGGCCTGGCAGGAGCAATGACTTTCCCACTGGGAACTCAAGTGAGTCACCACAGCTGAGCAGGGCTTTGCAGTTGTCCGTGCTGTCCTGGATGGGATATTGGCCTCATGGGAGTAAAGCAAATAAAACAACCAGAGTGTGGCTGCAGTCACACCAAGCAGCCCCTGTGTGCAGGCTGTGCTGGGACCAGCTCCGTGCCACCCTGGCTCTGGGGTGCTTGTGCCTAAGGAGAAAAGTCATAGAGAGAGTGAGGACAGTAAGAGCCACTGGGGCTTGACGATTATAGTCCCTTCCTTTTTTATTAGAAAAGAAAACTTTCTACACCAGCCAGCCTTCAGGAAGGTGTGAGTTGGGTGAAGATGGGCAGCAGCTCCCAGGCCATATCCCTACACATGGGCAGGGGACACTGGGACAGTGGGTGGGAAAAATGTGCTCAGATGCTTGGTGGGAGAGCAGGTGAACAAAGTCTGGGTATGTTCAGGGTTGATTTGCTCTCCGAAGTCGGCAGCTCGTAGCCAAACAGTGCTAACGGCCAGGAGAAGTAACAGCGTTATTAACAGCACGAGCTTTTGGCAGTAAATTAAAAATCTTGGCTGCCGCCCTTGGCTCTGCTCTTGCCTCTTAGAAGACATTAATATCACAGTTCCCCAGCATTCCCATTATCACTTCATTAAGGATCCAATAATGATAAATGTGGATGGTTTTATTTTGCACAGAGCCTGATTAATGGCCAATAATTCACTAGGTGTTAATGGGACCCTTCCTTTATGGAGGCGTTGTAAGGGGCTGCCTTTTCATCTCCTCCACAAGCCATGATTTTCACTATTTTCGCTAATGTGACAGATATAACACAAACCTTGAAAGAGTGGCTGAGGCCTCTTGAGAAACCCTGAAGAGCATCGTGCCTGGGGCAGCCCTTGCTGTCGTGGCCATTCCTCAGCATCTTTTTCCTCTTCTTCCTCTTCCTCCTCCCCTGTGCTGCTGGCAGTGCCTGCACTCAGATGCTGCCAGAGGCTGTCGCCCATGTCCCAGGATAGTTGGGGACAAGACCAAAGCAGCAGATTCCCCAGGGATGAGCCCACCAGTGCAGCCACCTGGGCTCTCCACAGCCAATGTGGTGCAGAACCAGGCCAGCCCTTGCAAGGGGGTGCAATGCAAGGAGTGGGCTTGTGCTGGCCTCACCTCAAAGCAGCTTGGCACCTCTCAACTGTATCCCAAGAGGGCTGAGGAGCCTGGGATGCAGGATGGAGTCCAGGCTGAGGCCAGCAATCCTCCTCCAGCACCCCAGGGCACAGCTCTGGTGGCTCCTCTGAGGCCGGCTCCTGTGGCACACGGGCTGCTCTCCGCCGTAGGACCCCGGCGTATTGCACGGCTTCAATCCCTATATGAAGTGGGATGTATAATCACATAGGAATAAAAAGCCATACAAGACGGGAGGCTGTGAGATGCTCCATGCTGGAGGACAACGGGCCAGTCCCTCTGCAGTGGCTGCCACGGCGCCCGCCGGGATGGAGCCGGACCCCAGGGAGCCCCCAGGATTCCCCACAGACCCTGGATGGGGTCTGTGGGGAGACACAGGAGCCCTTCATCAAACAGAGAAGAGAGGCGATGTGTCAGCCAGGAGAAAGCGTGGAAGGTCGGGAGCTGCTGGAGAGTGAGCCCCAGAAGGTGTCAACACTTGCTCCCAGCTCTCCCAGCTAACCAGGGCCTCCTATCCCAACTCCCTGCCAGAAGCTGTTACAAGACTTGCTCTGTCCTACACCCAGACCTCCTCCCCTCTCACAAAACCCATCTGGGAGCATCACCCAGCAGGAGCTCCCCTAGCCTGGGAACCCTCTGCTTGTAGCACCACTGCTCCCCAAGGCTTTAGCACCCCCACCAAGGCAGTGGGTACCACAACCCTCCAGCACCATCACAAACTCCTGGGGAAGGGAGGAAAAGGAGCCAGCCTCCTTCCTGTGGAGGTCAGAGCATCCTTCTCCATCTGACCAGGGAGAGGAGGGCCCAGCAGCTGGAGCAAGCAGTTGCAGGGAGCTGTCAGCACCCAAATCCCCGGGCAGCCATTAGCAGCAACTCCTGGCTGCCTGCAGGAGCTCTTGACAGGGGGCCAGGCACCAGCATGAACAAGAGTGGATCCTCCTCTAAGGAGGTGGATGTGGGTGGAAGGAAACCAGGGAGCTGTTCCTCCAGTGAACACTCAGGGAGTAGCACTGGCACAACCCTGTGTTTGGGGGTGGGGGGCAAGCAGGGCAGGCTCCCCTGGGAGCCCACCCAAGCAGCGCTGGGGATGAAGCCAAGACGTGGCCAGCAGAAAGGGCTGTTTGTGCCACCTCCTCTCCTGCTGCCTTTCTGCTCACATCCTGGCAGCGACTCTGGCATCCATGGGATGGGAGAGCTGGAGCAGTGCCCGGGGCAGGAGGGAACGGGTGGTGGGGTGCAGGCTCATGCAGTGCAGCCCAGACTGAGAAGGGAAGGCTCTTCCAGCTAAAAAAAACCCAACACCACCAAAGCAAAACAAACAAACCAACTAAACAAACAATCTCCTCCTCACACACACACCCCCCCAAAAAAACAAACAAAACCCCCCCACAGCAAAGTAGCAATATACTCTCTGGTTGCCACACAGCACCAAAATCTCTTTTTGCTGGCCCAGGACAGCACAGCCAACCAGCAGCCTCCCAGCTGAGCACCACAATGTCGTCTTAAGCAGCTCCAGAGGAGCTGAGCCACCCCAGAGCCATCACCCTGGGCTCCCCTTAAGCCAGCAGGAGGAATTTCAAGCCTCAGGCTGCTTTTCCATGCCACAGGGTAGGACTGGGAACAACACCACTTCAAAACACTCCCAGAAGCCTTCCTCCACCCCCAGTGCCCAGCTTTCTCCAGGGGCTGGAGCTGTGCAGAAGGGTGGGCTCTGCACATCATCCCTGGTGGGATGTCCCTGCCCATGCTGAATGGTAGATAGGCAGGAGTCCTGAGACAGGGGTCTCCAGATGTGCCCTTCCTGGGGCAGTGCAGGCAGGGGGCTGCCAGACCCCCAAGGAAGGGGGAATCCATCCACACAGAAGCTTTTTTCAGTGCAAAACCTGGAGGGATTGACTTTCCACATCAGTATTTCCAAGGCTCTCACCCATCTGCTCCAAGAGCTGTGAAGATGTGAGCCTCAAACCACATCTCTGCCACATTTTTGGAGGACGCAGGGGTCACTCCCACTGCCGAGGGGGACACCCCTGGCTTTCCCTCAGCCACGGAATTTGCCAGATTAGGCACCGTGACTCTTTAAAAGGCACAAATCCCACAGTTTGAGGCGCTTGACCCAACCAAAATCCCCAGCGAAACCCCCCCAGGAAGCAAATGGTGCCGGGCATCAGGGTGGCAGGGAGGGGACACTCCCAAGTGACCACACCACCGGAGGGAACCCGACACCGTAAGCACAACGCCGGCTCCGATCGCTCCTCAACTGCCTCCAAACCAAGTCAGCAATTACGGGATCATCAGCTGATGAATTGTAGGAAAAGATGTGTTTGTGAATCACTGCACCCCGGCTAGGTAAGAACACTGCCAGCGCTGTATTTGGGAGCAATTACTCTCCCCGAGCATGTGAATCATTAGGTATAATTACCCTAATAAATAAAAGGAAGATAACTCCAGTCTCTAGCCTAATCTAGATCAAGCAATTTTCGAGGAGAGCTGTATGAAATAAAACCAGGAGCACCAGACAGAGGGAAAGCAGGAAGAGGAGAGCTTCAAAACCTGGATGTTAATCCTTCCCACAGCAACCAAGGGAAGCAGGCAGCAGTGGAGTCTCTTCCACAGGTCCTCACTGCAGTTTGGTGGCAGAGAATTTGCCAGAGAGGGCTCAGGTTTCCCAAGGCAGCATCCCACCAGAGCACAACTTCTCTTGGCAAAAATTTCCCTGCTACAAAAATGCAAACAGGTTAACAAAACAAGAAAACAAACAAAACAAAACAAAACAAAAACCCACCACCATTTATTTTTGAGATGATGGGGGGGCAACAGTTACTTGAGTCTAATGAAACCATTTTGCTTTTCCCCTAGGAAACACTGGAGTGAGGAAAAAAAAAACAAAACAAACAAAACCACAAAACTCTAAGCCCACCCCACTCAAAGTTGACATTTTGAAACGAAGCAGCAATTTTCTTCTCCACTTAAAATGTCATCACAGACTTTTGCTGTAAAAAAAAAAAGCAGCTTTCCCTGAGTGACATTTTGAGGGGAAATGTTGACTTTAAACCAGAAGGAAACCCCCAGTCCATGCAATGAAATGTTTCGAGCTGCAGTGAGACTCCTTGCGGGGAAATTGATATTTTTTACAGAAAAAAACCCTAAAAAACCCATCTGCAACTACACATATTTAGTGATTTGAATTTCCCACAGGACAAACCCATTCTCAACGAGGCAAGAGGGGTAAAGGATGGAGCAACATCACTACCCTGTCCTGGAAGAAACAACAAACAGCATCCCTAATTCTGGGCAAGTTTCCTCAAAAGCTTTGCAAAGAAAGGGTAAAAATCAGCAGTAGAGTCTGTGTTGGTCTTAGCAGGTGCCGGGCAGGTGGTGCTGGCTCTGTCCTGACCCTGCAGGATGCCAGTGCAGGAGCTGCTCCTGCCCAGCCCAGCAGTGGGGAGGATGCCAAGGCCAGGGGGTGGTGGCACCGGAATGGGGAGCCCTGGTGAGCAATACCACGGTTTATGCCACAGCTTTTGAGGGCAGAAATTGGATTTAGTCTGTGACTCATGGGAATCCTGCTTGTTCCCTAGGGAGAAAGAGGATTGTGGCTCACTACTTCTGTGCTTGCAAGAGGGGCTGGGCTCTGCCTAGAGATGCTCCATGAGATGGGGCTGGACTTGTGCTGCCTCTGCCCTCCTGTTAGGTGGGGTTTGACCAGGAACAATCCGTGCTTGGGCTCTCCCTGGGGCCACGGTTATTGCTGCCTGGGTTTTGTTTTTTTTAATAAACCTGTAATATGAGAAGCCTGCCCAGGAGAGCAGCAGGATTATTGGCAAATATCACTTCCCATTTGCCAGGCTTTGAGGGGCTTTAGCCACATGCATTAGCCAGGAGCAGAGAGAGGGACACAAAGCACCAGGATGGGACAGACCAGAGGTGAGTCCTTTGAACACAGGGCTGCAGCAAAATCCTGCAGACAAGTATCCTCCAGCCTCCAAAGGACAGGGCTGGGTGGGAAGAGCTGCGGAAACCTAATTAGCTTTTTGATATTAATGAATTGGCTCTGAAGCAAACAAGGCAGCAACAGTGCCTGGCACAGCTCCTGCTGCCACATCCCAGTCCCAGCGCTGGGCAGCGGGCACAAGGACGCTTGGTGGCACACTCAGGGACATGGGGACCCAAAGAAACAGCAACAGAGGGGGGCACTGTGCCACTGTGGGACAGGGACTGCTGTGGGATGATGGCACAGAGAGGATGCAAAGCGTGCAGGATGTGAAGAAACGCAGCAGGACATGCCATGGTTTCAGCCACCATCACCACAGCTGACACCAGGACATGCCACCACTTGCACAGGGCCACCTCCCCTGCCAGGGGCTTTCTGCAAGGCCAAGGTTGAGTCACTGCATCCCCAGGTGAAGCCAGCAGCCCAAGGACAGGGCACTCCATCACCAGCTATGCCAACAGGTGCCTGCTGGCTGGGAGACCTTCAGACCGGGAGACACAAGGTGTGCAAATATGTCTTTATTCTGGACATCTGTGTCTAAGCCCCTTTTTAGGGGCTTCAGAAGCTTTTAGGGCAGCCAGCAGGGAAACCAAGAGGAGTCATGGGGTGCAGAGCCAAGGGTCCATGCCAGGGGTGCTGAATACATTCTGTAATATTAATGACAACTATTAATTATTAAATGCTTCTATGCAAGGAGGGGAAGGAGCCTCCCTGTTGCTCAGGAATAGCCAGTGACTGACACTTCTTGTCTCCAAGGCTGACAGCTGCTCAGGGAGGCAAAGGAGCTCCCCACATATCACCTCCAGTACCCTGGGTGCAAACCTAAGAGCCACCCACCAGCAGCTGCTGAATGCAGAGCCCAACCACAGTCCCACCACAAGCCACCCTGAGCTCAGTGTGACGCCAAAAACAAGCAACACAAGTACTTCTGTGCAGAAGCATCACTTCAGGTGCAGATTTCAAATCCAGCTCGCCTCTCCCTGCCTTTACCAGCACATCCAGCAACAAGCCCAGCCTGGAAGGACACAAGTGCCACCCCAGCGCCTGACTAACTCAACTCATCAGCACAGCCTCACAAAACCCACAAACAGCACCACACTCCCCTGCTACCGCTTTAACCTCTTATAAACCCTCCTGGAAAGGCAGGCATCACTGTGTGCTGTGCTGAGCCACCAGAAGTTGATTAAGCACTAATTAATTGCATTAAGGTCAGCCAATGTACTCTGTTAAGGAAGAAAGCCAATAATTAAACTCCACGTGTGGTGTGCTTCTGCCATTAGCTCCCCAGCCTGCAGCGGCGGCGGCAGGCTCGGCGGGGTCACAGCCAGCGCCGCTCGCCAGCACATGGCGGTGGCAATCGGGGGAATAATTAAGTGCGAGGCATAAAACCATCAGCGCCTCAGCGGCCGGGTGACACAACCCACCCACCCGGGCTGTCGGCAGCGGGGCTGCTCGGGAGGGCACCAGGCGGAGGGGACAGCAGGGGGACGCCGGCTGCGTGGGGAGCATCCTCTGCAGGGCACCCAGGGGAGGATGTGGCCGTGCCCGGCCAGGCTGAGCCGTGTGCCCGGCAGTGCTGGAGGCTGGCGCGGGCCCCTGCCCGGGGAGGGAAGCCCTCCGGGCCCCGACAATAGGGTTTTGTGTAGTCCCGACAAGAGCACCTGCCCCGGCGCTGGGAGCCGGCCAGGGGCACCGTATGGAGGGGACCTGCCCCTCGCTGGGGCGGCGCCGGTGCTGTCTCGGCATAGGGCCGGTCTGGATGGGATGCAGCCCCTGGCACAGAGAGGAGCCCCTGAACCGTGCGGGATGAGACCAGGGGAGTCCATCACCTCTCCAGCCGGGAAATGTAACCACCAGGTACAGAGATGGTGGATGCAAGATGGGTGTGAGCATCAGTTTGTTCTGGCCGTACCAGCCCCAGGTGCACCACGGCCTGAGACACTGAGGGTTCTGCAGGGGAGCCCCAGTGGAGCCCAGCCTGGAGGCAAAACCTTGCCTCGCCTTGGGGCTTTGCAGCAGGGCAGGGAGTGACAGGACAGCTCGAGGGATGAGAAATGAGGTCCCACGGCATCTGGGGAGAGGAAGGAGTGCAGGGCATTTGGGGCTCTGTCCCATCAATCCCTCCCTAGCAGCAAGCTCATTTAAGGTTTTTCTTTGCTGCCAGCTGAAAAAATAAAGGCCAAGGTAATCTGCCTGCCTGTCCCTCTTTGTCTTGGGGATAATAGCAGCCAGCGAAGTGTGGAGCCCCCCAGGGCTTTGCAGATTAGAGCTTTCAGATATGTCTACAGTGAGTGCCCGGACAAAAAGGAGAGGTGGTGGAGCAGAGCAGCACGAAGGGGACCTCACAAGGTCACCCACTCACTCCCTGCCTGCCTAACTGCATGTCCCCTCTCCTCCCCCTGCCACTGGGCAGGTGGGTGATGGGATAGTGACCAGGAGACGAGACAGTGGCAGAGTGCTCCTCTGGGCCTCCCAGCGTCAAAGGCTGACCTCACTGAGAGCAGAGTTATGGCTATGTCACAGCAGCTTTTTGTTTTATAATTTACACTTTGACGATTCTGATAATTACAAATCTGAACTAGGGAGGGGAGGAAATAGAGACAAAACCATGTAACCTGCCACAGAAATCACAACAGTGTGAGCTGCTGCCCCTGTACTCACAATGACTTCTCTGCAAGCCACCTACAGACCAAAAATGACTGGCTGGAGACATGGGAGTCGCTGTACAGGGCTGAGCTGCAGCTGGCTTTTTAAAAACTCAAAGGGTCAAACACCCGAGAAAAAAACCCAAACCAGTTCCCCTAATTCTCGAGTTTTGTCTGGCAGCAGGTGTCCCAGCCCCGGCAACGAATGTCCACTCAGGAATGTCTCATGTCTAAAAGCACACACAAAACAGGGGGAGGTGGGAGGAAACCCTACGCCCGGCCTTCTTTCCTTGTGGCCGAGTTCAAACGGCTTCGAGAGGGCAGGCAGGGGCAAGCAGGGGCTCGCAGCGGCTGTGCTGAGGCTCAGCAGTGCGGAGACAGGCGGAGGGGCAGCGCAGAGGAAGACGCCAGCCCTTGTTACATCCCCCTCCCCGACCCTCTGTTCCTGCTGTGGATGTCCACACCAGCCCCAGGATGCGGCCAGGCTCGGGCTCCCGATCATCCCCTGCTCACCGTCCCTCCCTCCCGTCACCACACACGTCATTCCTCCAAACACAGCCCCTGGAGCTGCCGCACCGGCACCGGGGAGCCGGAGGGGCCCGGCCGGCGCTCCACTCGGGCTCGGTGCCCTCGCATCCCGCTCCCGTCCGCCGGGTTTGTTTAGCTGATCAAAATCATCGGGTGCCCAAAGCCACAAGGGCATCCTGTGAAAACAACTTCCTGGGGACGAGGAAGTGGGCGTTCTGTAGACCCTCCTGTGTGCGTGCCCCCCGAAACACCCCGCACGCCTTCTGTGAACTGCCCACCCCGAGCATCACCTCTTCCCTGCCTTCCAGAGCCAGCCTAGCGATGAGGAAGGAACCAGACAGAGCAGAGGGGAGACACAGACACCAGACAATAAATCCATGGCTAAAGCCGTGCTCCTAAGAGCCCAGCTCTGGGCTCAACAGACCGCATCGCTGCTCTGTCCCCTCGGGGTGCCCGCACCTTCCCCTGGGCACCCCATCCCCTGGGCGCAGCACCCACGCCGGCTGCCGCCCGGGGTGATCCACGGCATCCCACTGAAATTTTAGCTCCGGCCTCCGAAGCAGATGGAGATAAGGACAAAACTACTCCCTCGCTTATAAACAAGGGGCCAGATTCTGCCGCCAGCATCCGGCAGGCGATACCCGAGCCAGCGAGGCCAAACCCAGGCACAAAGCGGCTCCACGCAGGGATCGCCGCCGGGATCCGGCAGCCTGCCCGCGGGATGGGGAGCGGGGAGCACAGAGCGCTCTCGGCTTCTCCGTTTACCTGGGGCTGCTGTGAATCCCAGCAGCGCAGGAGGAGCCTGCAGAGCAAAGGCGGCTCGGGGAAATGGGATCCCCGCCTGGGGACGGTATCAAAGACACATGCAAAAGGGAAAATAAAAGACCAACCTTCCCCCCCGCCTCCCCCCGTCCCTCATTCCCGTCCCTGCTCCAAACAAAGGCAGACCTGGGCATAGCAGCACACACCTGAAACACAAGCCCCTGAGATCCCAAGCCCCCTGAGACCCCAGGCCAGGCTGAGGGCCCCCCAGCCCCACGGGACCGCCGGGGACCAGCACCACACACAGACCTGAGTGTCAGAGATGCCCAAACCGAGACACGGGGCCCGTGACCAAAATCATGCCGGGAGAAAAACCCACCCTGGGGAAAGCAGCTCCGTGGAGGTACCTGTGTCAGGCCGCTAGTGGCCCCAACCGCGGGCCATCCCAACACCGCCCTGCCTGGGAGGTGACAGGTATTTATTGGGGCGAGTGGCTGTCCCCCCGCGCTGGGGACCGCGGCTGGAGGGCGGCAGGGGCTGCCATTGGCTCCCGCGCCACCCGGGCAGCATCGCTCTCCAGGGGCTCGCTCTGCTAGGGCCAACTTTACAAGGGAAGCAATTTTTTTCTTTCTTTCTTTTTTTTTTTTTTTTTTTTTTCTTTTCCCAGCTGAAACAAAGACGAAGGCTCGAGCGAGCGAGAGCACGGATGAGAAAACAGGAGGCGGGGGGGGGGAAGAGTGGGCTGGAAAAAAAGTCCACACAAACCCACGGATCTTGAAACAAGAGGGAAGGATAAAAAAGAAACCAGAGGCTGCAGAGGTAGACGTAGAGATGGGAGGATAAAAAATTGCAGAGGGAAGAGGCGGCAGCCGGGAACGGAGCAGGGAGCTCAGCCGTGTCACATGTATCACATCCCCGGAGAGCCACCGGCCACCCCGACAGCCCACCGAGGCCACCCGGGACGATGCAGTGAACCTACAGGGAGTCAGTCTCTCGCGGGCCGGGGCTCTGCGGGGAGAGGAGACAAGGGCTCGGCCCCTCAGGACATGACTCCTGCCTCCCAGGGTGCCCCCCGCTCGAGTGGGCTCTCCCCCAGACTCCCCGGCCCCACCAAGGTGGCCAGAGCAGTGATCACGGGGTAAACGGGGGCCACAGCGAGCTGCCAAGGGGACCCCCGAGGTGTCCTTCCCCCGGATCCACCGGCCACCAGGCAGCCGGCGCCCGACCCACGCCCACGCCAGCCCCCGGCACCCTCGGCCTCGTTCTCCGTGGGCACCCGAGATGCCCCATCACCCCGAGCGGCCCCCAGGACACCGATCCTCCATCCCGGAGCCCTTCCGCCTCGGCTGGCTGGGCAGCCGCCTCCCTCCCGGCAGGATCCAACCCCAGCTCCGGCCCAGCGCCCCCGGCCAGCGGCAGCAGCGGGGACACCCCCGCCCCGGGCTCCGCCGCTCCCATCCCCGGGGCCGCTCCCCGCCGCTCCAGCCGAACCGAGGCTGGCGCACCTGCTCCGCCGCCCGCTCCTGCCCCGCGCTGAGCTCCCCCGGATCGGCCGCGCCGCCGGTGCCGCTGCCGGTGTCGGTCCTACCTGCGCGGCGCCGCCGTCCCCGTCTGCAGCCGCCGCCGACTCGCGCTGCCGCGGGGGCGGGCAGCGGGAAGGGGGGGCGAGCGCCCCCTCCCCGCCCCCGGCCCTGCCCGGCACCGGCCCCCAGTCCGGCCGGGGCTCCCCGCCCCCTCCGCAGCCTCCCCTGCCTTACCCTCCCCCCCGCCACCGCCCGACATCCCCTCGGGACCCCGCACTCCCGGGGCCGCTCCGAGCACGGGAGGAGCCCAGCCCGGGATGGGGACACAGCCCGCAATGGAGGTCACAGCCGGTATGTGGGCCTGGGAGGCACAGGGAGCACGGGACAGGGATGCCCGCCCTGGGAGACAGACCAAAACAGCCCTGGCAGGATGGAGCATCGTCACCGTCCTCTTTCTCGTTCACTTCCACTGAGCAGTGGCAGGTCCAGGGAAGAGGCTGTGACTGTCCTCACACACATGGCAATGGGGTGCTGCAGGTGCATGCTGCACTGGTGATGCAGCTCTGGGCCCTGAGGTGCTCTCAGGTCCCGCAAACCACACACATACGAACACCCCTCTGTGTCCTCCAGCTGGGTACTGCCACCTCTGCCCAGTGCTCCTAAGCAAAGTGGCTGTCACCCACCATCGTGGGTGACACCAGCTCCAAGGGGACATCAGGGCTGGTGTTACTATCCACATACACATGTCCCCCTTTGATGCCTCACAGTTGATTTGGCTCCCTCTTCATCTCTGAGGGCTGGTGCTAAGGTGGCAGAAAAATACAAGGGGAAAGCATAGATGGCACCCAGGCTTGGTCCCATTCATCCCCTGCTCACTCCCAGCCCCACAGTGCTGCTGGCTGGAGCGTGGCACAGATGCCAGGCTCTGAGCCATGGTGGCAGAGGTGGCCTTGGGGCTTGCCCCGGAGAAGGAGGGGATGGGTGTGTGTGGGAGCTGTGTCCTACCAGTACCAACTCCTGCAGACAGCTTCAGGCTCCAACTTAGCACTTTGGATTCACCCAAGCTCCTGTGCCCTTCATGCCCCCCGTCGTAACCTGTGCCATTCCTCTAGTGTTAATAAAGCCATTAATTATAGATTGGAGATACGGTTCAGAAATGCCACTTTGGAGCAAGCTGAAGTGCTGCAATTGGGATCACAGCGATAAGCAGGTTCAAGGAGGCAGAAGATAAGTTAATGCCAGTGCCAGTGTTTAATACAGGCAATTCCTCCCCAGGCCACTTCTGGAGCCCCGTGCACACCGAGCACAGGCCCGCAAAGAAAAGCAGTGTGAGAGATGAGCTGGGTGTCTCGGGAGAGGAGCCGGAGCGGGGAGAGCGGAGCCGTGGCTGCTGCACAGAGCTGCCTTTCATTACAAAGGGCCGGGAAGCGGCTCGGAGCTGCCAGCAGCACTGACACGATGCAAGAGGGGATTTTTCAGGCTGATGCAGCAACAAAGGCAGTTAAATCTGGCCAGGTAAGAGGCTTTCGAGGTTAGCTGGCTGTTCCCACAGCACAGGCTTTCTTTTCGTTTTTTTCCTTCTTTTTTTTCTTTCCCTTCCCTTTCCCCCCTCCTTTTCTAGGGGGAATTATTTTTGGTAATCCATGTGTTGCTGCTCGTTGGGCGCTGGAGCAGAAGTAAGCAGGTAAGCGGCACTTTTATCGCCAGCCCAGCTTCCCATCACGGCCGGGACTCCAGTGAGGGGCTCTGAGCCTCAAAGAAAAGCAGCAAGGCTGGGCCAAGGCAGCTGAAGCGGCGCTAAGCTCACAGCAGCTGGGAATTCCTTCTCTTTTTTCTATTGAAATGATGGCAGTGGGAAGCTACCTGGAGAGGAGCAGCTTCCACAACAAGTGCCTGCTGCACTGCTGGAGGCTGTGTGCCCCCAGGCATCACTGGGTGGTTTGGGGTGCTGGCACCCACCTGGAGTCACTCACTGCCTGGCTCTCCTGGCAGGACAGAGGGGTGCTGGGCATGGGAAAGCCACCCATGACACCCACATCCATCACCCTGCAAGGGGCCCAGCACCCTTGTGTAGGGAGAGGGGGACGCTGTGGTCCTAGGGCAAGAGGATGCTCCCATCAGTGGCTCTGCAGGAAGTCCAGGTGGTTCAGGCATCTCAGTGGGGCATTGTGGAGACAGACCAGGATGAAGCCCAGACCCTGGAACCTATTGGAGGCCAGGAGGGTGTTTCTGAAGGGATTTGTACTTCTGGAGACCTGCATGTCAGCCCCAGTGCTCCCTAGGGAAACACCCTGGGCTGCCCCGGGCAGCTGCCTTCCCACCAGTCCTACCAGGCAGAGGATGCGCCAGTGGCCCGTGACTCAACACCTCCTCCAGTGCTTCACATCGGGAGGTGGGCGTGACACGGCCCCAGAGGCTGCAGTGAGCCGTGCCAGCGGAGGCAGCGCTGGCTCAGGGAGCTGTGCTGCCACACAGGGACCCACGGCCCCTTGCCATCCCAGGCTCGCAGCTGTGACGGGGTGGCCACAACTCATCTCCCTGATGGAGCTTGTCATCTCATCCTTCTGGTGGCAGCTCCCCAGACATCACCCTGCTGAGCTCAGAAGACCCTGTGTTGATTCAGCTGCTGCAATGATGTTGTTGCTCCATTCCCTCACGATGCCTTTGCATCACCCTGGGCCATGTGCCACGACGGTGCCGTGCGGTGCCGGCTGCTTCCTGCAGCTTGTGCCCACACTGTGCTCTGGTTAGTGGTGCAACCTCACCACTAAGGTGCCCAGCACCCTGCCCAGAGACCTGTACCTTGCCTTGGTGTGGGGTGAAGGCAGTTGAAAATCCCTCTTCCTCCCCACCCTCCTCCTCTTCTCCCTGCCCAGCCAGCATCCACTGCTGCAACAAGATTAAACCAATTGCACCATTATTTGTTTCATATTTAATAAGGGTTTGAGGAGCAGATCTCCCAGCAAGCCCCTGCTATCAATCAAACCTGCACTGAGTCCCCCTTCGCGTCCGCCTTTCCAAGAAGAAAGAAAACAAAATTGGTCTAATTTATTATTCATTTGTTCATTAGGTCTGTATTAACCAGATATATTATAAAGGAAAACAGGATTGCGCCTTTTGATCAGCAAACCCTCTGCTCATGAATATCCATGAGGCTCCCCCCTACCCCAGCACCTCTCCCATGTGTGGAGTGAGCTGATGGAGGGTGTCAGTGGTGGGTGCTGGCACCGGGCTGGGTCCTGGCACACCACGGGGCTGGGAAGCTCTCTCAGCTCTCTCAGCTCTCTCAGCTCTCTCAGCTCTCTCTGCTTGCAGAGCATTGGGGATCAGCTGCACCATCCCATGGCACTCCAGAGCTCAGGCCACTCATGGTTGCCCACAGCTAGGAGGGAGAGGCCAAGCCCTGCTGGGTGCAGGAGGCTGTGGGGACACACCGGGGGGCACCGGGGTGATGGGCTCCCCTCCCTTCCTGCCTGGGGCTGAGCAGGAAGCCGAGCAGGTGGTGTTTCTGCGGCGTGAAAAAGCAGCATATGTCCCTGGATCCCTGGCGCGTGGTGGCGGCGCCGATGCCCGCCACTCCCCCGAAGCTGCGGGGAGGCACAGAGGGACCCCGGGGTGCCAGTGACGCCCTGCAGGGCCAGCACAGGACTGGGGCAGCATGAATCCCTGCTCCCTGGGGCATCCTCCATGAACCCCTTGGTCCACCCTAGGGAGGATGGGCCAGGGCAGGATCAGAACCCCAGGATACGTTGTAGGGACTGGCTGGCACCAGGCCATAAGCTCATGGTGACTTTCACCCAGAGCCAACAGCATCTCGGGCAGCAGCAGAGTGTGGAGAGCCATGTCCCAGCCCAGCAGGATGGTGGATCCCAGCCCTGCCCAGGAGCTGTTGCACCCTGCAGCAGCTGTGGGCGTACACAGAGAAATGCCACATGCACATGGATGTCCATGCACCCATGCAGTCCAGCCAGACCTGAAAATAGGTTGGTTTAAAAAATGCATCACTTTGAAGTTATGTAAATGAAAGGCAGCGGCAAACAGAGCATGCTGGCAAAAGGGTTTCCAATTTTTTTTCCTCCTCGCCAGCTTCCTCCGGTTAAAATTGGGTTGCAATTCATTAATAAAGGAACAGTTGTACTGAATAAGCTCCCGTGCTTAAATCAGGACAGAGAAGCGTAATTAACCCAGCTCCAGTCTGATGTGATGGAAGAGGAAAATGCTCTTCTGTTTTGGTCCCTTCTCTTAAAAGCCCGCTGCGTTCTCCCGGCCTCTTGGGAATGGAACTGAGCTTCTTATTTAAAAATGAAGCTCGCAGCCTGACAGAGTGGGTTCATGTATATATATATAAAAGCTGTCATGATGATATTTTATTCATACCCCTCTTCCCCTTCCCTTTGCTTGGAAAATCCAGGAGCAGCCAGCAGGCAGTGTGGAGAGAGAGAAAGCAAGAATCCCCTTTTAAAAGTAAATTACAGATGCAAGTCACATTAGTCGAAGCCCCACGAGGCGGCAGATTCCTGAGTGCCAGGGCTGGCCCCGCGGCTCAGCCAGCCCAGAGCTGGCACAGCAGCCTCCCACCCCGAGCACCACCCGTGAGAGAGCAGGAGGGGACAGGCGGGGGCTGGCACCGGCCCTACACCACCGATTTGTACAAGGTGGAAATTTGTCCTCGCTCCTCTAAACGGAGCTACCACCTAAATTACAGCCTAATTAAGGGCCACAAAGCAGGTCCTGCTGGCAGGTCCTATAGGTGGGATCCAGCCGGTTGGGCTCAGGGTGAGGGCATTCCTCCTCCACCATTATTTCTGGGGCTGAATTCCACCTTTTCCCACAGCAGTTTGTCTGGATGAGCCAGACGCTGTCCAGCCGCCGTCGAACCGGCACGTGGCTCTGCATGTTGATGGAGCATCCCTGCGGCTCGGCTCTGCCTGGCCACGCTCCCCCCTTCCTCTGCCGCTGCTTCCTCACCTGCTGTACAAATAGCTGGCTGGTTGCATGGGAAGGCAGACTGTATTTTGAGGGTCTTTGGGTGGGGAAGGGCTGCCCACAACAAAGGGTGTTGGATTTGCCGTGCAGGGCAGGGAGCCTGGTGAGGCAGAGCAGGGCAGAGTGGTCTATTGAAACGGGGAGTGCTGCAGGACTGGCTTGGTGTGAGGGACAGATGCTCAATTCCACACGGGACCAGCCACAGACCCACCACAGACCCTGTCCTCTGCCCCTGCTGCAGCTGCACTGTGACACCTGTCACTGTCCCTGCAGTGAGCTGAATGCCCAGAGGGACGCAGTCATTCAGCTCCAGGGCTGTGGGGACATCCCCACAGGAGCAGCCCTGAGATGGGGACACGCAGAAGGAGCTCTGCAGTGGGAGGTGCAGCAGTACCCCTGTGCCATAGGGCTGCCCAGGTACCACTGAGTGTGGAGCTGGGGCAGGGGTGGCATTGCTCCAGGGCACCACTTCCCCCACTCCATCAGGGACCCCCCTGGGGACCTTCTCCATATTTCTTCTGCTTCAGTCCCAATGCCTGCCCATGTCCAACCCTTGTAGCTCTACCCCAGGGGACTTTGAGACTTTAATAGTTTTATTAAACCTAGCAGGTTGGTTCCCAAAGCACAGGGATGGTGGACCCTGCCATGAACCCATGGCACCCCACGAGTGACTGGGCTGGCACCGTTGGGTACTGGTGTGGAGGTAACAGGGGCATTGCCAGGGTTCATCCTGCCCTGCCACACACCAGCACGCCTGGAAATCCTTGGTGGAGCAAACTGAATCCCTGGGGCTGAAGGAGATGTGGGTGATGCCAGACAGCCCTTTTGTAGCTGAGATGTTTCTGGTGAGGAGAAAAAAAAAGAAAAATCAGTGTTTGTTTCTTTCTGAGAAGATTGCTCTCTGTGTGCTCCTTGTATTTAGTTATTATTAAAGGGTTGTTTTGCTGTCAGTGAAAGCCTGCAATTACAGGCTCTCTCTTTTTTTCCTGGCTGTCACTATTCCCCATGAAAGCATTGCCCACAATTTTAGCATTTCTGCATTTCAATGTAAAGAAAGAGAAATTGAGATTTGGGCTGACACTTTCCATGTGCGCACTGCTGGTTTCAAACTCCTCTGATTGTCCCACTGCCAAAAAACATAATTTTGGGGGCTCAGACCAGAGCAGAATGTAGCTGTGCACTAGCAGAGGCTCTTTGGTTCTTTACCCCCTTGTTTGTTCAACCCATATCCAGGCAAAAACTCACAGGAATCCTACCAAAGCCAATGCTGTGGTCAGGAAGCCAACACCACCTCACACCCTGCTCCCATAAGTGTGCTGTGCAGAAAAAAAACATGCTATTTTCACTGAAGATCCTTATAAATTTCCCAAATTTATTATTTGACCAAATTGGTCAAATAATTCATAGCTGATGACTAGAAACTTGGTGCCCTGTATCAGTCTGTGCCAACTTCGCAATGTGCCTGCCACACCATAAATCCCTTCCCTGACTCCATGAAACATGGGATATCCCCAGCCAGAACCAGCATCCATGTGGAGCCAGGGATGCAGCAGATGGGGCAGACTTGGCTCTGCTGGACCCCAAATCCTCAACATTCCTAGAGGAATTCCCCCAAAGTTCATGGGGACGCTTCTCCTCTCTCCGAACCCTCCTCCCTGGCTGTATCACCACTAATCTAATGTGGCTAATTTTAAACGAAGCTGCCCTCCCTTGACATGCATCTCCCCGTGGCATTGAAATTAAATGTAGGCTGTAATTTGGCATTTGAGAAGCGAAAGGGATGGTGGCCCTAAGGGAAAAGATAACAGCTTGGCTGTTTGTGTTAAATAGCTGTCTGCGAGCTTCAAACTGCAGCCAGGGATTCAGCTCACTGCGGGCAGGCTGCCAGCCCCCGGCCTCCTTTTTGGCTACAGCTCCTTCACAGCAGGAAGCTCAGAGGGGGGATCTCAGCCCCGACCCCCCCACACTGCATCCTACAGGGCATCTGCTTGTTCCCCACCCTCCGTGGCTTCTGCTAAAACTGTCTCGCAGGCTCCTTGCTCCAGCTCCAGGGGCCACGGCCACCAGGAAAGCACCAGGGATGGATGCTCAGCCAGGGCGAAGGAGGAGTGCGGTCCTGTGGGGCATTCTGGACCTGGCATGGGGCAGCACAGTCTGGCAACTCCATGCTGCACCTTGCGAGGTGGTGGCAGCCCATCAGGGACATCCCTGCCAAGTGCTGCACCAGTGTGGATTTGCAGCTGGCAGTGCTGGGATTTGGCCTCAGCACGGCACAGAGGTCTCTAGATTGGCTTCAGACCCCAGCTCTCTTTGCAGGGGAAAGCTGGCTGCCACCTGAGGACTTTGCTTTAAATAAAAGTTTGCTTCACTCAAATCCAATGTTTCTCTTGGCCTGAAACAAAAATTAATTTTAATTTCAAGCTCGCCTTTTTTTATATTTTAATGGCTGCTGTTAATAAAAGGGAGACTTTGAGATAGCAATTTCCAGCAGCAGAACATGCCTGTTTTGGGGGCAGTTTGTTTTAAACTGGAAAAATTTGCCAAGGCGGTGGGAATTTGCCAGGGCGCTAGGTTCCCCCCACTCATCTGTGCAGGGGACACTGGGGCAGGCAGGGGATGGAAGAGGCAAATGTCCCCGTGGCTGGGGCCAGCTGCAACCCAGGGATGGGGCTCCCCCTGGGATGGTTACCTGGGGTACCCCACAGCCCTTCTCCTTCCCAGCCCACCCACCTCCATCCCTCTGCCCTCCTCCTTGCCCGCACCCAGTCACCATTTCCCAGGAGCTGCTCCTCCCTCCCAGCCCTTTGTACCGCTTGTCTCCATCCTCCCCTTTGTTTAGCATTTTAATTATTTTAATTACCTTGTTTGCCAGCTTATCGCGGCGCTCAAACCCATCTGTGTGCGCGAAAGCAGACACAGACTTTTATCTGCAGCCCGCCGTCAGCCCCATTAGCATTTTTTACTCCGGCTTTGGAGGAGGAAAGGAGAAATTAGCATTTCTGCCTGGGCCGGTGGGGCTGGCACGGTCGCTCCTCGCCTCGCAGGGTCACTTCATTCTTCCCAGAAGAATGGGACTAATTTATCTCTCCCCCCTCCTTGTATCCATTTCAAATGAGAGATTAATATAATGACAAACATAAAGCCCAAGCGGGGGCGATGCCTGAGCCCTGCCATGGGGTTTTCCCTCTCCAGGGAGGCAGGCAGTGGTGCTCAGGTGAGGTGGATGCCATCCCCAGGGAGCACCCTTGGGTCACCAGGAGCAAGATGTCTTTGGGGAAAAGCTTTCTGTTGAATTTGGATGCTAAAATGCTGCTCGGTGGTGAAGACAGGGGTCAAAGGCAGAGATGCTGGACCCAGCTGAGAGCGGGAGGGGATGGGGACATGTCTGGGGGCTTCAGGCTGTGGTTAAAACAGCAGTGCTGCTGCAGTGGCAGGTGCTTTCCAGGTGGGCTGCATGGCTGGAGCCCCCTACTCTCCTTTAGGGACAAACGAGAGATCTCACTGCTGGAAAGCCTCTCCCAGCATCCTCTTAGAGCTACTTAAATGCCTCTCCCAGTGAGGCCCAACCACCAATAAATCTGTATCAGCTCACCTTCAAACGCACTTCGGTGCCCTATTTTCTCTGCACAACAACAAATTACAGCCCCAGTTTTGGGAATGACTGCCAGTCCCCCCAGCAGGGCCGCCCTGAGTGACCCAAGACCCCTTTTTACTGCATTAAAGCATTGCTATAATCCTGTCACGAGCTGCACCTGCAGCCCTGCCCGTGGGGAGGGGGCTGCAGTGAGGGCAAGGCTGGGTGAGCAGTGGTGCCCTCCGGAAAGCTGGGTTGGCAGGGGTGTTCATGGATACCCAGCTGTGCCACGGTGTGAGCAGGAAAACATCCCACGGAGCTGGGCTGGGCAGCCAGGAGCTCCACCTCAGACAGGACATCTGCAGGGACAGGACACCTCATGAAGGAAAGAGCATCCCATGGAGACAAGATACTCCATGGAAAGAGAAACCCTTTTGAGAGAGGACATGTATCCAGGTCAGGATAACCCTGCGGATAGGATGTTCCTCAGGCACAGGACCTCAGTTTAGGACAGGGTGTTCTTTGGGAATAGGACCCCCGTCCAAGGATATCCCTTGGGAACAGGATCCCCTTATCCCTGAACAGGATAAGAATGCCTCTTTGGGACAAGAATCCCATCAAGGGCAGGATGTCCATTTGAGACAGAAATCTCCTTAAGGACAGACAGGATGCCCTCAGAGGACAGGCCAGGCCCTTTGCTGCCAGGGCAACAGCCAGGACCCTCAGATACCCCCCAACATCTGCTTCTAAACCTTTCTTTAAACACCCAACACACTACAGTGTATGAATAAAGGGTCTCACACTTCTGATTAGAGGCACCAGGAAAAATGGAGTGAATTAATCAAATTCCAGGGCAGAAAAAAATCTCCTAAAACCTGCACACCCTTCCTGCACCCAGCAAAGCCCTTTAAGACCCAGGAAAGGCAAGAAAGGCCAATTCACTGGTTCTAAATATGTTAAACAAAGGAGTCAGAGATGAAAGCATCCATCAGCCTAGAGAGTCTTGAGGGAGACACGCAGGGACAGTGACCCCAGCAGCCAGGGCCCCACCATGTCTCTCCCCCACAGCCTGCCCTGGGAAAGCAACAGGCCAGTGTTTTACCGAGGTCTGGGCTGCAAAACTTAGCAAGGAAGAAACTCAAAAGAGAAACTTCACTAAAACAGCTTTAGGAAGTCATCCCACCAAAGGGACAGGATGGGATGAAGAACAAAGGAAGACAGAGGGACCAAACCCAAATGAAGGGAATGTCAGGACATGGCACTGTTCGTTGAATCTGCTAAGGTGATGAGGAGGAGGGGAAGGAGGAAGGACTGCCCGACTGCCTCAGCACAGCCCCGTGCCACTTGCTGGCAAGGCCAGGCTTGGCTGTGTGGTGTTGGTGGTGGCATTGCAGGGCAGTGAGAGAAGAGGACCATTCCCCACAGTGTCCAGCTATGCCATGCTGTGGGAGACAGCCACTTCCTTCATAAGCACGTCATCAGCTCCGTGCTCCACTGCTGCTGGA
The DNA here is from genome assembly GCF_021018805.1 of Prinia subflava. Taxonomy (NCBI): domain Eukaryota; kingdom Metazoa; phylum Chordata; class Aves; order Passeriformes; family Cisticolidae; genus Prinia; species Prinia subflava. The sequence continues at coordinate 18,178,824 of NC_086260.1, forward strand.
AAGCACGGCAGATTCGATCTATAATTTACAGGGATATCTATCTGGGAAGCTGCTTGACAAGCCTGGGAGAGCAGCACTGCCCTCCTGGCTCCTGATCTTCTTTTAATTTAAAAATTCTTTACATTGAGGCATGGTATGAATAAGGGCCAGTGACAGGCACCATGCCCTCCCCACCCTGCCATTGCCTCCTTGGCTTGCCACAGCAGGTCCTTGCACGCTGCTCTCAGCCTCCCCAGGACACAGTTTGGAGGTGTTGACTCCCCCACCTTTAACTCAGATGCTTGGGACAGGCTTTCTCAGGAAGCCCCCAGAGATGCTGCAGCTTCCAGGCCGGGCTGGATGATGCTGGTTGCTGTGGAAACAGCAGGGCCGGATCCAGGCACCACAACATTTTCCCTGCACCTGGTACCAGCTCCTCTCACCTAGTCTGCAGCTGGAGAGCACAGGATGCAGGAGAGCTGTTCTGGTGGCATGGGGCTGTTCCCAGCCCCAGTCTGCTCCAGTCCCATTTTCCCCAGGGATCAATGGGCTTACCCCTCTCACCCTGGGTATGTCATGCACAGGGTGTTTCATTGCATGGGGCTCCCTGGGATGGAACACAATGCTTTGGACCTGGGCCACCACCTCTCCTCCAGCCACCTGGGGGCCAGAGCCAGCCATCCCCCCCAGCAACGGCATGGCACAGCCTGGCAGCCTCAGGCCACCACATCCCAGGAAAGCCTTTTGCACCAGCACCACAACTTCACTCAACCGGTGCACCACCACAGGCTCTCCTAAATGTCACCCAGACCTGCAGCAGGTGGGACACAGTGGGACAAGCCAGACAGGGTCTTCCTTAAGTGTAACCGAACCCTGCCATTGGGCAGGCAGGTGCCACTGTGTGCCAGGCTGCCAGCCATCCCAGGCTCATCCCTGCTCCACTCAGGGGCAGCTCAGCTCGTTATAGGGATGCTGGGATGATGGAGTATCCTGCCGGAGTAGAGGAAGCCAGGTAAACCTCTCCATCCATCAGGGCCCCCACTTTCTGCCAAGCACATTAGGGGATAATTAAGTAAAAATAGGCCTTCCGACCAGTGTAGCTCATTAAGGGCTAATTAAGTTAATTAGTGCCAGGTGTGGATTGCAGCGCTTGTGCGTGTGGCTGTTGTTTGCTGTAATTGCATTTTCTCAGCAGCTTCCTCCGCCAGGCTGGAGCGCTGCCAACAAGGAAGGGATTCAGTGCCCGCTGTTGGTGCAACACGGGGCAGCTAATGGGCACCCAGCGATGGCACCGCACCAGGGACAGTTAACCCTTCTGTCCCCGTGCCCCCTGAGCAGCTCTCCCACCCCAAAACCAGGGCCTGAGCAGGTGCTGCCCCTGCCTGAACCTCTTGGTGTGCTCCTCCTGCCTGCACACAGGGGATCGACAAGAGCCTGTGCCATCGCAGTTCCCAAAAGCAGCCAGGACTGCAGGGCACAGCCCCCAGGGACCCAGCACGGGGACCAAGACCTCTGAAGGTGTGTGAAGGTGATAGGCAGGGATGGAACAGCAAAGACAGCCACGTGTGCTGGTCATATTGGTGCTGAAAGACAAAAGAGGGATGGTGGAGAAAAGGGTGGAGAGGAAGACAAAAAGGCAAGAAGGAAGCATGAGAGAGTGAGGAGAGAAATGCTGGGCTCTGATCTCTGCTTCCCGCACTTGGGAGCAATTAGAGCTACTCTGCCTGTGGCCCACAGAGACACTGAAGGGATGAAGATGTGACAAAGACCAGGCTATTTTTTGCTGAGGTTACTGTCACTAATAAATGGAAGCTCTCCCTTGACACGTGTTCCTGTTCCTTCCAGCGTCTGGGCATTTGGCATCCTCCTCCAAGTGCAGCCTTGCCCGTAGCAGCCTCGCTTGGAGCTGACCCACACTCCCTCCAGGGAGGCGAGACTCGTAAACAATTCTGTGAAATACAGCTGAAAGGCGTTGAGGGGATGGAGAGGCTGTGCAGACACCCCATCCCTCTCCCCATGCCATGAATCAACCTCCAGTGAGGCAGGAGCAAGGCAGAGAGCTCCATCCATAACCCGGGATGGAGGCTGGGGAGCACAGCCAGCATTCTGGGGGGCTGCCTTTCCTGCAGTCTCTATCTGATGGAAAGTTCCTGCTGCAACTGTGGCAAGTGAGATGGTGAAAAGGGAGCTGAAGGGGAGGCAGGAAGAGAGCTGGGTCCTGGCATCCCCACCGTGATCTCTCAGCACTGAGATAATTGCCTGCTGGTGACAGCTGAGGTCAGGCATGACAGATACCTCGGGAAGAGCTCCCGGCTCCAAGACCTCCCTGTAGCAACTCAGTTCAATACTGGGGCTGAGAGGTAATTTTCCTAATCTCACCTAGCACAGGCTCTCTCGGTGGATCCAGGTTCTGGCCATGATCCTTCCATCATCCCTGCCTTCAAAGGGCACAGAGCCCCATCAAACAGCACCACACGTGGGCTGTGATCCCTGGGGAGGGATAGGGAGAAGTAGGGTACCAAGCCTCAAGGCTTGGAAGCTCCCATGGGGTGTGATCAGAGCACCCAGACAGGAGCAGTGCCCACCTGGAGATCAGTGGGGTGCAGATGGACCTGCCTCTGCCCTCTGTCCTCCCATGACCAAAGGAGGCTTTTTCACCTTCTTCTCCCTGCTCCTTGCCACCCCATCCTGATGCACCAGGGATGGGTGGAGCACCAGGCAAGCCCACTTCATCTGCCCTGGGTAAGGGGCTAGGGGGGATCCTGCAGTCCCCTTGGATGGCTGGGAGGCCGATGGGCACATCCTGGGGCTGGTAATTCATCCCCCCTTCCCTTGCTGCAGTGGGATGTGGTTCACCTGTCCCCCTGCTGCAGTGCTGAGACTGGGGCAGGGCAGGAGAGCTGAATGCTGGGCACGGAGAGGCCAGGATAAGACACGGAGCCTGATGCCACCAGCTTGACACCTGCAGTAGAGAGCATGTGCCCAGGCAGGGAAGCAGGCAGGCAGCTCTCAGAGGCAGCTCTGCAGCACCCTTGGCTCCCCTCTTGCCGGTGCTGGGGAGGCTGACAGGATCATTACAGCCGCTATCTGGGCTCACGGGCTCATCCCTCTCCCTTTTGCCTTTTGCATAATGGATAGGCTGTGAGTAATGGGAAATGGCAGCCCAGCCGCGCTTGCTGGCAGCCCCTTAATGAAGAATATGGAAATCTCATCAGTCCAATCAGGCCAGCAAATGAAACTGCTTTCCCCCGCCGATGTGAGCAGAAGGCTAACGACCCGCGCTCCCGGGCTCCAGCCCGCTCCCAGGAAGCCCCCCTTCCCTTTTCCATGTTGACAAGTGAGCTGTGAACTTCATTTTTTCTGGCAAGCAGAGCCCCAGCTCATCTTCCCTGCTCCCCCTCCCCAGGCTTGGGCCAGCAGGTATACCTGTCCTGAGCCTTCCTCTTGCTCCTCAAGGGCATCGCTGCTCACTCATGGTGGAGTCACCAGCTGAGCAGCATCATCTGCAGGTGTCACCCATCCCCAGCTCCTGGTCCTCCCTTGCATCCTCCTGCTGTGCCTGAGGCTCCCAGCAGCAGCTTTGCCACAGCTGCAGGTGCAAGTCAGTATCCCATGGTGGGGATGGGGGACATTTGTGGTCCCCCAGCTGCAGTCACCTGATACCACTATGTTCCTACAAGCACTGAGGTCTGTTGGGCTCATGTCCATAGAATCCCAGCACAACTGATCTTCATGGACTTGTGTCTGCTCCTGGAGTGACACCTGCAAAGAGAAACCACTGTTTCCTCTCGTCTCCCTTGTCCATCACCCCCAGCCTTGAGCCTGGTATAGAGCACAGGTCCATCTCCTGCAGCATGCACCATCTCTGATCAAGACCTTCAGTCATGACACCTGCACAGTGACACCCCTAGTTGTGACAGAATTGGAGCAGCTTCCAAGAAACTCTAACCCCCAGTCACAGAGGGGCCACCCTGCTAGGAGCTGGCACCAGCACCCCCCACTCCAAACACACCCCACTTTGGTGTCATCTGCAAACTTAATGAGGTACCTTTTGTCTCCTCCTCCCCATAAGCACTGTCCTGGTCCTGAGCAGCCTGGAAGTGTGTCAATTCAGGTCCCACAGGTTTTGCTGTTGCTCTGGGCTTCTGAGCTGTTGTCTCCATGGAGGTATGAAACACTGTCAGCTTGGCTACCATGGTGGCCTAGAACTTTGACTTGTTTGTCTTGGTAAGATGTGAGAAAGCCTAATCATGTCCATAGGGAGGCACAAGACATGGTCAGTGCTGGGATCTCAGTCCACACTGGGATCAGTACAGGGGTGCTCACCTTGGATAAGGACCTGAGGGATGCAGGTTCAGCTCTGCCTTGGACTCACTTCACATGCTGTTTGCCCCAAATCTACACCAAGACTTCATAGCTGGACTTACTGAGTCCAAAATGTGGCAAAAACTCTGATGTCTGCACAGCAGCTCATACCAGCAGGTCCCGACCTCTGGCCAGCATCCTCTGGCCTTTGCAACACTTCGGGCAGGCGAGAGCAGCAGCATCCTCCCCTGCATCTGTCTGCTCCGTGGGCAAAGGCAGGAGGCTGGCAGGGAAACGGCCTCTCACTGGTTTGGGGGAATGTTTAATTACCAGCTTTCACAGCCAGTGTGTAGCTCCTAAACTGATGGTGCACCTCGGCTGTGAATTTGCCCAGAAACACTGGGGTGGGTATGGGTTTTAATAAAATCCCCAGCTATGTGTATACCCAGGGCATTCGGCCATGCATAAATACCTTCTGTAGCATATGCTTGTGCTACGGCAGAGGATGCTAACTCAGGGCTGGAGGAAACCATTCGTTTCCATGAGTTATAAGATCATATCTGGGAACACCTCTAACAAGCCAAGATCAGCGCGGCAGCGGAGCTGGCGCTGGTCCCCGGCGCAGGCTGTTTGCACACACCAGTAATGATGTGAACAAGCGGCTGTTCAAGGGGCTGATCAACATCAAACCATTGAAATTAAAGGCTGAGGAGAAGCAGAGCCATAAACATTTATTGCAACACTCTGCATATCATCAGCTGCTGATTTGGAGGCAGTGGAAATGCGCAGCTGAAATAATAGGATTTATCGGAGTCTGAGATGAACTGTCCTTGATGGATGGTTGTAGAAGGGAAACAATGTGCCATCTCCAGCACAAGGCCATTCCCAAAATACAGCAAGGGGGTGGGGGGGGGGGGGCTGCTGCCTTTATTAACACTAATCCGTCACCATTTTAGAGCCCACATCAGCCATCAGACCCAACTGCAGCTGAATGAGGAAGCCAGCTTGAAGACAATGTGCTGGAATATCCTGGAGGAGTGGAAATCAGAGTTGTGGTCTCTAAATGCTGAGTGTGTAATTTGCTGGGAAGTTGACACCCTTTCTGCTTTGTCTTGATGTGTTTTCCATTTGTTTGATCCCCTTTACATTTTTGTCTCTCTTCTTCAGACAGAAAAAGCAAATATAGGAATTTCTTCAGCTGCTCTCTCTTTGCTTCCCATTTTTTTCTGTTGCTTTGCTAACACAACTCAAGCTCATTAATAATGACACCGACAGTTTGCCTTTTAAAGCAAACTCCATCTCCTGTCACCCACCAATGCAATGGAACCCCACCTTTGGAGGGGAAACAGAGCTGCTGTGCTCCCCCCAAACAGCAGGTTAAGGCAGGAACCAGTGGCACTCAGAGCTCAGCTGCTGTAATCAAATCGTCTCCTGTCACCTTGAGCACCCTGTAATGCTCCTACAGCTAACAGGCTGGGAGGAGGAGAGGGCTGAGAAAAGCAGTGTCAGAAGAATGTAGGAAGAGAATAATTTGATAGATTTTTTTAGTGTGTTTTTTTTTTTTTTACATTGATCGGAAAATTGAAGTTATGGATTGTTTTTTAAAAGGGAACTTCAGAAAAAAATCTTTCTCTCTCTTCCTCCCCCTCTCTTCTCAAAGTGATCCCAGGGAAGTATTTCCAGGCAAAAGTCTCTGACTTACAGATCATCCAAGGTGTTTCATGCACATCAAAGTACCTAATATTTGAAACAGGAGAAAAACCCAACTTGACTTCATCAGATTTCCAAACAAGTTAGCTTTGGCTGCATTGAACATCTGCTGCAGGCCCCATGGAGAGGAACTGTCTCATACCTCTCAGGGGAACTTCTGGGCGAGGCTGGATGCAGAAAGTTCACTGCTGTGACAAACTGGCCCTAATTTGCCCTCTAAAAAGAGGGGGGCATCATTACAGCTAATCTTTTGTCACCACTCTGTGGCACTGACAGGACAAACCCATCTGCATCAAGGCAAGAGGAAATGCAATGCTGTCACTGTCCCATCTGAGACATCCCTGAGAGCCCCAAATTTAGTGCACCATTCATACTTCATTGGTCTCTATACTACCCCCTCAGCACCAGCATCTCTGAGAAAACAAGCCTCCCCAGGAGCCTCTATCTCTTTTTTCTTGCTCAAATGGGTTGCAGAAGGGACTTGCTTTTGTTTCCACCAACACAAAGCTGAAAAAACCCTCAAAGCTACATCCGTATGGGATGTGGGTGGTTGGAGAAAAATGGGTTTCCTGCTGCTTTGTATGTCCTAAAGCCTATTAACTGGTACTCTGTCTCTACCACTTCTTGTTTTGCCTGACAGGTTAAGCCCGCGTTGGCTTGATGAGACATTAGTGGCAGAACTTTTCCTGTGCCAGCCTGACACAATTTCCACTCCCACAGTTCCAATGTCCCCGATTAGCTGCTCTTGAAGGCACCCTTTGAAGATGTTGCACCACATCTTCTCACTGAGACCTCGAAGGGGCCCTGTAACCCTCTGAAGATGGCTGTGAACTCTGGAAACACAAACCTGGTTTTCTCAGTGTTGATGCAGTGAGTGACAAAGGCAGAGTGGGGGAGCAGGGACGCCTAAGAGATTTTCTCCCTGTTCAGCTGCTTCAGGCATTTGGGTTCTTGTTGCCCAAGCTCCTCCATCCTCAGCAGTGAGAAGTGCAGCCCTCATTCCTTCTTCTGGTCCACAAGCAGCTTTCTTCTCCAGCTGCACCTCCTAACAGAGATCTGTTTGGGACCTGCGTCTCCCTACCTGCCTGACCTCTACTCTGTCCCACGACATGGGAACATACAAAACATGAATGCTAACACTCCTGCAAATGCAAGAAAAGGGACCTTTGCAGTGTGGCTTCACATCTCGGGGTTGATCAGGAGCCATTTTCAGCACTTCAGCTTGAAGTGCTTTTGAAAAGGAAAATCAGTGCTGACGCAACCTGCCCAAAAATGAGGGGTCAGTAGGCTGGCATGGGGGAGGTGCAGGTGATGGAGGAGCAATGGGAGAGTGCCTCCAGTGTGTGATCCCTCACTGTGGCTGAATCACTCACCCCAAACACATAAATCAAACCCTGCTTGGGGATCAAGCAGGCGCACTCTGTTTGATCCAGGAAGGCTCACTTCAGCAGCAGCTTTTGGAAGGACCGTGCCAAGGCTGGACAATGGGAAAGGCTGCTGTGTGTTTCTGTTAGCATTGACACATTTTGCCCCATTATTCATGGCTGGTCTGCATTTTGCTTCCTCTTGGTTCCCAGCCTAGTTTTTCACTGGGTTTCCATGCCTTTGAGGCAAGCATCACTGAAATGGTGCCAGTCCTTTGTCAAGAGCCAACTGGGCATACCCTGGGCTTTAGTTTTTGCTGGTGACAGTCCCCAGAGAAGGGGTCTTCTGGTTGTCCATTGCCTCTTCTCTCTGCTGTCCAGCTGACTAATCAATTTTTACATCTATTAGCTGATTTTTAATTTATTTTTTTTTAAGTAGACATGTTAGAAGAGTAGGGGTCTCAAAGACAAGTGTTAGGAAAACTTGTCCAGATCTTTTTCCACCATCTTCTTGCAGTGCCAACTGAAGTGAAAGGCTATGATGTATGAGCTCACTTTTAATCAGGTAATCCAGCTGGGAGAAAGCAATACCATAACAATTCATTCAGGATTAAATAAAAGCTTCTGGCAGTGCCTCTCACCATCCATAAGACACTCATTGTCTCTGCTACAAGTTGCAGGCTCTTCTCTGCTGGGCAGAGTCCCCCAGGATGGCCAAGCACTGGGACACTGACGATAACAGGAGTCACTCACTTCTCAAGGGGTCCTTACCCACTCAAACAACACCAGCTTGGGTTTTAGCTTCTGTTTATGCAGCAGAACTGAACAAAACCCAGTGCCCATCCTTCCCAGCATCCCATCTTTCCCCATGCCTTTGGCTTTGCACAGGTGCCCTGAAAGCAGAGCAGTGTGGGGCAGGGTCAGTGAGAAACACAACTGCATTGCCAGTAATGGGTCCTCAGAGTCTTCTGCCCAAACTGTGGATTTATTTGACTTCTCCCAAGACACTATGAAGTCTGAAGGCCAGGAAGAGAATGGTGCTATGGGGTTCTCCTCTGAAATGACCTATCTGAACCCAGGCACATGTCTGGTCAAGTTGGGCTAGAGTTTCTCTAGGGTGGTTTGGCCACTGCTGGAGCTGCCAGCTGTGCAGGGGGACAAGGGGAAAGATTTGCTTGCCTTTCTTCCATAAAGGCACCACTTGGTCTGTGTCCACATTGCTTCTTCCCTGAAATGCAGTGCCAGGAAGGTGTTGCTGCTCTCCCAGTCACAGGCATGAGGGAAGCGAACTGGCTGTCCTTGGCATTTGATATAAGGCTTTCCACAAACACCAGCTAATGGGAATTCCTCAGTGGTGTCCCTGGGAGCTTCAATATTGGATGTCAAGGCAGACTTTTGTCTTCTCAGCAGGCAGTTGGACCTGATGTGTTTAACCCTTTTCAGCCCGAACCAGAGGGCGAGGGACTGAGCATGGCAGGGCCTCAGAGCAGGCTGGGGTCCTGCTCCGGCTCCCTGCTGTGCTTGGCTGCTCCATGCCCTGGCCTCAGCTGCACAGCACTCCTGCTCTGCTAACTCAGTGCACGTCCAGCTTTGTTTTATTGTCAAGGTGCCTCGGAGGACAGGGATCCGGGAGGATTACTGAATGCCTTGCAACTTGGAGCTGGCAGGCACATGGGGCACGGGGCAGGCTGAAGGGTTTTGTTTGTGCCTGGCGAGAGCAGCTGTGGGCAGGAGTGGGTGAGCGGGGAAGTTACCAAAAGAGAAATAAGGAAACAAAAGGCGAGTTCGGGCAGGGGGGGTATGTTTGCGTGGGGGAGGGAGGGAATTTCTTTTCTTTGTCGGAAAGTCTGAAGTGCCTTTCTTTAGTGCCTCGGTCGCTGCATGGGGCCTTGGTCAATAACATTCCTCCCTCACCCTGCGGAAGGAGACGGGCCAAGCAAGACACGGCTGAATGAAATTCCTCTCACCTCACCCCGTAAACATCCCAAGAGTCTGGCCCCATTATGGCTGGGTACAAAAGTCTGGGTCCAAGGCCGAACAAAAGGATGGGGAAGAAAGTGCAGGTTGCCAGGGCAACGCCGTCCAGGCTGCCTGGTTTTATCAGCAAGGGGCCTGGGTTTTCTGCCTGAGTTACGGGAATCTGAGGCAATTTATTTCCACCACAAGACAGAGGCTTTAGAGGGCAGCACGGTGAGGCTCTGGCTTCCCTTTTGGCGTTCACAGCAGGGCAGGTGAGGTGGGAGCAGCCGGCGCGGTCTCAGGGGCAGCCGGGTGCCCTGAGGCCGGCAGCGTCTCGGGAGGCAGCAAAGGGACACCCAGGGCGTTTCCTGCAAAGGTTAACACAGAGTGGTGACCCGCCAGGGGGTCTGTGCAGCCTGTCCTTACAGGGTGTGGGCTCAGCCCCAGCCTCCTCTACAACACAGGGAGTCTGCTCATCCCTCTGTTCAAAGTCCATCTCCCTTGAGGATGCACTTCTCCCTGCTTGGGGATCCCCGTACCCAGGCAGACTGGATTAAATTGGGGAAAACTGTTTTTTAGTGGTTTGACAAAGGGCGTTTTACTGTTTAATGCAGGCAGGCTTTGTTATTTGCCTTCCAAGATGAAGGCATGGAAAAGATGCCTTATTTCTAGGCCTAGTGTTGTCTGCACCAGAGAGGATCTGCTCCACTCTGAGAGAACATCAAAGTTGCCTCTGACAGGCCTGGATTGCAGTGGTAACATCTGGAACCCAATGCCTGAGGGTCAGAAGAAGCAGGACTGCCAGGTCCCCTAGCACAACATTTAGCAAAGCTAATGCAAAACCTTAAAGCTCCCTGAGCCCATGAGGACTGGATCTGGGATGTGTTGGCCTCACATTAAAAAGGATGAGTTCAGCTCTGGGAAATTCAGTTCCGACTGGATTCATGTCCTCCCCTACCAGTTTTGGTGACAAGAAACAGAATACTCTAGAGACCTGGAAGCAGTATGGACGACATAGAAAACTGGCTGACCTAAATCTTAACAAAGGGCGTAATGACACCAGGGAAAATAGCATTCAGGCATCAGCTCAGCACAGTGGCTCTATTGGGTAGCAAAGATGTTCATGATGTGGCTCCCACTCAGTCTGAAGAGGATAATAATGCTGGGTGCAGTAGGGTCAACATGCAAGATAGAAAATGACAGTACAAAGCCTGAATGGTATGACAAAATAAGATACACAAGTCAGATATATTGATATATTACAGCCAGGACAAGAAGGTATTTGTTTGGTTTCCAAACAAACCAAAGTGCCAAAATGCCAAAATGCCAAAATGCAGGTGAGGTTTCCAGAGCAGAACCTCTTGCAGAAGAGAAAGAACCACACCGAATGTTGTGAATATAGTACCCATTCCTGGTTTGTTTGATGCTTTTACTGTGGGACTTGGGGAGTTTGTAGGATGGGTAGTAGCATGCAAAGACTTGGGAAAAACTTGCAGGCCAGCTCGGTTAAACGGCTGGAGCAGAACCAGCTCAGCAGGCCATGGAAAGCATTCGGCCGAGACAGCCTGCTCATCTCAATTCATCTAGACAAATTTCTAGACAAATGCGCCAAGCTGTGCTCAATGGAGTGACAGCGAAATTACTAATTAAACTGAAGACGATGGGATTAGTGGGAAGAAATAGAAGTCGGGTGCAGAAGCTGTACCTCTGGACAGACGCAGTAGCAGGCTAGACAGAGCTCACCACTGGAGTTTCTCTGGAATCGATCCTGGGATTGATCTTGTTTATTCTCTCCATGAATGATGTTGTCATAAGAAGTGGAAGCGCTTAGGTTAAGCCAGCTGATGACGCAGAAGGGGGAGGCATTGTGAATGCAGAGGAGACAAGAGATCAAACAGAAAGCAGCAGACAACCTTGAGCACCGAGACGCAGAACGAGTTGAAATTCAAGAGCACGAAATGCAAGACTAATCACAGGGTTGGGGTTTTTTGTGCTAGACAGGGAGTGTGTCAGTTGGACATGACTGAGGAGGAGGTGAACTTCGTTGTAGCAGTCATGGGTGATTATGAACCACCAATGAGCTAAAGGCACAAAAAGGCAAACGAGACCCGAGGGGTTTGGAATATTGCCAGTAGAAGCAGGAAATTATTAATAGCATTTGCGAAGTACTGACAAGACTTCATCTAGCATTGGGTAGGAGTCCTGGACAGGTATGCTGCATTGTTGCCAGAAGCGGTGCAGAAAAATTCTCTGAATATGATCAAGAGACTGGAGATCCTGTTTCACAAATAAAACAAAAGATGGAAGGAGTTATCTTCTCCATCGGTTTGCTACTGATATCCAAGCACAGCACAAAAACTCAGTCATTAGAAAGCAAGGATCCTGACAAGCCCAGATAACCCATGTCCTGTGTGTCCCGCCCACCTGAAACCACCTGAGCTCTTGCCCTCCACAGGATCTCTTTTGCAGAGAAACCCTTTGCACATTGCTCCTTCCCCCTCCTTGCCTTCATGCCTGGAAACTGATCCCCACTTCAACTCTAAATAGGCAAAAAGAAAAGGAAAGCCAGTAGACTGGGTCTTTTGTACAGCAAAGCAGATTAGGGGCCTCCCAGGGACTTGCAGCGTGTAAGAGGGAATGGCTGGGAGATGGAGGGAGGTAGGGGGTGGCTCTGCTCTCCTCCACAGACAGGGAAACTCAGACCTGCCTTTGGTCTGCTCCTTGCAAAGTCTTTTTTGTCCACCTTCCTTCCTTTTCCCCCCCTGCTTGACATTGTGGATCAGCTTTTGGGGGACTAGGATCTTGTCAGTTCCTGCAATGGATTCAATTCCTGAAACGTGTGTCCTGTTCCTTGCTCTCACGCTGAATCAGGAAAGCATTCACCCAAACAAAAGCCAAATCTCCCTCCTAGGGGCAATCAGGAAAAGGGGTCCCTGCAGTGGTCTCTGGTTTGAAGACAAAGGGTTCCTTGGACTATAGACAAGCGGGTTAGTGCCACCATGGATTATAGAAACAGCTGTGGAAGAAGGATTAGCCACCACCTGTGTGACAAAGGCCACAGGTCTCCAGTCTCAGGGTCAGCAGAACAAATGGTAGATGCTTTGTGTGCCTGAGCCTGACTCTCAAGGTGCTTTCTTAATTTTCAGCTTGCTCCCCTCAAATGCAAAGGCTAAGATGAGCCAGACTCACCCAGACTCAGGTTTGGACAATCTCAGCCTCTTTTAATTTGAATGGATTGATTCCCTCTTCCCTGCAGCCCAGCCCCTCTTTGGCTGTGGGCTGTAGGAGATGGCTTGGTGTGGTGAGCACACTGAGGCAGGGCAATGTTGGGTACAGGGCAAGCACAGACCCTGCTGCTGCCACTCGGGCACGGAGCTGCTCCTCATGCAGCAGCTTGGTCTGCCATGGGACACTGGCTTTATTAAAGCCTCTTGATCTGAAGGAAAAGTGCTACACCTTTTGAGTGCTCTGTAATGTCCACCTTCTTGGTGTGTCCATGCAGCACCCCAACCCCTTAGCCCTCCTGGGCTCAAGCTTTGTCCTCTGTAAAACAGCCATAGCGTAGACCCATCCTCTGGCAGGGAACTTGCAAAGCTAAAATCATTACCAGTTTTGAGATGTTCACTATTTTAGTGAACTCCATGGAAAAGCTTTCTAGGAGACTAATAATCCTACCTCCCTAGCAGAGATTGAATAATGTGCAGTAAATCCTGCCTCAGGCTTCATGCACTGAACAACACTGTGGAAAAGCCTTGTGAGACTTTTTGCTAACAGTGCAAAGTCTGTCCTGTGTGTGGGATGAACGAGGGTCCCCTGGAAAATAGCTCAGCTGTGGAATTAACACTAAACTTGCTGCAACCGGATTGTTTTGGGCAATTTCATTAGTATATGCATGTTTTGTTCTGTAACAGTCACTTATACAGTCCTTTTTGTCAAAGAGTGTTTGAGTTCAACTTTAAACAAAAAACCTCACCAGAAGGGTAATCCAACACTGGAACTGTCTGCCCAGGGAGGCTGAGGGGTCTCCATCTTTGGAGATACTCAAAACCTGATGAGATGTGGTACAAATCAACCTGCTTGAGCTGGCTCTTCTTTGAGCCAGGTGGTCGGATGAGGTCTCCAGAGGCTCCTGCCAACTTCAACCGTTCTTTAATTTTTAAAAAGCTGTAGAAGGATGATTTAGCCTCTAAATTTCAGGACATAAGGTTTGCCATGGGAACTGACCATCCGGATGCAAAAGCACGGAGCCTGCAACCCCTTGAGCTGAAGGCAAGGAGACACCCTGCTACCCACAGAGCACGAAAAGCCTCTTCTCTTTGCTTCTTCCATTCAGCCAAGAGAAAAAGACAGTAGTAGTGGCCTGAATTATGGCACTTTTGGGTTTTTCCTGTTGCTGACAATAACAAGGGGCAGCATTAGTTTCCAGGCAACTGATTTGGTGTCTTTCCAAAGTCCTCTGGCAGTGGGGTTTCTCACTGGGGACCCCACTTTCTTCCCTGCCCTTTGTAAGCATTACACTTTCACCTAAATTGCACTCCACTCTCCTGGTTGCAGGTTTTTTGACATCCTTGCCTTTGACTTTCAGGTCCTCAGAGTTCTTTTTTTAACATGGGCTCTCCTCATGGAAACTCCCTAAGTGGGTGGATCTGCAGGGGCAGCAACACCAAGTGAGTGTGGCAGAGATTAAAAACTGGGCAGGTGAGGGTGGCAGAAGACACAGTGGTAGGCACAGCCACAGAGAAGGGCATGTGAACTTGGTGCTTCTTGTAATCCGGAGTGATAAGACTAAAGGAGAAAGATTGGGGAACTGGGATCAGCACACAACTTTGACAGATCTTCATGTCTACAAACCTAAAAATGCTACAAACCACTCACACCAGATTTATCTGAACTTAACCAAGTCCTCACCTTGGATCATGGTGCTAGTGCAGCAGGACCTAAAGCAAGAGGCGCCCATGATGCTGCTAAATGCCACAGCATATTCCCTGCTAAAACTGGGACTACCTCACTGCTGAGCCTGCGGCTTCTGAAGGAGAATAAAAACTCCAGTCTTTACCAGATAAAGCTCAATAAAGCTGGGTATTTCCAAGAACAAAGGAAATTAAATTCTCCAGACTGCACTGTAGAAATGACCCACAATGTTCTGTGGCCAAACCGTGTAGAACTGTAGATATAATTCTTTTAGGCACAGAGACTTGACTTTTTAGAATCCGAATCTTTTTTCTGGAATTTTACTTCTGGTCTTTAAAATGGAAAATTCCAGAAGAGAAGGAGAACTTACAGGTTTCTAGGAATATCAGGGATCAACTATTTCTTAGCAGAAGGCAAGCCAGGAGCCAAAGGTGACCCCAGTACAGGCTCTGCCCTCATCAGTCAGGACCCTCTTGGGTTACATTCACATCCTGGGAAGAGGGGAAACTGGAGCTGGGAATCAGAATGTTCAGATCAACCCCAGGGAAGCAGCAAACATACCATTTCATACAACATGAAATGAGATCCAACAGGGAAGAGGAGAGGGAAGGTGGAGGGGGATCCATTATTCATGAAGGCAACAGTAGTACAACAGAGCTTGCACAGACCCATGCAGCGCTGGATAAGGTTACTGCAGAAACAAGGGTTGGTAATGGTATGCCAAAGCTCTGCTTCTTGGTTGTAGAAAGCAAAGAGGCACTAAGTCCTTATTTTTCCTTTCTTTTCCCTTCCCTTCCCTTCCCTTCCCTTCCCTTCCCTTCCCTTCCCTTCCCTTCCCTTCCCTTCCCTTCCCTTCCCTTCCCTTCCCTTCCCTTCCCTTCCCTTCCCTTCCCTTCCCTTCCCTTCCCTTCCCTTCCCTTCCCTTCCCTTCCCTTCCCTTCCCTTCCCTTCCCTTCCCTTCCCTTCCCTTCCCTCCCCTGCCCCTGCCCCTGCCCCTGCCCCTTCCCCTTTCCCCTTCCCCTTTCCCCTTCCTTTTCCCTTCTCTTCCCTTCCCCACAGCTCTCCTGGGGTATATGACATCAGAAACAAGCTTCCTTGGAAAGCTCCATTCATGGTCCTTTCAGGAAGATTTGGGAAGTTAGAAACCCGTAGAGCACAGGAGGAAGGAGAAGCAGACCCCAGAGAGACGGCAGGCAAGTGAGATCAAGGTTCTCTGCCTCCCACCAAGGCTGATCCTGATTTCCTCAACAGAGAAACCTATCAGGGCTTGGCACTTGTCTCAAATGACAGCACAGGTTTGCTACGGCTCCATGGTTTCTCACAAAGCAATGATTTTTTCCTGTTTGCTGCTTTCTCTTTCTTCTCCTTGCAACCAGAGCTGCTGGCTCCTGTCTGGCAGGCTGGCTGTGGGACACCATTTGCAGATGGATGGGTGAGCAGGTACCTGCGTACTGCTGACTGTTACAACATGGAGGACATATCCCAGCAGCTGTCCTGAGGAATTAAACATCCCTGGTTGTTTGGACAGGAAACTGAGCTCTGGCTTTGCACTGCTTGGCTTGCAAGCATCCTGATAGTAAAAAAGCCAGGTAGCCACAGACGTGGATTGATTTGCAGAGGAAGGGATGTAGCCTTTATAGCTTATAATGGCATCACCTGCAGTGGTTTCTGGGGCTACTTAAACTATGTATGATGGGCTAACTCTAGCCCCTCTTTCAGGCAACAGTGGTGGCTGTTAACTGCATACCTGTTACTGCTGAAACTCAGTCAGGTGTGTGGGGCAAGGAGGGGATTGTTTCCTTGGCACTTGGTGATGTGTATATACAACACAGGTGGCAGGCAGGACAAACAGTGGAGGCATTTTGCCTAAACTGGTACATTCCTGCTCACTTTTTGGTTGATGTGCAGGGGAGAGGCAATGGGGAGAGGATTATCTGTTAAAAACACAATGTGGAATGTGAATATGGACTGTGGGCTATGATCCAGGGGAAAAAATCTGCCACTCACTGCAATGCTTTTGTTTTGCCTCAAATAGAAGCAGATCTGAAATCCTGGAGGTAGTAGGAAATGAAGTATTTCCTACCATGGGCAGCTTGTGCAAGGGAGAAATGTGTGCAGGCTTGTGCACTGAAGGGGATCCCTCCACTCAGCAGCTGAGGAGGCGGCAGAAGCTTTTGCCAGTAAGCTCACGGCAGCAGCATGGTGGCTCTGGGATTGTGACACCCTTCTAGGGGCCACTTCAATGGACTAGTGCATGGGCTGAATCAGGCCCTTGTGCAAAAAGAGCTCTTCCTCAGCTGAGGGAGGCTTTGCAGGATCAGACCCTGCTGGTGCTGCAGGAGGTGCTGACACCAAATCAGTGCATGTCATCGCCAGGCTGTGCCTGGAGGGATGTATGGCTTGAGCACACTGACTTGGATCATGTCCCATGTATAGTACTAGGGCTGCCAGGCACTGCAGCCAGAACATTTAGTGCTCACCTGGAATACATTGCATGATATATTTAGAATGCTTTTGTTTTTTCATTGTTTTTAATTGCATTCAGCTTTTTTGATATTTCTGCCAGTGGTTGGCCACATGGTTTTGCAAAATAAAGCCACCACTGAGCAGCGTGTGGGCCCCGTGTCTGCCTGTGAGCCACGTCCCATCTGGCTGTAATTACTAGCTTCACATCAGCAGAAGAGTGTAATATTTAAACATAAATGTTTGATGTTTGCATAGCAAACCTCAGGATGGAAAGCTCTTGATAATCAGCCTGCAGGGAGGAGGTGGGCTTGCTGCAGGTGAGCACTGAGATGTGTGGGATGTAGCAAGACTTTGTGGGGTTTTATGGGGATAGAGAGAAGAGGAACACTGAATTCAGAAGCCATTCATGCCTCGCTCTGGGCAGAAGCTCCACAGAGCATTGTAATCCTCATTGTCAGGCAGATGGGCTAGAAGCCATGCAGAGCAGAGTGGTACAGGGCAGATGACCCTGCCAGGGATCTCCCATCTCATCCCCCTCAGAACACATAAGGAGGTCACTGAAGCTTGAAAAATGGTAGGAGAGCTCCTGAAGTCAATACAGGCTCCTTGCCCTGAGTAGTAGCCATCAGGATGGATAACAACCCTTGTTAGGTTTCAGCAGCTCAGGCACCAGCTGTGCCTGGAGAGCAGGGAGCTGAAGCCAAACTCACAGAAACATAGACAATCTATTGCACTGGCCCCCCAAAATTAAGATTAGACCACAGCAAGCATTAACCACCTTCTCTGGCAAAGATAAGACCCAACCCATACTACCCTTCCAAAGAATCTTCCCCTGCTTGCAGTGTACACAGCGTGAGATCTCTTGTGTATGGCACGTTGCCTCCCTGCCCTTTAATCCCAATCCTTTGGGGAAGGAAAACAACAAGCTTGTACTTTGCCCTGCTCCAATTGGGACGACAAGTGAGAAAACGGCTTCGTCTGCTCCCAGGCACCTCTGGAAGGTGACAGACACGTGCTGCTGGCAGCATCCTCTGTTTAACATTAAGGTCCAAGCACGACCGTGCACGCCCAGCCAAATGAGCGTCCTGGAGCTGCTGGCCCCTGTGCCACCTCCTGTAAGGTACACAGCACCCTTGCTTTGTTCCTGACAGAGAAGAAAATCCATGCCTGTAGATGGCTTTCATTCATAATGCCATCATGGGTCTAGCAGCTGGCTCTTCCTGAGCTTGTCCAGACAAGGTTCAGCCTGTCACAACTTGTCATTTTATAAGTGCAGGAGGCTAAAGCCTAGGATAACAGGATAATAATAGGATAACAAATGCCTCCTCACTGTCTCAGGGGGTTTGGGGACCTATTCTCTGCAGCTTGCAAACCCAAGGTGAGCCAGCCCTACTGTCGTCACTGCCTCTGAGGAGCATTGCTCATCTCGACAAACTTTAAAGCTGCATCCTGACAGACCAAAATAAATCAATCAATAAATAAATCGTCCATCTCGTCTACTGGATTCTGCAGTTTATTTCCTCGGCGCTGATGAAAAATAGTTGGATGCTTAGTAGCTTCATGAGACTAATTATGATAAACGGCCCCATCGCTGCTAATATCCGGACATTAATTCCCAGATGGAGCTGCAGAAAATGTCAGGAATGGAAATGTCAGCTCTCTAAAAGGACCTGGCAGGTATTGAATTGGGGACTGGAACGTCAGCAGAGGAGGGAGTAGGGGGAGATCTGGGAATTAGCAGGATGTCGGTACATATTTGGAAGCTATAACTCCTCTCACTTGGTTGCCCAGTTCCCCCCAGCAATGCCACAACCATAGCTTCAGATTTTGCCTTCTCTGAGCTCTGCTCCCTGTATTGAGGCAGAAGACTGGCACTCACTAAGCAGGTGACAATTTCTTTGGGCAGAAGAAGCTCAGCCTTAAGCTTCAGGAATCTCCTTCCCACTGAGACCCCCAGAAATGTCACCAGTTCTGCAAGATGGATGCACCAGGAATTCCCTTTACGCTGGGTGTGGGGCAGGCAGGCTGAGAGGAAACAAAAGGTCACACCCAAACTCTGCTCCCATTCTCCTCTGGGTTTCATTTCTGCATTCATATTTACATTGATAAAATTACCAGTTGAATACAAAAATATGATGGAAAATAGCAAAAAACTCTCTTGGGGTTTTTGTTCTGGTTTTGAGGGGTTGTTTGTTTGTTTGGAGGGGGTTTGTTCGTTTCTGGATTTTTGTTCACTTTCCACCAACAGTTTAAAATAGTTTCTTGTTTTTAAAAGAGCTATTTTTGGAGAATATTCCTTGCCAAGTGAGAGGTACTTCAAGAGTAGATGGGCCAGCCAGACAAATGGTATGAATGCCCAACTACTGACTGCAATGTGTCAGTGATGGTAGGAAGTCAGGCTGGCACCTGGTGCAATAATCAGCTGATAAACTAGTTCAAGAAACTCTGTTTTGAAGCCATTTTAAATCAAAAAATGTAGGGTTGTCCTCTCATGGTGCAAAGACATGCATTTTTTTTTTTTTTGCTGCTCTGTTCAGCCTGCTGGCTCAGGTCCTGTTCTGTACAGCATGTGAAACAGTGGTGTTCACATGATGATCTATTCCAGCTTTTGGCACATGCTTTCCAGTGGAAAAATCTGAACAGGTTGGGGATTCCTTGATCAGATGCCAGTTGGTCAAAAGAAAGGCTTTTCACAGGAGTCTGTTGCTGTTTGTCAGCAAAGGCTGGAATTTTTGCTCAAAGCCAGATCATTTCAACATTTACCTGCTGTGAGGAGGTTTAACATTGATCCTGACAGGTCTGGTTCAGACTGCAGACTTGAACCAGAACTCTCCACAGCCCCACAGCAAGTTCTCCACAGCAAGTTCTCTTGTGGTAGGGAGCCAAGATGCCTCTGTCTCTTATGAAAAGCTTGAAGTTCATCTGGAAGCTTCAGGGAAAATCTCCAGCCTTTCTGTAAAAAGGCAAGTAATGGGGAAGTAGCTGCCCCATATTTGCTGTGGAGCTACAGAGCTCCAAACCTCCTGTGTATGTTCTGACAGATGATCTGTGATCTGCGTGAAATCTGGCCATTGATCTGTTGGGACTCCTGAGGAATTTCAGGGTCTAGCTCCAAGGCATTTGGGAGCCAGAGGGTGGGATACTTGGGAGCACCTCTGCCACTAACCCTCCCTGGAATCAAGGTGCCTATAAAGTACATATGGGCTCTTCTTGGAAAAATCTCCCAACTTGCTGGGAGCTTGCTGGCTGACAAGCTCTTTCTGTCAGCAGCCCCATGGAGAACAATAGCATTGCATTTGAGGCAGTTCTGGCCAAATCAGCTGAACCAATTGTGTGGAAATGGCTACTGCAAGCTCCTCTGCCCACCACCACTGAAATCTCATAACTGTGACTTGTTTATCTTCTCAATTTCCACTGCTCCCTGCCTGCTCCAGCTTGGCCCTGGTAATCCTCACTGTCATCTTCCTCCTTCTGGAGAGCCCCATGCATTTTGTGTGTCTTGAGGCAGTAACCTCTGCCTGCAAATTCCCTGGGGAAGCCGCCTGGCTGGGTTAATGGTGAGATCCCCAATGTGAGAGAACACACTGGGGAGATGATGTACTGTGGCACAGTGGTGAAGATGAAGGATAAAGTTAAACTAATAAGAATGTCACTATCAAAGTCTCATTCACTTTCTGAAGGAAAAACCGGCTGGAAAGTACAGAACTTGCGGCTACAAACTCTTCACTGGTCCCAGCCTGACTGAATTCGAGGTAACAGCCTTGCATCAAGAGCTGTTGAAAGCAGCAGGAATATAATCTGGCTTGATATCACCTCCCCAGAATCAACCTTTCCCTTCAGGAGAAGTGCTGAGGCAACAAGAAGCCAGATCTTGTCCTGACTCTCCCTGCTTTATGACTTTCTCAGGATTTGTGTCTTGGGGTTCGATCTGAGGACTTTCTGTCAAATGCGCTGTTAGCATTGTCAACATGTGGTGTTCTACTCTAGATTAATGCTGTATCTTGTGTGTGGGAACACATGTGGGTGTGGAGACAGAAATCTAGGCCCTCATTCTCTAGTGGCCTTGTGCTTTAAGGATCATTTACACCTTCAGCAAAATGTGTGTGGTGTGGGTATGGAAACACTGCTAAATCTGATGGGGCCTGCCACCCACGGTAGGGGGGTAGGTGCAAATGATGGAACAAAACAACCAGCATATCATGTCCAAGGTCCACAGAAGTCGGGATTTTTGCTATTTTATTCTTCCTCCCATAACTAAGGGAAGGCTGTTCTCTGTAGAAGCGAGTTTTTGTCTGGGATGGGGTTTTCTGGGCTATAAGATTTGGATAGATGCAGGAGAGCCAAATGAGTGACAGGAAAGAGCAGAGCAGGAAAAGTGGCTCCAACAGCTCAGACCATGTACAAGAAAAGCTGGGCTCTTCAGTCAGAAAAGAGCCTCAGAGACAGGATGGGCCACCAGCCTGTTTCACATATTTCTCCTTTCCAGTGCCAGCTCACATCTTAACACCTACTGAAACTGGTTTGATTCTCATGTCTAGTAACTGTGTGAAAGGAGAGTTCTCTCCCTCCCTGTGAGTCCAGATTCTGCTAACCTTTGCTCATGCTTTCACTCCAGTGGTGTAATGGGAGACAGGGAAAACAGTGTATTCCTTCTCCCAAAAAAGCCTTGCACTAAGGAAAATACTGGGTAAGCCACTGACCAGTGTGTTTCAGCAGGGACTCAGGAACCTCCTCTTGGAGAACTGTTTTCTTGGGAACTCAGCATCAAATCTGTGGTCTCAAAAGAGCCCATGGTAGAAAAGGAACATGAAGAAGAACTGTCAGAAGAAAGATAACACTAAATCTTTTGTGCTGGCCCAGCCACGGACAGGATCTCAGCTCAAACTGATATGAGAAGGTGAAACCACAGAGATGCTCAGCTGTGCCAACCATCACCACTCCCACTTTGAACCTGCCCTTTGCAAGTGGGTAGGGAACACATTCCCTTCCCTGGTCTTCCAGGCTAAAGGAGCACCCACGGAAACAGGACACAGTGCCAGCACATCCTGCTGCAACAGCTGAGAGCAAGGCTCTGGAGAACCAGAAGGTCCTTTTGAAGGCAGGTCGGGGAATGGATCAGACACGGCAGCACACGGAGAGCAGGTGGCCCACACACCTGTTTGCTTTCTGTTCTGACCTGGTGGGTTTGTGAAGGCCCAGCCAGTCAAATCAGTGGGGCTTTCACCTCCTGACTTGCTGAGGCATTTTGTGGTGAACTTTGAAAGCCTGGTCCAAAATGAAGCCCAGCTGACCACAGAAAGAGCAAGACCTGCTGTGAATCCCAGCCCACTGCAGGGGGGATGAAGCCAGCATGAAACGGATGCATAATTTTCCTATGCAAAGGGCAACGGGGCTCCACCATTGTTTCCTCTCAATCAGAGAAGCCATCTGGGATGTGACTCCAGGGAGCTCCAGCAAGAGCTGTAATTATATCAAACATAATTGAGGCAAGCCAGCAGCGCTCCTTACTTAAGTAAAACGATGAGGCCAGCAATATGACAGAGGACATACACCTGGGAGTTTCTCCAGCATCTGCTGCTCTCAGTGGGGTTGGGAGCAGTTCAGCATGGAGGGCAAATCCACCCAGAGACCTCCTTGCTGCATGGGGCAGATCCATGTAAATACCCTGGCAGCAGCTGAGCATTGCTGTGAGGGAGCTTGCTTATATGGAGAAGCTTGTGTTTCTTCTCTAAGGCTCTGCCTCTGGCACTTTTCTCTGTCCAAACCTCACATCCCCTCACTTGCATATTTTTGGATGGCACAAATGCATTGCCACCCTGGACTATCAGGCCCTGTACCCCCAGCAGATACCCAGGTAGGGAGAGGACGCAGTGCTCTTGTCCTGGGCTCTGCTGCCTCCCCATGGCATGCCCCCATCCTGGTGCCTCTTTGTCTAATTCTCTGCCCCCACTCAAGGCCTAGCTGGCATCCCTTGGGCCAGCCTGCCAGCTGTGTTGTCCTGCTCCTCTGGGAGCCCTGCTTTCTAGGACCTGCACCTCTCCCAAGTGCACAGCTGGGAAGCAGCAGGACTTACTGTCAGCCGGGCCAGCAGGCATTGGGGGTCTCAAAAGAGCTACGAAGCAGCCCCTGCCCACCCACCTGCCACAGCTCTCCTCCTGCAGGAGCCGCCAGTCATCTCCTGTTTTATCCTTTCCTCCTCCTCCTCTGCCCTTTGTACTCCTTCACAGTTAGATCTCTTATGGCTTGGGGTTTTTCTCTTTAAAGCTTTTCCTCTCTGCTTTTCCACCTCCTTCCTCTCCCCCAAAATAATCCAGACCTGTTCTTCCTCACTCCCCCGCAGGGCTGGCACTGCTTGTCCCTTCCCTACCATTCCATCTGTGGGGGACCAGCCTGTTGGGGCCTGTTCAACAGGACTCAATGCCACTTTTCCTTCTGCAGGGACGTTCTCTCCAAGGCCAGCAGTCCCCCATCCCCACCCAAAATGATCTTTTAGCTCAAGACTTTCATGGGTACACAAGGTTGATTTAGACAAGCCAAGGTGCAGCTCTACATCAGCACCCTGCCTGCCTCCACTCGTTCTGCGGATGGGATGGAGGAAGGGTCTGCTGGACCTTCCTGGACAGTGGCCAGCAGGGTTAGCAGCCAGCTGGTGTGGAAGGTGGCAGTGGGACAGCAGCTACCCAGCCCCTCGCCTTCCTCGCATGGGGAACGAGGGCTGTCCCCAGTGGCACTCGGTGGCTCCTTGCTGGGATGCCGAGCACTCACACCCTGGGGCTGGCAGCCCTGGAAGGCACGGCTTGGTGGTGGCTTTGCTCCACAGCCGTAGCCTCTGGTGGCAGATCCGCGTTTGCCCTAGAGTGGTGGCTGAAGTAGCAGGGGCGGCTTTAAGGTGTCCCCGTGGTGGCAACTCAGAGACGCCAGTGGCAACTCCGTAGGGGTGACGCTTAGGTTGCTCTAGGGGCTCTGCGGCGGCAGCTGAAGTGGCATCGGGAGCTTTGCGATGTCCCTGCGGTGGCTCGGTGGTGGCTCTGAGGTGGCACCGGCGTCTCTGCACAGCCCCGCGCTCCCCCCCGGCTCGGGCGCGCCGTTGCCGGGCCCGCGCTGCCCCGCGCCTCCACCGGACCAGCCCAACGGCCGCGCGAGGGGGGAGCGGCGGTTTCCAGCCGGAGCCTTCTGCCCGCCCCTGCTCCCCTGGCGACGTCCGCGGCGTCGGGGCGGACTCGGGCCGGTCGGGGCGGACTCGGGCCGGTCGGGGCGGACTCGGGCCGGTCGGTGCGTACCGCCCGCAGGCAGGGCCGGGCAGGGCCCCGGAGCGGGGCTGGGGGCTCCGAGGGGGGGCTCGGGGGCTGGGGCAGGCCCCGCCGCGCTGGGCCGGGAGGGCGGACGGGCGCGCAGGTGAGAGTCATAAGGGAGCCCCCTCGCGCTTTCAGGACACTGGAAGTGGCAGGGCCAGGATCCCTCGGAGCATTGGGAGCGGGGTGTCCGCCGCCGCTGGTGCACAGGGTGGGCGCTGGGAGCCGCTCCCGGCGCTGCCCCATCTCCACACGTCGCACGTTAACGGCCCCTGGGCTGCTCCCCCCGCAGCCCGGGGTCTTTCAGAAATGAAACCGACAGCAGCGTTTGTTTCCTCCGTGCTGTGCTTCGTGAATGACACGAAGCTTGTTGGAGTCACAGTGCCAGTGCTTGGCGGGGTGTCCCGCCGTGGCTGTCAGCCCGGGCCGTGCCGCTGAGCCCCGGGCGGAACGAGCACCAGCGGCCGCCACCGCCTGCGCCGCTGCCCGCGCCGGGTGGTGCTTGCGGGCTGCTCTCCCGTGGAGAAAAGAATGCGTTTAGAAACCCGGAGGAAAATCAATTTTAAAACTCTGCAAATTGTTGGAGGGAATGGGCTGCTCTAAAACTCGAAATTACCTTCAGCTCTCTTTTTGAAGTAGAAGGGATTTGAAGTATGGGATAATGTTTGTTGAGAGCGCATCACCTTGTCTGAGCTTATAGTGTATGGCTGAAATTATAGGAAGAGGGAATTTTTGCGATTTTTAGCCATTTAAAACCTTATTTGAAAGAAAAGAGTCCCATTTTGTCAAAGCTTTAGATCAAAGAATTGAAGTAGAGGCAACAGATCAAAAAGCTCATACCCAGACGTTGAGCAAGACACGTGGGAGTTTGACTTCTTGGATGTGTAAAGCCTGGATTTACCGAGAAATTGTAATTATAGTTTTGCCACAACGACACAAAGATGCTGTAGCTAATGTTGTGTCAGCAGTGCCATAAGAATATGCTCTCACTTTGAATAGTTCAATGTAGCATAATACGTTGTACCTGGTATATCTAGGAAACATGCTTTTCAGGTGTGAGGGAGCATGACTAAACTAATACAGAGATAGGTGTCTCAGCTGTCAGGAAAAGGTTTTATAGCTAAAGCTGGGACAGCTTGATGCCAGCCAGATGTTTGCCAGCGAAGAACAGGAAGGTGCTCCCAGGTGTGCAAGGAGAGGAGAAAGGTTAGTGAGGAGGGCAGAGAAGCTGATTTCAGGAAGACATGTCACTTGCGATGAGCTGGACTCCTATTCCTCTAGCTTTGTGCCCCTCCTTGTCAAAGGAGCATCTCAGTCCTGAGGAAAGTGCTCCGAGTAGGAAAGGATTAAAGGCTGTGAATGTGGCAGGTATCCAGCCACCCTCCTGCCCCCAGAGGGTGACAGGGCACTGGGCAGTTTCACTACTCTTCGTCAGGATCCCTTGGACAACCAAGGAATCCTTGAGCTCAAGCTGTGTGGTACCATCGGCAATTGCTGTAGCAGAGCTGGCTGAAAGCTTGAACTGCCATTGTGTGCTCGCTGCAGGGTGGAAGGTGTTCTCTCCCCGGGAATCCATGCCAAGCTCTGCTGCCCAGGGATGAGGGTCTGGGGTCACGCCTGGATGGAGGAAGGGAGGGGAGGGCAGCCGTAGATCTGCATGCTGCACATTCTTTCAGGGGTGTGGAAAAGCAGTTGGTGTTGGAAGCTTGGAAAGAGGGACCAGCTCTGCAGTAAACTTCTTGGCTCAGCAGTTAGGAGGCTCTCTTCTCGTCTTTGGAGTCTGGAGACCATTCCTGAGAGGTGGATGGGACCAGCCAAACCACCTAGCTGGAGGCTAGCACTGAAGCGAGCTCCCCACCATGCTCTGGGAAACCTCCTTTTGGAAAACCCAGACACATCCCAGCAGCTGGGGTGGCAGGAGAGTAGGATTCCCTTTCTGCTTACCAGTTCTCCCACATCCACATCAGCTTTAGTGCTCTCAGACAAGCTGTTCTACTGATTTGTTTGGGGAATTGCTGGGAAAACTTTGGACGCCTGGTTTTGTTCTTTCTTTTAAGTGGTGTGTGGCAGGATTTTTTGCAATTGCAAACACAGGGACCTTCTCTCTGTGCAGCTGGGAGAGCATGACGCATGTTTCTGATCTGGACACTGAGTAAAGGTTGGTTTTATTTTGATGTAAGTGCTCTGGACAGACTTTATAGAGGTGTGAGTGAGTACACAGGGAGCAAAGTAGCAAGGGACTAGGCCTGCTGTGGGCTGGCTTGGTATACTTCTCCCCAGTCATGGAAACCTGTCCATCATGGGCAGCAGTCACATTATTTTGGTTCTAAGCAGAGATTGCCAGTCCTGCTAACTTGGGAATGGGTTCACTCACTCACCCCTACTAAAGGTTCAGATGAACCTCGTGTCTTGGAGCTGGCGTCTTTAATTGGATGGTTTTAGGATTCTGGTGGTAAGAGGCAAAAGTGCAGCAGGTCATGTTGGCACGTTGGCCCTGCTCCCAAGGAGAGGATGCTCAGGTGACACATCAGGACAGGCACGGCAGGGTCGTTCCGCCTTGCTGCTGTTCTCCGAGCCAGTGCAGCAGGCACAAAAGAGTCCAGCAGTGATTCATCAGGAATCCTTGGATCTTGGCTGATTCCAATCAGTCCTGCTGGGCTGCTAAAATAGATATGGCCAGAGCATAAAATAGCTAATAAAAACAAAATCCTCCATGGAAAATTCATTCTTCAGGGTGTGAGGTTTCAGTTGCCATGCCAAAGCAAAGCTGAGAGGAGAGAGATTTGAGATTTTCTAGCTTGAAGGAGGGGAGGGGGTATTATTGATCTCATCTCCCAGGTCTTTCCAATCTGTTCGTTTACTCCATTTCACTTAAAAGATTCGCATCATGGTAACCTTGATTTATTATCTGATTTCTTTTTTGATTCAACCTCTCAAAATTGTGCACTGGCTTGAACCTGCAGTAATAAACCAGCACAGTTATTCCCTCTTATCTCCGGCATGCATGTAATGCTTTCTCTGCTGTAGCCGATTCATTCTCACAGACAGGCAGCAAGGTAAAATTTTGAGAAGGTTGCCCTCTCTCATCAAGAGTATAGGGTGAGTTTTCACTCCATTCTAGAGCAGAGCAGAGAGGGCATGGCAGGAAGGGATCCTGTGGCATTGTCTCCAGGTCAGGATGAGACTCCATTCAAGTACTGTGCCAGCTGTGGCCTTCAAGACCAGGCAAGGTCTTTGCAGCACTTAGCTGTGGGAAGCTGGAAGACTCCTACTGCAGAGGCTTGGCTAGCAGAAGTCAGAAAGGTCCTAGCAAGGGTGCAGGAGACCAACCACTAGTCAGGTAGGGCTGGATGAGGAGTGTGGGTCTAGCCCTGCGCAGGAATTGATGAGTAAGCTTTATTGGCCTCTGAGTACCTTTGACAGACACCATGGAGAGCTTTGACTCATAAGTTACAGGAATAAGCTATGCAGGTATGTGTACATAATTCTATCAGCGTGTGCGTGTGCAGGCCAGAGGGGTTTGTGTCACTTTAGCTGTTCTAATTAGTTACAGTAGTCATCTGTCTGTTTAGAGAAGCCTAAAATCAAGGGTTTCATTGTCCTCTTGCCAGAAGTCCGAGAGCTGTTCTTAATTGGTATCTCTGAGTGCACAAAGGTTTTTTATAAGATCAAGTTGTACAGCTGTGATATTTGCCTGGACTTGCATCTCCCAAGGTGGAAGAGCAGAAATCATTTGTGAGCTGAGCAAAAATATCCCCTGCAGGAGGAGAAAGAGGGGAGCTTCTGGCTGTATTTTAATATGTGTTAGGTGATGCTTAAACATCTGTCATGAATTATTTAAATGAAAGAGGCAGACTTACACCTGGGAGTAGCTGTGTTGGTACCCTAGGCTGTAGCCTACTCCTATTGGATTCAAGTGTGATGAGGTTTTTAAGGGATTTGGGTGCAGCAAGAGTAGTACTTCTCTTGTAGTCCCAGTTTACTCAAATTCTCCTGGCAGCCTTTTGAATGGTGCCACAGATCCGGGAAGCCCCTGCTGCTTAAGGAAAGCAGCTTTTCTTGTGTATACCGCTGGTTTTCCCACTCCAAACCCCATCTGGAATAGTAAAGTGATCTCTTTCTCCAGGGTTAGTGAGCCATTGAGGCAACCACGTGAGTCTGATGGCCCCTAGGCCGTGAATGCAGCAGTTGGTATCAAATCAGGATCGAACCTTCCAGGTTACCCACTCATCCTAGCGAGTCAAGGCTATCCAGCACTGTGGGAGGCTGTGGAGGAGTGCCAAGGATACAGTGTGTAACAGGCTCAATGTCTTTCCACTCGTAGTGAGCCCAGGGTTACGTCACAGCATTGTTCTCCCGAGAAGATGGAGAAAGCAAAGAAGGAATTGAGGACTTTTCTGAATAGGAGCCATGGCGGTACCGGCAACAAGGCTTCTGCTGAAGTCCCTTCTCCAGGAGCCTCCAGTAGTTCGAGGGTAAGTGCAAAGAGCAGTCCTTTCTCCAGCACTGTCCTGAAACTAAAAGACTGATGGTACAGCTGGTGTGGACATACATAGGTCTAACCCCAGGTCCTAGCTCTTCCTTTGCTCAGAGGCCTTCGTGCAAGACCCTGACTTTTACAAAGTGAAGCTGTGAGGCTCATCGTGGTCAGAGTTGTGCTGCCTTCCTCCACAGCCAGTGACAGCACTGTCACGACTGCCTGTGTTTGGGATGCCACTATGGCAGGGCAGGTGATATTTGGTAGTAAAACCGTAATGACTGGCTGCCTAATCAGCCCCCAGTCAACATCCTAAGCTGCCATCAGGCCACATGCTGCTGGGAGATACCCTGCCCCTGTGCATTGGGCTGAACTTTTCAGGTATTTGTGTCTCTGAGCCTTTTCTGACCATTACTTACAGTCTCAGTTGTCCCTAAAGATCTGGTAAAGTCAGTCTTACAGTCACACTTTCTCTCTGTACCTCTGTGATCCCTACTCACACTATGCCACAACTGTGCTCTGACACTTCCATCACATTGCAGGGTGCTTCTGCTGGCCCCCACGTGTCCCAGTCTTTGGTGAACCAGGCAAGCCAGGAGCCCCACACTCCCCAAGGTAAATACACTGAGAGGGAACAAGGTGGGGCAGGAAACTGGGCCATAACTCTTAAGGTTGCCTATAGTGGGATATCCTATAAGGTTGCCTCTTGCTGGGAATTAGGCTGCTGCCTCTGGGTTCATTCTGTGCTTTTATTTTCAGTGCTCAGGAATGGTGCTGAGCTGCTTGAATCTCTCATGAAAAGTGAATTTCATTTAGGGGTGCAGCAGTGACCTGAGTGGGTGGTAAAACCATGCTTCCTTTTCTCTTGGATATATCTACTTCCCCCAGGGTTCAGGGTGGACTGTGCTGGTGCCTGTGAGAGTTGTGGTCCTGCTGCCAGGAGAACACTGAATTTGCATGTGTTCATACTGTGCATGGAGCCAGCAGTGTCCCTTTCCTGTGAAAATCATAGAATATCCCGAGTTGAAGGGACCCACAAGGATCAAGTAAACTGCTGGCCCTGTACATGACAACCCCCAAAAATGGGACCTGCCTGTGAAAGCTGTATTCAGGATTTAGGTACAGTCAAAATCATCGTCTTCCCTCATTTATTTATTCTGTACCCAGCTGCACCCCAGAGCAGGTTGTCTCCCTAGATGCAAGGGCTCTGTGTGTGTACAGAGCTGCTGGTGCCACCTGCCTACAAGAACTTGTGTCATGGATGCTCAAATATAGGAACAGAGAATGGTTGAACGTTTGCCAGCACTCTGCTGGCCCTTGAAGCACTCCTGGGGATATGGATCATAGACTGGCAGTGGGTGGGAAGAAAGTGTGTGTGTGAGAGGATTTTAGAGAAAGATGGGAACTGTATATACCACCCTCCTGTGCTTAGATGTGACATTTATTTTCATGAGTGAGGACAAATGACTGCTTCCTCTAGCGAATCTTGACAAGCTAGACTCATCTTTAACAAGTGGAGACAGAACTCTATTTATGATCTGCTGTTTCTTCAAGGGGGAAGAAGCCATCAGGTTGGAAATGTAAATGCAAATGAAACGCTTAAGTATTGACATAAATAGTTGATAGTGCACAAAGTGCCATCATGGATGGTGCCACAGATTTGGCAACAATGAAGTGACTAAATTGGAACAGCTGCGCTCCTTGACAACAAATACAAATCAGGGCCATTCTGTAAAGACCGCAAGCAAGAGATGTGCACAAGGCTAAAGAGCTGCATTTTAGAGGTTCCTCAAAATTATGTTATGGGCCATGCAAGTGTTTAAGAGCACATTCATGCCAGGCTAGCTGCCCTTCCTGAGGGAGGGGAGTAGAGAGAGCAGAGGTGGTTAGTGGCTCTTTTCTTTAGTCTCTGAGCACACAATGTAGAGCTGCCAGGGTTGAGTCAGGGGCCATTTAAGAAGGACAAGGGAATGACCTCTTAGAGGACCCTTCCTGTACCTAACCATCCTGAAACATGCCTGGCTTTAGCATTATTGGCCGTTCTTCACAATTGCTTTGAAATCCAGGGTCACATCCATGACTCCAGAAGCACATGCAACACAGTGAACAATTGGGTTCAAAGCTTGACATTCAAAACACCCAATTCCAAACCAGAACCTTAAGTTTCTCCTTGATAGAGTGTGAAAGTTCATCAGAGGAAAATCTCTCACTCCACTAAAATCTAGTTTTAGTTCAATGCTTAGCTCTGTCTAGGGAATAGTGCTTTTTAAAGCTTGCATGCAATTACTTAATTTAGGTTAAGCTTCAAATTCCCAGTTTGCTGCTGTTCTATTATTTGCCACTTGTTTAGCAACATAAACAGTTTGGTTTATTTATGGGGTAAATGACATGGTTTAATTTAAGCCAGTTCTTGGAAATGAGTACTTTTCGCTTAGTCCAAATTTCTGTTGAAGACTTTTGCCAAATGGTGAGATTATTGGCTGTTTAACTCAAATTTTTCTCACACCATTGCTGAAGTGAGTGGGTGGTTTGATTGAGCAAAAGCTGAGAAGAAAGGGGGTTATCTCAAGGTGTGAATAGGCACTTCAGGAGACAAAGACCACCTTCAAAGGTGACCTGCAGTTTCTTTTCCTCCATAATATTCATAAACCCTTTATCACCATCTTGACCAAGTTCCTCCCAGCTACAACTGACTCTTGGTCTCAGGGCCCCACACAGAGGCAGGGGGATCCCATCCCTTTCTGAGGGTGATGGAGGCTGTGCACTAGAGACAGTAACTTGTCACTATCATGTAGAGAGCCCGTAGCAAAGCTGGGAACAAAACAGAGCTCCTTAGAGCCAGGTCAGTGCCCTGGCTCTCAAAAATCTGCATGACAGTAATTCTCAGTGGAGGTTTCTTCTATGCCATCACTTTGATCCTGGAAGATTATAATCACATGTTGTCGCAGGGAAGAAAGATCTTTTGTTCTGTTTCTAATCTGAAGTCTGTTTGATTTCTCTTATCAAAATCTAGTGAAGAGACTTCTACAGGCAACCCAGTAGACACCAGAGTCCTCCGTCATGTGAGAATGGAAAGCAAAGTGAGGCCTGGTGGTTTCAGATGTGTTTCTCTTTGTCTCTTAGCCTCAAAATTCAAGATGCCTGCAAACTTAAAAAGTGTCCTGGAAAAGCAAGTGGTTGGACCATCCACTGAGGACCTCACTGAGTCAGATTTCCCTGTACAATCATTTAATCCCAAAGTGCAGATGCCTTTCAAACGGGTTCCAGGGCAAAACCCTCGGAAGGTTGAAGTAGAGAGGTAAGTAACCAGAAGATGGCTAGAGGCATCATTGTGGAATGGACACAGCAGATTAGGATGTTGATTTTTGCTTTGAAGACATGTCAAAAGTCCTCTAAGAAAACCTTATCCTGTAAGGCAATGGTCCCCAAAGTGGGATGTACATGCACTGCAGAGAGTGCAAAAGACAATTCAGTGGGACATGGGTAAAAGTAAATGTTTTTAAATAGTGTTTATGTCATCTTTTTGTCATTCTTTTTTTAATGTCTGGTGAATGCTCTATAATGTATTAGTACAGTAGCACATGTATATAATTTACAGATTGGAGTAACTGATTGTTCTAGTTCACTTCCACTGAATTATTTTGTGCCATAAATGAAGAAATAGATATGGATGCAATATGTACTAAAAATGTTTTTAGTGACAGGGGTGCACAGTAAAAAAGTGGAGTCATAGGCATGGGAATGCTTATAGGCACATTAAGTGGTTATGTCCTCTTCTGATGTAACCCAGGAAGAGACGGCTGTATCTCACCTTTGATATTGCTGAGCTCCTGGCCAGCAAGGGGATAGACTCCAATCAGCTGATGCCAAGGCACTATGACCCTGACAATATGCCACCTATTGAGGAGAGAAAAGATTCTGTGTTTCCCATCGACCTCCCATTAGAGGTAAGAGAGCACATTTGGTGCTTGTGATCTCTGTCTCATTGCTTATAGCACAGGAGGTTTCTGAGGACACTTAGCCAGTATTGGCACAATAAGCAACAAAACAAGGAGATGCTTTGGAGCAGGCTCAGGCACTTAAGGGTCTCTACAAGAAGCTGAGCAGCTTCTGCAAGGTGCCCAGAACTTCTGTCAAAACCAATAGTCCTTGAGAGTGCTCCTCACTGGCCTTCGTGTGTCCAAAGAAAAGGTGTCTCATGTTTCCTTCTGAATGCAGTAGTCAGCAGTATTGCTGCAGGAAATCTCTCCAGGTGTTGTTCTCCCTGGGAAAGGGCTGGAGGTACAGATACTGCTGTTTGGGAGAAAATTGTCGACCAAAGATCAGCACAGCTTTTGCACCTGGACTGATTTCCATGTTTTGTAGCCCATTTACGAATGGCATGTTTTCCTGTCTTGAAATTTTTAATTGGATGTTTTCTTGTTTCTGAAGTAAATCTTAATTTCACTCATGCCCTTGCTTTTTAGGTGTTTGATAATGATGAATTTGACTGTCGAACTCCAGAAGAGTGGATCTCACTAGGACTGGAGCCAGGATTTTCTGATAGAAAGCCAGTGCCTGGAAAAGCACTTTTACCTACAGATGATGTACTTGGACATGGTAAAATTTGAATCAGTTACTGCTCAACCAGGACAACCCTTAACAGTTACAGGCCCTTTCAGCAGAAGGGAACATGCAAACTCTGATGTGTGTAGCTCTGAATAACTAAAAGCTATATCTCATTTTGACCAGGCTCAGACAGTCAGAGCAAGAGACTGGAGATCTCACTGACTGCCAGTCCTGCCCTGGACTGTTTCCACTTTTTTAGAAGTTGCCTTTGCCTTTTGACTTTCTGTCAGCACAGACAAAATTTCTCTTTATTGGTGCATAGTTATCTTCATGGAGTTAGGTAACTTGCACACAGTATGTTCTGCCTGGATTTCACTGCAAGCACAGTATCAGAAGACAAGTTCAGACTACAGTGAACATACACGTAGTAAACCTGGGTCAAATTAACCAACATGGACATTGTTTCCCCATCATTTGGAGCCTTCTCAATAAGAAGGCATTACGAGGTACAGTTGTACTGGGTCCAGCTGTGGCTGCAGCTCATATTAACACATCTGCTGTGGCTTTAAAGCATGGGTATCTGCAGCTTGTCTGCAAAACTGAAGCATCAAACGTAGGCTCTGTGTATCCTTGGGCAGCCAGCATGTGATGGCTGAGTTCTGCTTGCAGCTGTCTTTGGAAACACCACACCTGATCACTCCTCAGGTTGAACAGACAACATAATGCTATCCTGACCTGTATCCGTATTGATATCAATACAGATACATATCTGTCTGATGTGTGCAAAACATTTAAAATTCTAAGCTGTAAGACCTGAGTTCATGATTTAATTGGTCACAGCAGAAACTCTGTGAGACTTAGTGAGATTTAAATCAGCAAATGGATTGGACTGTGGCATCACCACTCAGATCAGGCAAGTCCATTTGCTGTAGCCTCCAGGAGAATGGACTAACCCTGTTTTAATCCTTGGCTCTCTCAGAGGACCCCAAAAGCCAAGAGTTGATCTACGAGTGGATTTATATTGGTGTTCTGGATTACGACAAGGAGACAAACCTCTACTTGGTCCATAAAACAGACAAGAAAGGTCTGGTGCGTGATGGAGAAGGGAGATCCATCCTCAATGGAGGAATGACTCCAGCAGGTATGTTCCAAATAAGGTCTTTTGGGACCTGTCATATAGTTTGAGAGCCAGTTCATTACCCATGCTTGTCCTAGCTAGAGATGGGAAGGACACCAAGAAGTCATTTAATCCCTTTCACTGTTATCTCTCCTGATATGTGTCTGTTTAACTTGTCTGAAAAAAACCTCCAGGGAAGAGAACTGCACATCTTAATTTGACCCTGTTTGAGGTTTTCTCTTTGGAGACACCTTTCTTTTTATTCCTTCTCCCATCCTTCCTGTCTTCAAGAAAAGTAAAATGTTTGTCTTCCTGGGTCAGTGCCATTTTGAAAGGGAATGTGGACAGATTAAAATGAAGTCCCCTTCTCTTGAAAGGTTTGGAGATGCTCCTTATCTCTTGCTGTCCTCAGCTTTGGTCCCTCATTTTGATCTCCTGCAAGCAGCCCAATTATCCTGTCTATCAAAAAGCTGCTGTCAGCACTGCAAGCCACTCTGAGTTTTGTTTTCCCTGCAGGCTCCTGTAAGCTGTACTTTTATTTCCCAGGGAGAGCTCCACTGTTGCCATGTCAGTACTGGGTGCCACGGGTTTGCCTGCAGTTCCTGGCCGAGGACCCGCGGGTGTTTGCGGAGCGCGTGGCCGCTGCCGACAGCCTGCGCAAGAAGACGCAGGGGCTGCTCATGTACCACTTCTACGTGGACTGCATGCCCACAGAGGGGCAGGATGCTGCCATCAGTGAGAAAATCCTGCAGAGGATAAGGCACCTGGCTATGCAGACTCCCGGACTGAAGCATGACAGGAGGTAAAGCGTCGTGTACATGTCTAGAGGCTCAGCCTTCAGTCCGTAAACATTGTGGGACTTCGTAGGGCTACAAAACAAGTGTGAGTGGAGGCAGATCTTGAGCAGCCACCTCACAGATCATGGATCTCTTCCATTCTGTGCACAAGCACACCACTCTGTTGCCCAGAGTGGCATCAGAAGTAGACAGAAAGCGGCCCCAGGGACACGTGTGCAGGGTGGGTGGTCTGTCAGTGTTCCCAGCTGAAGCAGGTTCCATATGCAGACCTACCAAACCATGCCTGCACCTGCAGTTAAGTGGCTTTCAACAGCAAGAAGGTTGATAAAAATGGCATGGCTGACCTTGCTGTCTCCCTGTGCTTTTGAGGAACAGATCAGTCATTGCTGTACTGATCTGCAGACCACCCATTGTCTCCAGAGACCTGGCTGTTGTCTGCTGGTGACCCTTCTTACCTATTAACAGCTGCTAAAACAAATCCAAAGAACATCTGCACAGGGGGAGGCAAACAGAACAGGAGAGCTCCACCTGGATATAATGGAGTATCTCTTTGTGATGCAGTTCATATTGGGGAGGCATTTAAATGTCCCTGGGCTGATGAATCATGAGCCGTTGCTGGTGTTGCTGGGAATCAGCCGTGACTGATTGCCTTGCTGAGAAATAGGAAGGTGTGAGGAGCTGCATGGTCTGCTGGCCTGAACTGTAAAGTCAGAGAGTAATTAGTCTCTGTGAGCAGAAATCTAGGGATAAAGGAAAGTACTCTGCCTGCTTGCGGTAAAGAATGATGATTTCCTGAGGGAAATGGAGCAGGGTTTCCACACTTATGTGAGTGTTCTGGCTGAGAAAATGGACAACAAGAGGAATTCAGCAGAAGGCCAGTTTGGATAGCCCAACTTTTCCAGACCTGCCAGCTACTTTCTTTGGTTTGTTGTTATTTCTCCTTTCCTCTGCAATGTTTCTACCTAGTGGAGATGTTGCTTTGAACTGAAAATATGCTTACAAAGGCTACAGTCCTAGTCCTTATTCCCTGCTTGCCTCTGTCATTTAACGTCCAGTTGATACTTTTGCTGGCTGCTTCATTGTCTGCACAATTCTCCTGCTATGTTCAGTGGGAGGTGGGCTTCTGGGTTAGCAAATTTGGGAGGGAGGGAGGGAGAGAGGGGTGGAGTTTGCAGTAAAGCTACAGATATACGTGTGCTCAAATGCCATGGGTTCTCAGTGTTTCTGTGTCTTGTAACAGCCTGTTAGACTATATGAGCAGCCTGGAGGAGGAAGTGAAATTAGACTATAAACACACCATGAACAGGCTCAGCTTTGACAGAGTTGTTGCTTCCAAACCCAAGATGTTTTCCTATGTTACCCTGCCAGACAAAGAGGAGAGAGAAGCACCAGAGAGAGGTAGGGGACACAGCAAAGCAGTATGCATTCATTGTGGTTACCTCTTGTCTTTGATAGGATGCGTGGTTTGCTGTAGGAACTATCAGGTTCGTAGTAATGATTAGAGCTCACAAGGGGCAACAACAGGAGATGATGTGAGACTTTTGAGTATGTCTCCTCTTTTTTACGGTGTATTTACATGTTCATGTTACTTCAGTATAATAAATTAGAACTCATCAGCTAAGCTGCAGTAACTCTGCAAGTGTACCCTTAATGACACCAAATGTTTGGCAGTGTGATTAGCTTACCACTGTGCTGGGGCTGACTGCCTTGCCTTTGCTGTGCCCAGCTGGGAAATGCCTCAGGTGTGGAAGAGGGCTCAGGCTCCTTTAGAGTCCCAAACAGGAGGAAAATGGCCCCAGTAAAAGATGGAGGCAGCAGAGGGGAGAGTGTATTGTTTGTACTTCAGTCTTCCAAAGGCAGGAAGGCCTTGAGGTGCTTCACAAGTGGCCTCTCACAGATGAGATAGCTCAGCTGTGCCTTGGAGCCTCAGTGGGAAGTTTCTTCAGTTCCAATGTTCTTTCTCAAGGAAACTTCATGAACCAAAGCCTTGGCAAGGTCAGGCACCAAGACAGCACCTCAGCCCCTAATGGGAGGCTGCAGAAGGTCTCTGCTGCAGAGTAGAGGCTCTCTCTTTCATCCAGCCCTCTGCTGAAGCTGCTGCATGATATAGCCTGTGCATTAGAGCAGAGTCCTTTTCACAAGTGCTTCCCAAAGGGAGCTGTACTCTAAAAACGGAAGCTGAAATGGATGTTGCAGGCAATGACATGATTTCTTTTTTTGGTGCTAGGACTCGTCTCCGTCCCAGACTATCCTTTCCGTAAACAACAGAGAGAATTCAAATTTGTCTCCCTCCTGACCAGGCCAGAAGTCATCCATCTCCTTGCACAGGTACAAGATGAGTGCAGCAAGGCAGCTGTCATGTCTCTGTTCAACACAACCTTAACCAAACTTGTCTCTCTGGAGGAATTTGAAGAGATCCAGACTCAGACCTTCACTCAGGTGAGCAGAGAAGGTGTAACGGATGAACACATGGAGCAGCCAGCAGTGGTGTCAGTGTGTATTAGACAGATGCAGCAGTTGCAGATTGATTTTCTGGAAACTGATGAGCTGTCAAAGGAGACATCATGTTTGGGGCAAGGAGGAATTTGCATGTGCCTGTCAAATTTATTTGGATATGGGAAGAATGGGCTGAAAGAGGCATAAACCCCTGGCTAGGATTAGCCAGTGTTGACTATGCTCTTAGTCATGTGTTAAATAAGTGGCCATATAGGTCTGCAGCCCCTCTTTCCTCCACCTGGTTTATACACAAATAGGAGTCCTGGTTGGCACTCAGAAGTTTCTTTTTTTTTTTTTTTTCCCTTTTATTTCTTTTTCTTTATTTCCCCATCCATCCAGCTGCAAGGCACAAGATCCTTGTTTCCTCCTGAAACACTCACGGAGATAGTGCTTTTCTACAGTCTATGTTCTTTATATACTTAATTAAATTACTCTGCTTGCAATGCCAACAGACAGAGCAGTACAAAAATTTACAGCTCTGTGGTAATTCCCACCAGAGGATCTTCATGTTCTCTGATGGAGGGCAGCACATTGCCCCCTAGATGTGGCCACATGGAGTAGCTTGCACAAGGTTGCCCGCTAAACCAGTGGCAGAGAACGTGCTGGTCCTTCCCAGTGCCATGCTGTTTCAGCTAGGCAGTGTTGGCATCCACTCAGTGACTAAGGTTCTTTTATTACACACAAACAGCAAGCTGCCTGTGGAGCAGAAGTGACACTTGGTGGTATTTTAATAAATTAAAATACTGTAAACTGCTGCTGCCCTTGGCTTCTTCTGCTCTTTCTTCTCACTTGTCAAGAGAAGACAACATTCTGTCCTTTATGTGCTCATCATAATGTCTACACAACTTTTTGTGAGGGACCCTGACACAGGCAGCTCCAGGGATACCGCTCTATAGAAAAGAGAACAAAAAGGAAACATTGTGAATAAAACAGAGACTAGAGCACGCCCACTTTTTATTACCAGGCTTTCTTTTTGTGGTTCTTTTGTCAGTGCAGAAGATACATGACCAGGTTCAGATGCCACATGTGTAGGGGGGTGTTGAGAGCTACTTTTAGCTACCACAGCTCTGAGACGAGTTTCCTTTCACAGCAGAGAAAGGTCCAAGAGCCCCAGTTAGTAGCTCACCTTGTAGCTCATCAGCCCTTGGAGGATTACTCAGCTTGCTTATTTTCTTTGCCCTAGGTTCAGGAGTTTCTCAAGGATACTTGGATCGATACCATAAAGACTGCCATTAAGAGCAGCCTTAGAGATGCCAGCAAATGGTTCAACCTGGAGGAGAGTGACTGGGATGCCTACCAGAGGTCCAAGCTGTGTAAGCTGATGGAGCGCATCAGATTCATGCTGCAGGACTCTCTGCGGTCCCTGGTCCAGAAGTCGCTCATCAGCTTCACCCAGTTTGTGCTGGATGCTTGCCATGGTGTCCTGAATTGCTCAAAGGACATGGAATGGGGAGATGACATCGCCAGCAGTCCCTACATGTAAGAAAGAATGAAGGAAAAGTAAGGGATGGAAAGAGCAGAAAAGCGTAGTGCTGTTGTCTTTTTAACTACTGTTCTGCAAGCAAGCTTTGCTCTGTATGGGGCCTTTAAACTGGGCAGTTTTCCCTAATCCTCCACCTGACATGTTCCCTGGAGTATGGAGGGAGGACACAGAGCTGGCTGCTCTGGTAGCACAATTTTCCAGCTGCTCTTAGTGGCATGGAACAGCCCATGAGAACCAAGGTCTGCTGTTTTGATGTACTGTTCTAAAGATCAGCCACCTCCAGCATTCTTGGGGTAGCAAATTGTTACTGCTAGATTTTTTCTGGATGCCAGGAAGAATACCAGAAGCATGGCTGCTTAATTCCATTCTTAGATGAAACCTTAGAATTAGAATCTAGCCTAGGACCTCTAAAGAATATCAAATTTAGGTTATCACAGTGCCTAAAATTTGATTCCATTTTTCATTGATTTAAGGATTTTTCCTCTTTGTGATATTAAAGAAGGAACATTTAGAAATGCAAAGCCAGAAGAAAAGGAAAAAAAACCAAAACCTGCCACTCACATGATGCCTCTTACCTGTAAATCAGTGGAAGTCTTGACACTGACTTCAGCTAATCCTGAGCCATGCTGGTCACATGCAAGATTGGGAAATACTAATATAGCTTCCAGAAGGTGCATTTTAGGAGTATATTGACATACTGAATGCCTAGTTTGAAGAGCACCTGCAGTTTTTCTGTAAAGCAGCTCCAACTCTCAAGATAAGATTATGACTTTTGGGGATCCTGATATGTCATGATTGATGGTTCCTTCACCTTTGATAAAAAACAGCTCTCAGTGTCTTTACTGTTAAATTGAGAACACAGTGTTTTATATCTTCATCTGCATGAGACAGTCCTCTTCTCCTCTGCTTTCTTTTCCTGGCATTTTAGGAGGCATTTTAGTATCAGCACCAGAGCAATACAGTTTTGTGTCATATTCTCAGAAAGTGTCCCTGTTCTTTCTTATCTCTTCCAACCACAGGCCTCGAAGGAATCCACTCTTTGTAACAGACCTTGAGCTAGACATCAGTGGCATCCTCTTCAGCCCCTCTGTGCAAAGCTGTGAGACATCCCTCATTTCTCTGTTCAACAACGGAATCCTGGCGACTCACAATATCCCACAGCTGGAGCAGGTGAACACTTGTGCATCAACAGGGATACAGCTGTGCACGTGTCAGTGCATTGCAGCTCAGCACAGACACCCCTGAGCTTGTACTGGGGGAGAGAGGTGCAGAAGTGGGTGCTTGGGAATTCAGTTTAATTAATCTGGGCACAGCACTGTGCTAATGCGGTTCTGTTCTGATAGGATTTCTTCAGTCTCCCCAACCTTGTAATTCTTTAGTCTGGTGGTTGTGCTTTGGTGCTGCAGGTTCTGTGGACACATGGACACTCTGGTTACCCTGAGTGCATGGTGGCTGGTAAAAGCAGACTCATAAAGGAAATAGCACTTTCCCCAGTTCTGTTTGATGCAAGTCTCCTCTGCATATGCATCTTTGTGTCTGCTACTGTGAAAGCCCTGTCTCCTTACTCATTCTTTGCAGAGAATGGCACATAAAACTGATAAAACAATTCCTGACACAATGTAGATGTGTGGACTGCAGGAGTTTCCAAAGGTGGCACCAGGGATTGCCTTGACCCTCTCCTGAGGAGGCACAGTTAGCTCTGTCCTGAAAGACCTCTCTCCTTCCTCTTCCAGTATGTGTTGGAGAACATGGATATTACAGGCAGCCCCATGCTGGAATCAGTGGGTTTGCAAGAGCCAAAAGTGGAAGAGCTACGTGAGGCTCTGCGCTCTGCCATTCAAAAGACTCAGATCCCTCTGCAGGCCTATGGCAAGAGATATGAGAAGTTCTTAGAGATAAATAACAATGACATCAAGTACTTCCTAAAGTAAGTGGCTTCTTGTTGCAGCAGCTCTCTTTTTAGAGGGTAGAAATGAACCAGGCTTCGTGTTTATCACAGCATGAAAAGGGTCCTGGTTTATTCTTCTTTACAGCTCAGCCATCCTGACTCCAACTATTCACTGACTGGCTGCAGCAAGCTCCTGCTGTAGGTTTCCTTTGCAGCCTCTGACTGCTGGTTATTTCCTTCTAAACTCTGACTGCAGGCCTTTACCCAGCTAGACTGTGACTGCAGGTTCCAACAACCAGCTCTGACTGCAGACCCAGACTGACCTCACTGCAGTGATTCTCTCCTCAGGATCCTCCTTCATCCTCCCCAGCTAATCTACCCTCCCTTTGATCACACTTATCTTTATTGGCTATACCTGTGACTCCTCAGGGGTGAGGCTGTATTGGGTAATTAACACAGCTGTTCATCAGGGCCAGGTTGCCTGTATTCTCTTCTCCTACAGCTTTTGACAAAATCCCTGTGTCCCCAATGACAAGCCTTTGTGGAAGCTGTTGTGTGGATGTGCTGATGTGAGAGTGTGGGGCTGTTCTGAGACCATGTGCCTCAGAATGTGAGATCAGGCCCCTGTCCGAGGCTGCCTTCAGTCATGTGTGACAGTCCATGCTTTTGGAGGACATTGCTGGTATCACTGGGAATTTCTTCCTGTCTCTGACAACAGTCACATTGCTGTCATGCTTGTCAGTGTAACTGGAGATATTAATGGCCCTAAACAAGAATCATTCTGTTTGAGAATCCATTTAGCACACTTGACTCTGACCTTCTTCATATAGTGTCTGCTCAAGCTGATAGCATTCTGTAGAAAGTAATGTCTTCTTTTGTTTCAACTTCATTGTTTTCATTGACAAAACTCTTTGCACCTAATTCTGCCCTTTAGCCTCTGTTACTTTAATGGACCTCTGTTTAGGTCTTATGTTTTCTCCAAACAGTGGGAATGAAGCCTTTTTTTCTTATTCCAGCTTAATCAATTTACATATCCCATCTGACAAATTCCTGTCTCTCCCCGGAATACACTGAAGTGCCTACCCTACCCTGAAGTGCCTCCTCATCTTGCCCTGTGTACACCAGTGCTTTTCTTTTGCCTCTCCCTTTCTTCTTGCCATATTTCCTCTTTCATCTCTTTTTCTACTCCTTTTCTGCAGCTAAAATGTTTTGTGCTTTTATTCCACTCTGCACCTATTGTGTAAATGTATGTCTTATTAATGTCATGTTTTGATCCTTTGAGTGGACACAAATAGCCTCAATGCTCAAATATTCTTAAGGTCTACACTGCCAATTTTTTTTGGTGTTTTACTTTACAGAGGCTATGAAGAGCAATTTCCACCCACCCAGGAGGTGGTAAATGTAGTGACCACATACTTGTCTGAAAAGGAGACCTTGGAGCGCCTTCTACCTCGTTCTGTTATCATTGGCCCCTTTCAAATCAAGATAGAACATATTAGGTGTAATCTGTCTGATAAACACAAAGCACTTGCCATTGCCATGTTGGACCTGCTGGCTAAAACCCTCCATTCACAGGTGCAGAAAGTAAGTGACATGGTTCAATGGATTATCTGTCTCGGTCTTGTCTTGTCCTTGTGCTTTTGAAGTTGCTGTGTTTCTGTGAAATGGCCAGAAGGCCACATTAGTGAGGATATTTCAAAGATCACACTGGGCTGATTATTTAAAATTATAGGGGACATGTGCAAACTCAACCAAATGAAGTATTAAATATATTTAATAAATTACTTGCCTGAAAGCTGTAGCTCTTGAGATGAAATTCTTCAAGACCTGCCATCTTACAAAAGTGTGTTGTTGGATTGAAAAGATCTGTCTAGTAGACAACTGGAAAGTCCTTCTGCTTCTTCTGGGGAGAACTGGAATATAGGCAATTGCCTCTGCCAGCTGGTTGTCTAAATCTGTTATTGTCATCATTTCCACAACATACCTGCAGTTCCTCTTTTTTTGACAGTCTCATTCCATTTGAGCTCAAATGAGATGTATGAGAAAAGAAAAAAAAACAGAACAGGACTGTGTACTCATCACTTAAACCACCTTCAGAATGGGAAGAGGGTGATCAGGGCAGGTTTCCCAGTTTGTCTATTAGCAATTGGTGACTTTTTGGTGGTCTTTGCTGTGTCCTGCTGCAGATCTGTGAGGCATATGAAGCCCTCAGCACCAAAATGCATGAGAGACCAAAGAACATCGAGGAGCTGGTCGAGCTGCGGGACTGGCTGAAGGGGGTGCCTGAGCAGCTGGCAGTGCAGGAGGTAGGGCAGGCTCTCCTTTGGACAGGAGCATCAACAGAAGCAAGGAGGACATTTGTCAATGTCACGTGTGGTGTCTCAGAAGCAGAACTCCAGGTTTTTTACTTGCATGTCTTTGCATGCAATGCCACGAGATTGCTGGCTTTGTATTTTTGTAATTGCTAAGATTTGTATTTTTAAATACACATATCATAAATTTAAATCTCTTTGCAAAACAAAATAGCAGTTAAAAATCTTGCCTAAAATACTTATGTATGCATTTTGCTGCCTTCATGATCCATTCTCTGTTTGTGTACTGAATAAGTATCTTCTAAAAATGAATGCTGTTTTCAAGCAAATCGTTCTGTTACCCGGTGCTCAAATTGCTGTTAATATATTTTTTCTAATAGGACATTTTAGCACTGACTTATTTCAAAGTTATTTGAAGTGTAAGTCTTTTCCCAGCTGAACAAATGGGGAACAAAGGCATCAAGCTGTAAGCTGGCTTGTCCATGCCAAGGATGGAACCTGAAGGATAACCTAAAACACTCGATTTCTGTCTAGTGCTTTATCCACTAGGTCGCACTTCTTTTCATTCCCATAGAACAGAGGGTGATGATGGCATGATCATTCACAGAACAAGGGGTTGTAAATCCATTCCCACTGTTCACACAGCATAGAAGCATCCCACATCACATTAAGCTTGTGTGACTAACGCTCTTCAAAGGCACCTCATGAAAATGAGGTGTACACCAGAGACTTGGTATCAGCGTGGTCTAAAGGTGTCTACTTTTTTCTCTTTCTCTCACCCTGTGCAGCAACTGATTGAGGAAGTCGTGGAAGATTACAAGGTCATGGACGACTTCCTTTACAATCTTACTGATGAAGATTTCACTGACATGTGAGCACAAGGCATTTCTCCCACTGTCAAAGTGGGACTCTGCAGCAATTACCATTCTCAGTGCTTCAGGGGCCCTGTGTCTATCAAGGGCTCCTGCAGAACTTTTAAGTGTCTCTCAGGCTATATGAGCACTGAATTCTTGAAATAAAGTTTGTAGGCAAGAAATGTGAGTTCCTGCTGCCTTCTGGCCTGGGGCAAGGCAAACTGGTAGCTATTAACCTGTTTAACATAGTAAAGTCCTTTTCTCTGTGTGGGTTTATTTGGGGTTTTTTTGAGATACTTGCAAGCTCTCAAATTGCACAGTTTGCTCTGTGCCTGAAACTAAATGAACACTTTCAAGATAGGAACACTCACAGGGTTTTCTTAAGACTGGGAAGG
The DNA here is from genome assembly GCF_021018805.1 of Prinia subflava. Classification (NCBI taxonomy): domain Eukaryota; kingdom Metazoa; phylum Chordata; class Aves; order Passeriformes; family Cisticolidae; genus Prinia; species Prinia subflava. The sequence continues at coordinate 18,223,177 of NC_086260.1, forward strand.
AATTTGAACCCTTATTATTACTGCAGTTCTTCTCCAAGCATCATCCTCTTAGGTTTAGTATTGTGGCCTGACTATGCCCCAATAGCAGAGTCAGCTCACAAAAACTAGGCTTTGAAGGCTTGCTCAGCCTGGGAAGCACTTCTCTTATGACGTACTCGGTCCAGTATGTCTGCAATGTGAGTGAGGCTCTGCAGAGTGCTCCTGAAACTAGAAACATGAGGTGCAAGGTGCAAAAACCCCACAGAAGCTCCAGGAAAGCAGCTCAGCCCCAGGCCAGCTTGGAACAGGCGTGGCTGTATTCCCACTGCCCAGACCTGCCACAGGCAGCACTGCTAGGAATGGCTGCATGCCCAGGTGCTGGGAGGGGTGTGAGCCCCAGTGAATGTGGTGTGCAAACCTTGTACCTGGCATTGCACACAGGCTGACGGTCTAAGTGGAGGCAGTAATGGGTGGGCTATGGCTGAGCAAGAACCTAGAAACCTGCCTTGATGTGAGCAGCCAATTTGTGCAGCCTTTCCTGGACCTACAATGCTCTCCCCAGGGCACTCTGCAAAATCCAGAGCTTCCCTGTATCTGGGTTGCTCTGGCCCCTCACTGCCCTGCTTAACAGGAGACTGGCTTTTTCAGTAGCCCTGAAAAGCCATAAGCCAAGACTCTGACCCCATTTTTTTCAGTTCCTTGCAAATACATTCAAAGACAGACATTCCCTCTGGATGCCAACTGTTATTTTGCTGTCTCCTAGCTTTTCAGCAGCGTAGTGGATTTGTTCCTTTTAAAAAGGCCCTCCACTTCTCCCCAGCTCTCTCCAGCTGAATAGCCTAGTCACAAGGACTGCATATCAACAAGACAAGCTGGGAAAAAATGTTTTGTTGAAACCACATGTGTTTCTGTTGTTGTAAAGCCTCCTTGTTTGGTGGGCTTTGGCTTTCTCATTCTGTTATTGTCAGCATTTCAAACATATGCTCAAAAGCTTGTCTCTTTCTTCTATTTTTTTTTCACATTTGTTTTCTTGTATCATGTGAGTGCAGGTGGACTGCCCGTTACTGGCCAGCGAAAACGTCTAAGAACTTAGAGTCCATTCAGCTCCAGCACATAAAAGATGAGGAAAGATTTCGCAAAACGCAGATTGCAGATCAGAAAGCATTTCAAGAGAAACTGGAGGAAATGCAGGTATTAAGCCCCTGAAAATTAACTGTCTATAGAAGGGGGTCTTGAAGCTCTTTGGTCAGCCAGGTGGGAAACTTTCAGATGAGATTTTACTCAGATGAGCTTTGAGGTGAATGTGTTGATAGACCAAATATTAACACACCCTCCCTTGGTTTTTTTGTTGGCTTTTGATTAAGAGTTTCCTTTTTGTGTGAAAGACAAGACTCTGCAGAAATATTCATTTTTCATTGAGAAGGTGTTTACACAGTGTTCAGATTCCTGGTGCTTGGGCAACACAGGCACCTCCTTTTTCTTTCTCGTGTACTCAGTTCTCTACAGAGCATCTCCTGTGATGCGCTGCCATCAAGGGGGAAAATACTGCATTTGGCCATGGAACTCCTCTTGGGGGAAAAGACCCTGAAATAACTACAGAGTTTTGGAGCTGAGATACCACTGGTGTCTGCTAAAACAGTCTAAATTTTATTTTTTCCTCAGAAACTCTTCAATTCAAAGGACAAAAGGCATTTTAGAAAGGTGGAATCACTGACCTAGATTTTCTTGGAAACAGGTTCCCAAAATGATAGCACCCCCAAACACTGGATCAAAAAACCCAAACAAATAAAAAGCAAACCCTCACAAAATACCAAAGCAAAATCCAAACCAAACAAAAAAATCCAAGCCAACAAAATACAAAATTTATCAGAGAATCTCTAGATATGTGTTGTTAAACAATTCTTGGAAACAAACAGAGTGACTAGTAGAGCTATAATTTGCACTTTACTTGTTCTGTAGCAAATATCAGTACAAATTCAGCATCAAATTTGGGCACAGACTTATTGTTCCTATTCCTTGGGGATTAACTCCTGTCACAAAGAAAACAAGCAGCTGGTCATCACATTTGCAGTTTCCTCCACCTGAGCGGTGGTTATTGCTTCTTCTCACTACTTTGATCATGGTTTAAACAGAAGTGAAATTGGTTTGGGGGAGGTGAAATCATGAGCATAACAATCTTTTCTTGGAGTATAACAAAGAGCACACTAGGAAGCTGATATCTCTAGAAGGAGCACTCAGCTTCAGAGTCCCAACTTACACCTGTCTTTTCTCTTCTAGCTGACTGTAGGTGGATTTTCTGTCCAGTCAGATGTTAACCAAGCCCATGAGCTGGCTGAAGATGCAAGGGATGTCCGGAAGCAGCTGAAGGAGCTTCAAGAAATGGCAGTGCTCTACAACAACAGGGAAAGACTCTTTGGCATCAAAGTTACCGATGTAAGTGTCAGGTCCTGTACCCACAGGACTCTGATCTTTGTTGGGATTTCTTGGTGGTAGGTAGATGAAACATAGTTCCACAGGAAGGAATGCCTCATGCTGTTTTATCTGGGGAACTGCTCCTCAGTCCTGTAGATTGACTACACTGCTTCATCGCTCCACTGAGCTGCAGAAGAGCTCATGCCAGGCAAACGTGGAAGGCTGCTCCGGGTTTGATATTTCCACTCCTGTGAGAGACTTTGGATGCCCAAAGTGAGATCTGAGGGATATTCATGAGGAGAAATGGGCTGGGGAAGGTCTGGAAGCAGCAGTTAGGATGCATCCATTTCTCTAAGGCTGTTGCTGCAGGTCTATAGGTGTGAATGCAAGTGGTTGTATAGTGGGTGCTGGCAGCTGGCTGGGCTTGGAGCGTGGTGTTCTCCTAAGGCAAGAGTTTATTTAGTTGCAAACACTCATTTTGCTTGTAGCTGCTCAGCTGCCAATGAGTCATTGTCATGCACATCCAGCCAAGTCTGGCTGCAGACCAGAAGTGGAGTTCACATGATGATCCTTTCCTACCCTTCAGTCTGTGGTTACTTCTCCTTCCCTGCAAGGAGACAAGTTTCAATATAATGTGTGGTGTGTGCTTTCACTGATGGTGTGTGGCCTGTCCATCAAAATCTCCTCCTTCTGCAGGAGAGCTTTGTAGAGACAACTGGAAAGAGTGCTTTCCATGCCACACACCTGGTGCAGGCACAGCTCCACTGGCTGGGTTGGCCTGAATGTGTCAAGCCCAGCTCTGCTGGTTGCTCTCCCTTGGAATACATATTGTTGGCTCAGGAAAAGGTAATCTGATATATCCACTTGGAATACATATTTCCTTATTGCTGGCTTCAGATTCAAAAAAGAGGTGGGTTTTTTAGCCTTTAGACATGTAAGCTGTCATTTGGAGGTGAATACACTTGTTGCTTACGTTGTTTTTCATCTCTTTCTAAAGTACAGCGGGGTGTCCAAGATGATTAAGGAATTCCAGCCATACTATGATCTCTGGACTACAGTGTCAGACTGGATAAAGTGGAATGAGAGCTGGATGAATGATTCTCTCCTTAAAATTGAGGGAGAGGAGCTGGAAAAGAATGTCAATGACTCTGTTAAGACCCTGCAGAGATGTGTGAAGCAGTTCAAGGATTCACCAGGTAGATGCACAGTCTGGGCAAGGAAGTTGGTGCATATCAGCATTTTGATGTGAGGCATGTCACAGAGTGCTCTAAACAGGGATTGTCAGGATGTCACATGTGTATTAGAGACAGCTGGGAAAAGTTATTTTCTGTTTGTTTTTTTTCCTGAAACTGTGATGATTCACATCTAGATACTAGTTAGATGCCTGAAGTACCAGCCACCCTCTGATGTTGCAGTCAGTATTTACTCAAATATATGTGTGTATGTGTGTGTATATATATATATGTATGAAGTGCAATAATCCAGGCTAGTCACAAAGAGTTACTGTATAGCCCACTGGCTAGACATGTGGGTTTAAGCTCTCATGCAAGTCAGGCAGCAAGGGAATTTAAATCTGGGTCTTGCAGGTGCTGTTTTCTTGGCCAGACTTATTTCCTTTATTGGCCAATACATTTAATGGAAAACCAGAAAAGTCTTGATTTTGTTATGAATAAAATGAAATTGCTAAATCTGGAAATGATCTCTGCAATATAACAATTTTCCTTCTTGCCTGGATGTGTATGAAGTTTAGATGATTGCGCTCAGCCCTTGCAATTCACAGGAAGGTCTTTTGACCATTTCTCTTAATAAAGCTGAAATTGAGACTTCAGTTGTAGCTTAACTTGCCATTCCCTGATTCTCAGAGATGTGTTGGTCATTCTTTAAAGCTAATTCTAAAATCTCCTGCCAGATGGCTTTGATTGAAATCTATTTTACTGTGGGTGATTTTTGATTCATCCTCTTTAACTTGAACTTGCTCTTAAACAATGCCATGAATCAGCCCCAATGGAGGAGGTGATGAGTGGATGCATGAGTAACTATGAATCATTATGATAAACAGAAATACTAAGAATACCTGCTTATGCTCGTTGCAATATTCTCTGGTACCTGGTAATATATTTGTTCTTGAGTCTGGCTTGCCTTTGCATGTCCCCAGCAGGGAGCGCGAGGTGGTCACATCTCTGCTGCGAGCAAGCAGTGCAACCACACAGAGTGCAAGAAAAGGAGGCACGTGCTGTAGCCAGGTTTTGGAAAGATTTTGGGAATGCCATGTTCTCTACCTACCCATTGTTTTACTCACAGCAGCACAAGCCGAAAAAAAAGGCAGGATGTGAACAGTGCAGAGACTTTCTAGGATGCCTCCAGAGAGAGAAGCCCTTTCCCTCACGTTGTCCTTCCTCTGAGGCAGAAGTACATTTGTCTCTAGCATGGCCATAGTCTGGCATGGCCTGTTGTGCACACTTTGCATTTTCAGACTGGGATCCCAGCCTGCTTCCAGCTCCTTAGTGTCCATCTTCTATTGAGGATGACCTGAGCTGTGGTATGAGATAACTTAAAATGAAGTTTTGTTAAGAAGTGAATATCTTGAAACGATGACTGGAACGTCTGTAATATCTACTGGCAGATGATCATGTTTCAGTCCAGATCAAGAAGTTAAATTTGTCTGCCTCTCTTCTTCTGGTGAGCTCTAGCCCAAGGCACACCTCTGCTTAGCATGGGCTTGCCTGTAACAGGCTTTTGATAATAGGCAGATCTGCTTCTTGCAAGCGGGCTTGAATCCTGGCTTAATGGCCATGTAGAGAGAACCTTCATATCCTCCTTACTTCAACCTGCATTTTCCACTGCTCTCTCCTGCTGCTTCCCTACCCTATACCATGTGACTACATGCACATCAGGCTTTAGACAGCATCCAGAAGTTCCTTAAGGCAACTTCCTCACATGCGGTTGTTGCTGATGTTGTTGTGTTTTTCTCCCTGAAAGACTGCCAGAGTGTGGCCATAACCTTTCGGGACAAGATGGATGATTTCAAGAAGTACGTGCCCTTAATCCAAGGGCTGCGCAATCCCGGGATGAGGGCTCGGCACTGGGAGATGCTGTCCGATCTGGTGAAGGCCGATGTCGAGCTGGAGCCCAGCATGACGTTTGGTCGCTGCTTGGAGCTGAACCTGCAGGACCACATGGAGAATGTTCTCAAAGTAGCTGAGACAGCCAGCAAGGAGTACGCCATCGAAAATGTGAGAAGAGAGGATTTTTTGTGTCTCTGCTTGCTTCTCAAATAGGTTTCTGTTGAGCAGGCAGTCATCGCCTTGGGTGATGCTCCTGTTGTCCCAGAGCATTAGACACATTCTGCAGCACAAGTAAAAAGGTTGCTGTCCGTACAGAAGGGAGCAGTGGCCACACAATTGGGTTCACACAGTAGAAGAACTTATTCTGTCTTGTGCAGAATTGTTGTGGCATTAACAGCACTGCCTTATGGTTACGTTGATCCACTGCTTGGGTCTCATTCCTCACTGTGGGATTAGTGACTGGTTAAGTTAAAATAAATTGATTGTCTGCACTCTGTCATTCAAATGTTATGTCAGGGGGATTAGCTGTGACTGGAAACAGAGATGGCAAATCCTTTAAACCAGTAAATGCGCAAGGAAACCTTTCTAGCTCTGGAGATTCATAGATTAGATGGCCTTTCAGCTTCAGTTCGTCAGTTCCGATGTGATCTAAGATGGTCTTGACCTTGTGGCAGCTCTTGTTCTCCAAAATCTCAGGTGAATTCCCAATGGATAGTTCCCCTTTTGACAACGCTACCATTAGTCATAGTCATTAATAAGCCCTTTGCTGCCTTAACTCTGTGCATCAAGAGCATAAACAGGCCTGGAGCTGAAATTGCCATTGTTTTTCCCCAAAGGTGTTCATTTCAGCACTGGTGTGGAGGTATTGAACCTGTGGGCAGTGCAGAGGAAATGTGCTGTTGCTGACCGTGTCATGCATAAAATACACAGCTGCAGTTTCCAGTGGAATCCAGGAGCGAAAATCTGTCATTTTGTAGAGAATGGCATGAAGAGAGTTGTGGGCGCTGGGATAACCATTTGCACAGGTTGTATCTGAAAATTAAATTGCTTGTTTCTCTGTTCCAGGCACTCAACAAGATAGAGAATGAATGGAAATCTGTTTCATTTATTGTGGTGCTTTACAAAAACACAAATACCTATATTCTGAAAAGCACAGATGACATTTCTCAGCTCCTAGATGATCATATTGTCCTGGTTCAGAGCATGTCTTTCTCACCCTTCAAGAAACCTTTTGAGGAAAGGATGAACTTGTGGGAAAGTAAGCTGAAGATGACACAGGTACTAGATTTTATCCACACACATGTGGTGAAGGCAGGCAACTGGGCTGTGCTGCCATGCTTGAATGTGAACACTGTGCACTTGCTGCTGGGAACTGGAAGGGCAATTATCAAGAGAGTATCAGTCTTTAGTGAAGAACAGAGCCTGTGAAAGCCCTCTGACTCTAGGAAAGTAATGCAGCCCTTTTGCTGCCTACTGCAACATGTTTTGGTGGGGCCAGAACTCACTTATTGCTGTGAATAGTGTTACTGGTCTCTCTAATCATACTGTACTAAGTGGACCTCACAGATTCCTACAGATCCTGTGAAATCCATGCTAATCATCCACCTCTCCGTTTAGGAAAGCACATGGAAGATTTCTGTTTAAGCAGGATCTGGCAGACTGTGCCAGCACTTACTCATCAAACCAGGAGCACCCATCAGGACTCTGACAGCAAAATAGCAGTGCTGCAAGAGAAAAGTTCCAAAACTTTTAGAAAGGGGAGTGCTAGGAAGTTGTTAATTATTTGGAAAGGAAATTCCAGCTCCTGACCCTGTAGGTAGATTTTAGGAGTATGGAAGGCGTAAGTGCAGCATCACCTCTTCTTTTTTCTTTCTTTCTTGTTTTAACATGTTCTGGTGCACAGTTTGAATGGTTTTATTGAACAGCTTCATAGCGTGGTGTCCTGATAGGCTTTTCTTGCTTCCCACTAGGATGTCTTAGAGGAGTGGCTGAACTGCCAGCGCTCTTGGCTCTACTTGGAGCCAATCTTTAGCTCAGAGGACATCAAAAGACAGCTCCCAGTGGAAAGCCAGCGCTACAAACTTGTGGATAAGGATTGGAGGCGTGTCATGAAGAATGCTAATGCAAACCCTGAGGTATGCACCTTGATGAAAGCCAGTGCAGGTATCTCAAACACCGTGGAGCTGTGCTCACACACGGACTGTGCCTTTGAGTCATTGTTTTCGTAATGGTGTGGACTTGAGAAGCTCTGTATTCACTGTGTAGCCTTGCCCAGGGCATTGTGCTGGGTTTCTTCTCTTGGAATTTGGCCTTTTTTCCTGATGCTTGAATGGACGGAGCCATTCCATGTAATGCCTTCCACCAAAGTCACCCACCAGATTCCTCGCCCTCAACACACAGACTCCCTGCCTCCTGTGGCTCTTGTAACTGGCTGTGGTTGTAATCCATAAGGTAACTCTTTCAGTTCCTCCTCAAGAATGATTCTCTGAGTTTTTTAGAACAATTGTTTTTGCCTGTTTTTGTGTCCTGGTGGCAGCGCTCTGCTCTCTTCTATTCTCCAGTCTCCACTTCCCAGGACTCCTTCATCACTTGTATTCCATATTACAAATTGTTGGTATTTAGGGGAACCCAGAAATGCTTGTCTCCATAAGGGCTGTTTACCCTCCTTACCCACAAAGCTTACACCTCTCCAGATCCCTGAGAATTCCTGTGAATGAGGAATTGAAATCCCTTCAGTAACATCACTGGGCAACCCAATTATCTCCATTGCCTTATCTCCCACATGCTCAGAATACTGATGCTCCCTCTGTTACACATTCTGTTGTAGGTGATTTCTTTGTGCCCTGATCCAGAGCTGCTGGAGAAGCTGCAAAATTGTAACAAACTACTTGAACTTGTGCAGAAAGGGCTGAGTGAATATCTGGAGACGAAGAGAGCTGCTTTTCCCAGGTAACCACAAACTTCTGGGCTAGATCATACTCTCTGTTTCAGAAAATATGAAAGACGAGGCTCACTGCAGTTCATTCTGCCAAGAAAGAGCAAAACCACTTAAGCTTAGGATTTATTCATGGCCTGTAAACATAAGCAAAGCTGTGCCTTTCAATGCTGCCATCTGATGGGGAGAAAACAGGCACACACAAATATGGTGAGTTAAGGGCAGTCTCGTAGCATCATTGCATATCTGTGCCTCAGGATTTATATAGAAAGAGGGGGTAAAATTAAAACCTCCACACGTAACTTTGTCTCTTATTCCTGAAGGGAGACTTCTATTCTTTTATTCACATTTAAACCCTCTTTCCTTGGAAATAATTGGCTTCTGCATAGGGAGGAGTCTCTCTCTACAGAAAGGGAAATGGCTGGATGGTGGCTTCTCATCTACACAAATACAAAGAGAGCAGTGAACAGTCAGAAACGGTGTCTTTAGCAAAAGGCTTGTTCCTCATCACGCCAGGACTTAGCTTTTGCTGCTGCAGTAAACAGAGCCTCTCCTCATACCTCTCTCTGTGTTTGTAGGTTCTACTTCCTTTCAGATGATGAGCTGCTGGAAATACTGTCTCAGACAAAAGACCCCACTGCTGTACAACCTCACCTGAACAAGTGCTTTGAGAACATTGCACGGGTAGGCAAAGCAAGCACACAAGTGGCTTGGCCCACTTCTGGAAAGCTGTGTCTGTGCAACTCAGGGACGTTCTGCTGCATGGACATGTATCTCCTGGAACCTGTAACTGTACATAGGCATCGCAAGGTGCTGCCTGTTCTGAAGTGGGATTCCAGCAACCTCACTTTAGACATTTCAAAGCCAGGCATCTGCCCGTGAACTGGGTACCCTTAGTTGTCCTTCAGACAGTGGGGGTGAAACAGACATCTGCAAAGGGTGACTTAGAAAAATTCACTTAGATATCCATCCAATGCAGGAGAGGACACTCACTCTGGAGGTGTGTCCATCTCACCATGAAGGCCAGGAGAAATAGCTCTGACTTAACTTTCTACTTGCTGTCACCTTGTTAGGATGGAATCCCACTCCTGCTGACAGCCCCAAAAGGGACAAAAACTGAACAAGCCTGAGCTGAATTAAGTTTCTGCCTTCATCCCTGCCTAGGAGCTGGAGCTAGCCTGGCTATTTTTCCTCTTTGTTATTCCTAATAGACTTCAGACTCCATAGCTAGTCACAGCTCGAACCACTACAAAACTCAGACAGTAAAACCAATCTCCTAGTCATTAGTTTGGAAAAATAGAAAGGAAATTGAACTAGAAACCTGGTGAAAAGCCATTGGAATAAATAAGGGGACTTTCAGTGATATGCTGGGGCAGCGGAGAAGCTGTTAAAATTTTCTCTTAAAACCAGGCACTGTGACATCAAAGGAAATGATTTGAATCTACAGAATTGAGCGAGAGTCAAGGGTCTGAATTCTAGACAGGCGATGAGAAGTGTTCATCCTACTTATAATTTGATTTGCTTCACTTCAGTCACACATCAGTAAGATGTGAATCTCTTGTTTTCATACAATAATTTTCCATTATTTGGAGAGGTCATTTAGCACATCTGTCACACACTTTATTATCACTACTGGCAACCAAGTTTGGCACCAGGTTTATAATGAGCAAACACTGGTATAGGCTGGCTGTCCCCCAGGGACAAGAAGGCAGGAATAGAAAAGAAATCCTCAATTCATATGTCCTGTTGTGCTTCTTTCATTAGCTGAAATTCCAGGAAAACCTACAGATCACACACATGTACTCTGGTGAAGGAGAAGAGGTGAAGTTGTTTACTCCCATCACTCCCAGTGAGAATGTGGAGGTCTGGCTGGTGGAAGTGGAGAAATGCATGAAGGCCAGTGTTCGGGACAACATAGAAAAATCAACTGCTGTTTATCCAGAGGTAAGAGTTTTATCACAGACTGGCAGGTCTCTGATGTGTTGGTTCCAGGCTTGCCTTAAAGGTCACCAAAAATGGGGCTGACAAACTTGGGATGTATTCTATGAGAATATTCTGTTTTATTCCACTTTCAAAACAGAGCATTTAATACAGTTGTGTGCCTGTAAGCACAGAATGGGCTGCTGGGCAAGAAGCTAATGGTCCAGCAGAATGCAAACCCTGCACACTCCCTCACAGCTTTCCTACAGCATAGAATAACCCTGTATGAATCCATATCTGTTCACCTCTCCAGACTAATTCCTCTCTGTGAGGATCTTCTGCTTCAGATCTCATGTCTCACACAGTGTGCCAGGGGCTGGTAAAAGCAATCAAGGCACATGAACTGTTGGTTTCAGTCAGTGCATAGGGGATGCATCTTGCCTCTGGTTGCTGTATACAAGCTATGCTGGTGTGAAACTGAAATTTCTAATCTAGGTAGGGAGAAAGGCTGAAAAATAAAGACGCCCCGGATATTTCTATTACTTTTTTCTTATTCAGACTGAAAATTTTAAAGTAGGAAAGTTAGAAGAGACCAGAGGAGGGGAAACATTCTTTTGGGTCTCACAGATTCCTGCTCTTCACCTGCTGCTGGCTACTTGTAATAGTTACTGCAAGTGGCATAGTGAAAATGAGGTACCTGCTGTAGCCCGTGCCTGAAGATTTCTTCACAGCAGCTGGAGAGGAAAGAAAAGGAAAGCTTCTTACACAAGCATTCAGTGCTAATTAGTTAATCCTGCATCTCAGAGCAAGAGGACATAGACATAAATCAATCAACCAATAAATCTCTTACCACCTTTTTTCCCCTTTCTCACAGCTGTTTTTTTCTATTTTAAGACTCCACGTACCGCATGGGTCTTGCAATGGCCTGGCCAAGTGGTCATTGCTGGCTGCCAGATTTTCTGGACAAAAGAAGTGTCTGAAGCTCTGGAGGCTGGGGATTTGGCCAGCAGGCTTTACCCACAGCTGAGTGCTCAGGTATGAGAATGAATGGAAGGGTGAGATTTTGCCAGATGGAGACTTTTCAACCATCAGACCAGAGACAAGTTATAAATACAGCCAGGACAATACTGTTGGGGAAACGGAGACATGGTTTTGCATAGCACTATTCAAAACAGGTGATAAAACAGATTGTCTTCTGAATTATTAGGGTATTTGTCATAATAAACCTCAAATAATATACAGGATTGATAATATGATCACCACCTGAACACTATAACAAGGTGAAAGATATCTTCTCCAGGGTTACCCAAGAAGCCAAAGGTGAAGAACTGAAGTGATGGACAGTGGAGGAAACTGCATCCTTCATATCAGTTCTGTGCATCTAATCATACCTGAGAGTTATTACCTCTGGACTTCATGGTGGCTCTAACTATTTCTTTTCATCTGAACGTGGTAATGGTGTAGATAAAACCCAGCTCTGAGCCAGGCCTGAGTTGTATTTGCTTTCTGAGTAATCATTTGTACTTCTGACAAGAGAAGAGGCAGAAGTTGCCTGAGCACAGCATATAATCTGAGATTTAGCATGCCCTGAGTTTGATTGCATTGTGTTGGTATAGAGTGGATTGCTTCAGGGTACTTTCCTTTTGTTCCCCAGCTGGGAGATTTGGTGGCCCTGGTCCGGGGGAAACTGTCCAAGATGCAGCGAGCAGTGTTGTCAGCTCTCATTGTGATCGAGGTCCATGCCAAGGATGTTGCAGCAAAGCTGGTTGAGGAGAATGTAACAAGCATGAACGACTTTGAGTGGATCTCCCAGCTCAGGTGAGAGAGCACAGCTGTTGAACCTCGCCAGGTCTCCCTGGCCACTCTCCATTCTCCTTACCCATCTGCTGTGTTCATGACAAATGGAAACAGGAGTTTGAGAGAGATCTAGTTTGGATGGCATCCCCTTTAGCAATATAAACAAACCCAGACCATGATGTTTCACTCAGAAAGGCCATGCTCCTGCCCAAGGATTGCAATGCTTGATCCCGGGTTCTGTGAGAACTTCTGTCCACCCTGTTATCTTTTCTGCTCTTGACAGGGAAATCTCTTGACATGCAGGTCTCCAAACCTGCAGCCTGTATTCTCATGAGCTGCTCTTTCGACTAGCAGGCAGTGTTTATCTTTCTGATGTCATGTTCACTCACCATTAGATACTACTGGACAAGGGGAGACCTGTACATCAGAGCAGTCAATGCTGAGTTTATCTATGGCTATGAGTATCTGGGGAACACTGGCCGTCTGGTTATCACACCCCTCACTGACAGGTAAAGATATTGTTTTCTGGGTAACAAATACACTTCCCTTTTATTTTTTTTTCTTCTGGATGAACAGGATGAAACCAAGGATCTGACCATGCAGGTCCTACATCTTAATGTATGTAAATAGAATCCACTTGTACAGTAAAGGACTACTTGAGACAAGTGCACAGGGGCACCCTGACATTGGTTGCTACTGTTTTCCTAGTTGTTAGTGCTCAGACTGATTGCTTTCACTCTCCTAATTCTTAATGTAGTGCTCTCATATAAAATTCCCACCTGATAGCTAAGGAGCTCTTCTAGAAACCAGAAGGTAGCAGCTAGTACTCTAGAATATGGAGCAGAAAGAATAGTTTTACCCTTTTGTAGCTGTTCTTTTTCTGCAGAATAAATCTGTAGCCAGTGGCAGAAGCATTTATCCATTCAGGCTCCCATGAATACTAATCAAGGCCACATAGCTCTAACTCCTTTGTGTCACAGTGTGTGCTTCTGATGCGTCCCAGGGCACACGGCAGCAAGGGGTGCGACACCTTCCCCTGGGGAGCTCCCACCTCCCCACCCAGGGACTCCGATGCTCTCAGCAATGTCTGTCTGGGGCGCAGAGATGAAGCAAAGACGAGACGGGTCTTGGGGTGAACTGAGGAGGTTTATTGAAGGTTTGAAGAACTGAAAAGCAAAGCCCCAAGAACCAAGAGCAGGGCTCTGGCAGTGGGTTTTATAGAAGGGGTGGCACAAAGCAAACAACCAATGAGGGTACACACAGGGAGGAGTCTAAGGCGGGGAATACAGAACTCAATCCAATGGGGATAACAAAGGGAGGGGAACAATACAGAACAGCAAATGATACATCAAGCTAGGGGAGATTGGCAGGGAAGGATCTAGAAACAGGGGCAGGGATACAAGAGATTGACAACTGGGGAAGGCAGGATTAGGGAAGGGATAAAGGTTTGAGGGCCAATGGGGAAACTTCTAGGGAGTGGCCAGCTGACAAATAAAGGAATTGACATATAACAGTATGCATAACAATTAAGGCATAGAACCTAAAAATAGAACAAACTGATACAAAGGAAAGACAGTGCCTGTCTCTAGGAGTGGGGGAGGATGGGTCTAGGGGAGACAAGCTGCATGTCACAAAACATAATTTAAATCATAACACACAAATGAAATAAAAGCTGGCCTGGAAACTCAAAGCAAAAAACCCACACCACAACACTTTGCACACTGCTGCATATCTAAGCAGTTTTGTAGAATAATGAATGATGGATTCTTCCTTGTCTCCAGCTGGATAGATCACATGTCTCCTTGCTGAAACCAGTAGTACAAATGCTTTTTTTCATCATCTGATCTCTTCTTTGTTGTAGGTGTTATCTGACACTTACAGGAGCTCTGCACCTGAAATTTGGAGGAGCACCTGCAGGACCAGCAGGAACAGGCAAAACAGAGACAACAAAAGACCTGGGCAAAGCACTGGCAATCCAAACTGTAGTGTTCAACTGCTCTGACCAACTTGACTTTATGGCAATGGGCAAGTTTTTTAAAGGACTAGCCAGGTACAGTGAAATGCTGAGTGTCATTATTGAGAGATGCTGCACACTGGGAATTGGTGGCTATTTTTCATAGCAGCCCAAAAGAACAAGCAAAGCCCTAGCAAGGTGGTTACTGAATTCCACAATGAGCAAGGTTACAAAATTCCAGCCAGAAAGGAGGAACAGTTGATCCAATTAAAAAAAGAAAGATAAAAGGAGATCCTTGTTCATTTAAGGCAAAATTAAAATGCTTTGCGCTAATCCACAGTGCACTAATCCACCTGTGCAAATGTTTGCAGCTTTGGCCTTTATTTTAATATCATCCATGTTGGACTGAGATTCAGCCCATAAACTGCTTAATCTTAAGAAGAAGAGAATGTGCTGAGAGTATTCAAAATTGAGCAGCCAAGAGAGACTGCTCTAAGCCCTGAGGGATCCTCTCAGAGAGGCTTCTCTCTTCTCTACATTTCAAACAGAGCTGGTCCAATTAGTCTGTTGCACACTGGTGAATCTGAATTAGTTACTCCAACAAAAGCTGATATTCTTTTCTTAGATGTTTTCTTTGTCAGTAATTTAACTTCTTTCTTAAGCCATGCCTTGTGGGAAGATCACCTTCCTCATATGCATGCTTCCAGCTTTATAGATCATTTTCCAAACTCTGAAAAATGGACTTAAGCATTGTCTAAACTGTATCTACTACACTTAGTGCTCAGGAATTCAACATGACACCACTTTAAAGGCCAAAACTACAACATGGAGAATTTGTCCCAAGCTCTAGGTTCAGCTACTGCCATGGGCACTCATCACATGGCCTGGGCTGCACAGTTGGGGTGCCCACTGAACCAGGACACAGTGGCTGTGTCACTGTTTGCCATGGGATATCAGGGCCCTTTTGTGTTCACTTCTAGTCTCTGTTATGCCTACCCAGTGTGTGGATATGTATGTGGATATATAACTTCTAGATCTAGCTGAATTTTTGACTGCAAGTTTGCTCCTGTGTGGTGTTCCTGAGTCCCTTCATTCTTCCTTCCTTGCCCAGCTCTGGTGCCTGGGCTTGCTTCGATGAGTTCAACCGCATCGATATCGAGGTGCTGTCTGTGGTGGCCCAGCAGATCACAACCATCCAGAAAGCACAGCAGCAGAGGGTACGTAAGGAACATGTGGATGCAAAGGCAGGCGAAAAAATCTCCACTTGAGCTGGTTTGGGCAAGTCCTTGTTTCTGCATACACCTTCAAGCTTCACTTCTCTGGGGCAACTTGAACAGACATCCTTGAGGAGAGGTTTGGACGATGTCCTAACGATGGCACATCATATCAGTCCATTACAGTCAACATCCTCAGGGGAATTTTTAACTTCATCCTACTCTATGCTGCCAGAGTAGCCCACACTCTCACAGGCTGAAGTACCTCTCAGCTTGACCTGTAGTGCCAGCAGACCTCGGTGTGGGAGACACTCTAATACAGATGCACTGAGCTGATCAAAATTGGAGCTGTGATAAAGGCAGTCAGTGTTCTGACATGATTTGCTCAGCACCAAATTTGTCTAAATGTGTTAAGCAAGCTTTGGTGGACTCACAAAACCCAGTAGGTGCAGAAAAATGCATATTGGTGCACACAGAGTTGCATCGTAAAGTGAATTGTTGTGAATTGTTGACTTTAACGGAGATTCAGCTGTCAGCCAGTCTAGCAGCCAGCCTTTGCTTTGTTCTCTGGAGGCCCAGAAGGGTTAAGACCTGAATCTCCTTGACTTTGGCTTGGAATTAGAAACTTGCTCTCTATAAATTCTTCTGCATTACTTTATCCCCTATCTGAAATTACTACCTACACAGCTTTAAAAAGGATTTAGGTTTCTCTTTGCCCTCTTTGCCATGAATTAATTCAGGTCTGATCTCTAGTGCAAAATAAATGGAAAGAGGTTTGTTTACAGCTGAAAGGATAGAAGTCTGTTCAAGAGTTAAAAAACCCCAAAAAACCAACCACCAGAAAAATTAACCTATCAGTAAATCTTCCACAAGCCCAGTCTTTTATACAGGGAAAATATTGCTGGTAATTCTAGGTTCCTGCAGTGGGACCAGTTTGAGTCACTAGTGTTGTGGGCAGCTGTGTGTGTTTCTGCTCTATAATTTAACAACTAAAAGCTACTGTTCTCCTCTCGGAAGATTCTGCTACATTATTTAGTTTGCAGGTCAGGGGCTCTGTTCTTCGAGGATGATCCTGTTTTTAATTTTCCAGGTGGAATCCTTCATATTTGAAGGCACAGAGATCCCCCTGGTCCCATCCTGTGCAGTCTTCATCACAATGAATCCAGGGTACGCTGGGCGCACTGAACTGCCCGATAACCTGAAGGTAAGGAGGGGCTGCACAGGCAAGAGGAGGAGGGGAAACAAAGGTGCTGGATGCTACCTGGACCCACCCACAGTCCATGACAAGAGTTAGGGTGTGATGCTTTTGGAGAGCCGCCAGGATCACTCTGAGATTTGAACCACGTGTAAGGAAATGGCACCATTCAGGTTGCAGTCTGCAGGGATGCTACAGTGATAGCTGCCAGACACACTCATGTTGTGTCCTCTAAACAGTCTGGAATGGATACTCAGCCTTTTCAGTTTGCTGGGGAAAAAAGCAAGAAATGACAGTGTTTTGGACATTGTGTTGGATCTGTATGTTCCAGGCTCTCTTTCGTCCTGTGGCTATGATGGTCCCAGATTACTCCATGATTGCTGAGATCTCACTCTACTCTTTTGGGTTTAATGAAGCCAAAATCCTTGCAAAGAAGATCACCACAACATTCAAGCTACTGTCAGAACAGCTTAGCTCCCAGGTAGATGCCTTAGTGTCCATGAATGGTTTTTTTAATGTGAGACTTTCTCAGCCTTGGCATGAAGTACCTGGATGGTTTTCTTGGTGCCTTGTGATAGCATATCTCCAAAAGGTCACTGCACCCATTCTTCATCTTCCTTCCATCTTTCTAATTCTCATTCCTACTCCTGTGGCTGAACTTGGATTCACCTTAAATTGTATTTAGGGTTACAGTGGCAGGACAGTTGAACCAAACAGCCCTGCCTGCTTTTCCTTCCATCTAGGATTTTTTATTGTGCACTTATCCTCATCTTCCTCATTCACAGACTGTACAGCTGAGGACTAATTAGTTGTTTGAAGGATCCTGAGAATAGACTTGGATGAAGGAGGAACTTTTCTGAAGACATAAATCTCTCATTTTTCTTTTCTTGCCTGGTAACAGAGTGCATGCTAAGTTTACTTTTTAAGGTGATGCTCTTCTGTCTGATGACATTGTTTCCTCTGTGCCTTTTTCAGGACCACTATGACTTTGGGATGAGAGCTGTGAAGACTGTCATCTCAACAGCTGGCAATCTCAAAAGAGAGAATCCTAATATGGATGAGGTAAATATGCTTGTACTTCATGCTGCCATAGACTTATGGGGCTTTTTCTACAGCCTCATACAAGAGGAAAGATCCCTAAAGTCCTGAGTTCTTCAATCCTTGCAGGAGCTGATCTGCCTGAGAGCTATTAGGGATGCAAACGTCCCCAAATTCCTGCAGGATGACCTCAAGCTCTTCAATGGTATTGTCTCAGATTTATTTCCGAATATCAAAGAGACACCTATTGATTATGGCATCCTTGAAGAAGCCATCCGCAAATCCTGCATTGAGGCAAATCTGAAGGATGTTGATGGTGAGGGGAAAGTCCACAAGCTCCCTCTGGACCTGGGCTTTTAGTCCAGCATGCTGCCCTAGGAAGGAGATGTGTTCCCAGACCCACTCTACATCATCTTCCTATACAGGTTTTGTGAGTAAATGCATCCAGCTGTATGAGACCACCGTGGTTCGTCATGGCCTGATGCTGGTGGGACCCACAGGTTCTGGGAAGACGAAGGTATGGGTGAGCCACTGTGCTGGCCCCAGCAAACCATCACCTACCTAGTAACACAGAGGGTTAAGTTTCCCAAAAGACCCATACTGGCATTTAAAGCCTCTCTCAGATAGAAGTCAGGGCACAAAGATGCTGCCTTTAGTAATTTATAGCTATGGGGAGGTATGTTAATGGTTCACTTTTGAGCTGCAAGATTAGGCTGAGGCTTATTAGTTGTGCAAATTTCTGAGGCTGAGACATATTTTGACCTCTCTAGGTGCTTCAGGCCTCTTGCACAGATGATCTGACTTCCTCGTCCACTGCATAAAGAGTGCCTAATTTCTGTGCTTTTATTTCGGCCAGGCATCTCCGTACTATGATATTACCTTTCACCATGTCTCTTTTCTCACTGCATTTGAATGCAGTTTCTGTGAGAGCAAATGGCTTTGTCGTTCTGGAGCCACGGCAGTTAACTCCCTGGCTGTTCTGCTTTTGCAGTGTTATGAAGTCCTGGCAGCTGCAATGACATCACTGAAAGGTCAGCCTGCAGCCAGCGGTGGGAATTACGAAGCAGTCCGCTACTTTGTACTGAATCCCAAATCCATCACAATGGGCCAGCTTTATGGGGAGTTCAACTTGCTAACGCATGAATGGTAAAGTACAAAACCTTCTTTCCTTTCTTGCAGAGAGAAAACAATTTTCTGGTCTTGAGCATCTTCTCTTCAAGGCTGAGAACTGTTTGGGGTGGTGGCATAAAACCAGAAGCGATCAAGTCCTTATCCCCACCAAGCCACAATAGCCAGTCACAGCAATTTAAGCTGACATCCCTCATTGTGCACTTGGCCCGTCTGCCAGCACATGCCCAGACAGTTCCTGCAGCTCACTTGCAGCATTAACTGCGGAACAATAATTCAATAGCTTTGGAGCATGTGCCCCTGCTCCTAAGCTACAGCAGCTTAAAAACACTTGCTTTGCTTCTGAAGAAAAGTGACCTCTGGACTGCGCACTTGAACTGTTCTGTATAAATACTCTGGTATCCTTGAGTGATGAGGAATGACTTTGAGGCAGAAAGAGGCATTTCATCCCCATTGCCAGGGCTTCTGCTTGCTAATGTGGTTTGGAAACAAGAACCAATAGCCCACTTGCCCTTTTACAGCCAGGTCCTACTGCTTATATTTCCATATGTGACCTGAGGTTGACTTTGCAGCTCACTTTATCTATAAGCTAGGATGTGAGAAGCTGTGTGAATCTCCCTTTGGCCCTGTCAGCCAGCACTTGTTTCAGGGCAAACCTAAAGATTGTGTTCTGTAAAATGAGGGAAACTAAACGTAGATGAAACTACCTCTAGGAAAAGTGCAAGCCAGTAAACATTACTGATGCTGTGACCAGAGCTCCCCAGCTTAGGATCTGGTACATATTTACTCTGAAGGACATTTTATAGGCGCTCCAATAAGCTCAACAGTTTATTTATTATGTGACTCTACACGGGCATGTCAACGTGACAAAAAGAAAAATACAGCAGTTGTGTAAAATATATTTACAGACAAATCCATCTGCTTTAATCAGCTGAGCTTTAGAACAGAATGTTTTCCTTGATCTCAATAACAATGCCCTGGAATTCACTAGTACCATAAAAATAACAAATAATTATTTAATAGCAGGAGCCGAGTCCAGGGTCTGAATGGAAACTCCACTCCAGGTTTCCATGTACAGATTAAATTCTTGCTGTCAACAGCCAGCATTCCTTGTGTCTGTTCTCCTGGTCACCAGCTCCAGAACCAGCCAGGTTCATGGGCAGCTGAGGATGGGAAACTTCAGTTATAAAGAGGGTAGGGTTGTGCTCTTTAGCCTGGATTTATTTGTGTAACCTTGAGAAAAAGAGGCACCTCCAGAGAGCAGATAACCTGCCTGTGACCTGAACTCGATGCTAGCAAGGCCTCTCTAGTCTTCAGTGAGGACAGAGATGTTAAAGGGAAGCTTGACATATTGTAGTTAAATGACATGAATTCCAGATCCTGATGCCCAAAGAAATTGTTTCGTGGTGTCACTCAGGCTGAGATGTATCTCAGTAAAAAAAAGAATGAGGTGGACGTTTTTGCAGCTCATGGATAAGGGAGACACATGAACCAGGATAAGATTGCCTTTGTGGTGGGAACTTTGCCATTTATTTCAGCAAAATCAGAATGGGCCAAGCTCTGCCTTCCTCCTGCCTTTCAGGACAGACGGGATCTTTTCCACACTCATCCGTCAGGGAACCGTGGCCACTGACTCCAACAAGAAGTGGTACATGTTTGATGGGCCAGTGGACGCTTTGTGGATTGAGAACATGAACACAGTACTTGATGACAATAAGAAGCTGTGCCTCAGCTCGGGGGAAATCATCAGGATGACAGAGGTAACTCATGCCTCCCACTTTTGCTGCCTGTTGTCTGTACTCTTTCCTCCCTGCACTGAAATACGTATCAAAACTGAGCAGGTCCTTACTCTTTCTTTTCTTTTCTAATTTCCAGAGTATGACCATGATGTTTGAAGTCCAGGATTTGGCTGTTGCTTCACCTGCCACAGTCTCCCGCTGTGGCATGGTCTACCTGGAACCCAGCATTTTGGGCCTGGAGCCCTTCATTGAATGCTGGCTGAAAAAGATGCCTGACATCATGCAGCGCTTCTCACAGCAGCTGGCATCTCTCTTCAAGAGATTCCTCCAGGTGAGCTACTGTTCTGTTCCAGCCCTCCTATGTCATCCTGAATATCAACCAGGCCAGACTTGTCAAAGCGTGGATTGAAATGCCATTGTGGGAACATTTCCTACCAGCATAATATCTATCATGGAAACTTGTCTGTGAATTCTGTGGCTTTAATAGAGGTTACTCACTGATCTCTGTAGATGTGACTAAGTCTTATTGGTCATTATAGTTGGTTTTATTTCATTTTAAAATTATCTTCTGGACAAAACCACTCCTAGTGCAGCTCCATAGCTTACAGTGGAGTACCTCCAGGGAGAAGGTTGTACAAACAAGTACTGTTCTTTCTACTCTGCTGGTAAGCCATTATTTTAATGAAGAACTTGGAGCTACAAAGGAAAGTTCTGAAGGGAGCAAACCATTTAACAGCAGTGATAGCACAAGATGCATGTAACTATTGCACAGAACCAAAAGGAAGGCCCACAAGTTTCTTGGTGTTAAGGCTGAATCAAGGGGTTTGTGTTGCTTTTCTCCGGTAAAAATGGTGGTACTTGGGATGCAGTTAGAAATGGCAGCATTTTCAGTCATGCTCTCCCTGCTAAACATAACGTGATGGAGGTGGAAAAGAAGGTAAAACCAAAGACAGCTGTGCTGGATGGTGACACTGAGCTGTCCCTGCCTTTCTTTCCAGGAGGCCATTGACTTTTTACGACGCTCTGTGAAGGAGATAATTACCTCTACAGACAGTAACCTCACAAGGAGCCTCCTCGTGATCTTGGAATGTTTGTATCAGCCTTTCATCCCCATTAAGGTAGATTTTGCTGCCTCTGTCACTGTTACTTGTGTCTGTAATTCCTAAGGACACTAAGTCATGGAAAGGGTTAGTCACCAGAGAACAAGATGTTGGTGCAGAAAGGTCATGCTGTAGCTCATCTATGTGGCAGAAGATAATACAGCATCCAGCAAAGCACAGGTAAACCTGGAAGGATTATGCTGTGCCCGCTGAAGGAGCACAAGATAAGCTCCATGCCTACCAGGCTGGAGGGCAGAGGTTCACTTTTATTTATAGCAGAGGGAATTGGAGAATGAGTGGAAAGCAGAGATCAGAGCTGAGCAGTGATGCACTTCAGATTGCAGGTCCTTTGAGAATTAGTGTTGAAGAAGGCTGAACAATTTTCAAATTAAAAACCTAAGACTAAATTCTTCTCCCATCTCCTGTTGAGTGACATTAAGCAAAGGGAGTCTCTCAAGTACACCAATGAAACAACAAATTTCAATCCACAGAATATATTAACAAGACCTGTGAAAAACTGGCTAGAGAAAAACTACATAGAAGCTGAATAGAATTATGAGCAAATTAAGAAGAGGCTGGGGTTTGTGTGCCTTGATTAGACCTGAGAATGTTTCTTCTGCTTGTGTCTGGTTCTAAGGGATTGAAGACGATTCCCCGGGAGAAGATTGCTCGTATGGGAGAGCTGATTGAACCTTGGTTCATATTTGCCTTAGTCTGGAGTGTGGGTGCTACTGGAGATTCCCTAGGTCGTGAAGCCTTTAGCTCATGGCTCAGGAAGAAGATGGCAAAGGAAAGGGTGAGTAAAGGAAAAGCAGATCTTCTCTCATAACAGAGGAATTATTAGTGAGGAATGGGGGTCAGATCTGAATGCCTGGAGGCTTTGGATGGACTTCCTGTTGGCATCTGATATGCCACTCTCTCAAAGGGACCTTGGAGCTGGAAATTCTGGGAGAGACTTGAGCCCCCTGGCCTGGGTAGCATCTCATTAGTAAAGTCTTCCTTGAAGTAGTGCATATCCTCCTGTGAATTCAGCTGAGTGGCAGCCACGTTCACCACAGCTTTATTCTCACAGGTCAAGTTACTCTTCCCAGCAGAAGGACTGGTTTATGACTATAAACTGAATGATGCTGGGCTTAGCAGTACTGAAGATGTGGATGACGAAGCACCTGGAGAGGTAAAATATTCCATTTTTAATTCCAAGCTGGGTAATTTAGGAAGAGAGACCAGGAAGCAACATGGTCCTACAGGATTTGGTAGGATTTTCTCATCAAGGGCAAAGAAGAAAGGCCTATAGGAAGCAAGTAAGAATGTTTAAATCAAAATTAAGCTTTTCATTGAATCAAGAAGGCAGTTTCTTGCCTCCAGAGTTATGAACCAGATCTTTCAAAGCTGAGCCAAGAGCTAGTCAGTTGAGACCTGAGTGTCTCTGTCAGTGCTCAGGAAAGTGAGAGGTGGCACAGGTGTGGCTGCTGGAGGACAGGGAGAAGCTCAGATGGATAGAGCTGTCTGTGTTAGAAAGCAGTGAACAACAGCAGAAGAGCTACAAGCAGCAGAATCTGGAGTAGCAGCAAGGCAGATAAATATTTCATCTTTGTCACAAGAGACAGCAGTGTAGGGCATGTCAGGGTCATCCTGACTGACAGTCACCAGACTCTGGGCTAAAAGGAATTGAAAAGGCAGGGAAAATGCTTCCCCTTCCTGAAATGAAGCAAAGAACCCTACATGAGTGTCAGATGCCTAACAGAAGGTGCCAGTGTGGTCTCTGTGGGAAGGCCACATGGGGTGGTCAGGAATGTAGATTTTCTCCTGTGCTCTCCAGCACAGCCCTGACAGAAGCTCCATTTCATTTGTATATAGTGGCCTCTAGGAGGATCAGCTGCAGCTTCAGTCTATCACAAGAGATCCATATGTGGTACAGGTAGAAAAGCTCATATGCCTCTGACTGCAGTGTGGGTGATGGCATGGAACAGGGAGACAGGAGCCCAGATAAGTCCTCTTTGGCCCTCTGCCACGGGCAAAATTCCTATTCTTGCAGATATCACAAGTGCTCCATCCTGCTTTGATCCCAATTCTCAGAAGGAAGGGCAGGTGTGTTGCTGCTGGGCAATGACCTCTAACTCTGGGGCTTTATCCCTCCCAAAAGTAACAAGTCAAACACTCTCAGCATTTCCATACAGAAAGGGAAGGGTAGCAAGACTCAGCAGAGGGGCTGGAAACATGAATTTCTCATCAGAATCGGAGCTATTACACAGGGAGCGGTGACAGGAAAATAGCAGAAATAGTTTTCCTAGAACGGATAGATGCCCCCTCTAAGCAGACTCCAATCTTTCAGGTGCACTGGGAGGTGTGGCTGGATGCTACAGCAGAGTTCACCATGGTTCCAGACACCAACTTCTGTGACATTATTGTGCCCACGATGAACACAGTCCGAATGGCCTATCTGCTGGAGCTGTTGCTCACCAACTATAAGCCAGTACGTGCCCAGCCTTGTCTATGAATTTTTGATTCAACCTCTTCCTCTCCCAGTACAGTCAGAATTTAACAGCTACCTATACTTTGAGATTATTTCCCACTTCCATGGATTTGTATTTCTCTGCTCCAAATCTGTTCTTAAGCACTAAGAGTTATCCATTCAGTCCCCAGGCACCATGCCAGCACCCCAAAGGAATATCAACACTCAGTTAGTTGTTCAACCAAAATGCAGCAATTGCTAGATAGCCCATCACCATCCCTCTTTACCTGTTTCCTACAGTTCCATTTCCTATTTCTCTGGTTGGATTCCATCCACACCAAGAGAATTTGGTGTTGGGCAGCTGACCTCATTGAAGAAGCAAGCCCACCAGTCCTCTCCCAACCTGCAAATGCCTAACCTGCAGTAACCTGCATTTCCTCCAGCAAATGTCAGAGTGCTGGGAAACACAGGCTGCTTGCCTATGACTATGCTGCATTGCTGATTGTGCTTCTAGGTTCTTTGCATTGGTCCCACTGGCACAGGAAAGACTCTCACAATTGCGGACAAGCTTTTGAAGAACTTGCCTAACAAATACATCGCCCACTTCCTGATGTTTTCAGCACGCACCTCTGCTAACCAAACCCAGGATCTCATCGACAGCAAACTGGATAAGAGGCAAGATTCTTTTCTGTGTGCAAAGGCAGTGTCCCTGAGCTCAGTGTTTCTATCAGCTTGGCTGTTTAGTTTCATCCCAAGACCTGAGCACGTATAGCTGTAGATGATATGTAGGACACACAGCACATCTGAGCTGGGATTGTGAGAGCCAATAATAGCTTGTTATAATGACAAGAAAGTGGGAAGGATTAGTGAGGGTTAGTAAAAGTTGCTCCAATTCTAGTTATTCCAGAAATACTACATTTCACAGTACAGGTGTTTGCAAAGCCTGGTGTGGGATCTTTACAGAAAGTAATGAAGGGAGAAAACATGGCTGCCCACTTGCAATCCCACTCCCCGCAGTGAACAGCTTGCATTTCACCTCCCTGGTCAGCCACTGGCTTGAAGTTTCCAGTGGATTCATAGACTCAAGCTTTGTTTTTATTTGCACCCATTTATTCCTTGCAATTGTGCATAAGTAGACAAAATTTCACTTGGAGAGAGGCCAGTGCCTCAAACATTGCTCCAGATCTCTTCCATGTCAAAGGCCCTTACAAAGGAGTGTATCAAGTGTAAAAATAGCTGAAACTGTTGTCTCAGGAAGCATCCAGAGGAAAAACCCCATGCTTTTGGATGAAGTTAGAAGTACCTTTCCAATAGGAGTTGTCCTGTGTCCTGACACGGGTTTTGTCCCTGCAGGCGGAAGGGAGTGTTCGGGCCTCCGGTTGGTCGGTACTTCATCTTTTTCATCGACGACTTGAACATGCCCATGCTGGAGCAATACGGAGCGCAGCCGCCCATCGAGCTGCTGCGGCAGTGGATGGACCACGGCGGCTGGTACGACCGCAAACAGATCGGTACGACCGGGCCCTGTGCCCAGAGCTCTGCGCAAGAGCTGGCCCCTTAGATACGTGTACCTGCCGTGGGGATTTGTGGCGAGGGTCTTTAGCTACAACGCAGCGCTCACTCCTGGTTTTGCACTCTCCAAGGTACGTTCAAGAAGCTGGTAGATATTAATTTTGTCTGTGCCATGGGACCTCCTGGAGGGGGAAGGAATCCTGTCACTCCACGCTTCACTCGCCATTTCAACTACCTCTCCTTCACCGAGATGGATGACAGCAGCAAGAAGAAGATCTTTGCCACCATCCTTGGCAGCTGGATGGGTAAGTCCTGCAGAAACCTGCCACCTTCTCCTCATGTTGAAAGTCAGCTTGATGACAGTGGAGTTTGGAAGGGAACCAATTAATATTGATGATCTGATCAAAGTGTTGAAAGCTGAAACTTGCAGTAGTCACTCGAAGATGCTTCAGGGAAAGTGTTTCATGAGGCTTAGCAAACCGAGAGCTCATACACCATTTAGTCTCAGGGCCAAACTCTGCTGGTGCAAATCAGCAAACTTAAGCTTTGGCTTTCAGAGTTGTAATATGTTATCCTATAGCCTGGGCCTTTCAAAGAGGATTTTATTTGTGATGGGTGATGCAGATATTCTTAACCTGAGCAGGTAAAGCTGGAACTAATTTGTTTTGTCTTTTTCTAGATGGACTCCTAGGAGAAAAAAGTTACAGAAATCCAGTGCGTAAGTAAGAGCAGAAAGACGAGAGAGACTGTGAACAGAGCAAGCTGGTGAGCACAGCATGGCACAGCTTACCTGTGCTTTCAGCAGACAGACACTTGCCCAGACAACAGCCTTCTGTGGAAGCAGAGCCTTCTGTTACTCCCCATCTGCTGCAGCCTGTAGACAGCTGAGCAGGGTGCATCTGAGCATGGTGCTACAGCCACCATGAAAAAAAGGGTTCATTTGGAGTGAAATGAGTCCTCTTATATTGGACTGTGTGGGAATTTAGGACCATCGTTGCAAATATGCCCTCATCTGCAAATCTGCGAGTAGAAAGGAGTGAGAATAGTCAGCTGTGGGAGAAGCGAAGCAGAGCTTTCTGAATGCTTGCAATATTCAGAATCACCAGTACCTGACTGTGATCTCAGGGGCACACTGAAGCATCTAGCTGTGATTTAGAAAGAAATGAAAGGATTTTTGAAATAATGCAAAAAAGTGCAAAATGCTGGGGTGTCACAGGACTCTACTTCTCCAGGAGTGTTTGTAATAAACTTCATTTGGAGAAAAAAACCCCAATTATGCTCTAAAACTGGCCGCTGTGTTTAAATCTTGCCAGATTATTGCATAAGGAATTATTCCTCGGTGGCTTTGCATTTGCTGAGCATAATGAATTGCAAGGGGTTTAGCTAAGAGGGCACTCACACCTTCTAGCTTAAAAGTAGCTGAGATTTCACTGCGGGAGGAGGAAAACCTGTCTGGAATATTTCAGGTCAGCATCAGTTATCTGTCTTGCAGTGCCTCCTCTGTTCCTGGGGAGCATGGAGACCTCACACCACAGAATCACTGTAAAGCATTCTTGCACCCCAAAGCTGGTTCACATTAGTTGATAAACCCATTGGTAGCTGTCCACTACAGTGAGCAGGTGCTTGGTCAGGTCCCTCAGTGTCTCTGCAGAAAAAAACAGAAAAAAGTGTGTTCCTGCCCAAGTCCCAGCCAGCACCTCTGCCACTCAGTGCCACCCTCCTGCACTGCAAGAACCCTCTCAGCCCAGAGTTACCATCTTGACATCCTCTCCAACTACTTGTGTCTCTGCAGCCGGAGCAGTTGCAGTGAGAGACTTGAACGAGCCCTTAGTTGATGCCACAATCTCCATGTACATGACCATCACATCCCAGCTGCTGCCCACACCAGCAAAGTCACATTACACCTTCAACCTGAGAGACCTCTCAAAGGTGTTCCAGGGCATGCTCATGGCTGAGCCTGGCAAGGTCGAGGTGAGTCCTCCCATCAGCACAGCCCTGCCACCCAGGGCAAGACCAGAAATGTTTGAGTTGAGGCCTCATTCACAGGCCTGCAAACAGGCTTCAATTTCCTGTTGAAGATGCATTTTGATACTGCTCAGTGGGTGTGGTGGCCTCCCCTTTGGCTATTGCCTGGTAGCAGTAGTAGGTGGATGCCCCCTTCGTCACAGTCCTTCCTTGGCATTGGAAGCAGGTGAGTGGCCACAGGGAGTCAGTAGGACACAGCCCACCCACTCAGGGCTGGAGGGAGCCGTGGGGGACCAGACAGGGACCAAGCAGAGGCAGAGGTGTTGTCCTATTACCTGCCTCTGCCCCTTCAGCTCTCCTGAGGACCTTGCACTGGCCCCAGCCTGGCCAGTAGAGATTGAATTGTCACAGGACGTACTTAGGACCCTAAGTACTGTAGGTTCTGTGCTATCAGCTAAATAAAAGGATCTTCCAAAAAACACAAGAAAACTGTAAAATTTAAATCAAACTGGGGAAAGATAAGAACAAAGAACATAAAATTTAAATGTCTCAAAGAAAGCCCAACATATGGACTCATAGAGGGGGATAAGCTGATGCTGTAATGAGCTCTCTGCAAAGCAGCTCTTTTGACGAGTTGTTTTTGAGAGGAGAAGGGAAAGCAGCTTCCTCCGCCCAGTTGTTTCTGCGCTCCAGTTCCCTTGTAACAGGAGTGGAGCTGGCCACATGCTGGGCAGGAACCAGCTTTCCTGACAGCAATGCTCATAACACTTCTCTGCTTCTCTCTCGGGGGCCGTTTTGCTGCGATTTCCTACCAGAACAAAGAGCACCTGCTGAGACTGTGGTACCACGAGAGCTGCCGGGTCTTCTGTGATCGCTTGGTCAGCGAGGAGGACCGGACCTGGTTTGACAGCCTAATGACAACGAAGATGGAGGAGTTTGGCACCACTTTTGAGGAGGTCATTCCCTCCCAGCCGGTTCTGTTTGGAGACTTCATGGAGCCAGGTGCCAATGTCAAAGTATACCAAGCAATCGACAGCCAGGAAAAGGTAAGGACCCTGGGAATCACGTTGTGAACTACGCTCACATCTTCCCACTCTTCTACAAAGGAAAACAGTAGTAGTAACAACAGTGGTGCTTTAATTAGAGGTGTCTGAAACTACATGCTGTCCCAGGGGTCTCCTGTGAAATCCTACCACATATATGAATAGTGGCTGGTTTTGTTGTGATGGGCAGTTGAGGTGGAACAAGCTGTCTCTGCATTGCAATCCTAGAGGCAGCCTGCTATGCCAAATCTCCCAAATGAGCCACACTTGGGACTGAAAAGTGAAATTTGCTGGAAAGAAATGGCACATTACCCCCAAACAATACTACTTTTGCCATTAATGCCTTCACAATTGACCTTTACGAGTAATGAATGTTACTGCCAGTCTCCCTGTTGGAGAAGATACTGGGAGTACTTGGGTAGTGGTAATTAAGCAAAGGCAATGAGTGGTGCATTTTGCACTCATTATCAGAAAGAGATGATTATTCTGTTGTCTCTCCTCTTGTGATAGCAGTGTGACGAGGGCTGGTAATTAACTGAGCTTTCCAATCCCTTTGGCAAAGTAGGTAGGCCTGTCCCCCACCAAAGTGAGCACAGCTGAGACAAGCCAGACATAGAGGCAGCTGCACAGTCCCCACTGATGCACACAGGATTTTGGCATCTAGGCACGAATCACAGTGCTGTATGAATCCAGCTGGTGTTGCTTTCCCGGATTCACAGTGAGATTGCTGAGGGGGTAGGATCAAATCCCAGATGTCTTCATGCTTCATCTCCTTCTTTGGCCTGAGGGTACTGTTGAAGAGAGCCTTGGGAAGGGCAAGAGAAACTGCTCCTGCAGCTATTCCGTGTGATGGCTGGACTGGGAGAGGAGTGTGTTCCTCTACCCATCTACAGCCAGTGTTGTTTTCCTCCCTGGCACCTGTGGCTTTCCAGCCAGAATCCCAACCACAGGATTCAGCAGCAGGCAGTGGTCAGTTATAGAGGAAGGAAACTAAGCCAGAGGGAGGCCCTGGAGCAATATGGATGAGGCAGCCATAAGCTGCCTTTTTTTATCTTTTATTTTGAACTACACCCTGCTGTTTCTCGAGGCAAACAGCACAGTTGGGAACAGCAGACTGTAGTCACTTGCCTGAGTTAGTTTAAGGTCACCATTGAGCAGCTGCTGCCACCACCACTAAATTCAGCCCATCCAATGGCAGTTCCCTATAGGAGCCTGGAGGAAAGCTGCTCCCAGACTCTGTTAAGCACCAGGCTCTGCCCTCCCCTACTCCTTGCTGTGCCAGCAGACAATAAACTCCCCCCCCACACACACACACAATTGCTTTTATCTGGTAGCCACAACTGAGTGTTTGTACCCACAGCTGAAGCTTGTGATTGAGGACTACCTGGAGGAGTACAATCAAAGCAACACCCCAGAACTGAAGCTGGTGCTTTTCATGGATGCCATACAGCACATCTGCCGGATCAGCCGGATTCTGCGGCAGGCACCGGGGAACGCCCTTCTCCTGGGTGTTGGGGGAAGTGGGAGACAGTCTCTCACCAGACTGGCATCTCACATGTAAGTAATGAACCCCCACCTATGCATGTAATGGGGAGCAGCGCTGTTGGGGCTGCCTTCAAAGAATCTCTTTTTCTGCCCCTCCCACTGCCAGTTACATGTTTTTCAGGCTGCTGACTCCTCAAATGAGTCAAGGGCTAGGACTCAGTTAACATGCACATCTGCACTGGGTTTCTAGCTAGCTCAGGTATCTCTGCTTTGTGTAACACATGCTCCTAGGCTGGTGGCTGTCCTTGGTGCAAAAGGGACTTGTGCTTGGCACTCACTGTAGAAAAACAGCTTGCTTGTGCACCCTTTCATCCTGAGTCCACAAGACATACTGGGAATTGACAGAAGAGAATGTTCTAATTTGATGTAACTCCATAGGCTTCTTTTTCCTTTAGGGCAGAATGTGAATGTTTCCAGATTGAACTGTCCAAAAATTATGGCATGACCGAATGGCGAGACGATGTGAGGAAGGTCATGATGAAGGCAGGCCTTCAAAGTCTACCCAAGACCTTCCTATTTGTAGACACACAGGTACAGGAGTACTAGCGTGGTGGATTCCTTCTCAAAAGGAGTCAGAAACACATCTCTGAGCTCAATAAATTCCCCTACAGGGTATTAAGGAACTTGACACAAACCAGACACAACTTGTATTTCTTCAGTAGCCTATATTCATGATCTTATAAAAGAGCCCCAGGGAAACTAGAGGTGGTGCCTTTATTGCTAGAGAGTCTGTAGAGCTGTGTGTGAGTGGGTGGATTCTTCTCTTACACAAGGAAGCTTCCTTCAGCTCCATCCAAGTGTTTGGTGGGTACATAGATTTTAGCTGTCTGACACTAAGCACTATTGGCCACTGATATTAGAAGTCCTAAGTAAAATTCTTCCTTTCCTTTTCAAAAAGAGACTAGATTTATGGACCTTATGTGTACTACTTCCACAGGATAATGCTGGCTGTAACTGTAAACTGTAACTTGCTAATGAGAAGGCAAATTTCCACTTCTGGAATCACAGTTATGTTCCCCATAGGCTTTTTTACTGCCTTCATTATCATGGGAACCATTCCCTTGTGGCAGAGCCCTAAGCAGCGAGATGAGCATCAGTCAAATGCTACTTGTTCTTGCAGCCTTTTCCCTGCAGTGAGAAGCATATGTGGGAGCAAAGGGGCCCAGGAGGGTGCATTTTAGTCAAGGAGATGGATGCTGTGTATTTCTGATGTAGCAAAGGTGGGGAGTTGAATGTAGCACTGGAGGGAGATCGTCCCACAGACTGTGACACATCCCTACAATTACTGTCTCCCACATTGATAAGTTTTATTTTCATAATGAAGTGTTGTGTGCTGGAGGAACGAAGACATGGAGCAACCAGGTGTCTGGGGTCTGACTGTAGAGGCAGGGAGCAAGAGCCTGAGCTCAATTTGTCTGTAAGGAGACAGGGAATGGGCAGAAGGATGTTTGTTCTCAAACATACACCCTCCCATCTCTGAAATGGCTGAAATATGGCTGTTTAATTGGAAGTACTGGAAAACAATCAGGGTGTGCCTTTCTGGAGCCAAATGATCACAAAAATTGTTTCTTATAACTGAGGCTGAGGGCTATATTTATGCAGAAATTATCTCCATGGCATGTGAGACATAAATGTTTTCTGAATTGAGAAACTGCTTTTTTTTTTTACTATCTACTTAGATTAAAAGTGAATCCTTCCTCGAAGATATCAACAACTTGCTCAACTCTGGCGACATCCCCAACATTTACACTCCCGAGAACCAAGACGTGATCCTGACAGCTATGAAGCCTATTGTTCGAGATCTGGGGCAGCAGCCCACCAAGGCCAATTTGATGGCTGCATTCATAGCACGGGTTCGCAGCAACATCCATATGGTCCTGTGCATGAGGTACTTCAGGCCTACAACTCCATGTTTTTAATACTAATTATTCCCTCCTTATCCTTTGCCTTTCATCACTGTGTAATGGGATGTTTATTTCCAAGCCCCAGACTCGGAAGAATAGGAGTATGGTTTGCATAATACCTTCCCCTAGGAGTAGATACTTTCGTTTTGGTTTTTTTTTACACTTTGCTGGTCTCAAGATGAAGTTTGAATTTTTCAAGAGTATGATTATGTGTGATTCAGATGAAACACAAGCTACTCCCTCCTCTCTGCACCGTTGAGCCCTTTGTTACAAACATATCTTGCTTTAATTTGGGGCTCAGTTGCAGCATGTTTACTCATGAATCTAATGCATAGTCCATAACCAGCTTGCTCCCTTGCAGGAGGGATACCAGAAGGAAAAGGGCATTCTCAGGCAAGAACAAGTAGAAAAATCAGGGCCATGATTATGGTTTGGTGATGTGATCTCTGCATGCACCTGCTTGAAATAAACTTCAGAGCACATTTATTTCTTATCCCTGAAGTGTTGTCGCTAGAGAGGGACCCATAAAACATCACCCTACTACCATCTTAATACTTCTAGAATATCCCAAGCAAAGGAACGAGCTGAGACATGCATCTTTGGGCATGCAGCTCACTGCCTGAACTTTCATTCCCTTTTGCCTCTTTCCCTGGGTGCACTCCTGACCCTCCTGCTCCTCAAGGCTTCAGGGTGGTTCCACAGAAGGAAAGATATTTTGTCCTCGTGTTTTGAGCCAGCTGTAACACATCTTCTCTGCACACCTTGCCCTCAGCCCGATCGGAGAAGTGTTCCGCGCACGCTTGAGGCAGTTCCCCTCTCTTGTGAACTGCTGCACCATTGACTGGTTCAATGAGTGGCCTGCTGAAGCCCTGCAGAGCGTTGCCTCCTCCTTCCTGAGCGAACTCCCACTTCTTGGTAGCCGTAATGATGATATGGACGGGATGGTACGTGCCACTCTCGAGAATACTCTGTTCCTGCGTGTTCAGTGTGCTGTGTTGTTGGAGTCCTAGAAACTTAGGATTTGGAGTTTTAGGGTCTAGTATTACGTGTGAGTCAAGATGGAGGGCTTTGGGTGTTGTTTAAGTCCTTCTTTTTCACCTTCTTCTTCACAAACCTGGGTGGTTTTCTGTAATTAGGTGAAAGAAGTCCACATTGCGGGTTTTGGGTGATCATAATTGGATCAAAAACATAAATAATATAGATGTCAGTTCATTATTGGACAATTGCATAAATAACCTTGAGTAGACACCATTTAAGCTCACTTTCTCAACTTGTTAGAGAGAACTCACATCTTGTGAGTCTGTAATAGATAAGGATAATAAATTTCAGAGTGAGACTTCAAAAACAACATCTCCTGTGTTTTATTTGCCCTGACCTTAGAGCAGGAAAGAGCCAAGAATTCCAACACTTTGTCTCTGGATACACCAAGACAATGGATGTGGGACACCCATTCAGAAGTGTCCTACCCTGCAGCAGAAGTGTTCCATGGCAGGATCATTCCAATGCAGAGCTGCATAGCTTTTGTATGCTCTGAAACAGGCTTGGCCATTTGTCACCCCTCTGTGGCACTAAAGCCCCCAAACACACATAAGCTCTGCTGTATAGTTTGGCTCTTCGTAAGCACCTTTTGCTTTCTCTGGGCATCACATAGATTTGCCTTTCTTATGTTCAGTACTGAATAAGATTGTTTCTTTCCTTTCTCCTTGTAGATTCAAGTATGTGTAGCAATCCACCAGAGCGTGGCAAAGAAGTGCCACTTGTTCCTAGCAGAGCTGGGCAGACACAATTATATCACTCCCAAAAGCTACCTGGAGTTCCTCAGCATCTTCAGTTCCCTCATTGGAAGGAAGCAACAGGAACTGAAGACAGCCAAGAACAGGATGCAAAGTGGCCTAGACAAGGTTTGTCCCTCATACCCAGGACAGTTTTGGGGCCACCCCTTACACACTCTGAGCAGTGTATTCATAGCTGCAGAGATGCAGTGGGATGTCCTACACATGTCCCGTGTAACAGGAAAAAAACTCAGGCTACAGCAAGTGAGAACTATGCCTTCTGCCAGGGCCAGACTTGTGAAGGTCTGAGTCTGTAATAGCTCTAAAAGAATAATGATCCCCAGTCTTTGGGGACCACAAACCTCTGTGTAGCTCAGCTCTCAAACCGTGTAATTGAAAGCCCTCTAACAGAAACATTGTTCTGCTGCCTCATTGCCATGAGCTTATGAAGTAATGCCTAACATGTGCAGGCAACACTGGGCACTACTGTTTATAAGCACACCACAGTGTCAGATTGCTGCTTAAGCGGGAACCAGGGCAAGAGCTGTGCTTTGCACAGCCCAGCGCTTGGCAGGGAGCACCTCCAGAGCAGCACAGCCTTTTCCTAGGGCTTTCCATGGCTGCTGCCCCTGCTCCTAACTCTGCTTTGCTCCCATAGCTCCTGCGAACAGCAGAGGACGTAGCGAAGATGCAGGAGGAGCTGGAGAACTCCCGCCCTCTCCTGGCACAGGCAGCCAAGGACACCGAGGCAACCATAGAGCAGATAAAGGTACCGCCGCTGGGCAGCCCTGCACTTTCTGATTCTGACTGCTCAGACTGGATTGGACACGGGCTGCAGGGGCGTGGCAGGGATTGTGCAAAGTCCTGCTTGATCAGAGGTAAAAACACCTCAGACTGGCACGGCAGATGTTTGTGCAGAGCTGCACTGACAGCAAAAACTGCGTCCTCCTGGGGTCCTGCTCTGCTGCTGCTAAGCTCCAGGTGTTGCAGAAGCGATGGCTCCCCTGCCCCTGTCTGAAATCACCACCCAGGGGTCAGCCAACCGAACTCCCAGCTCCCAGGCCCTTGCAAGCACAGTCTAGCAACACTAACACAATCCTCAGGTGGCCTGAGCAGCTCTAAGCCAGACTCCTTGAACAGGATCACTCCTCCACATCCCATCCCCAGGGAGCTGATCCAGCTGCAGCCTGCCCCTCCAAACCTGCCCCTCATCACACAGTCACTCCTGCCACTTCAGGAAAGGGAGCTGTTCTGTGTTGGCTGTCACTGCCTTCTCTCCTGCCTATCTCTTACTGTGGGATGGCCACATTGGGACAGAGTGAACAGGGACACCAACATAATACAGCTCTGCATGGGGAGGAGTAAGTCTGCAATCACCTAAATGCCCACATAGCAGATAAGGACTTGGCTATATTCCACATTTCCTTTATGCTTCCTGGTAGTGTTTCAATCCTTGGGGTATGCAGAAGTGGCAGTTTTAGAAACAAACCTCTAAGCATATCTTCCTATTCCTCCATCTCCCTACAAATTTGCAACCCTATGCATCCTCTACTTGTGGCAATAGGAAAATGGGTAGAGCAGCTAATTCCTGCAAGACTAACATCATTCCAGGCACAGCCAGAGCTGGAGCTTGTGGGTAATTTATACAGGCTGACAAAAACCTTCTCCCAGTATGGTGCAGGAAGGGCATCCCCTGCAGCAGTTAGATCTGCTGGAAGATCCCCCGAGATCTGCTGGAAGAAGACACACAAGCTGCCAGGACAGCTGTGATCCTTTGCTAGCAGTGCCAAGCCAGGCGCTGCCTCCAGCACACTTCTGAGGCTGTCTCTGGTGTTGCAGGTGGACACAGCTTTGGCTGAAGAGACAAGAAGTGCTGTGCAGGCTGAGGAGGCAAAGGCCAATGAGAAAGCTCAGACAGCCCAAGCCATTGCAGATGATGCTCAGAAGGACTTGGATGAAGCCCTCCCAGCCCTGCATGCTGCTCTTGCCAGCCTGAAGAACCTCAACAGAAACGATGTTACAGAGGTAAATTGTGTCAAGGGAGAGTGGGGCAGAGCTGGGTCCGGTCAATAACAGCATTTCCCTTTGCAGCAATTCCCTTTCAATAGGCTTGCAACATCCCAGCCTTTTCCTCCACCCATCCCCCTGGGCTCACTCTGGGCAGCTGCCCCACAGCTTCTCACCTTCACGCCTTCAGATGTAAATTGAAGGGCAGAAAGGCAGTAAGTGACCCCTGGGTGTTTCCAGCATGTCCTGGAGAGGCTGTGGAGGAGGGCTCACCACAAGCACAGGTACCACCAAGCAACCCCCAGTACTGACCGTGCAGCACAGGGACAGAGCTGGCAGCACCCTGAACCTGCAGGCTCTTTGAAAAGGAATCCACCTCAGGCAGAGAAGAGGCAGCAGGCTGAATTCAAGGAATACTGGCTTGAAGTAGACTAGTGGGAAAAAGAAGGGTGTTTCTGAGCCTGCAAGCATCACATCCCATAGCCAACACAGCACACACAACAAGGACAGACGTCACCGCTCGGCGACAGGCTTATGCTCTGCAGTTGTGAGGAACAGACCTTTTTATTCTCCCAAAAACACACAAACCCCCCTTTCCTCAGAAAGTGGGGAAAGACACAGAAGTGTTGGTCTACTTGCCCCCAGTACCCATCCTCTGGTAGAGCTGGCATGAGAAGTATCTGCTCTATCCAAGGCTTCCAATGCCACAGAATGCATCAATTTCTTACACATCATCTAAACCAGCACCCAGAAACTGTGTTTAAGGGCTAAGATCCTAGTTTCTTTTAAATCTAGCTGCCAGGTCATGACCCAAGTAACCTGTCACCAGAGC
Organism: Prinia subflava; assembly: GCF_021018805.1. NCBI lineage: Eukaryota > Metazoa > Chordata > Aves > Passeriformes > Cisticolidae > Prinia > Prinia subflava. Next base: position 18,259,685 of record NC_086260.1, read on the forward strand.
AGAGACCACCAGAGTTCTCTCCCAGCCCAGAATTAAGGACCCAGCCCAACCAAAAGAGGATACCACTACTGTGGCAGGGAGCAAGGATCCCCTTGACCTACTCCTTTCCATAGGGCAGCTCCCTGGGGGGTCTCTTGGAGGAAGCTGATGCCTGCTTCTCCAGCTCCTCCACCACCTCTCTCAGCCGATCCTCGTTGCAGTAAAAGTACACGTAAAGGTTGCGCTCTGCCTGCAGGATGGGGTTCTCCAGAGACCTGCGCTTGATCTCCAGGTCACTCAGGAGCTCTGTCAGCTTTTGGTAGAGGTCATTCTGCATGATGATCAATTGCTGCATCACCTCAGAGAGCTCCTAAGGGACAGAGCCCAAACTCATGTGAACATGGAGAAATAAGGGGATTTTCCCAATACCTGTGGAACAGCTAAGACCCCCAGAAACAAACTACACAACCCAGCTCTGGCCTCCAAACCCTCCCAGTCCAAGGAGCAGAGGTGGCTTACTGGGACACCTTGGCTAAGGCACTCCAGTCTCAACACTGAACAGCACATGTGAGACACAGTTAGAATCACCTTTGTTCCATAGCCAGCCACTGCCTCACTGGATGGTTTTTGGGACAAGGCAAGGATCAGGCCGACCTCCCCTCCCTCTGTGGCTGAGAGGCAGCAAGGTCTCCCCGCTGCACCCAGGGAGGATGGCAGAGGACTCCCAGTGCTCATCTGCTGCTGCCCAGCAAGGCCCAGGGGAGGAGGGGTGCTTCCTTACCGGCGAGGAGAGCTGCAGCTGGTTGGAGCTGTTGTACAGCTGGTGATAGAGCACCTCTATGGAGGACTCCAGGGCAGACACCTGGGGCATAGGAGCTTCCAGCTGGGCTTCCAGTGCCCTCTTGTCCTGAACCAGCTGGGAGCACTTGGCTGCCATGGCCTCATAGCTGCGGAAGGGCTGCTTCTCATGATCTTTCCCCATCAGCATGTCCCAGAGCCTGTGAGAGGGGACAGCCAGCCAGAGCTGTGAGTACAGCACCAGTGCTGAGGAAGAACAGAGCTCTGAGGTTGTTGTGCACTGTAAGACTAGGATGCAAGCTGATGTATGTCAGCAATGAGAAGACAGCCACTCCTGGTGAGCATCCCATGTCAAGGAGCTCTAGGAAGAGCACCATAAAGGAGCGGGCTGGCTCAAGAGCCAGTGTGTGATTTCTTTTTGGCAGACACCAGCACCAGCTACTCCAAAACTGTGTGGGGAAGACTGAGAAGACCTGGTCAATGCAGGACACCTAGTCAGAGAAAGCTCTTGCTCTAAGCAGCTTGTGGCCCAGCTCTCCTTCTCCATGGCTGAAGACTTACCTCTACATTAACATTCTCTGCCTTAACATTCTAGAAGAAACTTGTGTCCTCTGTACTCATTCTATTCTCCAAGCCCATACGTTGCTTCATCAATTCAAGCCAGCCAGAAAGAAGCAGATCTGGGGAACTTCACACCACCATAGAGTCACAGTGGCTGTGCCCGGGTAGAAGAACCCTGCTAGTCTATCTGGTAGCTTGAGTCTGCTGCCTGTCTCGGCCATTCCTCTGCCTCTGTCCCCACACCTAGCTTGTTCTTCAAGCTCAGACCTCCCCAGGCCCTTACCGTAGAGCAGTGAGGTCTCTGGGGTCTATCCATTTGTGTGGATGACCCTTCTGTGAGGGCCTGGCATCTCTGAAGCAGTTCTGCTGCTCCTGCAGCCTGGTCTGGGATTCCCTGGTGATGGTTTCGATCTTCTCCAGCCAAGCAGCCTTCTGTTCCAGCTCCTTTCTCTCCCGTTTCAGCTGGAGCTCCAGCAGATCCAGGCGGCTGTGCTGGCTCAGAAGCCATGCAGCCACCTCCTCCTGCCTCCTGGCAGTGTTCTGGAGGCGGGCAACTTCCAGGCTGAGGTGCTTGTGCAGGATGGGCAGGCCAAAGCGGCGGGCCTCTGCCTTCAGCAGGGGCGGCAGCTGGTGTGTCAGAGTCTGCGTGATGTCGAAGCGCAGGGCATGGAGCTGCCTCTGGAGCAGGGCAGCCTGGCTCTGGAGCTCGGCCTCGACGGCCTGCTGTGCACGGGGACACAAACAGGCTGGTGACACGTGCTGCCTGGCTCTGCCACCCCCTCCCAACTTGCCACTGTGCTCCAGTGGTCAGCGGGAGGGACTGCCTGTGCCACAGGCAGACCCTGCCACAGCAGATGGTGGAGGAATGGGACCTTACCTGGTTATCCTCAAGAGCTTCCAGAGTCCTCTGGGCGCACTCCAGTGCAGCACAGGTGCCTTCCACTTGTGCTACTGTGACTATAACCTCCCTCCAGGCACAGATATGTGCTGTCTCTATTTGGGCCAGCTCCTTCCAGAAGCTGTCTTGGTCTTCCAGCAGCTCATCCTCATCAGTCCCAAGATTTTTTGGCATTGGTATTTTCTTGGTGTCCCTTCTTTCTGTAAATTCTTGGCTGTCATCTCTCTCCTCACTCTCCATGCTCAACACATCTCTCTCATTCTCTCTCTCCACTAGGAGCTCTGCCCTTGAGTCTTGGACCAATATTCCGCAGCCTGCTGGTGCCACCCCCCACAGTGTCTTTGTGCATTCTTGATAAGGAGCTCCTCTTCTTTCTTCTGGTATTTCACAGTATGAGTCCATTTGTGTCGCAGCCTCTAGCCCTTCCTTCAGGCTGCTCTCTCCCTGTGTACTTGCTTCCCAAACATCTGGAGCCTGAAGAATCTCTGGTAGGACCTGCTGGATGAAGCTCTCAAATGTATCAGTGGCTTGTTGTTCTTGCTCCAAGTAAGGAGCAAGATCTGTTTGGCACAGCAGTGTTGGCAGCTGGCCCATCCTCATGTTCCCAGGACACTCTGACACCTGCTTTGCAGCCTTGCTGACCTGGCTCAAGACAGTTCTGGTTTTGAAGATCTTAGCCTTCAGGTCTATATGAGCCATCCTCAACTCCTGCTTCACCACTTTCACCTCCTTATCCAAATACTTCTGTTCCTGCTGCAGCTTGTTCGTCCAAGCCAACAGCTTCCTGTACCTCCAGAGCTGGAGGTCACGATAGTGCTTCAGCTCCTGAAGCTCCTGCTGCAGAGCCTCTTGAGAGGGCCCCTCATCCACTATTGAGCTCGGGAGCTGTGGAGCATGGCAGCACATGCGCAGGGCCTCCTCCAGGGCATCGCCCTCCAAGATGGGTTTGCCCGCAGCCAGCAGGGCCTCATAGGCCTCCACCTCAGCTGTGCTCAGCACGTTCTCCTCACCCACCATGCTGCAGAACCACTCGAGGAATTGCTTTGTCTCAGGGCAGTCCAAGAGACACTCAAAGTCCTTCTCACAGAGGGTGTCTGCATGGGGGTAGACCAGCTTCAGGGTTGCCAGAAAGTCTGCTGCTCTGCTGACAGTGTCCAGTGCAAAGGCCTGGGAATATCTCCAGCTGAACATGGCAAGGATGATCAGCACTAGAAGGGAAAAAGCAGGAATCATGCTCAGAGGTCCTGACACCCACAGTCATCTCAAGGGTGCTGCAGCAGCACTCCTGGGTGCCTGCTTGAGGGGAGACTCGAGCAGTCCCTCCACAAGTGCTGAAGAGCATCTCATTGCTGTGGTGAGGTACAGGACAAGTAAGAGACCCAGAACAAGGGAGAAAGTCCCATTTCCATACAGCCTTCTCCTAGAGCCATAGAGATTCAGCTCCTTTGCCAAGATACATTCAGCCCATAGGGACACACCTATCAGAGTAGCAGAGCAGGCTCTTTCAGCCTATGTGTCGTTTGCTCCATGCCCTTTCTGATAACCAGCTTTCCCTTCAAATGCCTCTGTCCTTCCTGCCTGTGTATTCCATCCTCTAAGTGTCCTGCCTCTGATCCCAGTCTCCTCTGGCCCAGCTGAGGGAGGGATGAGCAGCCCATCTCCCAGAGAATCAGGTTAAGCCACTGTTCCCATTTGGGTTTTGCAGGTACGAGCCCTGCAGCGGCCTCCTCCTGGTGTGAAGATTGTGATTGAAGCTGTCTGCATTATGCATGGAAAAAAGCCCAAAAAGGTGGCAGGAGAAAAGATGGGCACCAAGGTGGATGATTACTGGGAGCCAGGGAGGGCCCTCCTCCAGGACCCAGTGCAGTTCCTGAACAGCCTGTATGATTATGATAAGGTAAGCAGCAGCAGAAGGAAGCTGTAACTTGGATCAGGTATTTCCTCACAGACCTCCTCCTCCTCAGGTATTTCCTCACAGCAGCAACAAATTGAGCTCCTTGTGGACAACACCCTTCAGCAACACCAAGGATGAGGGTGTATTTGGCCTGGAAGCCCTCATGTGAGCTGGGTGCACTTTACTGCCTTGGGCAATGGGACCCAGACACACAAGTCTTCACATTCTGTCCCCCTGCTCTTTTGTGTGGGGGAGCTAGATAGATGTGGTATGGGAAGGGCTTTACCCAATCCCACAGTTGTGGCTCCCAGACCTCAGCATGCTTTGATTCCTCTTTCTCCAGTGTGAAGCCTTGACCATCCTGTCAGGTCCTGGGGGAAGCCGTAGGAGATCAGTGATGAGCCTGCTGGAGATCTGACTGAGGAAAGTCCCTTTCTCTCCCACTGTTCTTTGCAGGACAATATTCCAGACAGTGTGATCAAGGCCATCCAGCCCTACATTGACAATGAGGAGTTTCAGCCAGCTGCCATCGCCAAGGTCTCCAAAGCTTGTACCTCCATCTGCCAGTGGGTGCGTGCCATGCACAAATACCACTTTGTGGCCAAGGTCGTGGAGCCCAAGAGGGTAAGAGACTCTGTGACCCAGTTGCTTTTGGTGTTTGGGAACACAGTATTAGCAGCTCTCTTCTGCAGGAGATGTTGGGAATCACCACATTCTGCAGGTCAGGATGTATCCTGTCAATCCTGTCATCCAGGACTGGATCGACTGAGATACTGAGTAGCTAGAACTTATCAGCAAGCACTTTTATGGAAAACCAACTCTTCTTCCAAGATCTCTGGCTTTTGGGGGAAAAGCCTGACCACACCCCCAAAATACCCACTGTTCCCTTGTGCATGTCCCCAGCAAGCCCTGCGGGAGGCAGAGAAGGACCTGCGTGCCACTCAGCTGGTCCTTGACGAGGCTAAGCGATGCCTGAAGGAGGCTGAAGATGGCATTGCCGCGCTGCAAGACAAATACGAGGCCTGCAAAGCCAATAAGGAGGAGCTGGAGAGGACGTGCGAGCAGTGTGTGCAGAGATTGGCCCGTGCTGATGTGGTAAGGGACAGAGCTGGGTTCTGCCTGCTTATATGAGCCAACTCAATTTCACATCAAGCAGCACAGTGGTGAAAACATCCCTGTGCCTGCAGCTCCATGACAATCCCAGGCTGAAGCTGCCTGGCTTGATCCCAGTGGCTCAGCAGGACTGGAAAGCTAAGCTAGCCAGGCACTGATGTAAAGAGTTGCTGTCCTGTGCACAGCTTCCTCAGCTAGCAGTGGGTCTCTGTGACAGCTGAGAGCAGCCCAGTAATCCCAGGATTGAGTGCTTAAAGGCAGGAACAGAATTCAGACTATATCAGGAGCCACCCCAGCCTCTGGTCACCAAAGTCACCTGCAGCATTATCCAGAGAGAAGCAGGTCCAGGACACAAGGTTAGACCACACAGCAGCTCTCACATGTGCAACTTATCCCACAGCTCATCAACAGCTTGGCTGATGAGAAGGTGCGCTGGCAGAACACAGTGGAGAGCCTGGATGACAAAATCAACAACAGCTCTGGGGATGTGCTGGTTTCAGCTGGCTTTGTGGCCTACCTGGGCCCTTTCACAGTAAGTGTGCAGTGCTCAGCACTCAGTTTGCAGCTCTGCTCTCCTGGCCAGGGAGAAAGGAATGGGACACAAGGGTGTGATATCCCTCCAGGATCTCTCTCCAGTTGTGCCAGAGGCTTCACAGACCCATTTGAATGGGAACAGGAGGGTTTAGATAAAACACACCAGCTGCAACTTAAAAAAAACGCTATGATGGTGTTTCTCATGGCAGGGGGACTACCGTGCAGCACTGTTCACGGAGTGGATGAGGGAGCTGGCTGAAAACAACATCCCCCACACTGAGGATGCAAGCCTCATCAACACCCTTGGGGACCCCGTGGAAATCCGCTCCTGGCAGGCAAGTTTCAACAAAACCCAAACCAAACAATCCTTGAGGAAGAAGAGGCCTCAGGTAAAGACTAAAACAGCCAGTTCACCATTCACCAGGATCACCTGTACCAAAGGACAGGCCCCAGATCAAGCAGCTGGATAATGGCCAAGTATCTCCACACTGTAGAATTTGAATTTTCCCAGGCCTAGACAGCAGCAAAGAGGGCATCAGCCTTGACCTGTGAGGCTTGTCCTTTACAAACCCCAGGCCCAGAGCCAAGCTCTGGCCATAGCCTGCCCAGGCCTGACCCCACAGCCCAGCCCAGCGCTCCTGGCAGAGGTACCTTCACCACTATCCCCCATCCACCCACTGGGAGCACTCAGGGGCCCGGGCAGCAAAGGCTTCTCTCTGGTCACCCATGTGCCCTACCAGGTGTCCCAACAACTTCTTCTACCCTCTTAGATTGCTGGTTTACCCAATGATGCCCTGTCTGTGGAAAATGGGATAATAACCCGATTCTCCCTGCGCTGGACTCACTTCATAGACCCACAAGGACAAGCAAACAAGTGGATCAAGAATCTGGTAAGAGCTGTGGGGAGGAAAGCCAGGTCTGCCAGGACAGGGGAAACAGCTTTCTGTCAGGAGCTGTTCAGAGCAACCTCAGGTTTTGGCTCTAGAGCTGCAAAACCCCATGCTGTGCCAGCCCAATCTAACCAGCACCAGACACTCTCCACATCCACATTCATCCCAGGTGCATTTCCCTTCTCAGGGAAAGCATTACTGGGCAGAAGGAGCCCACACGTAAGCAAGCAAGGCATCAGATTCCCACTCTGGCTCTCCACAAACATTCTGGGAGCCTTCGCCTCACAAAACAAAACCAGCATCTCCCATAATGGTTTTCAGGTTTCTAGGCCAGAGAGGGATCAGGATGGTATTACCTGGCTCAGTTCAGCACAGTCCCTGCTGCCAAAGTGCTGAAAACACTAACCACCACCTCTTCTCCAGAGACACACTTTACTGCACTTTTGAAGCATCAGGCAGGAAGCTGAGGCAGCTGCTCCTGTTTTGCTCCCTGAGGGCTTTTCCCACCCACCTGCTCTCACTTTGCAGGCTCTGCCCTGAATTAGCAGTGTGGGGCTCCAGAGGGGTATAGGTCTGTGAAGGAGATTATCTCCCCTCTCTTCTGCTGCCTCATTGAGCTGTCTCTAGTGCCTGCTGGTGTGGGATAAACTTGCCAAAATAGCCAAAGTCTAGCTGAACAAGAAAAGATACTATTTCTGCTGCCCCAGGGAGCTAAATCAGGCCAGTGAGAGATGTACTGTGCCCCAGACCTGGATGTGAAGGTGGCAGGACACCACAGAAACCCTGTCCTCCCCTGCCTCTGCTTTCAGGAGAGGGAAAACAGCCTAGAGGTGGCCAAGCTTAATGACCGGGACTTCCTCTCCACCCTGGAAAACACCATCAGCTTTGGGAAGCCCTTCCTGCTGGAGAATGTCGGCGAGGAGCTGGATCCAGTCCTTGAGCCTGTCCTGCTGAAAGAGGTCCTGTGTCTCACCTTGGCAAGGAGGGCAGAGGGGACCTGCCTGAGCTGTACTGGCCAGGGTGCCATGGGGTGGGGTGTGTTCGTAGGTGTGCAGAACTCGCATGCATGAATGAGTCCCATGCCTTGGCCAGGGCTCCAACACATTGACAGCCTCCTGCCCACACAGGTCTTCTGCCGGCAGGCATCTCTGCCTGGGAGGCAGGGCCATGAAATACAACTGCTGTCTTCACATTCGGGCCTTTAGTTCCATAGGGGAGCTTGGAGCTCCTCTGTCCTGAGAGAGAGCTCCTCTCTCCTCACTGCAGAGCCCAGGGCACAGCAGGATGCCTTCCCTCACAAGAGGTAGACATCCCAGCTTTCCTGTATTTGTTCTTCTCTGGTACAGACCTTCAAACAGCAAGGCAGCACCGTGCTGAAGCTGGGGGATACAGTGATCCCCTACCATGAAGACTTCAAGTTGTACATCACCACCAAGCTGCCCAACCCTCACTACAGCCCCGAGGTCTCCACAAAGCTCACCCTCATCAACTTCACCCTCTCACCCAGGTGCCTGCTTTTACCCCATTAGTTGCCCATGCTGCTCAGCCTCATTCCCTGCAGTCCTCAGACCCTCAGGCATGTTGCCCCTTCCCCTGCCACACTCATTTCCATGGCTTTTGTTGCAGTGGTTTGGAAGACCAGCTATTGGGAGAAGTGGTGGCTGCAGAGCGGCCTGACTTAGAAGAAGATAGAAACCAGCTAATCGTTAGCAATGCCCAGATGCGTCAGGAACTAAAGGAGATAGAAGACCAGATCCTGTATCGGCTCAGCACTTCTGAAGGAAACCCTGTAGATGACTTGGAGCTCATCAAAGTGTTGGAGGCATCCAAGCTGAAGGCAGGAGAGATCCAGGTCAGAAGTGAAAGGTGCTCTTCCCCCTGCAGCTGTGCATCCCCTGCCAGCACTCCACTAACCATGACGTGCCTTCTGTCCTCCAGACCAAGGTGGCAGTGGCAGAGCAGACAGAGAAGGACATCAACATCACCCGCATGCAGTATGTGCCTGTGGCTGTGCGCTCGCAGATCCTCTACTTCTGTGTCTCAGACCTGTCCAATGTGGACCCCATGTACCAGTATTCACTCGAGTGGTTCCTCAACATCTTTCACTTGGGGATCCGTAACTCTGAGAAATCAGGTGCCTGCCCAGAACAGCCCCCTGTGATCCTCTCCCTCACCCCACATCTGCACCCTGTCCGTGTGTGAGAGCAGCACCTGCCCTTCCCGCACAGAGGCTGTGCCTCTGTGACTACGACCCCGGAGCTGATGTGGAGAGCACCCTCCACAGCCCCCATGGCACCAACCACCCTTGCTGCCTTTTTTTCAGAGGAGCTGACAGAGCGGGTGGAGAACATCAACAACTACATCACCTTCAGTCTCTACTGCAACGTGTGCCGCAGCCTCTTTGAGAAGCACAAGCTCATGTTTGCCTTCCTGGTCAGCGTCCGGATCCTGATGAACGAGGGCCGGATCGATATGGTGAGCAAGTCACCTTAGTCCTTGAAGGGATCCCATCAGGGCAGCTCAAGCACAGCCTGTTCAGCCCCTAGAACTGTGTGCTGGGTGGGAAAGGAGCCTTGTTCCCTGGGGCTAGCGACAGGCTTGGCAGCCTGCTGGACAAACACAGGGGCCTGTGTCTTTATTCAGCTTCCAAACTGTTCTCTGTGTCTACATGCAGAGCTGCCTAGCCTGAATCACCTGCAGCTTCTGCCAGTTTGCTGCCAGACTGCTGCAAAGGTTAATGAGTTCAGAGGGAGCAGGCAGGGGTTAGCAGAGAGTGCCAGCTGAGCAGTCACTATGTTGATCTCACCAGACCGTCCAGCTCAGTTACTCCTTGACACACACACCTGGCAGGAGAGCAGCCAGAAGGATGCTATGGGATTTTAATTGGATATGGCACCATGTGCCTTGGGCTCAGGTGGGTAGGCTATTATCCATGAGCAAATCGTATCCCAGGATGAGTGGCGGTACCTGCTGTCCGGAGGGGCCATAAAGGTGATGAAGGACAATCCAGCTCCAGCCTGGCTGAACGAGAGAGCGTGGGGAGACATCCTGGCCATGAGCAGCCTAAAGAATTTCTCTGACTTCGACAACGATTTTGCAGCCAACCTTGAAGGGTTCAGGACCATTTTTGACAGCCCCAACCCTCACAGGCAAGTGTCCCCTGCTTTGTCAGCTTAGCTCTACTGCACATGACATCCCTGGGGCATAGCAAGAGGAGCTGATACAGCCACAGTGCCGGTTCTGCTCCCAGTGCAGTGCCATGCAAGGGAAAGGATGAGGCACTGCCTTGTCTCCTCAGGGGTGACAGTTGCTTGCCCGAGGCAGAGCCTTATCCCAATGCCCTATTTGTATTATATCCCAGCAGTATTTGCTGCTTCCCCAGTGGAAGCAGTTCCGTCTTGCCTGCTGATGGTTTCAGAGCTACAGACAACAATCTCAGCCAAGGGACTGGATGGTCCTTGTCCATTATGAAGCCCCAATGGCTGCCTGCAGGCAACTTGGGTACTTCTTGTGGAGTGTGGCATCTGGCACACCCCCCAAAATGCACCTAATTGCTTTGCAGAGAGCCTTTGCCTGGGAAGTGGCAAGATGAACTTGATGCCTTCCAGAAGCTGCTGGTCCTGCGGTGTCTGCGTGGAGACAAAATCACCAACGCCATGCAGGACTTTGTGGTGCTGAACCTGGACCAGCGCTTCATCGAGCCGCAGGTAACCAGCCAAGAGCAGGGGCTGCTGGGGACAGCAATGGAGCAGGAGGCCTCAAGCTTGTGAAAAAAGTGCCACCAATTGCAGTGAGGGTGCTCATCCCCCTCTACAGCCACAGTGTTCCTCCCACAGCTGGGGAAATACCTATGTCTGAGAGGAGGGATAAGCCTTTATGATGTCCACCAGTTAAACCACTCTAGGAGGGGGCAGATACTGGAGGTGTACAAGGGAAGAGTTCGAATGACAAATGGAAAAGTGGTTCCTGCCCTGACTGTAATGCAGTCAGAGGAGAGCTGTACATGGTCCTCACTTATCATAGTCTGGCCTTGGCACCCAGGAGGATGCTGGAGCCTTAGAGGAGGGCTGGAGGCCAGGAAGGCTGAGGAGGTGCTGCATGGTTCCACGACAGCCGCGCCACTCTAACCAACTCTCTGTTGCAGACCACTGACCTCTCAGTCGTGTTTAAGGATTCCACTGCCACCACCCCCCTGGTGTTTGTGCTGTCCCCAGGCACTGACCCTGCTGCTGACCTCTACAAGTTTGCTGAAGAAATGAAGTTCACACAAAAGCTCTCTGCCATTTCTCTGGGCCAAGGACAGGTAAGCTGTCAGTGCATATGTGGAACAGCAGTGTCCTAGCACTCGTATCAACCTCAGCAAGCTCCAAGTAGGTCAAACACCTGCAGCACTGTGAAAACACCCTTGTGCCCCAGGGCCCTTACTCACCAGCCTTCTGCTTCTACCCCCTTGGGGTGGGAGCTGCAGCAGCTCCCACTACAGGGCTCTGTAACTTCCAAAATCTATCTGCAGTTCTTCTATTCCCTCCACCCTCCCTCACAGGCTTGTAAAAGCTGTAAAAAACTTTGCTGTGCCACCAAACAGCAAAGATCCAGCTGAGCCATGGGAGCAAAGCCAGGCCATAGCTCTGGACTGTGGTCCTTCCACCCAGCTCCAGGGAGCTGCCTCCCTGTCCCGCTCAGCAGTTCCCAGTGTGCCATGGGAAGGGTCTCTGAGCTCTCCCTTTCTGCCTTTGCAGGGCCCCCGTGCTGAAGCCATGTTGCACAATGCCATGGAACAGGGCAATTGGGTCTTCTTCCAGAACTGCCACCTGGCCCCCAGCTGGATGCCCTCACTGGAGAGACTCATCGAGGGCATTGACCCCGGCAAGGTGAGGTGTTTTACCGAGCAGGTGCCCACTCTGAGGATAACAGGCAGGAGGCTGGAGCCTGGGAGGAGCCCAGCTCCAGTTCAAACCCATCCACAGGCTTCTCACAGAACCAGAGGGTCAGTGCAGGAGCAGCTGCAGGGGCTGTGCCTGCACCCTCTGAGCGCTCGCTGCCTTCTGGACTTCCAGGTGCATCCGGACTTTCGCCTCTGGCTCACCAGTCTACCAAGCAACCACTTCCCTGTGTCCATTCTCCAGAATGGCTCCAAGATGACCATCGAGCCTCCCCGTGGGGTCAAGGCCAACCTGCTCAAGTCCTACATTAGTTTCAATGATGAATTCTTGAATTCTTGCTCCAAGGTAAGACTCGGATGATGCTTTGGTTTGTTGTCGCCATTCTGAGCCTGCTCCAATGTATGCTCTCCACCTGGATGTTGCTCCTCACCAGGCATAGATCTTCCTCCCCATTAGAGAATCCACGTGCTAGAGAAGGACGTGTTTCTCATAAACTCAGATCTGTGAAGAGCTACTTGATAGTTTTACTTTGAGAAACAGAAGCAACAGTATTTTGGAGGCCTGGTGTAAGGCACTTGCAACTCCCTTTAAGCAAGGAGTGAGCCATGGCCTTCCCTAGCACAGCAGCCTGACTGAGGTTTCCCCATCTCCAAGCTCCATTTGGCACTCCTGAATTGGCACATTTGCTCTGCCAGGTCCCAGCAGGACCTGATTCCTTCCAAGGATGTCTCCTCCCAAGCTGAGCAACTCCTCTCCCTGTTTCCCACAGGTCACAGAGTTTAAATCCTTGTTGCTGTCGCTTTGCTTCTTCCATGGGAACATGCTGGAGAGGAGAAAGTTTGGGCCTCTGGGGTTCAATATCCCCTATGAGTTCACAGACGGAGACCTCCGCATCTGCATCAGTCAGCTGCAAATGTTCTTGAATGAATATGCAGAAATTCCCTACAAGGTGAGAGCTGCCCCTCCTGCGAGGGAACAGGCTCATGATGCAGACGTGGATCAGAACCATGGTGGGGTCTCTTGCAGGTTCTGAAATACACAGCTGGGGAGATCAACTACGGTGGCCGTGTGACCGATGACTGGGACCGGCGCTGCATCATGAGCATTTTGGAAGATTTCTACAAACCTGAGGTTTTAAATCCTGACTTTGTCTATTCTGAATCAGGTACCTACAGGCAGATCAGTACCTCTTCTGACCTCAGTGTAAGTACTCAAGTCACGCATTGCAGCTCATAGATCTGAGGGGATTGTCACAGTGCAAAGGGGATCTCTCCTCTCTGAAACCCACTGCATTTTCAGGTCCCTGGGGGAATGTTAAGTTTGTAGGAACTTGGGGATGTTCAGCTGGTGTTGGCTTCACAGTCTATGTGGATTCCTCTCCAGGGCTACCTCCAGTACATCAAGGGCCTGCCTCTCAATGACAGCCCAGAGCTATTTGGTTTACACGACAACGCCGACATCACCTTTGCTCAGAATGAGACCTTTGCTCTCCTGGGGGCCATTTCACAGCTGCAGCCCAAGACCATCACAATGGGAGGCCGCAGCAGGGAAGAGGTGGGTGCCCCAGTCCTGACAATGTTCTGGCAGCCAGTGCCCAGTGTGGACAGTGACCACAAGCACCAGCTCTCAGCAGGTGCCATCCTGCCTGCTGGGTGCCAGCAATGGCACTGCCACACCAGCATTAGCTCTCCCCCTTCTCAGCAGCCATGGGGCTGGATTAGAAGGACACTGCCACTTGCTGCTTTCCTTCCAGATTGTGGAGGAGATCTCCAAGGACATCCAGGCAAAATTGCCTCAGCCCATGAATGTGCAGGAAGTGATCCACAAGTACCCACTGCTCTACGAAGAATCCATGAACACAGTGCTGGTGCAGGAGGTGATCAGGTAAAACTCCTGTGGCATCACATCCTAGGGAACAGCAGAGATATGCAGGCTCCTGCTGCCACCCACCTTTGGGGAACCTCAGGACTGAGCACAACAGTGGGGTTGGCAGTCACACTAACTGTGTTGTCCCAGCCAGGACCTTTGGCTGATTCTCTCTCCATCTGCTGCAGTCAGCAATTTAGGGCAGGGGAGCAGCTGTGAGACCCTGTTGAAGAGGACTGGGGGTCACTGGAGGAACTTCATGTATAAAGATCCACACTCTCTCTGGGCAGGCAGTGGGTGATAAACCACTGCATGGAGTCACTCTGCCCTTTCTCTGTAGGTACAACAACCTCCTGGAGGAGGTTGTCTCAAGTCTGAAGGATTTGCTGAAAGCTCTCAAGGGCCTGGTCGTGATGTCCTCTCGGCTGGAGCTAATGGCCAGCAGTTTGTACAATAACACTGTCCCCGAAATATGGAATGCCAAGGTTTGTACCCCAGCCAGCCCAGCTGCCTGCCAGAGCTCACCCAAAGCAGAGGAATGGGTTATCAGCTGCTGCTGGACTGGGCTGTCTCATATGGAGCTGGCTTTTGGTCCCCTGGCATGGAGATGTCTCCTGCCTAGTGCAGCTCACAGTTGCTCCCAGCCCCTGGGCTCTGGGCAGCTCCAAGCAGCTGAGGCACAAGGTCTAGGCTGTCCTTGACTCCTTCAGCAGCTCCCTCTGTGGGTGCCCCACAGGCCTATCCGTCGCTGAAGCCGCTGGCATCGTGGGTGAACGACTTGGTGCAACGGATTGAATTCCTGCAGAACTGGATCAACCATGGCATCCCCTCTGTGTTCTGGATCAGTGGGTTCTTCTTCCCCCAGGCTTTCCTCACCGGGACACTGCAGAACTTTGCCAGGAAGTCAGTCGTGTCCATCGACACCATCTCCTTTAGCTTCCAGGTCAGTAAATCAGGTGGAGAGTCTGAATTTATTTGGAATCTCCTGCTAGAAGGCCACAAGGCCCTGCCCAAGGGGTGAAGCCATCAGGCTACACAGCTGTCTATGGCCCCATGATGCTCTTTGTGCTTGGATGCACTCACCCACATTACCAGCCACCTCCCCAAGGCTGGCAGAGGCTTCTGCTTCCAGACCTGCTCACAGCCCCCTCCAGCAGCTCTGTCACAGGCTGTCCCCCTCTGAGGGGGAAAGCTGTGGCACGCTCTCTTTCGGCAGCGCTGGCTTAACTAAGAGCTGCTTAAGAGGCTTCTTGGGGCTGAGCCCCCAGGGACACGCCTTAAGCGAGGGCTCGGCGGCCCCTCCCCCGGGCAGGTCATGAAGGAGTCGGTAAAGGAGCTGACGCAGCAGCCCAAGGTGGGCTGCTACATCCACGGCTTGTTCCTGGAGGGCGCCCGGTGGGACGCCGCTGCGGGTCTGCTGGCAGAATCACGCCCCAAGGAGCTCTACACCGAGATGGCTGTCATCTGGCTGGTGCCTGTCCCCAACCGCAAGCCTCCAGAGTCCGGCTCCTACCTGTGCCCCATCTATAAGACTCTCACTCGTGCAGGTATGTGCCCGAAAGGCAGACTTCCAGAAGCACGCGAGCTGCAGGAGCACCTAGGAGGGCAGCCCGGGAGGGGCAGTATGGCCCTCCTGCCATACATGGGCATAGGGCAAGGTACTGTTGCCAGTGGCCAGCCAGGGAGAAAAGATTTCTCCTGCTGTGGTTGAGAGAATGGAGCAGCCAGGCACCCTGCCTCTGCAGCCATGCCCATGGTCAGGCTCCCCTCAAGCTCACAAGCCTCTTTCCCCCAACCCTGCTCAGCCAGTCACCTGGCTTAGGGTGGGGACAAGGGCTCCTGGATGGGGTCACTTGTCTGGGATTCCCTGGTCAGTGTGCAGCAGCACCACCCTCTGACCCTTGCTTCCCCCATTACAGGCACATTGTCAACAACAGGCCACTCCACCAACTATGTGATTGCTGTGGAGATCCCTACGGACAAGCCAGAGAAGCACTGGATCAAACGCGGTACAGCCTTGATCTGTGCCCTGGACTTTTAGCCAGAACATGCAGTCAAGCCAGCCCAGGAACCCATTGCAGCTGAGGGCCTGAGCTGGGCTGCTGCCCTCCTCTCCTCCTTCAGTCGAGTCCTGCCCTTTCCCTGTTGAGATGTGTCAATAAATTGAGCCTGGTGTTGCTGCACTCCCCGATTACTTCAAATCTGTACACCACAGATGTGCCAGCAGGGATAACACAGCCTGGAGCTGGCATATGGTGCTTCCAGCCCCACTTCCTGCCCCCTTCCCTCACACAGCTCTTCCATGGCTGGCCATTACAGGATAGCTTTATTCCTTCAGACAGATCCATTATTTACAGCACTTGATATTAGACACAGCAAGAGACAGAAGGATTTTCTTTCCTTCAACAAATACCAAAAGAACTGTTTCATTCCGTAGTCAAGATCTGTACAGATATTGAAAAAATTCAGTCCTCTTCTGTGGCAGCTCCACCCCAGCACATCGGTGGGGAGCAATGCTCACCTCTGGTATCTCGGATTTCTGCCACGCTCCTGGGGGCTAGCAAGGAAGCAAAAGGCAGCCAGCAAGCTCTGGTTAGCAGCCAGCCAGAGGGAAGAGATGTGGCTCCCTCTGCTGCTGCCCCCATCCCATATCTGTCATTGCAGCACCCAGCCACATCTCCCCCTGTGGAGAAGCTTCACCAAGCCACAGCCAGTGTCCACCCTCATGCCATGCCCAGCACCACCAAGGCCACCATATGCACCTGGGCCTGTAATTCCTGGGGTTTCTCTGGGGCCCGGTGCAATGCTGTGTGACCCACAGGCACTGCCAGGGCCACAGAGCTGGTCCCACGGAGAGAGCAGCAAGAGGCACAGGCCGCCCACAGCACCACCACAGAGGGCTGGGCACGCAGGAGCCTACCCACCCTCATCCAGCAACAGAGCTGCCATGGCCCACTGGGGAGCCAAGCTGCACTGGGAAGGTGTCACCAGCCCCCAGAGCTCAGCCAGCACTGGGCACTGCAGTGTGAGGTGGGTGCAGAAGCAGCTCTGCCATAGAGCCACCTTGCTAAGAATGGCCAAAGCCTGGGTTAGGACCAAAAATGAGTTTGGGGAAGGGCGGGAGGATAAAAAAGAGACATGAACAGCCCAGGGAAGCACAAAGCTGAAGGCCTGGATGCAGGACACAAGCCACAGCCAGCTGTGGCCAGTACAGCCTCACATGGGCATTGCCAGCATTCCCACAACGCTCATCTTGTGTGTCCCACAAGACCCATCCCCAGCTGCGTGGGCTCTTTCCCTCTGCTCACAGTCCTCAGCCAGGGCGCTGAGACAGACGTGACAACGTCTGGAAGCTGCCATGGCATGGTCAGGCAGCTGAGCACTCCAGACTCCCTTCTGCTGCAGGGACTCCTCCAGACAGGTTCTTGCCTTTCACAGCTTAGGTGCAGAGAAAAACCCCATTTCCCTTTGTTCCCAGGCCCCAGCCTGGGCTAAGGGTTTGTCACTGTGGTCCCTCTTCCTTGGGCAAAGGGTAACATAGATCCAAGTGCCAGTGCCCACAGGCACAAAGCCCAAGTGCTGTTTCTCAGTCTTGGCTCTCCGGCTACTGGCGCTTGGCTTTGTAGGGGCGGGAGCGTTTCCGGCGGTCCGGCTTCCTCTGCTTGTGCAGGCGGCCGATGCTGACTCCCTGCCGCCTGCGCACCGAGATGTTCTGCTCCACAAGGCTGGCCAGCATGCCTGCAGGAAGAGCACACACACGGGCCTGGAGTGCTGGATTACCCATGCCAGAGGGCAGCCCTGCCCCTCTCGCTCAAAAGCCATCAGCGGGCACCTCCAGGGACCATAAACTGGAGGAAGAAGGCAGAGATCTGTGGCTCTCCAGCCTGTGCCCTAGGCCTGGCCTAAACAGGGAGACAGGCAGGGTGAGCAGCTCAGGCTCTCAGCTGCTCCTCCATCACACACAGTGCAGCTCCCCCAGCTGAACCCAAACCCTCTGCCCCATGAGCACAGCTCACCTTCCTGGGCCAGCATGGAGATGAAGGTACAGATGAACTCATCGTAGTTGTGGGTTCTCCTCTGGTCATCAATCTACAAAGAGACAAATCCACAAATAATCCAAAAGCAGAGGGCAAGGAGAAGGGAGAGTTCAAAGTTAACAGAAGACAAAGAACTGGCATCCCTGGCCCAGCCCACAGACTAAGGAGACTAAAGCAGGAAGGGACCCACCTCCCAGCCTATCTTGGGCCAGTGCACAACTGGGACTGTGTCCACCCCAGTTCAGATGCCAGTATGTTCCACAAAAGGCAGCTGGGAAGAGGTGAGGGTGGGCAGGGGAGGTATCTCTGCTGACTCTCCCCTGCTTCTATCCGTGCTGATGTTCATCCCAGCACAGTATCACCCTCCTCCTGGGTGCCAGTGCTGCCCTGGGGCTGTGGTCTGTCCCGGTAAGAGCTCTGCCCTGCTGGGTTGTTGGGTAACATGGAAGAGACTCTGCATGCTCACCACCATTCTCAGCTGAACCACTCTGCCTCCATTTTTACATAAAACCATCCCAGACAAAAGCCTTTGGGCAGCTACATCAGCAGTGCAAACAAGCCAGCAAGCACACCTTGAATTTCTTCCTCTTCTCTACCTCCTCCTTCAGGCAGGCCTCGTAGTTTGCAATCTCTGCTTCCACGCACTTGAGCAGCGCCAGCAGCTCCTACCAGGATCAAGCAGACCAAACATGAGCACAGAGCCAGCCACAGCCCAGGGGCCAGCAGGGTGAGCTGGCAGGTGTTCCTCTCTGTGCTAGGAAAGGGAGGATTCATCCAAGGAAAAACACTCGCCAGGGGAAAACAGAGATCAGTTCACTGTAGGGAATTTACTATGGCCAGCCCCAGGGGAGGTGGGTTCTGCTCCAGCCCCAATATATCTGGTTTTGGGACAGGTGGAAGGGCTGCCTGTGTGCCAGAAACCCTGCCCACCCCTTCCCCCAAGGCCTGCTTCTCCTGAAAAACAAAACCTGAAGACTTCCCTTTGGAATAACAGTTTCTACCCAGCTCTCCTCCAGGGAGCCCTTGGTGCACCTGTGCTGCCTGAGCCTGGTCCTGTCCCTGGCTGGAGGGCACAGACAGGCTGTGAAGTTACCAGCAGGCTGGGACTGTGGGACGCAGGCTCTCACCAGCTCCTGGCCCAGAGGAGAGCACAGCAGGCTGAATGGCTCAGCTGCAGAGACAGGGGCTGTGCCCACTACCAAGGCAAAGGTCCCCGAGATGACACAAGGCACAAAACCTGCACTGCTCTGTGCCTTGAGGCACGGCTGCGACGACACGCGAGGGGACAGCGTGCACATGCAGTTCAGTCACTGCCAGCGCTGCTGCGCCTCCGGGTGAGCTCCACGCTCCCAGGGCTGTCGCAGCACAAAACTCACCTTGGGAGAATACTTTTCCCCCCCAGGGTGATCACTGGTCCTGCCAAGTCCCACCTTCTCTTTGCTGTCACTGGCCTCACTGCCCTCCTTCTCCTCCAGTTTGATGGCAACGGGGGCCTCTTCACCGGGTTTGATGGAAGAGGGGGAGTTTTTCCCATCTACACACAGGGCAAGGAAGCGTTAGGAGACACCACACAGGACTGGCATCCACCTGCGAAGCCAAAGGACACCCCAGGCGAGACTCCAACCCTAAAGCAGCCCCTTACCTGCAGCAGCCAGCGGGCAGAACACACCGTCCTCGGTGAGGTGCAGCAGCCCGCAGCTGACAATGGGCCCCAGGTCCCGGACGGCGCGGTTGTAGCGCATGCAGTCGACGCGCAGCAGCCCGTCCTCCTCGCCCAGCAGCACCTTGGAGATGTGGGAGGTGACGGGGCTGGAGGGGCGTGTGGGGTTGGCCGAGCGGATGGGAGAGCGCAGCGGGGAGTTGAAGGCGCTGCCGATCTCGGAGGCGGTGTCCGTGCTCTCGTTGCTGGGCGTGGGGGAGGGCTGGGAGTGCGTCACCGCTGCCACAGCGGCGCCCCCGCCGCTCGTCTTGATGGACAGGGGAATGGAAAGATCCTTTTGAGATTCCTTCAGCTTCTCAGCCAGGACGTTGATGGTGTTGGGCTGCAGGACAGAGAGCTGGCCATCTGCAGCCCCTGCCACGTGCTCTTGCTTCACTTGCCCTTTCCTCTTGTACCTGCCCAGAAACACAGCAGGGAAAGTGAGTAGCCGGTAGGAGGGCCCAGCCTGGACACTGCCAGCTCTGTGTTTAGCAGTCCAGGCTGAAACACTTCAACATCAAACAAGGTCTGAAACACTTCAACATCACCCTCAGAGCCACCGGCTTTCCCTTGCAGCACCTCAGCACCACTCTGAGCCACTCAGTCCCAGACATCCCTACGCTGCTGGGGGGCACAGGGTGCTGTGTAGCCCAGCTCTTCTTCCAAAGCCCCCAAAGCTCCCTTGCTGTGACCCCAACTTCCTAGACTTAGCAGCAGTCCAAGCACACCAGCATTGTCATCAGGAGCTGAGCTGGCATTCGTCACTGTGGAACCAAGGTTCCTCAAAGCCCCAAAGCCTGCTGCCATTACACAGTTACTTGCAGGGCAGCTGAAATTCAGAGTTGGCGGTAAAGAGCTACAAGAAAGACTTCACAAAACCCAGTGAGTGAAAAGGAAAATGCCAGGTGAAGACCAGAATCGAACTATCAAGATCTAAGGAAAGAGATCAGGGAAGTCCTCACTGACAGTTCTGCAAATGTCAGGTCCTGGCCCCCCACCCTCAGCTCAACCTGTCACCTGATGGCTGAGTTGGTGTTACGAACTTCTTCCTCATCATCATCATCATAATCATCCTCATCATCCGAGTACTGCTGGTGCTGTCGGACTGGGACCCGGTTGCGACCTACTCCTGCTGCAAGGTCTTCCTCCTCCTGCAATACACCATTGCTGAAGGCCTGCTGCCAGCAGGGCAAGGAGGAAGAAGCCAGTGGATTCATCCTTGGTCCTGCCCAACACCAGGACTTGGCTCTTTTGAGAGGAAACAGGGCCCCGTCCCCACTTTTGTTCAGTTTACCCACATTAAGGTTAACCTCCTTTGTCAGGTCAGACTTTATTTACCCTCTCCCCTCCCAGGCTGGGTTAGTGCTGGGCCAGGCTGGCTGCAAGGCAGGGCCAGGCTTAGGCCAGCTAACAGCTGTGGTCTCACAGATGTGAGGGACTGCAGGCAAAGAGCTCAGCTTGAATCAGGTGTGCCACCAGCCTAGCCCTCCAGCCTACCTGCATGGGAGACTTGGCATAGTTGTGGTTATCCAGGAAGGCTGGCAGTCTCTGCACAATGGGGTTGGGGTTTGCTGGAGGGGCCCCATTGATGCTGCTCACTGTTGTCTTTGGCACCGGTTTGGATTTGCTGGGTGGGCTCTGTGTGGTCATGGGGTGGCCCTGGCTGGTGGGTTCATCCGTGCCATCTGCCACACAAGCACAGCACAGCCTTTCCTCACCAGCACTATCACCTTTTATTCCGTGTCCTCTACCATCCCTTACTCACCCAGGTGAGACAAGAGCTCTTACACTCCTACAGACCACCACAACAACCTCCATCTGTCACCGGTGTCCCCAAGCTCCAGCCCTCCCACTTTCAAGCTTCGCACCCTCCAACACAACCGCCAGGCACAGAGGCATCACCACACCCCAGCACAGTGCACACGGAGCAGGGGTCACAGAAAAGAAAGTGAAGCTGACAATAAAACCGCCCCAAGCCCCAGGTCAGCCAGCTGTTGTCACCACTCTGTGCTCACTCCATGGCAGGCCAGGCTGGCAACACTGCTGGTACAAAGTCTTACCTGGATGAGTGCTCTCTGGAGTCACGGTCTTGCTGCTGGCTGGCTTTGCCTCTTCAGCAGGCTGAGACTCCTGAGACTTCTGGGTCTGGATCAGCTCAGGCTGAGTTACTCGGATAAGCTTGAAAGCAAATGATATAGAAACTGCATGCTGGACCAGCAATGACCCAAACCACATCCTTCCCCCTCAAGCACTGCAGAGCTCAGGAGGGTGAGCCCAACACCAAGTGCCCAGGCACACAAACAACACAGCTGAGCCACCTGCCAGGTGAGCAGCAGTGGCCAAGCAGTGAGGCTGGCTATCTCCTCTTCCCACAAGATTTTCCCAAGGCCAAACAAAACCCCTAAAACAAGGGCCCTAGCAGCACAGGTAGATGCCCTGAAAAAGTCTATTCCCCCCACCAGCCTTGCAAGGGCCTGGGCTGTCCTACCTGCTGCAAGGCCTCCAGCACAGTCTGGCGGTTCATCTTCAGGATGTGCAGTTTGGACTCGTACTTCATCCTCCGGTCAGGCACCACGGCCATCAGGTTGAAGCGGATGTCGTGGTACGGCTCCCTGCAGGAAGGGCAGCAGCCTTCAGCCACAGGATCGTGGGGACAGCCCTATCCCCACCTCCTGCCCAGGCGTTTAACACTCCCAAGGCTTCTTCCCAAAACCAAGTCAATTCCACAGTGGCTGAAGAAGCAGTGCAAGATTGCTTCAGCTACCACAGAAAACATTGTCAGAATCACAGGTTGGCTGAGGTGGGAAGGGACCTGAGAGAGTCATCTGCCCCAGCAGTATCACCCAGAGCTGGTCACCCGGACAACAGCCAGACAGCTTTTGAATATCTCCAAAGACAGAGGTGCCACAACATCTTCAGGCAACCTGTGCCAGTGCTGTCACCCTCATGCCCAAGCATCCAAGAGGCTCAGCTCAAGACCAGAAGCACCACTGCTTCTCCTATGCACTTGAGCTAACATGGACCTAACCAGGCCACTCTTAACACTGTGCAGCATTTGCAGGGCGCTGCATCACACAGGGAGTGCATGCTCTGCAGGCAAGAGAAGGCAAGGGAGAGAGCACCTGCACCTCTCCATAGGCAACCTCCACCCTCACTTCCACAACCTGCCACTCAGAAAGCACAATACAAATAATTCAGGGGAATATGGCAAGGGAGCAGTGCTTGTCCTGTGGGCCAAGACATACCCTGCAGTGGCCAGGCCAATGCGCTCCATGATCACTCTCCTGGCTTTGTCCGTCCATTCCTCGTCATCTGCCCACGGCCCTGTGATAGCAACACACAGCTGAACTTAGCAAAGCAGGCCATGCTTAAGTAAACCAGGTACACGAAGGGGGTACCTTACCAAAGGGGCTGACAGACTGAAACCTGGCAGGGAAAAATAACTGCCTGAAAGACAGAGCTGAGGGGTCAAGTTGTAAGAGAACGGACTAACCCAGACAGCCCAATGGGATCTATTGAGACCAGCTGCATCAACACACAGTGGTTATTTGGCACAAGGGGAGAGTGAGGAGGTAAATTCTCCCTTGGTATATGAAGTTATTTCAGAGCTGAAGGACCTTGTGGCCCTGAGCAACTGGGGAGGAAAATCACAAGGCTGGAAATCAAAAGCAATACATTTAGAAATAACTGCTTTCTAGGCATAGTCCCCAGCATGCAGGCTCCAAAACTAGCTGTCAAAACTCAGGACAAGTCTGGGAGCCATTGGAGTGATTGTCCACTAACACCAGTTAACACTAGGAGGCAATAAAAACAATACATTTGGACACACCAGGGTGCTATTCACCTGTGTCAACACGCAGGGACAGGTGGGCTCTTACCGTGGTCAATGGGATAGACCTTCAGCCCATCGAGCTCAAAGAGCCGTCCCTTGATGGGGACATAGCTGACGAAATGAAAAGCCTCCATGGTCCGCACTGCGCTGATCCCGTTCTGCTTCTCCGGCAAGTGCCGTGGCTCTGGCCTGCGAGGGCAAGAGGGCATGGAGAGTCTGCCTCCTCCAGAGACAGGGAGCTGCAGACACCCCTCACTCACCTGGCATGGCTGTTGTGGGCCTTGGCCAGCTCCGGGGCGTTGCCGATGGCATAGCCTTTGCTCTGCGGTCAACAGCAACAGAGAACAGCTGAGAAGTGACAGGGAACAAACAAAAGGCTTCACCTTCCCACATCCTCCCTCCATCTACCCACAGGACCCAGACAGAAACCCTCAGGCACATCCTCTACTCTTCTAAGCTACAGGTAAAGTCCAAGATGGAAAAAGCACACAATTTCTACTGAATAAATTACCGCTGGACAAAAACAGAGTTCACAATAGGTCTGAAGGGAGGAGAGAGGACTTTTGATTACAGGGAGTGACATGACAGAAGGCTCAGAGCTGTGCCCAGCTTACAGGGACCAAGGCTCTGAGCAAGGCAAGGCAGGAATATGAGAGAGAAGAGGCAATCCTGCTGCAGTGTGCAGCCACAGAGGGCAGGGAAGAAGCCAGCTCATTAAGAGCATCACCCCAAGAGGGGAGCAAGAGGCAGAGCCACCTCTGCCATCCCTGCACAGTCCTGCCTGACGCTGCCCCTACCTCAGGGCTAAAGCCTTTGGTGAAATCCTTCATGCGGCTCAATGTGGGGCCCAGGTCGACATTGTTGCAGTTCAGGAGGACGCTCAGCAAGGCATGGGTGGCACAGGAATTAGGGATCAGCTGGAGAGTAACACAAAGACCAACTTAACCAGGAGGAACAAGGCAGCCTTTCAACAACCCCTCAGTGTTGACAACAATCAACTGAAAACACTGATGCAAGAACCATCAGCACTTGTGAGAGCAGCGACCTGACCTCAGCTCTCACAGGAAGGAGGGAAGTCAGTATCACTTAGTGAGCATCACCATGCCCCATGAGCATCTGCTCACAGTGCAGGCCACAGCCCCCAACCCTCACTGGATTCCCTCCAACCTGGAGCTCAGGGAAAACACTCCCAGGAAAGAGGAGCTGCCCTCATGACCAGCAAGATCAGTGCAGCCTCTCAGTACCACACTGCTTCCCTGAGGTGTCACAGGAGACACCCCAGACAGTGGCTCCCCCCGCCTGGAGCCTACCTGGTGAGCAAAGAACATGTTATTGACGATGTCATCATCGATCACCGAGGTCTCGTCCACCAGCGTGGAGACCTTCCGGCGGGAGCGGCGCTCCTCAATCCACTTGAACAGGAAGATGAACCCATACACGGGGCTGCAGGGAGAAAGCAGCAGCTGCAGCGCCTTGCACCAACCACACCAGTGGGGCTGCTCTGCCCAGCAACAGTTTCACAGGCAGAGCAAAGAGAGAGAGCAAAAGCAGAACAACCAGTGCTGTCTTTCTGGAAGTGACCATCCCTGCCACAATCCCCCCAGCCTGACACTACTGAGGGCACTCCTGCGCTGATGCTCCAGGTTCAGCCAACAATCAAGCTTGAAAACTTTGGGGATTGACAAGTCTTAAGAGGCTGAAGACAAGGAAATGGGAAATTCCCCTCTGGACACTGACTGACCTGTAGAACAGTACCTGGCCACTGAATGACCCTCCTTTTACACTTACCTTGGATTCCTTCTTGAGAGGAATTCAGCAATGGCTTTTAAGAAGCAACCGCCTCAAAGCCTTTTCACAGCACCAGGACAGGGAGAAAGCTCACAGTGCAACCACATCACCTCTCCATGGTGAGAGGGAGGTGAATCCCTTGGACGATGTCCCCCACCTACCCCAAACCTGATGAAGCCCTCCTGGTCCATCACTTACAGCCCTGACCTCCATGACACACAAGCTCACACGGGCCCCTCTGAACACCTGGAGATGAGTTTCCAGGCCCACAGACCATTCTGTTAGCAAAACTCACACTCTCAGGCCTCTGACTCACCCTTGACATTTGCTCTGCAGATCATAAATCTCCTCAACCTGCACTCCCTTGACCCCTGCAGACAAAGGAGAGAAGCTGGTGTAAGGCCCACCAGAAAGGACAGGGTAATGTCAGGCACAAAACCAACTTCTCAGAAAGGTTTCTAGGACTTACCAAAATCTTCAACCAGGAGTGTGAAAAGACCTAAAACGAACAAAACCAACAGGTTACTTTTGGCTGAAGAGAGCAGAGAGGAAATCTGCTGTCATCATCCCCGGAGAGTCCCACATGGTCCCAGGCCAAGGCACAGCCAGAAAATCCACAGCAGAGTGGCACCAGGATCACACCAAGTCCCACCAGTGGGGCTGTTGAGCTCAGAGGTGCTCCAGCTCCCTTCACCCCTCCATCCCCACTGATCATCCTCTTCCTCAAGAGGACCTGAACCAACTCTTTTCTGCCAGGAGCCCACTGCAGATGGCCTGCCAAGTGAGCAGCAGCAGGAGGGAGCACCTAAATGACACACACATGCTTGTAACCAGAGAGAAAAATGGCTGAAGATATCACAAGATATTGAAAAAAAATCATTTCTGTTCATGTTAGTGAAAGCCAGTGAGGGGAAATCCAGATCACAGCAACAGGGCTGCAGGGAAGTCTGAGAGTTGAAAGGCTCATCTTCATCTCTCTGTCTCTTTGAGGGAACCAAATCCAACAGCCTGTCTCCAGGGACTACAAAATTCAGGAGGACATAACCAGAAATACACAGCAAGAAAACAAGGATTATCAGACATCAGCAACTGAGCAGCAGCTGCCACTATGGTGCCAAAGCAAAGACAGTCCAATTTTCAGGCAGTCACTCTGCACGTGGAGTTAGTGAGTTCGAGACTGGAATAACAAATCTGCTTTTTTAGCTCCCTTATAAAGGCTGCTGAAAGCCTGGAAGGAAGTCCAGGGAATACCAATAAGAAGGATTAAATCCTGAGAAACATGCCTGTAAGCCAATGGATTTAAGGACCCTGATGTATGTGGCTCAATTAAGAAGAGCCCAAGGGGCTTCTACACCAAAGTTAAAATTATTAAAATAGGGAGGAAACTCCTGGGAGCAAAAAGTCTTCATTAATTTAACAGAAAACATTGTATTTCTTAAAAAATTGTCAGTGAGAAGAAATATGCTATGGAAATAACATGGTTCAAACCAGTGGAGGCCAGGCCATTACACCAAACCCCATCACCTTCCCGGTCCCTTTCAACCCCAACTTTTTTCTCTGGCATATTTCACTATTTTGTATTCCCTCAGCATCCACAAAAGGCACAGTCCTGCTGCTGACACCTCTCCTGGAACATTTAAACACCCATCCCAAATTATATGGGTTGGCTGGGACACATTCTGGTGTCCACATGCACACAGAACACTATGCCAGCAGCCTGGCTGTTCCCAAGGCTCTCTTCCCCACCCAGCAGCCAGCCCAGACCTGGATCTACCAAACCCTTCCTGACTACTAAAGCACCCAGAGATTTCATCCCAAGCCCCATGGAAAGATATTCAGCTCGTGGCATGTGCTGAAAGCTGAGAGCAGCATACGGGGCACTCCTAACATCTGTCCCAGCTGCCACCCCTGCAGCCAAAGTGCCACATATCCAAAACAACCTGCCTCTGCCCAGGCAGACTGTCTCCCAAGCAAATAACCTTCCCTCCCAGCTGTGAGAATCCAAAGCATGTCCTGCAACTTTTTGCCATGATGAAGGACAGGATGGGAATGATTTCAGCATTTTCCAAGTATCAATAATGAGAATAAAGAGCAGCAAAACTGGGAGTGACTGGGA
Organism: Prinia subflava; assembly: GCF_021018805.1. Classification (NCBI taxonomy): domain Eukaryota; kingdom Metazoa; phylum Chordata; class Aves; order Passeriformes; family Cisticolidae; genus Prinia; species Prinia subflava. The sequence continues at coordinate 18,286,573 of NC_086260.1, forward strand.
CAGCGACCCCAGACAGAATCTTTTGCTGAGTGCAAGAGACAAGTGTCATTCCAAAAGTCAAATTTCCTCACCCACAGCCCCAAAAAGTCACCACCCCATCCTAGAGAGCAGCTCCCAGCTTTCCACAGGACAACCCCATTCTACACTACAGCAACTCGGAGGGATTTCAGCCAATGCCTCAGCCAACACCAACTTTGGCCCTGACATCCTAACCCATGAAACAACTCCGGGACTCCGCCACAGGATCCACCTTCCAGGCAGCGGGAACGGGACACCTGTGGCCGTCCTGCTCCCAGTGTCTCCATGCCAGCCTCTTCAGCACCTTTCCTGCCCTCCTGCACCCTCTCACATCTCCCCCCTCGAAACCCCACTTGTGCACCCACACCACCACAACACTTCACCTGCACACCCCACACCCACAGGGCCCCAAACTGTACCAGTCCACCTCCCATCCCCAACCCCTCCCAAAACTCCACCTGTGCTCCACAACTCCCACCCCCTAAAACTCCCCCCGTACACCCCACACCCGCAGCCTGCCCTCTGCAGCCTCCCTCACCTGTCCCCCACGTCCCCCCCAGCCCAGGCCCCGCTGCCCGAGTGTCCCTCAGAGCCCCCTCGCCGCCGCGACCTGTGCCTCGGCCCGCCCCCCGCCCCGCCCGCCGCGCGGTGCCGCGGCCCCGCTCACCGGGATCGCTCTCCAGCTCCAGCCAGCCCTTATTCATCTTCCCGCGGGCCGGGCCGCGCCGCCATGTCCGGCCCCCACTACGGGACCCGCCGTCGCTCGCGCCCGTGCGTCACGGCGCGCGGTGACGTCACGCGGCCGCGACACACGGTCGCGCGGGGGTGGGCGCCCTGCGCAGGCGCGGGCCGGGCCCGCCATTCCCGGGAAAGCCGCTCCTGTGAGGGACCCCCGGTGTGCTTCTGGCTGGCCCGGCGAGCGCAGGAAGGACGGATGGCTAGAGTTTATTGCCTCCTAAACAATAGGGCTTGTCACGTCTCACTCCTCTGTGCTTCCTGGTGACCGATTTCCATCCTCTTTTCGCTCCCTTTCCTCACCGTATGCTGCTACTTCCCTTTATTGTCTAGGAAATTTAGCTAATGGCACGTGCTCCTGAACTTTGTGCCTGTAATTTTCTAGACATGGTGATACTTGAATACTTTTTTAGTTGTGCCCCTGTGCTTTCAAGGACGGTCTGCTCATTGTAACACTTCACATCACTGCTGAGGGTAGAGGCCTCTGCCAGAATTTGCAACATCCAGGAATGTCTGATGGACCCCACGCCTAGTGCTCGTAACAAGAGCTCTGAAAATACGCACGCTGGGCGGAAACAAATAGCAAGAATAATAATGTGGGTGCATCCGCCTGGTGGGGTTTTGTTTTGTTTGTCTGTGGGGTTGTTTGGGGATGATGATGATGGGGCTCAGGCTCAGCAGCCTGGGCTGCCCTATTGATGAGGGGCTGCAGTGAGGGGCTGAACTGCCCAGTCTCACCTCCCAAGCAGCCAAAGACAGGATGAGAGAGACACAGTCTTAAGCTGCACTGGGGGAGGTTCATGTTGGACATTAGGAAGGATTTCTTCACAGCAAGGGTGCTTGGCGGTTGGAATAGGTTGCCCAGGGAGATGTGGAGTCGCTGTTCCCTTGTTTAGGGAAAGGCTGGCTGTGGCACTCAGTGCCATGGTCTGCTGACTTGCTAGTGTTGGGTTGTAGGTTGGACTCGATGTCTCAGGGGTCTCCTCCAACCCAACTGATTCTGTGATAATGTGTCGAGGTGTGAGGGCTGCTGGCAAGGCTGGGGCCAGCCCTGACCTGGCCCCCAGATCCACTCTGTCCACCTCGGAGGCTGGAAGGTTCCCAGGGTGAGCGTGTGCTCCTGCTCTGGACTTCCTTAGGAAGTGGGATAAAAATAGGAGTGGGATGGGCGGCTGGGGCTGTCCCTCCCTCCATGGCTTTGTTCTTTGGCTGTTCCCACGCACGCCCCGGCCCCAAGCGCTCCCCTCACCCCACTCCTGCCCCTGGGACAGTGCCAAGCCCAGGTAGGACTCACTCCCCTCTACAGAAACTGAGGTGCACGGTGCTGGATCTGCCCAGGGATGGTGTCTCCTTCCACCCACCAGGTGCATGAGGGTGTGTGCGTGGTTGTTCAGCATGTGGAAGTTTCTAGGGATACAGGTTGCCTGAGTTCACCAGAGCTCACCAGAGACAAGGCTGGAAGCCTGCAGAATGTTGTGTGCAGCTCAGACAAAATCTTTCCTGCTCCAGCCTTAGTGGTAAATCTACCCAGGAGGACCAGGCTCAGCCACCTCAGAGATTTACTGGGAACAGGGAGAGTCACCCAAAAAGGGGGAACTCTTTGGGGGACTGTTTGCTTCTGGTCTCCATTCCTGCTCAGTTTGAAGCATTGCTGGCTCTGGTGCCACCTCCAGCCTGTCACAGTTCACCTCAGGGCCAGGTCCCATAGACAGCAGAGCCCTCAGGACCCCTCTTGCTGCCTCCCCCAAAATGGGCAGCCCAGTCCCTGCTCTGTGGAGCACAGGGGTCACTCGGAGGCAGAAGGATGCAGGCACTGCAGAGCTGTTTAATCTGGGCCCTGAGGAATCAGACTCCTGTCTCATTTCTGTCTTTCCACTCAGGTTCCTCCTTGTCTCTGCTTGTTGGCTGTTGTTCTCCTGTGCTCCCAGGCCTGCGATTATCCAAATCCACGTGCTTGGCTCCTGTCTGGCCCCATAATTCAGCGCTACCAGCACCACTCCCCTCCCTGCAGGACATGTCCCAGCCTAGCAGCCCCACCACAGCTCTCCCATGCCAGGAGACACACGGAGTTTGCAGGAGAGGTGGGACAGGGAGCTGGAGAAGGGGGCCAGGACCCCCAGCCCATCTCTGTGGGATGGGGCAGTGCTGCCGAGGGACTTTGCTCCCGGGGAGCCGCTGCTGCAGCACAAACACAGGGAGGAGAGATGATATCACGACCTGGCTTTGTGTGAGCTATTTAGGGCCTTTTAATTATTATTATCATTATTATTATTATTCTTTTTCTTTCCCGTTCCTCCAGCTCTGAACAATGCCTGTCCCAGCAGGGCCACGGTTCACACCATTGTGTGGGACTGCCCTGCCTCAGGAAGGGGCAGATCTTTATCACCCCGGGCTGACTATGAGTGAGCTCATGTCGGATGAGGAAAGCAAGGAACACCTTGCAGGCAGCCTGGAGGTGCCCTCCCTGCACCTACCCCCAAACCCTGCGTTTAGGGGAGGCTCTGAGTGCTGGTGTAGCTCCACCAGGCAGAAGGAACCATGTCCCACCCAGCCCTGCGGGGCCACCAACCAGTGGAAACCACCGCAGCTGTGGTGCAGCACCCCAGACTCTACTGGGACTGCCTTCTGCCTGTCCCTGTTCCCACCTGGGCACAACGACAGCGGTGGCATTAGTGCCTCTCCTAGTGTTTACCCAGGAGCAGGTCTAACCTGCCCGCAGCTGTTTGCTTTTGTCCTGTAAAACTGGCTGTGGGCCGGGCAGAGGGCAAGTAGGGAGCTGCACCCAGGAAAAGGCTGGCACTGCTGAGTGTGTCCCAGTGCCAAGGGAAAGTAGGAAGGAGCACTATCCCCCAGGATACATCCTGGGTGGCACAGCACAGCTCTGGCTCCCCAGGCACAGCAGGTGACAGGGCTCCTCCTGCACAAAGAGGCTTTTTGGGATGATGCTGGCTTTCCCCCCATACGAGCAGGCATCATCTTCCCCAGGCTCTGTGCTGGTGTGGAAAGAACCTGGAGCCATCAGCCACTCCCCACAGCACCACACACGTCCCCAGTATTCACAGAGGGATCCAGCCAGCATCTGGGTGACAGCATGGCCCGGGTGGCACTGTGCCACTGTGCCCCAGCCCACCCAGGGACTACGGCCCCCACCTGCTGATGTAGCAGACCTGCAAGAGCAACGGGGGGGCCAACGAGTCCCACCTCACCGCCCGTTTGTGAGGTGACCCTGCCGCCACTGAGGGTGACAGGGACCTGCCCATCCGCTCCGGCCAGGGAGACCAGGCTGGGAGCCTGCAAGCCACCCACCAGGGCAAGAGGCCCCCGGGGCCACCAGCAGCACAGGGAGCTGGTACTTGGCCACGGCTGCCCCACATCCATTACCCTGCCCTCTCTAAGTGGCCGGTGCTTGCCGGGGCACACGGTTCCTCTCGCTGTGGGGTTTGGCTGTCCGTCCCTTCTTGGCCACGTCCACGCCAGCCAGGACCAGTTTGGCCTGGGCCACCAGTTTGCTCTTGCGGTGGTGAGGGCGGCTGCTGCACCAGAGGCGGGCACAGTACTCCTCCACTCGCCGTGGGTTTTGGGAGCTGATGAGGTGCATGATGTCCTTGAACCAGGTTTTGGGAGCTTGTGGCACCAGCCGGGGCTCAGGGCACAGCAGGTGTGGGACCTTGTCCCCTCGGCCCTGGGGGAAGGTGTGTGCCAGCTGCTCACTGGTGATCACCTCCAGGGTGGTCTTGGCCACCAGCTGGGTAAAGCCGTGCTCCAGCGTTTTGCAATAGTAGATGCCGGCGTCGTGCCGGTGCAGCTTGCGGAAAAGCAGCCCATGCTCCATCTGCAGGATCCGCTCGTCCGTCTTCACCTGTCGGCCACCGTGAGGTTGGGAGGGTCCAGGTCTGGCCCCACATCCCTCCCGTGTCCCCACAAGGGGAGCAGATGCAAGGGAGCCTCACCTCGTCCCGCTGCTCATCGGGGGGCCTCTGGACAAACCACTGCACGCTGGCCTGTGGGGACCGGGGCACACACTCCAGGAAGGTGCTGTTGTCCTCTGCCCCATAAAGCACCTTCTCCTCAATGCTCTCAAAATCATCCACTAGGGCAAAGACAGGCACAGGCTCACAGGGAGGGCAGAGCCAGGCTTCCACCTGCCCAGGCCACCATTTGGCTTCATCCCCTTCTCTCCCCATGGCCAGACCCAGCCCCAGCAGCACCCACCTTCTCTTGGGGCATGCCCTGGTCTATAAGATGGGCAAATGAGGGTGCCCACGTGGAATGGCTACAAGCCCCTCTGTGTGCTAGGGCTGTGCATGTCAGGACATCCTGGGGCACCTGGAGGAGACCCTCAGCCCTGCGGGTCCCCCAGTCTCACCGGTCAGGTTCTGGTCCAGACACTGGTGTGCGGGATTGCCATGGCGGGCATCCTGGCGGCGATGGCGGTGCTTGCCAGAGGGCTGGGCGTGGGTGCAGGCAGTGCCATCCCAGGCACAGTAGGGATCCCTGGCCAGGCAGCACTCAGCACAAGCAGTGCCATAGGACTCGCACTGGTGCAGCCGTACCTGGGCCACCGCTAGGCTGGAGCCCACGTAGAGCGTTTGCTGGGGGAACAGCACCAAGGTGGTGATGTTGGCAACCCCCCTGGGCTTGGCGCCTGGGGGCCCAGCCAGGACACCCCAGGGCAAGTGTCACATGGCTTGAAGAGGCTGGTGACCACAGCTGGTCACCTGCCTGATCCCCAGCCCTGTGGCCGAGCCATGTCTGTACTCACACGCTTGACAGAGATCTCCATCTGGGTGATGGCCACAGGCATCTGTAGGGGAGGGGAGTGGACATCAGGCTGGCATAATCCTCACCACAGACAGCCCGGGTCATTCAGAGCCGCCAGGGCTTGGCAGAGCATCAGGAATGTTTTGAGGAGGGTGAAAATACCCCCAAGCCACCCTCTGCCCTCACAATCTTGAGACCTTCCAGAGACCAACAATGCAGTGACAGCCCTGAGCCTCCATCCCCACATGTGTCCCCAACCTGAGCCCATCCCACTTGCCCCTTGCAAGTGGGGCAGTAAATGTCACCTTAAAAATCTGCAGCTCCTCCAGGATGACTTCTTCAGTCAAGGCTGAGCTCGTCTTCTGCATGACCACCACCTTCAGCACCGAGCCAGCATCTGGGGGCCAAGGAGGACAGAGGTGTGAGCACCCTGCGTCACACAGCCCAGGGGGATGCCCGCTGGGACCCCCAGCTCTGCAGCTCCTTCCTGCACTCCTGCTGCTCACCTGTGCCCAGGAAGAGAATGTCATGCTGCCCGTCCTCGGCCTCCACCCTGTCCACCACGAGCTGGCGCAGCCGGTAGGGCAGGTCGGTCTTCACGAGGAGGGGCCGGCGGTGCCGGGGGTACACGGTCCTGTGCATGAGTGGGTGAGCACGGGCAAAGTGCAGCACCTCGTCAGGGAAGTCCTTGGTGGTGCGGTACTGCCGCCGGGGCTCGTTGGTGGTCTTGCTGGGACACTGCAGGGACGAGAGGGGACCAGCTCGGCCTAGCCATCCCAACACCCATCCTTCCCCCTCCACCACCCCTCAGAGCTGTTCTGGATCCCTCTCTGCCTTCCAGTGTGGAATCCATCTTTTCCACCCCTTTGCCAGACCTGGGGAAACCACCAGCTGACCTCTCCAGCAGGTGAGAAGATGGGTGATGGCTCCATCACCACCCCAGAAGAGAAGTTGGAGGAGCAGAGGGGACCTGAAGATCCAGGGAATCACCTACCACACCTGGCCGTGGGTAGGGCACCCTACCCTCGTAGGCGCCCCACTGGTGATGGGGGCTCTCCCGGTGCGCAAAGGGCCCGTTGAAGACCTCCCGGATGTCGGCCATGCGGTACACACAGACAGCAGAGCCCCGGAAAACGTGGCTGCAGTGGGACAGAGAGTGGGTTCAGCAGAGCCACGCTTGGCACTGTGGCAACACCGACAACCCCGAGCAGACCAGGGCCACAGCCAGCAACCCTTGGTGACAGTGACAGAGCAGGTCATGGGCAGCTGCGGCTGGATGGCCCCAGAGGCTGGAGCTGCACCACCCACCTGACGGTGCTGAAAAGGGCATAGATCTCCGGGCTCTTCCCATCCTTTGTCCTCAACAAGAAGACATCCTCTGGAAATGAAAGCATGGATTTTTTTCCCTGGAATCCAGCTAAGTGGGTAGCCACCAACTGACTAGCTCCAGTGAGACACAGCTCCATGCATGCCTTACCCAGCTCATCAAAGTAGGTGTCGATGCCACCAGGGCCGGGGACTGAGCACATCAGCCGGGCCTTGTTGAAGGTACTCCATTTGTTGACCAGCACCCTCTGGCCACCAGCATCATTCTGGAGGGACAGGGAGTATCAGGGCACTGCTGTGACTTAGTGCATCCCTGTCCCCCACAGTCCCCACCAGCATCTTACCACACAGACACGCCCCACACGGCTGACAATGGCGTGCTCCTTGCTGTCTGCCTCCACCACCTTCTCCGTGAAGAAGAAATAGGCTTTGTTATTGTCCCGGTCATCATTGTCTGGGATCAAGTGGGCTGCCACGAATTTGGGATCTACAAGCAAGAGCCAGCCATGTCAGGTGGAGAGAGAGGGCACAGCTACCACCTCCAGACCCCCAGTCCCAGCCAGGGCCACTCCCAGACCTTGCTGCCCTGGTGCCTTTCCCTGCTCTTAGCTGGCATGGGGCATGCTGCATCATAGCAACAGATGCTGTGGCCACCACAAGGTTCGTGGGCCCTGGCATTAGCCCTGCCAGGGGAAATGGAGGGGCAGAGGGAAGCTGTTACCATTGAGTAAGCGCTGGTCCACCTCTGTGCGCAGGGCAGAGCGGGTCCCCATGCTGCGGAAAACACCGGGATCGCGCCCCAGGAAATCTGCAGTGAGGCCAGCGTACAGCTCCCCACCTGCAAAAACACCACCTGGCTGGCACGGGGACCATCCCTGAGACACACTCAGGGGTCCCACATCCTGAGGAAGACAACCCACCGATGACGGTGCTGGCGAAAGCACGGCTGGGCTCGTGTGGGCACCTGCCCCGGCCGGTCTCCACGCTGGCAGGGTCCAGGCTGAAGATGTGCTGGGGAGGGGAGCAGGCAGGTGAGCCCTGGGCTGTGCCCAGGCATGCAGGGGCCAGCTTTGCTCCCTGCCCAACTTGCACCTCACTCAGTGCACCCAAAGGACCAACTGGAAGCAGGATCTACGCTTTTTGAGGCAAGACTGATCCCATGAGGGTGCGCAGCAGCCGAAGGGGAGCCGCCAGCCCCGTTGGTTGCCCACCTGCCTGGTCAGAGTCACCATGGTACACACAGGGCTCCCACTGCTCAGGCAGGGCCAGGCTGTGGGGAGGGCTCTGTTGGGTGTCCTGCCATTCCACCCCAGCCAACTTGATTTATGAGTAGTGAGCTGGGAGAGGAGAAAATGCCACCTCCACCTCAGCCACTGGCAAGACACCAGCCCCTGGGGACCTGTCTATAAAGGGGATCCCAGGCCAGACAGGTGGGAAACCTGGACGGGGGTAGCAGAAGGACAAAGGAACAGCAGGTTCCTGACACTCTCCCCACCAGTATTCCCATATTCATGTTAGAGCAAACTGCACATCCAGTGTCCCCATGCAGTCTCAAGGCCCTTCAGGAGAGAGGCAGGCAATGGGGACCTACATTCCAGGGGTGTCCTGCTGGGGATGCTGCCCTACCTCGCCACGGTGCCCCACGTAGATGAAGGTGCACATGGGGTGGAAGGCGCCTGTCCCACAGGCCAGCAGGTGTGTCCGGTTGTAGGGATGCAGCACACGGACATAGTTGGCACAGTCAGTCTGGGGGGACAGCAGGGGAGAGCAAGGGTCACCAGGTATTGGTGCTTTGCCCACCCCCAGCTCCCTGCTTCTGCCTGCAGCCCTATGACAGTGGGTGAGCCCCAGCCCTGGCTCCCTGGGCTCCACCCAGGCTCCCTGCCTCCAGCCTGGTGCCAGGGATCTGGGGCAGCAGCTTGTGCCCACCAACAGGCCTTGTATGGACTTCATCTGGATGGACCCCAGACCACTGCAAAATGACAGGGTTTTTACTGGTTGTCCTGCTGCCAAGAGCATCCCAGGGGAACCACATGGGATCCACGGGATGCCACTTGGGTATCTCCTGCCCACAGGCACCTGTGCACTCACCCTGTCACTAGCCAGGGGAGCAACATCACCTCCCTGCAAGCTCCAAACCCTGCCCCAAACCCATGGACCCCAGGACATGACCAGATGCAGGGACATCCTTCCCCATCATGTTCCTGCTTACGCCAGGGATGAAACAAAAGGAGGAAACAGTGGAGACAGACCCACAGGCATCCTGGGCTGCCTCCAGAACAGCCCTGGTTGCTGCTGTCTGGAATTGTCCCCTTCTCTGGGGGATGGCAGCAATGACGCTCCCAGGACTGGAGACCTGCCACCTCTGACTTTGTGCATCCTCTCCTGGCAGTTCCCTTTGGAAAAAGGCTCCCATCCTTCTCCACCATTAGCTTGGCAGCTCCCCCTGGCCAGCACCAGCCCTGCCTGCCCTCCATTGTTCCCTCCACAGCAGGACTCGAGGCCCCTCATCTGCTGGGAACACCGCTGCCGAGCCGCCCCAGGGGTTCCCAGCCTCCTGCTGTTTATTTTCCCTTTGCAAAGAGCTTCTAAAATAGCAAGTGAAAAAAAAATATACGTTCAAGAAAAATAAAAAGTTGAGCCTGCCCTGGCTTGGATCTGTCGGTGAGAGCTGGTAAAATAAACACAGAGAGCAGAACAGGGACTCCTGGGAGCAATTTGTCTGGGCCAGGGGAGCCTTGGGGACTTTCTCCCCGCCACAGTCCTGTTTCATATCAGGACAGGGGGATGCAAAGAGGGGTAAGGTTTAGGAAACAAGGTCACCAAACCTGAGCCAGTTACAGATTTCCCACCATCAGGGACAGCCAGGATGGGCCAGGCAGTGTTGCTGGGGTCTGGAGCACAGCATGGGGGTTTTGGTCCCTCCAAGCTCCGGTCCCAGAGCCCAGCTATCCCTGCCTGCTCATGAAACCACATTGGGACACACTGGCCACCACTCTGTGGCCACAGGGCTGAGCAGAGCAACTGAGACAGGATTTCCAGAGCTTGGAGCAAGCCTCTTGTGTGGCCAGAATTGGCCATAGACTCCCTGCCTCAGTTTCCCTGTTGCACCAGGATTAACTAGCCCCTGAGCCCCAGGCCCATCCCAGGGAGGTGACATGGCACAGTCCCAACATGGGGACCCCCCAGCTCAGAGCAGAGCACACGTGGGAAGAGACTCACCCCTGGGTCTTTCCCCTTCTGAAAACACTCCTCCGTCTGCCCAGGGCGGGGTGGCCAGTAGATCTGGAACACAAAGGGTCTGTTGGAGCAGGGAGGGGGGACAGCAGGGACCCAGCCATGCAAATCCACACCTCCAGGCTGACAATGGCAAGGGGATGGAGAGAGGGACCTCAGCTCCCTGGAGCCCACCCAGCCCAGGACTCCCACCCTACAACCTCAAACAGGACCCTTCCTCCTGGGGAGATGCATCCTGGCAGTCACAGCCCATAACTGGGTTGGATTTGGGTGGTCATGCTGGGGATGGCTGGAGCTGGCCTGGAAGGGGGTGGGCTTGTGGGTGGCCTAGGGAAAGGGTGCCCAGGAGGCAGCAGGAGTGATGGAGTCCATGTCCCCCACAGCCTTTAGCAGCTTGGACCAAGTGCAGCTTGGGTACACAAGCCCTTGACCCCACTGCAGTGACCCAGCATGCCAAAGGGCACTTCATTTCCTCCTCCTCTTTCTTCAGCTAGAAACAGCCCAGAGCCACATTTGAAAAACAAAAAGTCAAAGTGGAAAGGGTGAAAGGGGAGGGGAACCACCATCTAGCACCATCATTCTGTTCCATCACCATCTAGCACCATCATTCTGTTCCATCACCTCTCCCACCAAGGAACCAGGAGAGATTTGGGGGCTTTGCAGTGATGGATCCCTTTAGCTCCTTGTCTCTGCAGGCTTTCAGTTGAATATTTGGTCTGTGAAGGGGATGCCCAGATGGGGATGGGCAGCATTCAATCTCCCAAGGGCAGCTTTTTTAGAAGAGTGGGGTCCAAAACAATGCTCAGTACCCAGGAATCACTGGTGAGCTGTACCACCAGTCTCCTAGGCTGATGATCATGACTAATTACCAACTAATTTCCCTCCAGCCACCACAGCCAGCCTGCCCTTGCCAAGCACTACAACTTTATGGAATAATTTCAAGGCACTTGACATAAGGCAGTCCCCTGGCAGTCCTCTTGTTTCAGAATGACTTTGCTCAACTGGGCATCAACAGGTCCACAGGAGGCCAGAGTGGGGACAGACACCCCAGGATGCTCAGCAGCACCCAGCTCACCTCCTTGACATCTGCACTGGCCCCATCCAGGAGCAGGGAGTAGAGCACATCCTTCCCCCCGATGAAGAGCCGGTCCCGGTACTCATCCAGGTAGAGGGAGCGGAAGCCCAGGAAGCCGCGGTGACCAAAGAAGAGAACGGAGCGGTTGGTGCCTAAAAGCTCTGCCAGGAAGAGACAAAAGCATCAGCAGAAGCCATCCCACCCCAAGGGTTTCTCTGAGCTGCTGCTTCTGAGTATCATGGAGTTATCCTGGAGTCAGTAGAGCTGCTCACAGCCACTCCAGACTGCAGCAGCATCTGTCTCCATCCCTTCCTGGAGGCATGGACATCCCAGCCTCAATCTCCCTGAAGTGCTGTTCTCCCTGCCAGCCAAGGACAAAGCTGCAGAGCCAACCAGCAGCAGGGTCCCAGGCAAGGTTGCCACCCCCAGCAAGGTTTGGCTGAACCACCCCAGACTCCTATTGTGGCCGTGCCACAGCAAGCTGGGCTGTGCCATCATCCCCAGGCTGGGCTCACGCAGAGCCCAGGCGAGACCAGACACGAGGTGGGCAGAAAGCAGGTCCTGTCCCTGCTGGGTCCCAGCCAAGGACACAATAGCAGGCACCCAGCCAGTGCCATGAGGAAACTGCCACACAAAGGCCGCTGCTGCCACTGCCACCAGAACTTGCTGACAGGAAGCCTTCCTCCATGGCATGCACAAGGTACTTGAGGAGAGGCACCAGCATGGGAGCATCCCAGGGACGGATAGGCTGCATCCCTGGGATGGACATCACATCCTAAAGCAACAAGGCCTGACAGTCAAAGCCCTCAGAGCAAGTCCAAGCCTGAATCTCGTGGGATGCCAAGGGGAAGTGACAATGACACGGGGGCAGTGGCTCGACTGGTTTCCAGTGGAAATTACTTTAAGGGTCATCAAGCCGGCACAGTGGCGCCCACACAGCTGCCACAGCAGCCAGAGGGAGAGGGCCGGAGGCAATGAATATTGCCTCAGCTTCATGGGGCTCTGAAAACCCATCCCGACCCCAGGCCAGGCCACTGTGCCTGCCAGACAGAAGGAGGAGGACAAAGCACCATTGATGAGCACAGCTCTGTCCCCAAACACCCTCCAGCCCGGAAGATTGCCAGCCACTGCTGCTGACCCCAGGGAAACACCCAGCCCAAGCATCTCCCACACATGTCTCCATAAGAGGGGAGGTGGTGCTGGACAAATCCCATCACCACAGGTCAGGACACTGGGGTACCAAGTCGTGCTCTTGCTGGGGGGACATTTGTCACTTCCAGCAAGAAGGTGGCCAGTGACATAATGCCCCATCCTGGAGGGAAATGCCTCTTCTAGGCCCTGCAAGGGAGACAAGGTCCATCCCCAGCAGGGAACAACAGGCACCTTCACCCTACCACACACCCTATCCCTGCTCAAGGGCAGCCCCAGTGTCCTAACTGGTGATGCCAGTGGCACAGAGGATGTAGTCCCAGTGGCTCCATCCTCATCGGAAAGACCACTGTGATTGCAAGCAGAGCTGGCTCCAGGCAAGGGCAGTCCCTCCACCCAGTCTGGTACCCTCCTCCCTGTGTCGTCCTAGCATCAGGCCCTCCTGTATCACCGGGTCCAGCCCAGGAAAATGCTGTCAGCTCCTTCTATTCTTGCCCAGCAATAATATTTTCCCAGATCAAAACAACACTGGCAAAGTCGGCAGGCTGCTTTTATTGTTTCAGGCAAGGCTTCCCCTTCTCCCCCAGACCTGGCAAATTCCTCCTGCGCTTCGGGTTACACTGGCTCAGGGCGCCTTCCTCTCCAACTCCCCAGGGAACAGCCCTTTGCCATGCCCCGTCTGTCCCTGGGACACCTTTACCCCAGGGTGGGGCTCCCACGGGAGCTGCCCCCCAAGTGGGGATCCCTCGGGAGGGACAGCAAAGAGCACAGGGCAATGCTTCTGGTCCACACAACAGCAAAATGCTCTTTCCCCTCTTACATGAGCCACTGCTGGAGGTTGAAACAAAAGGAAAAGAGTGGTGTGAAGAGTGAGGGAGAGCTGGGTACATGGCCACCACTGCACCCACAGCACAATGCCTGTCCCTGTCACCCCTTAAAGTCACCTCACAGCCAGGGCCACCAGCCACGGAGAGCCTAGGTGGAGGAGCTCTGCACAAACAGCTTCAGCTCACCATGGTTTTAATTTCAGAGGCTCTAATGTCTTTCATTGAAATTTTCTTTTATTTTTTTTCCTTCCCTGGAGGGAAGGCGGTAGCAGAATTTGTTTCATGGGAAATTTCAGTTTCTGTTTCCAATTTGGAAGACGAATAGCATAATTAGCTTAAGAAAAAAAAAAAAAAAAAAAAAAAAAAAAAAAAAAAAAAAAAAAAAAGGTGGCTTGGTCCCATGGGAGGCTGAGAAACTTCCACCCCGCCCCAGGCAGCTCCTCGCACCTGGGAAACGGCTCCACACGGCTGGACTTTGTGCTGGAGTGGATCAGACACTGAGCCAGACCCTGAGCCCCACAATTCACCCCTGATGCGACCCCAAATCTCCTCACCCCACTGCCAAGCTCTTCCTGAGGACACCGGGTTGCATCACCGGGCAGAGCCATGTGCCATTCCGGGCTCCAAGGATAACGGGATGGGGGGCACTGCGTGCCTCAGTTTCCCGTTCAACAGAGAGGCAGCCCCTGCAGTCAACCTACTGTGCCCCCGGACAGACCAAGGGATGCAGCCAGACCCAGGAACCCCTAGCTCAGGCAGCAAAGGAGCAGACTTTCCCTGGCACTGCAGCTCCCGAGGCTCTGAAAATGCTGGGCTGCCCAGGTCTTTCCCCCTCCTTGGAAGGAAGGGGGAAGATACACATTATGTAATTTATTTTATGTTGATTTTTTTAGAGCAGGTTCATTGCTTTGAGGCCGGGGAGAGATTGGGGCGCCCCAGGCTCTGTCAAGTTTGGCTGGAGCAGCCCATGGATTAGGTTGGCAGAGCGGGGGATGCGGCGAGCCAGAGCAGGATCACAAGGAGAGTTTTAATTAAAACCAAGCACTGCCCCCGCAGCCCCCGAGGGGCCCCGGCACCCCGGCACCCGCACCCCAGCGCGACGGGGCTCGGAGAGCGCAGCCCGGGAACCCCCCCCCAGCCCAGCCGAGGGCAGGATGCTGAGCACCCACCACGCCGGGGACCACCCACGCACCGCAGCACCCACCCAGCACACGAGCCAAAGCGTGCCGGGGCCAGAACACCGCCCTGCCTCAGTTTCTCTCGTGGGAGATGATCCCCCATGGGAAGCGGCACATCCCCTGACCCCGTCACCCGGCTCCTCTCTTGCTCCTTCTTCTCCTCGGGGGGCCACTACGTCCCGCGTGGGGAGCGGAGGGTGCCAGGCAGCCACCCACCGAAACCCCAGCCCAGCCGAGCCCCAGCACAATTTGCCCACCAACCGCACCCAAAACCCCGCACTTCGTGTGCAGCTGAGGTTCCCCAAGTGCTCAGCTGGCCCCGGAGGGGGGACCCTGAGGACACCGCCCGTGCACAGCCTCCCCCGTCCCGCAGCAGGTGTTCCCGGCCCGGCTCACCGCGGTAGGACAAGCGGAGCCGGGGCAGGCTGTGCCCCGCCGCCCAGAGCCAGCACAGCGACAGCGACACCGCCAGTGCTGCCCGCATCCCGCCGCCGCGCCCTCGGCTCTCGGTGGCACCGAGCTTTTATGGGGCCGACATCCGACCGCCCCCGGCCCGCCCCGGCCCGCCCCGGCCCGGCCCCGCCATACCCCAGCCCTGGGCGGCGGGGATGCACGGGGGGCGGCTCCATCTCCCGGGGGGACCCTGAGAACTCCGCATATCCCCAAAGTGTCCCCTGCCAGCAACGCTTTGGACCTTACTGCAGTGCCCTTCCCCAGAAGTGACCCTGCCAGCACCTCTGGCTCATCCCTGAGGATGGGGGGCAAGGGATGGAAGCTCTGGTCCCCCAGCCTTGCACTCCTGGAGGAATAGGAGAGGACATACAGACCTGTCCCCCGAGAAGGATGCTCAGCATGGTGTGATCTACTAGCACCAGCAAGCACACAGCTCTCAGGTCCCATCTCAGTGCCAGGCAACCTGGGGACAGCAGGCCAGCTGGGGAAGGGGACTGAGTAGGGTTGAGGGGGGCATAGGGTGCCACATGTAGCCCTGGCACACCGACAGGGCAGGGGATGCACCACTGTCTGCCTGAAAAGGTGCCAACCTGGGCAAGGATCCTGGCCAGCAAGGACCCCATGGTACCCACACCACTCCCATGCCATCCTCCCCCGGGGCTGCTGGTCATGGGATGTGGTTGTATGAGACCTCAGGGAATCCGTGCCGGCTTCCCCTGGGAGCCGCATCGCACGGCAGGCGTGTCCCACATTCAAAACCCCCTCTGCACTGGATGCAGGGGAAGGAGTGGAGGAGCTGGTGGCTTCTCCCTCAGTGCTTCATCACCACCAGCCTCATCTCTTCTTCCAGCCCGGCACGGGGCAGCCTCATTATCCCCAGCCCCCCAAGGATTCCAGCAGCTTTCTTCATTAGAACAGAGGTCAGAAGGCTGAGGGCCCTAGCTCACCCCCAACCTTTTGTAATAGAGCAGCTCTGGAAGTCTCCTAAGCAGTGTAAAACCACCCCAATTCGCTCAGCGGGCCCTTGGTTTCCCCAAGAAACCACATGGCTGGGACAGATCCCACAGTCTGGGGTGCTGGGGAGCCACACAGCGCTGGGAACAAGTGAGGAGGAGATGCAGCCGATGGCAGCTCTGGCAGGTAAGCAGAGGTGCCTGCCCAGACCTGCACACTGCCTGCCTGACCAGAGGGTCTGTGGAAGCAGCAGAAGCTCGGGAGGGAGGGAAGGAGCAAGATGAACCCCAGCACCAGTCCCCCGAGGCTGATCGGGAGCAGAGGCCCCTCAGCCTGCCTGGGCAGGATCCTGCCTGCACTGCTGTCATGCAGGCAATGAGCCCAGGGGAGGAGAAGCACCCCAGCAAACTGCACTGCACCAGGAAATCTGCAGTGCCTGGGTGAGACCCTGTGGGCAGCACCATCATGGACAGACAGACCAACAGACAGACCAACCGCCCCACTCTAGGCTGTGCTTACCAAGGAGATTTATTGATAGGGAGGGTGGGCAGCACTGACCCCAGCTCCCCCAGCAAGTGGGCAGGGAGGCAGGACAAGGCATGGGGAGGCAGAGCAGGGCACTGGCCAGCCCCTCACCACCCAGCCAGTGCAGCCAGAGATGGCACAGGGACAGGAGAGGCACTGACAACACCAGGAAAGGCAGGAGGCACATGGACGTGAGGCTCTACTGGCACCTGGCCAAGGGGAACACAACCCCGTGGGTGTCACCATCAGGCCAGCCCTGAACATAGTCAGTGTGGCATGATGACACCTACATCCCCAGCATGCTAGCAGGTATTGGCTGTGCCCAGCCCCTGCCCCTCTTTTCAAAGCCTTGGGTCTCTCTGCTTGGCATGCCCTTCCTGCCCCTCGCCGGGCACTCAGCCCTCAGCAGGCAGCGGGGGCACTGAGGCCAGGGCAGTCAGGAGGCAGGCATAGATCTCGATGCCCCGCAGGAAGACTTGCTCGTTCAGGAACTCGTTGTGGTCGTGGAGCAGCACTGGAGTGCGGTTCATGGGTGAAAAGCCAATAGCAGGGTGTCCTGCCTGAAGATGGGGAGACACAGAGTGAGGTCAGAGCTGGCATGGGCACCACATGCCCCCTTTCACCTGGACACAGCTCCTGCTTCGGGCTGCAGGTCTTGCCCCAGGTGAGGGAGCCGTGGCCGGCTGCCATCACACTCACTGCTCGGATGTAGCGGCTGTCGGTGGCAGCCGGGAAGATCTCAAGCTTGAGCTGCAGCTTCCTGTCAAGAGAGACCCTGTGTCAGCAGGGACACAGGGCCAGCCAAGTCCCCTGTCCTACTCACACCCCATGGGCAAAGAGACTGTGCCAGGACATCCCTCAGCCCTGCAGGACACTCAATCCCATCCCTTCTCGGCAGCAGGCAGATGCTTTGGCATATCACAGAGGTCCCCATCCCAGCACCTGACATGACCTCAGAGACCCCCAGGGACCACCTGGCTTCCACCAGAGGATGTCTCTACCAGGGTCCTGCCCTTCCTGGGGACACTACTTACATGTCCCTACAGACCCCACTGAAGGCCTTCCACCATGGGTCCGACTCCTCAGTGGAGGTAATGTGTTGGTCCATGCATTTCTGACAAGAGGGAGAGGGCAGATGAATGGGCAGGGGGTGGCACTTGGCAGGGGAGGGACAGGCTCCCCTGTCACCGTATGCTGAGGTGGCTGAGATGCCTTACCTGGTGGAACTCATAAGTGACACCATCCCCAGCACTACGGCACCACGTGGCCACCTGTTCCTCAAAGGCCTAGGGCAGAGACCACAGGAGGGGGCTGAGCAGGGTACCCTCATCCCACTCCTCTCCTGGGTGGGGGTGGCACAGTGCCCACCTTCAGGTCCACAGTGGGTGGGATGCGGATGTCAAAGCTGGCAGCCATCTCAGAGGGCACCACGTTGAAGGAGACACCTCCCTCCAGCATGGTCATGTTGAGAGAGGTGACATCCCCTAGGGTCAGGCTTGAGTTGGACTTTAGCCTTGGGGGATGCAAGGGACAGTCACTATCTGCCACCTGGGGAGAAGTACTTCCCTACCCTCCCATCACCCAAAATGGGGCAACTGAGTCACAGGGCAGCAGCACCAGATCACAGCTTGGCTTGGGATCCCAAAGGGACTCGAACTAAGCCACTGCCATCCTGCTGCCCATCTCCTACCTCTGCCTTTCGCTCTCCCTGAAGGCCAGGAAGGAGTTGATGACTTTGTGCTGGGGAGGGAAAGGCAGCAGCTGAGGATCAGCTCCATGGGCAGGTGCCTGGCAGCCCAGGGCAGGCATGAGGGGTACACAGGGGGTACCCCCTCGCTTACCATCTTCTCAGCCGCCGTGTTGCTGATGAAGCGGGACCCATGGCCAGGGCTACCCATGCACTTCACCTTTATCCCTGCAGCAGTACGCACAGAGGGAAGGGTTGAGAAGAAAGCCTAGGATAGCATCAGAGCCCTAGCACCCAGGAGAGCCAGGGTCAGGGCAGTGGACACACAGATACTCACACCATGGGCTCCTCTCGCCATAGAAAACACTGAAGGTGTCGGATGGGCTGGCCAGGCCTGTGGTGGGCACAGACAGGGGGTCAGTGGGGCATGGGGGTACCATGATGTGCCCCCTCTGCTCTGTCCTGGAAGCATTTTCCTCCAGACTGGCACCATGTGGGTCACTGCCCAGGGGAAGGATCCCCCAAGGGGTCCCTGGAAGCATGTGGGATGCTGGTGCCTGGGGACCAATACTAAGTGTGTGCTAAGAGGAGACATGTCCCTGTGCCCTACTACTACTCACCCTCATCCATGGCAAAGCCCACGTTGAGTGCTTTGAACTCAGGGCGCTGCACGAACATCTCCATGCCTTTGTGTCCACCCACCTCCTCATCTGTGGGGGAGAGCCTGGCATGGAGGAAGGAACTGGGCATCCCCCAGCCCACCAGCCCTATTCCTCCTTCCATGCCAGCCTGGATGCCATCAGCACACCTGATGTCCTTGGACATGGAAAACTCTCCAGCCTTGAGCTAGAGGAGGTCAAAATCCGGGGAGCCTGGCTGGGCGGTGCCTGGCTGCCATGGGAGACTCCAGAGCACCACCCAGCTGCCAGCCCCTTCTGTTGCTCCTGAGAGGGGACAACCTGGGGACTCACCAGGCACAAAGGTGAGATGGATGGTGCGGGCAAAAGACTTCCCTTCTGTCTTCAGCCTCCGGATTGCCTCAAGGTACCTTGCAAGGAAAGGTAGTGTACGGTCATTGTGGAGGAGAGGGACTTGTGTGCTCTGAGCAGGTCAAGCAGGTCACCTGTGGCCCCTGGGATATTGGGGATAGTGGCATGTCATCCTGCATCACTCAGAGACACCACCAGCACCGTGCTCACCCAGCAGGTGCAGAGCCCTCCACTCACTGGATGGAGACGCATTTCATATCCTGGGCACCCCGGGCGTAGATGTTGCCTTGCGAGTCTTTAACTGCCTCAAAGGGTGGGTAGGTCCAGTGCTCCTGCAGGGAAGAGCATCCACGATGGCAGAGCAGCACAGAGGGCACCGCTCCTATCCACCCCATCCTCCTCTCCACGCCCTTCCCACCCCTCGCCCTGTCCCAGCACCTCGAAGACAGGCACGACATCGGTGTGGGAGTTGAGAAGGATGGAGCGCAGGCGGGGGTTCGTGCCCTGCCAGGTCAGGATCAGCACCACACGGCCCTGGCACACCTGTGGGAGGAAGGCAGGATGTCACCAGGGTCCTGGATGGGGACAGAAAGGCTTGGACCAGCAGGCTGGAGCCAAAAAGCTTGGGAAAAGTTTCTGGATCCACCTGCCACCCCTTTCTCCAGCAGGCCTGCCTGAAGACCCACAGCCAGACAGAGCCCAGCTGCAGATGCCAAACGTGACTACAATTCAGAGGAGGGAAGACAAACTCAGCATCTTCCCCTGGTGCCCAGGAGTCTCCCAGGACAGCAGGTGCCCAGCAGGAAGCATGGCCCCAGCCAACGTGACACTGCCAGGTCCCCAGCTAATCATAGCACATGCAGCTGCAAAGGTCAGCAGGGAGCAGCCAGAATATTGGCTTAAGGAAGGGCTCAGGTCAGCAGAGGATTACAGGCAGGTGGGATTCACTCCCGTCCAGCTCTGGGTGCAGGTAGAGGAACATCTTGGTCACTAAAGATCCAATCACAGGTGGACAGATGGATAGGTGGGTGGACAGACTAAAGACTGCTTCTCAGCTTGCTCACCTCAACTTTTTGGCAGGCCAAGCCCAGGTCGGTGCCAACACGCTCCAGAAACCGCACAGCTGCATCTGGGGAACAGTGGAGATGGCCAGAGTTACATCGGGGTCTCTCACAGCAAACCCCCAGGGACTCCAAGGCTCTGTGGGGTTCCCAGACCAAGGAAAGAGGTGACAAGAGAGCACAGATGCTGCAGGTCCTGGACACAAGAAGTGGCCATGAACAGGGATGGGAGCAGCTCATCACCAGCCCTTTGGGGTGAGGACTTGGGAAATATGAAAAAATTAAAAATTGAATGGGGGTAAGTTTAGAGGTACTGTTTCTCCAGTGGAGTTTAGGGAGCTCCTCACCAATGAAATGTACTTCAGTGGGAAGACATAAATGTTATCAGAAGGAGATCACCCATCCTAGAGCCAGGGCAGCATGGAAAGGGGAGCAAGGGGCACGGGGCTAGAAGAAGCAAACAGCAGCTCTGAGGGCGCTTGAGATGTTCCTGCCCCAACCAAAGGCACCAGCAGAGATAAGGCACAAAGAAGTTCGCTCCTTAACACCACAATCAAAACAGCCCCAGTATGGGACTTGGGCACCTGGGTCCAAAGATCAGAGCTGAAAAGCTGCATTACCCGATCCCCACGTGGCTCCCCGTCCTGTGCCCCCATCCTCACCATAGTCAGGTTTAGGGTGGACAGTGTCAATCCTCAGGTACTCCCGGAAAAGTGTAACCGAGGGGTTCTCTGAGGCCCCCGTGCTCTTCCCAGGCTTCCCAGGTGCCATGTCTGGGACCAGGGCTGCAAAGCTCTGGGGAAAGAGCTGCAAGATGGTTAATCACCCACCGGCCCCTCCAAAGTCCGCCTGCATGCTTGGTCGTCATAGAAACCAAAGGGACATGGGACAAAGGTCTCCCCATGCGACTCCTGGGACACGGCCACCATGGGAGAACCCCCCCACACACACACTTGGGTACAGGGCAGGATGGGGTGTGCCCCCCACACTGTCCTGTCATTCTACCCCAACACACACGTCCCTGCCCCAAACAAAGTGCCAGGACAGGCTATGATGTCCAGGCAAGGTGTGAAATCCAGGAAAGGGCTCGCTGGGAGGAAAGGGGGAAACTAGGTGGGGGAATACGACGAAGGATAAAGGGGAAGAAGGGTATGTTGGGTAGAGAGACATGGTAGCTGGGATTAGCGAGGGGTTAGAGGTTTGTGGGAATGCTGGGGGATGCTGGTGGGAGAGGGTGCAGGTAGGGAAAGGGGGCTACTGCCTGGCTACTGGGTACAGGAGAGCTCCAAGGAAAGGCTCTGGGGGTGCAGGGAAATGGTGCTGGTGAAGGGGAATGGAGTGTTAGCAGAGGATAGAGGGACTGGGAGCCACATTAGGGTGACAGGCTACTGTGGGAGCTGTTTGAGGGAAGCTGGGTGGCTGTGGTGAGCAGGAGGATGTGGGGTACTTAAGGGCACGTGGGGGTTCAGCAGGAGAGGTTAAGGCAAACACTGCGGGGGTATGGGAGAAGGGGGTGCAGAGAGGCTATGAGGGGTGCAGTGGGACTATGGTTTAGGGGTATAGGGGCACCATGGCTGGGGTGGAGGCAGGGGGCACGGTGGGATGCAGAGGTACTGCAGCTGGGAAGCACATGGTTAGAGCCGTGGGCAGTGCAGGGTCCTGCGGGTATGGCTGGGGGCGTACTGTGGTCAGGGGGGTATGGGGTGAAGCAGAGGGCAGGCAGGGCACCGTGGTTGGGGCTGCAGCAGCTGCGTTACTGGGGTGCAGGCGTAGCATAGGCAGAAGGCCAGAGCAGTACTGGATACTATGGTTAGGAGCGCAGGGGTGCACGATAACGTGGTTATGGGTGCAGAACAGCGCGGCAAGGGAGTGCAGGGAAGTAGAGGAGTGCAAGGGGGGAGCGGGGGGTGCAGGGTACCTTGGCCCGGGCTCAAGGGGGACGAAGGCACCGGGCACTCACCCGCGGGGTGCTGGGCGCTGCTGCCCGGCTCCGCTGCTCGCCCCCCGCCGCCCGCGGCCCTACCTCAGCGCTGCCGCCGCCGGCGCTGCCCGCCCGGCCCCGCTCCGCCCGCTCCGCTCCGCCCGCCGGCAGCAGCGGGCAGGAGGCGGGCAGGGGCGGGCAGGGGAGGAGCGGAGGGCTCAGGAGCGGCAGAGTGCACGCAAGGAGCACAGGGCACCCTCCTGGCCCTACACTAGAGGCAGAGAGATGGGACTGGAGCTCCAGGAGCCCACAGCGCTTGGGGACACACGCAGAAACCAGAGCAGCATCAGTTTATTGGCCTCGTGACAGACGACACCCTGTCCTGCCAGGAATGGACCCCTCCAGTCCCACACCCCGGCAATCCTGGGGATACCCCAGGAGGAAACTGCACTCCTCATGCCAGTTGTCTGTGCCTCGTAGTCCCTCGGACGCCTCAGCCCCTCTGTTTGGCAGGGGAGAGGCAGTGCTCACTTCAGGTGGCGCAGGAAGCCCAGCAGGGCCTGGTGGAAGGCCTCTGGCTTGTCCAGGTAGCAGGCATGGCCAGCACCAGGCAGCACAGCTACACGATGCTCAGGGAGGTGCTGGAGGTTCTGCAGAGCCTGGGGAGCCAGGCCAGTGTCACGGTCACCGTACAGGATCAGGGTGGGTGTCTTGGTAAGGGGAGAGAGAAAACAAAAGCAGCTGTCAGAGGGGTAAATGGCCACCACGCTCCCTCTTGGCTGTGCCCACCTCCATCCACAAGGGGCTGCAAAGCTGAGGGGAGGCAGGTACCAGCACCCCCATGAGCTGAGGGGTCACAGGTCCCCCTCAGTCACCCCAAAATAGTGCTACCCTCCACATCACCCTGCAGCCAGCTGGCCCATAAGGCTTGCAAATACCCAGGACAGCCCCTAAGAGCCCAAAAACCCACCTGGACTCGTCGGTACTGTTCAGCAGTGTAGTCCTTGGTGCCCACGGGCGCGATGGGCACAAAGCCAGCCAGCCGGTCCCCGTGTGCCACGAGGAAGGGCAGGGAAAATCGGCCACTCATAGAGGGGCTGACAAGAACAGGCCTCTGCATGCCCAGCTCCTGAAAAACATCTTCCAGGAAAGTCCTCCGGCCCTGTGCTGTCACTGCCATCTCCACTGGGGGCGAATCCCCATAGCCTGGTTTGGGGAAGAGGGCACGGAGGGGTCAGGGGGCATTGTGCAGCCTGCAATGGTCTCTCCTCACCAGGGTTCAAAGGCTTGGCAAAAAATGGACACTTGATCAAGCCCCAGGGTTGTACAGTTGCAGCCATCAATGCCCTAGGACACAGACAAATCCCAGGCACACTGCCCCAGGGATCACCAGTAGCTATCCAGAGCCCTCCCTAAAGAGATCCAGAGCAACGCAGTGACTAAGGCAAGGGACTGGAGCTGCCCAAAGGAATCAGCTAAGCACAGAGCCACAGTCCTACCAGGCAGATCTATTGCGACCGCACGGTAGCCCTCTGCAGCAAGCAGCGCCAATGTGCCCAAGGCCTCCCACGTCTTGGAGGTGAACGCCTGGCCATGCAGGAATAGGACATCGGGCCTGTGTGTGGAAAGACAGGCGAGAAGGTTCAGGAAGGCTGCCATGCCTGCAGCGTCCAGCGACCACGGGGGCTGGTGAAGACCGACCCCCGGCCTGCCACCCCCCACCTGCCGGCGGGCTGACCCACCTCCTGGGGCTGACAGCTGCTGCGGGAACCTCCCTGTAGAACACGGGGGACTCCCCCGCAGCCATCCCTGTCCGCACGGTGCCGTTGGCCGCCCGCCAACCCCGCTTCCCCTCGTCAAGCCGTGAGCGACGGGCGGCCGGGAGCAAGAGGTACAGGAGGAAAGTGAGGAGCGCCCCGAGGAGCAGCAGCCCCAGGCGGCTGCGGGCAAGCTGCATCTCCGCTCCCGCTGGAGAAGGAGAGCGGCAGCGCGGGGCTGCGGGACACCAGCCCCGCTGCTGCGGGGGAACAGGTCGCAGTCCCCGCTGCTCTGCCCAGTTCCGGCCCAGCCCGAGCCCCCGCCCGGCGCTGGCGGCTCCGCTGGGCCCCGGCCCTGCCGCCCCCGGCCCGCCGCGCAAGGCGCCGCTGCGCCCTCGGGCCCCGCCTGGCGGAGGCCCGCGACACTACAGCCCCGAAGGACAGAACGGCCCGAGCCCGCAGCGGAGCCTCGGCTCGGGGCATCGGCTGGGGCTCGGCCAAGCTTGGCACAGCTCGGCAGAACTCGGCTATGTTCGTCACGGGCTCGGCGGCTCTCGCCAGAGCTCGGGTCCGGCTCAGTCCGGCACGGCAGCGCTCGGGTTCAGCTCTACAGCGCTCCTTCTGGCTCGGTAGAGTTCGGGTAGTACTCGGTTTCTCTCGGCAAAACTCGGTTTTGGTCGGCAAGACTCGGCTTCGCTCGGCAAGACTCCGCTCGGGAAAGCTCGGCTCGGTTGTCGGGGCAGGGCTCGGCCTGGCCCGGCCCGGCGAGGCCTCAGCGGTTCCCGGCGCCGCCCCGGACCTTCTGCTCCATGAGGCGGTGCCGCCGTTCTCTCGCCCGCCCCGCCGGTCTTTGGCCCCGGGGCGCGGCACCTCCAGTCCCGTGGTGCGGCGGGGAGGAGGCGAGCGGCGGCTGACCCCGTGTGCGGAGCAGCAGGTAAGGGCTGCAGGCCCAGCGTTGGGAAACTAAGGCAGGGACGGGCCCGTGAGGCCGCCTGGCACATCAGTGACCCCGGTGGTGCCACCGCAGTGAAGATGATGCCGGTGTGACCCCTCATAGCCCTCTTGCCTTCCTGCCACCACCGGGCCTCGACAGTGGCAGAAGGGCAGTCAGCCCTCCCGTTCCCACCTCTCAGCCACTTAACAGCGCCCCGGCCCCCAGGCATGGCCACCCCGCGGATCACCGAGAGCACTGTCACGGTGCAAGGGCAGACCCTCTTCTACCGCAAAGCTGAGCCAGCCCAGGCAGAGCCGAAGCTGACAGTGCTGCTGCTGCATGGCATCCGCTTCTCCTCTGAAACCTGGCTGCAGGTGGGGACACTTGCCACGCTGGCCGAGAACGGCTACCGAGCCGTGGCCATCGACCTGCCGGGTAAGGTGTGGTGAGCACAGCGCTGGAGTCAGGCGGGGTAGCCACCGGTTTGTGTGGCCAGGATGGCAACCCTGTTGTCCTGCTGTGCTGTGCTGTGCTGTGCTGTGCTGGCTTCTCCCAGTCAGTGAGGTGGTGTGGAGCCTGACAGGGCTACTGGTGTCTCCCACGATTCAGGGCTGGGGCGCTCAAAGGATGCTGTGGCACCAGCAGCTGTGGGCCAGCCAGCACCAGCGGCGTTCCTGAAGGCAGTTTCGGAGGCTCTGTGCCTGGGTCCAGCTGTGGTGATCAGCCCATCACTCAGTGGCATGTACTCACTGCCCTTCCTCTTAGAGCACAGCCAGCTGTTCAAGGCCTATGTACCTGTGGCACCCATCTGCACGGAGAAATTCACAGCGCAGCAGTATGCCCAGATCAAAGTACGGCCTGGAAGGGCACTGGGGAGGTCGGGGAACTGAGAGGGGATGGTGAAGAGGGGACCCTGGCACTGGGGGGTTGAGCAGGGGAGAGCTCTAATAGGCCAGAAACCCTGTTGCCACTGAAGGAGGGGAATGTGATGATGAAGGAATGGGGAGTAAATAAATGTGGGGTAGTGGCAGGTAAAGAGGGGACAGTTGGAGACCCAGGAGTCTGAGCTTCAGTTTCCCTTTGTCATACTGGGTGGGGGAGAAGGACAAGTGTCTTCCCTTCAGGGTGTTCCTGGCAGAGGAAGTGAGGGCCTGAGTGACACTTGCAATGCAGGTTGCATTCCTCTTCTACAGACCCCTACACTGATTGTGTACGGGGACCAGGACGTGGAGCTGGGGCAGACCAGTCTGAAGAACCTGCAGCACCTCCCTGAGCACCAGGTGCTGATGCTGCAGGGTGCAGGACACGCCTGCTACCTGGACAAGCCCAGTGAGTGGCACCTTGGACTCCTGGCCTTCCTGCAGCAGCTGAAGTGAGCAGGATGGGATCACAGGGCAGGGGGATGTGGCCAGCGCACCCACCCCTCTGCCTGCACATGAACCTTGTGCCAACCTAGGTGTTCAGCTGGCACTCACACTGCACTGACCCCCACCACCACCCATCTCTCCTGAGACCAAATAAAACCCCAAGCTCTGACACCGCTTTCCTGACACCTTCATCCTGCTTCTTTTCCACCTTTCCCACCTCCTTCCCCCATCCCTACCTCCATGGCTGCTGCCCCACACAGGTTTGGGGGCTGATGGCAGGGAAAATGCAGCCACTGAGGGATGGTACATTTGGGGATTGTGGATAGGTGAGTGCCATCCTCGCTGGAGCCCACCAATCATTTCTGATAGGACCCCCGTGAACCTTAGAGGGTGCCCAGGGAGCCCTGGGGCTATGTTCAGGGGCAGGTAGGTCCCCCAAGGTAGTGACATCTGTGTCCCCAGCTAGCCAGCCTCCTCCTCATCCTCCTCTTCCTCCTCCTACCCCTCCTGGCATGCACCCAAGTCCAGAGTAATCCACAGGGGCTTAAAAAGGAACTGCCAGCCCTGGGAGGCTCCTGCCCACGGTGGCATCCGCCTAGCACCATGGGGAGGTGGGGGCAGTTTACCAAATGAGTGGCTGCCATGAACAGATAAGGGGGTAGGGGGTTGACCTGACAGACGGGGGACAAGACCCCTGCCTGCCACCTGCCTCTGCCTTTGGTGCTTCTGCACTGGGCACTCGGGGGCACAGATGGAGCCAGCAGCAGGGTTCCCCCCCCAATGCCCCCCCTTCACCAAGCTTGCCTGGGCTTTAGCTGCTTACGCCAGGGCCCAGGAGGATTTAGTGGGGGAGGTAATGGGGGGGGGGCACTTTTCTGTGGGTGCAGGATGCCCATATGGGGGACGCAAGGCAGTGCCAAGGGTGCAGGAGCTGGTCTCTGCCCTGGCAGTCTGGCAGGACCCTTGTCTGGAGCATCCCTGATCCCCCCAGATGGCTCAGGTCCCCTGTTGGTGTCCCGACCCCCCCTATACAGGGATGCCTCTTGCCCCTTTAGGCACCACCTCAACAGCAGCAGGACGGGGTGCCAGCGGGCCTTGGGGTGCCAGCTGCCCCATCCCTCATCGCTTCGGTGTCCTTGAGCCCTCGAGCCCTGCCAGCTGATCGGCTTCCAGGAAAAAAACCACGCAATTACAAAGAGGGGCGATGTGTGAGCCAAAGGGAGGGCGACCGCGGGGGGGCCAGGAATGTCCCCAGCGGTGGCAGATGGCCTTACCCAGGGTGCATTGTTCCTTTTAGTGTCTCTTATCCGCTGTAATAGGATCCCGGAGGGAGGGATGTGGGAGAGGGGAAGAGCGAGGGGGGCCCCGGCGTGGACCGGGGTGGGGGCCGGGGCTGCCAGCTTGGCCCTGGCCTGTCAAGCGGCTCATTGTTCCTGCCCCGGGTGTCACTGGGCGCCGCCGGGGACAATGTGGCACTGAGAGGGGCGGCCGGCGGTGGAGGGACGAGGCGCACGGAAAGGTACCCGCCAGGCCCCACTCCCGCGGGAACCAGGGGGCTTGGGGAGGCAGGGAGGGCGAGAAGAGAGAGGTTTCCCCAGGGACGGGGTGGGGGCTTCCTCCTGTTGTCCCCCCTCCCTTTGTCACCGGAAGGTGCCCCGAAGGACGGGCGGTGCCCAGCTTGGTGGCTGTCCCAATGCCAGCAGGTGGCCTGTGCCCACCACCGGGGCCTTTGGCGTACCTGCCAGCCTGGCTCACCTGGGGGAGAGCACCCCCCTGCCCGCAAACTCCCCATGCATTGTCTGTGGCAGTCAGGGGACACCCGCGGCCCTGCTGCGTTCCGCTGTCCCACCGCCAGCCTCGTTCTTCTTCCCCCGGCGGGGTCTTTTGTCCCTGGCGGATTCCCGCTGCCATTCATCCCCAGGTTAACTGGGGACCCTGGCCGGCTGCGCGGCCCTGCCGGCACCCCACACATCTCGGGATGCCGCGGGCAGAGGATACAGCAGGGTGCATCCCTCCCCCTTCACCCCACTTCAGGCTTCCCTCTACCAGGAACGGGAATATTCCCTCTCTCCAGTCTCTCCGCCTTTCCCCAGCCCGCGGTAACAGGAGGGTGGAGACGGGGCGTTCAAACGACCCCCGGGGTGCGAGGCATGGCACTTAGGGTGTGCGGCCCCCACCCCCCTGTTGCCCTGATGCAGGAGATGTGCTGTAGCGGTGACGAGTCCTGCCAGCACCTAAAATAGCCACCCTCCCCCCCCGCCATGCCCGCGGACGCGGCCCCAGCCTCAACACGGGTGCTTTGTTTCAAAGCTGCTTGGCATCGCCCAGCTTGCCGGGAGCCAGCGGTGCCGCAGCCGCCCACCCGGCCCTGGACACACAGTGATTGTCCTCCCCCCGGGGCCCTGGCCGCCCACGGCCACCGGGGCTCAGGGTCCGGGGGGGGCCTGGGGTGCTCTGGGAGGGGACACAGTGTAGCAGGCATCATGCTGTGGTTTGGTTGGGGTGTTCCCCATCAGGGAGTTTGCCTCAGTGTCCCCTGGGGCTTTGTGTGTGGGCAGGGGGAAGGGAGGAGGAGAAAGAAGGTGGCTTGCATAGCCTGTGAGACCACCCAGACCACCTCTGCTCTCTCCACTCCAGCAGGCATCTGCAAACAGAATCCTATCCCACAGCCATGCTCCACACACCTTGCCTCCTCCTCCTGTATCCATCCAGTTCCTGGCTTTGTGCAGGACAGACTGAAGGGAGCTTAGGCAGACACATAGCAGCAGGTCCCTTTTGGGGCTGCAGGTGCCTGTGGGGTGCCATGGGGCCATGTGGGCCTTGCCTGCCAGGGGAGAGCACAGTGCTGGCTCTGCCTCAGTTTCCCCATTTTCCAGCCATAGGATATTCAAGCTGCAGATCTGGGGGTGGGGAGTTAGCTGGGGCATCCTCTCTTTCTGAAGACCACCATGTCCCACAGGCTCATCTTGCCCTCCCGCCATGGCATCGCCGGATGGAGCCAGTGGCGTGGGCGGCAGTCCCGAGGAGACGGAGCTCAGCATCACCCTGACCCTCCGCATGCTCATGCACGGCAAGGTAATGGCAGGGAGCTCAGTGCCACTGGGGGGTCTGTGATGCCTGGGGGCAGGGGCCATGCTGGAGCTCCAGCTCCTCACCATGCCCTGTTTTCTTCCCCTCCTCTCAGTCTCCCGTGGGAATAGCATTCCCAGAAGGATTTCTTCCCCCATCCTAAGCCAGGGAGGGGCACATTCCCATGCCCCATTGTCACTAGTTAAGTCACCCAGTGTCCCTGGGGCAGGGTCTGCCTGTCACCAGGCTGTGGGCAGAGGAGGGATGTGGCAGGCAGGGAGCCACCTCCTGACGGTGCCACTCTTCTCCGCCTTTGCAGGAGATTGGCAGCATCATCGGCAAGGTAAGATTTGGGGTTCTGTGTGTGGCCAGCACTTGGCTCGCCTGGACCTGACCACCCACCCTGTTCCTTTACCTGCAGAAAGGAGAGACCGTTAAGAGGATACGAGAGCAGGTAAGGGCATGCTGGTAGGCTGCCAGGTTCTGCTGCCTGTCATGCCTGTCCCTGGTGGCTCCCATGTGCCTGCCCCCCTAAATCCCAGGTGGAACCAGGGGACACAAAGCAGCACCCCAGGGAAGGCTGCCTGGGGCAGGTGGGAGGGGCAAACCTCAGGCTCGAAGATATCAATCTTCTCCTATGAGGCTATGCCTGGGGTAGGTGATGAAGCACAGGGCTTGTGAAGTCCCTAATGGGGTGTGACACTGTCCTCAGAGCAGTGCACGCATCACTATCTCGGAAGGGTCCTGCCCTGAACGCATCACCACGATCACTGGCTCCACCGACGCTGTCTTTCGCGCTGTCTCCATGATCGCCTTCAAGCTGGAGGAGGTAGACAGCCCTCCCAAATCCCTGCCAGGTGCCCCCACCTGTGGGATCCTGGGGTCTGACCCTGTACGCCGCATCCCTCGCAGGACCTGGGAGCAGGGGGCGATGGGCTGTCAGCAGGCAGAGCACCGGTGACCCTGCGCCTTGTCATCCCTGCCAGCCAATGCGGTTCCCTCATCGGCAAGGCAGGAGCCAAGATCCGGGAGATCCGGGAGGTGAGGCTGAGGGTAGCCTGGATGTGGGATCCCCTTTTCCACCTGGGAGCACAGAGCCCTGGGTGTGAGGGCTGCCACAGTCCTGCAGGGGCTGTGGAAGGTGATGCAGGAGAGGGAGCATCACCCTGCAGGTCCTGCAATGGTCTCTGGGGGCTCAGGAGGGGGACAGGGGAGGTGTGAGATGCTGAGCCCTGGCAGGGAGTGGTTGGGGAATACCAGCATTTCTCTTTACTTCCTGCAGAGCACAGGGGCACAAGTGCAGGTGGCTGGTGACTTGCTGCCCAACTCCACTGAACGGGCTGTCACCGTCTCGGGGGTGCCAGACACTATCATCCAGTGCGTGAGGCAGATCTGCGCTGTCATCCTGGAGGTACCTGTCAAGCCTCATCCCAGGCGAGGGGGCATCTGCTACCCACCTCCCCCTCCCCAAGGCTTCCCATGCCCATCTGGACCCAAGCACCTGGGTCCCCCTTGTGGAAACCCATAGGAGCACCCTGCCTTCACAGTGCTGGGAACTGTGCCCAGCTTGCTGGGGGCATAAGGGGGCAGAGGGTCCTTGGGGCTACAGGGGCATTCAGCTTCATCTCTCATCTCCTCCACCTCCTTCCTTCTGTCTCCAGTCGCCTCCGAAGGGGGCCACCATACCCTACCACCCTGGTCTCTCCCTGGGCACCATCCTGCTTTCTGCCAATCAGGTAAGAGGCCACAGCCTCTCCAAGGGCATGAGGTGGCCAGGAGGGCAGCCTCTGTCAGCAAAGGGTCACCCTGGTTGGCTCAGGGTAGTCTTTCTGCCCCAGGGGGGAGTGACCTGAGACAATGGTCCCCACCTGGCTCACCACTGATGCTCCTTTTTTCTCTCTCCCCAGGGCTTCTCCATGCAAGGCCAGTATAGTGGAGTCTCTCCAGCAGAAGTGAGTCTGTCCCTGTGTCAGTGGGGTCTGTGCCCACCACGATGGGTGCTGCTGGGAATGCCTGTCTTGGGAGGCACTGGGGCACAGCTGACCTCTGCCATCACCGCTAACACCACCTTCCTTCTCTTTGCACTGTCTGGGCAGGTGACGAAGCTGCAGCAGCTGTCAGGGCATGCGCTTCCCTTCGCTCCCCTGGGCCATGCACCCTCTATGATGCCAGGTGAGCATCTTCCATGCTCCCCCAAGGCTGGGTGTGCCCCTCCTGATCCACCCTGATACCTGGCCCCAATGAAGGGGTTTTCCTCTTCTGCACCTTTTCCAGTCCCAGCCCCCCCAGCATGCCTACCTGCCCCTCCAGCACAACCTTGTCATTGTTTTCCTGGGGTCACTGCACCCACCAGTGCTCCCCAGTCCTGCAGTGGGAGAGCACCATCACCAAATTATGACTTGTGTCTATGTGCTGTCCTCCCTTCCTCTCCCCAGTGATCCTTCAGGTTTGACCCCAGGGCCACTCACCATCCCAGTACGGGGCTGGGGTAGGGGCACAGAGCTACTGGAGACCTGCCCCTTCATTGCTGATATCCCTGTCTCTCTCTCCAGGCCTGGATGCCAGCTCCCAGAGCAGCTCCCAAGAGTTCCTGGTGCCCAATGACGTATGTATTGGTCTGGGAATGGTGAGAGGGACCACAGCTTATCTCCATCCATGTGTACCGTCCCAGAGGCACTTTGCAGAGGCTAGCACCCACTGACCCACACAGTGGAGGCTCTGCCAGATCATAGGAGCAGGAAGGAGTAGCTGGGGCAGAAGAAAGGGGAAACTGAAACACAGAACAGGGGGGAAGAGTTTGGTCAATACCAAGGAAAGGCCTTGGCATGTGGCGCAGTGCCAGTAGGAGGATCTTGAGTAAGACCAAAAAGCAGAGTCTGCCCCAGGAAAGCAGTGCCCTGGCCTCCCTGTGCCTTCCACAGTTTGACCTCTGAGGTGTAGGGGGTGTCCGGGTGAGCCCCTTGGAGTTCCTTGCTTGGCAAGACTGCTCTGGCTGCTCCTGACTCATCCCGTCCCTGCCCTTCCAGCTCATCGGCTGCATCATCGGCCGGCACGGCAGCAAGATCAGCGAGATCAGGCAGATGTCAGGTGCCCACATCAAGATTGGCAACCAGACTGAGGGCTCCAGTGAGCGGCACGTGACCATCACAGGGACCCCTGTCAGCATTACCCTGGCTCAGTACCTCATCACAAACTGGTAGGTGTCAGCCTGGGGGGCACTCATGCTGGGTGCTAGTGAGGGATGGCTCTTTTTCAGTACTCCAAGGCAGCTTTTGGAGGATACCCCCACCACAGCATCCTCAGGAGGGATGAACTGGGTGGTGCTTTGAGATCCTGAGGTGGTAGATGCAGGACCCAAGACCCACCAGATCTGAGGCCCAGCTTTTTAATCCTGCTCAGTGAAATACCCTGGATGTGCGATAGACACAGAAGGGATGGGGCGCGCGGTTCCTGCACCCTAAAGTTGTTATGGGGGAACCACTCTGTCACCATGGTAATCACTTCTCTCTTGCTTCCCCAGCTTAGAGACTGCTAAATCTACCTCCCAGGTGCCACCAGGCCCTGGCTCCATGGACCTCGGCATGGGCTTCTCCCAGCCCCTCGCTCCAGGCTCTGGTGCGGCACTTCCTGCCGTTGCCCCAGCCCCCCCGGCGCTGCTGGGCACCCCCTATGCCATCTCCCTCTCCAACTTCATCGGCCTGAAGCCGGTGTCCTTCCTGGCGCTGTCCCCATCCTCCGTGCCAGGTCCCAATGGTGGCACCACCACCTACACGACCAAGATCTCAGCAGCCAACGGCACCAAGAAAGCTGACCGGCAGAAGTTCTCACCCTACTGAACCCCACTGGTGGGTGGGACAGGGGGTCCAGGATGCTACTCAGTAGCAAGGACACCTTCCCACCACCCACCCTGACCTCAGCCTCTGCCAGGTGGCCCATGTCCCCCACCCCAGGGAAAGGAAGGGTCTTCCTGGCGGTGATGCCTGCTGGAGGAAGGGGCTGTTTTGTTGCCTGCTGCCCATCACAGCAGCGCTATGCCCCCCTCCCTAATTTTCGGTGCAGCGACCATGTGTCCTGGTATAGAGTGGGGGGACTGTCCCTGCTGGCCTAGGGTCCCTTCTCCCAGTGCCCTGTGCTGCTGTGGGACCCCTGCTTCCTGCTCCTCACCCTGCCATCCTGCTCATGCCCTCACTCCATATGGCACCCAAAAGCCAGGTCCTACTGGATGAGGACTGCCTGGCCTCTCCAGGAGTCCCCCTTCCACTGGCTCTGGTGGAGGGCCCTCCCTGGGCCACCCTGGGGCAATCGCCTCCCAGCAACCCCATCCAAGGGCCAGTCCCTGCTGGCTTGGAAATGCTGTATATATATCAGTCTATATTTTTTCCTCCTTTGTAACTTATCAATGGTTTAATAAAAAGATAAAATTTACAAGAAAATATCAATAATAAATAATAATATTCCCCACCCTGAATGGAGACTTCCCCCAGAGCAGGGGTAGCCCCAGCTCCTGCTTGCTTTGTGGTGGCTGGAAGGGCATCTCTGTGTCTATGGGGGGATGCTGGCCTTCAGCCCCATCTCTCTGGGGGTCTTCCTGGAGCCCTTCCCTGCCATGGGGCAGTTAGAGACGCCATAGGGCAGTTTTCCCTCAGGCCTGCAGTTACTACTGGCATAGGGACATCTCCAACCCACCATGCCCGCACCATCCCTGGGACCTTTGTGGGTGGGCTGAGGATGATATACCCCTGCAGCATTCCCCAAAAGGGTCCAGTCTCCTTTCTAGCAGTGGGGACTCCATGACTGTGTCCCCAAGCCCTTCAAAAGCAATGAGACTGAAGAGGAACAGCAGCTCCTGATCCCCTCTGGCTGCTGCTGCCCTGGGGCACTCCACACAGCCACCTCCCACCGCTCTGTGTCACCATGTCCAACTCAGCGTGCCCTTGGCCAGCAGCCCAAGTCAGCTGGCACGTGGCACTGCTGACCGGGCTTCAAACCGGGCAGCTGTGTCCATAAACAGCCTGGCATGGACCCCTAGACAGCCAGTTCCCCCCAGGGGGGTGATCACTGCCACCTGAGGGGACAGAGGGCATGGCCATGGGCACTGCATGCTGCCATGCCAGCAGGACAAACACTGACACAGCCAGAGCCAGACCTGTGCGTGTGTCCCTCTGATCAGTGTCACAGGGAGCAGGAGCTCCTCCACACCGATGTTAGTTTTGGGTCAAGCAGCCAAGGATGGAGGTCTCTGTGTCTTCCACCCAGGCTCAGCACGGGCCTTGGGGCCCTGGTGTTACTGGTGTTAGTGGCATTAGCTGGAACACTGCTCCTGGATAGGGAGCAAGGGACATCTGCTCTTCCCAGTGGCCAGTAGTGCTCCCAGCAGGGCAATGGAGATGGAGATGTCCCATCCCCTGCCCCTGCCCTTGCGCAGGAGCCCCTTGGCATTCCATGTCTTGAGGAGAGCCCATCCCTGGAACTGGGCTGTGCTGGTGGAGCCAGAGACAATTCCAGCCTGCAGAAGAGAGATGTGACTTCCCCAGATCTGCTACCTTCTCCCAGCGGAGAAACCATCTTCAACCATAAGCTCAGAGAAGAGGCAAAACCTGAACAAGGACTCCACCAAATCGAAGAGATTGGGTCCAAGCAGATCTGATGGGCCCCCGAGAGGCCTCTGGCCCAGCACAGCGGGACAGAGCCTCCTTCTCAGCTGCTCTCTTTGGGAACTTGGCCTGGGGTGGGAAAGCTTGCTGTGGTCTGGTCCAGCCTGTTCCTGGGGCTGGGGCTGATGCAGCTGGTGTGCATCTCCAGTGTGCAAGTTGCTCTCTGGAGGAACTGCAAGAAGTTTTCCTGAACAGAAGCCTCTGAGATGGAAAGACAGAACTCCTGACCCAGTGAACGGTTAAGACAACTGCGCCGGAGCCGGGCCAGCTCCTCACGGATTTGGCGGTTCAGCAGCCCGTAGAAGAAAGGATTAATGGCAAAGGAGGAGTAGGCAATCCAGGTGACAAGCATCTCCCCGTGCCCACCACCCACTGTGCCAACAGTGACAGAGGAGTGCAAGTGGAAAGCAAAGAAAGGCAGCCAGCAGCACAAGAACTGTCCCACAATGAGGACCAAGGTGAGAATGGCCTTGTTGCTTCCCAGAAGGCGATCTGGGATCAGCCTGGGCAGCATCAGGATCCTGGCAGTGAGGATGGTCACCTGGCTGGTGATGGAGTCACATCGCTGTCTGGGTGCAACTGCCTGTGCCGGCACAGGCGCCTGCTGCAGGGACGCAGTCCGGGCCACGCGGTAGATGCTGGAGTAGACAGTGAGGATAATGATGGTGGGCAGAATGAAGCAGGTGATGCTGAAGAGGATCACAAACACCTTCTTGTGGGCCCCGGGGCTCCAGTAGACTGTGCAGCGGCTGGCGCTGGTGGCCCCATTGCCATGAGGCCATACGACTAGCGCCAAGACAGTGATGAGAACAGACTTGACCCAAATGAAAATCACTCCAGCCACTGCCAGCCTGATGGTCATCTTGGCCTCATACCTCAAGGGGTGGACGATGTAGTAGTACCGCTCCACGCTGATGATAGAGATGGTGAGAATGGAGGCACTGATGAAGCAGATATTCAGGAATATCACGGCCTTGCACTCAGCAATGCTGTAGATCACCCAGTTGAAACAGGAGGAGCTGGAGATGATCCCCAGGGGCATGAGGAAAATGGCTGAGAGGAGATTGACCACGCAGAGGTGGCAGACAAAGATGAACTTCCTGAAAAGGGGTGTTTTGAGGATGATGACCATCACCACGATGTTGGCCACCAGGGCAGTGAAGGTGAGCAGGATCATGCAGAAGAGGCCCACCACTTCCTGGGCGATGGGGTGCTTGGGGACAGAGAGCAGCTCTAGGCTGTCCGTGGTGTTTGACCCCGTCCGGCTTGCCATCCCCCTCCAGCGTTAAGCCAGCAGCTCTGGTGCCTGGGCAGCAAGGTCTCTTCTCCTGTGTCCCAGAGAGGGTAATCCCACCACAACCATGGCTGCTACCTTCTCCTTGCCTGTTGGGATCAGGAGCAGGGTGTGAAGGGAAGAACCAAAATGAAGAAGAGCCACAGAGAAACACAGAGACAACCAGTACACTTCCAATGTGCTGGAGGAGGGAGAGACAGCCAGTGAAGTCATAGATCTCTGGCTGTCCCAGAGCTGGCACCCAGGCTGTCCCCAGTCTGGCCATTACTAGGTCCTGTGTGACACCCTGTCCCCCCTCTGCAATGGCACCAGTATATCTCAAGGAGAGACAGTACAACTTGCCTGTCCCAACCCTCTTGCTCTGGCCACAGGGGACCCCAGGGTGAGAGGGATTCAGCGCACCTTTGCTCCTGGGGAGATGGGTGATGCTCCTCTCCGCACTGGGGTCCCGCTTGCTGCTGTTGCTCCCGCAGCAGAACCGGGGCTGCCGGCCCTGTGTGAGGCCGCGCTCCGCCGTCCCCGCTCCCGTCACCCACTCGTCATCCTGTTTGCCTGCAGCCTGCCAGCTGCGGATGGCACCAGCTGTCACTCCCGGCGCTGCCTGCACTGCCTGCACCCGTGGCAGTCCCACGGGGACAGCTGCTGGGTCCTAGCAGCCGGCAGGGGCTCAGGAAGAGGGGATCGGGGTCCTGAGCCCTGTGCCCCCCAGAATGGCCACCCACTCTACCAGGCTTGGTCCTTCCACGGGAACAGCCCTCAAGCCCCTGGGGCTCAATGGACAGAGCTACAGGCAGGTCTGCAGCAAATTGTCTCCACTGGCACGTGGGTGCTCATGGGGCACCAGGGTAACACAGCTGGGAGTTGCCCTTCCCTGACAGCCTGAGCACCCGGACATGTGCTCCAGGGGCACACACGAGCACAGAGAAGGACTTGGCACGGGCACCAGGCTGGGGCAGGACAGCAGGCATGGTCTGAGGCATGGCACTAGAGGGGGGCAGGCACTTGCCCCCAGGATGGGTGGATGGATTCCTCCATGCCCAGCTAGGGCAGCAGCTCTTGCTCATCCTCTGTAGCTCTGATGCCACAGAGTGTGCATGAGCAGTGTGCCTTGCTAAGGTGATGAGAGCAGCTGGATCGCAAAGACACCAGCTTTCACCTGAAGGCTTCAGCCCCTCCAGAGCCACCCATGCCGTCCCTTCAGGGACCCACTGACACCCTTCCCTATAACACACCCGCCTCGCTGGGCAGGAAAGCGAGAAAGCCTCAGTGCAAGGCATAGTGCTTTTATTCACAGTCAAAGCAAGCTCAGTCCGCATGCCAGCCTGTCCCTCGCCAAGCCCCACGTGGGGTGGCCAGAGAGTCCAGATCACTGTGCTCTGGGCTGATGGGGGTCACCACCTGGTGCTGGGCCAGGGCCGTGGTGCTCCCAGGCACCCTCAGAAGCGGAGCTGGACAAGGTAGCGGATCCGGCACTGGCTTTCCTGGTAGATGAGGTACTCGCTCTGGCTGAAGGAGGAGTCCTTGTAGGCAGGCATGGGGATGGGCTTGCCCTGGGACACTAGCACCTTCTTGCCATCCAGCAGCACCTCCTTATCCTGTGCTGGATCTGGGCCAGAAGAAACCTCACCATCACATCAAACCAGAGATCTGGCCTCTCTCCCCCCCTGCCCTGTGCCCACCACAGCCCCACAGCTGCCACACCCCTCCTGCCCCAGGCTCACCCGGCTCTGTCCGGCCACAGGCCAGGACACTGTCATAGCCAGCAGGTGGCTGACACAGCGAGGGGTCATCGCAGGTGATGCGGTAGGCCTTGCCCAGGGCCACCTCCGTCAGGAACATGAAGCCAACCTTCTTAGATGTACAGCCCACTGACATGAGAGAAAGGGATAAGGATGATAGCACCATCCCTGGTATTCCCATCTGGTTGTGCCCAAGCCATGCTGAGACACTGGGACCAACTGCCATGGCAGGGAAGGGGCTTGGCAAGCCACAGCTGCCTGGCAGGGGGTATGCAAAGGCAGCCAGGCTCACACAAACCCTGTGGGAATCACAAGCAGCCCAGCCCATCCCAGGGTCCTCACCATAGCAGGCTGATTTGCTGTTCTCGGAGGCGAAGTAGATGCCCTTGCCCACGCGCCCACCTGAGTGAGGCATGATGCGCAGCCCACTCTTCAGGATGGCTGCCACCACTGCCACGTTGGTGCCATGCCAAAGCAGGCGCCGGTGCTCCAGGAGGTCATGGGTCTTGAAACGCTCATCCTGCAGAGATGCAGAGCTAAGGGCTGCCCATAGAGGGACACATGGGTGCCCAGGGCTGGAGGACTGCCACCCACCTCCCCAGTCCAGCCCCAGTGCCTGGCTGGAGGGGCAGGAGACTGTGTGCCTGTTTGGCCCTGGCCAGCTGAGCTGACTCCCCTCCTGGGTGGAGAAGCCCTAAAGCACTCCTAGAGTGCAACCATGGCATTCCCATTTGACATGGGCAGAATCACCTCATCCTCACTTCTTTTCAGGCCACCTGCCTGATGTGGATGATGTCCAGTTTGTGCTCAGTCTGCATCACATAGGCTTGAATTAGCAGCCAATAGGAAGGTAAAAAAGCTGTGTCATTCCAAGTACCCATCTCAACAACACCCACAGCTGCCTTGAGACACCAGGAACATTTCAGGTGCCCACAAACCTAACATACATACTTCTCATTATAAAACACTGGAACTAACAGCCTCTGCTAGCTCTTGGAAACTGGAACAAGCAAAATGAGCTAATGGTAAAACAAGAACTTATTCTGATCCACTAGATAATAACTTTTTAGCCTGCCACCATGCTTGTTGTAGAAAAACCTTTTCAGGTGAGGGTGAAAAGAGCCTCTCTCCCATGGGCCTTTGCAGCCATATGTTAACATCTTGAAACTTCTGTTATTCCATTGGTTTATTAAGTTTATGTCACCCAGTTGAGCCCCTGCTTACCTTATATATGTATGCCTTAGAATGTTCTTCCCTTCCTTGACCCCCATTGGTTGTATTTTACCACAGTGCTCCACCCCTGTTTTCCCATTGGTTCCCCTCGTCCCTGGTCGCTCCTATGCATCACTGTGCTCTGACCTTCTTGGACCTGTTCCTGGGATCTGCACCTTCTTCCCTGTGTTTAATCCCATGGTCTCATTTCTTCCCCGGTTCCCATCCCTGGTCTACATTCGAGGCTGTCACCTCTATGCATGCGCCGATAATGAACCGCACTCAGATTTCCAAACGGGATCCCATCTCATTGCCTTTACCATCAGCCTTTTATTAGCAGAAGTACACTGGGCCCCAAAAGCACTGGTCACTCCCAGGGACACGCTGTTGCGCGCTGCAACAGGCAACTTCTTTCTCCTCCTCCTTCTTGTGCTATGCCTGCAGGCCCTGTGCCACCTCAAAGTTGGCCAGCTCCTGGAAGGGACAGAACAGGGACATCCTCACCACCAGTGCTGGCAGTGTGCTAGGGAACCAGGGTAAGCCCAGGCTCCTGTCAGCAGTTCCTGCCCCACCAGGAA
Organism: Prinia subflava; assembly: GCF_021018805.1. Classification (NCBI taxonomy): domain Eukaryota; kingdom Metazoa; phylum Chordata; class Aves; order Passeriformes; family Cisticolidae; genus Prinia; species Prinia subflava. The sequence continues at coordinate 18,326,073 of NC_086260.1, forward strand.
GGGATGCCACACGCTATGTGCTCTGGCATCTCACCAACAGCATGTCCTTCTTGGCACGCAGCAGGTCAGGGGAGTTGATGGGAGGTGGCCGTGCCCGTCCAAAGTTGTGTGGAACGATGGTGTAGAAGCGTGAGGAGAGTTCCTCCAGACGAGTGGTCTGGTGGGGCTGCTCCCTCAGCCCTGCCTCCAGCTCTTCCAGGGCCTCAAAGCCCTTCGCAATCTGCTGCTCGCTCAGCTTCCCCAGAGGCATCTTCTTCACATCTACAGGGGAGGGCAAGGTGAACCCATCCACCCCTCTCACTCCACAGCTACTTCCAAGAACGTCAAGTATCCCCATGGGCAAGTGTGGGCATCCAGCATGGGGTGTCCACAGTCCCATCAGGTGCCAGGGTATCAGAGGGAATGCTCTAAAATCCATCAGCACCTCTGCTCCGTTCACCTCCCCACCTGCACCCCCCAGACTGAGACCACGCCACCCATCAACCCATCAACCTCCTACCGATATTTATGGCCAGCATGGCATCCTGGAACTTGTCACTGCTGAAGTTGAGGAACACCAGGTCCTGTGTGGCTCTGTCCAAGGTGCAGGGCAGCACCCCATCCCTGGCATACACCTGCAGACACCTCATATTAGCTGCGAGTCAGCAAGAGGCTGTGGGAGCATGGCACCAGGGCTGCTTGCCTCTGTGAGGAGTGCCTGGTCCTGGGGCAGCAGAGCAATGGGCAGGTGCTGCCTCCACTTTCCATGTCCAGTGCCACCCAGAAGGCCATGTTTCTCATTCAGAATGCCCTCCTCCTCCATTTTAACCCATTAGCCCCAAATCTCTGCCTGCAAGCTGTTTCAGCATGCACCCAGACCCTGCTCAAAACCCATCCCATTCTGCTGACACTCTTGGATGTTCTGTGTTCAGTAGGCCCAGAGTGTGATGAGGACCATCCCCCCATGGTGACAACCTGGGTGCCCAGAGTACTCACCCTGAGGGCAGCCTCCATCTCCTGCCTAGCCCCTGGCTGCACCTCAATGAGCGTGTACTTCCCTGGCTGGGCAATGAAGTTCTCCCTTGTTGCCCAGCTGTTCTTCGTCTTCTCTCGAAACTTCTTCTCAAAGTCCTTCTTGGCAGCTTCCAGGGAGAAATGATGCATGAGGCTGGCCTGGCCCATCTCTCCCTGGCAGTGGACAGCAGTAGTCAGGGCCTCCCCTGCATCCCTGCTCCACCAGCCCCATGCCAGTGGAAGCAGGCAGGAACAAGGGGGGCTGTGATAGCAGGGTTGTGGGGCAGTGAACAGGAATGTGCTGAGCCACCAGCTCAAGAAGACACCCCAGGACTCTTTGCTGGGCTGTCACATTCACTGCAGGGACAGGTGCCACATGTCCCCAACAGGCTGACTGTTGTGTGGGGATAAGTCCTTGAAGCCCCCCATTAAAGCGCAGGACACTGGGGTGCTTGCTTTGGACCAGGGATCACCAGGCTCACCCTCAATTTTTGGGGTTCCAAAGGCAGGGTGGGGACAGCTGAGGTGTGGGGGATGAGTGAGGCCTGGGTGGACTCACCACACGGCCCCAGCGGCTCCAGACACTGTAGGTACCATCATGCTCAAGGAGCTGGATGATGTAGAACTTGTTGCTGTTGGCACTGATGTTGGTCTGGTTCAGGGTGCAGTCATAGTCCTCATAGACCTATAGCGAGTGACATGGCCTGAGCTGGCACCTGGGAGCATTTGGCAAGGAGAGGGTGCAGAAATGTCCCAGTGGGAACACACAGGGGTCTGCAAGGAAAACTGGGGCTGACCCAGTGTCAACAGGACAGGGGCTGCTCTGACACTGCCCCAACCCTCCCATTCACACCCTCCCACCCTTGCCCCACAGGCTGAGTACCTCAGCCCTGCTCTCACCTGGGCATTCAGTGCTGTGCTCAGGGGGCACAGCCCATCAATTGTGATGGGGTGTTTCTCTTTGGGTGCGGCTTTTGGGTTTGCCAAGATGTCATCCTCGTCTTCACATTTTGGTTTCGTTTCCCAGCTGTCTGGCTGCTTTGAGGAAGAAGCTTGGTGCTTGGAAGCCATGATTGAGCCCTCCTGCTGCCACAGTGTCAGCACAGCCTTAATCCCTCAGAAAAATCCTTGGAGACAGCAGAGGCAGAGGTGAGAGATGCCAAGCTGTCCTTCTGGGAAAGTCTGGTGGGCTGTGCCTTTGCTTTCCCTATGCCTTCAGCCTACAGCAGGGCTGGAGAAGCGGATGGAATCTCTGCCCACAAACTGTCTCAATCTTGACCCTGTGTTCAGTGTGGGTGGAAGAGCCTCTAAGCACCCTTCAGCCCTTGAGGGACCCCAAAGTGGAAAGAGTCCGGTGACACAAAGTCGAGGGGAGAACAGGGGGGCTCAGCTGCTTGCACAGCAAACTTGGGTCGGAAGAGCTGGAAGAGTCTGCTTCATGAGAGGAGGGGGGCCTGCTAGCCCCCCCCTGCCCTCACTAGGACCCCCAGTCTACAGGAGTGTGTCCCCTGTGGGCTCACCCACAAGGTTCAGCAGCTCTGTGCCCCCAGGGATATGCAAGAGGGGAAACAATGCAACAACACATCCCAAACATGCAATGCTATCCCCCCAGTCCCTCTCAAGACCAATGAAATGCTTTGATTTGGGCAGGAGGGGGGTTCAGACAGCCCACGTCTGCTATGCCCCCTGCCAGTCCCAGCAGAAGAGGGGGTGCTGGAGGCTGCAATGGGAACAGAGATACGTATAGGCAGTAACCGTGTCCTACCTGCTCCTGCTGCTCAGGGCTGCCTGCCGAGGAGATTGCCGAGAGCCTTCAGGCTGGTTGGGCAGCCTGTCCAGGAGAGAAACTTTGTCCTTAGACACCACCCAAGGATGACAATGAAAAAACAGCTGACACACCTCTGGGTAGGGCATGCACCCTATTGTGAAATACAAAAATTGTATTTCGTGTCAGGGAAATAAAGAGAATCTGTGTAATTGTAATTGAAGAACACGGCCATGGGACAGTTATAAAGATGAGTTCTAATAAACAATCGAGGAAAACATGGAAGAAGGTTTTAAACAAACTTTGCTTGCAATTACCTATTATAAAGCTCAAGCTATTCTGTACTAAGAGTCTTTGAATTAAAACTTTAGAAGCTTGTTTTGTATTAAAGAATTTTAAACTGTAGTTTTAGAATGCAAAAAGGCTTTCTCACAAAATGGTGAAAAAGATCCTGGATACGGAAGAAAGACTTCAGCTCGCTGATTTATGGTTCTTGAAAAAAGGAAACTGGACATCACTATCAAAGACTGATAGACCTGGAAAAAAGAAGCTGGACCCCACATCTGGAAGCTGGACCCCACCACCTGGGATACATATCCTCGATGTACATCCTGGAATATTGAAATTTCAATAGATCACAATAGAGTATAAAAATTGAACAAGAACCAAACATTACCATGATAGATTTATGATTGTTAGGAATTGAATAGTGACGTTAAAAATTAGAAATAGAAACTGCTGAGAAAAGCTTATGAATATGTATGAATATAGCCAATAAAATACCAGCAATCAGTGTGCAGTCAGAAGGGAAAATCCTTTTCACCGTACCCAGAGCAGGGGTAGCCCCAGCTCCCGCTCGCTTTGTGGTGGCTGGAAGGGCATCTCTGTGTCTTTGGGGGGATGCTGGCCTTCAGCCCCATCTCTCTGGGGGTCTTCCTGGAGCCCTTCCCTGCCATGGGGCAGTTAGAGACGCCATAGGGCAGTTTTCCCTCAGGCCTGCAGTTACTACTGGCATAGGGACATCTCCAACCCACCATGCCCGCACCATCCCTGGGACCTTTGTGGGTGGGCTGAGGATGATATACCCCTGCAGCATTCCCCAAAAGGGTCCAGTCTCCTTTCTAGCAGTGGGGACTCCATGACTGTGTCCCCAAGCCCTTCAAAAGCAATGAGACTGAAGAGGAACAGCAGCTCCTGATCCCCTCTGGCTGCTGCTGCCCTGGGGCACTCCACACAGCCACCTCCCACCGCTCTGTGTCACCATGTCCAACTCAGCGTGCCCTTGGCCAGCAGCCCAAGTCAGCTGGCACGTGGCACTGCTGACCGGGCTTCAAACCGGGCAGCTGTGTCCATAAACAGCCTGGCATGGACCCCTAGACAGCCAGTTCCCCCCAGGGGGGTGATCACTGCCACCTGAGGGGACAGAGGGCATGGCCATGGGCACTGCATGCTGCCATGCCAGCAGGACAAACACTGACACAGCCAGAGCCAGACCTGTGCGTGTGTCCCTCTGATCAGTGTCACAGGGAGCAGGAGCTCCTCCACACCGATGTTAGTTTTGGGTCAAGCAGCCAAGGATGGAGGTCTCTGTGTCTTCCACCCAGGCTCAGCACGGGCCTTGGGGCCCTGGTGTTACTGGTGTTAGTGGCATTAGCTGGAACACTGCTCCTGGATAGGGAGCAAGGGACATCTGCTCTTCCCAGTGGCCAGTAGTGCTCCCAGCAGGGCAATGGAGATGGAGATGTCCCATCCCCTGCCCCTGCCCTTGCGCAGGAGCCCCTTGGCATTCCATGTCTTGAGGAGAGCCCATCCCTGGAACTGGGCTGTGCTGGTGGAGCCAGAGACAATTCCAGCCTGCAGAAGAGAGATGTGACTTCCCCAGATCTGCTACCTTCTCCCAGCGGAGAAACCATCTTCAACCATAAGCTCAGAGAAGAGGCAAAACCTGAACAAGGACTCCACCAAATCGAAGAGATTGGGTCCAAGCAGATCTGATGGGCCCCCGAGAGGCCTCTGGCCCAGCACAGCGGGACAGAGCCTCCTTCTCAGCTGCTCTCTTTGGGAACTTGGCCTGGGGTGGGAAAGCTTGCTGTGGTCTGGTCCAGCCTGTTCCTGGGGCTGGGGCTGATGCAGCTGGTGTGCATCTCCAGTGTGCAAGTTGCTCTCTGGAGGAACTGCAAGAAGTTTTCCTGAACAGAAGCCTCTGAGATGGAAAGACAGAACTCCTGACCCAGTGAACGGTTAAGACAACTGCGCCGGAGCCGGGCCAGCTCCTCACGGATTTGGCGGTTCAGCAGCCCGTAGAAGAAAGGATTAATGGCAAAGGAGGAGTAGGCAATCCAGGTGACAAGCATCTCCCCGTGCCCACCACCCACTGTGCCAACAGTGACAGAGGAGTGCAAGTGGAAAGCAAAGAAAGGCAGCCAGCAGCACAAGAACTGTCCCACAATGAGGACCAAGGTGAGAATGGCCTTGTTGCTTCCCAGAAGGCGATCTGGGATCAGCCTGGGCAGCATCAGGATCCTGGCAGTGAGGATGGTCACCTGGCTGGTGATGGAGTCACATCGCTGTCTGGGTGCAACTGCCTGTGCCGGCACAGGCGCCTGCTGCAGGGACGCAGTCCGGGCCACGCGGTAGATGCTGGAGTAGACAGTGAGGATAATGATGGTGGGCAGAATGAAGCAGGTGATGCTGAAGAGGATCACAAACACCTTCTTGTGGGCCCCGGGGCTCCAGTAGACTGTGCAGCGGCTGGCGCTGGTGGCCCCATTGCCATGAGGCCATACGACTAGCGCCAAGACAGTGATGAGAACAGACTTGACCCAAATGAAAATCACTCCAGCCACTGCCAGCCTGATGGTCATCTTGGCCTCATACCTCAAGGGGTGGACGATGTAGTAGTACCGCTCCACGCTGATGATAGAGATGGTGAGAATGGAGGCACTGATGAAGCAGATATTCAGGAATATCACGGCCTTGCACTCAGCAATGCTGTAGATCACCCAGTTGAAACAGGAGGAGCTGGAGATGATCCCCAGGGGCATGAGGAAAATGGCTGAGAGGAGATTGACCACGCAGAGGTGGCAGACAAAGATGAACTTCCTGAAAAGGGGTGTTTTGAGGATGATGACCATCACCACGATGTTGGCCACCAGGGCAGTGAAGGTGAGCAGGATCATGCAGAAGAGGCCCACCACTTCCTGGGCGATGGGGTGCTTGGGGACAGAGAGCAGCTCTAGGCTGTCCGTGGTGTTTGACCCCGTCCGGCTTGCCATCCCCCTCCAGCGTTAAGCCAGCAGCTCTGGTGCCTGGGCAGCAAGGTCTCTTCTCCTGTGTCCCAGAGAGGGTAATCCCACCACAACCATGGCTGCTACCTTCTCCTTGCCTGTTGGGATCAGGAGCAGGGTGTGAAGGGAAGAACCAAAATGAAGAAGAGCCACAGAGAAACACAGAGACAACCAGTACACTTCCAATGTGCTGGAGGAGGGAGAGACAGCCAGTGAAGTCATAGATCTCTGGCTGTCCCAGAGCTGGCACCCAGGCTGTCCCCAATCTGGCCATTACTAGGTCCTGTGTGACACCCTGTCCCCCCTCTGCAATGGCACCAGTATATCTCAAGGAGAGACAGTACAACTTGCCTGTCCCAACCCTCTTGCTCTGGCCACAGGGGACCCCAGGGTGAGAGGGATTCAGCGCACCTTTGCTCCTGGGGAGATGGGTGATGCTCCTCTCCGCACTGGGGTCCCGCTTGCTGCTGTTGCTCCCGCAGCAGAACCGGGGCTGCCGGCCCTGTGTGAGGCCGCGCTCCGCCGTCCCCGCTCCCGTCACCCACTCGTCATCCTGTTTGCCTGCAGCCTGCCAGCTGCGGATGGCACCAGCTGTCACTCCCGGCGCTGCCTGCACTGCCTGCACCCGTGGCAGTCCCACGGGGACAGCTGCTGGGTCCTAGCAGCCGGCAGGGGCTCAGGAAGAGGGGATCGGGGTCCTGAGCCCTGTGCCCCCCAGAATGGCCACCCACTCTACCAGGCTTGGTCCTTCCACGGGAACAGCCCTCAAGCCCCTGGGGCTCAATGGACAGAGCTACGGGCAGGTCTGCAGCAAATTGTCTCCACTGGCACGTGGGTGCTCATGGGGCACCAGGGTAACACAGCTGGGAGTTGCCCTTCCCTGACAGCCTGAGCACCCGGACATGTGCTCCAGGGGCACACACGAGCACAGAGAAGGACTTGGCACGGGCACCAGGCTGGGGCAGGACAGCAGGCATGGTCTGAGGCATGGCACTAGAGGGGGGCAGGCACTTGCCCCCAGGATGGGTGGATGAATTCCTCCATGCCCAGCTAGGGCAGCAGCTCTTGCTCATCCTCTGTAGCTCTGATGCCACAGAGTGTGCATGAGCAGTGTGCCTTGCTAAGGTGATGAGAGCAGCTGGATCGCAAAGACACCAGCTTTCACCTGAAGGCTTCAGCCCCTCCAGAGCCACCCATGCCGTCCCTTCAGGGACCCACTGACACCCTTCCCTATAACACACCCGCCTCGCTGGGCAGGAAAGCGAGAAAGCCTCAGTGCAAGGCATAGTGCTTTTATTCACAGTCAAAGCAAGCTCAGTCCGCATGCCAGCCTGTCCCTCGCCAAGCCCCACGTGGGGTGGCCAGAGAGTCCAGATCACTGTGCTCTGGGCTGATGGGGGTCACCACCTGGTGCTGGGCCAGGGCCGTGGTGCTCCCAGGCACCCTCAGAAGCGGAGCTGGACAAGGTAGCGGATCCGGCACTGGCTTTCCTGGTAGATGAGGTACTCGCTCTGGCTGAAGGAGGAGTCCTTGTAGGCAGGCATGGGGATGGGCTTGCCCTGGGACACTAGCACCTTCTTGCCATCCAGCAGCACCTCCTTATCCTGTGCTGGATCTGGGCCAGAAGAAACCTCACCACCACATCAAACCAGGGATCTGGCCTCTCTCCCCCCCTGCCCTGTGCCCACCACAGCCCCACAGCTGCCACACCCCTCCTGCCCCAGGCTCACCCGGCTCTGTCCGGCCACAGGCCAGGACACTGTCATAGCCAGCAGGTGGCTGACACAGCGAGGGGTCATCGCAGGTGATGCGGTAGGCCTTGCCCAGGGCCACCTCCGTCAGGAACATGAAGCCAACCTTCTTAGATGTACAGCCCACTGACATGAGAGAAAGGGATAAGGATGATAGCACCATCCCTGGTATTCCCATCTGGTTGTGCCCAAGCCATGCTGAGACACTGGGACCAACTGCCATGGCAGGGAAGGGGCTTGGCAAGCCACAGCTGCCTGGCAGGGGGTATGCAAAGGCAGCCAGGCTCACACAAACCCTGTGGGCATCACAAGCAGCCCAGCCCATCCCAGGGTCCTCACCATAGCAGGCTGATTTGCTGTTCTCGGAGGCGAAGTAGATGCCCTTGCCCACGCGCCCACCTGAGTGAGGCATGATGCGCAGCCCACTCTTCAGGATGGCTGCCACCACTGCCACGTTGGTGCCATGCCAAAGCAGGCGCCGGTGCTCCAGGAGGTCATGGGTCTTGAAACGCTCATCCTGCAGAGATGCAGAGCTAAGGGCTGCCCACAGAGGGACACATGGGTGCCCAGGGCTGGAGGACTGCCACCCACCTCCCCAGTCCAGCCCCAGTGCCTGGCTGGAGGGGCAGGAGACTGTGTGCCTGTTTGGCCCTGGCCAGCTGAGCTGACTTCCCTCCTGGGTGGAGAAGCCCTAAAGCACTCCTAGAGTGCAACCATGGCATTCCCATTTGACATGGGCTGAATCACCTCATCCTCACCTCACCATCTCGGGCCACCTGCCAAATGTTGAGGATGCAGAGTTTGTTCCCAGTCTGTGTCACATAGGTTTGGATCAGCTGCCAAGGGAGAGGCAAAAATGCTGTGTCACTCCGGGCAGCCATCCCAGCAATGCCCACAGTCCGCATGGGACAGTAAGAACATTTGGGGTGCCCACAGTCCTGATATAATCGCTCCCCATTATGGGACACTGTGGAACAAGCAGCACCTGGTATTCCTGGGAATCTGGGTCCAGCAGGGAAAGCTGACAGCAGAGCAGGGCATAATCCTGATCAAGTGGATGGGCTACTTCTTTCTCCTCCTCCTTCACTTTCTGTGCCTGCAGGCTCTGTGCCACCTCAATGTCAGCCAGCACCTGGCAGGGACAGAGCAGGGACATCCTCACCACCAGTGCTGGCAGTGTGCTAGGGAACCAGGGTAAGCCCAGGCTCCTGTCAGCAGTTCCTGCCCCACTGGGAAGGGATGCCACACGCTATGTGCTCTGGCATCTCACCAACAGCATGTCCTTCTTGGCACGCAGCAGATCAGGGGAGTTGATGGGGGGTGGCCGTGCCCGTCCAAAGTTGTGTGGAATGATGGTGTAGAAGCGTGAGGAGAGTTCCTCCAGACGAGTGGTCTGGTGGGGCTGCTCCCTCAGCCCTGCCTCCAGCTCTTCCAGGGCCTCAAAGCCCTTCGCAATCTGCTGCTTGCTCAGCTTCCCCAGAGGCATCTTCTTCACATCTACAGGGGAGGGCAAGGTGAACCCATCCACCCCTCTCACTCCACAGCTACTTCCAAGAACGTCAAGTATCCCCATGGGCAAGTGTGGGCATCCAGCATGGGGTGTCCACAGTCCCATCAGGTGCCAGGGTATCAGAGGGAATGCTCTAAAATCCATCAGCACCTCTGCTCCGTTCACCTCCCCACCTGCACCCCCCAGACTGAGACCACGCCACCCATCAACCCATCAACCTCCTACCGATATTCATGATCTGCATGGCATCCTTGAACATGTCACTGCTGAAGATGAGGGACACCAGGTCCTGTGTGGCTCTGTCCAAGGTGCAGGGCAGGACTCGCTGCTTGCAGACCTTGCCCCCATCCACGGCATCCACCTGGAGACACCCCACTTCAGCTGCAAGCCTGCAAGAGGCTGTGGGAGCATGGCACCAGGGCTGCTCGCCTCTGTGAGGAGTGCCTGGTCCTGGGGCAGCAGAGCAATGGGCAGGTGCTGCCTCCACTTTCCATGTCCAGTGCTACCCAGAAGGCCATGTTTCTCATTCAGAATGCCCTCCTCCTCCATTTTAACCCATTAGCCCCAAATCTCTGCCTGCAAGCTGTTTCAGCATGCACCCAGACCCTGCTCAAAACCCATCCCATTCTGCTGACACTCTTGGATGTTCTGTGTTCAGTAGGCCCAGAGTGTGATGAGGACCATCCCCCCATGGTGACAACCTGGGTGCCCAGAGTACTCACCCTGAGGGCAGCCTCCATCTCCTGCCTAGCCCCTGGCTGCACCTCAATGAGCGTGTACTTCCCTGGCTGGGCAATGAAGTTCTCCCTTGTTGCCCAGCTGTTCTTCGTCTTCTCTCGAAACTTCTTCTCAAAGTCCTTCTTGGCAGCTTCCAGGGAAGCACAAGGCATGAGCTTGGACTGGCCCACCTCTCCCTGGCAGTGGACAGCAGTAGTCAGGGCCTCCCCTGCATCCCTGCTCCACCAGCCTCATGCCAGTGGAAGCAGGCAGGAACAAGGGGGGCTGTGATAGCAGGGTTGTGGGGCAGTGAACAGGAATGTGCTGAGCCACCAGCTCAAGAAGACACCCCAGGACTCTTTGCTGGGCTGTCACATTCACTGCAGGGACAGGTGCCACATGTCCCCGACAGGCTGACTGTTGTGTGGGGATAAGTCCTTGAAGCCCCCCATTAAAGTGCAGGACACTGGGGTGCTTGCTTTGGACCAGGGATCACCAGGCTCACCCTCAATTTTTGGGGTTCCAAAGGCAGGGTGGGGACAGCTGAGGTGTGGGGGATGAGTGAGGCCTGGGTGGACTCACCACACGGCCCCAGCGGCTCCAGACACTGTAGGTACCATCATGCTCAAGGAGCTGGATGATGTAGAACTTGTTGTTGTTGGCACTGATGTTGGTCTGGTTCAGGGTGCAGTCATAGTCCTCATAGACCTATAGCGAGTGACATGGCCTGAGCTGGCACCTGGGAGCATTTGGCAAGGAGAGGGTGCAGAAATGTCCCAGTGGGAACACACAGGGGTCTGCAAGGAAAACTGGGGCTGACCCAGTGTCAACAGGACAGGGGCTGCTCTGACACTGCCCCAACCCTCCCACCCTTGCCCCACAGGCTGAGTACCTCAGCCCTGCTCTCACCTGGGCATTCAGTGCTGTGCTCAGGGGGCACAGCCCATCAATTGTGATGGGGTGTTTCTCTTTGGGAGCAGCTTTCAGGGTTGCCAAGGTGGAGCTCCAGGTGTCATCCTTGTCTTCCAATTTTGGTTTCTTTTCCCTGCTATCTGACTGCTGTGAGGAAGAAGCTCGGTGCTTGGAAGCCATGATTGAGCCCTCCTGCTGCCACGGCGTCAGCACAGCCTTAATCCCTCAGAAAAATCCTTGGAGACAGCAGAGGCAGAGGTGAGAGATGCCAAGCTGTCCTTCTGGGAAAGTCTGGTGGGCTGTGCCTTTGTTTTCCCTATGCCTTCAGCCTACAGCAGGGCTGGAGAAGCAGATGGAATCTCTGCCCACAAACTGTCTCAATCTTGACCCTGTGTTCAGTGTGGGTGGAAGAGCCTCTAAGCACCCTTCAGCCCTTGAGGGACCCCAAAGTGGAAAGAGTCCGGTGACACAAAGTCGAGGGGAGAACAGGGGGGCTCAGCTGCTTGCACAGCAAGCTTGGGTCGGAAGAGCTGGAAGAGTCTGCTTCATGAGAGGAGGGGGGCCTGCTAGCCCCCCCCTGCCCTCACTAGGGACCCCCAGTCCACAGGAGTGTGTCCCCAAGACTCATTCAGCTGTGTGCCCGCAGGGATAGGCAAGAGGGGAAACAATGTAATGACACGCCCCAAACATGCAGTGCTATCCCTCAGGCATGCAATATCACCCCCCCAGTCCCTCTCAAGACCAATGAAATGCTTTGATTTGGGCAGGAGGGGGGCTCAGACAGCCCATGTCTGCTATGCCCCCTGCCAATCCCAGCAGAACAGGGGGTGCTGGAGGCAGCAATGGGAACAGAGGTACAGGCAGCAGCCGTGTCCTACCTGCTCCTGCTGCCCAGAGCTGCCTGTCGAGGAGCTGCTGAGAGCCTTCAGGCTGGTTGGGCAGCCTGCCCAGAACAGAAACTTTTTCCTTAGGCACCACCCATGGATAACAGCGAAAACAGCTGACGCCTCCGGGTAGCGCATGCACCCTGTGACAGGTCTGCCTGCTGCTTGCCTGCACTGCCTACACTGCTGTACTGCCTGTCTGTACTGCCTGTACTGCTTGACTTCACTGCCTGTGCTGCGTGCATTGCCTGTCTGTCTGTCCTGCCTGTCTGTCTGTACTGTTTGTACTGCTTGACTGCACTGGCTGCACTGCCCATCTGTCTGTCCTGCTTGTATTGCCTTTCTGCCTGTACAGCTTGACTGCACTGCCTGTGCTGCCTGCACTGCCCGTCTGTCTGTACTGCCTGCACTGCCTGCACTGCCTGTACTGTCTGACTGCACTGCTTGTACTGTCTGTCCTGCCTGTCTTTGTGTACTGTCTGTCTTGCCTGTACTGCGTGACTGCTCTGTACTGCCTGCTCTACCAAGCAGTCCCTGGATGAGGTGTGACCCTGACACTACCTTGCCCTCCAGCCAGTCCCACTCCACCATGCTCTGAGACTAACAAAACTGCCTCAAAAAACTTAAAGCTGGCACCATTTTGTGTGTTAAATATCTTTTCTTGGATCACAAGCAAACGCTGAGCTGAGCGTCAGGCAGTGAGGAGGACCTGACTGCATTTGGATGTGGTTTGAAAGGTTTCTCAGCAACCTCTGCCTGCTCCTGGCCAGCGCCTACTGTACTCCGAGGGGTGCGGGTCCAGGCAAGAGTAGTTATGCAGGAGCAGAGACTGTGCTGGTGTCATGGGAACGAGGCAGAGGTGCCCTTTGTGCTGGGAACATGGAGAGGACAACGTTGCTGGGGCCGAAGTCTTGATGGCTTTGCAGCTCCTGGGCTTGGCCCAAGCAGTGCAGGCAGGGGTACAGTCCCATGTCCTCCTTGGGGACAAAGGCGATTCACTTTTAACTGAGGCAGGTGCTCCCCAAAGGAATGGCCATGACAACATGGTAGGGGGGGAGGAGCTGGGGTTCTTCACCTGGAGAAGACTCCAGGGAAAACTTAGAGGCCTTCCGGTGCCTAAAGGGGCTCCAAGTCGGCTGGAGAGGGACTTTGGATGGGACACGTAGTGATAGGACAAGGGACAACCGCTTTAAACTGACAGAAGTTTTAGATTTGACATGATGAAGAAATGTACTGTGGCGAGCACTGGGACATGTTTCGCAGAGCAGTTGCGGCTGCCCCATCCGTGGAAGTGTCCAGAGTCAAGCTGGACGGGGCTCTGAGCTTCCCGGTCCCACAAGTGGAGGAGGCCGGACCGCAGGACCCTTAATGGCGGCAGCCTCCCCAACTACATTTCCCAGCGTGCCCCACGGCCGCTCCGCCCGCGCCCCGCCTGGAAGCTTCCAGTCGGGGCGCGAGGTGGCTGCTGGGTAGAAGACGGGCGGTCCCTTAGGCGCCATTTTGTGGCAAGGCAGCGAGAGCGGTTGTGCGGGTGTCCTTGGCGTGTGGTGTCGGATAGTGCCGTGCCGGGTGCCTGCGAATCCTGGGCGGCGGCATGGGCTCGGACAAGCGGTGAGCAGCGGCAGGAGGGCGAGGGGAGACGGGAGACGGGAGGAGGCGGGCAGTGGTGGGTATCGCGGCGGGCGCTTCATGCACTAAGCTCGGGCCGCTGTGCCCCGCAGGGTGAGCAGGACAGAGCGGAGCGGCCGCTACGGCTCCATCGTGGAGAGGGAGGACCGCGACGAGCGGGAGTCGCGCAGCCGGCGGAGGGATGACTACAAAAGGTCCAGTGAGGAGCGCCGCGGTGACCGCTATGATGACTACCGCGACTACGATAGCCGAGACTACGATAGCCGAGACTACGACAGCCGTGATAGCCGAGACTGCCGCGACTACGACAGTCGGGACTACGATAGTCGAGACAGCCGGGTCTGCCGAGACTACGATAGTCGCGACAGCCGCGACTGCCGAGACTACGATAGCCGAGATTGCCGCGACTACGACAGCCGGGACAGCCGAGACTACGATTGCCGGGACTACGATAGTCGGGATTGCCGAGACTACGACAGTCGCGATAGCCGAGACTATGACAGAAACTACGACAGCCGCGACTACGATAGCCCCGAGGTGAGCGGGGTCGGGGCCAGGGCCGGCACTCCGGGGTCTGCGGGGCGTAGGGCACCGGGAGCGGGTCTGATGCTGGAGCGCTGCCCGAGGCCGCGGGGACCAGCCCCGGGCAGGCAGCTGGTGTCCGTGTCGCCGTCCGTTCGTGTGGCACGCTGGGGACACGCTGCAGGTAATCGGTGGCTAATCCTGGGCGCTGGCTTCCAGAGGGAGCGGGAGCGCAGGAACAGCGACAAATCCGAGGACGGGTACCATTCCGATGGCGACTACGGCGAGCACGACTACAGGAACGATATTAACGATGAAAAAGAAAGCAAGACCATCATGTTGCGTGGGCTCCCCATCACGGTCACGGAGAACGATGTGAGTAGCTGGGCAGGGCTATGCCTGCCTTCCCCCGGGCAGGGCCGTGCCGGAGCGGTGCTGCCATTTTGTTGAGCGCTGCATCATGGTGGCCCCTCTCCAGCGCTGTCGCGCTGCCATTTTGAGTCCTGTAAGCATTTAACACATCCTAGTGTTAAGTAATAGAGGTCAGTTCAATGTTAATCAGTCCCTTTCAAACAGAACAAGCCGTGAATACTCGTTTTTCCACGCATGTTCGGATGCTTTCCCTAAAAGTGAATTTTAAACTACCTGCTCTTTGATGCTTTTCTGTGTGGAAGGGAAGAGGCAGGAGTTTCTTTTGCTGCTTCGCCTCACTGCAGGGAGGGGGGAGGGGGACAGAGACAAAGAGGTGCCACTCACCAGTTTCTCTGGTCTTTATCGAGGCCAGAACTTGTGACTGATGGGGTCACACACAGTCAGCGAGCTCCTTAGCCGAGCACAGCCCGCACAAAGCTGCTTTGTGTGGGCACAGCTGTGGGAGTCAAAATGGCTGCTGCCGAGCTGACGGAGCAAGTACTGACGAGCTTGGTGCTTGCTTGTCTAACTTGTTTAATAAAAAAGGTGTTAAAGCTTTAAGGTTTTCTTATTTATGGTAATTTTTTTCCTTGCTGGGTTATTTTGGTTACCAAGCTATAAGCCCACAACTTGAGGGGTAAAAGCTGAGCTATCCCAGTTTGTTTTCAGTCAAGACTCCGCCTCTGCCTCCGATGTGTATGTGCCTTAATTGCTGGCGCAGGGAATACATTTGCACCTTTTCTACAACGGAGATTTTTTCTTTGACTTTTTCATTGATTACTTGTTATCCTCCTGATATTGAGCGTTCCTAATCACCATATATTGCTCTCATATTTTCATGATTGTTTGAAATCAAGTGTAGGTTCCTGCATACAAATAAGACAACTCAGTCAGACATTACACAGAGTACTTTAGAATAGTTATTTTTTCTGAGATACTGATCTTGTGGCTCTACAGTTGTGTAATAACTGTAACATGATTTATATGAATGTTTAATTCTGGACTCAGAATGGAGACAATGCATCTTGGAACATAGAGTTGAAGTCTTAAGTTAACATTACTTCTGGTTGTGTACACAATTTTAATTTTTTTTCCTATGTCTTTCATTATAAAAATTCACTTGCATATCTGATATTGTTTCCAGTCAACATATAAATGGGTAGCTTTAGATAAGTTTTGATTTTGCTGAGCAGCCGTGTTGCATGTAATGTAGTTTGAATTCTGTGAAAGCTGCTGAAAAACTTTGTGCCTTCTACTCTAGAATTAAAAAATTTGTTAGTGTTTGTTTTTCCTCCGTGCCTCTGCACAGTGACTGAGGTTGCCTGTGCCGCAGCAGCTTTGTTACAGCTCAGGAACTGACATTTCTTTAGCTTTTTCTTTGATGACATGTTCTTCACGAATCTACTTTATCCTGAAAAACCAGTGAGGGGCAGTTGGAGGATGAGATCATCATCATGAGGTTTAGGAATACAATCATCATGGAGCCTTGCAGTGCAGGCTTCATGTTTTTCATTGCTAGGAGCAAAGGGTATTTAGATATGCAGGGAGAGGGATACCAGCAGTGTTCTTTTTAAAAACTTGGAGTTGTGCACAGTCTTTGCCAAATACTGTCCAAGTAATCGCAGAACACATGACCATAGGGATTCAGATTCTGGATGATTCAGTGTCGGGAGTGAGGATTACAGCTGGTTTAGTGTGTAGCAAAAGATTGGTGGGCTTTGATGTTCATCAGTTCCCTATTGGGTTCTCAGTAAATGTGGGGTT
The DNA here is from genome assembly GCF_021018805.1 of Prinia subflava. Taxonomy (NCBI): domain Eukaryota; kingdom Metazoa; phylum Chordata; class Aves; order Passeriformes; family Cisticolidae; genus Prinia; species Prinia subflava. Next base: position 18,342,218 of record NC_086260.1, read on the forward strand.
TTTTGTCTCTGGGATAGTGTTGAAAATGTTGTTCTGTGTATTTCTTGCATGATACTGCAAGGTAGGTTATTTCTGTGACTTCTGTTTCTTCTGTGAAAAATTCATCTGTTGAATCAAAATCTCCTGCAGATTCGTGAGCTTATTGAGTCCTTTGAAGGTCCTCAGCCTGCAGACGTGAGGCTGATGAAAAGAAAGACAGGTGAGAGCTCTTAATCCAGTTTTTGACATCACCTTCCTCTTCCCCAGCCCAAAAGAGTATCCAGAATTGTCCCCAAACTGCAAGCACGTGCAATAACAAAAAAAAAAAAAAAAAAGGTTTGCCATGGCTAAGGAATGTGGCTTTTTGGAAGACTTAGATAGCTGGTCAACATGTTAAAAGAAGTCTGTCTACAGGGGGTTTTGTTAACAGGTATTGGTAAGTAATAATAGTATAAACTCCTTTAATAGTATGTAGTCTGTTGCATGGTTACCCTTAAACATGGATTCAAATCAAGTGAAATGTAGCCAGTTAAGGCAGCTTGGTTCCTTGCCATGGCAAAATAACGAGCAGATCCCAGCAGTTGACGTCGCATTTGTAAAGCTGCTTGTCATGAAGTTATGAAGCAGTTGGAGAGAGATTCACCTGTTTTAAAGGAACTGACTAACACAAGTATCCCGTCTATATCTGAATGCTGTCTCTAGGTGTAAGCCGTGGTTTCGCCTTCGTGGAGTTTTATCACTTTCAAGATGCTACCAGCTGGATGGAAGCCAATCAGGTTGCTTCACTCACCAAGTCTAGATATTCCTGAAAATGGAACAAGTCTGTACAGTTTAACAAAAAAAAAAAAAAAAAGAAAAAAAAAAAAAAAAAAAGAAAAAGAGGTGGAAGGAGTGGTTTGTTCCATAACAGTGATTTAAAGAATAAAAGCTTTGTATATATTAAAATTTGTAACAGATAAGGTAAAGTTAGGAGAGAAAGTTGTACTTTGGTAAAAGGTTCCATTGTTTTAAATGACTGGGTTTCCATTTAATTGAGTTATGAAGATTTGGCTAGTAGTCATTAGAAAATGCTAATGTATTTCCACTTGATTTCTTTTCTCTGTTGTCAGAGAAAGCACCACCTCTGTGTATTACATTGGTATTAACCCTGAAAGAGAAGTGTCAGTTCTTGGTAATAATCTGTTACCCTGCTTAAAATGGGGGAACTGGCTCTTCTGGAGGAAAAAGCATATTCATTTCAACTAAATTAGGCAAAGGGTGAGATCTCACACCTGTTAGGCTCTGTATTTTGGCTTTTTTGTTGCTTTGACTTGATAAGGAGCCAAAATGCTGTAAGAATCCTCTGGTTTGTTTTCCCATGAGATTTTCCAGCAAACTGCAGGAAAATTTCCTGCAAACTCTTTGCCCTGCAAACAGTTTTACTTGCTTTCGCTACTTGAGTAGTCATAACCTATTTTAACAACAGAACTTTAAAAGACTCTCAAAGTGAGCAAAGTGCATCAAATCACCGATGTTTCTTGGACCTGAATATTTGCTGCAATGGTCCTATGACAGCATTATGGCTGTTTCCCTGCGCTGTTCATGTTATAATAAAGAAATGGCACCACAATGGGTTTCATGGCAGTTCCAGCAGATGGAAGTTGCCATATACCTTGTGCTGGGATAGTGTTTCATATGTCCCACACTATGGGTGAGTTCCCCAGCCAGAGAGCAGCTTTCAAATACTGTGTTCCTGACATGCTGCTCAGTAGGGCAGGTGGCTGCCAGGAAAAAACTTAATACCAAGAAATTAATGCTGAGCATATTTTCAGAAATTGATTTTTTTAATATATACAAAGCTGTACTGATGCATAATTTATTGAAATACACTCAAATTCACTCCAGTAACCAGCCACCTTAGTAGTAGGGAAAACATAGCCTGTCCCCAGCAGCCGGGTTGCTGACTGTTAGATGACAGAATGATGTATTGCAACTATGCCAGCAGCCTTGTTTCTATGTGTGCACATCCAGTGAGTGCTGGGCCCTCCAACCCTCCCTCCTGCCGGTAGGAGCAATGGCTTTGCCCTGTTTAGTCGTGCAGAATGTGAGAGCCTTATTCATGCTAGATTTATGTCAGACCCTGTTACCAGAAAACCACTGGTCCTGACACTGGTAGAAAGCCAACCTGCTATAAAAATGGTTCCGCCATGGCAGTGTCTGGGGTGTGGCCTGTAATAGCACTTCCTCACATGTGCTTCCACCTGTTTGACCAAAATATGTTGATAGCCATATTTTGAAAGGCCATTCTGCATACCCACGCTTGGCAAAATGTGAGGCTGAGAGTCAAGGCTTCTTAATAGCTGTAAATTCCTAACTCCTCTGAAGTCAGAGTGAGAGGACATGCTGAAAGCGTTATGAACTTTTCCTACCCCTGGAGAAGCTTCACGTGCAGTCTAGTTACTCATTTTGGAGAGCTCCTGCCTGAATGAAGAACACAAACCTCTTGTGCAGGCTTCCAATTGAACTGATGGCAGTAGTCAAATGAAACCACTCTTGACTTATATTTTGGTTGATGGCACTTGTAATCCAGCCTTCAAGAAGTCTAAGCAGGGTCCCTTTGGGAGGAATTACTGTATTTTCAAGGGAACACTTCTGAAGTGTGCTTGGAAAAGTAAATCCAAATATGGTCAAAAGGTCTGGGGTGTTTGGAGTAGGGGACGAAGTGAAGCAGTCACCTAAGGACATGTTTAAAAAGTTGGTCAGTGCTATACCAGAACTGAATAGAAATATGGGGGCAAAGAGACTCCTAAAAATGTGTTAATATGAATGCAGCAGATTAGGACTCTGTCTCCTTCGAGACACTTCCTGGTTCCATGTCAGCGTTTAGTGTTTGGCAGCATTTTCTACACTCCCTGATTCTGTTTATCTTTGCTCCACATCCCATTCTCTTACTGCCCTCGTCCTCCTCTCTGCAGGATTGGATGGGCAGGGTGTAGGTGGCGGTGGTTGTCCTCCACATCCTCCCCATATGTTGTCCATTTAATTCAGGAGCACTGATTCCTCCGAAGGGTGCTCTGCCATGGGAAAATGGACATGTGTGTCTTGATACAGGAATAATTGAAACTACTTTTTTTGCAGAAAAAGCTGGTGATTCAAGGGAAGCAGATTGCAATGCACTACAGCAACCCAAGGCCTAAATTTGAGGACTGGCTCTGCAACAAGGTACAACATGTGTTTCTGTGGGAGAGTTTGTCTTGCTCTAGAGCTCTCCACTTGGTCAGTGGTTTAAAGCAAGTGACACCTGAATCAAACCTATTCCTGCTCCCTGTAAAGTTAAATTGTTTCCCAACATGTGTTCCCTTCTAACACTGCTTTTTATAGTAGTGACTGTGCCTGGGATTGTAAGCTACACAGTTCAAGTAACTAATTTGGGATGACTGGGGAGAAAGTAGCTGGGATGTTCTGAAAAGCAGCTGTGGTGAAGATAAAGGTGGCTTTTGATGTTCTGGATCATTCGGGTGGGTTTAGCTTTGTTGTGTTACTTAGTGTGAATGTCTGGGTTTTATTAGTGTACAGCAAATGTAGCGTTGCTAAAATTACCCAAGTTCTTACTAGGCTTCTCTTGTTTGTCACAGTGCTGCCTTTACAACTTCAGAAGGAGGCTAAAATGCTTCCGCTGTGGAGCGGACAAATTCGGTACGTTACCATGATCTCTTTTATTTTCAGTTTTGTGGGAAACTGTCTGGCCTATGTAAGAACCAGAGTTCTGTGTAGGTTCTAGACTGGCTTGTGAAATGCCGAGCTTGAAGTGAATGAGCCATGTCCTGACATGAAATATTCTCTCTTCATACAAAGATTCAGAACAGGAGGTACCACCTGGAGCAGCAGAAGCCGTTCAGTCTGTGGATTATTACTGTGATAGTAAGTGATCTTTGACTTACTCTAGAATATGAAATGTGAACGCACATACTAAAAATCCTTTGTGTACCTCAGCCTGCCATTGAAATACTCTGCCAAGCCATGGTGTGCACTGCTAATGTTGTACTTTTTTCCCTCAGCCATCATTCTCCGAAACATTGCTCCTCACACAGTCGTGGAATCCATCATGACTGCCTTGTCTCCATATGCATCTCTGGCAGTCAATAATATTCGTCTTATCAAAGACAAGCAGACTCAGCAGAACAGAGGCTTTGCATTTGTGCAGCTGTCTTCTGCCATGGTGAGGACTTTACTGGTGTTCTAGAAAGAAGCAGCTCATTAACCTCCTTCTCTTAATGCAGCACTTAAAGCCCTGAGCTGTCTGAAGGACTGGCCCCCTTCAAGGAGTGTTGATGGACACAGTGTGTCAAAACTGATAATATGTAGCTGCAGTTTGAAAGGTGGTGGGATGTTGGGAGCACATTGAAAAGCTATTTCTGTAGCAAGAGTTCTGTTCTGGATTGCAGCCTAGCTTCATGCTTGGATTGCAAAAGTACTGGTGCAGGATCATACTCTGTTGACAGATTCTTAGATCTGGGGCATTCAGTGTGGGAACAGGTGTACAGAATTAGGCTTCTTCTACCTTGAGAAGGGAGGAGGAGGCAGAGGTTGCTCTTCTCAGCAGCATCCAGTGGGAGGGTGTAAGGACAGCAGAAACATGTTCTCAAGGATACATAAGGATAGGACAATAGGCAGCAGACATAAATTGAAACATGGGAAATTGCAGAGGTACAAGAAAAGCCTCCTAAGTTTCAGGGAGGCTGTATGCAGGCATGGGGTCCCTGAAGGGTAGTGAATCTCTGTTCCTGGATGTGGATGTGACACTGATGGATGTGGCATAGTGGTGGACTTGGCAGTGCTGCGTTAACCTTGGACTTGATGATTTTAAAGGTCCTTTCCAACCTAAATGCTTCACTGAGTCTGTACATCAAACCTGAGCAGCAGTGTGATCTGTTTGGACCTATTTTGTTGGGGGAAAGCAGGTGGTTGGATTGAAACTGGTGCCTGATCTCAGTTTTTGCTGATGTCCCATTTGGAGTAATTTGTGCCTTGATAAAGCTAAGATCTTGGAACATATTTAATACTTAGCAACCCAGGAAAATGCTCAGTATTTTCACATGGGCTGTTAAAGGTCTCACTGTGCTCTTCTACATGTGCGTAATATGAGGAGATGGAGATGCTTTTACATCTTCAGCTCTTTTCAGTGGCTCTGCATGAAAAGGTGGAGTTTGGGAAACTTCTGAACCCCCCTCTGTAAGCTGCCTTTCATAATAATGAGTATTTTTTGTTGTAGGATGCTTCTCAACTGCTACAGATTTTACAAAGTCTTCAGCCACCGTTAAAAATTGATGGCAAAACAATTGGTGTTGACTTTGCAAAGAGTGCCAGAAAGTGAGTTGTGATAGCAGTCAATTGCATTTTTGGTTTTTGCTTTTTTTTATTCACACCCCCACCCCTTGCCTTTATATTGGATAGTTTCTTCTTGTCACCCAGGCTTTTATTAAGCTTATTCTAACTCCAAAGTTTTGCTTCCCATAAGTCACTTGTGATGCATGCATCCTGCTCTTCACTGCGTACAAGGAGAGTGAAAGCAGTGTTCCCCACACCCATTTCCAGTCCTCTGAAGATAACACCGTAACTGCTTCTGTGTGCAGCACATTTGTTTCCTTGGAGACTTCCTGACTTGTCACTGACGTCTACCTCAATGAACCTGAAGTTCCTTTACTAGCAGTGTTTTGGCTCATTCATTACATTCCAAATGTTTTATAACTGCCAAGAAATCCATGTGGCATGGGCAGATTCCACCTCCTTGCACAGGGAGACACTTCAGTAAAAAGCAGTCCTTACTCAGGTGCCTGGTTTTTGTATTGCAGAGACCTGCTTCTCCCGGATGGTAACAGAGTCAGCGCCTTCTCTGTGGCAAGTACAGCCATTGCTGCAGCTCAGTGGTCATCCACTCAGGTATGATTTGGAGACTGTTACTCATAGTCCTGCTTTCCTGAAAATTAAAATGCAGACCATGTTATTACCCTGCTTGGTTGAGCTGTTTAATGGCAGTCCAGCCATGATGTATCTGGTCCACAATCATTTTGGAGCCTAAGCAGTCAGATGCATGCAATTATTTAATAAAGTTGTTTACCTGTCCCTGACAAAAATTACATTGTTGAATTTCAGCCACAAACTGGAGAGGGCGGCACCCTTGACTACAGCTATCTTCAGTCAGGACAGGATGGATACTCACAGTATGCTCAGGTTAGTAGTAGCAATGGTGCTCCAACCAGCAGTTTGTCATAATTTGGATATGAAGATTACTCACCTTGTGTTGTCATTCATTTCCCTTTACAGTATTCCCAGGATTATCAGCAGTACTACCAAAATCAAGGAGGAGTGTTGGACACAGACACAGCTACCATATCAGGTACCTATACTGTATCCAGGATCTGAGAACCAGTTGTTTGTAATGATAATTTTGCAGTAGTATTTTGCCTCAGCTTTTATGTAATTTTTCTGTGCAGAAGAATTGGCTCATTTTGTTCTCAGGATGTCTGAATGAGAGCAACTGTAGTACTCTGTCTGTACTAGAGAACTGTAACAGATTTGTTGAAATGGAACTTCTTGTGCAAGATGAGAGAAAAGCCTCTGTTTCAGACTATTGACAAAGGTTCTGAATTTATGATAGTGGTATAAGCAGCTCTAGCAAATGTTCATCACTGACAGCTGTAGAGGCCAGGAATTACTGACTTTGAGAGCAGAGTATTTCCTCCTGAAAAGGAAACTATTCCTGGGTAGAAGATACCCACTGTGTATCTGTCTCCTTTTGAATGTTTATTGTCTTGTTTGGCTGTTGGAGCTGGAATTAGTAGCTGAAACTATAAACAAAGTAATTTTAGCCCTAGGATGGACTACTGTTTTACAAAGAAGTTCGCTTATGCATTGCTGCTCTCCTTTGGCAGGAGCTCCAGTCACTACTACGACAGCTGCAGTTGTGTCCCAGAGTCCTCAGCTGTATAATCAGCAGACAAACTCACCTGACTCTCCGGTAATTACAGCACTGATGAGTCCTTGCTTTCAAACCCTGAAATATGTGGCTTAGCTGTAGCCTTTGCTTTTTAAAGTGGGTGGTACAGCAAAGCTTCTGAGTGTCCGTGGGCTAGTCGCAGTGCTTGTGGTCATAAGTCACCTGCCATTTCTTCTCTTGGATGGTTTTGTTCTTTGCTAAAGGTGAATGCCAAGCATGCTGGTGAGGAGGAGTTAGCTGTTGTACGCGTAGGGTGCGCTGCTCACGCCTTGGCTCGCTGTCCTTGTTTTCTTGGTGACAGATTTTCTAATTGAGGTTTGTGGCTTGGGTTTTTTTCAGACACAATCAGCACCACCTACCACTAGCACTCAGGCACAGGCGGCTCCTCCTACTGGCGTAGTGCCTGGAACCAAGTACGGTAAGTGCTCAGGAGCTGCTCCTGGGGACAAGTTTCTGTCACTGTAGCATTAAAACTTGGCTTTGGCCAAGTGCTCCATCACCGTGTCATGGTGAAGCTGCCCCTGGAGAGCGTTGGCTGCACGGGTGATTAAGAGCCCTTTACAGACATGTCTGCCATCGTGGCTGCTATAATCTCCGAATTTTACCTGAAATGTAGAAAGATACCTGTCTGAATTCGTCTGGAACGACCATGTCCCACGCTTTAATTTTTTTACAGCTGTCCCTGATACTTCCACCTACCAATATGATGAATCTTCAGGATATTATTATGATCCTATAACAGGGCTCTACTATGATCCTAATTCCCAGGTAAACACAAGTTCTTCCCACATGTCTTAACTGTTAAGGTCCATTAGTTCCCTATCTCTCATCATCCGAGTGACATTTGAAGTGCACAACATACCAAATGTTGCCAGTAATTCTCAGCGGTGTGTGTAGGGCTGGGACTTGATTTCCCTCTGCTGTAGCCCTGCATTTTTCTCTCCTCCTTAATTTTCCTCCACATTTGGCCCATATAGGATTAGCACTTGTCACAGCCACTGTAACTGAGCTATTTCGTTGCGGAGTGCCCAGCAAAGTGCACCCAGCCCTGGGCTCTGGTGGGTCGTCTCTTGGGAGAAGCAAAAGATTCTCCATAGTGCTGTTGGGCAGAACCGCCTGTTTGGGGACAGAGGCTTCAGCCACTTCCTGCCTTTCGACTCCTCTGTGGAGTCTGCAAAACTTGTTTGGACTCTACAAAACGCCTTCCCGTGTGGTGCAGTAGTGTGAATCAGCTTGCTTGGGTTCTCCCGTGGACACTGAGCTCATGTGAGGTGTTTAACTGCCTGCCTCTCCTTCCCTCTGGCAGTATTACTACAATGCCTTAACCCAGCAGTACCTGTACTGGGATGGCGAAAAGGAGACCTACATGCCTGCAGCAGAGGGTGTCACATACCAACAGACAGCTACCACAACCACCACCAAAGAAGTGAAAGAGAAGAAAGAGAAGCCTAAAAGTAAAACAGCACAACAGGTAAAAGACAGAATGGGATCGTAACTGGGATAAAGTCTTCTCTGTGGAACGGGACAATATTTCTCCTTTTTCATTACAAAGGAAATTCTAGGTTATTCAGTGGGGTGCATGCCTTCAATTTGCAGGCATTGTGAGGAGCTGAGGAGAGGTGGAGTTGGCAAGGCTTCAGTACAGAAATAATCTCTGCATAGGAGGAGTGCTTATGGAATCCTGCCAGGATCAGTGGGAGTATAACTGAGCCATCACTTAGAGGATGAGCTTGATAGGAAGGGTTTGTACAGTAAAAGCAGCAAGCTGTGTTATCTTTGAACACTGGATACAGGGAAACAGCTGCACTACATCCAGTGTCCCGTGGTTTAAAAATAAATGTAGTGGGTTGACTTCTTCTGAAACTGCATGTGAGATTGAATGGGTGTCATAAGAGATTGATAGCTTTGAGAGGAGTTTTGTGAGCAAACCACTCTGCATTTCAGATTGCAAAAGACATGGAGCGCTGGGCAAAGAGTTTGAACAAGCAGAAAGAGAACTTCAAGAATAGCTTCCAGCCACTGAATACCAGGGAGGAGGAGCGGAAGGAGTCAGCAGCTGCAGATGCAGGCTTTGCCCTCTTTGAGAAAAAGGTGAAGGTGCTGGCAGTGGTGTGTGGTGGGGGTCGTGTACAAGAGCTCCGTGCTCATGGCACTCTTGTCTCATCCAGGGAGCTCTGTCTGAGCGACAGCAGATCTTGCCAGAGGTGTTGAAAAACGGGGATGATGAAAATCCACTAAAGGTGAGTATTGTAGAGCATCTCTAGCCAGTCCTTGCTTTCAAACATGGATTTCCATGGCATTGCCTGTAAAAAGTGCTGCTGATGATTGCAGTGGTGTGGTGCAAGTGTAGTAGGCTGGGTGACTGAGATACACTGAGGACAGCTGTAATTCTTTTTAGCCTTGAGCTCAGCTGTGGTTTTGAGGTTTGTGCATAAGCTGTACTTAGAAGTGTTGTTTGGCTAATGGGAACTGTATTGCAGCCACTGTGGTATGTACCTTTGAGTTGCAGTACTGTAGAAGTGTGGGCTCAGTACTTAATAGGACAGGGACTCTTGCAACAGAGATGGCAGAGAAGGCTGAAATACTCAACACCTTTGTTTTAGTCTTCATTGCCAAGGCAGGCTCTTAGGAATCCCTGATCCAGAGGAACATGAGAAAAAGAATTAATACTGTGAGAGTGACTGAGCACTGGAACAGATTTACAGGTTTCCTAGAGAGCCTGTGGAGTCTCCTTTCCTAGAGGTGCTCAGAGGCATCAGGACACAGTCCTCAGCAGTATGTGCTATGGGCGGACCCTGCTTGAGCATGGGGTTGGATGACATCCAGTGGTCCCATCCAACCTCAGGCATTCTGTGATTTCATCCTTAGTAATGGGAGCATGCTGTTCCTCCTGTGGTACACATCTGCAGCCGTTGTTTCCTCTTTGTGCTCTGTGAACTGTGGTACTGTTGCACTCCCCTTAATGCTGTCTTTCCTTTTCAGCGTGGCCTTGTGGCCGCATACAGTGGTGACAGCGATAATGATGAGGACTTACTGGAAAGAATGGAGAATGAGGAGGAGAAGCTGACTGACTGGAAGAAGATGGCTTGTCTGCTGTGTAGAAGGCAGTTCCCAAACAAAGACGCTCTCATTCGGCACCAGCAGCTGTCTGACTTGCACAAGGTAGTTACACTACGTGGTGAGGAAAATGCTGGGTTGTAATTCAGTGTGTAAGCCAAAGCCATGAGGCATGTTGCTGTTTGGAAAATGGTTTCTCTAAAGCAAAGATCTGCAGGTGGATTGTTGCTCTCCCAAAAGTCACTTACTTCATTTAAGAAGAGCTATTGTGCATTTCATGTTGTTAAAGTGAATCTCTCTTCTTGTTTCAGCAAAACATGGATATCTATAGGAGATCAAAGCTTTCTGAGCAGGAACTTGAAGCTTTGGAGCTGCGTGAGAGAGAGGTCAGTGTTGAGATGAGCAGATGAGCAGCTAATGGAAAACCTGTGCAGGTGATCTGTTGAGCTCTCTTTATCCTGACACACGTCACTCAAGATAATCCTTGTAAGCCAACCCCTTTACCAGTCAAGGTTCAGAGCTGCCCTGCTAGATGGAGAGAAGTGCCCCATATCCCACAGATGTGGCTTAGCACAGAAGGCTCATTCCACCTCTAGCTCAGGGCTACCTAGCTGGGACGAGAAACCTGCAAGTCTCTCCTGCCCCAGTGCTGGTTCAGATGGTACTCCAGGGCCTTGGGTCTTGTGCTGTGCCATTGGTGGTGTTAGTATTAGTGGGCTGCAGTCCACAGCGTTCTTTAGTAGCAGGCGTTCATCTGACTCTCCTAGCTCAAAGCGGAAAAAAATGTCTTGAAATCCACGCTAACTGTAGTTGCTTTATGCAGATGAAATACAGAGACAGAGCAGCTGAGAGGCGGGAAAAGTACGGCATCCCCGAGCCCCCGGAGCCCAAGCGCAAGAAGGTCTACGACGCAGGCACAGTGTACGTACCTGCAAGCTCCCCAGCAACTGCCTCAGTGCACCATGAGCAGTGGAGGTAACTTGTTAACTCATCTCTTCTTCCCTCAGGAATTACGAGCAGCCCACCAAAGATGGCCTTGACAACAGTAATATAGGGAACAAGATGCTACAGGCCATGGGCTGGAGGGAAGGTTCAGGCTTGGGAAGAAAATGCCAGGGCATCACAGCACCCATTGAGGTAAGTAAAGGGAGATGTCTCCTTGAGGAGGTTCGGTGCCTTTTTTTTCTTGTTTAACCAGAAGCACTTGCTGGTGAAGAGCTCTGAAGGAATAAACTTCCAGCCACAGCAAAGTTGTGTCTATTTATGTTGACTTCTGCTCCTGTTTGTCCCATTAGATGCTGAAGTAGAGGCAGGGCTGTGCCTTCCTCCCTTTGGCACTTGACTCCTGAGGCACTGTGGCCTCAGTACCTCAGGAGGGGCTGCCCTCCCTCCAGTCATTGCCTTTGCTGGCCTTGCCTGTTCTCCAGCTTGTGCTGTTAGGAACTGTTCTGTGCAGTTGGAGTGGGGCCAGAGTCTCATGAAGCGTGAGGATGGGCTATTACGTGTACTGCGGTCTCTTGGTGTCCATGGTGGCATTTATGGCTGTGGAGATCCCTAGGGAGGCTCGGGAAGCTGGCTGGATTGATGGGATTTTCGGTGCTGTCGGAGTGGGCTGGCCCCTCACTGCAGAGCTGAAGTGTGTCCCTTCCCTTGCAGGCCCAAGTACGAATGAGAGGAGCCGGCCTGGGCGCCAAGGGCAGCTCCTATGGCGTCTCCACGGCGGATTCGTACAAAGATGCAGTGCGGAAAGCCATGTTCGCTCGCTTCACGGAGATGGAGTAACCCTCTGACTGCAAAGCACTTCTTGTTAGCAAGAACTGACTGTTAAACTCCGTAGCCTTGGTGACCTGGCTGTATCCTGGTTTTGGTTTAGAGTTGACCATTTCATTCCCTTGGACGTTGCTCCCTGCTCGGCATGTAACAAACACTTCCATGAGCAGATTGTTTGAACTGACCCAACTTCATGCTGGAGAGCTCCTGGTTAGACCAAAGGAGATGGCTGATCTTTGTACGGTCGTGTATATAGTGTAATGTATTCTGTGTTTTAGCGTGTTGTCTGGGTGCCGCTCCTGCCCTCTGGAGCAGCAGCAGGACCTGTTAGCTGTGCTTTCAAACTGTCTCTGCTCTCCTTTTGTTGTATTGTCTGTCTGGGTTTTTTTGGAAAATTTTCCTGTACATTTTGTATGATACATCTTTGTATAGACTTTTTGAAGACTTTGATTCTAGTTGCCAATTTGGCTCATTTCCAAATGAAATACATCCAAAAATTACCCTATTTCTGTTTCTCGGTGGGTGAATGAAGAATTAAGTTGCCAATGCTACTTGTCCTTTCTGTGATTCTGCTTCTTCCTTGATGAGACTTCATCTTGGAGTCTTTGTTCTATGCAGCTCTACTCGCCTTCCTTCTTGCATCCCTGTGCTGTGCCTTGTTCTCAGCATCTTTCTCACAGCTCCAGCCTAGATCGTGGCTGGTGGAGCATCAGATCTCTCTGTAGCCCTTTCTGCCATCACTATAGGAGCAGGAGAAGAGCAGCAGCAGTGTCTGCACTTGCCCAGCAGCCCTGGGTGTTAACCTGCTGGCCCTTTGGTGGGCAGGGAGGGGGGTGACGTGTGGCACTTCTGGGAAGGTTCATGTGCTCCACCTGGGCTTCTGGCCTGCCTCGGTGCTGTGGAGGGAACTGCAGAAGGCTGGGTTGATGGGAAGACGAGATTCACCGGAGGTGCACTGCAGCTGTCCGTTGACTCTCTTCTCTGCCTGTGCCGTGCCTTCTTCACACTCCTCTTTGAAAGAGCCAAGATGAGCAGAGCAGGTCTCAACCCTGAGCTCTGCCTTTGCTGATGCTGTTGCCTGTGGGTCTTGCCCAGTCTCCAAAGCTGAGCCAGCAGTGGGCTTTCCTTGTGTCCTAGTGGGTGTAGGAAGGGGTAGGGTGAAGCAGGAGCAACTTCATTTGTGCTTGGTGCAGAGCCCTTCCAGACGTCAAGGCCAGTGTCCTGTGGCTGCTTTTTGCAATGGGTGAATCTTGCTTTGCCGGCTGCTGAAGCTGCACTTGTGCCTCTGTTGCACTGGCAGGCTGCTGCCTGATTTTTGAGGGATGCCTGGCTTGGGGTGAGCCAAGGTGGGGAGTGCCCGCACCCTGCTTCAGGACCGGGAGCACAGGGCTTGGGGTCCCTGCCACAATCCCCAGGCCGTTCCACCAGGTGGCAGGCGTGGCCCAGCTGTGACAGTCTGTCGCGGAGTGGCTGCTGAGCATCGCTGGGCCTCTAGGGCCTGTCCCTAGCGTGTGACATTCACTCTTCGGCTTCACAGAGGAAGCTGGGTGGATTGAAACAAGCTGAAAGGGCGAGCTCCCTGCCCTAGCTTCCCCCAGGGTCATGGTAGGGAAGGCATCGTGGTGCCCTGTGATGGGGCCTGTGTGACTGTGGCCGCCTCCTCCTGCTCCCTGCATGTCCCGGCTGGCAACACAGCGAAGTGCTTTGCTGCTCTGGGCTGTAAATGGGGGGGGTCTGTTTCCCAGCAGGTGGGTTCAATGGATCGATAAAGTGCATTTGTGTAGCTCAGCTTCTTCCCAGCTCATCGATCCCTGTCCCAGTGCATCCTCCTGACAAGGGGTGATGCTGCGGGCATGGGGGGAGGGCCTGCAGTGGGCACAGAGCAGCGTTTCGTCATGTTCACCTCCTCCTTGCTGCAGCAAAGTGCTGCCCCAGTGCCAGGAGCTGAGCCAGCCCCAGCTAGTACCTCCTGCAGAACAGTTACAGTGGGGAACCAGGCACAGGGGCACAGGGATCTGCTAATGGGGCTAACTGCTAGAACAGGATGCCCAAAGCAGGGTCCCTTCCTGAGGCAAGGCGTTAATGGGGTCCTGGCCCTGCAGCCACCCCTTCTTGGTTATTTGGGTTAAAGCCCCCCTTCCTGGGTTAAGGCACTGCTGCTGGGTGCCCAGGGAATAAGAGAAGCTGGGGGGGGGGGGGCATGCAGCCCCCCTCACTGCCAGGCATGCCCCTGAACCCTATGCCAGGCGCTGGAGCAGTGCATGGAGGCACCACTGCCTGCCAGCACCCGCACTCCAATTTAGGCAGCACAGTGCGGCTGTTCGTGACTGAATGCACCGTGGCCCACAGCCTTCAGAGGGACGTGATGTCCCTGCCTCCGTGGGGACCGGCCTCTGTGGGGGCGGGAGGAGAAGCCGTGGGATGGGGCCAGCCCCAGAAATGTGCAGTGACAAGGCAGGATCCCCCTCTGAGCAAGGCAGGGAGCTAGCTTGGCCACAGCTTGCACGGCTGCCAGTGCACCAGTTCCACTGAGGCTGATCCTGATGCAAGGTGCACCAAAATGATGCTGGGCCATGGCCAAAATGCTGGGGGCCTGAAGCTAGTCCCACCAGGAATACAGAGGGACACAGCATAATGGAGAGAGGCTTGTGTAGCCAGGCAGTGAGAGGAGGAGATGCAGGGCAGTCCCTGCATGGGCAGAGATGTGCAGTCCTGTGCTTGGGTTTCCCTATCACTGAGCAGCCACGAGGTCTCTTTGTGACTGACAATGGAAAAGTAAAGGCACTAAGCCCCAAAGAAGGTGGAGACTCCAGGCTAGGGAGGAAGAGGGGACACCCAAAGGGACTCTATGCCCTTTGCCATGGGCAATAGGTACATGAGAACAGGACTGCAGCCAGGGGCTCCTTCCAGGCACAGGGCAGCTGCATGATGACTTCTAGGGCTTCAGCTCCAACAGGCCTGCAGCTCCTCCCAGCCCCTACAATAAACAGAATCTAAGGCCCCTGTTGGTATAGTTACAAAGTTTGGGATTTTTCTGGCTGGGTTTCAGCATTACTGATATTAAAACTCCCAAGACTGCTCTGCCCTGGCTTTCCGGGAGGCCTTTGGAGCTCCTGTGTGCTAATTGAAGCGAGGAAACCAGCCAAATCATCAGTGTGAACAGCTTTCCTCCTGAGTATTCCTTAATCGCTGGAGTTATCAACCCGTAGCGAGCTCGGCATTCTGCATGGCCAGTTCCAGGCCTGCCTGGCTCTCCTGTACCATCACTGAAATGCTGCTTGCAGGCAGGAACACGTCCTTGTGCCACTGTTTGGGGCTGCCAGAGGCTGCAGGACTCTGTGTGGATTGGGTTGGCTTTCCTGCATTCCCCCTAGCAAAAAGCCTTCTGTGCCCAGCAGCACAGGCATGGAGAGAACCTGGGACTGCCTTGGCTGTGCTCACGCTGAGTCAGTCAAAGCCAGGCACCCACAGCTCCACGGGGTTTGCATCCTGATGCCAAAAGGGCATCTGAAGGGAGAGGTAGTGTTTGCTTCGATAGGGAGAGTGTGGGGCAGGAGGTACAGAGGTGAGGTTATGCACCTGTGTGTGCATGTGCGTGCTCATGCTCCTCTCCAGCGCCTTTCCCCACTCTGCCTCGGGGGATTTAACAAGGTTGCTTCCCTTTCTCTTCCCCACCACGTTGGTCCATCCTCTCCTGAGCTACTGAATGTGCCATAACTAACATTGAATTACCCTGGAACAGTTTACCCTGTTTTACCCAAGTGCCTCACAACCACCTGGCTCTGGTTTCAGCTGTGGGTCTCTGGTGGGAGGGTGGGTAGGACCATGGTGCAGCATCCTGCCAGCTGTACTGGGCTGTGGATACTGCTGTGGCACCCTGTCAGCCTGCCTGTTTGGGATGCTCAAAGGGCAGGAAAAGGACAGCTGAGGGGGTGGGTGCACAGATCAAGGGGGTTGGGAAGGGAGCTCACTTTACCAGGACCCCTCCTGCCCCTTGGCATGGTACACCCATGGCCCCAGACCAGTGGCCATGTCATCCTGGACACTTCCTCCCCAGCCCCACAGTTCCACAGTGGGTGAGGAAGGGGAGCTGTGTCCCTCATCCCTGGGCTACTCAGATGCTGTTTTGACCCAGAGCATGGTTCTAGCTTGGGAACTGCAGGGTCCAGGTTTCTCTGCTGGGGTGGACAAAAAAGATGGTTTTAATTGGTTCGCCATCTGCAGCAATGTGGACAAAATTTCCAGCCCCAGGGGGTGGAGTGGAGGGCTCTGTTGGAAAAAAACAAAAACAGATGGAGGCTGGGATCCTGGGGCCTGGGACCTGTGGCTGCATCCAACATGTTTATCCCCTGTCCAAGCAGCTCACACTGTCCTGGGTCCTTGGGTATGTTTCCCAGGGGAGATACTCCAGCCTTGCAGAAATGCTGGAACAGGCAGATTTGGAGGGTAAAGCAATGGTTTTCCCAGCAGAGACTCTTCCCTGCCTCCGGCAGTGAGCCGTCGATCACTAGGCAGGCAGCCCCGGAGCCACGGCGCGCTGGGCTGGAGGCTGAGCAGAGCCTCGGGCAGCGCAGCCAAGCTCCGGGGGGAGAGGACGAGGGGCTTGGGCAGTGGAACCGAGGGGCTGCGGGCAGGCCAGTGTCAGCCTTGCTGCAGCCGGGGCCCTGGGGATCCAGGGAGTGAGCCAGAGCCTGAAGATGGGGAAAACCTGGGCTCCCCATGGGGCACCCCCCAGCCCCTGGCCCCACAGAACCCGGCAGGCTGGGAGGGGTGAGCAGCTCAGGCCCTTTGCCAGGTATGGGAATGGGGGGTGGGTAAGCTGCTCACCGTCTCCGCCGGGAGGGAGCTTAGATGGGAGACGATTTAATGTCAAAAACGTTTTCACAGGAATTTGTCACCACCTACAAAAATCTTTTTACCTCCACCCCTTTTTTCCCCTTTAACAGCAACGAGACCTGAAGAGTGTGTGCATGCAGGTGCAATTGAGAAACAGAGACTGGGGCTTTTTTGCTCCAGTTCCTAAGAAAAATTTATTTGGTGCTTGTTCCCCTCCTCGAAAGCCTGGTTTGGGAAGAGAAACTGCTTCCTGCAGCACGAAAAACCAGGCAAGGGAGGGACTGCATTTTTCCCAGCATATCCCACTGTCCTGGGCACCCCAAAACATCTGTCGGCTCTGGAAGCTGCTTAAAACCCATCACCCCCCAGCCCCATCCGTCTCCCCGGCGGGATGTGCCCGCAGCATCATTAGCGCTCGTCTAGTCGCCGCCGCGGCGGTTTGAACCTATTTGAAATGCATTTGAAAAGGGTGGATTTGATGGGAGGAATGTGACGGGTTTTTGTTCTCCGAGCCCCCCGGTTGAAGCTCTTCGTAATGAAGAGCTGTGACTTTCACTCGGGTTATTTTAGGATGGACTACTTTTTTTTCCGAGCTGGTGGAAGACCATCAAAGCGGCGCTTTGAAAAATGTCCCAGTGTATAAATAACTCTGCTGAGAGCAGAATAACGCGGGCTCCCGCGCGCGGCGCGCCGAGGCAGACAGCATCTGCCGTGCGACGTTGCATTATAAAAAGGAATTATTCATCCCTTCCTCTAATTAACTGGGTACAGCTCCCCCGCGCAGGAGCAGTGGCCCGGCATGGGGAGCATTCCCGGCCATGCCAGCAGAGCGGATGCTGCTCCCGAGATCCCTCCATGTGTCCCCCCAGGCCTCCGTGCCTCCCAGCACCGGCAGTGAGTGGGAGCAGCAAGCTGGTGCTGCCCTGCCATGGTGGAACAACGAGGTGGGCTGGCTGGTGTGGGAAAACCCTAGTGTCTGTGGGATTCTCTGTCGCTGGAAAACACCTGATCTGCTGCCTCGGCATCCCTCTGACCAAAATCCGGGCAAAGGGAGTAGGATGGGGGGAAAGTCCTTGGTACCCTGCTGGCTCACAGCTTCCAAGGCTGTGTTTTTTGGTGCCTGCATCTTGCTGGGTGTGTGCGATTGTTGCATGGGGCATCCCCTGAGAAACAGCCTGCAGCCACAGGAGTCACGCAGATTTGACAGAGATTCAGAGATGCACGATTCGGTCACACCCAAGGGTGGGTTTTCAGGAGACGTGGGAGGAATAGGACTAGCAAAGGGAGCCCTGCACCCTTCACCCCAGAGGGAAGTGGCTGTGGTGGCAGCAGCCAGGCAGGGTCGACACCACGGCTGTGCCCTGGCAAGGACACAGTGCTTGGGACCTCCCAGGAGGGAGACTAATTTTAGGAGTGCTCCGGAGGGGCTATTTTGGACCCTTTGCTCTGTGTGAGTCACCTGCTATTTTTCAACCCCACTGGGGCTATTTCCGTGGCAGAGTGATTTACACGGACTAGGACAATGCTGCTGGCACTCGCCTGGGGTCTTAGAGCCCAAAGCAATGCTGGGTGCACAACCCACACCCCAAACAGGGTGCAGAGAGGTCCCCAGTCTGCCTGCTGGGGGTCCCAGCAACTCCGGCAGTGCCAGGGATGCCCACAGCAGGATGGATGAACCTGGAGCCCATTCCACTATCCTGCCACCTTCTCAGACGACTGCACGGTTGGGCTTGGAGTTCCTCAGTCCCCTTCCTCCATTGTTTCTGGGGAGAGATGGATGGGGAGAGGTTGAAAATTGTGGTGGGGTAGTGATGCAGCTGGTGGGGAGGGAGACATCTCTGCCTTGGGCGCTCTTGAACATCCCTGCTCCCCTCCACACCGGGCTCCTCCCTCCCCAAAACCTGCCGCTTCAGAGCCCGCCAGGCAAAAACCTGGCTGTTTCGGGGTTGTCAGAGCAACGTGATGCACCTTTCAGTTACCACGGCAACCTCAGCGAGAAGTTTTTAAAATTCAGGCAAGGTAATTTCTCCTCGCACTGCGATTTCGTTATCGCTTGGCTTGCCATTCCCCAGGGAAGCAGCGTCCTGCCTCACTCCTCCGCCAGCAAGGTGGGATCTCGGAGATAAGAAACGCAGAGCTCTGAGGAGGGGGAGTGAGAGGGTGCTCTCCTTTCACCCTGTTAACAGCTCTGGCCCCAGAGACATGGGCTGGTAATTAATGAGCATTATTAATTATAGGTGATGAGCACTCTGAGCTTAGGGGGAGCAGAGAGATGGGCAGGAGGAGGAATGAGGGCAAGGGTGGATGGTGAAGGGGGTTGATAGGACAGAAGAGGGAGTGAAGGCAAGGGTTGATGTCTGGTGGATAGGGCAGCAGGAGGGATGGAGACGAGGATAGATGGTGAGGTGGATGCCTGGGTGAGTCATGCCAGGGTACCCTTCTAGTACCCTGCTATGCCTGTGTGAGTGGATGGAGGGATGGAGGGATGGGGGGATGGATATCTCCAGCTACCAACCAGATAATGGACAAATAAACCATCCTGGGGTGAGTCACAATCCCTGTGTAACTCCTGGGTGTTACAGACTCAACAGCAGTTTGCACTGCTGTTCCATCCTTTCTTCCTACAGGGAGTAGAAGCCACTGTTCTCTATCATCTCTTCATCTCCCAGCCCTCCACAGACTGTAGGGCTCTGTCATGATGCCCCAGATCCTATAGGAGTAGGAAGGGGATCCTGTAGCACTGGCAAAGCCTTGACAGCCTTGTCCAAACCAGCCCTCTCCTGCTTACCCCAGTCCAGGGGAGAAACCCAGGACTAACATGGTTTGGAGGGTCAGTGAAGCCATAGAGTTGAATTTCCATTTTGTGAAGGAGAGGGAGGCAGGCGTGAGCACCGGGCTGCTTGTCCTCTGCCTGCACTGCCCCATGGGCTGCATGGCTGCTGGAGAGCACATGGGCCTGAGGAGCCCGCTGGCCCCAGCCCATATGTTGTTTATCATAAAGACCTAACAAGCTTAATTAAGGATGTGTCTGTGATAAGGTTATCAACTCGTAAACACCCAGGCACCCCTGACAGGAGTTACTGACTGAGCCCTACATCAGGGAGCAGAGCAAATCTGGTCAGGGGGATTCTCACTCCAGAAGGTTTTATTCTGCCTGCAGCACTGGTGGCTGGAGCAGGGCATGTGGGGATGCATTGGTGTGAGGAAAGAGGCAGAAGGCAGAGGGTTGGATTCTGCTCCAGCAGGTTCACTGCCTGCTTGCAGGACAGGCCCTTGCCCCACCATTAGGTTTCAGAGGGAACACCTACTGGAAGGGACAGAATAACAAACACATTCCCAGCCCTCCAGATGGAGATGGCCATAGGAGCAGCCAGGTTCCAAGGAGGGATATGTGGACACGTCTGTGAGGACAAGGCCCCCCAGTGAGAGGCATGGCCAACAGGAGAGCCGAGGAGGGAGGCGGAGTGTGGGAGCTCCTGGCTACGAAGGCGGTGAAGGCTTCTTTCCAGTTCTCTGAGTTTCTTGAGCGAGAATCTGACAGCCCTGAGCAAGGCTCCCCATCCTTGTGGGCTGTTGGCACAGTCTCACCATGCTACTGGGAGCCGGCTGTTCTGTCCCCTCTGCTGCATGTTCACTCTAGAACCTAATGGTGGGAGCTGAGGGGGCAGCTTTGACATCATCACACTGTGCGAGTGTGCATCAGCAGGGACGTGTTCCAGGTGGAAGGTGCTGTGGACAGGATGTAAACAGGGCTGTAGACCAGCCACCATCTCCAGGGCTTGGTATCTACTGCAGGGTCTGGCAGATTAATTTCTCCATGCAGGCAACAGCAATTCCCACTCCCTGGCTGCTTTTGCTAATGGAGCTGGCCCTGGGCGAGGGCTACAGCATGTGGGATGCTCATCTTCAGCCATCTTTCCTGGGGACTCAGGCTGTCACTGTCCCCTGCGGGGGCTGCCATCAGCCCGAGGGGACAAGGCAGCATCTTGTCACCAGTACCTGCTGCAGTGCCTCCCTTAATGATGAGCTCGGCTTGTCTGTCCCCTCAATTAACTCAGCTGTGCTGGCTCATTAGGCTGCACACGCTGAGAAAAGATGCAGCAAGAGGGATGCTGCAGTCTCACAGGCGTGCAGTGCCCGTGCAGAGATGCACAGGGAGATCTCTGTGTGTGTCTATCCTCCTGCAGATGCACTGCTCCTGCTCACATACATGTGCTGGCACACGCACATGTGTGTGCCTGGACACGCACACTCTACTGACCGCGTGTGTTCCAACAACACTCACGGCCCCCGCCGCCTGCTCCCCCGCTCTTCCCGCTGATGGCAGCAACTGAAGGCAATGGAAACTTTTGCAGGGGAAGTGCGTGGAGCTGCTGTCTCTGGACTGGGGCTTTGCCAGGTTCCATCCCAGCTATGCCCATCCCGAGCCGAGGAGCTGGCGGGGGGTGCGTGGGGCAGGTCTCGCTGCCCCCTCCCGCCAGAGGACGTGCGGGCACAGCGGCCACGTCTCGCACATCGGCCCTGCCCGCGGGCTCTTGGCCTCCGTCCGGGAGGGCAGCAGGTGACGGAAAGCGAGCTCCGGCCTGGAAGGGGATGAAAGGCGGCTCGCAGCTGCGGACACCCGACGCCACCTGCCCGGGCGCGCGGGAAGGATCCGGGATGTCCTTGTCCCACGGGCAGATCGCCATCCGGCGGAGGTGGTGAGGGCTCTCCGAACTCTGGGAGAGTAGGGAGAGGCATCAGGCAGCAGAGGAACGGCGTGGTCCCACCAGCTCCTGGGGCCCCAGATGAGCTGTGGCTGGGAATCCCAGAGCCTCCACTTCCTAACCCATGAAACGGGGACAGGCAACCCCCCCTTTCCTCAGTTTACCCCCTGCCAAACGTCTCTCCTTCCCGATGTCTCCTCTGTGAAGCACACGAGGATGCCTGGGCCGTGGGAGGAGGGGGAAGGTCTCTCCAGACAGCCCCCAGCTGGGCCATACCCTGCTCCCTCCCTGCAGCTGAGCACCAGGATCCTTCTCTGAGAGCAGACATGCCCCAAGCCCCCTGCTGCCCGGCGGGGCCATCTTCATTGCCACGGGGGTAAATCTGAGCTCTAGGGAAGGCCGAGGAATTTCTGTCCTGGCCACCTGGGACTCACCCCCGTCCTGTTCCGGCAGCCCTTTCCCCTCCGTCAGCGCCTGCCATGTGTGTCCCGCTGCCGCCGCCTCCTCCTGCCTGATCCCCCGCCTCATAAATCACACACACCCCCCGTTCCGAGCTGTCCCGCGGGTCTGGGGTCTGCCAGCTTGTTTGAAGTAGCCAAGCCATCCTCTGAATGAGTTGCCCCCAGCCCTCCAAGCCACCGAGCCCGCCCCCAGCTCAAGCAGCGCTGTCTGGTGCACCCTGGGTCGGTTTCTCCCCACTTCAGTAGCAGCAGCAGCACTGTCACCTCCCTGTTTCTCACACCTCCATCCCAGGGCGCCAGTAAATCCCCTGACCCACAGCTGCCCTGGAAATTTTTTCCTACTGTCTGTCTCCTGCCTTCTCAACAAGTTTGACTCCACGGTCTCCGCTCCCAGCCCATCTCCTGCCTGCGTCCTCCCTCTCAGCACCCGCCCTCGGCCCTGCAGGACGGCCAAGGATCCGTCCTGCCTGGGAGTCCTGGCTCTGGCATCCCGCTGCCGGGTCGCCAGCTCCGGAGGGGAGCCCGTGGCTGGTCATTACCCCCACACCGAGACATCCTGCTGCAACATTCCCGTGATGGAGGGGGAGAGGAAGGGGGGCGGGAAGAAATAGTAAGCCAGTTTTGAAGTCTGTCACCTTCCTGCAAAGCTGGACGAGTCTTAAGATTGCAATCCCGGGAGCTGGGAAATGTGTTTTCTCTGAATTTGTGGCAGCCTTGTAGCTCGGGTGAATGCTCCCGGCTCTGGGTGATGCATCCCAATTTAATTTCCCGGCTGGCTTTGGCGCTGCTCGGTGCCTCTCAGCCCCTGACAGCATCTCCTCAAGACATCGAACCCCCAGGATATTTTTCTCCTCCATCCGCTCTTTGGTTGGAGCGGGATGTTGGGTAAATCACATCCTTCCTTTGCCACAGCCGCCCACCTCCCTCCCACGCTCCAGCCTGGAGCTGCTGCTCTGCCCTGGCTGCTTTGATCCCTGCCCTGCGGGGTCATCTCCCCATGGGGTGCCAGGACATCCCTGGGTATCTCCCAGCTCCCTGGGGAACAACCCAGACAGATGGATCTGTATCTGGCCGCTTCACTGGATGTTGTGTCACACCAAGTCCTGAGCAGGCTCTGCCTTCAAACTTTGCTGCCTTCCAGGCATGCCCTCAGCGGGTTGGGTGCAAAGCCCCGAACCCCAGCCTGAGCAAAGGGAGCCTTCTGGAGCAGGACTCCTCCCAAAAGGTGGTGGGGAGCACCTGCATTTCCCTCCAGTGGCTTTTCCAGCCCAGCCTGGTGCTAACCTTCGGTGCAGCAGCAGCTCCCCCCCCCCTCCCTGGTGGGTTGCATATTTTTAGCTGACAAAGAGAAGGGGAAAAAAGAGAGAGAGAGAGAGAAGAGAAACAAAGAGGAAAAAGGCTCCTTTTTTGTGAGGTTTTGAAAAAAATGGAAATTACTCTGCAGAGGAGGGGAGAAGAGCCAGGGGGTTTCAAAGCATCTTCTTCTCCCTGGAAGTGATATGGAGAAGATGCTCCAGGCCATGTGGCCTTTAGTGGCTTTGAAGTTCAGGCGGCAGCTGGGGAGGGATGTGGTGAAGGGCAAGGCAGGGAGACAGCTTCCCACAAGGCACGTGCCGGCATCGGCTGCCTGGGCCTCCCCTGACCCTCAGCTGGAGCCTGACCTCGGAGAGGTGGCAGCCCCGGGGCAATGGAGCTGTGGAAGTTCCAGGAAGTGGTCCCGGGTGCAGGGAGCGATGGGGTTCAGCTCCTACATCCCATTCTTGTTGTGCCTGCCGGTTGCCACGGCGACCTGGGAGCAGGAGCATCATTTCCATGGGATGTTGCTGGGAAAGGGAAAGGCGGGTTGTGCTTCTGGGAGAGGGGTAGGGAGTCAGGATGGGACTCTCCCAATTCCTTCAGTCTCCATAGAGGACCCTTTCACCAGTATTCCCATCACAAACCCAGTCTGGGCTGGGCTGACCATCCTTCCTCCACCCCAGAGGGATGCAGGGGTTGGCATGCCAGGCTGTGACCACCTGTCTGTCCTTGCTGGAATGAAGCAGCCACCACTGAACACATCCCAGTGAAAGATCTTGGAACTGAGCAATCACTGAGTCACACAGCCAAAAATCCTCTCCAATTGCCTGGTGCTCTTTTATCCCTGTGAGCTGATCCGGCTCCTGGACCAACTTCTTTGGGAGGACCCACGTGCATGGACGTGTCCCAGTTTCTTCCAACCCTTGAGCCATTCCAGCTGCCTCCATCCTGTCCTTTCCAGCTCCTCTGTGCACACCAATGCCCACAGCTGTACCACTGACCCACTTACGTGGCACACCAGCACGTCAGGGCTGTGCCACAGAGCTGCTGGCCCCACTCCCTGCCCACATTATCTTCCCACGTCAGGAAAGCCCTTGACAGCTCAGAAAATTGGGAAGTTATCTTAAAACTACTGAGTTATTCAGTTGTCCTTCTTACACAGACAACATTGAGCATCTCCCTATATTTTGGGGGGCTGGAAATGGCTCCAGGTAACAGTGAAGCTCAGTCCTGAGGCTCTGGATGCTATCTGATGCAGCCCTTGACCTGACGATAATGCTCCTCCTGGCCCAGTGGCTTGGCTCCTGGTGCCACCTCCTGCATGGCCACTGCAGCCAAGGGACAGTGGTCCCAGTCATGACCCCAACGCCTCCCTAAAACAGAAAAAGGGTCTTGTAGCCCTCCAAAATACTGGTATTCATAAATTTGGTGTGCATGGGAATGTGTTGGAGGGGACACAGCCACATGGTGACACACCCTTTCCATCCTGTGCACACCTCTGTGCCCCAGTGTCCATCTACACCAGCCTCGCTGGCACAGGGAACTGCATGGGGTGCCCACAACACCCCATGGCAAAGTAGGGTCTGTTGGGAGTGGCTCACTGGGACCCAGAGCCACCAGTCCAGGTCTGTTTTCCATCAGCACAGCTCCTGCCCGTTTCCATGGCAACACATGGGGTGACAGAGGTATGGTCCCATACCATGCTTTGGTCCCACGTGTATGTGAGCCAGAGGGCACCAGGAATTCTCAGTCAGGGCCAGGTATGGGCACCATGATGCTTCTGCTGCTGCAGAGCCTGGGGCTGTGCTTGTGGGGCCAGGCTGAAGCATGGATGAGGTGGGGCTGGCTTCCCCCAAAGGCAGGTGATGGCTTCTTTCTCTGGAGCATGGAGAGCTGCAAGGATGGATGACCTCAGCACTGCCAACCAGACTGCAGCTAGGAGTGGGCATTCCACTTGTCCCTCTGGCTTAGAAACCTTCAGGGGCAGAGCAGGATGGGTATCCATGGTTAGGCTTGGTGCAGGCAGCACGAGCCATCCTCTACCCATGGTCCTGGGCAGGGATTGTGTGTCAGTACTGTCATTACAGGCATCCTGGACTGCAGCTGGGAAGTGAAAAGCCTCAGTCCTGGGGGCAGTGCTTGCTTCAGCAGTTCCCATTTCAGGAGTCTCAGCCTCTCCCAGCCCCATGCCCACCAGTACATCACACTGCAGACATTTCCAGGGCACTCATCTCCCCTCCCTCCCCATCTCCTGTTGTGCCTGGGGACCCCCAGCAGGATCTGACCCCGCCTTTCCAGGCAGCTATCGACTGCCAAGCGCCTCACCGCCATCAGCAGGAGCTGCTCTTCAAACGCCTTTGCCGCCGGCTCTGGGCAGGACATCGATCCGCCAACCACCTTTCATGTCCTCACTGCGCCCCTTTCCCAGCAGAGCTGCAGCCGAGCTGCTCCCTGCCTGAGACCACTTTTCCCAGTGCCTGTCATACCCATGGCCCCTCAGCTCCTGTCCCATGGCCCTGCTGCCAGCTGGTCCAACCCTTCTGCCTCAGTTTCCCCACCAGCAGAGCGCAGAGCTTGGTGACCCTGCGGGCAGCATCGCCTCAGCGCAGGGCTGGGGGCAGCTCTGCCAGATGGGCAGGGCACACCTGGATGGCCAAACCTGCTCTGCCAGGGGTAACAGGTCTGGTTTGTCCCCATGTCACCCTCGACCCACCCATTGGGTGCCTCTGCTTGACCTCTCGCCTCACCGGGGCCTCACTCTGCCCCTCTGGGTCAGACCCCTGTGCTGCTGCTGGGGGTCCCACTGGGGCACCCGCTCCAGCACAACCCCCCGTTGGTTTTCCCAGCTCGTCACGATGCAGGATGGAGGAGATGACATCCCTGCTCCTGCCAAGACAAACACGGCGCCTTCCAAACACGCAGGGCTTGGCAAGCCCACGCCTCGGCCATCGATCACCGAGCCTGCCATGCTCCAGCCCACGACAGCCCGTCCGTGGAGCAGAGCAAGGGAGAAAGAAAGGGGGTTTGGGGGGGTCTCAGCAATCCCCCCACGCCTCTCCCAGCACTGCCACCTGAAGGGTGGAGAATCCACATCCGTATCCTGCCTGGGGCTGGGGGCTTGCCCTGGGCTCCTCACACCCACAGGGTGCTGGGCAATGTCAGGGGGTCGGTCCCCACCCCTTGGCATGCAGAGAGTGCCCGGGGCAGGGACAGCTCGTCCCTGGGGTGGCTGTGCCGAAGGGTGCCCTGCAGCTGCTGGCTTAGCCCCAGGCAGAAAGTTGGCCAGAGCCAGCTCCAGGCTCTTACAATAATAAACCACGCTCAGGCAAGCATTTGTCACTGGGCTGGAGCGGGAAAGGACCAGATATCCCAAACATCTGGGGGAGGGAGCGTGGGAGGCAGAGGGCAATCAGGGAGGTCCTGGAGGGGCCAGAGAGGGTCTGTTCTCTCCACAGTGTCCTAAGATGGTGGCAGCAGAGCGTGGCATCACCACGTCAATCCTTCCAGAGAGCTCAATTCAGCCTGGAGGGGCAAATCCTGCTCCTCCCTTGCATCCCATCCCCTGCAGCGCTCCTGAGCTGGGAGCTGCTAAGGTTTCCGTGCGAAGCTGGTGTCTCTGAGAGCTGTAGCGGGGGGGGGGGGGGGGGGGGTGTGTGGGT
This sequence comes from Prinia subflava, assembly GCF_021018805.1. Classification (NCBI taxonomy): domain Eukaryota; kingdom Metazoa; phylum Chordata; class Aves; order Passeriformes; family Cisticolidae; genus Prinia; species Prinia subflava. The sequence goes on from NC_086260.1 coordinate 18,368,958, forward strand.
ACAGGCAGCTGGTGGGGGCTGGGGGATGGAGGCTGTTCTCGTGGCATTGCCAGGCTAAGCCAGACTGGAAGCAGAGTCTGTGGCACTGCTGTCTCTGTGCACCGAGATGGACACATCTCAGGAGCCACCCAGGGGGGAATCCCAGAGCAGCTCTGCCCTCCTGCCTCCTTTACTGGCCCACATCTGCGGGGGACATCTGCAGCTGGAGCTCTCCCGGGGGCTGGGGCACCCCCCCCCAGCATTGCTTCCTGCAGTGGGGTGGGAAAGGCAGAGGGCTGTGATGGCTCAGGGGACGCCAAGCCCCTCATCTCTCACCCCGCTGCCTCCCCTCCAGCCCTCGTACCTTCCCTGCCCTGCAGTATAGCTCCTCTCCTCCCCGATCCTGCATTCATCATTCCCTACAACCCCCTGCCTGTATTCCCCAGACCCTGCAACCCCTTGCCCTTCCCAGCCCCAGCTCCCAGCTCCCCTGCACTGCCCACAGGGTGGGTGCCCAGGATGGTGCCAGACCACCCTGGCTGCCCAGCCGGCCCCGGGCTCAGTACGAGGTCGCTGCTGGGAGCCAGAGCTGCGGCGGGCAGCGAGGGGCAGATGCGGCTCCTGCTGCTGCGGGACGAGGAGCGGGACAGCAGAGGGTTAAGCAGCGTCTGGCGGCGGGAAGGGGACCAGGAGGAGGGGGGAGATGGAGGAGTTTGTTTAATAGCTGGAGACAAGCTATGCAGCTGTGCAGGTCGGACGGGCCCTGCAGCCCCCGGCCCCCGCCACCCCCTCCCTGGCCATGCCCGGACAGGCAGGCAGCAGGCAGGAAGGCAAAGCAGGCAGCAGGCAGGAGGGCAGGCAGGCTGGCACGAGGCTGGCAGCTGGGGAGCCTCAGCAGGGTTATAAAAAGCAGGAATGCTTCCCCCAGAGCAGCTCACGGCAGGCGATGCCTGCCAGCCCGGCAGGGGATGGTGGCACCGCCCGGGAGGTGACACCGAGGGCACCCGCGGTGCTGGGAGACACTTTGGTACTGGGGCATGACCCAAAGGGCTGAACACGTCCTCAGGTCCTTGCCGGCTCCCTGGGGTGGGTGGCAGCGGGCTGGTCCCCAGGCTGGCTCAGAAGGGCCACCAAACGTGGTCCAGGCATGCCTGCATTGCCCTGCCACCAGCATTGCCCAGCTCCCTCCTGGCACCACGGGGCTCCCTGGGGACACCCACCCTGGTGCTGGCTGGCATCCCCAGGCTGGGTCAGGCAAGACAGGGACCCCGGCCCCAAGGAGGAGGCGTGAGACGACAGGCAGGTGGGGGACAGATGGCCAGAGCATGAAGCTGGCACGGGCTGAGCCCAGGCATCCGAGAGCTGCCAGAGGCCTCTGGCACTGCCAGAGGAAAGAGAGGGGACAGGCTAGGAATGGGGGAATGGGCACAGAAGAAGGGATGAGGACAGGGATAGGGGTGAGAATGGAAATTGGGACAGGAAAAGAGATGGGAAGGGGGACAGCATTGGGGACGGGGATAGGAATGGGCATGGGAATGAAGACAGGAATCACGATGAGGACAGGAAAAGGGACAGAGATGGGAATGAGGACAGGGATAGGGATGGGAATGGGGACAAGAGAAGGGACACAATGAGAATGGGAACAGGTATACAGATGAGAATGGGGTGGGAATGGAGATTGAGATGCGGATGGGGATAGGAATTGGGATAGAAACAAGAATGAAGACAGGGATAGGATGCTGGGTAGGTGGCGAGTATGCATCCCAGGCCTGGAGCAGGGCCTGAGAAGGCAAAAAGCAGCTTACAGGAGCTGGAATAGGCAGGGAGTCACCCTCAACCATGGCATGGATGTGGCCATGTCAGCACTTCCCATCCCTGGTGTTGGGGGAAGAGATCATGGAGTGGGGAAGGGTCCAAGGGTCAGTGCACAAACAGAGGATGCAGTGACCCACCCCTCAGAGAGGCTTGGAAGTGTAAAGAAGCTGGGGGCCAATTAACCTCACTGGCTAATTAGGACAGGAAGCCACAGGCTTAAACTGCAGCAGGGGAGAAGGAAGTTACGGGAAGGCTGATTTATAACTATGGGGACTTGGGAGAGTTAATGGCTCAGTTCTGGGTTAATGATACACCGGGAGGTCCAGGACCCTTTCCGTGCCAGCAAACCATGGATCATGGGGATGAGAGGAGCTGCTGGGGACCCAGCTGCTCCTTTGTGTGTCTCCAGGACACTCACACCTGTTCTGGGGGCCAGGTCTTGGGAGGGTGGCCCCTCTCCTGCCTGGCATCACCCCAATGCAGCTTGAGGGAGCACCCGCAGCCCCCCCAGTATCAGCTAGGTAGTGGCGGGGGGCTGAGAGCAGCCTCCGGCAGTGGCTGCCCCACTTTAATTCACTGCCAAAAGTGTGTCACCACCCCCAGAACTGAAACCAGAGGCTGCACCGGAGTCCAGTGGCTTTGGAATGCCTGTGGGGGCGGGGGGAGCGGGTGATCTGCCACCACCACAGCCTGGTGTGCTGAGGTGCTGGCACAGGGGACAAGGTGCCCCAAAGCATCACCCAGCTCACCAGCTGCCAGGAGAGAAAAGTGAGACTGGAAATTCAGGACAGCTTTTGTGTTTGGACCAGATCACGAGAGACTGGGGCTCCAAAGGGAAAATAAAACCTCTCCTTAGAAATTCTTTTATCCCAGGGAGCTCCCGCATATCGTGTTTCAGGCCATTTATTTGTGCTGCTGACTGAGGCCGTTGCTGCTGCCCTCCTGCACACAGAGTGGCTGGTGATGAGAATCCGGCGACAAACTCCTCATTTTTCAGAGGAAGACAGAGGAGATGTGTGAGGGTGAAGGACGGCGCCAGCTAATTTCTGTGAAGCCATCCCTGGAAAAAGAAGAGGCAGCAGGGGGCAGATCACAGTGGGGCTGGGAGCAGACACCCTCTCTGCCCCCTTCTCAAGCACCAGCAGTGCCTGGGTGACAGGGTGACCCTGCCTGAGTCGAAACTCTCCCCGGCAAACTTTCCCCTCTTCCTGTGGGGTAATTAGAGGAATGGAGGGCCACTGGGACAGTGCAGGGATCTGTGGTCAGGGGAGGATTTTTCCAGCAATAATGTCTGCTTGTGGGTGAATACTCCATTCTCTGGTCCTCGTGCCGGGATGCCTTGGTTCCTCCTGCCCTGCTCCTATCCAAGAAGCCCGGCTCAGAGGAAATGATGGGTCTTAGATCAAGGCATCTTCTGCTCCAGCACCCATTGTCGCTGCTTTGCAGCATCCTTAATGCCTCATTAGTCCATTTGGGAGCAGGTAAGCAGAAGGAGAGGCTGCAAACCTCTGGATGGGGCCCCTGAGGCCAAGGGGGAAGGTATTGTTGGGATTGAGGGGCATGGGGCCAATCTCTGTGGTGCTTGAAAGCCTGAAGGGGCTTGTACCCATATCTGGGCAAGGAGGCCCTGGCAGAGGCCGCCAGCTTGGCAGAAACAGAGCAGAGGAACTGAGGCACATGCCTGGCATTTGGGGGACTCCAAGATGTCCCCTTCAGGCAGGAAAGACAAGAGCAGAGCTACAGAGCTCAGCTGTACAGTACCTACCAGTCATTGCCTTGGGTGTGCAGGGGGCGATGCTGGGCAGGGATCACCCGGTGGAGGAGAATTGTCCCAGGCAGGGATACCCAGGAACCAGCAGATCCTGGATGCCAGGGCACAGGTACTGAGCCGGGATCACCCAGGTGCCAAAAGGCTTCAGGGCCGCGGGATACTGTGCAACCAGAGCGGGCAGGGTTCACCTGCCTGCCCCGGGCTGAAGGCCGGGGGTCACCGGTGGGGGTACCCGGGGTGGGGCAGCAGAATGAGCAAGGTGGAGCCAGGGACGGCGCCTCACTCCCAGCATTTGGAGATGTCGTGTCTGGGAGACGGTTTCGGTTTCTCAGCGGAGCCGGAGCTCTCACAAAGCCGCCGACTCGCCGGGGCTCGGCTCCCCGCAGACCCCACCGCCCCGGGCCGCCCCCCGCCGCGGCAGACAAAGAAGAGACGGCACTTATTTATCCGCCTCCTTCCCGGGACCGGTGGGAGGGTGGCGGGCTGCGGAGGTGCGGCGAGCCACCGGCGGGCTGGCACGGCGCGGCGGGGCACCGCCTGCACCCCGCAACAAAGGGCCGGAGCAGGAGGTGAGCGGCGGGGGCGGCGCCAGGGCTCGAACCTGCGGCCCGGGGCGGTGGGCGTGTCCGGGGCGTGCCTATGCAAACGACGCCCCCCGCGGCGGGCCCGCGACGGGGCCCAGTGGGGGCCGGGCCCCGCCCGGTGCCCGCCCCGCCCCGCCCGGCGCTCACGGGCCGGGGCCGCGGCTGCAGTCGCGGCCGAGAGATGGCGGGGGGCCGCGGGACCCCGGCGCGGCGCTGAGCCCCGCCGCCCTCCTCACCGCCCGGCTGCCGCCGGGACCCCCGCGGAGGTAAGAGCGGCGGCGGGCGGCGGAGCGGATGCCCGGCGCGGGGGGCGCCCCGGGAAAACTTTCCGCCTCTCGGAACTCGCGCGTGTGGGTCCCCCGCGCCGCAACTTGCCGGTGAACTGGGCAGGTGGGGCTTGGGCTGGTGCCGGCGGTGCGGTGCTGGGACCCTATCCGCGAGCTGCTGGCGGCACCGGGTGCGCTGGGGACCCCGGCTCCCCGCCTCGCAGCGGGCTTATACCGAGGTGGGGGACACCGCCGGTCCCCCTGCTCCCGGGAGCCGCGGCTGGGCAAGCGCGCCCCGGTCCCGCTTGGGGCGGGGGGACTGTCGCAGGGGACGGGGCTGGTAGGGAGCTCCCGGGGCATGGGGGTTGCGGCAGGGGTCGGCGGCGAGCGGGTACAGGGGGACACACACGCCGGAGAACGCCCGACACCCTAGAGCGGGCTGCCGGAGCCCGCCCCGGTGGGACGCCGAGCCCCGAGGGGACGCCGAGCCCCGGCAGGACCCCGCGCCCCGGCGGGCTGGGGCTGCGCGGAGGACGCCCGGGCGGGGGGCGCAGGGACAGCCGGCGCTCCCTGGGGACAGGCCAGGCGTACCAGAGCGCAAAGTTGTGCAAAGTTATTTCCCGGGTGCGCGAGGCCGCGCTGGACATTTTGCGTTATTGTACTATGTTATGTTATTTTTTTTCCCCCATTTTTCCCCCCTTCCCACTGATGGCATCGCGCGCCGTGGCCGGAGGTGGGCCAGGCTCCCCTCCCACTGCCTATCCTGCCTCTATTGCTTTTCCCTCCCAAAATGTTTCCTGCTCTCTCCCGAGGCCACGGGGAGCAGGCGTACGGGCAGCCCTACCCCTGAGTCCTCCCGGGGTACTCCCGAGGCATCCCCACAGCCCTCTTTGGGGGTTCGATCCCCAAAAGGAGCCCCTGTTCCAGACGAGAAAACCTTTGCCTAATTGCTTGGGCTCCGCGGCGCTGGGTTGACCAGCCTGGGGAAGGGGGGATAAAGCCGAGTGGGATTTTGATCTTCCTGCTGCAGCACAAGCAATGGCCAAACTTTAATTGCTAAAAAAACCCCTCCAAGCGCAGACAGCCCGGGGGCTGGAGGGCAGGAATGTGGCCGCTCTCCCCTGGAGTTCTCAGTTTTCCCGGAGTGCAGATGACCCTGGAAATGGAGATTTCCTGGCCAAGGTGCACTCCAGTGGCCCGTTTCCCGTTTTGCTTCCTTGGAATTTGCCTTTCCCAGCCGGGTCTGGGTGCCCCCCACTCACCGCCGGCCCTTTCCCCTCTCCTCGCCCTGCGCTTGCTGCGCTCCCCTCCTCTCCCTCTTTTCCTTTGTTTGCCATCTCGCTCCCTGTCTCTGACGCGTACGCCGCTCCATCCAAATGCAATAGTAGGATTTGCCAGAATTATTTCCTAAAGCTGCCGGGGAGGGGGGGAAGGTTTGGATGGAGGGGGGTTATTTAACTGCAACCAACTGGAGTTTTGGCTGGTGGAGGAATTGGGGGTGCAGGCTGTCCCGGCCTGGCGCTGATGGGAAAGGCAGAGCCTGGGAATGGGTGGGAGAAGGGGGAAGGCAGCCTGAAAAGGGACCGAATACCAGTACAATGGAGCAGAGCTGGGTGTGCTCAGGGGCAGAGAAGCAAATTAAAATATTTACTGACCCCAAAGGCAAGAGAGAGAAAAAAATTACGCAGCCCCAGGGAACAGCAGTGCTGCCACACTGGGGGTCTTGCCCTGCTGCTGGTGACAGTGCTGCTGCCCTTGCCCTGCTTGGGGCTGGGGCTGGCAGTGTGGGTGCTGTGCACTGCAGGAGAGGCCAGCCAGACCACCCAGACAGGGTGTGGGATTGCCCCCCTTGCAGCTCAGCATCTCTTTCTGGGGTGCCCCAAATGGTTCCCAGCCATCCATCTAGCTTCTTTGGGTGTGCCTGTCCCCTCTGGGGCTGTGGTGGCAGCTGGCAGAGCCTTGGAGGGCATGGCTTCATGGGGGTGTCATGGTGGGGACCCCTGTTCCCACAGCGCTGACCCCCTTTGGCTGGGCTGGCTGGACACTCCCCACATGCCTGAGCCCACCCGGGTACTGTGACACGGTGCATCCCACCTAGGCATGCAACTCCCTGGGGACACGAGGGGCTTCCCACCGTGAGCCTCCTCCCAACTCCTGCCTGAAGTGCCCTGGAGACCCCCAGGAAGGTGCTGCCTTGGGAGAGGGGCCTGACCCAGGGGATGGATGTCTAGGAGGGGCGGTGGGGTGCGCGGGGGGCACTGTGCACCGTGCCGTGCCGGGGTGCGTGTGTGGCTTGCTGGAGGCAGCTTGGCGGACTCCGCTCAGTGCTGGAGCCCCAGGGAGTCCAGCTGCCTGGCACACAGGCAGGGCTTTTTTTCTTTCCCTCTTCTTTTTCTTCCTCTTTTATTTATGAAAAAAAAAATCCTTTTTTTTTTTTTTTTTTTTTTTTTTTTTGTACGTTCTTGGAATAATGAAGTCCAGATTTCCTTCATGTTGGAAAGATTTGATCCCAGCTCTGCTTGCTGTGGCTTTGCTGGGGGCTGGGAGGAGAGGTGGGGAGGCAAGGGCTGGGAGTGGGACCCCTTTGGGTGCCAGGGCAGGGGGAGCCAGCCCAGTGGGGGTGTGAGGAGGGATGGAGGGATGCTCCTCACCTGGCCAAGGCTTGCCAGCCAGGGTGGAGGAGGGTGCTGCAACAGTTCTCGCTGTGCTTGCCTCGCCCTGCCTGCTCACCAAGGAGGTGAGGCTGTGGCCCCCCGATTTGTGGCCCCCGCCCCGCGGTCTGCGGAGCGGAGTTCAGCCTCCCGGGGCTCGCTTCCAGTCCTCCCCGGAGGATGCTGCGTGCCAGCGGGTGATGGAGAGCAGGCTGTGGGGCTTGTACCCCTCGGGGGAGTGGTGGGTGCAGTGAACTGACATCCCTCCCACGTGTGCCCTCCTTGGCAGGCTCGGCTCCCCAGACTCCCCTCAAGCTCGGCGCCCAGGCGCGTGCCCACCATGCCCGTGGTCAGTGTCCTCCTTTGGGCCACCCTGCTGACTCTGGGCTGGCGGGCTGCCCATCCCAAGGACCACGGCTTCGCTACCCCCAGGGTCCAGCTCTCCTTCAAAGGTAAGAGCCTGGTTGTTGGAGTGGGGGGCAGGGTGGGACCACAAGATGGAGGGAACCATAGGCACCCCAGTACACGCTCCTTCTCCTCCTCCTCACTTGGGGGGCAGCAGCAATCTGCACCCTCAGAAATTTCCATGGGGAACCATTTTCAGGTGTGGCTGAGCTCCCAGTCTGCACCAGCACACGCAGTCTTGGGGGGCTGGTAGCCTGCCTAGTCCCCCCAGTACTCTTCCTGTTGTGGGTGGGTGGCTCCCTCCATCTGGCAAAGCTGGGTACTGAGGTGCGGGAAGCCCCCCGGCAGCACCCCGATTCCAGACAGCAGCTTGACGCCGCCCCAACCCCCCCAGCTGGTATTAACGCCTGGGAGCTGGCAGGGAGCCGGGAGAGGCAGGAGGGGAGGGTGCTGGGTGGGGGGAAGGGGCTTAACCCTTTCATACCGGGGCTGCTTAGCCCACCCAGCCACTCTAGGAGCTTTGGGGTGCACATTGGTGGAGGGGTTTGTCTTGAGCTCCTGTTCTGAGGCTGCTGAGCAGGGCAGGCTGGGGCTGATGAGGCAGGTCCCAGGGCTGCAAACCTTGAGAAGTGGAACGGAAATTGTTCCTGCTGGGGGCTTGCCTGCTTGGATGTGTGTCAGGAGGTGACAGACATGAGGAGTCTCACGTCTGCCTCCCCTTGGGGTCTGTGGGAGAGCTGGGACTGTGTTGCCTGTGCCCCTCCTTTGCTGTCCCACTGTGCCTTTGCCCTCTGGTCACCTGCTGAACCTGTGAGCCCAAGGAGGTGGTGGCCGAACTGATGGTGAGCACAGCAGAGCCGGGCAGGAGGGGCAGGGGGGCTGACAGCAAACGCGGTGAAGCAGCAATAGCCATGGGTGTTACAGGCTGGTCTTGACAGAAAAAATGGCTGGTATGAGGAGTCTGGGGACAAGTCCAGGCTGGAAAGCAGTGAGCAAGTTCCTCCCTGGAGGCAGGCACCACTTTCCTCTCCGAACAGCCTTTCTGGAGGGTTTTGGGGGCTGCTGGGACACTTGAGCTGCTGTGCAGATGCTTCCCCACCTTGGCTTAAAACACCTCTTCCTCACAGCTGTGGGGAGGGGAGACTCCAGCAAGGTCCCAGCTCGACCTGGTACCCACTGCTGTGGTGTGCTCCAGGAGTGAGACTAATTCTGGATAAGCATGGTAAACCTTGCTGTGCCACAGGTTAGGGGCTGGTTTGGAGCTGGTTTTTTTTTGGTTTTTTTTTTTTTTTGGCCTCAGCTGGTTGGAGCAATGGTTCTTGGCTGCTCAGGATCTCCAGTCCTTCTCCCTCCTGCCAGAGGTGGTCTGGCACCTGCCCTTGCTGCCTAAGAGGGAGGATCTGTGGTGGGAGAAGGGCTGATTTGCACTGGCACACAGAGAAGAAATGCCAGCAGTGTGCTAGATCCAAGCACATTGGGGTTGGGAAGAGGTGCCACTTGCCTCTTTCCTGTCTGTACTCTGAAAAGGGTGGCAGTGGGGGAGAATTTTCCAAGGGTCTTCCTCGAGGGCCAGCTGGGAGCCACACACCAAACTGCTGGTGAGCAGCTTCCTGAGTTCATCATCTGCGTGCAGCCTCCCTCAAGCCATAGAATCATGAGATACTGACATGATAGTGTGACAGTGACAGTGGCACTTTGTGGATGGTCCAGCCCCTTCTGTTGCCTGGAGAGGCAGGGATGACACCCAAATGCCCAGCTCCAAATCTCCCAATGCAGCTGCAGACAGTGGGGTTGGGTGTGATGGGTCTGGGGGCATTGGTGTGATGAGTTTGGCTGGGGTCTGCTGTCAGGGGTGGCTGTGGTGCCACAGGGGACCAGGTGGCCGCTTGTGCAGCCACAGCTTCTGGGGTTGGGGTGCGGGTCTCTACCACAGCATCCAGAGGGCTAAACCGTCCCAATGCCAGGACTGGGATCAAAGTCGCCTTGTGGCCAGGGTGCTAGGGAAGGAGCCACCATGTCCCCAAAGTGTGTCCCCCGGCGCCTTGCCTGGGCGGCCGCGCTGCCTGGAGCCCTGCCAGCCGCGGGAGCGTCTCTGGGTTTGTTTGCCTTTGCTTGTTATCGTGCGCCAGAGGTTTGTTGCAGCTCCCCGGGGCCTGCGTCATCCTCTTCGGAGCCCCGGCGTCTCTGAGTGCATTAAAAAAAATACATCTATAAAATACTCAAGTGATAGGAAAGGGGTGGGAACTGAGCTCCTGTGTCCTGGTGCAGGGTGATGGGCCGGCCAGGGTCAGTCCTCCCCCCATCCCGTCACCCCTGTGGTCTCTTTACGTGTGTCCTCCTCTCAAGGCTTTCCTGTCCGTGTGTCAGCAGGAGGAAGGTGACCAGCATGGAAAGAACAGTGCTGGGAGCGGCTCCGGCACAGCTCCCTTTTGCCAACAGCTCTTCCCAGATCCCAGCCCAGTGCTGGCCAGAAATAGGGTGGATATTTTTAATCATCTCTGTGCTAACAATTCACTCACTCCCCACACTGCTGTACACATCCTGCGGCCCCCTCTGCTCTGGGCCTTCCTCCGGGCCAGGGGCTCGGGCACCAGAGAGGTTGGCCCATTCCCCACGAGGATGCAGGAGGTGATGATGATGATGGTGATTCATCCCTCCATGTCCTGCTCCTTGTCCAGCGTGGGAAAAGCATGGGGGAAGGAAGGGTGGGCTCTTGCCCCGCATCATGGCGGGAAGCCCTCGAGGTCAGGGCTCTCCGTGGGGCTTCCAAACAGGAGCCGCTCCCTGCAGCGAGGGGAACAACCCTGCTGGCACCTCTCGGAAAAGCTGTGGCTGAGCTCCAGCCAGGGGCAGCCCTGGCTGGGAGGGGCAGGGTGAGAGGCAGGGCAGTTCCTGCAGGGGGAAAAAAATTACTTTAAAAAGAATGAATTGAGCATGGAGTCTCCTCTGGGCTCCACTGCCAGCCCCCTGTGCGGCCTCGCTCCCGCCTGCCTTGTGCCTCAGTTTCCCCTCCCACGCCACTGGCATCTCTGCCGGTGGCCAGGAGATACCAGCACACTTGATCTGGGGCAGGGGGTGGCAGATGGCTGGAGAGGAGCCCGGACAGGGGACCATGTCCTGGGGGCCACCCAGGCGCCCTCCTAAGCTGCTGCAGCTGTGGGCACTGCTTGGCAACAGCAGGATGGGATAAACAGGGGAGTGCGAGCAGGGCCAAGGGCTTAGGGAGAGCCAGTGCTGGGGACACTGGCACTGTTGGTCCCCACCGTGGTGTGAGTGCTCCATGCTGCTCCTCAGACCCCGTAAAGGTCAGGGGGATGCCACAGTCCCCTCCTTTCCCGTGCCCTAAGGGGCGGGGACATGGGGCTGAACCCTGTGACCCCTAAGAGGATTTCCTTGGCTGGGACAGTGGGGGGCTGCGGCAGGGCCACTCCACCCGCTGGGACCGGCTGCTGCTGGGGCTGAGCTCCCTGGCTCCGGCTGCGAAGCTCCATAAGCTCCTTAAACCCTCCCCCGCCAAAAAAACCCTGTGCAATTTCAGCCTCCCCAAGCCTATAGCTAATAAGCTAGTTATCCCTTAAATTAACAATGCTCCTTATGGAACAGCGTGGCCCTTCCTGGGGTCCTGGCACGGGTGTTCTCCCCACCCCAGTGCTGTTTGGGCACAGAGCAAAGGGCCTGGAGCAGCCGCAGTTTCCACCCGGCACCATGCCCTCCCCTTGGGCTGCGGAAAGAAATAATGTCCAAATATTAAACAAAAAGCCCAAAGAGCAGTGGGTTGGGGCACTTCAGCTCAGCACTTTGCTTTTAGGGTGATTAAAGTCTTTTTTTCTGAAGCCAAGCTTTTTCCTGAAGGGGATTTCATGCTGCTGGAGCATCCCCTGGCCCAGCCAAGAGCCTGGTTACCACTGCAGAGTGATGCTCAGTGGGGACAGGGTCCCCCCTGCCAGCACTGTTGTCGGGGAGCACCGACACACACCAGCGTTTGGGGCAGGCGGGCCCGGGGATGAATCAGCGGTTTCTGCTGAAAAAACGTGGGGTTTCTTTTCTTTTTTTTCTTTTCTTTTTTTTTTTTTTTTTTTAATTCTTTTTTGGCTTGTGCCCAATCGGCCGGGCTGCGATGGCTGCGGGGAGCACCCGGCCGGCCCCTCTTTCATGCCGAGGGATTTGCCCCCGGCGGCTCCAGCACCTGTCTGTCCTCTGCCGCGGGTGCCGGCACGGAGCGATGCTCCGGGGGGCTGGAGATGAGCGAGGGTGGAAGGCAGCAGGCGGGAACGGGAGTCATTTCATCTCCCGAGCCCCTGCAAGGCAGCTTCGGTTTCCTCCCACCTGTGAATCGGTTAAATGGGAAAAGAGTTTGGCTGGGGGCCACGGAAACTCTCTTATTATATGTAATTAGCTTAATTACATCATAAATAAGCCATCAAGGGGTAGCGGAGTGACGCTCAAACAAATAAGCAATTCTGCTTTCATCGGACGACCCACCCAGCTCTTTGATCAGCCCCAATAACAACAAATGCTTTAACCACGAGAGGGGACACATCCAGCCCCCTATCCCTCTCGCGGCATTGCTCCCTATCCTTCCCCTCTGACGCGTACCCAAAAAGCTGCATCTCAAATTTCGACTAGGGAAAAAATTAGTAGGGAACATAATCAAAATTTGGGGCACGCTTCTAAATTTGTGGGATAAAACGCTGCTGGATGGAGATGGGATTTATCCCTGCTGTGCCAGGCTCCCTTGGGATCGGTGCTGGGCTTCTCCATCGGCATTTAAAGTGAATTCATTCTTCCCCATGCAAAGAAAGGGCTCCCGAAAGGCGCTGGCTCCGCCAGCGGCGGGGAGGGGGGCTGGGGGGGGGGGGGGGGGGAGTGCGGTTATTGAATATAAACACGCTGTGTAATTTACATGCTAATTATGTTGAATGCGCTACAAGCCCATAATTAGAATCTAATTAGGTGAGAGCGCCTGTAATTGGTTTTGGGGAATGCAGTGATGATGCACCTGGGGAGGTGACCCGCTCGGGTCGTAATGGCGTTAACTCTTCATGCTGGTGCCCCGGTGATGTTTTGGGGGGCGGGCGTCGGGAGGATTTGGGGGGCTGGGGTGGGGAGTCCCTCGGGGTGCTCGGTTTATCGAGAACCCCCAAAATCTCCCTTTTACTTTGGATATCAGCACTGGTCTCCGTGCCAGTGGGTGATGGATAAGGACCACTCACCCCTGCCCGATGAGGGCCAGTGGTGACAGCCAGCAATGGTGGGCAGCTGCTGGAGCTGCTAATGCAGCCCGCAATTGGCATTGCAGAGGGAATTTGGCTTTGCAGAGCACGCAGTCGGGCGGTGGTGCCGCGGGCAGAGCATCGCATCACGCCTTGTTGCCAGCCCTGGGGCTCCTGGCCGCCGGCATCACCCGAGGGCGCAGGGTAATTACAGCTCTGCGCCCGAGGACACAGAACGAATCCGGGCAGGCGAGTCCCGGGCGGCTCGGGGGGGCTCCGCGGAATGTTGTGAGGGGCCGGTCCCCGGGGAGGCCACCCTGGCTGTGATGCCGAGCGGCTCCTGGCTCCGGTGCTCGGCAATTAAAATAGGATTAGGCTCCCGGCCAGGCGGAGAAGCTCTGCCGGTGCCGGGATTGGCAATGGCGAAGCAGGAGGGAATATGCTCGTTGGGGCGCATCGGCTAATGAGCCGGCTTCTCCAGCCCGGCCGGGGCCTCTGCCCCACTGCATCCCCAAGGGCACCCCGTGGCTGCCGGGGGCGGGTCTGGGGACACAGTGACACCGGGGGATTAGGCAGTGCGATGGAGGTTTGGGAGGTCAGAGGTTGTGGCAGGGTCTTGCCCGCCCCGCCATCGTCTTTGGAAAGGGCGTTCCGGGGCAGCGGCTCCGTCACCGCCCTGCTTTGGGAGTGCCCCCTCTGATCGCTGGGCCGTGGGGGGTTGAACAGAGCCTCCGGTGGGGGGCCAAGGCCCTTTGTGCTACTGGGCCTATCCCCTGCCAAGCCCTGGAGACACCCATCCTAAGGGATGTGGGATATTTGGGGCTGTCACTGACATGGAATCCTCCACCACCAAGTGTCCTGGTGTTCCAGAATCCCGGGACTGTTGGTGGTGGCACCCTCAGGCTGGGCAGGGGTGGCAGATGAGGGGCTGTCCTGCCATGGGTGCTCCTGTCCAGTTTAATTGCCATGCCTGTCTCTGCTCCAGGTGTCTGTGTCCTGAGTGGGAAACCTGGGAATGCAGTTCCATCACTGGCAGCTGGGGACAAGCTGTTCTGCTCTGCCTGTGTCCCTCACTGCCAGAGCCACCCTGCCCTTTCCTGGCTCCCGAGCTGTGGTCCCCACCACCACCAGCATCGCTCTGAGGGAGGCACCAGCACACACAGAGTGTGGGGGACACACCTGTACACACACAGTGTATGGGCCGGTGGGGCAGCTTCAGGACATCCAGCAGGCAGGGACCAGACCCAGTGTGGCACAGTCAGGGACTGCTACAGGACAGGCTGGGGACGCCATGGGTGGCATGTGAGCCAGCACCAGCAACAGGGAGCATCTGGAGCCCAGATGGGCCAGGCAGGAGGAGGAGTCTGCTGTGGGTGGTTCCCTGGCTCCCTATCCTTGGCACTGTTCCACTGCACCTCTGCCGTGGCCCCCCTGCCTGCAGCCCAAATTCCAGCCCCTGCACATGCCCACCATGCTCATGCTGTCCATCCAGCCCTGGCAGACAGGCAGGCCCCGAGCTGGGAGAGGTTCATGTCTCATCCCGTGACTCCGTTTCCCGCAGCCGGCTCCGACGGGTTCCTACACGGTGTGTGTGCACTGCCCTCACTGCCACGGCTGAGCGGCTCCAGCTCTGTGCAGGTGCCCCACTGCAGCACCGGGGAGCACCGCTGCCAGCCGTGGGACAGAGGGGCTGCCCTGCCTGGGAAGGGACCCTGGGGACACCTGTGGGACATTGCAGTCCCTTGTGCAGCCGGGAGGTCAGGGAGATCTGAGGGCACTTGGCTCCCACTGGGGATGGAAGCTGGTTGCGGGAGCCCTGCCCGGCACTGCCTGGAAGCCAGTGTGATGCTGCCTGACCTGCGGGACCCTGTTCCACCCCTCACCAGGAAGGGGGATCCCCAGAGCTGCTCCCGGTGCCTGCACGGGGCACCCCTCTGCATGGAGGGCGCTGCCTGGATCAGTGTATCATGGATGTTGGCACCTGGTGGCTGTTGGTGGCAACCAAAGAGGATGACAACACGGAAGGTTATGGCATCTGGGGCAGATGGCATCCCATGAGGATGACAACCAGCGGCTGAGGATGGCATCTGATGATTGTTTGTGGAATCTAAAGAGGGTGATATCTTTTAAAAAGAGTGGCATCTCCAAAAGGGTTGGCTTCAGAGGCTGATGGCATCACATGGAGGTGGCATCCAAAGGCTGTTGATGGCATCCTAAGAGAGCAGCACCTCCAAAAGGAAGCATATAGGGAAGATGATGTCCCACGGGGATGGCATCTGATGGTTTGGAGTGATATCCAAAGGGGTAGCATCCAGGGCAGATGTCATCCCATGGAGGTGACATTTGATATTTGGGGGTGGTCTCCAAAGGGGGTGACACCTCCAAGAGGAGTGGCACCTCCAAAGAGTGGCATCTCCTAAGAGGTGGCCTCCAGGGCAGACTGTATCCTGTTGGGGCAGGATGCTCTGTCTTAATCATGCCCTGGTCCCTGCTGTGTGGTTCTTGGCACTGGCCCACATCATCTGCAGCACTTCTGCCTTCCATCTGGCTGCCTCATTGCACTTGTGAATATTCATGACCCTCATTATCCTCTTTCACTCCTTGCTCCCACACTTAGGCTAAAAATAACTTTCCAAGGGGGGATGGGGTGTGCTGGGTGGGGGAGAGGCTCATCACCTCCCCTGGAGCTGGTTCCTTGGGGTCCCAGCTCTCCCATCCTAGGAGCCAGAGGCTTGGCTGGAGCATGGGGTCACAGTGCAGGAGGGCAATGATGCTGGAAGTTTTAGGAGCTGTGGTCTCTAGGCTGGGGTGGCAGAGAGCCCCGGCCTTCTGCCCCATCAATGGCAACCTCCACTCCCTGCTGTGGGGTGCTGGATCTCCTGAACCCAGGAGATCTCTTTGATGATTTCTCTTCTGGCCACTGTTGGTTGTCCCAACTGGCCATGAGCCTCTCTGTCATTGTCCCTTGTCCTTCATTGAGGTGGCAGTATCATGGTGCTCATGGAGTGGAGAGTGGGCACCTCTTCTCATGGGGTGTCCTCCAGCTGGGCCCAGGCATGGCCTCAGGGATGGCAATAGCAAAGATGGGTGTCCATGGAGTACTGACACCTTCCCCTTTCCCCCTGTAGAGCTGAAGGCGACGGGCACAGCACACTTTTTCAACTTCCTCCTCAACTCCAGTGACTACCGCATCCTGCTGAAGGACGAGGACCACGACCGCATGTATGTGGGCAGCAAGGACTACGTCCTCTCGCTGGACCTGCACGACATCAACCGCGAGCCCCTCATCGTAAGCTGCTAGCGCAGGGCAGGGGGGAGCAGGTGGAAGGGAGTAATTGAGCACTTTGGGGACATTTCATGTGCCAGGTCAAGAGCTCAATGGGCATAACTGGTGCTGGTGGGAAAGTGGTGGGGCCAGGTGGGAGTCCTGGTCTCCCCTGGGTTGGTGTTCCCACAGATCCATTGGCCCGCGTCCCAGCAGAGGATCGAGGAGTGCATCCTGTCAGGCAAGAACAGCAATGTGAGTAACCACTGTGAACCCCCTTCTGGTAGTGGAGGGGGGCTGGTGCCTGGCACTGGAGTGGGATTCATGTCCCTGTATCCTACTCTGGAAAAGCCATCCCCTAGCATGTACACCTGTGTCAAGATGGGGTGGCACTGCAGGGCAGTGTCCGGTCACCAATTCTGTTCCAGCCAGGCAGGTCCTAGAGAGATTTCTGGGCAAGTAGGAGGTCAAGCTCCCTATGCTGCTTCCTCCTACCAGCCATGGCTGGGCCCTCCAGCTTGCCGGCTTGTGGCCCATGCCAGCCCCTGATCCATGCTGTCCCATGCCACATGCCATCCAATGACCTGTTCCATCCCATGCCCACACCAACATGGCCCCACCGCAATCCATAGCCCCCGTGCTTGGGTTGACACGTTCTCCTCTGCTTCCCAGGGAGAGTGCGGCAACTTCATCCGCCTGATCCAGCCCTGGAACCGGACACACCTCTACGTGTGTGGCACTGGCGCCTACAACCCCATCTGTGCCTTTGTCAACCGCGGGCGCAAAGCGCAGGTGAGGGGCGGGAAGGATGGCGGTGCTGAGCTGCTGTCTGGCACAGTGGTGCTGGCACAGCCACCAGGGGCTGCAGCGGGGTGGGGGCTTGGCTCAGCTCTGCTGGCTGGTGGGGGAGGTTGGGGGCTGAAGGTTGTGGGCAAGGCTGGGGGTGACCATGGCTAACAGTGTTGTGCTGCTGAGCGGGGCCAAGCCATCTCCACAGACCAAGGACTTCTCTTCACGCTGGAACTTGGCTGTACTCTAGTGTCAGCTTCCACACAATGTGCCCTCTCACCCTACTGGCTGCATCCACTGCTGGATCTCCACTGGGACAAGGGATGTGTCAACCCAGCTTGCTGCTTGCTGCCAGGCTGCTGAGCCTCTCACCGTAGATTCCAAGGATGCCAGCACCGGTGCTGCACATGGAGAACTGTGCAGGGATTGTACCATCATGTGTGGCCACGTCAGGAACATCCCCCGATAGATGTCACCCGGCACCAAGGACCACAACGTGCAGTGAGAGGGTGGTATCAAAGCTGCATGCCACCCGCCGGGATGTGTGGCAGACACAGGAGCATTTTCAGGACAGCCTTGGGAGAGAGCCAGTCTCTGCAAGTAGCAGCATTCCAGGGATCCCAAGCCCTGTGAGGTGTCTGTCCCCTCTACGCTGGAGTGACAGGTCCCAGGCTGTGTCTTCTCCTGAGGTTGGAGAGGGAGTCACGAGCCTGAACTAAGGGAGGATCACGGCGCTGGATGTGAAGGACAGGCATCTGCCTCAGAACCCCCAAGCCAGGCATGGGCACTGAGAGAGGTGGATGCTTCTCAGACCATTCCAAATTGGGATTGGATTGGGACTGAACTGGGGCGTGGCAGCATATGAGGAGGACATGGGGTGCTAGTGCAATTGAGGACAGCACTGGTTGTGCAGCAGAGTTAGTGGCAGTGTGGAAGTGTTCCGGTGACCCCATGGTGCTAATAGCTTTGGTCTGAGGCATTACACATCGGTGCAGGAGGTACGAGGTGGCAGGTGCCATTTTTGAGCCACCATGGGTGAGCCCAGCCTGGCTGGCTGTGGGCAGCCATCTCTCCACTCTCTCCTACCCCATGCTAGGGCACCCCAGTTCTGTGGGAGAGAGCAGGATCCATCCTGGAGAAGCTCCTGCTGGAGGCCAGCCCAGCTTGGAGCATCAAAGAGCCCAGGGGGACAGCAGTGCTACTGCTCGATGGGCATCCATCACCCCAGCTCTTAGGGTCCCCTGCTCACCCCTGCCCTGGGGGGTCCTTCCCCTGCTGGCGCTAACTCTCTGCCCTGCTCCTTTTCCCCAGGGGTTTCCGCCGAGCCAGCCGGGAGGCCGGGAAAGCAGAGCCACCGACAGCCCCCTCAGCCCGAGACCAGCACAAAGCAAGGTGGGAACCGGTCTGGGAGCCCGCCGCAGCCGTGCCCACCTGTCCGCAGGGGCACACCGGAGCCGCGGGCTCCTTCATCCCACTGGCATGCTTCCGACCCCTGGGCCGGGCGCCCCGTGCCATGGGCATCCCCGCCATCCCCTTCCCTCCCAGCACAGCACCTCCCGGCCACCGGCCTGGCGTCGGCTTTCCTTCTCTCACTAACTCCTTCCTCCTAGTCCATGTAGGATCCCCCCTGTGGGGGACACTGTCAGGGATGGTGGCTCTTCACCCACCATGACTTTGCCTGACTCCAGGCTTGCTGTGTCCCTTGGAAGTGGGACCGTGTGCCGGCAGAGCCACTTGGGATGATTCAGGGGAGGACGCTGAAGTGATGTGCAGAAGAGGTGTTTGGGTAGGGCCTACAGAAACATTACTGAGAAGCTGCTTCACCTTGCCCCAAGAGGGGCTTGTGTCATCCTGGCAAGCAAGTGCACTCAGGGAGGTGACAGAATCCTCGGCTTCTGGGAATACCCCTGTGTGCAGCCCACCCTGACAGTGTCACCCCCGAGCCTCTCCCCTCCGGACTAACATGGGTCAGTGCATGGGCTGGGGAGCATGGGGGACATGGGCACCCCAGTGCAGCCTGGGGCTCCCCCAGCTCCTCGGGTGCTCGAAGGCCAAGGGTGATGCTTGGCAGTGAGCATCTCCCCAACTGCAGGCAGCTCCTGCTGCCAATTCCCCAGTGCCAGCTGGGAAAATGCCATTGCCATTTTAGCCTCCTCAGGTCACTGCAGTTCCTCTCTTCCTTTTGGGGAAAGGGTGTGAGTCCTAGCAGAAGCTCCTGGGGGCTGCTAGCCCGTGCTTCCTGGCAGCTCTGGTGTATTTTGAGGTGCGTTAGCCAATCAGCAGCACCAGCGCCACAATGGCTCCTGTGTTGCCTGACCAGAAGGGTGAGATGATGGAGCCAGTGCCAGGGCTATGCTGGAGAGACAGAGGTTGTCCATGTGAGGCGTTTGCCCACTTCAGGAGTGGGGCCAGCGTTGGGCTGAGGCGTTTGTGATGGTGATGGTGGCACAGACTGTGCAGTGCAGTGGTGTGGATGATGAAACATGCTCATCTCTGGGCCTGGGTGCCCCAGGAGGAGCTGGTGTGAGCAAACCCTCCAGTGGGAGATGTCCACGGTGAGATTCCAGCCCCTCACCCCTTTGTGTTCGTCCCAGAGCCAGGGCTCCAGCAGGACCCTGCTGGCCTCTCAATGGAGGGTGGCTGTCACCATGTCCATCACCCATGTGCCAAAGCCAGGGCACAGGGGCACAGGACCAGTGGGCATCTGCCAGATTTGGTTGCTTAAGGTCTCCCCCATGCCCAGGCTCCCCATGGATGCTGCTGCTTCATCTCAGCTGAATGTGGTCCCTATGCCAGGGTGAGGAGTGACCTGGCTGGGCCAGCCTGTCCCTGTGTGTCTCCAGCCAGCACTGGCAGAGGATTTTGAATGTGTCTCCAGAAGCAGTGTGGGTCTCACTCCTGGCTGGGGACGTGTGATGGTGCCAGGGATGGCCACGGTGAAAGCAGAAGTGACAGTGGGGAGACATCCCACAGAGCAGACACAGCATCTCACTGTGTGAAGAAAAGCACTGGAAAATGGCCCCTGGTGAGAGAAGTACAGTGGGTCCAGCAGCTGAGCTGTGCCAAGCTGTGCCGAGCTGTGCTGCAGGCCAAACCCTGCCTGCTGAAGCTCCTGGAACTGCGTGACCTTGCTGGGCAAGCGGCAATGTGCAGCACAGCCAGCTGGATTGAAGAGGCAGTCAGAGGGGATTTTTCCCAGACCTGGGGGATGGATGCCCAACTTCAGCCTGATGGCTCAGCCAAGTCTCCAAGTGGTGGAGGGCATGAAGAAGCATCCAGCATCTTTGGAGGAGTCGCTCGCAGGAGCTTCATCTTCTCAGGAGACCTGCAGACAGACCCCTTGTGTGGTCCATCCACATCTGTCCTCGCTGCTGTGCACCATCCTGGAGGAAGCTGCCTCTCCTGGTGGGCTTTGGGAGCTGTCATGTGAATGGAGGGGTGAAAATCTAACCAGCTGCTCTATTTGCTTCCTTCTCCAGGATTATATCTTCTACCTGGAGCCAGACAAGCTGGAGTCAGGCAAGGGAAAGTGTTCCTACGACCCCAAAGTAGACACCGTCTCTGCATTAATAAGTGAGTCCTGTGGCTCCCTGGTGTCAGTGCTTCCTGCGCTGGGCAGAGGGCATATGCAGGGAGGATGGAACAACTGCTCCCATCAGGAGCAGGGTTCCTGCTCTGCCACCCCTGCCAGCTTCAGCTGGCCAGGCACCTGGCCCAGCGGAGATGAGGATCGTGGTTACAGACCAGTGCCAACTTCCAGAGTTCTTTAGGCAGTGGCTCTTGGTTGCCTGGTGGCTACTGGCCAGGTCTGGGGCTGGCAGTTGCAGAAGGTGGGTGGATGGGATGAGGTGGGGATTCCTGGCTGACCTCTGCCCTCTGCAGATGAGGAACTTTATGCTGGTGTCTACATCGACTTCATGGGCACGGACGCAGCCATCTTCCGCACCATGGGCAAGCAGACAGCCATGAGGACAGACCAGTACAATTCCCGCTGGCTCAATGGTGAGTTCAGGTGTCACTGGCCCAGGGGACCTCACAGCTCCAGCCCTAGAGATGAGACCTGTCATGTGGTACTGCATCCTTCTGCCAGAACAGAGACAGCAGCCAGCATGGGCAGGTGGATGGGTGGGTGGATGATGGATGGTTGACAGCTGACAGATAGGTGAATGGATGGACAGAAAATGTGTGGATGGATGGATTGATGATGGATGGATGAATTGATGATGGATAGATGGATGGATGATGTATGAATTGATCATGGATGGATGGATGGATGGATCGATGGATGTGAAGGCACAAGAGCAGGGATAGCTGTGTGGGGCAGTGACAGACATGTTTGGAGCTTTGCTGGGCAGTGGGAGCAGACTGGTGAGAGATGGGGCTGGCTCTGCTGGTGTCAGTGCATGGGTTTCTGCAGTGCTGAGACGTCAACCGTGTCGCCTGCAGCCGGTGACCCCGAACATTCATTCTGCCCCCCTTGGAGCACCCCTGCCTGCGGGGCAGCAGCTGAGTAAACAGAGCAGAGCAGATGGGAGGATCCTGCCTGGCCGGGGAGCCAGCGGGGTGGTAACCCGAAGAGGGGGAGCTGTCAGCGCAGGCTGGGCACAGGCTGATGGATGGCAGGGAAAAGCTTCCTGAGAAGCTTCCATGCTGTGTGGTTCCTTCCTGGGGGGAAGACTGGTTCCCACCACCTTGCTTGTAGAGCTGGTGTATCTCTTCAACTGTGGAATGCTCCCAAGGACCCCAGGGATGCTTCAAGCCTCTCCTGGTGCACTAGAGATCTCAAGAGACACCCAGTTCCTCAGATGTAGCTCTCACCCTCTGACCACAGCGGTGTTTTTCCTGGAGTGGGGCGATGCTGCAGCAGAGGGATGCTCAGCATCCTGTTATGGCATGGAGCAGGGGTGCCACTGGGCTGATGGTGCCATGCTGTGCTGTGTGATTCCAGACCCAGCCTTTGTCCGTGCCCAGCTCATCCCTGACAGCAGCGAGAGGAATGATGACAAGCTCTACTTCTTCTTTCGAGAGAAGTCTGCTGATGCCCCACTGAGTCCTGGGGTCTATTCCCGCATCGGGCGCATCTGCCTGGTAGGTGTAGCAAAGGACAGGCAGGGAGGTGGGCAGGGGGGCAGGCAGGGCTGAGCACAGGGGTCTCACCGTTGCAGAATGACGACGGGGGCCACTGCTGCCTTGTGAACAAGTGGAGCACCTTCCTGAAGGCCCGGCTCGTCTGCTCTGTGCCGGGACCCGATGGAATTGAAACGCACTTCGATGAGCTCCGTGAGTGTGAGAGGAAAGGGATGGGAGCCTTCTCTACCCCTGGAGGCTTGGGGAGCACACTGAGCAGAGCTGGGGACACCCCTGCTGCCCCCTGCCTCTTGCTCTTCCATGGGTAACTGCTCTGCCTGTACCCTGGTGTCCCTGCCCACCTTCCCTATGGTGACGCCTCCATCTTTCTGTCCCAAGAGGACGTCTTCATCCAGCAGACTCAGGACACCAAGAACCCTGTTATCTACGCTGTGTTCTCTGCTTCGGGGTGAGTGCTGACCCTCCTGGCACAGTGCAGGAGATGAGGGGGTCTCAGCTGAGTGGGTGTCCTGGCAATGCCTTGACAAAGGGTGGCAGCAGGTCCTTCCCCCCAGGTCGGTCTTCAAGGGCTCTGCTGTGTGTGTCTACTCGATGGCTGACATCCGCATGGTCTTCAACGGGCCCTTTGCCCACAAGGAGGGACCCAACTACCAGTGGATGCCCTACACAGGAAAAATGCCCTACCCCCGCCCAGGCACTGTAAGTACCTCTGGGCACCACGGGGAGGTGAGCCAGTGCCTGCCAGGCAGCCGGCCCCCTCAGACCTGCGCCCGGGTACCAACTCACCGAGCACTGCTGACATTTGTGCCACAGTGCCCTGGGGGGACCTTCACCCCATCCATGAAGTCAACCAAGGACTACCCCGACGAGGTGATCAACTTCATGCGCGCGCACCCGCTGATGTACCACGCCGTGTACCCCACGCACCGCCGGCCGCTGGTGGTGCGCACCAATGTCAACTACCGCTTCACCACCGTGGCCGTGGACCAGGTGGACGCGGCAGACGGGCGCTATGAGGTGCTTTTCCTGGGCACAGGTACCCACGCCGCGCACCGCGGGGAACGCAGCATGCTCCGGCGCGGCCCCGGAGGGCACGGGCACCACCAGGGCTGGCCAGAGCACGGTGCCCTCCACCGCTAGAGTGGGGTGAGGGGCTGAGACTGCCCCCCGGAGAACCCTACCCCTCCTCAAGGCTCCAGACTGTTCTTCCCCTGTCCCGATACCATTCCACAGACCCTACTGTCCTGCTGGATCCTCCCCTTAGCCCAGCTCCTATCCCTGAAGCAAGTGATCCAGCATGATTGTTCCTACCCTAGGGATTCTACCATGCAGCCTGGTCCTCCCCCTCTCCTGGTGCCTGTTCCAGGGGCCTCATCATACAGCCTTATCCTTTCCTAGCACTCATCCAATGTGCTTCCTATGGCCCATGCTCAGTCTGTCATCATCCAGCCTTGTGCCTTTCCTGCCCAGTTGCCCATCCCAGAGGCAGTGACATCCAGCCCTGTCCTTCCCAGACATCAGTGCCCATCCTGAGGCACTAGCATCCAGGCCAGGGCTTCCTCTGCTCTTAATGTGCATCCCAGAGCCCCCATGATCCATCCTGGTCCTTCTCTTGTCCTGATGCACGTCCCCGTGCTGCTCTGGGCACTCCCTGGCACTCTGGTGGCACTCTCTAGACAGAGGTGGTTACCTAAGCTGGCACACTACCCCAGACATAACTACCTGCCACAGCAGGAGAGAGATGGGGATGGGCCTGGGGGATCCTTTCTTCCCACAGCCCCAGCAGGGATCCCCTTCACAGACAGGGAGGGCATGGGTGTCCAGGGGTAGCACTGAGCACCTGGGCACTATGGTGTCTTGCAGATCGGGGCACTGTGCAGAAGGTCATTGTGCTTCCCCGGGATGACATGGAGACAGAGGAGCTCATGCTGGAGGAGATTGAAGTGTTCAAGGTAAGGGCTGGCATGTCCTCCACCCTCTGCTGAGTGTTTGTGACCCAGCCGACCAACCCCTTGGGACAACAGCCAGCCTCTTGAGACATCAGCAGCTCTCTTGGGACACCAGCCACCTCTTGGCCAGCTCTGGAGGGACTCCAGGCTTTGGTCCTCCTGCCTGATGCCCACTCACATCTGCCCTTGCCTGCTCCAGCTGCCTGTGGGGGGTTTGGGGTGCCCATCCCAGGGCTGTAGCATCAGTCCAAGCAGTTATGCCTCCATCTTCTTTATTTCTACTTTCGTCCAGGTGCCAGCACCCATCAAGACGATGACCATCTCCTCCAAGAGGGTGAGTCATAGCACATGGCAGGGGACTGGGTGGGCGGATCCCATCCCGGGCCCAGCATCACCACAGCACTGGAGCAGGAGGTTCACAGGGGCCCTAATGCAGTGGGGATGGGGCAGTATCTCACCCTGTCCTCTTTGTCCCCAACAGCAACAGCTGTATGTGTCCTCGGCTGTAGGCGTGACCCACCTGGCCCTGCACCGCTGTGACGTGTACGGGGAGGCCTGTGCTGACTGCTGCCTCGCCCGGGATCCCTACTGTGCCTGGGATGGCAGCGCCTGCACCCGCTACTCCGCCTCCTCCAAGAGGTGCAGGGTGGGGCAGGGAGAGGGGCAGGGAGGGACCCCCCTGCCGCAGGCTCCCCCTCTCACCTCTCACCTCCCCACAGGCGGAGCCGGCGGCAGGACGTCCGGCACGGCAACCCCATCCGGCAGTGCCGGGGCTACAACTCCAATGGTGAGTGGGGTCTGGGGCAAGGCCTTGCAGCGTGGGGCAGCCGGGAGGGGAGGCTGAGGGCACAGGGCTGGAGTTGGGCACACGGGGATTCCTTGGTGGGTTGATGGTTTTGTGGGTGGATGTATGGGAAGATAGATGTATGAGTGGGTGGATGGATGGTGAGTGGGTAGTTGTATTAGAGAGGAAGATGAACATGGATGAGTGGATACATTGGGGATGAGAACAAGCATAGATGAATGGGTCAGTTCTTGGATGGATGTATGGGTGGATACATTGGGGAGTAGGATGAACTTAGATGGATAGATGGATACTCTGGGGATGGAAGATGGATGGATGGACGGATGGATAGCTGTGTTGGGAAGGAGGTTCAACAGATTTGAATGGGTGGATAGAGGGATAAATGCATGGATGGATGGATGAATGGACACCTACCCTTGTAGACAGAGTGGGCAGGGGGGAAGTGCAGTGGGGTGGGAATGACCTGGCTGCCCATGGCCGCCCCTGCAGCTAACAAGAATACTGTGGAGGCCGTACAGTACGGGGTGGAGGGCAGCACAGCCTTCCTGGAGTGCCAGCCCCGCTCGCCCCAGGCCAGCATCAAGTGGCTGCTGCAGAAGGACAACAGCGACCGGCGGAAAGAGGTAGGGCAGGGCACTGCTCCGGGGGTGCCAGGGGTGCTGGGCGCCAACTGAGCCGTGCCCCCTCTCTCCCCCAGCTGCGGGTGGAGGGCCGGGTGCTGCGCACGGAGCAGGGCTTGCTGCTGCGTGCCCTCCAGCTCAGCGACAGCGGCCTCTACTCCTGCACCGCCACCGAGAACAACTTCAAGCACACGGTGACCAAGGTGCAGCTCCGCGTCCTCAGCAGCCGCGCCGTTCACGCCGTGCTGGTCCAGGCGGAGACGCCCCCTGGCCTGCCGGGTGCCCCCACTCCCCGCTACCAGGACCTGCTGCAGCTCCTCACCCAGCCCGAAATGGGACTCCTGGATCAGTACTGCCAGGGCTACTGGCGGCACACGGCTGCCAGCCCCCCACAGCCGCTGGCTGGCCTCAAAGCCAAGGAGCAGCAGGACCAGAAGAAGCCTCGAAACCGCCGGAATCACCAGCCAGAGACCTATGGGCATACATGAAACCATCATCAGGGACTTTGCTAGCACAGTGGTCTATTTTTCCCCCCTTTTAATATTAAAAATATCTATAAATAAATATATATATATATACATCCACGCACACACACACACACAGACACACGCGCTCCCCCCTCCCACGGGAGGTGGTCCTTATTTGTAGGCTGTACATAGTCACTGGGGTGGTGCTACCCACACATCCCAGCCCCAGGGAGGAGCAAGGACCCCGGGGGAGGGGAAGGGGTCCCTGGGGAGGGTCAGGCACCCCTGAGATGGCTGCAGCCACCATTGCTGTCTTCCTCCCTGACAAGGACCCCCAAATCGTGTTGTGCAGAGACCACAGGTCACCACAGCCACTCTCCCTCACAGCTGAGCCATGACACCATGCTGGGGGATGGATGTCCTGGTGTGGGAGGGGATGATGCCCTGGGGAGGGTAGGGGGTGGGGGAGGTAGGTAGTGCCAGACAAGGTCTGCCCACTGCAAGCTTGGTGTGACCATCATAGCTTCGTGCCTCAGTTTCCCCACAGGGTTATGGAGGAGCAAGTGCTTTCTGTGGGGAAGCTGTAGACCACCAGGCAAGCTGAGGGGAAGGGATGAGGGTACACGGCTCTATCTCTTCTCTAGGGGCTTGGCACGGGTGAGATGGGACCTCAAGGTAGGACCAAGGTGTTCAGGCAATAGTGGGGGCTTGTCTCTGGATGGAGAAGGGAAGGACAAAGGGCCATGCTGGTGTAAAACCTCGAGCAGCTGCTGGTGCTTGGTGACACCCAGTGGTGTTTGGGCACCCAGTGGGCACCCAGCCCATCAGCCACCCTCTTGGGGCACCCCGGTGGGTGTGGAGGGTTGTAAATTGTTGTACGTGGGAAACACAGGGGTGACCAGGGCTAAGTAAGTGCCCCTTGCTGCAGCTAGGGGCACTCCCAAATAAACACTGGCTTTGGGACAGACGCGGGCGCCTGCGTGTGCTCTGTAGGGGACGGACCTGGCCCCCACCACGTAATCCCCTGAGCCCTGCCAGGGAGCAGAGGGCTACCCCTGGGGGAGCACTGGGTCCCTGGTGCTGGGGGGCAGGACAGGGGGGTATGGGGAGGTGGCAGTAGTGGGTGCTGCTGCTGGGTGTTGGGGTACTCGGGGCTGGGCTGGCGGCTGGTGCCAGCAGTGAGTGTTGCTGAAGGCACTGGGAACACTCAGTCTCACTACTGGAAGCACTGAGGAGAGCACTGGAGCACTAGGATATGGTACTGAGAGCTGGTACTTGGTGGTACTGGGGGCATGGGCAGGGGAGAAACCTTACAGAGGGCACAGAGGGTGGTAGAGGATGATGCTGGGAGCACTCTGATTGATACGGGGGTGGTACCAAGCTCCCCTGAGTAGTTCCAGGAAGCACTGGGGTCAGTGCTAAAAGATCCTGGGCTGTATCGGAGGTAGTAATAGGCACACTGGAGGTTGGTACTGGGCAGTACTGGCAGGATTAGGAGAAGTACTGAGGCATTAGGATTTGGTAGTAAGACCTGGTAGTTGGTGATACTGGGAGCAGTGGTAGGGAAGTGGTAATGGTTCTGTAGGGGTGGCTGGGGGTTGTAGTGGGCAATACTGGGCTGTAACAGGGTGGTCTGTTCAGTATTGGGGTGATGGAGGTGGTACTGGGCTCCTCTGGGCAGTCTTGAGAGGCACTGGTGTGAGTAGGGGAGGTGCTGGGGCTACACTGGGATCGGTACCGGGTACACTGGTGGTGTGCAGAGCTGTACTGGGGGTGGTGCAATGCTGTACTGAGGTGGCTGGGCTGTACTGGGGGTGTGCAGGGTTGTATTGGGAGCATTTATCTGTACTGGGAGTGTGCAGGGCCGTACTGGGAGCACTGGGCTGTACTGGAAGCACTGGTCTGTACTGGAAACACTGGTCTGTGCTGGGAGCTGCCCTGGGCTGTACTGGGAGCACTGATCTGTACTGGGAGCTGCCCTGGGCTGTACTGGGAGCACTGGTCTGTACTGGGAGCTGCCCTGGGCTGTACTGGGGGCACTGGTCTGTACTGGGAGCTGCCCTGGGCTGTACTGGGAGCACTGATCTGTACTGGGAGCTGCCCTGGGCTGTACTGGGGGCTGCGCTGGGCGCTTCCGCCCTCTGGCGGCTGAGCGAAGCCCTGCAGGAGAGCCGCGGTGCGGGGAGGGGAGCGCTGGGGACAAATGGGGGACACAGAGGCACCGGGCAGTACTGGGGCCACCGGGGCAGTCCTGGCAAGGTAGAGGTGGGGGGGACACTGAGGACTTACTGCGGTGTTCCGTGGGATACTCAGTTTCGCTGCGGTGGCCACAGTGGCAATGGGGGGCACAGGGGATGTGAGAGGAGGGCACTGGGAAGGTGCACTGAGGGACCCAGAGACATTCTGGGGGGCTCACTGCGGTTGGGATGGTAACACAGAGGTGGCACTGCAGTGCCCCTGAACGTTGGGCAGGATTTTCTTTGACTGGGGAGGACACGGTCCCCACACAGGAACTGGAATTTCTTGGGAACACTGGGGTTTCTTCCGCAGTCACTGTTACTACAGAGGGCTTTGAAACCCTGTGGGGAGTGTGCGGGTATCCCTGAGGACATTGTGCAGGTGTTGCTGGAGGGCCTGAGGGCGCTGTGGAGGTGGTACTGAGCTGGCCTGGTGGCACTGGGAGTGTACTGGTGGGTGGCACGCTAAGTGCAGGTGGAGGACATGGGGACATTAGTGGAGGGTTCTGGAAGGGTCACTGTGGACACGGTGTGGTGAATGAGGCTGACATTCTGTCACTGTGGGGAGTGCCCGTGGGGACACTGGCATGGCTTACTGGGGTGGGACAGTGGGGCACTGGTCCAGAGCAGGGGGTATGACCAGGTGAGATGGGGACAATAGGGACATTTGCTCCCACTGTGACCAGATCCCAGCAGACACGCCATCCCATCCTCCAATTCCAAACCCCTGGGGTCCACAACAGAGCCGGAGACGGGTAGGGGTCCCACTTCCCCCTGGCTGGCTGGGTCACTGCCCCAGCCCCAGGGTGGAGGCAAAACTGGGGGCTGGTCGGGCTGTCCCCCCCACCTCCATCCCGGCAGAAGTGCTGACACCGGGAACCACGGGATTGCTGAGCTCAGCCCGCTGCAGATTGAAGGGGGTTTATCGGGGGGGCCCAGCTTAAGCCCCGGGTGCTGAGCGCAGCCCCCCGGCAGGCGGCCCCCCGGGACCTTGGCCCCGTCCTTGTCGCACACCGGGTGACGGCGGTGGCAGTGGCGGCGGCGGGCGCCGGGAGCGAGCGCTGGAGGCAGCGGGAGGCTGGAGCTCATTGCCCATCTTGGTGCTGACCTCCAAGGAGCGGGTGGTGAACCGCAGGGCTGCGGGGCTGAGCATGGGAGCCGGGGCCAGCGCCGAGGAGAAGCATTCGCGAGAGCTGGAGAAGAAGCTCAAGGAAGACGCTGAGAAGGATGCCAGGACTGTCAAGCTGCTGCTGCTGGGTAAGGGGGAGACGACACCCTGGGGGACATGCCCATCCTTTGTGCATCTCACCCTAACAGCCCACCCAATGTGGCTCTGAAACCTACCCCTTAACCCAACCAGCACCTCCCAACCCAACCAGCACCACCCCTCAACCCAACCAGCACCTCCCAACCAGCACCCTCCAATCCAAACAGCACCTCCCAACCAGGACCTCTCAACCCAACCAGCACCCCTCAACCCAACCAGCACCACCTCTTAACCCAAATTGAACCCTCCAATCAAACCAGCACCCCTCAATCCAACCAGCACCCCTCAAACCAACCAGCATCCCTCAACCCAACCAGCACACCCTGCAGCTGCCCCCGAACCCAACCAGCCAATCCAACTTTCCCCTGGCCCCCAGATGGGCCCCCAAACCCAAGCAGCCCACAGTCACAGTTTGTTCAACATTCTCCCGACTCACCCAGGACCTTTAAAACCAAGCTGCCCACTCCAACATAACCACCATTCCCAGCAGCCCTAAACCAAACCTCCGCATCTCAAGAGCCCACCCAATGTTTCCCTGATACCTCCAGCACCTTTAAACCAAATCAGGACAACGCAGGAGTGCCCCCAACACCCTCCCACTCCCAGGCATTCCTAAAACCAACCAACCCCTCCCCAGTAAAACACCCAAAAATTTCCCTGACCCCGCTCTAAACCCAACCAGTTCATCAGACCCCAGGCCCCTGCTCCTTAGCAACCCTAAACCCAGTCAGTCCACTCTAGCAGTCCTCTGACCCCCACAGCACCCCTAAAACCAACCAGTCAACCCCAAAAGCCCAACCAATGTTTTCCTCTCTCCTTCAGCACCCCTAAACCCAACCAGCCACCCCAACAGCTCCCCCATTCCCAGGATCCCCTAGACCAGCTCAACACCCCCTACCAGACACCTCAACAGACCATCTCAAGAAGAAGATGAGACCCTGAGATCCTAAGGTCCTAAGATCCACCCTAAGATCTCCTGGCTTCCATATATCCCTGAACCCCATCAGCCCACCTATCCTCCCACTCTCAGGTCCGCCAACCCCAACCAATCCATCTTAAGAGCCTTCACTAACACTACCTATCACACCCCAGCCCATCAGCACCCCTGCCGCATCCCCCTAGGGACCTCCATGGAGCCCATACCACTATCCCATGTCTGTCCCTGAGGCCTCCTTGTGCTGTGTGTCCCTCCCAGTCCTTCCCAGTCACCCAGTATTGCCTGAGGACTGGGGTGCTGTGTATGTGGTGGGGCCATGGGTGGCATCACTGTCCTCACAGCCCAGCCCAGGACACATCCCCCTGCAGAGCCACAAGTTTGGAGCTTTGGGTGGTGGGTGGCAGGGTTGCAATGCCACCATGTCCCCAACCCCTCCCTTGGGTTACTGAGAGTGTCCCTGGCTGAGCCTCTTCAGATCCCATTAGACACAGCTGCTCAGCCTAACCTTAATGCCACAGGCACCAGGCTGTTAATCCCCCTACATACCCTGAGCCATGGACCTGGCATAGCCAACAGTGCCCGCAGCCATGTCAGGCACCAGTGACCAAGGCTCTCAGTGAGCCAGCACGGGGCTCAGCTGGGAGGGCCCATGGCATGGGCACCACCATGACCCATATTTTGTCCCCTTAGGAGCAGGAGAGTCGGGAAAGAGCACCATCGTCAAGCAAATGAAGTAAGTGCTATGGGGAGTCACATGATAGTGCCCACCATGTAAAGTGTCTGTCCCACACTGTTGCCATGGGGTGCCCCATCCCACTGTGTCTGGCCCTGCCCCATGCCACTGCCATGGGGTGCATCCATCATGTGGCTCAGCTCCATAGCATCCAGCTCAGCCCCATGCCTGTGATCTTCCCTGGACAGGATCATCCACCAAGATGGTTACTCGCTGGAGGAATGCCTGGAGTTCATTGCCATCATTTACAGCAACACACTCCAGTCCATGCTGGCCATTGTGCGGGCCATGACCACCCTCAGTATCCAGTACGGGGACACGGCTCGCCAGGTGAGGAGCAGCAGGTTCGGCAGGGGTTCGCCCCAGCCCCCAGGCCCCACTGAACCCCTCTCCCTCACAGGATGATGCCCGTAAACTGCTGCATCTCTCGGACACCATTGAGGAGGGGACCATGCCTAAGGAGATGTCAGAAATCATTGGACGGCTCTGGAAGGACACGGGCATCCAAGCCTGCTTTGACCGCGCCTCTGAGTACCAGCTCAACGACTCTGCGGGCTAGTACGTGGGGTCGGGGAGTGTGGGTGGGGGAGGCATGAGGGGGGTTCCAACCTGTGTCTCACACCCACCACGTGCCTGGCCAGCTACCTGTCAGACCTGGAGCGCCTGGTGACCCCTGGCTACGTCCCCACAGAGCAGGACGTGCTGCGTTCCCGCGTCAAGACAACCGGCATCATAGAGACCCAGTTCTCCTTCAAAGACCTTAACTTCAGGTGGGGCCCAGGCCTCCAGTAAGGGCTGGTGCCAGGGGGTGGGCAGGGAGTGGGGGGTTGCTGACCCTCCCTTGTCCTGCCCAGGATGTTTGACGTGGGCGGACAGCGCTCAGAGAGGAAGAAGTGGATCCACTGCTTTGAGGGTGTGACCTGCATCATCTTCATCGCGGCTCTCAGTGCCTACGACATGGTCCTGGTGGAGGATGATGAAGTGGTGAGGAACGCTCAACACCTCACACCCCGTCTGCTTTGTCCCTGTCATGACTTGGGCGTCATCACGGGGCTGTGTCCCTCTGCAGAACCGCATGCACGAGAGCCTGCACCTCTTCAACAGCATCTGCAACCATCGCTACTTTGCCACCACCTCCATCGTCCTCTTCCTCAACAAGAAGGACGTCTTTCTGGAGAAGATCAAGAAGGCCCATCTCAGCATCTGCTTCCCTGACTATGATGGTGAGTGCGGCAGTGGCTGGTGGTGGTGGGATGCTGCTGGAGGGTTGGGTGCCACCACCCCCGCAGGAGTCCCCCACCAGGTGTCCTCAGTACCCCGTGCAAGTGGTGCCACATGAGCCTCCCTGAGGGAGCACGCAAGGTTTGCCCACCCGAGGGAGCGCTGGGTAATCCTGGGCCGGCACTCTGGTGGGGGACACCAGCCCGGGAAGGGATCCCGCTCACTGCCACACCACCAGGTCCCAACACCTATGACGATGCCGGCAACTACATCAAGCTGCAGTTCCTGGAGCTGAACATGCGAAGGGACGTGAAGGAGATCTACTCCCACATGACCTGCGCCACCGATACAGAGAACGTCAAGTTCGTCTTCGACGCCGTGACTGACATCATCATCAAGGAGAACCTCAAGGACTGCGGGCTGTTCTGAGCCCCAGCCAAGCACCCCCTCCCCCGGGGCCCAGCCCCGCTGCTGACCCCATCCCACCTCCACAACCATCTCTGCTTGCCCCAAACCCCTGAGATTTGACCTGCTGAGCTCCAAAGCCACCCCTGGTGAAGAGGGGAGGGGAGGGTGGGGGCACGATCTCACTTCCCCTCCCCACCAACTCTCCCACCAGTCAGCACTGTAGAGGCCCCAGTTCTGCTGGGGGTCTCTGGAGCCCAAGGTCCTAGGGGTACCTGGATTACTCTGGATACTACAGGATGCTGAATACTGTTGGGTGCTGCAGGTCCCTGGGTAACCCTTGGAGCTGTGGGGTATGGGGCATCTTTGCGATCCTTCGGTGCTGAGGGCCATGAACACCCCTTGGAGCAGAGGGGTGTTTGGGGGTCCTGGGTGTCCCTAGATATTTCGGGGATCCTGGGGTCCCTGGGCTCCCTTTAGAGCCGAGAGGTGCTGGGGGTTCCCAGATGACCCTTGGCACTGGGGAGACTGGGGGCTTTTGGGCACCCCTTGGTGCTGGGAGTCCCTGGTACTCCTTGAAGCTGAGGGGTGTTAGGAGTTCCTCCCTTGGGTGCTGGGGGGTCCTAGGTGCCCTCTGAAGTTCTGGGTGCTGGGGTGGTCCCTTGGGTGCTGCCAGGTGCCCATGAGTGCTCCATGGAGCTGTGGGTGCTGGAAGTCTCCAGGAATCCCTTGGAACTGGGGGTCCTTTGGGTGTGGGGTGTCCATGGATGATCCCTGGGGCTGGGAGTTCCTGTGGGCTGCTGGGTGCAAGGGGTGCTACATCTCCCTCTGTGCTACAAATCATTGGGTGTTCCAGTGCACTGGGTGTCCCCAGGGACTGTGTGATACTGGGGCTCCCTTGGTGACACTATGCCACCACTGCAGAGCCAGGGGGTTCTCATGTGTTTGTTCCCTCACCACCCCACAGCCCCTCAGGGCAGGGCTTAGTCCTGCAGCAGCATCCCAAAGGGTCCCACCCCTGCCCTCACCTCCCACAACCAGGGGCTTCTCCTGACCCCAGGGGGATGTCAACCCACCTTGTGTCCCTCTCTCATCGCCAGGGACCACCCCAGGCCTCTCACAGAGGTGAGGCCCCCCTGCCCACTCCCACGTCACACAGGGCGTTTCAGTATATATAATGTTGTCTCTTTTTTTTTCCTTTCTACATTTTATTATTTCAAACCATGTGAACAACTCAGTAAAACATCCTGTGGGAAAAGCGAGGCCGCAGGCACCGGCTGGAGGGTCCCCCTGGGCTAGGGGGGACAGCGGGGGCCGCTCTGTACAGCGGGCTCTCCTCGCCCTACGCAACAGCTAGCCCTAAAAACTAGGCTTAGAAAGAGGGGGGGATAGAGGCAGTGGGCAGCACCCCCTGCCCACCCTCCTGCCTGAGCTGCCCGTTGGGATTGGGGCAGCAAGGCGGGGTGGGGTGCAGACCCTCCCCCCAAAGGCACACGGTTGGGGGGTGGGCTGGCCATGGAAGATGCCACCACCATGTAGCACTTGATGCTTTTAAATAGTTTGGTAAAAAGGTTTCTTTAAAAAGTAACCTGTGCCCAACCGGTGTGGTGTGGTTTTTTTTGCATGGTTTTGGGTTTGGTTTTGTTGTTTTGGTTTTTTTTTTTTCCTTTTTTTCTTTCTTCTTTCTTTTCTGGTTTACTAAAAGGAATGTCATCGGTCGTGTTTGTGGCTGGGTGGGCATCCCTGAGGGGATCCTGTGCCCCCTGTGCCAGCAACACTTGCAATGTAAACAGTGAGAGCCCCAGGGCTCGGAGTGAATGAAATGGGGGCTGGAACGGTTCAAGGGGGTACAAACCAAGAATAAAACCTTGTCTTCCCTGGAAGGGCAACGCCGGCGAGGAGGAGGACAATGGTGGGGGGCAAACACAGGCAGCAGGGGGTACATGGGCCCTGCCACCGTGCTGGCACTCAAAAAGTCTCTTTATGTGGTGGGCAGAAGAATGAATCCAAAGAGAAGCAGGAGTGGGAGATGGCGTGGTCCTTCCTTTGCAGCTCCTAGGAGAGAGAGGTGATGAGCAGGGGAGGATCTGGGGACAGGGCAGCCTGCAGCTGGCAGGCTGTGCCCTGCCCATTCCTGGAGGATGGTCCATCACCACCCCATTTGAGGAGCCACCACCGAGACCACCACCCACCTGGGCAGTGCCGCCCTCAGAAAAGACCACAGTCCTTCAGGTTGTTTTTGATGATGACGTCAGTGACGGCATCAAAGACGAACTGCACGTTCTTGGTGTCCGTGGCACAGGTGAAGTGGGTGTAGATCTCCTTGGTGTCCTTCCGTTTGTTCAGGTCCTCGAACTTGCTCTGGATGTAGCTGGCTGCCTCATCATACTTGTTGGCCCCTGGGGAAGAAGAGACACTGGGTTGCCCCCACAGTTGCCCAGAACCACCAAAGGGTTTGGGCTTGGCTTGGCCCCCCACAGCCACTGTCCTGTTGCCAAATTGAGGCTCCAGAGGCAGAATGACCCTCAGCTAACCCCCATCAGGGCAGCTGCCCCTTATGTTGCATCCCCCCACATCTCCCATGTCCTGGGGCACCCTAAACACCACCACACTCCATTTGCTGCCCCAACCCACTGCTCCTCAGGCACAGGAAAGCCAGCATCTCTGTCCCTAGCACCTCCTGGGGCAAGGCACTGCCCACTGCCCCTGCCAGGAGGACAAGGGGCACTGAGGGTCCCAGTGGTACCTGTGTACTCAGGGAAGCAGATGGTGAGGGAGCTGTGCACGATCTTCTCCTCAAAGAGGTCCTTCTTGTTGAGGAAGAGGATGATGGACGTGTCTGTGAACCACTTGTTATTGCAGATGCTGTCAAACAGCTTCATGCTTTCATGCATCCGGTTCTGGCAGGGAAGATGGCAGCATGAGCCAGGCAGGAAGTTTCAGGCAGCACACACTCCACCTGAACTGCCACCTCCCATGCTCTTGCCTGCCTGGGCCAATGGCCCTGAAAGGCTTGGGCCACACTGGCCAGGGCACTGGTGGCCACCAGAGGAGGGGCTGCTCTTCCAGCCCCCTACAGAGGGGATGGCTCATGGCACTGGTTCCATCCCCATGACTCACCATCTCCTCATCTTCAGCCAGCACCAGGTCATAGGCACTTAGGGCCACGCAGAAAATGATGGCTGTCACCCCCTCGAAGCAGTGGATCCACTTCTTCCGTTCCGAGCGCTGGCCACCCACATCGAACATCCTGCAGCAGGGGGGTGATGCAGGGATGGATGGCAGCCCCCACCAGCCTCACCCCATGCCCTGTTCCAGTGTTCCCAGCTGCCCAGAGCAAGAGCAGCACCAGTTCAGGCAGACCACAGTGCCTCTGACACAGGGATTTTGGCAGTGCTGAGGATCCACCCCTGCTCCTGCTGCCAGGACAGTGTCCAGGCTCATTTCCCAGCCGAAGCAAATCCCTGACATGATCTGGGGCAGGATGAGGCCACCTTTCCCAGGAGGTGTCAGTATCATGTGGGCTCAGCAGGACTGTGGCAGCAGCAGGGCTCAGGGATGATCCTGATGCACCGTGTGCCTCTCCTGCCACGGGCACCAGAGGATGCCCTGCCTCCATGGAGAAGAGCCCGGCAGTAGCATTCCACTTCCACTGCCATGCCCACTGACAACTGCTTGGCTGGCAGGAAGGCTTCCCCACTGGGACACACTGCATTGCCCCCAGACCACCCCACTGCCACCTCCAAAGTTCTGCCCTGGCAATGCACAACCAAGTGTCCAAGTGTCTCCACTGTGGAGTGGAGGGTGGCATCGGGGTGGCACTGCAAGCCCACTGCATTCAGAGAGTATCCCAGCAGATCTTTCTAACATCAGCTCTGTTGCCATGGGACTAAATGCCCTGGGGATGTGCACAATGGCAGCTTTTTGCCTCCGAAACTGGAGCCCTGATTATTTCCCATGGGTTTTCAGTGGAAAGAAACTATGGGGTGCAAGCAGCGCTGCCACTGCCTGACCCGAGAGCCCAGCCCCTGCCCAGCGCCCTTCCTGCAGCGGAAGCATCGTCACAGCAGCGGGAGGAGGGATGCCTTCCCCCTCCCCTCCTCACCAGAGCCTGGATCCGCCCCCAGGCTGAGCTCTGTGAAGTGTTTCTGAGGCTGTTCCAGCTATTTCAGCGGTTTCCGCTCTCTGAGGCAGCAGTTCCCGCCATGAGCAAACCAGGAGGTGGGGGGAACTGAATGCATGCAGTGTGCACTCATGGGCCATCCCAGCATGGGGAGGAAGGGTTTTTTTGCTTTCAAAAAGGCACAGGGGCAAGAGGTCAGACATACTTGAAGTGCAGGTCCTTAAAGGTGAAGTGAGTCTCTACGATGCCCGTGGTCTTCACCCTGGTGCGCAGCACATCCTGCTGGGTGGGGATGTAGTCGGCACGGGCTATCCTCTCCAGGTCGTTCAGGTAGCTGGGGTCAAAGAGGAAAGGTGTTATGGAAGTTGGACCATGGGGCACGACCCACCCAGATCCCATGGGACATCCCCCCACTGGGCCAGAGTCCCCTGTCCATCTCCCAGCATTGTTCAGTTGGAGAGGGCAGTACCAAGCTGGGAGACACAGCAGAGGCCCC
This sequence comes from Prinia subflava, assembly GCF_021018805.1. Taxonomy (NCBI): domain Eukaryota; kingdom Metazoa; phylum Chordata; class Aves; order Passeriformes; family Cisticolidae; genus Prinia; species Prinia subflava. The sequence goes on from NC_086260.1 coordinate 18,406,044, forward strand.
CATGTGCATCCTGGTGTCACTCCGTGTCCCTGCCAGACACAGGCAGGGCAGGCACCAGTGGCCAGGGTGACATGGGACACACAGGACCGAGGGACTGGGGGCAATGTGCTGGCACTGGGAGCCAGGCAGAGGATACAACCGGGCCTGGGGGGCTCACCCCACTTCCCTGGCCGTTTGCACAGGGGGGAAAATGGCAAGAGGAAAATATTCAGTGCTATGGCAACCAGCTGCAGTGCCGGCGGAAACAATCGATGGCGCCATGCCATTTATAGTCAACAACACAAAGGGACGGCATCCTGGGAGGAAGCAGGAGGCGGGAGGCTGGAGAGACAGGGAGCAGCGCCGTGGGGGGCTGCATGCGTCCCCAGTCCCCCCGGGAGCACCGCCTGCCCTGCTGCCCGCAGGGTCCTGGCAGAGGTGACGGCTGGGTCCCCAGTGCACAACACCCACCAGGACTGATGAGGGCTGCCGGGGGGATCAAGGCGGGTTTTGATTTCTCCAGCACATTGCTTTAATTGGGTTACTACGAACGGGCTCCTTTAAGCAAATTAGGCTTGTCTTAATTAAGGCATTTGTGGCCCTGTAATCTGGTGAAAGCCAGATTACAGCCCACGAGGCCATAGGGATCCTTGGCTCTGACTGCAGCACGGCCACTCGCCAGCTCCTGGAAAACCCTGCAGCGTGTCAGGGCAAGGCCAGAGGTGCCCCAGGAGCCTGCTGTGGGTGTGAGGGTGGGGGACCTGCACGTTACTGCCGCAGAGCAGCTCAAAAACAGCCGGAAGCACACATGGCCTCTGGCTGCCAAAAAACAGGAAACGCCACAGCAGGGCCCTGCGCAGCGCCACAGGCTCTTGGACATTGCATCAAGCACCGGGGTGCTGGTGAGCACCACCCTGGCACCCCAAACTCCTGGAACCCCAAGAGGCAGAGAAGGAACAGGATGGGAGCTGCTGTGCTGCAGAGCGCTGAGGCACAGGTGGGCCATGTGCTGGGCACAGCATGCGGCTCCTCATTCCCAGGCTGTCCTGTTCCAGCAGCACCACGGGCACATCATCCCTGTGAGATGGGCAAGGGATTGGCCACTGTGCGGGCATCTCCACAGGGCTGGAAAAAGGCTGGAGCAACAGCTTGAAGATGCTCCTAATTAATGGCTGTCCAACCTCCCACCATGTGCTAAACGCTCCATTAATGCACTGACAGCGACAGGCACTTGGCAGACACTGTGCAGATACACCTGCTCCAAGTGTGTGTGCGAGCTCCCTGGCACCTGCTGGGTATCCTGTGCTCCCAAACCAGCACCCACTGCCAGGGAAATGTCAGTGCTGGCTGGGGAGTGATGGGGCTGAGCAGACAGGGGCTGGGAAGGCGGGTGTGTACCCATCAGGAGGAAGTGAAAGCTGCGTGTGCTAGGGGAAAGAGCTGACAGGAGCTTCTCCAGGTTTGGTGCTTGCCAGGAGTGTTCCTGCAGTCTCTTCCCCACAGTGACCTCAGTGCAAAAGCTGACATTGCCACACATGAGGGGACAGCTGGGGAAACCACTTGCCCTAGGATGGCAGTGAGTCTCAATCATGCAGGATCCCAGGTGAGGCCAAGCTTGGTGGGGTGTTCCTGGCACACCATGAGCTTCCCACCACACTGCTTTACCATAAGGGGTCTGGGTGGAGAGGGTAGGAGTGCACTATGCAAGCTGAACACAGACTCAGCTGTGTTGCTCTCTCCAGCAATGGTACATTAGGCAGATTAACTTTATTTATTAATCTCTTCAAGGATAAACCCAACCAGCTGCAGCAATTTATCTACCTAAACACCAATTTGCTGGGTAATGCACAACTGTAATGTAAAGTCTTTATAGAAACAGTTAAAAGAAAAAGAAAAGCCTCTTGAGCATCCTACCCATCTTCTTCAGACCTAAGTGTCCCCAGGGCCTTCCCTGGGTATTTTTCCCACCTTGACGGCCCATGAAGGGGTGATGAAGATGGGAGGACCCTGGCTGTGCTCATGAATGGGGAGCATCTCCTGGGGAAGCGCAGTGGGGAGAGAGCAGTGGCAGGGGGGGATGCCCCAGTGCCCCCCCTCCCAGGGTACACAGCACCCCGCCAGAAAAGGAAACAGCTTTTGAAACATCCGCCTTCCCAGTTCCGCTCTGGCTCAGTCCCAGCATCATGTGGGAAGTGGCAGCACCAGCTCCTAAGCCTGGTGACGGTGAAGAGCAGCCCCTGGGGGGATTTTCTCCTGCTTGATAAAAGCACTGTGGCTCACAGGGCCCAGCTGAGCTGAGGCAGAGGAGGGGGTACTCACTAGGCAGCAGAATCATTCAGCTGGTACTCTCGGGAGCGGTTGAAACAAGCTTGGACCCCGTTGTCAGCCCAGAGCCTCCGGATGACATTGGCCAGGTCCTCTGGCATGATGCCCTGCTCCTCAGCAGTGGAGGAGAGTGCAAACAGCTGCCGAGCATCATCCTGCAGGGGTAAAACAGCTTGAGCATTGGTACAGACTTATTGAAGCTCACTCTGCCCCAAAGTGCCACTCTGCCTCCCGATGGGAGCCCACCAGGGAACAGGAGAGCTTGGGCTGAGCCATCTTTAATCTTAGTCCAATTTTGGGCACATCTGTTTTAGCTATCAAGAACTCCCATCCCTGCCAGGCACAGGGGGAGCAGGAGGGCACCCACCGCTCTGGAGGAGTCTCCAAAGTCAATCTGCAGGTTCCCCATCGCCTTGATGATTGCCATAATGGACTGGATGGTGTTGCTGTAGACCACAGCTTTGTACTGCCGGCACTCCTCCTCCGAGTAGCCATCCTCATGGATGATCCTGAGGCAGGGAAGAGACACAAGCAAGGTCAGCTCTTTGTGGGGTACCCAAGGATGCTGCTCCCCACCCGTGCTCTGTGGCAACACTGATGGGGAGCTTTCCCCGTCAGCCACTGGCTTTGGAGCATGTGGCCAAGGCCTGAGCAGTGTCAGCCACAGTGACCGTGCAGGGACACTCACTTCATCTGTTTGACGATGGTGCTCTTCCCAGACTCGCCGGCACCTGCAGACAAATGAGAAGGGATGAGGTCCTGTCCAAAGCCAGGAACCCCTACCCTACTGGGACATCCCCCCACAAGGAGGAATGCAGCAGGTGCTTCAGCCATTGGAGAAGCAACATTAGCCAGAGCAGATGACTGGATGTACACTGGAAAAGTCAGGACCAAGAAAGAGAGGACAAAAAGAGACCTTGAGGGGCCCTCGCAATAGCTCCCAAGGGAAGAAATGACACATGCTCTGGGCCAGGAAAATGGCATCAACACACTAACACTTTCCCCACAGTCCTACCATGCCACAGCTGACTGGCAATCCTTGCTTTGGCTGAACCTGGGAACTCCCCATGACAAGGGGGCTGAGTTCTGTCCATCACCTGCCATCCCATCTCCAGGCAGAACCTGAGATGCCACATCCCACACCCCCTCTGTGCTGGGGAACAACGGATCACCAGCCCCACTGCATATCCACAGCTGGAGGCAGCAGCAGCCAGGATGCAGGGATGCTTGTGCCACAAGGTACAGGCAGGGAGCTCAGAATAAGTTGCCACCTCCACCAGGCAGCTCAAGCGATCCCAGCGGGCTCAGCCGCCCCCAGGTTGGTTCTTAAATAGCGCGCACTTCCCAGCCTGCCGGGTCCTGTGCCCCAGCCTGCTGCGGAGGCGGCTGCCAGCAGGGAAAGCCGATGGCTTTTGGGGTTGTTTTGTTTTTCAGCATCCAAACGCAGGGTCCCATGAGTTCAGCAAGACAGCCAGGGTGCCTAAGGTGCTCCTTCCCCCACCCTGACCCCCCTAGGGACGTTACCCCACGCAGACAATGTGCAGCTCAGCCCAGCCCTCCCTCCACAGGCTTGGAGCAGGGAAGAAGCAAAGTCACCCTGGCTGCCAGAAAGGGGAAGCCGAAAAGGGAAGCTGAAAGAAAGGGCCATGTCCCTTGTCCCCTCTCTTTGCAGGAAGTGTCACGAGATGGATGAGTGCCTGGCTTATCTGGCCCCAGGACCCCCAGCAGCATGGTCCCTGCCTCTGGGTGCAAATCCCAGAGGATCTCCCAAGCCAAGTCTATCCCTGTGTCCTCTCACAGTCCTTTTTGCAGGTCCTCCCAATGCTGCCCTTGACCACAGAGCTGCCCTTACAGGGGGCCCCAAGCAGGCCTAGGCCAGCATGGCCGTAGAGGCAGCAGAGATTATAGAAGAGGTTAAAAAAATTACAAAACAACAAAAAAACCCCAGATTATGCTAAAATTAACTGGGAAAAACAGGGCCCATCGTGCCAGCTGAGACATGGCGGCAGGGAACAAACTCCTTCTACACGTCTCTGGCCTGAACACCACCCAGGTGATAAGCATGCACCCCTAGGCACATCACTGTGGGCAGTGCTCGGGGCATGGAGTGCCCTGATGCTGGGGCCATACTGAGGCTATAGAGACCCTATATTTACCACTCAAGCACCCTGTTCCATGGTTCCCATGCCATATGTGCCAAGGGAGGGGCTCTCCTCACTGGGCAGAGGTCACTGTTCGGCACAGCAGGGGCTCTCTGGCCCTGCCGACCCATCCTCCCCCAGCACCCTCAGGATGCTGACGCGGCACCCGGCGCAGCCCGGCCAGCACTTGTGGTCAGTGATGGCAGCTCCTGCCTGGAGCTGGAAGCAGGGGGGAAGGATTCAGCCCTTCATTTTTTCTATTAAATATCTCTGGTTTCTAACACCCAGCAGCCGTGCTGCTGGGTCCGGTGGCCAGAGCCAGTGGCATTCACCCAATCCTTTCTGAGTGGGTGCCTGGACAGGGAAACTGAGGCATGTGGCAAGCAATAACATGGCTTATCAGCATCTCTGAGGTGAGGTGTCAGACAGCCATCCCCAGCTCCTCCTCTCTCTGACCCTGCCTGACACTTTCTCCCTGCCAGGAGGGAACAACCCCACCGGGGCCTCCTGCCCTCTCCTGGCAGGGTGACAGTCACAGGGTGACCATCCCCGAGGCTGGCTATTTCCTTGCAAGCTTCCTCCAGGTCTCTCAGCTCCTTCCCTGCTCCCTGAGGAAGGCCGCCACGTTTCAATCAGCACCTCTGCCTCCCACCAAGAGCTTGCACAGCACAAGAGATTGCACACTTGCAGTGAGCAGGAATTTGGATCTGAATTAACAGCTGCCCTCCCCACGCGAGGGACCCTCCCCAGCCCCCTCAATGAGTGCAGCGGAGGGGAAGGGTTTCCAATCCCCGGAAAACCCCAGCTGCCGCCCATTCAGCCCCAAAACAATTCCTGGGCTGGATGCCAACCGCCAGCTTCCACCCTCCAGCCCAGCCCAGGCAGGATAAGGCAGTGTCAGAGGAGCTCCGGACTCCTGTGCCGGCACTGGGGGGGACGTGGGGGATGGAAACCCCCCCACTACCATGGGCTGACCCCATGGCTGTGCTTCCTCCAGCCCTGTCTCTCTGCAGGCAGTGCTTGTTCCCAGGGCAGCGCCTGGCAAACAGGAGGAGAGCTCTCTCTCTCAGGCTCATTTCCTCCTTTTTTTTTGTTAAAAATAATCTTCAAAAATTTTAAATAAGCAAGCAGCTGCCTGGCTCCAGAACTCCCTGCTAATCCACTGGCAAAAAATTTATTGAGCCAACATATATATTTTGCAGCCCATGATTTATGATGCTTTCTGGGCAGAGAAATTTAGTGCAATATATGCACATAGTTCTGGGCAGCACATATGTAATCACTGTATTTTAGGAGCTGGCCACAGGTTTCAGGATCTACCTCACCCTGCATCACCGACAGGGGATTTTCCATTTTTCCACACGGCACCATCCTTTCAAATATTCAGGCATAGATGGAAGCAGTGCAAAGCTGGAAAATTCTCATTATGGGGGAAAAGCTGGAATTCAATCCACCAGCAGGTCCAGAGCCATCCCCATCCCCAGCACCAAGAGGCCCATTCCCTGCTGCTGTCCCGGCAAGATTTCCCAGCCTGGCAAACAGCAGCTATTATTTGAGCCTGGATTTACAGATGGGTTTTAGTTCTAGACAAACCCACCAATCCCTTTCCCCGCAGAATAGACAGACGGCAGGACAGAGGGACGGCTGCAGAGCCCACCCCCCTTGGCACCTGTGGGGTCCCCACCATCAAATGGGATGGACAACGGGGTGTGTTAAAAGCAGAGTTACCCTAAAGACTCAAAAACTAATAACAAAAAGAGATTCCCCTCGACATTTTCCTTCCTACCCAAAATAGATGGAAAATTGCTGTAAAAATAATTTTAAAACCCCACAGTGACACAGGGCGTTTTTCCCAAGGGCCATCCCATTCCAGCACAGGGCTGGCTGCTTCCCAGAAGAAGCTGTGCATCGTTGGCTGGTGGAATGCCACGTCCTCAGGCAGGACCTCAAAAAATTGGAGGGTGCAGACCCCCTGTCCAAGGCAGCTGATAAAAATGCAAAAAAAACCCCTCCCCCTCCCCCCAAAAACAGAAATAAATTGGCAGCACAAAGGATGCTCAGGGCACACAGGGAGGAGGTGGGCTAGGGATGGTTTCCTGGGGAGCACCTCCAGTGCCAACAAGGGCCACCAGTGTTCACAAGCTGCACAAAACTATCCTTGTGCTGGGCTTTTTCCAGGAATCCTGAAACTTTGCTGTTCTGTTTCTGCCCCTGCCATGGCCAGAGTGGTCCCTCTCCCCCTGCACCACTGCTACCATGTGCCCCCAGGCCTGGGTGCCATTATTCTGTCCATGCTGCCCTGGCAGGATGGGGCCTCACCCTCTGGCACAGCGGAGATGCTGCCAGCACCTGAATCTCCCTGGCTAGGTTTTCCACCAGCAGGATGGAGAATTACTCAGCTCCCCCAGCTCCTGTGATTCAACCAGTCTCCGGCCCGGAAACGCACGCTCCAGCCTGCAGCAGGAAACCCAGAGGCTGTGGAAAGGCCAGGCCAGCCCTGGCTACAGCAACAGCACTTGGGGACACCATGATCCCTGCCCTGGGAAGGCTCACACCATGGGACACCTTCTACCACAAAGCTACACATATATAGGTGAAGCTATATATAGATACAGATGTGCTTTTTGATACATATAAATCAATGTATATATTTCTCCATGCAAAAAGTAAGATGTATATACATACACACACACACACAAGTTAAAATATAAAATGTATTTCTAATGTACATCTGTAAAAATGTATGTTAAACATATACATTTCAGCCTGCTGCTTCCCCTGGGCAAAGCCTAAGCACTCATGTTGGAGCAGAGGGCAGCTGCCAGCCCCTAGGACATCACCAGTGGAGGCACTCGAGTGACCCATCCCAAGCCCATACACCAGCTCCAGAGGGGGCTGGATGTCAGATCCCTCTGGATCTAACAGCACTGAGTTCTTCCCTGGTCCCCCTCACTGTAACACCTCCTGGCCCATCAAAAAAAACAGCACTGGGGCTCCCAGTGTCCCCACTGAAGGGAGGACCCAACCCCTCCAACAGCCAGAACTGAGGAAGGAGTGGGGACAGAAACAACTCCCAAAACAGGACGACGCACAGAAAAGCAGGCAGCTCACACTGAACTCAGGGCAGTGCTGGGGCCACGCAACCTCTGAAAGTCACAGCTGGTCCCTCCCTTCCTCTATTTTTATGCAAGCCCAAAAAAAAAAAAAAAAAAAAAAAAAAAAAAAAAAAAAAAAAGCTGCTTCGGAGCCCTGCCCAGCCACTGTCACTGTCTGTCTGTCTGTCTGTCTGAACCAGGCAGGATCTGGTACGGGCAACTCCTACGTGACATACCTTGGTGCCACCACACCAGCAAGGGCAGTGTCCTCATGCCAGGGTCTGCACCTAGAGCAAACCCCTCAGGATTCACATCATTAACCCACTAGTGCCTTCTCCACCTCTAACACAGCTGAGAAATCCTTTACTTTCCTAATCCTCCAAAGATAAGGAATAAGGGACTTTGAACACAGCAATCGCTTGCCTGCTGCCAACCCTGCATCCCCCTGGCACATCCCAGCTCCCACAGGCAAGGGGGTGGGTTGGCCAGAACACTGCTGCCCAGCAGAAACATCCAGTGACTGCAGGACCTTCTGTCACAGCAATGGCAAGGAGCTGACAGTGGCACCAGGAGGTGTTGGAAGTATGGGGCAAGTGCTATAGGTGCTTTCAGGTGTCACTGATGGCTTCTGGCCTCTCCCAGCACCAAAACCGTGGGAGATTGCTGTTTTCCAGTGGCAGAGAGGGAGACATTCTTTGTTTGGGGGGAATTGCTTTGCCTGGGGGATATTGCTTCATTTGGGTCTTCTCTCCATCAGAGACTGGAGCTTCAAACTATCTGGCATACACTCATTTTGCCAGAGCAAACAGCAGAGAAAAACAGGTGCCACCGCAGGAGCAGTGTTGTGCCCACACCTGCAGAGCTGTGTGCCCTTGGGGGATGATGGCTGCCCCCACTGCACTGACAGTGTGCCCACTCCCACCATGGCAGAGGAAAGGCAAGTGGTGGCCCATGGCCACATACAGAGCACAGCACAGATCTAAGGCACCTGCAGCAGTCAGCCCCAAGCCTTCTCTGCTCCGACACTTCTGATGCCATCACCACGTACCGAGACCGGTGCCTTCCACTCACACCGTGCCTTGCCTGGCTGCAGTGCCCCAGCTCCAAAGCTTGGCTGTGGGACACCATGAGTTGCCACCAAAAGATCATGCCAAGCTTGGAAGAGGCACCTCCTTTTCATGCCATAGGTTGATGCAGCACAAAGGGTGAAGCTGTTCTCTTTAGTTTTTCCCTCCCTTTTTCTGAAGGAGGCAGGAGGGCTGCAGCCCCCACAGAGGACCCTGGAGCTCTCTCTGCCTTGCTGAATGTCGAGGAGCTGTGGTGCTCATCAAAAAGCATGTGAGGCCTCATGTCTCCTCAAAGCTTCCCCTGACCATGGGGAAAAAAAATAAGCCATATGAAGGGTGAGCAGCAGGGAGGTGGGAGCATCCCCCCAGCACTGTGGTCCCACCTCACAGAGGGGACATGTCACAAGCAGCAGCCCCCAGGGGGACAGTGCTGGCCCCACCTGCCCAGCCGCTCCCTGCCGGCTTGGGAGGATTTTCCAGCCATGGCTCGGCTCAGAAATGGGCAGTGCTGACCCAAGGCTCTGGTGCTATTGACACCTGAACAGCTGCAAGGGGAAGAAAAGAATTTTTTTAAAGTGTACAAAAAGAGCCGTTTTGCTCTATTTTTGGCTTTAGAAAGCAGCTGAGATCAGAAATGCTGCTCGTAAACAATGACCCCAGCAGAAGGGAGTGCGGACGTCCTCTTCCTCCTGCCTGCACTTCAGGACAGAGTAAGACCCAGGAAAGGGATGTCAGCCAGTCAGTCTACACCATAATCCTTGTCAGTGAGCCCCCAAGCTGCTCCTCGGTGATGCTCAGCACCAACAGGATGGGCCCTCCCTACCTGGGCACCCAGAGCTGACAGCACCAGGGTGACACTGCCTGAATGGTCTTGGACAGTCCCAGGAGGCTCCCGAGGCTGGAGGTGCCAAACTCCCTCAGCCAGCTACATCCCCGTTACTTCCCACCAGGCAGAGCTGGCAGCAAGGCCAGCACAGGAGCAGCTCATGGCAAAGAGCCACCACATGCTTCTCCACCATCCCACAAATCCCACGGGGGTCCACTCCCCTCACTCTCCCCTCCACAGAAAAAAGTGGGGTAGCAAGTGTGCCCAACCATCAAGCCCCCCAGACATCACATACCCCCTCCCAATATATCCAGGATGGGTTTTGCTGCCAGCACTGCTCGTTCCAAGGGAAAAAAAAAATCAAAACAAAATAAAATGAAAAAAAGACGCACTCTGATAAAAGAGCGTTTTGAGGCGTTAATTACGTATTTCTCAAGGCAGGCAGGGGTTGAGCAAATAAAGGCCTGCCGGATTTCAGCGTGACTTCCTGCTGCTGGCAGCTTCCTCTGCAGACAGCAGATGAGCCCAAAGACATTTTCTGTCAGGGATCTCTCTGTCCCGCTGCTCCGTGGGGCCGTGGGAGCCTTGCACGCTCTCACCTCGCACCTGGAGCGAGGCCCTCCTTGGGAATTTTGTAAAGGGAATAAAAAGCCCAACTGGGAGTCATTAAGAGAAATAATGAATTAAAATAATGAAGCGCTGCCTTGCCCGCAGGCACAGGGCAGGGCTGTGAACGCCCATGGGAGCATCACTAGGGTGCTTTGAAGAGTGCAAGCGGCCCATTATCGGTACCAAAATCAAGTGTCCGCGAGGCACAGAGCCCACAGGCTGTGGAGGGCCCTGCCCATGGCTGGCAGTGGCCCAGGATCCCCAAACCCCCACGGAGAGGGCAGGGTGATGGAGAGGCTAGGGTCTGTCCCAGTGCTCCAGTGGGGAAGGCACAGGGCCAAGGGTGCCTGTCAGCCCCATTATGTCCACCACAGCCAGAAGCCAGGGTAAGAGCAGCCCATGGAGGAGCCCAGGGATCCTGGGCAGGTGGGACAGGGTGCCCAAGTTTGCAGGACCTTTGCTGGGGGGGGCATCCCACAGGAGAGTGAGGATGCCCCCACCTTTGTCCCAAAGGGAAACACTGACTGGTTGGGGGGGACAGTACCATAGTGGGGTGCTAGCTACTTCTGGGGGAAAGCCCACAGCCCAGGGTGCGGTGGCACCCGCTCTTGAGGGGCACCCAAGGCTTACTGCAGGGCCGGCATCCCCTCTCAGGGGGATCCCCAAAGCTTGGAATGGGGCTGGCATCCTGCTCACAGAGAGGTGGGGAAAGAACCCCACTGTGGAGGGGATCCCCAGTGTCCGCTGTGCATACTGGGCTCCACTCCTGTGGGGAAACCCTGAGAAATGAGATGGGGTCAACACCCCACTCCTGGGGAGACAGACACTGGGGGCTGGGATGGAGTCAACATCCCATTCCTGAGGGGGAGAATCCGTGGGAGCTGGGATGAGATCAATAACCCCCTCCTGGAGGGAATCCCTGGGATCTCGGACTGGATCAACATCTCACTCCTGGGGGGATGCCTGGGACCTGGGATGGGGTCAACACCGACTCCTGGGGGGAAATCCCAAGGCCTGCTGCCCCACTCGGGGGGGGGGACCCGGAAGCCTGGGGCGGGGCAGGCCCCCCGTTCCCGGGGACATCCCCGGGGCCCGAGATGGAGCCGACAGCTCACTGTGGGGAGAACCCGAAGCCTGGGCTGAGGCCAGCATCCCACTCACGGGGGATCCCCGGGGCGGGGCGAGGCACTCGCAGCGCTGGTACCCAAGATCGCCCTGGGGCAGCGGGGGGCGGAGGCGGCGAGGCCGCCCGGTTCCGGCAGCGCAGGGCCGAGCCGAGCGAAGAAGCCAAGATGGGGGGCTCGGGGGTGGGGCCCGGAGGGGTGGGGGGGGGGGTCTTACCCAGCAGCAGCAGTTTCACCTCCCGCGCCGCCTTCTCGCCGTCCTCCCGCAGGTTCTTGTCGATCATGCGAGAGCGCTCGGCGGCCGCCTTGTCCTCGGCGCTCACTGTGCAGCCCATGGCGGCGGCGGCGGCTGCTGCGCGCGCCCGCGGCTCTGCCGGCCCGGCCCGGCCCGCCCCGACAGGCCCCGCCCCGACAGGCCCCGCCCCGCGCGCCAGGGGGCGGGGCTAACGGGGCGCGGCCAATGGGCGGGGCGCTGCCGGGGCGCGGCTTAAGGGGCGGGGCTTAAAGGGCGGGGCCTCTCGCTGGCGGCTCGGGGGCCCTCAGGCGACAGCGGCGGGTAACGGCGGGGGAGGGGCGGGGGGACACAGGGGTGTGAGGGACAGGAAGGACGAGGGACACCGTGTGACCCGGGATAGAAATGTGGGCTGGACACGGTGTACCCCGGGACAGGCGGGCACCGGCTGCGCTGTGCCCCGGGACATACATGGGGAGGGAGATGGAGTCTGGCCGTTGCATATCGGGGTCCTTTGGGTGCAGAGCAGTGGGTGCAGCCCTGGGAGCAGTGGGTTGGGTAATGCTGCCTTTCAGGGACACCTTCTGTGGAGGCACGGTGTCACAGGGCGGTGGCATCTCTCACTCCTCAGTGTCCCGTGTCCCGTGTCCCCTGCCGCTGGAGGGAGCTCCTTGGCAGGTGCCGGGGCTGCGGGTGCCCGTGACAAGGGATGGGGCAGGATGGAACTGGGCAGGATGGGACATCTCCAGGTCTCCCCTAGGACAAGGGGTCCCTCAGGCACTTGCCCCACCACCCAGCTCCCAGGGCTGCTCCCTTAGGAACTAGACCCCCTCACACTTCCTGAGGAAGGGGGCCCAGGTGTGCCCACTGACCCACGGGGCTGGCCTGTGCCCAGGTAGCCACCCTCACTCCATGCTAGCCCCACAGCAGCGCCTCGTGCCTGCCCAGGCCCTAGAGCCCCTCCACACGCCCCCAGTGGCACCAGCTGAGCAGGATGAGGGCAGCCAGGGATGCTTTTAACTCAGTATGGCAGAGAAAGGGATACAGCAGCCCCTGTGGGGTCTGCAGGCCTGTGCCTGTGTGCCTGGTGTAGTGGGAGCAGGGCTGTTCCCGTGGGAGCGGGCTATCGTGCTAATAAGGCTTCACTAATGAGCTGGCACTGAGCCCAGACCTGGGGCCAGCAGAGGGGAGCGAGGGGCCAGGGCTGGTGGGGCTTACCCCCACTCCACACTGTGCCATGGGCGAGGGCTGGGGGGCTGGCCCTAAGGGCACTGGGGGCACCCACTGCCCTGGCACCAGGCACAAGGTGTCCCAGCACAAACTTCTCTGGAGCCCTGATTCCAGAGCAGCCCCACTCTCTGGGATATTACTGCCATGGCACTTACTGGGGTTCCTGCACACACGTATCCCACTCCTCAGGAGTCTCACTCCCCAGGACCTTGCTCCCACATGTGTCCTATTGTCCTGGGGATCCTGCTCTCACAGGTGTCCTGCTCCCCAGGGATCCCACACCCTCGGGGTTCTGTTTCCCCAGGGTCTAACTCCCACAGGGGGCCTGCTCCCATGGGGGTCTCTGTACATCCATGTCCATGTATCTGTGCTGTCCATGCCGTCTGTCCTGCTGTTCATCCATGTGCGCTAACCCTGCACATCTGTGTCTGTATATCCCTGCTGTCCTCACGCACGTCTGTGCACCCATGTGGCATGCGTCCCTCGGTCTGTGCTGCCTCAGCATGCTGTGTGTCAGCTGCCAGCCTGTGTGCCAGCACCTCACCCACCCCAGTGATGCCCGAGACCTGGGCACATTCACATCTTTATTCTCACCTATGCTGTCACCACCAGCATCACTGCCCTCCCAATAATTTACAAGTGTCAGGGGTGGCCCTGGGGCAGCCAGGCTGGTGACAGGAGCAGTGGAGCCACGCTGCAGCCAGCAGACCTGGGGCGATGGTGAGAGTCTGCAGCGGTGCCCCCCCATGTGATATGTACATTATACAGAGCTACCCAGAGCAACACAACACGTTAAAAAAGATCTACTCTTATGTACAGTATTTATAAAAAGCATCCCAGCCTCCACCACCTCATAAAAAAATACGTCTCTTATGTACTTTGCCCCAGGACAGACTCTCCAACCCTGTGCTGCCCACCCTGCCGGGCTGCCCTCATACTGGGAGGGGAGGCAGGGGGTAGGAGAGCCACTCTCTGGGTTTTGGCATGGTTTAGGGCATCCCAGCGGCGTGGATGGATAGATGGATGAGTGGATGGATGGGTAAGGGCTGTGGGGGTCTGAGTGCTGGCCTGGGGTGCAAGGCGAGCAGACACACACAGCTTGGGTTGCTGGGGTGCCCATCACCCTGGCATCTGGGCATGCAGACAAGGGCCTCCAGAGCCCTGAGCTTGCCCCATAGAGTGCTGCCCCCAGCCCCCCTGAAATCCCCCTCATGCTCCTTGGGTGCACCAGGCCCCCAGCAGCCGAGCTGCAGCATGGGCAGGATGCCAGTGGATTCAAAGCCTGTGGTGTGCATGCCACCTCCCTGGAGCAATGCAGCTGGTCCCCATACATGGCCTCGGGATCAGCAGGGTCCTATCCGCAGGCACCAGGAGCCAACAGTTCCCCTGGCACGCTCAGGAGCAGCAAGCTGGGTATCACCAGCCACAGCATGGGGACCACACTTGCACACACGGACCAGGGTGCCTCCGTGATGCCAGGGCAGTGGTGGCATCTCTTTGGGGATGGCAGGATGGGAGGGGAGAGGATGGGTGGCTCGGGCACAGGTGCTGTCACAGGCCCGACCACCTGGCTGTACTCCAGCCCCCAAGGACACTGTTCATCAGGCTCTTGATGCTATCTGGGGGGGCCAGGATAGTGCCCGGTCCTTGGTCCCCGCAGCAGGCAGTGCCCTGCGCCCCTGGCAGCTCTTAGGGTGCAGAAGAGCTCCACCTGACAGCCAGCTCCGGGTGAGGTAGGGCAGTATTATTGTCCCCATTTTACAGATGGGGAAACTGAGGCGCAGAGCAGGGAGGGTGCCCGCTGGAGTGGCTGGAGGGCACAGGACCTGCCCCGGGCTCACTGCCCCATCCCAGACACAGGTTGAGGAGTCTCCATGCCTGCCATGGCTCATGTCTTCTCACCATCACCACAGGTGATGGGCAGCAACAGCGGAAGTCCCCAGGGAATCCTGGTGGGGCTGCAGCTTTGGGGCTGAGCCCAGGGTCAGCGCTCCCTGGGGCACCGGGTGGGTGGGGGGGAGGTTGGCATGGGCACCCAGTAGTAGCTAGTGGCTGCCGCCGCTCTTCCCCCCACCCGTGGCCCAGTCGATGATGATGAAGCTCAAGCTCATGATCATGAAGACCACCCCGAGGAGGGCAAAGCAGGCAGCCTGTGGGGACAAGGAAGGGACTCAGGGATGGCCAAGGCAACAGGGTTCCCAGCCAGACTCAGAACCCCATGCCTGTCCCCATCCTTGTACCCCTGCTTACCAATATTTTGGGGGTGGAGCGCAGCGGCTCCTTGTCCTTGGGCATGATTCGGATGTAGAAGATGGCAGGGAAGATGAAGATGAGGCAGGGAGCAGAGGTGGCACCTAGAGCAGACAGGGACAGAGTGAGCAGGGGCCTCCCACCCTGCAGCTCAGCCCTGCCAGCCCCACTGCCAGGACAGGTCCTGTCCATCCCCACCCCCTCCTTGCCCCCTCCAGTCCTGGCAAAGCCTTCCAGGAGCCCAGGGACACGGTGTGCTGGCACTGTCTCCACACTGAGCTGGCACTGAGCTGAGTGCTGAGCAGGGGGAGCCTGGCTGGGGCGATCAAGGGAAACACGCAGGGGAAGAGCAAGTGCCAGCACTACACGAACCAGCCTGCCAGGACAGGGATGGGATAGGGGATTCATACAACCACCTGGTCCTGGCATGGTGAGAAGGGGAAACTGAGGCACAGGAGGGTCAGTCAAAGTCGAGCACTGTGCTCAACAATCAGGACGGGGCTGGCATGCTGCTGCAACACGCTGTGATCAAGGACGGACAGGAGCAGGGCTCTGCCACCCACCAATCAAGCCGAAGATGCCGAGAATGGAGGGAGCAAAGATGACGAGGAGGTTGATGAAGGTCAGCAGGATCACGGCAATGGCGATGTGGCGGATCCAGCTGAAGTCTTTCCCTTGGAACAGCATCTGCTGGATGGCCCGACGCACCTGGGGACAGGGACAGGGAATCACACTCCATCCCTGGAGCCAGGACACATACCCTGTCACTGCAGTTTTGCTGGTCCCCATCACCCCTACTCCAGGCCTATCCCTATGGCCCTGCAGGTCACCATCACCCTTTCCCCTTCCCAAGTTCTGATCCTGATGCCCCACTGGTCTCTGTTACCCCTTTGCAACCTTGTCCCTGTGGCCCTGCCTCTGTCCCATCACCCCTGCCTCTGCGCCAGCCCTGTTCCTGGCACCCAGAATGTCCTGTTCCCCAATCCCTGTCTTCATCATGGCCTCAGTTTCCCTTCTCAAAGCCTGGTGCTGAAGCCACCTGGCATTCCTGTGGGGCCACTCACCGGGAAGAGGACGATGGGGACAGTGAGGGTGACAGCCGTCAGCACAGCCACACGCACACACAGGATGAGCACATCAAATGGGTCCACCTTGTTGTACGTGTGCAGCAGCTCTGACTCCACACGGTCTGTGAACACCATCAAGGAGCCCCTGGGTGAGCCCTAGCACCATCACCCCCTGGCACAGGTGTGCCAGCCCCAGCCCCTTCCCCAAGGGCTCACCGTAAAACGTGAGGTAGCCAAAGAGGGCAGCCAAGAAGTACATGAGGTACATGACCATGATGGAGATGTTGGAGATGCACTGCATCTTCTTCTTGGAGGGGCTGCAGGACACGGTGGGCTCAGCACAGCCCCATGGCACCCCCTGACACTAAGCACTAGCCCAGTGAGGAGGGGTGATGCCAAAACACTCTGGGATGTGTGGGAGATGTGCAGAGAGAGGCTGTGTCTCCCTTCCAGGGCAGGGTGGTGTGTTGAATCGCCCACCACCAACCCTCTCTGGGTCACAGCACCCACATCCCAGGGTTCACACCACCACCCCTGGATCATGGCACCCACCTCCCAGGGGTCATATCACCTCCCCACCCATTCTGAGTCACATCACACACCTCCCAGGGGTGATAGCACCCGCCCCGGGTTGTATCACCAATCTCCCTGGGGTGATATTGCCTACCACCCACCTGCCCACCCATTCCAGGTTGTATCATCCAGCTCCTGAAACTGATATCACCCACCCCAGGTCCTATCAGCCACCATGCACCCACCCACTCAACCACCCAGGGTCATATCACCCAGCTCCCCACGATGCCCTGGCGCAGGTCCCACACATGGACGGCACTGCCTTTGGGTGGGCACCAGGTGAAGCCCACCCCTCCCCGTGGATGCCCCCACCCAGGACTCACTCCTTCAGCTCGGTGTAGATGGGCAGGACCTCGGGGTGGCAGACGAAGGCGAAGGCCATGATGGGGATGGTGTACGCTGTCTGTGCGAGAGGAGGGTGACTGACTGCTGGCCCAGTGGCAAGTGATGCCAGCACGAGGACCACCCCTCTGCATGGGGTGCACGGGGTGGGGGCTCACCCAGAGCCTCAAGGGTGCATCCCAGGCCCTTACCTGTGAGTTCAGGGTGAAAAAGCTGGGTGTGCAAGTGTCCTGCTCGGGGGCCTGAAGGACTGTGTAGCCATTCTGGTAGTCACTAGTGCTGACAGTGGTGATGTTGAGGATGCCCGTGATGTTCCCCTCCTGCTCCGGAAGTGGGCAGGGGATCTGGAACTTCTTGTAGATGACCTGGGGTGGGGGGGACATGGGGCCAGTCAGCTCTCTGTGCCCCCAGCTCCCAGCACATGTTGCTCACACCAGCACCATGCCCAGCAGGAGAGTGACCCTGCTGGGACCCCTCCAAGGGACACCATTTGCTAGTGCTGCCCTGTGGCGATGCTGCTCCCCCAGCCTGTCCCTGTGGAAGTGGGCAGCGGGACAGAGTGAGGCAGCAGCACGTGGAGGGGCCACATGTGCAGATGCCCCCCCCCGGCACCTTCCCCCTCTCCCTTTTCGCAATATTCAGTTTCTTCAGCCGAAAATAACCCAGCAGCTTGACAGCCCTGCCACGGCGTCTCTACAGCCCCGAGCGCCCGCTGTCCCTGCTCCCTCTGCTGTCCCCACAGCAACCAGCCCAGCCTCACACCCTGGCAAGAGGGATGCTCGGCACCCCGAGGCACCGGCACGTGCAAGTGGGTGCTCACCGAGATGAGGAAGAAGACCATACAGCTGAGGGAGAAGCCGCTGGCGTAGCCAAGGTAGCCTGGGGAGGGAGGAGAGTGGCTGGTGGGTGTGGGTGAGACCCTTGCACTGGCTAAGTGCCCCCTCCTTGCCCAGTACATCCAGCCTGGCACCATCACCCTGTGGGAGAGAGACCCAGGGTGCCAGACCCCAGTGCCATGGGTAGCACCTCCCTGACTTACCCAGCTGCTTCATGAGGGCCAAGGGCAGGATAATGGTGACAGAAACCAGGATCACCAGGTAGTTCCCATTCATGTACCAGTCCCTGGAAGCAGAGGGCCTGCTCACCACCCCGCTTTGCTGGGGCACAGGGGGCAGAGGCAGCCACTTGGGGGGCTGTCTACCATTCCTAGGGACCCATTAAGCTGGCAAATCCCAGGGGCACTGGTGTTCCCTGAGGCTGGCATTCCTGCTCTGCCAACATCCCTGGGACCCCTGAGATGGCATCCTTGGGGACCACTGAGGCCAGCATCCCTGGGGGCCCTTGAGCTAGGGGTCTACCTATCCCCACAGTGGTGCATCCACAAGGGCTATAGTTGCTAGTGGGGATGTGGGCATAGGATGGGGGTACCTATACCCAAACCGTCCCCCACCCTGCAGCCCTAGGTTCTGCTCAAGGAGGAAAGCCTGATCCCAAGGGGATGTGAGGAGCAGGGATTGGAAGTTCAGCTCGGTTTAATCTCACCCAGGGGCTTATTCAGCACTGACAGTTATCAAAAATAGTAGTGGCTTAATGATAGTAAATCCCTGCCATGGGCTGCACAGCTGGAGCCAGGGCCCCGGCGCCTGCCCGGGGAAGGCACGCAGGCAGCGTGGGCAGGAGGCACTCACGTGGTCTTCTCCTCCAGGTTCAGGAAGGTCTGGATGACCAGAGGCACTTCAGATTTGACAATGTACAGGTAGCTGGACATGGCTGCAGGGCAGAATGAGGTCTTGCTGCACAGGTGTTCTCTGGTCCCCTCCCCTGTCCCAGCCCCCAGGGCCATCCTCACCTCCGATGTTCTGCAGTGTGATGGCGATGGCTGCAGCCAGCTTCCCCGGCGTGCCGAAGGCGCGGTAGCCCAGCTGCTCGTAGGCGCGAATGCCTGCGGGGTGGGGAGCAGTGGTGGGTGAGAGGCAGGGTGGGAGCCCCTGGCACGGCCCTGCTGAGGACTTGGCACTCACCCACAATGCCCGAGGACTTGAGCAGCAGGTGGATGGAGTAGCTGGAGAGCAGGGCCACCGCTGTGAGGAGGAAGCTGCAGGAGGAGACCACAGTTGCCAGTGGGTCACAGCACACAGCTCAGACATGGCTGTGGGGCAAACCCCATGCAGATGTGCTCTGCCTGTGGGCAGCTGTCCCAGCAGGATACCACCCCCTTGCCTCAGCACCTGTTGAGTGTTCATGGGGCAGATTCAGTCCACATCTCCACACCCAAAAGGAGCCATGTCCTTCAAGCCACTTTTGAAAATCTGACTTTGTAGTAAGGAAGGCAAACCTTCACCTCCTCCTTCTCCCCACAAGCAGGGCACAGCACTCAGCAGAGCAGGCAGACTTGTACCAGCAGTGGGCATTGCTCAGCCAGCACTGGTCCCTGCATCACCCTGAGTCAGAGACTTCTTTCTTGCCTGCACCTACCGATCCCCTTGGAGGAGCCCCCCAAAACTGGACACTCCCCCCCATGCCCCCATGGCACTCACAGGAAGAGGATGATGCCGGTGTTGGCCATGGCATATGCCAGCCCCAGGATGCCACTGCCCATGATGGCATTGCTCAGATTGAAGACGGACATCCCAAAAGACGTCTTCCCTTCAAACTGTTCACAAGACACAACAAGGAGAGGATGCACCAGTCACACTGGGAGCTTGTCCCATCCCACCCACCACCATGCCCATGCTGCTACTCACATCAGTGAAGTGTGTCTGCTTCTTCTCAGCACCGTGGGGCAGGAACTCCTCCATCTCTGCCACACCAGTCTGGTTCTCCTCAAATCTATCCATAGAGGGAGAGGAATGAAGCCAAAGCAGAGACCAGGGCCATCAGCCCTGGCTGGTATCTCAAGGGCACAGAGCAGCTTGAAGGACCCCACAGGTCTCTGGCACCGTCGCTTGCCCTGAGGCCCCTACCTGTCACCTGCCAGTGAGGGGACAGTGGATGTGGTGAGTGCGGCCGTGTGCTTCCCGTTGGGCACCAGCTCCACCATCTCGGCCTGGAGGGGCACGTCCGTGGTATCCATGGCTGGGAGACAGCTGGGCTTGCTATGGGCTCTACTCAGGCTCTGCAAGAGGGAGGCAACAGAGGTCCAGCTCTGGGCAGGAGCACCAGAGGGGCTGGCCTGGAGTCTCACAAGTCCTGCCTCCACCAGGGACACTGGAGTTGGGCTCAGGACCAGCACTGGTGGCACGGCAGGGACAGGCACCCGGGGATGAGAGGGTCACTGAGCCAGGCATCACCACGGCTATACCTCTCCCTTCTGCCCGCTCAGCACACACTGTCCTGTGGAACTCAGCCCCAGCTCCAGTACCTCACCAGAGTCCCAATGAGGGATTGTCCCCAGCCAGCCAGACATCCCACAGCCCACCCCATTTCCTTGCTCACAGCACGGCACTGCCCAGCCCCAGAGCCCCCATCCACGCCGCCTGCCCACCTCCACTCCCCTGCCCGCAGCTCTCAGCTCCATGACTCAGTTTCCCCTCCTGGAGACGGGTGCCAGCAGGCAAGTGGGGATGTTTGGGAGGGCGGCTGGGGACAGGGCAGGGAGCTCAGGGACCCCCTAGCCACTGTTATGTAAAGCCCGTGGTGCTCCCCGGCGCGAAGGGCTCACCCACGTCCCGCCGCTGCTGGGGTGCCAAGGCGGGGGGCTCGGGGGCACGTCAGGGCTGGACAAACGGAGCAGGAAAGAGCGTGGGGCCGGGAGACAGCTCCTTGGCAGGGGAAGGCGGCCGGGCTGCCGAGCGCGGGACGCCTTGGCACGCCGCACAAAGCCGCCTCTGTGCGAGCCCCGGCCCTCCCCGCCCCGCTGGGAAACGGCACAGGGTGGCTTTCTGGGGCAGGCTGGCAGCCGGGGCAGGGTTCCGCCACCCCCCACTGCCCAGAGGGGATGGGGTCTTGTCCAGCTGGCCAGGGGGCTCCCCACTGGGGCTATGCCCAGCCCAGGGCCGGTGCCACCCGGCTGGAGATTAGGCCTGGCTGGGATGCAGTGTGGTCCCCAATCCCGGGAGGATGATGCTGCCCCACCACACTGCTGCCTGGGGTTGCCACGGGGTGAGCAGGGGACATGCCCATCTTTATGCTCCCAGGGGATTGGTGTCCCCAGAGATCTGAGGAGCCTTCCCACAGCACAGTCAGGTCTGGCAGTCCTCCTGGCACGCAAGGGAAGGATGACACGGCAGGGTGTGGGTGCCAGCACCTCCGGTCTCCTGAGCTGCTGCCCTGCTTCTCCCCGGCCATCCAAGCCACACAGACTACCTGGCAGGGTCATCCCAGGCCACACACTGGCTGCTGGCACTGCCAGAGGGGTCTAGCCCCTAAGGTGGGCCCAGGGTGGTGGGCACATATTTGAGCCACCCTGCCTGCAGCACCCAGCCAGGTGGGGAAACTGAGGCAGGACACAGGCCAGCAGGAACAGAATGAAAAGGTTCAGCCATGCAGGGGATGAGAGGGAAGCACAGGGCGGGCTCTGGGTGATGATTTATCCCCTCCACTAGGCCTCCTCTTGGGATGGATCCAGGCATGAACAAGGCTGCCAGCACGTCCAAAAGCCACCGTTAACTCTGCGCCTTCCTACCACCATGGGCAGGCATCACTGAACCCACCACTCACACAGTGTGGGATTGATGGTGGCATCAGATCCGTGATGTTCCGTCACCCCCCTAAGCCCCCCGGTGCCACCGGGCTGCCTGCGGGCAGGGCTTCACCGCATCCCGCTGGTGGCAGGCAGGAGCTGCCCACTCCCCTGTCCGCTCCCCCACGGGCGCCAGGAAGGCTGGGCACTCTTGTCTGCAGCCCCTTTCTTCTCCCAGGTTATAATTACACCTCTCTGGGCAGCTCAGGAAATACCAGCTTCTTCCCCCAAGCGTCTCTCGGAATAGCAAGCGGCACGGCCAAACTCATTCAGCATGCACCGGGCTTCGCGCTGCCACCCAGACGCTTCCTCCTGCCGGGCAGCCCTGGCACAGCCCTGGCACAGCCCTGGCACAGGCCCGGCACCCCAAACTGCCACTTTCCCCAGCTGGCCCTGGCCTTTGCCCCTCGGCCAGGGTCTCCTGGTGGCAGCAGCCAGGGCAAGGGGGGAGATGAAAGAGGAGGGAACAGGAGACGATTCGATCGGACAGTGCGAGTTCTGCCTGCTGCTGTTTACCTTGCGATAAGGCAGAACAACAAATACGGAGTGACGGGCGGCCCTGAAGGGGTGGCTTGGTTCCCCTCCAGGCTGGGGTTGGTGGGTTCACCACCTCACTGTGTGCTCACGTTAGCTGGGAACCCTCTGCTCTGGGCAAAGAGTATCTCCTCAGGATCTCTTCCCTCAGGATGCCACCACTCAGGTGGGATGCTGTCATCGTCACTGCAATGTTGGGTAGCCCACATGCTGCCTGGCATGGTCCCGCTCCTGAGCACCAGCCCCTGCTTGCCCAGCCTGATGGTATGGACCTGGCCACAAGTGTGAGCACGGAGCCTCCTTGCTGTGGCACCCAGGGCCACGTTCGTGGGGGTGCTGAGCAAGCTGCATCGATTTCCCAGCATATACCTCTCCGCTGCCTGCTGGGCTCTGGGACACGAGGACAGGGACAGCCCCGCTGCAGCCAGACCTCCCACCTCTCCCAGGCTGCTCCGGCTGTCCCAGTGCTTGGTGACATCCCACCAACACTACGGCGTGGCCAGACAGCCTGAGCTGGACCTGGTGCTGTCCCGCAGCCCCTGCAGATGGAACACGGAGCCGGATGCGTGGGACGGCACGTACCGTCCCGCCGGCCACGTCTGCGCTTCGGGGGAGGCTGCATTTGGTCTCGCACTCCCCGTCCCGGCCAGCACAGACGCCTGCCCGCCCTCGCTGGGATGGGGACACGTGTGTGGGGCTGCAGGGCTCTCAAATCCCTGCCCTGCTGGGGTCTAGCAGACTGGCAGTCCTGGGCTCGCCCCAGCCCCCTGCTAGCCCTCCTCGGGGACCAGGGGACCATGGTGAGGGTGTCAGATCTGAAAGGGACTGCATCCCTCTCTCTGCCTTACATCTTGCTTCCATACAGGCTTTATTTAAAAGTTGGAAAATCCCAGTGGGAGCGAGGCACAGGCAGGAGTGGGGGGCTGGGCAGGGGAGCTCTGTCGGCAGTGCCAGCACGTATGTTGGGTGGGAGATCCATTGCACCTGGCAATGTAACCCGGGGATGTGCATTACCCTGGGCAAGCCTGGCTCCTGCACTGTGCCCGTTCCCTCGGTCACACCCCAGCCCAGCACAGTGCCACCAGTGCAGGTGGCGCTGGTAGAGTGTGGCACACGTGGGGACAGGCAGCTAGTGCCTGCCAGCCGTGCCTGTGCCAGGCAGCGCCAGCCCGGGGGGCCGTGGCCCACTGTGTCCCCACAGCCCACAGCTGTGAGCACCCACTGCTCCCACCTGCACAGAGCAAAGGCACAGGGTGCCCGTGGCCCCCTCAGGCTGGGGACCCCCACAGGGCAGAGACTCCCTCCCCATCTCTTCTCCCTTGCAGATGAATCCTTGATAATCCGGCCCAGCTGGGGCCGTGGGACTATTCCGGGTGGTAATCCGGCTTTAGCGCCAAGCCTGCCGCAGCTGCCGGCCTGCGTGCTGGCAGCCAGGTATCCCGCTGCTGCCGGTGTGTCCAGGGGGATGGCAGCCCCCCCGCCCGCCTGCCCAGGTGGCTGTTCGGGTTTCAGCCGAGCTGGGCGCACAGGTCTCATATTCCCTGAGGCTGTGCTGATGACCGAGCCATGCGAGAGATGGGCAGCATGGGCAAGTGGGCAGGGATGCCAGTCATGTTCCCCCCACTGCCATCAGCCCCAGCCCCGGGGTTACCCCCAGCACTGCTGCTGGGCCCAGGGTGACCCCAGCCTGGGGTCCCTGGTCAGCCTCTGGCACTGCTGTGGCCACAAGGGTGTGTGGGCACATGGGTGTGTGGGCACACAGGCACAGCTGGGCAACAGCCCAAACCTGGGTGGTCCTTGGGCAACCCCTCTGCAGGGAAATTGACCCCAGCAGGGCACAGAGCAGAGAAATCCCTCTCTCCTTGCCCTCCACAGAGAACTCTCCTCCACGGCTGCCCTGTCTGCCCTTACCCTGAAGCACACACAGCTATAGCTTTCTCCCTGGCCTTCCTCCCTAAAACTGACAACCCAAACCCGGTTTTAACCTGTGGTGTTCCACCCCCACCTCCCAGCTAAGCAAAGGGACCTCCCCCAGGGGAAGTGGGCACCCAAAGGGGCAAATCCAGCCATTCAGGGATGGCCAGGTGCCTCATATTTGGGGCAAAGGTTCTGGGAGGCACCTGCATGGCCATGGGAACCTGAGCAGCTGTGGGAAAGGACAGCTGGAGGCAAACCTGCCTGGTGCATGGCTGGAGAGCCTCTCTGGGTAGCCCTGCTGTAGACCTTCCCCAAACAGATCTGTGGGAGATTCCCCTGAGATCCTCTGGAAATGACAGCCCCATCAGCTGGTCATGCCAGCCAGCCCCACTCATGGCCTCTAACAAGCTGGTTAGAGTAGGCACTGCTCCTGGACTCACCTCACTTCCTTCAGTCCCAAATACCACACCATGGCTCAGCTTTGGGTCAGGCTATTCCCCTGGTGCTCCAGCCAGGGCAGGATTGGCAGTAGCAAGTAGGAAAAAATGGTTCTGAAAGTTGCTGTCCTGGCTAGCAGTGCTCTGGCAGCACCAACACCTGCCTGGGCACTTCTAGTCATCTCTGTTGAACCCTGTGGACAGCAGTGTCCATCCAGGGTCTTACCTCTAAGAGCACAAGTGGCACCCATGTCCTGGGGGACAGCTCTGCCGGAGCCTGGGAATGTGCCTGCATGCAGAACACGCCAACAGCTGAGCTGGCCCGTGGCCACTGTCCTGCAGCAATGGATGTGCTAGGGTCTGGGACACCAGGGAGAGGAAAGGCAGTTCAAGGAAGAGGGTGGTGGAGTGAAACATCGTGGTGGGGCCATGGAGAGGGTTTTCCAGTGCCAGAGCCATGGTGCAGCTCAGCCACAGCATCACCTGCCAGGCACACAACCCAGGATGGGGCCACGCTGCAGGTATCAACCATCAGCATCCTGCCACATCCTCTAAAATCCAACCACCAGTACAGAGGCAAGCTGGGAAGAGCAGTGAGGAAGCTGAGGCCAGATGAGGGGAATCATGTCCAGCATTGGGACAGCCCAGGCTGTTGCTGTCACCTGCCAGCTTGAGTCCATGTGGTACAAGGTCAGGTGGCAGAAGCAGCTGGAACATGGGGATGGGGACAGGGTGGGCAGAGCATGAGGCCAATGGCACTCAGTGTGGTTCTTGGAGAGGCTGGGTGAAACACCAGCTCGAGTCCAAAGCATCTCAGGCAGCGCTAGGCTGTATGATGGGTATTGCTTTAAACCTCAAACACGGCCCTTTGGGAATGCAGGGCCACCCAGGGAAGATGGTGGCACAGGCAGTGGCACTGCAGAGACTGATGGACAGATAATGCCTGGAAAAGGATATGTCAGGTTTTCTACCACACCTCTGGAGTTTTGATTTGCCTTGGAAGCAAGATGCTTTCCAGAAGTTCACACTCCCCAAAACACAACTGGCCTTAGCGGGATGACACGGAGGGGTCAATAGCAAAAGAACTCCAAGGAGCCATGTGCTGCTGGCAGTGCTGGGGGCATCAGGAGGGCCTGGCCTCAGGCACAGCCCCTTGTGCCTCCTGCACCCCCAGCACAGCCCCCTGTTCCAATCAGGAGCCATGATTCGCCCTAGCCCTATGGCACCACCACCCTGCCTAGCCATGCCACTCTCACCATTGGACCAGCCTGACACTTGCTCCATGGGGACAGCTGGCTGTGCCCCGCTGGCATGGGGTACATGGGGTACCCAGCCAGTCCCAGACCTGCGTCAGCACCCGGGGAGGCATGTGGCGGCTGAGACTCACGTGGCGAGGAGAGCCAGGGGCATGGGGGTCTGTCCTGCCCCCGACCAGCCTCTGTTTTCTCAAGGGTTGCACTTCCAAAGGAGCCCGTGGGATTCCACTCCTTCCCCCATCCCCATGCGCCAAGGAAAATAGGCTCTGCCGGTGCTTGTTTGTTTGCCGTGGCCGCGGCCCCGGCGTGTGATTACAGCTGCAGCACGGCCGGGTGCTGTGGGGCCCTTTGCGCCTCAGCCAGGGTCCCCCGCAGTGCCAGCTCTCCCATGCCACCCCTGAGTGCAACGGAGTGTCCCACTGCCCCTTGGGATCCCTGGCCACCAGAGCCAAGGCACACTGGCACTCTGCTCTGGGAGACAGGGCAGTGTTGTGAGGCACAGACGGCTTCCCTGGGGTACCCCCTTGAAGCCACAGGGACCAGGCAGGTCTAACACCTCATCTTGGGCCTGGTCCAAGCACCAGTGGAAAATTCCCCATCTCCTCCGCGTCAGCTCAGCACAGCCATGCCCTCCACAGCCAGCCAGGGTTCTGCGTCCCTGCCATCCCACCTGTTGCAGACTTGCCAGGTCCCCGGTCTCACCCATGTCACTGCAGAGCCAGCTCAGCTTAGGGACCCCAGCAACCACCTACTGTGGTTCAGTTTTCCTCGGGGAAGATTTCTCTCCAGTGGGACTTTCACGGCTGACACGGCAGAGAGGGACACCATGCCTGCTGGCATAGGACACGCGTGGCCAACAGGAACACAATGTGCTGCCTGGCTTTCCACGCTGCTGTCCCGGCCAGCCAGGCTCTATAAATACCACAAGCTATGGAATCACCGCACGCAGGTCCCAGCCAGCCCCTGTGCCCATGATGGCCGGCATCACTCTCCCTGCCTGTGCCCCCTGCTCCAGCACCCCGACACCGACACCCGATCCTAGCCACAGCCGCTTCCAGCCTTCAGAAACATATGTCATTCCCACAGGCGATTAAAAATTAAAGCAGAAAAAAGGGAAGGTAAAGGGAGTTTTGGGGTTAGCGTCACTCTGAGTATCAGCGGAATGATGCACACCGCAGCCCCCAGCATCGCGATCCGGGATGGGGCAGTGCCAGGGCGTTGGGGTACCCAGGCAGGGCTCTGCCTCCCACTGCACTCACGGGGTCTGTTCCCCACCCGTGGGAAGGTGCCAGCTGCTGGGAAGTGCCAGGAGTACAGCAAAGCAAACAGCCCCGGAGTCTCCCCGGTGCTGCCCGGAGGAGGAGAGAGACGGGCTGTGAGAGGAAAGCGGGGCCGCGAAAGATGGGTCGGAAAGGACTGGATGGGGGGCGGAGGATCATTAGTGGAGATGAGGGGTCCGAGTGATTAGCACTCCAACCAAGGAGCTTCACCGAGGAGAAGGCAGCGTCCCTGGGAGTGCGAGCAGCAGGGGAGATCGGAGAGACCTACCTGCCCTCTCTCTCTCCGCGGTGCCTCTGGTGCGGGCTGGGGCAAGCAGCCCCCGGTGGCCGGTGCCGCGGATTAGAGACTATCCTGCGACCGTAATCCCGGCGGAGCCGGAGATTAAACCGGACCCGAGCCCGCCCCCAGCGCGAAGCTCCCAATCTCCTCTCCGCCGAGGCACAGGAGGAGCACTCGGGAGAGGGTGGAGCGAGCGCCCTGCATCGACCGACCCCAGCCCCGCCCCGCCCCTCCCCGGCGGGACCACCGCTCCTCGGGCACAGCCGCCCACGGGGCATCGATGCCCCAGCGGGCATCAGTGTCTCACTGGGCATCACCTCCCGCAAGCGAATCAACACCCCCACCTGGCATCATCCCCCGCTGGGCACCAGTGTCCCGGCAGCGCTGCCCTATCTGGAACAGGTACATCACCAAGCAACCCCAACGCACTGCACATGGCGGCCGCACCGCGTGTCTGTGCCCCTCTAGGCATGATCACTATACTGGGCATCCCTCTCCTGCCGGGTACTGACACCCCACCGGGCATTCCTACCTACAGCAGCCGAGGCTCCTGCCAGAGGCCAGTGGCAGCTTCCACAGAAGCAGAGCGGGGGCAGTCCCTCTAATCTACCTGAATGGCTAAATCCAGTATATGCTGAGTGTGGGCACAGGGTTTTCCCCACTCTAGGACAGGGAGAGGTCACCCAGCAGCACTCCTCCAGTCAGATTCTCTCCTTAGCCTGGGAAGCTCAGGCTGTTGCCACGTTAAACCGGCCCAGCTGGCTGCCCTGCTCATGGTGCCCACTGCCCTCATAGCACTCGCCTCAGCATCTCAGCACACTGGGAGTAAACAATCCATGTGAAATCATCTCAACAAGACCCAGAGCAACTGGGACAGGCCAGCCCCCTCCTCCAGTCTCCATCAAACCTCCCCACTTGAGCTGAAAGATGTCTATTTTCATGAAGACACAAATCCGCACAAAAGCTCCCCAAAGAGGAAATTTCTCCCAAGAGCATCCCACATGCTTTAGGGAGAGCCATGAGCTCTGGTGAGTCACCAGCTGTGTCCCCAAAGATTCCCTGTCCCTTTACAAGGTATATTACCCCTGAACTACCTCCTGCTCCTCTGTCCTGCCCAACTTTTACTTCAGAGGAAAATTTTGGGGGTCCACACTTGGGAGTCTACCCACCACCCATGCTGAGCTGCAAACCCTGCCCAGCCGCTGTGCATTGGCAGAATGGCTCCGCATGCTGCTGGAAGGTTTTATTTGTGTTATGCATATCTTTCACAAATCCTTGCGAAGCCTCGGGCAGCCCGGGATGGAAACGGCTTTGCCAGTCAGCAGTGAGCGTCGCCATCGGGAGAAGAGGCACCCTCTCGCCTGGACATCGAGGGATGTTAAATATTCAGTGGCAGCTCTGCCCTCACGCTCCCGGCAATCCCGCGGCTCCTGTTACTGCCGCTCTCCTTTGGCTGCAGACATACATCCATTAACTAATTTCTAATAACAGCAGCATGCGTAAGTGCTGAACCAGCGCTGGCTGGCACGCCGGGGGACTGGAGGCAGCCAGGTTTGGCAGTGTGACGAGGGAGCCAGAGGCACCCAGAGGATGGGCATGGCTGGCCTGAAGCCATCAGCTTAACCCTTTCCCTGCTCTGGCGAAGGCGGGTGCAGCCACGTGGCACCTGTGGAGAGACGTCCTGGGACGGGTGGCAACGCAACTCACAGAGTTGTAAAAGGCAGCCAAGAGCTTCCACCCTGTAAGCAAACACAGCACAGGTGCTGGGCACGGGGACAGGCAGTGTGGGCCCATGGCACACTGTGCAGTGACTGCCATGGCATAGCATGCTGGAGGACCTGTGGGAAGTGACTTGGAGGCTGTCTGCTTCTTCACAGCCTCCAAATGCAAGTGCCCTTCCCCTGCAATTGGCACAAATGCAGCCGTGTCTCCTTTTTACTGTCCCTTCTCTTGTCCAGCATGTGACACCCCTCTCCAGTGCTTGCACTCTCCAGGTGGGCAGAGGACGTGGGCTCCATCATGTCAAACTGAAGCTTCGTGAAAAACCAAAGCAGTGAGGAGAGGAGGAAAAGAGAGTGAAGATGTCCCAAAAACCTCCCAAAGCCTGTCCCAGCATCCTGCAGTTGGCACACAGTAGCTGCAGGCTTGTGCAGCTGGGCTGGCAACCCAGAAAGAAGCCATGAGAGGAGTGGGCTAAGACCCCGCTCTCGACCCCCTGAGCCCTCTGGTCAACAGTGCTTCCCCAGTGCAGCTCTGGCCCGTCTCACCCATGGCTCTGGTGGTGTCAGGGCTTCAGTGGATTGCAAAATTGCAGTCGTGCGGTTTTCTCCAGCTGGCTGGAAAGTTTGACGCTGGATTCCCGTATGTGAGGAGCCTTCAGGGGAGCACAGCACAGCACGGCTCATCTCTCCAGCAGCATCCTGCCTCACCACTGGCAGCGAGCTGAGTGCTGTGCCAGAGCCCTTGTCCTCAGCACACCTCCATGGGGTTTGACTTCTCACCATTTCCCCCAGCCAAAAGCTACCCCATTCCTTATCCTTCAGCCGTGCTTCGAGACCAAAGTGAGCCCATAAAACCCCTTGGCCTCAAATGTCACAGCACGGACAAGGCCAGCCCAGGACTCAGGCACAAAACAGTGGGTGCCATGTATGACCAGGACACGCTCTCCTTGTCACGCTCAGCTTCCTCCCCCGGCCCCTGAGCCTGCTGCCTGCTGCTGCCTGCCACTGCCTGCTGTTCCCAGAGCCCAGATGGCACAAAGATACGGCAGAGATAATGGTGAGATTTGCAGCCCAAGCAGTGTTCCCCCTGCCACCACCATGACCTCAAGAAGTCTCCCGGAGATTGCCCTTTCCAGGAACATTCCAGTGGGTGCCTCTGGTGCCCATTACTGGGCATCCCACAGACGCAGCACCAGGACATATAGGGGCTCCAAGACCCCCACTGCCCTCTTGACCCTATAACCATGAAGCAAGTGAGGCATGAAAGGAATGCTGATTGTAAGAGAGGGATGCCTGTTGCCAGCAGCATGGGCTGGGTGAACTACAGAGTGACACCTACCCGAGGCCATGTCCAGGGCTGGACCTTCTTCCCCCCAACCCTCCCTCCACAGAAGGACCCTGGTGCTGGTAGCTTGTGCCTGGACAGGGAGGTGGTGGGGAGCAGCTGGTGGCCCCCTCTCTCGCCCTTGACCGCCGCCTCCCTCGCGGCACATGCTGTCATGTGGCAGGGCACAACAACAACACAGGCTAATTGGTTAATGTGATTTCAAAACATGATTTGCAATTATAACTCACCAGAGAGCATTCAATGATCCCGCACATCGGAGAGTGGGTTTTTCTCCTTCGTTTGTTCCTGGAACCTCGAAACCAATTAACTTTACAGAAGCCAGAAGCAAAGCACTGCTCAGCAGACCTGAAGGGTGAGTTATCTCTGCGCTCAATCACCTCCCTGTAAAGCCACAATCTGGGAACCAAGGACTGGCGGACAAGCCCCGGGGTAACCCCGATGCTTCTCCCTGCACCACTGAGGGGTTTGGAGGGACTCACACAGCTCCAACCCATCAAGCACCATGGCTGCTTGGGAGCACTTGAGGACAGGAGGATGCCCAGAGCCATAAGATATGGGAATAAACTGTTCCTGTTGGCACAGGGAGACCGTCCCTTCAGTTCCCTCCAGAGGTGCTGGCACCTGCTGGCAGCCTGCTCATCTCTGCCACCCACGCAGGACAGCCATGTCCCCACCATCCCCACTGACAGCACCCACAGCCCCACTAGGGACAGGGGCTTTGTTTCTGTGGGCTGACCATCCTGCAGCAAAGGCTTAAATGCCGCTAAGGTAATTAAGCAAGGACTTTAATGCCTTTAAATGCAACTCAGATGCCTTTCAAGCCAAACAAACACAAGTAGTCATAATACTCCTGAAACATCCAGCACCCAGTGCCCAGCTCCCCTGAGTCTTGGCTTGTTTCCCCAGTGTCCCCAGTTGCTGGACTCTGTTGCTCTCCAGATCCCACTGGAAAGCCAGACATGGAGCCAGCAGTTTTTTCTCTTGGGTGGGTAAAGTGATGTTGGGTGCCATTAGCTGCTGGAGGGATGATCTGGCAATTATCCCTCAGGATGATGATGCAACTCCACTGTGCAGGAGGACCTCTGCTCATAGGGGAACACTCCCATGTGCACAGGGCCTGAATCTCTACAGGCTGGGAGCTGCCTTCCATCAACTCCCCAAGCCTCAGGGTCCTTCATACCACAGGGAGCTCAGCATTCCAAACTGCAGCCACCCAGGCTTCCTGAGGACAGGGAGGGAGCTCAGGCAGCTGCCAGAACCTCTGAGGAGGCACAAGGTGATGCCAGCAGTGCAGCATGGGGCAGTGGAAGGAAATGTGAAGCAGTGTTGGGGGGTCTCCAGTCCCTGGGGAGGGGCTCTCCTGTTCATCTCCAAGCCCCCTGCAAGCTGTCAGGGAGTGTGGAGCTGGCTGGGAGGCCCCCAGGGGATGCCAGGCATACTGCCCAGGGCCTGGGCAGCAGGGTGGCAGATGGCTGGGGAGCTGGGGACATGGAAGCAGGGGAGGACCAGGGACACCTTTCAGCCCAGACAACTGTAGCATCCTTGTTTAGAGTTATAAATAACTGGGCCAAAAATGGAGACGTGGCCACAGCCGTGTCCCTCCTCTCCCCAGGGTGCTGTGGTTGGTCCAGAGCCGACCAAGGAGCAGATACGGTCCCTGCAGTCCCAGTGAAAGAGCAGTCTGCTCTGGCTCCCTACAGAGGCACCCGCAGGGCTGTCCTGAACGCTCTCACTGGCTGGGGTGACTGTCAGTCCCAGGGCTAGACAGTCCACCACAGGCTCCTGTTGGGTGTGACCCAGCCATGAGGAGGAGAGTGGATAAAGGCCCTTTCATGGCCCATCAGGGAAAAGGATTCAGTGAAAGAAGCACAAAAGGACATGCTGGCACTCACAACTGAGGTTGCAATGTCCCACAGCACCAGGGCTCCTCAGCTGCCATTGTGGGGGGATGTGGGGTGCCTGCCCCAACCAGGGGGCAGCTGGGGAGCCCCGGGTGCTGGGCCTTGATAGGCACCCCTGAGTCCCTGCTGGCACCACCCAGCCTTGTGTTTGGGTGAACTAAACCTGGTGCTGTTTCAGGCTGGGCAGTGCTGGCATGGTGGCCCTCTCCAGGGTTGGGAAAGCCCTGGGGCAGCTGCCCCTCTCCCTCCCCTCTGAGCTGGACAACAATTGGCTGCCTGAAGGACGCTGGCCTTGATCCGCATCGCTGGCCGTCCCCAGGGCCGAGCAAACAGAGAGGAAAACAGCCCCAGCCGGCTCCTGCCACTGCCGGCATGCAGCCACCCCCAGTGCTCCTGTCCCTGGGACCTCTGCCACCCAGCAGAGCTGACAGCACCGCTCTGCCTGGGGCTGCCAGGGGGCTCATGGTACTGACCCACCTGCCCCACAGCCAGGAGTGAGCCCAGGGGCTGCAGGGGCTGAGCCGGGAGGAGGAAACAGAAACCAGGATAAGCTCCCACCGTGCTGGAGGAGGGGCTGCCCACAATGGGAGAAGTGAGGCACAGCCAGGGTTGCACTGAGACCACTGGCCCCGGGTGCGGGGTCGTCCCTCCATGCCCAGTCCAAGGGTCAGCTCGCCCAATTGAGCCCTGTTTGCCATGGGGCTGGGCCAGTCCCTGGGGCTGCAGGCTGGCTGGGGCCAGCTGGTGGTGGCAGGAGGCCAGCACAAGCCTAGGGCACGTGCCCTGGCCTTGCCTAGCCACCTCAAACGTTTCCCCCACAGCCCAATTCCCTGAAAACTTTTCCCACCAGTAGAGCATGGTGCTTCGCAGAAATCCCCCCAGCACCCTTCCCAGAGCTCCCCCCTTGGAGAGCCACCCAGTCCCACCAGATGCCGGGGGATGATACCAGAAGCCAGCTCTGGTCCCATTCTCCCTCAGCACATCCCATCTCCGTGGCACTATGGGACCCCAACCCTGCCTGTGGGCAGCAGGACCCACCCACCAGCAGCAATGGGCTCAGTGGGCTGCAGGAAGCACAGACGAGGGCTGGGATGGGTATGGGCAATGCCATCACCAGCAGGAGCGGCCACGGCGGCACAATGGTGACACAACAGTGACACCATACCAGGGTGGGGATGGGGACAGAGGCCCCCAGCTGCCCTCCCGGTACTACAACTGTCCCTGGGAAGGTCACGGGTGCTAGGCCACGGGCGGCTGCTCCAGCTCCGCCGGTTCTGCCTAGAGCGCTGCCCGCTCCCGCTGTGCCGCCGGCAAGGTCAACGCAGCGCTACGGCAGCACCGGACCGCGCCATCCCCCAGCCGCCGGCCAGCCGCTCCCGGTTCCCACCGGCTGGAGGGACGGGCACTGCGTTGGTGACCCCACACCACCCACGCGGGACATCGCCACCCTGTGACTTTGTGGGCTGGCGATGCCCCCGCCCGGAGCTCCGGGAGCGCTGCGGGCACCGGCGGCGAGCGCGGGGCGGAGCGGCACGGCCGGCACCGCTGCGCGGCCGCCCTCTGGCGGCAGCCGGCGGCACAGCCGCGCCCCGACCGCTGCCCGCTGAGCACTGCCCCAGTACTGAGCACTGCCCCAGTACTGCCCCAGTACTGCCCCAGTACTGCCCCAGTACTGCCCCAGTACTGCCCCAGTACTGCCCCAGTACTGCCCACTGCCCGCCCACTGCCCACTACCCACTGCCCGCCCACTGCCCACTGCCGGCCCACTGCCCACTGCCCACTGCCCATTGCCCACACCCTGCCCACTGCCCGCCTACTGCCCACTGCCCATTGCCCGCCCACTGTCCATTGCCCACCCACTGCCCACTGCCCACTGCCCACTGCCCACTGCCCACTGCCCACTGCCCGCCCACTGCCCACTGCCCACTGCCCCCTGCCCGCCCACTGCCCACTGCCGGCCCACTGCCCACTGCCCACTGCCCACTGCCCACTGCCCGCTTACTACCCACTGCCCACTGCCCGCCCACTGCCCACTGCCCACTGCCCATTGCCCACACCCTGCCCACTGCCCACCTACTGTCCACTTCCCATTGCCTGCCTACGGTCCATTGCCCACTCACTGCCCACTGCCCACTGCCCACTGCCCATTGCCCACTGCTCGCTTACTACCCACTGCCCACTGCCCACTGCCCATTGCCCACCCACTGCCCATTGCCCACTGCCGGCACACTGCCCACTGCCCACTGCCCATTGTCCACCCACTGCCCATTGCCCACTGCCGGCACACTGCCCACTGCCCACTGCCCATTGTCCACCCACTGCCCATTGCCCACTGCCGGCACACTGCCCACTGCCCATTGCCCACTGTCGGCACACTGCCCACGGCCCATTGCCCACCCACTGCCCATTGCCCACTGCCGGCACACTGCCCACTGCCCATTGCCCACTGCCCGCCCACTGCCCACTGCCCACTGCCCGCCCACTGCCCACTGCCCATTGCCCACCCACTGCCCACCCACTGCCCGCCCACTGCTCACCCACTGCCCGCCCACTGCCCGCTCCCCACACCCTGCCCACTGCCCGCTCTCCGCCCACTGCCCACACCCTGCCCACTCCGTGCCTGCTCACTGCCCGCCCCCTACCTGCAGCCTGCCTACCCCATTGCCCACACCCTGCACACACCCTGCCCACTGCCCATACCCTGCCTGCCCCGTGCCTGCACCCAGCCTGGCTGCGCTGGGGCTTCCCCAGCACCCACTGCCTTGTCACACCCGTGTGATTCCAGCCCATATCCTCTCAGATCTGTGTCCCAACAAGCCTGCCCCCCACACTTGCACCCCAGAACTCCGCCTGCCTCTCTGTGGGACAGCCCCAGTCCCCCAGTCTATCCCATGGGAAGTGGTGGGAGTGCTGCCTGGCACCTCTCCAGTGGGTGTCACCTGTTTCCTGAGGCCTCTGACCACCCCAGTGCTTTCCATGGAGCTCAAGATTGTGAGGTGCCCTGGGGCTTCACATACACAGCACAGTGATCCACTGCCAGTTCTGGGACAAGATGCCAAGAGCCCAGCTCTGTGGTAGCACTGACATCCCAGGATCGTGTGTTCCAGCCCATCTCACCCTGCATGGTCACAGCTGTCAGGAGGGAGGCTGGGGCCTGGCACAGTGTTGGCAGAGTCCCTGGCTGCCCTGAGCCCACCCCATGGCAGGAATGGCTCAGCTGGTGCCTGCTGCTTGAGCACAGATCCTTGGGGCTGGATGCTCTGCAGCCTCTGGCACAGCCAGAGGTGTCAGCACCTGGCCACTGTCACAGAATAAAAACACATTCCCTTGCCTCCAGATGGAATTTCCTGTTTTGTTTTTTTAATAAAATGGTGCCCACTGCCTCCCATGCTGGCAGGCACTGCTGAATAGAGCCTTGCTCCCTTGGCTCTGTCACCTTATGCCCTCTTGGAGAGCAGATGAGCTGAGATCATGCTCTTGTTCCAGCAATGGGCTTGTGCCCAGCCCAGCCTAGCACGCTGCCCACTGTGTTCTGTCCAGCCAGCACTGGACACCTCAGCATGTCTGGCCACAGGATGGACTTTCCTTCTCCCTCCTGCCCTGGCTGAGCGGCTCTTCCTGAGACAGAGCCATTAAATCCCCAGTTCCCAGGATTCTTTCCCCAAGAGAAGTCATGCGGCTCAAACCGCCCCAGCTCAGCTGAGAACTTGTTACACATTTACCCCACATTAATGAGGCGTCACCGGCTGCACGGCCTTCGGACCGCAGGGATACTGCACAGGCAGCCACCCGGCCCCACGGCAGCTATGGGGGTACCATGGGGTGAGTCCCCCCGGAATGGGCACCATGGCAGCAGCCACATCCCCTTCCTCTCCCTCCAGCCCTGCTGGGGTGGGCTTTGCAGGAGCAGATGAGGCGCTGGGCAGTGATGAGTGCCTTCACCCTGGCGCTCCTCCAAGGCAGGAACAGGACCGAGCAGGCAGGAACGGGTGCTTGGGGACATCGAGATGTACCGCGGCTGTGATCAGGACTCCTAGGCTTGCTCGCACCTCTCCTCCCTTTCCAGTGCAGGCAGAGGGGGTGGCAGCACCCCAGAGAGCCCTGGGGTCCCGAGGGGCTGTTCCCACGCAGCCAGCCAGGTCGCTGGGTGCAGAGGGAGGACACACGACAAAGTTGCCTTTTGTTGGTGCCGGCCCCGGGAGCAGGGACCGGGGCTTTGCATCCCCTCCCTCCACCCCCGCCGCTGGCAGGACTGGCTCCCTGCACCGGGGATTTGGGGTTTAAAGAGCAGGCGGCAGCCAGAGCCCCAGCTTACCCGCCAGGCAAGGAGGCAGGCGAGCTCTGGCAGAGCCCACGCACCACAGCAGGTGAGGTGGTGGATTTGGGACACGGGGCTGGCCCATTGAGGGGGGCCGTGGCATGGGGGGACTGGGACAACAGAGCTCCCTGGGAAGCAGTGAGGTTCCCTGCCTCCCCGCAGCGGGTACCGGGTGCCAGCAGGCTCGGACGTGGTCCTGAGGGGAAGTGAAGGCATCACTGGGCATGTTCCACCTCCTTGTTCCCATCACCCCACAGCTGAGCAGGAGCCCCTAAGCCCTGTCCCAGCAGGGGTGGCAGGGGTGAGCAGCACCACGCTGGGAAGTTTCCCAAGTAATGCTCGTTCCCTGGGCACTGGGAAGGGGGGGCTCACCTGGTGTCCTCCCACCTGCTGCTCCTTCACAGTACTCACTGACTCCGTCAAGGCAGGTTTTGCCCTGGCTGGCACCCAGGTGAGCTCCAAGGCAATCGGGAGAGGGGTATCCAGAGGCTGGGCACAGGGCTGGGCAGGAGCAGGAGCAGGGCCAGCAGACAAGGCCCCATTGTGCCGTGCCGGGGCCGCTGCCTGGGCCGTCAATAGTCCCATTATGTTCAGCGGCGGCCCCCGCAGCCTTCCCAGCCGGCACAGCCACCCGGGAGCACCGTGGGAGGCAATCTGAAGTGGCTGTTGTGTTGGGGGGCCGGGATGACCGGAGAAGGGCGAGAGAGGAGGGCAGGGTGCCGGGACACCTCCACCACTGCCTGTCTGGGAGCTGCTGGGTGCCATGGAATGCTGTGCTCCCTGGTGCCACCAGCTTTGGGGGCAAGATGCCCAAGATAGGAAGTAGGCAAGCTCAGGGGGGCAGCTGGACACCCCTGTCCTCACTTCCCCACCCTCACCATCCCACCAGACATTGCCTGTGCCCAATTTGGCCATGGCTGTACTGCTTTGGCCCGGGGCAGGGACGAGCAAGTGGGCAGTGAGGGGCTGACATCAGCCCTGGGTGTGGATGCAGCCGGGCCAGCAGAAGATGAATGGATCCGCTTCCTGACAGGGCACACCCTGGCTAAAATTACTGACCCCATGGCAGGGACACCAGACTATTTTTAAAGCCTGAGGATCTGGATGCCACGGGTTGGTGTGGGTCAGAGCAGGGCCAAAGGGACACGGCAGGATAGCAGGCAGGGGGGCTCAGCCAGCATCTCCCACTGCCCTCCTGCTGGGGTGGGGAGAGTGCTCAGATGGCGGCAGAAAGCCTGGGTGTCCTGCTCCTGCCCCATGTATGGTTTTGAGGATTTCAGTGGTTTTCAGTGCAGGGCACATGGCCCCTCTGCCTGTCCCAGAGCCCTGGGTCAGGAGGATAGGATCCCATAAGACCAGGATCCCTTCCTCTCTCTTTCCAAAAAGCCACTGTCCTGCACCGGGAGGATGGACATCCCCTTCTTCATCACCACCCCAAAGGTTCACCATGTACCCCATGGCTTGGTCTCACAGAAGGGACACACAACGGCAGCACCCCACAGGTGCTCAGGCAGTGGGGTGCACACAACACCCCCATCCCCTGGGCAGCCCAGATCAGTCCAGCACAGGGTTGGGACAATTAAAA
This sequence comes from Prinia subflava, assembly GCF_021018805.1. Lineage (NCBI taxonomy): Eukaryota > Metazoa > Chordata > Aves > Passeriformes > Cisticolidae > Prinia > Prinia subflava. Next base: position 18,444,162 of record NC_086260.1, read on the forward strand.
AGGGATTAGCTGGGCTACACCAGCCTGGCACTGCCGGGAGCCGGTACCTAATCCCGGCAGGAATGCACTGGGGGCCACAGGGGTCCCTGATGCTGGGGTCTCACCAGCATGCTATGATGGGGGGAGGGCATAGGGTCAGGGGGGTGTATCCACAGACAGGGTGTGAACCTAGAGCTGGTGTCCCCCTGGGACATTGCCACCATGCTGTGCTACAAGGGTGCAGCTGTCTCAGGCACATTTGCTTGCTGCCAGCCAAGCCCTCACACTGGCACTCTTGGGATGCCATGGACTCTGTCCTCTGCCTGGCACATCTTTCCCCTGTATTAGGAATGTGGCAACCACATAAGATCAGCCCAAGGCCCAATATTATGGTTGTGGACTGCCACAGATGGACTCCCAAAGACGTCCTTAAGCCACATCTTTAGTGCCATCACAAACCACCAACAGCTTTTTGGAGTGTCCAGACCCAGGGGATATTAGTTCAAGTAGCACATCCCTGTGCCCAGATCATGGGTGTAGGCTGGGGTGAGGATAGCACACTCCTCCCTGCTGACAAGTTGGCAGTGTCACTGGCAGTGCTGGCAAAGGCCACCCTGCTGCACAACCCCATGTCTTGGCTGGGGAGCAATGCCATGCCAAGCCCATGTGTCACAGGGATGCCTATGGCACCAGCTGTCATGACACAGCTCACCTTGACCCTTGGGTTCTCCATGACCTCAGCAATGGTGGCTCCAGCAGGGCAGAGGGAAGCTCTCTAGGCCCCAGGGACATGGGGGACCACCCAGCAGCACCCTTGGGGGAGTCACCCCATAGGTCCCCACAGAATCACGAGGGTTCTTCTGGTGAAGTACCATTCCTGTTTGGGATGCAGGATTTGTACCCATCCTGAGAGCCCGTCCCAGCCCTTCTCTGTACATGCAGGGTGACCAGCAGCCGGTGGTCCTGGTCACCCATTGATGGCGATCCTAGATCCCGTGCCTGGCTGGCTCAGCCCGCACCGAGGATGCAGGAGCGTTGGCCGTTGCCTGCTGCCGTTCCGCCCCCGGAGCCCCGCGGAGCTGGAGAGGAGCCCTTTCCTACCGCTAACACCGCCGGGGGCTCGGGCGCTGCCGGCAGAGCTACAGATGCTTGCCGGAGCCGGAACCGCCGGGAGAGATTTGGCGAGGCAGCGATCCCCGGGTGCGGATCTGGCAACGGCAGGGACGGGATCAAAGAGCGAAAGCGGCAGCACCTGCTGGTGCCGTCGGCAGTGACACCCCCGCGCTGGCGGGGAGCCAGGCCACCGGCACCTGGCTGTGAAACCTTCCGCGGGCTGGCACAGAGCGCAGGGTTCGGGGCGGGATGCCAGCGGCGATGCCCATTCCAGATGGGGACCGTCATCAAGCCAGCGCCCAGTGGCTCCGGTGCTTGCCAGGAACACCCCATGGCTGGAAGGGGTGGCCGGCGGCCGACGTGGCGCATCCCTCCCGCGCCGTTTTTTCCGGGATGAAAGCCCGGCCCTTCTGACGCTTGATGGTTTCTCCAGGCGGAGCCGCTGCCAGCAAGGTCCCCTCAGGGCTCCAGGGCTGGTGTGATGGTGACGTCACCTAGTCACCTCGCCACGCTTGCCGGGAGTGGCGGTAGTTGGAAAAGTCCCAACTGGGTGAAGGGAAACTGAGGCACGGAACTGGAATTGCACAGGAAAGTGCCCACCGTGCAAGGCTGGGCACGACGTCCCCGTCCCCACCATCTCAGAGCCATGCTGGGACAGTAGGCACAGAGACGCCATGGGGGCCACCCAGCCCAAAGTCCTGCTGGTGCCTGGACAAAGTCTTACAGCAAAGTAACCCCTGCCGTGCCGGTGTCAGCTCCTCCTCTGCTGCCTCACCCGTCCCCTCGCTGTCTCTGTCCTCCTTGCTGCCCACAAAGCTGGGCTGGGCTGGATGCCATTCAGCACTGTGGCACAGCCAGGAGAAGAACATGTGGTGGCGCTGGAACAGAGCCTGCCCACATGCCAGAGTACCAGGGCTGGCAGCACGAGGGTTACTGGCAGTGGGATAGAAGGGCATTTCCCGGGCACCAAGCCTGGCACGGCTTCTGCCTACTGCTGGCCTGCCTGCACGGCTCTGGCTTCCTGCTGAACTCACTGCCTGCCGGTGCCAGCTGCCTGCCTGCACCTGCACCTGACCTGCCTGCACCCGCTGCTGCCCTGCCTGCAGTCACTGCCAGGCCACCTGTGCTCACTACCTGCTGGCACCGACTGCCTGCACCTGCCCGCACCCGCTTCTGCCCACACTGCTGCCTCCCCCTCCCCCTGCACCTGCCTGCACTGTCTGCTGCCTGCACCCCTGCCTGCAGCTCTGCCTCCCCACCCATTCTGGACCTCCCTTCCTGGGCTCCTGCACCCGCAGGTAGGGACAGTCAGGGGCGCGGGGAGAACAAGGCAGGTGTGGCCCCCAAGGCAGCTCGTGTTCCCCCGCCCCGAGCCCTGCCCGCAGAGGCACGCGTGGCCCCGTTGCCGGCACCACTCGGCACTTGCTATTCTTGGCAGCGGCAGCTGGAAAATGGGAGGCAGCGGAGGAATTTTGTTTGCTCCGGGCTGGGCTCGGGCCAGACATCTGGGCTGCAGCTGAGCGGGGCGCGGTACCGGCCCCCGTACCCCCGGGACGGCCCCGGCACCCTCGGCACGGCCCCAACAGCAGGGCAGGCAAGTGCCTGTCCCGGCGAGGAGGTAGCCCGGCCACCACTAGAGTGCTGAGCCACGCGTGTGCTGAGCTTGGCATCCTCAGCTCTGCCCCGGGGGCAGCGGGTGTCAGTACGGGTGTGTGTGTGTGAGTTGCCGTGGGTGTTCGCCTGTGTCTGTGTGTGAGGGTGCCCGCGTGTCTGTTCGTGAGTGTGCGCTCGCACACACGTGTGCGTGTCCCTGTGCGCGCCCCCGGCCCCGCCCCGCCCCGCCCCGCCCCGCGGGGCCGCCCCGCTCCCTCCCGGCGGACGCGGCGGGCGGGGCCGGGCCGGACCGAGCCGAGCCGGGACACAGGTGGGTGCCGGGGGCCGCGGGGCCGGCAGGGTACGGGGGTGGCCAGGAAGTGTCCCGGGACGGGCTCTCTGCGCTGCCGTCGGGGGGGCTGCCCATGCTGGTACCGGGGGGCTCGCGGCGGGGTTCGTGTCCCCTCTGGCACCGGAGGGCTGGCGTCCGGGTTGGCACGGGGGGTTTCACGGGCTGGATCTGCCAGGGCTGGCACGAGGGTCCGTGGTGCTGCCGCTGCTGCCCGCCCCCCACCCGGCCCCCCGTGCCAGCCGAGTCAGAGCCGCGCGGGTCCGCGCCCGGGGGTCTGTCCCGGCCGCTCGGCAAGTGAGGGCAGGCGGGAGGGCCCCGTGCCCCGGCACGGCCCGAGCTGGCAGCAGCCGTCGGGGCTGCCAGAGCCCGGCGGGTCCCGCGCCTCATCCCGGCGCCTCTGTAAATGCCATTAGCGCCGATCGCCTTCGTGCCGGGACACCGGGCAGCCGTACCCGGCACTGTGCCCAGCCAGGCCCTGTCCGCTGCCTGCCCCGGGCTCACCTCCACCGGCCAGCCTGGAGGGGGCTGCCCTGCCCGCAGGAGCCCCAGTCCGTGTCATGGATATGTGACCCTCCAGGCCAGCATCCATCAGGTCCCAGATCAGGTAGGGTACCAGAGCCTGGAGGGATTGCACCGAGCCCCGGGGCTGTGGTGGGGCTTTGGTGGTCACTGGCATCCTGTGCCACGGGTGAAACCCTCAGGGGCTGATGACCGGCGTAACTCAGCTTTGCCTTGCACACGGCACTGCAGCATGGCCAGGGGGCAAGGTGGGATCTGTGTTCTGGCACAGTGCCCTGAAAACCATCACCTTCCACTCCCCAGGGGAGAGCGTGCTGCTGCCACAGCTGAAGGAGAACTCCCCTACCTCGTGATGGGCACCCATCAGAGTGGCAGACACACTGGCATGGGCTCCTCTGGGTATTGTGGGCACCCACTTAGCCAGAGCCCCCAAAATCCTGCTCCCATTTGCATGGGAGACAAGACAGGCCAGGGGCTAACGGTGGGGCTGTAGCAGTGGGGGAAACTGCTACATGACCCCATGACTGCCATCATGGACAGCTTGCCCAGTGCTCAGGAGCCCACTGACTGGCCAGGGTGCCCTATCCAATTGTCACCATTTTGGTACTTGCTCTGTCCTTGTCCCCATTCCTGTAGGACAGCTCTGTGCTTGCAGGCAAGAATGGGCAGAGCCCAGAGCACTCCTGCTGATGGGCTCAGAGAGGCATGGGCAGGGCTGGGTGCTGCTTGGCTGGGCTGCCTCTGTTTCTCCACGGCCAGGAGCAGGAGGGGTGTTTCCGAAGCCCATTATGTTTAGGGTTGGATTAATGGGGGCTTAAAAATAGGGAGGGATGTGTCTGGCTCACATTCCCTCCAACTGCCAGGTCGAGCCCAGTGGGGAATCCCCTCATGCCATGCCTGGAGTTGTCCTATGCTGATGCTCAGGGCTCTGCAGACACCGTCAGCAGCATCGGGGAGGGGTCGTGGTCTGGGGGCTGTGGGGAGGGGGCTGTAACCCGAGCTGAGGTCTTGTTTCTCTGTCCCAGCCGCTGCGCCAGCAGCCAGACCCCGGCCATGAGCTGCACGCTGCTCCTGCTCCTGCTTCTGCTGCGCGGCCTCACCACTGGCCGCCCCCCACCCGCTGCCACCCCCCGGCTCAAGCTGTCCTTCCCCGGTGAGCATGGGACACGGGCAGGGTGGGGGGCGTGCAGGTCAGGTGTGAGTGCAGTGCTTACGTGTCAGCAGCCCCCAGCATCACCCCAAGGGATGGGAGTATCCTGGGGGGCAGCATGGTGGGAGGGGCACAAAGCTCCAGCACTGGCACATCCCCAGCACTGCTGCCTTGCGGCTATCAGGTGTTGGTACTCACTGCCATGTTCCTTACCTGATGCCAGCCCCTCTAGGGCCACCTGCCTGTCCTTGGGGTCATGCCTGTGCTTGGGACCTCACTCCCAGCCCCGGCGTGTGCTGGCTCAGATGCTCCCATCCCTGTGTGCACCACGGTGGCACTCCCTAGCCCCAGCTGTGCCATACCTGTTGGGAATGTCGTGCCAGCTGGAGAGCTGGTGCCGTGTCCCAACTGGCCGCTCCAGGGGCTCCCGCACGGCGCTGGGGGCTTTGTCCGGCAGCGAGTCTCAGCAAGAGCTCTCCTCCCAGCCTGACAAAGGGCTGTTTGTTCCCGCCACGGTGGGATTAGCTCCGCGGGGCAGGGAATGGCCTTCTCCCCTGCTGCTGGGTGAGCGGTGCAGAGATGGGTGCCAAGGCATGGGAATCACTGCTGAGTGGTTTGAGGATGAGTCTCGGGGTACACAGGGATGGGTGTGGGGCTGGCATGGGGGTGAATGCTGGGCAGGCTAGGTCTTGTGAACCTAGTCAAGCCAGTGGGACGGGTTTGGGGGAGGGGATGGCATGGCAGGGGGCTGTGGCCCAGGCTGCCTCGGAGCGTGTCCAGGGCAGTGGAGATGGACAGGCAGTGGCGGGGCTGGGCTGAGCAGTGCGGGTGGGTCCTGGCAGAGCTGCGGGCTCGCCATGGGCTGCGCCTCTTCTCGCTGGAGCACTCCTGCTGCTATGAGGCCCTGCTGCTGGACGAGGAGCGCGGCCGTCTCTTTGTGGGCGCCAAGAACCACCTCCTCTCTTTGGCCCTGGATGACATCAGCCAGCGGGACAGGAAGGTAACGGGGCAGGGCAGGACATCTGGTGGGGCAATGCTGGGTACACCAAGTGCTGTGACCATCCCCTTTTCCATCTGCAGATCTACTGGCCGGCTCCCGTGGAGTGGAGGGAAGAATGCAACTGGGCTGGCAAGGACATCACTGTGAGTGATGGGGCAGGTTGTGGGATGCCAGGACAGTGCCAGGGGTCTGCCCCAACACTACCTCACGCTTCATTCCTTCCATCCACAGGCTGAGTGCATGAACTTTGTGAAGATCCTGCACCCCTACAACCGGACCCACCTGTACGCCTGTGGCACTGGTGCCTTCCACCCAGTGTGTGCCTTCATCGAGGCTGGCCAGCATGCAGAAGTGAGCCTCCCCTGGCACCACCACAGCCTCCAGCTGCTGCCACCAGCCCACCTCCCATCCTTACCCCTCTCCAGGACCCTGTTTTCAAGCTGGACCCCCACCACACTGAGGATGGCAAGGGGAAGAGCCCGTATGACCCCCGGCATACAGCTGCCTCTGTCCTTGTGGGTAAGGGCATTCAAAGCCTGGTACAGGGTGCAGCATGGCACAGGGGTGCCGGGGGTCCCCCGTAACGCTTCCCTTGGTGCTGCCAGGCGAGGAGCTCTACTCTGGGGTGGCCACCGATCTGATGGGCCGTGACTTTACCATCTTCCGCAGCCTGGGCCAACGTCCCTCCATCCGCACGGAGCAGCATGATTCTCGCTGGCTCAACGGTCAGTGTGGGGACTGGGAGGGTGGGGGGGCCACTGGCATCCTGGCACAGCAGTGCTGCTGCCTAGAGGCATCAGGGCAATGACTCCTTCAGGCTCAGATGTACACTGTACTTCACTGCCCCCAGAGGGTGATTTCAGGGGTTCCTGTGTCCCCTTCGGACACCTAATGTCTGGTGGAGTCCCATCCTCATTCTGCCTCTGCTCTGCAGCTGGGCAGGGTTTGTTCTGCTTCCTCCCCTGGGACCCCAGCAGGTGTTCCAGGGTCCCTGGGGAGCAGAGCTAGTGGAGGCATTGGGAGTACCCCTCTCTGTTCCCAGAGCCCGAGTTCGTGGCCGTTTTTTGGGTGCCAGAGAGTGAGGACCCCGACGATGACAAGATCTACTTCTTCTTCCGTGAGACGGCGGTTGAACGGCAGCAGGGGCTGGGCAAGACCAGCTTTGCCCGCATTGGCCAAATCTGCCGGGTGAGAGCACCCCTGGGCAGGTGGGCTGGGGGCCAGGGTATCCAGGGGTGCCACCTGCTGCTGCTGACACCGGTGTACTCCTTTCCCTGGCAGAACGACATGGGTGGGCAGCGCAGCCTGGTGAACAAGTGGACAACATTCCTGAAGGCTCGGCTCGTCTGTGCTGTGCCAGGACCTGACAGGGCAGACACCTACTTTGATGAGCTCCGTGAGTGAACAGGGATGTGACTCCACCAGTGTAGTTGTGGGCAACACTGGCAGCACTGATGCCTTCCCTGCTTGCAGGAGACGTTTTCCTGTTGCAGACAAGAGACAAGCGCAACCCTCTGGTCTACGCCATCTTCTCCACCTCCAGGTCAAGCCCCCTCCCCAGTACCTTGCACATATGCAGTGGTGCCTCCCTTGCCCCCTCACACCTTTCCCCTCTCTCCCCCACCAGCTCTGTTTTCCAAGGCTCAGCTGTCTGTGTCTACACCATGGCTGACATCCGCCGGGCTTTCCTGGGCCCCTTTGCACACAAGGAAGGTCCCAACTACCAGTGGGTGTCATACCAGGGGCGTGTGCCATACCCCCGCCCAGGCATGGTATGTGGTGTAGGGGTGTCCCAGCTGGTGCCACCAGTGGGATGCCACTACATGGGCTGGGGTCAGTGGGGTGTGAGACCCTGCTTAGCCAGTGCTGTCTCCATGCAGTGCCCCAGCAAAACCTTCGGTACCTTTGGCTCCACCAAGGACTTCCCAGATGAGGTGATCCAGTTTGCCCGTCACCACCCACTGATGTATAACCCTGTCTTGCCCCACGGCCAGCGCCCCCTCTTCCTGCAAGCCACTGTGCCCTACACTTTCACCCGCATTGCTGTGGACCGTGTCACTGCTGCTGATGGCCACTATGATGTCCTCTTCATTGGCACAGGCATGTAATGACCCTAGGAATGGGGCAGTAAGGGGGAGCAGAGGGATGCTAGGGCTGGGATTTGTGGCCTCACCCCTCCCTGCCTGCAGATGTGGGCACAGTGCTGAAGGTGGTCTCAGTGCCCAAGGAGAGTTGGCACCGCATGGAGCCGCTGCTGCTGGAGGAGCTACAGGTCTTCCAGGTGAGGGTCAGGGCTCCATATCCCACCAGTCAGACTTCCCTGCAGCACCCTCATGTGCTGTCCATGCTCTGGCTTGTACCAGGGCACTCCAGCTGCCAGGATGTGGGGGCCAGGAGGCTGCATACCCAGGTTCCCCCGTGCACCCTTAACTCCTGCCTATGCTCTGCCCACAGGATGCCTCCCCCATCACCAGCCTGCAGCTCTCCTCCAAACGGGTAAGGGGGAACCCTTGGCCATTCCCGTGTCCACCATGGCTGTGCTTAGCCTTGTGCCACAGCTTGGGGGTGCTCAGCTCTGCTCTTCCCCCAGCATCAGCTCTACGCTGGCTCGGCCACGGCGCTGGCCCAGCTGCCCCTGCACCGCTGCGGTGCCTATGGCAAAGCCTGTGCCGAGTGCTGCCTGGCCCGGGACCCATACTGTGCCTGGGATGGCAACACCTGCACCCGCTACGTGCCCAACACCAAGAGGTAGGTGACATGCCAGGGTGCAGTGCTGGGGCAACCACCCTGCCCTGACACCAAGGTGAGGAGCACAGGTGACGCTGCTGCAGCCCCTGCTCCTCCATCACCTTCCCATAGGCGTTTCCGCCGGCAGGACGTCCGCAACGGTGACCCCAACGTGCTTTGCTCTGAAGGTGAGCTGGGACCCAGCCAGAGTCTGGGGGCCAACCCTGCCGTGGTTGGGGACTGACAGCAAGGCTGTGTCCCTGCAGATCCAAGGCGGGACACCGTGCCCCAGAAACAACTCTACGGGGTGGAGGGAAGCACCGTCTTTCTGGAGTGCATCCCCAAATCCCTGCAAGCCCACATCCTCTGGACACACCAGCGCACCCTGAATGACCCTCAGCGAGAGGTAGGCTCTCCCTGGCCAGGTACGGCCGGACTGTGCCGTGCCATGCCGAGCTGACCGCCCATCCCCACGGGTGCCGCAGGTGCAGATGGACGAGCGGGTGGTGCGGACGGAGCGGGGTGTCCTGCTGCGCAGCGTGCAGCGCGCCGACGCCGGCCTCTACCTCTGCCACGCCACCGAGCACGGCTTCACCCAGCCCCTGCTGCGGCTCACCCTGGAGGTGATCGGCGCCTGGCAGGCCACGAGCATGGCGTCTGCCGGAGACCCCCAGCTCGCCGCCGGGATCCCTGGCCGCAAGGTCTGGTACCGGGACTTCCTCCAGCTGGTGGAGCGCCCACCGCTGGGAGCCACGGACAAGGTCTGCCAGAGGCTCTGGAGCCGGGGAAGACCCCCGCCACCGCCCCGCAGTCCCGCCGGCCCCCCCGGCCGCGGGCAGGGTGAGGAGCCGCGCAGAGCCCGCCGCCGGCGCACCCACGAGGGGCCGCGGGCCGAGCGGGGCCCCCGCAGCGCGTCCCCCTGGTGACCCGGGGGGCGGCCCCGGGCGCCGGGCTCTGCCTAGGAGCGGGGCCGCAGGTGGGGCACAGCCTCGGCCGCCCTGCCGGCAGCACTGCGTGGGCAGTGGCGGGGACTGCAGCTCCGGGGCCGCAGGAGCGCAGCGGGGCTGAGCGGCCCCGCGAGGGGCTGCCCGCTGCCCTTGCCATCGGCTCCGACACCGGCGGGGCCCAGCCGGCTGCCGGCATCGCAGAGTCACCGAAATATTTATTAACGACTGTTACGATGAATGTAAACCTGCGGGGCCAGGCAGTGCCCCCTCCAGCATGGCACAGCGGAAGGACAGCACAGCAGGGCCACGCTCGGGTCCCAAAAGGGCTGCAGGCAGGAGTGGGAGCACGGAGGGTCAGGACAGGCACTGATGGGACACAGGGGCCCAGCAAGAGAAGGGGGGCACAAAGGGGGAGATGGAGGGCATACAGGTGGCACCCAGCGCCCTGGGTGTAGAACAGTGGCACAGGGGACCTTGTACTAACTGAGCACAATAAAGCAGATTCAGCCGCCCAGGGTCCAGCGTCTGACCCAGAGCCTCAGGAAGCGTTCAGGGGCAGCCCGGTGCCCCACAGCGTGGACCTGTTCTGGCACCCCAAGCCTAAAGGTGTGGCATGTTCAGCAACACTGGAGGGCTGAGGGGAGACAAGACCTGCAGGGCCATTGCCAAGGTTGATGGGTTTCCCCCAGGCTTCAAGCTTTCCATGCTGAAAAAGCTCCACTTTGATTTCTGGAAGGTGAGAACCAAACTTCCCCCATGCCAACAGGCAGCAATTAAGGCAGTGACCGAAGGTGACCTCGGAGTCTGCTGCCTCCTGCTGTCTGCACTGGCACCAGGACCCTTGGTGGCACTGCCCACATCCCATGGCCTCTGGTGACACCATGCTACCAGCACAAACCATGTCCCAGCACTGGCTGCACCACAGCCTGGACACTGGAGCCCTTGGCATGAGCACAGGCAGGCAATGATGCAGGCAGAAGCAGGCAGAGAAAGGAGCTGTTTTCTTCTCCTGAGGTCCACCTGGCAGCAGACTGGCATCCCTGACCCCTCCAAGCACTGTTTTACTGCACCTCTGTGTCCCTGTGCCATCCCAGGTTGTGGCATTGAGATTCCCCCCTCATCCCAAGGGGTTGGTGACCCCAACCCCTTTGACCACCCCATGTAACACCTGTCACTGTCCCCAACAGAGCAAGCAGCACAAGGATTTACTAAATATTTATTTCCAGCATGACAGGAGGGTACACAGGGGCATGGGCTGGTGCTGAGGGCAATGCTCTGGAGGGGAAGCAGGCAGGGAACTAGGGGAGCTGGGGGGCTGCACCCCCGCGGAGCCGCAGGAGCATATAGATTGTACTCATGGGCTTGACGTCATAGTGTGCCAGGGTGTGCCAGTCCTCCAGCTCCCTGGAGCCATAGGTCAGGCGCTGCTCATTGGCAGAAGGCCCCTGCCGGGCCTGGATCTGCTCCTTCAGCTGTCGGACGGTGTCAGTGGGCAGCACTGTGTAGGTAGTGGTCCGATTCTTATCATCCTTGACCAAGACCTGCATCTTCTGGGGCTCAGTCTGCAGCAGCACCAGCGTGGTGTTGTAGAAGATGCCATGCTTGGCCAGGGTATCGCAGTCCTCTAGGGTGACGTTGCTTCTGCCTGAAGCACACTCCTGGTGTGCCAGGCGCTGCCTGTATGGTGAGATGCCCCAGTTCTGATGGATCTTCTCCTTCAGCTGCCCGATGGTGGTGTAGGGGCTGACACGCATTGTCATTTTGGTGCCTGACAGCTGCATCACCTCTATGGTCACGGGCCGGGCTGGCTGCAGGGACAGGAGAGCGAGTGGGCAAAGACAGCAGGGGCAGGGGTAGGGGACTGTGATGCTCACAGACTCAGGCAGCCTTACCTGCACATCCCAGGGCTGGACATTTTCAAGGCAGGGCAGTGAGAGGCAGCAGCTGGCAGCTGCCTGTGCCATCAAGTTCCAGTTCTTGTCTTGGCCCAGGATCCCCGTGGGGTCAGCAGGGTCCAGGATGACAGGGCTGTAAACACAGAGAATGGTCATTGCTGTCAGCCCTGGGCAGTACCATGGGGCCAGCAGGCACAGTTCTACTGGGCATGGTCCTCACCGGGGCCTGCACAGCAACTTCTTGACATGGGCACCAATCTCTCCGTGCTGGAGTGAGTAGTACTTCTCCCAGTAGATGCAGATCTCGCTGTGCCGGCGCAGCAGTTCCAGCACTGTGCGGAAGCCCTGAGCCGTGTCAAAGGAGTCGCGGGAGCTTGTGCCCTCCTCCCAGGCATAGATGGTCAGCAGCTCCAGGGCATACTTAGGGGGCAGGTTTGCATTGGGGTACTGTGGACTCAGCTCCTGGAGAGGAGACAGAGATGAGGGTGAGAGCTGGCTGGGATGGGGGTCTACTGGGAGCTGGGAAAGCTGGGCAGCTCCTCACCTCCTTGTACCAGTACTTGACCAGGCGCACAAGGTTCTTCAGCTTGGCAGGGCAACGCCTCACAAACTTCTTCTGCAGCTCAGTGAAGCAGGGGGAAAAATCCCCAGGGTGGATGCAGGCATGCAGGAGCTCCACGTACACTTCTGCATTTGGTGGGGCATCCTGGGTCACCTGCCCTGTGGGGTGAGAAGGAGGGTGAGAGCCATCCCAGGACACTGCCTGTCCCTGTGCCAGCCTGTAGCCCTTACCCAAAGCATCATAGGCAGGCAGGATGTCCACATCAATAGATTCTCCAGTCATCTTAGAGAACAGAGTAAGGCTGAGCGAGCGTGGCATGCTGTCAGGACCCTTGTACTTGGGTTCACTGATGGACACAGTGAACTGCGAGCTCTCCTTGCAGGCCTTCAGGCTTTTCATGATCAAATCCAGGATCTCCTTTCTGTTCTCCTTCTGCTTCTGGTAGCTGGATAAGCGGCTGACGAAGAGCACCACATCAGCATCAGATTTGTTCTTCAGAGCTGTGCCCTTTCCTGCTGACCCGCCCTGCAGAGAGAGACCCTCCCTGCTCAGCACCTCCGCCAGCACCAGGATAGGCCGCCACCACTCCTGGAGCTACCAAGGGAAACTGAGGCAGGGCAGGAGCTGGAGCATGGGACATTGGGAAGGGAGGCAGCAGGGGTGTCAGCTGGCCCCCAAGCTGGGCAGGACTCACCTTGACGGTCTTTTGGACGTCGATTCCATCCTCAAAGCACTCCCTCTTCAGGAATTCACAGATATCCCTCACTGTCTTCTTCACCTGCGTGGTGAAAGCTGTGCTGGGCTGCAGGGTGTTCATAATCCAGGTATCCAGGTTCTTGGTGGTTACTGTTCTCAGTCCGTTCATGGATTCCACCCAGTCCACATCCATGGTGACAGGTGTGTCTCTCCTTTTGCCCTTTTCTGACTTGCTGCCTCCTACGTTTACTGCTCCCTGCAGCTATCTCCCCCCACAGCCTGCGCCTGGCTGCAGCAGCTTTTAAACCTTCCCGGGCCACCGCCCCGATGCGTCACCGCTGGGAACTTAAGGTGGCTCCAGGTCGTTCCCACAGGATCGCCCGGGTGTCTCCGGTGCCACCTCTGCAGGGGCTGGGAGGGGGCAGCAGTGGCTGCGCGTCACCCTGGCATCCATCTCGGGTAGTGCTGGCAGAGGCAGCTGCCTGCAGGCTGGCTCTGGGGTGCTGTGGGACCGCATAGCCCTCATGCCTTCGGTGACACAGGGCTTCCCCCTGTGCTCAGCTGGACAAAGGCAGAGCCCCACCGCAGGCACCAGTCCCATGCTGGCGGCTGAAATGTCCGGGCTGGGGCACAGCTAGTGCTGGGACATGGCTCATGCTGGGACCCTGTGTCAGCAGGGACAATGGGATGTGGTCAGTGCCACCAGCTACCTTGGTGTCACCACGGGCAATGGAATGAGGCTGTTTCCAGAGTCAGCAGATGCGCTGGCATCACTAGGCAGTGAGATGCAGACACAGCGAGTTTCACCGAGGGTCCTGGTGTCAACACCGTCAGTGGGACACGGCTGATGCCGACATCACCAGGGAGGCTGGTGCCCTCTCTTGCAGTGGGATGCAGCCGGTGCCAGCATCAGCAGAGCTCCTCCGGGAGCAGGAGGCAGCACGTAGTACGGGTAAAATCTTGCTGCCCGTGCTGCCTTAAGCTGGGAAATCGGGAGTTTCAGTTTCTGTTCCTGTTCGCGATTTCAGTTTCTGGCTCTGCCAAGCTGGAAACGAAAGTGCAAAGGAACCCGCGACTGCCCTCCTGGCCCAAATAAACTGGGAAGAGCCAAGTAACAGAAACCCACACCTAGGAACTCGGCGCGGGGCCAGGAGGATGGGCGGGAGCTGTAGGCAGAGGGGGAATGTGCTCCTGGGAGCGGGGGCTGGCAAGATTGGGAAGAGGAACAGGAATGGGGGCAGGTGCAAAAAGGAGCAGGGAGTCAGGACATGGGCAGGAGACAGGTAGAGGGAGGGAGGAAGGGAGAGAGAGAGGGGTACGGATAGAGAGAAGGATGGGGCAGGGAAAGAGCAGCAGCAGGGACAGAGATATGAGTCAGAGGGAGATAGAGTCCATTTGGGGTCAGGGACAGGGATAGGGGTACAGATAGGGCAGAGGAGAGAGGTGCAGGGACAGGACAGGGCTATAGTCAGGAGCAGGGACAAGGGCAGAAGTAGAGATACTGCATATTAGGAAAAAGTTTTTTACAGAAAGGGTGATAAAGTACTGGAATGGATGGAGTCACCATCCCTGAATCTGTTTGAAAAAAGACAGGATGTGGCACTCGGTGCCATGGTTTGGTTGAGGTGTTAGGGCATGGGTTGGACTCGATGATCTTAAAGGTGTCTTCCAACCCAGTGATTCTGTGATTGGCAGCAGCAGCAAATGGCCAGGTCGGGGATGTGGGCAGGAGCAGGGATAGGTGTTCCCTTAGTGTTGGGTGACAACAAGGCAGGAATACAGGCAAGGGCAGGGATATTAGGAGGAGAGGCAGGGAGAGGACCAGCAGTGGGGACGGGGTTACAGGCAGGGACAGAGCTGTGGGCAGGGACAGCTGTCATGAACATTTCACACCTGGCCCATGCAGCCTGAGGTCCAAGACCAGAACACCAAGATGAGCATGAAAAAAGACATTCTTTATTCACACCGAGGGGTTACCCCAGCCAAATTGAGGCACCCCAAATGTGGTTTACATGTGGCTGTCACACCCTTCAAGTGTTGGGATACAGCAAGGCTCCACCAATTCCCTGCTGTCCCCATGGTTCTGTAAAGCCTGTGCAATTCTATGGCTTTGGCATCCTTCTTTCCTCCTTCTGGAGTCAGTCTCAGTACCTTAAGGGGTACTTATCTGTGAGGCCAGATGATGGGAGGGTCTCAGGGAGGTGTTGGAGAGCCCAGGCTGTGGGCCTTATCTGCCAGCCTACCCAACCACAGCTGTGCGGTGTGCAACATAACAGGGGGTATCTAGATCTTAGTAAAGGCCAAACCATTTCATACTAGAAAGACTAACTGGTACTTTACTTAAGGAATGAGATTTTCCTAATGAGATGCAGGTAGGGACAGGGACAGAAGAAGGGCTATGGGCAGGAATTGTGAGTGGCCAGAGATGGAGATAGAGCCAGGGGCAGGGAGACGGGCAGGGATGTGCAAAAAATCATGTGAGGAAAAACTAGTGTCCATAAAAGAGACAGAGGAGTCCTGCAACTTTATTCGGATAAAGGCAGACACTCCACTGGGTCACACCCCCATGACTTTTCTCCCCCGACATTAGGACGATGCAGCCTCCTTTTATCCTGACTCCCGGCCGAAGGTTGCCCTCTTCCTTTCCCCATTGGCTGAGGTACTAGGAAGGTACAGCCTTCCCGAAACGCCTACCACATGTTCCTCCCGAGGACGTGTCCTTTACCCCTGAAGTTCAGAAGTTCAGGCTCAGTTCTACGATAGAGTTTTACAGACCAATTTGTCCACTGCCCTAAAGTTGAGGAATTCAAACTGTAGGCAAATCTTCTGGATTCTGTACCAAACCTGTGTCACTTGAGGTCAGTAGAGACATTAAGACCCCTTTCAAAGACACGAACACCTATTTCTCCTAAAGACCCTCCCCCATCGAATTGTTTGTAAATACATCAGTACACATCTTTCCTGTCAAGGACCAGGGATGAAGATAGTGTCAGGACAGGGAGAGGGGCAGGGATATTGAGGGAGCAGGGGTGATCATAGCGCCTGGGCAGGGAGACGGGCACGGACAGGGACAGGGGCACGGACAGGGGCACGGACAGGAGCACGGACAGGAGCACGGACAGGAGCACGGACAGGAGCACGGACAGGGGCACGGACAAGCACAGGGGGCTCGAGCAGGTCTCGCCGCGCATGCGCAGATGGTGGGGACGCTCGCAGGGGCGGGGCAGGGGCGGGGGCGGGGCCGGACCCTCCCGGCGGGGGCGGGGCGTGGGGTGCGCGCGCGCCGGCCATGCCGCGCTCCCGCCGCGCCGCGCGCCGTGAGTGGGGGGGCCCGGGCGGGGGGACCGGCGGGACCGCGTGTGACACGGGCGGGCCGGCGGCGCCGGGGTGGCACCGCAGGGCTGGCGGCGCCGGGCTCACACGAGTCTGCTCCGCACCCTCGCAGGCGGCACCGGCAGCGCGCGGGCGAGCTCGCCCGGCAGCGAGGAGGAGGCCGGCAGCGAGGTGCTGAGCCACTGCAGCAGTGCCAGCGAGAGCGCCAGCCCCGCCGACGAGGGACCAGGTGAGCCGCGCGGACCCCATGGTGACCCCCACGTGGGTCGCGGTGTCCCCCGCCCTCGGGCTCCCGGGCTTCACGTGGTGCCGCCCGGGCAGGATGCGAGGCGGCGAGTGAGCAAGGCCAGGAGGAGGAGGTAGAGGACAGGCTGAAAGAGCACATGGACAACCTCCTGGACAAGAGGTGAGGAGCGGCTGTCACCCCCGTGTCGCGCCGAGCACGCTGCCCGTCCCTGCCAGCATTGCCAGCCAGGGCAGGGACGTGCCCCGTCCCGGGATACCCCAGCCCGTGACGTCCCGCGGTCTCTCGCAGCGCCAAGGCGCGGCAGGCGGCACTGCAGAGCCTGCGCCTGGCCCTGTCCTCCAAAACCTTCTCCGAGTTCCTGCTGGAGCGCCGCCTCACGCTCACCGACTCCCTGGAGAAGTGTCTCAAGAAAGGTCAGGGTGCAGGCGGGCGGGGGCCAACGGGGCCGGTGACCCGTGTCTGAGGGAGGTCTCTTGTTCTGCCCACAGGTAAAGGAGAGGAACAGGCACTGGCGGGCACCGTCCTCACCCTCCTCTGCCTCCAGATGGGCTCTGGCCCGGAGGGAGAAGAGGTGTTCTGCAGCCTGAAGCCCCTGCTCGTCAGCATCCTGACGGACAGTGCAGCCAGCCCCAGTGCCCGGCAGAGCGTAAGGCCTGGCCCCTTTCCTCCTAGGCACACCTCCGTGGTGGGGAGAGCCCAGGCAATGCCTTTGGGAGCCCCTGCAGTCCCTGGAGGGTGACAGGATTGGGTGGTATGGAGTGTGGTGGGGCAAAGCAGGGGCACCCCAACCCGGCTGCCCCTTGGCTGGGTGCTGGATCAGGCCCAGCATGCTCCAGCCGTGCCTGATCTGAATCCGTTTCCCTCACTTCTCTTGCCAGTGTGCCACGGCCCTGGGCATGTGCTGCTACATTGCTGCTGCTGACCTCGAGGTAACTGCGCTTGGGTGTCATCCATACCCCCACAGGAGTGTACCCAGAGGCTGCCATGGCACCTGCCCTCAGCCCACAGTGCCAGGGCAGCCTGGAGCTGAGCTGGAGCAGGGGTACGGGGACATCAGTGACAGCTCAGACCCCTTCCCTGAGCAGCCTGGAGCTGAGATGGGGGGAGGCCTGTGTTGCAGAGATTGGGTGTTGTGGGTGGAGTAGCTTCTGCTGCCCCAAAGGGGCTCCTGGCACCCATTGGCATGGTGGGTTCCATTTGGTGCACAGCTCACTGTGGCATCTTCATGGCAGCTGTGGTCTGACTGGCAGGTTTCTCTCCTCCAGGACCTGGTTTCATGCCTGTCCTGCTTGGAAGGCATCTTCAGCCCCCCCAGCACAGGCGAAGGCGGCTCAGCACCTGCCCAGCACGGGCCTCTGCACTGCAGCGCGCTCCAGTCATGGTCCCTGCTCCTCACCATCTGCCCCCCCTCCCACCTCAGGACCATTTTGGACAAGTGAGTGGGGTGTGGAGTGAATGGAGGATGGTGTGAGGCTGCCAGCTGTGGAGCAGGGAGCCCCTGGGGCAGTGCTTGGCCTCCCTGACTGCCCTCTTGCCTCCCTGTCCCAGTCGCTGGCTGCAGCTGCCCCCACTGCTGACTAGCAGCAGCGTTGCCCTGCGCATCCTGGCTGGGGAAACCATTGCACTGCTCTTCGAACTGGCCCAGGACCTGGAGGTAAAGCATGGGCTGTGGCAATGGGAGCAGTAGGTGGGCACTAACCAGGCAGCAGGGAGGGAGCTGCTGTGACACCCTGCCCATGCCCTGGCCGAGCTGGCATGAGCAATGTCACCAGCAGGCGCCCAGGCAGAGGGGCTGGCCCCAGTGATCCCCCAGCCCTGTCCTGGCCGTGGCAGTGGGCAGTGCCTGGAGCTCGTCCCTCTAAATCCCCTGCTTTTTGGCAGGAGGACTTGTGCCACCAAGATACAGAGTTCCTGTGTACTCAGCTCAAAGTCCTGGCTACTGAGAGCAACAAGTACCGAGCCAAGACAGACCGACGGAGGCAGCGATCCATTTTCCGCGACATCCTGCGTTTCATTGAGGTACTGGCCCTGCCCTGCCACTGTGTGGCTGCTTCCCAGCTGCCTCATGATTCTTCTCTGTGGAGAGCCAGGGGACACATAGAGCTGGTGCCCAGGTTATTGCTGATGCCCTTTCTGCTCAGAGTGGGGAGTACCAGGAGGAGACCATCCGATTTGGCCTGGAGTGCATGTACCTGGACAGCTGGGCACGCCAGCGCACCTACCAAGCCTTTAAGGAGGTGCTGGGCTCTGGCATCCGCCACCACCTTCAGGTAGGAAGGCATCTTCACCCCCCCAGCACAGGCAGAGGCACCAGGGAGTGCTGGGCTGGTACTGGTGGATGTTGACAGACTGCTGCTTTCACAGAACAATGAGCTGCTACGGGAGATCTTCGGCCTCGGGCCCCCCTTGGTGCTGGATGCGGCTGCTCTGAAAGCCAGCAAGGTCTCCCGCTTCGAGAAGGTGGGTGCCACCTCCTGGATCGGTGCCCACAGTGCCCTCTGCCACCATGGGCTCCAGCTGAGTGCCTGAGTGTGGTGGGCGCTGCTGGGGAGGTGGGCAGAGGGGCATCCCTAACCTAGCTCTCCTTCCCTCTCCTTCCAGCACCTCTACAACTCGGCTGCCTTCAAAGCCCGCACGAAAGCCCGGAGCCGTGTGCGGGACAAGCGGGCAGATGTGCTGTGATGGGCAGAGGGGGGCAGAGCCCCCAGCCCACGTGGACTGCAGACCCAGCACTGTGAGGGGCAGGTGCCCCCAGCCCTCGGGCTTTTATTCATGTACAGCAGAGTATTTAATGCCTGGAGCTGCCCCAAGCGGGGGGCTGCCCCCTCTTTTATTTTTTTAACCAAAAAATAGGAAGGATAAAAGAAGAGCAGGGGGAGGTGGTGGCTTGCTGCTGTGTGCCTGCTCTGTGGCTGGGGATCCATGTGGCACAGTGGGAGGAGATCTCACCCAGGCTCCTTCAGCCCCTTTCAGTGACAGGGTGTGTGTACACCTTCCCCAGTCCTGCAGGGGCACCAGGGTGGCCTAGCACAGCTTGAAGGGCGGGTGGGAGGGCAGAGCTGTGCAGGGCTGCAGAGCAGCTGGTCCTGGTGTCTGTGCCTGTGGCAGGAGCGTTCTCCCTGCCATGCTGGGTACGGCCCCTGCCTCCACAGCCAGCCTGGCATCAGCCATGGTGGCAGAGTGGTGTGGAGTGGCAAGCTCAGCCCAGCCCTGCCAGCTGCCCGCTCTTAGCCCTTTTCCAGCCAAATTCTTTATATGAAATAGTAATCTTGTGGGAAATTAATTACGAGGGGGCCACTGCCCAGGCGGGCATGGGGCCATGCCAGTTGGCAGTGCCTGCCACCCTGGGAATGTATCTATCTATCATGGTGATTTTCTAAGACTTTGATTGTAAGAGGTAATTAAAAGGCTAATTGAAGTATGCCTTCTGCCTTGTTAAGAGAAAGAGCTGTCACTGGGGCAGATGCAGGTCCTTTCAGCCCAGTTTCTTTCTCTCACAGCCTGGGACAGGGGCCGGGGTTGTCCCTGTGCCCCGAGGGGCGATGCTGGCAGGTCTCAGCGGGAAAGGCTGCCCGCTCCCCCCTCCTGCCCTTCGGTGCCCCTTCCTGTGGCGGCCCAGAGCCCATGGTGGGGTCAGGGGCAGCTCAGCGGTGCCCACCAGGCTGGGCACTGGCATTGAGGCGAGCCCAGAGCTGCCTGCTGGCTGCCCGCAGCTGGTGCACGGCGTCCTCCTGGCTCTGCAGCCACTGGGCCAGCGCCCGCACCGACTGGCTCTGTAGGACTGCAGGGAGAGGATGGGGACATGCTGAGCGTGGCCAGTTTGGCCCCCCACAGTTCCCCATCTCCTCACCCTGCCCAGTGCCACGTACCACTCAGGTAGATGGCCAGTGTGGCCAGGACCAGGCTCGACAGTGCCAGCAGGGCCAGCAGGGCCAGCAGCAGGGGGTGGCCAGGGCCGAGGCAGGGGCAGGGGCTGGCAGGGGGCACAGGGCGCAGGGTGGGCAGGAGCGCTGGGGGCACGGGGGACACGGGCCGAGGTGGGGGCCGGCGCAGGCTGCTGGAGGGAGCCGGGCCATTGCCTGCAGGCAGGAGAGAGAAGGGGTCAGAGCCTGGCCACGGGCACAGCTGGGGCTTGCACAGCCCCCCCTGCAGTGCTCTCACCCTCTGTGCCCTTGTGCCCGCCCGAGGCCCAGTACAGGTCGCTGATGGACTCCACGGGGCGCAGGCTGATGGCTCCGGACTCACTGCTGTCGGGGTCCCCAGGCTCTGCCGGCACAGCACCCTCGGCCCTTCCCATGCTGTCTGCTGGAGCGGAGGCAAAGGGTCAGCCTGTGTCCTGCCCACTGCCCCCGCCTGCCCCGGGCACCCCTGTGGGACCAGAGCCTGTCGGGGGGATCTCAGCCTTGACAGCCCAGTGCCGCACAAGGGCAGGCAGCCAAGGTGGGTGTTCCTTTGGCACAGCCCTGCAGCCACAGTGGGCAAGCACTGGCTGTGCCCCCCTGGTCCCACCGCTGTCATCGGAGCAGTTAGCGGGAGCCTGGTGGCCACGATCCCGGAGCCTTGTTAGTGGGGCTGGAATCTGGCCCTGGCTTAGGGGCAGGAATGTGCCACCCCCCAGCCAGGATAACCCAGGCACTGTGGGACTGGCCGGGCCTCCAAGGGCCAGCTGGAAACTGTTGGGCAGGTGCAGGGCAGTGCCAGTCTGGGGTGTGGTCTGGCTTGCCCCGCAGGTACTGTGCTGTTTGCAGGTGCACAGATGGAGATGTGGGGTGTATGCTGTGCCAGGGGCCCCTGGTGTCCATTGCCCTAGTGAGCACATTGCATGGGACTGAGGGCTTTTTGGAAGTAGGCATTGCTCCAGCACTGTTTTGGGAAGCAATCATGCCTGCACTGGGGTAAAGGGAAAAGATTATTTTCTAGGTGTTTGTGCATTTTTGAGCAGTGGGCAGGGGCCACGCACTGTGCCCTTGGCAGAGCAGGGCAGGCTGGCACTGTGCCCATTCCCAATCCCTCCCGGGGTCACTGGCATGTCGCAGGGCAGCGTGGCGCCGTGCTGCTGCTGTCCAGACTCTGTCACCCGCAGGGCTGGCAGGTGTCAGGGTTGGGGGGCCTCAGCTGGTACCCCGGGTCCCCTTAGACCCTCTCCACAGCCCTACCCTTGGCCAGGGACTGCCCCACAGGTACCCACATCACTCCTGCATCCACTTGCCCCCGGTGGGGGGGCACAGCTGGTTGCATAGGTTTGGTGCAGGAGGTTGTGCCTGCCAGGTGCCAGCACCCTCCCCAAACTGTGCTGCCCTACACCTGCAGCCCTCCAGGACCCCCTTCTTCCCTGGGCAGGCATCTCTGCCCACAGCCCCCATGGCAGAGGGCAACATCTGTCCACTGCTTCCATCCCTACCCCACAGCCTCGCATCGCCCGGTGCCCCCGGGGTGCTAGAGCCACCCCCAGCCCCGAGCCCACTCCCCAGTGTACCTTCTGCAGCCTCCCTGGGCATGGCTCCCCGTGCCCTGCACCCGGGCAGTGTGAGCGGGCAGTGAAGTGGTGCAGGGCCCCCAGGAGCTGGGCACTGGGTTCCTGATGCGCCAACTGCGCCGCTTAAAATAGGACAGTGAGAAACACGGTTGGGGGGCGATAAAAATAGCTGTGGGGAGGGGGGCCTGGTGGCGTGGTCAGGGCTGCTGGCAGCAGAGTGCCAGTGGCAAAGGGACAGCAGGTTGTGGCGGTGCACCACGCCCCCTTCCCCAGGATAAACGGGATCAGGGCAGAGCCCATGCAGGAAAACTGAGGCATTGCTGGACCCATCCAGAGCCAAACTGGGGTCTGTGCTGTCTCTCAGCAGCAATGGCAACTGTGCCCAGCCTGAGGGCACCACAGAGTCCCCCAGCTTTGCCTGCAAAGACCATGCCAGCTGTGCCAGGAGATTTTATTTATGTTAGTGAGACCACAGGAAGTGCCAGCAGCAGAACTGGTGGGGTAGGGGACCATGGCGGTCCCCGGCCTTTGTCACCAGCCCCATGTGCCCTGTGGCAGGCAGGTGTCAGAGGACGTGAGATCCTTGTGCCCACAGAGGCTGTGAGCACGGGTAGGCACCCGGCAGGAGGCGGCAGGGCCGAACCGTACCCGCTGGGCGCAGCCTTCACCTGCCCAGCCACGGTAGCAGTGGCAGTGGAAAGCAGCTCGCGGGCTGGCACCGGGGCCGAGGTGCAGGAGGCTGCCCAGGTCGTGGGGCTGCCGGCGCACACAGCGCCCGTGTCCATGGCACTGCTCATAGCTGCATTCTCGGGCTGCTGCTGTCACATTGGCCACATAGGGACCCAGGGTGGACATGAGGTAGTGGCGCAGGCTGGCACAGCTTTCCTGGGGAGGAAGCACCAGTGAGAACCTGCCCCAGCAACAGAGCCTTGGCCAGCCCTCCCTGATGGGCAGCCATTCTGTACATCCCACGCCCATCTCCTGCTGCCCACTGCCTCCAGTGCTGCGGGGGCCATACTCACAGCTGAGTGGGAGTACGACAGGTCTCCCCAGAGCACAAGTCCAGCTGCTCCCAGCGCCGCGCTCTCCCCGATGGTGTGCACCAGGTCAGCCTGCCAGGAACAGAGACGTGACCAGTCTGGGGAACACAGCCTCTGTCCCCGTGCCGACCAGAACCCCACCTCACACCCGCAGCCAGCTCCAGCCCCACAGTGCTTACCAGCTGCAGGAACTGGGACGAGCGGCGGAAGGAGAAGCGGGAGTAGGCGATCACAGGCAGGAGGCCGTTGGCCCCGAAGGCGGCCACGCGCAGGGCCTCGCGCAGCCGGTGGTGCACAAAGCGGCGGCGCAGCGCGGGCGGCAGCGCCAGCGGCAGGTAGATGCTGGGGTAGAGGGCAGAAGAGGCGGCCCAGAGCCAGCCCAGGTGGTTGTTACGCTGCACCTCCACTGGCTGGCACTGCCCGGTGTAGTTTGCCTCCTTGGCCCAGTTGCTGTTGAGGCAGTCGGGAAAGCGGTAGAAACCCCAGAGCCCCCCAGGGCGCAGGGCTCGGCCCACCAGAAGGGTCTCCTCCATCAGAGCCCGTGCCGCCTGCTCAAACTCCAGCTGGGCCAGTTGGAGCTGCTGCCGCGCTGGCAGGGTGCCGTACTGGTCTTGCACCCACTGCTCTGAGGCTGCCCGGTACATCTTTTTGGCTCCCCAGTTCTGGGCCCACAGGGGCCTCCACTCCTCCCAGTCCACCACAGCCAAGCCATGGAAAGCAGGTCGCAGGAGGAGGCCAATGTCCGCAACCACCCTGTTGATGTGGGCATGGAGGGAGACACGCTGGGGGATGCCCCCATTGTGGGGGACACCCTGCTGTGACAGGTAAGGGTACAGCCCAAATTTGTTCTTGTAGAAGATGGTGATGTTCTGGCCGGCAAAGTGGCCACCCTGGTTCTCCACGATGCCGTAGTCGCTGAGGGGCAGACTGATGCCAAAGCGGTGCTGGCAGCGACTAGTGGGGACGTTCCACACCACGGCAAAGGGCTGGCCGCCTGCCAGGGGCTCGGGTGCCGGGGTGTCCTCACTGGCTGTGCCCAGTGCCAGGCAGGCCCACAATGCCAGCACCAGCACCATTCCGCCTCACCACTTGCTTACGGGGCCAGCACCCTGCGAGGAAAGGAGAGCCGTGGGGGTGAGGCTGTGGGATGCAGTGGGCATTCCAGCAATGCAGGCACTGTCACCCTGGCACATGGCAGGCTAGGATTGGCCACAGAGACTGGGCTGTCCTGCAAGCACATGCTGCCCACCCCAAAACCTGACAGGACTGGGTACACTTGCAGGTTTGAGGCTGCCAGTGCTACCTCTGTGCTCTCTGGTGCTGAGACCCTGCTTGCACCTCCACAGCCATGGCACAGCTCTGCAGTGGCACTGCAAGCCACTGACCCCGGTGCCTCAATTCCCCCGCTGGCTCCCAGTCGTGCCTGTAGTGGAGGCACCGAGACTCCCTGGTCCCCATTTCAGCACAGTGCTGAGTCAGGCTGGCTGACCTGCTGAAGGACGGAGTCCCCCCCAAGAGGCATGGTAGTGCCTAAGGGGCAGCTCTGTCCCTCACAGCCCGGGCAGGGCTAGAGGGGTTTGGTGCCCCTGCCCAGTGCTGGCCAGCTGCCCAGAATGAGAGGATTAGGCGGGGAATGGGCTCAGGGCCGCGTGATACAGCAAGGACAGTGCTAATCCCTCCTGGGAGGCCGGACGCTCTCTCTGACCTTCCCGCTCCCATGTCTCTGGCCCTCACTGACGCCGGCTGCCTTAGGGGGGTTTGGCCACCTGCCGCCCTCACCATGCAGTGCAAGAGACCTGATTCTGCAGCCTCACCACCATGCTCTACACCCACAGTGCTCCCCCCGCAGCCATCCCGTGCCTCAGTCTCCCCAAGCTGCTCAGTGAGAACAGCTGTGGCCATGCTGGAGGCCACCACACATCATCAGCCCCAGCTGCCCCACAGCAAATCCTGAGTGGAGGAGACACTGGTGGGACTGAGCAGTGCTCCTAATGCCAACCCCAGAGCCTGGGGTGGTGAGGGGTTGGCACTAGTAAGACCACCATTCTGGTGCTCCCAGAGCCCCAGCCAGGCAAGCTGGGGCCAGGCAGGAGCAGAGGCAGCATGCCCAGGTAGGGCAGGATATGGGAACCACCTCCCTGCCAGCACCACCCCCACAGCAAAGGGGCCAGGGTGAGCCATGGAGCCTGGGGGAGCTGGTGCCAGCCCTGAAGAATGGCAGGCAGTCAGGCAGTGCTGCGGCGGGCAGCTCCCACCCGCACTGCTTTTAATCACTGGCTTGAGGCCCCCACCACTCAGATGTCCTTCTTCATCCAGAAGATGGGGAGCCCTTTTGCATCACGGTGTGGGGATTCCAGGAGGCTCTGCTTGCTGCTCTCAGCCAGGACACCCCTCGCCCAGATCACAGTCGGTGGGGGAGGTGGTGGGGGCACAGTGACAGGGGGGAGGGGAGGCGGCGGGGCAGCGGGTACCCATGGCCTGGTGGTGGTGATGGCAGTCGCAGCCCCAGAAGGGGAGGAGAAGAGCCGCAGCACCTCAGAGGATATAGCTGGGCTGAGAAAGGCCACGCTCTGCACCGGCTCACCCAGGACAAAGCCCAGGTGGGCATAGAAATGCTGCTTGTCGTGGGTGGTGAGGTGCAGGCAGCGAAAGCCCCGGGCCCGGGCCCACTGCTCAGTGGCCTCCATCAGCCGCCGCCCATAGCCCTGGCCCCGCAGCGCCCGGGCCACCACCACGCTCTCCACGAAGAGGTCATGGGGACGACCGACCACGCGGGAGAGTCGGGCATGGCCCACGAGCTCGCAGGGCCCCTCCCGGGCAGCGGGGCTCTCGCTGCGGCCCTGGCTCCGCAGCAGCAGCAGGCAGGCAGGAAAGGTGTCCGAGGAGCGCTGGAGCGTGTGGAGCCGCGACGTCCGGCTCTTCCCCCACTCCTCGCCCAGCAGCTTGGCACAGGCTTCCAGCAGCTCCGGCCTCTGGTGCAAGGGGACCAAGATGAGCTCCTCTGACATGGAACCCATTCTTCTCACTGACAGGAAACCAAGCAGGTCATAGCTTAGAGGCAGTAAGGCACAGACCGTGCGTGTGTTCCCCCCCAGCCCGCTACCGGCCCCAGTATGGGCACGGGTCCCCAGCAGCACAGCCAGATGAGTTCATGGAGATTCGGCGGGTCCAAGGTCAAACAACAGATTCATGGCAGGGAAGTGGCACATGATGCCAGCTCCAGGAAATCATGCCATGAGACCTGCAGAAAGATCTTGCACTGCCAAACCAGATGAGGGGTAGAAGGCACAGTGCTGGCCTTGCCTCCTCCCAGACCCTGCCACTAGCTCCTGCCACCACAGGACCCAGCAGACCAGCTAGCTCATCACACATATCCTCAGAGCTGGGGTTCTGAGGAGCACAAATAGCCTCTGAGAGGGTCAGAAAACCCCTATCCTACAGCGTGCTCTGGGGTCCCCTCTCTCAGCTTGGCAGCTCCCCTTGCGAAGGACAAGCCGCAGGCAGAAAGCAGGAGGAACCGCCACACCAGTTGATTAACTAGGATTGAGCAAACTGCCCCACTTCCCTTCTGGGCATTGGGAAGGGCCTGAGCCTCCCCTCCCACACCCTAGGTACTCCAAAGAGGCACGGTGGGGTCACCCCCCCTAGCTCCACGACTCCTGACTCACAGCCCAGCCTGCACTGTCCCCTTCAGAGGCCAGACTCCACCAGCACTCCTGAGTGAGTGATGGTTTCCTTCTGTCTGCCCAGCAGAGACACACCAGTATTCCAACAGCATCTGCCTGCCACCCACCCTGCCCTCACCCATTCTCCCTGTGCTCACTCTGCTGCTGCCCACCTTGTCTGCACTCATCCTGTCCACAGTCACCCTGCTAAGTCACTCTGCTCACACTCACCCTGCTCACAGCTGTACCCTGCTCACGCTGACCCTTCTCACACTCACCCTGCCCGCTGCTGCTGGCTCCTTTGCCCTGGGTGCCAGCATAGCAGGAAGCAGCCCAGGCTCGTGACCAACCACAGTTCCTGGTTCTGCTTCCCCAGTGTGAACCACATATCTAAACATATCACGGCCCTAAACAGCACCCCCTGCTTCCCAAGCTGCACCCCCACACAGGGCACTCACCCTGCCTGCACCCCGATTGCTCCAAACCACACAGCACTCACACACAGTTACTGAAATGGCATCACCCAGGTGATTGCTTCTCCCACCTCATGGCTGCACCTCCTGAACATAGGTCCCCACCCCACCACTGACCCTCACTGACCTAACACTCCCCTCATTACTGACCTGTTGTTTGACTTGCCATTGACCCCATCTCTGACCCCGCTGCTTACCCATCACTGATCCCATCACAGACTCCATCACTGACCCTCCCACCAACCCATCATTGGCCCTGTCTCTGACCGCAGCATTGACCCATCACTGACCCACCACTGACTAATAACTGACCTATCTCTGACCCACCACTGACCAATAATTGACCCATCACTGACCCACCACTGACCAATAACTGACCTATCCCTGACCCACCACTGACCAATAATTGACCCATCACTGACCCACCACTGACCAATAACTGACCCATCATTAACCCACCATTGACCTCATCATTGATCCCACCACTGACCCTATCATTGAACCTATCACTGACCCAACACTGGCCCATCACTGCCCCCCCCCAAGCCCCTCTCCCTGCCCTTGTCCCCTCGGCGCTGCCCTGCCCCAGCCCGCTCCCGCCCGTACCGCTCTCCGGCCCCGCCGCTGCCGTCACTTCCTCCGCCCCGCCCCGCCCCGCCCGCGCCCCCTGGCGGCCGGAGGACGCCCCGTCCGCGCCCCTGGAGCCCCGCGCTGCCCCCGCGGCTCCGGGCTGCTTCCAGATTCCCGCATGGACCCACCGACCCTTGGCCGTGGCAGGACGGCGGCACACCCTACCCTGACCTGCCCAGCCCTCCGTAGGGCCTCCAGTCCCAGGGACAACAAGCCCCACCGGGCAGACCTGCAGTGCTGCAGCTGCGTTCCCTTCTGGGGCGGGGCTGTCCAAGGCTGTTTTGAGAATGTCCACCTTCACACCCTCCCGCTCCCCAAGGAGTGTGACACTGTGCGGGAGCTCTCCATCTGTCTCTTTCAAGTCGTGATGGGGCTTACCGAGGGCACCACAAAGAAGGTTATGAAACAGGAGGTGCAGGGCAGCTCTTTCACCTGCATGACCAGGACATGGATGAGGCCAAGGTGGGATTCCCAACCTGGGAAGGCTGGCCTTTTGTGCAGTGCAGTTTGGACCCTTCAGATATGTCCCCATGGGTTCTAGCTTGCTCGATTCCTAGGTAGAGCTCCCCTCCCTGCCTTTCTGCTCCTGCTGCCCGGATGGATGGGGAGATGGGTTCCTTGTCCACCCAGATCCTTCCACAGTGCTCCTAGCATGGGTTCCTGCAGCCTCAGAGACTGAGCAACACCTCCACAGCAGCCTGGGGCCACCAAGACCAAACCTCCGTAGCCTCGACAGGCTTCCAGCCAGAGAGGGTGGCTCCTCTTGTCATGCTCTGGGATGCTGAGCCTGAGGGTAGCTCAGTCCCCAAGCTGGTGCATCCACTTGCACAGGCTGGGACAGGCTCTCCCTAGGCCTGTTGCCTTGCAGAGACCAGTGCAGGGCATTCCCACTGTCCTTCCCTGACTCCCCCTGTGCCAAAGAGACTGTTTGCACATAACAAAATTTCTGCACAAAAGCAGTTTTTAGCTCTTTAGAGCATCATCTGTCCCGGAAAAATACTACCCCAACATGGCCAAGGACGGGTCCCTGGAACTCCACAAAGGACATGGGAAAGGACCAGAGGCCATGCCCGACAGTGGAAGGGCCAAGTGTCCCCAAGTGGAAGTGGCTAAGGGTCCCTGAGGGGCAGAACGAGTTGATGATGATTTCGGGAGTAGCAATCCACTGTCACTGTTACCACGAGGGGCAGGACTGCAGGACTGGGCCCGAAGGGCCATGGGGGCAGAGGAGGCAGCGCTGGGGACCCTGGTGGCTCTGACAACCGGGCCGCGGGTTCCCGGCACGACTGGCGGCTCCCCGGGCAGGGCCGCCCTCACACCGGGGCCGGAGGGGCGGGGCAGCGGCAGGGGGCGTGCCCAAGGCCTGGGGCGTGGCTACGGCCCGAGGGGGAACGTGACGTCACACCCGAGTGACAGAGCGGCCGCCGGACTGGGGCGGGGCAGGGCGCGCTTCCGGGACCGGGAGGCGGTGCCGCAGGGCCAATAGGAGGCGGGAACCTGCCGTGCACAGCCAATAGGCGCTGCCGGGGGCGTGGCCTGAACGCGGCTGGCTGCGGTGGGCCCACGTGCGGCGGCAGCATGGCGGCGGCGGCGGGCGGCAGGAGGGCCAAGGCCCCGCGCGGGGCGGCGGCACGGCGGCGGCCGCGGCCGGCGGTAATGGCCGGGCCGGAGGGAGAGAGGGAGGGAGGCGGACGACTAAGGGCTACCTCGCCGGGGTCGCCGCCGTGGCGCTTTCGCTGTGCCCGTCCCCATTCCCGTCTCGTCCCGTCGATCGCCCCATTTTGTTCCGCAGGCACCGGGCGCCGATGGGAGACCGCGGGCGACGGCAGGCCGGCCCGCCGACGAGGAAGTGTCTAGCGACTCCGAGACAGAGAGGTAACGGCTGCGCCTGGGGAGTGCCGCTACCGTAGCGGGGCGCCGGTACCGGGAGATGCCGGTATCGGAGAGGTGCCGGCATGTCCGGAGGATGCCTGTACCGGAGAGGGTGTCGGACCGGAGGCTGCCTGTACCGGAGAGGATGTCGGACGGGGGGATGCCTGTACCGGAAGGAGTGCCGGTACCTGTGAGGTGCCGGTACCGGTGCTCACGCACGCGTGTCCGTGCAGCCCGTTGTTGGGACGGCGGCGGCGAGAGGCGGTGGAGGAGGAGGTGGAGGAGACGCCGCAGGAGAAGAAGCTGCGCTTGGCCAAGCAGTACCTGGAGGAGCTCCGCCAGCTCGGTGAGTCCCGCCCGGCGCCGGTGTCCCGCGGGGCGGCCCCGGGCGCTGAGCCCCAGCCTCATGCACTGTCCCGCCGCAGAGGAGGAGCGGGCGGAGGAGGAGGAGGAACTCGAGCCGGCGGATCTCATCGGCGACCGGCTGAAGGAGGACGTGGTGAGCCGGGGGGCGGGCGCGGCCTCTCGGTCGCGTTGACGGCAGCGGGCTCTGTCCCCTTTCCGCGGGACCGGGACTGAGGCCACATCTCCTGAACCTCCTCCTTCTTCCCCAGCTGGAGCAGAAAGGCCGGCTACAGCGCCTGGTCGCCAAAGATGTAAGTGCCCGGTGCTGGGGGCCAGACTGCAAGTGACAGCTTAGGGGACATTAAGGCATGGCCAGCACATTGCCACCTTTCTCCGTGCTGCTGGCACCTTGGAGAAGTCAGGGTGCTGTGCTGGGGTACTCCCATGCCTGGGGAAGGGTCCTGGGCAGCCCAGCTCACATCCTGCTCTTCCTGCAGGTACAGCCTCCAGATCCAGCCAGGATCCGTGTTCTGCGGGGACACCAGCTGCCTGTTACCTGCCTTGTCATCTCTCCTGATGACAGATTCATTTTTTCTGCTTCCAAGGATGGTTCCCTCATCAAATGCAAGTATTCACCTGGGGCTGTGACTGGCTGTTCCCAAGCCCAAACCTTGCAGGGACCCAGGTGCCTACTGAGGTGGCTTGGCCCTTGGCTATTCTTGGATTGTGCATAATTCCAGGCTCTGTGGAAGGCTCGTTGACACTTTTGGGAGTGGTGGGAGGCTCCCAGAGAGTGATTGTGATGACTTTCCTGCAGGGGAAGTGGACAGTGGGAAGAGGCTGTGCGTGGTGCCCGGGGGGAAGAAGGGCACGGAGGAGCGGCACATGGGGCACGCGTCGCAGGTCCTCTGCATGGCCATTTCATCGGACAGCAAGTACCTGGT
Organism: Prinia subflava; assembly: GCF_021018805.1. NCBI lineage: Eukaryota > Metazoa > Chordata > Aves > Passeriformes > Cisticolidae > Prinia > Prinia subflava. The sequence continues at coordinate 18,474,720 of NC_086260.1, forward strand.
ATGGGGACAGGGGCTGCAGAGATGGCCGTGGGGAGTCTTCTCCTGGGGTCCTGGGGGTAGAGTCTCATGCTCAGATGTGTCTTGCTGGGTTAAAGCAGCCCCTGCCTCCTGCTGGGTCAAGTATGGGTTCCTGGGACACCCAAAGCCCATGGAGTGGGAGTGGAGGCTAGGGTGGGCTGTGGGTCTCCAAGGTGTAGGTCTCAGGGGTCCCCTGCTGCCTGACAGGCTACGGGAGACAGGAACAAGCTGATCATGATCTGGGATGCAGCCACCTGCAAGCGCCTGCACATCTTCACAGGGCACCGTGACGCCATCTCGGTGAGTTGGGGGCATTGGGCACGATGCCTGTGGAGCCAGGCAGCTGTGTCCTCCTCGGCATCCCTCACTGCTGTGCTGTGTCTATCTGTCTGTCCCCAGGGCCTGTCCTTCCGAAAGGGCACACACCAGCTCTACAGCGCTTCCCACGACCGCTGCGTCAAGGTCTGGGATGTGGGGGAGAACGCATACGTGGAGACCCTGTAAGAGCTGGGGAAATCCCACTGACCCTTCCAAGGGCTGCACCAGCAGCCCTGAGGAGGTGAGGGGGCAGAGGGCCACGCTTACCGCAGCTCTTTGTCATTTCCTCCAGGTTTGGACACCAGGACATCATCACGGGGCTGGACAGCCTGAGCCGGGAGTGCTGTGTGACAGCGGGGGGACGGGATGGCACCGTGCGCCTCTGGAAAATCCCTGAGGAATCACAGCTCGTGTTTTCTGGGCACCAGTAAGTCTGGGGTGGAAGAGGGGGCTGGGGAAAGGTGTGTCTAGCTGTGGCACTGATGGGTGGGTGCCAGGCATTACCAGGAGCACCCTGGGGATGGTGATGCCCTGGTGAGCCCATGTCCCCTAAGGAGGATCCCAAAGCACACTTGTAACTGGTGGGAGTTGCCTCTTCTCTTCACAGGGGCTCCATTGACTGTATCCAGCTCATCAACGAGGAGCATATGGTGTCTGGTGCTGATGATGGGTGAGCACGGGGCCAGGATGATGCCTGGGGTGGGCAGGGTGCCCCCTCAGCCCCCTCATCCCTCGGGTCCCCCGCAGGTCTTTAGCCCTGTGGGGGCTGACGAAGAGGAAGCCGCTGGCGCTGGCTCGGCAGGCGCACGGTGAGCAGGATGCCCAGGGCCTGCAGCAGCCCTACTGGATCTCGGCGGTGGCTGCCCTGCGCAACAGTGACCTCCTGGCCACAGGTGTGTGGCAGCTGCTTTTGGCAGCCTGTGGGGGACATGTGTCCTCCTCCTATCCCTGGGCTGGGGTGTATTACAGTCTCCTCTCTGTGCCCCAGGGTCCCACAGTGGCAGTGTGAAGCTCTGGAAGTGTGGTGAAGGATTTCGGAAGCTGGAGCACCTCTTGGACATCCCCTTGGTATGGATGGATGGGCAGGTTGGGAATTCTGGAGCTGGGCTGGAAAGTCCCTCAGCAGAGGCTCTCCTTCTTGGGCAGCAGGAGAAGCCTGTGGGAGCCCCTCACCCTGCCGTATTCCTTTACCCTGCCCTCTCCCCTCCAGGTGGGTTTTGTCAACAGCCTCAAGTTCTCAGCAGCTGGTGACTTCCTGGTGGCTGGCATTGGGCAGGAGCACCGGTACTGTCCCCCCTCCCAGGTGCTGCCTAGAGGTGCAGCTTCCCCTCCTCTGGGTCTTGTTTGAGGGTGACCCCCCATCTCTCTCACCCACAGGCTCGGACGATGGTGGAGGATCAAAGAAGCCAAAAACAGTATCTGCATCATTCCCCTGAAGCAGAAGACCACAGCCTCTAGCCCTGAATCTCCTGGCAGCTCCTAGGCCCCTGTCCCTGGAGTCACTGGAGCAGATCATTCTGTCCCTGTAGCTGTGCCTCCCATCCTTGGTGCAGCCAACATCCTGATCAGCAGGTCAGCAGGATGTGAGTGGGGGTTGTCACATGGCCCCTGATTGTGCTGGCCTCATGTCTTGATGTGGCTCTGCCCTCTGCGAGGGTCTGTCCCCTTCTCTCAGGTTTGGCTGTACCTGAGCTCTGGAACAATCCATTTTGTTAAAAAAAAAACCAAACACCAAACCCACTTTATTTACATAAATTACAAAAAAAATCAAATCACACTTTTGTTCACAGAAAAAATCTACTCTTAAAAACTTAGTTGGGCTCAAATACCTGGGTCCTGTTGCTTGCCCTGAGCCTCCAACGGCCCCCTGGGCTCTGCAGAGGTCAGCAGGCATTTGTCTGCCCCCACTCCTGCCCTGCCCTGTCTCCCACAAAGGGATGAGAAGTGCTACACACAGTGAGGGAAGTGAGGGTGGGGGCTTGGGCCCAGCCCAGCCACGCTCGGTGGCTCTCCTGAGGCCAAAACCAGGAGGAAAACATGGAAATGGGAAGCACTAGGGGGAAAGGGTGATGTGGTCCAAGGCTTGGTACAGGGGATGATGGAAAGGGCATCTGGGAAGGTGGGGTGAGGGCAGTGTGTGGCACCACAGCGAGGCAGTGGGATGTGCAGTGTGGACTGGTGCAAGCGAAAAGCAGGAGGTGGAACATGGCTTGGCAAGAGGGAGTGGAGTTGTGGGCTGGGGGCAAGGGGCAGGGGATGTGCCCCGGGGCTCGGTGCAGGCGGCTCTGCACCAGGGCTCAGTGCAGGGGACAAGGAGAGGGTGTTTGTGGCACAGCTCAGTGCGAGGTCCGTGTGATGTGCAGCTCAGTGCAAGAGGTGGGGTACATTCACCATGGCTCAGTGCAGGGCTGTGGGTGCTCAATGGCTCAGTGCAGGTGACAGAGGGACGTGTGCCGTGGCTCAGTGCAAGGGCCGGGGACGTGCGCCGTGGCTCAGCTCAGGGAGTGGGGGTGTTCACCATGGCTCAGTGCAGGGTGTGGAGCACAGGGTACATGTAACGTGGCTCAGTGCAAGGGAAGGGTGACACGTACCGTGACCCAACATGTGGGATGTGTAGCTCGTGCTGGGGCAGGGACTGAGCCTCCTGGCTGCACCTGGCACCTCAGTGGGCCGTGCTGCGGGCACTGCTCTCCCTGGGGAAGCAGTGGGGGTGCTATGTGGCAGCACCACAGCCTGGCCCCTGTTCCTTCACAAGGATGACGTCGTGGAATCCACCACCTCACGGCCATTGCACACCGTGGGCACGTATGGCGAAGCTGAGCCTGGACAGGAAGGCAGCAGTCAGGGCTGGGTTGGGGTCTGGCAGCAGCACCCCCCAGCATCCCATGGCAGTGGTGCCCAGGGAGCTGGGGTGGAGCATGCCCAGAATGGCCATGCCCCCCGAGGTGCCCAGGATGGTCATATTCCCTGCAGCTTAAATGGAGAGTGCCTTAGGTAGTGACAGGCACTTGGGGGCAGCTGAATCCCCTGTGTTGGGGTGGAGCGTGGCCCTGTCCCCTCAGAGCAATGACAGCCTCCCACGAGCAGTACCCCTCTGGCAGCTGTGCTGTCCTGAGAGATGGGGCATTGGGACAGAGGGTGGGGAAGAGCCACTGGGGACACTGCATTCTCCATTCCCCCACACTTCCCACTTTGCCCTACCTCACACCCCACCTTTCTTGAGGAAACACACACACACCCCAGCAGGAAAGGGTGCTGTCCCCCCACCCCTTCCCCAGCCCCTCTGTGCTCACCTTGGGACTGGCTGGAGCTGGCTGCTGCCACACTGAACCGAGCGGTGCCCACACGGTGACTGGCCACGTTCTTCTGCGGCTGGAAGAGTATGATGTGGAGCTTGGGGGTGAAGAGGCAGCCGAGGACCACGGTGCCGCTGAGGCTCACTGAGATGCACATGGTGGTGGTCTGGACCTGGAGACAGGGGTGGGCATCAGGTGCTCCACCCATCAGCCCTCTGCCCCAAGCAGGGCAGGATGAAGGCACTGGCCAGCCCGGCTGGGCCCAGGCTGCACCCTTCAGGGACATCCCACCCCACACCACATCCCTCACCATCCTCAGGGTGGTCCTGCAGGAGACCCATGGGCAGAGTATGGACACTGCCCTGATGGGGACAAGTTGCCCCTGCAAAGCAGGTGCACCCTGAGCAGCATCCCCAGCCCTGCCAATGTGCTGCTTTGTGGCACTGCCTGGTGCCAGAGCCTGCACTCCCCCATCCCAGTGCCCACTCTCTCTGGGGGTGCAGGTCCTCTCTGGAAGCCCCTTACTGCAGCTGCCCCCACCAGCTCCTCAAGACCCATCAAGAATGTGTTTGGTTGTCTGTGCCAGGGGTCTTGATGTGCTGCAGGATGGACCCCGTGCTACCCAGTTCCTGGCACTGCTCAGCAGCCCAGGGTCCAGGCTGGCCCTGGGGCTGGCATTCATGCCCTGAGTTGTGGTGTCTGGATGAGCCAGGGGCTGTCTCATGCTTTTGTGTCACTAGGCTGAAGGATAACTATCATTCTTCCATGGTCTAGCTATGGGGAATCTTTGGAAGTCTCAGGGCCATTTCCCATCCTCAGAGCAAAGGAGGGAGGGGGGCAGGTCCTTTCTCCAGGACTCATTGCCCTGTCAGCCATAGCCCTTCAAGACCCTTCACCTGGTCCTGAATTACCCAGTGCAGAGGTGACCATCACCAGGTGTGTGGATGAAGACCCTTCCCCAGGCCTGTGCACCTCCTAATGATGGACCCTGCATGGCCCAGATCTCCAGGACCACTTAGATCAAGCCCTGTCAGAGCCCCCTCAGAGCTCTGGCTCTTACACGGTAGTCGCTGGAGGTCACGTAGAAGATGGGCAGGAAGGCCAGCCAGATGATGCAGGTCGTGTACATGGTGAACCCAATGAACTTGGCCTCGTTGAAATTTTCGGGACATTTCCGTGTCTTGAAGGCGTAGACCGTGCAGAGGACAATCAAGAGGACGTTATAGGTGAGCGAAATGAGCATGTTGGAGTCCCGGTTGTTGCACTTGAGGGTGACAATGTACCTCTTGTCAGGCTCGGTTTCCTTGCCTGTGCCCGGAGTCTCCACCAGCAGCCAGATGATGACGATGATCAGCTGGCAAGAGATGAGGGCCATGCAGATGACCACCTGTGACGTTGGGCTTATGAAGCGGGGGCGCTGGACACCCTCCTTCACCCCGCTGAAAATCCTGGCAATGCGATTCGTCTTGGTCAAGAGTGCCGAGTAGCAGACGGCGAAGGACGTGCCCAGCCCCAGGCGCCGGAGCGTGCACACCCCGGTGGAGGGCTTTGCAATGAAGATGAAGGTCATGCTGTAGCACATGAGGACCCCAGTCAGCAGAATGTAGCACAGCTCTCGTCCAGAGGCCTTCACAATGGGCGTGTCGTTGTTCTTCACGAAGACTCCGATAACAAAGAGGGTGGAGATAAAACCCAGGCAAGAGATAGTGACGGGACCAATGGCCCAGACATCTTTCCAGCGGATGTACTCTTGGGGCAGCTCGTAGCAGCCATTCAGGGTCTCGTTGGGCCAGTAACCGAGACCACAGTCCATGCAGGTGAACTCATCCAGCAGGTACTCATAGGGCTGGCAGGGGATGCAGATCCAGCAGCAAATGTCTCCGGGCTGCATGCTCTTGATCTCATTCTTCTTGCAGGGGTCACTGCACTGGGACATGGGAATGGAGGTGTCAGCCCAGGGGATGAGGCTGGTGTCGAGGATGAGCCCCTCTGCCCAGTAGCCCACTTTCTGGTACCGATACCGCCCATCCACGTAGTGGTAGTTGAAGATGTTGTAGCGCCCGATGCCATCGCCGTAGCGGTCAAATCGAACAACGCTCTCCGTGTCTGCTGGCCTGAAAGGAGCTGCGGGGAGGAGAAACGGAGACAGTCACTGCCTTGGGACAGGAGAGCACTCACTCCAGGATTCCCACCAAAGGGAACCAAAGGGTCACATCCCACCATGGCCACAGGTAAATATCCAACTCGTTTCCAGCCTTCACTCCCATCCTTGCTGCCTATGCACATGTTAGGAGCAGGAAGGCAAAGGTGGAGAACTACCTGCCCCCTTGCCTGAGAACCTGTCAGCCCCAGCCAGCTCTGCAGGGGCAGAGGGGGGTTGTGCATCCTCCATGGCTCTCAGTGACTCCTGGTAGCCAAGACACCCTCAGCTCAAGTCACAGAGGACATGCTTCTAATTCGCTCTGAAATACATGGGTCCCTGATCAAGGGTATCCCTCCAGTTTAATCCCTGAAATGTGAATAAATCATGATGCTTGAAAGGATCCCTGCTCTTGAGGGTCCCTTGTGGGCTGGTCCCACCCAGCTGTAGCAGGATGGAGTTGGTGGCCGGCTTCTCCACACGTTTCCGCTAGGGACAGAAGGCCTAAATTGCCTCCCAAGGATGACGCTGAGTTGTTGGCACCTCAGGACAACCACAGCCCTGGGCATGGGCAGGCTGGAGGAATTGGAGGGGTTTGGGTTAAATTTGGGCCTCCTTCTTTCCTATCCTCCACCCATCCCTTTCCAGTTTGGCAGCCAATCTCCATTTTGGACTCACCATCAAAATTAACATTGAGTATAAAGTCCTTGTAAAACCTCTTGCCATTGACAGGCTTCATGGCATCACAGAGCTTGGTGGAGTTGGGGCACAATGTCCGGTGCATGTTGTGAAGAGAGTGAGCCATGGCATAGACTGCATTGACCACAAACGTGATCTTGGACTCGGGCTCAAACTTGCCTGTCTTGAGGGAATACCGGCTACAGTCCTGTGTGTGGAAGCTGCACCTAAACTTCTGCTCCCAAAACTCCCGAAACCAGGGATTCCGGCTGTTATTGTAGGGGTGGAGGTTACGGAAGTAGGCAGCAAACTCCTTAATGGGGTAGGCTGCCAGTTCGATGGTGATGGCTCCCTCCGCCACTGCTTCGCTCCCGGCCACCACGCTCTCCAGGGCTCCCCACCCGTCACTGGCCACCCACATGAAGGACACGTTGACTCTCTGGGCAGCTGCCAGCAGCTCACGGGCATCTTCACTTCGGGTGAACAGCACGACCACCCTGGCATTGGGTTTCTGCAGCAGAGCCCGGACCACTCCATCGTAGGTCTTCTTGTTCATGGAGCGCCCCACCTTCTCCGAGGTGGCGATGCAGATGTTGCGCATGCGGGCTTCTTGCTCAAAGGCCTCGATCCCTGTCTCCCCGTAGTCACCCTCTGAGGCCACAGTGGAGACGTAGGTCCAGTTGAAGAAGCGGAGGATCTCTGCCATGGCTTTGGCTTGGTAGAAGTCTGGTGGGACGGTGCGGGCGAAGTAGTCATAGCGGGACTTGTCACTGAGCTTGGCACTGGTGGAGGCATAGCTGATCTGCGGGATCTGGAAGAGCCGCAGCAGGTTGGCCACCTGCATGGGGGAGGAGAGGTGAGTGCCTGAAGAGGTGCCCAGCAAGGGACATTCCTGTGGGGGACCACCGTCCAACACCCAGTGTTGCACAGTGCTCCCAAAGCACCACCATTGGGCTGATGAGCAACCCATCCCAACCCAGGGCATCCTGACCTGTGGAGGGACTGGAGAAGAATGGATGGCACATGCACAGCGTGCCTGAGCCCTTAGACATGCTCGTTTCTCTTTTCTTTTTCTTTCTTTTTTTAGTATTTCAAGCACTTCCTTCTGAAATTCGGGGCTGGGGAGGGGACAAAAGCAGAAATTCTGCCATAGGTGACCTGTGGGAGATGCTCGACAGCAAGGAGAAAGCCAGGATACCTGACAGCCCTACAGCACAGGGGAGAGGATTCTAGGGGCTGGAAGCCAGGGCAGAGTCCCTCCACCAGGCTGGGGGATGCTGCAAAGCTGGGTCAGGGGACGGGCGCCTGCACATCCCGCATCAGGAGCTCAGCAGGACCGGCACCTTGCAGCCACTCAACAGAATCCCTCGTTAGCTTTGAAGGGGAAAAAAGCCCTACTAATGAGGCTGTTAAATCCCAGGCTCTGGGGACAGCAAGGGGGCCTCGGGTGGGCCAGCGGGGCTGCCAAGCCTGCCCACATCTCACTGCTCCCCAGGCAGGAGATGTGGCTTAATTAACGTGGACAAATGATCTTGACGACAAATTCCCCTAATGGCAAGATTGTCCCCAAGCTCAGTGATGCTGCTGCCTGTCCTCACCACACATGGGAGCTGCCAGCCTGCCATGTCCCCTCAGTGCCCCTTGAGCTCCCCAGCCCACCCACATTCTGCCCCTGCTGACACCTGCCTGCCCAGGGTTGGGACATGGGGACATGCTGGGTTCCCAGCAAGGGAAGGGACAAGTGCCCAGGTAGGCTGGGATGCTGCCTCCATGAGGCAGTCCCAGCTCCTTCTACCCCATAGCTGGGGGATGCAGGGACCCTAGGGACCAGGACACACAGTCTGACACATGCTGGGGGCTCATTAAATCTCAGCAAGCATGTGGCCCACCTCTGACTCAGATGGTCCTGCTGGCTGTCTACATCCTCAGGGGATGTTCTCCCTGCTGAAACCAGCCTCTGGGTCCACAGAGCTGTGGTTTTTGGGACTGAGGTGCACCCCACCCAGGGTCACCGCCAGGTCTGAAGTTTGAGGTGCCTGTTCCTGTGGGATCACTGGGGCCATGGGGCACTTGTGCTCTGAGCTCACCCTGCCTTAGCCAGGCAGCTCTACGGCTGAGCCCCTCAGGGTGCGTGTCCATTGCAGCACCTCACAGGCCGTGGTTTAGTGGGGCAAGGGGGACAGTGTCCGCTCACACCGGTCTGCTCTGCCTGGCACAGTCCAGACGTGAGCTGGGCTGAGGAGCTGCACTTGCCACCTTGACCCCAGGAGAGGAATAAACACCTGTACCCATGTCAGGCTTGGCTCCTACGGCTTATGGAGTGTTGGGGGATTCTCACAGCCCCCAAGGGGATCCTGGGCACATCCCCCACAATCACAGAAAGATGGCTCGCTCAGGTGCCTGCCTGGCATTCCCTCTCCACTGGAGAAAGGCGCAGAGCATCACCATTAGGGATGAGTGAACTTCCCTGTGCCACACTGGCAGTGGCATCACTGCACTGCTGCCAAAGTTTTATCCCCCCCACCCCCTCCTCAGCCAAACCCCTGTCCCCATCCGAGCCCTTCTTGCCTGAGAGGTACCTGGATGGAAACATCACTGTAGGAGCCCCCGATGACGCCGGTGATGGCAGTGGGAACATCATCATGGACAGCGTAGGAGCCATCAGGGCAAATGTGCTCAGAACCGTCCACCCTGGTAAGGGAGGCACGGACGAAGTCCAGGGACTGCTCTAGGGCATAGGTGTCCTTGGAACAGGTGTCGAGGATGTGAGCACCCAGCTTCACCCCTGGCAGGATGCTGCTGTCCTTGTTGATCTCGTCCAGGGCGAAGAGCATGGCCTCCAGGCGCTGGATGCCCCGGTGTTCGTTGATCTTGCCACAGTCTTCACTCCCCACTCCTTTCTCATGGACAGGGAAGAGGCCTCCAATCACCAGGTCTCCATCCATGCTGATCTCCTTCTTGCCAGCCATGCCGTGCCCAGCAGCCAGACAGGTGGCCAGGTGCATCAGGCCCAGCCAGGTGGCCAAGGGGACCGCCATGGGGTGTGCTGGTGCTGGCTGGGGGACCCACACCACCCCGTGTCACCCGCTGCCACCCGTCAAGGTGAGGACAGGCAGTCCCCAGGCATTGGGTAGTGGGGGGTGGCACGGCGTGGTGTCGGTGGGACAGAGGTCAAGCCACCCCGGCAGAGCCCTCGGCACCTGGAAAAGCAAAGGGAAAAGCCACTGGATCTGTGGGATGCAAGGCACAACGGGGACAGAGGCAGTCAGTGCTGCACAGGAGAGCAGGGGCACGAGCCTGCCTGTGATCCCCACCTGGCATGCCCTCAGGAAAAAGTCCCCTGCAGGTGAGCAAGGTGAGCAGGTGCAATATCTCCCCCAGTGACCCAGAACCCCCAGGACATACACAAGTGACACAGATTCCAGGGCACAAGAAGGGGTACAGGAACTGGTCCCCCATTGTACTCCCAGGGAGGCACTGGCATAAGGGTGGGCACAGAGCTGGCCCCTCTGGCAGCATCAGGCAGAACAGCCTGCAGGAGGACAGCTTGACAGCCCTAAAATATCACGGAGGGGGAAAGAGCCAGGGATGTCACCTGGCATAGGGAGGCTGGGCTGGGCAGATAGAGCCAAGGCCAGCTCCAAGCTGAGCCCTCAACCTACGCAGCAGAATCAGGGGTGCTGACAGATCCAAACTCCAGCCGAGAGCACTGCCAAAAGCAGCCAGCCATGAGCCCACTGTGCCCACAGCACCCAGTGCCCACAGTATTTTAATCTCCATCCCATAGCTATGGAGCCCACCCACCCTGCTGCTGCCCCCACGGCTGTCCGTGGCATCAGGGCAGGAGCAGGGACTCACCACTGGCCTCACCCTCACGCAGCAATGCGCAGGGTTCTGGCAGTCGCGGTGCTTCAGAGTCTGTTCTCTCATCACCGCCCCTTCCTTCCCTGTATACTAAATTCAGAGATTTCAGTAAAAGTAAGAGCCAGGTTTGCTGACTCCCTCTGCAGAAAGCACGGAGGCGCGGGGGAATCAAAGGCTTTTGCAGCAGGCAGGCCTTGTTTTGGCAGAAGATGCAGTCCCCTCCGAGATTGGTTGTCTTTTCCCAAATCACAGGAGAGATTTGTTTCCCATTTGAAGCTGACTGCTGAAATCCCACGGGGCTGGCATTTCAGGGGCCACAGGAGAAGGAGAACCCTTGGCAGTCCAGAAGCCTCAGGCTGCTTTGGAATGGGAAGCTGCTGATGCTGTGGCAGGACCACAGCCTCTTCCACAGCCCAGCAGTGCTTGTGGGGGCACAGAGGGTGGGAGGGGGATGCCAGAGTGTGCTGGCCCCCCTACAGTTCCCTGCAGCCCATACTGAGGCTACTCTCCCTGAGCAGGAGGAGGGGACCCTTTGATGCCCCAATGCTGCTCCCAGACAGGTGATGATTGTGCTGGAGGAGCCCTCCAGGAGGCAGCCAGAGCTGGCAGTGATGCCTGGGGGGATGTGGGCAGCAGTGTGGAACAGAGTGTGATGAGGTGGGGTTGGGTGAAGAGACCTCCTCCTCTTCCTCCATGCCCCTAAGTGCCTGTTTTCAAGGTGCTGACTGCTGCTGCTGAGTCCTCATCTGTCTCAGGGCGTCTCCTACCTGACCCTGCAGTGTGAAGGACTTTGGAGATGAGAGAGGGAAGGGTCCCTGCCTTATTTCAGGAATAAATGGTTTTAAGGGACCTGGGGTTTCCTCAAGCAGGAAAGAGGCCGCAGGCACATGGATTATTATCGATTATTGATGGAATCCACCAGTGGCAGGCTGAGCCCAGCACAGGGGTCCAGTGGCACTGGGAACCCGGGTCCCTGTGGTCCAGGTCTTTTGGGGCAGCGGGCAGGACACACTAGATGAAAGGCACCTTCAGGCCAAGCTCCTCTGAAGGGCAAACCATCACCCACCCGGCAGAGAGCCACGATGGACAGTGAGCAGGGCTGCTGTCATTCCTGCAGCTGCTCTGCTCGCCTGGTTTAGTGCCGGGGGATGACAACCCGCGGGAAACCTCTGGAGAACATCTGGGGAAGTGAAGCACCGGGCAGGGCAGAGCCAAGTCCAGCCCGACGGGCGCTGCACGGCGGGAAGCTCCTGCCAGCTGCGGGCAGCCTCTCCTCCGGCCGCATCGCGAGTGGGGTGGGTGAGAAGGGGCCGTGACTCCTCCGTGCCCGGAGCGCTTCCCATCCCCTGCCAGGAGCCCTCACCCCTGCGACACAGCATCCCTGGGGGTGTGTGACACCTGGGGGGTGCGAGAGCGGCAGTGCTGCGGGGGCGCAGGAACAATGTCACCTCCGGCGGAGGTCCCGGAGGTCCCGCCGCCACCGAGCTCTGCCGGGAGCCCCCAGCTCTCCCCTGCACAAGGGCTGCCAGCCCCGGTGCCGGCGGGGCCGAGGCGCCTCCTCGGGGCTCTCCCCGGGCGCCCCCGCGGCCACCCCACATCCCGTCCCGAACGCGCCCCGAGATGCGGCTGCCCCGGCACACGCACAGCCCCCTCAGAGCCCCGGCTCTCCCCGGCCCGGACAGCCGGACGGGAGACACGGGGGAACCGCAGGGGCGGGGGCCTGTCCCCGCCGGGCCGGGCGGTGACCCCGCTTCCCTGCCCTGGTGCCGGCGAGCAGCCTCAGCCGGGGGCTGCGGGTCTCTCTGAGTGCCCGCTGCGGGGCTTGGGGCTGCTGGGTCACCGCGGGGACCAGAATCCCCCAAGCCGTTCTCCCGAAGCCCCGTGTCTTGCGCCGGGCAAGTGGGAGCGGCGGGAGCAGCCCCGGTGCCGCCCTGACCGCCCGCATCCCCGGCCCCTCCTGTGCCGGTGCCCGTGCCCGTGCCGTGCTCTCGTCCCGCAGCTCCGGGAGCCCCGGCACCGGGCACCGGTCTCCGAACCCCGCCGTGGCGCGGCCCCGACGGCTGCGGGGGATCGCCGGTCTCCGTGCCGCCCCAGCGCTGGCACCGGGGCTCTGGAGAAGGCGACGCGCGGCCGGGGCACGGCGCGAACCGAGGTCACGGCGGTGGGAGCGCCGGTGGGACCGCAGCCCTTACCTGGGCCCGGCGGACTGTGCCGGGAGCCGGTGCCGGTGTCGGTGCCGCGGCTGTCTTGGAGCTGCGGCTGCCACCGCCTCCCGCCGCCGCCTCTGACACTCCGCCAGCCCCAGCAGAGCGGAGCCGCTCCGCCCCCCGCCCGGCCCGGCCCCGGCCCCCGCCCCGGTTCGGCCCCGGTCCGGCCCGGCCCGGGGGGCAGCGGCACCTCCGGGACCGCCCCGAGTGCCCCCCGCTCGGTCCGACATCGGCTGAGCCGGGCAGGGCACTGCCGGGGCTGGGGCAAACCCGGGGGCAGATGGCCGGGTCCAGGCAGGACACGGGCAGGGAAGGCAGGAAAGGGCAGGACATGGACAGAGAAGGTAGAACACAGGCAAGACACAGCCAGATCCAGGCAAGGGATGGCCAGACTGAGCCAGAGCACCGGCAGGATGCAAGCAGGACATGGCCAGAGAAGGCAGGACACAGCCGGGTCCAGGCAGGACACAGGGAAGGCACGGCTAGATGCAAGCAAAGAATGGTCAGATGAAGGCTGGACAGAGGCAGGAGACAGCCAGAGTAGGCAGGACCTGCTCTGCACCCTGGCAGACCTGGCAGGGCACAGTTCAGCACCTGTTCCCCAGAGCCCCCAGCCCAGTGAGAGGGGTCCCAACCCCAGATCAAGCTCCACAGCCACAAACTGGTGCCCCAGAGTTTGTTCCCCTCTAGCCTGGCCTGCCCTCCACTCCCCAAGTCCTTGGGAGGAGTTCAGGCACCCAGCAATCCACTGCCCACCTGCACTCCCTGCAGCCCGAGCACCAAGCTGGGGAAGGCTTTAGACCACACAAAAACAGAGGCACCGGCAGGGTTGTGTTCCAGATCTCCACCAATTGCCCAAACTCTTCCTAAAGGCATTCGGCTGCCCAAGATCCTGCAACGTCCCAGCTCCATCACTCAGAGACAAGAGAGGGGCAGGGGATGACACAGGGGACAAGGGCGCTTCTGGGGCACTGCCCCGAGGAACCACTTCACCACCGTGTGGCTCAGTTTCCTCCCTGCCAGGTGCCGCACTTGCAAGCTGCGGGTCAAGGGCACTGCAGTGTGTCACATGCTCTGCTGGACTCCCTTCCCCCCGGCAACCCCAGTTTGGGGAGGGATAACTCAGAATGTCCGTGGCAGGGTCCCCCTGGAGCCCCACAGCAGCAGGACCCCAGACCCTGCCGGGCCCTCTCCTTTCAAGATTGTTGGCACAGACAGATTGGGACACCGGGAGAGGAGGGTGCCTGGGCTGGGGGACCTTGCCACTGCGGGCCGGGGTGGGCAGAGCTGAGGAGGAGGACTGGAGGTGTGATGTGCCAGGGGATGCTGCCACTGCCACGGTCCTGCTGCCCCCCAGCCGATGGGTCCTGGCTCCAGCCTCACCCACACCTCAGCACTGGCTGCAGTGTCACGGCTGCTGCTCCAGTGCTATTGATGGCAAGAGAAGGATGGCAAAGCCCCCCTGGCGCCCAATTCAGTGGGGTTAGGGCACAAGCACTGTTAGTACCCACTGCCTGGCTCCAGCCCCCTGGGAGCCTCAGCCAAGCATACATATTTCAGGGGGCTTGGCAGTTTTGTAATAACCAGCAACAAAGATAAACACCAGGAAGAGCAATATTTTTCCATGTGGGCTGGAGGAGTTTAATATTTTATCACTCAGAGCACAAAATATTTATGAACAATCTCATGTCAATCACTGGCTGAGGACTAATCATGACCTTTCCAAGCCAGGGAGGACACATTCCCATCATGGAGAGACAGTCAAATCTCCTCTGCTCCTGGCACCCCCACCCCAAGTGCCGGTTTTGGGCTGCCACGTTTGACCACCAGGGAAGAACCCCTGGGCTGCTGGAGGCACAAAGGGCACTCAGCAGGTGCTCTGGCACCTGGCATTGCCCAGTGGCAACCAGGCAACCAGGGCCATGATTTCCAGGCTCCCAAGCTGAGAGACTGGGAACTGGGACCAGTACAGGCAGCCCTCCCTGCCTGCATTCCACAGCAGCAGGACAGACCAATGGGATGTCAGGAAGGCACAGTGCAGGCAGTCTGGTGTTCCCTGCCACAAGAGGAAGCCCAGCAGCAGCTTTATACCTGGCTTTATACTGGTTTTACTCTCCACAGGTTTCCAGGAGTGGGGATGCCACCTCCCTTCAGCTTGGCCCAGCTCAGCATGGCAGCTGGGACCCTTCCTTCCCCACTTCCCCTGCAGCTTGTGCAAGCTGGGGACAGACCCCTGTGCCCTACTGGGTTGCCCAGGCAGGGAGAAAGCCTGAGCAACAGGGATGCAGAGCCCCTGGGCAGCTCTTTGGGTCAGTCAGGGCCCTTGGGGGCAGCTCCCATCCACAGCTCACTCACCACCATGGGGCAGGACAGCACAACTGGCCAAAGGACAAGTCAGCAACGCACCAGCCACCAGTGAGGAAAAGCATCCACTTTATTACAGACCCCAAAGCACCCGTGCCAAGAGGACCACATTTACATAGGATGTTTCCATTGTTCAGCAAGAGGAAGAGAAGAGGGGAACAAACCAAACTGACCCAACTCACAGCTCTTTGGTGCTAGAAAACATGGTGGTGTGGCAGAGAGAAGCTGTGGGTGAGAGGGGCACCATCAGAGACGAGGGGGAACATCTCTGACACCCACCACCATCCCCCAGACACCTGCAAGGAATCTGTAATGTGCCTGGACACACAAAAAGCAAAAGCATTTCGCTGTCCCCCCAGCCTGCACCTAACCCTGCGCCACCAAGCACCACAGAAATCCCCCCACCTCCCAGCACTCCCAAAAACAGTCAAACACCCTTTCTGCAAAGAGGGAGAGCAGGTCCTGGGGGGAATCAGCGACCAAAATCTCTTGGCTGGAGAGGAAGGAGATGGGAAAGGCAACTGGTTCCCAGTAACTCAGACCCAGTGGGAGGTGAGGCAGCCAGGTCTCTCTTTACTCCTCTCCTCTCTCAGCAGCGATGGGCTCCTTGGTCCACTTGTCTGTGACCTCCTGGCTGCCCGTGTAGCCCGCATCAGGCAGCAGGCCCGGGGCTCCCTCCCCGTCCCCGGCAGCCTCCAGGTCCAGCTCCTCGAAGGAGGAGCCGCTGGCTCCCGATTCGCTGTAGCTGTGCTCGCTGCGGGTGTCCGCCTCCTCCCGGCCACGGCTGCCCGGGAAGGGCAGCAGGATGGAGGTGGCCACCGAGGTGTCTCTGCTGTCAGTTGTGGCCTCCACGCTGATGGAGCTCGTCTCACTCATGGTGTCGACCCCTGGGATGGAGAGAGAATGGGGAAGAGTGAATGCTGTGGGAAGGAGACGATGGGGTTGGGGTGCCACAGCCTTCAATGCCATCAGAAGCCTCTGGGATATCAGGCCACAGTGGAGACCAGCCCCTACCTCTTGTCACCTCCCATGCCTTTGAGATGTGACCAGGTCTGAATGGTCACATGGGCTGAGCTCAATCCGCTCCCTGAAATCAGGAACCCCCAAGTCAGCACAAACAAGCACCAGCTTCCAGCCCTACCCTGACCTCCTGGCCACACCCTGGCCCCACAGCTGCACCCCACACACACACCAAGGACCTGCCAAGCCCCTCCTTAGGGAGAATGCATGCCTGTCTCTGGCACCAGGAATGAGACCAAGAGCAGGAAGGACATTGTGCTGTGAGGGTAACGTGGAGCTGCAGCGCTGTTTAGGCATCCAAGGGGATGACGGCACAAATGCAAATCCTCAGATGTTCTGCTGTCAGAAGCAGGTATGTATGTCCAGCCTCATGCCAGGGCATCCTGGTGCCTTCAGCAACTGACAGTCTGCTCCCACTCCCTCCAGAGCATAGGGGAGCCTTCCCAGCTCATTCTGTGCCTCTCCACATGACCTGGCTGCCAGCCACATCCCATCTCACGACCAGGCCCCCAGGGGCTGCCCGTGCCTGCCCAGGTGAACCCCTTGGCTCACCTCGTCCTCCCCAGAGCCCTGGCTCATTAGCTTCATCGACAATACAATTAAAGAGTCAACAAGGAGAGGAACGTGTCAGATTAAGACCAGCAGCTCGGTGCTGTTGCCAGAGCAACCAGCCAGGAGACAAACCTCTCCTGTTAAACATTAATCATTGTTAATTATGACATCACAGATCCACGTGGTTAACTATGACATCATAGATCCACACTGTTAATTACAATACATCAGCAAACTCTGGGCAGGCTCTTCCATCATGGCCTTCCCTGCTGCATCTGCTCCCTGTCTGCCTTGTATCAGTGGGAACTGAGTGCCAGCCTCTGTCATTTCCCAGCACCTCCATCTGTGCTGGACTGAATGCTCCTGCTGAGGATCATGCCCCATACCAGGAGGGAAACCTGGAGGAGCCCCATACAGCAGCAGCACTTGTGGAGGACTGCCGCTTGCCACCAACAGGACTGAGAAGTGGCAAATGGGAGCTTCTCTGCAGTCATCACCATCCTAGGTGGGAGAGGAGAGCCCTCTTCTCCACATTGTCTCCTGCTGGTGCACCTCCATCCTTAGCTGCTGCCATGGGGCTACCTTGGGCTTCCACAGGCATTTCCAGCCTCCTATAGCTCCTGCAGCCAGGGTGCCCAAGGCTGGGTTACTTGCTCTCCTCCAGCTGTGTGGCAGCCACTGATCTCCTGAAGGAGATTCACCAAGGAGGGAACTTTCCTTCCAAACATCCTTAAATCCTTTTTCTGTGCTGTTTTTCTTCCCGGCCTGGGCAGCTGCCAGCAGAACTGCTTGTAAATGGCAGTCCTCTGCCTCCTGAGCAGCATCATCCCACGGTCCTGCCGGCTGAGTGACGGCTGTTCCGAGAGGACCGAGCAGTGGTGGGGATGAGGGGTAGCCAGAAAAGATCCACAGACACAGTGCACCCACTCCTTCATCCCACCTGGATGGCATATTGGCTTCATCCTGGAATAGAACCTGAGCCTCCACCCTCTAACCTTGGCAACCCTTTTGGCAAAAACTGATCCCTTGGCCCCTCCCCAGGCAATACCAGGTGACCCCTCCAACGGAGAGGAGGAAAGAACCACTGCCCACTAACACTGCCTTTGCTGCAGCATAGGGAGCGCCTCGACATGGAAACTACATTTACTCTAAGTTAAAAAGGATGTTCTGCACGCTGCAGCGAGGCGCTCGCTGAAAGGGACAGCAGCCACTCAGTGGGCGGCAGAAAGGTGGGAGATGCTGTCCCACCTCACAGGACCTTGGCAGGGCAGTGGGTCAGCTCTGGGAAGATCAAGAGCTATGGGGAATGAAGGGGAGTGTGTAGACCCTAAGTCCTGAAGATAAAGTAGGTCTTTAGTGGTGATCTGAAAAGAAGAAATAGTCTGATTTGGTCAGATTGGTGGCCTGAGTTAACATGGACATGTTCTTTCCATGGCTTCATGACAGCTCATGTCATTTGTGGTCATCTTGCGTCCCTCTAAGACCCGAGGGGACAGGAGTGACACCAATCCCCCAAGCAGTGTCCTTCCTGCTCAGCACCTCTCTCCTGGCACCTCAGGGTGTGTTTTGGCTAAGAAGCTGTCATGTAACCCCATGATAAAGCAAAGAAGCTCCTGAGGAGAGGAGCAGCAGCTCAGGAAGAAAAAGACAGCGATGAGGCTGACCTACACACTGCTGCAAGCCACCACTGTGGGAAAGCACTGCTGTCCTCAGTCTCACAGCCACCTTCCTCTCTCTTGCTTCAAGGGCGACAATAAATCGAGTCCTGTTTCCATTCAGCCAGGCCCTTTGTCACTGCTCTGTCACTTCTGATCATGTTTGAGCAACCTCAGCTGGCAAATTGGCCCATTTCAGCAGCCTCGCTCTCCTCCACACAGGAAAAGGCTGGCTCTGGCGTGGCCACTCAGCCTGGCAAGGATAAATATCTAGGGTGGGCAGGGCAACAGAGCTGCTGCTGCCAGGGACCATGTGGGGTCAGCTCTGACAAGGGAAGGTGGCAGGAACATCCAGCTGCCCTAACAGGGAGGCCAGGAAGGCAGAGCAAGGGGCTCTGAGAGGGCAACCAAAGCCCTCTGGGAGGACAAGCAGGGATTCAGCTCTCATCTCACAGGCACAGAGTTCCAGCAGCTGTTACATCCACTTGTCCATCCTTCACCACACACCATGTTTGGTCCTTGAACCACTGCCCATTACTTGCATCCACCTTCCCACGGCTGCTCCTTACACCAGAAACCAGTCCAACAGAACCAGTCCAACATCCTGATCCAGCATGGCTTTTCCCTCTGGCACATTGTGAGGTAGCAGCCACCCTGTTGAAACTGGCCCTTGACCTTGCTTCCTGAAGGATAGCACAGCCATCCCACTGCACCCTCTCACTCAGTAGGAACATAGAACCCAGGAGTCTTCATTTGGGAAACAGAGATACAGCATGGGGTAAATAGGGTGTTAGGGTGTTGAGGAGTCCCCCAAAAGCCAGGGCCACCTAGGAAGAAAGGAAGTCAAGCAGCCAACTCCAAGAGACCAGCCAGGGATGGGTGCCAATCACCCCACACTGTCATTGAGCCTGGGGGGAGTTGGCTCCCCAGAGAGTTCATCCCTGTGCCATACCAGGTACTGGCATTCCCAAACCCAGAACGAGGGCAGGCTCTCCTCCTGCATCGCCCCTGTGCCACACAGATGCCCAAGCAGTACTTCACTCCTGGTGCTCCTTGACCCTTTCCTTCCCCTCATTCCATCAAATATTCATCACTTTTAAACACAGTGTGCTGCCAGGGGGCACACCTCCTCCACGATTGCTGAAGCTCACACACAAACACCAGGAGAGGGGTTTGGGCCCTCCCCAGGATGTAGAGGCAGGCAGGAACAGGCAGGGCTCTTCGAAGGATGGAGGCAAGCAAGGATGAGGCAGAACACACCAGGAAATTTGCTCCTCTGTGGCACTGGAGCTCAGCGTGTGATGCGTTAGTTGTACCTGAATGCTGTGGGATGGACTCTGCTCCAGGAAAATGAGCTCCTGAGATTCTGGGCAGAGCCACATGCTCGGGAACCATCTGTGTTCATGGCAGCAAGGCCGTGTAGAGAGGCTGCTGTTGTTTGCTTTCACCTTCCCTGCGCAGCAGCGGGGTCACACCGCGGAGCGCGCTGCTGGGATGGAGCCGGGAGTGAGGACCCGCTGAGCACCGCAACGATGCCAAAGCCCCAGAAAACAATTAAGTACAAAACAACTAATCGTGATTGACACTGGCCCCCTGGAGACCCATCAGCTGCCTTCCTAAAATACTTCCTGTCTTTCCGATGACCCTGACAATGGCGAGGAAGGGATGGAATTGCTGCAGAGGCAGCCACAGCCCCCGGCCCCTTCCTTGTGTGCTGAGTGTGTCCGTCCTCAGCAGAGCTGTCAGCACCCTGCTCTGTGCAGAGCAGCAGCAGAAAACAGAGACCCTGGAGCACATCCCACAGCCTTTGTGGCCACTGGCTTCGCTCACAGCCACAGCACCCAGCACTTCACAGGGTGAGCTCAGGAGCAAGGACAGCAGATGACAGCCTAAATGCAGAGATGTGCTCCAAGGGCAGGAGGCTCAAGAAAACAAATACAAGCTCTTCTTACACTTTACAGTCGCTTGGTACCGTCTGGCACCAGCCACAATGACAGGTGAGGAGAAACGGCAACACCTTCCACTTGGAACTTCTCAAGTCCTTAATTCAAAGAAAGCATAATCCAGCTGCTGGTGGGGAGTTTCACGAGCGGTGACCGACTAGCAGTGTGTTCACACAGAGTGTTACTCAACATAATGTCCACTCTGAAATTGCACTCAATGCTCTTATCTCAGTATTTTGGGAGGGGAAAGAGGGGGCTTCTTCTGCTGCCACATCAGGACAGACAGCCCAAAAATTCTGTGCGTAGAACATCCTCAGCTGCCTTTGGGAGAGGAAATGGGGCTCAGCACCTTCACAGTCTCCACTTACTTGAGGCAACTGGGTATCAAAGCCCTACACCTGGATTTGTGTATCTCGGGCACAGCCAGGGGAGCTGACAGCCACCATCAGGGACCACCCCTGCCCCCATCACCTGCCCCCACTGGCCCAGAAGCACTGACTGACCCTCCAGCAGGGCAGGACCACTTGAAACATCCACTCAAAACTGAGAAGGATCAAGAAATAACCCAAATGCAAGCAACTCAGGTTGAGTGGAGATCAGGCAGATGGGGTAGGCATTGCTGTGCCTACCCTCCAGTTGGCAGAGAAAAGCTTAAGAACTGTCACAGACATCCTGGGATCTGCTGGGTCATCAAGATCTCATGTCCATCATGCCCATTGTAGGGGCTGTAACTAACTGGAGTTTGCTTCTAGACGGACTGTCCAGGGAAGAAGGATAAAAAGGATGGAAGAAGAGGTTTCTCTTTCTCCAACTCAGAGGCAGTTGCAGAGATCCCAGCACATAAAATCATCAGGAAGGGAGGACCAGTCTCATTCATAAGGTGTAACCTTCATGAGACCACCAAAGCCCTCAGGCAGGAACTGCACAAGCTACCCATGAGCCGGCCACATCCTCAGCCAGAGGAAGGATGTGACACCCCATCAGATGTGGTTCTGCCACTGTGCCCAGCAGTGACAGTCACAGTGCAACATCCAAGCCCAACTCTTTAGTTTCGCAGGCAGGGCCAACATCACATTTATTATTATTTTAAGTTTGTTTTGTGCAGACTCAGCAGATGGGACTGCATCAGACCGCACTGACAAAAGCTCATCTATGTGCCTGGAAGGGGAGGGGTGGTAGAGGAGCTGGCCCAGAGCTGCTGCTGGGGAGTCTGGCCCAGAGTGAGAAAGTCCAGTGTCATTTGCCTTCTAAAACTGGGAAGACTTTCCTAGGCCTTCTTTCAGCAGGGCAGGGGACTCCCCCACTGTGGGCATGCTGGCAGTGGCATCCCAGGGAAAGCACCCAGACAGGCAGGGCACAGGGCAGTGGCTGCTCTGAGCATCCCTGGCTGTGCTGTGGGATCATGCACCCTCTGAGCATGGCAAAAGGGAGTGGGGTGCAGAGGGGAGAAGGGGTGCGTGTAGGTATAAAGGCACCGTCCTCAAGCTGCTTTTGCTCCCATGGATCCTGCCATCCCTCTCCAAAACCCAGGGGTGACCACAGGAAGGTGTCAGAGCGAGTGGGCTTTGGGGCAGCTCTGGCCAAGCCACCCCAACAGCCAACACAAGGCAGACAAAGAGGAGAAGAGCCGAGTGAGCACCGTGCAGACACAGGACCTGGAAGTGCTGGGAAACAGCTCCAATTAGACTCCTCATTGCAAGGCTAAATGGACAGAGCTCCCAGAAAGCAATTCCCAGGCTTGCTTTTATGCGATTAAGAATTAAAGCGGCCCAAACCTGAAGATGCGTTAAAGCAAATGACCCAACTGCCCGGGAGGCGAGCACAGCCCTCATGGTTTTTTCATGCCCATTACACAAGTGTGGGCAGCCCGTGGGGCAGGGGGGAGGCGGCTGCCCCTGCCAGCAGCTGGCTCAGATGTGCTGTCCAGTGCCTGGAAGGCTTGGATAGCCAGCTCCTACATCTCGTAGGCACGGGAGCATGTGGGCTGCTGAAGACAACTAGCATTTTGGGTTACTATAGCACTGCTGTTCTGCGCCTACAGCCATTGTGGTCCCTTCCTGTATGAATACATCCAGGCTCCAACAAATCCTGCTGAGCAGATGCTCTCAGGCAACTCCACCACCAGCTACAGCAACCTGGTATTTAAGCTCTTTGCAATCCCAATATGTAACAGATGAAGATGAGAACAAGGAAGATGTATATAAAAAAGAGAAAAACAAGCCCAGCTGCAACTAAAAGCTGTGAGATCCAGCTCTGCACTGACAACAGTGGGTCAGCGGCTTAACCCAAAACTGCAAGGGTTCCTGGGTGCTCCCCGAGGTATGGCATGACATCTCAGGGGATGTCATCTCAGATCCTTGGGGATCAGCCCAGGGTGAGGGGAAGAGGTGTGCTGAGGCTTGTTTGGTACCAGGTGGGCACAGGTCAGTCAGTCCCTCTCTGTCTGCTCAGGCACAGGACTGGGGATACCAGGACTTCACCTCTGTGACAGCTGATGCTGATTGAAGATGGAGCCTGTGCACAGATACCTGTGATGTCTGTCTGGGCATCCTCGGCCACAGCTGCAGCAGACCTGCTCTTCCTCTCCAGCTCTTTCATTTCAGGCACGTAGAAATCCCCTTGGCGAGCAAGGGGACACACGAAGTAGATGCGGTCCTGCTTGTAGATCTCGATCCGGGGGTGGGCACACAGCTTCCTCTCCTGGAAGACACAAAGCAGCCATGGGCAGGGATGTGCCCTCACCCCCTCCCCTCCCAGCAGCCCCCCACCAGATTGACCTGCCAGCCTGGCCAGGTCAGACTGGTCCTCTTTGCCCACAGGCATGGAGGCCTAGTGAAGAGCAGAGGGAGCCATCCCAAAACCACGGTGCTGCTTTCCCTACTACAACAGCCCCATGTACCAGGGCAGGCAGATTTGGCCCTGAAGGTAAGTAGCCAGCTGGGCTCCAAGGAGGAGATGCAGAAGATCCCCAGCTCAGCCTTGGTTTTGATGTGCTTATTTTGGGCAGGAGCGAGGGATTTTGGGGAGCCAGGCAGCTGCTTCACACAGACCTGGCAGATCTCTGGTTCCTCCTGGCAGCACAGCCCCACACACAGCACAGCCCCACAAGCAGCACAGCCCCACGAGCAGCACAGCCCCACGAGCAGCACAGCCCCACGAGCAGCACAGCCCCACGAGCAGCACGGCCCCATGAGCAGGCGTAGCCCTTCTCTGCTAATTAATATAATCCAGAGCTGACAGCTCAAGCAGCTCCTTTCAGCACAGCAAGGGCAGGGGGAGTGGGAGATGAATCTCTGGCATTTCAGACAAGTCCCCCTCCTCCTTTTTCTCACCCCACCTCCCCCTGGCAGTGCTCTTTGAGACCTCAGACCCCCAGCCTGTCAGGGACCCATGACAGGGGCATGTCCCCTGGGCCGTTCAGCCCATTGTGCTGCACCCCAAGGGTCCCACAGTGGGGGCTCTCGGGGTGCTGAGGCCGGGCCGAGGAGCAGCTGGACCCCTCCTGCCGCCCCCTCCTCACCCGCCCGCCCGCCAGCTGCTCGCTGGCAGAGGGGGCGGCTGATTACAAGCCGGGTGAGAAAGGAGAGTGTCTCTTCAGTGGGTTTTCTTTTTTCTTTCTTTCCCCTTTTCAAATCACTGACAGCTTTTATTTAACCCTGCAACCACCTTGATTATCATCCTTCTCCTCCCTGCCCCAGATATTCTCTTCCTCCCTCTTGCTCTGATTATCCTGTTCTTCTTCCCTGACACAGTGATTTTCCTCCTGGCCTTCTCCTCTGTCATGGCCTGCTGGTGTGGCTTGTTTGCACATCCTCCAGCAGGGTCCCTATCCCTCTAGGGCTCTCTGTAGCCAGAGCTGGCCCCACACCAAGAATGAGCTCTAGTGACACATGAATCATGACCTTACAAAAGCCTAACTCCCTTCAACGTGATTTAAGAATCATTTATTTCCCAGACTATTGCTGGCACCAGGCAGGATCTACAACAGACATGAGCCAACACTGACCCTCTCCCGGGTGCTGGCAGTTGGACACCTGGAGAATCACCTCCATGCTGCCAGGATGCTGCACAGGCAGAAACCCCACATGAGCAGGTTTTGGGTCCATTTTCCTGGGAAGGCCTGCAGGATCTGGCAGTGCAAAAGCCCAGTGTACCCAGAAATACCACAGTGGCAGAAACATGACCACAGTAGAAGCTTCACCTATCCTATCCCAATGCCTTCCAGCCTGAATTTCAGCAGTCTCTCCTCCAGCTGAGGAGGAATCACATTTCCTATCCCAGTGCTGCAGGGACGCGCAGGGACGCAGCCTGGCTTCCAAGGCGCTTGGAGTTTGGAGTTCCCACTCACGGGCAGGTGAAACACTGAGGCCTGCAGATCAAAACTGTATTAAATAAAAACAAGCTGGGTTGTTTTTAGCAGCAGAGCAGAGGCGGCTCATATCACTCCTGCTTTTTCAGCAACAAGGCAGACAAGAGCCCTCCCCGCTGCTCTGCCCCTTGCTCTACCAACCACCAGCCCATCCGCCAACCTCCAGCTCAGCTCGTTATTTTAGGTTACTGCAACACACACCAGAGATGGGTATCTCCAGGATTTGCAGAGCTTTTTGAATAAATCCAGCTGGCCCTCCACCACTTCATGCAGACAAAGACAACTCAAAGGATCTTAGAGCAAAGGGACCTTCATCAACTTCATGTGAGGTCTCCAACCAGTCTAAATCTTCATGGCTCCAGTCTGGCCTTCAAGACATCCCAAGCTGACTTTCCAAAGCCCCTCCTAAGGTTCCAAAAGAGTGGCATACCCTCCCCCTACAATCTGCTCTAGGCTGCTACAACTTCCAATTACCCAGACATAGAAGTGGCACCCCCAAAACACAAACAACACCCCCTCTGCCCTTACAGAATGTGGGAATCTTGGCTTTTTAAGGAATAAAAATGCACACCTGAAAGAAGAGCAGGACTAGCTCTTGAGCCAAATGCTGCTTCACACTCAAGACTGTCCTGTGGGAGAGACAAGGGTGTTCCACCCTGCCAGGAGCAGCTCTGTGTCCCTGAAGCCAGAAGAGTCCAGGTGTCCAGCAGCCAAAGCCCATGGCTGGGGACCAGGTTGGTGAGACCACGCTGAAGTGGCTGAACACTCACTGTCAATACTCATACTTGCCTCATTAGGGACAGCTATAGCACTTGATCTCTTCCCAATTAATCTAGGGTTTTTCCCAAAATGAAATAGAAGGAAACCAGAGCCTGGGGGTGCTAACTTATGTCTGTACAAATTAAACTGGAAGCCAGGCTACAGCTGGCCTCTGCTTCTACACTTCTTCCCAGAGAAAACCAGTCTCTGGCAGGGCTGCTGCAGAGCTCAGCACTGGCAGGTGAGTACAGGAGAGGACCATGTCCCCAGGAAGGAGCACGGAGGTTGCAGCTGGGAATGCTGTCCTGTCCAGCCTGGGACAAAGGGGTGAGGCTGCATAGAGACTTGAGAAATGGGCAGAGGCAATGAGGTGGGGAGCCATGACAACAGAAATGGATAAGGGGCTCATCTAAAGGGGGTAGGAGATCAGCCTTGTGATCATGCCAAAGGAGATTAGGAAGCAGGCAGAAGCCAGGCAAGAATAGTGCAGCAAAGTGCAAAAGAGGCTGGTGATACAGTGAGTTTGGGATTATTCCTGTGGAGAGAAACAGTGCAATGAAAAGAAACAACCCAGAGAGACTGGAGAGCAGAGCCCAAAGAAAGGTGTGGGAAGAGAGCGAATTAGCAAAGGCTCAACAACATGGCAAAACAACAGAAAGACTCAACAGGCAGCATTGCACTGCCACTGAGGAGGGAGCCCCTGGCTGGCTGTGCCACCAAGCCAACAGATGGAGCAGCAAGAGGAATGTGGAGTTTGCAAGGCCGAGCCCTCCAGTCAAATCCAATGCAGTCTCACACGGGTGGAGGAGCTCAGCGAGAGGGGAACAGTGGGACACTGTCAGTGTCAGGCTGCTGGCTGTGACAACAGGACCAGTAAGTGGGACAGGGAAGGGGACTTGTCCCTTTGCAAGGTCACGTGGTGCCACCTCCCTCCTCAGCTTCTGCCAGGAGCTCTCCTTTCCTATGGCCAGCAAAGACAGAGGCAGCAGCTCAGCATTCAGGGCTGATTTCTATCCAGGACCCTTCTCTGGGCACCTGAAACAGGGGATTCATTGTACACAATCCATACAGCCCATCCACACACACAAATGCATCCAGAGTCCACAAGTTCAGTTCTGACAGAACAGCAGCTCCAGCACACTTCTGCCACGTCAGACCCACTGCTTCCCATGAAGCCAACTCCTTCTCAGCCCATCTGAGGAACATGGTGGGGTGCTTCTCCTCACCTTTTCGGAAGCAAGGTGTTATGTAAGGGAAGACTCTTGCACTGCTCTTTCCCAGATGGAACAGCACCTTGCCCAGTCTTTAACCTCGGGTTCCATATCACCTACCACCACGTACTGACTGTAGGATTATCTCCAGGTCACTCATCCCGCTAGGAATGGAGAATCCCCTAGCCTCATGCATCAGAAAGGACAACAGGATCATGCAATAACCAGCATTTTGGGAGACCTTCCCCAGCAGCGGGAGGTGCCAGCTATTTGTTAGCACAAATCTTCCTCCCCCTACTTGTCCATAAGGTCACAGCATCTGCCCATGATATGGCTTGGGCACAGCCTCCCAGGAGGAAGACGCCCCCACTTTCCTGGGTGAGTACAAGAGTAGTTCCAGGGCTACAGAGCACATGACAAGGTGTCCGAGACATGACCTGCAGTCATTAAAATCCCAGGCAGAAGGAGGTGGCAGGGTGCTCGTGTCACACCATGGCCCTCAGCACCTGCTGGGAAGCAGAAGATGAGCTGGGGCACTGCAGGGACTGTCTTTGTCATTCTGTCAGGTTCATCTGCTCAGGAATTCAAATGTCACCAACTGGATCTGCTTCATCTCCCACTGCTGCAAGAATTCATCTTGTTAGGAGACCACAAACGAGCCTTGTGGATGCTCTCTGGAGCCTCACCATGCACAGGCATGCTGGCAATCAGGCTCCAGCTGAACCCAGAACACTTCTAGTGTTTCCAGGAAGGCAGTGGGGAGGCAGCTGCTGTCCTCACCCCACTTTACCCCACAAGCTCCCTGTCACCCATGACACCTTACTGTGACCTCCAGGAATAGCTTACAGGTGACAGTTAAGTCACACCAGCCCGCTGAGTCCCTATTTCAGGACTGATGCTGTAGGAGCAGTTGAAGAGAGTTTTTTCATGCCACCACCAAGCTTCCTGCTGGAGCAGAGCTGGAGGCTGAGCTGTTCATGCTGGCCAGCAGCTCCTGGCTCCACTGCAGAGACGTCCACTTCATGCTCTAGCCACCCGTGTGCCATAGGAACACAGCCATTGCTTGTGCCTGTCACCCATACCTGCCAGAGCACCTTCTGCCTGCAACATGTGAAAAATGTGCCTGTTAAACCCCAGCCAGGACTGGAAAAACCATGGGGAGCAAGCAACTGCTTACCCAGCAGATGCAAACCCTCTTCTTCCTTAAGGGAACCAGGCCCTCCTGGTCACCAGCTAGGGATGAACACTCCAGGGATCTGCCACTGGGCACTGCTGAACAGCTGGGATGGACTGGAGCCTGCCCAGAGCCTTTTGCAAAGCCAACAGTGCAGGGTGCATCCTAAGCATCAACTGCTCTCTGCACAGTGCCAATCGAGAGAACAACTTCCCAAAGGGGCCAATGGACATGTGACCCAAGTCTGGCCAGACTCAAGGAGAAGCTGTGGGTTGTTAACAGGGATTTTCTCAACATCAGTTTGGCACAGTGTGCCTGGAACTGCTGGTCAGCATTGCTTTTATTGTGACAGGATGTGCTGCTGCCAATTGCATGGAAGCAGAAAGGCACATGGAGGTGGTTCCACCCATGTCCTGCTGTGACACTGGAGCAACACCAGCCACATGAGGAGTTTTTCCACAGGCTGCTGGAGTCAGTCCCTTCCATTTATTATGCTGCCACACCTGAAGAAGAAATAGATGGAAGGTGCAAACACACAGGGGGATTGTGACCATCGCTGGGGATTGCTGCCTGTTGGGGGGGTTCCCCAGCATCCCCCTAGCCAGCCAGAGCACCACCAAAGCCTCACTGCCATCAGCCTCCCCTTGCCTCTTCTGCCAGCACTGGGGCTGTTCTGGGTAGTGCCAGCAAGTCAGCTAGCACCTGGGAGAGTGTGGGGAGACCCCCAGGTGACCCACTCACCCAGTTCTCATATGCCAGCAACTCCTGCCCACCCAGACAACACAACTCCCTCACATCTTCCTTCCAGCTGGAGGCATCCCTTCTCTCCACCTCTCAATGATGGGGTCGGACACTTCAGTCCCAGGGATTCTAAAGAAACAACAAAACAGCGTGGAGCTGAACAGCCCTAAATCAGTTGCTAAAATTAAAAGCTGAAACTGAGCCACCAGCTAGGACTGGGGGGAGTGTGCTGTGTGCCACATCCTCCTCGCTTCCTCACACGCTCCATGCTCGGTGTGTCATCCCTGCTTATCTTAGAACACGGGTGCTAGGTAGTCCTGAGAGGCTCTGCAATTTGCACAGCACCTAGCGCCCTTTGGCATTCTCCTAGTTTAGCCAGGAGACAGACTCCTTGCTGGGCCATCCCTCTGCCCCAGGCCCAGATTGGGAATGTCCCTGTTTCCATTTTTCTTTGCTCAGACAGCAGCTTGAGGTTAGACACCGCTTCAAGTCACCCACCTGAGCTGATGAAAGCAAAAAGATAGAGGCACCTCTTCCTCCAGGGCCAAGCATCTCCTGGGCTGCACTACAAGTGGTGTGGACAGCAGCCCAAGAGGGATGTTTCCCCTTAGTTCTGCTCTTGTAAGACCTCACCTGGAATACTGCCTCCAGCTGTGGGGTCCCCAGCATGAGAGTGTCATGGACATGCCAGGGCAGGTCTAGAGGAGGCCACAGAGACACCCCAAAGGCTAGAACAATTCTGCAATGGAGACAGGCTGACAGAGTTATGGTTGTTCAGCCTGGAGAGGAGAAGCTTTTGAGGAGCCCTAAAGTGTGCTTTTAAGAGATGGAGATTTTTCACCAGGGCCTGTGGTGACAGGGCAAGGGGCAGTTGTTCTAAAGCAAAAGCCAGCAGGTAAGACCGGACATAAAATGCCATTTGCTGAAGGTTGTTAGGCACTGGAACAGGCTCCCCAGAGAAGCTGTGGACGTCCCATCCCTGGACACAGCCAGGTGCTCAAGGCCAGGCTGGATGGGGCTTTAAGCAACCTGCTCTAGTGAAAGATGTCCCTGCCCACAGCAGAGGGCTGGACTGGATGACTTTTAAATGTCCCCTCCAAACCTAACCCTGATTCTGCTCCTCTCTGCTGAGGCACACCTAACAATGGGAGACAGGGATGAAGCCTGGGTGCCCAGGGCAGTTCAATGAGGGGCAGAAGTCAGCCAGGGGCTGGGGAAGAACCATCGGCCCAAGAGACGGCTGGGCAGAAGGGAAGACAGATTGCTGGAAGGAGAGGCAAGCAGACATGCTTTACACCAGTAATACCTCAAAAGCATCAAGGAAACCCCAACATCTCCTCTTGCAGCTCCAGCAGTGTGCAGATGGAGCCGGGCAGGCCCTGCCTCCCAGGGCGACAGCACCCGGAGCCAGCTCCAGCACACAGCACAGCCGCCAGCAGCAGGCTGCCAAGGGCTGGGGAACAGCTGCTGCTTCCCTGCCTGCAGAAACTCACATTTCAGAGGTGGTGAGACTGCTCCCATGCACGTGCACTTTACTTTCAAATCCTCTGGGCTGTGAGGTGTTTCAGAAAAAGAAGGTGATATTATTGCAATCAATAAAAGGCCGTTTCCATCAGCCAGCAGGAAAAACGAGCAGCATCACCAGCAAGCACTACGGCGGTGGAAAACAAAGTCTCGCCAAAGGATAACAAATCCTCCAGGTAGCAGAATATAGAGCCTGGCAATTAGCACCTCCCACACCAACAGCATCCTTGCCTGCCCTCATACTTCCCCCTTGCCACGGCAGGCCCTCATCCTGCCTGCAACCAGGACACATCACCCACCTGATGTGGCAGTGCCATGGCTCCAGGACAGGCAGGAGACAACCAGCCCCCGAGATCCTCTCCACAGCAGTGAGAAGGAGTGGGAGTGTGTTTGGACCGTGGGAGCCGTGAAACACAGGGCTTGATAGCTTGGGAGGGTTTTTCATTTTCACCTCAGTGAAGGCAGCCCGCCATGCAATTTACACCTTGCCCGCCCGCGCTTCCCTGGGCCAAATCCCCCAGCTGCTCCCATGGCTCCTCCAGGGCGGGAGCTGCAGAGTGGCAGCTGCCAGGCACAGACAAACTGAGAGGTAAAGAAACCCGGGGGAGTTGGTAGATTCAGGAGATCCCAGTGGCCTGAGAGGGCTAGCAGGGACCAGGCACAGGCTCCCAGGTCATGGCTGGCACCTGCTGTCAGAGTCATGAACACTCTTCTCCTCCTTGGGATGGAGATTCCATCCTCTTCTCCAGCAAAAGGGAATAAGCTCCACCCCTGCTTTGCTGGTGGCCCTGACACACTCTGGCCCTTTTCCTCTTCCAGCACTGTCTTGAGCTGCAAGAGAAATCCTGCAGCACACAAAGGAGCATCCATCATCTTCAGAGATGAGCCAGGTATCAAGTCCCAGCAAGAAAAAGCCTCTCAGAAAGTAACATGGGCAGTCAGAGCCCCCAGCACAGGGGTAGGACAAGCCTTGGACAAAACTGCCAGCCCAGACACGTTCAGGTACATTAGTCAGAATGCTTCCAGGGATGTATCATACTGCCCCCAACTACGGGAATGTCACCTGCAGAATAAAGAGCAGATGGTGCAAACAAACACAATTCATGGGGCTTGGGTCCCCCCGGTGTTATGGTTATTTGGTAGTAATTAGTCCTGGAGCAGAGAGTTGCAGAAGTAAAGGAAAGTTTGTATTAAAAAAGATTAATTTTCCTAAAGACTCAGTGTTTTCCACTTTCCCAAGTTCTGCCTTGCTCCTGTACCCACTATGGATAAAATGCCAGCTGAGGAGATAGTACTCACCAGCTTCCCAGAGCTCCATAATATTTCTTCACACTCCTCCTCCTACTCAACCCCACCACATCCCATTTTCTTCTCCTCCTTCCCCATCACAGCCATACCTGAGCTCTCTGAAGAGGACTTTGGTTTTAACCATTCTAAAAGCTCAAACATTAGATTTTCATCATAAAACAGGGAATCTGTGTAAATCCACATAACCTCTCCTCTCCTGAGGAACCACTCCTGTGTTTCTGTCCCATCACTATGGGAGCACAGGGGTCAACAGCTGCACACGAAAGGAGGCAGACAGGACTGTGGGAGAGGAGGACCACAGCTGGACAGGGCTGCCTCTGCTTCAGAGAGCAGATCTCCAGGGACCAACACACGCCTTCCAGCCATCACAGAATGCTTCTTCAGCATTAATCACAATGCTGAAGGGGTTGATACAATGATCTCTGCCATCACGGATGACTGGAGCAATGCTAAATTGCTTTGCCTGCTCTGTTGCCTTGGCAAGGCTTCCAGGAGCAGCAGCTGTGGCAATTTCTCTGTCTCCTGTCAAGGCAGGGCCTTTCAGGAAAGGAATCATCATCCAAGATCATCTCCTGCTGTTCTGCCTCAGCCAGGCAGCCCACTGCAATGCAGCCTCCCACCCTGCATGGGACACCACACAGGTAAAAAGAGCCTCTTAGAAACTTGTACCTTTGTCATGTTGCTCACAGGAAGAGTAAGTCCTAACCTAGAGTGACCTGCCCTGCCCTGCCCTGCCCTGAGACTCTTCTGGTGACAGATCTTCTTCCATGGATAACTCGGAGAGCTCCTCATCCAGGTGGACATTCCCAACCCACCTTGATGGCTTTCTCTCCTGGGCCACCATTCCCTTGAGTACTTGCCCCTCTGCAATAAGAATGTCCAGACAAGCTGGAGGCTTGTGGTTTGCAGCCTTCTCACACACGTCCTCACCTGCAACAAATCCTGTCATGAAATCCTCTTGCAGCAAAGCCAAAGCAACAGAAATGGAGCAGGAGCAGCAGTGCCTGGTGCCCACAGCACATGGGGGGGTCTCAGTTTCCTGAGACAAGGTCTGAGCTGCCCCTTCCAAATCTCAACCCTTTCCTCTCGCTCTTTGGATTGCAGGCCTCTCTAGCTGTTCTTCCAGGGCCTGTCAATCACCAGGACAAACTCGTGTGTCACATCAGTGGCCCCAGGAGGAAAATAGAGGAGTGGAATAAATACCCTCCCTGTCCCTTCCTACCTCCTTGAACAACCTTGTCTTTCTGCAACGCCCCCAGTTCCCAGGCTTCATGGAATATATTTCACGATGAGCTAAGCTCAGCCTCACACCATCCCTTCACAGCTGAGAGAGCCAAAAAGGGAAGCTGAAGAACTTAACCTCACTGAACTTGCACAGATAAAGCCACCAGCAGCCCAGGGCAAAGCCACGATGCAACTGCCTGATTCCCAAACAAAATAGTCCTCCCTCCCCACCCACGGGGACTTACTGTCAGGCTTACTGGCCTCATTTGGAAGGCAAGGAAGATCCAGAGGAAGAGATTAAGTGGGTTTCAGCCTGATTTGCTGAGGAGGAATAGGCAAGCTGATCACGACATCCATAAGCACATCTCAAGTACAACACATTGGCAAATCTGATGTCAGAAAGCAAGTTTTCAGGACACGAGGATCTTCAAAGCTATCAGCTAAGTGCAGCCAGCACTGGAGAAAGATTGTTTGAGCTTCTGCTCAGGGAAACCCTGCACTCACAGGCTTGACTTGGGTGACAGGGATCCCAACCAGGCACTCTGTAGGGCTGACACGCATGGGCCGCCCTTTTCACTGTTCCTCCTGCTCCTCCTTCCCTTACCCCAGGAACAGATATCCCCATGTTTTAAAAGCAAGCCAGGGCCTGGGACAAGTTCCTTCCTGAATGTTTATAAATGAACAAGAGGCATTTCCCCACAGACTTGCAGCAAAGAATCCTTCAAACCCCCACATCCAAGAGCCTGTACCTCTCTTCCCCAAACACTTGGCAAAGGGCGCAGAGACAGCAGCTCTAGCGGGTTCCTAAGTGATGACAGCTCCCTGCGGTGAGCGCGGCTAATGAAGCCCCCAGAGCCCGCAGCGCCGCAGCCGCCGGCGGGAGCGACTCGCCCCGGGAAATCCCCAGCGCACCCAACAGCGCCGGCGGGCACGGAGCGCACGGCACGGCCGGGCAGGCTGCCTGCAGCGAGGGAGGCGCTGGGAACATGGGCCAGGCGAGCAGCGGGTAAGGGAGGCGAACCAGCGGCACCGGGCAGACGGGTCAGGGACAGCTCCAGGTGTCCCCGAGCCGGGACGCGCCATTTCAGCGGCAGCACCGGCTGGACTCCGCCATCGGCCCTGCTGAGAGCGGCCACGGCAAAGCGAGGTGAGGCTGCCTTTCCTCTGCAGCTCTTGCCTCCTCCTCCCCTGCCCACCGGGGACCCGGCACGGTCCCAGGGGGCTCATTACCATGGTCTGGAGAGCGGAGCACCCGCTGAGCCCCCGCCGCGTGTGCCGGCGTGCGGAGAGCCCGCGGCCGGCCGTGCCAGCTGGGACGCAAGCCGAGCGCCTCCAAAGCCGGGCTCCTGTGCCCGCAACGGAGGCAGCAGGGGAGGGGAGCAGCTGCTTTCAGCGACCTTTGCAGGCTGGCAACTGCTCCTCTGCCAGCACAGGATCATGAGTTTGACTGTGCAGATCAATCAGGAGGAGAAATCAAAGCAGTTAGGCAAGGACAGAGCACAGCCTGACTTTGCCCTTCCACAAAGGGCAGATCCCAGATGTGCCCAGATGTGCTCCATGAGCTGGTAATGCTCTGGAGATGCATCACGCCACTCAGCTTTCCACATCTTTTGCTCCTGGGGAGCCAAAAACCCATCCATACCACTGCTCTGCCCTCCCAGGTATCCCAAATCATACATAGCCCTGGGTAACACCACTGATGGCAGCACATCAGCCAAAGCTGCAGCCACTAGAGCTGCCCCACATCCTCATCAGTGCCCTGGAGGACATCCCTCTTCTTCCCAGTGATGATGTTCCCCCTCAAACTCTGGGTTCCTGGAGGATGAGGAGGACTTTGGGGAAGCGTATCTACACCTCTGTCCTTCCCCAAGCAGCCACAGCTTGCCATGGGCAGGAAGGGTACTCTGCCTGCTGCAGGTCTGTCCCACGAAGGCTGCTGTGTCTTGGATAGCAAGAGGGGAGGGATTTGGACATTGGTCCTGTGCCCCAGGGCACAGCAGAAAGGCAGAGCTGAGCCAATGCTCTGGGTCCCAAAGTAGCTCCCAGCAGGAGACAGCTCTGCAGGGGAACTGCTGGGGAGGAAGGCGGTGGCTTCTTGGGGTGGCAGGACCTGGGCAGGACAAGGGAACTTGTACTGCCCCCAACTACGGGAGATGCACTTAGAGATGCATGTGAGAGAGGAGGAGGAAGATGCAAGAACAGAGAGGAGACAATGGCTGGGCTCCTCCATTGCAAGCCCAAAACATCTGGCAGCTCCTGCAGGCACAGCAGCCAGTTCTGCTCTGCTCATTCCTGTACTGCTCGGCAGAGAAGTACCTGAACAAGTCTTTCTCCACACTGACCTCTTGATAAGCTTTTGCCAACTCACGGTCTGGTTACTGAATCACTGGGAGGACCTTACCCCAAGCTGTGAATCTGCACAGCGTGAAGAGCAGAGCAGCTGGCCCCAGCAGATGATAGATATCTACCTTCCTGCATGTCAAGGACCTGCCAGCAGCTCCAGGCAGAAATAAACCCCTGAGTTAATGAGAGTAACCAGCCATCCAGTAGCAGGGAAAAAATGCAGGTGTCCACAATGGGAATGAGGCCATTTTTTCCCTCCCTGCAGCCTTCCCAGAGTGCCTTACAATGTTATGGAGTGGGAACAGAGCCTGTCAGCAAATGCATGAAGCCAACAGGCAGCTGCAGACAGGGCCACTCTGTGATCAGCCATGGCACATGCTCTTCATCCCCCAGGGCTAGGACACCCCTTCAGGTTTCATTTGAAAGGAAACAGCCCCCAGTGCCTTTCTGGGACTGGGTCTCCCACACCAACCACTCTCCAGCTGCCTTAGAGCTCTATCTTCACGCAGCACCTTTGCCTTAGAGTCCATCCCTGTGAGGATAAGGGAAAGAGACACAGTAGCAACTTTAAATGTACCAGGAGATTTTCTGGTTGGTGGTGTGTGGAATGGGGGAACAGAAGCAGAAATATCCAGGGGTTCTGTGATGCAAGTTATCCAGTGTGATAAGCAGCCAGAGCCAGGGACAAAGAGCAGTTACTAACTTGCTCTTCCCGCTGTACTCAGCTCTGTCACCCCTCTTCATCCCTGCAGAGTTATTATCATTCCTCACATTAGCAGAAGATGCAGGTAAAACCATCTGTCTGCAGAGCAGAGCGAGCACCCGGTGGCCATTGTACAAGCCGCCAAAATAAAAAAAAATCATCCCAATTACTCCATAGAGACAGAAAGTCCCAGGCATCCTTCTGCTGCGAGCCTTTGAAATGTAAAGCCGCGCTGTTTGGTATCATTTAATTTGGAGCTCAGCCTCAGATCAGCAAAGCCTCGCTGAGCTTTAGGAGGAGGCAGCCATGCAAAATATACATGTGCAAAATTCAGATGTCAGTGGCCTAGAAGACAAGCACACCCCAGGCCTCACCAGTAACTCTATTTAAGGGCCCAGCATCTCTCTTTTGCCATCCCAGTGCCAGAGGAGGCTAATTCTATCCCAAAAGCTGTATTGAGCCTCTGCTCCAAATCAGTACTAGTTTCTCTCTGGTACCCAGGAGAGGTTACTTCCCATCATCTCCGCTCTTAGAAAGGTTTGTTCCTCTCTCCATGCTGGAAGCACATTCTTTGTTGGACTACAGATCCAGCCTAGCAGACCCGGCAGGGCAGAGGCATCCTGCCTAAGGAAGAGTTTATCTCCAACAAATCCAGCAGAAATGCATCTGCTTAAGCCAGGTGTGAGCTTCTGCCTCCTCACACTTGCCACAGCATTAAGGAGCCCACAAAAGGTGAATGTTGGGTGGGCTGGGGACAAAGAAATGGGTTGCACTACAGGCACCATCAGACGCTGATCCACTCTTACCAACTGATCATTCTTACCAACACAGGGCACTGCACTAGATCCTGAGAGAAATCAGCTCAAGAGTGACAGAGGACAAACACTGGTTTGTGCTCCCCAGGGAGATTCCCCTCTTCCCACTGTGGTCTGACAGCAGGGGAACAAATACCTTTCTTTGTTCCCATCTAATCAGAGAGGTGCCAGGTGACCCACCCAGCACAAAAGCCATGAAGGTGAAGAGAACTGCCATGGCTTGTTGCTCACTTGGGATGGAGCAGGGGAAGCAGCACAGAAAGCTTGGACATGCTGCCATGCTGCAGACCTCTACCAGCTGCCTGAGGGCACTTCTAACCTGGCACGATTGGTGGAGTTAGAAACCCAAGTCTGACTGGTGGACTTAGAAACCGCCAACATTTCTATTACAGGCTCTGCTTTTCCCTGGTATGGCTGAAGCACAGGCTGGAATAAGCTGCCACATGCTGGAAAAGAAAAGACACAAAAGGAGTCCTGGAACTGAGGGTTCACAGGCACTCTCCAAAAACCTGCAAGCCAGTAATTAAGCACAGCTCAACCTCCCTCTTTCAAGGAGCTCACAGCCCAGTCTGCAAGCTGCTCTGGAGCCCTGCAACAGCTGAGGCAGCTGGATACTATGAAGATGAACCCAGTCCTGATTCAAACTTCAAATCCATAGGAGTTCAAAGGGCCAGGATTTGGCACCTGTCAGGACACTCCAAATTGTTCTGACAATAAACAGGCAGTGGGTGTTTGGTCCTAAAAGCAGGATGGGATATCCTAGCTGTGTGTAGGTCTGCACTGAACCACTGCACCTCTCCATACCCTGCACCTACTCCCCAAATGCTGTGAGTCCCTGCAGGTCCAGGCAATGTGATGGCCATCAGGCAAGAGCACAGAGAGAGGAAAAGCTGAGCCCATTAAAGCTTCCCCAAGATGTGAGCAGCTCCACAGACATGTCACGGTCATGAGGACTGGCCACTCTGGACACCTCCAGCCTGCTGTCTCTGCCCAGGGCCACCAGCACACAGAAGCATCAACTCAAACAGCATCCAGAGGGCAGAAGCTGCTGCAGGCAGGCAGAATTGACAGAGTTGTGTGTATGTGTGTGTGTGTGTATCTCCCTGCCAAACGAAGAAACCCCAAGGGACTTCCAGTGTCACCCTTTGCCTCAGAGCAAACAGCTGGGCTCAGCCACCTCACTGGTGCCCCAGCCACCGGTGCAGCCCCAAAGCTGTGCCTTGCGCACGGCCCACACGCTCTGGGTAGGAGGAGCAAGAACTGATTCTGTTCTTTCATCCCTGTGATCTGATCAGCACCCAGCCTCGCGACTCACCCATCCATATTTTGACTCGCTGCAGAAAAGAAATGTTTTCACTCTCCTCCCCTCCCTAAAGCAGGGCCTTTCCTACCATTTTATACCTAACTGGAATTGAAAAAGTGCAAGTTAGTCATAGGACAATGGTCCCTTTTCTGGAGGTAAAAATGCCACCACTTTCAAGTGCATTATCTGCCTGCTCCACAGGTTTCAAAGTGGGAGCTTCAGAGCCAGGGAAACTGGGCCAACAGCATTTGTTGGAAAAGAGCAGTATTTCTATGAAGCTATTTCACATTTGATCGGGTTCATTTTGCTGTTTCTTAAGCCTGGCACAGCTGGCAAGGTCTGGCTCAGAGGGCTATGGGGAAGAACCTGTCCAGACAAAACTCATTAGCACTCAGCTAAAATAATTGCAGAGAGGCAGATCAGTCTCATCCTTGAATTAATTGACTAGCTGTCAAGAAGGGAAGACCCCAAGGTTCAGGACACTGTCGCTGCTGGAAAGACCTGGCAAAGAAAACCTCTTGAGCTGATTGCATCCTCTGGGATTCACTATAAATACATCTGGGGAGAGCATATGTACAGATCAAGTCGATAAAGAGATCTGACAGAAAAGCACTGTAGTATTTCACTCTCCCTCCTTGCCCAAGGCAAACCATTTCAGTTCCTTCTCTTCCTTGGACAGCCGTATGAAATATCCCTGGCTTCTCCCATGATCATTAATCCTTGCTGCAAAGAAGAGGGGGAAGCAAATCTTTTGTCTGAGAAGATTCATTTCTGTGATAATTTTGCAAGGTTGGGCAAGTCATTACAAGGCTGTTCTCCCAACTTTCCAAAGCAGCAACTCGGGAAGGTGAGGTGGCTTCCTACTCCCCCCCTGGGACGAAAATGCCCCCAAACAGGATCACTGACTGACAGCCAACACTGGTCCAGGCTTCTGGCTGCCAGGCCATCAGGGATGCCCACACAGTTTGGCATGCATGGGAGGGCAGGCGCTTGAAGTTCACTCTTCTTCCAGGAGCTGCCTTTGGAAATGTTCCTGAAAAAGGAGCTGGGAGAGCAATAGGGTCAAAATGCTGAATGTCACAGGAAAGCACCCATTGTGGCAGAGACCTGGGGCTGATCTGCCAGCTGGAACAGCCTCCACAGGAATGTGGTGGAGGCCCCATAGCCAGAGGCTTTCAAGATGCAATTGTGTGCTAGATAATCATGCTCCCTTTCCTATTAAAGGTTGTCTGTCTTTGCATGCCTCTTCCAGCCTGGTCTGTTCCCATTTTGTGATCAATTAGAACTGGGAGGCCACAGTGGCAGGAGCCTGCATCCCACACCAGCTGCTTCCCTAGAACCAGGACTCCCCTGCCTGCTGCTAAGACAGACTCCTGCACAGAGTCAACAAAAAGTTGAGGAAAACCTGGGTTATTTCACACATGCCACAAGCTGCAGAAGCAGGGAAGGAGTCTTTGTAACTACCAAACCTCAAAGCTGGTCAACAAACCTTTCCTACTCAAAGCAGCAATGCTGTCAGAGCTGCAGTTTCACACCTGCTCCCATGCAAAAGCCAAAAAGCAGATTCAAAACAGAAGCTGCACATTTAGCTTGCAAAGGAAAGGTGTGTGCAGGCACAGGCAGCAGAGCAGCAGGAATGGCACTAACACAGGCTGGGAAACCAGCACGCACTGACTGGTGCACACCGACGTGCCTGGCACAGGCAGCACTGAACATGAAGCACGGTCAGTGTTAATCCACTGCCTGCCCACAAGGACCAGGGAGAAGGTGACAGCAGATGAGTAGTGGCCTGGGGCTGCCACATTCCTCTGGGGAGATGGGAAGGTGGGGATGCCTGCTGCGAGTGGCAGGAGACGTGACGCAGAGCCCCGGCTCCCCATATGTTCCATCAGGCACACAGGAGGAGCGCATTCCCTGCAGACACAGGTTAAACAGACCCCTGCTGCTCCAAAGCCCCCACGGCGTTAAACGACATTGCCCAGCACACTCCCTCCCACCTGACTCAGCTCCCAGCCTGACCTCGTGGGCATCCTGCCCTCCCCTGCCCACTCCACTCACTGAAGGCGAGGTCACTCAGGCTCGCAGGACCGAAACATCTTTGGATGGTTTTGTCGCTAAAAATATTTAATAACTAAAACTCGCTGCGAACATGCAAAGTGATGTGATGTGACATCCAGCTGGGGGGTGCCAACCAGCAGCGAGCGGGCAGCCTGGCTGCAGAGAGCCCACTGGAAACCAGCTGTCAGTGCAGGTCAGCAAGGGATGAACGTGCCCGCAAAGGCACAGACGCCTCAGGGTCCCTCTCTGTTTCCTGCCGTTGCATGTCACCTTTCAGACAGGCTCAAGCTGGAGCATCACAGTGCCCACCCCTCACCTGCTCCTCTTCCCCAGCCCAAGATCCAGAGCTTCACTGCTCCTGGCAGAGAGCACGCACCAGCCAAGGGTGTTCCCCAGCACTGCTGACCAAGCCACTCTGGTGCTTGTCCTCAACGCCAACCAGGTTGGTGGACAACCAGGAATGGTCCATGAATAGTGCACAAGCCACATGTGACATGACCTACAGCCCAGCTAGGGACCATGCAAGGGCTCCCAAAACACTTTCCCTGGAGCCGGTATCCTTACTCCAAAAGTCTGACAGCCCACGGCCAAGCAGCCTGTCACACTGTCAGCTCTGGTCTTGTCCTTGTCATCAACACAAGATGGAGGCATCAAATCCTCTATGACTCTCTAGGATTTTTTCCCCTGTTATTATTTGATGTGTGAGGATCACTTCCCAGCAGTGTCAGGTAATCTCCAGTCTTCCTGGGAACCCTACAGACCTATACTAAGAACACATGGGCTTAAACTGAAGGTCATCCCACACAGCCAGGCAGCTGAGCCACCAACCCTAA
The DNA here is from genome assembly GCF_021018805.1 of Prinia subflava. Lineage (NCBI taxonomy): Eukaryota > Metazoa > Chordata > Aves > Passeriformes > Cisticolidae > Prinia > Prinia subflava. Next base: position 18,515,140 of record NC_086260.1, read on the forward strand.
CCCCAGCACCCTCTTTAAGCAAATTAATTCCCACAGTCACACTGGGGCATGGGAAAAAGGCAGGAGAAGGATTGAGGGCTCCATTTCCCAGAAAGCCCCTGGCATATTCTGGAGGGTAACCCACTGATGCAAAAAGGAAGAACATCAACTGGATGAGTCTGGTCAGACCCACATGATGAAACACTGAGGGCAGAAGGTCCCAGGTTAGTGGTGATAAGTTCTGGATAAAGGTATCCTGCTCCTCCTTCTCTCTAGAGAGATGGATATATGGCTTTGAGTGGCCCTACCTCAGCAAGGCTCCACGTTGGGCAGTAGTCTTCAGCCTCTGGTCCCCAGGGCTTGCAGACGAGCAAAGGAGTTCATGAGGACAAATGAAGCTGTGGCCAAGGAACACAGGACTAAGCATCTGTTAGTAATTCCTGGACCTCTGGAGGAAAATTCAGGCAGCAGCTGATTGGCTGAGGCTGCCACTGTGATCAGCTCTCACGCACGTGCAGACTGATGCCTGAGCTGCTCACACAGGACAAGCTGGCATTTAAAAATGCTTCATGCACAGAGCCTGAAATAAATAAACTAAATCATCCAGGAGAAAGAATTTAAGTGGAAAAACATCCCAATAATTGAGTCCTTTTTGCAAATGTTTCATCAGCTCCCAACCCCCAGCCTCCCAACAGCCAAGCAAAAGGATGGCCTTTAAAACACAAACCATCTGGGATGGGAACACAGCTCCACAGACCTTCATTGAAAACAGCTGGGAGAAAAGGATTTTCAACAGATCTGAGCAAAGGCAGCAGGCTCAGCAGCATGGTCAGGAGATCCAGAGGGAAAAGATGAGGTCCAGCCTCACAAGGGTGCTGAGGCTCAGCTGCCACAAAGGACCACTTCAGCTCCCAGCTCCCCCCAGCCAGAGAGGCATCCATGTCATGGAGCTGTTTGGGGCACTGGGTAGGGGAGAAGAGTCTGAAGGATGGCACAGATCCTGGACAGGTCAGCCAGGGGAAACCTCAGCAGCACCAGTGAGAAGGAAGGAGTGTTCGCTGAGTATTTTCACACTGAATTTAGGACAAAGTCAGACAACATGGGCAGAGGATGCAGGTGGAATGTTTCTTCTTCTGTTTATAACATGTCTATTTGTTTATGACAAGATAGAACACATGCTTGCAGGCCCAAATAACACAAATGTTAACACACTGACGTCCCTGCTGACAAGCTGTCCACATGTCAAAGGGTGATGTCTGGTCAGCTAGAGATGCTAAGAAGTCCCAGGTGAGACAGCAGGCTGTACCTGCCAACATTCAATGGGTAAATAACTGACTTGAACAAGCACAGACTGCCCAGGCAAAGACAGCCAAGACAAAAGATACGGATGGCTGCATCTGGCCAGATCACCAGGAAGCAAAGGGGATCGGCATAATTAATGCCAACCAACACTCACTTACAGCTGTCAGATCCTGTTGGCAAACATGATTTATATTTGTGCGGAGAGCAGGCTTGACTGATAAACAAACCAGCACTCGTGCCATTCAGTCAAGCTCAGAGAAGACACAGGACTTGGCATTGTTTCCCATCTTTAATCCAGAAACTACAACTCCATCAAATAGCAGAGGCACGTGTTTGAAGTCGCTATTAGCTGGCTCAGATCAAACCCAGGACTGGGGGGTTCTGTGGCAGGAGACAATATCTCCACTGGAGATTCATGTGCTACAGCAATACAACCATTGCTGAAATAAAGCATCTGTTTGAGTATCTGACAAGTCACAGAACTTTCACAGTTGAAAATAGGTCCAAAAAAATAAACCAGAAATTAAGGTCAGAAAATATGGAAAGCATTGGAAAATATGGGAACTTTAAAAGCTTTGTGTATTTAGCTTAGCAAAGAGAGAGGCAAGAGGTGACTGCATCCTGAACTGCCATAGCCGACAAGGGGAGCGAAGCTTGCTCCAGGCTAATGGTCCAAGGAATAACACGTTTCCCTGGCTGTAAACAGGAACAAGCCATGTCTTCCTAGCACCTTGTGGAGCTCCTTTTATGGGAAGCTGAGATGTGGAGGAACACAACAGCCTCTGTCAGGCAGGAGTCAACCTGATCTCAAATCTTCCCCAGCATCACAGAGTCCACACCAGCCATCCTTGCTCGAGATCTGCACTGTAAAGGAATGATTCACAAGCCCATGGAAGTGGCAAACTTGTGATTACAGAGCCCAGGGGAAGGAAAACAGCTGGGAGTTTAGCTGAAGTTGGAGGATGCCTTTACAAGACCATCTAAAGAGATAAAACCCCCTATTTCCAAGTTAGGCAGAGTCAGAGTTTGAGGTCAGTCAGCTGGTGCTCTGGAGGGTGAAAGGCAGTCAGGATGATACTGGCATCCACTTGCACATTCTCCTTGGCTGAAGAGAGCACAAAACTGCCCCCCCAAAAAAAACCACAAAAAGAGGCCAGGTTGAAACAGGCCCTTCTAGGGCTGCAGTGGGAGACACCTGCCAACTCTGCCTTGGATGCAACTGGCTAATTCTCCAGCTGCCAGAGGAGACCAACAGCCAGAAGGTCCAAGCTCACCCACCTGGCAGGGCCCACTAGATGCCAGAACGGGTGCAGAGAGATGCAGGGACACACAGCCCACCACAGAGAGCTCATTATACCTAAACCAGAAGATACACTCCTTGAAATGGCAGGAGGTTACAGGGGAATAACCTGCTCCCAGAGCTGTCAGAAGAGGTGCCACCAGAATAGAGCTCTCTCTTTTGCTCCTCAGAGTTCGAAATGCCAGGTCTGACAGGCAGCTGTGTTGTGGGCTAGGAGTGCACATCCCAGGAAAGCAGAGCATACCTGCCTGGAGGCAGGGAGAAGCAACATCAGAGGTTACTATGGAGGAAATGCTTTTAAGGGACACTAAATAACCCCAGCCTATGCCTTAAATAACCCATGTTCAGAGTAATGAGCCAGCAGCCTCCTCTGGGTTCCTCAGAAGGCGATTCTAGCCAGTAAGTCACTGCCAGCCTACCAACCCAGGGGAAGGATGTCCTCTTACCTGCCAAGGATGGCTGCAGCCATTTCCCCACAGCTCCCAAAAGCCAGGCCTGCACCAAAAGTGTCACAGAAATGCCAGCTCCTGAGCTTACAAGAGCCAGGGGGGCAAAGATGTATGCTGCAAGGACAGCCTGGACATGAGACCTCCTGCTCCACGCCAGCTCATCTCCATTCCACCCTTAATGAAAGGAGACTATCACCCTACTGCTCTTTTTTTATTCTTACTATAAATTTGTTTTTAACGTTTCCTGTCTCTCCAAACCTGTGGCAGACTGGGAAACACAAAGTCCAGACTGCTGAAAGCCAGCACCTGCACCCTCACTGCTCAGGAAACATGAGCCACAAGCATTCCTGCTAACTTCTGCACAGAACCAGTAAGCCCAGAGGGAGCCACCTGTCCCATCCACATCCACCAACTTTTGGCACTAGATGTCCCCAAGATAACCTCAGGGGAAGGATGCTGTGGGAAGGCTTCTTTCAGCTCTGCCCCAGACTTCCCCCCACACCTCTCGCTGTCCTGTTCCCTCAGCTGGACCCCAAACCCTCAGCTCCTTTGCCCTACATGCCCCCCTCCAGTCCCCTTCTTCTCCCATTCCTCTTCCCCATTTTTCAGCATCTCCAAAGCTTTCTCCACCCTCCCTCCCCACCTTGCAACCCTCTTCCTGCCTCCTGCACCTCCCTCTCCATTCCCAGCTCTCCCACATCTTCTTTCTAGGACTAGGCAGTCATGTCATCCTTCCTGCACTTCAGCTACTCCCTCCCTCCATGGGAGCCAGCGTTTCATCTCTGCCACTGAGTCCCCTTTCATGCCTCATGGCGTTTGCCTTCTGACCTCCTGAGATGGGAGAGCTGTGGGGGCTCTTGGCACCCTGACCCCCAGCTCTCTTTAACAACACCCTTCCCAAAGCAGGCACACGGGAAATAAATAAATAAAGCAAATCTGTCTCGCTGCTCTCTCGGGTTGCTTAAGGGAGTTGGGCTCTGGGGGTGGGATGAAGGATGCTATTTGGAGAAGCTGTCTCCATGGCAACCCCCATTCCCACCACCGAGCGGGCACAGGTCACCTGTTTCCATGAAAGTTCCTCCCTTCCCTCCCCATCCCTTCATCCCAGGAAGTGCCAACACAGCCCCAGGGGTGCAGACAGTCCAGGCCGAGGGAGAAGCAGCAATGACACAGAAGCAGCAGGGATGCTGCTGGCACGGCTGCAAGCGGCCTCCTGAGTCGCCCATGCCACACTGGAGAAAGGTAGGGCATCCCCACGGTGCAATGTGCAGGGAGCAGCAGCATGCACTCCCCTCTGCCCCAGCTGGCACAGCAAATCCACGCTCTTCCTGCCTCTGTCCCCACGGTCAGTGCCAGACAGGCAGGGGGGCCCGCTCTGCTGCAGGACATTTGGACAGACACAGGCACCCTGACCCACGTCCTTCTGGGACTGGGGCAGAGATCAAAACGCGTCCCCTCCCTCTGCACGTGGCTGTGGGTGCTCTGTTTCCCTGAGATTTCAGTTATTGTAAATCGAAATCGGCCGCTCCCACTGAACACTACCAGGTGCTCCCAGAACAACCCGTGGTTCCCTTTTTAGCTCTAACAACTCCATCTCTCATGCGACAGATGCACTGCCAGGACCTTTCCCCAGCTCAGGCGGCGTCAGCCCGGTGTCTCCGAGCACTCCCATGGCCAACCTGCCGCTCCCGCCCGCGCCAGCCCCTCCGTGCACGTCTGCGCGTCCGCCACAGGGCTGGCAGCACTGCCTGATGCCCCCACAACAAATCCGGCACAGCTCCAGGAGGAGACACGGAGAGGATGAGAGCAGGGGACTGGCTCTGCTCTCCAGAATGGGGGGAAGGAGCAGTGCTGGTGTCACCTTCTGCCAGCAGTAATGCGTCTTCCACCAGCAGCCGTGCGCAGCTCCCTGCAGCCCGAACGGACAAGAGGGTCGGCAAAGAGCCCCCAGCTGAAGTTCCAGGATTGGCACCCAGGCAGCCTTCCTGCAGCACAGCGCAGGCTGGAGGGATTCACACGGTTCCCCCACAAGGCTGGGAGTTTCACCAGGAAAAGCAAGTTTATAAATAGTGTCTTTCAACACGAACAAACGAAAGCGTCAGAACTCGACAGTCAGATAAGCCAGGGGCTGAGCACCGGCCCCTCCACAGCATCCTCCCCCACTGGGAAGGACAGTCCCTTTCCTCCATCATCCAGCTGGCCAGGACCTTCCTTGCTCTCTGGAAAGCCTGCATCTGGAGGTGTCTGTGTCAGATGTGCTGCTTGGGAACACCCTTGCCACAGCTGCTCTGGCAGCTAGAGCAAGGCAGCAGAGCTGGCTTCAAATATACCACAAGCAGCAGGGATGGCCACTTGGGACATGGGCAAATACAACCCACAGCAGCCAGCTGCCCAGCCAGGAGCAAGACCCACAAATTTCAGCATATTGCTTGAAAGAAAGTTTTCATAAGCCCACAGGCCAGAAAGTTTCTAACTTCTCCTCCTGTCACTGAAGAAGACAGCTGCCCCACCGGTGAGGCTGGCACTCAAAACAGAAGTTCAATGGCATGAAGCATTACACCGAAGGGCACATACCTGCCAGATCCTAACAACAAGCAAGAGACTCAAGGGGAAAACCAGCTTTTATCTCTGTGTTAAGGAGAAAAGCAGCAAGTTATTAGATGAGAACTTGTTTCTCATAAACACAAAACAGCAGAAAAGACACCCCTGTGCCTACTGAGCGAATGGAAGGACATCCCTGCTGGGGAACTACCTGCCAGATTGCAAAAGGAAGAGATCTTGATGGCAGTGCCCAAGGGAAAGCATCAAGACACGACACGTCAGAGCAGCCCCATCAGCTGTCAGGAAGAGAAGCCTCTGACAGCCCACTGAACACATGCAACGCTCCTCACGCCACCCTCGCTTACCTTGATGTAAGTGTCAAGGGCTGGGTGGACACGGTTGACTGCCAGATGGATGGACAATGGTGTAGTGAATGGGAAGGTGGCCATGACCACGTGGCTGGGAGCAGGGAAGCTGAAGATCTTAAAGCCATACTTCTGGAACCGTTTGATCTGCTCCTCTGACGGCTTCGCGTCTCCCTCGCTCAGGATGCGGCCTATGGCAAAGCGGCACTTCTCTGGAGACACCTGATTGAAGGGGACAGACAGAGTGTCAGAAGAAGAGAGAGGCTTGAAACTGGCCAAAACCTCAACTTGCAGAGCTTGGAGGCAGGGGATGACCATAACCAGTAAAAGCAATGGCCCAGCAGGATTGGGCACACCAAAGCAGGTGCCCAGTCCTAACCCAGGCTGATCCAGGCCTAAATCATCTATACTCCTCCCAGCCTAAATGCACAGCCCAGGGGGAAGGTGCTGCTCCTCTCCTTGGAGGGCAGAGGGACTTGCAGCAGAGAAGAGCTAAACTCCACCAAGCTGCTCACTCAAACCTGTCACAGGTGACAGTCACTGCAGGAAGTGTCTCTCCTGATCCTGCATCAGACACCTTTCTGTCAACAACTGGTCACTGCCATCCCCTTCTGCAGGACACCCCTGCAGCTCAGGGAGGGGGCTTAGAGGTGTGATCACAGCTTGCCCAGTTTGCCTCCATCCCACTCCTGAGAATGTCCCCTGGCAGCCATGTGCACATGCCACTAAAACCCATGGGCCACCAGCACTAAGCTGGAGAGAAATCCAGAGGTTGCTAGGTCCTTCCAAAGTAGGCACACTCAGTATGGCAGTTTTGGGGTGGGGAAACTGAGGCAGGTTAAGACCTGCACGCAGTCACCCAGCTGTTTGTAGTAACATGAAGAGAAACATATTCACTTCCATCCTGAATCCCAACAACAAAAAAACCTTAAACATGCTCTCTTGACAGATTTGAGGATGCCTCCCACTAAGAGAGGAGGTGCAGGGCTCTTAGCCCAGCAAGGGGGCTGCTCAAAACCCTGCTACCAGCATAGTGATGGCCCACAGGACTCCAGACATCTCCACACCAAAGCTGACCCAAGCCACAACATTCATTTCTTTAGTTTAGTTTCATTTCATTCGTTTTCAACAGAATCCCATCGCTTGAGTTCAAATTTACCCACAGCCCTGGGAAGGAATGTGGCAGGGGGCTGGACAACCCAGTCACTCTCCCTGACATAACCCAAGGGCACAAAGGTGTCACAAAACTCTCACAGGGACAGAGCAGACCGAGGATGCACCAAGGCCACCAAGGCCAGCGTTTCCCATCCCCATGCAATGCCACAAGGGGATCTGTGCTCCCTGATCTCATCCCTAACTTTGCTGCACTAAAGCTCACCAAAGCCTCCTCCTGCAGTGTAACCACTCTCCGCACTCCTTGCCCTGCCTTTCCCTTAAACACCTTTTGATGTCGCACGGCAGGACCGCTCCGGAGGGGGAACACAAGCAGATGTAAATGGAAGGAAGAAAGCAGCCTGTGGAGCAGCATCCATCAGGCTGGGGACACGTCTCACGGCTCGCTCTTGCCCTCCTGCGCTGCAAGAGGGAGCTGCAGACAGGGCTGCACCCAGCATCCATCACCCCTCCGGGCAGGAAAGGAGAAGCAGATCCACCCCAAAGACAGCAAGAGGCAGCCAAAAATGGCATCCCTGGGAAAAGAGCCAGATGAAACAAGGAGATAGGGAAATCTAGATTAAATTCCTTTAAACATTCAATCTCCATTTATGTCCTGAGCAAAGACAGCTCAATCCTAGCCCTGGAGCGACTGTCAGAAGGAGCTGCTGGAGTGGGCAGCAATGCTGGGCCAGGCGTGTTTGCTTCCTCCCTTCTCCTTTTACCTTTGCTTTTCACAGCATGTAGCCCCAGACATCTTTCCAAGGGTCACAGCAAGGGAGACTTGCCTTCTCCCCATGGAAAGGAAAGAAGAAAAGGAAGAAAGGAGGAAAGGAAGAAAGGGGGAAAGGGGGAAAGGGGGAAAGGGGGAAAGGGGGAAAGGGGGAAAGGGGGAAAGGGGGAAAGGGGGAAAGGGGGAAAGGGGGAAAGGGGGAAAGGGGGAAAGGGGGAAAGGGGGAAAGGGGGAAAGGGGGAAAGGGGGAAAGGGGGAAAGGGGGAAAGGAAAGACTCCACTTTAAACCAGCCTTCCCTAGCAGATTTGTCTTTTCCAGTAGGCAGGTGCTGATCAAAGCCTCTGGTCCCCCAAGGATCCTGACAGAGAAGTTCTGGAAATTATTACTTAACCTATCCATCAGCTTTGCCAATTGGAACAAAACCCATTTTTGCATTCACAGAGCATTTTGGCCTTATCCATCCAACACTTGGGCACGGGCTCGTGGCTGAGCACATGGACTGCAGGCAAAAGGCCCTGGCACGTGCCGACAGCTATATATGAGCAGGAGCTTGGCTGGAGCTGAGTATAAACCCACCCACCACATCCAGTCCTTGCTGTGGAGTTATTTTTGCTCCTACCAGAGGTGAGAAAAGGAGGGAGAAGTTCTCCAGGCTGCTAAATTTTAAATAAAAAGGAAAAAGAAAAGAAAAAAAAAGGTGAAATTAATATTAATCTTGTCCATTAAAACACATAAAACATTGCTGGCAGGGTTTTGGCCGCACTCAGGGAGCATTCTTGTGTGAATGTTGGAGAGCCAGGAGTCAGCAGGCAGCCCCAGGGATGCTGGTGGCAGTGGCTGCCCTGAGGCCTGGCATGACCCCAAGGCAGCCCACATGCTCCAGGCCATGGGGCTCCCCCCAGCCCCACTCCCAGCCAAGAGCGCCATATGGCTGCTGCTCTCCAGCTCACATTCCTATCCCTTCTCCTAGCCAGAGCTTCCTCTGACCATGAGTCCACCAGCACAGTAACTGCCACACGGCACCTCTGGCCACCAGCCCCTCCTGCCCCAGAGTCAGGGGCACCAAATCCCCAGGAGCCATGGCTGAGGGTGCCTGTCTGGGCAGAGCTCTCCGGCACTCCGCCTGTGACACTGCAGGACACGGCCAGCACATTCTGCTGCCTAATGACAAAAGGTCTATTTTTGGAGACAAGTCAACATCCGTGGCAAGTGTCCAACTCTGGGCGGGCCAGCTCTGCCAGAGGGTGCTTCACTGAGGTCAGGAGAGCACTGAGAATGAGGAGGAAAAGGAGGAAATCATCTCTTCCTCTCAGGGGAATGGCAGCCTGGGTGACCAATCCCACCCTGCGGAACCTCCAGGAATGAGCAGCCAGCAGCACACACCATCTCCCATGCCAGCATGGCTCAGTGGATACAAGCACACAGGGAGCCCCACGGGACACTGGGGTGCTCTGCACCTGAGCCAGCACATCAGGTATGAGCACTGCAGTCTCCTGCCAAGAGACCAAGCCACAGCTGGCCCTTTCTTCACCTGCCCAGAGGCAAGAGAACCATCTGCTCAAACATATCCTCACTCCCAGCACCCTGCCTGGCCTGACCTGCCTGTTGGTGAGATCTCTGTGGAGATCTCTGGATCTCTGTGGGGACCACTTCAGGAGCCACAGATCAGCCTGTGGAAAGTCCCACCAGCATCCCAGCTGCTCCAGCAGACCAGGTCTGACACTGCGCTCATGGATGGCTGTGACAGAGACTCCTGTCACTGTGCAGAGCTGCAGGCCCTGCAGCTATATCCTGCACAGCCCCCTCGTGCCCCAGCCTCCACAGTGGCCACAGGGACAGGAGGCTCAGGCCAATATCACCTGCTCAATGTCATGAGCAAAAACAACCATTCCAGAGAAGGGCAAGGTCCATGGGGCTGCCTACCAAGCCTTGGAGAGCAGGTTAGACTCTTGCCACACAGAGGAACAGTCAGCTTCCAAAACCCTGGATGGCCACCAAACACAAGGCCTGCAGCCCCACTGCCTTCTCCAGTCACAGGGTGAAGGCAGAGGTGCAGCAAGTGCAAGAAGAGAAGAAAAAAAGACAAAAAAAAAAGCCTCCCCTGGAAGGGGAGGCAGTTTGACCCTGCATTGACAGCCAAAATGTTCAGGGTCAGGTCAGAGTTACTCATTCCTACCCTCATCTGTTGCTACCAGGGAAAGCATTCCCTGTGTCAGCCAGGGCAGGAGTTACCACAAATATCCTTATCTGTATCTGTGGGCCTCAGCAGTACAGGCTTTTACTAGCCCAGGCTTTGGCAAACAAAGAGCCAAAGCACAACACCCTTGATACAATGTCAGCTGAAAGGCTGCAGGGCAACCACAGGCATGTGAACATCACATCCCTGGAGTAGGAGAGCACGGAGAATGGACAGTGAGTCCTTCCCACAGCATTGACTGCCTGCTTTGTGGCTGGAGACCACAGTAGAATAAGCAGCAGCATCAGGATTCTCAGCTCCAGGTGAGGCCCTCAATGCTAGGATACAAATCAGTGGCAATGAAATGGTCACTCTGACCACATGGGCACCATGGCTCCTGCTCCAAACATGACACTTCCCCCAGACAAAAGTGTGCGAGCAGGCCTAGTCAAACCCTGCCTCTGCCCAGCTCATTGTAAGGAGAGAAGTCATCCTTGCTATCATCCTTCCCAGGCCAAGAAGGGTCACCAGAGTGTTTTCTCTGCCGCCCGTGATCCAGGAAGCTAGAGACAAGTCAGGGTGTTACATTCCCCTGTGGGAATGGTTTCTCCCCCCGTCAGGGACCCCTAGAGCTTGTACCATGTAGTTTGACCCTTCCTTCCCTTTCTGACCCTGTTGGCTGTGTCCCAAACTGCCCCTCCCTGGCAAGAGCTGAGAAAAGACCCTCTCCCTCTTTGCACGCCCTCTTTCCCTCTGGATACCACCTGGAATGAACATTTTGAACTACAGCCGAGGGTCAGAGCCTCTTTTGGGTCCTTTTTTCCTGTCTATGAAATATTCCTCCAAAGCTTTTTAAGGCCTGAGCTAGCTTGGAACTTCTGAGGGGTTAAAAAGGAGCATTTATTTCATCAGGGCATCACAGGACACAAGGTGGCTGAACACACCAGGCTCCTCTGTGCACAGGCAAGCTCAGTGGTTTTCACCTCCAATATCTTCCAGCCACAGCTCACTTAGCACGATGTTTTCATGGACAAGTTCTTCCCTCAAAGCAGGTCCAATCCTTGGGAGAACCATCTTGCAAGCAACAAAACAAGGTTTCTAAAACAGGACCAGACACCCCCAGAGCAGAAGCACTGGGTGAGAGCTGCCAGCCCAAGCACTGTGCCCTGCACCAGCCCCCATGACAAAAGCCCAAGCACACATGCACAGCTGCTGGCCACTCTTTTGTCCCTCCTCCCCACGGATTCCTGCACGGTCACACTAGCTACTGCAGAATTACTGGGGAGCCAGGCTGTCTGCCCCAGACAAATGCCCACATGCCATTATTTGCAAACCCCAGAGTCACTCAGCATCAGCAGCCAGGTTCCACCCCCCAGCAAGTTCTGATGCACTTTTGTTTGTTCCTTGCCTTTAACTGTTTCCATGGAGTACTGGGCTCTGGCTGGCAGCCATCGGGCAGCGTGCTTGCTGCTCACGTCTCAGCCCAAGGAGCATCATGGAGCAACTGTTTCATCAGACAGGAGCCCTCAGCACGCAGCACCTGAGGTGTCAGTGAGAACTCTCAGGGGATGGAAGAACTACAGGGAAGCTCAGAAACACATGAGAGCACTAGAAATGAGAGAAGGAGTATGGATGAGAAGAGACTGAACTTTCGAGAAGAGACCATCTGCTTTCAACCACAGAGCTGCAAGTTCAGAAGGAGCCTTGGCTGCACTTCCAGGGAATGTGCAAAGGAATGCCTCACCCTGGGGTCATGAACACTGGCTTCTGCTCCATAACCAGGTCTGTTATCCTGCTGATACCCTGTTCAGCAGAGGTTATCAGAAGATACCTAGCTTTACTCGCCCAATGCCTTTCAGCCAGGATTATGCAAAAACCCCATCCACTTTCAGGTGCTTTTCCCCACACAGGGTCCTCTGTAGATCTGGGAGACCTTGTGAACCCCAGTGCTCACCTACAGAGGATGAGCTGCCTGTGCCTGAAACACAACTAGGGAGCATACGGAGCTGGGAACCACAGGAGTGTGCTGGCCTTGCCGGGCACACCTTACCGTGTGAGGGTTGTCGTAGTAAACGCCGATGGAGCAGAGCTTCGAGGAGATGCTGCAGCCATCCGTGAAGAGCTGCCCGGACTCTCCATAGGGGCCCACCCTGAACTTGTAGGCCAGTGTCATGTTGCCGACAGGGGGGGAGCCAGCACTCACAACCACCTCGGTGAAGAGCCCCGAGTAGACGACAAATCCGAAGACGGTCAGCAGCAGCAGCACGACCAGCGCCGCGATCAGCCCCAGCAGCACCCAGTCGGTCATGATGGACGCCTGGTGCGCCACGGCTCCTGAGGCACCGTGCAAGAGCAGGGCAGAAAAAGAAGGGCAGTCAAGCTACCACTTGGGCAAAGAGCTGCTTTCTAAAGTGATTTATTTGCAGCAAAATGCACTCGCTTCCAATTCTTCTTATGTGTGAAGCTTAATAGAATGGAAACACCCCCAGCAGCCTCCTGTATATTAGTGCCACATTGCATCAGCCTGTTCCAATTGGTCACCAGGTACAAATTATATTGCTTCTGTGCCACTTGGGAATGACATAGTTTTGAAGGGAGGACAGAGAGGCAGCATCTCCATCTCCTAAAAATTCTTCAAATCCAGTTTTGCATCCAGGAGAGACCAAAAACCACCCTGGGAGCGTGCATCATGCAGCAGATAAGAGATACAGAGCACTGGGCTATGGATCAGGGAAGCATAATAAAATAATTTATCATTCATAGGTATCAGGCTCATTCTAACCAGGGCAGCCCCTTTATCAATACATCTAGAAGCCCAAACCTTCCTGCAGTGATCCAAATGAGGACCACACCAGTCCAGATCCAGATCCAAGGACCTAGAAAGGTTCAGAGGAAGCTGAAGACCCAGCTAAAAAAGCATTCCCAACACACTCAGGTACAATGAATTACTGGTATTCCTTTTAGATGTCTTTTTTTAAACTAAAATGGGTTTTATAACTTCAACAAAGGCTTCCTGTTTTGTTTGGCATCTTTTCTCTTGCGCTGACTGTGGGACACAGCAGCCTGGTGAATGCCTCCTGCTTGTTTTCACCCACCAAGTCCAACCACTCTGGGGAGTTGCAACCCAAACCATTTCAGAAGAGTTGTTTGTGTTTTATACTCCCTTGAAACACAGCTCTGGTCACACAGGGAATGGTTGTGATGCTCCCCCAGGACTTTCACAGAAGGTAGGTTTGGAAGTGAGTGTTGAAGTAAACAATCCACCTTTACCTCTGTGTGTTATAAACACACTTTGTCCACAAAGTGTCGTTCACTGAGGCTGCTGCTTGCTCACTCAGCTTTACAAGAGAAAACCCACATCCTGGTAGGAAGCACACGCAGCTCTGCTCTGCCTGAGCCCAGCAAGCAGATACATGGCAAAACCAAGCCCTGCTGAGCCCAAACTGGGGCCAGGCACCATCTCACACCATGACCCCACTCACCTGAAAAACCAGCTCAGCTCAGAAATGCTTCAAGACATCTGATCCACAAGGGTGCGGGATCTGTGGCGCTGCAGCAGGAAAAAATAAGTATCATTGCTTCCTCTCAGACTCACGGGACCCAAAGCAAAACAGCTGCGGCAGAGCAGCCGAAAGGTGCCAGGTCACCTCGGACCTGCTCCCCAAAGGAGGGGTGTCCCGAGGAGAGCCTCCTCCTGCAGGACCACACAGGCCAAGACTTCTTCCCCAAACTCTGCGGCTGAATGCACGGGCACCAAGAAACATGGAAATGGCAAAGGAGCGGTGAAAGAGGATGATGTCCTGCCTCTGCTGGCGTGTCCCAGCCCGGCCGTCCCCGGGGACACCCGAGCCGCAGCCGGAGCGGCTCCCGGGTGCCCTGGCAGCAGAGAGCTCCCGGAGGGATCCACCCGCTCCCGCAGCGCCTCAGCTCCTCCCTGTAACCAACACAGACCTGGCACTTCCAATCACAGCTCCGGTGATTCCCCCGACCTGCCAGCCCCACGCCCAGCCCCAGGGCCCTGATGGCAGCCGCCCCAGAGGAAAGCAGGGTATTTTTGGCTGTTCTTCCCGGTTCCCGTGGCTCGTTCCCCGCCGGCATTGGCAGGCACTGCCGGTTCCCCCCAGGCCTCCTCACGGACCGGGGATGTCACCTCCCCTTTCCGGCCGGGATGGCGACCCTCCCGGTGTCTGTGCCCGGCGGAGGATCTGCCCCGAGCGGCCCCGCAGTCCGGCCTGCCTGCCGGGAGCGGCAGCCCTGGGCCCCACCTGCCCGCAGGCAGCGCCCTTCGCACCGGCACCGGTGCAGCCCCCGCCACAGGCGTGCCCCCGCCGGAACGTAGCTGGACCCGGCCGGCGCCCTCCGGCTCCAAGCAGGCCGCGGCCTGGGGGGATCGGATCGGCGCGGCGCTGCTTGCCGGGCTCCGCGGATCCCCGCAGAGCTTCCCCCGCGGTGCCGGGCGGGGTCCCCGGGCACACCCCGCGCTCTCACCGGGGCTCCCGGTGCGACCGGCCCGGAGCGATCCCGGCGCCGCCCCGCCCCGCCCCGCCGCCAGGGGGCGGCTGCGCGCTGGGCCTGGGGGCGGGGCCGCCGGGATGGGCGGGGCGCGGGGCCGCGATCCCAACGCGGCGGGGGCGGGGCTTGGGCTGGGCACCCCAAGGGTCTGCGCGTCCCTGCGGGGCCGCGGCAGCGCCCCGCGGGGAGAGCGCCCCCTGGCGGACGGGCGGCCGCACGCCCCGGCCTCTGGGTGGACTCGGGTTCGAGTGTCCTCCGAGGCTCCACGGGGGCTCCCGGCTGCTTACCGACCCTTCCCAGCGCCTCCCCGGTTGCCCAGCCCTGCAGCCCGGGAGCTCCTCTCTGCACCGAGCAGGACGGCTATGGATGCAGGGCTCCCAGACTCCTGCAGCAAGGCGGAGGGCTCTCCTCTCCCAGCCCGCGCCGCCTCCAGGGCACTGCTGAACGCTCAACAACGCTGTGTCCTCCAGCCTGCTGGGGCTGCGGCATCCCGGCGCACATCCCAGCGCACATCCCTGCTGGCTGACCCGAGCCTCAGGCTCCCCAGCCTCCGGTGAATGGGCCCCATCCCTCGGGCGCTGGACAGGCAGGTGCCACCCTGCAGCAGCCGAGCGTCACGGCCCTGACCACACGGCCTGGCCCGGCCGGTCAGGGCAGTGGGCAGAGCTGCTGTGCAGCACCCAAGCTCTTCCCAAGAAACCCAAAGAAGGTTTTGAGCAGCTGCTCGCAGGTTCCATTGCTGGGGCTGTTGCAACCTGGCAGAAACATCTTGGCTTCTACCTGTGCTTGGGCTTTCCCACTGCCTATCTGGAAAGAGAACCAGACAGACAGCACTGCCCAACAAGGAGAGCACCAGAAGAGCTAAGAAGCAACCTTCACACCGCTCTGTACTTTCTTCAGCCTCTTCAACCCTCTTAGCAGGGAAATTTTGCTCTATGTTGGTCCATGAGCCACCTCTAGAGGCAGCAACAAGGAGCAGTGCAGTTTTATGTGGACTCTCTGGCTGTGATTTCACATCTATTTCCCTACATCCCAACCCCCTTCACTGGGGCTGGTTTTTGTTCTGTTTGCAGAGGGAGCCCAGCCACTGCTTTTCACCAATGTGCTCATTTATGAACAGCAGTGTGAAACAGTGCAATATTTCAATACTTGCCTTTCTCCAGCAGCTTCCTAGTGAGGATCTTGAGGCTTTCCATAAACTGAAATCAGTTAAACCTCAGAGGCCCTCCTTGTATTTGGCATTATAACTTTTTTGCAGCTGGAAGAAAATATTCCAGCTTGGTTGCGTGTCTTGCCTGGAGCCATGTGCACTCACTGGCAAGAAGAGGAACAGAACTCAAAAGCCCTGTAGCTGCCAGCTCTGGCCATCAGACACTTCTCCTTCCTCCAGCCTTAAAGTTCTTTAAATCTGCACACAGTTAGTACACAACACATATGTTTCTCCATTACAACAGCAAACACTAAACTTTGTGTCTCATTTAACAGATTCATGTCTTCACTCTGAACCAGTACATTGGGGAGAGGTGAGGGAGAAGGATGTAAAATGTGTTCCCCAGCAGGGCCCTGTGTTTCAGGGTATGGCAGGAACTTGGTCTCAGCAGAATTCCTTGGGCCCTGTGCCCCTCACATGTCCAACAGGGGATGCAGATCAGCCCATTCTCATTTGAATTCTAAGTGGCAGTCAGAAGTGGAGGTGGGTTGTGAGCAGAAGCAGATGTGGGTGAGCTGCCCCACCTCTTAACCTCCAGCTAGCATTTCTCCATCTACTTCTGCCTCTCCATGGAGGGACTGCAGCTTCATCTCAGCATTAGGAGGCAGAAATGATGCTCACTAGGGCAGTCACCTCATCTCACTCCTGCGGTACTCCACATTGTCTCAGCAGGGTAGCTGTGCTGGGATATTCAGCTCAGCCTCGGCCCAGTCCTTGGCTTTGCAGTTCTGCTCACACCTGCTGGACCCTCCATCCTCTGCCCCAGGACAAGATACTTTGTTGTCCTTCCTCTCTCAGTTGCTGGACAAGGTGAGCTGAGCTTTGCAAAGGTCACTTCAGGTGCCCAGTAAGCAAATAGATGTGATAAGGATACTGATCACCTTGGGAACATGGCAAAACACAAACGGCTCTGACTAACTCTGCATGGAAATACCCTCCCTAGAGGGACAGGCAAGAGGCCAGAACAGATCACACAGCCCTGGGGAATTTCCATCAGCACAGACACAGATGGGCTCCACTCCCAAGCCCTTCCTGGATGCCCATAACAGCAACTCTGCATTACTGTTGATTAACCAAGACTGGCACTTTGTTCCTCCAAAGGAGACCATCAGTTGTGCGAAAAACTGGAAGGTAGGCAGCACAGACACATGGAAATGCTCACCTGGTAGATTCTCTCCAGAGGAAAGATACTGCAGAGGGCAGGGACTGTGCTGGCAGAGGGCAGGACTGGGCTGTGTGGACAGAGTGAGGGCACAAAGGGCTGTTTGGGTTCTGCTTGGTCCAGTGAACCAGGACCAGGGCGTGGCTCATTTAAGTCAGTAAGGTTTTGGCCACTGGTCTCCCTAAGCACAGGGTTAGTGGTTCTGGGAGCAGGAAGCTCTCTGGGAATTGTTCACTAATGCTGCACAAGACAGCACGGGCCTACCCTTCTGCATAACTGATTCCACTTCTAAGCACCCAGTACTGACGCATAAACTTTTAATCTTTGCCAGTGTGGAGCTTCTTGTACAATCAATACATTTTCTAAAAGATTTTTCATTTGTTGAAACGCAGCTGCTGTCGATGGGAAAACCTCAAGGTGAGACCAAGGAAGGGTTCACATACAACCTGGCATCCCAGGAGGGCCAGGCCTGTAAAAGACAAACAGCGTGAAGAGCTCCAGCACTTCAGCCCTTGACCTTTTGGTGCCTCTGCTAACAAAAAAAGAGGAGATGCACTGAAGGATTAACTACTGATCCACTGGTTTACCCTCAGATTTACATTCTATTCCCAATGCAGGACAGGAATGTTTCTTTCCTATGACAGAAATAAAAAAAATCAGGGTTATACAGTAATAAAAGACACACACATCTTTTCAGACAAAAGTATTAAGAAATATGCATATTATTCTTATGGTTAACTGTCTATTTAGGTCACAAATGCTAAACTGCAAACCATTTCCCCCCAGGATCTATTAGCAAAAATGGTCTCATAATTAAATGCAGTTTTTAAGTTATGAAGGAACTATTCAGATGGACACATAACCTTTCCTACCGCCTGCCTTTGGAAATCAGAAGGGTCAAGTTTAGATTCTCACCTTGTGCCCAGATCCCAGTCCTGAACCACACAAACCTGGGTGTTGTAGGATCCAGTAGCCACCGAACTAAACAATGTATGGCAGTGACAGGCAAAACACTCAGTAATGCCCAGACACAGAGTGGCAAGACAAGTAATTCTGTCATGGGGAATTTCCATGGATACTACAAGCAAACTTCCATAAAGTTATGGAAGAAAAACTTCTGTAGGTTGTAGCCTGTGAGCTCCTCTTTTTGCTATCGAAGCCCTAAACAGCAGATTGGAATTCTGCACCTCTGATTATCAGCTATTTAGCAAGATACTGAGGTGGTTTTTTATTTAACAAATTGCAATGGAGCTTTCATCTCTTCAGATGTCAAATCACCTCTGGTAGCTACTGTGAATGACAAGGAGTCATTCAGACTCCCGTCCCCAAGGCCAGCAACTACATTTGTCCATTGCTTTGATTTTCTGTGAATAAAAGATCACTTACAAGCCTGAAGAGATGCATTATTCATCTTTGAACTCCCCTGAAAATAATTTTAAGCTGTTTATAGCTCCAGTCACTTGGAACTTGGGTGCGCAACTTTGACTCACGACCAAACAGGTCTGGCCAAATTCCTGCCGAGGTGCCAGGCAGGGGCCAGTGCTCAGAAGGATCTTTCTTACATTGGTAGCAATGCTTCTCACAGACACCTGTGTTTGATCCAGAGGACAGCATCTACCTTTGCCCATGCTGGGAATATGGTACCTCCTACTGCAGTGTGTCACACACACACAAAGTACAGGGCTACCCACACCTTTTCCTGGCAAAAAAAATGTATTTTATAGGGACATTTGCATTGAAATATTCTCTTATTTCTCCTCCTGTGGCATGCCTTTAACTTGCATTACCTTAGCAGCAACTGTGTACTTCCTTCTTTACTCTGAGGATTATCTTCCATTGTCTTGGAGCTGCAGAAGAATACACATTAACAAGCCAGGCCTTCCTGTCTCTTTTTTTAAACCTCTTCTCTTGTACATAAAGTCTAGGTTCAGTTTAGGAGGTTTTTCTTGCTGAAAACAAGATAGTTTATCCAGAGTGTTTTTCCATTTTCCACCCAGGCAGAACCAAGAAGCGAATCAGGAACACACCGCACTTTGTCTCTCTGGGTTTGCAAACTGTGCTCACAAAAAGTGCTGCGTTTAATGTGGACTTGTCAACAAGCTCATTCCCTACAGAAAGTGACAATTTAGACTCTCTTCCAGAATTTTTAATGAAGGATCTTCTAACAGGCTTCAGAGATCTCAGCAGGATTTTAAGAGCCTTACACAATGTCGTTCCAACCAGAGTCTGACGCTCCACAAAGTAAAGCAGCCCAGCAGTAATGACACCAACAGAGCTTTCATGTCAGTGGTTCTCCTTTAGTTTTACAAGAGTGACTGCAGAAGGAACAACAAGCAGGAACATTTGTTCCAACCTTAATTGCTAGCTTCAAAACCAGAAAATTAATTTCTTACAGCTATGTTGTACTCCTGTTTTTAACGCACATGTATAAATAGTGTTTTTAAAGACCTCTCTGGCAGCTCTCTAAAGAATTACATTGTGACAGCAAGTCCAAATTTAAAGTAAAAAGATTTTTTTTGGTATAATATTTTCATCTCCTTTCTGGCAAAAAAAAACCCCTCTGTCTTGCAAAAATACTTCATGAGACTCTTCTAACTACAGAATATCTGTGGGGAGCTGCTGTAAATCTGAGGAGGGAGAAGGCTTCCAAAAGGACTTTCGGAAACCCTGATTATTTATACTCTCATATTTCCCTTTCTTTTCCTACTACCTCATGTTGTAGTGGACACACAATTCATAATAAAAGCTATTAAACACAGGTGATTTCTGACATTATTTCACCTCGATGTGACCTCCTTTCTCTCGTCCAAGTGTCATAGCCATAGGCTCAACTTTCCTTTTTTGTTTGTTTTGAGGTTTTGTTTGTTTTGTTTTTGCAGGTAAATCAATTTCCCAAGATTTTGGAAGTTTATGAGGTGGTTCTGGTCCTGCTACCAGTCAAGGATCAGTCAGCCATATCTGAACAACCCTTACAGAATCACTTTGAGAACCCAGGAGGGTCTCCAGCCT
Organism: Prinia subflava; assembly: GCF_021018805.1. Lineage (NCBI taxonomy): Eukaryota > Metazoa > Chordata > Aves > Passeriformes > Cisticolidae > Prinia > Prinia subflava. Next base: position 18,535,031 of record NC_086260.1, read on the forward strand.
TGGGATATGGCCTTACTAAGTAAATTAAAAGGAGGTACTCAGCTGTAGCAGTTAATTCAGAGCCATCAGCCACATCACACCCAGTTTGCTCCCCCTTGCACAGTGCATTTCTCCTACATTTTCCTCTGTTTACTCCACTACCAGCAAAGGTCCTGTTTTTGTAAAGAAATGTAACACTGTGCAGAGGTTGGGGAGGGCCAGTCACACAGATCCCACAGGAGCTTGTGCCAAAACTCAAAAGCCTAAAAGCAAGCCTTTTTTCTATTTAATTACAAAAACTCTGCTCCTTGCATACAAGAGGGGAAGTTTTATGCCTGTGCAGTGTTTGCTCCTGTAACTTTTGCCTCTTGTCCAAAAACAAGAAAAAAAAAAAAACGAATGTGAAAGGATCGCATCAAGTCTGTCACTATGAAAAGCCATATTTTCCAGATAGATACAGCCTTTTCCTGGGTAACTGAGGTAAAAACATTGTTTAAAAAAACCTCTCCATGAAACTGAGAGATTAAATCCCAAGTTTATGCCTTGGTTTTTCCTTGGGAGGTTTTTGTGCAACTCCACATTAATCTGAGCTACCTGGAACAAAGGCTCCTATTGGTCCAAGTGATCAATTTTAAACTCTTCTCAAATTGAAGAGTCTGTCCAGACTCTTTGTACAATCCTCACATTTCAGTATGAACAATTTTAGAGGAAAATGTCCAGAAATTGTCACTCTGAGTTGCAAAAGCTTTGAATTCACAAATATTTCAGTGTGTCAAGGACAGTTCTCTGGCAAATTTGAGTCTTGTTTTTCCTGGAATAAGTGATCAAGTGAGCTGATGTGAGTCAGTCTCTGCTGTACATGACACACAAGGTTTGCCATTAATCCAGATCAGAACATTAACACTAAGCTGACGCCAGTGCATTGACTGAGGCAGAGGAAAGGCTGCTGGTTTCTAGCACCAGTTCCTGGGGTTAATAAGAATTTGGGATTGGAGGACTACGCTGGGAAGAGATTCCATTTCATACAGCGTTTGGTATTACCTCCACATTTAGCCTTGGCTAAGTAACAATCCATCTTTCTTGGGCACAAAGCAACACCCTAACCCCAGAACCACAACAAAGGGACTCGTGCTCCTAAATCGTCAGTTCAGGGTCTCACTACAATTTAAAATGGAGTCATTTGACAGGGATTATCTCTGTGGCTTGAGAAATAAAGGACAATACCCTGGGTGGAAAGACATGATTTCAATCTTCATCACCTAGCTGCTGCCAGAGGACAAGCATGTTGGAAACCAGTCCCCAAATATGTAACACAGACACCACATTTTCTCACTCCCCTGAAACTGGGGCTGAGTCTTTCTGAAGGCAGAAAGACTGCATAAAGACAGCTCCAGCACGAAGGAGAAAAAGATCTTTGTGGCAAACTGAATTTAGCAACGTCACTGGGAGCTTCTGACTCAAGCCTGTTCTGCTCAGCTGCACACTCCAACCACCGCCACTCCACATACCTGCCAAACCAGCCCCATTCAGCCCACTTGGAGCTCTGCCACCAGCAGCTGGACAGAAGATGACTGATGCAGTTGTAAAGCAACATCTAATGAAGAAATTCTTTTTATTTCAAGGTTGTAATTAAGCCATACCTCGCAACACAGCCATTGGCTGAGGCAGGAAGGCTGCTGACGGGTTGTACCAGGAGAAACAGGAGATAGAATCAGGTTGTTATTCCACTTCAGACCAGTCCACGTTGGCTTGAGTCAACCTGAGACCAGTTTAATGTAGCTGTTTCCTTGCCTGTTTCTGCTGCTTGGCAGGTCTCCCAGATAAAAGGGCAGCTTGCATTGCTGTGGTACAGAGGAGGGTGCTGTGGCTCTGGACACTGGCAGGAAGGTGTTGTCCATGTTTCCAGGGACTCCTGGTACAATGGAGGGACAAACTGCTACAGCAATAAAAAACTGCAAGATCCCACTGCCAAATGTTCCACCTTCAAACAGCTTCTCAGGCCCACTGCTCTCACAGTCCCTGCAGACTCATGACTGTGGTTTTCATTATACAGGGACACAAACACCTCATACATGCACTTAAAGCAGAAGATTTAAGCACTTCCAAGTTAGCTTCATCTCCTGCACATCAAGCTGAACATATCCTTCAGTGGGCTACCCAGACAGCTTAGCCAGCTCCCGGGTGGGCTGCTACGTGTGCCTGATGAAAAGCTCAACGCTGAGCTGACAGCTCCCTCCTCTGTCAGAAAGTAATAAAAGCGGCCTAAAAGTCTGTCCGAGCGTCCCTTGGAGCAGGGGACTTGAATAACTGAGAATATTATGCATTTTCTCCCAGTTTTTGAATGCAGGCAGGGGAAGTCTCCAGAATAGCTTCCCGCTGGTACTGGACTCCCCAGCCAAAGGCAACCAGCACTATTAAAACTTCAGTTCTCACCCTGCCTTGTTGCAGCTGATCAGGGGGACCTTATACAGCAGCAGGGCACAGCCAGGACTTCCAGCTGTGTCAGCACATGCTAGGTGTCCTACTGTGGTCCCTCTGTGCTTTGGCTTCTCCAAATGGAGATGGATGCAGCAGGAGACAGCAGAGCACAGGCAGTATCCCACTCAGGCAAGACTGCAGGCTCCTGTAGGTCACTGGCAGGTCTGTCTGTCCTCACTCGGTTTGACACTGAGGAGGTACCCACTGGTCCTTCATTTCTGACTGTGAGGAAAATATATGATTTACTGAGCATTTAATGGCAGGATGAAATCATATATGAAAACTTAGCTGTTATCCCTTATGTGCTCCCTCTGCTAACAAGCCAGCCTAGGATTAAGTGAAGTGTTGCACATGCTGAATGTTTGAGACCCGTGCTTAAGACCAAGGAGTTTTTTGCTGGTTCTTGAAACAAAACTGGAAAAGGGCAGTATGGGCACTTCACAGAAAAAAACCCCAGTTTTGACATTGTAAAATGTTGGACAAATTTAATTATTTCAGGATCAGGTTGCATTATTATGTTCTCTTCTGTTTACCCTTCAAAACTAAATGGGAAAGGGGGTTTATTTCACTTTTATTTCTAGCATAATTTACTAGAGCTCTTCCTAATATTTCTAAATTCAGAAAAGAGGAAGAAAACAAATCATCTCAAAGTGTACAGAAAGATTTTCATATTAAGTACCTTACTGCATAATTGAAATATTCTATTCCCTTTCTAGTCTATATTCTGTTGTTTTACAAAGTATTAAAATTTGTCTCATAGAGTTATTGCTGGATTCTATTAAACATCTCTGAATTTTCTCTGTTCTGCTCCATTTACAAACTCAAAGTTCTGCAATAATTTTGGGTTTGAACATAAACTGAACTTCACTGGTCTTGCTTGTTGCTTGTTAGTCAAACTACATTTTTCTGATAGGGTTTTTAATTCAATGAAGTTTCTCTGAACATACCACAAAGTAAACTTATTGCCATTGCTTTTTCTTGCCACAGCAGCTACTGCTCACTTAAAGTCAGCAAAATGCCATGTACATATTTAAAGCAAAGCTGCTGTGTTGGTGTGAAATAAACTAAATAATTCAGCTTTCAACTGAGACACAAACGGAAAGAATTGTGTAGAAAAATAAATAACTTGCAACAATAGTGAAATAGAGGAAAGTTTTTCAGAACTGGAGGAGGAGCTACTTGTGCCCTATTTGTGGAAGACAGGAAGGTGGGTCACACTAGGATTAAGGGATGAGCTTGTGCAAGTCACTGCAGTCTGGAGTTGTGCCCAAGAGCCAGCCAGGCTCTCTGAGAGGTGCAGCCTCCTGGATACATATTCCCAGGTAAGGTAAGGATGCAAGAGAAACTTTCAGTTCAGGCAGTACATCACCTTCACATGAGGAGACCAGGAGGGACCCACACTTGGACAGGGAGCACAGACCACAGAGCGTTCTGATGGCTTTGCTGTAGGATTTTAAAGAGTGCTTGCTGCACCCATGGAGGCAGAGGATAAGTTTGGAGACCCAGGGTTCTTGGAAGACTGGTGGTTCCTCTGAGCCTCAAGGCCTTCCAACCAGGGATTCTCTCAGGAATACAGAGCTGCCTTCTCCTTCTGCAGTAGTCCTGCAACAAGGAAGCCTGACCAATGCCACCTTGGAGGTGCCTGAGCCTCACACAACCCATGCCTGTGTCAGACACTTCAGCTACACTGATCTGGGGCTCAGAGGCCTCCTCTCTCCAACCTTAGCTAGAGGCCAGCAACTATTTGGAGCTTCTGCTCCCCCTCTACATAGCAAAGGCCTTGGATTTCCCTCTCTGTGTGAACAGGCAGTTCTCTCTTCTGTGAAAATCCTATCCAGAGCACAGAAACTCACCCTTTTGTCAGGGCTGTCATGACAGCAACACGTCAAAGCCACCGTGGGCCCACCTGCAAACTACCACCCATGGACAAACAAGTGAGTTAATTGCTACAGCAAGAAGGAGGCTAAAGGAGTGGCTTTTAAGGTGGCCACCTCCTTTAAGACTTCAGACAGGTGACTTGCCCTTCAGGATTCTTTATCTGTGAGGCAGATCAAAAATGAAATTCATCAAGGCTTGCACTTGGCCTAAATGCAGCGTAGACTAGGCAGAGAAGAAGACCCATGTCCTACATGGAAGAAATAGATCTCCTTTTGGTTTGGACTCTACTGGTTTTACTTTTTTTTTATATTGGCACCATTGGGAGAGTTCCCATTTGCTTAATTAGGCCACATACGAGGAACCAGGAAAGACACTTGGCATGCTTGGCTTGACCTGCTAATTTTCATTGTTTATGAATCTGAGCCACCTGGGTTCAGATAAAAGTTCTTGATATTAGGAGCTGAATATCCAAATCAGCTGGGAAGTTGTTGGGGATTTTTGGGTTGGTTTTAGTTTTATTTCTGCAGACATAAACCCACTTGTTTTTTGCAGCAGACATGCTTTACACTGCTCAGCTATAGCTCTAGAACAAAGACAAAATGGACATACCGTAATTTTTGGTTGGCAAACACTTCTATATACTACTTCCAGTTTCTGACAAGAAAGACTTTTAAAAGCAAATTATAATGCAATTAACTAATAGGTAAGTTATGGAAGGACTCTTAATAAATCAGGTCAATGCTGTGGTGTTTGAAGGAAGCTCTCAGTTTTCTGGCACAGAAACTACATTTACTCTTCAGTCAAGTGTATGGCTTGACCAAAAATATAATCCATAGAATATTCCCTAAGGGAAAAAAACGCTTAGCAGCTACTGTTTCCTATTAGTTCTTCTCAGCTCTTTTTTTTTTTTCCTGATAGCTGTAAACACACTTGAAAGACTCTCTGACTGAAATGGAATTGATTGCAAAAGGCATCTCTGCAATAAAAATATCTACAAAAGATATTAAGGGTGGATTTAGCTGTTCATGGTATTCAGTTAATAAACCATTTTTTCCCCCTGTATGAGCCCTTATCTTGGCAAAAAACAAATTGAGGGGAGGAGGAGAGAGGGAGGGGCTTATGTTTATGACCAAACTAATAGTTTCAGAATACTTTTCTTTAACTCGTAAACCAAGTCCCCACATGCAATGTGAGAAGAGCTGCACTTCTGCAGCACCTTCTCACACTTGACCCAGAAAACTTACTCGGGTCCTGGCCATCGTGAAAGTTGGGATGAAGACTGCTCTGAACAATAACATGCAAGACAAGAGAAGGTGGCAGATTTATACTACAGACACCTTCAGAAGGTGTGGTTTACAGAGAGCTAGACTGAGGATCCTCATTACTGGCAGTAGAGCTTGTTAGCTACCTTGATTAAAATCAGTTTACAAACCATTAAAAGCTACCCATTCGCCAAATTGGGAAAAGTCAGCTCCTGAAGTACTTTCATTAACATCATGCCCAAACAGTGCCCAGCTGAGAGAGCAGGACCTAGGGCCACAGACCCATCCAAATTCAATGAGTGCTCTCCCTTGGGCAAGGAGCTACTGCTAGGAGAAGGAAGTACACACACTGGGATCACAACACCTGACACTGTTTTGTAAACCACAGCCAAATTTCCCAATGGATCATGAAAAAAAACCCCACCAGGCAACAAGGATCCCTACCAAACAGTAATAAAAAACAATTATGAAAAGAACCTATGGCCTAGAAATAACTGATTTCTGGTTCAAGCCCCACCAACCTGGTGTCCAAACCACAGGTAATTTCCCTATGGACTTCAGGCAAATGAACTTCTCTCTCAGTGTCAGAGGTGGAGGTGGACTAGGTCAGGCACAGAATAAACTATCATGGGCCTCTGACTGTGCACACTGTCAGTCATCCATGAAGAACCAACACCAAGCTATAAAAACCATTTACCATGTAGAATCAACCGTCTGCTTGATAGGAGAAAGTCACCTTCTTCACAAGGCTTTACAGAGCAAGCCACTCCCAGGGACCTGCTTACTGAGAGGGGCTAAGCAGCACCTTTCCTCTCTACAGGCACCAGAGTAGTCCACACAAAGATCAGGCTAAAGTTAGTTGGCAATGCAAATGCTGTTAAAGGAGGAAATGGGGATAGGGAGAAACACTGAAGATCATGCATCAGAACCAGCACAGCACCAGTTTCTTTCAGGGGCCAGGTTAAACAGGCCACCCCCAAGTGCCAGCTAAAAGCTGCTGTGCCTGTTCACATGGGAGAACAGCAGAGAGTTTGAGAGACAGCAGACGCTGTTTATCATCAACCCTCTCCATGCACACATTCCCTTTGCAGTGATGCCCCCCTCGGTTCTCTGAGGCCAGTTGCACATGTTGAATTTTCTCAAGTGGGCAAGGAAGGAAACAATGATGAAGCAGTCCCTTCTTCCAGTGCATCAACCACAGGGCTCTGCATCCTGGTATGAGGGCAATCCTTGCCATTAAGTTCACCAGAGACATGCTCAGGAAATGCTGTCAGTGAGTCCAACCCTTCCAGCCCCTGCCTTGTGCTGCCTGTGAGCCTCTCAGCTTTCTCCCACCCAAATAGCACAGGCTCAGTGCCTGCTAGGAGCAGAGCTCACCTGCTCCACTGGAATAAACAGGCCCATAGACAAAGAGGCCACTTTGATACCACCACCCCCACCTACCTTTAATTGACTCTATTAGGCTGTAAAAGACCATCAAATCCAACCCATCACTAAACTCCCCAATGCCAGCTAGACCCTGGCATTGCCACAGCCAGCCTTTCCTTAAACATCTCCAGGGACAGTGACTCCACATCTCCCTGGGCAGCCCATTCCCACGTCTGACCACCCTTTCTGTGAAGAAATCCTTCCTGATATCCAACATAGCACAGTTTAAGGCTACATCCTCTCACCCCATCACTAGTTACCAGGCAGAAGAGGCCGATTCCCACCTGGCTACACCTTTCTGCCAGAGAGCTGTGAGGAGTGGAAAAGTCATCCCTGAGCCTCCCTTTCTGCAGGCAAAACAGCCCCAGCTGCTCCTCACAGGACTTGTGCTCCAGACCCCTTCTGAGCTTCACTGCCCTTCTCTGGACCCTCTCTCGCACCTCATTGTCCCATTCTGAGGGGCCCAGAACCACGCACAGGACCCGAGGTGTGACTCCACCGGAAGAAAGAGGGAAATGAACCACCCACAGGCACACTGGGTACCGCGATTTAAGTCCCCAGCACAGTCTCTCTTCCTCCAGTAGGTGCGGAAGGGCCGTGCCCACCACTGCCAGCTCCTCACGGGGTAGGTACCGATGAGGCCGCATGGAGGCCCGCAGCCGCCCAGGGCACAAACGCCTCCTCCCATGCCATAGCCACCCTCCCGCCTCGCCGCTCCCCAGCCCACACGGCGTAAATAGCACCGGCGCTTTTATAGCGGCCCTTCCCGGCAGCCCCCGCGCGCGGCCGCGCCGATTGGCCGCGGGGCGGGCGGGCGCGCGTGGCCGGGCAGGCGGGGCGGTTCGGGAGCGCGCCGCTGGGGAGGCCGGGAGCGCGCACGGCCCGCCCCGCCCCGCCCGTTTCCGCCGCCGCCGCCGCTCGCGCTCGGGCCTGTGGAGCAGGAGGCGGCGGGAGCCGGACCAGCGCAGGCCGCAGGTACCGGGGGAGTCTCTGCCGACCGGGGGTCGCCGGGGGGGCGGATCGCTGGCTTCTCTTCTCCCCTTCCCCCTTCCCGCCGTCGTCGCCGGGTGGGGCCCGCCCGCCCCCGCCGGGAGTCCGCGGCCTGCGGGCGGGGGCGGCCGGGCCTCTCGCCGCCGCCGCCACCGCGCACAAAAGGGTTGGGCTGGTGGGGGCAGCCCCTGTGCGAGTACCCGGGGCCGGTAACGGGGCCTTTTCCGGGCCACGGGAGCGGGGGAGGGGAGGAAGGGGCGCGGCCCCGGGGCTCCCCCGCGGGAGCCGCCCGCGCCCCGCCCGGGACCCGGTACTGCCGCCCGGCCGTGGGCGGTGCGGAGGGAGGCGGAGGCGGCGCTGCTCCCCCGGCCCCGCGGGGTGACATGGGCGGCACCGGGGGTGCCCCGGTGAGTGGCAGCTTGTTGTGTGACGTCACCAGCGCCGGGGCCGCGCCCCGCCCGCACCGGGGGTCGCAGCCGGGGGTCGTCCCGGACCCCCGCGGCACGCGGGGCCGTGCCGGGCCGCCTGCCGACGGGCTGCTAGGGATTTGTGCCCCGATGAACTTTTATCTTGGCGAGGGATCGGCCTTCGGAGCGAAACTGGAAAGTTTGGGCGGTGTTTTTTTGGTGGGGCGGCTGCAGCAGGCCGAGGAAACGCCGGGGTGGTTTGACACGAGCGGAGTCCCCTGCCCCGGCAGCCTTACCTGGGCTGAGAGCTGCCCGGTGTTAAACTGCACCCTGCATAAACCTTTTCTGCCAGGAAACGCCTTCCTTCGAGGGCGAGAGGAGCCTCGAGACTGCTGTTTGGGTTTTAAAAATAAGACCCAAAAACTTCTCCCGGAGGTCTGAAGAGTTAGTTATTACAGATACTCAGGATGAAATATTGTTCCCAGTCAAATGATACCACAACTAATTTGATATCCCTTTAAGAGATATGTCTGTCTGGGACGGGGGTTTGTTTGTTTTTAGTTGCTGCCTCATATCCAGCTTTTGTTTCTCTCCTGGTACAATTCACCTGTTTGTTGCAGGGAACCCTTCATGAGCAGTGGTTCCCACCCACCCTTTCTCTGTCTGATACAGTATTTGGAGAAAACTACCCTTAAGACCTCCCTAGGTAATGTTAAGTTTGTTGTTGCTGTTTTTCCCCACAGAGCTTAGCCTAAGTGTCAGTTCTACCATCTGTGTGTCTTTGTAATGGTGAACTTCTTCCAGAAGCAGACTTCTATTAGGCTTCTTTTTACCTCAGAAATCTCAAAAGTCAATTTCATGTGCCCTAAATGTTGTTTGGGACTCAAAGTATTAGGTTCTCTAATGGCTTTGTTTGGGATTTTTTTTCCAGTATGAAAATATTAAGTCTTTCCCCTCCTGAAAAGATTATTTGTGGAAAATATTTGTTTGCTGTTGAAGGCTCTTCTGATAGATGTGTGCTTTCCTCCTGCCCTATTCTGGTCTTATCCAGGTCTCCAGCCACACAGCACTGGCATTTCTCTTTCAAATATATCGAGTCTAATTCTGGCACTGATTTGGACCAAACCTGCATGTTTAAAAAAAGAAAAACATTAGCCTTGTTTCACTTTAATTAGTTCACTGGAATGTTTAACAGCATATTCAGCATAAATGTTTGACATAAATTTGTTTGAATGGGGGATTTGAATCATTTCACACTAGAATACATGGGTTTTTTAAAAATTATTTTTTAAGACATGAATGCACCTTCACACAAGGGGCAAAATAAATTCAGTCACAGCAGAGCTCAACTGAGCAGCTCTCATGTTATCCCTCCTCATTCACCAAGCTCACGCTCTGGCTGAGTGCCACAGCAGCCGAGCGCCAGAGGCGGGGAGTTCTCTGAGCCAGGAATTGACAGTAAAAACATCCTAAATTATCTTAACCGCCACCAGGATGTAAGACTGCTGATGGCTCTTCAGATAAGCAAATTCCAAATGAAAACCTTTTGGAGGGGTCTTGGAAGTATCATCATCTTTCCTCATTTTTCTGATAGTAACTCCTGTTTTTTCTGGTTTGTACACTTAATCTTTTTCTCTCAATGTATTCAAGTTGCCCAGAACCTTGTGGACTCTTCTTCGTACTATGTCCCTGGTCTGCTCTGTGCTAGACATTTCTGAGCTTGGCTGCCTTTTCATTAGTCAAGTGTACCTTCTCAGTTTCCCTAACATTTTATTCCCTGCTGCTGTGGTATCATCAGGTTCTTTCCAAGTCTCCACTCAGACACCATCTTTTACCTTTAATACTAAATCTCATCTCTCTCATGTTCTGCTCTGTTGCCTAATGATTTGTCTTTAAATGCAGTTTGAACTAATGTAGAGGAGAAGTGTAATTGGGTGAGTTAGAGGAAGTTAGCCTGTTGATAAAGTACAGCAAGTGTGCCCTTGAAATCTTAAATTAATCCATTATTAGCTTGTCCTAGTGAAATACATAATAAGAGTGAAACTGTAATACAGAACATTGCAATGCAAAATAAATGCACCAAGTGACAGCTGACCTTCATTCCAGGGTACAGCTATGCACCTGCACACACCTGAATGCATGATGAAAATCCTCTGCTCCTTGCCTTTTGGTATAATTCCTGTCCTGCTATAAATAGTGGATAGTTATATAGAAAGAGGTAGTTGCTTATTACTTTTTGGTAAATCTCAAAAATAAGCAAAAATATCCCAAAATAGTCTGTGGTACACTGGTTAAGTTACTGCTACTTTTTACATTACTGTTTGGTGTATGGGTACCTTCTGGTCTTGGTGGGATCTTTACCACTCATTCTGAACTGTGAATAAAGTACCAAAAGCTAACTGGAGTTGGTAGAGTGACACTGCCCTGTCCATCCTTTCTTCTGTCGTTTTACTAGGACCATATTTTCATTTGAGAAGGACATTTGAGACTATATAAGTTGAACTAAAACATCTATAGACCACATTTTAATTATTTGCCATCTACACAACTAACAACCAGTCCTTCCTAAGTGAATTATCTAATTAAACTGATCAGAAGAAGGTTTGCTGTCTTTCTCTGACCACCTTTCATGACCAAGGTCCCTTGGAAAATGAACAGATGGAGAGTCACAAGTATACCCAGTAAAACTGGGCACTACACCAAATATGAGGTTTTGCTTTCCTCAGGCTCTGACAGTTGTGGGTTTTCTGCTTGCTTTTTTATTGTTGTTTTTTAATCAGAAACAGAGCTCAATTCAGTCTCTTTGCTCAGTTAATTAGCAGTGCTTTGCAACCATAAATAGTTCTGTCTCACCTGGCCTGAACTGTCACATTTGGAGCAGGTCGCTAGTGTGGATGTGTACAAAGGGATTCCTTCTCCTCATCTTCACAGTTTTAAGGAAGGTTGTCTTTGCATTTGTCAGTGGTTTGAAAGAACTAGCAGCTGTCCAAGTACCAGTTATCTCTGTTTGCATTCTTTGCTAGCATTTAATTTTTCTTATATTTTACACCTGGAGGCTCTTTATTCTTCACCTCCTCTCTGCTCTGTTGAAATTGTGTGAAGTGAGAAGGCGTCTCACAGTGGGATCTTGACTGGGTGCTGACCTAGTGAATTGGCTCATTTTTTGAACCTCAGTCCAAGAGCTGTTTGGAAAGGCTGGGTTCCATGTAAACCACAGCAGAACTAGGCTTCTGCGCTTGAAATCAAAAATGTTGTTGGGAGGATTTTAATTTATACTGTGGAATGTTGACAGATAAGAATGAGCATGCAGTTGGGGATAAAGAAAGTATTAGAAATAAGAATACAGCCTTCAGAAAATTTAAGTCATGAAGTTGACCAGAAAACTAAATAAGAAGGTAAACTCTGTCAAGTCAAATGAAAAATGGAAGGACCTGCCAGAAAGACTCTGGAAAACATCATACTTAAAAAAAAAAAAAAAAAAAAAAAAAAAAAAAAAAAAAAAAAAAAGAAAAAAAAAAATCCAAGTTCATCAGAAACAAGAAGGGTGCAGGATTCTGGAGGGCCAATAGATTGAGAAGTGAAAGAAATATTTGATGATGAAGCCATGAGTAGAAAGATGACTTACATGCATTCCTTTTTCCTATGGAGAAGTCCAGGACTCCAAAGAGGTTCCCTGTGCCAGACATTCTCTTTATGGAGAACAGTACTCATTAGAAGATCTGTCACTGCTTGAATTGTCAGCAAAGTAATTTATAGAGCAAAGTGATAAATACAGTTACAAGATGCCAAGACCAGATGGTGCTTGCCCAAGGGTTCCAAAAGAAACTCAGGCCTGAAATGAGTGAATTACTGATTACACTGTGTAACTTCTCAATACCTTGAAGCCACAGAAATACGAGTTATGTGGTAGCAGTTCTTAAAGATAGTTCAGCAGGATATCACAGTTCGGAGCCTTTTTAAAAAGTAAAAGACAAAAAAAGCTAACCAGATGGACCAACAACTTAGAGTAGCAGAAAGCCAGTGGGGCTTTTGCAAAGAAATGATGCAGCTCATATCAACTGGGGGTTTTGAATGACTCGAGAAGCACAGAGAAGGGAAGTTTGGGACAAGAGAAGAAGAGGGATATGTGTTACATCTCTGCCATTCAGCATATTCATAAATGATCTGGTGAGGAAAAGTGTTGAGGAAGAAGGGAAGAAAAGACCAGAGCTGATTAGGAAGAATTGCAGCTTGTTATTCTGACACTGAATTACAGGCAGCAGAATGCCAAATGAAATTTGTTCCAGATAAATACAAAGCAGGGGGGTAATCTTAATTTGTTTATGCACTGATGGGGCGAAAGTTAATTATTGCCACTTAGAAGGAAGAGCTTGCCATAATTCTGTGAAAATGGAAGTTTAGTGTTCAACAGTGATCATATGAGTTTGTATGAAGGACTTTGGGAAAGGAATTAAAAAAGGAAGACAGAGGGATAGCATCATGGCTCTTAGTCCTCAACACACTGATTACAGTGGGTTGGCACAAAGACAGATATGCTTTGAGATACATTGCAACTGGAAAAGCAAAAATGAGGCTGAAAAGAGTGATTCAGAGATAAGAAATGGATTCCATACAAGGGATACTTAAAAAGATTTGAACTCCTCAGCTTGGCAGAGACAAGACCAAGCACAGTCTGGTCTAGATCAAACCTGATGGTGTCTCTCCCTCAGTCTGCACTGAGACCGCAGAATGCAGCACCACAGAGTGCTGTGAATGACAATGATTTATGTGGCTTCAGAACCAAACAGGTGGAATCACAGGAGAAAACACTGTCAAATGGGCTGTTGGGCATAAAGAATAAAAAAAAAAAAAATACCCCCAAGCTGTCAACTGAGAAAATACACTTGTGGTGGTATCTATTAGTGCATTTGCTCCTTCTTTTACTCTGAGATACCTGCATGTGTCAGGTAGTGTTGGGCTTGCTGCGTGTTTGATCTGAACCAGTGCCGTTTCAACAGATGTCTTGTGGTGGGAGAAGAGGAGGAAGGAACACAGGTGAGTGTCAGTTGTGGGCACAAGAAGATAGTTGTCTGGAAAAGTTAGTGTTAGTTTTTCTTGTCCATATGTGCCTTACTGCCAGTGCCTGAAGACAGAGTCACCATGCCCAAGCAGAAGCCTGCCTTGCTCTGTGTGAGGTGCCCCACATCCCATCTGACATGCAGGAGGTGTCTGGGAAGAGAGGGGACCAAGAAAAAACTGCCCCAAATGCAAAGCGTTCTGCAGATTACACACGCATGGAAATCCACAGATCTACTATAATTACCTCAATATTAAGCCCTAATCTCATTTTGTGCAAAGTAATCTTGGGACTCAGTATTGCATAAGAGAAGTGCTCTCTTAAGTTGTACCTACAGATAGCAAAGATTTAGTCAGTGGGGGCAAATGAGCAAGAATGTTCTGTTGGTGGGCAAGGACAGCAATGGCAGCCACAGATCTTGAGGACAGAATCCAGCTTTCTGCCCCCAAAATCCAAACCTTGCCTTCAGCCTTGGAGAGGGACTTGTCATGGTAGAGGAATACAAGGGAGAAATCTACAGTTAGTCTTCCCTGGGTTCTAAAATTGGATTAATTTACTAATTATGTAGCAATGCAGAGGTGAACAGTATAGGAGTAAACTTTGCAGGTAGTTTATCAGAGGCACCCTGCTAAGTTTGGTGTTAACAAAAGAGGATGCACATTGACAAGGTTAAGACAGAGTTTTGCTTGCACATATTGCTGGTTTAGTTTTTAAAAAATTTGACTTGAACATGCTTACAAAAAGATCTTTCAGGAACCTTCTTTTGCAGTATTTTTCTCCTACCAAGTGTTGAATGTGAATTAAATAACCTGGCTTGGAAAGGAAATGAAGGCATCTGTTTTGTTCATGCTTAAAAACAGTGGAAGAAAGCCCTACAGATGAAATAAGGGAAAAGTAGTAACTGAACACAGAAAATAGAAAACAGAAGCTCAAAATTATGGAAAGTAACTGTGAGGAAAAAGGAGTTTAAATAACTATGAAATTACGGATCTAAAAAGTTGAAAAGTGGTGAGGCCTTGCCATGTGTCCTGCTGGGATGCCTGCCTGCCTTTGCTTTCAAACTGGCTCGTCCTGTGTGCTCTTGTCCTTGTTTCAGACCCCAGCTTGGCTCACCGCTCCTTAGCGTCTGAGAGAAGCATCCAGTTGTTTTCTCCTCTGGTTGCGTCTCTTCCAGCCTGTCCTTTTTCCAGTTCTGCTGTAGTTGTTCCTCATATGGTTACTGATGTGTAGTTTAATCATCCTGTGCCCTGCTCTGAGTCATTTCCAGTTCATTTATAGCCTTTTGACATGCGAGGATCACAGCTGCACACATCAGAAGATGCAGTCAAGCGATGGAATCCAACATCATCTTAATGGTTTCTGGTTTGTTCCTTTTCTCCTAGTTCTTAATACTGGAATCTTTGAAATTGTGTCACGTGTGTGTATTGAGCTTATATTTTAAAGGAATTAACTGTACAACCTTTGAATACTGTCCTTGAGTGGCAGTGATCAGCTCCCAGTCTATCATTTCATATAGGAAGTTCAATCTGGTTTTTACTTTGCATATCGCTTCACATTTATCTCTTTCAAATTTTATTGCCAAGGCACAGAGCCTGTTAAAGTTCTGAAATCCATCACAGTTAGCCCTTGCATTTATTACCTCTACATCTTGACATCATCAGTAAATTTTGTTGTATGGCTATTTTTCTTCGCTTTTTCAGGTCACTTATGAATGTTGAGCTGGGCAGGTTCCATTGGTGTTTTTCTGAGAGCGTTGAGCATTTCCTTCTGCCTGTTTTCCTATCTTTTGGCAGTTATTTATCTATACACAGAGAACTCCGTATAATCAGGTATTCTGATTATCTCATTAAGTTAAAAAAAAAAAAGGTTGAATGATATTGCACACCTAATCTGACCAGGTTTGGTAATTGACACCTCTGTTTTGATATGTATCTTAGCTTTGAAGATCTCTGGCCTGAAAATGGAGGGGGTTTATGTAATTTTTTTCCTGAAAGCTCTCTGCAGCAGTTTGAGTTTGAAAGAATGCTAATATGCAGTAATAATAAAGAGAAGTAGGACAGTCTTAATGATTATAATCCCATCAGACTAAGACATCAATCCCAGGTACAATAATGGAGTAAGTAACAAAGTGTTCAGGAAAGAATTAAGGCAATGTCACTCAGCCTGGACTGGGGGAAATAGAAACAAGAGGTGTTAATTGTTTTTATTTGGTTCTTAAGTGCGAGTGTTCATCTTAGCCTTCAGTTAGTACTTGACAGTAATTGCGTGTCATTTTCAGTGAGAAACTAAGCCAGCACAAAATCAATATGGTTCACATTAAATATAATAGAAAGGGCAGCTGTGAAAGGCAAGTGGAGGCTGAAGTGAGTCTGTGTGTAGTGAGAACATGAAGGAGGTGGACTCTTGGGCTGTGTTTTTTAGTGGTCACCTGGAAGAAATGCAAAATGCCAGTAATGGGAAATTTGCAGAGGCTGAAGAAGTGAGGAAAGCCTCATCATAATGCAGAAAATGTAATTGACTGCTGGAGTGAGGAGCATGGTGTGGGATTCTCTGTTACTGCTATTTTAAATTCAAGATGGTTTGCACTTGAATTAATGCAAGGGTTGAAATGTACTGGGGAATGACCAAGCACTGGCTTGTTTGCACTTGAAGTGCATCTCAGGGTGTGGTTCTCTGGTACTGTGTGAATGGATTTAAGGCTCCTGCTCCTGGAGCTGTGCTGCAACAGCCCTGGGGCATTTGGAGCAGTGATGGACAGTGTGGGATGGAAGGTACATGGTACTCTGCTGCTGGACTCTCAAGGGCCCTCCTGCCTGAAGCACTTCGCGGTGACCACTTGGTTACTCCTTATGCCAGGAATGGACAGTCACTACTGTCAAAAGTGTAAAGGTAATTTTAAAAAACACCAGCGTTATGGTGCTTCGCTCTGGAAAGGCTGTTAAGTGAGCAGCAGGAAGAGGGTGAGTGGAGGCATATTGTTCACTCCCTTTCCATTTCGGAATTAGGAGGCAGTAAAAGAAACTAATAGGGACAATCTTGAATTTGAAGGAAGTGGCTTTACACAATGTGTAATTAAGTTGTGGGAACTCCCTCCACAGGATGTTGTGTGTGCTGGAAGTTTACATGGGTTCAAAGGGAGTCTGGACAAGCTCATGGAGGAGAAATCTGTTTGAGGTTACCAAATTCATGGGAACTGAATTCACCTGACCCAAGAAGCTCCTGAGCTGAAGGCTGGTGAGCATGCAGGGAGAAGCTTCTTGTCCATTTTTCCTCTTCTTTAGTGCAAGAATCCAGTCCTGAGCATCTCTGAAATGCCAGGCACTGAGGTAGAGAGACCTAAGTCTTTGTCCCTATTGCCATGTGTGTAGACCTGCAGTAAAAGATGGTCTGTGGGTCTCCAGGTGTAAGTTTAGGTGCAGGAACAAGTGGTCAGTGTCCATGTTGGAGCTGCCTGTGGGACACAGTGCTGGGTGTATAGGGTTGTACAGGTCATGATTTGAATGTTTAAACAAAAGATGGTTCGTGTGTTCCTGGGAGCATTTGGCAGTGCTCATTCCTGAGGCATTATTCCTGTAAAGCATGGGCAGGTGCTCTGTACAGGGAAGGAGAGCAAAGCAAAATGTTTTGCTCTTCCCTGCAGTGCTTAAAAATCAAGCAAATTTATTAGAATCCAAAATAATTTTCTTCTCTGAGAGGAAGATGAACTGTGTGTTATCACACAGGATTTTTCCTGAAGAGGAAGGCAAGGGCAAAGGCAGTAATTTGATAGGATGAATCCTACTTTGAGACTTCACATGATATCTCGGATTAGACGCACTGTGTCCACATGACACTCAACACTGATCTAGTGCTGACGGCTGATTCAGGTTTCCTCCAAAACATTGCACTGGCAGGCTTTATACTGCACGAGGAATCTTCTGCCCCATCACAGCCACTGCAGAGGCAGCATGAACAACACTCTTGTGTCCTTAACGAAGATGCACCGTATGCCCATGCCTGTTAAACACCTATTGTGTACTTCTGGATAACTCCTAATGACTGTATAACATTAATCAGTCATTAAGGGTTCACTGGGGCTGGCAACCAGTGTTGTTAAGACCTAATGCAGTTAGTTAAGCTCACCCTATTCCCAGTTCTGGTGATGTCATACAAAGAGGCTTGAGCTGGTTATTTGTGGAGTTAGCTGAGACCTGGGGAGGTTTATTAGGTGGGGGTGAACACAGCTACGCTGCTCCTGATTTACAGCTGACTCTGGAAATGTACCACTTTATTTGCAAGGCACTTTTTCCTAACTAGTAAAACATGGCAGACTTGAGCCTGGTTGACACAGGCTGACTGAACTGGTATCAGAAATCTGAACACTCAGCTTGCCTTGTCCAAAGACCTTCCCAAAGGACCTCTGTTCAGGGTTTAATCCCGTTGGATACTATGCTGACCTTCTGTGTCAGTTTTTCAATTGTACTTTAGTCTTACAACAGAAAAATCCCATTTCTTTGTGGATTAAATGTAATGTGCAACATCAGTAGCCTGCCCTATGCTTTGCCACCTTTGGAACTTTTTTCAAGTGCTAGATTTCATATGTAACCCTCCCAAAAAGCCTGAGCAGATAGCATTTTCTCACCAGCTGCTCCCACATAGTGCTGTAGTTAGAAATAGGCCTATTTTGCAGTACTGTCAAACCGCTTTATGTGCTGGCTGCAGTAAGGAATATAAATACAGCTATTTCTCAGAGGCCTTGTTAGCAACACTTTAAATAATGTGGCTTTTTGGTTTATGAGTGCAAGTGTCCACAGGCAAACTTACACAGAATTAAGAAAATCTCAGTCATTAGAATGAAATATGTTGACTGTCCCCTTGATAGAGGTGACCATATTCACATTTTTAGTGTTCTGATTCTGGTGTCTTGGAATTGAACTGAGTTTCCATCCCACTAATGCTAGATTTCAGGTTGTTCAGGTGTCAAAAGAGCAGATCACTCTGAGCTTAGTGTGTCTGGCTTTGCTGTCAGTGTGGCTGTACAGATCAGCTGTAATAAATAAGTGGTCGCTTGCTGCATATTTTGGGGTATGTACGTCTTCTAGGATCTTTTGGGAACCCTGTAGCAGAAATGTGGGTTGTATCTGACTCCTTTATGTGATTGAGTTACATTTTCCCATAATTTTTTTTCTTACTTTTTTTTCAGTCCCAAGGCTGTTGGCTTTCCAGTTTGCAACTTCTCTAAGAGGTGAATTGGGATAAGAGTTTCTTTTACTTCACAACTATTGCTGTGTAAGAGCTGTGTTGGTTGTGTGGAGAAAAATGGCATGATAGCACACACAGGCTTACATATGCTGAAGGAAGCTGATTTAAGGTAGCAGGATTAGCATTTCAGCAGCAACCTGCAGTATTTCAGATGTTTGTTTATATGTGCTTTCACTAATGAGAAGTAAGCACCAAAAAAGAATTACAGAATGTATAGTTGCTGGTATTTTCCATTGGAACTTTAGTGGAGGAGAAGGTTGAGATGCTTGCCTGCTGTTGGGAGATGTGGGAATCCTGGATTCTGTTCTAGAGGAGTGGTTACACCCTTCTGCAGTTCTCCTCCTGGCCTATTGACCCCTTTCCTCATCACAGTCTTTGGGCCACTTCAGCCACTCAGATGCTCTGTGTTCAGTCTCTTTCTTCACTGGCTGTACACAGCTGCCCTAAAATCAGACTTGTCTGGGCTAATCAACTTTGCACTCCAGCCTGCTTTGCTAGTTCTCAGTGTTCGTGCCCAACCTTGCTGAATGGCCAGAAGAAAACTGAGAAAAGCCTGGCCATCCCCTCTTGATCCCTAGAGTCTTTAGGAAAGCTCTTTCTTCCTCCACCTCAGACTTGAACAAAAGTGAGTAAAGACTATTTTAAGAGTAAATGCAGGTACTGAGGCAGAGGCAGTTGAGGGACTGGGACAGAGTCAGTTCTCCCCTATGGTAGGTAGAGGGCAGGGCCTCACTGGTCAGGATGGGAGACACTTGAGCAAGGTTTCTTCTTCTGGTCCATCAGCCCCGCTCTTGTTCCTCCTGCTGCCCCAGCCAGGACTGACTGAATGAAGGGAAATAAAGCAAGTGAGAAGAGTGCTAGCTTGTAATTCACTCAGCAGCAAACTGCTTCAGTGTTGTGTAGAGAACTCAGCAGCAAGGCAGTCTTTCTAAGATTTCAAAACCTTTACCTTCCAACATTTTGGTTTTAAGGACTTCAGCAAGATAAGGTGGGAAAGAATTTAAAGGATGTTCTCCCCCTATTCCCTGTAGCGTCCTTACTGCATCCTGAACTGCTTCTGAACTGCTTCTGCAGAGTTCTTGCTGACATGCAATAATGCAGATTTTTTTTTTTACAAAAGTCTGCATTATGCAAACGATCTGCCTGTATAGCATAACAGGCAACATAAAGTTACTAGTAGTTACTTCATAATTCAAATTAAATATAGTTGTGATACCTATGTGATGGTAAACGGCTGTTTCTTCCATCAGTTACTTTCTCCAGGGTGAGATCCAGAGAGAGACAGACAAACCTGGCATGTTTGTTGCCAGCCTATCCAACTTCAGAATGTCAACAGTGTGTCCACAATCCTTGCTCATGCTGTGTGGCCTTGGGACCTGCAGGAGTGGAGGCACTGGAAAAGTTGTTCCTTGGAAAAATAAATAGTGTGCTGAAGAGGCAAAATCCCTTGCAGTAAAGAGTAATACTTGGGGGGAGTGTGTTTAAAACATGGGAAAAAATATTTTCCCCATTTCTAATTCTTCTGGAGTATTTGTTGGATTCCCTTAACAAGCAGGGCTTTATGCTGCAGGAGCCTTGGAGCGTCACTGCGCTCAGAAACAGCAGCCTCCTGTAACAAGGATATTAGTGTGGCAACTCGGCAAACAGGAGCTCCTTGTGTTGTAACCTCCTGTGATGTTAGTGGGATTGAGTAAATGGTGTCTAAAGCTCCTGTAATACCTGTGAAAGACACTGGCTGAGGCTGGGGAAATGTCATAATTGAATCTCTTCCATTCAGATGAGTCACTTGAGTCATGTTGTGAGAGTTTCCACTTTGAATCTAGCAGACTAGCTGGCTTTGAGAATCCTATAAATGCAAATGTGGGAGGAGTGGTTCATTTGAGAGTAGGAAAAATTGCAGATCTCTTGCCTTGCTGCAGAAGACAGCACAGATTCTCCTAGAAGATCACTGCAGCCATTCTGGTACACTAATTGGGATAAAATATTTCTTGCTCAATGTTCTGCATGCATCATCAGTGATGCAGTTCCAGCAGCTTTCTGGGTTTATTGGGCTCTCCCTGCTCCATGTGTTGTGTAAAAGGATGAATGTGTAGTACTTGTGTTCAGTTACAGTGAGGTAGTAGTAGCTTGGGTTTAGTCTGTTTGTTACACCTTCTCAGGTAGTTCATAGAGGCTTTTTAGCTCTAAATGTAGGCATGTGCTCACTGGTGAAAAGCTGTGCTGTAGCAGATATTAAATTGTGTGTAATGTGCATCTTAAATGAAACTCTTTAGACCAGCAAAGTGCTTTGATTCCCACATACTGCTGGTACAAATTTGATGTATTTCCATGTTTCAGAATACTTGATGAAGAAAACCAGAGCATGTCAGAATGCAGCAGAAAGACCCGACTGCTGTGAATGCTGTTGGTGTTGTCCTTGAGACACGCACCACTAAGATGCAGCTCCAATCTAACAATCCATTTTTTCTCTATTGTGCTCCCAAGATGTTGTTTTTCTGAGTCTTTTCCAGACCTGACAACTCCTTACAGCTGTCCACTGGAGAGGAATGTATTTATTTTAGCTAAAAATAACTAGCTGAAAGATGCTGATCTGTACACTGAATCCTCTAAATCAGGAAATTCAAGGAATTCCTAAATTAGAAAGTGTTCAAGGTTGGATGAAGCTTTGAGCAACCTGGTCTCGTGAACGGTGTCCCTGCCCATGGCAGGGGGTTGGAATTATATGATCTTGAAGGTGCCTTCCAAACCAAACCATTTTGTGGTTCATTGATAATGATAAGTAGAAGGAAGTGGTTGTGATGTTTGGTGACTTCCTTCCAAGGTGGATGGAGGTGTCTGTCTAATGGTCAGAGCTGACATCCTGGGGTCTTTATATCTACCCAGTGTTTATATTCTGGGCTGCTTCTGAAAACTGGAGATTACAAGTGGTGATCTTTGCTTCCTGAATTGAATTTTATACAACACGCTTGTTGTACAAGGAATTGTTTTGTGGTAGTGCTGTGAAAGGTGAAACTAAAGTAAAAAATGCAAGGATGCTATGTGTCACCAAAAAATGATAATGTAGTTGATGTTTTTTGTGGTGGTCCAGAAGGATCCTCTAGAAGCTGGTGATGAGGGAAATTTAAGTCCCTAGATTTTGAGTGCATTAGATGGGAAGGACTGTTGGGCAGGTTTGATGTGTGCTGGTGATGGTGCTGCACAGAACTCGGTGAGCGGGAGAGCCTCATGGGGTGGGTCCTGAGCAGTGGAAGGAAGTGGCTGAGCACACACTGCTGAAGGGCATTTTGGGTCCAAATGATGTCAACACATCTCAGGAAGCATTCAGGCAGAGTTTCATGATAGGCTTTTCTCAGGAAAAAGATAATGAGGAGATAAAATAAAGCTCCTGAAATAATATATATATCTCCATAAATTTTTCAAGCTTTTTTTGGGAAGGATTTCTAGAAAGTACTACATTAAATAATGGGTTGGGTTTTTTTTTTTACACAATTGTAGTTTCCTTATAGATCTTAGGCACAGGTATGTAGAAGGCCAAAGCATAAAATTCAACTGGCAAGGAATACTTAAAAAATAATCTGAGTGACAGAAGTATTTAGAGGAAGACAGAGTTTATCCCATTGAAAAATACAGTTATCTGTAGGTGATGCCAGAAGGTCACCTGCCCTGGATGGTATTGCAGGTAACTCAAGGTATCACAGGCCAGTCGCAGCCACCAGCACAGAAGGCAGAAGGAGGCAGGGTGGCAGGGAAGGACAGGTTATCCCATTCTGTCAGCCGCCCACTGTGTCCCCAGGGCGGTTTCATCAATGGCCTAGATAATTACCTGGGAATCGCTGCTATTAAACTTGCATCTGACAGACTGTGATTAAACTGGAGGACAGAGCTAGAACCTGAAGGTAGAATAAACCATCAGTCACAGTAAGGATGAATAAAACTCTGACAGCTGTGTGAAGAGAGAACTACTCACTGTATAGACATCTGAATGAAAAAAAGTCTCTGAGCTATCAGGAATTAAAAACTGACTGTATCAAGAGTGTTGTCTTCTGGGGAGGGGAAGAAGAAAGAAAAAGACACATAATTCCAGATTGGTGTTTCAGCAGCAGAGTATTCCAGAAGATCAGTGAAATTAATTCTTCAGCTCGGGGCACTCTTCATAGAGCCCTAGGAGAAATACTGGATTCAGCTTTTGGGCTCCACACTTTGATAAATCAGTGCCAATTGGACTCTGCCCAGAAGGGAGCAATGGGAAAGTCTAGGAAATATGGTTTACAGAAAATGCTTGAATAAACTGGTATTGTTTTGCCTGAAGAGAACATGAAATGAAGGCACAAGTTCTCAACTGCACTGGGGAAAGGGAATAATCCATTTCCTTATGGCCATGAAAAACAGCATAAACAGTAATGGGCTTATATTACATCAAAGCAGAGTGAACACACTGAGGGAAATTTTCTCATTGTAAATATTGTGGAGCACACGAGTAGACGATTTCAGAGGTTTTGTAGGACTTTAAGGGCGGATTAGCCAAAACTGACATTAAATATAGTTGATCTTGAGTTGTTACAGAGGACAGATAACTTCTAGTTCTGTAAAATTCAAATACTACCATTGCTAGAAAGTATTCAAAACCATGTAAAACAATGGAAAAAAACTTTTATAAGGCTTGGATAATTTAAAACCTTTTACAAATGTAAAAATAACCCCAAGTCTCTAAGGTAAATAACTTTAACTTGTGTATATATATATATTTGCAAGGTGAAAGAAAATCACTTTAGACATGGATTTGGATCACTTGAGCAGTGGTGTCTGAACAAATGGGTTGAAATGGTACCGGGCACATTTTCTGTACCTGGAGCAGAAGTACAGAATCTTTGTATATCCACTGCTTCTTCACCACCTAACAGTACCAAAGTTTGCTTTTAGATGGTAGTTTTACCTTTTTACTTAATTTCATGAGGCAAGAGAAGAGTTGAAAAGGAGAAAATGTTTTTTGCTGTGTCCTTTAAATCTCTCCTGTACTTCTTTGAGGCCCTTTGCCAGCAGCCCTGGTCATCCTCATATAACTTTGTTCTGGATTTGTCATGGCAAAAGTTAACTCACAGGGTGCTCCCTCTGTGGTATTTTGGTCATGCAGTTGTAGGTATTGTGGTGGTGTTGCTGTTTGCTCCATTTCCAGGAAGCTTCATGGGATGACTAAGCTGCTTCCCCTGGAGTGCCTCTATGTATGGAGAAGAAAGTCATTATGGTTCTGTCCTCACTGCACTCCCATGTAGCCAGGTCACTCCCTAAAGCTCTGGCTTGTCCCTGCATTGGTCACAAATAAGTGCCTGGAAAAAAGAGGGAGCAGGCACATATATAGTGCTGGCTTTGTTTGCTTTGCCAGATCCAAAACAACCATCTCCTTCTGCCCCACCCTGACTCCAGGCTTTCCTTAAACCTTTTCAAGCTTTTGTACTGTGTTTTGAGGCCAGAGTTGCTTATGAGCAGGTCAGGGATTTGTATGGTCCTGATACAGATCAGCTCATTGCACAGCAGAGATCTGTGTGGAGCATCACAGGAGTCTCCACTTCTGAGTACCCCCTTCACTTACTGCAAGCTGACAGCACACTCTGTTAATCTGGGAGCAGCAATGCCCAGGAAAGCGGGTTGAGGAGTGAGACGTGTCCTGCCAAAATCCTTTGCAGAGTGGTGGTTGTAATCTGAGGAAATGGTTACCTTGAGATCCTTCTGTTGGTGCTCTGATCCGGCAGCAGATGCTCCTCAGTGCAGCTGGCTGGCACTTTGCAGTTGAGACAACCCAGAGTGATAAAATGTTACTGCATCTTGTATATGATTATCTGGTATACACTTCTGAGAGGGTGCCCTGGGACAGTGCTGCTCACTCACTCTTTATCTCTGGGTGCTGCTATCACAGTCTTTAGAACAGATCAACAAATGCTAAGCCAGGCCCATCTCCTCTCCTTTCTATTATTCTTGCACCTAGTGGGCTCACTAGTATGTTGGTAAGCGCTAGGGAGTGTTTTATTCTTAAAAGGATGGGAATCTGAACTTAGCCGATTCCAGATATGTCTGTCTCTCTAATGGACATGTATAATCAATTTAAAAGGCCTTATTAATTGAAGGCTCGGGTTTTATTAATTATTAGCATCTTGGTTAAAAGCTGTAGCAGTTGGATTAACAAGTTGTCATTTTGTTTTTCAGCTATGGCAGCCATTCGAAAAAAGCTGGTTATAGTCGGAGATGGTGCCTGTGGAAAGACCTGTCTGCTGATTGTATTTAGCAAAGACCAGTTCCCTGAAGTGTATGTCCCCACTGTCTTTGAAAATTACGTAGCAGATATTGAAGTGGATGGAAAGCAGGTACGTGAACTCTTCTCTAAGAGCCAGAATGAACTGGTGTTTTTTCAGAATAGCATGGACATCTCTACACTTCC
The DNA here is from genome assembly GCF_021018805.1 of Prinia subflava. NCBI lineage: Eukaryota > Metazoa > Chordata > Aves > Passeriformes > Cisticolidae > Prinia > Prinia subflava. Next base: position 18,560,180 of record NC_086260.1, read on the forward strand.
TTAATACGTGGTTAGCATACATGCTTAGTGCTTGTATTGTAAATACATTTTTAAATACTATGTATGTTCCTGTGAAAAAAATACTGGACTTGCAAGAATGTGCTCATATCCAGTGTTTGTTTAACAAGGTTCTTCTAACCATACAATGCTGAGGTTCTAAAAGCTGTGCAATCAGTCTGAGCAGAATGTTGCAGCAGGTGGGAGGGCATGGAGCAATGCAAAGATGCTGAGGACATTGGGGTTGCTGGCCTTTGGAACAGAGTCCCTGTTTTGATAGAGACCTGGTATTGTAATTAACAAAGGCTAATTCCTGGAGAGTTTTTTTTCATACCCACTCCTGGCAACATGCAGCATCCTTCTGAGGACAGATGACAGGTTGGTCCAGGGGTTGATGTTTGTAGTGTACATCAGCATCATCTGTCCTGCTTGTCTGAAGGAACACAATTCATAGAACCCAAGTGTAGCCACTGCTCACGGAGCTTCATCTTTAGTTTGTTCTTCAGTCAACTAATTATTAAAATATTTCATTTTAAATACTTTGAAAGTCAGCTTTTAATCAGTAGGACCTCTTGAGTCCTTTTGCTCCAAGGGGCAGCTGTAGGTGCTGATCCCTGGGTAAGCTGCCTTCTGCACTTCTGTCAGCAGGGTGCTGAGTGATGTGCAAAATTGTCACTTTCTAGGATACTCCAGAAGCACACAAAGCAGGAACTTTGCACCTTGAAAGCTGAGCTATTTACAAACCCTCTCAGGCAGCTATGGCCTGTGTCTGTTGGGATGCTGTAACCACAAAAAGCTGACTCTGCCATGGAACTGCAGGTCAAGCTTGTGGCAGGTCTTAGTGCTGATGGTGCTGAGCTTCCCTGTTTTGCCCCTGTATGACATTGCCTTTGCTCTGGGCTCAGGTACAGCCAGGACATTTTTCAGTCCATTCTAGTTCAGATGCAGTGACTGATGGATTGAAATCGCTCACTTTTGATCCTGACTGGAGAAAAAGAGGTTTTGGAGCTAGTTTTGCATTTTATGTTAAATTTGATTTTCTAGTGTTGCAGGGATGGGTTATTTATGGATTTAGTCACAATGGTTCATGCTATTTGAGTCTAAAAAGAGCTTTCCCATAATGTGAATCAGTAAAAAAAAAATTTACGTTTAGGCTAATATTAGGACATGTTTTTTTGCCAAGTGACAGGTTTCTATATTGTATCTTAGACTCTAATGACTATTGTTTGAAATATGTATGATATCCATTTCTCTCTCTTATCACCAAGTCTAACTTCCTCGTTCCTTTCTGCGTCAATCTCTGCATCTCTGAATGAGTGAAAAGGGAGTCATGCCCTGTCAGCTATATGCAGCCAGTAGCTAAAGGAAAATAGCATGAGCAGCTTGAACAGTATCAGCTGATTTTATTTTTATCACTAGAGGATATATTTTACCTAAGCTCTTGGTCTTCAGAAAATTTGATTACAAAAGTTTGTAGGAGAGCAGTGCTTAAGCCTCTTCTGTTTGGCAGCCCCTTACCTCTGCCTTCGTTGAAGAGCATTACCAGAAACGCCCAAAAATCATGTGAAGACAAAGAGGTGATGGTAGGAGATGTGGTTTTGTAGGAGCTGATTCCAGTGCCATGTGAGGGAACTGTCAATGGACATTTCTCTAAAAACATTCACATTTGCAGCTGCAGAGGTGACTCTGAGAGGAGTACTTCTGACTGAAATACAGAAGATTATTTTTGTATATGTGTGCAACTTAAAGCTTTGTCTCTTAAACAATTTAAACAGTTACATTGCATATGCAGGCTCATGTTTGGGTTCCAGTTCTGCCCATCTGTCTTTATCTGATCTGCTGTGGACTTTTTTCCTGGAATTTTTGAATGCAAATGTTTAAAGAAGAAGGCACCCACTTCATTGTGAAGGCAGACCCATCAGAGAATCTTAAGCAAGAGCATATATACCTAAAGAGCTTGATTATAATTTTTAAAGGCCCTTGCTTTAAATGTTGCCTATTTCTCCTGCGGTTTTAAGCAATCCTGTTGGGGTGTTCTCCCCTAGCTCCAGCAAAAGTAGAAATGTCGAGAACATTAAGTACTTTGCTTCTTAGTAACAAGAAGCCTTACGCACAATAGTTTTGTTAAATTTGTGCACAAATAAGTACAATCTTGACATTTCTTAGTCACTACAGGTTCCAGCTGTAACTGAAAATGTGCATAATCCTGAGAAGTATATACTTAGTCCACTTTCACTGAAAACTGGTATTTCTAGGATGTTTGTCAGAGTTTCCCAGCCCTTTGACTCTTCTGTCTTGCTTTGCTGCCCTTAGCTTTTATATCCTTTCAGAGAATTGAGAATGGTCATAGGTATAAAGAAAAGACTTATAAGCAGCAATAAGTTGATTTTTGGAGTTACAGAATGTAAAATTCCTAATAGTTCTTCTGTCAGAGGAGAACTTGTCTCCTCCTTTTGAGTGGTATTGAGTGAAATATTTTATTCACTCCTGTTGAGTTCCTGGCTTCTGAATCAGAACGTTCCTGGTGATCTAACCAACCCCTTGTCTTAATTTTGCAGGTTGAGTTGGCTTTGTGGGATACAGCAGGACAGGAAGACTACGATCGACTTAGACCGCTTTCTTATCCAGATACTGATGTTATACTTATGTGTTTTTCAATTGATAGTCCTGATAGTTTAGGTAAGTAGATCTCTAACTGAATCACTCTAACCACTTCTGTATCAATATATTCCCCTTTGGAAATTGCGCTGGAGAATATATTTTCCCTTAGGAGCTTTCCTAGTTTCAGAACTGGTGCTGGTTTGAGTGTGTAGTTTTCAGACATTAGGGAATTCACCAGCAATGCTGAGCATCACGAGAGCTGCAGCAGCACTCTGCGTTTGCCCAGACTGTAGAGATTCTCTTCCCTCTCCTCCCTTCCTGCTCACCAGTATCTGGGTGCCAGGGGCCCTGGGAGCTGCCAGGCAGCTTTTCAGGTGCACAGCATCTAGAGGCCAGCACACCAGCGTACTCCAGGTGCAGCTGCAGAATTGATATTTTGGCTGTAGTTTCAAATTTCAAAATCCTTGTCTAAGTTGTTCCTTCAAGCAAGAAAATATGCCATAATACGTAATAGTGAATGCCTCTTCAAAAGCTGAATGGAATTTTATGAAGATACAAAGTGGTTATGCAGCCTGCAGGTACATGCAGTGGTGAATCTCAAATGTCTAACAGCTTATGAAAGCACAAACAGATGTTTTAGGCTGTTCAGCACTTCCTGCTATATAGAGTTTGTCAAGGTTTTGCTTTCAAAAGCCCTCAAGTCCTTCTTTCACTAAAAAAATAAAGTCGTATAGGGATGTGAGGAGGAAGTTGCTTGTATAGGAGAATAAATTCATTTGTTGCACATAGGGAGAAATGGCACACTGGAAATTATCCCAAGCCTTTGTTTCTGTGTATCTGTAATTAGAGTGTTGAACAGTTCTGCTGTAGTAAGGGGAGAGCTCAGAGGGGTTGTTTTGTGTTGCTTTAGGAACATAAGTGAGGTTAAAATGTAGGCTTCAGTGTTGTGCCCATTTCTAGCTTCTGGAGATAAATAAAATGTTTCTCTTGAAGCAAAATATTCCATAATTTTCCAGTCCAGAATTCTGCGTGCTGTTCTTCAATGTCCCTCGTTCTAACCCTTGTCAGGTAGCTGCTGAGAGAAGCCAAGATGTTACACATCCTTCAGCCTTCAAATTACCACAGACAGGCTTGTCTTTTTTGGTAACACCAGAACAGGTCTACTTGCTTCCTTATGAAGAGTAGAAAAAAGGGCGTTGATGTGGATTATCAAACTGCAACGACTCACGCAGCATGTAAAAGCTTTAAAATAAAACTCTTCCCAGAAGCAGGTATGTTCATGCTTCTATTTATTTTTTCCAGAAAACATCCCAGAGAAGTGGACCCCGGAGGTGAAGCATTTCTGCCCCAACGTGCCTATCATCCTGGTAGGAAACAAGAAGGACCTGAGGAATGACGAGCACACAAGACGAGAGCTGGCCAAAATGAAGCAGGCAGGTTCCTTTCAGAGTCTTAAAATAAGTGGCAGAAGTGTGGTTGTAGCAGAGCATTAAACAGGCATCCACAGCTGGCTGCTGGTTTCTGTGGGCTGTGTGATCAACACCTCCCCGTGGCAGACACCAGGGCGTATGTTGCCTTTAAGTGAGTGGGGATTCTTGTATTTGGAGATTTATTTCTAGAAAAAGGCATCCTCAGCCATGGAAATGGCTGTACTGGGTTACTGGTAGTCACCTTCTCTCAGTGCTGGAGAGGTGGATCCCTGAGGTAGAAAGGAATTGATTAGAAGTCATCAGCACATCAGTGCATGCACTCTGGAGTTGTTTTCTGTTTGGCATGTTCAGGATGTGACAGCAAACACTTTTATTGGTGAGTGTTCTGAGGTAATAACCACAGGTGCTGTTGCTCATTCCTGAGCATACCACCAGGTTTCCTTTTCTGATTGAGCCTGAAACCCTCAGCTTGGGTGTGGGAGTGCAGATGCTCTGCTCTGTCCCAGAATTTTTGCACCTGTAGCATAGTATTTGGGGGTTTTATACAAAGACTGAGGCATTGATTTGGGGATTTGTTCATAGGCTTTTTTGCAATGGTAGCAAAGAATTGCATAAATGTTTCATCAGAAATAGGCAATCAGTTGCTCAAGTTTCAAATGTCTTGCAGCTTTCAAGCTCAGAGATACCAGAAAATTGATCGTGTCCTCTGGCACTGAGTTTTTAACTAGCCAGTTCATTACTTGTACTTAATCCAGAAATTCCTTTGCATTTGTTGGGAAGCTGGGTGGGAAGGGAAGAGCAGTGTGTGTGTGGGCTGTTCTCACCTGCTGCTTTTGTGCTGTTCCAGGAGCCTGTCAAACCCGAGGAGGGCCGGGATATGGCAAACCGCATTGGTGCATTCGGGTACATGGAGTGTTCGGCAAAGACCAAAGACGGTGTCAGGGAGGTGTTTGAAATGGCCACTAGAGCTGCTTTGCAAGCCCGGCGTGGCAAGAAAAAGTCCGGGTGCCTTCTCTTATAAAGTGTGGCCAGAGGAAGATGGCCAAAGCAGCACCCTGCACTTGAGTAATTTTGAAGTGCTGTTTATTAATCTTAGTGTATGATTACTGGCCTTTTTCATTATCTATAATTTACTTAAGAGATTTAAAAATCGAGTCATCTTGCTACCAGTATTTAGAAGCCAACCATGATTTTTATAACAATCCGCATCAAATTCATCTGTGCACCCAAGGTTAACCTCAACATTCCTCTAACAAACCTTCTCTGCACTCACAGGATATGCCAGGCGCTAATTGAAGACAATTCTCTATCTTCTTTCTTCTCTCTAGAAAGAGAAAAAGCTGTAAACACAGAGGATTAGTCTGTAACTACTTTATAACTAACGTCCTATTCTAATTGAGTACAACCGTTACATGGCTGTATGGAATCGAGAGTAGCTTCAGTGCTATCACATTTAGGAAGATCTGATTTTCATGGCTTGGTGTAAAACATTAGTTTGAAAATGTGATCACTCTGAAATGACCAAGTCCCATTCAGCTAAGGAAAAGTGAGGGTTCTGTGGTTTCATGTTAGTTACCTTTTAGTTACTGTGTAATTAGTGCCAGTTTAAATGTATGTTACCAAAAATAAATCTATTTACCCCAGCTTAGATGTAGTATTTTTTGTATAATTGGATTTCCTAATACTGTTACTTGTAACCTCTGCGTTAAGGTGTTCTGGGTTTTTTAAGAAACTGTATTTGAAAATAAAGTCCGGTGGAAAGCAGCTGATCCTCTTCCCCTGTTCATTTGTAAGAAGAGTCTGACCCATTTGAATGATTTGAGTGGTCTGCACACCCAGGAGGAGTTTTTTCCATAACGTGCTGTAGGGATGAGAAAAGACAGCCTGCTCACACTCAAAGCTTCTGAACTGTTCAGTTGCCTTAAATTCATTGCTGGACCCAGTTTCAAAACTTTAAAAAAAAAAAAGAAACTTTTTGTGTAAGTTTGGTTACCATGTAGTGATCAGACTCCTAACCTGTGAACTTCTTGCTGTTCTGCAGCCAACTAAACTCTTTCTGTATTTTCATTTTTCCAAGAACTAATAGAATAAAGGCAGTTTTCTAAGCTCCCTGTATCCTGGTGTCTGTATTCCTCACTCTGGGTTTTGTCCCAGCATCTGATGGCCTGAATTAGAAATACCATTTTTGATAAAGCTGAGAGAATTCGCTGAGCAGTTGCAAATGCTTTAATACTTATTTTTATTTCCCAGCAAGGGATATACCCATCTGCTGCTTGTGGTGGTTTCCAAACACTGCAGCAGAGCCAAGTTGCAGTATCTCACCTGGCTCCTGCAGTGAGTAGCAAAGCTTCCCAGGAGGTTTGGATACTCAGCGAGATGAGAGTGCATCAGTGGAGTTAGATGTGCCATCCTGAGCATGGGACTCAAGGAGCAGGACGAGGCTGTGTAGGAGGAAGGGAGTAGGTGCAGTGTTGCTGTGGGAGCATGTGATGGTTTGCAACAGCGGGGCTGCACTGGAGCAGCAGCAGAGGTTGCACATGGCAGGGTGTTTGCCATGGCACTGCATGAGGGATGCCTTCAAGCCCTGCAGCACAAGGCTGGGCTCAGGTGTGGGCCCTGTGCTGCACCCATACTGGAGAGTGGATTGTTCTGCTTCTGGGGAGGAAAGGCAGGAACAGCAGTGGGCATCTCCGTGCTCACACTGGTATTTACAGCAGCTGCTGCTGAGTTGAGAGCCTACTTGCTGGGCTTGGGTAGAAGGGAGTTCAGCTGCTGATGACAATCCATGTCTGAGCACCTGGCTGCGTCCTATAATGGCATACAAACCACCCATGTCACTTTTTTTTTTCTTTTTTTGGACAATTCCTGATTGCTTTTCCTGTAGCAAAGGAGAAAGACCCAGCCGTAGGAGTGCCCTGTGCCTCTGGTCTTTGTCCTTCCTCTTCAGCCACAGGCATCCAGAGTGAATTGTCTGACAAGCCCAGTGGTGTCACTCACCCCACCCTTCCCTCCTTCCTCTCCTGGGTGTTTGTCCTCCCCTTGCAGGGTGACTGGGTTGAACAGAGCAGGAAGTTCTCAACTGCAACCGTGGGGCTGCCAGGGAGGATTTAATTTGCTGGCCTGTTGACAAATTTAGTTGCTCATTTGCAGTTCCCTTTTTGGGGGGGGGGGGTGTTGCAGTTGAGCAAATTTGGGAGTTTTCAGTCTTGCAGGGATGTAGGGTTGCAGTCTGCTATGGCCACAGTTACAGAACAGCTCTTACAGGGGTTTAGAGACAGGTTGCCTGTTCCTCAAATCTTGTGGCTGTGTATTTGCCGCTGTTCTTCAACCCAGCAGTGACTGTTAGCCCAGTGTGACTAAGCTTTTGCTGACCTACACCATCATCTCACTTATCAGTCAGCTTTCCTGCTTTGGAGGGCTGGCAGCCTGGCTCCCTCTGGGTTACTGCCACGTCTATCACCTCTGGAAGCCACATTTGCTCTGGATGAAACTGAGTTGAGGACACACAATGCCAGACCTGACCTGGGAAATGAAAGCTCAGCACTAATGGGGAGTGAACCAGACAGGCAAGGAGCTGTGGAAGAGGCAGGGGAAAAGCGAGGAGCCAAGTGCCAGCCCCTGGGCAGGGGAGGGAGTTCCGTACCAGAAGTGGAGACATGATGTAAGCAGGAGGCCAGAAGGTGTGGTTTTGTGGCCTTTGTGATTACTCAATGCTGTTGCTGTTAAACAGCAATTTTTTGACCATGTAGGGCAATTGTCACCTGCCACACAGTCCAAAAGGGTCCCCTGAACCCATCTGGTCCCCCTGGAGCTTCTGGCACTCCTCTGGATCCCAGTTGAGTAGGCTGCACAGAATCTGTCCAGGCACAGGCCATAGCTCTGAGCCAACAAGGAAGTTCATTCCGTGCCCTTAAAACTTGCACATGAAGGCAGGGAAAGCCCATACCCTAACCTAAAGCTTCTCTGGAAAGGGCAGAGCCCCAGAAGTAAATTCCCTTACTTCAGAGTAATTCCCCGGGACCAGACAGAGGAGTGAAGGTGCCAGTCTGAGGTCAACAATGGCAGCAGAGATGTGGCCCCACCCTAGAGGTCACCCTGAAGGGAAATTCCTCTCCTTCAGGAACTGTGGCTGGCTGTGCCCAGGGGTGGGTGAGGAGGAGTCGGCTGTAACCGTCAGTTTATTCAAGAGCAAACATGCATCACGTGCCTCTGCTCATCAGCCGTTTTCCAGCACTAATCTCTCTCAGGACACTTGACATGGCTCCTGCCATCACTGCTGCAACACAGTGCAGTTCCCCAAAGCTGCAAGATAATCAGGAAAGCCCCCAGAACTTGCCCCTGCTGGGAACTGGAATAGTTGGCACTGGGGCAGGTGCCAAAGAGTGGCTCAAAGCAACCCCCCAGATCCTGCAGTCACCTGGGCACCCAGACCAGAGAGGCAGCATTATGTGGTGCCTGTTAGTGACAGCTGGCATTTCGTGACAAGTCCCTGCTCCCAAGCATGAAAGAGCAGACAGCAAGAAGGAGGGGCTGAGTGCATCCCCCGCACAGGGGCCCAGGCTGCCTTGGCTGGGGGCCAGGGCTGATAAGCAGCTGTCTGACCTTGGGCTGTTGTGAATGGAGCTCACTTGGCGCAGATGCTGGCAGGAGCCTCAGCAGGGGCTCCCTGCTTCCCCCTGGGAGCTGCACTGGAGATGAGGCCCTAGCTCTTTGTTCCTGCCAGAATGTGCTGCTCCATAGTCCCTGTTGGTCCAACCCATGGACGTGGACTCGAGGCCTGACCCTGACCTGCCTCTTCACAGGGTGCTCTGGAGGAGGGCAGAGGTTATAAAGACCTGTGGAGGGACAGCCGGGCCACTTGCTTAGTGTGAGCACGAGAAACAGCCCAGTTCACTTAGGGCTGCCTTGAATCTGTGGGGAACAGAGCAGTCAATACTGCATGATGTAACACTCCTGCAAACAGACTGAAGCAGTTGGGCAAGAGATGGAAAAGTCAAGGATGAGGAAAAGCAACCCCTGAGGTTGAAGAAGAAGGCTACTTCTCTTTGTCTAGTGAGCATATACCAAACTATAACACGGTGTGTAGACTTCACCAAGCCTCTAAGAGGTGGAAAAATTATAGAGTCTGAGGAAGGGAATTTGTTGCCCCTCTTTCTTGTGCCCCTCTCGTTCCTCTTTCTGAAGGTGTTTCTCTCCCTGAACTGTCCATGCTTGGTGACAGTGATGTCCTCGGAGAATGCTGCAGCCTTGGTGCCACAGTGTGCCACAAGGAAGGCTGGAACTCCTGGGACCACTCTGTGTTTTAGTGCTTTTCCACGGCGTTTCCGAGGGTCGGTGATACTTTCATGTTAGCCGTGAGTTTGAGAACGACCGCGCTGTGCACATTTCACTGATCAAAGCCCGAGCTTTGTCCGGGAGGCGCGAGCGGGCCGGGCGGGGGGCGCTGCCGGGCGGGCCGGGCGGGGGGTGATGCCCAGGCGGGGCCCGATGCCCGGGCGGGGCAGCGCTCGGGAGCGGCCGGCGCAGGCTCAGGGCGGGGTCGGAGGCGGCTCCTGGCGGGACGGGGCGGGCGGAGAGCGGCCGCGGCGGGAGCGGAGCCGTTCCCCGGCAGTGCGCGGCATGGCGGCGGCAGCAGGCGGGCGTGCGGCGGGGCTGGCGGGGCTGGCGGGCCTGTCGGCGCGGCCCCTGGGCGCGGCGGAGCCGCTGTCGCTGGGCTCGCTGCGGGGCAAGGTGCTGCTGGTGGCCAATGTGGCGTCGCTCTGAGGCACGACCACGCGCGACTTCCTGCAGCTCAACGAGCTGCAGCAGCGCTACGGCCCCCGCGGGCTCCAGGTCCTCGGCTTCCCCTGCAACCAGTTCGGTCACCAGGTAAGGCGGGCGGCGGGCCCGGGGAGCGGGGCCGCGGAGCGGGGAGGAACCGCCCGCCCCGGCCGGGCTCTCACGGGCCGTGCTCGGGGTGGGTTTACCTTTGTTTCCTTAGGAAAACTGTACCAACGATGAGATCCTTCCCATGCTCGAGCACGTTCGTCCTGGCAACGGGTACAAGCCCAATTTCCTAATGTTCGAGAAGTGCGAGGTGAACGGGAAGAATGCACACCCCCTCTTCACCTTCCTGAAAGAGGCGCTGCCCTTCCCGCACGATGACCCCTCCTCGCTGATGACCAACCCGCAGTACATCATCTGGTCCCCGGTCTGCCGCAATGATATCTCCTGGAACTTCGAGAAGTTCCTCATTGGCCCCGACGGCGTGCCCTTCAAACGCTACAGCCGGAGTTTCGAAACCATCAAGATCCAGGACGACATTGAGTTGCTTCTGCAGAAGGTTGCCTAGAAAGTTCTCTGCCCTTTCCCCTTGCTGCGCACCTGTCTGCTTTTCTTGCAGAGAGCTGTTGCTCTGGCAGAAATCCCAATGTCTTGTGTAGGTTTTGCTTATGATGGTGCATCTTCCAAATCCTTGAAGTGTGCTTGATGTTTTCAAAAGTTACATGAGAATGTTTGGGAAATTATGCCAGGTCAAGCAGCTGTGAGTCTCAGTAGTTTACTGTGATTCTCTAAATAAAAAGATGTGTACTTTCTTTAAGGCTGTGGCTTGATAAATCTGGGTGAGTTGGGTGAAAACACGGTGGATCTGTTACCTGTTCATCAGCCTGTGCTCACAGGGGCAGACTTGGAGCACTCCGTGCAGTCAGGCTGAACTAAACCGAGGGCATGAGCTCTGCAGGCTGTGAATCAGTAGCGTGTCCTGCCCCACGTGTAACAAGCCTGGCAGAGCGGGAGGGCAGCAAGGAGCAGACAGACCTTGCCCCACTGCTCCCGGCACCTCCCTTAAGGCTTCCCTGCAGAGGGAGCACGCTGGCACATGGCCAGGAGGTGACTTTACACTGGCTGATGAATTCCCAGTGTGGCTACCAGCAATAGGCCGCAACAGGCTAATAAGTGCTGGGGTAGGGAGATGAGCGATCCTGCAGCCTGGGGAGACCTAGACCAGGAGCAGGACCCATTGTCCCTCCCCTTGTCCCAGAACCACTGCCCCCTCACTGGCTGTATCCCATTTTGTATCAGTGGTGGCCCAACACAGATCCTCACAGGCTTGCCCCGTCCTCCATGAGACCTGAAGCACCTTTGTGCATTCCCAGCACCTCATGATGCAGGGAATCATGTACCAAACCAGTTTGTTCATGTTCCCAGTGCAATACCACCTCATTCAACCACTTGGCCTACAAAAACTATGCCTTGCCTCAGAATGTCCTTGTTTCCCTTTGGGCACAGGAATTGTATATGACAATCCCAAGTGCAGATGTTCCAGGAAATATTTCCTTTTTCTTTTCACTTCTTTCCTAACAGTTTTTTGACTCTTGCCAACCATGGAGCTGAGAAGTACTTAATGAGAAGTTGCTACAATTGTACTCAGTGATCTTAGAGGTCTTTCCCAATCTTAATGATTCTATGATTCAGTAACAATTCTGACATATTGGCCCTGCTCAGCAATCCTGGTTTTGCAGGCTGCTGCTAAACAGCTGGAATTATGATTGGTTTCCCGTGGGAAATCAAATTTGGCACATCAGCTTGTGACAAATTTCACCTGCCATCCTTCTGCCCAGTAGCTCAACTCCTTCTACAGGAAAATTTTCACTCCGTAAATTGCTCCGTGAGCACATTTTCATTACAAGCCACTCTTCACAAGGTCTTGTAGCACTGAGTATAAACTTGGTGTGGGACTGAGGAATCCTGACCCAGACTAGAAACTTGGGCTCTCCAAGGGAAGGCACAACACTTTCAAGCATTAGTGCACTGTTCTCGTAATAAAAACACTCAGGATTTGAGGGCTTGGTGAGGTTTTGTTCTTGTTTGTAGCTTTTCACTTCACAAATTCACAATTGCTTTGTTACTGTACCTATATCCAAGGATCCCTCAAGGTTGAGGAGAGACTGAGTAAATCCTCCAACCAGCACCACCCTGCTTGCTGCTACCCCTGAGTCATTGAGCTTTGAACTCAGATTGCACAATCCTTGTCGGGCTATTTCTTAAATCCCAGAACAGCTTCATAGAAAAAAACAGGATGTTTTCAGCAGCTATTTAAGCTTTGCAGCAGATGATGCATGGTGTATTTTTTCAGTTCTACTTCCGTAATTTAATGCAGGATGTCGAAATAGGTGGAGAGTACACCAGATCATGAGCAGCAGAAACTCAGGGCACTGAAAAATCTTTCTCAAAGTGAGCTGTGGCACTTCCTCGTCTCTAACTCACCAAACCTGAGCCGTTTGAGTGGGGCCTGCTCTCTGTTCCTAACCAGCCTCTGGCTCTCATCAAGGCCCACAACTACAGGGAGCAGACCCCAACACCTGCTGCAGTTCCAGCCTGCCAAAAAGGGTCTCTTGCTGAGCCTGCTGGTCAGAGAGGCACCTTTCTTGCACTGTGCTTATTCTGTGCCTATGGCCAAAGAAATTATTTACCTTCTGACTGCTGGGGCCGTGCTAGCAGAAAAACAAAGCGACAGCTCCAGAACAGCTCCAGCAGTGCCAGAAGCAGTACAGTGATGTGATTCCAGGACAAAAATGAGCCATGCCAGCAGGGAAATGAACAATCCCAGTGTAAGCACACCTACAGGAACTCTGCAGTGTGGGTGAAAGCTGCCCAGCCTTGCTATTCCCGGTCTCGTTTCAGCATTCCCTGGAGCAGCTGGCTCTGGTGTCCATTGGGTTGTGGCACAGAGGGCACTGGCTGGAGCCCTCTGGCAGTGACAGGGAGAGTGGAGCATGGTCCCCACACAGGATCTCACACACAAACCTTGGCTGGTGTCATGATGAGAGGAGGTGAACATTTCACCACAGCTGCTGGCAGCAGCTCTGTACTGAGGGGAGGCACGAAGAATCCCAGGCAATTCCTCAGGGATTATAAACCAGCCCAGTTCTATTTCTGTAATTTCTGTAATTCCAGAGAGAAACAAACTGACTCAGAGGGAAATCTTAAAATAGATACTACTTTAGCACAATTGGTTGTTTCTGTGGCTTGAGGATGTTGTCCTTTCAACATCTCCTGTCTGTCACATATACACTCCTACATTACACTTTAATTGCAAACACTTAGTCCCTCTGTTAGAGTTCCTGCTTTTCCATGCTTCTGCATATCAAAGTTTCACATATTCTCTCCTTCCTAGAAAGTGTTTGTCCCCTACTTATCCCCCCTCCCAGTGATTTATTTCTCCCCCGCCCCTTTAGTTGCTGATAGTTGCTGCCAACTTCTTAAATCCTTAAACAAGTTCAAATATTTGAAGCTGTCAGGAGTGTTTACTAGTTCCAAGAAAAATTACCCTTCCTGGTCCTTTCTCCCTCTCTCAGATTCCCTGGTGTTCTGCTCACCAAACCCTAGTCTCCCTGCTGTAATCCTGGCTGATGAGATATGGTATTCAGAAGTGTCTACTCAACAGAAGTGCCATCAGCTTGAGCCTGAGACCTTTCTTACTCAGCTTGTACAAGGTTTCTGCTGTTTAAATTCCCTTTCTCCTCGGCAGCTTTCAGGCACTGTATTTGATCGTAAGGCTGGCTGGGAACACCTGCCTCCAGTCCTCCAGTACCTGAGGGTACTTTGCTGCTGTCAGTGCCCCTTTCACACCCATTGGGATGAGCTGGAGATCAGGGCAGAAGTCAATGGCTGAAAGTGCTTGAGGAGACAGGAGAACACAGACACCTCTGTCTACAGTGAAACTGGCACAATGCAATTTTCTTGCACTGAATCAGAAAGGCCTGAATTAAACCATTTAATTGTTTTCCACACTTTCTATGAGGAGTCAGTAATTCATTAGCAGAGTGAGGTCAGCCACACAAACAGTATCTCAGAATAGCTGACTCATTTTGAAAACACACCCAGCCTTGCCATAATAGGGTGTGTTAGACCCGAAGGGGCCCCGCCCTCTGAGAAAAACTGAAGTAACAACACTCAACTCTTACTGGAAGGAGAAAATGCTCCTTTCAGTGTTAAGTGAATGACTTGCCCTGCTGTCAGGAACATAAAAGGCTTTTATCACGTTACACACCCTGGTTGCTGCAGCAGTGCCAGGCTGGCAGAGGCCACCTGCCCATGGTGCTGCCAGAATGCTCCTGGCACAGACAGTCACAGCACTCCCACATCACCTTTGCCTTTCTTTTCACATAAGGTAAAGGGATTTCTTTGGTGCATCCGTTTAAGGCAGATTTTTTGAATTCTTCCTAAGACCTCCCCTTCTCAAGGACAGGCTCCCTAAATAGCACAGGACACGCTACTCGAGGGATCAATGCCGGAATCTCCTGGAGCAGTTCTCTCCTGAGACAATACCCAAACTCCTGAGCGCTCACACACACCAAGTGTCCCATTTATTCCCACAACAATTCGGAGTCCAATGCCCTCACCAGTGGACTCCACGTGCGAAAATGAAGTGCCTAAAACTGAAACCACAGTCCAACCAAATAGCTCTGCCTCCTGTTTTGTCAGAGACTGCCCTGAGAGAGAGAAAAATAAAATCTATGAAGAACTAAAGCTTTCAGCTTGGGTTCAATCTTTAGGTTCGCCATAATACAGGGAGGAGAATCTTGGTGAGAAAGTGAAGTGCACGGTGTCCGGAGCCCAGAGCAGTGGGTTGGCAGCAGCCACCCTGAGCAGGTTTGGGGAAGGCTGGGCTGGTGCTGCTGCAGAGGCAGAACGGAGCAGAGTGTTTGCAGAAGTGTTTTTATCTGAGGACTTAAAGAGGCCGGCCCGGGAGCCCTCTCGACCACGAAGCCCCCTCGGGGACGACGTCCAACCCCGCGGGGGGAAAGTGCTCCTGCTCCCGGAGCTCTCCCTGCAGCCTCCGTAAGGACACTCAACACGGCAGGTAAAACCCCACCCGCCCCAAGTACCCTCACGGCTGCCGCCGCAAGATGGCGGCCGCCGCCATAGCGCGCGCGGCCCCGCCCACCTCACGCGGAGCGCGCGCGGGCGGGGCGGGTCCTTCCCACTCGCCCAGCGCGTGCCCGCCCGCGCGCTCGCGCGCGCTCCGACCTCCGCCCGCGCCGGGTCTCGCGCACGGACATGGCGGCGGCCTCGGCTGGCGGGGAGCGGGCCCAGCCGGACCCGGCGGAGCAGCGGGCAGAGCTGGGGCCGCTCCTGGCCACGGCCCTCCGGCCCGGCGAGTCCTGGTGAGCACACCCGCGCCTCCCCTCCCTCCCCGTCCCCCTCCCATGCGGGCGGCGGGGCCTTCGAGCCGGGCCGGGCCGCGCCGCCGCTGAGGGGCCGCGCCGGGCGGTGCCGTGTGTTGCAGGTACCTGGTGGAGAGCCGGTGGTTCAAACAGTGGAAGAAGTATGTGGGCTTCGACAACTGGGACATGTTCGGCGCCGGCGATCCCAACCTCTTCCCGGGCCCCGTCGACAACGCGGGCCTGTTCCCGGGGCCCATCGACAACTCGGGCCTGTTCGGCGGTGAGTGCTGCGGGGCCGGGCTCGGGCTCGGGCTCGGCCGGGGAACTTCCTCGCGCCGCTTTCGCTTTCGAAGCGAGCCTGGGGAGGGCACGCGGCCGCAGCGCCCTGTTCCTGAGGGGACCGGCCGGGCGCTGCTCCCCCGGAGTGCCGGTGTTTCTGGGTGTCCTGCCTGTACGTGTGTGGGTCTGGAGAAGAAAAGGTGCTGTTTGATGTTCTGCTCTCTGCCGTCTGTCCCCTTTTAGATCCAGAAACTCAGAGTTTAAAAGAACACCTCATTGATGAGCTGGATTACGTGCTGGTGCCTACCGAAGCCTGGAACAAGCTAGTAGCGTGGTATGGTTGCGTGGACGGGCAGCAGCCTATTGTGAGGAAAGTAAGTACAGCTGAAACAACTTTTCTGTCTCCTGGTTTCATCTTTTGATCTCCATCAAACTTAAGCAGTTTATTTTGCCAGATGTCAGCTAAGACAGGATTCTCAGCAGCTCTTTGGAGATAATAATGTGATGTCTTTTTCCTTGTCTGAGAGAACAACTTGCCTGTATTTCAGCCAAAATGCCTAAAGGTTTGGGGTCCTGAGTTGATGGTTTATTTGGGACAAGAACCCTGAACCTTGTTCAGGTTATGATTCTTTGGACTAGTACAGTGCTTTTATATTTCATGGAATAGTTTGTACTTTGTGAACAAGTGTAAGTTGTTGTCAAAGTTGTCTATCTTCCAGAATATAACGAGTCATTAGGTACAAATGGATTAGGGACTTCTTCTGGAGTGTAAGGTGATTCTTGATTTCTCTTCCAAAATTGTGTGACTCTAAAATCTTTATAAAGTGGTGGATATATAGTTTTGACCTGTAAGTCATATTTTTGGTTGACAAATGCAGTCATGTATGGATTCTGAGTATATAACCTGTTCTGGAAGGTGAAATTGGCAAGTGTTTTTGTTTGTGATTTTCTGGTTGTTGTGTTTTGTTTGTTTGTTTAGGGTTGGTGGTTTTTTTAATGTGTGTAGGTAAAGGGGGTTTTGTTTTTATTTTAGTCTTAGGCTATTGTACTGACTAAATTGAACAATGCCAGTCTGTGGAATTCATTAAAAGATAAATCACTACACCAAGTGTAGTGATACAATAAAATACAGTGATAAAATACAGCAAGTGTTGATATAATGTATGGAATTAACATCACTTATGTCTGAGCAGCATTACCTTGTAAGTAAGGGTTACTCCAAGGTGTGCAAGACCTAGGAAAGTGTGGCACCAGAAGGGGAGCAGGATCAGGAAGTGCTGATCAGTGGTGCTGGAATGTTGTCATTCAGTGTGGGCTAGAAAGTGCATGTAGTAAGAAATTCTGATGTCCTCAGGACTGGTGAGGGAACCCAGGATCACCAGATGACCTCAGGTTCACTCGGCTGACTGGACAGAACTCACATGGAAGCAGAACTAGGAGAGGAGAAAATAATTATAGCATGTAAAGGAGATGTGCTTTTAGAGAAACATGTAACATCTTGAGGAATTGCAAGTCTGTGCTGAGAGGGAGAACTGGTACTGTTACTGATCAGTGCCTCTGCAAGTGAGGAAGCTTTTCCTTTGTGAGCTGGGTGATTGCTTTCACAAAACCTGGCATGTTATTGCACACTCCCTTTTCTGAAAAATTTGGAGGTTGACAAGAGATTTGGGAGCTATGGGGAAACACTTGTGCTTAACTGCATGAGCCTTCTTTTGTTTTGGTATCTGATGATGCTTTCAGTGATGCAGTGACCAGGGGGGCAGGGCTCAGAGCTTGTGCTGGTTTACAGACCTGACATGCCAGGTTACTCTGAATCTAGTTAAGAGTAAATTTTTTAAAGTTTTGAATTGCTATGAAACAGTCTCTGTTATTAACTCGGTAACTGAAGGGGGTTTTTATATTTAAGAAGATGCTAAAATACAGCAGAATAGTGGGTTTGTAGGATGTAACAGGTTCTTACAGTGGGTCCGTGAGACACAGAAGCTGCACTGCTGCACCTAAGTTGAATGTGGGCAGGATCTGGTAACAGTATTCCCCAGATAGCATTAAAAGTCAAGCACTTAAACTTGTGGTTCTTAAATGCTTTAAGACTTTTCCTAAAGATGGATCAACTGTAATTCATACATTTAAATATCCATAAAAGTAGTGATTTTCAGGCATCTTTATGGGTTTAAAAGATATTTCTTCCATCTCTGTATTTGATTATCAGAATCAAGTACAGGAGGATTAGGCTAGATTTGTGGTTCAGGTTTCTCTTGATAGTCTCAGACCATATTTTTGGGCAGTCATCTGTAGAGTCCCACTGGAAGGTGTATTAATGTGCTTCCTCAGTGGCTGAGTTGTGCTGAGATTGCTGTCCAGTGGCATGACCTGAATTGTACTTTGGCAGAGAACGAGGAGGCTGCTCAGATGTGGTTTAAAAGACATCTGCAGGTGATTAGAGACTCCATTCCTCCATCCTCATGGACACAATGATCTGATCAGGAGCTTCTTTTCCTTAGGAACTCAGGAAAGAGTTCTTTTCATTTCTGAATATGGCTCTTACTTGTTTTTAACTACAGAATACTGGAGAACAGGAAGTCATGTTTAGTTATATTTATTCTGAAAAATAAATGGAAAACTTTTGACTTGGTTTCTTTTCTTTTTTAAAAAGAAGTCTCTGTAAACAGGGAGCTTTACTTTCTGTTGTAATAGCAAAGTACTGAAGATCTTTCTGAATGTGTTTGTTAATTATTTACCTTTAAAGCACCTTGCATATCTAATACAACCTTCTAAATGCAACAGTCCTCAGAAGATGGAAGCAATTACTGGAATTGTCACTGTAGGTGACAGCTGTCTAGGTCTTCTTTGTTTCTTTCCAAAGCTGCATAGTTTTTTCTGTAAAGTGTTAGGTGTGGATCGTAGCAAGTCTGGTGTCACATGAATA
This sequence comes from Prinia subflava, assembly GCF_021018805.1. Taxonomy (NCBI): domain Eukaryota; kingdom Metazoa; phylum Chordata; class Aves; order Passeriformes; family Cisticolidae; genus Prinia; species Prinia subflava. The sequence continues at coordinate 18,578,563 of NC_086260.1, forward strand.
GAATGGAGTATTTCAGTTAGAAAGGACTTAATCATCTGGTCCAACTGCCTGGCCAGATCAGGTCTGACTGAATGTTACAGCAAACTAAGGGCATTGTCCAAATGGCTCTCACTGTTACTCTTAAAAATTATACCAGCTTTTTCAATGAAATATGGTCTCAGTTTCAGAGGCTTTGCTGCTGCCAAGCATTCTGGAGGGCGTTGAGGTGTGGGGTTTTCTTTTTTTTCTTACTCCTTCTGTTACATTGCAGTTGTCTCATAACTGGCCTGTGAAATGTGCCTTTCTTTTTGGCACAATGTGTTTTATGGTGAAGAATGAAGTCCAGTTTTAGGGAAGCTGTTTTAAAAATATGCTGGAAGCTACTGGCATGAGTAAGTGTACCTATTGGAATATTCTCTCAAATGCAAAATTGATAGAAAAGTACTCTAAAATAAAGCAGTGTCATCAAAACAACTTCAGAGGTACTTCTCTGTTCTTGCTAGGAGAGAGTAATGAGGCAGATTCTGTGTACCATGCAGAAAAATAATGCTTTGGTTTGCTCTCTTCTAATTGAAGATATTTTGCTTCAGTGTTCTAACCTGGTCTCCTTTTTTTCAGAAAACTTAGCCAAAAGCTAGAGACAAAAGATAATTTTCTTCTAGAATGCTTTGTGTTATCGAGTATTTTTCTTGAGGAGTTGGCTGTCACTGTCAGTTCAGTGTGATGATGGACCTCTGGAACTTTGCACTGTGGAAGGAAGGCACTGGATTTCCAAACCAAACAAAACCCCAAACAAGCTGGTGACTGAATCTAGGAGCGAGCCAGTGTTCAGTTTGTGGCTTGGCTCTCAGTACTCCAAAAGGCTCACAGTATTTACAGCTGTGTGCTTCAGAGGGCTGCTCAGTATTGCAGCTTTGTGTTGCTGTGTTCCTTGTGTGCAGGTGGTGGAGTACGGGCTCTTTGTGAAGCACTATAAGGTTGAGGTTTATCTCTTGGAGCTGAAGCTGTGTGAGAGCAGCGATCCCGACAATGTCATCAGCTGCCACTTCAGCAAGGCAGATACTGTTGGTAAGTAGTTCTCTGATGGGTGAAGCTGTGCTCTGAGGCTGTCTCAAGAGATAATCTGTGCCCTCCAGAACCTCCGGACTGGAGCAAATCTGACTTTACTCTCTCTCTTATTGCTGTATTTTTCTCATGTAAAAGTGCTGAATGTCAGCTGTCCTGTATGTACATCACTAAACTGAAGAAAGCATCTGTCATGGTTTGACACTGGCCAAATCCCAGGCACCCACAAAACCTGCTCACTCACCCTCCCCTGCCACAGCAGAGAGGAGAAAAAAATGAACCAAGGCTTCATAAGTTAAGGACCAGGAAAAAACACTTCTAGGGGAAAGCAGGCTCAACTTAGAGGTATAAAGTGAGTTTATTACTAACAGAACCAGAGGAGAATAATGAGAAGTAAAAACAAGCCCTTAAAAATACCTTTTCTTCCCCCAGCCCCTCACTCCTTCCCATGAGAGCACAAGGAGACAGGGCATGGGGCTTTTGCTCAATTCATCACCCAAGTTCTTCTTCCACTGCTCAGGAAGAGGAGTCCTTCCCCTCTGAGACCGTGGGGTCCCTCCCATGGGTGACAGTTCTCTGGGAACTTCCCCAGTGTGGTTCCAATCTCACATGCAGCAGTCCTCCCAAAACTGCTGTGATGTGGGTTTCTCTTCCCACGGGGTGCAGTTCTCCAAGGACAGGCTGCTTCAGCCTGGGAGCAGAGCCCCTTCTCTCCACCGTGTCTCCCACTGGATCACAGCCTCCTCCAGGCATCCACCTGCTCCAGCCTGGGCAATTCCCCACGGGCTGTGGGTGGATCTCTGCATCCCCATGGATCCCCAGGGGCTGTGGGTGGATCTCTGTAATCCCCCGTGGATCCCCAGGGGCTGTGGGTGGATCTCTGTATTCCCTGTGGATCCCCACAGGCTGTGGGTGGATCTCTGCATCCCCCGTGGATCCCCAGGGGCTGTGGGTGGATCTCTGTATCCCCCGTGTATCCCCACAGGCTGTGGGTGGATCTCTGCATCCCCCGTGGATCCCCAGGGGCTGCAGGAGCACAGCAGGCCCCTTCACCACGGCCTGCAGAGGAATCTCAGCTCTGGTGCCTGGAGCAGCTCCTCCCCTCTTTCTCCACTGACCTTGTTGTCTCTGTGTTGTTTCCCTCACATGTTCTCACCTCCTCCTCTTCTCTGACTAGGAAAAAACTGCAGTTTGTTTTGATTTTCTTCTTAAATCTGTTATCACAGAGGTGTTACCACTCTCTCTAACTGTCCCAGCGTTGGCCAGCAGCGTGTCCATCTTCAGAGCCATCAGGGATTGATTGGCTCTGCTGGACATGGTGAAAGCTTCCAGCAGCTCCTCACAGGAGCCACCACTGTGGCCCCCCTGCTGCCAAAAACCAGGCTGTGCAAAATCAACACAGCATCTTTGTGGGCAACTCTGTTTTTAGATGAAGAGAAGTTGGCCTTTGGGCAGTAAGTTCTCAAAGTGTTCTGTGTGTAATTTGAGGGCTTGACGTGACTGAGAACAGAAATTTTTCTTTCTTTCAGACTTAATATTAGACAAACTATATGAGCAATTTTTTTTCCATAAGGTGTTTTCTACTTAAGGGATAAGGGATCTTGAAGGATAAGTGATGTACCTCCTTGCTGAATGAATGTCTTAGTGTTTTTTCAAAAGCACTCATGTTTTAGGAATTTCAGTGTTTTCTTTCTCGTGAACAGCTACCATCGAGAAAGAAATGAGAAAACTATTCAGTATCCCACCTGAGAAGGAAACCAGGCTATGGAACAGGTATATGAGCAACACTTATGAGCAGCTCAGCAAGCTGGACAGCACAGTGCAAGATGCAGGGCTCTATCAGGGTCAGGTAAGGGGCATAAATTTTTCTCTCTCTCTTTTTTTTTTTTTTTTTTTTTTTTGTTTAATGTAGTGCTTTTGCTGATGTGTATTTTTTTTCACTTGCTTTTATGTACTTTGAGCAAACATTGACAATGGGATTTGCTAATGCTTTTGCAATATTTGTAACAGACTTGCAGTTACCTTTATTACCTGCACTCTCTTTCAGGTTGTTTTAATAGAAGTGAAAAATGAAGATGGCACGTGGCCTGGACAGCATTGCCTGGCAAAGTAAGCAAGCATGTTCTAAAGGTTTCTGTTATTTTGTGCAGCTTGTTTGCTAAGCTTTAGTGAACACATGTTCTCTGTGAAAGCCTAGTTATCACTGGCTGTTGTGGCTTGCTTTTTTTTGGTTATTTTGAAGGAGAGAAAATCTCAAATATAAATATTCTTCAGTGGTTCTGCTGCTTGTTTTGTTTCTTAGCAAGAGTGTGTTTTAAAGCCTGTTTCAAACAGGTTGTATGCGAATTAAATAGTTTAGGGTTTCTGTAGTGCTTAGGAGACAAAAGTGCTATTTGTGTTGAACTAGTCTGCTTGAAAAGCTACCTCTGCACACTGCACAGTGAAACAAATAATCTGTCCTTTGCTGTTGTAGAACAGAAAGGATCTTGGAGTGTATTTCCAAACCTGCCAGTAGCGAATGCTCAGAGTTCTGGTGGTTCCCCCTTAGGAAGGGTATGGAAACAGCTGACCCCCTTCTGCCACAAGAGACAATTACAGAAGCTTGTAAATATGACACAGATTCTCTCAGTGCTGTCTGATTTAGAGAAGAGATGGGTAATTGCAGGGCTTGGTGATACACTATGTGTATAGAGTGAATGGTGTAGAATGGAAATTGCTTGCAGTGATAAGGAACTGCTCTTATCAAGTCCTGTTACAGAAGGTAGAATTTGATGACTTTCCCTGTCTGATGCCTACTGGGTTCCATCCCAGGGGCCATCAGACTTGATATTGATAAAGAAAATGCTTTTCTGTACAATACAGTTAACTTACAGAACTTGATGCCAAGTGATGTCATCTGAAATCAAGATAAACTAGTGTAAAACTTGAAGAGTTGATCAGATAGGTCAGTGAAACCTATTTTGAAGCAGTACTTTGAGAGATCATACTGTGTAAATGAATCAGGAGAATGCCCATGGGATTACAGTGAAGTTTCTGTAGGAGTGTCATGTGAAAAGCAACTAAACATTCATATCATATACCTGGTTGACAGTATGGCAGAGGCAGCTGTCCAAGACCAGGTCATAACCTTTTGTTTCCACAGGAGGCAAAGCTAAAAAGGAGCTGTGTAGCTTTCTCAGGCCTTAGAGTAGTCCTTTGTCAGCAGCTAATCTGATATGTAAAGGCTTTGATATAACGTCTAGTGATAGATAAATGAAAGTGGTTATTGGTATGTAGATTAGTATTTTCTAATGACAAAAATATTTCCTTATTATAGTGTCAAACTTGTGAAGTTTACTTGATGCTGATAATGGTGACTGAAGGAATTGTATTAAGTGATGCAAGGATTATTTGTTCTTTTGTACTTTGTCTTGTGCTTCATCCTATCACAGCAAGCTTTTGCTTCAGTGCTCTATTTCTCAGCTCCAGAAAACATCTGGGAAACTTAGTATTTGGAGGGTTTTTTTCTGAGCTGCATCAGTTTATTACTGAAAGCTTATGAAGGAGTTTTCCCCAAATTTAGAGTTTTGATTACATAAACCAAACAGGATGTAAACCTCTCTGCTGTTGATAGAGAATTGGTGAGCACCTGCATCACTGCCGAGGTGCCAAAAGAGGTTCTGGAAGTCTGGGAGTTCATATCCCTCCTCCTCACAGAGCGTGTGTGCAAAGTGACTGTGGGGTGAGTGGTTCTGTGTCACCAGGATTTTTCCCCACTGTTTGGTGCTTGTCAGAGGCACTGGCCCCCTGCCAGAGGAAATAGCTTTTCCACAGGTTTGGCAGCTGCCCTTGTGTTTCCCCAGCCATCAATCTGGCTGACATTTTACAGGAAAAATGCTCTAAAACTCTACAGCAGTTCTTGGGTGGTATATTCAGCCTGTGCTTGGCTACTACTGTTTGTTAATTTGCTCCTCTCTAAAGAACAAAATATTTTTTCTTACTGTGGTTTGAAACTGCTTTTACTTCTACACAAAGTTTCAGAAGAGAGACTGGATTATACTTATTCTAGGAATTTCAAAATTAGAGGCATACTTTGTTTCTGAAGGGAGATTATTATATCAACGACTTTGTGGAATTTAGTACTGTTAAACTGTTACTTACAAGACTCCCAAAATAAAGTCCTGAACTAGCAGAATTTCGCTTCAGCCCTAGCACACATTTTTTTTTATCCTGGATATTATTTTCTTAGCAAAAGCAAACAAGAAGTTGTGTTAGTTCTTTAAAAATAACACTTTTTTTCATCAGGTATTGTATTTGAAAACTGGAGTGAAGTTGTATTTAGTGTCTGCCTGGTCTGTCTCCCTTTTTAGTATACAGCAGTAAAATACGTTTTGGTTCTCTAGTTGGACGTAGTATTTTCCTGCTGTTTCCTCTTCTAGTTCCTCTGTTTTCTCATGGCACTGTGGGCTGACTCTGTAATTTCAGAGGACCTCTTCAGCAGCTGGGCTAAATATTTTGTGTGCAGATCTTTATTCCATGACTTTGAAGTGCTTGGGTTTGCAGCAGATGCCAGGCTTGCAGAGGAGCCCTGAGGCTGCAGCATAAGTTATGGAGGCTTTTGCTTGTAAGAACTTTCTGCATGAGCGTCTGTTAAGACCTCTGCTTTGTCAGTTGAGTAAAATCTCAGCTAATCTGGCTCTGACTAAAACTTTTTGTCACAAAATTACTACTTTATTTTTGGTTTTGTAAAGGAGGAGGACTGGCTCCTGGCTGTGCTCTGAAGGTGGCCTCAGTTGAATTGAAACACTTTTTCTATCTGTGTCTTTCAACCATTTGAAAGCCTTTTACAATATTTTTTCAAGTTGTTTAGTTTAGGACTTTTTTTTTAACTTAACAATCATATGGATTCAGAATGATTAGATTTTATCCTCTTTGTCTTGTAAGTCTCCAGATTCCTGCTCACTTGCCATTTGTGTGGGTTTTTGACAGGTTTTATAGCAAGACAGCTTTAGACAACATATATTATATATAATTATATATAGAGAGAGTGTGTGTATATATATATATCATATATTTATTAGACAACGTATAGACAATATAAACAACAAAATAAGACAACAATAAAGCAGCTGTCTTTACTTGCAAATGGGGACAATGTGCTTCAGTATTGTGAAGATGAAGTTGTGTTTCAGTGGTAACCTTCTGAGTAGGCCAGAACATTTTGCAATGTTCCAAGTCACAAATTTCAAAGATGAAATAACTTTATTCTCTTACTTCAGAGCAAGGTCCTGGGGCCTCCATTTCTGAGGGAGCAGAAGTCTCATACTGTGAGAGAGATGGCAGTAGAGGGGGCAGATGCCTTTGACCAGTCAAAGTCTGCACATTCCACAGAAACCCTTTTTTGGCATTGGGGATAAATATTTGGCATTCAGGTCTTCTGTTGTCACCTCTGAATGCAAATGAGGCAATCCTGAGAGCCTGCAGTACTGTGAGGTCATTAACAACCACTTTCCAGGTTTAAAGTGGGAAGCTTTCAGAGAAAAGCATTTTCCTTAGCTGCTGTCTGTACCCTTCACCTGGAATCAATGACTGCCTTTGTGTCTTACCAAGTCTTATGAGGGGAAGAAGCTGTTCTTAGGAAATCCTTTCTTCAGTAGTTACACATAGATGAGTAACTTCTAAAATGTAGGAATAGGTAGAATTGTTTATCTTCCCAAATATATTTGATTTCTGTTTTTTTAATCTCACATGGAAAGCTGTTAACCTCTCTTGTTTAGCTACTTACATGAACCTTCCCAATTTTCTAGCTGGAATTTGCTCGAGTTCCTGGATGACTTAGTGGGTAGACTTTTTCCCACTCTGAGACTTGTGTCTTACCTTTGCTTTCTGATGTGTTTTTTATCTTCCTTTGTAATTTGTAGCTTTTTTTGTTGTTTGTGTAGGGTGCTTTTGAAGTACTTGGAACTCTTTAGTTGCCATGTGACCCTTGATGAAACACTGTTTCTATGCTTCCGTTGGAAATCTTGAAATCCCTTAGGAGGTTGTCTACCTTTTCCTTTTTCACCAGTAGATTTTCTTCATATGATTTTCTGAATTTCTCTGTTCTCTCTTTGGGAGATGAAATGTGTCAAGCAGAGATGTTCAGTTCTCAAGTCTAGCATTTTCTAAATCGCTCCTCTTTGCTTCTAGATAATTAACTACTTCAAAAATTTAAAATGTGTTCTTAAAGGATTTACATGCTGTTGTTACCTAACTTGTTTTATTCTTGACCCTTGAAACCCACATGCATGAGGATGAGTCTGATAACTATTGTATAGTCTAGACCTTCTGTTTTCCCATCCATATTACTTTGGTGTCCAGGTTGTCACTATGAGTTTTCCTAGCTAGCTGAGCGTTTCATATTAAGCAGAAGGTTTGTACCTTCTCATGCTCTTTTCATGTAAACACCAGCTATGTTCTATAAACATAGCCATTGTTTTACATTCCATGCTGGGACAAACAAGACTGTGTGACAGTCCCCTTGACCAGTGTAGTGAGAGGTGGGAATAACCACTCTCCAATCCATGGTCACCTTGCTAGAAGTATTTAATAAGAAGTAATAAACAAAGCAGGGGATTTTCTCCCCTGCTGCTGTCTGATCTCCCCAAACTCCGAGCTCCGTGTGTCTTTTCTGGCGAGGCTCACAGCGGCATCCAGGTGATCTTGAAGTTCCACCTCCAACATGTAACAACAGAATATTGTGTATTGTCCCAGAAATGGTTCTTTCACTTACTCTGGTAGATCTCATTCTTTTTAGGATACTGTCCAGTATACTTTTTTGTTGTGCTGGCTAGTGAAGTTTTTTTAGCATGCTTCAGGTTTGGACTGTGTTTGGGGTTTTCCAATTTCTTCTGGAAGCTCCTCTTGTAATTTGTTTACTGCTGTATTTATTTCCCTGCTATTATATTTCCAAACTGTAGAGGCTGTCCGGGTGTTCTGCCTTGTCATGGCCATTATGGCTTGTTGTATAGTTTTTTTCCCCGTAGAGGTTTTCCAGCACATTTTTTAGTACCATCTGAACTATGAATATGCATTTTTAGTTTGTGTCATTTGAAAATGAGGGCCTCAATAAAAAAGAATAAATGGGTAAGCTGAAGCTTGAGAGCCTTGTCCTCTGCTTTGGGGTAGCAGCCACTGCTGTGTGGCTGCTCTGTTTTGGGGTAGCAGCCACTGCTGTGTGGCTGTTGGTGTCCTGCACCTTTTTGCTTTTGGTTCTGTGTGTTTATTTGGGCAGAGATGGAGAGATTAGACCAAATCCCAGTCAACTCTTACTACAGAGAAATTAATTTGTATTAAAATTAATACTATCTAGTGGTTTTGCTTTTTTTTAATGGAACTGTCTATGACAGGACACTTAAATTTTAGTGCCTTGTTGATTATCTTCTTCCTGGTTAATGTTGTGTTTGAATAGATGGTCTGAGTTTCAAGTAGGGAAGGACTGACCTAGTCACTTTTAAATGCAGGCAGAGTGTTTTGTGGTCTTAAGATTTGTGGGGGGGGGTTGCTTGCTTGTTTCAAGGTGGTTTACTCATAAAATTAAAGCTTGCTTCCCTCTCACTCACACTGTCTGAATTGCTACTTATTTCTGTTTGGGACCCAGATTTGCCTTAAAGCAATAATTACTGCTCCTACTTCTGGTACTTTTTTCGTGATGTTTCTTTTCCAGACAATTGTTTGGAAATGTGATCAAAGCAATAAGTTCTGTGTGGGGTAACTAACTGCAGCTCAGCAAATCCTTGGAGTTTTGTGGGAGGTGGGGCTCGGGTTAAAAAAAGTAGTAGCACTGTTTCTACTTCTTTTTCCTTTCTCCCAGATCAAGCACTGCAACTAGCAGAAACTTTACTACCTCTTCAAAATCATCAGCGAGTTCTTATTCCTCAGTGTCTGCCACTTCTGTCATTACTAACGGTGATAGCAGTAACTCCTATGGACTGAACAGCTCCCACCTGGGCAGGGGGTAAGAGCAGGAATGTTCCTTTTGTTTCGTTACCCTTCATGTGAGTGATCCCATGCATCCTTGCCTGTATAGAAAAAGAGTGTGATGGTGCCCTAGAGGAGTTCTGCTGTTCTTGTGTACCTGTTTATCAAACTTTACTTTTTGAAACCACTGCCTTCTGCTGATCCTTGCTCACTTGCAAAAGTAGTGCATGTTCCAGAGCTTACTAACCGCGAGAGCATTGCCTGGTTTTTGAGGTGACTCAGAGCATGAGGGAAGGGATTATATTCTTCTGTCTATCAACCATTGTGGTAGAAGCCTTTCCAGGTACAGATCATAATTTTCTTATTATTTCTTAAAGCGTTCTATAAATTATATAGACTCTTGCTGCAGTAGGATAGTGTGCTGTGTACTTACAGACAGAGGAAATGAATGTGTTATGAGCCATAAATTAATAATAGACTTTGTAAGGATTAATGTTTCCAAAGTTAGCTCATACATTTCACATTCCTGGTATTCAGCATTAACCCCTATGAAGCAGCAGAAACAGGTAGCCTGGTTAAAAAATTTCAGTAATTGTACTTGATGTGACTTCTAAGTATTGTTGAGACTTGGCAAACTCACTGTGGAGTTCATTGTATTGTCATTTTTTCCAGAGGTTCTGGATTTGTCTGTAACTCCTACAACTGCAGGGACAGTGCTTCCCTGTCACAGCCTGGACTCTGTGGACTCAGTAACCTTGGAAACACCTGCTTCATGAATTCTGCATTACAGGTAAGAATTAGAAAGAGGCCTCATTAGAATTAAATTAAAAATCAGTCTCATACATATTGTGGCTTAAAATCTGTGAAAAGAAAAGAACATTTAATGTGATTCCATTAGGAGACTGCACCTCAAAGAAAAAAGCACACCAAAAAATCACGTTTAGTTTGGCTTATGTTTAGCTCAGTACTATAAAACATATTACAGTATTAGGGGCTGAATCTGAAATATGTGGCATCTGAAATGGCAAGGGGAAATTGTGTTAAACAGGTGCCTGACTGTAACATAAGGTCCCAGTGCTGTGCCCTGCCAAAAATGGGCTGACATGGAGGATGTTTTGACTTGTGTGGGCTGCACAAGTGACGTGAGCAGGTCACTGCATGCAGTTCTGGGCCTGTGTTAAAGATTGTTGGAAAATTAAGAGCGTGAAAAGCCACAGGAAGGTGCAAGGTGTTAAGGTTGAAACAGGGATGCAAAGCTAATAATTATTTCTTTACTTTTAAACTTAATTTCTTAGGATTATTTTGTTCATTTTAAAGAATGCAAAAAACTTGCTAGGGGTAGTTTTTTGCTAAGAAGTTCAAACAATATATGAGACAAATTGCGTGAACTTTGATTTAAGGAATGGGCAAACTTCTAGTGTGGTACCAGTGCTGTGAAATGGCTTCAGTCACTCTGATGGCTTTGAAATGTAGAACAAATCTTAAAATAACTGTAATGCATTATGTGTGTGGTATTCAGGACACCACAATAAACTTGGGCTGCTCTGCTTTTTATTCAACATGACTTTATTTTCAGTTGTGTCATGGTTACATTAAGCCACTCTATGTTTTCTTGGACTTAGCTAAGAGACAACTTTAAAATTTTTTATTGTCAAAGTGACTTAATTCAAATATACTTCAATCTTAATTTATCATGCAAACTGAGGACCATGTTAAGGACCAATTACTTTCTTTCTTGTATTATCATTATGCTTTAATTTTCTAGATACCAGTCTTTCAAATGCAGATTCCTGCCTTAATTTTTTTCTTTTGTTTTGTTTTACTAAACAAGTTATTGAGTCTCACCAGTGTTGTCAACTTGGTACATGTTCTGATGTGAAAGTCGGTTTTGGTGTTTCATTTCACACATATCTATTGTCCTGCAAATTAATTTTCTTAATAATTTTTCAGTGCCTGAGCAATACTCCTCCTCTGACTGACTACTTCCTGGAAGATAAATATGAAGCTGAAATAAATCAGAACAACCCTCTGGGGATGAGGGGAGAAATCGCAGAAGCCTATGCAGATCTCATTAAACAGATGTGGTCTGGGAGACAGTCTCACGTGGCCCCACGTATGTTTAAAGTAAGTATGGCATGTTCTGGGAGCACAGCTCTGGGACAGCAGAAACAGCGAAAGCTAACATGCCTGCCACATATTTTGGTGTTATGAAGGCAGTAAGGACAGAATTGCTCCAGTGTTTCATGGTTTGTGAATGCTTTTTGGGGTACAGGGAGGTACTTTCCAGTGAGTAGTGTCCTTCCTCAGAGTTGGCTACTGTTCTTTATTGTTAGTTAGTAAATTACCTCCCAGCTTGGGAGCTTTTTACAGATGAATCAGAATGGTCTTTGCTGCAACACTAGGCAAGGTCATATGAATTGCCAGCTGTGAGCTTTGGTCAGTAAGAAAAGGTGTGCAAGTTACAAGTCTAAAAATTTAAATTATAAAGTGAAGATCAAAACGCATCCCCTCTTCTATAACTTTGTTTATTGGTGCAATGTTCTCATTGCTTCAGTGTGAAGAGCTGCTTTCTGCTGAAATAGGGAAAGTAGCTGGGGAAATTGTTCTGGCACCTTTCCTTGCATTAGCATCCAGTTCACCATGGCCTGCTGCCAACAGAAGGTAGTGGCCAGCTGACCTCTGCAAAAGCCACAACCTGAGTGTTTTATATCCCCTCACTTTTGCTTTCGTGTTCCAGACACAGGTTGGACGATTTGCTCCTCAGTTTTCAGGATACCAGCAGCAGGATTCCCAGGAGCTCTTGGCTTTTCTACTAGATGGGTTGCATGAGGATTTGAACAGAGTGAAGAAGAAGCCCTACTTGGAGCTGAAGGATGCCAATGGCAGACCTGATTCGGTACAGTGCCCTTTACTTAAGGATAGGGCAAGTGGTGCTTCCCAGGGCATTTAGTTGGGTTCTGGGACACTTCCTGGCCTTCCTGCTCACAGGCCACACAAACATCTTTTCTACAGAGCAGCATCCCTGGCACAGGACAACCTTGTCATGCCTTGTGGCACTCTACCTAAATAGAGAAGAACAATTATCTTATGAGGTTTTACCTGATAGAGGTATATAAGTTTATTGTTTTCAGTTTTCTTCCTGAGGCTAAAAGTCTCATGCTAAGAGCAGCCTCTAATTGCCCTGAAGAGACAAATGCCAGATGCCCTTTGGTAAGGAGTTTATAAGTTGTCTTGTGAAGGTCTTCAAGCAACTGTAATTTATCTCCTTTTAGACTGTCTTTGTGAAACATTGCCATCATTTTCCAAGAAGAAAAACCTCTACTTTTTTCTTGAAAGCTGTAAGTGCAGTTGCATTTCCAAAGCAAGAGGCAACACTTCATTCCTTCTGGAGAGTGGAGCATATCTTGTCCTGAGGGGCAGCATGTGACCCTGTCACTGTCCCCTCAGCTCCATTCATGCTCCTGGCACTGTGTGTACCAAGGAATACCTGATCAAACTCAGCTAAAACAGATAGATTAAATTTGACTTGATGCTAGGCCTTGTTTTCACTGAGAAGAAATCCCAGTGTGTTATGTTGGACATACACATACCGGTAGAGCCCCTTCCCTATGACATTGACCTACCAGTATCAATTTTCCAAGATTTTTTTGGTCCTGGTGCTCACCCCACTGTAGAAATCTTCACAAGAAATAACTTCTAATATATTTTTTAAAATTGTTTTTCTAGGAAGTGGCAAAAGAGGCATGGGAGAATCATAGGCTGAGGAATGATTCCATCATTGTGGATATTTTTCATGGTCTTTTCAAGTCTACCCTTGTTTGTCCCAAATGCTCTAAAGTTTCTGTGACCTTTGATCCCTTCTGTTACTTAACTCTGCCACTGCCCTTGAGGAGGGATCGTCTCATGGAAGTTACCCTGGTATATGCAGACCCACAGCGCAGACCAGTCCAGGTGAGGCATGTTGAATACACAGATTCCTTTAAGTCAAGTTCTTTAAAAGTTGAGACTCTTAAAGTAATCTAAAGGATATTGTCTGCCTTTGAGTGAGGTAGTTTGGGTTTTCTAATAAAAAATCTAGGACGTGAAATCAAGTGACTTCGTAAAATCTTGGCTCATGAAACTAAGGTCATGGTCAGCTGGAAGTGGCTTCCTCTGACCAGTGTGATGTGCAGCTCCCTGAAAGCAGCAGTATGCTTGCACTGTCCTGTTTATCTTGTGTTACCTTGGAAAATGTCAGGATGTAACTGGTATTATGCCCTGGCCTGCACAGCAGCACTAGCCTGTCAAAGGAGGGAATTGCTCTGCTCTGCACTGGGGTGGCCTCACCCCAAATGCTGGGGACAGTTTAGGTCATCACAATACAAAAAAGACATAAATCTATTTGAGACTGTTGAAGGAGAGCCATGGGAATGGTGAAGGGTCTGGAGGGGAAGCCTTGTGATATCACCGGGTTTGTTCAGCCTGGGAAGAGGAGACTGAGGGGAGAGACCTCATTGTGGTCTTCAACATACTCACAAAGGAAAGAGAAGGGGCAGATACCAGCCTGTTCACTGTTGTAACCAGTGACAGGACCCAAGGGAAGGGCCTGAAGCTGAGTCAGGGGGGGTTTAGGTTGGATATCAGGTAAAGGTTTTTCATCCAGAGGGTGTGGTCACAGCACCAAGCCTGTCAGAGTTCAAAGAATGTTTGGACAATGCTCTCAGGCACATGGTGGGATTCTTGGAGTGTCCTGTGCAGGGCCAGGAGTTGAAATTGATGATCCTTGTGGGTCCATTCCAACTTAGCATATTCTGTGGTTCTGTGATTCTAAATGGATAAGGCCTCTGAATTTCAAACAGAATTGAAAAACATTTCCCATTCAGAAAAAAAAAGAAAAATGTTTGCTTTTTCAGCCTCTTCAATAGACTTGTTTTAAATTTGGCCCCCCACTTTGTTTTCTAATGGACACACACATCCCTAAAGTAGCCTTGTGCTTGCCACACGTCACAGAAACACAAGCTGGGGCACCCAAGCAGGGTGAGTGGATGTCCTGATGCAATTTTGGAGGAACTGATTGGCAGTATTTCCATGTCTGTTGAGATTTTTGCCTTGACCTTCAGCAGCATTGAAGAGAATGGCTTTAAGATGTTCTTATCACAGAAAGAAACAGCAATTTTATATTCTGAGCAAGCTGCTGTGCCTGGCGATTATTTTCTTTCCTGAGTTTTACTACTGCTGAGCCTGATCACAGCAGAAGGCCAGCTGTTCACAGCTTTCATTCCCTCCAAATCCCTGCTTTGTAAAGTAAAGCTGAGATCCAGAAGACCTTGAAGTGTGTGGTTATGACCTTAACTTCAGCAGAACTCCTGTAAATTAAAGATTTCAGAGTTTTAAGATTTTATTTCCATTTTCTTGCTCTCTGCCTTGCATGGCTTTATTTTGCCTGGTGTAAGCATAACATTATCTTTGTTTCTAGTACCGGGTTGTGGTGCCAATGATGGGGGCCATCTCGGATCTGTGTGAAGCACTTTCCAAACTCTCTGGTGTTCCTGCAGAAAATGTAAGGATTAATGCAGACAGTAATTTTGATAAATGTTTGTTCTTCTTGAAGCATTTTGGTGGCCTAGCTTTTATATGGCTGATAAGCTGAACTTAATGGGCTAGTGACAAAACTGTTAAGTTAAAATGCTGTTCTTTGTTTGTAAGTTTAAAAACATGCATGAAACAGTCTGTGCTTATAGTGATAGTTCCATTGCAGTAGAGACGCTTAAGAGAAGGGGCAGAAAAGTAAAGTACAACTGATGCTGGTGTGCTGACAATTGTAATAGGGAATTGGAATAAACCGTTGCTTGAATTTAAAGGTAGTTTGCCTAAATTTATGTAAGCTTTTACTATAATCACTTTGTAAATCTCACTTGCTGTCCTAGATGGTGGTGACAGATGTGTACAATCACCGATTCCACAAAATCTTCCAAATGGATGAAGGTTTAAATCATATCATGCCAAAAGACGACATCTTTGTGTGAGTAAACTGGGAAAATGCCACGTGTGAAGAATCCTGCAAAACATTTGCTTTGATTTCAGGCTCTAAAACCTGATTCCTTGTCCCCTCACAGAACCTAAGCCTTCTTGTAGACTTTTTGCATGACTCAGCAGTAATGCAGCACCACTCCTACCAGCAGGTCAACATATGCAGTGTTCAGCTGGTATTTTTCTAACACAGGAGATTATGGCCCTTGGGTCACAATGAACTTGAGTCTGGTCTGTGTTACACAGTTTAGGACTTCCTGCAAGGCTCTTTAAGACATAAGTATGTCAGGATTACAGTTACGCTCTCACTGACATTTTTAGTTTTGCTCAAGCTTAATTGTTATGTTTTCCAAATCAGCCAAAAGCCTTGGGCTATTACTAGGATAGTATAAAGTCTAAGCTATTGTACTCTGCCTTTCCAAAATCTGTCATAGTTGTTAGAACTAGACACAAAGACACCATGATTGGGGTTCTTTATAGACTCTCGACTGGTGATTAACACTGTATCTAAACTGTGATTGTGAGGGCAGAGCTGAGGATTTGGTTGTGCTTGATGTTTCACATGTGTGTGGTGATTGACATGGCCTCTGAAATCTGGTCAGGTGAGGAGAGCAAAAGTTGAATGTGAGAATGAAAAGTGAAATGTGAGAACATTCCAGTGCAAAAATGTTACTGCCATGAAATTGTTGGGTCTGTGTGGAGACCTGCACTGACATCCTCTGTGCCATGTGAACCATATGTGGGTGGGATGCTGGACTGGTGTGATGTACTGGTGCTCTTTTGTCATGCTGTCTGTTGTGACCTTATTGCTGAGATGTAGTGAAGGAGTTTTGTAAACGTTGTTGTCTTCAGTTGTGTGACCAGTTAGGATCCCTGGGAAAGATGTTTGGCCTCTGTGAAATCTGTTTGTAGAGTGTTAGTTTGTAAGTTTGTCTGTCTCTGCAGCAGGTATAACATTTTAAAAACAAGAAGCATGATATTACAGTGGTAATTGCAAAAAAGCCCTGCTTTCATATAGGCATAACATATTGTAAGTCCCTCCACAGAAAACAGCTATGTCTGAATCAGGTCTGCTCTGAGGTGTGGGGCAAGCATTGGCTGAATTGCCGCTCCAAGTGTATTTTCCTTTGTAATTGCCACTTCCTTTTATGTGCAGGGCAACTGTCAATGAGGTGCTGCTGTGAGTCATAGTGAGTGAACTGACCCGGGTTAAAAATAGCCTTCCAAGGAAGAGGAGAGGTAGCAGGAGGAAGTTTTGCAAATCCTGTTTTTCCATGTATACCCTCCAAGATCTTTTCAGCACTGAGGGGCAAGAGCAAGCAGCCTGGCACCAGAGCTAGAATTAGGAAAAAGCTGTTCATAGGAAGTTCTTTTAATGGGTAGTGCTGCCAGGAAAAAGATGTGTAAAATAATATTCTAACTACAGCTAAAAACCAGCATTCTTTTATTGAAAAGAAGTCTTGTCTCAAAGAACCAGCAGAGAAACACTTGTTCATAAAGAGGAAAGTTTTTTAAAGGCAAATGCATAATTACTTCTAGTGTGGACAATCTACCTGCATTGTCTGGTTATAAAAAGTCAGCTGTTAGGTCTTCTAAGATCATTCAATAAGTGGTTAGACTAGTGTGAAGATTCTTGAATTCCACTTTGTTTTCATCTATTTTTTTTTGTCCTGCCAGCTTCAAAACCTGTTTTCCATTAGGGAATGTACTTGTAGCCATAGATGTACCTCTCTGAGTTCCACTTCCTTCAGAAAGGATGGTTTTACAGTTAAAGAGGAACTTGTCAAGTGCTGCTCAAGCTGTTGTGTTTCTGCCAGAAGTTATGGACAGTGACTTGGCAGATCAGGTTTCTGCCCTCCTGCAGGTGCTGTGTAATGTGTGGCTGGGGAATGTGGTATGTGGGTTGTTGTTTGTTCAGACTGCTGCTGCCAATAACTTCTGGAGTTTCTGATATCTCAGCAACTTAACTTCTTAGATTACCAGCAAATATCTCAATGTTCATTAAAAAGAGGAATAAAAACATTTAAAAAAAACAAGGTCTTTCAGAACCTTCCACCTTTAAAGAACCAGCTTGTTTCCACTTGAAATGTTGAGAAACATTTTATTTCCCCAAAGTCAATGAAGAAGAGTTTCTCACTAAAAAGCATTTTTTTTCATCTTAAATTAAGGCAAATTCTTTAGAAGAGTGACAGGAAAAGACTTGCTGCTTATGACTTGAAGGATGCTCTTTATGCCTGCATAGTCCATGTAATGTTCAACTTGGAAAAGGTGCTCCTGTTCCTGAAAGAAAACTGTCTTTATATCACTTAATGAAGGGGAACAGATGCATTTTAGTATGAAGTACAGCAGTGTAGAGATTTACAGTCACAGTATTTTCACCCAAAAATCACAATTGAAATAAATAACCTAAAAAAGACCCCATAAACCACACAAACTCGTCAAACATTTGTTTGCGCTGCATTTATACTGGATATTGCCACAAAAGAAATGCTTAAGAACTTTCTAGAGCGTTGGGCTGACAAGATAGCAAGTGCTTTTTAAGGAAGGAAGAATCCTTCTGGAAAATGCTTGCCTACCGTGTTTTGAAAACTTAATTTTTCCCTAAGATTTGTTTGAATCATTTAATAGCCTTGTATGGTAAGACTAAAACATACCAGCTTTGAGTCTAGAAAGACAGAAGTTGCAGAACAGATGGGTTTTGTAATAGCATTACTTATTTATAATTCAAATAGAGAAGCTGCATCATTTCAGGATGTTGGGCTCAGTGCAGCAAAGCCAAGTGAGAGCTATGTCAGCCATCAGGTGGGAAAAACGAACTGGAAAGGGATTATCTGGTAGTCCTGGTGCCTTTTGCAGGGTATGTTCTTAGGTACTAAAAGTTAACATTGATGTGCTTCAAGTTGACATATAATGCAACCTGGGATATGACTGAGTACCATGAGTTAATTGTTTTTATTCAAGTAAAGGATGTTTTTTAGAATCAAAGTATCTGTTGTATTTAAATGATACTCTCTTCATGTGCTCCTGTCTCCCATGATACTCCTGTTTCATGTGCTTGAACTCTTTCCTAATTCATGTTTTATGAATCCTGTCTCTTTATATACTCATCATGTGCTCTTATTTCCCAGTAAAGTCTAGCAGCAAGACTTCCCTGTGGGGGAAAACTTGTAATGCGTATATCTCCCTCCATGATTTAAGTAGTTGCAGTTAGATGCTAAGTTTTTCACTGGTTAGAAAACAAAGGGGAAAACTATCCAAAACAGAGTTAAATCAGTAGAGCATATTCAGAAACAGATACTTCTTATGTGTATTTCCCCAAAACTTGTGTGCATTCCCCAAATTTACATTTTGAAATTATGGATGGCTCAGTAGGTCCTATTGATTTTTGAGGTCTTTTTCTGAAGGATTTTGTTGCCTAGTCTTTGAATTGGGGTGGGCTCACAGGCTTTTTATTTTGTTCGTCCTTACAGCTACACTGAGTGAATTCTGTGAGAAGCTGTGATAAACTGATGACCACATCTTTCCGTTCAAATAATCTTTTTAAAGGTGTAGCAGTTTCCTCACCTGAAAACCACTCCTTTCTTCCACTGGCAGAAGCAAACCAAGGTTGTTTTAATGTGTGGTTATTTGCTGGACTGTGAGAATCCAAAAAATGAGTGGGTAGTGATAGGGCAGGACAAAGCCCTGGGGCTCTGAGTTCATGAGCAGACTCATCCAATTGTTCCTTTGTTCCTTGCTCTCATTTTCCCCCCTCTAAACATGACATTGCTCAGAGTCCAGCAGATCTTCCACCTGTGATCACCTTTGTGGCTGTCTCCTGTAACAGAAATCAGTTGTTTCAGTGATTCTGAAGCTGTAGGATCTGCTTGTAACTTAAACTGGCAGTTCTTGCCTTCTTTACATTTCTTAGCATCACATTAAGTTGTCTCAGGATTGAAAAATTTAAATATGAATGTCAGTCTCCTACAGTGTTTGCTTTGCTGAGAGTGGTAGCCAGGCCTGCCTGTGACAACAGTATCCCTGTGGTTTGCCAGACCTCTGATTTTATGGTATTGTGCACTGGCCAGCTGGCAACACACATCTCAATTCAAAATTCAGAAACTCTTAACACTGCAGGAGATCTGTGCTCCAGCAGGGCTGTGACTTAAAAAAGTTAAAGTCAGTACTTTTGTACTGGTGTCTTGCATTTGACACCAATGTCTGTTAAGTTTCAGCTTTTGATTTGGGCCTCTGTTTGTTACTGAGCAGATCATGGGTTTCCCTGAAGTGCTTGGGTTGGAAATGTCAGTGACCAGGAACTCTCACAACACACTGCAGCAGGAATAGAGCAGCTGGAATGGGCCATGGCTTTTCTGAGCATTGCTTGACAGAGAACATGGTCTGCAGACGTAGATACTGTAGTCCAGACTGTGCTGTTGGTGAAATTTGGGAAATGTGCAGCATGTGGATGTATGGAATATTGAGCTGCCACCTTTTATGGGTTATTTCAGTAGTGGGAAAAACTGTGGGCTTTTTTCTGGTTTTTACCATGGGGTTATGAGGGAAGACATTCAGCCTTCTGGTTTTCACAGGGCATCTTGGACATCCTGAGATGTGTATTGTGAATTTTAATGTGCCACTAAAGTGGTGGGGAGCACTGAATCTGGGAGAGTGAGGAAGGGGGCAAGAATTGGACTCCATGTGGAACTTAAGCTGAATGGATTGCAATATGGAAAACAAGGATGTGCCCTGGATGTCTAAGATTGGTTTTTGCTCTGAGCTGCTCAGTTTCTGGTTCATGAGTTCTTCCTGGTGTATTATCTCACCTGTTGAGCTCTCTGATAGTAAAACTTCAAAAAGAAGAAATGCAAGTACCACTGGCCTTCTTGATGTTTAGGTGACTTTAAGTAACTTTGTAATGAATCCCAAAATGAACCTGGCACCTTTTACACAAGAGGACAAAACTATACATTTTCTTCTCCAAGTCTACTGAAAGGGAAGGAGAGTTGGGAAATTCTCCAAGCCTGTTCTTTCACAAGGCTCTTTCTCATCTTGACAGGTCTGGAACTGTCAGGTAGTCCTGGAGCAAGTTGTGTTGATACTCGTCAAAGAAGAGCTGAGATGCAGAAGTAGAGGGGGTTGGTAGAAGCTTTGAAACAAGATAACTGACCCAACA
Source organism: Prinia subflava (assembly GCF_021018805.1). Classification (NCBI taxonomy): domain Eukaryota; kingdom Metazoa; phylum Chordata; class Aves; order Passeriformes; family Cisticolidae; genus Prinia; species Prinia subflava. Next base: position 18,598,709 of record NC_086260.1, read on the forward strand.
TGCAGGGGCAGTGCAGCCAGAGAAGGGTGGGAGTATCCCAGTTCTCACTGTATTGGAAATGGTTCTCTCCAAGCATGTTGTTCTGTGGAAGGACACGGAGGTCCGTGGCAAATGATCAGAAATCACTCCTCTAAAGGTGGTCTGCAAATCAATTTGATGATAGCAGTTCAGTGTTTGTGCTGAATGCTCTCATTGCCCAGGCTAAACAGAGCACAGCCTTCACACACAACCCAAACACTTGCTATTTCTTTTCCTCAGGTTCTGGGAAGCCCAGCCCCACTAGGACCTCCGGCTCCCGCTCCAATGTAACCCCCACACATGCACCATGCTGGTGCTGTGCCATCACCAGGGATCCTGCTGGAGCTTGGAGCCGGCCTACAAGGGCTCAGGTAAGTACCACATAAAAACAAACTCCACAGCCCATCTCAAGGGTGTTGCTCTTAGTATTTCTTCTTAGTTCTCAGGAACTAAGAAGAAAAATGTTGTGATAGATGAACTAGATACCCCTGTTCTCTTAGCCTGGCTAATGGGGCATATTACATAACATATATTGTTTATGTTGATAAAAGTTTCACAAATTGATTTGCAGGTCACCTTTAACCTATAAAAGTGTGCATATTTGAATAGGAGCTATTCAGTTTGCCATAGGTGCCATGTTTTCCACCTTCTTTTACAACATGCTGTGTATTACATTTAGATGAGTTCATGGTCTTGAAAAAACATCACTGGCTGCAAAGATGTCAGGTTGGTTGATGTGACTGAGGCTACAGCAATTATTGAACTGATGAGTTAATGAGGTCAGCAGACCAGCAGGTCCAGTAGTTTCATACGAAACACTTGAGATGTATGGGATCTTGTAGCAGACTGATCTGTGAAGTTTGTTCACACTTGCTAAAAGTGGTGTTTTCTTGTTGGAAAGAGGGTTGTGTCCTTTCCAAAATGAACTTGCGTTTATTTTAGCCTTGTATAAACCTCCTGTGTGAAGTCCCTCATCCTTTTTAATCATATTCCTCTCAAGACTGGTAAAATCCTTTGACCAGGTTATATGGGGCAAACTGTCCACTGTATAAGAAAGTTGTATTTTCAGTTTCCAGTCTCTTGGTTTACTTCTTCGTGTGTGTTCTGGTATTATGAAAGAAAGTAAACAGATTAGAATACCTCTACTTCCTAGAAGAGATTGAAATATGTGTAGCAGTTTCTCCCAGTATTTTTCTAATCCTGTGTTTATTCTTACTGTCTACTTTTGACACTGTTGTGGTTTCTCAGCAGCATCTCTGGGTTGGTGTGCAGTAGTAACCCCCTTCAGGCAGATCTGTTTGGCAGCTTCTGCAGTGGCATTTTTTCCTGCCCTTCTCCATTCTCTTTCAAAATAGACTTCTTGGTTGTTGCTGTAGATTGACTTGTGACCCACATAGTGTTTTGCAGCTGGAGTTAATATCATAGATCCCAGCACCTGTGAGGGAAGGCTTCAATAACATACAACCTATGTATTAGCCTGGTGTTTAGCTCAGAGTAATTTTGCTTTCAGTGACTTTTCATGTAGCTCTGGTCCTTCATAGCTTTCCCTTCTTCTGTGCACTTGCTTACTTTCATTGTGCAATGGAACAAAAGTTACCTCATTGCTCACTGCCTTCTTTCTGAATTGAAATCACAGACCTGAACCTTCATAATGCTGATAAAGGCTGGTCAAGTCCTACCCTATTATTTAGCAGTTTTCAGACACTTCTCTGAGTTGTCATGAATTATGATGGCAATTAGCCAGTATGTAGCAGTGTGGTAGCAGCTGAGCTAATGTTTCTGACTTTTAAAACCATGTTGTGTCATCTGGAATAGCATACTGTCATGTTCTATTATTTCAATGAAGTTGTAAGATACAGAATTATGGGGTATTGTCCAGCAATTCCCAGTATCAGCTCTACAGCCTTCCTTACACTGTACGTAAAGTACTTTGGTTTTGGTTCTTTTTTTCAAGGGATAGCTGTTGCTCATGAGATCATAAAAATGACAGCCCTTGATTCTAATATGTTTGCTTTTAGTACTAGCATGTAAAAGATATTCTGAGGTGGAGTAGGTAGAGGGGCACTTGAGTAACCAGATCTGTTATGCTGTGGTGAGAAGTATGTGAGATGCTCTCTTCAGAGTATTATGGGGTGCTGCATGGCTGTTTGTAATGGATGACCCTTACCTGTGGGAATGGTCTTTTATTTCTGTCCTGTCTGTTCCTTCTCATGGGCTGGGCTTCATTCAGGTGCGTGAGGGTGGAGTGTAAATGGGGCTTCATTAATTGCTGCTTGCAGAGCACTGTGTAAGTGGTGTGAGAGGAGTCACAGGACTGTCATGCACTACGCTGTGTTACAGGAGTCCAGGCTAAGGGTCTCACAGGAGCTGGTGTTAATCACAGATTATGTTCTGGGACTGTGTATGGCCTTTTGTGGTTTAAACAGTACCAAGTGAAATAATTCACCTCTTTGTGGTGCTGTTTTTCAGTAAATTTTAGGAGGTGTGGACTTTATGCAATGCTGGTGTCCAGCTGAATAGCATTGACAGCCTAGAAAACCTCAACAGCTGCTGGCATTGGACTCTCTTATGCTGACTCTGAGCTCTTGTGTTCTTGGTGGGCTGGGACTAACTGGAAGGATGTTTTTTCCTTCATGTACTCTACTGACCCAGTCCAAGTCCTAAGCTGGGATCTTTTTTTTGTTGTAAGTAGGATGAAGCAGAATTACAGCTCTGAAATTTGTTCTCCTCCCTGCTCTGAACACAAGAATAAAAAATGTTTCTCAGCTCTTAAAAGAAGTGGCTTGTCTAATGTAAGAGAATTGTTTGGAGTTTGAGGCATTCAGATATATGATTGTGGTCTTGGTCATTATGTGAAGTGACATAATTAAGTTCATGACATCTTTCATGAAGTCTTTCTTTCTTTTTCAGTTTTAAGATAAATCTGGGACAGGTGACGCACCAAATTAAAGAGCAGTGTGACTTGGCAATCCTGAAAATGAATCTTTTGTAATGAATAGGCCTGAAGCAAACAGTGTGATAGTGTTGGACCACGTGGTTACTTTTGCCTCTCCTCTGACAGCTGCAAATACCTCATTTGCTGTTTCACCCAGGGCACAAACTGCGTCACAGTCTCCTCACTGTTCTCCCAGGCTGTTTGTTGTCTTCCAGAATTTTTCTTGTTTGTTTACTGTCCTTGGATTTTTCTGTGAAGCAGATGTTTCCAGACTCTTGGTTTTATGAAACATTAGCTGCTCAGTGATGTGAGCTCAGGCCATAAAACTGATTGAGAGGCTGGGAGAATGCAAGACCCAAGGCATCAAGATTTTTTTCTCCAAGGGAAGAAACACTGTCAGAGGGATTTCAAAGTACATTTTATATTTTTCACTGGTTGAAACGCTGTGGAGTTGTCAGGGTAGCATGTTGGGAGGTGATTGGTAACAGGGGCTTGAATTAGGAATAAAGACAGAGGGTAGGTGGCAGCTGAGTTGTTTGCAGGTGTGTGTCCTGTGCCACTGCGAGCCATAGGGAGTGTTCAGGAAGCTACTCTGTAGCATGAGGACAGCACAACCCTCTTGTGCTGTTGGAGAGACTTGGTGAATTGAGTTCATATTGGTCCTGCCTGCTGTGTTTCTTGGCAGTGGAAATAACCCATGGAAATACCTATCTTTCAAACAGGTATGAAGTTTGCAAGCCAGGTGAGGATGGCTCAGAGAATGTTACTATCTCCATTTACTTTCGGGAAAAGATAATGAGGCAATCCAGCAATACTTCAGGGACCGTGCTCTTTGGGCAGCCACTGTTAATATCTGTGCCCAAACACAAGCTCACTGTGGATCACCTGTACAATGTGGTTTTGGAGCAGATCAGGTAAGTCATGGCTGCACCTTTGATCCCTGTATAGCTTACTCAGTTACATTGTAATAGGATTACAGAATCCTTGTTAAAGGGGAGAATTTTCCTTGATTTGTGTGGGTTGTATAAACCAGGATTTGCATTGCATTAGTGTCTGGAGGCCCCAGGGACATTGCAAGATCCTGGTTTTTTGGGCTTTGTGACAGATATTGCTGGCTCAGCCTTGCAAAAGGAGTCAGGAGCAGAACTCAGAGCATGTTTTCAGGGCTCACAGATGTGGCCACCATAGTTTACTTTTGCCTTTTCAGTATACAGCCAGTAAAACATGGAACAAGCAGTGTGAGCAGAGATTTAGGGAATTGTTGTTTAACTAATTCTGAGGGCTCTTGGTGCTGTCATGTAAATGTAAATGGTGCTGTAAGAATGGGTTCTGGTTTACTGGAGGGGATTGGGCAGCAAGAGCTGATGATAGAGGGGAGTGCTGCTGTTCTAGTGCACAGCCACAGTATGGTTGTGTGATAAATGTATCCCTTCTCTTCAGCCGCTGTGTGAAGCTCCCTCTGGCAGAAGAATACTCCCCACCCTGCCCAGACAGAGGAACCTGCAATGGCTCCAATGGTGTGGTTGAAGGTAAAGCCCTTTCCAAGTCTACTGGAAGCTTTTCAGCACTTTAGGCTTTCTAACAGCATTTGTTTTGTGCTGTATGTATTTGGCTTAAGCTCTAGCAGGTTGTTTTTCCACCGTGATTAAACCACACCGTTGTGCTGGACATCTGCTTGGCACAGGGAAAATCTTGTAGACTATTTCCTTCCTAGGGAGATCAGACATACAGCAGCTGGACAACAAGGTGTGGATATGCATTCATCCTGACCATTGTGAGGGAAGTCCTTGCTTAAATGACGTGTCCAGGTGCCTCTCTCCAGAGGCAACCCTTCCTGATATGCCCCTTGGTGGTGGAAACTGGCCTGATGGGTCACAAAGATGGTGGAGAAATTTGTCTGTTGGAGGACATGGAATCAACAGTCTCATTCCTAGGCCACATGCTCACTAGGAAGCTTTTAATGCTGATGGCATATGAGTGTTTCCCTTCCCTGTTTGAAATGATTCACTAGTGTAGCCCTGAGGGTAACAGCTGCAAGAAGTTAAAGGGGGAAAAACCTGCCCATTTTCCCTGAAGAATGAAAATAACTTTCCTGGTGACTTACATATTCCTGTCTGTGAAGACACCCAGCTGCAGCCTTGCTGATTCTCTCTTGGGGATGCTTCTTAGGGTGTTCTGTCAGGACTCATTGTTAACCTGCAAACTGAGCACTCTCCTAAACTGGCATCTGCTAAAGGAGAAAACACTGCTTCAGATGGGGGGGTTAGCAAGCAGATTTCTTTTTCTGTGTGCCTTTTCACTGCTTTCCATGTAACTGGTGTGTGTTGTACAGGCTGATGCAAACAGCTGTCCACGGGAGGTGTCAGCCAAACTTTCATTGAAGCCCTGTAATATTGTCCTTGTTTGAAAATTTTTTCCAGGCGACATTGAAGAGATGGAGCATCAGGATGGCGGAGAGGAAGGCAAGGAAAAGCTGACAGAAGCTGATCCCTGCCACTCTGAGGGTTGTATGCAAGTGGAGTCAGCAAGAGACCTGCAGCCTTGCAAGAAACAGTATTTCACTTTTAGCCTTGTGAATTCCTCTGGGACCTCAGAAATAAACTCCATTGTTGAAGGAAAAATCTTAAAACTGAATGGTAATTATTTTCATACTGTTTTTTAGTTTTCTTGCTTTTTAGACCTGTGCAATAAATATTTCTTCTTTCTTGTAGCTTTTTCTGCAGTTGCTGTTGATTGGGATTCTGAGACACGGAAGTTACTTTATGATGAACAGGAGGCACAGGTTGTAGTATGCTCTTTTCATAAATAACCTAAATGTGTAAATTTGCATGGAATTTAAAAGATACCAGTAAAGAGTGTTCTGCTGGGTCATCTTTTGTAACAGAATAAGCTGGTTTTTTGTAACAGAATAAGACAGTTTTTACCATCTTGATAAAAGATCTAAATCCAAGTGAGGACATATGTTTTCTCCTATGGACTATTTAGCATACAAAAGGAGTGGCTGGAAGCTGGAGATGATTGTCTGGGTGGGGAAGGAGGTGCAGAAATAGGCAGTGTGGGGAAACTGAGCATGTAATTTCTTAATGTTAGGGGTTACAGAGTACATGAAATTGAATTAAACACCCGTCTCTTTCACTAGGCATTTGAAAAACATGCAAGCATGTCACAGCCACAGAAGAAGAAGGCTGTAGTAGCCCTCAGAGACTGCATAGAGCTCTTCACTACTATGGAAACACTTGGTGAACATGACCCCTGGTAAGAACCTCTGCCTGCCTGCCATATTTACCATAAAATACCATAACTGTTTGAGCTCACATGATTTTTCATGGGATTCTTATAATTTCCCAGGTCTGTTTTTTTGTCTTCATCTTTGAGAAGTCTGGCAGATCTGTGTTAAGTCATTGACTCAATTGGCTGTGAACATGGATTATTAAAAGTATTTGTTTCCTGCCTATATTTAAGAAAAAAAGTGTCAGTGGGAATGTGGCTTCCAACCACCAGGCTATTTTTAAATATTAATTTTTTTGTACAATGCATTTAACATACTTGCCATAGGATTATAAAGTGGAAGCAAGTTGGAGTTTGGAATTCTGAGGCAGTGTGTTCACCTGCATTGCATATTCCACAGGCAGTGTGCCTTCTGTAAGGCAAGGACTGTGCTTGTGCTAGTGAGGCATCTGTAATGGAAGGCCAGAAACTTTTCTTTGGATGCAGTCATTAATTTACTTGCTTGTTACTCCTTCCTTAGGTACTGCCCTAACTGTAAGAAACATCAACAGGCCACAAAGAAGTTTGACTTGTGGTCTTTGCCCAGGATTTTGGTGGTACATTTAAAACGCTTCTCGTACAGCAGATACTGGAGGGATAAACTTGACACTGTTGTGGAATTCCCCATCAGGTAGGAAGAGCTTGAAGGACTTGGTCAAGGAAGATGTCCATCTGATGTTTCTGTTGGGTGGGCTTGTTGTGAAGGCTCTAACTGGAGCAGGTGTTTTCTGGGATTGAATGGCTGGACAGCAGGCATGAGTTGAGAGGGTTAGTTTTTGGGAGGCATGTTTTTTGTTAATACTACTCAGCTTTATGCATTTCAAAGAGCATTGGTTACTAGCAGGTACTGTTTCTTCTGAAATTCAGTTAAGCCCATGTGATTCAACCAAGAGAACTGCTATAGCAATTTTAGCAAATGTTTTGGGCAGTGCTGCACTTGCAGTACTGAGTATTGCTCAATTACAAGACAAAAGCCTGCCTTGTCCCTCTGCTTCTGCTTGCTAGCATCCTGCTGTGGGATGAAGCATATCCCTTACTATTCCTATCTCACTCTTCATTGCCTTCACAGGGACACTCCAAACTGTGTTTTATTCAACACTTTCCTCTAAACCTTCTGGCAGTGCATGGTGTTTTTGTCAGGACCTGCCTTGTGTGGGAGGGGTAACGAGTCTGGTCTTCACACTAGCAACACCTGGCCCCTGAGCAGCAGTGGTGCCATGCTTCAGTTCCTAAAAAGTGATAGTTGTTGGTGTACTGATACTTTTGTGTTTCTTTCCAGGGGTTTGAACATGTCCGAGTTTGTCTGTGACCCAAGAGCAGGCTCATACGTGTATGACCTCATTGCAGTTTCCAATCACTATGGAGCCATGGGAGTGGGTCACTGTGAGTAACTGCTGCTGTGTCCTTTGTGTGCAAGGAAATGTGGGCACAGGGGGCACAGGAGGGCTCTGCACTGAGACCTGCAATAGCCCTCACCTAGGGTGTCTAAAACTTACCTGTGTTCTGTGTGCAGGTGAGGATCATGTCGGGATCATGTTAGGATATGGAGGGCAGATAGGTAGCAGCACTTGGGCCTGAGGTCTGACTAACCTGGTTAGTTTGTGTGATGGTGTTCCCCAGTTTGTGAGTGGTGTCAAAATTCAGTGCTGAACCTGAAATTGTGACACTGGCTGACAGTAGAATGTCTCCACCTTTGCACTGATAAGGACTGATATAGAAAAATGTCATTTCAGCAGAAGAAAAACCCACTTATATACAAGTCTGGCACATGATGAGTCTGTGTTTTCTGTCACTGGTTTTGCTGCAGCATAGATGAAAATTGTCTGTAGGTGTTACCTGTATCAGGTGTCCATGCTGATCCATGCCGTAGGTGACACTTGTAAAACCACCCAGAAGCTGTTTACCATGAGAGGAGGATGGACTGCTGTAGCTGAAGGGGCACATGTTCTGAGGTTGGAGATCACAGTCACAGAAGTCTTGGCTGGAAGAGACTTTGAGGGACTTCAAACTTAATTCTTGAATGTGGATTCTTGCAAGAACCAGATCAGATCATTAGCAGCAGAAAACTTTTCTTTCAAGTGAAAATGCAGAGTGTTAAACTGTTGTGTGTTTGGGAAAGCTCTGACTCAAGGGCAGTGAACAAAGCCTGCTATTGTTTTTCCCTGAGTTTCTTCTCCCTGTATCTCAGCTGTCAGGGATAAGCCTGATATGTGGAACCTGGTCCTAGACTAGCTGGGCCAGCTGGCATGTTGTAGAAGATGTTCATGTTGGTTAACTAGGCTTTGGGCAGGCAATGCCAAAGCTGGCTCCTGGCCTCCCATGCACTTGTGGTTGGAGTCACAGTGTCCCAGGTGTGTGTTTCCTGCTGGCCTTCCCTGGAATGCTGAGCTGCATTTTCTCCCCCTGGCAGACACTGCCTACGCAAAGAACAAGGTGAACAACAAGTGGTACTACTTTGATGACAGCAGTGTCTCGGTGGCTTCAGAAGACCAAATAGTGGTGAGTATTTGGCTTGAGGTTTTTCCAGGTCTGTGCAGAGAGTGTGGTCCCCTGCTTTGGGTGTGACATTGTAACCAAGCTGTGTGGATGGCTTCAGATGGGTTTTCTTTCTGTTCGGTAGACAAAAGCCGCGTATGTGCTGTTCTATCAGCGCCGAAACAGCGAGGAACATTCTGCCCCCTCTGCTCCCCAGGAAGAGTGTGACGGCATGGACACCAACTAAGCACCACCTCCAGCACTCAGCCACCATGGCAGTGGTTTCTCTTTTAAAGCAATGCCTGAGGCGCCTGAAAATTTTCTTCCTTCTGTAGGGGTCAAGCAGAAAATCAAGCACTGAAAGATTGAGTGCTGGGGGTTGCAGAATAGCATTGAAAAGCCAGGAATAGGTGCTGACACTTGGGTATTTAGAGGCCAAAAATAATATATATTGGAGCTTCAATAAAGTTCTTTTTAAAATCTGGCTGAGCTGTGTGGCTAGAGGCAAGGGTTGGGGCTGTGGTTCTTGGGCTGAGGGTTGTAGCTGGGGTTGGGAGAGGACAGCCTGAGCTGGAGGCCAGGCACAGCTGAGCCTTGCAGGGGCCCCTGGAGGAGAATGGTGGGTACGATTCTGTGAATCGGCACTGGGGCTTCCTGCCAACTCTCTGATGTAGCTGTTGGGCCCTGCCTGTGTCAGGGTTCGCCTGCACCCTTTCTGGAGCTCAGTTCAAATCTTTGTACATCTGGTCTGTTGCAGTCTCTGCCATTGTACCTAGGTCTCCTGGCAAAGCAGCAAATGTTTCTCTTGCTTGCATCCTTTCACTGATGCATTTGAGCTCTCCTGGGAAGTTTTGACTCACTGTTTTTCATGTGAACACTGAATCCAGTGATGCAGAAATCTTGGCCAGAAGTGAATCATACCTGCCTGTGGTGTGGCATATGTGCAGGCTGATCCCCATGGAGATGCAGGATACAGCTGCTCTAGCTCCTGTTCTTCTGCAGAGAAAATACTACCCATAGCATTGATGATTTCTTGTCTTTTCCATCTCCTACACCCCTCATATTCAGGCTGCTCTGTAAGCACTTTTCTGCTGCCAGCATTTCTCCTATGGTTTGTGCAGTGACAGCATTTTTATCCTGTTTTGCTCATTTATGTGTCCAGTCAAGCTCAGCACGGTGTCCCCAGGGCTGTCACCTGTACAGGTGACAGCCCAATGCAATGGATCGTGTGAGTTTTTAGCCTTTTCTCTTGCAACTTTGGTTTTTTTGGACTGCTCTTTCAGCCCTCCTCCACCCTTGAGTGCTGCTTTTTATATCCTCACCTGATCACACTCTGTGGGGCTGCAGGTGTAATAGTCCTGTCCCAGGTCCTCTTTGCCTCTGCTGTTCAATGGTTCTGCTCCATCCTTTTGTCACAATTGGCAAATGCTCTTCCCTCTGTCCTCCTTTACAGTGTGTTGCTTTTTAGGACTCAAGTCCAGCTTTCTTGAAAAGAGACTCCTGTGAGTCTCAGTGGAGAGCTGGTCTTCCATGTGAAAAATGGGAAAAAATTCCAGAACCTTAGCCTGTATTTTTTAGGGAAAGATCTAGATCAAGGTAGCGAAGCAAACAGGAGGGTTTTTCTTTCTTGTATTCAAGTGTGTTTGCAGAATGAAAGGCTGAGACTGGCTATCAGTGTGCTTTTTGCTCCCCCTGGAATATGTGCTTGCAGCTGCTGTGGCTTCAGTGCTGGCCATCACCTTCTCTTGTGGTGGTCAGCAGTGCTCATCCATTTAACTCCAAACCTGCCCGCTCAGCCCCACCTTTCTGCAGCTCCAGGAAACAGGCCTGGTAGGAAACTGCAGTGTGCCTGTCCCTGCACCCTGGGAGGGCAGCGCCAGGCAGCCCTTTGCCAGGGCTCTGGAGAGTGATGGTGAGGAGGAGGGGGCATTGTCTCTAGCCAGCATGCTACTGATGTGATTCTCCTTTGTGGAATTTTGCTTTTAAAGCATTAAAATTTGAATTTTGAGATCACAATTGCTTGGTTGCTTCTGCTGTTTTATTTTTGCAGCTTCTAATATTGTATGATTTTTCCTTATTACTGAGGGGAGCATGCAAAAAGCAATTTTTAAGCTGTAGCACTGCACTGAAATTACTCTAATCAGCATTTTTTGTTTGTTTTACCCTGAAAGTAAGTCATGTGGGCATTCCAAAATGGGGAATAGAGGAAAGGGAGGACAGCAAAATCTTCTAAAAAGAGAAATCAATCTGAAATAGCCTTTGTTCTCCTCCTCGCCTCCCTACCTGTGCTGACACTGAGAAATGCATCCGTGGGGCTCAATCTCAGATGCTGAACAGACTCTGTTGTACTGCAGAACAAGTGGCCCAGCTCTGCTTTCTCTGCCTCTGAGCTGCTGGGCTTTGGCTGCTGTGTGTGTGCTGTAATACCAGACTGTTTTTTAGACTAGCACTTTGTAAGTGGCTGGCTCTGTTGTACAAAGAGGAAAATTAAAGAGTGGTTTGCACTGAAACTGGGTTCTGTTGTATTTTCAGCTTTCATTATGTGGATTAAGACTGCTGGTTGTGGGGATGCTTGGTGCTCTAAGAGTAATTTGGGCTGGGGGAGGACAAGTCCTGCAGAGCCAGTGGGAATCTGGGAGAAAATCAGCTGTTGAGGGCACAGCACTGCACTGCAGAGGGTTCACTTTGCTCCAGGGTTGCCTTTTCTCCTTGCAGTGCTGAGTTGCTGGTACCTGGTACTTTAGCAAAGCTGTCCTTGCTTTTTTGTGGCACTGGGCAGCCTCAGCTATAGTTTCATCCTTCCTCTTCCTCTGCAGATCCCTGACAGGTCCTGGTCTTCCTTCTGTCCATTTTCTCCAGGGGTATCAGGGCTGCCTGTGACTGTACCACTGAGGTAGTTGTCCTGCAGTCTGTAATTTCCTCCTCAAGGCAACCTGAACACACTTGTGGAAGCAGGCTGGACAAAACTGAGGAAGTGCAATGGGCTTGTGTGTGGGATTGTCCCAGTCCTGCAGGTCCAAGTGGGCTGTGAAACCCTTGTGAGAAGGTTTGAAATCTTTATGCCAACATTACAGTGTAAGAGCACAAGGAGCTTAATTTCAGCTGGAGCTCCTAAGGGTTAATGAGCCTTAATGTGGAACAGCAGCTGCTGAGCTCTGCTGCGAAGGGCTGACCTCTAAAACCTGGTGTGAAACCCATCGTGGGAAGAAGGGCAAGCAAAGGGGCAGCTTCCCTGTTCAGTGGGAAGATGATTTGGTGAGAACAGAAGGTCAGTGTCACAGTCCTGGCTCAGCTCCTGCTTTGAAAAGGATTTACAGTTTCACCCTGAGAAAAAAGGTGCTCAGAATAAAGAAGGGATGGGAAAAATAACAGCCAGAGTATGAAAGAGCTTCTTTTTACTAGGCATTTCACCAGGTTGGGGCTGTGCTTCCTGGGGAACAGGTCTGAGGAGTTTCTACAGAGGAATAAGCCAGGAACAGTTGCTCCCTGTTCTCTACAGTGCATGGTGGGCAGCTTAAAGCATTTATTATCCCATGTATTATTTATTATTTGTCTGGTCCAGTAAATAACAGCCAGGCACTCTTTGGCAACACCCTGCTCGCAGGCAGGAGGAGCTGTGGGCACTCAGGTGCTAACAAATGGACTTGGGAGGGATTAAATTAATGGGGAAATAGTATGTATGTGTGTCTTTGGGCTCAAATCAAAGTGAGGGCACTGCAATTCTGAACATGATATTTTTCTTTTATTCTCAGCCTTGCTAAAATACATTATATAATTTTAGATAACTTCTTTTCAAATAACTTTTACAAGAAGAGACAAAAGCATATTCTCAAATTCAGAAGATGGAGGTCTGAAGTTCTTCCTTGAACATGCCTTCAAAATGGAGGTCTTTAGCCATGAGCTCTTCTTCTACATCCTCTAAGGCCCACTGATGATCTGTCAATTCTAAGGCTTCCCATTCTGTCTGCAGTGGCAGTGAACAGAAGCAGAGAAGAAAAAGCAACACAGGATTAGTTAGACAAGAACTGCTTTAAAAACTGCAACAAACACCGATTTCTATGAAAAACCTGGCAATCCTGTCAACTCTCTGACATCAGTAGTTTATTAGCTGGTCAACACAAATTTCATCACAGAAATTACAAAAATTGTTATCTACTTTCTGCCAACCCTCTAACCTGGAACAGCCCATTGCTTCTGTTACATCCATGTCTGTTATGGTGGGTCAAGTGCTTTGTAGTGAGTTAATTCTTTAATTCAGAGTTACTTGATGACAACAGGTAAAAGGTCAAAAATTCTGCACCTGATTACAGACTTGTGCACAAAACCTGCAAAAACATGTCACATGATGCCCAGCAAGAGATTTGTATTCCTTGGCCAGAACACTTCTCCTGGCACGTGAGTGTTTTCTCTTTTGTTTCTGTGGGAGCATGTAGTGGGTTTTGGTCTCTGCAAGGCTGAATTGGCAGAAATGCTGTGGAGAGCCAGTACTGGGTGGAAGTGGATTCAGTACTGGTTGGAATTGCACCTCAGTGCTGCCTGTGACAGAACAGCCACTGCTCCAGCACCGCTGACAACTGCAGCCATCCTCTTCCCTGGCTCAGCCTCTGCCTGGTGTGGGATTTTTTTACCAGGGAGGTTACTGAAAACAAACTGCAGGAGCAGACCATCCCAGCTTCCCAGGCAGCAGGTGTGGCTAAACCTCTTCTGCAGTACACAAAACCAGTACACAGGTCTGTCCTTCATGTATAAACCTGGGCTTAAACTCTGCCTCTGAAAGGCACAGGCAGTCTAACAAGCAAGTGCCTATGCAAAGTGCTTTAGGTGAACTTCAGGACAGTAAAATCCTGATGGATTTTCCACTGACTGGCTTACTTTTCTTACCCAAGTTCTACAAGCTGCCTGCTGGACTCACGCTCAGCTGCATTATTAACACAACTTTTGGAGAGCCAGCTTCTGATTTGAACTACACCTCAAGGTGAAAAACACCCCTTCCTCAGTAAAAGCAGACGATGGGACGTAAATTCAGCTTTTGTACCAGCAATGACTGCTATCAGGTTTAGTTCAGGGTTTTTTGGGCTCTGCCAGACCCAGAGCAACTCCCACAGCCTTCATAAGCTGTCAGCTCTAATTTTAGGAACAGGAATCCAGAGCAATTCCCTTGCTTGACACAGGGAGACGATGAGTTACATGCAGCCTACGAGCCTGCAAGCTAAAACAAACAGGAATGCAGGTGGGAATACTGTACCTTAAATGCTTTGTTAGTATCTGCTGGCATGGCCATTGCTGCCCCTGTCATTTGTTCTTGCATCACTCTGGACTGATCTGCAGCTACAAATGAGAAACGAGAGGTTGTTTTTGTGTTACTAAACAGCACTATCTGGAGCATGGTGCCATTGGAAAGGTTTTTATCTATAGATGAGAACATTGCAGCAACTGCCAGAATGCAATACTGCTGTGCCAGGAGTCCTCACAAGACATCTTGCTGCCACCTGCTCCATCTTAGCCAGATTTACAGAAGATATGCAGAAAAATTGAGGGAAATAGTTTTCTACGTTTCCAATGCCCATCTGTCCTGCCCCACATCTACTATTAAGAAATCTTTGCAGTTTTCCCTAAAATAAATACTTGCTAGAAATAAACAAGAGCACAAAACTTTTGCCAAGTGATTTGATGGGAAAGAAAGCCTGGGCTAACAACCATGGGAGTTTATGAGTCTGTGGCTGGTACAGGAAATTTGGATACTTGTTGCAGGTGATGTCAAACCTAGTCCATGGACATTAGTAAGCTCACAGAAACAAGGGAAGAGTTAAGGAGCTTTTTGGCTGGGAACTTAGAAGTGTTCTCCCCAGCTTCCCTCAGACAACATCCCATGGAAGGGACAGCCAGTTCCCAGAAATGACAAGTGCCTTACCATTATCTTGGCCCAGGATGAGAGTGTAAATGCTTCTGAGTCCAAACACATTCAAGAAGTACCAGGAAGCAGAGCTCACCCTGACAAATCAGAACAAGCACAGTTGTCAGTTCAAAGCTGGCTTGTGACCTCATTCCAGCAGCACACACCGACCATCCAAGGGCTATTAACACATTCAGCGTTTTCCAAGTGGGAATTGGACCTTGCTGGCTGAGGACAGGGGCTTACCAGGACGCATCTAAAGTGAGCAGCTCAATTCCCTGCTGCAGCATTGGCTTAAAACGCAGCGTCAGAGGAAACGGGACCTTTGCTGCAGGATAAAGAAAACAAAGCACAGTTTCATGGCAAAGTGAGCAGGTAGTTCTTTTATGACATCTAATGTAGTCTGAGTGTAATGTGCACTATAAAAAGTTAACCCTGATTTTTCAAAAAGCTGCAGTTCTGTATTCATTTTAATATGAAAACGACTTTCTGAAACTTTATCAGATTAACAAACCCTCACAGGTATTACTTCAGTGACTGTGAAAGGGTATGTACCCTGTTAAAGAAACAGTTATCACATAAACAGTATAGAAAAACAACACCAGCACTATGAATTTGGGTATTTTTGATACGTACACTCCACACAGTAACCAACTCCTTGGACAGGTTCAGAGGAAAATCCACTGTATCAATCTGGAGTTTAAGCAGTTTTAATAAAATACTCCTTTTGTCACTACAATTGTTCCTGAGTACATGAGCTATTTTCTTTGAGACCATGGCCAATACTTTGAAAACAATTTCCCCCCTTTGCAATGAGATAAGCAAATCTGCAGTTCATGGAGTGAAGAGCAGCAGTGCCTCAAGCCAAATTTATGCTGCTTCTAACTGACTACTCAGGTTGAGGAGCAAATCTCTGCTGCAGCTCAGACCCTCAAGGCCATCTTCAGAAACACAGCCAAACCCACGCTATTCCAGACACTTACTTGTGACAAATCCTGAAAATGTCATGTTGATCCAACCACCAATGAGGATCATAGGCAGAACATTGGTTACATTCCCTTTCATCATATCTGTCAGCATGGTAGGATCTGCAAATCATAGATGGGATGTGAATCAGCAGCGCATCACAATAATGAGAAACAAGTCATTACATGTCAGATAATTTAATTAGGAAACTGCATAACATAACAGTCCTATCCCAGTATCTATAGTTTTCCACTGCTGACAATACTTTGCAAAATGGGATGAGCAGCCAGTGTGGTGCTGGCTGCTGCCACAGAGGTGTTGTGTTCTGTGCTGTGTCTGACCCAGCCCTTGCCCCAGATCGCTGAACTTGCCTCTCCCCTCTGTGAGCTGACCTGGGTAGAAGAAGGACAACAAGCTCCTATTTTGCTGTATACATTAGTTAAATTAAATCACTTTAGAGAAGACCCTGCAGGAGCTGGAGCAAAACACTGGCAAAAGGAGATGAGAGCAGGACTTCCACTCCTGGCTACCCTAAGGAGGTCAGGTCTCGTGGGATGCTGCAAGCAGCTCGAGGCTGAAGTTAAGCAACATGAAGCAATCTAATGTTTTTGTTATCCAAGAGAGGAATCTCACTCCCAACCCCTCCCTCACAGTGCCTGTGCTCCCTGCAAAGCTGATTCACCTTCCACCCTCAGCAGACACTGATGGGTTTGTCTACCTGGCTGCAGTTAGGGTACCTTAACATACCTGTCATTGGTGAAGGAGGCACTACCTTTCTCTTTGTTTTCTTAAAAAATCCATCCTCAGGGTTATTAAAAAAATATTTCCGGGACAGGAAAGACTGCAAACAGAAAACGACAATGCCAACACCATAAGAAAGAAAAGGACAGAAGCATTAATTCTTGCTCAGACCTTCAGACATCTTGTGAGTTCTCTCACTACACACCTTCCTGGGATAGGTGCCTCACTGCCTGTGTTCTAAAGCTCCTCACATTTTCTGCATCCAGAGTGCCAGATCTCTGGCTTTTAAAATTCCTAAAGTAATTATAAAATTATAAGAATTATCTGAAACCCATGTTAATTAAAGCGCTTGTAGTGTTTCGTGCAAATTCTTTGTGCTGGTGAAGCACCAATACTGATACATGCAACATTTTCACTTGCCCAGCTGACCTCTGGATTTCCCAAAATACACATTTGGTACCAACAGAGCCAACATGAGCGATGCATTTTTAGTTTAGCAAACGTTTCAGCTGACATTGTATGACCACCCCGTTACCCAATGCCTGCATTACATCCCTGTGTGCTTGCTGGCAGATGTTGAACACCACAGCTGGGAGGCACATCTCATGTCAGCTACAGTTAAAACACCGAGCAATGACAGCTAACATAAATGCCAAAGAAAAGACCTACACAGCGGTGCTGTGTCCGAGATTCCTAAGAATCGGCACTCCTGGACACTGCCCCGTCCCAGGGGTGACCCGGCAGCGTCCGAGCCCGCAGGCCCTCGTGGGCGCTGCCCCTCCCGCGGCACTGCCCGGGCACGGCCCCGCGCTTTGTGCTCCTTTCCCGGCCTCCCTCCTCGTAAAGCCCGACCGCGCAGCTCCCTACCTGCTTTGGAATGTATTTTCCATTTTCCCGAAGGACTCTGCTCCGGATCAGGACTTGGCTGGAAGAGAGACAGCGGCGTTAGCGGGCCGGGCGGGGGCGCGGGGCGCGGGCGGGGTGAGCGGGCCCTGACCTGTCGGACACCTGCTCCTGCGTGAGGCGCTTGTCGCTCTGGAGCAGGATGGACACGTAGTGCCGGATCATGCCCACGAAGAAGGTGATGAAGACGATGGGCAGCACCACCCATAGCCGGATGTTGGAGTCCAGCAGCAGCTCGGGCTCGCTCATCGCGGCGGTGCCGCCTCGGGCCCGGCTCCGGCCGACACCGGGCCGCCGCCGCACGCCCCGTTCCGCTTCCGCTTCCGGGCCCGGCCCTTCCGCCGCCGGCGGAACGGCGTCAGCGCGCGCCGCTGGCGGGAAACTCGAGCGCGAGTGGCGGGAGCGGCGTGAGGGGACAGCGGCGCGAGCGACAGCGGCGCGTCCTGTCCTGCCCGGAGGGGACGGAGGAGGACGGGAGGAGAGCTCGGCTTGGCTCAGGTGAGGTGGGCAGAGCCGAGGAGAGGTGAAACGGCCGCCTCAGGCACGGCCCAGCCTTTGGCAGGAGGTGCGACGGAGAGGCGCCAGCCCGACGCCTGGCAGGGCTGTCAGGCTGCACCTCGCACCCCGGAGAGAATCACAGCATTGTTAGGGTTAGGAGGGAGCTGTGGAGATCACCCAGTCCAGCCCCCCTGCCCTGGCAGGGTCACCCAGAGCAGCTGACACAGGAACGGGTCTGGGTGGGTGCGGAATGTCTGCACGGAGGGAGCCTCCACGACCCCTCTGGGCACCTGTTCCAGTGCTCTGCCATCCACAGCCTCAAGAAGATTTTGCTCGTATCGAAGTGGAACTTCGTGTGCTTTAGTTTTGGCCATTGCTCCTTATCCCGACTCTGGGCTCCACTTCTTGGCACCATCTTCTTGGCAGCCGAATTTCAGATGTTTATACATCTGAAACAGCTGTGAATGGCTCATTACACTTTTGTTTTTTAACTGTTCCACTTCCATGCTGATAGTTTAAGTAACTCATTTTACTAGCCTCTGCCATGCAGTTGAAATTTAGTTTGAGATGTGCACACATCTTCTTTAAATAACCTTTAAGTTTTAAAGGTGAGTCAAGTTGGTTTTTTATCTTTTTAATCATTGCCACCCCACCAAAAGAGGATGGCTTAGATGGAGGTTTGTGCTGACAGAGCTCACTGGCTATGATTTGTTGTTAGGGACATGAACAGGGTCACATAATGTGGTTGGGCTCATGAACACTCATCTGTGAATTCTTTGGTGTTTTGTCCAGACATGTGGAGAGGGTCGAGTTTAGCTCAGTGGATGCAATCTGAGTCCTCATAGTTGCTCTGTTTAATTTGCCATTTGATTTGCCTGGTGTCTGAATAAAAAGCCAAGTTTTGTTTTTTTGAGGAACTGAATTTTAGAAAAAGTGATGTATTGGGCTATTTAAATATGACAAGCTCTAAAATTTCAACCTGCACAGCAGAAAAATGTGGTGTGATACTGGTTACCCAGGCAATCTTTCTCTGAGCTCTCTCAATTTCTGTCATGTTCCCTTTTGCTATTCACTAATACATTCTAGAGCTGCTTAAAAAAGAGATGAATTAAACATTTGTCTTTTTCCTGCATTTTTTAGGCAACAACAAAGGTTTTGTTACCATGGTTTCAAAAAGGAAATTGTCGAAAGTTGATGCTTCTGAAGAGGGCTGCAAGACAGATTTGCCAAGTAGGTGCTTGGGTATTATCTTAGTGGAGTAAAGACCCATTAATAGAGGCAACAGCTCCCATGCAGGGACAAGGCCAAAATGGCAGTTTTGCTAATGCTGGTTGTTAATGACACTGTTGATCTTTTATATATTTGATGCAGCATGTCTTGTTTTCTCAGAAACTAAGAAGACACGGATTTCTGATAAGGAGAATGCCTCTGCCTTCTGTGGATTGGAGAATGAGGGAGTCTTTGAAGAGCTCCTCAGGACATCAGGGATTGTGCTGAAAGCTGGGGAGGGACAGAATGAAATAGGTATGAGTTTAACATTTCCTCGTTCTGATTTAGATCAAAACCTGCAAGGATGGCTAGTACAAAGTAACGATGTGTTTTACTTGCAGCACAAAAGTGCTTAAGCCACCTTGTTTCAAAATTCAAGCAAACCCTCATTTGGCCTCTTATTTGCTAAATACCTCTTGTTCCTGCTGAATTCAGTGCATCACCTAAACTCATTATTCCACCTCTTTGAGTGTATACCTGTTAAGTCTAAAGACTTCTGAAAGATTATTGGAGGTATATAGAAAAATATTAGACTGCATCTGTCATTACAGATTTGAATTGCAGAGGCAGGAGCTCTGAAATGGGGAAACAAACGAGGCATGGTTGCCTTTCATTTCAGATAAGAGCGTCAGGGAGTCCTGTATTCAGTGTCTTTGATGCTACTCTCAGCCCTGACTAGAGAAAGCAGTGCTGATTTCACTCAGGCTTTTGCCAACTGGACTTCTCAATAGAGCAAGTGCAGAAATGTTGGTGTATTGGCTTGAGAGTTTGTACTTTGTGTAGCTGTTGTATGGACAGACTGTGTCTCATTCTTTATTTCCTTTCTAAACTGCCTCCTTAGCTGTTGATCAAATGGCTTTCCAGAAGAAGCTCTGCCTGGCCCTGGAGAAGCACCCTACTTACCCAGCTGTAAGTAACTTTGGCAGGAGCCACCTTCAAAGCTGTTTGCTGAGTAGGAAAATAAGCAAATCAGCTACCTGTCCCTGCTAGTGCCATAAAAAGTGTGCAACACAGCAGCTTACCTTGGATTTCTGTGGTTCAGATTTTCCAGTTCTCTCAGTGTTGCTGTTCCAGCCTTTTAGTCCCACTGTTTTTCTGACCGTCAAAGTAATTTTCATTGGCAATATTATTCAATAAACAAAGACTCTTACAGCAGAAAAATCACTTGCATAGCTTTCCTGTGGAAGCTGGGTTTGGTTTTGTGTAGAGTGGCAGCATTAACACTGCCATGATGTGGTGCTCCTCCCCAGACAGCAAGTTAAGGGTGGAAGTCCTGAGGCAAATTATTTGATTGCTGATGTTTTTTGGGTGCAGGTCTCATCACATTAAATGTTGCTATCTCAGCTGAACAGGAAGAAGGGGAAAGCCTTTATAAATCAAAGTAAAATGTGAGACTCTTGCTTTAGAGTTACTGTGCAGAACAACCAGTGTTTCCTCTGGAAATGGTCTAGACTAGTATTCATTTATTATCCAGCATTCCCTCCATCACAGTTTCTGTCTGCAGTTCCCTGGTTCTCATACTTTGCTTGCAAAATTCATCCTAAGGGACAGCAGTTGACTGGGGTGTCCCTTCAGAGTGGATAACTTCTCTCTGGTTTGCAGGTTGTGAAGCAGTTCATCAGTGGCCTGGAATCTCACATCAAGGACAGGAACCAGTTCAAGAACTGCCTCTTGCCATGCACTCCTGTACGGACTGAGGGCTCGAGGTAGAGGAAATGTATTTTGCCTTCCCCTTCAGTCAGAGCCACTCTCTAGTTGTGTCCTGTGACGTTGACCAGAGGGCAGCTAAAGGCTCCAACTGGTGCACACCAGGGCAGCATGGCTGGTGTTAAATAGCAGGGAATTTAGAGTATTAAGTCACAGAATTTACTGTCTGCCCATGGCACTCATTGGATCCCATGGCATTTTATTGCAACAACGAAACACTGAAAAAAATTTGCTAGGGCTGGTGAAGGTCAGTTCCTCTTTGAGATTTTTTTCCCCAGGAGATACAGCTTCACCACAGACTTTCACATTTCTAATCTTTTAGAGAGTGAGCTGGTTCAGTGCAGTTTTCAATCTTTTTGTGTGTGATTACTGTGTGTTACCTTAAGTCATTGTATGTAGTTTTTTAAAAAAATAGTCATGGAAAGAGCTACAGCCTGTTCTCCCAGCATGTTTTTGACACAACTGTGGTGGAATCTTTCATCTTGCAGGAATCTGGTGCACTCATATTGTGAAAGCCTCATTAAACTGCTTCTTGGGATTAAGATCTTACAGGTATGGGCACCTTAGCTTGCTCTTTACAATGGTTTTGATTGTAGGGAACATTTTGCTTACTTAAATAAAGGATTAATAGAACTGGTTTTGAGGCAGGTGGGGCTGCATCTGGAATAGTGTCCAGTTTGTTGTTGTAGGGACACAAAGACGCTTAGGGCCTGAGACACGTGGCAGACAAGCAGAGACAGAGGGAACTGTGTTTGTTCAGTTTTAAAAGAAGATTAAGGGAAATTTCATGGTCTTCAAATACCTGGTTGCAAGGTGTAGGGAACGCTTCTCAAAGGTGAAGAGGGGCAGAATGAGAGGTGATGGCTCAGGTCAACCATGGAAAATTCTGATGAGATTTAACCACTTCCACTGTGTTGACTGGTTTTTTTTTAAGTGCTAGAGCTGGGCACTGTTTTCAAACTTATCTAAAATTGATGCTTTTCTGTGTGGTGAAGAGCAGCTCAGTGTCTGAGAAAGAAAGGTTCATTGGCCCAGAGGAATTGTACATCCTGCCCATATGCTCTGATTCTGTTGGGTTATGTGGGTAGTTTATACCATCCTCTGAAAAGTGGTTTTCGCTTCTTAGGCTGTGTGCCTCATTTCTGACATTAGGCAAGGGATCTCTTATATAGGAAATGCTTTTATTGAGCCTTTCAAGTATTTTATTCTGGGTGTACATTTCGTCTTTTCTGAAAGGTCAGTTTTGGTGGCAGTATCACAGCACAATTAGTAAATCACCCTAACACTGTCTTTTTCCTTTCTTGTAGCCTGCTGTCATAACACTGTTGTTGGAAAAGATCCCTGAATTCTTTTTTGACATGTGAGTATAAACTGGCTTCTCTCTGCCTTGAAATGAAATTTCTTTTGGACAATCACCAGCTGTTTGACTTTTAGGTGTTAGTTCAAATTTACCTGAATGGCTGTTTGCACTGATGGGGTTTTTTTTTCATACCTGTGTAAAAGAGTCTGTGAAGTACCACGGCCTTAAATTTGTGAGTCCATAAAGCAGAAGACAAATTTCTAGAAGGTGAAATGCAGACATTGTGCATTGATTGATTGTGCTTTTTGCAGCTACTGAACAAGCTTAGGAATTATTTCAGAAGGGGGACTACAGAGTGTCTCATCATTTAAAAAGATGGAAGTGGCTGCTGGCAGAGTTTTAGGAGGCTGGGAGATGCACACAGATCTCTTTCCAAAACTGCAAGTTGTGTTCAAACAAGGGAAATTGGAAGAGCACCTCTTGGTTTTTAAACGTAGAACACCACAGTGGAGTGAGAGATCTTGAGTGGCAAGACTTGACCACTTCACTTTTTCTTCTTGTGCCCTGGATGCTCACTACAGAGTTAGTGGGGCAGGCCAAGGGGCAGAAAGAAGCTGAGGCTGTTCCTGCTGCAGTTTTTGTTCCAGTGCTGAAATACAGGATACAAATGGCTATGCACAGGAATGTAGTCCAAGAAATTGTCTCAGACTGAAATCTTGTTTGAGGAGGGTTTAACATAGACAGTCACAAGGTCTGAACTGTTTTCCCCCAAGAATTCTAAAGGATCTTAATAAGCTGTTAATTGTGGTGTGAATCCTTTGGGAATTCTGAAAAATGGATGTTGTTACATTTGTCTCTTATCAAACTGTAAGAAGAGTGAAGTTCTTTCTATGTATTAATGACCAGTTAAGAATGGGGTTGGTTGGTCTTGCAGACCAGCAGCAGAGCTTTTGAGTCCCTAGGTCTGACTAACTTATGTGTCCTTTTCTGCTGTTTCAGTGTGGGCACCTTTGGGACAAATTTCCCCCGGCTCATTGTCAATCAGTTTAAGTGGCTTGACAGGCTCCTCGACAGCCAGGTGGGTACCAGAGGTGCAAACACATGGATGCTTTTTCCAAACAACTTCTGGAATGCCTCTCAGGTGGGATTAGATTGAATTATTGTGCTAATGAGAGCTGATGTTGTTTTTATATTCACATGCTGGAGGACAGATTGAATTCTTTTTTGTTTTGTTATGATTGCCTTGAGTGACTTCTGAACATCTTTTACTGTTTTTCTTCTTTCCTTGCTTTAAGTCTTCTTTTACATAAATTTATATCTGTGCATGTGTATTGACACAGATGATCCCATTTTAAAGCTGTTGCTGGCAGGAAGTTACAATCCCTTCTTGTTTAATTTTAACAAGGTACTGGATACTTGCAAGTGTGTGGGGATAATGCTCTGTTCTTGCTCAGGTGATTCTTTTCCTGCTTTCCCTAAGTCAGTCAGTCTCTGTGGGTTACTCTCTGCTGGAGTACTAAACACTGGGAAGCTTGTTGTGTTTCCCAGTTTCGTCTGCTCACCAAGATCATTACATCCTAGCTGTAAAATACCATTGTTCCACAAAACTCCGTGCTCTGCTTCATGAAGTCAGCAGGACAATGAGCTATGGGACAGTTGGCACAAACTCAGGCAGGTGTTGCACTGAGGGACCTTGGCTGCATAACATTGTTGTTGTGCTGAGAGATTTGTGCATTTCACCAGTGCTCCTCTTGTCTGCAGGATCTGGTCAAGAAGTTAATGCAGATGGTTAGTGTCTCTCCAGTACCAATCCAGCATGATATTATCACCAGCTTACCTGAGATCCTGGAGGATTCCCAGCAAAGTGAGGTTGCCAGAGAGCTCAGGTAAGGCTGATTTGGTTGGGAGGGTTTGTTTTGTTTTGTTTTTTCCCGACTTGCACTTAACAGAAAAGGACAAGATGCGTTAATGCAGGTTGTTCTGGGGCTGACTGAAGTATAAGGACAGCACTAATTAAGTGTTCCTGTTAACTGCAACATTTAGGGACACATACCACTGTCTTAGGACATTCCATTTGTACTGTTATGCTCTTAAAGACAGCACAGGCAATCCAGCAAAAGACATTACATTTAGACAATGCTTCAAAACTGCTTTTATCTAAATTATTATTAAATTCTTGACTACCTGGAGACAGCACAGGTAGCATCCAGCTAAGTACTCACTACTTCTGCCATGATCAGTCACTTGGATATTACTACTGGATCAACATGGCTTTTATTAATTAAAAACCCCAGACCCACAACACAGTAAATGTGTGCATGAGAAAGAACTTTCTGGCTATTTTATATACTTTGCTCAAGTATATTTACTGATCCAAACAACTGAGGGAGCTAATGCCAAGTTATCCTCCCAGGGAGCACTGCCATAGGCTAGTCCTAACATCTGTCTTCTTTAATAATGTATTCATTTTACACAATAATTTGAGTAGTCTTGAGTATTTCTAATTCTTATTATTGCACACTTACATTTATGCTGGTGTTAATTACCTTTTCAAACCTGTGATCACTGTTGCAGATTATTACTGCAAGCAGTGCATCCTGTTCCTTCTACCCTCTCAAATTGTGACTTTGTTTTCATTGTCAGTTTATTGCCTCAGCTTCTAGATAAAAATACTCCACACATTTTTTCCTATGCTAATCAAACTCCTCAGACTTCTTTTTTCTCTGTGTATTTTGAAAGCTGAGATCCAAACACTATCAGCAAAGCATACTTATTTTCCTATTCTCCATAGCCTCTATCCATTTCTGATTTAGAAAACAACTCATTACTTCTAATGAGTATGGGAGCATAGACAGAGTTACCAGGATGCTGCAGATGAGGTGGTTTTCCACTAATAAAATTTAAGTACGACTTCTTGCTAGAAAAAGTTTGTAAGAAACTGAGATGTCAGCCAAGAATGATTACATGAGTTTTGGGAAAGTCCATGAGGTTGTTAGACAGGTGCAGTTCTTACATGAGGAGCAATAATTTAGGGAACAAGTTTTTCATAATGCCAGTGGCATACGTTGTTGCCAGTTTCAGAGATTTTTTTTTTGCAGTGACCACAAAAACTCCTGGAATCATACAATACACTAAAGATACATTCTTGGTTTTGTTAAGAAGACCATTTGTTTTCTTTTCCCTGTGTATCAGCTGCTTGCTGAAGCAGGGCAGGCGGCTGACAGTGCCAATCCTGGATGCCCTTTCTCGTCTGGATCTTGATGCAGAACTTGTGGCTGAGGTGAGAGCTTTTACTGAGCACTTCAGCAGACCCCAGCCCCTGCTTAGCAACATGAGAGCTGGAACTGTTTCTTCATTCCAAGTATTTTGCTCAATCTGACTCTTGTAGGCCTTCAAAAGTCCTGAGCTCCTGAAGCTGTAAAGAGGTCAGAAGCTAAAACTGCCTTTTGAAACATGTATGAGGGATTCAATGAAGGGCAGAGAGAAGTTTTCTGAATGCATACTGTAACAGCCAGGAATTTCAATCACAGCTGTTTTAGCAAGTGCAGAAGCACTTTGTTCTGCTGCTGTAGTTTTTTACTGCCTTAAACCTTCTTATTGTCAATATTTCATCTTTTTTAAGTATAGTGACCAGATTAGACTTATATTCTAAGGAAAGGTAGATTGGTGATTAAATAATTAAAGAGGTTTTCTTTGCTTATAAAGGAGAAGAGATGATCATGTGCCTTCTGCCTTTTGGATATGTTGCATCGCTGCACTTTTTGGAGTTGGGCTTCTTACGAATAAAATTTGTTCATTTGAGTGCATCAGTAGTGTTTTACATAGTCCCAAAAGGCTGGTGCTGCATAGTAGGCTACACACCCTCCATGCTTTTCCCTTTTGGAAGCCAGTTAAACAGTGATGGAGCCAAGCTCTCCTTGGTGAAGAGTGATATGGGGCAGTGGCCACAACAGGAAATTTAGGTTGGACATTTGGAAAAACAAGTTAGGGTCTGCAGCGTTGACATAAATTGTCAAAGGTGGCAGGTATTGGAGGTTTCCTCCATCCTTCAAGACTCAGCAAAGCCAAGGTGAATTTGATCTAGTACTGACAGTATTCCTGCTCTGAGCAGAAGGCTGGACTGAGGTCTCCAAGGATTCCTGCCCACCAGCATAACTATATTTCTGTGAAGTGTTGTCTTCCAGCTGACGGAGTGTTGCTCTCTCCTCAGGTGCGACAGTCTGCCATGACCATTGTGCCTTCTGTAAAACTGGAAGATTTGCCTGTAGTAGTAAAATTCATCCTCCAAAATGTCAAGGCAGCAGATGCAGTGGAGGTACAGTATCTTTTTCATAATGAAGTGTGTGTTTTCCACAGAGTTAAGTGTGTTTTAACAGAGACAAGTTGCTTCACACACAGAGATGTATGTTTTTAATATTTTCAAGTAAAATTTTAATATTTCCAGGGATCAAAGCCCTTGCTGAGCTATCAAACATGCTTTCTTTCATACGTTGAGGAAGCCTCAGCCTAAGCCAAATGAGGTTTGTGATATGCCCAAACCTTTCAGGGAGAGTCTACAAAAATGTATGCCTATGACATGGAAGCCAGTCTGTGCTGGTACACTGCATTTGAACAGCAGTCAGGTTGGTAAACTTGCATGTCCCAGAATTCCTGAGGCTGTCATATATCTTGCTCAGCTGCTAAAAAGAATAAAAACAGTTCACAGCAACGTAAAGCAGATACAGGAGGGAATTTCACAGAGTAGGTCTTAAAAAACTCTATCTTTTGTATGACATACAGGTGAAAAGTTTTGCTGGTTCATTTTCCAAGTTCTAAAACTTAAATTTGGACATGATTAAATACTTGTGAATCTTTACAAATATATGAGTTTTGATTTCTAATTTTAGGGTTATTATAGGAAATAGTTTTCTTTTCCTCAGCGTTTTCTGTTCTTCCCTCATTTGTCACAGTGATTTGTGCATGGATTTGTGCTTTACAGGTGATTTCTGATCTTCGTAAGAGCTTGGATCTGTCATCGTGTGTTCTACCCCTGCAGATTCACAGTTCCCAGAAGAAGATTAAAAGCCAAGTCCAGGCCAGGTATTTAAACAGGTTTACCTGATTCTCCAAGGGTAGGATAAGACAAGAGAACTTAAGCTGTTCCTCTTCTGGTCTCCCTGGCATGACTGACTTCAGACATGACCCTAGTTTATCCTGTTGAAAGGCACAGACACCTTTATTCCTTCCTGCTTGGTACTAATACAACACATTTGTCACTCTTCCAGCCAGCTTCCCCTGCCATGGATGTAGTTCCTTTTGAGCTGTCTGCCTCTATGTCTGCATGGGGATAAGCAGCTTCATTTATAGTAATGTTGTTACCAGTTTTTCTGTTTTAATTTCGCTCCAGTATGTTATCATTGATTCTGTGCCCTCTGTTTCCACCCTCTTGTGAAACTCCCTATCCTTGCGAGAACATTCCCTCTGGACAATGGCTGCTTTAAGTAACTGCTGTGACTGCTGGGCTGCCTTGCACCTTCTGTGACAGTGTTTGCAGGGACTGAGTCTCCTCTTTTCTGATGATTTGCAGTTCTTCCCTGAGCCAAGTAACCACCAGCCAGAATTGTGTGAAGCTACTTTTTGATGTGATCAAGTTAGCTGTGAGATTTCAGAAAGATGTCTCTGAAGCATGGATTAAGGTAAGATACATGCTTCAGTCCTTGTGTCCTTATTTATTTGGGCTCCTTGATTGAGCCTGAGCCTTTCTTGTAATCAAATGTGATATTAAAAGATAAATGTGAGCCCTTCATTTTACCAATACAGATTTCATTCTGCAAGAGAGGAAAAATGTATACCCATAGACTGAGCTATGTGAAGCCTTAAGGTGCTTGAAAATATCATGCTAGAAATAAGTATCAGCTAGTATTAGGTTAAATTTAATTTTAAATTGCATTTCAGTGTAAACCATGAGGATGTTTCTTGTCCTCATTACTCAGTACCTCACTTCCTTTCTCAAGCCTGATATTATTTGAGAATGTTCTTGTTCAAACTCAGTTTTCAGCTGTTTTTTGAATGCCTTCTGGATTCTCTGTTGTTGTCAAGATCCAGTTTGCTGACTTTGATAGGTATCCTGCTGTAGAGGAGAGAAATCTGTGAGCAGGGTGTCACAGACTTTTGGTGTCTACCTTTTCTGATTTGTTTTGCAGTATAGTATTGTACTGTAGCCTAACAGCTTGCTTGGTTTTTTTCCTCTCAGGCTATTGAGAACACCACATCTGTGTCTGACCATAAGGTAATAGTTCTGCTCTGTAAGTGTCCTCTTCTCCTGGTTTCTTAAGGGCTTTCTCCAGGGTTGTAGATTAAGAGATTTTTGTAGTTGAAGCAGAAACTTGCCAGTGATGTTTTATGGGTGGTTCTTTTGGTATTGGACTTGTTCCAAGTATAGGAACCATGCATTTTCTTTGTAACTGTTGATTTATCCCTTCCTAATGTTAAGGGACAGAGTTATCCTGCTTTAATTCTGTCCTGTTGGACTCATAAGGTTTTATTTCAGTTGTGACTCTTGGGACTTTTCGAGCTCTTTTTTTTCTTCTCAGTTTAGACTTCAAGTTTTGACTTGGAGTTATCTGGACTGTTTAATATTTCAGCATAGTGAGTGGTGGTTTATTTCCTCTAAAAGGTTCTGGATCTGATAGTTTTGCTGCTAATCCATTCTACAAACACCAAGAACAGGAAGCAAACTGAGAAGGTCTTCAGGAGCAAAATCCGATTGGGCTGCATGCCAGAACAGCTGATGCAGAATGCCTTCCAAAACCATTCAACGGTCAGTGCTGGTCCTGCTTTGGGACTCTCTCTTTTAACTCTCAAAGATTTTATCAGATGATGATTTAGCCCTGTGCTGCATTATTTACAGCTTTCCAGTAATGTTCATGTGTTTCTCTTTTATAATTTTAGTCCAGATCAGTGTCCCAAGGCACATGTCCTCTGTTCTAACTGTCATGTGGTTTTTTGGAGCTGAGCTTTCCTCAGCATTGAGTATGTTGAAAACAAGCAAAAGTAATCTCCTCTTTCATGGTGTCTGTATTTCAGGTTATCAAAGACTTCTTCCCTTCAATCCTAGCCCTTGCTCAGACATTTCTGCACTCAGCACACCCAGCTGTGGTCTCCTTTGGCAGCTGCATGTACAAACAAGCTTTTGCAGCCTTCGACTCCTACTGCCAGCAGGTACAGTGTGATGGATGGCAGCTGTTTTATTGGGTTTGCTCTTTGTTCTAGAGTGTATGTCATGATCCTTTAGGGGACAGGGTTTCAGGCAGCTGGAAGCCCTTGGAGAGAGGTCTGTGCCAAAGAGTAGGCAAGAGGAAGATGGGGAACAATCACAGCAAGACTGGTAGCAAGTGACTTCAAGCACAAAGATTGCTGTGATTATCTGTACTTGATCAATATAGTTCATATGAGCAGAGCAAGGCAGACATTCTTCTGTTGATATTTTACTGTGGTTCTTTTGGTGGCTTTTTCCTTAGGAGGTTGTGACTGCTTTGGTGACTCATGTGTGCGTTGGAAGTGAGACAGAGCTGGACATTTCTCTGGATGTGCTCACGGATTTGGTGGTGCTGCACACGTCCCTGCTGATGCGCTATGCCACCTTTGTGAAGGTACATGCATATCCGGGTTTGTACTGGATTTTGGGTCCCTTACACCAGTTTGCCTCAGATCCAGAATAGGCCAGTACTTCTCCAAAATAGAGATATTGGAAAATCTTGCACCTGTAAAGCTTTTCTGTCTGGAGAAAGGCAGTGGTCAGAAGTGAAAGGTATCTGCTGTCAAAGTGTGAGCTGTAAGATAGGACTGTAGGATGTTTTGACAGGGAAACCTGAGATAGACAATTCCCTTTAGCTGGACAATGCTTAAATTGCAGGCATGGAATGGTGCCTGCAATGGAAGGAAAATGCTGTCTTTATTTACATGACCTATTTCAAAACTTGGCAAAAAACTGCCCCCTCTGTGGAATGTGCATTCTGTCTATTGAAAGACTGACAGTATTTTAACCAGTATTTGAATCCTAAGACAAAATTGCTTGCAGAGATGGAAAAAGACATATCCTAAAATTTAAAAGAAGAAAGTACTCAGTGGGGAGAAAAAAGAATGGACTGCTGAGTTCTAAGAATGATAAGCAGGGTCAGACCTGCTCAGTTGCCTGTTTTGAAAAGTAGTAAAAGTGGAGATTGAGGGAAGAGCTAAACAGCAAGGCAAGCATATAACAGTACTTTCCTTGAACACTCCCCCATCTGTGGTGGTTTGTAGCTTAAGGACAGCTTGTTTTTAAAAGCCCTTGAACAGGGTGTGTATGGCTGTTCCCACACCTCTCTGGTATTTTGGTGCCCCCTGTGATTTAATTATACATTGTGGGAAAGCTGTATATTTTTTGCTGTTTAGTTGGTTGATTGTTAAATGAAAATCATTTGCTTAATTACTTGCTCCTCAAACAGTTTGAATCCTGTGACTAAACCTGTGATAGAAAATAGAGAGCTGTCACTTGTCCTGAGCACTCCCAAAATGCTTATGGGTAGCCAAATTATTCTTCCTGTTCAGCCTCTGATAAAATGAGCTCCCATAATTAAGGCCAGAGCAATAGTCTGGCATTTATGTTTGTTTAACTTGAGTGTAGCCTTTTCATGCATGTAGGAAAAAGGTAAAGTTTATCTTCCCTGAGGTTGACAATTAATGTGTTTTTGAGAATATGGAAAGGGATTCTTGATATTCTGAGCTAATTTGTGGCTTCTCTTACAGACCATTTTAGACTCTACACAGAAACTGAATCCATGCCAGATTCGGAAGCTTTTCTACATCCTCAGCACTTTAGCATTCAGCCAGAAGCAAGAAGGGAGCTACATTCAGGTAAGCAGAGACACAACAGAAAGTTGTTCAGGCTGTGCCTTGGTCCTTCTGCTAGGTTAACTAAATACTGGTGTCATCTATGAATAGTGATTGATGTCAGGATATCCTTGAGCTTAAAATTCTCTTTTTCCTAAGTCTGCAAACCAGCTGTGGCTCTAGACTTTCCAGCCTGATATCAAGGGCTTATCACAGTGACTGTGCCTCTCATCTTTCCCAGAAAGGTCCTCTTCTTTTGCACATCTAAGGAAGGCAGAGCTGTTAGACATGCTGTTGGAAGGGTACTGATGGTAGTCCCTAATCTAACCTCCCAGGCAGAGTGGGACTGTCACCAGCATGGTGTCATGTTGATTGTTGCTTTGTCTAGCTGAGCCTTGAAGTCTTGCAAAAGTGTAAATTCAGCAGCCTTCTTGAGCAGCTCTGTTTCTCCAAGAGTTCGAAGGCTTCAGAAAGCACAGTTCACCTTCTTCCCTGAGATGTTTGTATTGATTCAGCCACATAAATTCTGCACACCAGAGACAACAAAGACTTTCTTGTTAGACAAACTGAACTTCACAGAGCACTCTGCTGTGAAGTGGTAGACTTCACACCTCTTGTGCCTCTGGTTTGAGCACAAGAAGCTGTCAAACTGGTCTGTCTAAATCCACCTTCATCTTGCACAGGATACCTTGTGTGACTCAGTTGCAACATAATGGATGCCTTTTGTCTGGATTTCTGAATCCTTGAACATAGCAGATAAAGAAATAATTCAAAGATATTTCACAATAGAGACATCAGGGTTTAAAATCTTCCCATTCATAAAGTTCAGCTCTTAGAAATTAGGACTGTTTCTTTGAGTCCCTGTGTATTTTGTAGTTGCAGGTATGTTTGCACATGCTAACTTGAGACTATAAAAGAAAACTGCTCTTCCTCTCCTTCTGATTGGTCTGTGGCATGTAAAACAGCATGTCTGTAGTCATTTTGTCCTTCCCACTCACCCTGTTAAATTGGAGCTCTTCACTGCCAAAATTCCCAGTTGTATGGCAGGTTTAGCTCCTTTCTGACCTAGGTTCTTCAGTGATTTCCCCGCCTCTCACCCTGAGTCTTATGTGTGACTTGTCAAAATTGCCTTGGCAACACACAGTGTGACTCTGCAGCCCAGGAGGACTTGCCATCAGGATGTTCTGCCTCTCACACTCACAAATTGTGAAAAGAAGGGGAGGAGTGTCTAGAATTTATTTTGAGCTGAGAGTTTGTAACTGTGGAGAACAAAGGTTGGCAGTTTGACTCTTATCCTCAGTGATACTGAAGACTCCAGGGGTAGGCCACCAAAGAAATCAGTATCCTGAGAGCCAGCTTCCTCCTTGCCTTCTCGAAGTGTTCTTCCAAGCTGATGCCTCTTAGACATGAGGATCTCTGCAGGCAGATTAGACATTTTTCCTTGCACTGCACAGTTTGTCTTTGGACCTTCATCACAAACTGCTCCATCCCTCAGCCTCCTGAAGTTAACAGTGTTTTGAAGTGCAACTCTGCAGCTGCTGTTAGGGTGTGACAGACTCCAAGACCATCTGCTATTTTTTAATATATTCTTCTATTAATTATAGTTGAAACCTGGACGAACTACATGTTCTGTGTAGTAGTTAGAGCAAAGTGAAACCGAATTACTTTTAATGCTGTTTACAACCTTACTTGGAGTTGGACCAGTATTTTCATAATAAATGAAACATCAGAATGTGCATTCCTTAAGCAAAGCTGTAATCCTAATAAACCATCCCTCAATAGCCCTTGGAGATGACATTGAGTGAAGATGCCAACAGGACTGTGAGTGATGCACACAAGTACCTCTGTGGTGACATGGTCTATGTCTCTTTTCAGGATGATATGCACATGGTGATCAGGAAATGGCTCTCCAGCACAGTTCCCAACCACAAACAAATGGGGATTATTGGTGCTGTTTCCATGATAGGCAGTGTGGCATTAAAAAGGTGAGAGATCATGTAGCAAAGATGAATTTAACGTGGCTTTAAGTTCAGGCCTGAAATGAAACAAAAACAGGAGGGCATTGCCTTTGAGTTCATGCACATCTTGGCCAAATCCAGGAACTTAAAATTCTCTTTTGCATACTGTGGTGTTTGGTATTTCAGCCTGTGCTGCTCACCTGCTGCTGGTCTCAAAGGCATCCCAAATTCCTTGTTAATGCCTATTTGTGGATCCCTGGACCACACTGCACTACCTGTTGCTTGGAAAAAAATTGAACACTGGTGGACCGACTACAGATCAGCTTCTGACTCTAGGCTGAATAACCTGAGATGCTCTGTGTTTGAATCCAGGGAAATCTAAAAGGAAAGAAGTCTCAAACAACACCAGGTCTTTTCCTAATGTGTTCCAAAGAAATCTTTTTCATGTGTAATTCTCTGATTTCTGGAGAGAAAACCTTGATGTGATGGGTTTTGCTGAATCTTGAGTTTTGTGCCACAACAACAAGGTCATCCATTGCTTCCAGGAATGAAGGAGATGCTGCTTCACTGGAGAGACCAGAGCTGAACAGTGAGCGTGACGGGCAGGTGAGTACCAAGAACGGGGCAGTGCAGAGCACAGGGAGGATATGCTCAGCAAGGAGGGGAGATTGGAAATGCAGTCTTAACTGAAGTACTGTGTGTGTCTGGGACTTGGCTTTCCTGAGCCTGGGATTGTTGTACATTGACTGCAGAGCCAAAAGTCTATTCAAAATGGGTTTGGAGAAACAAAGTTGCCTGCTGGTGTTGCCTCTGCTACAGAGAACAAGCAGCACTGCAGCCATTTAGTGAAAGTCTTCTGTCCAGTTGTTATTGCAAAGGAAAGAAGCAAGACAGTCTCCTTCAGTGAGCCAAAGGTGACCATGGCCATCCTCTCAGCTTTGGTAGCTGTGCCTTTCAGGCCATCCAGAGAAAGTATTTCTGCTGCACAGGATTGGACTAGGAGCCTTTTTCCTTAGCTTCTGTTAAAGAACCTTCTCTGCTGGCACTCTAAGGGTGATCCTGGGCAGAGTCTTTGTATTATTTCATGGCAGAGGACACTAAAAGGCCCATGTTCCTTCTTACATTTGTGTCTATTCAAGTATGTTCAGCATGGGTTGTTACTCTAGAGGTGAAGCTTTTGAATATGCCTCACAATAAATGAATGTAAAAAGGGCTGAAGGTAAAAGCTTGAATTGGATCCATTTACCTTACCCTTTTCTACACTGATTTCTCTCTTTTCAGCTGTCTACCCTGCTGGACCTTGTGGGCTTCTGCTGTGAGCAAACACCAGAGGTCTTGGCTCTGTACTATGATGAATTTGCCAGTTTGATTGAGAAGCAGAAGGGCAATTTGGACTTGCAGCTCCTGGTATGTTGCAGAGCAATTTGAATTTAATCACTTACATGAATTCTTCAGAAAAAAAAGTGTTTTTCAAGCATTGGCGAGATAGAGTCAATTGGAGGATTTCACTCCAGCCTGGGAACTTGTTTTGTTCTGTGAGAGATTGGTCAGATAAAAAAATTCTCATTCAGCTCTCTTAGCTTTTTTGATTGTGGCAGATTCCTTATTGTGCTTTAACAGTTTATTTTATGTGAAATTTTACATTGCCAATGGGGAAGCCTTTTAAAGGAACTTTAGTGACATTTCAGAGCATGCTGTTCCTATTCATAGACAAAAGTAGAATCTGAAAGAACTTTAAATTTAGTATTGAAATTGGTTTTTGGGTCAGACTATTAAGACTATCTCATCCACAACATCTTGGAAGGGCCACAGCCATTAATGGTAATAAATAATAAATGGTATTTATGGTGATAGCAAGAGGTTTGTGAAGGTCACTGGACAGCTCTTTCTTCCTGCTGGGAACTCCTTTTACATATGGGGTGCTTTCCTCTTCCAGCCAGCTGCTCTGCCTCTGTGGAACTTGTACTCAAGCCCACATCCAAAGAGCAGGGAAGAAATTTGTTGTGCACACTTAGCAATGTTTCCTGGCTCTGTCTCTAAAGGCAGCCCTTGGGTCTCCTTGCAGGCCATGGGGCTTCATTACCGTGACACTTCCAGGATACTTTTGCTTGGCCTTATCTTCTGCATCTTCCACTGCTGCTGTTGGAGCTTTCTTCATTGAGCCCCTTTGCTGAGCAAGTTTTTTTTCATTTCTTTGTAGGACGAGTTTGGGAAGAATTTGGTGGAGGATTTTCCCAGTGACTTTGTGGTAGATCTCAGCCCCACAGTGCATGGGTATGCCAATCACAAATAAACTATTGGCAGTGTTTCTGTCACTGAGAACTGAGGTTGCCAACAAGACCCTGTCTGTCTTTCCTTGCAGCTCATTCTTGTTCCCAGTGAAGGCCTTGTACAATCTGGATGAAGATGAAAGTCAGGGAGCAATTGCCATTAACCTCTTGCCGTTGGTGTCACAGAGTGAGCTTGGTAGGGTCACCGCTGGAGCAAGTAACCAAAGTAAAAGGTATCTGACACTTATCTGTGGGATGGCTGCAAAGGTAGTGTTTTCATTTGTGCACTTCAGGTGCCTGATGAGGAGCTGGTCAGAGAATTTACCATTTTCAGTGTTCTCCTTTTTGTGAGGTTAAACTCAGGTCTAGAACCATAGTCTTGTTGGGAGCTGGCAGTCTGTTCTGGCTTGGGCTTTTTAGGTGATCTTGGGTGAGTCATGATGGTAGACAGTGCTAAACCCACAAACATGCAGCCCAAAATGAAAAATGGTGCATTAATTGTGCAATAGAGCATTGTCTTTGGGAAATGGAACAAGACGCCTGTAAGATATAAAAAACTCTTAAGTAAAACAGGAGGACACCGAAGTTAAAAGAATAATGACAGTCATAGACTTGTTAAGGTTATAAAAGGCTCTTTTTTTATTTGCACCTTCACATCATTTTTAATTTATTGTCGTAAGATTTTGTTGAGATTTTAGTTGTTCTTTAAAAAAGACATGATCATTTTAAAATGAGAGAAAATATAGCTACTTTGCATGCATCTATGGAAAGAGGGTAATTTCGTCACTCAGAATTGGAGCAGTGGCACACTGTGAAACACTGAAGAAGGTTTCCTCCATTGCTTTTAACTGTTGTGCACAGTTTCTTACCGTTCCTTCTGAATTACTCAACTTTGATTTCCACCAGAAGTAAATCTGACCCCATTTTTTGTTCATTGCAGCCATTTTTCTGCCCTTACATGCTTTTCCAGAAAACTGGTAATCACAAGTTATTAATTTGTGGGAGTTTTTTCTGAGCCACATGATTCATTTCTGCTCTGTGTTGCTGGGACTTGCAAGATGCAAAATAGAAGGCATAGGCAAAGTGGCCTGGGAAGGACACAGGACATAATGGAAAAGTGATGGTCATTCTGGAGAGATATAAAACAGAAGATCCACTCCTTTTTTCCCCCAGAGCGGTGTCACCCATGTGTCTGTCACCCAGTTTCCGGTTGCTGAGGCTCTACACTGCAGAGCAAAACAGTGGAAGCCTGGAGGAGATTGATGCCTTACTAGGTATGGGAAATGGACTTTCTATAGAGCCTGGCTGTCTGCCTTGTTCCTGTGCCAGATCTGCACAGACTTCCTCCAGCTGCAGGAGTTGTGTGTTTTGTGAAGGAGGCTGAGGTGCTCTGTGCCCACAAAGTGGAAGGGAGGCCGGGCAGACAGTTGTTCTGTCTGGGGATGGAGTGGCTGATGGGCCTTACTCCAAATATCCTCTGGAATTGATGCAGGTGTGGGTAAGAGGCTTGGGCAATGCAAAGACCAAAGCATAGGTGGCAAACAGTCCAACCCATACTTTTCTTGCTCTGTGCCAGGTTGTCCCCTGTACCTGACTGACCTGGAGGTTGAAGGGAAGCTGGACTCTCTATCCAAGCAGGAGTGTGAATTTCTGTGCTCACTCCTGTTCTATGCTCTCAACTGGTTTCGTGAAGTGAGTACAGCCCTGTCTGCAGGTTCTGGAGTGGAGGGATGAGGGAACCCTAGGAGAGCAGAGGTTGGTCAGCCAGGAGAGGGGAAGGAGGGGAGGGAATATTCTGGTCTTTTACTGGGGTCTTTGTTACCTAACAGAAAGGTTGTGCTTCACTTCCAGAGAGGCTGTAGAATTTCCTTTCTTGGGGATTCTCTGTACTCTCTGTTCTTTAGTCTGTGAGCTGTCAGAAGGGTAAAATGCAGTGCCTTCAAGCAGATTTCGACAATGCATTGGCTAACATCAATGGTCAAAATGGGATTTTTTCCTGCTGGGATTATTCTGATAACATGAGAATGGCAGATTTGAAGCAATTCAACATTCCCAGTCCTGCCTTTCTCCCAGAACTGCCTCTTTCCTGGCAGACCTGGGAAGTGCCAAGTGGTCTTCAGAGCCACAGGTATCAGAACCTGACTGTGCTGTCTGCTAATTCCTCTTGTTCAATTACCTAAAGGTGTTGTCCTGTTGCTTTTTATAGATTGCACCAATTGTATCCATGTTCTTTGGACTTCTCTAGAGTTTTATTCATGCAGTCTGAACCTGGTCACACAGGCCACTTGTGCTGTGTTATGTATTTATACAGGACTTGAGAATGTTATTCAGAAAAGAAAAAGTAGCAAAGTGGTTTCAAACCCCCCTAATTCAGTGAGCTTGGTTTGTATCTCTAGGTTGTAAATGCCTTCTGCCAGCAACAGGATGCTGAGATGAAGGGGAAAGTTTTAACTCGATTACAGAACATCACAGAGCTGCAGAATGTGCTGGGAAAGTGCTTGGCAGGTGAGTATTAAACATTTGTACATTCTGGGCCTGTACTAGCTGTGAAGTGAAAGCGGTTGCCTTAGACATCAATGGAAGAAGCAAATGGTAGCACACACTGCAGTTTTACAGTGGCAGTTTTACAGTTTTAAGAGTTTGTGTGTTGACAACTATAATTTTCAATTTGTCCAAATCCAAACTGCTCTTCTTAATCACTTCCTCAGTGAGGAGCACACAAATTACACACTCTGGAGTCACAAGCACACAAACTTTTGCAGATCCCCCAAGTATTGACACACCGTGTCCATCTCCCAGTCCCTGCCCAGATCTCAGGCACTCTAATCTGCTTCACTGCTCTCCTGCTCACTGCAATTCCAGCTCACTGCTCGTTAGCAGATACACAAATTCTTACACTTATGTCACAGACTCCACACTTTCACCAGGACAGTAAAATTTATCATATTTCTTTTAGATATGTATCTGGCCTGTGTGTTGCCATTCAGGAGCTGAATTAACCCAATCTCTACATTTCTTTCAGCAACCCCTGGCTATGTCCCACCACCAGCTACTTTTGACTCTGAGGCCCCGGAGGCCGTGCCATCCATTAATGCTGCTGGTCCAGCCAGAAAAAGGAGTGGTAAAGAAAATTTAAAATGTTTAAGCAAACAGATGTGATGGGGGCTGCCTGGCAGATTGCACTTGTGTTTGCCTAGAGCATTAAATTCTTGGCAACGTCTAGATATCTGGAAATTTTACCTCATCAATTCCTGTTGCAGCTGAAGTGGAGATGGAATAATATCCTACCCCAAACAGGTGTTGGATAGTCTGTCTCCTTGGGAAAGCTGAAGCACAGCATTTAACAGTGAAAATCCAGGGCTTTCATTGATTGCTTTCATATGCCAAAATTCTGCAGCAGTAAGTTCCGTCTTTGATGGGTTTGTGGCATCATCTGGTACTGAATCTGTGGCTTGAACTGCCTTGCAGACCCCTGAGGGTCTGTAGGTTGTACCTAACCAATGTCCTGGGAATCTTGTCATGGCTCTGCTGCACAAGGAAATCTTTCCTTCATCCTTACCCATTGCTAGCTCCCACAGAGAAGACACAGAACTTGCCTCTCAGTTTTGAAGCTGTCAGATATGCTTTGTTCTTCCTGTCTCTAGTTCTGTTTCTAGATTAGATTTATTTCTAGTTTAGATTAGCATTTCCTGGGAACATATATGCTTTAAGCCAGAGTGGACAGAAATTCACATTCCATTCAGTGAGAACCACTGGAGGAGGCCACAGATCA
This sequence comes from Prinia subflava, assembly GCF_021018805.1. Taxonomy (NCBI): domain Eukaryota; kingdom Metazoa; phylum Chordata; class Aves; order Passeriformes; family Cisticolidae; genus Prinia; species Prinia subflava. The sequence continues at coordinate 18,637,531 of NC_086260.1, forward strand.
GAATGCCTTTCCCTCCTGTGCCAAACCCATTGTGCAGGGTCTGGGCCTGTCATGTAGGAGTGTGTTGGAGGCAGAAGGAAAGTTTTGACTGTTCTGCAGACAAGAGGAGGATCCATCACTTTACATAGTGCATTTTGAAGGAGTACTTCCTCTATGGACCTATGCTCCATGGTCTCTTAGAGCTGATTAAAGTCCAGCCTGTGCTGGCTGCAAGTGCTGCCTAGTGCTGAGTAGTGTGTAGCTTTTGATTTTGAAGTTGCTTTTCTGTTTAAGGAAGGAAAAAGAAGGCTGATGGCAGCAAAGCTGGCTCTGCAGATCGTTCCCAAGCAGATGACAGTTCTGAGGGAAACCAGCCTGATACCGAGCTCTCTGAGCTGGACAAGGTAGGTGTGCAGCTCTGGGGACATGCAAGGAAGGCAGAACAGGGAAGATGCCATAGAAGCATAAACAAAAGCTTTGAGAGGGGGGTTGTTCATTCCAAAGTTAATCACAGTCAGTGGTTCAGTTCTGCTTTCTTGCACCTGCCTCCTATCAGAATTCTGTGAATTGTCCCTGCAGAGGCCACTCTCCTGCAATTTCCTTTTCAGACTGCTGCTGATAGAGAGGCAGGAAATCCTCTGGCACAGCTGCAGAGCTATCGCCCGTACTTCCGAGAGCTGGACCTCGAGGTGTTCACTGTGCTGCATTGTGGGCTGCTCACAAAGTCTGTCCTGGACACAGAGATGCACACAGAGGTGAGTGGAACAGCCTGAGACCCACACTGCCGAGGCTTTGTGTAATGGCATCTCTCAGAGGCTCTGGCCCTCTCTGTTCCCCTGAAGTGCACAACAGGTGGGGGTTAAGATGTGTTGGTCCAGGGCTGTGAGCTGGGGGCCAGGACAGTATTTGTCCCAGGAGAGCATTCAAGGCACTGAGAAAAAGAGGAGTTTCCTGTGGAGAGCAGACATGTAATGTAGTAAAGTTAAAAACAAACTAATGTAAATATTGCATAAAAGGTGAAAATACTGTATAACATGTATACACCTAATACATGTCTGTGTAGAAAGAAAGGAGCTTTAATATTGAGCACGGATAAGATATAGGGTGGTAAATACACAAAGTATTGCCTGTCAAAAAGAACCTATGACATAAAGTAAAGCCTGTATTGCAAGAACTCAAGTGTCTCAAGGCATCAGGAGATCATAAACAGCACAAATGTGGGATGGAGTCATGGAGGTGCTCTCAGTGAGTAGGGTGCTGTGTATCATCTGGAAGCTTGTAAAAACTGCATTGCTATGGCTGTGGAAAATGTGTGCTTAATTTTGTTACCCTCTTTGTAGGCAGGCTAACTCCATCTGGAGTCTCATTTTGTCAGGCTACAGTAAATGCATAAAATGTGAGAAGGCCATGGCAGGCTGGAGCACAGCCTGGTCTGCCCTTGCAGACAGCTGTCTCTGTGCATGCAGGTCACAGGCCAACTGGAAGACTGTTTGACAAGTCTCTTGGGCTATGTGGCATTATTTCAAAATACTTCTTGCCTGTTACTCCATTGGTGAATTCTGTGACTGTCTGGGCTTAAACCTCTTTTTATCTTTAGGAGCTTATTTTCAATGTCAATGCATATAAACCTGGGATTCTCAGTTGTTAAGTTGCACTGACATTGCCTCAGCTGTTTAGAGCATCAGGATGGCTTCATGCTTTGAGTAACCAGAACCAATGCCCCATACCTGCCACGGGGGAGCCATAAAACCAAGCAACTACCAAATAAGTCCATCCTGAGGTTAACTAGTCCAGGAGTCATAACTGGAAACAGAGAGGGTCAACTGGAGCTTCAAGGCACTACAGTTACATCTGGGTCCTGGGATTGACTGTTCTTTTAATTACAGGCTCGTGAAGTTGTGCAGCTGGGGCCTGCTGAGCTTTGCTTCCTTCTGGATGACCTGTGCTGGAAGCTGGAACATGTGCTGCCCTCTGGCTCCACAAGGAGGGTGCCCTCTCCAAAGGCAAGAACAGCAGCAGGCGATGGGTCCAGGCCTGGCCCGAGGCAGAGCACATGAGGGGCTTCCAGGCCTTTCCTGAGAAATGTTTTTCAGATTTATTTTCACTTGTTAGTTGAATGGAAGTGTGACACCCAGCTGTGTGCCAGAGCAGCACCTGCTCTTTTAAAAGACTTGTGTACACTGCTCTTGCTGAAGTGTTTGCAGCATCTGGTTCTCTTCATGGCTAAGGAAAGGGAATTTAACTGAGGGAGTCTTGTAGCCTGAAGACTCAAGTGACCCTTTTCCTGGCCCTTCCTGGGGAGACTGGCTGTGCTTTCAAAGTTAGCCAGGCCAGATGGCTGCAGCAGCCAGCAGAAGCTGCTACATCCATGTTTCTGCATTTTCTGCATTAGGAACCTGAGTGCAGGGACTCCTGGCTGATGCCTTCAGGAGAAAGTAAATGCATCTCCCACTGCATTAAACTGAGAATGCACTGCGACTGGAGGGGTTCCTCATATTCATTATTCTTTCTCCTTGTCTATCTTAATTCCCACATGCAGAGACTGTCTTCTCTTCATGTTTGAGTAAACTGTTGGATTCTCTATCTTAAAGCTTTTTTCCAACCTAAATGATTCTGTAAGAGCTGTGTGTCACATCAGTTTTATCCTTTCAGTCAAATGTTACCCACTTGTCTGAGTTGGTGGTGCTTGTTCAGCAGGAGCCAACTTTCCTACCTTGTGACCCGTCTTGACCCTGTATGGCATCAGGAATGGCTCTGCTTGGCAGCAGTCTAAGATGTAGCAATTGAAGTCATTCTCAGGAGAAGCTAATGAAGCAACTTTAATCTTTTGGGTTTGCTGCAGGAAAGAGGCAACAAGGATATTGGCTTTTCCCATCTGTGTCAGAGATCTCCCAAGGAAGTTGCTATGTGTGTGGTTGATCTACTCAAGCCATTGTGTAAGCACATGGAGAACATGCATAACTACTTCCAGGTCAGTGGAGGGCAATTTTGACCAAAAAACCCCTCAACTTTTGTCTCCTGTAAAGATACTTTTCATTTTGTTCGGGAGAAAAAGAGTAATTTTGTTTTCTTCAGGTTTTTTAAACATGGAATTTATGGAAATGGATTCTTGTGCCATTTTATTTGTTTGGAATAGTGTTTAATGAATTATTTGTTCTGTATTAAAGGCAGCTGTACAAACTCAGAGTGCAGAAGATGTGAACATCCAGGAGCATCAGCTGATGTCCTCCTGCTACCAGCTGCTGTTACTGACTTTTCGCTCCTTATTTGCTTGGTGAGTTTAAAAGAAAAGTCCATAGCTCTGCCCGTTTATTGCTGCTGCTGCTGCTGCCTCTTCCTCTCCCTCTTCCTGTTCTTCCTGTTCTTCCTGTTCTTCCTGTTCTTCCTGTTCTTCCTCTTCTTCCTCCTCTTCCTCTTCTTCCTCTTTCTTCTTCTTCCTCTTCTTCCTCTTCTTCTTCTTCCTCTTCTTCTTCTTCCTCCTCTTCTTCCTTTTCTTCCTTTTCTTTCTTTTCTTTCAAGTATTTGCACCTTCCCAAAGGCCTGTCACTCATGAAAAACAACCCACTGCAGTGGGTGGAGGCTTCTAAGCACTTTTAAGTTAAGCCAGGCTTCATTTCCTGATTCTGAGCTGTGCTAAAGCTGTAGGTGATGAAGCACTGAACTGGGTAGGATTCAATCAATGGGCTTTTGGGTCAAGATCAACATAAGAGGCATACTGGCACACCTAGCTGTGAAATTTCCAGTCTGCGTAGGGATCTTGGAATTTCTTACCCATCCTTTCCCATTTCCTTCCACTCATGCTTTGCTAAATTGTCACTGCCTGACTCCTGAGTGATGGAAGAATTTCTTTTGCCAGTGGGAAAGGATGAATGCGTATTTCACTGGCAAAAAGCCAATGCTGTTGATGTATTCAAGCTGGATCCATTAATGTCCAACTCAGGAATGCTTGTGCAGCCTGCAGACTTCTGCATCTGGTAATATAATCCAGGATAGGATCATAAAAGTTTCTCTCTAGCCCCCAATTTAGATTTGCACGAGGAAAGCATTTTACTTCATAAACAGTAATAACAGCACAAAAAGGGAGGTCTGGGGTCTGCCTCCTGTTGACCTCTGTTGGAGCCTCAGGGCTCCTGATCCACTCTCGGCCATTCTCAGATTTGTCATTTCCTCTTTAGCCAGTCTGGATGTTGGTTGTTCCTGAGTCCACCTATCTTGTAAATCAAAGGACCTGGTCAGTTTTGTACCAGACAACTCAAGATCAGTTTTGCTGTCAAGTATAAAATCTGTTTTGCTGTAGGTCAGCAAAATTGGGGTGAGGTGTCCAGCCACTAAAATTCAACAACCAAATTACAGCTCTTTTTACATTTGTTTAGTTAAGGCCTCTTAAATTACCAATTGTTAACTTGTGTGGCTCAGGTGCACTTGAGCATTACCATTATCAAGTCCACCTGATCAGTGTGTAGAACTGGAATGTGGATGTATTTGATTATTTCTGGCATACATCACACTGGGACACTGAACTTCCAGATACTGGGAGTTCAGAGAAATAATGAAGACCTCTAGAGTTTTCCCTCTGTTAGGCTCCTACCTGTTGTTCAGGAGGTGACCACCCATGATCACTGCATTAGCACAGCAACTGCCATTATGCATCCTTTGCTTTAGGCCTACATAGCATTGGCTTAGCATATATGGACCTCCACTTGTGGGAAATGGCCTCTCCTCACCAAGCTAGATCTGCAGTCTGATTAAAAAGTTAGTACTGTTGGTGCTCAATGCTTTCCATTCCCATTGAGTTTTCAATTTTTTGTGTCCCTTTATAACTTTTATATTGGCAGGACTTGTCTTGAGTATCCAGCTTCTCTGTTGTCCTTCTTGCCAGATAGGCTTAGATCTGCATTTGTGTCTGATACCTCTTCTAATCTGATGATGAACTGGGTTTTTTCCCCCTCAGGAATGGTTTTTCTCAGCATGAAAATAGTGGCTTGCTGAGGTCAGCTCTCCAAGTGCTTGCAGACAGGCTAAAGCCAGGAGAGACAGAGTTTCTTCTTCTTGAGGAACTGATAAGGTAGAGTCTATATTTTACAAGGTTTGAAATGAACAAATTTCAGGGATTTTTCCCTGTTTTGTGTGGGCATTATGGGTAAATGTCTTTGGGAGCTCTCATGAAGACTACACTCACTTCAAACAGTGCTTTGTATTTAATTGAATGACAATGTAGTCAAACCTCATTAAAAGAGTAAAAAATGTAAAATATGCATGAATCTGTGGATCTCATTTGTATGCTGTTTGAGACAAGGAGATTAATGGGATTCACAGAAGGAATGATTATGTTTTGGAGAGTTAAAATACAGAGACACTAGGCAAAAGCTATATATAAAGCTGTTTCTAGACTGACTGGCTGGGGCTTGAGAGAATTTTCTCAGTGACTGAATTCCTATGTATTAGTGGCTGATCACCCCTTCTTCAGAAGGGCACTGCCAGAAACAAAACACTGGGATAAGGAGACCTTGGATCTGAGATGGTCTAATGCTTCCTTTTTATTTATGTATGCCTGAGATATTACCCTGTCTACATTGTTTTTACCTTTTCCCTTTCCCGTCATCCCCAGTGAGAGTTTCCAGTACCTCCTGAATTTCCAGCAGAGTGTTCCCAGCTTCCACTGTGCCTATATCCTCACTCAGCTCCTGATTGCCATCACTGAGAAACCCATGTCTGGCTGGAAGAAGGACAAAATGGGTAATGTGTGAAGAGTCACTCATCTCAGATGAGTTTTTGTGCCTTCTAAGGAAGAAATTTCCCTTTCACATCCTGGTAATCTGACTGGGTGAACAGTGCTACCCATTAATAAAGGGAACAACAGTAAATATATTGGACCCTCTTGGATATTTGTTCTGCTCAGTCACATGCAGACAGGCAGACTCCAGCTCTCTCAGCTGGTGTTTTAAAAATCAGAGCTTCACAACTTTTGGGAGTTCTAAGCATGAGCCTGCTGTTCAGTGTTGGTACCAGTTTAATCTCTGGTTATGGAGGTGAGTGATCACAGACTTGATCTGATGTAACTTCCTATTCTAAGTACAGATGTACAAAACTTGTGGAAATGAGTTGCAAATACAGTTGTTACTCCAGGGTAGAGAGAGGAAAACCTGTAAATTCTTAACCCCATGCAACAAATGTTTTCAATTAAGAAAGCTTCTCTCATGGATTAGGACCCATTAGGATAAACAGCAGATAAAGGACAGACATGGCTGCAGGGAATATACAAGAAAACTGCTTCACCTTCACTTCAGCACACACTGAAATAAAGACTCTAGAACATTTGCCTCTCAGCCATTCCTTATCATACTAAGACACCTCTGTGATTTGTCCTTCTCCAATCCCACAGAATTGTAAGATCCCTCCTTAAAGATAATTTTACTATTTTAAACAGTCCCACATTAGGAAAATGACTGACTGTGTGTGGCAGGCAACAACCTATTTTAACTAATCATTTTCTGGTTTTAAACAATTCTGCAAGAGACAAGCAGGTTTCCTAGCAGTTTTGATTTCAGAAATCTGTAGACTTTAAACTTGTCTGTTCACATTTATTATTATAGTGCTGTGGCCAAAAGGCCAAGTCACTTGTTATTGGAATTCCATTTCTAGAAATGGATACCCTAAGGGTTGCATATGGCCTAATTAAAAACAAATAGATGGCACACTGTAGGAGCTACCAAACAAGTAAGGTTTAACTTTAGTTTGTCAGAAGTGGCCAGAGGTGGATCATGGTTCTGATGTGAACAGGTATTCCAGACCAGGCATTCTGACTTAGAAAGCTCAGGCACATGAGGGGTAATGATATTGTGATCCTTCAAAAAATCAACACACTGCTTTTATATGGAAGAATTATTATTCCTCTTTCACTAAGTTATCCCTTATGTTTCCCAGCTTCTCTAGCAAAGCAGTTTCTCTGCCAGTCCTGGGTGAAGCCCAGTGGAGACCGAGAGAAGGGAAGCCAGTTCAACAGTGCCCTGCACACCATGCTCTGGTAAGGCTCAGGCCATTCCCTTAGGCACCCCAAGACACTTTTTTTTAGTGATTACTGTTGCTGCAGAGGAATGGCCCCTCTGAATCATAATCCTCATCTTGCACAGCCTGACCTAAAGCCTTGTTTCTACACTATTTCGAAAGCACAGTTTATTACTTGGTTTGAAGTGTGAGGTCCAGCTAAGCACCTTTCCTCATCAGATCCTCTGTCACTTGTATCAGGAAGTTCTCATAAATGCCTTCCAGGAAACTCCTGGATTGCTTCTGCCCTGTTGGGCTGTCCTTCCAGCAGGTGTCACAGTGCTTAGGCTGCCATGAGGATCACGGCCTGCAGCGTGGGGTACTCCTGCTGTCTGTAGAAGGCTTTGTTGGCTTCTTCCTGATCCAGGTGGATCAGGAACAATCATAGCCATTTCAATGTCACCCATACTGATGCAGTGTTCTCTCTCACAAAGGCAATTCCATCTCATCCTCTTCCCAGCCTGTCCTTCCGAAATGCTAGAACGAGGAAATACTGAATCCATGTATGTTTCAGATCATGGTAGCTTTTAATGACATCACTGTGACAGTTTTAAGTAGTGCTTTGGGTTTCCTGCATGTGATTGATTGCCTTTGGCAGGGAAGAGCTTGACACAGTTTTAGGCCACATGTTTCAGGCAGGGCAGTGTTCAAGGCCTCGTTGTGTCATTCTGCATAGTATCTACTGATCAGCTATGCTGGTTTTGGATTTAGTGTCTACCTGGAGCACACAGATAACATCCTGAAAGCCATAGAGGAAATCTCCAGTGTTGGTGTTCCTGAGCTGATGAACTCTGCCAAAGATGGATGTTCTTCTACTTATCCTACCCTAAGCAGGTAATTGTAGCAATAGAAACTTTGAATTCTCTGATAATGCATAATGATAATTTCTGCTTTTAGATATTTAGTTATCTTATTTTATGGCCTGTTGTAATTTCATGTTGGTACTGTGGTGGGTACTCTGGACTCTGTAAACATTGTTTTGGCACTATGCAACAGGTAGCATGTGGTAGCTTTATGCTAAAGTGGAATGTCCAGTGTTTACCGTGATGTTGAGTTTATTGCTGGGAGCCATTTTAACTGGAGAATGAACCGCTGTCTGTCATGAAGTATGTTGTCTCTGTGCTACTGTGGTGGTGTAAAGCACTTCAAAAGTCAGCCTCAGAGGCCTGGCGTGGCTGCGGGCAACCTGGGCTGGTATGCAGTGTGCAAAAACACACTCAGAGTGCTTTGGAAGCAAGGATGAAGAAAGTTCCTGCACTCTGAAACTTCCAAAATCATCTTATGCTGAGAGCTGCAAGCCTTTCGCTGTGCACCCCTACAGCTGCAAGGAAGTGGTGGTGTCTAAGTGTAATTCACTGTGGGGAAGTGCTAGTGACTTCCCAGGATTCTCCATCTGTCTGGCCAATTGGTCTGGGGTAGACCTGTTTATGAGTCCTAGGGCCAATCTCCTGTGATTTCCTGCTGAGGAGGATGCCCAGCTGGGCAACCTTTGAGTTTTTTTGCATCATTCTGGTGACAAACAGCCTATCAAAATGCTCAGAGTTGACTTCTAGTTTTTTTCATTTTCTCCATAGGCAGACATTCCCAGTTTTCTTCAGAGTAATGATGGCTCAGCTGGAGAGTTCAGTGAAAAGCATCCCAGCTGGGAAACCATCAGACTCAAGTGAGGTAGGAAAATGAATACACTGGACTCTGTAAGGGGAAGAAAACTTAAACTGGACAGTACAATAAAGATGTATAAATTGGAAAGGAATTTACTTCTGAGCTTTGTCTAGCATATGCAGTCACCTTCATTGATCAGTGTATATCAACATTAATATGCAGGGTAACATATAAGTAGCATCATTTTTCCTGATTTTCACCCTGTCAAAAATCTAGTAAATCCAGCAGAAGCTCCAACCAGAAAATAGGCATTTTATCAGCAAAATACTATACTGTGCAGTTGGTCTGCACACCCATGTGGGAGCACAACATTATTTTGCAACCAAGAGCTGCTCTGAGAGCAAGGAAGCGAGTTAACTCCTCACACTTAAAGCCACTGATCAGGCTGGAATTGCTGTGGAGTGTTTCTGCTGTGATAAATCTGCTTGTGGTAAAGCTTTGTTCCTCTGTCTTCAATAACAGCAGTGCTTTGAGTACAGCAAATGCTGAAAGCACATCCAGCAAGGTGAGAGGAAATGCACCACCTTGGGTTATTGTCCCCTTGCATCCTGTAGGTGCAACTGGAGAAGCTGCTGCACTGGAACATCGCTGTGCGGAATTTCCACATCCTCATTAACTTGGTCAAGGTGAGGTTCTGGTTGTTCTTCTGCTTTAGCTCCAAATTCCCAATAAAGCCTGGTGTTCTTAAGGCCCAGGCTTATGAGCACTGGGGAAAAACGTGAAGTGTGACTGGCCAGTGGAACAACCTGGAGGTGATAAATAAAGCCAGTTATGATCCATGCCCAGTCCCACTGGATGGAATATCCCCTTCTGTCAGTTTTGGAGCTGGTTCATTCAGTGTCTCTGAGTGTGATGCTGTTTGGGCTAGAAGGTCACAGGTACAGCTCCACTTTTCTCCTTGCTTAGGTTGATCATTACTGTTTATTTTTACATATCTGAAGTGATAATTGGCAAGCCCAAGTTTTTCTATACAGCAGCATTCACTGGAGCCCTAGCTGTGCTCTAGATGCCTTGGAGAGCATAAAGGATAGAGCTGGACCACAGTTCAGTTTTGTCCATAATTCAGTTTACTTCAAGAGCACCAGAGTTCCCTTCACATTATTTTGCCCATCTCAGATTTGCTCTGTCTGTTATGTGATTATCTGCTGATCAGCTGGGCTTGGGTCTCTTGGGTCCCAAACTGTTAAGAACTTTCTACTTGCTGAGATAATTTTGTGCCATCTGCAAAAGGTGGACCTTAGATCAGTGAACAGCAATCCGGCCAAGGGCTTCCACGTGAGAGTCACTACAGTTCCTGTGCTTATGTGGTGTTCCTGCTGAAACCTGAGAATGGATGTTGCCTTAGAGCAGGATTCACACATTCACAGGGGTGTGCCATGAAGGGCCATTTTTAATTGGGTGTTGTGCTTCCCTGGTTTTTTTTAGACTTGTGGACCGATCTGACTTTTTCCCTCTTGTCCATGTAGGTATTTGACAGCAGGCCTGTACTCAGCATCTGTCTGAAGGTAAGCAAAATTTCAAGATAATTGAAGAGAGCAGTTTAAGTACCAGCTTTCTTGAATCATTGCCTCTAGTGCAGCAGAGTGGGTACGGATTCCCTGGAAGAAGCAGATACTGTGTTCCTTACACCTTGCTATACAATATATTCATAATGATTCTAACATTTTGCATTTAGTTCAGTTTTATTCCCAGATGCCTGGTGGATAAAAGCAGGGATGTGTACAATGATGACATGAATGTCCTTCTAGCCTCTCTGTGCAGTGATTAAAGTGGGACCCTTTACTGATCCTGTATATTCCAGTACAGCCTTCACACGAATACAATCTTTTTCTAAGCAAGAACAGTCTCTAGGGTAGCTTGGAAGATTATATTGTTATCTCATCTGACTTTCGGATGGTTCTTTGAAAAGGAGTTTAAATTTGCTTTCTGATATATTTATCTCTCTTTTGTAGTACGGCCGCCTCTTTGTAGAAGCATTTCTGAAGCTTGCCATGCCTCTCCTGGACCACAGCTTTAAAAAGCACACGGTAACCCTGGGGACAGAACGGGCTGCAACCAGTTGGGAATCATACCTGATACTTCCTGCATACACACATCTTACCTCTATCCCATAACCCTTTGAAAGGATTGCTAGGACTAAGGCTGTTTCAATATTCTTATTTCCCTATGGAAAAGTCCTTTTAGAACAATTTGCTGGTGTGCTTATTTATTGCAGGACGATGTGCAGAGTTTGCTGAAAACCTTGCAGCTGAGTACCAGACAACTTCATCATATGTGTGGCCATTCCAAGGTAAGATAAGTTCCAACTGCAGCACAAACTCCTTTCCTAAGGATGGTATTACTTCCCTTCCACTGCTTTTCTAGGGCATTGGCAGATTCTACTTGCATGCTTCCAGCAGTGCCTGTGCAAGCAAAAACTCTGAGAGAAGGTGAAATAGACTTCTTTAATGGCCCAAAAGTTGAAGCATTTATTTTGGAAGTGGCTGACTTGGATGTTAGGTCAGGTTGGCATAATATTTTTTAGCACAGAGGTTCTAGACATCTTTGGTTGTTGGCATCTGTAAGGGGATGCCTCTGAGGACACAGGCTAAGACCTTAGAGACCTTGAACAAAGTACAGATGCCAGATTGATAATATAGGAGAGAAGCTTTGGACAAATTTGAACAGCCTTGTGAGTCAGAAGAATCAGCAACAGGAGGTGGATGGGGAAAAACCCTGCTCAAAGTCCTCCTGAGATGGCTTTTACATTGTTATGTTGCTAAGGGCAAAGGGAGAAGGAGGAAGGTGGTAACAGTCTGTCTGTCTCTGTGGGAAACTTGGGGGAGGAAGGAAAGAGACAATTAGAACTTTGCTTACAGTTTGGAGAGACAGTGCTTGTTGCAAGAGAGAATCACTTCATGTGTGCTGCTTTGTTCCTGACTCCTAAAAGGTTCATGACCAGTTGTCCAAGAAGGGAGCTTTGCCAAAGCAGCTGAAGGGAGAAAGCCAGCTACCAGCATGGCTCCCAAGCCAGATTTGCTACCTATTTAGGCCAGAGCTGGCTTCAGGAGCATAGATACTTAGCTGAAGATCAGAACATGCTGTTGCAGCTCTCAGCACAGCGTGACCATTGGAAGCTGGCACAAACCCTGACAATGCTAAAAAGTCCTTCTCATGTTTGAAAGTGAAATCCTCATGCCTGCTTTAAAGTCACAATTCACCTTGTAACCAGGATGACAGCATTGCAGCTTTCCATGTATGTTTGTCTTTGCCCTTTACCACCATTTTCAAGTGCTGTGTTCCATGGTCCCGGTTAGCACAGAGCTGCAATTAAGGAACGCCTGTGTTCTGCTACTTCTCTGGTACAGGTCTCTGTGCCAAATCATTTTGTAGGAATGAGAAGGCAGAAACTGAATCCGGGCCAAGTAAATGTACGCAATGAATGCTCCATACCTGTTTGAAGAGGAGTTAACACCAAGATTTGTTAAACCAACCCTGATTTCGCTTTCATACAAACCTCAGGGATGCTGGCTAACCTTTGTCACTCTCCCTCAATACATGTGTCTTTAAAGAGCATTACATAGCAGGCAATAGCAATCAGCTTCACCTGTCATTTCTGAAGTATTTGTCATTTCCCCTTTCACACCAAGCCTTTTTCTGTTTACATATCTAACCCTGGGCATGTGGACAGTTTCTGGAGACAGATTTTTGCCAATGCTGTACTTTGTTGAGTCTCCAAACTGCCTGCACACAGCTGAGCAGGTTCCAGGGCCCAGGGAGCACTGTGAGTGTTGGTTGGTGTCATTAGCAAGGGTTCTGCTCATTTGGTTCTGATTAGTGCTGATGATTGCTAGCTCCTGCCTGTTACATAGGCTAGAGAACAGCTTGCTGTTGATAATCAGTTACCCATTCCCCGCTGGCAGAACTTGAAGCAAAGCAGTGTCCCTTGGCCCAGGCATGCTGAACTCTTCCAAGAACTGCAGGTGACCTGAATTCAGAGTACAGATAATGAGAGCATCTTAATCCCAAAAGATTACTAAGTAGTCTCATGAAAAGGGAAAATACTTATGTACAAAATAATTGTGCAGGTTTTGGCAGGTTGACAGGCTTTCTGGTTTAGCAATGACTCTTGTGTACTGCAGATTAAAGCCTAGCAGGAGATGCTCACCCAGAGCTACATCTCAGGATACCGGGCATAGCTGCCCTTCCTCTAGTGATTTTTGCTTACAGCAACTCCACCTGTTCCTTCTGTCCTAGTTCTCCAAAAGCCAGTGCTTCTTTGCTCCAGAGAAGCTGCCTTTGGAGAGTATAGTGCACACACATTCCATGTAAAGGAACTGCATGAGGCACTGAGCAAGAAAAGGTGGTGATGAAAGTGGTGTATTTAACACCTTTCTTATTTTTTCTATTCTGATTTTGGGAATTCAGCAGAGGAGTTACTAGTTTATCTTTAGAGCTCATGACAAAACCAGGCTTCTTTTTAATCCAAGTGAATATGGATATTTGGATTGTTCTAAGGGATCAATTTAAACAAAATACTTTATTTTTTAACAATAGCTAGAATTTGGCCAAAAAGTGATGTCATCTGGGCAAGCTTTGTGGGGGTCACATCCATCCCACCTGATAACCAATGGCTTTTAAACAGCCAGAAAACTTAGGCAGTAATCACTCCTCATCACATTTTATCATTGCACAGATTCACCAAGACATTGGACTGACCAACCATGTGCCGTTGTTGAAGAAGTCCCTGGAACAATTTGTGTACAGGGTGAAGGCAATGCTGGCATTCAACCACTGCCAGGAGGCCTTCTGGGTCGGCATCCTCAAAAATCGGGATCTTCAGGTGAGAATCACTGCCCTGCCTGGGGCAATTAAAACTGGGAGAAGACAATGCTCACGGTGTCCAGACAAGTCCAACTCTCCCTTTGTGTGTGGGTTTCACTAAAAGGCTAAATTCAGTGTGACCATAGTACAGTCATATCTAGTGCAGGAGAAAGAAGCATTTTATTTCAATATCAAGAGTCTGCATCTCTAGGCTCTTGCACTGAGGGGTCAGATTTGATCGTAATGAACAGGTATGGGGATTTTTTGGCTGTTCTATGGCAAGAACTACATGCACAAGAGGGAAAGATAAAGGTCTCTTGGAACACCTTCACCCACTTTCACATGTGGCTTTAAAAGAAGCCAGTTTTGGCTCTTCATCTTTCACTGTAGAAGCAGGGACAGTTCAACAAAACCTGATTTTTTTTTCTCTAAAGCTTATTACTTAAGAAGGCAACGAAATCCCTTTTCTTCCATCCCACCCTGGCACGCTTTGGCCGCCTCGCAGACAAGCAGTACAGATCTTGTGTTCCACTTAGGGAGAAGAAATTTTGACTCAGGCCTCAGAGGAGAGGGGCTCGGATGAGGACGAGGAAGACTCGGCGGAGAGCCCGGCTGAGGAGGTACTTCAGGGGCCGCCGGGCTGCGCCTCTCCGGGGCGGGGGAGGGCGGGGGTGCGGCCCCGGCGCTGACGGCGGCGCGTCCCGCAGGAGCCGAGCGGCAGCGACACGGACGGCGCCGAGGAGCGCGGCGGGCCCGGGCCGGGCCCCTCGGCAGCGCGGCCCTGAGGCGGCGGGCGGGCGGCGGGCGGGGCGCGGCTCCCGCGCAGGCGCGGCGGCGGCCATGTCGGTGCAGGAGGACCCGGTGCAGCGGGAGATCCACCAGGACTGGGCCAACCGCGAGTACATCGAGGTGATCACCAGCTCCATCAAGAAGATCGCCGACTTCCTCAACTCGTTCGGTGAGCGCGCGGGGCGGGGGCTGCGGGCGGGCCGGGCCGGGCCCTGTGGCGGCCCGCGGGGTCTCACTGCCGCCTCCCCACAGACATGTCGTGCCGGTCCCGACTGGCTACCCTGAACGAGAAGCTGACGGCGCTGGAGCGGAGGATCGAGTACATCGAGGCCCGGGTGAGCAGCGGGGCCGTGGGCCGGGTGCGGGTCGGGCCCGAGGCCAGCCCTGGTTGAGGCTTTTCCTTTTCCCGTAGGTCACCAAGGGGGAAACGCTGACATAGGCCCGGGGCGGCCCCGGCCCCCGCCGCCGGAGCACCTCCGCCCCACACCCCGCTCGGGGCCCGCCGCCACCGCCGCCGCCTCTGCTCGTGTTGCCAATAAACCGCTGTGCTCCTGCCCTGCCTGCTCTCTGCGTGCCTGCCTGGGGCCGGGCCGCGGGATGCCCGGCTCCCTGCCACCGTCCTGGATGTCCAGAGCCTGCCCTTCCATCTGCCTGACCCACGGGGTTTGGGCACACATTCCTCCCCATGCATGGGGGCTGTGCCACAGCGGCCACGGGCTAGGCTGTTGTCAGCTCCTGGAGACACCTAACCGGCTTTTGGGGTGCTTTGTGCTCCCTTTGGGATCACAGCAGAAAATCTGGTGGTCTCTGTGGTCTGAAGGGTGTCTCAGCCTTCACATGTGCACATGTCAGGGCAGTGTGGGGACAGCAAGCTCACCTGGCGTGCTGCACATGCCACAGGAGAGGGCCTTTTGCTAGCACCAGGAAGAGGTGTTTCTCCTCTGCGAGGCAAGTGGCAAGGAGAAGGAAGTCTCTCAGCCCTACCCACTATTCCTCTATTTATCTCAGTTTTCAGTGGGCATCTAAATCTACAGATTCACTGCTCATATTTAGCATTTGTTGGGGAGTCTGTGGAATTGGTGTCAGCAAAGATTTTCTTGCTTCCCAGCAGGCTTTCAATGTCTTGGTATATTCTCCAACTGTAATCTTAGGTTTTTTTCATAATGGCACTGTCATGCCTGCAGTGTTTACTGAGTGGGTTACTTAATGTTTGTTATATTTTTGAGGCTGTCTGACATCAGCTGGTTCCTTGTTGACATAGGTCCTCCTCTGAGCTTACAGTTTTGTTCTCCGTAGGAATCTCTGTTTTCCATTGTTTGAATAAGTGCTCCTGCAGCTTTTCCCTCAGGTCTCATGGTTATTGTCAGGTTGGGCTGCACATCAGGGAAGCTTAGCTGCTTTTGGGGCATAGTACCTGTGGAAATGAGTGTTTTGTAGCAGCCCTGCAGTGGAGTGGAACAGCCATAGGTCACTGCCCTTAGGTGTAGGGGCCATATCAAATTAGACTGTTGTCATATGAAGATTGATAGATGGAATGAAGGCAGCTCTCTCTTGGCTCCAGGGTGGCTGCTCTGTAGCCCAAGTCCATCAGAAGTACTGCCGTGGCCCACGCATTGCTTACTGTGCGTGTGCTGAGGTTCTGAGATCTCCCATCATTGGAGGTGACTCAGTACTTATCTGGAGAAGGCCCTGAATTAAGTGGATGTTGAAGCTGGCCCTGCTTTGAATGGGATGGGCTTGAGGCAGAGACCACCAGAGGTTCTTGCCTGAATTATGCTAAGATTCTTCAGTCCAAAGACTGAAGGAGAGAACAGGGAGAACAGGGTACCACAGACATCCCTGGGATTGGGTCTGTACTGGGCTGACCTCTTAACTCAAGATCCACTGTAGCAGCATGGTGTGTCTCAGATCCTTTCCTGGTCTCCTGACTGGCTGTTGTAATGGCTCTTTCTCCTCTGAGACCAGGATTTCTCACAGGAGGAGGTTTTGCCACGCAGTTGGTGGGATCTGCTGGAAGGTACCACTCCTCCCAGGCTATGTGCTGTCACAGAGCGTCAGCACTGTGGGATCAGCCTGTCCTGTTCATCTCTCAGCAGGGATGCTGCACAGCTCACTGCAGTACAGAGTTCTGCCCTTTACCTTTCAAGGAGTGTTACTAGTTCCCTAAGGAGCCAGGTTTTCTGCTGGGTGCTGCTTATTCCAGGCTATCTCTGGGAGGTGAAGCCTTCTGGTCCTCAGGCTGCTTACAGCTTCCTCCAGCAGCTGCTGTGATATACGGCCTTTTAATAGATGGAGCTTTGACACATTTCATTATTTTAAATACTGGCAAATTGTGTTTGCCTTTTTCTTTGTACTGTATTTTGGGTGGTTTTGGTTTTTTTTGTTTTCTTTGTTTTTTTCAGAATATGATGCCCCAGGAACCTACATTAAAGTTTTCTGGAGTGGATTTGTGTATTCTAATTTAGATGACTGATTTACGTGGCATGTTAGTGGTTCTGTTCTTCCCACCACATATTTAATGCAGCAGCAAATGGCAGTGTCCTCTGTGTCCTCACACCATGCTGTCTTCATCTCCTGACAGGGCTGGGTGCGCTTCTTACAGTCAGCAGAGACCTGTTGGTGGTCCGAGACCTTTTCCCAGAGCCTGAACTGCAGAGAAGCTGGTTTGAAGCCCCTTACAAAGGTGCCAGAATTGACCTGGAAAGCCCAAGGCAGTCTGTAGCTTGAGAAAGGTTTGCACTCTCAGATGACAGACAGTGGGCTTGTAGTGCTCACTGCCTGCTGGTGAGGCAGCCAGGCCTCAGGGAGTGACTGGAGCAGTCTAGCAGTCCTCATTGTAGGCTCTAAGGTTTTGCAATGAGATGTAGTGTTGTGGTCTGGGTGGAAGACAAGGTGTCAACCCTGGTGTGGTGTCAGCAGAAGAGGGATCTAGAGCTTGAGTCAAGCTTTGTGTAGCCCAAATAAGTTGTCTCTGATCCAGAGTACATCTTGTAAGATGAATGGATTGGACCAGACTTGTCAAATAGTTCTAGCTTTGAGTAAAAATGCTTTCGGCTCTCTCAAAGAGAGCCTGCTGCAAGCTGACCCTTGATTTTAGGAAACAGTTTTAAAGTACCTTCATCCCCTTTATGTTGCAGGTGGTTGAACCTGATAATTCAGTGAGCTGAAGTGATCTCAAGAAAGGAATGTTTTAGGACACAGCTGAGTTGTGGAGGGAGAGCTGCACTTTGATCCGAAGAGCTTTGTAGGGCAGAATTTTAAAGATTCCAGGAGATGGTGTCTCCTGGTGCCAAGGCACTGACAGCAGTGGATGGCATTGCAGTAGTTGTCTCACAAAGATTGGCCCTGCCAGTCCGGGATTATTGCTGCTTCCCAGAGCAGTCAGAGGGGAAGGTCACAGGAGTATGAGACATCTCCATATTCACTGAGACTTTGTGTCCAGTTTCCAAAAGCTGCCAGCAGGACTGCCCTGAGCTCTGCAGGTCCAGGGGCCTTGGCCTTAAGAGTACATAAAAGCTTTAGGGTGGCTGTACCGTGATCTCACCTTTCCACTTGCCTTCCCCGTCCCTCTCTCCCTGTGCAGTCTCACACAGCCTGTCTGTTTTCACTTTATATCACAGAAATGTGAAGCCAGTAGTTGACAGAAGGCTCTTTTTGGAGGAGAAGTTTATTGAAGAGTATGTCCTGAAGGAAAAGTTTGGGAATAATATCCTGGGGAAATAATGGATATATCAAACTGTGAGTCCTGCTGACTTTGGGGGTCAGGCCTGTGGGAAGTCTGAGGTTCACCTTGGCTTGGAGGGACATGCCCCAGCCAGTTGGCTCAGTGCTGCACAGAACTGCTGGCCCAACCCCAGCCCTTGGAGAAGGCAGCAGGTCAAGAACAGGACTTCAGCCCATGGCTAGAGGAAGCAGAGGAATTTGGAAGGCAAGTGAGTGCTGGAGATGGCAGAGGCCTGCCAAGCTGCCTGCTCTTGTCTCGCTGCTGAAACCCAGAACTTTTGTGCTCTTGAGAACAACCCTTGGGCCTGAATCCCACTGGAATCAGCATTTCCTAGAGGGATTGGCATGTGCTGAGGAATGGCTTACACTGTGCATCTTTTTTGGCAATTAACCCCAGGCCATGTTTTAGAAAGGAGGAACGTAAGTGAGTCTTTGGAGTTTCCTGGAAGGAACAAAGCCCTGTGACAGCAAGCAGCATTCTCTGGCTGCTGTCACAGGGAAAATCCCAACAAGCTGAAGACACCTGGATAAAGGGCTGAATGCAATTGTCAGCTACGTTGGCCTGCAATAGCAAGGTCCTGGAGATGCAGGGAAAAGGGCACATAGTGTCCCTGTGTCCTGTTTCTGCATCTTTCTGGGAACTAGAGGAATCCTGCTTCCACCTGTGAGGAACTCAGCCTGGGAACTAATACTTCCTTTCTGCTTTGGGCTTTGTGGGCTTTGTCTATTTTTTTTTTCTTTTTTTTTTTTCTTTCTTTCTTTTGGACAGCACTGCTTTGTAACATCAGCTGAGCCTGCCTCCAGCCTGGCTGACTGCACCCTGTCAGCAAAGGCACTGCAGGAAGCCTGGGGAGGAGGCACCGGTGCTTGAAGAGGCTTTGTGCCCTGCCAGCTGAGCGCAGGAGCGCCAATCAAAACCCCGAAATCCTGCACTCCATGGGAAGATTGCCTTCCTCGTCAGGCTGCGCTGAAGCCGTGCAGCGCCCCGGCGCTGTGCCTTGCGCACGGACAGTCCCGGCGCGGCCTTGGCGCCGCTTCGCCGCTGCCCGAGGCTCTCCTCCCTCACAGAGGGCCCCGCCCCGCCCCAGGCGCCCCCTGGCGGCTGCCGCGCTCCGCCCGCCCCGCGCGGGGGCGCCCTCTTCCCGTGGCGCCCCCCAGCGGCAGCCGCCCCTCGCTGCAGGCACGGAGGAGGGGTGGGGCCCTGCTGCTCGTCCTCTCACTTGGCTCCCTTGTCCACGAGCGGAGAAAGGAAGCGTTTCCCAACCGTGTGCTTCTGCTTTACTTTGTGGGGGCCAGAACGCTGCCCTGAAGGTGGCCCTAGTGCGTCCATAAGTGCTGGCGCAGGAAAAGGCCCCTTTGTTCTCCCACCAGTTGTCATTACTGGCTCAAAAGCACCGCCCATCTCTGGAAGGAGAAACAGCCCGTGGCACAGTGCTGCCATCCCTGCCCAGCCGGGGCTCTCTGGCACAGCAGCAGCAGCAGCAGCAGAGCTTGCCTTGGCTTCACCTGGGAAGCCAGAAGCCGCTGTACAATTTCAGTGTCCACATCAGTAGGAGTAAAGCGATCACGGTCTGTTGTCACATTTTCCATTTCCTTGAATCCAATAAAAGTTGACATCTTCAGACAGAAGATTGCTTGCTTATTGCAGCCAGGGTGGAACATCTCATTCAGAAACATACATAGCACTGTCTAATGGGTCTCATTGCCCATCTGAAGTTTCTTTTAAAGACTTAGATTTCCATTTCTTTCAAAATTGATCCCTTCACCTTAAGACAGCTGGGAATAGAGCTCAGGACAAAGAAGGTTCTCTGTGACAGGTCACTCCCTGTCCCTCACACTGCTGTCTGTCTGCAGAGCAGCACAGCAGCAGCAGAACCTCCTCTGGCTCGCCCTCTTCCTCCAGAGGCTAAAGGGGAGGCAAAGGACAACAGACCTCCACGTGCTGTCAGTCCAGGGCCGGAGCATCGTGAACCAGTAGGTGGCAGCTTTGGTTGGTACAGTGCAAAGCTTTGATGCAGCGCAGAGCTGCAAGTTTGTGATCAGGCAGCACTTGCCCTTTGTGGCTGAAGATGCTGAGGGCTGGAGTCCTGCCATGACCTGACTCTTCAGCCCATCCACTGACAGGTGGGAAATGGGATCTGAACTTCCACACGCGGGCCTCATTTTCCTGGCATTGTGACAGGGACAGTGAACGTGCCTTGGTGTCAGATAAGCGGCAGCAGGATGTCCTTTAGTGCTACTGGTGTGAAAGTGAGCCCCTTTGTGCACAGTGTCTGTGCAGGCTCCCTGTTGTCAGCGCACAGAGCGGTCCCAAGGTGCAGTTCACAGCCTTCTGGGGTACGGAGGAGGCACCGTTGCCTGCAGGGACCTGCCCCTCTCCATGCCCTAGCTAGGTAGCCACAGTCACTGCTTCCAGGATAGCCTTAACCTTGACATGATCCAAGTTTGCTGAGAAGAATCCTGAGCAGCTCTGCATGGCAGAGACAAGGTCTGTCTCCGAAGGGCTGCAATGCAGTTCCTCTTGGCTGCTGTGTAAGGCCTGAAATCCTGAGGGGAAGCCAGTTGACCACAGCCAAGCAGGGAAATGTTCCCTGCTTCTGCTCAGACACTTACAGAGCAAGCCAAGGCTTAGTTGCTTAGCCACATCAACACCCCCACACACCAGCTTTTGTCTTCAGGTGAGCTGTGTCTCTGCTTGCTGCTTCTCAAAGCTCTCAGGAGCCAACATCCCTGCTCCCTACTGCTTGTTTGTGCTTTTTCCCTGCCCATTCCTTGCAGGCCTCAGCAGAAGAGCTCCTTTCCAGTCAGGACTCCTGGGCCCAGGCAGGAGAGGCGGAGCGGCAGGAGAGCACGGATGGAGTGCGCAGAGCCCGGGATTTCAGGTGCGTGCTAAGCTTTCTCGCTTTCTCTGGGCAGGGGTGGGCATTGCTGGGCTTTAGGAGTCCCAGTGTCAAAGAACATATTGGCTTCCCATCATTTGACTTGCTCAGCACAGACGGGGGAAGGTAGCCCGTGGGCAGGTCTGGCTGCTGACCCACCTAGAGCATAGCTGCCTCCTGGGACTGGCTCCTGGAACCTTGACAAAAAGCATTGTGAGCTGGACCAGAGTAAAAGCAAGGGAGGTTCAGGTTGGGCTTAAGGACGGCAAAAACAATTGAACTGCAAAGGCAATCATGCAGCAGAAGAAGCGCCTCAGAGAGCTTGTGCAGATTCCAGTCCTGGAAATTTGGAAGCCCCAGCTGGATAGAGCCTTGAGCAGCCTGTCCAGATGCCACAGCTGACGCCAAGTGCTTGGAGCTGAAGACTGGGCTAGAGGCTTCCTGGGGTCCCTGCCAGCCTAAGCCATCTTGGGATCTCTTGATTATTGGATTGGAAATGTGTACCCATCTCCTCCCCAAGCTATAGCTTGCAGGCTCTTTCCTTGTTTCCCTAGTGAAAGCAAGAGTAGTTGTGAGAGCACTCATCTGGACTTGCCAAGCGTGTCTTAGCCAAAGACAACTTTTACAAGTCCAGTATCAGAGAGCAGCGTAAGACCTAGCAGGCAGGAAGCTGTTAAGCTTTCTGGAAGTACCTGAGCGTTCTGGAAATGTTTTTTGGCTTCTGAAAGCTTGTTTTACTTTCTCACTGCTACAGACTCTTTCACCTGCACAAATGACAAAGAGACGTGCTGGTCTAGCGAGGGAATTGCAGCATTCTCTTGAGGTGGAACAAGACTGCTGTTGGAAGCCCTTGAGCCTGGCCTATGTGGGACATGGTATGAAGTTGTGGTTTTGCAAGGAGACTGTGTTGCTATTAAAGGCTTGTTTGTCTGCCCCTTGGCGTAGATGGAAGCAGTTGGCTGCCCTTGAGAGAAAGCGCCACTCCTCACTAGCCTGGGGCTTTGAAACATCAGCAGAGACAGAGGAGGAATTGCAGCCTCAGAGGGATCTGCTGAAGAAAGAGGCTCCTCTGGCAGTGCCAAAGGTATGCTCACCTTATTCCTAGACAGCACTTGTGGGAGAGGGGACTGCCCCCCTAGCAAGAGCACTCCAAATGCTGCTGCTGGCAGCAAGCTAAGACCGAGACTGTGTTGTTGTTACTGTTCCTGTTGAAAAATGGTGTCCCCCTTGCTTCCAGGTTTGCTGCCCGCAGGGGCCATCCCCCAGGGGTCTGGAGAGGCTGCTCCAGGAGTTCTCTCGCCAAGGGGACACACTGTCCCAGGTGTGCAGAGAGAAAACGGTGCTGGCACAAGAGAAGGCTGCCCTGGAAGCCCGGCTGGCAGACACGGAGCGGAAGCTACGAGGCCTTTCCAAGCAGCTGGTAGAGGCCAGGTAAAGGCAGGGAGGAGAATCTGGGTGGGACACTATTGAAGGTCTGTAATTACCAAGGTGGTAAGCATTCCATCAGGATTGATTGCCTCCTGTGTGCTCACTAGATGTTTCTCCGACAGAGAAGTGAAGAGACATGAGAAAAAAGAAAAGGATACTGACACCTGAATGTTATTTTTCTGACAGCTCAAGCTCTCAGAGCTCTTCTTGGGAGCCTGCTTGGGACCCTTTGCACATTCCTATGGCAAGTGCAACTTGGCACTGAATTGAGTACCAGGGAAACCATGCAGATGTTTGCTGGAATGAATGTTTCTATCTGGTTTTGGTTTCTCCTTCAGTGCACGTGAACATCAATCTTTCCTTGCCAAGTAGTCTGACATGGTATTTTCAGAATTCAATGCTCTTATATGTGATTGTTGTGAGTAGGGCGCTGACCCTTTGGGTGAAGCTGGAGGGTCGTGCTGAAAATCTTGAGAGCCTTCTGAGCTAACTCGGGTGAAGTATGGTGCAGGACCTAGAGTTGCTTACTAGCAGCAGCAGCAGCAGGGAAAGGTGTTGTGACTTCTTGACAGTGTCTGGGGATCCTTGCTGAGCACTGATGCTTGCGCACTTGTCCACCCACCGCTGTAACCTATCAAGGTGCCTTTGTCTGGTCCCACTTCCTTTTTAAAAAGTGCGCAGACATTTGTGCACTGCTGGCTTAGTTCGCCCTAAATTAAGGTAGCAAGTGCTCTTGTTCATGAAATTCCAGTAATTGGAATGGCAGGATAACTGTCCCTCGTCCAAGGCAGTTCTTGTTCAGATGAAAGCCTTGTTCTGGTTTCCTACTCATGCTGCTAGAAGCCGGAGCTTTCATACATCGTTCAGTGCATTCCTTTAGTCCCTTTTACTTAGAGAGTGTCTGGAAAACAAAGAACCTCTACTTACACAATGAATAGCTTTAAACTTTGACAAGTCAGCCAGGAGGACACTGTGTTCTGTGTCCCTGCCGAGTGACTTGGAAGCGCTTGATGAACTCAGGGCTGTGAGCAGAGGCTGTGCTTTTGCTCGTTGACAGAGACTTTGTGGGCACAGACACTCATGTGGGATACGTCAGGCAACAGCAATTTGAGCTTTGGCTGCTGAGATCAGACTCATCTGGGCTTTCTGTGCTGGGCGAGGTCATGAGGAAAGGCTACCCAATCACCTGGAGGGGCCTGCTTTGCTATTTTGAGTGGTAGAAATAGTCTTGCTGTATCTGAGTTTCCATGCAAGCCATTTTCCATAGTCAGGTGTAGGGATCTGAAGGTACATCTTACTGGCAAAAGTGCCCGTGGGCGCCAGGAACAATTTCTCTTCATCTTCACAACTTGTAGGTCAGCCAAGGAGAGCCTGCAAAGCAGACTGCAGGCGGCTCAGCTGCACATCTCGGAGCTGGAGATGGCCAGGAGCCGTCTGGAAGGCCAAGTTTGCACAGCCACGCAGGCCAAGGAGGTGATACTCGGTGAGAGCCTCGTGCGCTTTGTTTCTGGTGATCGCCCTGCCTAGCGCAGTTGTTTGGTAGCCAGCTCTGTCTGCAGGGCTTCTGAGGAGTGAAGGAGCTGTGCGCAGGTCGCTCCTTGCCTGAAACTGAAAGGGCTTAAGGTCAGTAGAGTGCTCTGCTTGTGGAGTCTCTGACTGTTGCCCTTTGCCATCTTTGCAGAGGGCCTTTGTCGTGAGCTGCAAGCTGTAAGATCTCTCAGCAAGCAGCAACGTGAAGAAGTGGCCCAACATCTCCGCTGGACAGAAGAGCAGTACATCAAGGCTCTCTGACTCTGCCAATCTGCTCAGGAAGAGGAAAAAAGGAAGCTCCAGGAAAACTTGGTAAGAAACAATACGCACCTGAAGTTTTCAGGCTAGCTGGGTGGGCTGGCTTAGCAGAAGAGCAGCCTGAGTATGTGACATGGCTGCAAGCATCTGCTGTAGGCTACACGTTGCTGGGCCAGGCAGCAGAGGGCTTCAAGGAATCATACTTGAAGGCCTGTGAAGACACAGAGGATGGTGCTGGGACAGTAAATGCAGCCACAGCTTCAGGATGGACATAAGTCAAGTTCCCCAGGAGGCTGGGAGGTCACCACCCAAAGCATGGCAGCAAAGGGGCAGGATCTTCCCCACAGCCTTGTGCCATGCTGCAGACTGCTGCTGACTTTGCTGCCAACTGCGGTCCCAGCAACGGGGTTCCTTGCTTTCTGTCCTTCCACAGTGGACAGACGTCTTCCCTTTGGGCTTGAAGCATATGCCACAGAAATACCCTGTTGCCAGTATTTCAGCTGGTGGCCTGTCTCGTGACTAGGGCGTTGGGGGTGCTGGCCTCCTCCTTGTCCTGCAGTCCACCTGCAGCTTTTCCTTGATCAAAAGGCAGAGGAACTTTGAGAAGAGAACCTCAGAAAACAGGCAGAAATCCTGTTTCTGGAGAGGAGAGAGGGGCCAGGAAACAGGCAGCCATCAGAGCAGGGAAGGAAGGTGGCATCTCCTTTCCTTTCACTTGCTGACCCTCCTGCTAAGTTTCTGGTTAGGACAGGAGTGCTGGAGGGCACAAAGACGCTACTGTGAACTCTTCAGGTTGCGGGTTGTGGAAGGGATGAGGCTTCCATTTTTTTCTTTGGAGAGTGTAGCTGGGACTTCATCTGGATATGTCTCTTGCCCTGGTCAGGAGAGACAGCTGGAACAACAGCGTTTGGAGATGCAGCAGCAGCTGGAGGAACAGGCAAACATCATAGCAGAGGTACAGGGGGAGCAGGAGAAAAGGCTGCTTGACATGAAGCAGGAAGTTGTCATCATATAAGCAGAATAAGAAAAGATACGAAACGGAGCCACTCAAAAGGCAAAGAGTGTGAAGAGAGAGTTTGTGTGTTATATTGGACTCCTCTGGGCTCCTTAAGGGCACTGCTTCTCTGGACAATGTCTGTCTGGGTGGGATTGTGTCTTAGCTAGCCCTTGGTAAACACGAGAATGAGAACAAAATACTCTGGGAAAGCATGAGCACATCAATGTGGCTTGCCACACAAGTGGTGTGTGGGAAGTTTAAAGCCGTCTTCTCTTCCTTTCTGTGCAGCTCCAGCATCAGAAGGCTGCTGTCTTAACCAGGATGCGCCAGATGGAGAGAAAGCTAATGCAAAGACAGCAGCAGGTCAAGCAGCTGAGGCTGGAGCTGAGTGAGGAGCGGCTGAATGGGCAGGTGAGCCTGACTAGCCAGGTAGCAGAGGGAAGGGCAGGGATGGGGCCATGGGCTATAGATGTCAGGCAAGGGAAGGCAAGGACTACTGCAGGCACTGGATGCACAGAGGCAGATGCTAGTAGGATTTTTCTTGACACAATATCAAGGACAAGCTGCAGCAAGCTCAGAGGAAGATGAAGGCAATGGAGAAAAGGCACAAAGAAGAAATGAAAAGGATGCGCAGGATGCAGCTGCAGTACAGGCTGTCTGAACAAAAGCAGGTGAGTGAAAGAGCAGTAGGCACTGCACTCATGCAACAAGTGGTCTCTCCTCACCTTTCCCCTGCGCAGCAGCAGGTAGATGGAGGCAATGCTCTGTGTTCTCCATGGCAGCTGGTCACAAGGACTCTTACTGGGCCACTGAATCTCAGCTGCTGCCCTGGGTAGCAGGGCTAGTGCTTCGGCCAGTGGGCCGGCAATGCTCTGAATGTATTTCTGCTGGCCACAAAGTGCTGGCTTTGTATTTTGAGAGGTTTGTTCAGGTGAACGTGGTGATTCCGAACAAGCTGTCCCTGTCCATGGTGAATGCAGTCCTGAGAAGAGGGTGAAATTTCAAGTTGCTCTCTCCCTTTCACAGTCTCTACTATGGCTGGCTGTGACAAGCTGTAGTCTCTGACTGCTTGTTTGGGTTGGATTTGAGGTGGAAGAGATGACAGCTCAGCTTGCAGCCTTACACCAGTGTTGTTCCTAAGAGCTTGCCTTTGAAATGGGCTGTCTGGGGAATCTCTGCCAGCCACCTTTCTGACACAAATGAATTTCTTGTCCCAGATGGACGCAGGTTCTGCTGCTGCAGCAGCATCCTGCAAAGAAGGAGCCTCCTCTCCGCAGCCTGAAAACTCGAGCACGAACAGTTCATCCTGGTCAAGCCAGGAGAGAGAGAAGCAGTGCCTGAAGTTGCTGAGTACATCCTGTGGATTTCCTGTGCGATGGAGCAGTGTGTTGTGTGTGTGCCTCAGCATCAGCTGTACCACATCTTCCTCCTCACTCTGGTGTCCCACAGACATTCTGGACTCCCTGCAGAAGCCATTGTTGTGCTTGGAGGCAGCCGAGGAGCTCCTGGGGCATTCCTTTTGCCTCTGAGGGCAGCTGGGAGTGGGTGGGCTTTGCCTGAGCTTCCCTGTGCAGGAGAGGCAAAAGCAGGGATGGTTTCCCGAGCAGCGGAAGGCTGCGACCTAGCAAATGATCCAGTGAACACAGTGTGTGTGCTAGTCTGGCCAAAGTGATCAGCACAGTTGGCTTCCTGGATTCCCTTTAGACTCCTGACTTGTCACCAGTCCTTGGAGACCAAATCCTTCAGAGAAGTTGATTGGCTGTGGGGCTGGTTTCATACCTGGGTTGTTTTTATAACTGGTATTACTTCTACGATTCCTTCTACAGCTGGTTTTGATGAGAATTCTACAGTTTGGTTAACCCGACCTCCTTGGAAAGAACATCAGACACCTCTTGAAAAAACACATCAATGTGGCACGGTCAGACAAAACTGCCCTGCAGGCAATTCTCAGGAGGAAGCCTGCAGCCCCTCTGCCGCACCTTCCTCCAGTACAGGGCACTTTGTCACGGCTAATGCCCAGCCGGTGAATACTCTTGGAATGCTAAGCATTGGTCTCAATACTCTAGGAAAGCACACCAAGGCCTTGGCGACTCTGCAGTACAACAGAGCTGCTTCTTTTAACTGGCAAGGTCCGGCAGTGCAGTGCTGTCAGAGAATAACCGGTGAGGTAGAGAACAGAGCCCACTTTACTCGGTGTCTGCCATCAACTCTTGGCACAGAGGGTGGATTGATCTACTCCTCCGTGGGTCTGAACTCAGAGACAATCATGTTCTGTCTTGAGTGGAGTCAACAGCTTATGATGGAGCTCCGTCTGGCTCTGGCTTCTTCACAGTGGTTGTCAGTGGCCATTCATGGGCTTTGCCAAGCTTTTTGTCATACCCGCCCTGCCGCTGACGGCTGATGCGTCTGCAGAGGCTGGAGCCTTCCTTAGCTGGGAGGTTTCAGCTGCTGCCGCGGTGCTGCAGCTTTGCCTGGACTCGTGAAAGGATCAGCACCTCATTTGGGCAGGTGTCTGTGTCACGGCAGCGCTTGAGGAGCGGCACTGTCCTTGTTACCCGTCTTGGCTGTGCCCGTTTGGGACGATGGGGCACGTGGGCCGTGTTCAAGAGGCCGAGTCCAGTGCTGGTGACTGCTGCCCCCAGGCTGAAGACAAGGAGTTGTAGTTCTTCACTAAATGGGACATGGGCAAAGTCATCTTTGGAACTTAGGCTGCTCATAAATGAAGAGAGTCCTAATTCTTACAGCCATTGTTCTTGGTTATGGCATGAGCTGCTGTTCTCTAAAACTGGCAAGGCATTCTTTAGGCAAACTGCTGAGAGGCAGAGAAGTCCCCTCCTCTCCTGGAATTCACTTTGCAATATTCTTTCTGCTCTGCAGAAAGCAGCTGTTGATAAAAATTCACCCCAGATCCCAGGGTGCATTTAAAACTTGCCAGTATGAAACCTTTTGTGGAATCTCACAAGAGAGTGTTTATTCCCAAGAAAATGAAGGCTCATGATTTTTCAGCCCTCCTTCCCTTTGTAGATTGCAACCACTTGCCTTGGTGCCTGTTCTTTTCTGATCTCTGTCTGCTCTGAAGGTTTCTCCCTGAGCTGAGTTTGCTCTCAAGGTAAACCTGCAAAGGAGTATGGAGAATCAGACTCTGTGCAGGCCGTGTGTGTTTCAGAGCTGCCTGGCTTGCTGCGGCTGCCGTTGTTGTTGTTCTTGTTGATGTCGCTGTAAGGCAACCAACCATGAATTGCTCAGAGCCTCAGAGAGTGGAGCTGAGTTTCAGAGCTCCTGGAAGTCACTATCTCTCTTTTGAAGTTTGCTTCTTGCATTTTGTTTCTTTCAAGGGAGCATTGTGAGCGTGGCAGATCCAGCAGAGAAATACACCGTATGGCAACATATTGGCAGCGGGTGAGTGCAGCCACACTTCCTTCTACACAACTGTGGGCCAGGTATTTTGGTGGTGCAATATCAAGTGGGAAGTCAGGCAAGCTGCAAGCATCTTCAGAGCCCGGCTTTAGATTGTCCCTGTCTCAGTACTGATCACATGGCATCATCAAAGATAACTGGATGCTGACAATGTCTTGCCTGCTTTAGGGAGCAGCACCTGGAAGCCCTCCTGTCCCTCAGGCGTGTGGCACCAGTTTGCTTGTTTTCCTAGCAAACTTGGTTTTGTATGAGTCAAAGTAAGATGGCCACACTGATGAAGGTAGCAAAACCTGAGAGAGAAGCTTCCCTCCTGATAGCTGTCAGATAACAGCTGTTTTCTTTCTAAAATCCTGCTGAAAACAATATTCAGTGGTCAGGACGCTAAGAAAGGCTGTGTGGTGTTGCCTGAGTTTGACAGATAGAATCAAGAGAGAGGTGAGAAGGCCCAACAGGCCTGTGTGTTTCATTGCCTGGAAAGGCACGCCACACGCACAGACACAGAAGGGAAAAGGCAAAGAAAACCCCCACATCCGTAATCCAGTGTGTACTTTTGAGATTTGGAGCAGCCCTTTTTTTTTTTCCCGTTGGACGCCTCTTTCCTCTTGCACACGCTGCACGGCAGAGGGCTGCTGGGCTGCTGTGCCATTGGCTGAAGAGTAGATGACCTCTGGTGTTTTAGAGACGCTTCAGGCAGCAGAGAGCTCCTGCCTGGGCTGCCTTTTGCTTCTAAGCACTGAACAGCTTCTCTATTCTCGCCGCTGTCCTGTTTCTAGGGGTTTTGGCATGGTTTATAAGGCCTTCGATGCTGCCAGCGGACAAGAGGTAAGTGCCAACAGCCCATGCAGATTTTGCACCTCATTTCCCCTGGGATGGGATCTGTGGCCAGAGCTTTGGGCCGCCTGTGTTTGCTGCAAAGGTTGTCCCGCAGAAGCAGCCTGCCTCGAGGCAGGCTGCAAAATGCATCTTGGACAGACTTTGTCCTTCTTACCTAGCTGAATGAATGCAAGGCTGGCAGTGGTGTCTTTCCGAGGACACGCTGGCTTGGACTTACTGGCTAAATATGCATGGATTGGCTGATGGCAAGAGCCCTCATTTTGGACCAATTCCTCTTAAGCCCAGGTTCAGACACAGATAGGATTTCCCATTGTTTTCCATCACGGGGTGTAGTTTGAAAATATAATGCAAGACCTAAAGAAGGAGAGATCTCGTCTGGAGCGCAGTTTTGCATTTCAGTCCTAGGCAACGGGGTTCACCCACCCACACACATACATATACACACACACACACACACACACACACGCACGCACACACACACAGATCATTGTGAAGAAGCTGATGAAGAGCTTTAAATAATACAACCTTGTGTTGGTCCTGTGTCAGTGACATGCCATTACAGAGCTGCTGCTTGTACTGAACAGACACAGTGGTGTCTTGGAGAGTCCCACTGTTCTTTAGGGCTAAAAGTTCAGAGTCCTGAATTCTCGTTGGTGGCTCTCAGCAAATACTACTCCATTGTCCTGGAGTAGTTGCTGATCCACCTGCAGTGCTGCGCTCAAGAACTGCACTTGGAGGGAGGTCTACAAGGCATCCCAAAGCCCTAAACCCCGCTTACAACCTGGGGTGTATCCACAGTGTACCACGGAAAAGATTCTTCATTTTCAAACCCACTACATAATTACAATTCTAGACCGTGTTGAAGAACGTCCTTCAGAGATGCAAAATCCAAACTGAAGAAGGTGGGATGTGCTAGGATTTCAACTTTACTTTGAGTCGCCTTGGAGTTCTTTTTTGGACAGCATTTTCTCCGTAATGTCTGTCTGTATTTACTTTGGCGCACAATCAAGGACGGCAGCAGTTTCTGAAGTGCTGGTCAAAGCCCCTAGAAATGCTAACGTATATTATCTGCGGTTTCAATTTATTTTCACAGCGGCAACATTGCTTTTGGCTTGCAAAAGGCGTGCAAATGATAATAGTAGCGATAAACAAAGTCTATTTGAGAAGTCTGTGGGTGCAGAGACTGTTGTTAGCGCTTTGTGGTTGATGGTTTAGAGTCTCTTTTTAGCCAGGTGACAAGGCATGCAGGCTCATGAGCGCAAAAAAGAAAGAGGCTCATGTAATGTCTGCTCCTAACAGCTTTCAACATCATTGTAGGTGGCCATAAAAGAAATTGATCTCCAGCACCAGGGTGTGGCGGAAGTGTTAATAGAAGTCCTGGTCATGAAAGGAAAAAGAAACCCCAATGTTGTCACCTACCTAGAAAGGTAAATAGTTCTGCTATTGTTCTGGGAGCGTTCGTTTGCATACATGCAAGGCAAAGGTTGCAAAGCTCTTTCCTCACTGGCTGAAAAGTGATCTTTCTATTGCAGCAATCCACTCCTCTAGGAAGCATGGGAGGAGATTGCATTTTGTCCCCATGAACGGTTCCTGGCATAAAGAGCTTGGAGACTGTTCTCAGAAACCTTGCTCTCTTACTAAGCCAGCAGCCCGTACGTTCACTGGCTGCATGTTCTTTTGCTGTTTTGGGGCATGAATTTTTCCAAGTGTCGGAGGAGAAGTGCTGACAAAGCATCACAGCAATGATTTCCCTTGCAATGTTCCCACTCTTTTCCATCGCTATGCATGCCAAAAGACTAGGCTAGGAGACACAGAATTTGCCGGGTTTGAAATTGGTTTTCCTGTTTGTGACTGTGAATTCGAGGATTCCCAAAGGGTGTCCGCAGTGCCGCACACCCACCTGCCCGAGGCAAAAGCTCTGAACACTGTGTCTCCTTCTTGCTGGAGTTAATGGTGCAATTTGTGTATGAAGATAATGAAGCAGCTGCTGGGATGTGTCCGCTTCCAGATTTATCTTTGCCTCCCAAAACAGCTTTTTCCCCCTGCTTGCCACCTGAGCCGTCTCCTTTTTTGTGGACGTGCCTTTCCCATTTAGACAGCACAGATTGCAAGCACTGCGTAGCCTAGGTGGAGTGTGTCTTCATTTTATTCCATCTTCATTTAGCAGTGACCTGGAAACAAAACTCAGCTGTAGGCTTTTCTTCCATACGGCAATTTAGCTTTGCACACTCAGCTCCACGCTGTTGTTTTCCTCTTCCAGCTACCTTGTCTATGAGTCTGTCCTGTTGGTGATGGAGTACATGGACGGAGGCTCTTTAGCTGAGGTGGGCAGAGAGAAAAGGATGAATGTAGGGCACATAGCAACAGTCTGTCGGGAGGTAAGGAATCCTGCTTGTGCTTGGGATGGCTTGGATGGGCTTGTCCTTTGAAAGCGCTGCTAAGTGCATGATTCCATGTTCAGAGCTTTCTTTCTGTCTTGCTCTTATGCTTGAGAGAAGAAAGAGCATCTGGACGGAAGTGTCTGCCAGTGTCCCTGCCCTTACTATAGTCTGTTCTTTACGCTTCTCTACCATTGTTGAACTCTCTGTCTCTTTTTCATTTGTATTTTCTCTTCTGTGCTTTGCTTCTCCAAGCCTTTGCCCACAACCTTTCTGCACTGCCTTCTTTGCCTGTAAATGCAAAGCTGTCCGAGTTTGAAACCAACAAAGGCAAAGCCAAAGGGAGACTCATCTCTCACAGGTCTCAGCTTCAAGGGATGGCATGGCACCCCCCATGGTGCTTGCTGCTGAAACCTGACTAATCAGCTACTTCCAAGTCTGCTGTGGAGGCAGCCATCGAACACTTGTCCTCCAGTCTCCCGCCCGACAGCGATCCCCTTGGTACCCCAGGCAGGGACTTTTCCTCTTTTGGAAAACCTTCATTTGTCCTTGGGATGGGGAGAACATATCCACTGGAGCAGTGGTCATTCTGACTGGCTTTGCAGGGGACGGTCTCCTGCAACGATTGATGTTTCCCACTCAGGAACAAAGATGCCTTCCCTTGGAAAGATCCTGCTCTGCTGGGTTTGCAGCAGCAAACTCTTCCTCTTGCCAGCACTCACTGTTCCTTTGGGATCTGTGAATCTTCATGAGCAGTTTCCTTTTGCATGTGATGAAATCAGATCAGGCTAACTTTTGGCCTCCTGTTTCTTTTTTCTCTCTTAGTGCCTTCAAGGCCTGGCTTTCCTTCATGCCAACCAGGTGATCCACAGAGACATCAAAGATACCAACATCCTTCTGAGCCGGGATGGTGCCGTCAAGTTGGGTGAGTGTTCTTGGTCAGGCGCAGCGCTCCGGGGTGGAGCTGGGCTGGGGCTGCTTTTGTTTGGCTGCCAGGTTCCAGCAGTGGTGCTGCTGAGAGTGCATGGAGCACTGCTGCAAGCTCAGGGTGCGGCTGGAAGGTGCTGAGTTGTGTAGAGAGGTACAAGGTGTCAAGAGTAACTTTGGTTTGTGTGTGCTCCTTTCAAAGGGAGAGAGTTACAGTGTAAACCTTCATGTGAATGAGGAAAGGGCAAGGCGGGAATCGCGGCAGGTTTCTTAAGGGGATGATTCCCAATCTTCCTGGCTGCAGTCCTGAGGAAAGAGAGCACAGCTGCTTTTCCAGCTAGATTCAGCACTGCATTTTGAGACTTGGAGTGAGGAACCCTTTTCCTTGGTTTCCTATTTGAAGCAGTGTTTGTTTTCCTCCTCAGCTGATTTTGGCCTCTGTGCTTGGCTCACCCCTGAGCACAGTAAACGGAGGTCGGTGGTCGGGACCACTTGCTGGATGGCACCCAAAGTGGTGAGAGGAGAGCCATACGGACCCAAAGTGGACACCTGGTCCCTTGGCATCGTGGGAATACAAATGGCCAAAGGAGAGACTCCTTATATTGGGCTAAAGAGTGGCAGGATAAGGTGCAAATACACTCAGGTACCGGTGTCCTTCTGGTCTGTCTCCATTAGACAAAATCCCATTCCCACAGCTTCAACTGGTTCCACCAAGGCCCACTTTGAAAAATGTCCCTGGGGCTCACATAAGCTGTCAAGGCAAGGCCTCTTGCAGGTTGCAATAGCTGGGGCTACACCAGAGCCCTTTTTCTTTTTGGAAAGAAGGGCTCATCTCTAACGGTCTGCTAGGCAAGAAATTGCCACTGCAGACTGGAGCTTAAAATATGGCGTCTAGGTGAGCACTTAAGGATATGGAAGGAACAGGAAGGCTCTCCATGTTTCCTTTTCCTTCAGGCTAGGTATCTGATAAGCATGCAGGGAGCACCAGATGTGCACATGCTCGGGCTACCCGCTGCCTTGTGTGACTTTCTGGGCTGCTGCCTGCAGATGGATGTGGACAAGCGAGGCTCTGCCGAGGAACTTCTGCAGGTACAATGCAAAGGCCCACCAGCTCTTCGCTGTCAGGGTTTGCTCCTCGCACAAACTCCAGGGCATCGGGTGGGCGCCCTGTAGTGATCTCCACTCTGGGTGCTTTTCAAATGGAAACCAATTGGGATCCAAGGCTGGTTGAGGTTAGATGGGACCAGTGAAGGTCATCTAGTCCAAACTCCCTACCTCTGGCAAGGACATGCTCAAGGAGACCAGGTTGCTCAGAGCCCCATCCAACCTGACCTTGAATGTTGCCAGGGGTGGGGCACCTGCCAGCTCTCTGGGCAGCCTGTGCCCCTGTTTCAGCACTCCCCTGGAAAACAGTTTCCACCTTTAGAGCCAATCTGAATCCACTCTCTTTGAGCTTAAAACCAGTCCCCTTTGTCCTCTTGCAATTGGCCCTGCTAATAGATGTGTCCCTATCTTTCTTCTAAGCCCCTTCCAATATTGAAAGGTCTCCTTGGGGCTTGCCCTTCTCCAGGCTAAACAAGCCCAAGTGTCTTAGGTAATCCTCAGAGGAGAGCTCCCAACTTGTGGTCATTTCTGAGGCCCCCTTTTGCTCTTGGCTGCTGTATTCAGGTTTACCTGCTAGCAAAGGAACTGAACTATTGCAGTGCTGGGGGTGGAGGCCTGCAGTGGGGCTTGAAGAACTCAAGGAAAGCAGTCCCTGCCAAGCGGTTCTACATTGGTCTGTGGCAAGGCAAGGGCTGTGTGGAGCTGCCCGTGAGCCTCAGAGGGCACCCAGCTTGTCCCTCCTGGCCCACTCTTAGAGGTTCCCGCCAGCCAAACAGGGACAGCTGAGCAGGATTTGTGCCAGCCCCATGTGCTGCCTGGCCCGGTCAAGTAGATGAGAACTGCTGCGGCTTTGCTGCCAGGTTTTGTGGCAGACAGGGAGCTGGTGAGCGGGCCACTTCCTTGGCTGTCCCTGCTGTGAAGGAAGATGCCAGCCAGCACAGGAGGGGAAGGGCATGCCAAGGAAGACATTGCTCTGCCTGCAAGCCAGAGCTGAGTCCATCTGCGCTCTGCCGTTTGTGTCTGTGTGTTTCTGGGTGCTGGAGGAATCCAGCTTGACCCTGGTAGAAGCTCAGTTTGGAAAAGGGTGGTTTCCTTTCTCCTTTGGCTCTTTCGTTTCAATTCCTTTTGTTTTTTCCCTTTGGACAGCATCCATTTCTCAAATTAGCGGAGCCTCTCTTCAGCCGCTTCTGACAGCCTGATTGCTGTCACCCCTGCAGCAAAGTAATGCAGGCAGCAGAGGGGATGACAAGGACACTTCAGCGGTTGGAGAAAAGAGCCTCTGAGTACAGGCAGAAAGCCTGAGGAGAGAGGGGCCAGGAAACAGGCAGCCATCAGAGCGGGAAAGGAAAGGTGGCATCTGCTTTTCTCCCACCTCCTTCTAAATTTCTGCTTAGGACAGCATTGTCCTAAGTCACTACTAATGTCACTACTTTGGTCTCACACAGACGTTTTGGAGTCCCTACAGAAGCCGTTGTTGTGCAGCCAGGGAGCTCCTGGGGCTATTCCTGTTGCCTCTGAGGGTAGCTGGGAGTGGGTGGGCTTTGCCTGAGCTTTCCTGTGCAGGAGAGGCAAAACCAGGGATTATTTCCCAAGCAGCAGAAGGCTGTGACCTAGCAAATGACTCAGTGAACACAGTATGTGTGCTAGTCTTGCCAAAGTGATCAGAATAGTTGGCTTCCTGGATTCCCTTTAGAATTCTCCAGCCATTGGAGACAAAATCCTTCAGAGAAATTGTCTGTGGGGCTGTTTTCATACTGGTGTTGTTTTTATGACTGGTAGTACTTCTGCTATTCCTTCTACAGATCACATGGGCCCCTGCCATGTAAGTCTCCACTCCAGGTGCTTTTCAAATGAAAACAAAGGAAACTTGCAGTGAAGCAATTGAGGAAGCAGAGGAGATGACCAGGAGCAGTTCAGGATTTCTCTCTCCAATGCCAGCTTGAAGCTGGACTCAGAATAAAAATCCTAGAAACCCCCAAGCCTGTTGGAAGATTCCCTTGCTTGTCACCCAGGGAATACAGCTCCATGTTCACTTCTGGATTGTCCAGTCTTTCCTAAAGATGAAAAGCCTCTCCTGTGGGCGTTCTGGTGTGGTTTGGAATCAGGAACGCTCTCCTTCCTTTATCGATTCCATCCTATACTGCCTTTGCAATACTGCCCACTGGACAGTTTTTTCCCAGCTGTGGACTTCTGGATGAGGAAGAAAGTGCAATTGCATTTCCAAGCAAAATGGCAATGAAGAGCAGCGCAGCCAAATCATCCTGTGGAGATTCAGGCTTTCAGCTGTGCACAGAGAGGCTTTTGGTTCCTGCCCGGTTCAGCCGGCACGTCTCCTCTGGGACTGCTCCCGCTTCCCAGGTGGCCATGGCTAATAGGTAGCAGGCTCTGCAAGTGGAACCAAAGAAGGTGGGCACGTCTGCTGGCAGTACAGGAGAACGGAGAGCAAAGAGCCTGCAAGGTCCCTGGCCAATGAGGCAAGGCACCCACTGGACCTGCTCTTTGTCAACAGACAAGGACTGGTGGGTGACTCCACGCCTGGGGGCCTCCTGGGGCCCAGCAATCACAAAAAGTCTCTGTGCTTGACTGGGTGTGACCCCCTTTCTGTGCCTTCTATTGTCCCTTGTGACTCTCCCTGTGTTGCCCCTGTGCCAACAGGTAAACAGCCCATGCCTCCTTACCTCTGTAGGCTTTTCTGCTTCCTGGCCTTGCCATCTCCTGGCAGGTACATCACTGACAAAGCAGTGGGGGACAGGTCTCTGCTTGCCTTGCTGACAGGGTTACAAAATGGATTTGTAATGGGACCAAACCCGTTCCACAAAACATCAGGATTAAATATCGAAATGCTTGGTGTTGCCTGTGTGCTTAAAAGTGCCAAGGAAAGGCTTTATCAAGAGGGAGGATCAGCTGAATCTGGGAATTGTCCCTCAGGCTCCTGGTGCTTCCCAGGGAGCCTTTGTGCTCTGCTGCCTTTGGCTCTGCTTCCATGAGGCACTTCCAGCCCTATTGCTAGACCAGAAGACTGGGGATAGGAAAGGAGCCCAGTGAACTGGGAGAACAAGGAAGAGGAGGTGAGCAGATACTGGAGTAGATTTTTTCACAGGTTGCTCATGGAAGCAGTTCTCCAGTTAGGGCAGTGGGTGGGGAGAGTATCCTCAGACCCCATGTGATCCCTGTGCTTGCTGCAGCACTTGGCTCAGCCCCCTTGGTCCCCAGGGGCTGGGAACAGTTCACTGTTCTCTACTCCTGTGTCAGCCAGCAGCCTGCTCTTTATGGATTTGTGCTTTGTGTTGGGGCTGCACTGTCCATCCTGCTGATGGGCCTGGGCTTCAGCAGCCAGACTGTAACTGGAAAACTGCCCTTGTTGCTAAGTTGAAAAGACCAGCAGCCAGTGTCCAGAGGCCACAGCCCCCTCCCTCTCATCCCTCAGAGCCCATTTGGGAGCCTGGAATGTGCTGACCATAATAAGGGGGAGCTCCCATAATGAGGGAACGTTTCCCTCATTACCTGTAGCCATTAAGGGGAGGATCTTGTGCTTGACACTGTTGGAATCACTCACTCTTCTGC
Organism: Prinia subflava; assembly: GCF_021018805.1. Lineage (NCBI taxonomy): Eukaryota > Metazoa > Chordata > Aves > Passeriformes > Cisticolidae > Prinia > Prinia subflava. Next base: position 18,674,847 of record NC_086260.1, read on the forward strand.
CTCATAAGCTGTTGGTGAGGAGGTCAGTGATCCTCCAGGAAGTGAGTGATACATCCTAGCTGACACAGGCACACAACTAATGCTGAGAATGGTTTCAAATATCAGCACTTTATTATTCCCCAGTACATTTTATACCCTTCTCACATGTGTAACACCTGTGTGCCCTTTTATTCTTTTGTGACTGGTCAATACACATGAATATTCCATGCTTCCTTTTGCTTCAGTGCTGTTCAATGCACCTGTCTTAAACAGCTGCAACTTACCAGGAGTGAGATTGTTTGCAGCACTATCTCTGTTCTTTTACAATCCGTTCTCCTACGCCTGGCCTGTGATTTAGCCTGCTCAAACAGGCCTAGTTCTTAAATTTAACGGGCTTTAGCAAATATTTTACCGTGCTAATTTAAAATACTAATACAGTGAATTATATGGTAAGTAATTCCACAGTAGGGTAGAGAATGAGAAAAAAAAATCCAAAAGATCTTAGTAAGGTACAACATGATCTACTCATATGATTCCACAAAAGTTTTCATGGCTAAACCTCAGGCTTTGTCCCAGCCAAAGCGAACATCTTTCATATGATTTCAGTGTAAGAGGATGTTCCTGGTTCAGTGATGATCTGGAAGGTTCGGAAGTGGGTTGTATTCACTGCTTGTTGCTTTTTTCTTCTCTCTCAAAAGTCTCGTAGTTTAAAAGCAAAAATGTAGCTATAAACCACCTGTAGCCTGCAAAGTTCAGCTGGCAGGCATAATCCCCCTGCACTTACCTGTGCTTCACAGGCTCACAGCAATTGTTGAAGCAGACTTTATGTAATGGAAAATAGCAACTAAGGGAGTAAGTAAGTGCACAGGAGGGAGTAAGTTAACCAACCCATTGGATGAAAGGGTAGGGCAAGAGGAGTCATGGCAATTTTTAACTCTGTCAGAGATGTGATGACTTAGTGAGCAATCACTACTCTGTGTACCATCACTGGGCCCCTCCTACGCTCACTTAGAAGTATTTCTACATTTCTCACGCAACCCGCCTGTGTGACAAATCCACACACACTGCACCCAATTGGTGTCAAGCTTAAGAACTGCTCTGCCTGTGTCTCACCTCTCTAAACCCCTCCTGGAAGCAATTTTTCCCAGCATATAAAGAATAAAACATCATTCTCCTAAATCTCTCAGACGATGGTTCCCAAATAAGGGCCAAGTAAACACATGTAGTACATGATAAAGCATTCCAATTAATTAGATAGTCTTCCCTCTAGCAGATGCAGGGTATTGGCTGCTTTAAGTGTTCAATGTTACATGTAATTAAAAATGTCAGAGGAGTGAGATAAGGCACTTGAATAGGCACTTGTAAAAAAGTAGTGGTATACGTTGCTTAAACAAACACAAACCCCAATCCTTTCCACCTCCAAAAAAATACCAAAAGACCACAGCAAACAATCAAACAAACTGGAAAAGTAAATCCACACCTACTATAGGAGGTATAACTTACCTTACCTGTGTCCCAGTCTCTCCAGAAGCATCAGGAGATGAAGTGAGGAGAGCAGAGGGAGGGAATACAATCCTTTCCGGGGTACCAACTGCACCAGGGTCAAACCATTAGCTGAATTTGACAAATTACTTACATGACCACACCTTGTGCAATCAATAGCCACCGTGCTATTGGAGTGTCCCAAGGAGTCTCCTTGACACTGGCTGTCACTCTTCACATACATTTTCAGGTGACCAAACATCTGCCACCTTCTGCTGTGGTGCACTGGAGGAATCTGCCCCCTCCTTTCCTACTCTCGTTTCCTTGTGGTGAAGGCTGGCTGGCTCAGACAGCATCACCTGCCAGTGAGGGAGCAGCTGCCCTGAGCAGCGAACAGCCCTGGGGTGGCTACATGTAACTGTTGTGCTCAAGAGATGTGTCAGAGGTGGCTGGAAGGGCTGGAGGGGAGCACCAATGGCCTTACAGCGGGTTTAGGATGAGCAGAGCCAGAGGCTTTGTGTTGTCAGTACCCTCTGTGGCTGCTGGGGACAGGTGGGGTGGAGGGGACATTTCCCTTTGCTGTCACTGGCCTAGCTGCACAGGCATTCCACCTGTGCCTCCCTGGGATGCCTTGTGCAGGAAGGCAGTGTGCCTGGGCTTCCAAACCCCCGTCATGGTGTCCCTGCTTAGCTTTACTAGAGCCCAGGGCCTCTCCCTGCAGAGCAGGTTCTACATCCCCAGTGCCCCCCAGTGTCCCAGGGAGGCCAAACAAGCGGGTCTGGGTCTCCAGCCTGAGCAGGGGCTGTGCTGGAGCAGCCACAGGCAGGAGTGAGGCGTCCCGGCTTCTCAGGGCTGCTCGGGGCCATTAGTGCCTGAGGCGGGCTGGGAGCTGCACAGCTCCTCTCCTTGCAGCAGGGTCAGCCCTCGGCCACCTTGGCTCGGGGACACGGAGCACACGCCTGGAGAGTGACCTCGGTGCCAGAGGAGCTGCAGCCGCTCACCCCGTGAGTCAGGGGAGGCCACGTGAGGCCCAGCCCCGACGCCTTCCGCCCACCCGCCACCAGCACCAGGCAGGGCTGGCACTGGGATCCTGGCCCAGGATCCTGAACCGCCACAAAGCCTTGAAGGTGAGAGCTGGGCAGGGGGTCAGGAGCTTCCTGGGGTCAAGCCTGAGGGTGTCTGGGGGCTGTGTGCTACCTCTTGGTACACTGCTGCGTTGTGGGTTGCTGTTTGAGGTATCAAGCCACTGTACAGAAAAGGGTTCTGGTGCTGTGGGGATTACAGGACTTCCCTATAACCTCTCTTCTTGACTCAGATCTTTTTGATTCAACTTCCCCATCCTCTAAATAGTTCTCTTTTTTCTCTAAAATCTTCATGGCAAGCCCAACACTTTATGCAAAGAGAAAGATTTGTTTGTCTTAGTTTTACTCAGACTACAAGCATGAACATTTCTGGCTTCTGATGAGTTAATATTCTTCCTTCAGAGCCTTGCAGCAACCACAGAGAAGCACGTGGCGTGAAAGGAGAAACACAAACCAGGTAATTTCAAATGTTGCACATCAATGCTTAAGGCAGAACTGGAAAACGGGCAGCAAACTCCCCAGGATTTACAGGTGTGGGGCTGGCAGCAGTGCAGTCAGCGTGTCTGGGCTTGCTGTGAGAGCCAGGGGAGGAAGGAAGTGCTGGAGCTGCGGCAAGGAGTGGATGGGCTGTGCCTGCTCCTTGCTCACCCCCATGGGGCCGGGCAGAGCCAGCCTGGGGAGCTGTCCTTCCCACAGTGACATGCACTTGCTGGGTCTCTCTACACCCTGTGTTCAAGGAGAGTGGGAAGTGTAAGTTTTGCTACTTCTGTGTCACATTTCAACTACATTTGACAACAGGAAGGGTAGCAGAATTATTACCACAGCCCGAGGAGACTGGAGCAGGAACCAAGCTGGTGTGGATCAGTTTTTGTTTTGTCTCACAGGAAGAAATTCTGCTTTCACCACAGCCACGGCCAACCAGGACGTCTTCCAGCTGCTAGGAGCAACCTAAGACTTGCAGGTGTGGTTTAAGAAGTTGGTTTGGTTTGGTTTGAGAGGGCATTGAGGGACTTTAAAATAAAATTTAGCAGGTTTAGGTGTCAGCATATAACTTAAAATGAAAGGTAAAAATAGTTTCAAAGGGAAAAGGTTTGGGATTGTCTGATTTTTGTCTTACAGTTAAAACAACCTTTTTTATTTTTATTTGCTTTTTTTGGTTATCCCATGGAGCAATTTTCTTCAGATATATTTCATCAGCTAAGCAAAACCTTGTATATGGAAGTTGTTAGCTTCACTTTCTAAATCTGACTCTGAACACAAATTTTATTCTAACATGTTAAAAAGACCTCACTGTAATTAAATTCTGATTTACTGTGAGGAAAGCAAGGTGAAGTCTCTTGTTCATATCATTCCTCAGTGAGCTCATGGCTGGGCTGAAATGCCTGTATATCATCATCCTTCTCTCATTATGAGGTATAATCAACTAAGTCACTTTTAAAACATACTATAATTAAGCATTTATACTTATTCTTTGTTTAGTTCTGATTTTCTTTCCAGAAGAGCCATAGGGGAATTAACTGTGCATAGTCTAAGAGAAACTAGACACCCAACTTTCTTGGTTAATGTAAATCTTGGTGACTGACTGGGCTGAGTTGTGCTGGAGGCACAGAAAGGGAGATGGGAGCAGATGCCGGTTGCTCCTGGATCCTCTAGTGGCATTCAGGTCTTAGGACAGCAGGATGTGCCAACCATTAGCCAACTGTGTTTTTGTTGCTGGAACGGCTGAGCAGTCTGCTCATTTGGGCCAGCAGATGAGCAGTTTTGAAGTAAATCAGTCTGATAGCAGATGAAGATGATGTTGACAGTGTCTGCCCTGCTTTCAGTGTTGAATCTGCTCTTTTGTTTATATTTAAAATACTTTTGTTCCTTTAGCTCTGTTATTTTGACTGTGCGGTCTAGAGAGAGGCCTAAAGGATTAAGCTCAAACAAGCAACTCTTGCAAGGTCTAAGCTGAGCAAATAGGAAGGCAAGAAAGAGACTGAAAAAGGCAGAAAACCATAACTGGAGGTGTATAAGTGCCTATGAATTGACATTCTTGATTGAGTGGCCAAGAACGAGTCTGTCCAGGGTGTGGTGTGCTGGGTTCCTACATTTCCACATCAGCTGGTGCTTACCCACGGAGGGGACAGATGCATTTCCTGCATTCCCTATCGGGTGCTCACAGGCTCACAGTTTCCGCAGGGCTGCTGCCACAGCTACAGCAGCAAAGGCTGCATGCAAGTCAGGGAAAGGAGAAGATCTGTAGATCTTTTGCATAGATTCATCACTGGAAATAATTTCAAAATGTTGTTAAAATATTGTTTTCTCACAGTACACTTTGGAGGCAGGTAAGCCAGGTTTTCTGAGCCTTTGAAAGTGGTTATGTAATTTTCCCAGAAGTCTTTTGAACTCTGTTTGTGTCTAATTTCCTCTGTCTGAGAACTGATGCCTTGGGAAGGCTGACCTGGAACAGAGACTGGACAGAGCTAGAGAATAAAGCAGGTATTTTTTGAAAGGCCTTTAGGATACCTGTGGGCAGGACAAAAGCCTGACCAGGGCTACACCCAAGGTGGACCCAAAATCGTCACAAAACGGCTGACTGGTCATGAGGTCTCACACTTTTATAAGTTTCGGTCCGTTTGCATATTGGGGTTTAATTGTCCAGTTACAGCTTCAGATTGTGAGGTCTCATCCTTCTTGTTTTTCTCTTCAATTCACCATTGTTTATGTTTTTGGGCCTGAAAGTTGTCCTAGCTCTCCAGCAGGAAAAGGATTTGTTTTGTCTCCCTACTCTCTGAAGAGAGCTTACTGGCCCTTAATGTGAGGCTCAGAACTGCACCCCTAGGCAGCACAGAATCTGAAAAACATGAAAGCTAAAACTTAAGGCATCAGCACCCTAAAATGTTGTTCTGTTTGAGTGTGTGCTTATGTGTTACAGTATCCTTCTGAAGATATTAACTGACCTGTTTTGAGTTTTGTATTAGAATATTTTTTGGACTGATATGATGGTCTTCAGAGAACTGAAAGTGCCAGTAGGAAAAGAAACAGGTTTTCCACTGGAAAGTTTGAAGGATGTGCTTAGTTTTCAAACTGCTTAATTGGAAGTGTTTTGTTAAATGGATCCAAAAGTCATATTGTAAGAAAAAGTGTGGACATATAAACTGTTTTCCTATTGCATCCTGCATAGTGGAAACCGTGCTCCAGGCTCCCCAAAAAATCTCCTTTTGCATCTCTCAGTACAACTGTGGGTTAGTTGCTATATTGCAACTAACTGTGAGGGGAGATGCATCAGTGTGGAATGCCTGGAACACGCTAGGCAGAGACAACAGTTCAGAACCACAGCCACCACAAAATGTGCACCATCAGAATATTCCAGCCTCAGCCCAAAACTTCCGTGGCAAGTTTTTCAAAACAAAAGGAAAGACTGAATTTTGGGGATGTCAGAACATTTGTTTCTGTGGCATCTACGAGTAATTAATCTGGGATCAACACTTAAAAATTTGTAATTCATAAAGCTGAAGTCAATGGAAATTTCCTTTTCATGACAAATTGGGAAGAAGAGATGTTGAAGCATCAAAGTCTTCTGTGAGATAAGAATTCAAAGTCTTGTTGTATTTCCCTAGGAACTATTTCTGCTATTTTTCCTTGCTGATAGATTTTAAGTATTTGTATGTCAAAGGTACATCCTAATTGTTCTGTTTCATGAGTGGAACCTGGCCTATTAGGTTACTCACATCTGTGGTAAATATTTAATTAGACACCTTGGTAGCTTTACAAAAGAACAATGTGAATGATCAAGTCTGACTTCTTTTTGTTTTACTCATGATCATCAGACTTTTGTTCTTTCCTAATAACCCAAGGCTCACTCGGAGGAGTCAGGAATTGGGTCCCAGGAGGGTGAATGAATCATGATCTGAAACAGAGAAGTGATTTCAAAACCGAAAGGCCCAGAGAGAGACACTGTGTTTGCAGAAAATCAGACAGAAAACCAGGCAGGTCAGTGACCTGATTCTAAATGTGCTTTTTCTCCCCTTACAAACAGGCACAGTAATGGAGAATTTGGATGTCCCGATCCCAGATCTTACTGAAGAGCAGCAAGGTGAGGGGAGCACCCAAAGATCAGAGCTTTGGCTCATGCACACTGCACAGCAGTGTTTGCCGGGGGGGACACGAGTTGATGAAATCTGTTTCCTCTGAAAACACGCCCTATCCATCTTCTTGCTTGTTAGAGACAAGCAGTCAATCCCCAGCTCTTCCACAGGCTCCTGTTAGGCTTTGTGCATGTGCAAGTGCGAATTTAGATACAGGAAGGAGACTTTACTGTGCATTAAATGCCTGATGAGCAATCTCAGTACCTTGGTATCCAGTCCTTGGGGTCTTTGTGCCTGTCTGTAAGACAGCAGGGTCAGAATAAGCACCAGTTAAATAGGTGCTAGGAATACTTTGAGAAGACTTTCCTTGCTTCTCTAACCAAGACAACAGCATCACAGAGACATCAGTCGTTTGTATGGACTGTTGACATTTGTCTGCTGTTTTGTGGCAGATGCTTTATACAATACAGCACCATCTCTTTCCTGTGTGCTGGTATTGGCAGTGTGTTAGAGCCTGGTCTGTCTCCACACCTGCACTGAGCACCACAGGACACTGCCATGCAGCCCCACTCCTGCAAAATGACAGGTTTGTTTTCCTTACAGACATTTTTCAGAGAGTTTTTGCTGCTGATGCCAAGTACTTGGAGAATCATGAGAAAATGGACCAGTCCTTCTGGGAATCACTTGTAAAATGCTTGGCCACTACTGACCCACCTATACTGAATACTGAAGAAAAGAACAACGTAAGTTACCAAGGAAACACTTATGTTTGTTATTCTACTTTTCTACTATACTCTGGGGAGAACATACAGTCCCACTATCTGATATACTGAAATATATTAAAAGATGTAACAGGATACTTAGATAAATGAGGTTCAGGCCACTGCTTTTTACTTCCCTGCTCTCCATGTGCAAAATGACTGGCTCTGTATAAATTCCTCAGGATCAGTTCAGCTCACTATGTCCTAGGCAGGACCATTGTTAGTGACATTTTGCTGTAAGGTACTGCAGCGATTGCTTGGCTGTTTTCAGACCCTATAGCTGTATTTCCCCAGCTCTCTGAATAGTTAGCTATTGCCCACCATGCTGTTTTTCTCAGTTGATGGCTCTGCTCAGAGTTGCTGAATGGAGTTTACATTCTCTTCCCATATTTGACATTTCTGTTTGTCCCCAGTTTCCCTTTTGTATAGTAGGAGCAGGGTGTTACATTTCCCACAGGGATACACTCATTTGTACATCAGGGTGAACTACAGGGTGTACATTGTAAATAACAAACGGAAAGACCATTTGTTATTTACTTACCTTCTTTTCAGCTCCTTAACAGCTGTGATGTCCTCCCCGGAGGCTGTGTTGCCTGCCTGAAAGCCGTAGAGAAGAAAGGAGTCAGGGCAATGGTTCTTCTTTACCTCTTGCTGAAGACTTCCAACCCATCTGGATACAGGCAGCTGCCCAGCTCCAAGGGAAAGGGTGAGTCCTACCTGCCTTCCTGTCAGCTGTTTTGTTAAAATTACTGCAGGGCCAGTGGGACTTGAAAGCAGCTTGAACACTCTGTTACGTGCTTGGAAGTGATTATTGGTGAACAACTGAACTTTCTGGATGTTCTGCTCAGGAAAGGCAGTTAGGTGTGGTGGTGATGGGAGCCAAAGTTAGTGTTTTACTGCAGTTAGACTTGGCTTCTTCTAGGGAAAAAAACCACCTGTGTTTAGGGAGAGAGTCCTAGGATGATGCTGCCAAGGAAGTTTCTCTGACTTGAGAAAGTTTTCCCTGATGTTTTTGCAGACTGCTATCTAGCCAGCCTGGACCCCTCTGAGCACTCACAGTGGTAAGAAATCAGAGCTGAGCCAGTGAAAATATTTTTACAAATAACTCCCTAGCAGCACATGTAAAACTAAAGGGAATGGACAGGGGACGACAACAGAGTGCTGAACCTGAAAACAAGATAAAAGAGACTTATTTGCCTGGTTGTGCAGTAAGAAACTAAGGGCAGTTAGTCATTAATTGTCTTTAATAGATGACAGAGGAGCACTCACCTAAGATGACCCTAAATTAAACTGAGGACCCTCAAGGACATCTTGTTCCTGCTCCTGCCTTGATTAAACATGTTCCTGAAGGGTAGAGACCTCCCAGCCTGGAGCACAGCCCAGCTTTGGTCATCTCTCAGAGCAGGAATGTTGGTAACAAGTCCCTCGGGCTGTGAGCAGCCTCGAGAAGCTGGAGGAGAAGGAATCCCTTCTACCTGCCTGTGCCCAAATCCTGCAGCTCCTGCTGAAGAGATGCTCAGAGCCGGCCTGAACACAGAGCTGGGTGTGAAGCTGTTCCAGCCAGGAGCAGTTGGGATCCCGGTGTGGCCTGACTGGGAGGGCTGTGCTCCTGTGCCACGAGAGGGAGCTGGAGCCTGGCACAGGGAACCCTGGCACAGGAGCAGGGCAGGGTGAGCCACTCCTCTCCTGCTGAAGCATCGTTCAGCTGAAGCTGCTGCCACTTCAGGGAGTGGGAATTCGCACAGGGGTAACATTATGAATAATTAAACACCAGAATATGAAACTTCGGGTGTCTACCACAACCATTTAAGAAGGTGGAAACTGTAGTGTGTATGATGCTTTCAGCTGATGCTTTGTACTACCCTTTGTGTGCAAAAAACACAGCTGAAACTAGACAAAGGGTCTGATTTCCTGTCAGGCGACTTAATAAAGCATTGTGGAACCTGTTATTGTAAAATAGTAAATGTAGTCACTGATAATGTTTTTTTTCTCTCTCTATAAAAAAAGACGAGAAATTGAAAATCCTGAAGAGATTGGAACGGAATTTTTTATATTCAGAAGAGGACAAAAAGTCTGAAAACTCATCCCATGAGTCCATGGATGAGGATACACAAGGTAAGGAGGATTTATTTTATTTTCCCTGATACATAACTGAGTCTGACTGCATGTTTGTTAGGATTGACATAGGAGATGTGGCAATTCTGTAGAGCTCTGAGTAAAGGAGGAAATTATGCAAAAGAGAGAACGTAGAAAATCTTCAGTACCTGATTCATGATCAGGAAAATAGTGGGCTGCCACCCACTCTTGTGGAAGTTGGTTTCAGAAACATAGAAATGTGCTTCAAGATTTCTTCCCTGTATAAAAGATCCTAACTTCTCTCTACAGCCCCTTTATACAATTTAATCCAACTTCAGGTTTTGCTGAGTTTCACCTATTCAACCAGCTTTGAAAGGAACTGTGAGGCAAAAGCAGCCAATAGTGATCCTTGCATTTCAAAGCCTTGATTTTTACCTTCATATGGTTATGTTATGAGCAAACAACTGCAGTGCTGTTGTTTCTGGTGCTGCTAACACATTTTTCTTTACTCTGATGAACAAACATTTTCTCTTATCCAGGCAGTGATGAAGAAGATTTAGGAAGACAGAAGACTGAAGGCCAGTTACTTGGAGGTAGGACAAAGTGACAACTATATTGGTTTTTACTAGAGGAAACCAATATAAACCAAAAAATGATTATTTCTTGCATTTGGCTGTTGAACAAAGGCATATTAACATGTGCAGATGTCAAAGAAAGACAAGTCAGAATTTGGTTGTAGAAAGACATTTCCACAAGATGAAGCTCAGTTAATGCTGACCACTCAGCCATGCCCTGTGCTCAGAGTTGAACCAGGAAAGCAGCAAAATCTGCTGTTGTGGGAGGAGTCCTGCTGCCTGGGTCTGCACAGCTGCCACTGAACTGCAGCAAGAGGGTTCTGAAAACATCTGTCACAGCCACTACTGAGAGAGGCTGCAGTCAGCCCACAGCACTGACTGGAGATCAGCAGCCAGGACCATCTTGTTCCTGAGGCTTTTCCTTTCCTAGCAGAGGACAAATGGAAAATAAGTACAATGCAGATGAAGAAAACATGTTGTGTCAATACACAGAAATACCTATAGAGCTATGGATGTGAAAATGTAAAGGAATAATATCTTAATTAATGTCTTAAACTGAGCTCAGCCCAAATGTAAGAGCAGCTCATTTAAATTGACATTAGGAGATCTAATCTGTCTCATAGGAGTCTGATTCTACCTGACTCCAGATACTTGGAGAGATGGAATATGGAGGGGGGATAAGAATTCAGTCATTTCCCACTTTTTGTCTGCGTAACTCCCAGCAGAGCCACCCTCTTTAAGGAGTTAGAGTTGGTCTCATCCTTGTCTCTGTTACACACTCTCACTGATTGCAGGGAGCTGATGGGCTGGCACTGGCACCAGACACACTCACTGCAGGCACTAACCTGCCTCATCTCTGTGTCCTGTTTTAGGAATACCAGCAGAGGTGGTTCCCTACGGAGATTCAGGTAACTGCTCCCAGGTCACCTCATCCTGCTGGAATGACTGTAACTGCAGTGTCTTCATTCTGACCTGCTGAGACCTTAAAAAATAACTCTCAGGCTATAAATCCCTTGGTTTCCAGTTAGCCTGGTGTAGGATGTGGGCATGGTGCAGACATGCTGTTGCAAGGCTGTGGTAGTGACTGGCTGACAATGGGTGATTTGTACAAGGTGTTCTGACAGATGAACCCGTTTTTGTAGACCTGCCAGGTTCTCACAAGATCAGCTCATAGCAGTCATTCTTTAGGGGAAAACCCAGCAGTTCTGATGGGCAACTGTTCAGTCTTAGCCAAAAAAAGCTAGAAGCAGTTTTTAGCATTCTCTGAAACCCTCTATCTCCTGCAGAACAGGGGTGCAAGGCTGGGAGGGTTCTGGAACCTGGTTTCTGCAAGCAGTGATGCTTGGCTCCAAATGCATTCCTGCCTTAGCTCACAGCAGTCCCAGCAGGAGGTGCCAGGTGAAAGCCAGATGTCAGGCAGCAGAGCAACAGTGCCAGCCAAGAGGCTTGCACAGACAGGCAGTCTGGAGGCAGACTTCCTCCCACCAGACACTGCTGCACAGCCCCAGAATGTTTGTAAAGAGCCCATAGCAGGAAACTGCCAATGGCTTAATTGCATTACTGAGCTCATCCCTCCTGTGCCCAGGCCAAGGCCACAGGATGAGTTAGGAGAGGCAAATAGCCTCAAATAGTGGAGCAGCCTTTGGACAGGACATCTGCTCCACTTGTTCTGTGCAGTGGGGAAGTTATAAATTGCAGCATAATGCCTTGGGGAGGTTTTTGAGTTACCTGTCCCAAGGAACCACACGGAACGTCAGGGCAGAGGGATCCATTGCAGTGCCATGTTCTCCCCACACTGCCAGGCGCAGAAAGGGTCATGGTACTTTTCCACTTGGTGTTTGGCCTCTCTGCCACTCACCCCAGTTTTGTTGCAGATAGGTGATTACTCACTGTGCTTCTTGGTGCTGAGTGTGGTGGGAAGCTCTATATTTGTATTTTTTCCATCAGAAATAACAAAACTATATTGCTTTTCAGAGATTGCCAGAAGAGAAGATTCAGATGCAGATGGTGAGTACAGACATACAAATAGAAGTTTATTTTGTGGATGCTCTTTCAGGACTGAGTTTTGCTTAGTGGTGAGGGCAATACCAGCTCCTTGATGCCTAGAGATTGTCTAATCAAAAAGCTGAAGGTTGAAAACAGGTAATAACATGGGATGCTTTAATGGAAGAAATACTGTGCAAGTCATTCCATGATGCCAGGAAGTAGAGTAATACAGGACAGACACTTGCCAAGTGTGAATTGATGCTAAATGCTTTATCTGTAGATTATTCATACAACTGCACAGAGTTGTATCTGTGAGTCAGAATAATGCAATGCTATGTTATTAATAAGAAAATAAAGGACTTTGCCCCCAAACCAGAATGTGATCAATCCAGACTGCTCAAAGAGGCAGAAATGTGATACCTGTATCAGGTGACCCAGAACAGAATTTCTTGGCAAGTTGCTCTGTGGTTCAAAAGCACCACAGCAAAAGTCTACAGCTCGGGTAAAGGACCCTTCCAGTACTCACCTGTTACATCTTTAGAGAAAATTCACTGCCAGGCAGGGGTACCCAGTGTAGAGGAAATCAGCATCTGAAACTTGTGCTGAATCAACTCCCAAAAGCTTGGGTGCAGCAGGTGCCTCAGGGCCTGCTCAAACCACCAACAAAGAGAAAAGGAAAAACTGCTGCTTTGAACCTGTTCTTGGAGAGATGGTAAAATATTCAGTTCTTTCTGGCAATACAGTTGGAGAAAAAGAGAATTTGGCAAATCTGCTCATGACAAAGAGCAAAATGATCTGTGTTTAAACCTCTAAAATACCTCATTTGTTCTTACCTTGTTTTTTCTCTGTGCCAGTGTAGCTGCAGGAGACTCATTTCAGCAGCAGGTCTTATTTTGGGAGGTGCAGAAGTACTTGACATCAGGTGTAAGTAGAGGGATGGTTCTTACACCTTCAGTAATGAAGAGGATCTTTTTACTGTAGCTGTGGTTGTGCAAAGCACCCAGGAATCAAACTGAAGCTCCCTTGTACTATGGCTTTACTCCCCCTCTGTCATTCTGAGACTATGGCTTGTCCCAGAAGAGGCAGGAAAGATTCAGAGTACTTAAAAACAATTCAGTATTGTTAATGCAACCATCTGGTTATACGTTTTAAAATTCATTTTTAAAACCATGTTCTTTGGAGTGACTTTAAAATTGCTAATTTGATCTTTCAAAAAGTCTCGCAGACCAACAAAACAGTTTTACATATATTCTGCTCTGACAATCTATTTCAGATACAAAAAGGGAAATAAACTTTAAACTCCTTAATTTTAAAGTTCCATGGCAATAAAAGGCTTCTTTTTTTTTTTTTGTAGCATACAAGAAGGAGAGCTCTCGCCCCCCTCAATGGACAGTACGGTGGATGGGCATACGGAAGGATGGTAATTGATTTATTGAATCAAACTGATGTCAAACCTGTTGAACCTTAGTCCAATATTAAGCTCTCTGGTTCAAAAACTGCTTTATTTTTCCAACATGAACGCTTTGTTGAAGTGCATCAAGGCTTCATGATGAAAATCCTTGGGGCTTCTCAAAACGTTGAGCCTAGTGCCTGAGAAATCTCAGGCAAATTGATTTCATTCCATGAGTGACACTCTGTACCTAAAGGTGAATTTGGAAGGACCATGGCTGCAGTTGTGACCTAATCTTCCCTCTCAATTTCAGATGAATTCTTTCATTTTGTCATTCTTTGCTTTGCAATTGGAGCTTTACTAGTTTGCTACTACTACCACAAAGGTAAGGCGAGATTCAATAGAGGGATATATTGAATTGTTACACTGTAGAAAAATGAACAAAGTTAACATTTATTTTGTTGCCTTAGATTGGACTATTTCTCTTGGGATTGGTTTAATCACCTTTGCTTCCTTGGAAACCACTGGGATATACTTTGGTCTAGGTAAGCTGTGTTCCTGCACTGAGGACAAGGTCCCACAGCTGCCACGGGCCCATAAACCCTCCGGGCTGAAATTCCATAACTCACCACGAAACTGCCCCTAACATCTCCCAGTTCCGGGGGGGCTGCAGACACACAGCCTTAATGCTGCTGGAGGGAGAGCCTGACTCATTTTTCCTCCTCAGTGATCACAAGACCCTGAGTCACCTCTTTCTGCAGCAATGGCCGAATGCTGCGTTACCATGACAACACGCCATTTTAGCGGCCAGGCCTGTCTTTCCAGATCCCCTGGATAAGATGCTGTGCATCCCTGCTGCTGTGCATTCCCCCGAGACTGAGGACAAGCTCGGGGCAGAACCTGGATGGCAGCAGCTACCCGGGCATTTTGGCAATCCCTGGGGATGCTGTAGGAGAGCTGCCACCAGCAGCAAGTTATGGCTCCCCAAACAAGAACTTGTCTCCTCTGTGATCTCATGTTAACATGGTGGGAGGTTGTGGATGGTTCTCTCATGACTCTGCCTGATCTTTGGTATTAACGATATTGCAGATGTGCTTGTTTAAACAAGTGTCAGTGTTTGGGTTTTGCCATTTTTCTACTCTTTTTGTGTTTTATGTTGCTTATCTTACATGTTTGTTTCCACACCCAGTGTACCGAATTCGGAGCGTCCTTGACAGCTTCGTTCCTCTGATTGACAGATTCAGGCCAAGAGGTAGCAGTGCTCTTTTTACTGACAGCATCTGTCTTCCCTGGACCTTGCTTTCATCAAGAATTAAGACCAACTCATTTAAATGACAATTTCCAATCTTACTGCCTTAAAAAACAAACAAACAAAAAAAGGCATGTTTTACTACAGTTCATTACAGCTGCTTGGAGTTGAAAATTAATGTCTTGACTCTTACCCTGTGGCAGAACATTTTCATATTTTTCATGCTCCACCCTCTATGGGTACTATTTCTTGGCAGGGTCTGCATAAGAATTCTATAGCTTAAACAAAAACTCAGGGGGATCGAGGGAGGCTTCACTATTTGGGTCTTCAGACAGATTCTTGGTTCATGTTTATCCATGTTTATAGACACAAAACACGAAGAATACTGAAAAGCTGCATGGATACAGCACAATCTGAACACAGCAGTCCTGATAACTGTCTTTTTCTTCATCCCACAGGCATGAGGAAAGCTGCCTAGGAGGAGTATTTCAGGAGTTCCCCAAACCTGGCTGTCCAAATGTCCAGTTCTAAAGGAACTGCTTTATGAGGTGAACCTAACAAGCAAATGGCCAATATGAAACACTCAAATGTGAAACCTCTGAAAAACATCACTCCTTTCCCTCCAAAATAAACCTGAAACTGGGGTACAGGCCCCATTCTGGATTCTGAAGTGGAAGCAGAGCTTAGAATGCAATGAAGATGTAGCTTTGTGTTCAGTTCCATTGAAATAAACACATTCACTTTCCCTCCCCCAGGCAGCCATGTGGTGGTGCCTCTCTCATTGGTAACAAATGACGCCAGTCTGCCTGCGCTGCACCAAAATCAACAGCCCCATGCCGTGTGCTGGTTCTGGCTCAGGCTGTTTCTGCAGGAATTCCGGCCCCCCGCTCCTCCCCCCGGCGCTGCTCCCCTGGCTGAGCCCGGCACGGGGGCTGATGAATTGATTGTGGCAGAGCTCGGAGCAGTGGGCGGGCAGCGGTTTCACCCGAGGAGAGCTGGGGAGATGTTACAGGCACTGACAGAGTGCTGCAGTAATGAGATTATTAGCAAGAGCAGATTTCGTCTCTTCTCAGGGGAAAAACAAAGTGCTTGACTTGACTCATCCCCCAACCTTTTTCTTTGAGTAAAATAACATGGAACTTTGACATTCATTTCATTTTATAGGATGTGTTATATACTGCAAGATTGTAGGGCTACTGCAATCATGGGAAGACTGCAACACAAGGGGATATCTTTAAATTTCCAGTAGAAATGTAAGGTCTTCATATCCACAGAATGATGATGGTAACCAGTTGAACAGAAAAAGCCATAAACATGGACTTATAAAGAAATGTAAATCTGGAAGCTGTAAACCCAAACAGCTCAGGGCTTTACAGGAACAATTTCAAGCCTTGCTCAAAAAATTAGAAAGGTTACTTCCTGTAGAATGTAGTTTGAAGCACCAGTGTTGGTCGCTCTTGCCCGCAGTTCCAGCTGCACTGCCAGAAACTCCAACAGTTGCACTCAGGCCTGCACCAACACAGCACAGCTGCCACCCAGTGCCTCAAGGCAAGAATTGTGCAAGAAGGATAAAAACAAGTTATTCCATAGTATTTATATGCTCATTTACATGTCTTTGTAGAAATATTCCACCATCCCAAAGTACTGTATATTTTGTGTTAGTCTGCAAACAAAGTCTTGCTCAGACCACTGTAGCTATGGTAGTGGCAAATTGAACTGAAAACTGCACAGAGTCACCCTGCTGTGATGAAAAGGGCTTTTCTAGTGTCTTCTGCTGTCTAATGTCTTTCTGAAAGGCAATTTGTGGAACAGTCAGGATGAGAAATGTGTTTCAATACTTAATGTTTTAAATTTGGTACTCTGCAGTAAACATACATTTTTAATTTCAACAGAAACTGCTTAAGGGTAAAATAAGCAAAACATTTAAAAGCAGCAAAACATTGAAAAAGTCACCAAGTGCATTCCACCGTGCAAGACGAACAGCTCAGCCACTTAGAGCAGGTCCCATGAGAAAAGTCAGTTCTCAAAAAAAAGCAGTTTACACATTGAACTGTGTGTTTCCTGCTCTTCCAGATCCTTTAGTCCTTCTCAGCATCACCCTTGCTGCAGCATCAGCCAAGCATTCAAAACTACAAGTTCCTATGAAGAGTTTCAACTTCCTTCCCTTGTGCTGCCTTCACTACCTTTCAGCATGTCCTGCCTGAGCCCAGGGCTCTGCTGGGTCCCACCTCCCCACTGGTTCCCCAGGACAGGGAACATCTTCAAGATCACCCAGCACATTGCCTGGTACTTTCTCCTTGCCTCTGGTTTTCAATGGCTGGGGGCAATGCAGACAGGAGGGACTCTAAACATGCAGGTTTATGCAATGGAGGTAAACATTGCCCCACAACACCAAACCCCACAGAGAAAAGAAGAGATTAAACCCCCAAAGGTTTTTTTAAGCTGGTATTTTTATTAGAACTCTCTACATAAAGCACCTTTGCCTGCCTTAACCTCTCCGGACGCAGCTCTTCCATTACACAGCATGAGACGCTCCGAGCTACTCGGCATTCCTGGACTTGGACACAGCTGCCCTCACCGCCTGCATGATGGCATCTTTGTCAATGCCAAACATCCTCAGCAGCTCCGCTGGCTTCCCGCTGCGGGGCACATGGGACACGGCCAGGCGAGTGACGGTGACACTGGGCTCGCCCACCACAGCGGCGCACACGGCCTCGCCGATGCCACCTGCGGAGAGAGGGCAGGCACGGCACTGAGCAGGAGCACCCTCTGTGTGTGTGTGAGCAAAGGGGCCTGCAACTCCCAGCCTCCATTCCCAGCCACAGGAAAACACCAGTCACACGTGTCTGAGTGGGCAAATGTGAAATGAAAACCCTGTCCTGCACCAAAGGCATCCCGAGGACAAGCAGGCTGCCATTTCCGAAGAACTCAGCCATCAGCAGCAGGACACAGCTGCCTCTCAAGGGCACAGGACTGTCAGCAAGCTCTCACCACCTCAGCATCAGCCACCAGGAACCAGGTTTAAAAATACACTTTGACTGAAGAGCGTTTACAAGTGTACTTAAGGTGCTGAAATTCCAACCAATGTCATCAGCACCTCAGAGCTCCATCTTTTCACAGTGCCTGTACGTGCTGCTGGGCACCTCTCTGGGTTATGTAATGTATTCACAACCTCTGCTCAGAGCTCAGCTCTGACTCACTATCACTCACAGGGACAAAGGATGCCGTGGGAACTGCATGAAGGCAGGAGAGACACTGGAAGCAGAAGTATTAGGGAAGAAGAAAACACACTTGTGTCAAAAGCACGTGCTGTGAAACCTGGTAGAAGAGGCATCTTAATGCTACCTTTCAGCCAGAGTGTATCCAGGATCACAGGGATCCAGAGCTCCAGGCATGGTGGGATTTAACCAAACTGAGCCTGCAAGCAGAGGCAGCTCTGTGGATGCAGCTGGTGAGATCAGTGTGGTGGGGCCTGCAATGCACTAAGGTTCTGATGCACAGACACCTGCCCTGCCTGCACCACAAAGTCCCTGTTCAGCTCCTCACACCTCAGACTCTGCCATCTTGCAAACCTGCAGTGAAACACTTGTCCAGAGCTGAACACTAAGCTAGAAAATGATGAGGTTCAATGATCTATCACCATCCATAGTCTGGGACAAAAGCATGGTATATCCAGCATTTACAGAAGAACCAGCTCACTTCAGGTACCTGGCAAGTGTGATGCTCATCTTAAATTAGGATAATATTCTCATAACTGTAGCTACTAATTTCTACTAGTAGATATCTATGATGATGGAGACAAAAAAGGGAGGGATGTATCCCAGAGTAACTGTGGAAACTGCCCAAACCATCTGATTTCACGCAACCTGGAGCCAAGCTTTTGAACACATGGAATACTTAACCCTGGACAGCAATGGTCTCTTGCAATTTCACACCTGCAGAGCAGCTGCTTTACAGCCTTTCAGAGAACACTCTGAGCAGAACCCCTGCAGCACAGCAGGAATTTACAATTTCACTGGGCACAAACGAATCCAGTCTTCACTCAGACCAAGCACACAAAGGGCACACAAGGCCAAGTTAATCAGAAAGGCAGCGCTGATTACCCCTTATGTGTTTGGAACCTTTCAACCCTCGGTGTCACTTTATAATCCTAACAGCACCAAAACCCCCTGAAATGTCTCTTTTGCTCTAATGGGATGACAGCATCAGGTCCCATACTCCTCTGTCAGATCAGAAGCTGAGAGCTTCCAGCCTCTGAGGGCTGTGACCTCCCAGACCCTGCTCACCTTCATGGTAGTGGTCCTCAACAGTGATGATTCTGCCCTTGGTTGCTCTTGCACTTTCAAGTATTGTCTTCTTATCCAGGGGCTTTATGGTGAAGGGATCAATCACACGGATGTAGATTTTTTCTGCATAAATAAATGAAAATGATTTGCAACATGCAAGACAATGCCAGTGGTACAGGCAATGGCTGTGATCTCCTAGACCATTATGAGAACTGCCCACATGAACTCCCTGTACCTATGGCTCATCTACCACAGAACCCAGCCAACCCTAACTTGTGGAATAGTGATATCCATTTATTTACAGACACGATGGGGGAGACTTGGATGAGTGACTCGAGGTTACCAGGAGCACCGATCAACAAAACAGTCATCTAACTGGCTTTCTTCAAGTAACAGAAAATCCAGTCACCAGAAAATCCACCTTACTCAAACTGTCAATTGTAATTTTTTTCCCCAGCCTTTACTTTACCTTTATTGTCAAGCCAAGTACAATTTTCACCTGATTCTTTGGTGTGTAGGCATTCTGAATTTTTTCTTCACTGCAGGCTGCCACCTCTCAGTTGGGCCTGTCTGAGTTGCCCAGCCCTACCAGGGCACCCTTAAAGTTGGTTGGCACCAAACCCAGATCTGCCCTGCCCTCATAAGGCAGGCCCAGATGGCTCATTAAAGCTGCACACAAATGGTAATTGTTTATAAAGAATAGCAATTATGTGAGGTTGTCTCTAATGCTGGCTGGCTGAACACTGGGCCGACTCCTACGCATGAAGAGGCCCTATTGTCAGTTTTGTGACTGAAGGCTCTTTAGTGGCCAATACATTTTGGGTATTAGACCTGCCTCTGCACTATGGGATTTTCTCTCCAGAGATGATTACTCAGACTTCGAGATCAGCAGAGCATTGTAAAGCACGGTAAATGTAGAAAAAGAACAATGGTTCTGAAAATATGACTTTCAAAATATCCTAAGGCTGGTGACTCAAGGTCATGACAAAGTATCAGTCCACCCAGATGCTGCACACAAAGCTCCCCATAAGCCACGGGCAGCATTACTGTATTATCTCCTGCTATTTGTAATCTCTTCCTGGGCAGAGGCCCCTGACTCACAGATGGGTTTTTGATGGTTTCTTTCTCTTATTTCATTGAAGGATTACCATTGCTGTGAGATGTCAGTGACTTTAGACTACGGATTTGTGCCCCTCCCACGCTCGTTCAGAGCTGCTGCATTCAAAGGAGCCCAGGTCAGCAGTGAGCCCCACCCAGGACAGGTGCCCAGGGCACACACAGGGGCCAAGCTGTGGTTTGGGAGCTGGCCCCAGCCTGTTTGCAGCCAATTGTACCTGGCCCAGCCAGACCAGTGCCACTCCTGCTTCCTACACATTGTCCTCAAGCCTTTGCCCACAGGGCACTATCACAGATCAGCAATTCTGAGGAGATCTCGATGTGATCTGTTGTCAATTTTCATGGTACTAATGCTGCTAAGCCAACTAAAACCTCCTCCACTCGGGAAGGCAGGCAGCTGCATGCTGTGTTGTACTGTACCAGCTAACAGGTGCCTGACTAGCTGTCTGTACAATGTAATTAGTGTTTACCAGTAGAAAGGGTGAGCAGTTATGATGACTGGTATTGATTTTTTTTCTGTTTCATGACAAAAAGGAAAGAAAGCCACACCTTTTCTCAGCTGCTCTGCTGCAGCCAGTGCTTCATGCAGAGTAACTCCTGCTCCAATCACAGTCACTTGGTCATCCTTACTCTTCAAAACCACCTGCAAGAAAACATGTCCATGTGTTTTTAACACTTATCTTACTGGGTTTTTTTTACATTTCTAGAGATTTTAATTAAAAGATGAAATCTTTGCAATACTTTAGAGGGAAAAGGGCTTTCATAAAAGGAACACTGCATATTTTTTATTCTATTTATCTGTGCAGTATTTACCTTTGCCTGTCCAATATGGAAGTCTTCATTGTTGTTGTAAATGACAGGGTTTTCAGGACGACTGGTTCTGATGAAGCAAATGCCCTGTTTCCAAGGTAAACATGTTAAAAGTTAGGAAAACAGAAAAGTGTTGATATTCTAGTTGATAAATCCTGTGAAAAAAATACAGCAAAAGAAGTTTTTCTATTTGTCTGATGTTCACCCTCCTATGTTGCCTCTGGTTCTTATAAGTAAACTCTGCCCCACCAGTTCCCATTAGTCCTTTGTGGCAGCTTCCAGCAGTACACAACACTTCACCTCCTCTTAAAGCACACTGATAACTTACAATTTCCTTTCTGATTCCAAGATACTTATTTCTCTTTTGTTCTCTCATGGAAATGGAGAATCCTACTTGAGTTAATTAGATACTTAGAACCTTACCATACATGTGCAACTTTGTCAATTTTAAATTAGAGAAGAATGCTGGGCTGAAAGCAAGGAAAAAGGCTTTCTATCAAAGTTCAGATGCCCTTCCAGAAGAAGCAGCAAACTTGTACTTTAATCTCTTCTTCCCACTCCTTTCCCCATCTTCCATCTTTTTTTCCACAAACCACTCATCACATTTGTTACACCCCGAATTTCCACTCTTTCACTGAAAACCTGTAGTAGCAAGATTGAATTTTTTCAGATAATTTGCTCCTTTCTCAAGAAAAACTTTTATGGCAGGCAAGGAAAATACTGATCAAGGAGATGATCAAAATCCTCAATACAGAAATCTGTCTTTCCATATCCAGCTTCAAGTTTGGCCCCAGAGATAAGGAACTAAGAGAGCACTTTTGGGTTTACTAAACACCTAAGGGAATTACAGTTTAATTCAATATAGATTCTAACTGCACCTGCATAATCATCTAGAGCTCCCCAAATCTGGCCCACAGCATTCCAGACTGTTCATTCTGCACTAGCCTGGATAGAATATCTGCAACCTTTCCTTGATAAGAAACATCCCACTGTCCCACTGGAGCCTCGGGAAGAATTTAGGTGGGGAGAAACATGCAAGAAACATGCCAGAAGCAACAAGAGTAGCACAAAAGACAGAATTATTCTCCGGCTCAGAAATACTGTGATGCAAACCTTGGTGTTGGCAGCTATTTCCACTGCTTTTTCAGTGGCTACAGCATCACTGGGGTAAAACACAGTGGAGTTGGGAATAGCCCGGAACATGCACAGATCCTCCAGTCCCATCTGAGATGGCCCATCCTCACCTGAAAGGATGACAGCAGGGTTACAGAAGAGCAAGTGCTCATTTTTGACAATCACTCAATATAGAAGTGACGTTCAACGTAAACCAGGCAAAAAAGGAGAAAAGGATAAAATCAGGCACACACACGACATGCAAGTCTACCTGCTTGAGAAAAGAATCATCTTCTCCTTAAACTTGGAACCATCTAAACAGTAAATAAGGATAGAAAGAGACTAAAAAGAAAGAGAACTGGGATTAAAAAGAAAAAATAGGAAATAAAGTATAACAATAAAACAACACAAAAGGAATACAACCAAATAGGAAGGGTACATATACAGAAAAAGCGTCTGAACATCTTCAGATTTACATGTGCTGAGGCAAAATTTACACTTGCAATAAGTGTTCCTCCAGATTTAAACTGCTGGAAATGTGAAAGGAGAATTGAATGTGCCCCATCAGAAATGGAGAGTGCAATCAGTGCAACTACTCTCAAATTCTTAGGCTGATTTCAAGATTAAATGAAGGGTATGTATGTATTTTTTGATACTGTGCAAAGGAGCATTAGGGCATCTGTGTTGTTAATTTAACAACTCAAGCGCCTCATGGCAGATCCACGGAACAGGATTGTTAGCCAGGACACGTGCTGGGTGCCATGGTTTTCCATGGTTAAAGAAACAACCACCACAACACCCCCCACCCCCAGTGACCTTATGTAACGGAGCTTTGGGAATGGCACTGCTCCAACCCAGCCATGCACAGGGCTCTGAATCAACTCATGTCACAGCCTGCAGCAGCAGGGCAAAGAGCCTTCCCACATGCACCCGCTACCTGTTATTCAAGAAGGACGAGTTCACGAGGAAGGAGGAGAATATTTTCCTAAGAGCAGCACAAAATTCTGAAGAACTCTAAACACGTTAAAGAGATCAATCATTGAACTCTGCACTGCACATTACTAATAAAGTAAGCACAGACCAGGAAGAGGAAATGTCTCTGCTTTCAATCATGACATGATAAAACCCTCTCAACATCATAATTTCTAAATGTGGGTACTCTGAACAAGAGTGATCCAGTGGGCATTTTCCTTTCCTAAAATGCACCCAACACAATGAAGACATAGCAGAAAAATGAAATTATAAGGAATAAAATTATCAGGTGATAATTTTAATATCCTGAATCTGAATCTTATCCAAGGTAGAGAGTTACTCATGCTTGTCTTGCTTTTGCTGTGGTGTTGCCAGTACCACCAACATTCAAAGCTCCTCAATTCAATTCAAAGTAACTTGCAGACTAGCACCAAGTTTAGTCTGGCCCCAAGTCTTTATGAAAATCCCAATTTATATGGTTTTGGAATACCACAGATCAAATGAAAGTATAATTCTCAATTATATCTGCAAAACCTACATTTATAGCTTAATAAAAGAAATAAGTACTTAATATGAACAGTAGCAAATGTCCAGGATATAAACCAGTCTAAATAATTGATATTTCTATTTTTGACACATGTGCACTATGATTTCTATTCCTATATGTTCAGTTTGAAAAATACAGATTTTTCCATTATTCTCTTATGACCTTAAAACTTATTTAATGTTTCGGTCCATCAGTAACTATTGGTCTAGGAGTGAACTTCGTACAAGTTCAGAAGGTCATTGTGATAGCTATTTCTCATGAATTTAATAGGTTCAAATTTCAGTGCAGCAGAAGTCCAGGTCTACCTAGAACTGCATACATAAAACTTCAATTTTCACCACAGATCCAGATTGGATTCTGAATTTCATGCAGATTTGTAGTTCCATGCAGGCCCAAAATTCTGATAGGAAGTACACTTCATTCATACCCTTTCATTTAAAATTGAATTTTTTAACTGCTAAAGGATTTCTCTGAATAACTTTCTTTACAACTCTTTATATAAGTTGTACAACTTACATTAACATAATGTAACTCTTTATATAGCTTTAAATAACTCTTTATATAAGTTGCAAAACTTTGGGTTGAAATTCTTTTTTGAAAATCAAGTTGAGGCTTGAATGGGATTTGTACCTCAAACAACTTTATAAATCCAAGTCTGCACAGCCACAGCTCCCAGCAGAACATTTCATGTGCTGAAAATTGAAACTTGGAAGTGTAGTTCTAGGAGACAATTTGGGTAATCCAAAGGAGTTTTATCTTCTTAAATCAGCAAAGACCAAACCTAATTGGCTTTTACACCAACACCCTGCTTCCTAAAAGTCTGAAGGTGGAAGGACTGATTTTAATAAGAGGCTTTTAATAGAATCCCTCCCTTAATTACATACAAAAGCCATAATCTGATACACACTATAGCCTCTACTCCAGAAACTATACTGCTACAAGTTAAGGTTGAGGTTTGGGATGAGACTACATGTGTTTATGAAGTATCTTTAAATCTTTACTAATATTACAGATCAAATTATCTATTTTGTTTTAAATGAAAAAAAAAAAATCCAACTCTCCTCCAAACCATACTGCCAGCCAAAACTATTAAATCAACTCAAAAACTGATGTATGCAGAGAGCCTTAATTTACTATCCCTGTCAGCTCTCCCTCTCTTTCATTTTCCCTAAAAATACCTACAAGCTTTTCAAGCATGAATGTCTACTTGCATTTTTCTTCTTGGTATGCAAGTCTGTTCCTGTTTCCATGGGCCATGTCTATGCATTTCAGATAAAAAATAAAATTCTCTGGCTCCTTCAAACCAAAGCCAACCCCACTATGCTGTGAAGTGTTCCGAACAGTTCTGGGGAGCCAAGACCAGAGAAGGCTCTGCCAGTGAGGGCCCTTAGCCAGTTGGTCTGAGATGTGCTGGCTGTGCTGCCTTGGTCTCCACTGGCACACTGTTTTCACCTCTCAGGTGCATGGACTGCAGGACAGGGCCTGGGCAAGCAAAGCTCCTTTTGCTCTAAGATATCCTTGGTTTGGCTGGGACAGTTCATTTTTTTCTTAGCTGATACAGTGGTGTGTTTTTGATTTAGGATGAGAATGCTGTTGATAACATACCAATGTTTTGGTTGTTGCTGTGTGGTGTTATCCTAAATCAAGGACTTTTCAATGCCCTCATGCTCTGCCAGTGAGGAGATGGACAAAAAGCTGGGAAGGATCCTGGCCCAGACAGCTGACCCAAGCTGGCCACAAGGACATTCCATACCACAGAATGCCACGCTTGGCATATAAACTGGGGGGGAGTTGGCTGAAAGGGGCTGGCCACAGCTCAGGGACAGGCTGGGCATTGGTCAGGGGGTGTTGAGAAATTGTGTTGTGCTTGTTTCTCAGAATTTATTTTTATAATTACAATTAGTAGTATGTTTTACTTAGTTTCATTTATTGAACTGTCCTTTGCTTACAAGTTTTTTTCTGATTCTCCTCCCAATGCCAATTCCCAGGGACAGGGAATGTGTGAGTGGCTGGGTGGTACTTGGCGTCCAGCTGGGATTAAACCACAACAGATCAGGCTTGCAACCTCCTGAGGAGCCCCAACATACAGGAGTCCATGGGAGCTGACCAGATCATCCCAGAATCCCGAGGGAACTGGCTGATGTGTCTGCCAAGACACTCCCCATGAAAAGTCACAGCAGTACCAGGTGGAGTCCCCAGGGTTTTAAAATCCTGGGAACTACCAACTACCACTCTGTGCCTGGGCAGATCCTGAACAGGTCCTCCTAGAAGCTGCACTAAGGCACATGGGGAAAGGGACACGATTCAAGACAGCCAAGGGTAAGTCCTGCCTGACTTTGAGCAACCTGGTCTAGTGGGACGTGTTGGAAGGAGATGACCTTTAAGATGCCTTCCAACCCAAAACCTTCTATGATTCACTTTTCTGACTTATGAAACAGCTTCACAGTTCCTGTTTCATCAGGATGTAGGAGACTTTGGATTTTTTAATCACCACATTAACAGTATCAGTCATAAAAAATACTGGAATAAGTTGAAGTAATTATTTTAAATGTGTGATCTCTAAACTGTTTTTGAGATTGACGGACAAGAGCCTCTGTGCAAGAACAGTATTATTAGTTTCTCATTTAAGGGACTGGGAAACAAAGGTACAATAAGCACATGACTACTCTTTCCTCAGAAGATGTCAACTGCAAAGATGAAATGGAACCTCAACTCCTCAGTTTCAGTCCAATCCCTTTATATCAATCTTGACTTGTACAGTAGAAAAGCTTGTAGAGAAAAGTCCTATTTTCAGGCCAAAGAGGAAAAACAAGCTGATGAGAGTTTGAAATTTTTCTCATTCTTTCTAAACACAACAAAAGTGGATTTGCAAATACTGACTTCCTCCTACCCCTGCTGCAGCACAGCTTGGCCCCACAGAGCAGGATGCCCCTGCCTGCCAGGCCCTGTTCCCCGGGCAGCCGGGGCTGCAGCCGGGGGCCGTGGGTGCCTTACCGATGGAGACCCCGCAGTGGGAGCCGCAGAGGTTGATGTTGCTGTCGGAGATGGCCGCCATGCGGATCTGGTCGAACGCCCGCGAGAAGAAGGTGGCGAAGGTGCTGGCAAAAGCGACGGTCCTGTCACGAGTGGCACAGCCAACGGCAATGCTCACCTGAAAGAGGGACGTTGGACAAGGACGGTGAATTCCTCACTTGTCAGTGGTTTCCAGGACATCATCTGTGGGACTTCTTGCCCTAAAAATTTAGCAAGAAGCTCCTGCTTCTACTTGCTGGCTTTTCCAGAAAGGAAGGAGGCAACTCACCCTCCCAGTATCTATTCTCCTGCATCTCCTCTGCTCCATGCTTCAACTGACAGCTGTTATTGTTGACTCTTACTGGCAGCTTCTTTTCTTTATCTGCTTAAAGCAGCCATTCAAAGATTTTTAAGACTTATCCTTCTCTTTCTTCTCCTGGATCAAAGGCTTACATTCTCAGTCCAATGGACACGGTCTTGCTATCTCCAGCAGACAAAAATCATCATTAGTAAGAGGGAATGGATTTACCTGTATTATTTGGACTGGTATTTACTAAAAGGGCCCTTCTTTAGCAAAATGGAAATTAGAACAAGGTTCCTAAATTGGTTTTTGCTACAATTACCTCACATCTATTTGAAAAGCAGGTATTAGACCCCCACTGTAAGGGGCCTCACACTGAATGGCCATAGTGGTCTCCCAGTAAAGCCAGGGGAGCAGTTACCATGTTCTGCTCAGCGATGTAGCACTCGATGTAGCGACTGGGGTGTTCCTTCTTGAAGAGCTCTGAGAAGGTGGAGTTCTTGGTGTCGCCATCCAGGGCAATCACGCGGTCGTTGGCGTGGCCCAGTTTTGCAAGCGCAACCCCGTAAGCCTTGCGGGTGGCCCACTGCAAAAGGAAATCAGCACTGCTGTAACTTGCTGCTTCCTATAGGCTTTTTTTTATTCCTATTTTATTGTTCTCAAACGATAGTAGTAGCAAAAGTACATATGAGAATGGTGACACACAGAAGAGCAAACAAACCCACAAGGAAGCATTAGAAAATACTTCAGTGCTGAAATTGGCAACTCCCCACCAACCCTGCTAGGAAATGTTTGAAACCTTGCTTCCCAATCATGGAAATTCACTGAACCTCGAGGAGATTCTTCAATTTCAAAAGCAGATAAAGTAGCTCAGAAAATTGATAATGCTCATGAAATAAAGAAGAGTGATTTGAATCTCCATATTTTAATATATTTATATCCCCTTTCAATACCCAGCAAGTTGATTCTCTGTGTCACTCCACAGAAGTAGGTGACTGTTTACTGAGAAGATGTGGATAGTTGCAATTGTGGCAAGGGATAACACAAAACCTCCTGCCATCCAGTTAAACAGTCTCACACTTTGAAATATCTGACCATCAGTGAAAAAGAAGGGAATACCTTTTCTCCCACTTTGTAAGTTGGTGGAGATGGCATCTTAATGTTTCTAATATTTACTATAGGTGCATCTTCTTCTGGAAGGGCTGGAGAAAGCTTTTTCTTGTTTTGGATTCTGTCATCTATTTCCTGAATGACCTGTTCAGCCATATTTTTTGGAAGGGGCTTTCCATGCCAGCTTTCCTTATCTTCAACACCTGTGTATTTAAAATCACATTACAAGTAAGAAAATAGTTTTTGTATAAAAACGATTTAGGCTTTTAGTTGCAGATTTTACCCAGTTAGAAGTGCAGTGGAATATGACAGCGCAGTATTGTCTTCCAAGGAAGAAATTCCTTGAACAATTACAGTAGTATTCACCTTCATTAAGAAAGACATATTTAAACAAATAGGAGAAATTTTACATAACCAAATTACATATATTCCAAACTTGTGACAAAATCCCAGCATCTTCTAATGAAATTATTTGTAAATTTGCACCTAACAGACGTAAGTGTGGCAGGAAGCAACCAGTAAATCAATGTGAACCTTTCCCAGGAAATTGCAACAGTTAGTTCTATTTAAACAAATTCAGTTACGTTTGAAACAACAGTTAACCAAGGTGTCCAAATCAAACAAGATCTGATGTTTTACAGCTTTATTTTATTAGCTTCTGATGGCTCTTATCTGTGTACCTGGCACTAGTAGCCAAATCACCTCTGTGGCTGATACCCTGCTTTTCCCTCAGTCACTGCAAATAATGAACTTTGCTTGCTTACTCAAGGAAAAGGAATGAAGATATTCACTGCTGTTATTAATATTTATCTGGTCAGGAAGGCAAGCTCACAGAGTGCTGCTAGAAGCTGTGGCCAAAGGGGATCGTGGCAACCCTTGACACACCGAGTGTGCGTTGCTCCATCCCACAGACAGAACTCTCCACAGCTGGCACAGGCCTCACTTGCTAAGACCAAACCACTTCTTTCAGCAGTAATGCTGCTGAGAGGCACAGAGGGTGAAGGACTTCCTGCACGCTGGTGCTCAGATGTGCAGGTTCCTTTACTGCAGCACTGGGTACATGTCATAGCTACGTGTGTATGCAAAGCAGTAATTGTTTTATTACCTGATATGCCTTTGCCTTTAAAAGTCTTTGCAATGATGGCTGTTGGCTGATGTTTGGCCTGGCCAAAGGCTTTGCAAAGCTCCTCCACACTGTGTCCATCCACGATGATGGCATGCCAGCTAAGAACAAAAACAGATCAACTGTTTCTAAAGGGTTTTAGCATGTGACACTCTCTGGTAGTCAGCAATAACAATAACAAATACTAACTTTATTTCAGAGCAGTGTCTTTTTAAGAAACCCAAAGTATGGCAGAAACACAAACTAGCATTTATTTGATACCATAAAAAATAACACAGTCACTTTTTTAATAATGCAAAATGAGTCACAGGGGGATCAACAGCTACAAGCAAAATTCTCAGCCCACAGATAACTAAGTTATGCTACATTTCTTCAGATATAATGGCTCTTTTTAATCACAAGAGCAAATCAAACATCTAGAAATAAGATGAAAACTGACAATAGACGTTGATTAAAAACCGAAAAGACTGGCATAATTTGGTTTCTATTGTATCTGACAATTTTTTAGCATGGACTTTGCATCTGCATAGAAATACGAAACTAAATGAAAGCCAAGACACAAAGAATTCTCTTACTTTAAATGCTGTTTTTTTCTGATCTACTTGCTCTGATAGGACACGTGGTCACAGTTATAAAATCTGAATTTAATGTGCTAAAAACAGTTTTAAGACCCCTAACAGATTTATCTGTGAAGCAGATCTTATTTTTCTTCAAAACCAACAAATTTTGCCATTTATAATATTCCTGCTGCAGCCATAGTTGACCAATACCAGGCATTATGAAAGATCATCTTCCTTGCTGATGGAATCCTTTGGAGCTGAAAGCTCATTCGAACAATTCTGAGAAGCAAATAAAACATACATTTTCAAATGAGAGATTGTCCTGAACTTCTCCCACTCACATACCCAAAGGCCTCGCAGCGTTTCTGGTAGATTTCAACGTGATGCTGCAGAGGAGCAGGGTCACTTTGTCCAAGACGATTAATATCAAATATAGCAACAAGATTATCAAGCTTGTAAAAGCCAGCAAAGGCCATTGCCTCCCAAACAGAGCCTTCAGATAACTCTCCATCTCCAAGCAGACAGTACACTCGATAGCTAGAAGAAATTAAAAATGAAAATAAATCAGGTTTGATGTGTAAGCATTATTAAATCAAACTCATCCAGTAACTCATAGTAAGAATTCACTTCATTTTTCTATCCCAAACTCAATTCCCATTGTTCAATGCATTCACCTCAGCTAAAGTTACATAACCTTAGACAAATCAAATTAAAATGGTTCTGAGCTGTTACACATTAGAAAAATAAGATGAGAAATACTGCACTCCTTTCCAAACCTTTGTCTCAAAAAAATCAAGTCTTAAGCCTCTCACTGCGAGGCTTGACTGAACAGGCCCATTGAACACTGTCACTGTGACTCAGCAAGATCCTGAACAATACAGGGACAGTTACCTCTGCTTCCTCCTTCCTCCCATATACCATCTGGAAGGACAACCAACAGGAATTAATTCCAGGAAACTCTAAATTGTGGATGAGCTCAGCTATGGATTAAAGCATGCTGCATAACAAATTCAGAGTTCAGGAAAAAGATAACCAACATGATATGACTTTGTAGGCTGTTTCTCCCACCACTGAAGCCTTTTATTTAGGTAAAGCTCAGCAGCAGTACTGCCTTATCTCTACCAAATTCAACCACGGCATTTGTCTTTTATTACCACTCTTCTTCTGGATGATAAAACTTTGCAAGTGTTTATTATCCACTAAAATTAAAAAAGAAAATTGTAAATTAGCCTTCAAATATATAATTTTAAACCAGAATAATCAAGATGGCTGTCAGTGATTTTTTTTAACTCAACATGAAGCTATAACAGACTTTTGATCTGATTCCCACCTGCCTTCAGCTAAATGTGAACTCCTTGCACTTAAGCTGCTCCCCAGTGCTGCATGCAAGACCACCTTTTCCTTTTGTCATGTAAGCACTAGTTAGATTTTTTCCACACGTAGCATCTGCTAAACACAATTAAAATCAGCAAGCCATCTTTCACAGAAATGATTTCAAGCAAGTGAAGTGTAGGACACATTAACTGGGCAGCCTATGCTCAGATGGACTAGAACTGTCAAACAAAATATATCAACCACATCAGGCTATTTTCCTCCTCATACAGATTTGCCTTTAGATATCTTCTTTTCTTGTGCAAAAAACAAACGGCAGGAGCAGTCATTTTTGTCTCTGTGGAGTTGAGTGCCTTTCTGATAAAATTTTGGAGCCCTATTTTATGATTCAATTTTGCTGTTATTGACCATAACAGCTCCTTATCCAACATTCTTCATTATTTGTCATCTGACTTTGAACAGATATCTCCAGCTTGCATTTTCCTTCTAAAGGGACATATCCAGTCTCAAAATGGTTATCAGTTACTCTCTGGAAGTTAGAGGCTCCTCCAACAACTCCCTGTCTTCTCTGTTCAGGAACATCAGCTTGCTATGCTGTCAGGTTACAAAAGAAACACACATATACACTAATTGTTGTGAATCTTTAAGCCCCTGGTAGTTTCACTAGCAACAGCTTTGTAATTATCTATAATTTAAAACCTGAATTTGAAATCAGATTTAGGCATGGAGGATGGAATAAATGTGAATGATTCTATCTTTCTATCTATCTAATTTATTTTAACAAAATTTTTCTATTAAATGTCTATAATCATAAAGTATGAAAATGGAATTACCTGGCTCTGTCAAAGAATTTGCCAGTATAGGCCATTCCACAAGCAGCACCAAGACCCTGCCCAAGGGATCCAGTAGCCACATCAGTGAAGGCTTGTCTCTGAGAATAAAAAGACAATAATTATTTTATAGTTATGAAATAGAGGAAGTAATTTCCAGTGCTAGAAGATGGTTCAACATACATCAAAATGCAGCTTCCCAGCATAACAGAGTGCAAGTCCCTCTAAATCTTGCCTTGAACCCCTGATTTCCCTGCAATGCAAGTTTCTTTCATGGTGACTGTCACAAACTAACTGGGCTCTCTGAGAGGGAATGGAATTTCTCAGCTATACTTTGGGTGGCAACAGTTTAAATTGATGATTTTGTGTAAAAAAGAATCAATTGAAACAACTGGCTGGGAACGGAAAGACCAATGAAGTGGCCAAACTGGGTGTAAACTCAGAAATACCTTAAAGCTACTTAAAGGACAAGTGAAGCCAGGATGGAGCTTTACCTAAACATTTATTAAATGGAAAATACTGTCATGCATAGCTGTAGGGGAACTACATAAAGGTCATTATTACATGCTCATTCAACTCTCAAATTCAGTTGTGAGGCCATAAATGCCATCATCCTTCTTAGAAGTCTTTATCTTTCCTGTACTGTACAGCTGGCAACCAAAATTGCTGTGAAAAACTTGTTGTTTCACAGAAAACATACTTTTGTATCAAAGATTATGAGCACTCACTGGCACTGGGTGTCCTTCTAGGACAGAATCAATTTTCCTCAAGTTCAGTAATTCTGCTTCTTGTAGAAAGCCAGCCTCTGCCCAAACAGAATATAAAATTGGTGCTGCGTGACCCTAGAGAGAAACAGAAATTGTAAACAAAACACAACTTCCACAATTCCTGACTATCAAGACAAAATTCTACAAAGCTGACAAACCCTGAAATCAGGTTCTTGTGCCCATTAGGAAGGCACAGAGTTATTAACCAGTTTTACAATGCACACATCCACACTGATGCTTGTTTCCAAGTTCCCCATGCCCCTGCCTAGAGCACCCAGCAGGATGAGTGGCGTTATCTCACTAGAACTCCCTTCTGTGTGAATGTACTCAAGGTTGAATGCAAGGAGTGACAACAGGCAAAGCCTTAAGCTTTGTACACTCAGACCTTTGTGGAGCAGTCATCAAGAGCCAAAATAGCACGTAGAGATTTGAAGCCATTTAGCAACTCTGGACAGAAATACTGATTAATTAGAAAGCTAAAGTAAACATGAGGAGGTGACTCTCAGTGCTTCAGACCTCAGCATCAGCTGCTTGCTTCTCACTCAATTCCTTCTTTCAGAGTGGCCACCAGAAATGGCAACAGTTACATCCAGCACAGGGACAATGACCATAGGCTGCACAGCACTACTGCGAGCCACAGCTCGAGGAATTCTGACTCCAAGATGGAATGTGCATCACTGGAGCACTTCATCTGCCATGTTTTACATCGTCTGCTATGTTCTACAGTTGCTGAAGGCCCCTTACTTGCCTTCATGTCATATGGCCAATATCTCTGTGATTTGCAAGGGCACAATGTAAAAGGGGACAGAAACACCAACAGCCAGCACAGATTGGGGTTTAAGTGTTTTCTGACCCACAGTGGCCTCAGAGGTAACAGTGACTTTAATAACATACTGGCACAGTAGGAATGCAAACTACAAACTACTCACTAGCTTGCCCTGTTTCATGTAATGCTCCCTGAGAAGCTGGCAGGAATTAGTGCCCACTGTGACATGGCTGCAGGCATAACAGCAGGGCTGCATTTAACAAGAGAGCACAAAAGCCAACTGCAACTGCCTTGTTAGAAAAATAAAACAGACCTTATTGCATCCTGATAGATTATATACACAATGTAGTATTTATTATTTAACATTGGAACAACTTAACATAGTGGAGTTAAAACTTATCAGGACACATTACAAAGACCCAGTTTAAACTGTTTTAAAGTTATGCTGCAACTCAATTCAGCCAGATTCTTTCTTTCTGAAGCAGACAAATTCCAGTCTCTCAAATATTTCCAACAGACTGCTGTGCAGATGTAAGTGTATGTATGCACAAGTCAAAGAAGACAATTTAATCTACAGACAGACAGCTCTTTGCTAGCAGACTGCAACAGGACAGCAAACCAGTAATTATTTATTTACCTTTGAAAGAACAAACCGGTCGTTGCTGGCGTTTCTGGGGTCTTGCACTTTGTACCTCATGGTATGGAAAAACAGCACAGACATAATCTCTGCTGCACTGCAACATGATGTAGGGTGGCTACAAGTCAAAAAGACCCAAGATTACCACTTGTGTTATTGTTTGCTCAGGACTGCATCTTTAAAACATCACTTTATCAGACCCCAACTCTTCAGCATCAAAATACACAAATTCCAAGTGTTTGATAACCCACCCCTGTGCTGGTTCCCCAACGCCAATCAGTTGTACTCTAAGATAATTGAAGAGGATGTTCAATCTAGACCCTGCTGACAGCTCAAGGACTCATCTTTTAGAGGTCTCCCTTCTTCTCCATACCAAGGACCACCACCTGAAGGGGTGGCTGAAGCACAGGACAGTCAGACCCAGGCTCTGTCAGCCTGGGCCCACTGATTATCTGGTGGCAGAAATTCACACCAATGCAGAGGAAACAGAGATAGCTTTCCACAGAACTGGAGCCACTTGCTGAGTGGAGAAATTAAAAGCATGGCATCAGGACTTGTTCAGGCCCTGATGCACAGGCAGGGATTGGTAATGCAAGATTAACTTCTGCAGGAACTTCTGGAACACTTATAATTGTATAACTTAGGAACTATTTCATTTTACCACATTAGAGCTGACAGAATAATAATTCTGATTCCAAAGATGACGTTAAATAATGCAATTCTTATTTTCATCTTCTACTGAAACTGGATATGGAAATTTATTGTCTCCAGTAAACACCTGGATACATGTTGTAAAATACTAGATTGCTTAATCTTTGGCTAAGAGGGGAACTAACATTTTCTACGTTTACATCTTTATAAGTCTGAAATATTGTATGAGTTGGTTTATCAAACATTTTAAAGTATCTGGTATAGTCTCTCCCATTGAACTGCCTGGGGTAACAGCAGCATGAATTCATACTCCAACTATAACTTGCCTTAGGAATACACAGGCCCATTTCACAGGCAACTGTGCCATAAAGTACCAACAAGTGAATATAAAATTATGTGAAGAGGTTATGCAAGTAGTAAATATGGAGTTATTCCATGACAAGGTATATATTTCATTTGAAGTGCAATAGAAAGGCCAGAATTAGTTTTACATATCTACATTAATGTAATTTACATAATGATCACTGTGGTTCTTATGTGCCTGGAAGGGGTGGCATGACTTGGCCCCTTGGGAGTACCAGCCTTGGCTTTTCACTTATCATAAAGCTTAAAAGGGGTAAGGAGGCTCTTGAAAACCATTTACTGAGTGTGGAAAATAGCATGTTTCACATTTTACTGATGTAAACAGCATCATTCTTGATAGCAGCCATTGCTACTGAAGTACAGGAAAGTGGATGATGAATAGTAAGAAGGTTGAAAATGCAGTTTCATGTCACTTTCTCTTCTAACAACATTTATTTTTCATCTTTAGCAGGATGTTCTGAACGTATTTGATCCTACTTGCAAAACAGGACAAACTGACTATGAAATTGTCACTTCTATTTCCCACATGTACATTTACCATGCATGTTAGGATTAGACAACACTTTCACTAGAACTTTAATCAGAAGATTTTCTTTTGGTAGTAATAAACCTTCCCACCCAACATTCCCAACATAATTGCAATAAGAGAATAAAAACATGCACAACACTAGCAAAATACAAATTATTGTTAGTGTCCATCCCTTAGTAAGTACTCACACACAGGGAACCAAGAGAATTAGCTTTAAACCATGGTTCAAACATATTAGTAAATATTTATGTATTTGAGTTAATCAATAAGCCTTACATGCTTGTTTAAAGCTTTCATTCCTTTAATTTTATTAACTTTATACTTAACCATACTTCTATGAACTCCTGGTCTTGATTAAAAAAGTTTTAAACCACCTAAAATGGTAGCTTGTGGAAAAAAAAAAAAAAAAAAAAAAAAAAAAAAAAAAAAAAAAAAAAAAAAAAAAAAAAAAAAAGTAGAAAAATTTAATAAATTACCTGAAAATTGTGAAAAAAAATCACCTTATTAAAACTACAGGTTAATGAAATGATTTTCTACTACCAGAAATAACAAAAAACAAAACAAAACAAAAAACCAAACAAAACCACACCACCAAAACCCCTTAACTTGGACACACAGTTCTTCAGTAGGAAACCAAACCAAAGTACACTAGAAAAGCAAAATCCTGGGTCTGCACAAAGCAAGGGTAGAATGATTGCTCCAAGTTAGTTTTGTGGAGGTTTTTTATTACTGTGCATCAATTCATATTTGTTCCATTTACATGTGTCCACACATTTCAACTAGAAGGATAGTGGTGGAAAGCTAAAATGGAACAGAGTCAAAATTGAAGAAAAATAATCTGCAACAAGTGATCTCACCACATATTAGGAAACCTAACTGCCTCTTAGGAAACTCTTGCAACTTCCACTTTTAAGAATGTATCCATCCTGCTCTAGGAAGCCAAGATACTGTTTCAAGACTGCAGAAATTGATCATCAGCTCAGCAGAGACTCTACCCATTTCAATGGAAATCTGTGCACTACTTATCTAAAATAAAAAGCTCTTCCACACCCCAAAGCAAGTATGTTCAATCTTTACAACTAACCTAATCAAAAATTTTTGCCTACGTAAGTAATTTTGAACACAATTTTTTTTTCCAGTTCACTGAATTTTTCCACTCCAGCTGATGAAATAGTCAAAGTGATGTGTTTGAGCAACTTCAGGATCAGACAGACTTAGCTCTTGTCCAGGCAAAGGCTGTGCTTTCTTTAACAGAAGGTAAAACAAGTAAAGACTGCAAGAACTGCTGTGATGTATCTACCACACCACCACTTGTGTTGCAATACCTGCCACAGTTCACAGAAATTGCTTCCTTGAAAGTAGTAGGCAGGTCCTGTTTTCTCTGAAGTGCTTTTATAACAAGTATTTCCTTCAGCTTTTACAAACACCTTTAACAAACACTATTTCCTTAACAAAGTCAAAGCCATCATGACAATTCACATTTTCATTACCTGTAAGCTTCTATTTAAACTTGCATTCAAACATCTTTTTCCATCCTCAGTGCACACCATCAATTTAAGCAAAGCACACTGTCTCATTTTTTGGAAAACACATTCATAATGCACAGCTGCTTTGGAAACCTACATGCTTTGCCTAACTCCACAAGAGACTGAATGTCTTTTGGGCACGTTACTACACCATCATTTTGGCAATTAAATCTTATTAAGAAAATATATTATTTGTCAACAGCATCTTCTCTCAAGAGCCCATCTTTCATAATCTGCTTGTTATCAGGTTGTGTAATAATTTCAGACTACACAACCCCAGTGGCAGAACAAACCAGAGGGATTAATGAAATGCCTTTGTGCAAGAAGTACTCAGTTTTGTAGCACACATAAGCCAGGGAATAAAAAGCTTGAGTAAAACTACTTTTGCTGTTTCTTCATCAGTATGGTGAGAATGGTTTTACTGGTGAATTTCATGGACCACCAAAGGGAAACAGAGGCTGTAGTGTGATCCTTATACTTTAACAGCACATCAGACAAAACAGAGAAATAATTTTATCTGTTGATAAGATAACTGATACCATACATCCCTGTGGCCTGCTTAAAATACCTACTGGAAGCAGAACACAGAAGCCCGAGCTCCACAAAGCACAATTTTTCAATTTACACTTTCACACAGACAAGTGTAATACCGTACACTGCAGCTCTGAAACAAACCAAGAACTAAAAGGGCAATTGTTGGGTATCCCATACTTCTCTCTCCAGACTGGACCCAACAAGACACAGCTTTGTGCAAAAGCGCTGCTCTGACTTGCTGAGAGGTTTCCCGTGTCCAACAGCCCATTTCACAGGAAGAACCACAGCAGCGCTTTCATTTGCTGTCTGCAAACGGAACGAGTAAAGTTCAGCTTCCAGAGCCATGTGCGGCAGCTCATGCCAGGCACAGGGTGGGGACTGCAAGGCAATTCAAAGAAGCTTTATAATATTTTACACATCACCCTCCTTCACAGAAACTTTAGCATCTAAGAATTCCTTCAGATTTTTTTTTAAACCCTGCAGCCAGTTTCAAAGAGCTCCAAAAGAGGAAATTGCAATGAGACGGGAAATAGATTAAAAAAAAAAAAAAAAAAAAAAAAAAAAAAAAGCGCACAGCACTTTATATGCAAGCATTCATATATTTTTCAAGCAGAAAAAATTGGCTTTATGACTAAAAGCGGATTGTTTGCAGAGATTTTTTTTCCATAGGTAAAGCACGATCAAAGGATAACCCTGGAATCTGCACACATCAGAGTCCACACTAAATCCTGTCCAGAGGCCTGAATAAACTGCCCATTCGAGACCGCGGGCATTGCACAGATAATCCCACTTGGGCTCACTTGAAATTCTGTGCAGAATTAGTTCCAACTGACGGGCACGCAATGAAAAAGAAGCCGCTTGCGCCTCGGGCACAAATTCTTTGGTTTCCAATCCTGCACCAACTTAGCATTCCCGGCCTTTCTCCCAGTCACAACACCCGCCGGCACCGGCGGCAGACGCGTCCCGGCCCGGCGGGCTCTGCCCGCGGAGCCCCCGGCCGCCATTTCCACACGTGCCACCCCCGCATCCACCGGCGCCGGGGCTGCCGGGGCTGCCGGGGCTGCCGGGGCTTCGGCGGAACCGGCCCTGCCCGCTCCCCACCCCTGCGCTCCCGCGGGCGGCACGGCCGGACCAGCCGCATCCCCGCTCCAGGGGCGGGGAGCGGACCGCGGCACCGGGGGCTCTGTCCCCGGGGCACCGGAGCGTCTCCGGGCAGGGGAGCCCGGCGCGGCCCCTCCCAGCCCCACCGCGAGGCCGATGAAGCCGCGGGATGCGGCAGCGCGGCTCCGGCGTGCGGCCGGGCTGGGTGGCTGCACGCCCGCCTCCCTCACTCACCCGGAGCCGGCCGCGGTCGTGGCCTTGATGGAGCTGATGCGGAGCCGGTTGGCCGTGTCCTTCAGCGCCTGCATCGTCTGCTGGTCGGGCTTGTGGTAATCCTCCATGAGGGCGAGGCGAGAGGGCCGCGGCGGCTGCGGGTCTCTGGCGGCGGCGGCTGGACCTGGTGTGAGGATGGGCTGTGCGAGCGCTGCGGCGGCGCGGCTCACCAGGGCCGAGGTGGGGCGGAGAGAGGAGCGAGGGGCGGAGAGAGGAGCGGCCAGCCCCGGCCGGCCCCCTCCACCCTCCCTCCCTCCCTCCCTCCCGCCCCGGGCGCTGCGCGGGCCCCGCCGCCGCCTCCTCCCGCGGGCGCCATTTCCGCGGCGCGGAGGGCCCGGGGCCCGCGCTCCCCGCCCAGCTCCGCTCAGGGAATCACAGCAGTGCTGGGGCTGGAAGGAGCTCTGGAGATCCAGACCAAGCCCCCTGCCCTGGCAGGGCCACCCAGAGCAGCTGACGCAGGAACGGTCCGGGTGGGTTTAGAATGTCTGCACAGAGGGAGACTCCACGCCTGCCCTGGCCAGGTGTTCCAGTGCTCTGCCCCCCTCAGAGTAAAGAACTCTCTCATGTTGGGATGGAAATTCGTGTGTTTCCGTTTTGGCCATTGGTCCTGTCCTGTTGCTGGGCACCACTGAAAGGAGTCTGGCACCATCCTCTTGGCACCCGTCTTTGAGATGTTTATATGGATTAATGAGATCCCCTCAGTCTTCTCCAGAATAAGCAGGCCCAGCTCCCACACTCTCTCCTCATAAAGGATGCTCCAGATCCCTCATCTTTGTGGCCTCCCCTGTACCTCTCCAGCAGCGCCTTGTCCTTCTTGTACTGAGGAGCCCCGAACTGGACAGAGAACTCCGGATGTGCCCACTGGGGCTGAGTAGAGGGGCAGGGTCACCTCCCTCGACACGTTTGATTCAACCCCTGCTGAGGGATCTCCACCTCGGCCTGTTCCTGTCTTTAAAAGAATATCACAGTATCCCACAGTTTAGCAGTAACCTGCTTCTTCTGCACAGGAGAAACAGTAGCAGACTTGCCCCATGTGGCTTCCTGTCAGGATACAATTCTATTTCAGGGTACAATTATATTTCCATAATATATGTTAAAAAATTTGATGAACACAGAGAGTTTTGCACAAAATATTGACTTCACCAGCCATCAGTCAGCCAATACATTTTCTCTAGCAATTCTGAACACTATGACATTAATACTAGACTTAAATAGGCAAGTAAAATACTTCATGTATGTTCTAGAAAGCTCAAGCAGCACTAGCAGTCTCAATCTAGAAACAAACAAACAAAAAGGTTAGTCAGACAACAAGGACAAAGAAGTAGTAGTGCTGGGTTGATGGTTGGAATTGACAACCTAAGATGTATCTTCCAACCTTGATGATTCTATGATTCTAAGAAACCTCAGATCTTGCTCATTAAACCTGGTATTCCTGCACTGTATTTCAGTGTTCTGTCCGCTGGTAGTTTCTCCTAAGAAACTATATTGTATTGATTTAAAAATATCCTAGTTACATGTAGTAATGCTATCATCATCTACTTCCAGAAGACACCAAACCACTCCGATTAAAAACCCCACACCTTCATCTTCAAGGCTCTCAGGCTCTGGGTTTCAGAAACGAGGAAACCACCTCCATTCAGCCATGCTCACCTGGCAAACTGCCACTAGGAAGCAGCATGCGAAATTCTTAGCAAGGTGGGACAAAACTTTTTTCCACAAACTAAACAATTTATTAGAAGAAATAAAAGCAGACACTGCTCCCTTAGCTTAACTGTTTTCTTAAACTGTTTCATCAGTCGTCTTCTTGAAAATCCTTTTAATAAAAATCTTCAGAAGAAAAGCTAGATTGGAAATAGGCCAGGAAGGATAAAACAGAGCCAAACAACCAGACCTGACAGTAGCAAAGTGCAGAGGTTGTTCTGGAGAGCACTATACAAAGGTTAACTGCTGCAACTGTCATTTACTCTGCTTCAATCTATATTCAAGCTTCAAATAATTGGGTAGGCTAGGCCAACTAGCTTTTTTTTTTAATTATTATTTTTTTATTTTTTCCTGCAGAACCAGCTACTCAAATCTTTTAATTTCAGTAACACACTTTAAAGTGATATGGACAATAAAATCGGGATATGAAAGAACCTGAGGAGAATCACACAAGCTTTGGTTTAAATTCAGGAACTCTGGTGACATGTGCTGTAATGCCAAGAGCTTTCAGTGGCAGAGGGCAGGGCCAAGAAATGAGGCTATTAATGCACTGTCAGGGTCTTTGGGCAGGTTTCCTCTGGGGTACAGAAGACACTTTGTACACCTTGTAACCCACCATGTCTAAACAGGAGCTTGGAAATTAACACATGATAGCTAGAAAGTAGCTACTTCTGCAGGAAATCATACCAAAGAGATCCTAGCTGAGGAAAGAGAAACAGGACTGCCAGACACGGTGGAGACAGTCAACAGCCATTCTTAACAGCAGTTTCCCCACAATATTCTTGTTAAAATCCAGTTTTTACAAGATAGGTACAACAATATAAGGACTTCTTTTGACCTCCTGGAACTCTGATGCCGAAAGGAATATTGTCAGTAGGGGAGCATGAAAGATCTCAGGACTTACAAGTAGCATCTATGAGAAATATTGATTTTGTCTCTTCCTTTGCAGATTTTAAACTATAAAATCTACCCTTTTGGTGAGGTAAACAGTAAATTCAAATCTAAGTTCCTGTACAAGATCCTTAACTGAACCTGACATATGCTACACACCAGCGAATATCTTGCTTGGGATCTGGTTGTGCCATTGCCTCAAACAGGCCTAAAATCAAACTAATGCTGTAGAGTGAGGGTGACCAATTTCTCTGAGCATGTTACACAGCTTCTCCTCTTCTTCCCTCTCCATTCTTGCATCTTTTCCACAACCTGTCAGCCTTGTCAAGGCAATAGAACAGTTGATTCTGTCTGAAGCCATATGGTCAGAAGTTAAGACTAAAGCTGCTTGAGCCACCATTCCAGATCAAGTTTCCTGATTGTTCCTTGCTCACTGTGCTCTGGCTTTCTCTGCTGAGCAGTCCCAGAGCTTATGAACTGGATTCCTGTCAAATAAAGATGAAACAGAAGATTCAGTCTGAGAAAGCAGCTAATACATCCCAGGTGCTAATGAGTATTCAAGTCCAACAGGACAGACAAGAGCTAGACTGGAGCAGAATTCTCCCTTATAGTGCAGATGGGGAGTCCTCAGCACTTTCTCATGTGCTCTATAGACCAGCTCTACTGGAATCTCCTACCTGCTGATGTAGTCAAAGACACAGAACCATTTTAGCAGCACAGCAGCATTTATTAGCTTGAGCTCTGTACCATGCTGACTGATTTGAGAGCAGTTGTTGAAATACTGGCTGTGCTGAGGAAGGGAATGACAACTTTTCTATCACCCCTGCTATTTGAACACTGTTCTTTAGACAGATGTTGACATTAGGCTCCATCCTCATCTCACTGATATGGAGTTTTCCATGGCAGCTGAGTGAGATTAGGCAGGATAATTTGGTTTTCCCTAATCTGTGGTTTAGAAGAGATACATAAAGTAAATTCTTCAAATGAGACCAAGTGTATGTGAAATCATGTTTATGATGTCAAACACCACAGCATTTTGTATTGCCCAAAGATACATTAAGAAAACATAGTTGTGCACCCAAATTCAGCTGCAGAAAACAAATTTCAGAAAACTTCCTAAATACATTTGCATCAGGAAACTAAAAGCCTGTTTTAGAGATATGGCTACTCCATCTTTCTGGATGGCTGGTAGTACTTACAAACACAGGAGAAAAATATCAAAATGGAAGCAGGTATGATGAAAACAATGAAGTAATTTCTGCACTAAGTTTTTGCTTCTGACATTCATTTACTCCCTGTTTTCTGTCTATACAGTGTGATTAAGAGGTGAGCATTGCTAGGCTGTTACTGTTCTTCTCTGCATAAATCACTGATAGTGGTAAAGTGAAATGACAGTCAACTAAGATGGATTTCAGTGACTCATCACTCCCCTGTCAATGTCCTTTGTTTTCTTTAACAATTCTTTCAAATATAAACTGCCCAGATCATAGCCTTGCTTTTGCTTTTGGCAAAAGGTGGATTCCATTCTTTGGCTGAAGAGCAAGGCCTGTGGTCAAGTCTCTTCCATCACAGTGATGATGTGCTCTTGAATTGCCTTGTAAGGATGGCTCCCCCACAAACTGTCCCAAGTGTACTGGCAACAGCAACCTTAGCAAGTGTCTTCTCTTGCTGCTTCTTGTTTCCCTCTTGTAAGAAAATAAGGGAGATGATCTGGATCAGTCCAGTATTACTACAGCTCACAACTTCTTTTGTTTCCTCCATTGTTATCTGAATGGTAAAAAGACCTTAAGCTAGACTTAACTTAGACAATGTCATTGGGAGATCACTGCCCTCAACTCTCTCTCCTGGAATCCTTGTGCTGCATCACCGAGTGCTTATTGTGGTATTGTGTTGTTAAAACAGCAGCTCAAGCATTCACAGGATGAAATTCCACCTTGTGTCAGTGCCTCCACTTTGATCTACTGAAGAGGCGTGTTATTTCTGCAACTCTGACCAAGTGTGATGGACTGTAAAGCAATAGCTGAAGTCATGGTATATACATGGCATACAACAGTCAACATTTCTTCCACATTCCTGGGACTTGCCTCTGAAACCATGTACAATGTGATTAAAACAAGGATGCAAATGTATGGACAAACAGCCTTGCTTCAGCACATACAATCACATCTTGTTAGCTTCAGTATGAAGTACTGGACTAGACAGCTTATTAAATACATACACAGGATAACTGGATTTTTCCATCCCTTCCTCCACGTTTTGGTGTCAGGGCATTATGTGCAGCAGAGGCATGAGAGCTCAGCTATGACTGACATTTGCTGAGATACTGCAAAAATGCATTGCTGACATAAGTACATGCAACCCTGTTTACCAGAGCAGGCACTGCATGCACTCAGCACTGCTGGAATTCAGGCCAGTTAGCTACCATGGGGCTACGTGCCCAGTTTTGCCTTAAAAACTGTTCTCAAAAGATTGCCAAATCCAAGTCTAGCAAGAGCTCATCACTACAAAATCAAAACAGTAGTGAGTAAAGGAAATGTGTGGAGGCGTGGGAGGAGACCAACACGCTGTGCGATTGCAGTTTGAGCACTGTATGGATTCCAAACTGAACTGGAATGGCCAGTCACTACTGTCCTGAATTGTCACCTTTCTAGTCCTGAACATCTCCATGTAGTACACATGATTTAATTTCATTTGCAGAGTTCCTTAAGAAAGAGAAGTGGAATTCCACTCACTGTGGAATTGTGATGGAATTCCAATCATTGTAGCCTGATGGATGGGAATGCAGTACATTGTCAGACCAAATCTGGTACTGCAAATTTTCCAGAGGCTCAGTCCTTACTGTCACATCTTACTTAAATTCTGTTCCTTCATCAGTAACAGCAAGTGGTTTTAGAAGAGCACAAGCACACATTCAAGTAAACACCCTGTGAAAAGAATATTCAGCAGGCTGTGAAATAATTATCAGCTTTGCAGTTCCCATTGGAGCATGAAAAACACTCTCATCGTCCTTTAGTTGCCACAGATGTGGACACGGGATAGAACAGCAGTTAGTGCTACACAGACTACAAACAGCTATAACCAGCAACCTGGAAAATGCAAGGTTCTTGTGCAGCACCTGACACAGAAACATCCACAAGGGAAATCCATCCACCTTTGAAGTCTGTAAGAGCAAGATACAAGGACAAGATACATACAAACAGAATAGATTCATAGTTCAACTCAACTAAAACCTTCTCCTCAGCTGAAAAAATGGTCTGCA
Organism: Prinia subflava; assembly: GCF_021018805.1. Classification (NCBI taxonomy): domain Eukaryota; kingdom Metazoa; phylum Chordata; class Aves; order Passeriformes; family Cisticolidae; genus Prinia; species Prinia subflava. Next base: position 18,719,607 of record NC_086260.1, read on the forward strand.
AAAGGAAAACTGTGTATGGAAAGCTTCATAACAGAACAGACCATTTTTGAGTTACACGCAGGCAAATGTTGAATAAAAACAATTTTAAACCATAGTAATTTTTATATTGCCTCTAAATAAAAATTTCATTTACTAAATGTACCCAAACACAACCCAAAATTTGCAAAGTTTCCAAAACATTATGACAATTTTATGATACATGGAAAATGTTCAGATTAAACCAAAAAAGTTGAGATAAGCCTTACACAATGAGACTTTTTATGTCTGTCTAACATGTAGCCTGCCAGAGAAAAACAGAAGCATTGTATTTCTCACACAGTTAAAAGGAACTCACAGTGACTAGGTTTGGGCTGTTCGATGATATTTAGGGAAGTATTTCTGCTAGCAGTGCAAGAAAATTAGAGTATTTAAATCAAAGTTTGTAATGCTAATATTGCAGTGTTGTGGGGTACTTGGATTGATTTAGCACAACCAGTTAATGACAGTATTTACAAAATTATTTAAATTTATAATCTGACTTTTCACTTGTTGCAATTTCTTCAAATTAAGATAAATATGAATTACTTATGCAGCAGGAATTTGAGGCCTTTGCCTGTATCTGTGCTTGGAAGGTCTACCTCGTTCCACAGTTACTCCACCACGTTTGCTTTCTTTGATTCTGGACTCAAGTCCTATGACACTTCAAACAAGGTCAGAAGTTATTTGTCTCTTTAGTCTTTGTTTAAATTAATATCTATATTCAATTAACTGAATTTGACAAAATTGAAAGGATAAAGTTATTGATGATAACTCATATGAAGCAAAATCTCCCAAACAGCAACGCGTTCACACATAGGGTGTGCACATTTAGAAAGAAGGTATAAGAGAGATGTAACTACCAAATAAAGCAGGATTTATTTGGGCTGTAATGCATAAGAGAGAAAGTGAAAAAAAAATCCTCTTCAGCCTGACCTCTGCAATGCAACAGGCTTTGACTATTCTTGTCCTTTGAAAGAAGAGCTGCATTAGAAGCTCTTTGAGAAGTAAATCGTCCAAAGAATGGATGAAATGGATCGATGCCAGGGCATTCTCTGATTATGTACCACCAGCACATCCTTCCACATGCAAAAACAGTGACTCCAGTTAGACATGGAACAGATTGTTCAGCTCATCTTCAGTAATAACATTATTTAGCTACTAATGAATTTAAGGAAGAAGAAAAAAGAAAAAATCTCCAATGTCTGTGCAGCACATCTCCGGTAATTGAAAGAAATTATATGCACTGCATGAAACTGGTATAGGAGCAGTAGTAAGATCAGGCTTTTATATCTAAAATGATGTTACAGATAAAGCTACATCACAGGCCCTGGCACTACAGACTATGAATCTACATTACTTTCACATATGCCTGTTATGTTGGCAGTTTCCCTCAGACAGTTGTCTTCATATCTGAAGAACTTAATTTATTTTCAAACCCTTATTAAAAGTACTGCATGTGTTTCTAACCAAAACTTTGGGTTTTCTGTAAAAGCTTCTGTTGTGGCAGGATTTTCCTATTAAAACATTGAAAAGTAGAGCTTTCTCTTTATAAATGGCCACCCTGTGTCTTCCATCATGAAGATCACATCAGGAGCAGGGTCTGCTGCAAGCCACAACAGACTCTGTACACATCCAGGTCCTGCAGGCTTTAACTGCACCCCTGTACCTCAACTCTTGTGGGGAGTTTAAGACAACAGTAGCTTCCTTTGCAGCAGTTTTGTTATGTGGGAGAACTGTGTCCCCAGAGGAGAGAAGCCAATTTGATGCTTAGAATGTAAACCAGAGAAGGCACCCAGCATCACTCATAAATCTCAAACCTACATGAGAGTGCTGGATAACCTGCTACGCCTCTCCCATCCCTCTTCCGAACCACGAGAAGTACAAGCAGGATATGTGAGTCATATGCTTTCTAAATTAAGACCAACACAGTTTTGTATACAGGAGCCAGGCTGGGTGATCTTTGCTCTGTAGATACTCTTAAAAGCTTCTTAACTTATTTATGAGGAGAAAAGAAGCAAAACCTGTGCATTTACATCACATGCCTGTGTGTTTCCAAGAAAGGCCTAAAGGAAGTGCTTTCATTTCAGCCAGCATATAAAGCTTACTCTTCTGCGGTTTTATTTCCCAAGGTTGATTTTGTAAAATGAATCTGCTTGTATTTTAAAGAATGGATTGTGGTAGAAATATTTTTAAAGGTCTGTTTGAAATTAAAGACAAAAGGCAACAAGGTATGAGCAGCCTTGTTCTATGTAGCAGATTTTAAACTGTAATGAGAGGCCACCAAGCAAAGACAAAAATTAGGTATTGCTGTGATCAGTCAATTCCACTGTGTCACGTTATTACCAGGGGTTAAAAATCCCCACAGCAGACCTGAAGAATTAGAGCAAGGAAATCATGCCTACCCAGTCATTTTCTGAACACACCCTTAAATACTATGAATTCTTACAGGCAATCCTTATAGGCAATTTGAACCTTGAGAATACCTGGACATGCAGCAGTACGGAAACAAAACTGCAACCTAAATTCCTCTGTGCTTCAGGAAATACCTTCACAGGCCATACTCTTCTCTCTACAATATCCCCTTTCATATTTACTTAAACTCTTTTGCTATTCCTTCCCTTGTTTTCATCTCAGGAAATCTTCTATTCAGTTGTGCTTTCCCTCTTGTTTCATTGCCAGTGCTCTTTCAAAAATGCAGCACCTGATAAAAATCTTTCTTCACTGCCCTCTTTTCTCAATGCCTTTTGAACCTGATAGGAATGTCTTATGAAAAGGAAGTGAAAAATTGTTGTGTAATTGACAAGGATGAGCTTTACAGTTCACGGCTGTATTTTAAGTTACAGGTCTATCACAGAAGTTCAACTCTCCAAAATTAGTAGGTCAGGTCAAAAAATAACACCCCCCCCCCCCATCAAAATCTAGAAGATGGAAAAAAGCTGATTCACACTTGAAGTTGTGTAAAGACAGCTGAAAAAATTCCACTACTGGGCACTGGAAATATCTTCCAATAACATACGTTACGATTTCTAATATTTTGGTTAGAAAACTAAGCCAAAGAGAAATTTACCTCAGCCATAATAAAGACCAATTAGTAACTTGAAGACATCCTATTAAACAAGTGAAAAAGAGACTGTATGAATGACAGGTCTCTCACTCTATTACCTTCTATAACAATAAGGAAGTGTAGTTGAACCCTTACCATGAGTCCACTCAGGTGAGCCCACTAACTTCAATCGATTTGGCCCATGAATATGAGCTACAACTTGTAAATTCATTCTGTAAGCCTGCAAATGAAAATTGAATTTTAGAGGATGAGCTTTAGGAAGCCAAAGGCCTATTCCCTGATTCTATCCAGTACATATCAGCACCTTAGCAGAGAATGACTTTCTGCTCTCATACACTTCCAAAAAACATGACTGAAGAGCACACAGGATCAAGAGAGAAAAGGCCAAAAAGATTTTGGTTTGCATAAACGTTTTGTACCATACATGGTTTAGCTGGAGCTACACAAAGAAATTCAGAAGTATTACCTTATTCCCAAACCAAAGGGGAGCACTTCATGTGAGTAACAGTGAAGAGGAATATCTGGACCAGGGAAGACAAACAGATTAATGGCACTGAGAACGAAAAAAATATTCTTGATACTGACCAGACCACAGGCAACACACCTAATGTAGAGTTTAATCTAGATTCCAGAATTTGAAGTTTGATTTTCAGCATTTTCCACATTTTTTTCAATTATGTTGTAGTAAAGTCATGACTTCTGTACCTGTTTTGTATGGCTGTCTTCTCTGAGAAGAACCTGCTTCTGGACACAGCACAGGCATCAGTCCAATATGAACCATTAGAGCAGCAAATGCCATTCTCCAGTGGCCCCCCCGACACTTGACCTGCCTGCAATCACCAGCTCCTATGGGTAATTAGAATGGGAATGAGCTTCTAGACAAGATTTAGACCTAAAGTCTTGTTTAATTTCAAGGTCAGTTTCTGTTTTCTTCCTCATCAGCTCCCCTATTTTACTTTGTAAATTTGGATCAATCAGGCCATGATATTGATCAGATATGGTAGGAGGACAACTGCAATCTCCAATGTCTTGGATCAAAGACCAACACTGGACTGAGAATCAAATGCCATGTCTAGGTGGATGAAAGGGATACCATAAAAAAGTGATACATAAAGGAACTAAACACACAGCTGTACTTACAAGCCAGTGAAAGTGCAGCTGCATTTCTTAATGTGAAATGTATCTATCTATTTATCAAATTCAAACCACAAGGCTGCTGACAGCAGCAGAGGGCCTGGTAGAGGCTGTTCCCCACTGCCCTTCAAGCAGTCAGGTTGCATTTTCTTAGTGGACAAATGCAATCTGGTTCTACCCCCAGAAAGGAGTAAAGAATTTGAGTTTCTTCCCTGGAAAATATTAACCCTAAGTAAAAACTGAACCTTCCATAGCCTAATAGAACTCTAGAAATAAAAGGAAACATCACAAGATTTTAGGAGGTGCTGAAACATTTGTTTTGAAGTTTTATTACAAAAATATATTTGCAAACATACAAAATTTTGGATGAAAAAAATGTTCATTCTTAAACATTTATGCAATAACTTAATAACTGCAAACATACATAGGTGCTATAAAACCCACACCATACCAAAAACATTAATGATGCAGTATCTACATTTTTTGACTTACAATTATTCTGGTTTCCAGAAATCTTTCCTGAAGCCCCCCTTCCCCATGGTCTTCATATTGAAAGAACATGCAAATGGCTACAACTGGTGCATACGCACAAGTGATAAAACTCAGAAATTACTAAAAGCACATAATGTACGTAAAAAAACCTAATTAACCATATGCCCATACACTGAATAGATAAAAATAAATACACCACCAAATCAGAGATACTGCGATTTTTCCAACTTAAGAGTGAAAGGAAGATATTGCATCTTAACATTTTTGTAACATTGCCAGACAAAAATGAGGTGATACATATTGCACACATTCCTCTTGTTAAGATATGCTGTACAAAGCAATCCAAATACCTGGCAAAAAGGTGGTTGATTTGCTTAGAATACTTTTAAAAACCAAGAAGTTCCAAATTAAAGTTTGCTTTCCAAAACATTTCAGAAATTCTACCAGCGACTACATGTAGCATAATGGGTTTCAGAAATAAACCAAAATGAAGCAATTAGAAATGCAAGCAAAAATTATACATCCAGCAGCGAGTGTTTAAATATTGAGTATTTATACACAGAACTACACATTTTTTATTAAATCAGGATGAATCACTTGAATTTTATCACTCATTCTGCAAATCTTGTTTAATTTGGAAACTATTCTGCTCCTGAAGTTAATAGCGGTTAGGCACCTTTCATATAAACTTTGCATTGTTAAATAACAACAGATAAAGTCTAACTACAAAACTGAGAATTTTGATTTTCCTTAACAATTCAGCAGCTGTAGGTTTTAAAACTGTTTTTGATTAGGGAAAAAGTAAAAATCCAAACTTAAACCTGAAGTAACTTAATGTTAGCTACAAAAAACATGCTTAGGTAATAACTAATTTGGGGAGTGTAGTCTGAACTAATCATCTTTTGATTCCCAGAAAGAATAGATAAAATCCCCATTAGGCCAACAGTTTAAAAAGAAAAAGTCACTTGAAAATGGTCACAATAGTTTCCTGCGATGCCCCAAGGTAACTTGCTGCACCCTGTTATCCCTACATGCGGATAACACAAATCAAGCACTTCAACAAGCTGGTCATTTCAAACTAACACAAAAATTTTAAAAAATTACGGAAAAAAGAAGTTTTTAAATACACAGTCCACATAAAAAAAACCAAAACAAAACAAAAAACCACCCCCAAACAAACAGATTTTACACTGTAATTGAGCTTGTGTTTTACAATGAGCTTTTAATTAAAGGAGTTTATCTGTTGGAGCCACTCCCCTGGCACTCCTCACGCCCCTGCAGTGGAGGGTTCCCGTGTCTGCTGCCCCCCGCAGAGGCTGGAACAAACACAAGCACTTGTTCAAGGTGTGAAGTTCGCTGTGCACTCTGCGATTTCAGCTCTGCTTCTCCGCCAATTCATTTGGAAAGCTTTGGCAGGGAAGTAAACCAACAACCTGTTGCTACCAGAATACTACAAAGCCAAAGTAAAGTAAGGATCAGCCAACTGCTCATTTCCAGCTGCCTAGGAACCCTCACAAGTTAAGGATATTCAAAGTATTAGTTTTATATATGGCTGAAGAACTTAAAACACAACTCCTTCCTATCATTTCTATAGCTCTTTGGATATAACTAGATTTAGCAAACAGTGCCAACGTGCACTATCAGCTTCCAACACTTTTATTCTTACAATCTTTTATCAAATCTTTCTTTGAAGAAGCCACAAGCTTCCATGAGAAATGAGAAGTTATGGACTCTATCTTTGCTAAATCCAGGTAAAAGCAACCCTCTACCTGGCTTAAGCTGTCCATTTTTGTTCAGAGCAACTGCTCACTGGTTTGCTCCTTTCAGTGAAACTTTTCCTTGAAAGTCCAGCAGAAAATTAGTTTAGACCTTCAATCTATCTTGAGCCTCACTGTTTACGTCCATACACAGTATTGTAACTCCAGATTTTATGGAAGAAGCTCCTATCTTCCTTAACAAAGTCTGAGTTCATATTGCTGAATTCAAATGCTACCATTAAATCTAATATATTTCTTGATGAATGCACATTAGTATCTTTCCCTGAATCTTGCACATTTTTCTAACAATATACTATATATTTTAACTGGAAACACTGAACTCAAAGGGTAAGAAGAGCTTTTCAGAAGGCAGGTAGTGCTAAACAAAATATATTTTCCACTAAAAAGCTAGGAAAAAAACCTAAAATAGATCAAATACATAAAAATGTAAATATCTGTTGTATCTAAAACATCCTGATTTGTAAACAAGTCACAATTAAAGCTCAATTACTAGTTTCCAATGAAATGGCCATGCACCTTGACTACGTCAACATTAACTAATCCTTAGGATATCTATACTCACATATATGTTGTAAGGAGCCAAACAATATTTTTCTTCATATTTCAATAGTGCTTGAGGGAAAAGAATGAAGCAGTGCATCATAACTCACTACAGATTATCTCTTTACTCAATAACCCAACACTATTCTACTGAAAAAGCATCCTTTAAAACTACTATTGAAGGTTGGAACCTGAACTCAGATTAATTACCTTTGCATGCCTTTAAGAAATAAATACAACCCATGGGTAAACCAACACAGTAGCATAAGAAAGTATAATGAAAAATTTTCTGATTTAAATGGGACCAGTTAAATTCTTAGTGAATAGTGACTTACTAAATCACATATACAAAGCAGTAACCTTTTCATTAGATAAACTTCAGACTATGAAGTGTGCACTAATAATCTGGGGAGAGAAGAAAAGCATGCATTTGTTTCCCATCTGCATGGTTTTCTGCACTGCAGTTCCAACACAACTGAGGAGGGAAAGCCAACTATGGTGTGGTCCATCCTTAAGCTAAAAGGGAACAAAATGTTTAAATTTCTTCAGACACTGCTGAACAGGAAGAGAGGTCTTCCAGTGGTGGTCTCCTAACTATAAATTTAAAATGAGAACTTCAACATGCAACTTCTTTGTTGCTTAAAAAAACCAAAGGTACAATCACTGAGGATTTTCCGTATTTCAAGTTTTGCCTTTTTAGAGAAAATGGCCTTACTCACTTGGGTGTTTTATGTCAGTAATGCAGAAACAAATAAGATTAATGAAATATTGAAAGGAATTTACATGCATTAGTTAGAGACTGTCAATGTATTGAGTTAATCCCATTTTTAGACCTTTTGTTAAAGATTTAACCTCAATGGCTCGGTTTTCAGACCTTTCCTTCCCCACACCTGCCAGCTTAATCATGAGGCATTTTGCTCTCATTTTTCTTAGTCCTTCAAACTGGAACTAGGTTCCCACAACTGAATTTGGTTCTGGGTTGCTGTAGTGTACTATACTGTGCATTTGCTGGTTGAAATAGTTTTGAGTCTGTAATCCTTGAACAGTGAATACAGCCAGGAATGAGAGCCAGAGCAAACATTTGCGCATTCACTTAATGCTAATGAGAGCTCAATGCAACTTAAGTCCCTTCCCCAATAAAAGAAAGGTTTGCTGGTGATGATCACAGTGAAAACCTAGATCATTCTGAGAACATTACTTTCATAAGTATTTAAGGAATAATCTTTCCTAACAGGTTCAAATTCAAGACATTGAAAACTAAATATTCTTTTACAAAAATATTAGTTTTGTAGATGAGGCATAATTGTTTCTAAAAGGAACATATTTTAAGCAGATTCAGCTTCAGTTATAGCTTCATGTTGTCTTTACTCTTGGTGAGGACTTGCAAGTAGACTTCATGGATAGTGCTGAGAAAACGGGAATCATTCTGCAGGAAAAATAGAAACACATTAGAAACACTAATGAAAAGATGCAAAAAAAGTTTAATTTAATGCCACTTTAGTTGTGATAAGGATTCCTTGCAACTGATAAGGGAAGGAGCTGTGTGCCTGTACAGAAGGTGCTTTTGGAACACACACAGGCTGTGAACCATGAAGCTGGGCAGCAGCTGAAGGCATCACCAGCCATTCTGGATGCTCAGACAAACAGACAGGAGTCACTGTGTCAGCCTGGCCACATTTTGCTTCCCTCCAGAGTCTGAACCATAGTCTTGGGCACAAAGAATCCCATTCTGTGTACAGGCTCCCAAGTCAAGTCTGCCTGAGTGTCAGACGAGAGCTTGTTTGTCAGGCAGACCAGCACAAATGGGACTGCAGCGTGCTCGACAATAATTCCCATGTCAAAGCATGACTGGGAAGTGAATTGGTTTAATCTGTGGACAATATTTACAGATATTTCTTGAGTCTAATTCCTTCAAACAAGTTACAAAACTGGTATCTAATCAGTTAGCTTGAGGGTGTAATACTCTCTTTACAAGATCTGAACAGCAACTGGTATCCTGTTTGGAGTGCTGTGTTAAGTACTCCCATGCTGCAGGATATGCCTATTTTGGTCTTCATTCAGCTCTGTCCCTGTTAAGACTGTAGACAAATATCCCCGTCAGCTCTCTAAAACCACCACTCAGAATATGGGCAGGTGAGCTCAGTTCCAAGATTAGTTTAAATCTTTAATTAGAAAACCCATACATGCCAGTTAAAGAAAAAGTCATGTAAAACAGCACAGATAAATCAAGCAACCTAGTGATGGGATCTGGTAATGACCTTTTTGGTCCTAACAACTTGATCACTGGGAAGATATTGTTTGTTATTTTTAGACTTGTATTTTGGCTATAAACTCTACTAACACCAGCACGGAGTGAGCAAGAGAATCCTGAGCTAAGAAAGAACTGTTTGTCATTCATGGCAACTTCACCATGACATTAGAGGTCAAAACCATCCCAATGCACAGCTGCTCCCAACACCACAGATTTAATTCAACAGAACATTTTAGTCCCTAAAAATAGCAGAGCTAAAACTTTGCAATTTCCATTTCAAAGAAACACACTAAAAGTAAAGATAAGGAAAGGTTCTAGGGAACTGAAAACAGGAAAGCTTTCCTTGGGGAAGTAGAACACTTACAAAGACAGCAAAACGAATGCCTCCACCCCCATAGCAGCTTCTACTAGTGCAAGTTACTCCTCACTAGTCTACAAATTCATATGGATGTGAAAGGACACACCCCAGGTACTCTGTTCTTCTAAGTCTTCCACATCTCAACCAAAAGGAAGAAGCTGTGCCATACTCTGTGTACAGTGTGGAATAATCTGCCCCTTCCAACAGAAAAGAGCATCTTTTGTAATCTTTCAGGGCAAAAGGAGTTACAGGGGTACAGAATTTCAGTGCTGCCTTCTGTGCTTGGAACCCCATCCCTCAGAAACTGAGCTCTGTATAGACACTACCTTTATTAGGTGTATCAGTGCTTCTTGAAGCTGAGACCTGCTGAGAACAGTAGGAGGTGTAGTCTGAATTTCTGTTGTTCCAAGCGTTAAAGGCGAAGAACTGGCTTTATTCTCCACTTCAGTAGCTTTTGTAGCTGATTGCTGAAACACACTTGGAGACAAGAGCACTGAAGGTGTTACTGTCGTTGTGGCTGTAACAAACTGTGGAGGTGCGACCTGTAAAAGAATAGAAAATTAATAAGCACTGTGTTCAGTAAAAATGAGTGATGCTGTAAAGGCTGGAGAGATGAACACAAATAAAATGAAATTAATTTCACCCACAGTTATTCAGTCAGATATTGCAGAACAGCTGTTCTTAATCAAGAAATATCTATGAAGATTAGTACCAATAATACTTCTCATTTTCAAAGCTGAAGAAGGTAGCAGCCTTGAACATTCTCGTATGCAGACTCCTTCCTACTCATGTGGTTGCTATCTTCCAGAATTTTTAGAACATAACACATACAATGAAAGTAGAGCTTTTCAGCAAAGTAATCAAAGGAGTGTGTGGCTGTTTTGCAAATTATTTTCCTTTGGAGAGAGACCAGTTCTGCTTCCTGCACCCCCACTTCTATGGTCTCTCACAAATACTCTACTTCAAATTTGAAGCGCATTGCAAACATATTTAAAGAGACTGCTGAATTATAATTAAAGCATTAGAGTACACTGAAATATTCTCATTCTGTTTTCCCTTGGGGGGATGTGGGATAGAAATATTTTGAGGACCATCTTCCCACCTCATCGTTCCACTAGTTTGTCTCCATTTCATTACAAAAATGCACATACTGCCTTTACCACTTTTTCTCTTAAACATAAAATGCACATTTATAGGACTATTACACTTGCATCAACTGGACATGAACCAATATCCTATTTGAGTAACTCTGACATCTCTTGATAACTGCAATTGTTACTCATGCTGATAATCTGTGTCTTCCTCAGGCTTCCAGGATGACCAACGTGGCAGGAAAAAAAAAAGAAAACAAGCCAATCTCACTGCAAAGAAAAGCAACACTAAATGTGATTTGTAAAGACAATTTATATCTCAGCAGAAAGAGTTCCCCTTGGATAATCAACAATCTTTAGAGGAAAAAGCCCTCCAAAGCCATCTAAAGTTAATGTGTATAAAGAAACATCAACAACAACAGATCTAGAAAATTGATTTTCTTGTACTCAAAACTGTGTAGACTCACAATGTGGGATTTCAGCTGAAGACAATGTGTTTAAACTGACAGTTTACTACACAAGATGCACATTTCTTAGAATTCTCAAATCCATATAAAATGGTTTTAATTAGGTAATTATTTACTAACTGAGTCACCAACAGACTGTAGAGCTTATTTTATAGCAGCCCAGTGGCTAAAACAGCATTTTACTTCAAGTAGGGCCATTTTTTTGCCTTCACAATCAGAGCTGGGCATGCTACTGAAACAGGAGAGCAAGTTTGATAAGAATGACGCAAGAGATCTGAAAAAGGAGTAGGTGCATAAGGAAAAAGTAGAATTAAAATACAGATGGTGTCCTAAAATGAATACATAACAAAAAGGTAATTAAAACTAGTTCTTGAACACGTGACTATTATCAAGTTATTATGTAATTGCAACCTGAAAATTAAAATTGACATTATTTTAAACTGTTATACAAGGCAGTTCTAAGAATCTTAAATGTGCTTTTAAGCTTGTTATTACAAGTTTTGAAGTAGCAATTACCTTTTTTTTTCTCCCCCTTCAATTTTTTCTGCTTTTTATCTTTTCATAAAATACAAGGTATCTCAGGAAAACTGAGACATAGTAAGGCAAGGATTGCATTTTAAGCCTCTGGGGTGCTTAAGGATGGGCCAAGGCTAATAGACCCTACTACAATATTATGGCTTGCAACATAAAAAACCCCAGTTCAAATGGTGCAAACTCAGTGCAGAGCTGCAAATCCAAAAATGCAGCCCATTAGAACAAACAATAAGAGGGACTGTACAGGAGCAGTGTGTTGACAGCAATTTCCCTTTCCTCCAGTACAGTTCTGTTTCATAACAGCTCCTTAAATATGGTCATTGGGCAGTGACTATTTGAGATATCAACTGAGTACTGAAGCTGGGTTTTTTTTTTTTCCTAAGAAAACCCCTAAGACCAATTAGCGGAGGTACTTATGCACTTACTTGACTTGCTTTAGACAAAGTTTTCGGCTGTGGAAATACTTCTGATTCCTTGTTTTGTTGTACAGTCTGTGTTAAGGAAAAAAAAAAAGCAAAATTCACAGGTTACCATCCACAGCTCAATTTCCAGAGATGATTCTCTGTTTTTAAGAAAGCCACAAAAGTGCAAACTTCAACAGATTTTAGATATAATTTCATCAAATTTGTAAAACTGATATAATCAATGGGAAGCTGGAAAAAGGAACAGCCTGAATTTATGTTTTATGCTTTCAATATTACGGCAAACCTATAAAGCCATATCTCAATGTAGCCCACAGGTATCCACATGAGAAGTGGGTCAAAACTGAAGGAATACAAAACACTCAAAGCAAAATAATCAGAAAAAGGAAATTGCTAATTCCAAATAAGGTACAGGCTAGACTTCCGCCAAACCAACCTCTCATCACAGCGCTCAGCCCGCAACCTCCCGTCCCTTCTCAGATCCCCAACTCTGAGCAGTACTTCTCTAACACAAGTACAGATAAAATCTTTAGGACTTATTCACCCACTATCAACAGTGGTTTGAAAAACCTCCTCCTCTGCTGTCACTGACAGCCAATGCTAATGATACAAAACTAATGGAACTGTATTTCTAACTCAGCCATTCAATCAACACCACACAGTGCAAGTCCTTCATTATCTTCAAACAGCTCATATATAACAACACAGTTTTCAAGGGAAAAATACATGCAGTTAGTCTAAAGCTTCATGGATATCAAAGCCCACAGAATACCTGAAGGGGAGAGATTATCTTGCTGTTCAAGGCTGATGGCTTACTGTGAGATTCTTTGAAGCTTTCTGGTGTTACAAGTTGGCCAATCGAAGCAGAGATGTTCGGTGTTAAGGGAGTCTTAGTGAGAGACTGCTGCTGTGTTTGGTCATGCTGTGGGGTCAACCTGAGTTTCTGGAGAAGATCAACACTTGTGTGAGATGCATTTGAGACAGTCCCTGTGTTTGCTGTAGTCAAGGGTGCTATGAGCTGGCTTTGGCCAGCCATTAGATTCTGTGGAGCGTGGTTCACTTCGGATGGCGGCTGATTCACCAGTGGGGATATGGGCTTGGCAGCTTGCTGCATAACTTGCATTATACTGTTGCTTTGTTTGAGGCCAGGAAGCATCTGAGCAGGGGCAGCTTCCATTGTTGAGGCTGAATTAAGAACAGGGCTTAAACGAACTGAATAGCTTGAAACGTTTTTCATATCAGGCTGGGAAACTGAAGCTGGAGGTATTATCATAGGTGTTAAACAGTCCTGCTGATTGGCACTGGGTTTAACATTCAGACTTTCAGATTTTCCCAGGGATTGTTGCATTACTGGTGACTGGTCAAAGGAAAAAGGCAAAAGCAAACTGTGCTGTTCTCTGGCAGATGCATCTGTCTGCAGCTTCTCCATTCTCTCTGGATTGGGATATGGAGCTGCAGGCTGTTCCTTTTGGACAGAGGTTCCAAACAGTTCCTCCAAAGTCAGATGCTTCTGCCTTGACTGAAATGGCTAAAAAGAAGGGAGAAGGAAGTTTTCAGTTGAGAACTAGACAGAGCACTGTACAACTCACACAGTCTATAACAAGTTCAAGGAAGTTAGCAGAAACAACTAGGTCAAATGCATGTAAAATACAGTTTGAGTATCAAGGGTGGCCTATTCACAGGAATTCTGAAAATCCTTTAATTTATGAGGAACATCCTGGCTAGGTATGGCTTTTCCTTACAGCCATCTCAGGACAGTCTCTGCACTAGTAGTCAGGAAGGGGGATGGCTACGGATTCTGCCAGGAACATGGCACCTACCATCATCCATCAGCCCCAACTACACAAGGCACTTGAGGGAAGCGGAGGGAAAAACATACATAATGAAAAACTCCTCACAGAATTTACAGAACTGGAAATAGTTAAATGGCCTAAAAGATGGGAAAGGAACAAAAACCAGAAGCTGCACAACTGAATTAGCAATACATGCCTAGACAGTTTTCCTTGTCCTAATGCAGTAGATGTTACAATAGGCAAGAGAATTTATTAAAACTTAAACATATATCTCCTTGAGAAGTGTGTATATGTACACAGTTACATCTACCAGTCCTTTAGTCTCTCCCAAAAATATACATCTAGCCTACACCACTGATATTGTTAGAAAAATATGGTTTTAAGAATACCATATTCTGCTGAAAATATTTTAAAATGTGTTTCAGTAAAGAGAAAAGAAACAGCTATTAACACCAGTGATCTCAAAATTTTCCTTTTTTTTTTTTGAGGTTGCACAGGATCAGAAGTTATGTAAAACAGCTGGACTGAAACATAACATTCTGTTCAGAGGACTGAATGGCCTGAAGCACAATTCCAGTGTATTCTGAAGGTATGTCTAAACAAAGATGCTACTTCACAATGACAACCACTGCACCATGACATTGCTCTGATGCTGGCTCTGATTTCCCTAGCACAGAAAACAGCAGCCAAGGCACAGCAGCACAGGTGCCACACAAAGAGCCCAGCAAGAACGCCTTGAGCTTGAAGTCACACTGTCTTTTGCCCAGGTTACTCATCTCTACTGTCATTGTTACTCTATTTCAGCTAGTTAAAGTCTGGCACCCTTTCATTTTGGGGCTGGGACATTCTCTAGTTCATAAACCTTAATAGTTACGTTAGGAACATTTTCCTAGAAAGTTGTTCTTACTTTTTTTTACTGATCCTTCTGTTCTGGAGACCCATCCTTCAACCATAAAAATTCCATTAAGAGAAAAATCACTGTTCCAGATCATTTGAAACTCAGCTGTTCACTGCAGTATGATTAATTGACCAGCCTTCCTTTATTAATACATTACAATAGTCAAGTAATAAACTGAAATCTCTACCATGCCCTGATCCAAGTCGGACTGGATGGTCTCAAACACCAAGTTACTTTCCAGCATGGAGTATAGGTGGCAAAACACCTCTTTTGCCTTGTCTGGTTGGTGTGTACTTTGAGCATATTATCAAGCCAGTGTGTTTTATGAGGATCTTTATCAGCAGGGGCTGATCATAAAGGCCACAAGATCACTTGATTTGATAGGAACAGAATGCTTCTGCTGTTGCTCAGAAGGTTTCTCCAGAAATGATTTCAGATAAGCTTTATGATCCCAGCTCTGCTAATTCATGGTTCAGTGTTCTGGTTCAGTTTTGCAGACTGCTGGCACAGAAGCATTTCATGATACAACTGATTTTAATTTTGAATTGCCAAGATACAACACTTAACTACACAATATCATACAGAAGACATTTATTTTTATTCCCAAATGTGTGGTATCTTTAGCATGAGATGAAGTTAATCAACATTCAAGTGTGACATTTTGGAGGGAATTTAGGAATCTCACTGTATTTATCATATGTACTTATCATATCAAAACCCACTATTTTTTGATTTCATTGGTCTGTTTTAATTAGATGAAAAATGTATTTTTATAGTTAAAACTGAATGTTTTTCCAGTAGTCTCTCAGTTGTCTATGTTACTAAAAATGTGGCTCAGAACCAACATATTTGAAATATATTTGAATCCAGTTAGCTGGTTTTACAGAATTATCATTTATGCTACTCAATCAATTTTTCCAGTACCTCTGCAGCTATTATTTTAAATAGCTCAACAGAATTGAAAATATGACATTTTACATGTTCTGTAAATCAACTTTTGCTCTTTCGCTTTAATTACTTCAGAGCAACTTGTTAGAAATTTTCCAGTTTTTCCTTTACTAGTTAATTGATTCCTGTTCTGCAATTCTATGCACTGTCAGGTGGAGCATTTCAGCTGATTTTGTACAGTCTACATGGAATGACCCAAAGAAAATACGTGCTTTGAAAGTAAAGCCTCAGGCAGCCCTGGTGCCAGGACTGCAGACATGGCATGCAGCAAGCAGAGGTGGCTGCCAGGGGTCACTCCATCACTGACCCAAAAACAGAGGTGCTGCTCAGGAGCTAGAAGGGCTGGGATAGAAATAATCCCAGCAAACTCCCCACCCCTCATTTTAGTTCACTAACTGTTACCACCCTACCCCTAAATCAGATTCCTGCTGCCCAGCCCAGCACTAACCCAAACTAGGAACTACGACTACTCCTCCAAACTGTGGATTTTACTTACAAGTACTAAGTGCAAATTTGCCCACGTTTTCCTGCGGGATTTCATTGCTTGGGCACGGTGATTTATTGCATCAGAAGCACCCCACTGAACCATGGCAGGGAGAGTTTTCCACGGGGCATTTCCGAGGAGCACCAGCAGTGCCCGTGCCGTGCCCACTGGGTGGCACTGCAAGCAGGCCCACGGCCCTTCCCTGTTACAGGCAATTTAGCTACTGCACAGTTTACTTAATTTCCCCCCCAAAATTTATCTCCAAAAAGTGTTGTATGAAGCTGCAGCTTCCTTGTGCAGGACCACAGCTGAAGCTTTGAAGCACAGACAAACCTTCAGTAAACGTCTGAGACAGAAGACCAGGGCTTGAGCTCCTGAGTGAAAGAAAGACCTGACTGCCAAGAACAGTCATCTTTTCTTGCTTCTTGTCTGTCCAAATCATGCCACACATCACCACGGACTGACTTCTTCCAGAAGCCAAGCTGGCCCATTTAAACGTGGATATTCACAGTAGTGTGGACATACCCTCTTATTTTTAAAATGCTAGGTCAAGACAGAATTTAGGGTCCTAAAAGTCTTCAAACTCATTTGTTTAGTGAAAATACATTGGGCAAACACTAAAGGCATCTTAAGAAAAAAATTAATTTTGGTACCAAACCAAAGTACTAAATGCAAAAAAACCCCTTGTTTAGGGTTGGATGGAACATACCTGCTCTTGCACTTGTAATGAAGGCTTCTGTTCTGAAGGTTCTGTGCTTTCTGGCTTTGGAGGATTTGAGTTCTGTTGCATTCCAGAATTTGATATAATACTTAGGTCACTAATCTGATTCTGAGGAGGGAAAAAAATGAAAAGAAATACATGACTTTTAGTCCACATTTACTGACTATACAGTCTTGTTTAACATGGCACTTGAGACTGAAATACAGATGATGTACAAAGCACTGATTTTTGTAAGACACTGTGGAATTCACAAATCTCAGGAAATAAAAATCATACCAAGACACCCTAAAATTAAAATAAAAATCATACCAAGAATCTGGTATGCAGCCATAAAGCTTTTACTCTTCATTATTATGAAAAAACCCCATTGTAATACAATTGACTTTATACTTTTCACCAAGAATGAAAATGATACATTAAAGAGGGCTTTTCACATCCTGTATCTGCACTGGCCACTAGCAGAGAAGTTTGCTACACTTCATTCAATCAGGAACCCAAACCAGAACTGCTCAGAAAAAGAAAATCCTGTCAGACAGCACTCTAAGTGGATAGAAAGACAGCTTGTCACTGACTTATTTCCACCAGATTTAACCAGCCATGTAAGTTTATTTTGAGGTGTTAATTTGGTTTTCTGTGAACAAGACAAAAGCAGGCAAGAGAGTTGCATTATAACACAATATATTTCAGATGGATTTGACTTCCATCTTTAATAAACATAAAAACAAACAATTACAGCTATTCTATTACTGTTAAAATCACCAGTGGAAAAACCCACACTGTAGAATATTCCAGTTTTCAATGGGTAAACTGCACCTGATGCACATGATAGAGCTCAACCATTGGCACAACACATTGCTCTAGTATCTTACCCAATGCAGTAAAATATGGGTTAAACTTTTTAGCAATGGATTAAAAAGCAATCTGAGCTTTATTCTTTTGTTTTCAAATTCTAATTGAAAGCAATAAATACAAAACCAAGCCTATATATTGTGACTTAAGGACAGAGAAGAGAAGCAGACTCTTGCATCTTTCTGACTTTTAGCCACTAACTTGAAGGTCAAAACTCCTTGTGCCTGAAATGCTGGAGGCCTTTTAACTATAAAATAAGGAAAGGCAGAGTTTTCTTTTCACTGGACAATAAGCTGCAGTATGTTTCCCTGCTCATACTGAAATACACACACAAAACCACACTATAAAAAGCATCCATTCACTTCATTAAAAAAAAAATCTCAGAGTTCATTCATTTTCACATATGGGCTTGATGTAGTGTGTACTTGAAGGATTAAGCTGATTTGGAATCCTAGATTAAATCACTCAGACCTTCATAAATCTCTTTTTCACTCCCTCTGCCCCCTTCTCATGCTGACACTCTGCCAATCTCATGTGGGCTGCACACAAGGATTACTGTATGATCCATCTGGAATGTACCAGAAGATAAGTACTTTCTGGTCCTAAATACAAATTCATGCGTAATTACCAAGCGCCATAAAATAAAAAAAAAATTAAGACAGGAAAGGTCTCTCAAGAAGCCATCTTCCAAATAAGTCAGTTACTTCATCACATTAACATTGGCATACATTGGCCACAAGAGCTCCAAAATTATTGTGCCAGGGGTTTGTTGCTAAAGCTGAGGTGACCAAGAGAACATTCTCCAAAGAAATTTGCTTGAAATGTGACCAACATTGTCCAGTTCTGATTTTCTGACAACTGCATGGCACTACAATCACAGCAAGCTCTGATGTGATCACCATCAACAGGTTCATTTATGGTTCATGTACACATGAAAAGGAAATGAAGTAATTATTCCAGCTTCCCTGGTGTTCTAAAAGTATCAAGAAACAAACACACATATACAAACCCAAGACAAAGTAAAGATACAACCCCCCCAACTTTAAAGTAGCTCTGCTGTAGCCATGCCCTGCCTATTTCTCTGTAGTATTATTGGTACCACAGATGTTGTCTGTCCATTAAAATATGTGCATACCAGTTCTGTTCATCAGAATTTTACCTGTCTACAAAGCTTCATCCATGATGTTTAGGAACTTTATTTCTAGCAAAAGTACTCTCATATGAAAAGGATCTGAAAATTAGAAGAGAAGCTGGAATATCCCAAGTCATCCAACAGCCATTTGTTGGAAATGTGTGTTAGCCAACACTGCAAGGATGAAGAGGGAGAACGGCTTCACCACACCCAAGAGGGCACTACCAAAGCAGTGAATCCCTGTGGTATGGGTTTCTTCCCTTCTCTGCAAAAAGACTTCAATTTTTTCAAATTTGTCTAAATTGATACACTGAAAGATGGTTGTGATGATTCCTTCTGTGATCTCACAAAAGCTGCTAACTTGCACAATGTTGGACTTCATACAGAGACACCTTCTCCCCAAACAGCACTGACACACATTCAGAATTAGTTTTTGTTTCATCTGTATTTTAATGCATTAAAAGAACATGTAAGTGATTTCCAGAAATTGGTATCTGGCCTGGGTCAAAGACCAGATACTGTTTATCACATTGACCTGACCTCAATGTACATCAGACAGTGACAGATTAAGTTAGCTCATACAAGGTTTAATCCACATGCTTACTCTTTTCTCCTCATTCCACACTGTATTATAACCATCTAGAATCTGACAAAGACTCAAATCCCAAGTACTCAAAGGATTTCTGCTGCACAAGCAGCTCCTGGAAGGAACCAAGCACTGTACAAATGTGCTCCCTCTTCTCCCAGCAGCACAGGCACAGAAGCCACACCATGCTGGCTCTGCCAGCAATACTCACACGTTGCTTTACTATGGCACATTCCTGTATTCTTACACTGGGGAAGAGGCATGTTCAGAATCTCTGTTTCCATTTCTGGATCTCCCACACATTACCTTTTTATTCATCCTGCACGTATGAATTTGGTCCTCATGACTATATAAAGTAATTCTTTCCTAAGAGAACTAACATTCCTCATTATATAATCTTGTGAATTTAGCACTGGCAAAGGATAACAGACTTTTCCTTCAGAGATGAATTCATTTATTAAAGGGAAAAACAGTAGACAGGACAGAAGTAATAAACTGGGAAACAGACAAGGGAACAGTATTGTTACATTTAGTCTACAGCTAATAAGAATTATGCTCCACAGAGTCTACAAATGTACTGAATGACTCAGTCTCTAATACCACAAGACATCTTTTGAGACTAAGAAGAGACAGATGCTGTTGGGCACAATTCTTATTTGCTATTCCCAGAGACAAGATTTTCTCACAGCAGGAGAAATCATTATAAAATGGGTCTGCCCTGCTACATTTCAAGTTGGACCACATGATCAGGATTCAATCCATCCTGCCTGAAATCACAGAATGTTTCCTAGTACAGTGTCCCTGAGGGAGGGAACAACACATCAGTCTGAAAACAAGGCTGCTGGAACTATTGCAGAGACTTCCCACCATTTAAACAAAGCACAGCTGATGTGCTAAAAACTCATTTCCAGAAAAGAGAAATTTACTTACTCGTTCATATTCATCCTTGGCTTTACTAAGCATTTCTAGGATGTCAATGGGCCTGTTTTCATTGCAGCCATTGGTCCTGCTGGGACTTTTTCTGTCCTGGGAGACTTGCTGTGACCTCTGAGCTTCTTGTTCAACCACTCTGTAAAAGAAAAGGAGAAACAGGATTTAAAAAATTAACTAGAGTTAATATCTTGCACAAAGCAGTAAAGAAAAACATATTCCCAGCACATTAACCCATTTTTCTGCCTGAATAAAAGCCTAACACATAGCTGACCAAAGTTACACAAGTTTTCATTTGCTACAAGGTTTATACAAGACAGATTGTCAAAGGGTCTGTACAATTTATCTCCCATTCAAAAAGCACTGGTCTGTCTCTCACAAAGTTTGCCTACAGTAAACATTACTCCTATAAAACTTTCATGTTTATACATTTTTACAATGAAATATGTGGACATCCAAGCATGTGATACACAAAAAGCACATGTGATACACAAAAAGCACGTTTTACACCATAGACTAAGATACAATTCTTACTCTTTACTTCCTAACATGCATTTTTCCATATTTAGCTAAGTCAAGCCATGCCATTCAGCAAAATCTATGACCAAACAATTCTAGTTTAGGATGAGGCCTATCATTATGCAACAGAGACAGTGGGAAAGACACACCAGATGTCTCTGGAATCAGTCAGCAAGAGGACTTAGAGCAACTTACTCCTCACACCCCCACCTAAGGCTCCGGAAAGAACAGCAAACCATTTCCTTCTCAAGCTGCTCTGTAGTTATTCCAATTACCTGCATTACCTCTGGCCTCCGGTGCCTACGGTTCATTCACCACTTCTGCTCCACCCCTGCCTGCCTCAAGTATCCAAAACCTTAAACTTGAAGGACAGTAAGAGATACAAGAAGCTGATGTGTACCTGGTCATTTCATTAATAAAAGTAAAAGCAGCATATACTCCTAATCCATATGCAGTTCAAAAGATATACATGGCTGTGCAATGCGCTAAAGCTTATCCTCTTGAAATAAACACGCACCAGCCTGTAATCCCTTCTTTTTTAAGCCTGCATTAATCAAATATGTTAAGAAAAAACAAGCACTGTAAACAGGGCAGAGCTCTGGAGCTGGCATGTCACTTGAGAACTCTCATGCTGTGGAACTGATGGCTGAGGAGGGAGCCAAGAGGTGCCATCACAACAATCACAGGAAGTGTCAATCATTCCAGCCTCCCGTTTCTTTGGGTCAGTTAGGATTCAGGAAAAACTTTAGATTTTACAGACTGTAATTATTTATATGCACCTCTACGTTGACATTTCTGAGGAAAAAGTAGCTCAAGTTTTGCAAGTTTCTTTCCAGTTTTCTAGCTACCAAGCTCCTTTACTTCACTAGCGTTTAGCTGTATTTAGTTGAAAAAGGGTTAGATGTGGCCTTTAACAATTCAACGCTGCTTTCAGAATTTTCATACAAACTTCTGATTACTTCCAGCCTTCCCTGTATGCAGCAGTCACCTGGCAAGGTAACTCACAGCAGGGAGGCCTAAGTAACCTGGCTGATTTCTGGGAACTGCAGCATGTGCTCGTTTGGATGAAGCAGCTCGATACTCCACAAGTGTTTCTATGGTGACACCCTGAGAGAACATTTTGTTCTAGCACCTCACGTGGTCACCCAGTCCTGCCTTAGGACCTCTCTAAACTCAGCTCCAAAACTAATGATGAGAAAGAGCAAGGTAAGAGAATCAGAATGGTTTGCTGAGATGTTAAATGCCAGCATAATTGTGTAAGAAAAAAGAAACACTTCAGTTAAAGGGAAGATTCTGGGCAAGTGAAATCACACGTGCTGCCTGGCAGGCAAAGCAAAGGCTTCACTCTTGAGACTCTCCTTCTGCTGTAATTAGTTGGCCCAGAAGGTTTCAATAAAACATCCTCCTGTGAAAACAGCACTCACTGAACTCATAGCAAAACACCTTCAAGTAATACATCCATTTGACAGAAATGTTTCACAAAAATTTCTGAAAAAGTTAATATTTTTCTCTTCTTCATTATTAAGCGTTTGTTACCTTTTTCACTTTCTTTTTGAAGAATAACAAATTCTCTTCTCATCTAGCTAATTGTTTAATAGCTCAAACTCCATCTTCTGTCTTGTGCACATTACATTTCAATGGTGGTGATAGAACAAAATGTGAAATTGTACCCTCAGAACTCCAAGATTCTTTCCCAGTTCTAGTCTGCTGTCTGTATCTCAGAAGCCACTTTGGGTCTGACTATTGAAACAGGGTAAAACAAGCTTATAAACTAAGCTAAAAATAACCTCCTACAAACTTACAGGTCAGAATGCAGTAGTTTTCTCAAATATTTGAAAGCCTCCTGTTTCTGCCCTACTTCCTCTAGAGAGCTCATCCCTCAATCAATCATCTTAACTTGACACAAATTAATTGTTTCTGGAATCAGGAGTTTGACTCCAAGAAATGTTTTCATTTCAGAAAATTCTAGCATTCTTAAAAAAAAAAATCTGTAAATCAAATACTTAAATACCTTTCCTGGGGGAAAAAAAGTCAACTAATGCAAATCTGTACACTGAACACGCTCTGTGTGCAATCCAGGATTAAATCTTTTTTAAGCAAGGTCTGCTGTTTCTTTCCATTATATCAGATAGTGGAAGAGGCACACATTCCTTCAGGGACACAGTAGCTGCTGACAGTTTGTTGAAGAATATCTGGAGTTACAGCATTGAAAATATACCTGGCACAACCTCACAGAAAGGCAGGGGGAGGGAGAGAACGTGAGAAGTGAAGTCTGTGATTACAAAGCCTAATTTACTTTTCTTTTCAAAGATAAGCTACCAAAATATAAATGGATGGCCTGCAATCTTGTTAACTCAGTCTGGCACAATAAGGTCAAGTTAAATGCAGGGAAGAGAATGCAAATCTCCTTGAAACCTTTTATGGTTATGTTTTTGAAGTGCTGAAGTATTATAAAGACAGCACTCCTTCCTATCAGTGACTAACAAAAACTCCACCTTAACAAGAGGGTGCCATAGCTAGTCTGTTACCTGATCACACTCTTTAAGACTCCTGAACTATCTGCAGCCCATCGTTTGTACTACAGTGACCAGACCAGTTCAATACCAAATGGACTCAAGGTTTGCTATCTGAAACCTAGATCTGCACTGTAGCTGTGTGTGAAACAATAGAACATGGTTAGAGTTTGACAGGTTCAGCTCTCTCTCACACTTCAGACATTAACCTAATGGTTTTGGATTAGAAGAGAAAGCCCTGTCCTTCTAATGCTCAGTTTATAAAGAGGAGAGGCAGTAGATGTTTTGTTACTTGTTTTGGTAAGGACATCCAAGAGTCAATTTCACACAACTGTTTTCCAATAATCCTTATAGTAAATACTTAGACATGGACAAAACAAATAACAGTAAGAAGTCAAACATAACTAGGAAGAAAAAAATAAAACTGGGAAATAGGGTTATCAGGACAACAAAAAAGAAAAATAATTTAGAAAGAGATCTTGATACCAATGTCTGTCATTTGTATTGTCTTTCACTGCTTCTGTGGGGATAACAACAACAAAAAAAAGCCAAAATAACCCACACCAATTCCCCTATACTAAGAAATTAGAATTCAGCTTAAAATATCTACATTACGACTAGTTTTCATATAATTAAATATTATATACTTCCATGTAATTAAATTGTGCAAGTCTTCAGGATGGCCTGACTGGCAAGCTCTGACAGGCTGCTGAAGACATGCATGAGATAAGAGGGTTCAGGAAAGCAGTGTGATAGCAAAGAGGAGCAAAACTGAGAATGAGGGGTGAGAAGACACCCTGGGCAGTAAATCTACATTTTGCATTTCAGCAAGAGTAACTAACAAAAATTCCAGAAATTAGCAAGACCAAGCTCTTATTATTTCCCTGTTTTGCTTATTCTCCTAAACCCACTGTAATTCTAGAAAATTCGACCTAGTTCTCCTACTGTTCTTTAATCTGTTCACTTTAGTCAGGAATAACACCTAAGCCTTAAAAACCTCAAACAAACCCCAAACTCCCAGAAAAAAAAAGCTCACCACAAAACCAACCAAAACTCCCTAACCATCGTTTATTTCATTACACTCTCTGCATTAGAAAATCTTTTACCAACATTCGTATGCAAAATAGAATATAAAATAATACACACTGCTCATACTTGATTTCTTTGGAGAATGCCAACTAATACTTCAACTCATTTTTTATCACTCAACTGAAAATTTTAATGCTGCAGTTTTTTTAAAAACAAAGCTGTAATTTTCATTAGTTAAAAAAAACTCGTATGAGCAAGAATGTTGTATTCCTCCATTCTTAGGAGAGTGAGGAAAAAACCAGACACATTTAATAAGTTCTAAAATGCTTACAGAATAATAAAGCCCCAGTACTTACTTAGCCATCAGTTTTGCTATTCGATGACAGTCATTCTTGTCATAAAACCAAATACTGTAAATTGACACTAGAAAACAAGAAAAAAAGCAAGTGTAAGACGAAAAAAAAATAAATTATTAAATCAATAGCAAAAAACCAGTAGTCCATTAAATCCGCAACATATGAATTTCCATCAGTTTCCATTGAAATATTGTGTGTCACTACCGACTATTTATAAAGTAATCAGAAATAGCACATGTACAAACATAAATACAACTTCAGTCAGATTAAATGGAAGAATCTTGATACTGTTTTGTAAATAAAAGTGGCAGGAAAATGTTTTAATCAGCAGGTGCCTTCCCACTACAGTTACAACCTCATTTTTTGAATTACTGACTTTATGTAAGCTAGGCAAAGGAACATCCCTTTAAAAAAACCACTGATTTTTAAATTTGTCAAATTCAAAGACCAACATTAACATTTGAATTACAGCATGACCGTTCAGTCAGAGCCTCTCTGGAAGGTTCCCTCTCCAGAAGGAAGCGGTACCAAAGTTCCCATCACAGAGTCACATTCATGGAACAGCTTAAAACTACACTCATAGTGACCCCTGCTCTTTGAAGGTATCAAAGACAAAGCAATGAGAGCAAAAGGGTTCAAGCTCAGCAAGACAGCCTCATTCTGGCTTTCAGAATAAGTAAAATTCCACTGAAAGTTTGCAGAGTTGGAGCTCAACCACTGAGCCTCCATCAGAGGGAGAAACTTTGTCGGGAGTGCCGTGAGCTGCTCCTTCCCCTGCAATCCTCCCAAGGGCCTTTACCCACACATCAGCTCCTCTCCTCACTGCCCCTAGCTGCATCAACACCACAAAGCTCCACAACTCTTTTCAGAATTGTATTGAATCCAGCCCACAAGGCAGATTATTTTAAGTCTTAGTTCACCTATGAAGTTTGTCAATGCATAAAGTGCTAGAACATCAAAAGCAATTGGGCGCTTTAGACACGTTACCATTAAAGTATTTTAATTTTTGAAAACATGCTTTTAGCCTTTTAAAACTCTTTATACTGCAGTTCATGTCAATTTTATGTAGCTGAAATCACTGATTATAAATACGCTTAAATCAGTCTAAAAAAAATTACAGAACCGTTTCCAGTTAGAAGCAGATTTTTATTTCACAGTGACATCCTTTTTCTTTCTTTACTCACTTTTTTCCTCCACAAGACACTCAAAGATCTCAAGCGAAGTCCACACAAAATTATGTCAAGCCATGGCAAAGAGGGCAATTATCTACCATACTTTTTCTGGCCCTTTAACTTATCCTAGGTGTACTTTGTTGGGTCAAAATCCTTAAGAAGTCAGGTATATATTTCTAGAAGAATATCCTACGACACGTTGAAACTCTTGGCTCTTCTTTCTTTTTTAAATAACATCTATATTAATTTGGGTGTTTGTTTCTTTAGAGGTTCCAGCTTAAGTAATAGATAACAAAGCTTTTCTAGTCATAAACAAAGTAATCAATGCACAAAAGACACAAGTCAATAAAAAAGTATTTCATACATGTAGCCTACAATGCTTATGAATGCTTCTATTAAACTTTGCAGTTTAATACAACTGGATTTGCTGCTGCATAGAACCCTACAAAGTTTCCAGTGTGTTACATGACTAAAGAAGTAGCTCATATTTTAGCACTGAAGAAAAGCTCTTTCCCTTCCCTGACTTCATTATCAGACCACTACTGAGAGGAGAAAGCTGCTTCAAAAGCATACTTGCTGAAGAAATGAAGATAAGGAACTTACAATAATATCTAAAGGGGACAAATGATAAAAGTCACACTCAATTCTGCCAGAAATAGGCCTAGACAAGACCACGAGTAGATCCAAATCTCAGTTTGGTGCAGAGTATGAGGCTTTTTTTCACTTTGTACTACTGGCAAGCCATCACAGGGAGTCACTGCAAAACAATCATACACAACACTACAGAGGTGCAAAGCAGATTACAAACTAACCTGGACATTAATGTAGGTACAGTCCAACAGGATGGAATGTTTACCTTTCTCTTTCCATGAGACCTCCAGTACTGCCAGTTCAGCTCTCTTCCCCAAAAATGCGTGTCCCAACAGCATCAGTATTACATACATATCTTCCTATATATAATTGTACTTCCTTCCACGCATGCAGCTTCAATTAAGAACATCCTTATAGCAAAAACAGAGTTGGTTCTTACCAACTCTTTTAAAATATGTGATTTTTTGCTATACACAGCATAATATTAAATGAACATTCCTATGTCTAATGGCACCTTTCTACTGCAGTTCTTGCGAGAGTTTCATCCAACTGAAACCACTGAATTGACTCATTTTTCCATTCAACTTTTCTACAGTGAGTGCTGGGCAGCATCTTTAGGAATCAAGTAACAGTTGTTTGTAATCATTAGCAGCAAATCTTTCAGTAGGATTCACATTTCATTTTGACAATCCTGAAGCAATAATGAGTAACCTATACCACAGACAAATCAGGTTTCATAAAACTTAAGTCATCCATTTTCTTCATGTATATTCTTCTCTGACATGTTTACTTTTGTTAGAAACACTGACCCATAAATATTTATCTAAACACATAACACCCAACTTCTCTCCAAACTTGTCTGGGTCAATCCTTAAAACCTGATTAAAACTGAAATGGGAAACCAAAGAGCTTTTGAGAGAACAGAAGGATTATGGAAGACATCCTGCTCAAGCCTAACAGCTGAATAATACCAAAAGGAAGGTCTTGGACTCTTCTATAATCTGGATTAAGAGTGGGAATAGCCAAGTGCCACTGCGAGACAGAAACCTCATCTTTGGCAACATAAAATGAATCTGCATCCCCAAATTGTAGTTGCACTTCAGCTTTCATTTTAAGTAAGCAGTTAGAGGCAGTGTCCCCACCCTCACATTCCCACAACTTTGTTAACCCACTGTACCCCAAGGGCCCCTCTCCCTTATGTCAACTGGGTACATTTTAGTCCAGACCAGATACTTGATCCTGTTTCTGCATCAGCTGCACAAAAGGCCGTCGGAGCATAAGACAGCACAAACAAGGAGTTTGGGGCACACAGGAAGGGAAAAGTTAGAATGGAACTGTGTGCCAGAGGAAGTGCACATGGATCAGCAGCACTGCCAGTTTCACGACTCCAGACACTGTCACTCCCTTCCCCTAGGCAGTTTAGCCATTTGTACAAGTAAATACATCTTCAACTCATTCAAAGAGATGATTTGTTTAAAAATTCCCTTAGCTATCTGGAAGAGGTGGTAAAAGGGAGAGGAAAGTTTTTTTTACAGGTCCAATTTAGATGTTGCCATATAATGACGCAGAACAACTGGAAGCGGGGTTTTTCAAACTCCTGAAAGAAAATGACTTGTATTTTGAAACTCCTCCTATAATGTAACCATGGAAAACAACTCCATCTCAATTCCATAAAGAAAAGCACATATATGCATCATTTTACATCTCAAATAGAGTTTAAGGCCAAATGACATAAAGCTCTCTCTATTAGAATTTGTATTTCTTCTAGCAGCAATGTAAGCTGAAATGCCCTCTCCTCAGTCAGCTCTACATCACTGACATCCTTCATATTCATTTCCTACATGTAGATATTAGCCTGCCACATAGACTTATAAACCATCAGAATGAATGGAAAAAGTTCCTTCCTTTCCTATTGTTTTGAATACCTAAAGCTATTTCACAAATATATCACACAGCAAATCCCACAAGCAGGAGCAGGGACTAATTCAGCAGGCGTCACACAGCACCCAAGCTCAGGAACACTGACTGCCATCTGAGTACTGTGTGGAAGGAGAGGGATTGCTGCTTTGCAACCCGAACCACAGAAGAAAATCTCTTGTAGCTAGAGTGCCATCTTTCAGGTCAAATGATGTATTTTTAGAACTTGTTTAGTTTTCAATCATTCCTCTCCTCCCCCAGCTTGCATTGCTTCTTCTGCTATGAAGATATGAAGAACAGGCTCCATTCTTATCTCTGACTCAACCACTGGGTTAATGTGCTTGCTGGAGAGCCAGGCAGCCTCAGCAATCACAGAGATATGTTACACTTAATGGAACATGTGTGATAACAAGAGACTTTCCTTACCAGTTTTGAAACCAGTCAGGAGCTCTTTGAAACACTTCTGATACAACTCATTTCACTTTTGCTGTTCAGGATACAAGTTGTTTTCATCAATAATACAACAAGCACAGAAGACAGCACTCTGTAACTGAGTTTTCCACTTAAATGTACAAGCCTTTCCAAAACCCATTATTTTTGTATTACTAACTCTTACCTTGGACGGGAATAGGAAGCAAGGAAAAAACCATACCACCACAAACAAAAACCCCACACCGAACAAGGATCCTTTATTTTAATACTCAACTTTTATGCTACACCTCTGTCTGAGCACCATGGAAATCAGCCTGCCTGACCTCCCAAGTGAACTGGCTTGGATTAAAAACCCTTTTAATCAACACCAACACCACCGGTACAAAGGAAAAGTTATAAACGAGAAAGGCTCAGAAGAATCTTTTCTGCAGACTTTAGGAGGTAAGTTCACCAGTGCTTAAAACTTTGACTAATTTTCCTCAATAATTAAGCAAACTAGTAACTAACAGCTCCAGACTCTCACATTACAGACTGAAAGGAAGTACTGAACTTCAGACTGAAGTGTTACCACTGTTACTGGCTGAACCATATGCATTTTTAAAAGCATGCTTTCTGCAAAACACAGACAAGAGAAAACAAGCCTAGGTTCATTTTAAAAAAAGGTCAATGGGACTCAGTATTTCATGAACAAATGCTCTGAATACCCTAAACAATATGCATGTATCCAGAGGGAGAGTTCAACAAGGATCAAATATACCCAGCAATATCTATTCCAGACTAAGAAATAATAAATGGCACATTAAGTATGAAGTATAATCTTACAATTTTTACCTTTTAAGAGTAATTCTAAATTTAAAATATGTTACAGTAAGTCAAACAATCTCTTTTCAATTTGGCAATTTCTTGATCTGTTCATGTTTGGAGATATTTGCTTTCCTTACTTCTTTATAACAGTGAAAACAAGAGTACCTCTTTTCTATTTAGCACTGCAAATGGTATAATGTGTCACAGTTTCTTAGTCACACTCTTAGCATCTTTGTTTTAGGGTCTTATGCCCCAGAAATAAATGGTGTAAGTTTTGGGGCAGCGTTATATCAAACTTTTCAGGTTCAGTATTCTTTTGGGTGGAACCATATTATGTAGCCAGAATAATTTTAAGAACAAAAAATCTAGAGTGAGGAAAGACTGGGAAAGAATTCCCTATTAAAGGCTGAAATATGAAAAAGGTAGGATTGGGATGGGGGGAACCTCACAGAGTAATGAATGACAAATTGACCCAAGTGTCTTTCATTTCACTCAGAGAACACCAAAACGCAGACAGATATAAGAAAAGTACTGTATCTGCTCTCCTTCCAGAATGCCCGTGGAAGTTCCTTCATGCCCCACCCTGCAAAAATGGGAGGATTTCCCCCAAGAGCTATGAAAATCAGTGATTTCCCATAAGAATAAAATGGCAATTACCTAGTCTTGGTCTAAGAGTATGAAAATGCCTCTGTGCAATTGGATAAAGTATCTCATATCTACAGCTTAACAAAGTAAGTTCTGATATGCAGCAAACCAAAAATTCCTTTGTATAGTAAGAGTGTTTGAAGAAATCAAACTAGAAAAGAAAAGTAAAACCCCACCAAAATATTATGATCTAGTATGACAGAGAAATCATTCTTACATCCTCCAGCCAAGCAAAAATAATGCTTGTAGACTGCTTGCAAAGTTCCTCACATAAGTCTTTAGTAGCTCTGCACGGACTGGAGTAGGTTACTCGCTGTCCTCAGAACAGCTCTTGTGCTGCTGAAGACAGAAATGCCAGAGGTCTGATCTGCTGCACAAAACAGACCTGGCCTTATCTTCTTAAGTCAAGACAGAATCCCAGAACAAAGTGAAAACATGAAGTTTCAAAAACAGTAGTAACACACTGAATATAAATATTGTTGACATGGAACCTTCCCCAAATGCATAGTGATATAAATTTGCTTTGATACAACGTAACTACAGAGGCACAAAGTACTTTTGTCTCTGTCAAGCAGCACTATTAACATGATCTCAGGTTTTTACTGGATAGTCTGAGCCATTGCCCACCTGCAAGCTAAGGAAACAGAATCAGCAGTTTGATCACTAAACAACCTTAATAGGGCAACTTACTCATAAAGGGTTTCTAACGATGGCAGTAGATTTCCTCAAGGATGCAATAACAGCCACTCTACAAAACACAGGGTTGTGTAAGAGGAAGCTTTTCCTTACACTAACTAGCAGTCCATCCTCTTTCAGTCATTAAGGGACCTCAGAACTTCACCTTAAGCCATCAGAGATGCACGACATTAAGCTCTTAGAGATACACATTATACTAACCACTGGCTTAAACCTCTGATTTGAATTAAGTCCAAAAATGCAAAGGTTTTTCATGCCAGCAGGCAACTGAGTGGAAGTGGAGATCCTTCCACATGAAGAGAACTTGGTCAAGTATTCCCTGATCTACCTAGACAAACAATTCACACACATGTTGAAATTTGTCTGCAAATCCAAATTTGCCTGCAAATTCATAAATATTATGCAAATAGAAGTAAACAGCTTTAACACAATTCAACCATATAATTTGTTTTCTAACTCTTTCAGAGGACAGAATATTTGGAAAACCTTATGTAAGGAAAATAATCCAAAACAAAATAGCTTAATGCAAAATGTGAGTTAGTGGTGTGGAAATTATTACGAATAAAAAGCTTAGATGCCATTTTCAATGCTTTAAAGCTTGTATTTGAACAAAGTGAACACTCTCCGAGGGCACAAAAACTCATCTGCAGTTTATTTCTGGCACCTGAGAAAATAACTAATGACATAATAACTGCATTGAACATCTTCCACCTGCAATCACTGGAAACAGGATGGGGTAATGAAAGAAAGGATAGCTTCTGACCAAAGTATTTTAAAATGTCAATGGCAAAGAAATAAGAGGAAAAGAAATATTTCTGTTTACTTCAGAATGCAATTCCCACATTCAGTCTGTAATCTTTTCCTTGCTGACCTTTGTATGAATTCCTTCCTTCCTTGTACTATTCTGTGTTACCTTTATCCTAAACCTATGAGCCTCCCACAGATCTTACACACCAGTGTCCCACAGGAAAAGGAGAGCTTTTATCAAGGAAATTGGCTTCAGGGGTTTCTAGTGAACTCACATACAGCCTATACTTTCTCTGATGACAGCTACCTGAAAGGAGGTTATAGCAAGGTGGTGCTTGTTCTCTTCTCCCCAGTAACAAGTAAATAGCCTCAGGCTGTGCCATTGGAGGTTTAGACTGGGTGTTAGGAAAAGTTTCTTCACAGAAAGGGTTGTCAAGCTCTGAACAGACTG
The DNA here is from genome assembly GCF_021018805.1 of Prinia subflava. Classification (NCBI taxonomy): domain Eukaryota; kingdom Metazoa; phylum Chordata; class Aves; order Passeriformes; family Cisticolidae; genus Prinia; species Prinia subflava. The sequence continues at coordinate 18,751,969 of NC_086260.1, forward strand.
CTCAGGGCAGTGGTGGAGCCTCCATCTCTGGAGGTATTTAAAGGATGTGTAGACGTGGCACTGAGGGACATGAGTTAGTGGCAGACTGCACAGTGCTGGGTTAATGGTTTGGTGTGATGATCCTAGAAGTATTTTCCAAGCTAAATGATTCTGTGATTCCTTCCCTGAAGTGATCCTCTAGTCACTGTCACACATCATGGTGATCCCACAGCAGCTCCTGCTTCCTTATACCATCAGCAGTTCCAACAAGTGAATCAACTTCTTGCTTCCCTTATGTCACCAACCTCACAGCTGCAATTCTTTCCTGACACCTTAAGGTCCATCCTATCCCTACTGCCTGCATCTACAGCTCCTCTTCCTTCCAAACCAAGCAATCTGCTTAAACATCCAATTTAATACAGTACTTTTCCCAATTTGTTGCCAGTCACTTCCCTAACCTCCTAGACTTCAACTTGCTGACCAGTTTTGACTTTTTCCTCTTCGTGGTGTTTATGGAAGGAAAATTGCTAAGACTATGAAACAGAGGAGACCACCTGCCTTAGGCTGTTCTTTGCCATCACGATGGAAACTATCCTACTTCTTACAGATCCCAGAGGCCTTCCAAGGGGGAAGAAGGAAGGGACTAACATTTGACTTGTCTATTAGGTACACCACAGCACAGTGTTCCCATGTGTAACACAAGGGGACATTTTGATAGGAGGGAGACATGTTTAGATTGAACCTATCAGATCATCAATTAAAGACCAGAGCAATATTGCACTTTGGCAGTATATTCACTTTTTTTGGAGTTTATTTGTATTAGAGAAAGTCATACTCACAGCTGGCATTTCTGTAGAGAAGAAAAGGTTCATGGAGCTGAAACTCCAGATCTTTATTTACTGGCTCAACCAGGTTGTGCATATTCAGTCGATTCACAATGGTAAAACCATGATAAGGAGAAGCTGACCTATTGTGTCAATTAAAACAAAACCAAGGATTAATACCTTCATCAACAGAAGTAATTTTCCGAAACCAAATTATGAATTAATCTTCAAATTTCCATTGCTTTATCATGTGAAGCTTTAGCAGTCCTGAAGTTCTCACAGTTGTTTTTCTATGCCATTTCTTGGCATGCCACCTAATTTCAATTTCAAACTACACTTACCTCAAAGCAGGATTAGGATTAACATTACAGTTCTACACTGCTATACTGCTGAATCAAAGATATGCCTCTGAAAAATCTATTCAAAAAAACTAGGGCAGGTCCACCATTAAAATGCAAATGTATTCAACACTTGACATAAGCTCATTTTGAGGCATTTAAGAATTTTTTTGTTAGAGAAGAAAAACCAAACCACTTACACAGCCCCATTACCTTACTGTAAATAGACATGACAATAAAAAAGAGTTGCTGTCTTAAACAGCATGAAGTACACTTACATTTCTTCCTAAAGGGAGCCTCTGGAAATAAGGACTTAACCCAGTGTCCTGAAAGTTATTCAGATTGTATTGCTTAATGAAGCAATTTTTATTTACTTAGATTTTTGTGGGACACCAGGTAGAAAAACAAAACACTGAGCAAGCACTGAAAGTTCAAGATAGTTTTAGATCTGTTTTCTCTTGCTGCATGAATGTCCTGTCAGCACTCAACTGTGCCTGTAAGCTGGTGTACCATCAACCAGAGCAGCACAACGAAGGCAGGCTAAAGTTCAGACACAATTAACTGGTAAATATAAAGATTTCTGTAATGGTGTGGCCACCCTTACCTAATGATTGACACCAAAAATCTGTCAAGAGCTTCCAAGGACAGGATAAACAACCATTACCATCACAAGTGAGTTTCTTAATGCACTTCCCAGAACTTGTTTGAAGTCACCAGCTAGTGACACTAAAAGCTTTTGCTTTGGTTTTTGTTTTGATTTGGGTTTTTCGTCTTTTTTTTTTTTTTTTTTTTTTTTTTTTTAAAGTTTGGTTCACTTTCTTACGCTAAGTATTTCTAAGGTGGGAGCTGAAATAACAGGACCTGGTTACTTAAATCCCTACATAGTACCCGAATAAAATACTGTAATGACCAAACGAAGCCAGCCTGCTTCAGGATGGCTTAAGTCTATACTACTTCTATTTCATACCTTCAACAAAGTATTATTGCATTTAGATTTTTCCATTTGCCTGTAACTTAAATCTTGAACTCATGATTGATTTTATGTGCTGGTTCTCCTCCTCACCTCTTTTACCTGTCCTAGATAACCAGAAATTTCTTCCATGGTTTTGGTGAGGAAATCAAGTAGCTCCCAAAACCAGACACTACGAGCTCTCCAGCTATTGGGCAACTTCATCCATTTACAAAAATCTATGCCATATTCCAGGAGTAAATTAAAACACATTATTTAATTTCTCATCTCTATTGTTTTCATAATCAAATTCATGGATTTTAGGAGACAAAGGGAGACATGGCATTTAACAAGCACTAACAAATGCTATTTGATTAATAAAGTAAGCTCAATAAACCAGTTTTTGAGGTGGGTACATATGAAGCATCCAAGTTTTATGCTTTCTCAGCAGTACTTTTAGGGACTTGTGACGGAGTTGTTCACCCATGTGCAGGGTTTATTCTTTTTGCTTGAATACACAGCAGCTAACAGCTGGACAAGCAAAAAATGGTAAGTATGAAAGCTCTGCAGGAAGCCATCTGGAGTTTGTTTTCTCAGGGAAGGAACAAATATAACCACCACTATATAAGCCCCTCCCCCCCAAACCAACCCTTACCTTTTATACACAAATAAGGTCCCTTCTATGTCTGTTTTCTCCTACAAAAGACAACAAATGCATTTCAGGGATGTGCTTGTTCACACACTTATGTAGGTTTTGGAAGGTATTTTCATTAGAGACTTAAAATATCCTTATCTTTCCATAAGATTTGACATCAGAGGTCTAAAAATATGCTCTCCTATTTTCAGAAACTACCAATTTTTTTTTTTAATAGAAAGATTAGGAAGTTAAACTCACTTTTAACAGCCTTTGATCACACTCTCAATTTGCCCATGAGATAAACAGTGTTCCACAACCTTCCCATGCTGAGCCTGACGGGGCAGACCCCAAATATCGGCGAGGTTGCGCTCCAGTTTTACTCCAAGGGCAGCAACAATAGCACACCGCGGCAGAACCATGGGCCATGGCTCTGTCAGCCTCCAGCTTCCAGAGCAGCCTCAGCACGGGCTGCTGACAAACGAGCGCGTAAAGCTGCAGCTCCAGGGCTGCACGTGACAACGTGAAGTGCCCCCTCCTCCCATTTTCATGGCTCTGCGATGAACCCGGTGGGCAGGCCAGAACTGTGTTTTAATGCAATGACAAACACTCACAGCTTTTAAATCGCCCTTTTCCCGATTTAGGGTTCTGTGCAACAGGCAGGAGCAACAACAACAAAGTACGATTAAAAGAGAAAAAGTCAATGGCCACCAGGAGCCAAAGCGCCCTCCAGCCCCAAGCATTGCCCCGGTCTGAGGGGGTACTGCGCCTTCCCGAGCGCACACACGGCCTCGCCTCTCCCTCTTCCTTTTCCTCCCTGCTCCCTCTCCCTTCTCCACTTCCTCTTCTTTCTCTCCTCTCTCTCGCGCCTCCTCTCTTCCTCTCCTTCCCTTTCCTCTCCCCCAGCACACGCGGGGGGAACGCACCCAAACCCCAAACTTCCCCCTGGCCGAGCGCAGCCCCGCGCGGGCCCCGTGCGGACGCGCCGGGCCAGGCGGCTGCCGGGGCGCGGGCAGGCCGGGCCCGCCCCGCCGGACTCACCCACTCGTTGTCCTTGGGGCTGAAGCTGTAGAGCGCGACCTGGCCGGTCACGTCGGCGATGCCGGTGATGAAGGGGTCGTGCCGCCGCAGGGCCGCCAGGCTCATCTCCTGCCCCGCTCTGCCCGCCGCCTCCATCTTGGATCCGGGCAGCCCCGCCCGCGGAACGGCAACAGCTGCGCTGGTGCACCGGCGTTCCCGGTCCCGCCGCCGGCCGGAGCGCCCGGCCCGCGCCTGCAGTTCCGCCCTCCCGCCAGGGCCCCCTCCCCGCCTCGCCGGGCCCTTCCCCGGGGCCTCTCCTCAATTGGGGACTCGCAGCCCCTTCCCCGGTGCCTCTTCTCGACCCGGGACTGGCAGCCCCTTCCCCGGTGCCTCTCCTCAACTCAGGACTGGCAGCCCCTTCCCCGGTGCCTCTCCTCAACTCGGCACTCGCAGCCCCTTCCCCGGTGCCTCTCCTCAATTGGGGACTGGCAGCCCCTTCCCGGGTGCCTCTCCTCGGCTCGGGACTGGCAGCCCCTTCCCGGGTGCCTCTCCTCGGCTCGGGACTGGCAGCCCCTTCCCGGGTGCCTCTCCTCGGCTCGGGACTGGCAGCCCCTTCCCGGGTGCCTCTCCTCGGCTCGGGACTGGCAGCCCCTTCCCGGGTCCCCGTTCCTCCCTCGCAGCTCCGGCGGCCTCGGGCTTGCAGGGCCGTGGGCTTTGGGCAGGGCGTAGGGCTGGCCTCGCATGTTCTTATTATTTATTTACCCATTAGTAAAGGCTCCGGAGGTTACCGCAGGCTGCCTTGTGAAGTGCGATGAGCTGGGTCACAGGCTCAGGAGTTATCTTCCGCCGCTTTGAGGGTGATGCTGGTTGCTCTCGTGTCTGTAATTTTCTGCTATATCGGTATTTCACGGGCTGCCGTGGGACACGGAATTTTCAGTGTTTTAGAAGAACTTGGGGATTAAATATTTCTTTCAGGTATAGTAAACATCCACAGATACGTTTCTCAGGTAAAATAAAGGCACATAGGACAGTAAATGGTCATATGTAAAGTAGAGTGCTATGTAGTACATATCTACATTTGCTGAAACAAGACAAAGTAACATGCAGTGCACTGAGCTTTTTCCTGCAGTTTTTTTCAGTTACTGGTGATTTTAGCAAGAGGAAAGTAAAGAATATTCGTCAGGACCAAGGCATGAATTACTTTCAAGATAAGATCACTCAGGTTTAAGTGTCTTTGTAGCACTTTGTGTAATCTGACAGGAAAACAAACAAACAAACAAAAACAGGTTTGTAAATTTCTACACAAAACTTTTGTGACAAGCTCCTGACCCTCTTGAGAATTTAAAGAATGTGTGCTATGCTCTGTATTACCACAGGTCATGTTGCTTATTGTTGCAGGTGGACAAACTTCTGATTTTAATGCAGCTTTACAGGATAGTCCTCTCCCACGATGGCTCACATTCAATGCACAAACTATAAATAAGGATCCAGCAGTTGTGTAGTTCCATAAAAAGTCTTTCTGACAAGAAGGGGAAATACCAAGTTCCAATATAATACAAAATTTTAAATTATAAAGCTTTTGGGGCAGAACAATAATGTGCCTGTTTTGGTGTCAAACAGTTCTAGTATAAAGTAAAAATGCATTTCTTAGGAAAAAAGTAATGTAGACACAAAACTTCATCCTGGTAACTCACCCCTGAACTCCAGGGCAAAAGCATCAGTAAAAAAACCTCAACAAAAATCATATGGAAAGTCTTAGAGCTCCATAAATTGTCCATGTCCTTCTAACGGTTTTGCTGCAGGAGAGTCTAATCCATAAAATTTGGATTTTCTCTAGTTCTGTAGTGTTTGCTCTTAAGGGCAATACTTTGATATAAAATGTCTCATTATTCACTAACAGTTTATATTAGAGAAAGATAAAAAGAGGAAATTAAAGTTTGAAAACTGTTTTGTAGACCAACAACATTCAAAGAGGTCAACTGAAACAGAAAGAAAGTGAACAGAAAGAAACTTTAAAAACCTGGTTCTAAATGGCATGTTAAATGTCTGCATCAAACTGCCCCTTTCTGCAAGATTACTGTAAAGCAAAGGTATCTTTCAAATTTAAGAACTTACTGGCAAAGGAAATTCTCTGCTGTGTGTGGTCTCAGTTGTGAAAACTCTTTGGCTTCATCTCGCATTATAAGTGAATCACAAGGAGCAGCAAGAAAGAAAGGGAGGCAGTGGTTTCTTGTTATGGCTTGTTTTCCTCCTTCATCCACTGATTCCAGTTCTGCATTTCCGTGAGGTTATTCTCCCTACCCTTCCTCACTGATGTTGCATTGGAATAGAATATTCTGTATCAGAAATGATGCACTGCATATCATCTGCGTCCTCAGCCTTGAAGCGCAGCAGTTGTGTGCACAGGCAGAGCCTCGGGGTGCAGTGGAAAGCTGCAGCTCCTGAGATGTGTGCTGTGGGTGTTGCGTGGTGCAAATCTCCCTGGCCCAGCTGTGCTGGGGAAGTGTTCCCCTCTCACTCCCTGTTCCAGGTTCTTGCACGGAGCCAGGCACACATGGGGTGATGCACATGATGTCCTTTTCATGGTTTCTCTGTGAGTGGGACAGATTCCATTTGGGGTTCAACAAGTGAAGAGACCATCGTGTTTTATAGTTCATCTTTATATTATTCTGCTGAGGTTTCATAGGACAGGATATGATAATTTATTACCCTAAGTACTGTTATCTACTTAATATATGTTAATGTTAAGGTATATTAAGTAACAAAGACCCTATTTTTCTCTTTCATTTGCTTGTGGCACCATGCTAGGTGCTGTTGCTCTGTTGTTGAGCATTTTCCTCACTTGTATAAACTGCTCAGGTTGTGTAGTTACCTTCCCTGGCAGTTGTTTTGCTCTTTGGAGGGCCAATTGGCTCAGCAGCCTTTCCTAGGAGTTCCAACTTGCACTGTGCTCTCTCTGCACTACTGCTGCAGCCACAGGTACCTTATTGCATATTGACCATGACAGATATTTGTTTTTAGCTGTGCAAAATTTTTTCATCCTTCAGAGGGAAGTTTTCCAAATTAACAATGCTATAGGACAGCAGTGTTAATCAAAACAAGTAAAACTGGTGGGATAGGATGGTGTGTAAAGGGACTCCAGGTTCAGCAGGATCATCATATGGAAATGACAAGGTTTAGGAAGATTGTTCTGGGACTACTGACTTACCCAGCTGTAGGTACAGGATTTTTTCCATGCTCTGCATAAAATAGAGATAACACAGAACTACTTTGCATAACATCTGGGTTTCTCAGCTGTTGCAATACTGAAATGTGAACTTAACTAGAAGATTCTTTGTCATGAAATAATTGCAGTAATGATTCTGTAAAGGAATGGACAACTTTCATTTTTCTTTTTTTCTCCTTGTACAATTGGGAAAATCTTTTACAAAATGTGAAGCATGAAACATTAAAACCAACAGCACTTTCTGAAATAATGTAACTTAATAGAGTACAAGGACAATTACAAAAAAAGGCAGTTAGCCATCTATGTGTCCACTGACATTTTGGATATGACCAACCAACAGTTGTGGTAACCAACAGTTATGGTCCTTCCAAAGATTCTGAAATAATATTGAAAGACACAGAGAAAAGTTGTTAAATTACAATTCAATAAAAACAAAAGAATGAAAATACTCAATTTGATTTATACATTAAAGCTACTCTCACAACAACTGTGTAAGAGGGTGAAATAGGTCACAGGCAGCCCTCCTTACATTGCTCAATAACATTAGAAGGATTAATCATTTATGGATTATCTCCTAGAAACAATGATCTGGTGCAGACAGGTAATCCAATCTCCTCTGTCTTTCTAACCTGGTTTGCCATTTCACGGGATATTGTGAAAGGGTGGCAAGTTTTTCTAGGAAGACATTTCCTGGCAGCTTGAAAAATGTAAATTGCTGGAATTTGCATCAAAATATGACAGCTCTTCTCTGATGAAGGTAGGTAGTGAAATTAGACAGGTAAAATGATTTTTTTTTAACTAGGGCACAGAGGTTCAGCTCAAAATTATATCATGTTCACCCTTAGTTAGAATCTGTCACTGACAGAGTAAAGAGAGAAGTTTATCATTGACATAAATCAGAACTAGAGAGAAAACGTTATTCCTGGGACTCTGCATTTTGCATAATATCCAGCAATGTGTTTTTCCTGAGTTAATTTGTAGAAAAATTTAAATGCAACTTATTTCTGAATGCAAGCCTTTCAGTGAGGGCAGCCTCTGTAAGTCCATTAGATGCAGGTTTGCAGCCTAACTTTTACTGATTGACTTGGTTAATGTAATACATTTGAAAAAACATCTTTGGCCACTTCTGGGTTATTTTATCTGGCTGTAGCCTCAAGGCCTGCTGTTGAATATATTAGGCTGTGTTAATTTCATTTCTGAAAATGAACTGCATTACAAATATTCATTGGTCAAAATATTGCAGTAGCAAAAGTGCACCATCAGTGATTTTCAAATGCTTATTTCATTTTGCATGTAGTTGCTGTTTTATTGCTATAATAATGTTAGGAAAAAAAATTCAATTACTATTATAAGCAGAGTAGCCTGTTCCCCTAGGTCTCCTTGTACAGTTAAAAAAAAATTAGATTAGCAGGTCTTGCTCTGTACAGAACTGAGAAATGCATCAGGAATAATTGTGCATCATAGTAGTAATCCTGAGCCCTGAGAAAGCTACTTTAGTAGAACCATGTTAGTTTTTAACTCAGCCAATTTTTAATTACTGAGCGATCTGCCTTAAATATACTGTATCAGCTTTATGGTATCATTGTGTACTTATAGTTTTGTCTTCTTAAAGCATTCTTTTTTTCCTGAGCCATATTTGATGGCTCCATGTGTTTGGCCTTTTAAATACTGGGATCATCACATAAATTTTAAAATGTAGGTTTCTATGCTGCTTTATCTTTTTTTGAAGCCATGGTGTAAAATAGCAAGTCAGAATTCCTTTAAAATACTTTAATTTTTAAATTAATATTATTTTTGTCAGTATTTTTCATTTAATATTTTGTCTTAATATTTTATTTTAATATTTTATTTAAAATATTTTATCTTCTTGCAAAATATGCACATATCAGAGCAATCATCTCTAAAATAGGTTAAATTAATTTTTTATGAGCAAATGTGTATTTTTCAATAGGCTTTTCTTGATGTGGTACTGTACTAATAAGGAAGATGCAACATGATTCTGAGAGTAAATAGCTTCTAGGGCTTTTCAGGCATGACTAGAATCAAATAGAATGTAAAACAGCCTGGTAGTTTGGGCTGCTTTTGCTGCTTCTTGTGTTTTCCAGTGTCAGAGGAATGGGGATCAGCAAACCTGCATTCATTTCAGAGGTTATTAAACCACTGGAGCTCTCTCCACCTTCATTTTCCCAGCCGTAAAATGGGTACAATATATTTACTCATTATCATAAATGTCACCAGAATGCTGTCTGAGGAGCAGTATAAGCAGTAGGCATTCTGGTGATATTTCACTTGTCCAGGGAAGGGCTGGTGGGATGCTGAAGGGTCACAGAGCCTCGCTGGAAGGTGAGGGCAGCAGCTGCATTGGGCTCTGTCACCAGGACAAAGGAGCAGGTTTGGAGCTGTGCTTTGGCTGGATGGGTCCTGGAGCCCCTCAACGTCAGCCACCACCTTCTGCGGGTCTCATCTGCTGTGGGCTGCAAACAAGAACAGACACAGCTGTGGTGAGAGCCTGGAGCACAGCATCCCTTAATTCCTGCTATGAGCACACGAATCTTTGCTCTTGGCTTTGGCAGCTTTCTCCAGGATGTGATCTTGTCCAAGAGTATTTTGTCAGTGACTAAACCATGTGGTTTGAATGTGTGTCATGTGCTAAATTCTGCCTCTGTCAGTTGCAGTCAAGAATCCATAATGTCCTCCTGCTTTAAAAAAATCGAGTCCTGGTCAGAGCCACCCATTCTGGATGGCTTTCCTGGAAGGGGTGAGGAGGGCAGGCTGGGTGAGGTGGGGAGGAGTCACCATACTCAGTGAAAAGGGAAGCTCTTTTACATCATGACTAAGGGAATAAACTGGATGAGATCCTAATGATTTGGCCTCTTTCCTCCAGTTAAGTTCTAGCTGATGGAGAATTCCTTTGCTGCAGTCACTCAGAGAAGAGCCATAAAGTTGTGTGTTGAAGACCCTCAGGGGAGCCCTGTGGATCAGGTGTGTGAGGAGTGGCACAGGAAGGGTGTTTCAGGGGAAGGCATTCGCACACAGTGCTGTGGAAATTTGCAGCTAAACTGGAACAGAGTTTAGCTAAGAAATGGCTGGAGCTCAGGCCTGAAGGGCTGTGGTGGAAGTGCAATTGCAACCTAAAAAAAAAATTTGGGACCTCATGTCCATTGACCTTGATGTTAGATAATAAGTGATCTGCTAGTAATGAGGTATTAAAGAACACAAGAAGCAGCATCTTATTTAATTAATTTTGGGCAGGTTGTGTGCAGTTATGTGTGTAAAGAGAAATGGCAGTCAACCATTTCCTACAGAATCTTCTGCAAAATCCTGTGCACAGATTACCTGTATTTTCATTTGGAAAATAGGTATAAATTGGGAGATTAATCTACAAATTAGGTTGCTTGCTTTGACATGTTTGTAAAGGAAAAAAGAAATAACTAATAAGTTGTGTGTTGAAACCATCCCTTGCATTCAAACAAGAATTTTTGCCAGTGATGCATCACAATAAAATTATTTTTGCATTTGGAATTAGTGCATGAAAATACTGAATATAAAGAGCTTGTGAGGGGGTGATTTATTTTGTCAGGTAAGGGCTGGAAAGCTAATGAACAGCTCTCCAATGGATTGTAATAATCTCAAATAATTATTTCAAGACCTCTTGAGTACCAGTTTTTCTGACAGGCTCTAATAGGTTCTTTCAAGACTCTCATGGTCGGTAGAACTAGTTCTCATTTTCAGAATTACTACCTCATCTAAAGTTTGTGCTTGGTACAAAGCATGTGATTTTCAAAACAATTAAATGTAACAGACTTTGAGAGCTGCAGTGTAAACAATGCACATATGCACCAACAGCTGAAGGACCACATCTCCTCTTGCTTTTTCCTTCTGGTGTGACGCCTTCCAGAGCTGGCAGGTTGAGCTGGGCTCTGCAGTCCCGGAGTGACACAGTGCCTGCCTGCCTGCCCAGCTCCTCTTCTGCCCCTGAGTGCAATCTGTGGCTGCTGACAGCTGGCACAGAAATCAAGGGTGGGGAGGGGAATCTTGCCATGCTGGCCTTTCCCTGTCCCTGTGTGCACCTGACATTGCTCAGGCAGAGATGGGGCATTTTTAGGAAGCTTGACACTTGCATGACAAAAGAGACTTGTCAGCCAGGCGAACTGAATTCCAGAAGTGATGAGCTGTCGCACAGGGCAGGAGTGGCCAGAGTCCACCATTTACCCTAGCAGGAAAAGACTCAAAACCAAAAGATAAAGCAAAACATTGCCTCTGTAAGATGTTTTCACTCTGAGATAAAACTGGCATCCTTTACTGGATTAAGAAAAATTTTAATTAACTCTGTTTTCACCATGGATTAGTTATGAGAATAATCAGGAGGTGCTTAGTTCTAGGAGGTGACCTGGGTGCAGAGGGAGAGCTGGTGGTGCTCCTGCAGTGCAGGGAAAGGGAGCTGAGGCAAAGGCTCTTCCTCCTGCCCTTGGTAGCAACAGTGTCCACACAGGAGTAGTAGTGGAGTTTTAGCCTGAGGGAGGGTCTAGGAGACAAAACCTAGGCATGTCTTTGTGATGTGTATGTGTGGGAAGGGGAGTGTTGACTGGTAATAACATGGGGATATGTTTTGGTAAAATTCTCCATTTATATTCTGTTTTGGTGTTTGGTTTTTTTTGGGCTTGGTCTTAAATTCCAGCTGTAGTGGGGAACTGGGCAAGTAGGCTGTGTAAACTCTAAGATTTAGCACTTCAGGGCCACTGTGTGATTCGTGACCTTCTGTGACATGACAGCCAGGCAATGCTGTTGGCTTTCAAACAGCAGTTGGGAATGCTTAAGTTAAAAGGGTTATTCTTGTTCCTTTAGAAACCCCTCCTAATATTGTGTAATATCAGGATTTTTACATTTATCCAGCCTCAGATATTCCCTTTACAGGCTCTTGCCTACTTCATAGTGCTTCTTTAGTGGTCACACTTCTGCAAAGTGCTGTCCCTGGCCTGCTGGTAACAAGCCAGCTGCTGAGAGGTTTGAATGGTAGTAACTATTTGTTTGAGTTTAAACAATTAAAGGTTCGCTAAGTGAAATCCACTGCAAGTGAAAGCTGGTAACTGAAACACTGACTTGACCAGGAAAGCATGGCTGCCAGAATAGGGGCACTTAGTCAAGCACTTTCAGAAAGAAAAAAAATGAGTGTGTTACAAAGAAGATAATTGGTATGGTATTTTATTACCATCATGTCAGAAGAACAGAGAGACTTCTTAAAATTATTTCAATCTCCATCAGTTCTTTATAACCCTGAAAAAAAATCAGAGGAAGATAAAGAAATTGTCTATATTATGTCTCTTTAAGCTGATTTTTCTTTTGCGTCTCTAATCAGAATTTAATTGTGTTTGCAAAAACATATTCTGGTATATGGGCTATTTGCAAACTGTTCACTGAGATAATTATTTAAGATTTCTCTTAATTGTAGTTTTAAGCAGCATTGTGCTGGTTTTTGAAATGCTCCCAAAACCATCAAGTGCTCTCCAGAGGATGTGCTAATAAGGCATATAATGGGACATTAGGATGAATTTATTATTTTAATTTATACATTAGAAGGTTATTTTTGATACTTTTGTTACCAGTTTCTCATTATAAATAAGCTAACACTAGAAAATGTTTACCTTGTAAAATTATCAGAGGCGAATGTCTTGCTTATGTGAATGTAGGCAAAGGGATACAGTTGCAGTGGGTCTTCTGTTATAATCAGCAAAAAGGTAATAAAGAGGAAAAAGGCAACTGAAATGTAGATCTCTAACAAGATCTGTTAGTTCAGGGATTTTTGAGGCTTGTGTAGTCTCTTTGGAGCCCATGTTTTTTTCTCATATTTCATCTGGAACTGCCTTTGTTTGCGTTTCCACTGATCTTATGCAAGAGAGGAACTTTGCAAATCTATATAACTTAATTTTTTCCAATGGGAAACTGCAGATAAGTTGTGGCTGTCATGGACTTCACTCATCTGTGTAATCCAGGGGAGCTGTTCCCATCTCTGGTCTGAGTCTGGCTGACTCAGAGTGACCTCGGTGGTGGCTGGTAAGGACTGGTGGCTGGGCTGGCCCTTTCAGCAAGTCCACAGCCATGGTGGCTGTGGTCAGTCCAGGAATGCTCCCAGTGCTCACACCAGTGCTGTTTAAGGGTTTATATAAATCTGTTCACTGACTACTCAGTGGTTGAGGTGTATGGCTATTTGAAAATGCTCATTTTGTGACCTTTGCCTTGCATCCAGGACCTATTTCAGTCCTAACCTTTGGCTTATGTCTTGGTTTCTGGCTTGGGCTCTTGACCTTTGGTATTTAGCCTGACTGCTGGCATTTGGGTGCCAGATCACCTCTTGTCCTAGGCTTGGATTCTAGTTTTGGAAATTAGGTCCAACAGCTTCTTGAGCTTCCACTTAAATCTTGGATGTGCTTTTGAAATTTTCCCTTTAGGACACCAACCGTACATCTTACATTTCTTTTTTAGCCTTTATGTAAAACTCTTGTAATCAGAACAGCTCAATTCTAGACACATCCCTTCCCTCATGGGTCATTAAATGGAGGATGCAGAGCTGTTTGGACACTTTTCCAGGAATCCCTGATTCCTGCTCACCATGGGGAGACCCTTGGTTGCCTTTGTGCTCACTTGTGTGATGTGCAGGTGGGTGGGTGCCCACTGGCACAGCCTCAGCCCCAGGTGGCCATGGCAAGCCTGCCTTATGGCTGGACATCCAAAAAGCCAAAAGGAATGCAAGCCTGATAAATCCCAGCATCCTGTTTGCTGCAAATCTCTTGCTGAGATACCAACCTGGAAATCTGACCACATGTTAAAAATTAAAAACTCTCCATAAATAAATACTACATCAGTTAATTTCCTCCAAAAACATGATATATGAAATGACAGCAAAATCATGTCTAAGGGAAACAAACACAACCCCAAGGTCCCTATGGTATTTTCAGCAAAAGCATCACAAGGTTCTGTTGCTTTTGGAGGTCAGATGGCAAGCTCCATGTTCACAGTTGTGACTACATGCTTATGTGAGTTTGTTTCCCTGGCTTTGCAGGGACTGTTCGCGTGAATAACCACTCCTGCAGAGTGAATAAAGGCATTTGCAATCTGGTCCCAGCTGGAAACTTATTTCTGAAGCCAGTTCACTCTCTTCATAAAACACAGATTCTTTATTTTATCTTGTTTTGTGTTTAGTTCACATCATTTGAAATCTTTAGGTTGATTGCTATGCCATTCCAAATCCTTTCCTACTGGAAGAGACATATATTTTATAGCTCTTGATTCTTTCCCAACACATATTTGGAATAGAGATATTCTTGTCTGGGAGGAGAAGGGTAATTGCTGCCTGCCTGGACATCAGTTAATTAGCAGTCTCCTCACCAGTGGACGCCTGGCTAAATTCATTCTTTTGCTGAGTAATTTATTAAATAACTCCAAGACTATTCAAGCAGGCTCTACAGTATTTTATAACAAAGCACTAATTACTTGGTATATTTAATGGCAAAAGAGATGTAAGGAAATACAGGGCATATATTCTCAATTGCTTCCCAACCTTTCTCTCACACCTTTCTCTTGGACCAGAGAGCTCAGTGAATTAGATCCTCAAGTGAGGATATGGGCATAATTTTACAGGAGTTATTGACTATCCTTTTCTTCCTCAGTTGATGCAATCTTGGCCTGGTTTGGAATGCAGAATAACATTTCAACCAGGAATCTCTGTCACAGTCTTGGCAAAGCTGCTTAGATAGGGAGAATCATCTCTGCTAAGTGCTGACACTTGTGCAGTGGCTCGGGAAGTGGATGGAGGAAATGCAAGATAAACCCTGTGCTGGGCTGCCCTGTCACATCTTGTGTGGTGCTGCTGTCCATTAACGTGCCCCTGGCTCGGGGACAGCGCTGGGCTCGGCCCACATCACTTGGCAGCTGTCAAGTGGATAAGACAAGCTTGCTGGGGAATGCACTAAGATAATCACAGGAAAGTGAAGTTGAATCTCATATGTGTGCTGCACTGAGTGCTCCCAGCAAAGGAGGCTTTATTCTGCAGCACGGAGACCAGATGGACTGTGTGGCTGTTCTTTGGGTTTCTGGGGGAGAATTCAATACATGCGGTCTGGAATCAACACCTCATTTGTCAGTTCAAGTCACACCATTACACCCTTCCATCCCCCTAATTTTTGCTGTTGTTTTACAAACAGAACATCTCCTGGTAGCAGATATGTGTTAAGGCAGCATTCTGAAATTTGCCAGCTCTTTATCCTTTATGCTGAACCCCTGCTGGAATCCAAAAGCCCAATTTCTTTTCTTCTCTTTCCTGCAGGGTACAAGCAGCTGTTATTTTGAAAAGAGAGGCTCTGTACCATAGTGATTCTCCTCAGCAATTTGTAAAAAAAAGCACAGGCTTTTTGTTACTTTTAATGTCTTATCAGATGATTTCTGTTTTGATCTATAAAACATACTACTGTATAAATTGTGAAAATGGAAGGTCGGTAGATTTGATGGTTGAGTCTAACTCAGTTTTAAGACCAGCAGCACATCTAAGACATCTTTGTACACAAAAGGTATGCACAGGTATTTCCTAGGTATTACTGAGAGTCAGTTTTAATGCTGGGGTTTGCTGAGTGGGGAGGAAGCACACTCCTTTTTTCAGGTACTCCTTTCCACTATATGCCTCCTTCAAAACTCAGCACTTTAACAAGTGTTAAAGCATTATTCTACACAGCATCATAGTTCATCTGTTGCAGCTTTTTTTTTTTCCTCAGGGAAATCAAGTTTAACTCTATGTTTTAGTGTACTGAATAGTTTAATGTGCTGCAGATTAATTTGAAGAGATCTCCATTACAAGCAACTGTAATAAAACTGGAGACCTGGCTTGGTACTTGTAGTTTAAATGTCTATGACTGTATTTCATGGCATGGTTATGGAAAAGAATTTAAAAACCTCAGTTTTTTATTTTTAAAAAAAATTTAAATTTTCTTTTCTTACAGAACTTTTATGATACATTTTGATTTTTTGCTAAATCATGAAGCTTTATTTTCGATGAAATGTGTATGATGCAAAGAAAGAAATTGTCATTTTAGATATTAATATTTAATAGAGACCTAAATGATATATTTTGATATCTGTTAGTTCTTCCTTGACTAAACACCTGCACTTTCTTTAGAGGTGTTTGTGGTAGGGAAGTTTTGCTGTTGTTTCATCCAACAATATTACAATATGAAAGCAGTAAACAGCACAGAAAAGGTATTTTTCATAATGAAGGCAACTAACTTACACCAGGACCAAAATAACTTAAGGAACAGGATTGAAACTGTCATATCAACTGACATGCACTGTCCTCTTGCTACGGAGCAGAAGTCTGGGTCTGTAAAAGGGTGTGGGAACACAGACCAGACCATCTTTGGGCTTTAGCAGGTTGGACCTGGAGTCAGTTCAGAACATTTTTCATATGAACAGCAAAACTGAACTGGTCTTAATGGCAAAGGAGAAGCAGACCCCATAGTCCCATAAACACATTTTTTAAAATTTATTTAAAGTAGTCAGTTTTTGAGGCAGAAGGGGTTAGCAATGGGACTTTAAAATGATGATGATGATTCCTCTCTTATTTTATAGAATTCCCCTTACTAAAATATTATTAAATATTGTTTAGAATGCTTTCATTAAAATTAAATGGTTGAGTGGAATTAGATAAAGAATTACACTGAGTTCAGCAGCCTTTCAGATGGAGGGTCCAGTTTGCTCTTTGGGAAAGTCTGGAGGATTGTTCGTCACTGTTGCAGCTCCTGTACCTCACTGACCACTGGAGTTGCTGTATTTTGTTTTTGCAAAAGAAGCTGAAGTTTTATTTCATCCTGAGTTGTTCACACTGACTGGATGCACACTTTCAGGTGTTTCAGCAGTGTATATAAAAATCATTAGTTTGAGAGAAGCAAGTTTTATGGATTCCTTATATTTGATGTTGCACAAGATTTGTGCCATGAATAGTAGATTTTGTAACTCAGTTTTAATTCTGATATTTTAGAAACCACACCTATAACTTGAGAGATAGGAAAGTCATCAAAGCTTTCCTTGTCCTTTGCTCTCGGGCTTTGACTTCTCCCTTGTATTTCTCATTATTCATTAATACTAACATGCTGACTGATACATTTGATGATGCACAGACACTCCATATGCATGAGAAAGACCTGTCAAAGCCTAGGAGGCTCTTTTTTCTCCACTGAATTGATTATCTTCCAAGTCCAGGCCCCCCTTTTTTTTTTTTTTTTTTTTTTTTGCAACAAGATCTTTTTATTTGTCAGGGGATCAAAGATGCCTTTAAACCATCCTGTTTTCAGAGCTGAGGGATCAGCCTTAAGATGGTGTTGGTTTGGGATGTGCTACAGGGTCAGATGTGAGAAGTTTTACAACTGCAGAACCTCCACACTGAAGGCAGAGGTTAAATTGCCTTTAATGAACATGTATATACTACCAAAGGGTCATTCTGACTCCCTTTTTTTTCACTTTAGTTCCTTGGATCGTACACTTAGATCCAGTCTAATGACCTTCAGGAAGAAATTAATATAATTTTTCAGCTGGGCAAACAATTGCAAAACTGTTGTGAAAAGCTCCATTTTACCTCATCCATTTGTGGACAGGTATCTGTCTTTCAGCCTGGCTCTTGCTCTGCTCTGTCACATGCTCTGCTCTGTCACTCTGTGCACAGGCAGGTGGAATGGCTCCATCCCTGCATTCTGCATGAAACTGGCTCCTTTTGCTCTTGCCACAGGTGGACTTGGGCAGGAACAAAACACTGGATGCAGCATAAGGTCATTTTGCTGCTGTTACATACCCCTGGATGTAGCAGGCTTTCCCTGCTATGAGTTTGGATGCATTGCAGGAAAAGCTGATAATGCCTTCCACCAGAGGATTCGCACCTTGCAGAGCTGAGGATGAGTGTTCATGACCTTGCTTCCCTCAAATCCCTTTTGCACTGTTTTGAAACTGCACTGAGATCAACCAAGTGGAAGTTCCCACATCATTTCCAGCTCAGGCAGAGAGCATGCTGACCTTGCCCAGACTTCATGCTTGAATGTCTTCTGTTCGCTCAGAATTCCAATAAAAAATCTGGGGTTGGGAGAACAGTACAGCAATAGGTACTGCATAATTTGACAACACATGTTTCTGACTGGCTGGAGGTCATTTAAGGCTTTGAAATTATGAAAAAAAAAACAAAACAAACCAAACTGATGTGAAACCTGTCTTTGGAATAAAAGCAACTTTTAGGTGTCTTTAGCAGTTCACAAGGATGAATCTTGTACAAAAAAAAATTGTTTATATACTTTCAAGACTGTTACTGTAATGACTTTTGCTGTTAATATAAAATACTGAGTTTAGAAAATGCCCACCGCATTGGCTTTTAAACGCCTTTAAACTTCATATTCTATGAATTTGGTATAGACATTAAAATAGTAGCAGCTGTTTCTATTCTCTTTTTTCCTCTCTCCCTGAATGTGGATCACAGACACAGGTTGCATGATTTATAAAATATGTGCCATTGCAGACACATTCCTGAAAGTCAGGAGAGCTTCAGTGATTCTATCTTAATTTAGTCCTTCTTTGAAAGCTGATAAAATTTCAAATTTCCAGTAAGCTGTAGAAAAAAGATATTTTACTTTTGAAAAATATCTAATTCAAAATCTGTCAAGAATATTCGGATATGGAAACCATTCAGAATGTTTTAAAAAGAAAATTGAACACCGTAGTTCTATTTTTCATTTGGATATTTTTTCTTTTGCAAACCTCTAGCTGTATGGGCTATAATATTTCAATATTACTGTAAAAATATTTCAACAGGACCTGGCTGATATTCCCAAATCAAAAGACAGTGCAATCTACATTTCACTAAACATTTTGGGGTTTTGAGATTTTTTTATCTACTAGGAATGGAAATAAACTTTGAAATGCCTGAATTTCCCAAAGGATAGACAATTTGTTTCTCTAACTAAGCGTGTTTTGCCACACTTCTCCCTGAAGTAGGATCTGTGTCTTTATTACACAGCGTGCTTCCACTTGCAGTCTTGATGATCAAAGCATGAGAGCTGTCAGATGAGAAGAAATGTGTAGCACATAAGAACTGTGTATCAGTAACACACTGGTTAAAATCAAAGGAAATCAAGACCAAAAAAATCATGTTTATTTTCACCTTGAAACTAAACCAAGCCAGTGTTAATTAATCTTCAGAGACAGTAGTAGCTTCAGAAAATAATGGCTTTTCTGGGATTTTTATCAGCAGAAAACCCTTGGTCTCCAAATACATAGCACAGAACTGTTTTTACATCTCCAAGGGATTATTTAAAGAAAAAAAGAAGTAGCATCAAGATTTTTAGTCTCACTGAAGTCCATGAGCATTGGATTAGGTCCTTAGATCCGGTTATATAAACATTTCTGTAACATTTTTAGACCGTAATGTTTGGCCTGTTACTATAGAGTACTGTAGTGCTTTTCATAGCTTGATGCTTTAATACTTACACTTGAAAGGCTTATAATTTATTTTCTACCTGATACATTCACTTCCCATGTTAACATACACACTGCTATTTAAGAGTACCACTCTTTCCTTTCTGTACTCACTGAAGTATGTGAAACAGCTGCCTGAGGCCTGACATATTGCTGGATAGCAATGATTTCTGACTTGCAGAAGAAGGGAAGTTATCCTTTACATTTCATATTGCAGCTATTTCTGATTTACCTGTGGGTAAGAATAGGTTTTTATAATCCACCATCTTTGCTCCTTGTGCCTAGTGAGGTGATAAATACAGTAAATAAATAAACTACTCATGAACGCTTCTTTGAAGACTTTCAACCTTTTCTCTCCTTTTCTTACTTTTTATAAATTTTATCCTTGTATTGCTTTATCTTTGTATAAATCACAAAGTCTGTGTTAAGCCCAAAAATGCTTAATCTCCTGTAAAACCTGGCTTCAGGTGTTGGCTGGTGCTTCAGTGGCACAGGAGGGTTGTGCTTTGCAGAGGAGGGCTGGGAGCAGAGGACTGGGAAATGCCTGAGTTTGGTTCATTGTGGTCAGACACACAGTGAAGACAGTTCTTAGTGTTCTAGGATCCTGTTTGAAGGGAAGAAGGACCTCAGGTTTAAAAAGTCCTGACTCTTCTCCCATTAATTCTGCATACTGCACTCACATTTTACCTAATTTTTCAAAAGATGTATCTCCCTATTAACTGGGTAGTGCTAACCAAAGGGAGCAGATTGATTTAAAGAGTGAATAATAGATGCCTGGTATCAGGAGTGCTAAAGATTGCACACTGAACAAAGTGAAACATGGTCATTGTTCATTCATTCTACTCTCCTGTGCCATCTGTTATGCCAGTGCAATGACATGCTAAATCATTGAATCTCAAAAGCATCAGCATTTTGCACAAAGGCAAAAGACTGAGAGTGCCAGGAGAATGCTTTTGAATGTGTGACCTGTATCTTATGCAAGCAGTGTGCCCTTCCCTGACGGCACAGGCCAGCAGGAGAGTGGAGCTCCACCTCTTTGTGATAAATGACAAAAAAAATTATAACAGGCATGTGTGACCTGATAGAACAGAATTGTGGTTTTTAGGCACCAGCACTGTAAATTATTGCAGTGCCTTTGCTACTGAATTAAACTGATGTTGTGTGGGCAGATGTTTGTTTTTACATTTCTTTTAACACTCTGTTTCTTACAGCCATCAGAGCTCTCCTAAGATAAGCACAGTGTTGTTTTTACATGTTCAATGGTAGCACTGCTTTAAGAATGATGCACTAGACTTTTTCAAACACTTGAACGTTTATTATAAGGGATGCTCAGCTGCCCTCCTTCACAAGCTGCTGGGAAAATATCACAGTCCAAACCTTCACTCACTTAGGAACTCAAGGAAAATGTGGCCCTAACAATGTCAGTGGGATTAGGTGACCTATATAGTTGTTATCTTACAGTCCTTGTTATAACATTCTGAACAGGGGAAAGAAGCGTGCTCTTTTTTGACTTACTGTAATTCTTCAAATCCTCATAAAAATTTACTGAGATAATAATAGGAATCATATGTTGTATAGATAGTGCAGTTCATCTCTAAGTGCTTTTTAAAGATAAGAAGCATCTTCATTGATGCTGAAACAAAATTGAAAAGCCTTGTGCTAAGTCCCACAGCACCAACTGACAAAGATGGGGGATGGTTAAACAATCCAAAGCACTAAGTCTGTGCAACAGCAACTTTATCTTTATTGTTCTTTTAATCAACCCTGTTAAAAACAACAACAACAGCAAACTAAAAAAAAAAAAAAAAAAAAAAAAAAAAAAAAAAAAAAAAAAAAAAAAGTAACACCGTAATCTGTCTACACTTAGCATTAGCTGTTACTGCAGGAAGTGGCCCTGAGCCTCTCTGACCTCTGTCACATCTTAATTCTGGTCTCAGTTCTTTACTCTGGGTCATTCTGTACCAGGCGGACAAAGGACATGAGGGGGTGGAATTGAGGGGCATGTAATTCATGCCAACAATATGAGGGTTACTACTGGAGTATAAGAGATATTTTGGTCCTGTACTTAGTCCTCTTTTTTCCTTGTATTTTTGACACTTGGACTGTTGGAGCAACAACCTCAATGCTGAAAGAAGGGAGGGAGGAAGGTACTCAACAGTGCTTGAGAGCAATTGCTCATGTTAGTGGCACTTGGCACCCCAACCAGTCCAACAGACACATATTCCTACATTCCCAAAGTGAAGTCTGATCTCTTCTGTTCAGATGTAATATTTGTATGTGGTCTGCCTTTCCTTTCTAACTTATTTATTTCCCTTATACTGCAGCATAAATTTAACTGAAATTACTGTACTAATACCTTATTGATTCATAGTAGTTTCATAACAGTATATGTCACTGAGCCTCCAGTTCAATCCCCTCTCCATGACACCATCTTAATGAAAGAAGAGATAGTTTTCCTAGCCTAATTTCTTGCATCATGCTTTGTAAGATACTGTTTGTTCCGGACATGTAAAGGTATCTTAGGATGCTGTCCTTGAAACCTTTGCTTTCCTTTTTGCTGTGTTCTTATTGTGTCTGTCTGGGCTTTAAGTTTTATGCTCTGCCAAATTTTAGCCTGGAGTGACAGCAGAGGAATGAGCATTATAATGAAAGTGCTGACAAACCCTCAGCTGTAATGACGTGAATGGTGCAGCTATCATTTGAGTTTGCTGTGTTCTTTACTTTAAATCTTTAATGCTATTTTCTCCTTTTATCCCATGTTGAGCAGTGGGATTACTCAAGTGGTTTATGTCTTAGAAATTGTGCCGTTAAGTGAGTTGTTCAGTGGGGTGGAAGGACTCCTCTCTGGGGGCTACCTTCTTCTTTTTAGAGGTGAGGAAAAGTTTAAGGTTTGAGAAGGAAAAACACTGTCAGCAAGATGGTCGATACTGCAGTGCCATTCCAGCACTGCCATCAACTTTGACCGCTGTGATCACTCCCTCTAACAACATCTTATTTTATATACACTAGCTGAGGGAAGGCCAGGGTCCTCTGAGGTGGGAGAAACAGTGCATTTTGTATGGTAAATGGGAAAAGAATGAAGCCTCAAAGAGTGAGAAGACTTAGCTCATAGTAAAGAAGTGTTAGTTGATGTTGTACACATTAATATTTTAGCCTGTAAGTCATTTGAAGCAGGATGTCTCCCATGTGAACAGATGTTGTCCAAAACATTTCTGACATTACACAGAACAAATAATGTATGGACTAGATATGAAGCTGTACTGAAGTACCCATTCCCTGTCTGCACGTACGTGATGTTCCAGTGAGGAAAGTAACAATCCTGCCGAGTTTTCCTTTGATTTCAGTGAAAGCAGAAACAAATTTTTAAGATGCCTTTTGGATTATATCTCTAGCTTTTCTAAAATGGCAGAAGTTGTTTCATCTTGAGTAGGTCCTGCTATTTTACACTAGACAAAGATTTGGCTCCGGGAATCGCTCTGCCTGATTCCAGTCAGCTGCAATTAGCATGTGGGTGGGTGTGTGGCTCTCTTCTGCCATGTGACCAGGTAATGCTAAAGAAGAGGGAACTATAATCCCTTTAGCTCCATCTTCCCGTACTGCCTGAGATTAACTGAGTGGTAATTTGAACAAAGTAAAAACAGTATGCATATATTTAAAAAGGTAAAACAAGATGTATGTGCAGAGGGATTTTAACAGCCCACAGACATCCACTGATAAGAGCCTCATGAAGCTCAGCCCCATTTCCCCACTGTGAAAATGAAATCTGCATCTTTGGACATGGAGAAGACTTGGCTGTGCAAGGCCATGAGCATCCTGTTCCAAAATGGTTCCACTCTTAGCAGGGGATCAGACCAGGTAACTTCAGAGTCCTTTTCAGAGGTCCTTTTCTGCTGATACTGTTCTACCAATCTGGCCTATTGAAAGAAAGATTAGTAGTGAAATCACTGTCCTTTCTTTTGTGACTGACTCAACTATTGAACCAGTGTTTGTTTCAACCTGCCTACAGAGAATTAATAGCTCTGGCAGGATCATTGAGGAAGACCCTTCAAATGTGTTATACCAGCAACAAATTAACTCATTGCTGTCAGCAAAGTTAGGGTACAAGCTGTCCTTTGATCTCCTGTACTTCCCTGTCACTGTGAGATCTGTATTTCTCACATCCTTTATTACAATCTTTGAATCAAAATGCTTAGGCCTCAAAAGTCTCTGCTTTTCACACACAACAGCATTATATCAGGGCCCTTGCACCTACTTCTCAGGCTCTCTGGAGTATGTGTGACTTGCAGGGTTCCTGGAGCTGTGGTAATAGAAGTGCAGCCCTGGGGAACACTGCTGCAAGGTGCTTTCTTTAAGAGACAGCACAAACTGTTCAGATAATTTTCTAACTCCCCTTGGTCTTTCAAGATTTCCCTACATAAAGAAGGCACACAGACACATCGTCCCTACTACTGTGTGTAACACTTGATTTCTTGAGCTGACAGCTACCACCAATTATTCATTAACAGTCTTTTGAGGGACAATGCTAATAAGAGTGAGAACAGCAGCACTGGGGGTGATATCATTATTCTCTGAGTCAGGTTTGATTAAAGAGGGTAAAAAATCATCAGGAGAAGCTTCTAAGAATCAGAATTACAAACTAGATGATAACAGCCTTCTCTAGGTTATGCCTCACTCTTCAGTTAAAACAGGTTTTTGGGCTCTTCAATGACAACATTCTGCTGGTCATAAAGCATATGGGCAAAAGAAAATTTCTGGGACAACCCCCAAGTAACTTCCTTGCTTTATTAGGCTTTACCATCATTGTACTCTGGGGCAGATCACAGCAGATAAGGGAAAGTGAGAAATTTGAGAAGTTTATTCTTGCCCCAGACCTGTGATAGCAACAAAACTTTTTTGGTCTCTCAATGGCTCATCTTATCTCCATGTAAAATGCAGTGGTTTTGGTTCATACTAAAAAGGAGGATTAGAATCCTAATCCATTCAACTTTGTACATACTTTTGAAACATTTAGAAGAAGACATGGGAGTCCAAAGTTTTGCTGGTTAGCAATGGTAGTAAAATCCAGGTGTGGGTTTTTTGAATGATTTTCTGGACTCTTGTTCTGTGGTGTGACATGAAGAATTCATAAAGAGCCCTTGGCAGAAGTGTGTGACTGCAGTTATACAGCACTTCTAGAACAGATATGTGATCTCAGTAACTCCTGAGTTGAGAATACATGCAGGAGACAGATACACTTATTTTCTGGAGTGGACAACCAAAGTTATGCAGTGAATTGTATGATTTCAGTGTTAAACATTATTCTGATTTCATTCTGATTGCTCTTTGAGACACAGATATGAGCTGATGTATAAAATATACTGATTTGTTGAGTGTCTAGTAAACGTTAAGAAAACTTCAAAAAATATCAGCATAACTAAAAGTGTAATGAGTTCTAGACTTTTTTGCCCTTGTACCACTTTTCCAAATAGCTTATGGGAAGTCCAAAGTGTTAAGTCAAGCAGAAAGGTTTAGAAAAACAAATATATATATATATATGTATGTATGTATGTATGTATATATTTTGCTCAAGAAGTAATGCAATTTTTCATCCCTGCATACAGAGGCAACATTTGAAAGTAGGAAATTCTGGTATTTATGGCAATGTGTAAATCTGTGTTGGTTATACACACACCAAATATGTGGCTTAGCCAGACTGCCATGGAAAGAATTGCTGTGCAAGGAGACAGCCAGGTATGTGTCTTTACTCCCAGCCACCTCTGTCCTTTTTGTGGCAGCCTCCTTTTCACTGGACACTAAGGGAAAACTACAAATTCATTTTCAGAGGGACTATGGCAAAGACCTGTGTGAGACAACAGTCCCTTCCTCTGCCTCCTGTTCTCAGGGCTCACTCACCGACTTTGATCAACTGCTGCTGAAACTTGTGCCAACTACTTTAGCTCATTTCCCTTTCCCCCACTCAAATGTATTTGTTAAATCATCAGCAAGTCTGCATTCTATTCTAAGAATTACTTTGCTGCAGATTTCCCTATGGGGAACTCTCATGTATCTTGTGGGGAGAAGTGTGTTGATGTCTGACACATTACGTTTTCTTCTATATTTGCCCTTCATTCATGTACAGCAAGGGGCGAAAAATTGTTGAGGATATTTGTTGCTTGTCACTCCTATTTGTGCATGAACATGCATATATAGCCTTATGGAGGGACATAGAAACTTTGAATATTAAAACAGCGAGAAAAGGTTTTATATCCTTGTTTATCCTTTAGGCACTGTGCTCTCACTTCTCTTTTGATACTGATGGGAAAGATCTTATTAATGACTGGTTCAATAGACTTGTTAAAAGATTTTCTGTATAATAAAAGAAAAACCCCAGTCTTTTTGAAATTCCATCATTGAATGAAATTACATCACTGATTTAGTCTTTATTTTCTGTATGACTAAGCATTTCATTTTTATACAGAATAAAAATTCTTGTCAAGAAAAATTGGCCACAGTTCAGATGTTTTCTAACAAGACATCAGCTGCATCATTAGTATGGTTTTTCTCTAAGCTGAGCATCAGCTTATATGAGAAAGAAGGGATTTGCTGAGCTCCACATTCTTCCCCCCTCTCCGATCTGCATATTGTGCTCCATCGCTGTGGTACATTAATTCTCTTGTGACCCAGCCATTCATAAATTAGCTCTCTCATCATCACTGCAGAGAGCACAGAATTGCAAACTTGAGGGAAAGATCTTGTAGGTGAGCCCAAGCCATTTCCTCACCAGTATGAGTTTGAGATGTGCATGTGAACGAATGGGAGGGAACCAGTGGCACTCAGGTTCCAGATTATTCTCATGGCAGAGGTGGAAACCTGGACAACCGCCACTGAGATACTTATTTTCCACTCCCTGAAGAGTTTGAGACTCTTCTGTCTTCCCAGTGAAGACCTGGTATCCATCTGTTTAGGGGTCTTTCAGTGCAGAACGACAGAAGAAGGATCCTTATTGTTCAGAACATTTCATTCTGACAAGTATATATTTGACATGTGAGAAACAAGTTAAAGATTTGTTCTGTATAGTTTGAAATTAAATATGTGAGTGTTACCTCAAATGTTCTGAAGTTAAATAGAGTTTTGTGGCAAATGTTGTCTTCAGGATCTTTTTCTGGTTTGTAAGAATCAGTCTCATAAAAATTCCATTTGTTTCATTTTAAAACCCAGCCTTGCTTACACTTCTTTCCCTGCATAAAGCCTTGTGACATGGTGACAGATCCTGTATTTACAGACACTCACCCTTTTAAGATGATGCAGGCAGATTAAGGTAATTTTGTATTTTTTTAGAGGTAAATATTCACACAACTATTTGTCTTTTGAAATATAATCCCTCTAGTTTTTATGTTCAGAAGGTAATTTAATAAATTATTTGTTGAGCCTGTCTGCTCCTACAACTATTAGACCCACTGTTGTACTGTGCACTAAATGTGGTGTGCAAGAGTTTGGAATGCTGTGTTGTGTTCACACATACAATATAGAAATTTTAGCCCAACTTTAAGGGAATAAACCCTCATCATTTTCCTAATGATGCCATAATTCTTAGTGCTTTATGTTTGAGAAAATGTAAAAGCTTCAGCTCTGGTTATATATTCTACACCCATTTGATATTATTCTGACTGAAAACCCTGCAGAACATGATGGTTCATCTTTCAAGTCACTCTTGTGCTCCTGGGCCATAAAAGTGAAAATGTATTTTGACAGTGCCATTCAAGCTGTACCCTGACTCACAAATTCCAGTTGGCAAACATCTGTTTCATTTTCTCTGTGGAACTGTGCTTTACTATGGTGTGTTAATGGGTGGTCATGCAAATATATTCTGTGAGCAGCCAAAACAAAACAAAAATATTATTTCATGCTTTTATTTCTTACATGCAATGACCCTCTCAGTGCCAGTGTTCATAATGATGGGTTGTGGTCTCTCTACTACTGAAGTGAGAGTCCATGTCCTGGCAAATACAATTCTTCAAGAATTTTGCATTTTCTTGATTATAAACAGCAGCTTTATTCAGGTCAGACTTTATTTCATCAGCTGAGCTAAAAAAACCCATCTCAGGGAACATTTTCAGACATTCCTCTAAGGTAGTTAAGAAAAGTTTAATTCATATGACTGCTGCACAGCTTTGCACATTGTATTTCCATCCCAGACTAACGTGCAGGGTGAGCTCCAAGTCAAATGTCCATTGGAATTTTAAGCCGAGTTCTCACCCAGTTCAGAAAGAGGATAAATGGAAATGGCCAGTTCTGAAACTGGCTTCACTGGTGTCAGAGTTAATCCTAAATTTCTGCATGAACTAGCCCAGATAAAACCCAGTAGGAGCTATACTAAGCAAGAATATTTATTTTCTTCAGTAAAGGCTTCTGTTTATGGGCATGAAGCAAGGTTCAGAGAACCAAATGGAAGAAATAATTTTCTCATGGTGACTAAACACTAAAATCACACACACACACACTGAGCTGCCAATTGGATCTGCTGCTCTGGATGCAGTTTGAGGAATGACCTAACAAAGAGCAACCATGACCAGAGAGGACTTGAGGGACAGGAAAAAGAAATGGTTATTTAACTTTTCTGTAGCCATTTATTGGCTAACAAAAGTTCATTCATCTATGTGCCTTTATATTTTGTTGAGCTCTGGCTATATGATAATGTGGGTTATTATCTGCCTCACACTCATATTGTCACATGGACTTAGGCTGAATGAGAGTCTTGTTTAGTGTGAGAAAGAATAGAAAAAAGGGATTGAAAACACATTGACAACACCTACTTTAAAGATACTCTACAATTATTAGATACTCACAATAGATACTAATTAACAGCTGATGGAGAATTTAAACCCTGCAATTTTGTGTTAATTCCCAGATTTACATAAGCACTGTCAATGGGAAACAAGTGATGATGTATCCAGATGACAGAGACTGCTTGGTGGGATATTCCTGGGTTTGAGAAACATGAAAAATACAGCCACAACAATTCTGAAATTAAAGGCACAGTAGATTAAGCAGCCCTATTTTGGCTTCCACTTTATTAACCCTCTTCACACTGATTGACTCCTTATCAACTATGAAACTAATTTTTTGAAGAAAGGAGCATTTATGGTGTGAGAAATTACCAGAAAGAGACAGAAACTTAAGGAATATTTTAGTCATTTTTAGTCATAATAAGAAAATTTTTTTAGTCATATTTTATTAATCCTGCACATATTTAACTGCTTTCTGTCTAGGTCTGTTTCTAAAGTTTTATTACTTCAGTTTTTCAGTACTGAATAACATTTATGGGAACTGATGTGGAGTTCAATAGTTGCTTCTTTTTTCACAGATTTTTATTGAATTTGTGCAGCAAAAAGCTTTTTCTAAAAGATGCCTTCAGGAAAATGTCTTTTACTTCCTCTGCAAAAGCATATTGCTTTGACCACTAAAATATGAGTTTGGAAATGAGAGTAGGTAGTAGCAGATGAAATAGCTTTGCTGCTGTTTTGGGAACAGGAAAAAGGTGTGATCACAAAGCAACAATTTGCTACTTTTTGGAAATAAATTCACTATATTCTCTGGCTGTTTCAGGAGTAAAGGAAATTAAACACATGTTACATATGAAGAAGCTATTTCTAGCTATTTCTAGTTTTGCGCTCAGTGTGTGGTCATAATTTTTGTGAAAATTGTATTTGGATATTATTTTAAGAGAAGTATAGCATGTATAGTAAATACATAGTGTGTGATCTTTCAAAAATGAATTTAACCTAGCTCAGCATTAATGTGCACAGATGTCTTTGTGTCTTCAGCACTATGAGTGAAATGGCCAATTTAAGCACCATAGGAGAATGTCCCAGCTTGCTGTCACATGACACCTTTCTCTCTCTTTCAGCACCTTTTTCAACTGTAAATCCCAAATCACAGATGCAGGCAGTCTCCAGCAAAGCCATGAGCCATACCTTTAGCTACAGACACCTGCAAAAATCCAGTTTATACTTTGATTTCCAGAAATTACTTCTGAGACACCTGCCCCAAGTGAATTAGGCACTCACAGTAAATTCAGAAGAACCTTAAATAAAGTATTTTTTTAAAAAAGGAGACAGAGTAAAAGTATATTGCAGAGTAAATACTCTGTAAATAAATAGTGCATGAGTAAAGTACAAAACCTGCAAACTTACCAAAGTCAAAATGATTTTGTAACAGGCAGCTATTAGGATGGCAAACTCTCCCACCTGAGTTGCCTGGAGATCTGTGCCTTCTAGATGGAAACCTCTTCACCAAAGGCAATTCAACAAGAGAGAAATACCTTCTCCCAGCAAAGCTCTCATTATCTCCTCCCAAATATAAATGTGCTTTATCCTACAGGGCACACAGATACTTTGTTGTTTGCAGTTGGGTTTACTTGTACTAATGCTCATAATTCTTTTGCCTGTTGCCTCTGATGCCTTGTAGCTCTTCTGCTTCCTCCTGGCTGAGCTGAGTGAAATGCTCTCCGAGACCTGTCCTTCCTGGAGTCACACTGAGAGCTTTTACACCCATGAGGAAATTACTTCAGATGCTTTCCTATGTGGCCTCGTGTTTGGCTCTTGTAGTGGATGTCTGTCGTTAGGCCAGAGTTCCAAAGGCTGAGGCAAATATTTGATAGCTTAGCTGAAATGATTTAGTGTAGACATTAAAGAGGAAGAGAGGAGCTCTCTTCAAGAACTGACCTCCTTTTTCTCTTGATATTTTTGAATACTTTTCATAAAATCTTACAAGATCTATGATTTGTGCTTTCTAGAAGATAAATATATCTACTTATAGTGAAACGTAATGTTTCTGTTGAGATAGGGATGCATTAATATAGGTCCATACATCTTACTGCATTATCTATACTGATTTAATGCTTTTTTCTCATTTTCCTTCTTAATTCATAACATTACTAAGATTTAATATCTGAAACTCAGAATACAAACCAATACACATTTACATAAAAGAAGAAACTTCAGGTTTTTTTTTAGAAAACAGCACAATCCTACCTGCCCACAAATAGCCTTTTCTGCCTTCAGTAATAGCATTTAAATGTGTGATACTTGATACATGAACCATTAATTTGTGCCATGGAAAGATGTTGAAAGAATGATCTTCATTTAACAGTGATTCTACATGAGATTATATAAAATATAGATTTTGAATTTGTGAGAGACTATTGTGACTATTTTGAACTATGTAATTTTATGAATGATTCATTTTCATATGTCCAATAGCTATGACTGAGGGAGAACTGAGCTTTTAGGAAAATAGTGATGTAAAGTCCTTTGCAGGCCCACAGTTTGCACTTCCTTCATAAGGGACATCAGACAATGTTTAATCCATTGTGTGCAGCACTGATATCATCCTGCCTTAGTTACCAAAGGACATGTCAAGTACCAGAGAGAAATCTAAATATAATTTTACCAAGACACCTCTTAGTCTCAAAGGGAAAAAGCTGCCAAGCTGGCCTGAAAGATTTATTTTCCATTGTCCTATGCCAATTTGTATAAATCATGTTACCTCCTTGGTGTTACTTAAAAATTCCAGTGCTGCCTTTTTTATAATTTTGCCCAGGATCGCTGTCAGGCTGACAGACATAAAATTACCTTGGTCCTTCCATTTACACTGTTTGGCACGACTTAGCTGTTTTTTGTTCTCTAAAGCTGAATTTTAATACTGAATTCTCCTTCCAAGCTGGGAGACTGTCCTTGGAAAATTTAAAAATAATATCTGATACTGTATTGTTCACATCCTGAAACCACAAGCATATGTAATTGAGACATAAATTGTTTTTCTATATAATTAGGCTTTACATCTAAAAGGAAAAACCTGTAGCAGTAAAGAATGACTTAAGATATGATTTTCTTTTGGTAAGAATTAAGTTGTGTGCAGTTAGAATTTGAATACTTATTCTCTTGAATTGCTTAATCCAGCACTCAGTGAACACAGGATGATTTTGCAACGCTGGAATTCCTGCACACAGGAGTGCAAGTTGGAGTGATAGGTTGTAATATTGCATAAAGATTTATAATGGTTTATTTCGAGGTCAAATGATGACAAGTTAAAATGTCTTGCTAGTTGTTAAGTAATTTGCAAAAGCAAATTAGTGCTCATGAGAACTCAGAACCATCAAGGGTTGATTATGAGTTCAGAAGGTTCTTCAAGAGAGCACTCTGGCTGCCCAATGTATGCATTCCATTTTGAAATATAAAAGAAATAAAATAACATTGAGGACTTTTCTGAAGTGTCCACATTCATTCTTTGTTGCAGATGCAAAAAAAAATCATATGTTAATTTTAGTAGTGCTTTGAGGAAACAGATTGGTGTAGTGAGAGCATTTTTATAGTGAATAGAGTTTTTATGCTATTGAAAAAGAAGAAAAAGCATTACTGAGGAAACTTTTAAAAATTAATATAATGTCTCAGATTTCTCTAGAATTCCAGAGAGTTACTACTTTAATGCTTTACATCCCATGCTAAATAGTAGGTGATGATTAAAACTATGATGTTCCTCATGGCTGCAACTTCATTGCAGAAGTATCATGATTAGAAGACTGTTTCTGCAATAAAAAATATTACTTTATTCAACACAATGTGTTTTCCTGAAGGTTTGGTGGTTTATGTGTACAAATTTGATTCTACTTTCTTGTCCATTTTAATGTCTTTGAATTACTATAATTTACTTCAGTAGCATCACATAATTTTTCACTTTTAATCTATTGTAGAGGTATTTAACTTTTTCCTGCTCCTTTTCCATGAAAAGCTATTTAATATTAAAATGTGCCATTTTAGTCTCATTAAACAATAAACTTTGACATGATTTATTGTATTTACAATTACTTGTAGTAGTGATTCTATTGAAAACTGTAGGATTGAGGTGTATTTTATAGTGTGTAGGATCTGTCATGAGAACTCTTATGGAACATATTCTTTGATGTAAATAAGACAAAAATACAAATCAGAATTCCATCTGCATGTTCTCAGCACTATCACTGAGTTGCTGCCTAGCATCAGTGAGTGCATCAGTGAGTTGTCTTTCATTTGATCTTCACTGCACCGCTGGAATAGTTCCTGCAGCAGAAAGTCCTAACACTATTGAAATTAGCAGTATAGCTCCCTCTGGTTTCAGTAATTCCGTGATTTTATCCTAAATGCACAACCTTTCCTGCTGCTGATAAAATCAATACAAAGCAATGAAATCTTCTGTGAAGGTATGCCCACAAATGATCAGATTGATTGGCATTAAACCAGGCAATTACTGCTGTGCTTATGTGGAGTGCAACCTACAGAAACCTTGGTCCTTGGTTTGATAAGCATGTCTGGAAACCTCTGTGCTGGCTGTCATTGCAGGGGGAGTTTTGGCCCAGGGAAGAGGTGCCTTCAGTGGCATTTTGCCTGCTTGCCCCAGCAAAGCACTTGGCTTCAAGCTCTGCACTGCCCATGATTGCCCTGTAAAGCAATTAGCTAACTAGCCTTGTTCTTCCAGCTATGCTGACATCAGCAGTGGTGCTGGTGGCCAAGGAGCTTTGGCGTGGACCTCTTTGTTGTAATGGCATCAAATAGAGCATCCTTACACAGCCTGAAACCCGGGAGAGTGGAGGCTCTTAGGGGAAGGTCAGGCAGGAGGTAAGAAGCATATTCAGACATTTATATTAGGCAGCATTCGATGACATAAAGGTGAAAAACTACAAGTTTGTTTGAATGTGCACTCAGAAAATGGGGTGTGTGTTGAGAAAAAGAAATGCAGGTTGCATAGTGGTGAGTTTATTTAGTGTGAAAAACGTGGGCAGAAGAATTCTGAATCTGATTAAGAGAATGATTGGATCAAATGTATTTTGCAACCCTTTTTTTGGCAGTTGTTAAGCTTCAGACATTACTTCAACAACCTCTTCACAGCAGAAAATATGTCAATTAATAAAAAAAGCTATGCAGTATTACTGCATGCTCAGGTGTGGAGAAGCCAGGAAGGCATTAGCTTCTCTTCTCCTCTGGTTGACTAAGTTACTTACTTGATACAAAGAGTTTAATTAAAGTAACTTCAAGTTACAAAAAACCCCCAAAAAACAAACAACAACAATAACAACAAACAAAACAAAACAAAAAAAATCCCACAACCCAAAAACCCCCAAACCTCCCACATTCTTCTATTTTTTCTGAAATCTTGTGAATCTGAGAGGATTAGCAAATTCCTTCCTTCATGCTGCTGAATCTAAGGACAGTGATCTGATGCAGAATGGGCCTGCTGACCTTTTATACAAAAAGCAAGTAGAATATAAGACAAATATGTTGTGAAGAACTTTCAGCTTTGGGATTATTCTATGGTGCTGAAATTGGGCTCCTGACAGATCCTGAAGCATCCATTCTTTCAGATCTGCTGACAGATTTTAGTAAGGTTCCCACTGAAAATAAGAGTACTACTGCTCTGCTTTGGTTCTGCCTAAGTAGTGAGCCACTGGTTTCTGGGGGAAAATGACAGAAATCAGAGGGAGATTGCAAACTGTTGCCTCAGACTGACTTCAAAGTAAAGTTGGAAAATGCAATTTGAAACATCCTGTATTTGCAAAGGATTGTGAATTGCTATGGAACACTTATTTTTTCCTGATGCCATACCTGTTTACTGATCCTCTGCTTTAATACCAGTAGGATGAATGGCCACTCAGTTCATAATGAGTCATCTCTGCTTTCCCAGCTCTTTCAAATTCTGTTTCTGCAGGCTGGAGTAACATTCACTCACTTTTTGTGTTCAGCCTGAGTTCTTTCTGCAAAATCACTCCTAAAGGGTCACTGCTGTTTGACACTTTATTTGTTGCAAATAATCTATTCCTATCGCTTCCTTGTGTTACTGGTTATTCTAGATGGCACAAAGGTTATAACTTATTTTATTCTTCTTAAAATCCTATTTATTCAGTGTCCTCCTCTGCAAGCTGTGTTCTCTTTTCTGGCATTTCACTTCTCTTTACTGCATGGATATTGAATAGAAGAAGGCATTTGCGTTTCTTACTTTATCTTATTGTCTTGTTAATTCCTGCCATGCACAGGTTCTGTTATAAACTCAGGAACTGCTTCATTGTTGATCCTCACATCACTTAAGTATTTTGAGACTCTTTATTGTTTTTCTTTGCAGTCTTCTCACTTCAATTCTGGCAGCCTTACACAGTGCTGTTGTTGGGTTTTGGGGTTTTTTTGCATCCTTTCAGTTCCAGTTCATAATTCTCTTAATCCTCTTCGGATTTCATGTTCTTGTGTATGTCATATACCCTCTATTTTTCCTCAAGAACTCTTTTGACATTCTTAGTCATCCACATCAGTCTCATCCTTCTTTTATGCTTAGAATAGCTGATCTTTCTCATGCTCTTGCAGCCCTTGCCCTCCCTTCTTTGCCCCAACTCCTGGCTTGTCCATTAGTTCGCACTGGATATGGCTGGATTGAAAGAAATACCAGATCTCATGTAAGTCAATGATATTGAGTGTCTGCCTATTTCGGGGAAGCATTGATGTTTGGCTTCAGTGCTTCTGAGTCAGCCTTTGCCCCCAGGCCACTGCTGCATTGCTGGCTCATTTGCACAGCAGAGAAGGTGGTGCTTGGTGATGCAACAGGCACAGACTGAAAAGATACAGATTCTGCTTGCCAAAAGGGAAATCTGTATGTAAGCAGGATGCTTAGGCAGAGGTAAAAAATAACCTGCTGCGTTTTTCAGATTATGTGCAGTGTTTCTAGGAAGCCAAACCCCATCCCTCTGCAGAGTGTGTCAGCTAATGCACTGTGAAATGTGGCACCTCTCCATCAGAGGCAAGATCAAATCCATTTTCTGTCCACACACTCCAACCTCAAACTTTCATATTTTAATATAATTTAATTAGTGTTTCTGATTAAATTATAGCATTGTAATATTTTATCTGAAAACAAAAGAATTGAAGGATGGAGAAAAATAATGTTTCACATGGGTTTGCAGGGCAGACTTTTGACAAAAATTCAACCTATGAAGAAGCTTTCCTGTCTGTTTTTGTATAGCTTTGTTCCCCTTGTTTTCTATGTAGCCGAACAGCTTATTCTTCTAAAAAATATGTTCACTACCACCCTTTTTGGAAGTCCCTGTTCCATTTGCTCTTTCCAGAGTTCTGAAACTCCCCCTCCCAGGCATCGCAGCATCACCCCTCACTGCCACAAATGAGGAACAGTTCAGTGCCTCATTTTAATCAGCTCCTCCCCACTGGAGTGAGTGTCCATGTGTGGGTGGATGCGAGCTGGGTGTTCCTCAGTCCCTCGCACAGAACGTTCCCAGGTGAAAGCCACAGTTCAGGAATATGGGCAGGGGGAAAGGCAGCATTTTCTTGCCAGATACTGAAAGCAGTATAAGATCTGCAGAACTCTCTCTCTCTTTTTTTTTTTAGCTTGTTGTCAAAACTGCCTGAAATATTTTTGAGCTCTTTTTTCTTCTTTACGCTTTGAAAGAAAACTTTCAACTACAATTTGTTCTTCAATTAGAGCTGCTCTGTGGAGACCAGGCACAGATGGAAAGAGGTACTTTGTGGATGTCTTCACGTTCTGGCAATCCAGGACTACATCTAAGAGTTGGTCTAGTATCTGACATACTTTAATTTACCTTGGAGTGTAAGCCTGACTGCAAGATGCTAAGAAACTGTATTGTCAGCCAGGGATCTCCTTGGCAAAGGTCACAATCATCTGAATTTCCATTGAGAACATGGTGTACTGAGGGCTAAAGCAGTTCTGAGGTTCCTCTGGGACAGAAAACTTTTGAAAATAGTGATGCTTGAGACAGTCTTTCCTAGAATTTTTAAAAGAAATGTGTTTTTCTCTTTCACCTTTCCTTATACCTTGAATTCTTAATTATATTTGTGCTGGAATTTATGAAAGACTGTGTAAGATACAAAGTACAGCTGTAACCTGCCCACACTATGTGACTCCAGAATGGGATTTTGTGCGTGTAGGGCACACACATGTGGTTTATATTGCTAAGTACTATATTAGCTATATTAGCTCTCAGGGGGCTAAAAATGCTAAAAATTATTTCACTGTCATCAAGTGTTATTTAACCCACTGTATTGTACACAAAGTAGGTCAAAATGTGCTGCAGCTTTGCAGAGCCCTTAAACCTAAATCAACTTATCTAAATGGAACCTTAAAGGGAAATTCACCATTTCGTTTGTTTACAATTTTCTAAATTCAGTATGAGGCAAGAGGAAGCAGTCTGTATCTTCACAGAATTAAAATATGCCCATAAATAAGCTCAATCACTTGCCTTTGTAGAGAACAAAAAAAAAACCCCCTCATCTACTAAATCTGCTAGAAGCTGAAAATAAATTTTGAGATTTTACTCGATGTTGGTTTTGTTTGTGGGGTTTTTTTGTTTGTTTGTTTAACTGTGTGTTTATATGGAACAGCAAACACAGATTATGCCTTAGTAATTTTTATGGATTCGGCATCTGTCCCTTTGCTTTTATTCACATATTTTCATAGCCATAATCTCTAGTTTCTTATTTGATGATGCAAGCCTTTCAGACGTAGAAATGGATAAAAATCTTACTGAATCTAGTGAGAGTCATTTTCAGGAATAATCCCTTTATTAGACAGGAAATAAAGACCTCAGGGGAAAAAAAAAAGCAACACGCATATTAAGTGACTGAAGATATTAGTGTCCAATGTTTGCCTAGCTAGGTTCCTGCCCAGAGATGTGCTTGGAGAATTCTCTACAATAACAAACTGGAAAAGCCCCAAGACATAATCCACCTGATCCTGTGTTTTATTTTGCATGCATAAGAGAGCTGTGTTGTGTTTGAAATTGCAGTGTGTTGGCTGGTCTGTCGGCTGTCTCAAGCCAATATCCATGGTGGGATACACCCCTTCCCTGGGGAGGGGTACCTATTTTGAGACACCAGTTCCACAGTCACTGAAAGGAGCATTACACAGAAGTTCAAAGCTGTAAGTGAGCTGTGTCACAAGCCAACTGTGTGAGGCAGGTGATTATAAAATATTGAGATTTGGCTGCACTCGCTGATTTTCAATTAGCTTCAAGGGCATGCAGAAGAAAGCAAAAGTGTGACAGAATTTGTTAGTTGTTTTAGAAATATTAATATGATGCAAACCTGGAATATTTCCACGGAATTAAACACATCACAGCACATCCTCATTTGATGTGCTTGGGCAGTGATGTCTCTGATGACAGAAAAATCTCCAAGCCCTCCAAGTGACAAAGTGTATCTCAAAAGCCCCTTTTGGTAATTGCACCTGCTAACTGAAACACGTAAAGAGAGAGTCCGTAGTGTGCTGAAGGAATTTTGTTATTTGCATCTCCTCTATTCCTGATTGAAAGCTCCTCTGTTGCCTTGTCTACTACTAACGTGATCCCTCAGTACTTTTCTATAGGGATTTGTTTCCCTAGTCTATTAAGCTGGTCTTTATGTTGTTAAGAGCTACACAGTAAAGTCTTATGATATGAAAGGATATTTACTTTGCTTCCTTATTTATGCTTTTGTCCTTCCAAGCTCTTTGAACTCCAGTGAAAGCACCGTTGTCAGAGGTTTGACCTAACATGGTTCTGTGTTTTGTTGAATGTCACCATAAGGCCAGGAAGAAAATTTCTTGGTAGGGTAGAAATCTGGACATCCTACAGCATTTGAAGAGACAGGGAAAGGAATTTTTGAATCATACATAACTCATACATGTGTTTAGATACTCATAAAAACAAAGATTGGTCATTTATTCAAGGTGTTAAAACCAAAGATGGGACCTTTACGTGATAGTCTCTGTTCTACCTGGTGAGGCACTTGAAAAATTATTGTTGTATTATTTAGTATTGAGATTATACCACACTTCCTAAATTATTTAGCTGAAGTCTTTTACTCCTGTAAGTAATGCAGCTCATTGGATCTGTCAGACTGAGAGATTTTAAAGAAAAATGACCTTAAATGCTTGCTCTAGATCTGAAATCTTGACTTGTGTTCCTCTTCAGTAGTGTTGTATATTTGCTTCCCCCATTCTCTGATGCAGTTACTGTGTCTGTCCCCTCCTTCTATAGGCCTGTGATCTTCTCATTATCTATGGCTCCTCTTTCAGTGTGGGGTGCTAATGCCAACAAAAATGACTGCATTTTCCCCAGCAGGTACCAGTTAGCACAAAGAGAAAGCTTCCTTCTTAGAGTTGTTGTTAATTCCTGCTTTAAAACCAGTTTGTGCCTATTTCTTGACCTACTCATTGTGAAACAGGTATGGGCAAATCCTGTGTGCTTTTGCTGCAATAGAAAATTGCCTTCCAACAAAACCAGTTTGAAATACATTTTGTGTCATATCCATTGCTGAATACATAAATTAATTAATGGTTTGAAAAGATAAATATGAATATTTACCTTTCATTTCTGGCTGTAAGTGTTGGCTGTCTTGCACATGGCGTGGTGCATATTCCTGCAGAAGGCAGAATGGATCATGTGAAACTGTGTCATGACACAGCCCCAGAATGAAGTAGGACATTTCTTGACCTTGGTGTGCTCAACCGTGCAGCTGTATCTTCTTATGACAAGGAATGTCTCTCAAAGTAAGGTTTAAAATCTGTTTGGGAAAGATTCTACAGAGAAATTTGCTAAATACAAATTTCCTCTATCTGCCAAGAGAGAATCATTTTTTGAAGCCCAGGTAATGTGTGATGTTTAGTAACTGAAGAATTTGGTTAGTAGCCTGAGAATTTGATTTCACTCTGTGTTCTGCTAAATGTGAAAACACAAGGATTTTTACATATTCCCTAATATCTGTGTCAAGTTCTTTGCCAGAACAAGTAAGATAAATTTTACTCCCAGATAGCACAGCAGATAGAGTTGGTTTAAAAGTGCAAAGCAGGTTTACATTTGAAAGGGTTCATTTGGGCTTTGCAGGAGAAATCAAAGGGTTTCCTAGGAAGAGCAGGGACTGTGCCCTATGGCGTGTGCTCCTGGGGCTGGGCTCCGCTCGGCAGGGCCGGGAGCCCCCACGGGAGCGGCGGGAGCGGCTCCAGGGCCGGGGCTCCCCCCGGGGCCGGAGCTCCCCCCGGGGCCGGGGCTCCCCCCGGGGCCGGAGCTCCCCCCGGGGCCGGGGCTCCCCTCGGGGCCAGAGCTCCTCCCGGGGCCGGGGCTCCCCCCGGGGCCGGAGCTCCCCCCGGGGCCGGGGCTCCCCTCGGGGCCGGGGCTCCCCTCGGGGCCGGGGCTCTCCCCGGGGCCGGAGCTCCTCCCGAGGCTGGGGCTCCCCTCGGGGCCGGAGCTCCCCCCGGGGCTGGGGCTCCCCCGGGGCCGGGGCTCCCCTCGGGGCCGGAGCTCCCCCCGGGGCCGGGGCTCTCCCCGGGGCCGGAGCTCCCCCCGGGGCCGGAGCTCCTCCCGGGGCTGGGGCTCTCCCCGGGGCCGGGGCTCCTCCCGGGGCCAGAGCTCCTCCCGGGGCCGGTCTCACCGGCCGCCCGCGCTCCGGAGCCTCCCCCGGGCCCGCCGAGGGCTGCGGCTGCCTCTGGTGTCTCCTGCAGGCGCCGGGGGAGAGCCCCCACACAAAAGCCTTTGCTTGTCTAAAGTCTGTGCAGTTTTTAGAAGTCTTCCAGCCTCCAGTGCGGGGTTTCGAAACTCCACCACCAGCCACCAGCAGAACGTTCTGAAAAAACCTGGAGTGTGGCTCGCATTTATAAGTTATTTGTTTGCATGGGGCACATGTGCTGATACTGTGAGTCACCCATCCATTTTGCTGTGACATTTTCAAGCACAATTATGTGTAGTGGAATTTTTTTGGTAGCTGGCTATGTTGCCCATCTGTGAAATCATCATTCTACCGAGCACTAAAAATAGAGATGAAACTCTTGAGAGAAAATTTTGAATCTACTTAAATGACAGTTTGAAATGTGTTCCTGCAGTCAACAGTCTAAATATTTTCTATCCTAAATATGGATACTCTAAATTTAAGGTGATGTAGTCCTGCTGTCACCACTTCAATTCACCTTGCTAGCACAGTAATAGAGCTGGAAATAATTTCTGGCTGGAAACCTGGTCTGGTGCCCACCAAAGCCAAATCACTTGGGCCCCAAAGGAGCAGGGCTGGCATAGGCGTGTGAGAGCTCTGGAAGGTGGATAATCCAAAGAGTGGAAAGCATTTATTAATAACAGGGGATCCCTGGAGGAAAATACAAAGCCAATCCATGATTGTAGATCAGAGGGGAACAAGTAGAAGATGATTTCTTGATTTTGTTTTCTAGGAAATGAAGCTTTGAGATAAAGAACAAAAGACTATCCAGCAACTTTTAATTAGCTGTATTTTCAGTCAGAGCAAGTTAGTGACAAAATATGCTAAACTGAAAATAGGGGAGAACTGCAGGTAGAAGAGGGAACTGCTGAAAGAATATAAACTGTGTTGCTGGGTAATAACATCCTAATTGAAGCCATACAAAGCCAAAGAATCTAATTAGTCAGGAAAACACATTTCATTACATTCTTAGTAATTTGTTTTGAAAAAGTCCAACTGGATTTTAAATTTGACAGATTTTCATTGTGCTCAGAGCAGATTACACTGTTTATACTTGCATATAGAGATAATAAAAAAAATCATTGCAGACATATAAAATAAAATGTTTATTTCAAAATCATGTTTGCAGTTGTTCCTTGCTATCTGGGTACCATTCTATAAAGTTCTGCCGAGCGGATGGAAAACAAAAATTGGACCTTTGTTCAGTTTGTAAGCAATACTGGAGAGCATCATCCATTTTTTTAATCCACAGCAATCTGAGACACACTTGAAGCTTCAGCTCAGCCAAACAAATGAAAAGAGCATTGTCCATGCATCCTGCTGCCTTCCCTCCTTCTTTCCCTTCTTCTTCCTCACTCCCTCTCACTCTCCCTGTCTTTGTACAAGTTTTTACAATGAGATTTTTTTCACAAAATATAGAGCCAAATCTCCAGCTAGACTGAAATAGTATTACTTCATTTATATTAAACTTTCAAAAATTTTGGTGAGTTTATATGCAAATCACATGTTTATATGTAATCACATCACAAGACCTCAGTGTGGTAGGTTTCTTGTATCTGGATTTTTTTTTCAAGTGCTAATTAGGAGAGAAGAAAATCAAAATTATGCTTAGTATCAGGATACTTTGCTCATGCAAATTAGCAAAAAAAATCAATGATGCAAAAACATAAAAGAGTATTCTTGCAGAGGACATATAAAAATTCAGTGTTATATCCTCCTGAAAGTTCTTTTACCTATTAAATCTCAAGTGTGGATAAGGTCAATAACACGGACAATTAAGCCTCCCTCTCATCATTTTTATCCTATAGTGGATTAATGTATTTTAAAATCCATTTATGCACATTTTTATCTACTTTTGAGATCCAAGTTAATGGGTTTTCAGAAGTCTGTACTTTTTGTATTTGTCTATATAAACTACATCCACAATAACAGTGTGCTATTTTAAGTTCTTTAAAGAGTCACCCTTACTCATAGTGACATCAGAGAGGTGATATTCACTGATCTGACACAAAAAATATATGGCCATATATAAATTTCATCATGGCCTTTTTTAGATAAAAGTTCAAACTAGATCTTCAAATTGAAACTATAGCTCCATCATACTTTAGGTGAGAAGAATGAAAATACAAGTCTTTAGACAAGAAGACAGCATGCACCTGAAAATATATATAAAATTAAAAGGAAATGCATAACATGAATAAGAATGAATCCTTCAAATCCTTGTTTGCAGCATAGCCATCTTTCCTTAAAATATTCCTTCCATGAATAAAGATAGTAATAGTTTATTATATATTAGCATAGTAATAACTTCAGCTGGACTATTAGAATTAATAATGGATTAACCCACATGAGTGAGAATCCCTCCCTTGTTAAGGATGAGGCTACTTCTGTAGCTTCTCATTTTTTATAAAATTACGTATTTGTTACGTAAGTTCCTCCCACATGCATTGCAACTGGATTTGTTTTTGCTTCCTGCAGTGATCTGCTGCACAGCATTGCTGTGCTCCACTCCACGAGCTCATAGTGGCTGAAGTTTTGGCTAAGCAGGTTTATCCTTCTGCTCCTATAATGTCCCTAAGAAGCAATTTCTTCATCCGCCTCTTTCCTTTACACAGAATAAATCCCTGAGAAGCAGTAAATGTTATCAAGAGGGGAATGATGGTATTTTAGCTGGAAATCGCCAATAAATGTATTATAATATTGAATGTATTTACTCCCTGCTCTACCAATCTATAACATATAAATGAAGTACACTGAGTGTGGTGTGGCACAGAGGTATGACAGATGGCAACATCCATGTTCCTTTCTTCTCTGGACAATGGTCATTTCCTTTCAAAATGTCATCACTTGCTTTAGTAGCTGGGACATGTTCTAAAGCATGCACAGAATGCTGGCCATTGCATTTAGGAATGAGTAACCAAAATCAAAGTGACAGAAAAGCGAAGCAATCTTAGGGAAATAACTGGACACCAGTTTCTAGGAGAAGGGAAAACACCTGTTCAAAGAAGAATTGATGGCTTCAGTAATTAGTATTCTTGTAACTAAAGACTATCAGTATTCCTTAATATTTCCTCCGAAGTTTCTAAACCAATTTGCATTTCCTTTTTAGCTCTAATTTTGATTTGAAAATATGGTAGGTAATTTGATCTAGCAATAAAGGGACATTTAGCTTTTGAAATATGCACAACTATATGCTTACAAGTTTGGACCAACTGTGATTTTTTTTCCAGCTGTTTTATGGTTTTATTGGTTTTGAGGAGTATTTGGTAACTTCCAGTACATATTGCTGTGGTCATCATAAGGACTAGGGGCTAGAAAACAGACATTGGTGAGGCCAAAATCAAGAAACTTATGAAAACATTGGCAAGGAAATCAAATGAGAAAAACTGTTTTTTGGGGGATGTTTTTGTTTGTGTTAGATCCAGGCCTTATCAGATATGAATTTCTCAATAGTGCCTGAGTGCTTAAATTAATGAGGCTAATTTAGAAAAAATTATTTGGATGCTGGAGTCCAGCTTTGCCAAGATACTTCTTAGGTTCTTGGGTTAGGCACTTCCTCCTGCTAAGCACATTAGCTGCCTTCTTCAGTGCCTGCAGTGGTTGTTAGACAACTAATGTTGATTTAGATACTTTTGAAATTGTATTAAGCATTTTGGACCCCTAAATATCTGACTGTTGAGAGTAGAAATCCTAGTTAATTTCTGGACATGTAAGGCAAGCACCTAAGTACATTAAGGCTGTTTAAACTGGAAACACCTGCACTGTCATGACACCTGCGAAAAGGGTGTGGTGCCTCCCCAAATCAACCAAACCTGCAACCGAGCCAGTCAGGTCAGAAAATTAGAAAAGAGGAAGCTCTGAATCCAAGGTCAAGAAGCATCTGTGGAAGGCTGCTCTCTAAATCAGCCTTGCTGCTTTTTTTTTTTTTTTTTTTTTTTTTTTTTTTTTTTTTTTTTAATTCTTTAATTAACAAAGGTATCGCCCAAAAGGATAGGCTTTACCTAACAGAGCTTCTTCTAAAGCTGCTGGCTAGGCATCCTTCACTGGATCCCTGGGGAATATCAGCAGTATTAAGGTTTTATTGCTCTTCTTCTAATTACTGTCTGTAGATGTTATTTATTATTAATTAGATGGAGTTGTGGATGAAGAATGGATGAAAAAGCAGATAGGCACATGAATTGGAAAGTGGCAGAGGAAAGGTGTATTAGGAATAGTTTAATGGAGAAGTTTTTTAACAAAACACCACTTTTTGTCAAAGATAAGGGTT
This sequence comes from Prinia subflava, assembly GCF_021018805.1. NCBI lineage: Eukaryota > Metazoa > Chordata > Aves > Passeriformes > Cisticolidae > Prinia > Prinia subflava. Next base: position 18,796,187 of record NC_086260.1, read on the forward strand.
CACACCCACTGAGTTTGACTGTGGCTGGTTCAAAGGAAATAATGAAATACTCATAAAAAGTATGGGGAAACGTTCATTGCAGAGAAACAAACTAATTTTGAAGCATCAGTTCTGTTTCAAATGGAAATTTATGTCTATGATTTTAACCGGACTTCATTAATCACTTTTTGTAGTGCTTGAAACACTACCTTGCTGTAAGAGAAGGTGGCTGTCCCGAGTTTTCTTCTTTGTGGTAACAGCTCACGGTTCCTGCAACCACGTGTATCAGTACGCGGCACTTCTGGGGTAGCTTCAGCACCAATGAGACAAAACCTAAATTAATGTTCGAGGGTTCTGCAGTGGAAGGTAGCGCTAAAATGATTTTTTTTCAGTTAATTTATTTATTTTGACAAACTTTGAAGAGCCCAGTGTTAGTTTGCCGTCAGAATGACGGCATTCCAACAGGTCAGCGGAGAGCTCGGGGTTGGGCTAACTGGGGAGTTTTCCTGGAGGTGAGGGCAGAGGGTGCGGGCAGGGACGGAGCGGCCGGAGAGCCTTGAGCCGCCAAGAGCCGGACACGGTGGCGGGAGCGCGGGGAGAGGGAGACGCTGAAGGCGCTGACGCCGAGGTCGGTGCCCCTGGTAGGGGGCTGGGAAGGACGGGGCTCGGGCGGCAGCAGGTGCGGCGGTGACGGGGTTAAGGCGGCGGCGGGCGCGGGTCTATCTGCGGTGCCGGAGCTCCGGGCGAGCGGAGCGGCCCCGCGCCCCCGCCCGGCCGCAGCAGCAGGTGGCGGTGACGGCGGTGACAGCAGTGAGGGAGTTAAAGCCCGCGGCGGCGGGAGGAGGGGGACTGCGAGCGAGCGGGCGGCGGCAGCGGCGGGAGGAGGGGGCCGAGGCGGAGCGGGCGGCGGCGGGAGGAGGGGGACCGGGGAGCAGGCAGCAGCGCAGGAGGGGACCGAGGAGCCGGCGGCGGCAGCAGCAGCCGGGTTGCTAGGGATGGAGAGATCCCGTGTCACCCGGATGTGAGTGTCATGTTGGCCCAAACTCTGAGGGATTTGGCAGCGGCGAAGCAGCAGCGGCAGGAGGAGGAGGAGCAGCAGCAGCCCCTCGCACGTCTCTAGTCACTACAATGGGGGTCGGGTAGCGCAGGGGCAGCGCGCACCTGGCTCGGGGTGGGGTTGGGGGGCGTCTCTGCCCTTTTCTGTTTTTTCATTTTCCTCTCACACGCTGGAGAAAGTGAGAAAAATGCACCAGCAGCAGCAGCCCGAGCAGCACCCTGAAGGTAAGAGCCGGGGCGCCCACCAAGGGCAGCGGCGTGCTTGGGGCTGAGGGGAGGGAGGGGGCGGGGGAGGATTTAGGAGGGATTTGGGAGTCGGGGATTGGGGGGATTAGGGAAGGGGTTGAGGATGGGGTCGGTTTGGGATGGGAAAAGAATGAGCGGCTGTATTCGAGGAGGGACCGGGAAGGGCAGGGGATGAGACGAAGGCGGGACAAGGTGCTGCCCTCGGCGTGTGACCAACGCGCGAGCGGATTTATGCGCGTCTGTCCCTTGTCCTGGGGCCATTAATACCAGCTGCGGGAGGACGCGGCTGGGGCTGCGTTTGCCACATCCCTTGTTACTGGGGCTGAACCTGCCCGGAGCTGCGGCTCCCGGGGGCTGCCCCGTTCCGGGGGCAGGCGGCGGGGCCGGGGGCGGGCGCGGTGCGCTCGGCCCCTGCCCGGCGGGGCGCACGGGGGCGAGACGCGGGGCTCCGCCGACGGGCTCCGGCGCTGCCACAGCCCCCGCTGTTGTTTATAAATGATTCCTCCCTCCTCAATCAGCAGCAAGTTGGTGTTGCCCCCGAGGAACGCAGTCACCCGGGTTTTGTTTCCCTTTCGAGCATTTATTTAAAAAGACGATGGCTATATAGATAGATGGGTAGGTGGGTGGTTTATTTGCGCCGAGCCACGTTTCATGGCATCCCGAAGGGCAGGCGGAAGGCGGGGGAGAGATGGCTGTGCCATTGCTTTTATATCTGGGGGAGAAAAAAAAAAAAAAAAAAAAGAAAAAAAAAAAGAAGAGGGGGCGGGAGGGGAAGCAGGGATGCTTTGGGAAAATGTTGGAGCTAGATGTGCCACCTTTGTCCCCGCGGCGGCTCTGCCCCCCGTGTCACCCAGCTGTTGATGCGCCGCCGCTGGCCAGCGCTTGCCGCGCCGGTGCCGCTCCCCACGGCGGCTCCGTGGGGGCCCCGCCGGGACCCCCCCAGGCCCCGCCGCCATCCCGGGGAGCCATCTTAGGGCTCCCGCACCCCCGGAACGGGGCCGGCCCGGCCTCGTCCCCCTGCGTTCGCGGCGCTCCCGCGGTCTGTGCCTGGAGCAGGAGGGCTGTGCTTGCTCTGCCTCTCCGCTGCTTGACGGGGAGCGATTTTTCCTCTCCCGCCTGGGCAGATCTGTTTCAGTCACCTCTCTTCCCAACCCGAATTCCCAGTATATTGTGCCGTTCCTCCATTTTTTCCCCACCCAAGCATCAAGTTTTGAATCGCACTCAGGAGCCTCTCCTTCCTACAGGTGCATGTAGGAGTAGACTGTTGCGCTAGTCAAAGAGCTCGCGAGCAAGGATCCTTGCGAGGAGGTGGTGTTTTGCCTCTTTGCTGTCATCTGCATAGAGAGCACTCGATTATTATTTGGAAGGCGCAGTTTATTTTTTAAATTCTCGTGAAGAGGCACAACCAGACACCATCTTTTTGCAGAACCAGAGCTTATCCCTTTACAATGGATTCCCAGTGCGGAAGACAGCAGAGCTTTAGGAACGTGTTTATCGCAGACGGTACTGGATCTTCGCTTGTGGGAGGCATCCACGCATTTTTCTTTGAGAATGCAAAGCAGGGCAAGATTTAACTTGCTTACAGGACTTCCCCTTCTACCTTGCTGCTTATTCTTAATGAAACAATGTGTAAGAATTTTAAACAACTATTCTTTTGACCAAAATAAATTGAGAGAATAGTAAATACTAAGGTGCTACAGCACACTTGATCTTAAGGGGTAGATATGTTTTACTGAATAAACATGGGGACAGGAAGGCTTCCATCCAGTTGGAAAAAGACATTGTAAGGGAAAGAATCAAAACGAGACGTGTTTGTGTCTCAACATTTACATCAATCCTGAAGTTGTAAAACTGATTCCTGAGCATATTTTCTACTGTTCAATTTCATATACCACAGCACAAGTGTATGCATGTATATCTGTGTATGTAATGGAAACATCACACTGCCATGAGGTCTTAAAACAGTCTTTTTGGATTAGACCCATTTTAGTGTAAAACAATTATAACCAAGTACTTTTTTCTTTTGTCCCACAGAGGTGAACTATGCAAGCAGCACCAGGATTCCTCTCCCTGGTGACGGACCAGCTATTCAGTCAAACAGTTCAGCACCATCCAAGCAAACTGTTCTATCTTGGCAAGCTGCAATCGATGCTGCTAGACAAGCAAAGGCTGCCCAAAACATGAGTACCACCACAGCCCAGCCTGTAGGATCTCTGTCCCAAAGAAAACGCCAGCAATATGCCAAGAGCAAAAAACAGGGTAATACGTCCAATAGTCGGCCACCCCGTGCCCTTTTCTGTTTATCCCTCAATAATCCAATACGAAGAGCCTGCATTAGTCTAGTAGAATGGAAGTATCCTTTGTTGCAGTTTGCTTTGTTTCATGATTTTCTTACATTTTCTGATTGTATAAAAGGGATTGTTTTACAGGATCTCTTAGAGCATCACAACTTAACGTGTTACGTCACTTGTACGTGTGGGTAACTGTAATTAATGTCAAAGGGGGTTAATTTGGCTTCAATTACTATTAAAGGTAGTCTCTTGTGTCATATTGACACAGAACATCATTTAGGTGGGTAGCTCGAAGTCAGAGGAGAGCTCATAGCTGTTCCATTTTTTTGGGAGAAGTTGGAGGAACATTTTCAAGCTAGCGTTATATTCCAGCAAATCTCTGCATTGCATTTCTTGCCTTTCTAAATAAGGGAGAATGGATGGGAATGTATTTAGCCATCTTAGGGAGATAGCCAGAGCTGTCAAACCTGTTTCTTCCATATTGCAATTTGGGGTATTGCCATTAGGGCAAATGAGTCAGATGTAGAGATCTTTTTAAAAAGATTGTTCTTCCCGGTACTAAAAGTAGGGAAGATTTTTACTTAAGCCAAGGACATGTTCTAAGTACACACAAATGTCTGAAGTATAATAATCTTCTGAGCTTGTACAGCTTATGTCTACCACCAAACATATTTGGAAGCGTGTATATCTAGATGGGAGATCAGAGATGCTGCCTTGTGTTCATGATGACCTGTGTGATGGGAAGGGTGGCTTTTCCTTTAGTTCACTGGTTATGATGTGGAAATATGTGCATTTCTCTGTCAGAACAAATAGCTTTGGTTTGGTGTATTATTTGATTACCAAGAAAAGGTTTGAAACAGAAAATAGTTCTGCTGAAGTACAAGGGAAGAAATGTTAGCCTATTAGCCATGGCAACATCCCTGTAATGGGAAACAGCTGTTCAAGACAGTAGATTACTGAAGGAAAACTCAATTTGTTACTATAAACAGAGCAGCCAACCTGGCAATAAGAGCTGTTACTCATTTATAGGGTTGGTGTTTCTCAGTTCTTTGTACAAAATTCAACTGCAAATTAAAGATAGTGAAATGGCTTCTTCTTTCATTTAAACTGGTAGAAGTCCAACTAATTTCAGTAAATTGGCCTCTCCTTGGCTAAGGTCAGGTAAATGAAATTACTATGGATCTGTAGTGGAATAACTCAGCGAGAATTTGTCCCTGCAGCACCACACCATAAAACAAGGTTGTCAGTCTTGTGATGGTATCAATTGCTTTGTCCAGTCTAGAAAATGCTGTTGTAACTTTATTTTGTATGCAATGTAGCAGCTGTTGAGGTCAATCCCCTTTGTAGACATAAATGTGACCCTCAAGGTGACAAACTTTTAATAGCCCAGCAAACAAAATTTAACACATCTTATAGGACATATGGGCCTTGTAGGACTTTTTCTGGTTTTTTTTTTCTCCCAGGGAACCTTTTAAACTGGCAAAAATATGCTTTTGAATATGTTTAGTACTCTTACCCCAGCATTTTATGGGACTCTTATGGAAACATACCCAGAAGTTGTGCATCAAATACAGGAAAGGATGCCAAAAATTGTAGCTGATCCAAAGTGCTTCTTTTCCAAACTTCCACAGATAGGTTCTTCTAGGTACCTCCATGTTTCTGGTCACAGAGAATAGTAAAATAGCATATGAGAAAGGAAAATCAATGATGAACTGAAGGATGAACTTCATATGCATGAATTTTAAGAAAAGGAAGATTTTTTTTCTGGAAGACAACAGGTATCTCCAGATTCCCACTGCTGTCATCCAGCTCTAGTACAGAAAGCAGTGCTGCAGCCCGTGCTGTTGTCAGTGTGGAAGTCTCTTTGTAGCCTCTCTTTGTGTGGCTGCCAAGCCAGTCACAATATTCTATTTTCTACTCAACTCACTTAAACTTTCATTGTCCTGGCCAAAGCCAGGATTCAGGAATACAACTGTCAGAGACATGGAGTGGCTCAGAATTTTCCTGTGTCAATTGTACAGCTTTCCAGATGTCCTATAACAGAATAGTTGTGGTTTTCTGGGAATCTTTCTCATATCCTACTATGAACTATATTTCCAATGATTTTCCTCCTTTGGACAAATGTATATTAATGAGACCTACATATGAGGACAGAGCAGCTCCATGATTATTCCTTGCCCATTATGGTGACCTGCATGTTGATTTAAGAGTAGATAATTATATTCATCTTTGGAATTTAATATAAAGTGCTCTGTGACAGCATGAGTAATAGTTTTCACTCTTTTCAAAAGGAAGAGGACGTTGAAGGATCATTGTGATGGAAAATAATATGGTATATATATAGTGCTATAACTAAAGGTGATGGAGTGTTTGTCAGAGTTATCAGTCAAAAGATTGCCTTAAAGCAAAGACTTGTTTTACCATTGTTGATGCTGAAAGAATTAGACTTAAAAGTTTGTAGATACTCATAAGACATTAGTTCCTTAACAAGATTTTCCAGACCATTTGACATATTTATACTACTGTCTATTTTTGCCAATTGTGTGGCCTTAGCTGTTTACATCCCATTCCCAGAAGATGATTCTAATTCAACTAATCATAATTTGGTAAGTACTCTGGATTTTTTATTTTATGTTTGTTTGCTATGCTTTTAGCATAACAAACTAGTATTTGAGACTGCACCAAATATAGGTAATTTCAGTAAAAGAAATTGGTATATAGTGATATACAAAATGTATATGGAATGACTTGGTTTTTTTCCCCAGTATCAAGTGTTACTTTGTCATATGCTCAAAATGAGTTTTTTTATCAGTAAAATTCTTTGGATAAAACTTTGCAATAATATTATGCTGTGTGTATCAATATATTTGTGTGACATGAAAAACTTTGTGTTTCTATTGCTTATATTGATTACACATATTTACTAGCTGTTACTGTTTCTGACACTTGTTTCAGACTTGAAAGTTTACTGCCTTTCCTAGTGTGCTTGTCTACTCTGTTTGCAGTTTATAATGGTGTTATTTGGCTGTTTATTTTACTGGGTATTTTGCATTAATACATTTTAAAGCAATAGGAACATCAGTGTGAATTTTCAAAGCGGTCTGTGCTGGTATAAATGATCTTTCAAAAAAGGGATGGTATTGCAGTAAGTGGTGTGTAGAGATGTGTTTCTTTGGTTGAAAATAGTATACTATGGTTGTGATTGAAGAGATAAAATGTAAACATTTTTTTTTAAGTTCTCTGAAACTTAAGAAGGCAATCACTCAAGGGCAATATTGAATTACATTGCAATGATTTTTTTGTTTATACTAAAGTCCATCTTGAAATAGCAGAGTTGAGTGGTCTTGTGCACTCACAATCTGCATGTGACTCTTTGGATGGGAAAGGAAGTTAATGAAATAAAGAATTGGATACCAAGAGTAGGTAATTTTGAATTCATTTACCTGGAAAATTAGGGTTGATATGAGGTCTTCTATTTTATGAACATGTTTGCATAATTTGTGGTGTGTATATGTTTATTTTTCTAAAAGTAATTATTTTGTGCAAATGACCCATTTTATGTTTTAATTGCAATTAAGTAAATATGGACAATAAAAATTGCTGATGAAAGGCAGAATAATTCAGGTCATTGTAAAGAAAGAGTTATGCAGCTGTGTATCCAGCCAACCAACAGACTTTCTTTTTTCCCTTGAGAAATTCAGGGCACAAATCTCCATAACTGTCAATCCACCCCGAGATCTGCTAATAACTAATTTCAGAAAGCATTACTTGAAAAGGTTAAAGTAGTTACTTGTGTCAGAGGCTAATCATTTTGAAAAATGTTTCTAGCATTAGTTTTGTTAGGTTGTTGTCTGGTGTTTCTGACCCAATTTCAGTTCTACAATATGCTAGTATTTAGAAAGACAATGGACATTTTCATTCCTGGTGATGTTTTTTTTTTTTATCTAATGTGGCCAGGGTAGTCTAAGGAATAATAATTTGAGTCTTCTTTTTTTTTTTTTCCCCCTTTTAGTAAGATATTCTTAATCCTTATCTATTTTAAGTAGAAGGATTCTTGTTTCCTCCAATTATATATATATAAAGTTTACTTGGCCATTTAAATGATCTCAAATTCTCATTTAAATTTGCATCCTGTTTATCCTGAAGTTGATTCATTCCACTAAGTTTGCTCAAAGAACAGAAAATATACTAGCAATGTACTTTGAGCTGTTGGGACAGATTTAAACTCCATAAGGGAGCACACGGACACATCCTGTGTGTTCAGTCTAATAAAAGAAATAGTTCTGGAATGAGCAGCATTGGCTTTTCCTGTGACTGAGGTTCTCCATCGTGAAATAGGTTTATCAGTGGTCTGGGTTCATGTCTCTCCTCTGACAATCTCCCTTGGTTAATGTGGATTCAAGTGCACTGTGAGGGACTACAGTACTTTTCTGAGTAAGAAATCTTCAGGCTTACTTGGGAACCTGCTGGATGCTGTCTCCTGCTGCTTGAGCTGCTTGTGTTGGCGAGAGGACTGTCTTACAGTGGGAGTAGGGATTATTCTGTTAATAATATTCAGATCTTTTGTCTGGTTTGTGAACAGACCAAATCTTAATCATTGTTGGACTTTATGGGTTTGGCAGGGTTTTGGCTCCCTGCATGCAGACATGCATGGCGTGGATGCCTGACCTGAGCCCTGCACTCTGGTCTTGCTAGGAGACTGCCCCACTCTGGCTTTAATTCAAGTTCAGCTTCATAAATTTTAGTTTGCATATGGATATTATATCTAGCTTGGTTCTCTCAGTGTTGCTACACTGAATTGAATAAATTAATTGCTTTCCATCAGCTAGCTGAACTGGCTCTTTTTTTTTTTTGAATTTGTAAACAGAAAAATGAAGTATTTATACATGTGGGGTTTTTCTGTGAATACAAAATAGACATAATTTGTAATCAGCCTTAGAATGAGGAAGCAATGCTATGAGATCAAAAACCAGTGGAACACTGGTAAATGGGAACTAGTAATGTAAACTTTTCCATTTTTGGTTGGGCTCATGAGAAGGTACATGTGTGAGAATTTGAGCAGTCCAAGTGTTCATCCATTATGACTTGGAAAGTTTGCAGTGGCAGCCTCAGTGCAAGGATGTGCATGTGCATAGACTGCAGTACAGAGTGTTGAACTTAAGCCTGAATTTTGCCTCATTAATAATTAATCCTCAGTCACTGCATGTACTGACACAAGTGGGCCCTGTTCTTCTCCAGGTAGATGGGGAAACTACTACTGAACTGAGAAGTTTTCTATTACAGCACAGCAGGGGCAATATACTTCAGGATGAAATCTTGCTTTGTATTTTAAGGTAGTTTCTTTCATCTGTCTTTAGAAGTCTCAGATGGTCTGAACTTTCCATGCTTGATTGAGCTCCTCTTTTTGGAAGTTTTTCTTGTCTGAGCTAGATAAGAAGCAGTTTCTAGCAGAAAGGGCTTCCTGTATATATATCTTATTTCTGTCTTTTCCTTTCTTTTCCTCATCTGTGGTATGTTATTTCCCTTCATGTCTTTTGTCTTTTACTTCCCACTCATTTATTTCTTGTTATCTTTTGCCTGTACCCTCTGGCTTCCCTCTGTGTTTTCTCTTCTGTTTGTCCTCTTGTGCAGCATGCTTTTCTCTATCTCCTTCTCCCACCTCAATTTATCTTCCTGGTGTCATGTTCTGTTCTGTGCTTTGCCTCCTGCTGCCTTTCCTATTGCCCTCACTTGCACTGGGCTTCTTTCTTTACCATGTGCAGGCAGACCAGTGCCATACACGTCTGGATTTTGGCTGTGGTCAAGACATTTTTGGTTATTCTTTTTTCTTTTTCTTTTTTTTTTTTAATATGTAAATATGAACAATAAGTAGGCATACAATTCATCCAGAATTGCTAAAAATTCACCCCTGAAGTCTGAGTTTTGACACCCCTGAAGTCTGAGTTTCAACCTTTGGTTGCACTGCATCTCTTGTGATTAGACCTCCAAGGTTTGTGTGGCGACACTGTTCTACTTAAGATTGACAGCAGAGTCAGGGTATTGCTGTATAAATTACAGCAAATTGGCAAGGTCCCATGAGTAGGTAGTTTTCCTCTAGTGCACAAAGGGCCCCTAATGTCCAGTACAACCTCTGTGCCCCTGATAACAGCATTCTCCAGCCTTTTCTGAGTGCCCTGTCTGTGGAACCCTGTGAGTGAGGCTCTGTGCTCAGGGCTGTCTCTCCAGCCTGTGCTGATGGTCCTGGATGTCTCCTCCTTATCCCAGGAGAGCTGTAGTGGGGGACACTGCTACAGCCAGGTGATGTTTGTGTCCTACTTTCAGGCAAAGATTTCCTCTGTAAGTAGCTTTACGTGGCTCTTTGAGTCCCTCCAGCAGGAGGAAAGCCAGTGTTGTGCCTTCAATGTAGGGCACAGCAGGAGAGTGCTCTGAGAGGAACCGGCTGAACTCTTGACTTAGAGGTGTCAGGCTTCCTGTCCTTATCTCATTAGCAACTCCATGACTCATTCACTTCTGAGGCCACATGACTAATTAATCCATCCATTGAAAAGGTTGTTGGCTTTTACCTTGCATCCAGCTGTCCTCTATACAGAGATCATCTGAAAATATTGTTGTAGAATTCTATAAATTTTAATCTTATTTAGTAAATAATTCTAAAGATTTTTGTTGAATTGCTAAGTGTTCAATGTTGTATCTTTGAAGGAGCTCTGTGTTTATCTACTGTCTTTGCCATGTTTACTTTTTCAGCTCAAGGGTCTTTAAGGCCTGGCTCTCTTTCCACTCACTTAGAAAATATTCCAATCTAAATAACTTTTTGATACTGTGTTTCTGATATTTTTCTATCTTTGGATTCTTAGCTAATGTGCTCTCCTAATGTCTCTGCTAGCTGGCATAAAAGTCACCCAAGTAAACTTTTCAGGAAAGATGCAAGATAATTTGGACTCCACTGAAAATACTTCACTTTGGTTGGGAAAACATGGTGGAGACCTTAGAATGAGTTGTGTATACTTAGCCAAGCTACCCATACTAAAGATACCAGATTAATTTGTTGTAAGGGAAAATATCATTAAGTTTAATTGAAGAAGATTCAAAATATAGGATCTAATTTTAACTGATATACCATACGAATTTTACAATGTGCATTGCTTCAAGCCAGTGAAATGTATTTACATGTCTGTGTATGAATAGAAGAGGCCTGGGAGAAAGTCATTAGCTAAATTTTGAAAAAAAATCCCCACACATTAAAATGAGGAGGCATGTGTCAGTTTTTTTGTCTACATGCAAATGCTCTGAGGGATAGTTTTGATAATTTTTTGCTAATTTCCATGTACATTGATACCCTGACGTATATTTTCTTTTTCAAAAACCCGTGAAAGAACTATTTAACTACAAGAACAACATGCCTTGTCTTTCTGAAAATTAATAATAAAGTTGTTTGATAGTTATTAGGTGAGATAGAATGCGTCAGTGAGTAACCTTTGCACATTTGCAAGAATTTCTTAATAGATGACATTTCTGCAAAGGGATTATTAAAAATATTGTAATTTAGTACTCATCCCTATCTTCCTATTTCAATTTTTTGTTTAATATTGCTGTCAGCCCAAAGCTTCAGTAATATGCATTAGCTAATTATTATGGATTACTTTGATTTTTTCAATGCAGATTTTGAATTTAGAAAACTTATTTTTTTCCTTTGCACACCTCTGCAAAACAGATAAAAATTCTGGGTTAGTGTTTGAGTCCCACTTCTTCCGTCAGTAAGTTCCTGGGCCTATACCCTCTGTGCTGCACTACCCCAGTAATACAATATAACTCTTGAATTTTTCTGGTGAGTTGAATTGCATGTGTCAGGTCCATCTCTAGCTGTGAATGAAACAGGAATTTTATTTCACTCTCTGGTTTAGGAAGAGGGACATTCCCAAAGGAAGGATATGACCAGGATGACTGGCAATTTCCAGCTGGTAGAAAGGTTGGGTTTGTAGAGGTTTGGGAGTAACACAGTCAAGTCCTTATTCCTCTTTAGTTTGTGTGTGCCAGTGCAACTTAATCTGTGCTGAAGTAGCTGGATCCTAAAAATGTCTGTTTGGAATATAAGGATGTGTGAAGATCTGAACTTTGGTGTTACAGATTTCAGTTAGTGACACTATAAAACTTTTGCATTAAAAAAAAAAAAAAAAAAAAGAGAGAGAGAGAGAGCTTCTCAGTTGTCCAGACCTGAAGGCCTTACAAAAAGATGTACTTAATCACTGTCATTTGAAAGGAAATGTTTTTTCCATGTTCAAAGTTGCAGGCCTGTTCCTGTGGGGAATTCCTACTAAGGGCTTGTCTCTCCTTAAAGAGATTTGCTGGTAGTGCACTACTGGCAAATTGCCTGGGGAGAGAGCATACACCAGAAAGAGTTCTTTTTCTATTATAGCCTAAAGTCAGTCTCTCAAACAGAATAGTGCTGCACTGGTAGAGAAGACACGGTTTTTTTTGGGTTTCTTTATGCTGTGGAGATCAGTGATTCCCCACTCTTTTTTTCACTTACTCCCTGATGAAGATATGCCTGTGAAATATTTAAGTATAGACTGGTTGTAATAAAAATAAACCTGTTCATTTAAAAACATAGAACAATCATATTAGTTACTGTTTCAGTTGATTGGTCAGTGGGGAAAGTAGTTAGATTTTGTATTAAAATTACTGTAGTTGAAATATAAATTCAGCATTTAAGGTGAGTAGAGTAAGTTTGTACTTTATATGCAAATTGTTGGAATAGAGTAAAAGTAGATCTTGAAAAACTCAGAAAAAACCCATGAAAACCCCTGGTGATAAAACTAGTTTACTGACTTTATGTAAAGCGTGTGAATTACTTGTTTACTCCAGTACTGAGTATTTAAATCTAACAAAATTCTAATTATGGTTTTATTCCTTGTCAATAGCTGCTGCACTAAAGGAAACACTGAAAGTTGTTTTTGAAGGTTTTACTCAAAAATGAACACCACAGAATTGAGAACACTATTACATGTTGCCATGTATCAATGCCACACCAAACCCAGATTGCCAGAAATATTACTTGTTTTTTTTTCCTCTGCTTTAAAACTCTAGGTTATGCAGAGTATGGGTGCTTACTTTCCTTTTAAAAGACGTTCACATCAGATGTATATTAGGTTTGAGAACTGTGTTTGTTTTTACCATGGTTTGTGTGTGAGCGCTGCGTCTTGAAATGCCACAGAGTTGGGATCCATGGTTTTTGAAAGTGCTGGTCAAGTCTGACTTTCTTAATTTGAGCAGAACTGGATTAGTTCTTTCTTTCAGAAAGCTGGTCCCTGAGTACTTCAAAAGATTGATATGGCTGTTAAATCAACTGAAATGCAGTTTCTAATCTGGTGAGCTTTGATGGCAAACTGTTTTCGGTCATTGTTAAATGAATGTGTGATTTGGTTTACCATTCATTTTGCAAGAACTCAGGCTTGTTTATCTTTCTGTCATGCACCAAAACCTTTCTTTTGCAGGGCCATCTGGAAGAATAGGGCCATGAAGAAAGGTTAAATGAATATATAGCGATAGTGGGAGAATATTATTTAGGATGGAAGTGATTTTTTTTTGGTCACTATGTAATCAGTTGTGACAACATTTTCATTTAATGAATGTCAAATTGAATGTCACTGTATTTCCCCCCACTTTCAGAAGAGTTTGAGAAGAGATTGAGACTGAGTGTTGTTTCTGATTATATAAAATTCACTTGGTAAAACCAATTAGCCGCTTGCAATTGTTTGTGATTTTTTTCATGGGTGTTTTTATGAAGAAAAGGGTTTCTAGAGTTGCTTTTTTTTTTTTTTTTTTTTAATGCCTTGATTGAACAGTGTGGTATTTCTCAGAAATGCAGGTGCACGACTTCAGCATTTGAAACAAACTTTATATAAAAATTTGAAATGTATGTGATTTTCAGTGATTTTCAATGAAATCAGCACAGCTGACCATGGTACATAATTTCATTTTCCATGTTTTTAGGGATTGATTAGACTTTGAAATGATAGGCAGATTGGTCTGCATGGATTTGTTTTGTTATGAATCAAGATTTTTTTCTCTCTTCTTTAATATTAAAAGTAGATTTTTGGTTTAGATGCATGGCTAGAGGTTTGGGCAGTGTCTAAGTCTGTTGCTATTATGTTTTTTTTTTTTTTTCACACTGATCATTATTCAAGGAGGTAGAGAGCTTTTACCAATTTGCAGTCTTGTAGAATTCTACCTTTGGGTTATACTGTTATTAAGGATTTGAATCTTGCTATTTGTTAGTGTGGTAAATCATGTAATATAAGCCATGGCCTGTGTTGGCTGGTAAAGGTGAAGGGATCATAATAGACAAAGAACCTGCAGAAGCTCAGAATTCAGTCTTCAAATTTATTTTTGCTGCAAATTTTCCAGTAATTAGGATACATCATGTATTAGTTTGAGGGAAATAGTTCAGCCCAAAGATTCATTTGCCCAGTTGTTTTAGTTGTCCTTTTCTCATGTGATACAAACCAGGTGAGGTGTTGGATTTAATCACCCCTGACAGCTTATGTATGTTGTGCTGAACTACCAGGCAGCATTTCAGCAAAATGTTGTGGGAGATCCAGTGGCACAAAGGAGCCCACAGAGCTGCTTACATTTGTTCAGCACAAAGGAAATCTCTTTACAATGTAAGAATATGAGCATGAGAAGTGTTTGTTAATCAGGTTCATTGGTTTGATAATTATACTTTTCTGGGTTGCTGACGGTGGCTGCGGAGTGCAGCAGCCTCCAGCAAGACAGCATCTTCTGAGCTCAGCTAATCAGACAAATGCAGTCCTTCCAAGGAACTGAGTAGCAAATACCCCAAAGCTGTATTATGTTTATCAGACATTTTGTTAGTGCAGTTTTCACTCTGTTGGATTTATTATGATGCCACTACTTATTTTTTTCATGTATTCATCCAGAATCCTTTAAAACACACACACCAGTGATGTGTGGCATAAACGTTATTCATCATGAAATGATATTTAAGTGATTATATGCTTATCTTCATCACAAGAATATTTAGTAGTTCTGAGTTCAAGCAATTTATCTCGTAACGGATTTTTTGCTATAGCAAAGGAAAAAAGGAAGCAACCTACAAAATTATGTACTTCTTGTATGTTTATTAAAATAAGTTCTCAAAATCTCTTGGCATGACTGACTTCTAAAAAAGTAAATCAGTAAGTCATAAAAAGGACCAGTGTTTAACTGGACTGTACCTACTAGTCTCAGGGTACTAAATGATGCTTCCTTACTTTGAAAGCTAGAGATGAATAGGTCCAGGTACAAAGTCTGTGACTGGCTCTGTTGGTTCTGTTGAGGTCCCTCAGCTGCTCTAATTCTCAAGGCACAGTGTGGACCACAAGGCTTTTCTCTATTCTAGTACCAATTTGAACAGTACTTAAAATGTTTTACATTTTTGCTGAAGTATAATTGAACAATTTCATTTGAGTAGAAGTCAAAGTTTTCACCAAGGCCATGTTGTTTTGCTGGCCAGTACTGCAGTTGTGTGTTTGGTGGTCACGGGGGTGGTGGTGCAAGCCCACCTTAAGCTGGGCACTGCATCTGCATTCCTAATGCCATAAGCAGACCTTACCCTGAACTCGGAAGCTTGCTGGAGGCTTTGTAATCTTAACAGCCACAGCTAATGCAGATTGAGCCCAGGTAGACTGAGCATGCACAGACCTGGCCTGTCAGCATGGGTTAGACTTGTAACTTGTGCAAAGGACTTTGTCTCCTGTAGTAAAGACTGTTGACTGCTTCCCACATCTCTGTTTTTCCTAAGCACTGTGTGGCTGAGAGTGTGTATCAGTGTGGATGAAAAATGCATGGGCTGCTGATTTAGCTTCAGCTTCTGAGAGCATCTGATTTCAACCAAATAAAGCAGAAACAAACATTTCCAAGTTATTTTTATATGATTTTTGACAACGGGGAGAGGAACTTTGTGTTCCCTCTTCCCCTCACATGCAGGCCACTTGTCATCCCAAAACTCATACAATGGCAGGCTGAAGGGATCAGGCTTTGTTAATTTTCATGCTTGCAGAACTGGTTGTTTCCTTTAAAAGGAGCACTGAACTATGTGGGCTAAGAAAGTCAAATAGTTTGGTGCCGTAAGGGAAAGGGAAAGAGAACATAGGTAAGACCTGAGCCGAGAACTTCAGCGATGAGCATTGAATGTTTGTTTGCCCTGAACTTCTTGGTATTCTTGGACAGGATATTTATCTTTTTAGAATTTTAGTTTCCTGCCTATAAAATAGCTTTCTGCTTTAAAAGGTTGTCAAAAGGAAAAGTAAGTTTGAGGCTGTGAGGGATCCAGATATGGTAAATAGGGTTTGTACAGACAGAGGAATGATATCTAGGGAGTTCTCTTAAAACAGATACTTTGTCTTTATCTGGAAATGGTTTGGCTGATGTTCTGGTGAATGCTTTCTGGAAAATTTTGTTTTTAGAGGCTATATTTTAAATTTGAGTATGTAGAGTGTTTTGGCAGCAAAATTTGGCGAAGGAAAAGTGATTGGTAGTGGCAATATGGGAACAGAAGGAACAGCCACTGTTCCCATAGTGATACAGCAAAAGCAGTGACATTTAGGTAAACAGCAGTAGGACAGGAAATTTGGGGGAGTTAATGTTAGATGTCTCAGAAGATACAGTTAGCTTCCATACGGTGTTTTGTGTGTATCTGGAAATGCTAATGTTAAGCCTGTATTTGTTATATTGGTGGCAAAAGCACCCTCAATATTTAGTTGGGAAGCTCAGTAGTTCCATGAACAGGTGATCTGTCAATGAAACCAAGGCAGGCCACACCCCATGCAGCAGAAATTGCACGTGGCAAAGGAAAGGGTGATGTTTGGAGTGTTCACAAATAATGGGAGCTGTCCAACTGGTGGGAATGGTATCACTGAAGGTGTTTTCGAATTGCAAGATTCTGTCTTCAGAAATGTTGGTTTGAATTCTGCATTCATGACTTACCAATAAAAAGATGGAGTCACAATCTTGGCTTAGGTTGGAAGGGACCTTAAACATGGTGTAATCCTAATGCCCCTTGCAGCAGATCAGGTTGCTTAGAGCACCATCCAACCTGTCCTTAAACACCTCCAGAGATGGAAAATAAATATTAATGTTATATTCTTTGATATAAGACTTTGTAAAATACTACTAAAACCTTGAAATACTACACTATTTTATTTCACAACCATGAAATACTGAAATGGCACTGAATTTGCTTTTACAGAAATACAAAACTTCTAATGTTTTTAGTCAAAAATTTCACTTCTAGTAAAGAGAAAAGTTTACATGTAGGTAATTCATTCTTTGGATGTGGGATCTTTGGAGTTCAGATTTTTTTTTTTTTGGTGATATGAATATTTGTCATGTGAAGAGGATTTATTCTCTAGAAGAGATTATGAAATTTTTCAACCAGCTGTGTAAACAACGTTTTGCCAGAATGTGGAAGAAAAAGTGTAAACCCACAGAAATCTTATATAATCTTTAAAGTATTAAAATGCAAATGAATGTGTCCATCTTATCCCACAAAACACAAAAGTATTTTGTATCAGACTCTTGTTTCCCATATGAAATTTTGAAGAGTTTGTGTTTGAGATATATGGCCTGTCCTATTATTAGCCAGTAATCTCAGAATAAGTCCCTGGCAAGTGTGAAGGACAAATTAAAGTGCCAGAGGTCCAGGTACTCAGGCTGTTTTCCACTGAGTTGTTTATTCATTTCCTTCTTCCACTTTTTCTCATTTTTAACAGCAAGAAAGCTGGTAGTGGAGGCCCCTAGTTGATGTTTTCACATAATAATGTACTTTTTAACGTTGATTAATATTGGGAAGCTTATCTGTTCTTCTGAGAACTAGATCTTGAGTGATATGAACTGAAAGGTAACCTCATCAGCTATCAATGAACTTCAAGGACTTGGGTGTCCCCTTCATGTCATTGTGTGCATACTTACAGTCCTTGTAATTACAGGGTAGAGTGCTGGTGCCTGCTGCTCACTAAACTATCAGAGAGGTCACTAATAACAGAGATCCTTTGATTTCTTGGGCAAGAGCAGCTATGTGGGCTCATTTGTCTGAAGGAGGCATTTCCTCAGCTGACAGGCATCGTTCAGAGAGCCAGACATCCCAGCACAGGGTCAGAGCTGAGCAGGGGCCGTGGAACATCGGCTCCTCCTGTGCGATTTGGAACCCCCTTGCAGTGCGTGGAGAGAGGGAAACCTTAGGGTGTAACAGCACATCCTGTCCTTTCTCCTCCAAAACTTTGGAGGAGTAACCATGAGTAATAAAGTCTGTGAGTTTCAAGTCCATGGTTTACTGTTCGCAGAGACAGTTCAGGATGTTCCCTATCAAACTCCGACCGTGTGTTTTAGAAAAGAGTTGCAAAACTGCAAGTGCTGCCTTGTTTTTACTTGCTGTGACTTCAGTCATTATTAGTGCATGTTAAAGTCCTACTGGAATGAAAGAAAAATCCATGAAGTTGAATCCTTGGATTTGAATGTTACTCTACAAATTTGAAGTTCGTAGTGGAATATTTATTTTGTCTGAAAATTAAAAAGGGGTAATTAGAGGCCTTTATCTTGACTTAGAAAGGGAAGTTAAAAGGGCTTATCATTATCATTCTATCTAGAAGACAAAACAGAATTTTTTATCCTAAAATAGTGTGTCCTTACGCAAAGACCAATTTATATTTATTTATCTTCATGTATTGACTTGATTGGAAATGACTAGGTGGTGCTCTGAGACAACCCCATTGCAGGGTGAATCATCCTAATGCCACTTTTTCATGGCTGCTCATATTTTAAGTGAATGCATTTTACTTGCAAATAAGAGGTGATAACCAAGAACACTAAAAATATAATGACTTAGTTAATGAGTGATAAACTGCTGTGGTCTTATGATCACATGAAAATACTTGACTCCCATGGAGCAGAGAAGTTTTCAGCTTTCAGATTGTAATTAATGAAATGTTAGAATTCTTGTAACTCTGAGTAGGATGTAGAGTCTCAAGGGATTGTGGATTTTTTAAAGCCAAGCCTAGAGTGTAGATATCATACATAGAACCTACCTTTCTAAGTACTTTGCTTTGTAATTTAACTAGTGTACCTGCTTTCAACTAAGAAGCAGCTCATCTAATTTAATATGTTGCCCTATGTAGTGTGAACTCCATTATGGATATTTTTTCTTGCATCTAGTGAACTCATTCTTAAGGCTGAAGACAAAAGGCTGTGGTTCCCAGAAACTGATTGATACAAGAATTCACTCATCTTTGAAAGCCTAGAAATAAGTACATGTTACAGCAAATTTGTCAAAAAATCAGAGGCAAATATCAGACTGGATTAATTTTTTTCTAAATGTCATGACTTCATCATGGGATTTACTCTGTCAGTAGCTGTTAGGTTGCTAAACATTTAAGAGAATTGATTCCCTCATTTGTAGGCTAGCCATGTGTTGCGTGTATATTCACTCTACCAAAATAGTTGGATTCTGGCACATTTTATTCTAAACCTTTTCCCAGTACAGTTTTTCTTCCCATACCAGAAGATTTTTATAAGTGGTGATATTTTGATGATGAAAATAATAACACTTTGAAAGACGTTAAAATTGGTGAATGGTTTCCCACAACTTCAGTAATAGTTGGATGCTGCTCTATTTTCCACTGACACAGGCGATGATTACTTGATAATTTGGTGCTATATCTACACAAGCATGTTCTGCATGAGTTAAGAAAAATAGCACATATTTTAGCTTGGAGTTGCTAGCTGTGGTTTTGTATAAGCTGTAACAAGCAGTAAAATGTGTGCTCTGGTGCTTTGCAGTGACCTTTGTTGTTGGATAAATTGCAGGAAAAAATAAAAATCAAAGATGTGCTTAGAAATTCTTTGTTTGGAGGGCTAAATCTGTCCTGTATTCTGCTGTCCTAGTTGTGCATAGTGATTGGAGACCTTTTCAGCTTGGGCAAACACAGACCTTCAAAGGGGACAAGCACTCAGGGTTTTTTTTCTATTTTACAATGCTCTCTGTGTGTATATATGCCTAAAATAGAGCAACGTGTTCATTCTGAGCTGTAGATTTCTTGTTGGCATATATGGGTTTTATGTAAATTTGAAAAGCATTCACACCTCTGAAAATATCTAGAAGGTTATTTTTATCAATAACTTAAGCACTGTAATTATTTGGAAGCTAAATGTCAAGAATTATCTGTGCCCCAAAATTAACTTGGGCATGCTCGAAGCAACTCTTGTTGTATCAAGATTTTCTTTAGTGCAGGAATAGCAAATTCTGGCAGTGTACTGATCCTGTAAGATTAACCCCTCAATCCTGGCTGACAGAGGATGTCTAGGAAGCAAAATAAATGCCCAGTACTGGATCCAGTAATCCTCAGCTCAAGGAGTTTGAGCCAGAGGTAGGGCCTTTGTGTTCAGTGGTTTTAGATGAGACAGTTCACATCACACTTAATAATGCGCATCATACTTTATTTAAATGTTTTGAGAGAACATAATCTGGTCATTGTGCTTAATTGTTATCATTTTGATTCTAAAGAAGCTTCAGCAGAGACAAATATCCTAACATCTTGCCTATAAAAAACCTTCTGATGTGGAGCAGTCTCCAACTCACCTGCATTTTCTTTGTTACTCTTTCCATTTCTCCTTTAACAAGCTATTTTATCCTATTTTATCACTGGAGTAGATATTTTTTTCTGTCAGGAAGTAAAACTTAAGAATGCAGTGATTGCTGCGAAGGTGTTGTTCAGAATAATGTTTTGAATCAGAACACATCATGACATGATGACTTTTTGATTCCTTGGCAAGATGATCTGAGGTGCTGTCATGTACACTGTGTCACGCTGGAGTATTACATCAGATTGAGACTGACCCAGTATTTACTAAGTAGTGATCTGGGTTACCAGAATGTTGTTGGTCTTTTTTCCTACCTGTGAAGCATTTCTGGTCTCCTTTAGTGTGTACTGGATAGATACTATTTATTCAGGAACAGATACTATTTTTGATGGAATATTTTCTCTTAGCAGATGACTTTTAAAAACTGTATTCAATAGTGTTTTTCTGTGTATTGTAATGCTTATTTTGGCAAATAAACTTTGAAGTTCAAAGTAGTCAAAGTTTTCTTTATCAGATGTTAAACAGAAGCCAACAACATATTTGATGCCTAAATGAATCTCATTTTCCCTCCTCAGCTAGGCCTCTAATTTAAGTTACTTTTTGGATATTACAACTAGCTCCCCAACATGTCATGTTCTGTGCTGCTGAGATTCTGAATTGTAGTGGTAGTTCTTGTATAATGGAAGGGTTGGTAAGAAAGGTGCATTTTGAGAAAGTGTAGCAGCTGTGATAATAATATATCTGCTTTTGTACCACAAGTAAACAGAATGTGCATGTGGAACTTACGGCATCATTTAAAGCTGTGTCAGCTGTACCTTTCAGATGTTACACTACCATGAGTTTGTCATTTTGATTCAAACATTTCATTGTAGCACTTCTGAGTAATTTCTTTGGTAGAAGTTAAAGCCAGCAGGTCTTGGACAGATTCTAGTAATGACTTTATGTAAATCAGCTTATCTCCAGATATTTAAATATGATTTCTGTACATTATTGGCAATACCAACGTATTACATGTTGCCTACACATAATGCTGGCTCAGAACACTGTTGCTAAGTATACTGTTGCATGCAGTATTTCTCATTAAAGTGTATCACAGTGTTATAAATATCTTTCTGGTTTGTGTTGGTAAATAGAAACATATTCTGTATCACCACCATAAACTTATTCACATTCTCTGGTGTTTTTTGTGAAGAATGCAGCCAGTAGTGATGAAGTAAAATATAGAATATCCACTTTTCTCAAATCAAAATATGTGGTGGATGCAACAAATATCTCTTGCTTTGTTTTCTTGTCCCAAGATTTTAGTCTAATTTTGTATCTTAATTGACTGATCTATACTTTTCTTGAAAACAAATTTCTGTTACCAGATTACTGAGTGAACAGGTATATACGAAAAAATCAATGACATTCTTAGTGTTGAAAGATGGTGAAAGAACCTGCTGGTTCCAGCTGAAGTAGGAGGAAAACGCGGTTGGACTGAAATTGGTCAACCATAGGCAGCAGCAAGATAATCAACTGTTACACTGACTTCATTACTTGATGAATGGTGAATTAGTAATCAAGTAGGCATGGAAGTATCTAGGCAAAAATAAGACATTGTACTTAAACAGCAGACAACATCAATTGAAATTACATAGTGGCAAAATGTTTGCTTGTTTTGTTTGAAAAGCTCTCCTTGCTCTTCATTTCCTAAAAAGAAAATTCTTTGTACAAGTCTTGAAGGTAGGAAAGGGACAGGATTTCAACCTTGGTTCATGAAGCTGTTTTTCCCCAGTCCTGTAAGAGATGATGATGACAACAATAGCATCACATTCCTTTTCCAGTGGGATTGAGTAAAGTCTCTTTATGAGGTGCACGTTGATGCAATCTTTGTAATTATTCATCAGAAGAGGTTTGGGATCATGTTCGGGTATGTTTTTCATTATTACAATGCTACACTTTCTGGTAGGAGCACTTCAGTAAGGATGAATGGAAATTCTTCTGGGGACCAGCCTTCATTATCAGGGCCTTCTTTTGGCCTTTGGGCCAAATGTTATCTGTCTGCACTGTTGCCTTGGTTTTAATAAATATCCAGCCAAGATAGGAAAAGAAGCATTGTCCTCTGAGTGAACACAAATGATTCCACTCAAACTCTTCTCCTGGCTTGTCCAGCAGTTATGTTAGCCTTCAGTTCTCCTAGATGCTCAGAAGGGGTGGAATGCATATTTATTTCTTCTGAGATTTCTCTGTTATGCAGAACCTTTCAGGTACCTGATTGAGAAAGGTAGCTGCAATAAAGCAGGGAAGCTGGATAACAAGCAAGGGATACATCTGAGAGCATGCCTCTGTAAAATTGTTACTTTCAAAAGCTTCCAAACTCTACGAGCTAAAACTGTGGGATTTTTTTCTTGGCAGTTGGTGAACACCTCCATGCATTCTTTCCCTTGCCTTAATTGTTTGATGTAACTCAAATTTTAAGTGGGAGATTATTCTACTCTCTTGAAAAGGAGCTCTCTTAGCTGCTGCTGCTGAAGTATGTAGTAATCAGTAGAGTAGAGGTGAAACTATGTTACAGGAATTTCATTTTCCATTAGATGCTTTTGGATCACTGATAAGAACTTCTACCAGTTCCCAAAGGAGACTCTGTCTCCACTTGCTGCAGATTCCTAAGTAAGGAGCCATCTCATGAGCAGCTACATTGCTTGTCTGAGGTCAGCAGGCTCAGTGAGTATATCTGTCACAGAGTCTATCAGCTGGGCTTTGTGGCTTTTTCTGTAAATTTACTTGTTTCTAAATGCACATCTCTTAGGAGGCTGGACAGGAGTCAGGGAGCTCAGTGGGTCTGTTTACTGTGCCCACACTGTGAGGGTGCAGGACTTTGGCAAAATGCTATTGGCATGATGCAGTTTAAAAGGAAGTTTCTGTGCAGGATGCCTACATGTTCCAGTTGCTCCTTTGGGGGTATCTCTGGGAAAGCCCCCAAGATGAGCTCCCCCTGGGGCAGGTTGGGAGCAGCTGGTCATGGTTTTCCTGTTCCACACAGGTCGCAGGCTGATAGTGTGGTGTTCTCCTTCAGCACCATCTCGTGTCCTCCTGTGGTGGGGATCAGAAGATTTGGCTCAGCTGTTAAATGGGGTCTAAGGGAACTCCAGACACTTGCTGCATTTGTGCTGGCAGTGATGGTGGTGCTTGCTGAGATAAACATTTTGTAAAACAGCCATCAATAACCTTTGCAGTAGGATGGACTGTTAGTGATTCGATCTCATTTTCACCAGAAACCGTGAAACTATGGCAGGCAAGTTGGAACTTAAAGGCCCCTTCCAACCCAAACCATTCTGTGATTCTGTGGAGGTGCAGGAGAATGAGGAAATACATTCTGGAAGTCATCCACCATTTTTTAGTTGTGTGAATTAGTTTGTTTGATAGCACTTTTATATTTCTATTCAGTGTTTTTATGTTTTTTGTCAGCCTCCAAAATGCAGGTTAATGCAACTTTTGAAGCTGATACCGTAATTTTTGTATAGTACAATTTGTTCTCTTTTTTTGAAGTAGAAAGTTATTTTGTGCTGAAGGCTGATGTGTGTGATAGTTTGAGTACTTCTGAGAAGAGCCTTTTTATTTAGAGCCTCAGTCAGCTGTACCTCTCTTTTTTATCTTCAGCTGGAGACAACAGCTGGGAGAGGCACACTCTGGGTTGCTTTCATTGCTGATAAATGCTTCAAAAATCATTAAAGAGAGGGCTCTTTCATGCTGAGGAAAAGTCCTGCTTTGTTGCCTGTCCTTACATGAAAGTGTAGAAGATTTAGTGTGTCTCATTAGCATTAGTTATCTGTTGCCAGTCTGCTGACTATCTCTGGAAGAGTAAGGCAGCAGTTTTTAGTGTTATTCTCAGCTACTAAAATGCCACTTTATTGCTCATTTTGCACAGTGAGCTTGGATTCAAACTGTGCATGAATCCAGTTTTGTCTGGGGTGTAGAGGAGGAAGGAAATAGCCAAGTCCTTAGTGGATACTTTGCATGGAATTAGTATTAAGGTCATATGCACTAAACCCCACGGTGAATATAGAATTCATTTATCTGAAATTGTAGTCTCAAAGCTTTTTTCCTTTGGACCAGACCAGAACACTTTCAAAATTTTAGTTTGGGTCAGAACTTTGTTTTCTGGATAGCTTGTAAAGAAATGTCAGGTTTCTATAGCCACATGTCTGATTTGTGGTGTCAAAATCCATTAAAGGACAGTCTATAGAAAGTCAGGATGCTTAAATGTGTTCTGTGTTTCTTTCTTTTGGTCTTTTTCTAAAATTAGATTCTTAATACCACCTTTAATTAACACTAGTGTCACAGAGCTTGCTTGCTACTTCAGTTGCTTTATTGAACATTCTTAAGCAAAAATGTGTTGTGATATAATAATTGATTTTTCATATTTTAAACAATGACTACATACAGCAAATTAGGGCAATAATATGTTGAATTCAACATGAGGTTTAGTAATTTGCAAAGGGGAGCTCACTTCTGGAAGTTCATAAAGTGTTTTTATGTTGTAGTCTATTCTAAATTATTTGAGAATTAAAAATGTCACTAGTAAATGCATAATTTGAAATACTAATTTCTGTCTTAGTGGTATAGTCTTCAATTTGCAAGCTGATTTTGGTTATCCAGCTGTGATAAGGGTGTGGTTCATCACCTTTCCACAGCTGAAGTGTCAATGACATGCAGGTTTTCACTGAGGTTCAATACCTGAACCTGCAGCGAGGGTAAGGGGAGATAGAAAGATACTGAAATGTGGATAGTTAATTGACAGTGGAGACAGTGCACAGGAATGGTGCTTTATCATTTTATCTGTCTTTTATTAAGAATGTTGCCAGACTCAAGGTGTAAGTGCTTTCTATATTGTAGTGTTGAATCTGCTATTGGACTTTTAGGATTTCAGGGTCATGCGATTGTAGGTTTCAGCTGTTGAGCTGTGCCACATAAGGTGGAATTGTGTGCATGTGAATTAGGGGTCGTCATTTTTGTTTTACTCACTGGCATTTCTTTACTGTTGTTTGAGATTTGATTTCTTCCTGGTTGCTGATATTTATCTAAATTATGGTACTTCTCTTCTAGAACTTAAAGCTAGTAATGATTGGTTGAAAAAGCAGTTCACTTGCTAATGCAACAGAGATGTAAGAATGGGAGCCCTTTTGTGTCTTTGGAGGGTGACACTTCTGGCAAAGTGGGGCTTGGGGCTAAGAAGGACCAGCAGGAGAACTCTACTGCCTGTACAGCCAGGGAATCTGATGTGCAGAGTCTCAAGGACATTAAAAACGATTAAAAATTATCCACATTAGGTTTCTTTGCAGAACAGTAGACAGAGCCTATAAATGGGTGATAAGGAATTTAGGGGTGATAGAGGTGAGGCTGACACAGTTATTTGTGAATGAATTCAGAGCAAATTGAATGTATTGCTTCCAACCTAACATTCTTACTAGAGCTAAATTTCTGCCTGGGTGCTTGGTGAGAATTGTGTTTAATATTCTTGGGTTTGAAAGTCAAGTATTTAATAAACTTGGATATTTTGTTTCGTTCCTGGGCAGTGTCCCAGTTCATGACGCTGTTGAAATGAAAATGTTTTTAATGAGTAGTGTTGAAAGGCACAGCAGAGATCTCAATATTGATGGTATTTAAGTATTAATCAGGAACATGGCATGTAGTGGGAAGTAACTATGTTCTTATATAAACTTTGTTGCTTTGATATGACAAGAGGTTGGTTTTTTTTGAAGTTAAGACCTGGATTGGTTCCATTTGTAGTCATATAAACTAGGAATTTCTTCATGAGATGTCTATATACAAAAATATTTTCCTCTTGGATGAACTAAGTCTTTGTTGGTGTTGGCTTTATTAACCATTGTAATTCAGTTTAAAAGGCGCAGATATGACAGCACAGATTTGGATTATTTTGTATAAATATCATATTTGTGCTATTAAGCATTTATGGTGACAGTGAAGTGACTCTTCTGATCTCACTGGTTGATCTGAAGTTACTTTAACAGCAAGGAAGGGGAGTTACCCTTCAGGAGAGTAAATAGATGTTATACCAATAAAATTCCATACATGGATGATTCAGGAATGCAAGCTGAAGAGTTTCATAGGTGAGAAATGAGGGACGTGGAAGGATTTTGATTAGCAGTGAGGACTACTTATTCAGTTACTGGATTCCAGTTTTGATTTTGGCTAACTAAATGACCACATCTCGACTCAATTGTTTTTCTGGGGCTGAGGAGGAAAACACAGAAAGAAAAAAAACTATTAAATTTTGGAAAACTCTAAGCATTTCCAAAACATTCAGAATTGTAGAAAAGGTTAGGACTTATTTGCATCATGAGTATTATAAATACGAGTGTTACATAAACCATTTATGATTGCATATTCAGAAGACTTGTCGTATGGAAGGCCTTACTTTTTTTTGTTAAATCCAAACACTTCTAAAATTTAACATGACCTTTAGTTGGAAAAGTAGAATACATCAGCAAAGGTGAGATAAATGTCTTCTGTTTTAGAGGTTTTAGAAACCTGTAAAGACTGATGTTCAGATTGGAAATCAAGTTTAATTATATATATGAAATGTTATAAGTAGTTTTAAAAATATATTGAAATGTATTAAAAACCAGATTCATCATTAGCTCTTGTCTCCTCTTCCCTGCTGGAGGGAACTTGTTCTCATATCTGCCAGGCAAACTGTCACTGTGGTTCTTCCCTACCCTCATATTTCAAGGTGACTTTAACTGAAATAGTTTTAGTAATAAGCCCTACTTTTTTTTTCTAAACTAAGCAGTGATGAACAGCTAAGAATAGACTGAATGAGGGTCTCCTTTCTGCTCTGCAGCTGGATTCAGATGTTTGCCCACAGTTTGGTTTCCATATTTGACACACCATATTAACAACTGTTCCCCTCTGTGAGGGATTCTGCGATCAGAATTCCCTCCTTTTGTTGGAATCACAGGAGGGGAGTGAGGCTGAGAGCTTTATTATCACACAGCAGCAGAGGGGATTGGACCAAAGCAGGCAGAAGTACTTGAGCAAGGGACTTGCATGAAATTTCCCACAATGGATTGCAATCTATAATTTTCCAATCAATTTACATTGGTATTTGAATGCTGATCCTTCAACTGTGGAGTGATGCAATTTCAGAATTAGTGAAGAAAAAGAACTAAAATTCTGGGAATGGAAAGAGAGGTTTTCTTGTTTGTTTTTGTTTGGCTCTCTGTGGACTGTTTGTTTTGTGGATAAATGGTACTTACATCAACACATGGCCAAAATGTTAATTGTACTAGTTCAGGTAATTCAGAATTAATGTCTCTCTTTATGCTTCAATGCATTTGCAGAGTAGAAGCCTTAATACATACATGAGCATGCAACATTTGGTAGCGAGACATTATTATAAATTTGTTAAGTGCACAGATGGTACCTTTAATGCCATACAAGGCATGAAGAGACATGTTGCCAAGTTCTTATTTTAGTTATACTGATTGTGACTGTAATTCTGCAGTTCTAGAATTATATCTGAATTTAGTCCTGGCTTTGGAAGGAAAAAACCAAACAGAGCAGCTGAAAAATAGTGTCCTTTTTCCTTTTTTTTTTTTTTTTTCCCCAAGACCCAATGCACACAGATGGTTTAATTATTGAATTTAACTTATCCTATAGTGAAAAATCTTGATGCATACATGCAATGAGTTAAGTCTATTCTTTGGGGTTTATTTCAATTTTCTTTTATTTCTGCATTATTAAACGTGAGGTTTTCAGTCAGGAGCAGCTTCTCTATCTTGGTATTTTTAAAGGTAAGCTGACAAATGCCTATAACAAGCTGCATACTTCCATGTGACAAGTGTGGATGTAATTTAAAGCATGTTGTGTCAAGCTGCTGTTACCTCAAAGACCAGAGAGCTCTGCCAGTGACAGAGCATCTGCTCTCTGTTGACATTGTCAGAGGTCGAGGTCAGTAATGGTATTATGAACTCCTGGATACTTAGCAAAGAGCAGGGGAAAGCTTTTCTGTCTCTAACACGTTTTGTGAGCTGTTTGCCACCACTGTCACTGACGTGTCTGATTATAAAAACCTGCTGTTTGTAGTTTCCTTAGGTGAATTTGCACATTGGTTTTACTACGCTCTCAGAGATCTGAGAGATCAGAGTATTCCCCTCTGATCATAAAATATAAAAGGTGTTGTCAGGCACACTTCTGGTGAGTTGGATGTCTTTGATCATCAGGATAACTTTCTCATCTTTGCAGTGTATCTTTTGAAGCTTGGGCCTTAGGAATAGAGATCTGTGCTCCTGAAGATTGTATCACAAAGGTGACAGTGTTAGGTACTGCAGAGGAGCAGCTGGGGAGGCTGAGATGGTATCAGAGAGCTACTAAGGGCAACAGGAGACTGAGGTATAATTTGGGCAGTCTGAGCACAGCCTGGTGTGCAGCAGAAAGGGGATGTGATCAACAGTTGCTGTTCTTGTATTGTTTTAGTGACATTTTGCTGATCCAGCAAAGCTGTGGCCAAAGCAAATTGCAGAGCAAAAATGTGCTTTGCTGGTCTTGGTTTGCTGATGCTTCTGGAGGAAAGGAAACCTAAAAGATGTTTCTGTACCAGTGAAAGCATTGTTACTAATACTGTACCAGAAATTAATGTGCTTTGTATCTTCTATGAAAAGCATGAGAAACTAAATTTTCCTTCTTAATGAGAAATTGTCACTAGTTTCTGCTTTGGTGTAACAAAATTCTAAGCAATTTAATAGTAAGCCAGAAGAGCTTTTTTATTGTCATGGTGTATTTAATTAAACAGGTTTAGGAAAAAATAGGACACAAGTTTTGTGCTTAATTAAAATGTTAATTAATAATTACAGGAGGTGCATATGACCTTAATAAGTTGTTGTGTAATAATCTTTTTCTTGTCAGATCTTGCTTCTAAATGATGTAGTAGCAGTAGCATTTCTTGTTAGAGTGGTTTTGGTAATCAAAAGCAGCTCCAGTTTGGTATTCTCTGATCAGTAATGCATCTTAAGCAGTTTCTTTTTACACTTCATATGAGTGCTCTTCATTAGGTAGCAAGGCACAGTCTCTCTGAAACTCTTCCAAAATTTCATTTGTGGTCTTGCAAGCTGATCTGGGCACAGCAACCTCCTCCCTGCCCCATGGAGAGCTGTAGGTTTTGCTGGTGTGCTGCAGCAGGGCCTGGAGCATGGGTGTGCCCTCACCACATGGGCTCACTCTTACACAGGCAAGCAAGGTGTGCAGAACTGGAACGTGTTACCAGGGATCTTTTAAATACGTCGTATAATTGGATCTTATTGATTGCTCTTCATGTCCCTCTGTGCTAGGTAAATATTTTGTTATATTTGAAACGCGGATACTGAGGTACTGCGGACGTCAGACTTTGGGCTCTTTCCTGTGTGTTTATGATCCTGAAACTTTTGCTGACTGGCAGGGCAGGGGCAGTTCTCCCCTGGGACTGCAGAGCTCAGGCTTACATGGTGTTGCATGTGCGAGCCAGGGGCTGTTTGATGGCTGCTTTTCATCTAGGATCTGCTTGGGGATAATTTTTACAAGTTTGCTTGTACTTTTAGATCTTGCTCTTTCTTCAATGGTCTGCAAGCCGTGTAAAGCACACCACATGTACACTGTATTTTGACATAATTTATGTTCCTTGCCATCCATTACCCTCAAGTTGATTTGTCTCACTCCAAACCAGGCATGGCTGCCTGCTGTAAGAAACAATTGTTTGAGCTAAACCAAGTGAAAGGAAAGCATCAGGTGATAGAGAGAAGCTTTGGTCCAGACCCAGCACACTGGGTACAGAGCCTGTGCCCTGTCATTGCAATACTGTGTCTAAAGGGCTATAATTGTCTTTGTGATGTGACAGAGAAGTCAAAGTAATCCTGAAAAGTTGGTATATCAGAATGGATTGCAGTCATAAGAGTAATTTAAACTTTTTGATGGTTGCAAACCTGTACAGCTTTTAAAATGTTCCTTCAAAGAGATGGTTGTGAGGAGCTGTGTTAGTTACTTTGGCAGCAGATGCTTTCCCAAAACTCTCATTTATCAAAAATCACTTGGGACTTGTGAGGGGTGTGCATGCTCTGAGGAGCACATGCTTGCTCTGAGGAGCACATGCAAACACTTGCAGTAGTTACTGGGTTTACAAATGTACAATTGTCTTGGTTTGGAAAGACAGGTATCTGTATCAGGGAAAACTGGAGTTTCCTTTGGAATGGAGAATGTAAAGCCTCCTCCCTCCAAATTATTACAATTTTGCAATTAGGAGCTTTCAGGCAAAAGTATGGGAATAGGAATAACAGTTCTTTACTAGGAATATTAAAAAATACAAATGCAGTAATACAAAAAACAAGCAAACAAACAAAAGTCCTAGAAAACCCTGACAGAGTCAGGAATACAACCTGACACCCTGTTGGCCAGGGTGTTGGAAGCAGTCCAAATAAGTCCTCCTGGAGTAATAAATGTTGTTCTGTTGGAGTAGAGATGATCCTGTAAACAGGTTCAGTGGTGGTGAGATGAGTCCAGTCTTCCTCTGGGAATCCAGTGGAAAAGAGGATGTCTGGGGTCCCTGTGTCCCCATTTTTATCTGGGTAGGGAATGGTTGGCTCCTCCCCACTGTGTAGTGCATCTCTCAATGGGATGGTGCAATGTGTCATGTCATTGGTGAGCCTTAATGGCCCATTAACAGAAGATATCCCCCCAGGGGAGGGGTGTGGTGAGAGGGGACGGTTGGACAAAGTTGATGAAAGGGATAAGAAACACTGCCCCACCTGATTTTAACAGATGGTCTGTTATCAGAAAGCATCTGCCCTCCCCGGCCCCGGAGTTACAAGAGATACAGAAAGAAAGAAAACAAACCATCTCCCTGCTGCTTTCTACAGATGAAATAGAATACACTTTTTTTTGGTTACATAACCCAAGACAACAACATTCTACCATGTTTGTAATGTAAATTCTTTCTCTACCAAGAGTTATACATTAGACATGCAGTGCCTGTAGTGACCTCAAAGAAAAGTTAAGAACCAACCCAGTGAGGTCGTAACTGTTGCTCCCAGGTGTCCTGTGGGACTTGGCAGATGATAACACTGGACAAGTTTTTGGGCCAGTGCCTTTGGGAACCCTTTAACTTCATAGATGAAAAAAGGAACAGTGCTGACACACTGATGCTGTGATAATACAGGAATGCCTACCTGGAGGCTGATTAGCGAATGACCCTCATCAAGAGTAGCTTGCAGAAGATAATCTTATTTCTTGCTCTCTATCTTTGTCCTGTTTCCTCAGATGTTTGCAGGCATATCTTCATGGCCCAGTCCATGCTGTTAGGCCTCTGAGGAAATATCTTCTGCCACAGCAGTGAAAATGCAATGATTAAAACTTCCTAGTTAGCTATTTAAATATTAACTGGGAACAAATACAGTGAAATACTTCTAATACAATGAAATCTGACGTGTTCAGCTACCTGTTCTCACTTTCAATATAGGTTTTAGAGTACCCAGGAGATCCTTGCATGGTTGGTGGCTAACATGTGGTGCAGGTTTCTGTCCTGATAGTTTTGAGGCAACAACCTTGATTTTCTTCAGAGAAATACAGAGATTAGTAAAACAGTTGAATCTTAGATTATCTCAGATTCCTTACTCGAATACAGAGTTAATTTCAAAGCAGCAGCGTTATTCTTGAATAACTCTGTAGCTTCCCAAGTGTTGCTGCAATAGTTTTCTAAATGAAAATTGCAAAGTCATAGTTTTTTAATGTGATAATCAGATTCTTCATCTTATAAAGAAATTGAAATGCACAGAAATTGACACAAAACAGCAATTTTGGTGTTTGCTTCTCAAACAGAATAAATTTTCAGTTCTATAACAAAAGTCAGAGTACAAGAAATTAAGATGAGAAATAAAACAGAGTTCTTATGTGCAATTGTGTTTCATTTATCAGGTTTTGTGTACTTCTTTCTTAATGTGGTCAGAGGCTTGGATGTACACATGGAACAGAAGAGCTACACCCAAGACAAAATAAATGTTGTCCTCTCATCTGTTGACTGCCCTTATGATTATTTGCAGGATCAAGTACTGTGGTTTTGTCCTTATGAAATGTATTGTACACACACAGTTAGAAGCTGCACCACAGGAAAATTCTCACAAAAAATGAGGTTACAGGATTTCTTTCTTTGAGCAAATAAATTATTTAGTCCTGTTCCTTATCCAGCTTTTCCTTTTCCAGAGAATAAAAGAGGAATATAGGCTTGGGAAGAGGCTGTTAACTCCAATCTCAAAAGTGGTCTCTTTTCTCTAACAAGAATACTGGCAAAATTGGTTGTTCAGATGGACTAATAGAAGTCCATCTTACTGCACCAGATTAGTCAAGAGCACAAAAATGTGGATGCTCTGGAACTTTGCAGGAAGAAAGAGGAAATTTGTGTGTATGCATGTGTGTGTGGCGTGCATGACTGCAGCCTGAATGAATACTGAAAAAACTAAAACTTGAAAAATTTCAGTTTGAATAAAAAATAGTACCTAATGTTTATAAACACAGTTCCTTAATTTATCTTCTATTTATCTGCTATGACCATAGCAGGGCTATAGTTCCCCTCCACAGAAGATTTCCATGCTATTGCAGTAATAGGGGGTGAAAATACTGAAATGTTTTAAGGCTGGTGGAAAGTTTGTCGGTACACTCATTGAACCTGTTGCTGAAGAATTGTGAGATACTGTTTATTTTAGTATAACCAAATAGATTAATATTTCATATTTTTCAAGAATGCTATAAATTAGCATTATTCTTTA
The DNA here is from genome assembly GCF_021018805.1 of Prinia subflava. Taxonomy (NCBI): domain Eukaryota; kingdom Metazoa; phylum Chordata; class Aves; order Passeriformes; family Cisticolidae; genus Prinia; species Prinia subflava. The sequence continues at coordinate 18,829,179 of NC_086260.1, forward strand.
GGAATTTTTAAATGCCTAGTTACATTTTTAATGAAAAACAAACCAAGTAATTCTTTTGTTCAACTGGAATGAAGGTGCAGATCAATAAACATGGGTTATAACTAATACTGTGGTTATTGCCAAATAAATATGCTAGGTCTGTTTATGCCTGTAGCTCTAGTTCCATTTTAAGTGTATTCCAAAATGACTTGGAAACTACTGGGTATCTATATTTGAAAGTCTGCTATTGCAATTTCTGTACCAGAAGAAGGAATGAATCATCTTGAACAACTTGTGTTCAAGTAATGTGATCCACACAATTTTTGCTGACTGTGGACAAAGATATTAATGGTTATGGTTTATGCATTCTCACAGGCTGTATCTTCTCAGGAGTTGGGAAGTGGTGGCTTTGAGTACTTGGTACAGACTCCCTAAAGTTCTGTACAATTACAGAAATCACGTTAAAATTAAAGTTTATTAGAGTGGAAAGAGCATCATAGCAGCCTGGCATGGTGATTCACTGCTAGAACACTTTTTTTCTGGAATTTTAATTTATTCTTCTTTAACCTTTTGGTCAGGTTATCTTTTTAAGGAAGTGAATTGCACCTCATGTAAGATGGCAAATCCCTGCAAAATGGGAGTTCTCTTCTGTGAGACACTAAACTTGGATATGAAAGTGTTACAACTTTATATTTTCTCAAATCTTCTGACATTATTTTCTTACATAAAGCTATGAATTATAAAAACCCAAATGACTCATCATTTCAACTTGAAAAGCAAGCGGTCCTTTTCTATTTTCTATTTTGGCCTGGTCTATCAGCTCAGTTAATGCTGTGTCTGATATAGAGGTCCAAAGATGGAATTAGGAAGAACTTAAAAGAAAAAAGAAACCTGTGATCGAGGGGAAAAAAATAGTAGTAAGGAAATGATTGCATTTCTATACAGTATATAAGCATTTCTTAGGGAAGTTTGAGCAGTTTGAAGACAGCAGCTGTTGCAGCAGTTTAGATTGCTCTCAATGGAATGTACTCTTCTAATTGGGTTTTTTTGTTTGTTATGTTGGTGTTGTTGTTTGGGTTTTGTTTATTTATGGTTTTGCAAGCCACTCACCAGGAATGCAATTATATAATCCTGGTTTAATAGTGGAATACTGTAAAATTGAAAGAATATTTTGCCTGTGAATCCAAGCTGATCTGGCTCTTGGCAAAGACCTGATTTTCCAGGAAGACATTCAGGTTTTGATGAATGAAAATATGTAGTAGCACAGGTCACAAAAATGTATAAAACTGCTATTCCTTCTGCAATAACTTTTAATTATGTAATCCTTTGGAATGATCTGTTTTAACACATCATTCATTAACACTTGGAGAATAAGAAGCATGAATCTCTTGGTTGTGTTGAAGCCTGAAAATAAGAATCTCTGAACCCTGGTCCCAAGAAATGTTTATGGGAGAAAACACTTTTATATCTTAAGCAGAAACAATAATTCCATGTAGGACCTTATAGGCTTTAAGGCATTACAAAGCTTCTGATTAGGAAACTGTGATACAAGTGGCAACTATTAATAATAGTTAATCTAAGAGAAAGAGGATATGTTGCTAACCTAAAAAAAAGATTATGCATGATATGTGCATGTTTCTTGTTATGGGACAGGATCTTTTTCTGATTTCTAAATGCACTTGAAAAGCAGGAGCATTGAAATTACAGGAGCATCACCTAGGTCTTTTTTAAAGACTCCCAGGAATTTATGATTAAAATTGCTTTATCTAGTGACATGGTAAATCAAAGATAGTTTAAATATATTCTGGTCTGAATTACTTTGCATTTCTCCTTCAGTAGGTACCGTCTAGAAGTTTGCCTTGTAGAGGATTAGAAGACGAAGACAATGAATGCCAAAGTCACATGCCCTGGGAACTCGTTAGCTTTCCTGCAATCTTGTAATCAGAGCTCCATATAAAGAAAACTTCCCTTGTGGATGTACTAATCTAGGAAGCAGGGCCATATTAATTATGTAAGGGGAGTTGCTTTAGATGGAGTTTTCCAATGTTGCTTTGTTACAGATGACTCTTTGCTCTTGAAGTGTTATTACGTTTACTAATTGCTAAAGAACTCTAAATTATTCTTATCAAAAATAGGTCACCTATTTTGTTTTCTAGCAGCACTATTTTATATTTTGAAATCTTCTTGTACATTTTTGGTCTGGTCTAGATTAGGAGAAATCTTTGAATTGATCTGCTTACTATCCCTTAGATTTTCTAAGCTACTTTTGTGTTTCTATGTGTATAAAATGTTTGGATTGTAGTCAAATGGTAGAACATATGACGAAATTAGGAATTTGGTAGAAAAGGTTGAACTGGGAGGTAGACATGTATTTTCATAGATAATTATTAATTTAGGAATAATATATTCCATATTCAATTGCAAGTTTATTTTTTATTCACCATTTATTGATTCAGAACATTTTGTTAAGTCACAGTTAAAGATACCTGGTTTTATTTACTCTACTGTATTAATTTAAATTTAGAGGGGAGATGGTCAGGAAAAGGTGTTACCCATCTAAGAATTCTCTTCAGCATTGTGTTAACCAATTTTGCCAGCAAGCCCCCTAATTTGTAATGTCAGTGCTCAAGTATGCACACTCAACTTTGCTTCACTGCTCTAGACTTTATTTTGTAGGCAGTGCTATGGGCATTGTAGCAAGAGATGAACAAAGAAAATTCTGCACCTGGCCTGGCCATTTTTAGTACCTGTCCTTTGGCTTTTCTCCATGCATGAAAACAGCTAAAGCAGGAGTATGGCTATTCCTGCTGGAGAAAGAGTTTAAATATTAACTCATGTGTATGATATCTATCAAGTTGAGCTGGTAGAGGAACATTATCCTGGCTTTTATCATGATTTGTTTTATGGCCCCTACTGTAAATTGCATCTCTGTAGAATAACAAATGCTCCTAATTAGAATTGCTAGAACTGCTTTTATTAAATAAAACAGCTTCTATAGGACTTTGCTTAGTCATCAGAACAAGTATTCAAATGTAAATGGATACAGAAGCACAGTCTATGAGCACACATTGATGTGAAAATGGATTTTAGCCAGTTTTATTCTAAATGCTCAGTTATTGTGGTGTTCATTTAAATTGCGGTGTCTGAAAAGTTTTCTGACATGAATAATGACAGAATACTGATCTAGAGAAACAGCAAGAACAGTTTGTTGTAAAGAGTTCACAACAGAGTAATTGGATCTTGGAATTGGACAGTTTTCTTTTTCATTGACAATTTAAAAAGTCTTCTATAATAGGGATAGTATAGAGAAAAAGTTCTCCAGCTTGTTTACAACTCTTTAAAACAAAAAGTGCAATACAGTCAGAAATCTCATTTTTCAGTTGTTCTCCAGGTGGTTTTTGCTATTTTTCGTTTGAAGCATTGTGAATATCAGAATATATCAAATAAAATATTTGTCTAACCCCATTTCATATCTGTTGAACCCCATATAAATATTCCATGTCCTTCCAAATAAGGAAATTAAGATCAATTAGAAGAAACAAAATTTAAAAAAGGGATTTTGTTATAAGTATTGCAGAATGCTCTTGGAAATTCAGGGAAGTCTTTAATAACGAATATTTTACTCATCTTGGCAGTTGTTGTAAAGGAGCTCATTGAAGGCATGCTGATCTGTTGGACCCCCAGTTGTGGCTAGGCTCATTAAGAGGTCTTAATGCAGAATTCTTAAATTAGATTTTTGTGTAGGAATGTACTCCTAAGGTATTACAGATTTGTTCATTAAATATTGTGAGCAATGTTTCTGCAAAGAAGAAAGCTTTTTTTTAAAGGTGGCTACTGGTTTTAAGTATCTGAAATTAAGGCATGATAAATTACATATCTTCTGAAAATTGAGTTGGAAATCAAAATGTCACTCATTAAATAACAGATTTTTTTTTTTCCACTGAGTTATTAAGAGAGAAAACAGTTTGCCTTCTGGGCTTGGGCAGAAGTAAAAGGCAGAGCAACTGCTTAACATCATTCTGCCCTCATGGTTCCCAGAAAATACTGCTTGGTCTTGTTCTGCTTAATCTGAGGGTTAAAGTTGATCCTTTAAGGGCAGTGTCCACTTTCCACCAGTCTGCCTCCAGTGGACAGGTTGTAACCATTCTTTGGGGGTATTTGGTATAAACTGGAGAGGTTTATACTTTGGAATATTTCTACTGGTATTTCTATTCTCTAGCCTTATGGATGAGATACCAGGCTCACAGTCCTATGGACTTGTTTGAGCCAAGGTCAAAAGAATTTCTCCCCAAACCTGGCCTTTGGTCTCCTTCCCAGAGGCAGCAGTACTTGTTTCTGCCAATTTTTCTGATTCATGATATGTGGCAAATGAGTGGGGTTATGTGGATTCTTTAGCAAAGTTTAATTAAGTTCATGTCCCCCACACACTCTAACTTCCTTCCAAAAGTGAGAACCAGTATTTAAAGCCTTGTTGTGATGTGTAGCCCATTGTAAGTAATGAAATTCTTTCTGCACACAATGCAACCTTTAAAAACTTCGGGTATGATTCAGCTGTTCTTGCATTAAGTAGTACTTACTCAAGGTGTAATTCTATTTGTTTTGATTATTAGATGGTTATTGTAACACTTGATCAGAATGACTCCGCTTTTAATTGGTCTCCAAGGACATGATGATGTGACTCATCTTCATGCTGAACTATTTTTAGTAAATATTTATACTCTTACGTAGTACTGAAAGGAAATGGAGCCCAGTACGTTGACAGAGGAAGGAGTCCTTACTCTGGAGGTATTCTAAATTGTATTTTAAATACATAATTTTTTTGACATGACTATCAGGAGATGAGAATTTTCTAGACCATATTATTATTGAATGTGACCAGGGATGTGAGAGTTGTACATAAATGTGATAAAACAAATTTCAGATCCCTGTTTCGTTTCAGGTACACACTCATTTTTGTTCATTTAATATGGCCACTGCTGATGTCCTTGAGGTTGTTGGTGTTGGTGTTGGTTGTTATTTCAGGAATATTTTACATATATGTATATTTATGTATATTATGTATATTTGCAGAAATGAGATGTGACTTTTTTAACTTCTTAGGATCAAGTTAGAGGATGAAAAAATGTAACAATGCTGAGATGGAGATGATTTGTTGAGTATGCAGTTCTGGGGTTTTTGTGAACATTGATATCATTCAGTGAATACTGGCCTAACAGGTATTGGCAGGAGTGTAGTTCTCTGCTCTGCCATTATGCTGATAAAGCACAGGTTTTTGAGGGCTTTTTTCCCACTTTAATGTTGCACTAACCTGTACTGATGTTCTTCAGCCTAATGAAGCTTTCACTTCTGTCATCAGGATGTAAATTAAAATTCATGTAACGGGTAATGAAAGAATATTGAGCTTTTACCTACATTCCATTCTGTACAGTTTAAGAGTTTTTCTACTGTGTAAGATTTTGATCTCAGTATTCCCAAATAAGGTAGTAATATTTCAAAATTGGAAGGAAGTCATGCTGTAAAACATACTCACAGAAATAGTAAAGTTGTCAGCAGCAGCTTCTAAAATACATCCTTGTTAAATATTTTAGGATTCCATCATGTTCTCAGTAATTTCCTTAGAAGGGACTGTGATCACAGTGGAGAATGTGTTACTTTTCTTTGAGCAACATGTCTGTAGTCAACAAGAAATAGTTTGAGGCTCATGACCTTCTTAAGTCCTGCCAGAATTCTTGTTAGAAAGTTATTTCATGGCTGTAAGGAGGGATTAAGAATCCTGCTGTATGAGAAGAGAAGCCTCTGGAAGCAGGTGATTTATATGTACCATGATTTTCCTGAAAGGGCTTTGTTAACCTGCTGTATTTTAAGCAACAAGCTTTAAAAAATGTTACAAATAATTTCTGGGGACAGGTGATTTCCATATTTTTTGCGGAATTCACAGTTGGGCAGAGGCTCCTGAGAATTTCTTTTATATCCATTGCACCTAGCTGCCAGGAAGGTGTTTTGATTGTATTTGAGCGCAGATCTTTCTGGTTATTTGTACTTGGGTGTTCATTATAGGAAGAGGAAAGAGTATTAGACACTTAGTATTTCAATGGTGCAGAGATATGAAAGTAATTCTGATCAATTTTGAATTTTATATTTATGTTTTCAGGGCAGTTGTTTTACAGAAAATATCTGCATTAAAAGATTTTTTTTTCATTATATAGTTAGAAGAGCTTGATTAAACTGTAGTAAAGATGAATAAAATTTAATCTAGTAAACAAAACATCTCTGTTTAAATAATATTGAACCAACAAAGCTATATTTTCTTCAGACTATCTGACATAATTGATGTATTAGTATAAGCTGTTGAAAGTAAAATGGCTTTGCATTTTTGAACTCTCCCTTTCCAGCCTCGTTAGCATAAATCTAGTGAATTTTCAGCAGTTTTTGCTAGTTTTAAAAAAATAAGATCAGTACTGTATAACCAAGCTGCAAGTGGTTCTCAGTGTTCTAAAAGCATGGTTATTTCATCATGCATTTGAAGAAACTTGTTACAGCAAAATACTCTAGTGCAAAATTTGTTTGTAAATAGAACATGCAGCATATGCCTCTAGTTGGCTTTTTTGGTGTTCTGTGGTGCAGTTTTGAGTATAGTGAGTATGAAACAAAGAATTCTATGCTTGAGCAAAGTGAATTTTTGCTGAGCTCTTCATTATGAGATTAGAAGATTGGACAAGGTTACCTCCAGGAATACCTGTAGCAGCACAGAGAGCCTGAAGGACTTCTGGGGAAAAGAAGAAAGATAATTTAAAAAAAATTAATTTGGTCAAAGTCTTGTCTTTTTTAACTTTTGCTTTCCACCTGGGCTGTCAAAATCTTTCTTATGTTTTCTAAAAAATACATTTAAAACTCTTCCTAAAAATGTTCACTTTCTCCCATTAAAACCAGGTTCTTTGAAACAGTTGCTGCAGTTGCTGAAACAAGCTGGGTTAATCTCTGCAGTCCCAAACAAAATGATAATCTGCGAAAGCAATTTGCATGTCCCTTTCCTCTTTGAGTACTCCTGCATTTAATTTCCTTGCAATTGGTGCTAATCTAATTTGTTCCTATTATACTTTAGATCTTGTGATGTTGTCTAGAGCAAATTACTGCCTGTAAAATTATGGTAGACTCACTCAGTTCTTCCAAACTTACTTCTGTGTGGGCTGACTTAGTTGTGACTACTGCTAACTTTGTTCATTCATTACATTTTGTTTCGCTAATCAGATTTTTTTTTTCTTCCTAGTCTAGTTAGACACATATTTGTATCCTCTAGTGTTAGTTGCATTACCCCTCATTTTATCATGCAGCTCTTTGCTAATCTTGTTATTCTTTCCACTTTTGTTTTTAGGTAGGTTATTGTGTATTCTGTTTTAAAGTTCTGAAGGTCTTTTTAGAATCTGTCAATGCCTAAATATAACAGAACTGAAAGAGTCCTGGATAGGCCATGAAACACTTGGGCTGTATTACATTGTTTTTGTCCAAGACCTAAACCTTTTGGATACAGTGATACTAAATAGATTAATGCAGGATGGTGAAGCTGGGCAGAGTTTGAGGTGTGAGGTGAAAACTTTGAGCAGTGGCACCACAGCAGTTTGGGAGTGGTTGCAGGAGATGCCCCGTGTGCACCTCACCAGCCTGCAGGTCTGGGTGGGATGGTCTTTGCTGCTCAAAGAGGGCAGAAGAAAATTCTGCATTATTGGAATTGAAGAAAAGCTTTGTTTAGGCACCAGTCAGAGCTTTTGACCCAGCTCTTTAGTGAATGACATGAGTCTTTGGCATCCACTTTCAGTACTTAAGCACAGTTTCATGTGTTGAGCTTTTCTTCTGACAAGTTTATGTTGGATCTCAGCCAAGAAAGAGCGGATTTGGTCAGAGGTATGTTTGAAGGGCAAAATGGAGTTATTAAACTTATTAAGGGACACTTCTTTGTTCATAGATTAATTTCTTTCCTCTAGGTTGCTTGAAGGGCACTGCTTTTTGGCCCTGTGGAAGGGAAAATATTTCATTGAGTTTAATTGTTCTTGTTTTTATAGCTATAAAGTTAAGTCTGACTGTAAAACATTTCCCTGGGTTGCTTTGGCAGTCATTATTTCAGGCTGGCAAAACCAGTCTAGGCTCTTGTTGTGTGAGATCAGATGATGATGATTTCTGCTTGAGCTTTTAGCTGTGTTGCTGTTATTGGTAACTTCCATAGTCCTTCTTCAAATTCCCAGAAGGTAAAGTCCGGTATCAAGCTGACTTCGCTTTCTTCTTTTTTTCTTCTGCTGAAGGTACATAGGGGATCCAGCTCTTGATACTTCTTCAGCAATTTCCCTGTTAAATATGTTAAATATATTAAATATATCTTCTGTTATACTTTTTAATGTAATTTTAGATTTTGTATGGACTCTTGCTCTTCTGAAATTCTTCCTTTATTTTTATTTTCTTTTTTTTTTTTTTTCCTCTGAAGATGGAATATGTAAGATTTTAGCTTGGTGAACAGTTTTCAGTCTTATTGCTTAGTTGAGCATAGCCTTCATCCTCCAGTGCATGTTTTTCTGCTTGGACTGTGCTGAAGTAACTGTACAGTATGAGGGGATCAGTGAACAAATCTGTGTGAAAATGACCCCTCCCCACTGTTCTTAATAAACCTTTTTACTTAACTGGATCAGCATATGCCCAGTATGTTCTCATGCTGTTGAAATGGTTTTGCCTTTCAGAAAAAGTGAAAAGATGGAAATAAGCAAAAATACTCTGTTAATCCAGTACCACTGCTGGAAAAAAAGGGTTGTCAGTGTCCTTCCCCACACTTTTTATCCTGTCAGAGGCTGAGTGTACAACTATTTATGTATTTATGTATTTATGTATTTAAGTATTTCATTGTATGTAGAATTAATGTAGGATGAGGACCTGTGGAAAACTTAGCCTCCAAGTCAAAGGCCAGCAGACAGAGTTTGGTTTGGGGGCTGCAAGTGCTAAACCAGAAATGCCATGTGCACATAGTGGAGCACTCCCAACTCGTGCAGACTCATGCAGCTCTTTTAAGTTTGGTAAATGGTTTTTTCAGTTGATAAACTTTTCAGTGACACTTCATCCATGGCAGGTATTGCCTCTTTGGCCTTCTAGGGATCTCTTGTGCTCCAGAAATCTAACTTTTTAATAAGCTCCATGTTGAATAATTGAAGATACACAGGATCATGTCCATGTCTGATACAAATCAAATTTTTACTGCTGTCTGAACTGACATGGATATACTGTAAATGGACAGCCTCAGGCCCCAGATTTTTCCTGGGTTTGGATTCTCTGAGCAGAATTTTAAGAGAAGAACATGGAGCCTTATGGGTTCAGAACTCCCAGCTCTGGATTTCTGGAACTTGAATGAACCATGTAAAAATGTTACAAAAATAATTCCCCAAAACTACAGTAAAAATAATGCTTTTGAGGCATAACATTTTAATTAATGTTTTTGAATCCTTTTTTCTCTTCTCCTCCATCTTCAACTTTTGTAGGCTAATGACTTTTAATTTGGAACTGATCTTTGGTGTTGGCAGTTTGATTACAAGTCCATTATCATGGCTGCTTCTGTCACTGAAAATACAAATATTATGTGCAGTTGTCAAGTGACTCAAAGTATTGTAATGACTACACAAGTGCTGCAAAGCATTCAGTGTTTAGGCATTGCAATGCTTTCCTGTGGGGTAGTTATGAAAATATTGAGGGGAGAGGATCCCAGCTTAACACTTTGGGGTTTTTTTGCTGTGTGATTTTAAGATCAATGAAAGAACATCCATTCTACAGAAAGTTAAGGATGTAGTCTCAATTTATGTAGTACTGTTGAGGGATGGAATGTCTTAAACTACATTTTCAAATGTCATCATGGCTTTATGAATATTTTGAAATGCACTTTTTGGTAAGTTGAGGTAGTTGAGGTAAAGTAGCACACAAAAAAGCTTGCACTTTTTTTTTTTTTCTGCAGTGAAACAGTGAAATATGTTGTATTTAAGTGTGATTCCATAATAATAAATACACTCTTGCAAATTAAATGCTGAAAAAATTAAATTTCTTCCATGGCTGATGAATAGAGCAACTGCTTGTTTAAATCTTTCATGAAAGGCTAGTACAGCATTCATCCTGTTGGTATCTAACCATCTGCATTCTTTACAGAAAGTGAATTTATTGCTTGAGGCAGACTGAACGTCCTTATCTACAAAATGATACAATCCAGGCAAGTTTCAGATGCTTCATTGTAAGCGTCAAGTACTGTAGTTACTGTTATCTACTAAGAGCTTGGTCTGGTTGGGCAAGTGATTGAAGACAGATATAAGGATGGATTCTGAAGAACTTGACCTAAACTTTATTGAATTGACATTTTCCAAGTAGACACAGTGTAAGGATTACATGGTTGCTGCCATGTAATCCAGAATTTAGGGCAGATCTCACTCAGCACATCAAAAGGAGTCAACTCTTTCCTTGAATTCCTCAGTTGTCATGCTTCATAGAAGAACACAAAATAGACAGTTAAGATTTACAAAGTTATTTCCTTTTGTAAGTGTAGGTATGGTCCTTTATTTCCACTTCAGGTCAAGTTTATTATTTAGTCCTTTACCTGAGATGAATCTGGATCCTTGCACAGCTAAATGCAGTATCTAAACTTCAGTGTATATATAAATATTTTAATTTCAGTTAATATTATTTGCTAAGTAGAAAGTAACTTCACCCATAGTTCAGTCAGTGGATTGAGGTTGTTGGCTTTTCCACAGTTTCTGCCAAACAGATTGTCCAGCTGCTTGGTTTGCAGGCAGGGTGGGATTTGCTGTGAGTGTGGTGGTTGGTTATACTGGAGCTGCAGAGGAACGTCCAAAGAATCCAGTTTCAACCTTTATGCACCCAAACTCAGTTTAAACAAATGATTGAAAGGTGATAGGCATTATATCCTGTTTTAACCTTCTCTTCACCTATGTTTTAAAGTTTTAATCCTCTACTAATCTTTTCTTACATAAACTTTCTCTATTTGTGTTCATCCTAAACTGAACACACACACGATTTTCAGACTTTTTACCCATTTCTGCTGAAAACCAGACTTCATGCAAATCTCTATGAACAAAGTGTTAGTGATGTAATTTTAATATTAACAGCATCTGGGGTGGGGAAGACTTACTTTTGCATTTTGTTTTTAAAGAGCAAATATAGTAGAAAGCAAAAATTAAGTAAATAGGGTTTTTTTTTAAAATGAAATATTCATCAGCATTATATTGGTCTGGCAAGGAGATGTTCTCTAGACTAATATCAGGGAAGGGATAATTTAGGGATAAATAAAAATAGCTGTGTAGTTTCAATTTCAGTTTCTCACCTCTGCCTGCTTCCTCTGGCTCTATAAGTTAGGGCACAGAAAAGATGAGAGTTTCTGATGGATGTATATTTGAAATGTCTTCCTTGCAGTCTGCAAGAGTTGGCCAACACAAACATGTCAGGAAACACAGCCAGGTCATATTGACCTACTTAATTTTTGAAGGGCAGGAGAATGCTCTCCTATCTTTGTACTGTGCTTTAGATGGATTTGGGAACAAGCCCAGCTGAGGGGCTTGGCTTGAAATCTCCCTTTCTCCCCACTTTTCAGCACAAGCTGCTGTGAGGAGTCACTGCTGATTACAACAACTGGAAAGTGTTGTGCTTTCCATTCTCCACTGTACCAGTAGTTTGTGCATTACCTGGATGCAGACTATATTACATATCAGCAGACTGTAGTCTGTGTGTATATATAGCCCATAATACACAGGCTGTGTATTATGTACTTCTTTTAAGCTACCATTAAAATATTAAAGCAAAGGAGATGCATGTAGCATTTGCACAGGGCAGCCTTTCAGCTGGCCCAGCTGCAGAGTGCTGTTGGGCTGGGTTGCTGCTCTCCTTTGCAGTGGCTGTTTTCATCCTGGCCATGTGTGCAGTGGTGGAGTTTGTGTTTGTGCATCCTTGGGTGCTGGAATAGAGACCCTGGACAGCCAGAATGCTGTCATGGATCAGACTGCAGCCAATACCAGGTTTTATGGTGCTGTCAAACTGCTGGTCCAGCTGGTGTTCACTGCAACCAGAGGTTTAATTACAGAATACCCAGGGTGGATTTAAAGGGCACCGGCTTGGGCATGAAGATCAGTGCAGCTGCAGAGTCAGTGACTTCCCTCTCAGGCTGGAGGGGGCTCTAAACCTGTGCTGGTGTCTTGCTCCTACAATTTTAAGGCTATTTCTCAGCTAGTTCCATTTGATACTAATCAGCCTTTTTATCTTATGGTCACTTTGCTATTAATAAGATAATTACATCTGCATGCATCTGTCCCTGATGCATTTTATGTTATACATGTGTGTTAATTACTTTTGACTCCATTGAACCAATTAACAAATGTGATCAAAGCTTAACAGGAGTTTAGGTCCCATTACCTGTTGTCATAGACAGCCTAAAATAATGTCACACCAAGTGAGCACAAAGTATTATTCTCTAGCTTAGAGCAGGCACACTCAGGGATGTGTATAAGCAATTATGGTGTATTTTAACTTTCCTTTTTGCAAACATGCTTTGCACCAATGTTTTGTGGAGTTTGGTGAAACTTGGAGGTGAAGAAAAACTAGGGAGACAAAAGCTTAGCCTAAGTTTGTCTTCAGTTTTCTGTGCTGAGCATGTCAAGTGAATTTCCTTGTGCTATTACTGTACCAATATTTTGCTGCCTGACTTGAGACTTGGCTTGAGGTGTCTAAAGAGTGCTGCTTGGCCGGGGTGGGGGTTTTGGTCTGGAAAATAGCCTGGATCCCTAAGAAGCTAAACTGACCTGTCTTGGCCTTTTCTTGACACATTTTATGCTTTTCCAGAGTGGAAGAATAAGTGGTGTCTGAACACGTAATTCTTCAGAATTAAAATACGCCCTGTAATTTAATTTTATTTGATAACACATCTGTGCTACCCTTTCTTATGTAAGGAACTAAAACCTAATTGAAGCATGAAATGTCATTAGTACTCCAGTATTCCTGTTCTGCAGATGGGATAATAGTTGTAATAATTGATGGTCTAACTTTCAAAATATGTACTTTCACCTGGGCTAAGTATTATCAGAATGATTCTGTCTGAAGTAGGCTTATTATTTTTGGGAAAGCAAGTTAAGGTGAAAGGGCACACATTCAAGAGACAGGGAAACAACAAATGACAGCATTTTACGTGACCTGTGCCAGTACATGCAGTAAAAACCAGAAAAATAAACAGCAACAGAGCATAGCCCCTGATTAATCATTCTTTTAGAAGACTGCAAGTAAAGGTTAAGAAAATTATTATTTCTTTCAATGTGAAGTATTTTTTTACAGAAATGTCAAGTTTTTAATAATCACAGGAGCTGATTGGCTGGCTAACTCCTCTGCTCCTCTCATGGCTTGTTGCTGTCACAATCTAAATGACAAAGTGTGTAGCCCGAAGACCTAATCCAACCAGATTTTGTTACAGTAGTAAAAAGGCTTTACATTTGTCCAACATATTTCATCTGAAGAAAACATTACTACAACTGGATGCTTTCCAGATTCTGGGTTCAGACCTACTCCTTTTGACTTAAAGACAATGCTGTTTAACTCTGGACGTGATAAATACTTGACAGCACAGATATCAAGGCTTATGTAACAAAGGAAAAGATAACTTTATGCTAACCTATCAAAATAATCCTTTTCTCCTCTGTTCCCATAACATCCTTCAAGAAAAGTGATGTCTTTTAAGCATTCCTGTGGAAAGGGCTCCCCACATGTGAAATGTTAGGAGGTTCTGTGTGCTAATATAGAAATAATAAATGCTTTAGGTGCCCTAGTAAAGTGGAAGTCTGGGGAGCTTCAAAAACAAATGTAATGGGTTTCAGTCTGATGTGACTGGAGAAACTAGTGTTGATTCTTTGGTGGAGCTCAAGTGGTGACAATTTTGACCCTAAAGTAAGGATTTGAAGGTATGGAGTTTAGAGTGTCATAGAAACAGACTTAAAGTTACAGAACAGATTTATGTGCATGCTTTGTCAGAGTGTGGAAATTGCTTTCTGACAGAGGGTAAATTAATCATCCCCTTGCGGATCAATTCAAATAAATAGGTGCAGAGGAAGGATAATAGGATGACTGTGTAAAATAAACTTATTTCATAAGAGGGAACTAACAGCATGACATTTTTTCAGCTTGGAAAATTGAAGAATGAGAGAGAATTTCAGTGGGGGAACATGAGGGGGAGAGGAAAGCTGCTCTAGCCAAAGGGTAGTGTTGGCACAAGAACAACTGGGTATCAACTAGCTGTGGGTGAAGTTACATTAGTGATTAGAAGAGCTTTCTAAATGCCAGCGGGGTGAGATATGGGAACAGACTTCCAGTAGGAGTGAACAGGACATTCATTTTGGCAGGATTTGGCCCCACAACTGCACATCTCAGTACTGTCAAATCTTCTGGAAAATGTGCAGCAAAGAAGGAAGAAATAAAGTAGGAAAAAGGGGCAAATTTGAATTCCCTGGCATATTGTGTTAATTTACCTCCAATCATGAAAAAGTATTAGACTGTATACTCCTTGTGAAATTATTGTACAAAAATGAGCTTTAAAATATCTGCAAAACCACGTTCAGAGTTTAGGCAGACTGATTAATTAGTGCTGCTGCTTCTTTTCACCAAAAACTTTGAAATTAGTGGTTGATGATTTATTGAAGTACATAAAGAGTCCTAAGCAAATAATAGACCTGCTTTGAGAAGCTGTATTTCATAGGACTCAATGGGAGTGCATGTTTTATTACCTAAATGTATTTTTACTTTCTGACTTCTTCTTTGTAGAACACAAAAGAGAGTATTTCTAAAGCAAAAGTCACTTCCCTAGTTAGAAAAGCCCATAGTTATTTAATTATGTATACTTTTTCGTGGTGCTGAGGTATTAATGGCAATGGTGATTTATTGGAATATAGTTTCACTGTGACTTTTGAGCTACTTCCCTAAGCGATAATATATTGGAAAAATATAGATTAATGGCAACCTTTGAAATTAGGAATAAACAAGGTACTTAGGTAGAAGTGCTGAAATGCCTTTCTACAGAGTAAGAAACTGATGTATTATGATGCAGTTAATGCTGAGATGGGAAACTACTTTAAATGTAAATCACATTTTTATCCTTGTACATATATGTTTGGTGCAACAAGCACCATCAAGGCTGTTGTGGATACTGGTGAAGAACAAATATTATGCCATGGTGTGGTAATAATGAAACATGAAGTGCTTACCTGTTTGGAAGAAAAACCTAGGTTTATTTCTGAGAAATATTGAGTGATATTGCTAAAAATGTAACAGTTAACATTGATTACAGGTAAGAAGAATAAATCTGACTTTTTTATTGCAGTGAGGTCATGCATGTTTTGTTTTGGTGTTTCAGGTCATTCAGCAAACTTTTACTGCAGGGGTCACAGCAATGTTTTGTGAATCTCTACTCCAAATGCTACTGTAGGAAATTGCACAATTGCTGGGTGCCCCTCACCAAGATTAAATTACATTGTCAGACAACAGAAAAATTGGTCTCTGAAAGAATCAACTTTATTTCTGAAGAGTTGTGTTCTGTGATAGATATTGAGTCTGGAGTGTTTCAACATTGGTTCTTCAAAAATTCAGATATGCATCCAATTTATTTGGTTTCAGTAGCATTATTACTGAGTTATGCCAGAGGAAATCAAACAACTGATTTTCTTGTTGAGTTATGATCAATTTCAAACAATTGTAACTTTAAGGCTAATCTATCTTTCAAAAAACAACATTATTCCAAGTTATTATAAAAGTGAATCTGTGCTCCTATTTCTATGTTCTTCATTTCTTTAATATATAATTCTGAGAGTCATCAGTGAAACTTTTTATCATTAATATTATCAGTTGTTGTTGTGAGTAAATGAAAATTTATATTTTGTGCTGCCATAAGGATCTGTTAGAAAAAACCCAAACCCTAAGCTTTTAATTCTGAGTTGAGATACCACTTAATTTTTCAAGAAGAAAACCCAGATTCTTGGTCAACTCACCCAAATCAAAACTAGGACTCTTAGATTATTGTTTGGCCAACAAGCACTTCATACTCTTGCCAGTGTGTTTTGACATTGCACTTCTTCAGCATCTTTCTTTTTTGACTATAATTCAGGATAAACAAAGCATGCAGATTAAAAGCTTTCCAATTTCTGTACACTGTGTTAATTGTGGAATGCATGTGCATTCAGTGCTTTAAAGGGCCTTCTTTGGGTGTGTAGCTTTGTTAAATAGGGATCAGAAGATTTAGATTTACACGCTATAACCCCGCAAATAACTGGTTCATATTTAAAAACGAAATGGTGTCCTGGTTAAATTATCAGGTTGGAAATATACAGTCATGTTGAGAATGGAGGTTCATTGCCTGGCATGTCAGTATGGAATTTAAATGTTTCAAAATAATTACATGGTTTTCTGTGGGGCTTTGTGATTCCTAAATCATAATATACGTAAGTATTAGGAAGAAATTAATGTATGTAGTCCAGGGGGTCATTATGGAGAGTGTTGTATTTTACTTGCTCTTTTAGAATATGGCCTATATGTATTTTTAATTTAAGAACTATTTTTGTTTCCAGAATAGCCAGATTTTAGGTCATCATTTTTAGTAATCTGTAAGACTTTTGGAGATTGGGGTAATTATAATTATTGTTACATAGTTTTCTGTGAGATGACTTTATCACCATGCACAAGGCAGAATTTGTTGCTGATATTTTTGCTGGATTTTAGCTTAAAAACCCAATAAATCCCAAACAAACTGCAAAACCAGCCAAACATAAAGAAGTTCAGATCCTTAAAAAGGATGTGAACTAAGCCATGTGATATGGCTGAATTTCCCTGAAGGAGGAGGAAGGTGTCAGTTACGATTAATGTGAACAACATTTATGGCCCTGGAGATGTGACCTCTCGTTACAGTAAATGTGACAGCATGAATTACTTTCAATTACAGTGAACTACATTCAGCTACATTAGTTCTGACACACCTCACTAGGAGAATGCTGCTGTGGTAGCTTTAACCAAGGGAAAAAAAAGGCAAAACTTCTGAGTGCAAATGTGTGTGTCACTTGAGCAGAGCCATGGGGTTCTGACTGCGACGTATTATTGCTTCAGGTTTTACACACTTCTATTACATCATTTCTTATTTCCACTGGCACTTTCAGGTTTATGCCCTGGGTGCTGGAGAACATGAAAGCCGCCTTTTAAAAGCGATGTGTATAATAAATGTAATTGCAGAATTATTTTTTAAAAAAAGAATAGATGAATTAGCCTTTTTATTTTCATCTGATAGTAACCTGCACTGCTACTTGGAATGGCAAATGGGGTCTACTATCTGTCAGCATGTCCAACGTGTCCCATTTTGTACAGCATAACTACCTTTCAATCTTTATTAACACTATGAATTTATTCATACAAATTAAATATATTGTATCACAGGATATTTACCTCTTGACAGAAGCAGTTCTTATAATGTCACTACTTTTTCCTTCAAGCTTCAATTATCATGCTTCAGTTTCTACCTCTAAGCTTTCACAAAAAATGAAAGATGCCCAGGGCAGAAGTCAACCTTTCACTTTTGCTACAGAGGAGATGCCATCTATTTCACGCTGTGCTAACTATTCCATCGAAACACGAGTAAAACGGTGCCGTTGGCAAGTCGCAAATTAGAAATAGCACTAAGCAAAGGAAATAGCTTTAATTAAAGCATTTTGTTGCACTTTGAGGACTTGATCTCAAAGTGCAGAGTATTGGGCATTTTTTCTGCAGAGATAAAGACCCTTTTTTCAAATTCGAGGGACTGGTGTTGCAATCAGAGTAGAAAGCTTGTGACGTCAAACTGTCAGTTCACAGAAGGGAACAAAAAATGGTGGTTGCTGACTCCAAAGTGATTCTGAATTAAGCCTGTGGAGTGTAAATTCCTGCTAGGCTTCTTCCCATGTTAAGGACTAATTTTTGGATCTTCATTTTTCCAATGTTTCACTGGCTGTTCAATGTGTAGTAGCGGATTGTGAAAATAATTGTGTTTCAGTGATCATTTTAAAAACCAATATGCAGAATAAATTGACTTCCATATGTCAGCAATTCCCAGGCCATTAAGGTACAAAGATTTGTATTTTAGTTACACTCACTGCAGTAAAATCAAATAAGTTTTTGAGCTGTCTTCAAATCACTGAAACAGTGGGAAACTAATAGAATTCTCAGTTCAGCTCTTCTCGCTGTGAAATATCTTTACTTAGGCAATCAAATTACCTTGAGTCCTGTGTCCAGTTTTGGGGCTTTCATTTCAAAAAGAGATTGAGGCATTGGAGTGTGTCCAGAGAAGGGCAGTGAAGCTGGGGAAGGGTCTAGAAAGTCCCTCAAGGAGCAGCTGAGGTTGTTCAGTCTGGAGAAAAGGAGGCTTGAGGGTCCTTATTACTCTCTACAACTGCCTTAGAAAAGATTTTTGTCCTCTACCAAATCTAAGAGAAAGGACAGGATGAAATGGCCATTTAATTGTGTCATTAAAGGTTCAGATCAGATATTAGGAAAAAAAATCACTGGAAGGTTTGTAAGGCTTTGGAACAGGTTACTCAGGGAGGTGGTGGAATCACCATCTCTCAAAGTGTTCAAGAGGCATCTGGAAGTGGCACTTGGGGATATGGTTCAGGGGTGATTATGGTGGTGTATGTTTATATTTGAACCAGGTGATCTTGAAGGTCTCTTCCAACCTTGATGATTCCGTGACCTTCAGTAAATATGTGGTTTTTAAATTCTGTACATATAGCTGAAAGAGAAAAAAAGTGTTTTTGTTTTTAGCTCTTGGTCTCTGGGATTTTTATCTGATTAAAATAGGATTTTTTTTCTTGCCTACTTGAGGATAGCAGAGACTTCGGTTCTTTAGGGGAGAAAGCCTAATTTTTCCAAAAGGGAGGCAATACCTCTTGTTTCATGTAATTACTTTGAAGAGCACTGTTTGTAAATGTGCCTTAGGGGCTATTCCACTGAATAGATGGGAGAAAAATTGCAGGGACTTTGGCATTCTATGTCAGCTGGAAAGCAATTTTATAGGTGAAAGAAAAGCAGGTGTTTGTGTACTCAAACTGCCTTATAGTTGTAAAAGTGAACTTGAAACAGTGACAGAGCACTTAGGAATATATTGTTGTGGACAGTGAGTTCTCTGGAAATCAAAACTGATATTCCAGATAGGGGAATAAATTAAAACAGGCTTAGATGCAGTTCAGATGGGAATAATATCAAAATAATCTTCTTGATCAAGTGTTCTGTGTGGAGAAGGGGAAAATGAAATAAGACATTCAGAACCTAAATACATCTCCTGGGATGCCAAATGGTATGGGAATGAAAGGAAGAAAATGATTTTGCATTGCAACTTAGAGATTACAAAGATGCACTTAGAAGCATTTGCAGCATCTGGAATTGTACTTGTAGCAGGCACTGGAGGGACCCTAAAATATGTCAGCAACATTCCACAAGATACAGGGAAAACAGATTCACCCATAAAGAAGCAAAAAATGTGGCTTTAGGGCAGGCAGACTCATATTTTCTTTTCTATCAGGAGTTGAAGATTTTTATCACTAAAGTTTGATCTGCAGATCAGGGGAAATGGACAAAAATGTTTTCAACTTTATTCAGGTATTTCAGTTGTTTCTACTGTGGCAAGTTTTCCTGATACCTTAGCAGTGGATATCAGTAGTATTCCATGGTTTTCTTTACTTCAATATTAGTACATTCAGGGTTACTTTAAACACATTTCTACCGTGGTTAGAATGAAGAAAACAGGAAAGCTTCATGGGTGGTGCTATTACTAGAAAACAGCTAAATGTTTGAATTTTTAATGAATTTTCGTAAGAGTGGATCAGTGTTGTACCTGAGCACTGCTGAGATTAAAGCAGGTGTGTAATGGGTCTTGTTTGTGGACTGGCTAACACAAATGGTTGATTTAGCTGTGCTATTTTTAAAATTTTTCTTGCAATTGCTCTGTATTTGTAAAGAGCCATTCCACCTTTCAATATTTCTTCTCCCTGAGCTCTGTTTTGCAGTGGAGCAAAGGGCTTCCATTAAACACTGTCATGGCAAAAGAGCATGTGTCCCTTTTGTTTTCCTTGTATTTTCTCTACAGATTCTCCTTTTCTTTATTATGGAACAGCCAGAGCAATCTAACCCTCAGATGTGTTTTAAAATGCTTCTGTGTTTATTGAGCCTCGTGTTCAAGTTGAAAGAACATAGAGGGCTTCTTTTTCCCTTAATATTTGTGTATCCACAAATAATTAGTGGACACATGGGAATCTTTCTGCGTTTTATTGCTTCAGGGAAATACCAATTTCTACAGTCATATTGTATTTCACATATCTTGAATTTACGATGGGATATTCTTTCAAGATAGTCTTTTATTAGTGCATAATTTGATTTTGACTGGTAAATAAAATTTTTATTAAATAGATACCTCAAGCATTTGGCTCAAACACAGGAGAAGAAAACTGCAAAGGAGAACTTGTTCAGAAAATGGAGACAATCAAGGATAAAGTTGTGCTTTAACATTTTCATGATTACTGCAGACCATTCTCTTGTCAGTTTGGATAAATGCATTTTTTTTTTTGTTCCTTACATTGTTGTTCTGGGCAGCATCTACCAGGAATATTCTATCCTGCCTTCTCTTTTAGTGGAAAATGTATTTCATCAGCAACATTGCTGTTGACATTTCTGTAGTTTATGACTTCTAGTGCTCTGGCAGGTTGTGTGCTCATAAATAATACAGTCTTTCTAGATTTGTTGGAGTGGTTTTTAGTGCAATGTTTTGTTTTACCTGTTAACAAATACATAGAGTAAATCAAAATGTATCTAAGGAGTCAAGAAATTCTTTCTAAAAGAAAATAATTGTGAAGAGGTAACAGTGTGCTGCATGTAGTTCTCAGAAGGGCATTAGATATTTCACACTGGAACTTGTTTAGTAATCATACCTTCCTCTCAGAATGGAATCATCATATCCACATCATGTATTGCATTCAGTGTCCTCTGTATGAAATTCTAGTGCTGAGCTGATGTTAGGGTGTATTAAAAAGAAAGTCAGAACTAAATATAGATTTCTCTGAAGAAATTTCTTGACATTGTTATACCAATGTAAGGGTTTCACATTCTCTAGTACTTTTTAAAGCCTTTGAGGTTTTCTTTTAATAATATTTGAATTCTGTAGCCAGTCCTGATGCAGATACCCAGTCCTGGCCATGGAAGTTGACTGTTCTCCAAAAGCAGAGGGTTGAAGAGAATATTCTTGATGCTGCTGGTTTGCAAGGGGTAATAGCAGACCACAAGACCACAAAGCTCCCAGACTGACCAGTGGTCTGGAGCTCTTCCATTTGAAACTTGAGATGGATTAACCATTGTTAAACCATTTCCACTGTAACAAAAATCAATCAACAAAGAAACCCCCCAAGTCAAACAAATGAAACAAACTCAAACCAAACCCCACCAAACTAAATTATTAAGCCTTCCATAAGGCAAGCTTCTATCCTACCAAAGGTATTTAGAAAAACAAACTGTCTCCTTGGGTATGTTTTTAACTAATAAAGCTGTAGCTCTTAAACTGACGAAAGCAAAGAGCTAATGGAGTCATATATCTGACAGATTAATGAGTAAAGCATCATGATGAAATTATTCTATCAGTTTTGTCCAGTTCTTTTGTAATGAAAGTGGAAATTAGATTTGCAATCAGATGAATAAATCAAGGAAAAAAACACCTACTCAAGGAATGTCATTGTTCTGTTTCCTGCCTGACACTCTCAGTGCAGAACAGAACTACAGACCGAGTCTGTTCTCCACATTGTTTTATTTTTTTTTTGTTTTAACAGAAAGCCCTTGACATGCTTAAAACACAGCACTGGATCATTATAGAGCTGTGACTGAATAGCTAACACACAAAAACCCCTTACCTGTTTGGTCTTCTCCCTTTCTTTTCATTTGGGTGCCATATTCCCTCAGAGCTGCTTGGAGAATTGTTGGTCTGTTGGGACAGACTCTTGCTTTGGCAAGCTCACCCACAGAAAAGCTGAGCACAGAACTGGTGTGAGAGCCACTCCTGTGCATTTCAGGATAGTGTTGGTCAAAGAAGGAAGTACATGGGTTGGAAAACCTGGGAAAAATGGACGTTGTTAGCGGGCAGGTTTAAATCCAGCAGCATCACCAGAGTAATTAAGTTTTTATGATGGCTGCAAGTTTTTATTACAGCATTTTAAGAAACATGTGAGTGGTCTCAATTTATGTTTTGGATTATGACTAGCAAAAATGTACAGGAAGAGCTCACACAAGAGTATTTTAAAAGCAGATTTTTTTTCATCTGTTTAATTGTGAAATGCCAAAATAATTACAGTTTGATTTGGTTGGTGAAATTTTGGTCTGTAGTTTTTCTGTTTTAAGGAAAAATAATTTCTTTTAGCTTTTAGAGGTTTTTTTGGTTTTTTAACCTACTTTGCTCTAAATTCGATAGAGCATTTAATGCTGTCAGTGCTCCTGTCTGTTTTCTGCTCATGGGTTTCTGCATAGTCAGAATGAATTTATAAGGATTACAATATTCTCTTGATTTTTAAATTTTCAGAATTAGAGTATATTCACTAAGCTATCTGAAACCTACTAATAGTCTCATAGCCTGGTCTCTGGTCAAAGCCTGGTGTCTTATAAATAAATAAAATTGATAGTAGGTATCAATATATATTTAACCTCAATGCTGTTTTATGACTAGATGTCAGTTTAATTCATCACTTGACACTGATTCTATTCAACTGTGTAAGGAAAATGATGAGGCCATGTGCCTTTATACACAAATATTCTCTTCTACTTGTTGTGCTGGCCTTGTTCTCATGAATATCATCAGCTAGATGGGGGCAGAAAGACATCAAAGTAAATTGGATTTTATTCCAGGTATATTTTTTATTGCTTAGTTGGCCTGCTTCTGTTTGTGCAATTCTTTGGAATACTGTGCTGAATCTTCGAGTGGATTTAGGAATGAAGCTCAGGTGTCACTGCCTACTGGCACTTCTACAAGCTGCCTTTTACACCTTGCAAGAATGCAGTCATTGCCAAGTGATTGGTTTGTGGGCCCTTTCTTGATAATTTTTTAGTAGATGGTCAATTTGCATGAGTTCAGTTTTGCTTTCGGTTATTTATGATCAAATTTTTAAAATCACACCATTTGCCTCATTTCTTCACAACAACATGAAGCAGAAGGGTTGTCTGTGCCTCTATGAGGGTGTGCAAGGCAGTGCCAATAGTGAATTTAATAATTATACACAGAGTGGATGTCTGTTTTCCCCAGCTGTTGCTCAGCAAAGCTCTGCATTACCTGTCCCAGAGCAGAGCTCTGCCTAAACATAACAGAGGAAAAAATAGACAAAGAGGTTGGATTTTTTTCTGTTTATGAACAGAAAATACTTAATATGTGCTAAATAAAACTTTTACGTGGATAAAACCATTCTGGCTCCACACAGATGCCTGTAATCTCTATGAAAAATTGTAATTTGGATGCAACACTTTTCTTTCTGTACAAATGCTTATTTACAGAACAGAGGTGTTTACATCTCCATTATTGTGTTACAACGTAAAGTGCAAAATACACGATTAAGAATATGACATGAAAACACATTCAGAGATGAAATGCATGTCTGCACTGCATTTAGAGGAAGTGAGTCCAGGAAATAATGAAAAAGGTAATCAGTGTTAAATATGCTGTGCTTATTCTTCTACCTCTGGCTGCCAGAACCTGTCAGATGAAAGTAAAACTAAAACTGTCTTTGAAGCTTGAGGTATTATTTCAGTGATGTAAACTATTCAAATGCTCCTTCAGACTACCTTGATAAAAAAGGACTTTAGGAAACTTAATTGTAGTTAATTTTACTCACACCTCAGTGTATAACTTGCACACCCATTTTGTTCCTTTGCTGTGCTGAGTGTTTGAGATGTTCTTATTGCACATCCTGTTCCTGCAAACACAAATGCCTGCTTGATATCTGGAGGGCGCAAGTGTTGTTAATTGTGACCAAGCCACGGGATTGTGAATCCTACCTTCACAAAAGATGAAAGGATTTTGTGCTCACTTTGAAAACAGTAAAAATCTTGGGAGTGAGATTTGTTGCTTGGCAGTGGTACTAGGAATGTGAAATCTCATTCATTTAACATTGAACTGGTGTAAGAATGTTCATGCTGTGTAACACCTACTTGTTTCTACTTCTGAGCATGGAGTTTGCACTTGGTGTTGACTTCCAAGTGTCAGCCTTGCCATCAGATGCACCAGCCTGAAATGCCAGAGGATCTGGATCTGCAGTGATGTGATGGAGTCCTCTAAAGCCCCTCAAAAGACTGGAGATGCTTCTGAGCCTAATGCCAAATTCCTGCCCAGTCTTGCCCTGGATTTTGCATGTATTCAAACATAAAAGGTCTCATGTACATGAAATGTGCACTTCAAGTTTGGAAACAATGTTTGTTGCCCTGGTCTATATTAAAGGAGTATAATTTTGTGCACTTTTGTTTTCTAAAGTTGCTGCAGAGCACTGTCTAAAACAAAGCTGTGCTTGCAAGAACAGTAATGCAGACTTCTGACAAAGCAGAGAGCAGCGGTTGTATTCCCTCCCGTGGGTCAGGACTGATGAGGATGGTGAAACAAGATTTAATTGTATTGATCAGAACATGAATCCTTAACATTTTCCAAACTTGTTCTCCTTGTTTGTTGTTATGTATCTGAAGGCACAGTTAAAATAGTTATCAGCAAATTGTTGAGTGATAAATAATTCCAATTCTTCTAATAAACAGAGAGCAATTTCCATGTCTAATCTTGGTAGTACATTACTTTGTTTCTGCTTTTAAAGTTGATGAAATAGAGAGAAGTATATAGATTTCTTTTTGCCAGGTTATGGATTCCATTTGTGTTTCATTTTTTGTGTTGGGAAACTGCTCTAATATTTTTTCACATGTGGGAATAAATAGGTTTACTTTCCTATTTTTTAATTGTTGCTGTGCTGCATGTCACAGATACTTTTCAGGGGAATACAGGTATACAAAGTGAAAAATTATATTATTGTATTTTAAAATTCAAAACTCAAGTTACTTCTCTGTCTTATAGATGGAGTGTTTTCCCAGTACCAGAACTTGAAAAAACCATCTGATTGTCTAAATGACAAATGGCTTTATATGTGTTGTCAAACATCAGTCACACAGCTTATTAAACAGCATCTAATTTTTTGGGGTTTTTTTTTTCTTTTTTTTTTGTTTTTGATCCCTAAATCAATAATGTCAAAGTATCTTGTATTGTGTCTAAGCTTCAGAGAGTTGGTCAGTCTGCTTAATTTGCTTAAATTGAGTCATTTTATCTGCTAAGTAGTTTTTACTCTGATGCATCTTTGTTAGTCTGGATGCAAAAATGCATTTCTTCAGTTAAGAAATAATTCCCATCTCTGATGCTAAGGGAACAGAAATTTTAATACAGTAAGACTTAATTACCTAGCATAATAGATTATGGTTTTGCAAATTAATGACTTACTCTTTTGAAACAGTTATCCAGTGAAGCAAATTAACGTAAATGCAGAATTTTGGTGTGTCACCTTCTGACATGCAACAGTAGCTTTGCATATTTCTTTCAGAGATTTTGAAAATATGAAGATAATAAATGATGACTAATGTACACCATCTGGCTAGGGTGGGGGAAAAAAGATTTCCTGAGCAACAGGGTTTCTGCTAAGCTGATTTACTTAAAGTAAGAAAGCAAATGCTTGCTTTTTTTTTTTTTTTCTTTTTTTTTTTTCCTCTGTTTTTTGTTCTTTCTTTCTTTCTTTCTTTTTGAGAAAATTAAGTTCTTATAATTCCACCTAAACTCATAGGGTAAGGGTAGCCTTTGCGTTTGATATTGATCATGGAACACAAAACAAACTCCATGGATTCCATGAGAAAGACAGTTTATCTTACCAGTCCTGTTGCATCATATATTCAGAAAAAGATTGCTGAGACTTGAACATTTTGAGCAGCATTAATAAAAGTGTCAGACAGCCTTGCTGGAATCAGCTGCCTGTGAGGAGAGATGACCTAGCTTTATCAAATCAGTGAACAAACAACTATTAATCTATACAGCCTCAGGATTAGATCCTTCAGAACACAAACATATTGTTGTGCTTCATATCTTCTTTAGGTTTACAGCTGTCACTTTTTTCTGCTAATTTTATGATGCAATGTAGAACTAAATGCAATAATAGACATTAGAAATTTTGTGCAAATTCTGCTTTGGTCTCTGCAGTTTCTTAGAACCAAAACTGCCTTATTGGTTTATTTTAATAGAGATTTTCTTTTACAAGCACTCTATACATACTCTTAGGTATTTCCTTATTATTTTGTTTAGCTGTCCTTTTTTTTTTAGTGTTCTTACTTCCATTGTGAATGAAATTAAGTATTCATTTAAATATATCAACTAATTTGAACAAAACATGATTTTTCCACTGTGGAGAAAAGACAGCAGATAAATCTGTGCATCGTATCCTGCTAAAACTGCAGTCTTCAGTCTGTATTTTGAATTTATCTCTTACTTTTTTAGGTTTGTTTTCCCAAACCAACTCTGCCTCTACAACTCTTTCATTAATACTGAAAATTAAATGTTATTTACTCTTGAGTAGTGGTTGCTTAAGCTCTGGACATACAAAGTGACGTGTGACCTCCAGATGTATCTGGGCTGCAGAGGCAAAAATTGATGGCCATAGTGACCAGCAAGAAATTGCCCAAGTGTGAGAAGAGACCACCAGAGCCTTCTTGAGGATGACCAGGATTTAACTCTGCAGTTTGTGTGAGAACATCTGTTGGTTACCTACTTACTAAAGAGCCAAACAGTCTGTAAAGAAGGCACAGCCTATACTTTGAATATTGTTAGCTATGGGGCCAAGTCATTCATCTGGCCTGCATGGAAGACACAGGTTGTGCTTTAAAAAGAAATAAATGCATTGAGTGTGTGAGAGCATGGAAGGGAGGAAAGCAGGAAGGGAGGAAAGAAAAATGAAACAGTGAAGATATGGAATTTGTCTGATTTAAATGAGCACATGTTTTAACTTAGTGCTCACTGTGACTCCCAGGTCCTTTCTGGGCCCATATTGGTGTGGGATTATTTAACCCAAGGTGCAGCACTTCCCATTTTTCCTTGCTGAGATTGACATGGTTTCTGTTGGTGCAGCTGTCAAGGTTTCTTTATGGTCCATCTGCAAAGTGACACACACAGACCTTAAACCCACTGGTGGGTTTAAAAATGAGATTGTCCTACTTCCACATGGCTCAAATGGAATGTTTGTAATGTTGTTTAGGAAATAAGAAACACTCCTGCCTCCATAAACAAAGTAAGATAAGCAGCAATGAGACCAATATTACTTTTCAAAGATGGATAGTAAGTGATAGGGCAGGGTTGAACAGATTTCAGTTGTTTGTTCAGGTTTGAACAGTCCCATTAAGATGAGCTGCAGGGCTGTGTGACCATAACAAAGTTGTGTAACTTTGGCACTGGGGCTGGTGTTTAGCCCAGAGAGCAGAAAAGCACCGGAATATTTTTTTAAGGGGAGCAGTGAAGAGCAAAGATTTTAGAATTTTAGGATGGAACTGGTACGTTAATGGATGGAGTTCAGTTACATCGTTGCCTGTAAAACAGGATGGACATACGGACCCATGAGGTTGTTTTGTCTTAGGAGGTCCCATCCATTCCTGGATCCTGTGTTCCTTTTAAATAAAGAAGCTGTTGAAGTTTGGCATATATGAAACATACATGCAATACATGAAATGTATTTTGTCTCACTTTTTCTTTCACTACTATGATTTTGATATATATTTTGCCCATGGCAAGTGACAACTGTAATATTTTTGTCTTCCTTATGCTTCCTGCATTATTTATCTTCCTATAACCAAGCTGCCAATTTAGTTGTATGCAGGGTGATAGAAACAGCCATTATTGTGGAATGTGTATGTGGTAGGATTTCCTGTATTGAAGCATTTCTGAGGGTATTTCTCAGGAATGCTGATAATTCATATTATCGTAAACTCTGTGGTGCTCTCTAGGTGAAGAGACGTGATGTATTTTTGTGCACAAGACATTCACATTTCTTGTGTAAGGCCACTTCTCTCTTGTTATCTAGCAACTGTCCTTGTTGATTGGTGATAAATTGATGGGTAAGTGGAAGGGACAGCTTTGAAAGGAGTCTTAGCAAGTTTGAGGAGAAAGAGGATGTCCATTGCTTTCACTGGGCTGGAAGATCTCACCCAAAACTGAAAGTAGCTCAGGAGCCTTTGATGAAGCTCCACAGTGTTTATGAAGTGTACTCAAAAGAGGGGGAAAAGCCAGGGGTGTAGGACTGAGCTGAGCAGGAGATGAAATCCAGGAATCCTTGCTTTGCAGTAAGAGAGCCTTATCTGCTCCCAGGGTGGTGCTTTTTGCAGGTAAAGACCTGGAGGGGAGTTTATTGATAATCCTGTGCCTCTATTAAATCACCAGATTTTTAACTGGATATAGCCTGTCATATACATAACCACCCTAAATGGACTTTTTGGCAGGAAAAGAAATCTAGCTGCCCAAATTAAAAATTCATGTGTAAGAATATCAAGATCTTTAAGTTGCAAATGATTAAGGTTTGGTTTTTCCTTTGGTTGTGCATGAAAGTGCCAAGCTGTGTGACAAATAAGGAATGTGCATTTTTGTGTGTGACAAATAGGGATAAATGTATTTCTGTGTGTAATGTGTGTAATGTTGGTATTCAACTTGAGTAATGATAGTAGAAGACTGTAATCCTGACTGAGCAGTTATAGTCATGTAATTAACCTTGTATGTGATAAATGAGCAACATCATGTGTTCCTGAACAAGTTTAAAAAATGAATCACATCTTTGTGCCTTTTATTCTTGGCTGTAATATTTGAGTAGCAACAGATAAGTAAACAAAATGTTATAGAAAAATAATGAAATGATCTTGTCTGAAGGTATAAAGAACAGAGATGTTAACTGCTCTGTTTCGGTAGTGGTGACTTCTACAATTTACCAAATCAAGCATGCTAATAATATTTTTGGGAGTTTCTTCTTTCTAAAGTACGTAATTATTTAGGAAAAGATATTCAGTCTATAGCTCTAAAATAAGAATTTTGGTAAAATTCAGAAACTAATAACATTTAAAAAGCCCAATAAATCTGATGTGGAAGCTTCAATGATATAAGGTGGTACAGTACCTTCAAATGTCTTCAAACATAGTAGGGTATTTAAAAGAAATCCTAGTGATGTAGAAGGGAGAAAAAGTCAGTGCAAGTTTCCATATCAAGATTAAAAATTTGCAAGATAGTTGTGTACAATTAAATATGAAACAATTAAAACTTTTTGAGTAGTGAAAGGAGGTATACCACTGTTTACCTTCCGAGGATATTTTCAGGGCTCTGTTCTGCAGCATTTTCTGGTTTTAATGAATGCAGAGAATCCTATTGACCTATGGACTGTTTGCTTCAGCAAAGGTACAGTATGCTTCCATGTTTGCAGAAACAGCTTTTTTCCTCTCACAGAATGTGAAAACAAGAAAACCTAGTGCAATTATGTGATTGTGACCTTCAGTACAGTTATCATTATGTGTTATGCAATTAAAACCTGTGAAATAAACTGCCATGAAGGTATTTCCTTAGTCCTGAGCAGTACCCACTTGTTGCAAATTGTCAACAGTAAAAGGAGCTGTTACATTCATTGTCTTTCATGACTCTTTTTGTCTTCCACAGGAAAAAGTAGAATATGCCTTCCTGATAATTTTTACAGTTGAAACATTTTTGAAGATTATAGCATATGGATTATTATTACACCCCAATGCATATGTTAGAAACGGATGGAATTTATTGGATTTTGTAATAGTAATAGTAGGGTAAGTAGCTTACCTTCCATTATACAAATATTTAAAATTTTCTTTACAGTGAGGTAGGCATAGGTCTGTTTGGCTGGGAGTAGCAGCCTATGCTGGATTTCTGTTTCTTTGGAGTAAAAGAATGAACCGAGTGAAAAATTTTTAAAAAGTCCTAAAATTTTCAGTGCTGTCTGTGGCTGCATTGCATTTACAGTAGAAGTTCCTAGGGAATTCTGAGTCCTGCTGGAGATTTCCAGAGTTGTTTTTCAGAAACTTTTGCATCCGACTTTTTCAGGGAAAACTCCTGGTGTCTTTCCATACGTTTATCCCTTAAGGGCCACACATTATTATTTAATTTATTTGTTTAACTCTTCACTGCAGTTATGTGGAGTTCATCTGTTTCACAAAAACCTCTTTGAAACATGTTTCAAAGTGGAGAAGAGTGATTGGGGGGACAGAATTTACAGCGATTCCTTGATATTCCCAAAATCTGAGTAAAATTGGGTGCTGCATGTCAGGCCCCAGATACAGATATGATTTTGATTTGCCTAGGGTAGAATGTATATCAAAAATACCCTTTTTTTCTTTACCCTGTGCACCATGCTGTACCAGGAAACCTTGGAGAGTTTGTTCTTTGCCCCAGAGAAGGGACTGCTTGGGCATTATGCAGCTTCAGACGAGTGGAACTTATATTATACTCCTACTTATTGATAAATTATTTTTGTGTCAGCAACTCTATGTCAGAGGTTGTGCTACTTCATTAGATCTTACCTCTAGCTATCTAGGGCATTAATCTTGAAATGTATATTCACCAGTTTCCTAAATGTTGTGGAGATTATGTTAAAAAACTGCTAATCAGTAATGTCAATTTCATTTGCTAAAAGTATACATTATCTAGAACATGGAGAGTATTATCCATGTACAACTTTGTGTGTTGTAGCAAACTTGGCTTGCAGTGTGCAATTCTAATTTCATTTTTAAATTCAAGGATTGCCTGTAATTGAAAAGGCTCAGAAATTAGAGTGTGTGTTGCTTTTAAGTTGTCTCTGCATAAAGGGAAAGAAAGAGATGCTAAGTAAAGGAATTTGTGGTAAAGCATTGTTAAATTTAGGGAAGTACTGTGAATATAAGAATGCCTGATTTGTAACTATTTGATGATGAGATACTAAATATTACTGAGAAGGTTCTATTTGGGCCAGTCCTTTGGCATGCAGGCAGTTTTGGTCCAGGACTAAAATTTGTGTATAAATAGATCCTTCATCAGGTCAGGTCATTCTCAACAGATTGGTCTCTGTGCCTGAAGGGGAAGCTTGGTGGGCAGGTTGGAGACTGTCACACACGAGCTCTGTTCCCTGGCCAAGCAGTCACTTGAATAGACATCTTCCCTTTTGTCAAGTGACCACGGAGTTACAGTAACCCTGGAGCAGTCTAATTAACATGACCTCTATCTTTGGCTGTGTCCTAAATACATGATAACTAAGAAATTTTCCACTAATTCCTAAAACATTCATTATTGGAGGTTAAATGTAGTTAGGTCATATGCTTACACTGAATTTGTTGAAAACACAAATAAAAACGGCCTATATCTTATCATATGCCTAAAATATCACACTAGGATTAAGTTGTAATTCAAATCCAAAAATTTGGAATATACACTCCAGTGCAGGTTGTCATCAGCCTACCTGTAAGACAAGGTGGATCTTTCCTAACATGTCACACACCGACAAAACTGTGAGCAATGTTTTTGTTCTGTCAGTAAGAACTCAACCTGCATGATTAAGCAAGCATGAGTCCCATTTATTTAATTCATACATAAAAGCCCAGTGAAAAATTGATTTTCATATATAATCCAAGGTGGATATGGAATCCCTTCTGGACCTGATTCTATTTGCCTAGCTTCAGTGGGAAATTTCATTAGCTGTTCATTTCAATAGCTTTGAAAGATAATGCCATAATGTCCTATATTGAATGCATTGAAATTGGCTTTCTCAGCAGAAACTGTAGCAGTCTGATTGCATTAATCTTAATTATACCTAAAGAAATATGTACAAGCAAAAGGGAAACACATCTAGAGCTGTTTTTAAAATCAAATCTTAATTAAACCTTTAATCTTTGGTAAACTGTGGAGGAATATGAACGTAAATTTCAATAAAGAAGATCAATAGTTTTATACCTTAATTCCTTTTTAGGAATGACATATGTCCTGGTT
Organism: Prinia subflava; assembly: GCF_021018805.1. Lineage (NCBI taxonomy): Eukaryota > Metazoa > Chordata > Aves > Passeriformes > Cisticolidae > Prinia > Prinia subflava. The sequence continues at coordinate 18,861,268 of NC_086260.1, forward strand.
TCAGCTGGACAAAACAAAATGACAGAGCTGTAGAGAGAGCTGTGAATGTGATACTTTCTACTCTTTGTCACTCCTTCTGTAATCCATCAGAATTTCTTTGAGTAGTCTGCTTACCTGCATGGTCTCTCATGTAATCTCCATTGATTTCTGTGAAAGAATAAGGTCCTGGTAGAGAAAGGTTTCACAGCACCTGCCTATGCCCTTTAATTTTCTGAATGTTGTATGAACTGGGAGGCTGAAAGGTTCTCTGAATTCAGGACTTGATTTGGAAGCCCTTTTTAATAATGTCTGTCATTAGAGCACATGGTGTTAAGAGTGACAAATAGTCACTCTTGAAATCATTAAGGTGTTTGTTTTCCTGCAATTATGCTTCAGTTAAATTCTAGGGCTGCATCAGGACCTGGTATTCAATGTCTGGATTTGGTCTGACAGTCTGTGGGCTGTTGATGTTCCTTGTGACATCTGTAGAGTCTTAGGGGCTGAGTTTGGAGCAGAACGAAGCAGAGTAGGGATGGGTGTTGACTGGTGTGGGTCAGCTGCTTACTGGGGGAGGGTAAAGCCTTCAATAATCTAGTTTAGGCAGCCTATTAAGTAATATGTGATTTCAAGCAACTGTGCAGTGTGACAGAGCTCTTAACCAGAGTTGTGAAAACTTTTCATGACCAAACTGAAATCCTGCACATTTCAGGCATCCTCTACAAGTGTGAAACATTTTTCATGATTGCAAAACTCTATTAACTTGATAATCCTTTCAGGAGAAGTGCAGCTCTGCAACTATTGAACTACAGACCCTGCAAAGGATAACACAGTTTGTGTGGTCTAGTGACAGTCTAGAAACCCATGCATCTGAGGTGGAGCTCCAAACTAAAATAAACCCAAGATTAATTTGGATTTCAAGAACATGCATCACTTTAAATTGCTGCTAAAAGTGGGAAAGCAAAATAAATATCTTGTCTTGCAAACTGTTCTAATGAATGACTAATTCATTTCTGCAGGGGAAAAAAATACAATATAATAAATTAGCCATCTGGGAATATATTTTTCCTCAGAGATATTATGTGTAAGAAACAATTCTTTTTGGTGTTATTAAATGATGAATTCTAATTATTTTTAAAATACTCGGTTTCTGCTGACTGTATATAGAATATTGCACTGCTGTGCCACTTGGAGTTCATATATTCTACCAAAATTAAGCCAGATGGTTTATTAGTTATATATTTTGTTATTATCTATTTCTTCTTCTAAAGAGAAGATTAATTCTCCAAATGTTAAAGCTAAAATGTTTGAACAAAAGTGGCAAAGTAGCTTCATTTATTTAAAAATAGCAAACTGTATGTATAAGCTGAGTGCTAAATTACTGGAAACTGTGTGATCCTCATTCTCTAGAGATGATAAAGTCTTGCACTGCATAGCTCTGTCTGTCATGATTTAATATGTAAATATACCTCTCAATCTGACATCTGAATGGCTTTGCAGAATGAGCTGCAGTTCAACTAATTTCCAAAGTAATATCTTTGACTGCGTGGTAAATGGATGGTGATGACCTTACCTTTCCTCTCATTTTCTAGATTATTTAGTGTAATATTGGAACAATTAACCAAAGAAACAGATGGTGGCAGCCACTCAGGTGGCAAACCTGGTGGCTTTGATGTCAAAGCCCTAAGAGCCTTTCGTGTATTGCGACCTCTCCGACTTGTATCAGGAGTGCCCAGTAAGCTCTGCTCTCTTTATTTCCTTTGCAATCAGGAATGTGACTGCTCTGCTTTTTGAACTGCCTTCTTCCAGAAATTACAGAAATGAGATGGGGTAAAGCTGAGTTTTTGTTATCTGGCTATGTATATAAAGAGAATTTCAAGATGAATGATACCCTATTTCAAGTTGAACAAGGGATTGTGAATTCAGTCAGTGTATGATCTCCTTACACAGTTCAATAAGCAGACAGGGGAATACACTTCCTTTTTAGAAGCTTTATATAAAAGTAAATTACATGTAAAAATGCAAATGCCCCAGAAAATAAAACTCAGATGATTTTTTTTTTATTCTGAACCCCTGCATCTGAAAGCGTAGGTGGTCCTATAATAGTTTATATGTTGGTAAGTGTATGCCAGAGCATGTTACACATTTTGTATTTCCTGCCCCCTCCAATGCACATGAATGCCTTCTGTTTATCTCAGCAGAGCTAACAGATAAATTAGGAAACTTAAAAAGTAGAACAATATTGTTTAAGAAAGCAATTGAATTTTCTGATATTTCCTGTTTTCTTTTAATGCTTTATTAATTATTGAAGCTATCTGGGCTATATGAGGTTCATGACTTAGAGTTCAGCTCTTTCCAAGGCATTCAAAGGAAAAAAGCTAATTCGGTGTTTATAAGATCACAGACTATTACATGGAAATTGTTGATTTTTGGCAAAAGAGCTTCAGTGAGGACAGAAGCAGTCCTGTGAAATGTCAGAGAGGAAGTCTAGCAAGTTAAAAAAGAGCCATATTTTATTCTCATTGGTACTATGGCAGCTTCATTAGTCTGGGATTAGCTCATTTTGATAAAACCGAAAGTTGGATAAACATTTAATTGCAAAAAAGAAAATAGAATAGTTTTGAAAGGGATGAATGATGAAAGAATAAGTTTGTTCAGATTAAAAATATGTTTTCCGTATTTTTCTCCCCAGAGTAAGAAGACAGTTCTACAATTGGCTGTGTGCACATTTTCTCAGAACTTGCCACAAATTTTTTGTTTTAGCGCACAACTTCTTAGAAGTCATATAAAATGACCTTCAGGCATACACTGATTACATGCCCTTTCTTTATAAAAGCACCCACAGGTTCTTGTGGCACATGTCAAGCACCGACTTCTATGATATAAACTTTATTAAGAGTAAACTAATTAGACAGAAAGTTTTAGATTCTTATGAAGATTTTTATGTTACAGGAACTTTTTGTGGTTTTGGGTTCTAGATTTTTAAAAAAACCTGATTATCTTTGCATGTTGTATCATTAAGTCCTAATAATGTGTAATTATATAAAATTTGATAGAGCAAGACATAGAAATATGGTTCATATCTTGTATCCTCTTTTTTTTAGGTTTACAAGTTGTCCTGAACTCCATTATAAAAGCCATGGTCCCCCTCCTCCATATTGCCCTTTTGGTATTGTTTGTAATCATAATCTATGCTATTATAGGATTGGAACTTTTTATTGGAAAAATGCACAAATCTTGTTTTCTTATTGATTCAGGTAAGTCATTAAAATGTTGATTAAAATAAGAGTTTGGTGATGTTTTCTTTCAAGTCTGTGGGATTTCAGTTTGAAATAGAACTAGGGCAAAGCACTAAAGCGGTTGTAACCCCAGTTTACACTGGTTCACAATTTTAGGTACAGTGCATTAAATGAAAAAAAAACCAAACCCAATACCAATTTCACAAAAGAATCAAACTAGTTAGAGACTAGACCATGCTCTGAATAGGTTTTCATTTCTGATATGTGTAGCTGAAATACCAGTAATGAAGAAAACAAGGGTGACTACCTATAAGGGACAAATCCAGATTGTGGCAGTGCAGTGCAGAGTGCAGTTCTGAAATGAGCGAAGGAGAACAAGTGTTCTTCTGTCCAGGTGAAGTAAGGCAGTGGAAGTGTGTGTTGTGGGAGAACTTTGAAGGAGTGAAACCATCTTACCTGATGGCTAAAGATGCTTTTCTTTCAGCTAAGAAATGAAGGTGACTCTGTATAGGAGTTAGATCCATTTTTCCTTAGTGGTCCATGTGTTGGTGTGAAGTGCCATGAAGTGAGGTAGCAGCAGTAAAGAGGAAAGAAAAAATCAGCACGAGGAGCTTCTAAGAAATGATTTATTATTACATTGTGCTTCTTTCCACTGCTTAATTACTTTTATTAACCTATTTTTGAGGTTGTAAGGCCCAGATCTGAGAGAGAATAAAAGCTCCAAAGCTCTGATGCGTTGCCTTTGTCAGCTCGAAATCTGAATTTATTTCACAATAGCGTTGATATTTCCTCACGTGAAGAGGTAACCCATGAAGAGTTGAGTACTCAGAGCTGTGATGTTTTGGTCCTTTTCCAGATATCCTAGTTGAAGACGATCCAGCACCTTGTGCATTCTCAGGGAACGGCCGTCAGTGCGTCATGAACGGCACCGAATGTAAGGGTGGATGGGTTGGGCCCAACGGAGGCATAACCAACTTCGACAACTTTGCATTTGCCATGCTGACTGTGTTCCAGTGCATAACCATGGAAGGATGGACTGATGTGTTGTACTGGGTAAGTCCATCCATCACTCACTCTGTTTGCTTTTAAACAAGCTCCTCTGTTCAAGCGGGGACTGAGCTGTGCTTTGCTGCACCATCAGCAGGAAATCTTGGTGAGTTTTGCAGGAGACAAGCTTGGCTGCATACTTGTTTCAGTCACAGCCTGTTACTGGATTCCTCAGGCTAAAAGGACATTTCAGAAACAAATTTATTCATTGCTTATTTGAGGCTTTTTTTTTGCCTATTCCATTTGGATAAATGTAAAACTACATTTATGTCCTTTGGACTAGCATTTTTTGGTGTGAGCCTACAGATATTAAGTATGTCTTCACTGATTAGGCTTAGGAGCTCTCTTTTTGCAGTATTTGTCCAGAATTTTTCACAATGTTAACATAAATTAGAAAAATGCAAGCTCTCAACTGGCATTGCTTGCCATGGGGACTGAAAATCATGTTAACCATTTAGAAGCTACAAATTTACAGGAGCTGTGGCCCTGACACCATCTCCATGGAAGCAGCAAAAGATATTAGAAAACCTAACTCTGTAAATCCTCACCTTTAAATGCTCCTTTGGTGTAAGGTATGGTACTTCAGAGTCTTGCAACATCAACAATCAGCTGGACACAGACTGGGAAGTGGAAGAATGGAGGAAAATGAGCACATAGATTTTTAAAGGAATAGAGTCACCTAAAACCACAGATGGACATTTCCATGCTTAATCCCATTCCACTCTAAGTGACATGACACTGTTTTGTCAGTCTTGGAGTATCTCAATATCTGATGTGAGTGATTTGTCCAAGGTCATTCAAGAAGTCTGTGACAGAACCTCCCATAGGTGCTGAACATTAGTGAGAATATTCTGTACTACTTGGTACTCAGCAGTAAGTCTTTGCAGCTATTAAGACCTTATTAAAAACCTCAGTTCTAACAGTTCAATTGTTAGAAAATATGTATGGAAGAAGGAAAGTGATTACTGGTAAGCATCACTGTTAACAAGTTGGAGTATCTTAGTGGAACTTCGGGTTTTGTTGCTGAGAGCAGCTCACTTTGTGAATCTTTTCAAGTTTGTCTGGCCAAGGGAGATTATTTACTAATAGTGCATCTGTTGTGGGGTACTGGATGCATTTAAGAATGTGGTATTAGCCAGTGAATGATCACATGATTTTATGTGGTCATTTGTTGCAAATCATGGTGAAAAAAGCTGTTGCTAAAACATAAAACACAGAGTGTTAACGCAGGATCTCAGATAAAATCTGTGATACTGAAGTATAGAATATGGATATCTTTTTAAGGGAAAATAGCTGTTAAAGATAATTAAGATGGTAAAATGACATCCTTTTAGGACTGAAAGACTAAGAAAAAAGACAGCTATGAATATCTTCTTCTGTCTGTTGTCAGTTGCAAAAGTGGCTAGAAACACACAAACCATCAATACTAATGAGTAACAATTATGTTTGGCTACATACAGGCTATTGCATGATTTCCCATTGTAAAGGTTTTTCGTTTCCTTGGAGTTTGCACTCCAACTCTCCCTAATTTCTAGGAGACTGTGTGAATGTAGAATTAATATGTGCTTTATGGTTTGTGTTCATGGTGATGGCAATTATTTTAATTTTTCCTGAAAAGGGAAGGTGTGCCATTGTTATCTGTAGAAAAAAATTACAACTTTAATATCTTTTGAGGCAAAAGTATACCCACATTTCAGAAGCTGATAATTCCTCCAAATTTTTTCAAAGAAAATGAATATAAAATCTTTAGAGATTTGCTGTATTTAGAATGCAATTGTTACAAAACATACAGAAACAATTTGAGTATCTCAGAATTAAACATTTTTTCCCCTGGGATTTGATGCCCTAGTTAATCTGCTGCCCTTTAGAAACCCTTGCAGACTCTCCAGCGACAGCAGAAAAACCAAAATAATTAAAACAGGAAGTTGAATATTTTCATGATCAGACAAAATGAAAAGTATAAGAAAATTATAAACAATTGAAAAGTACATGGGTTGTTTTTACCTCTTTCTCTCTAAGTAGTTTCCAATGTAGCATTTACAGGTGTCGGTTTTCTTTTTAATACAAATGATACCAGGATTATTAGACAATGAAGCAAATATTTATTGACCTAGTGAAATCAAAATGAGATATTCAGGTGGCTTTGGAATTTATCTTGACTGATGCCTATATAATTAAATTATAGATTCAGATTCTTTCTATCTTATAGAACAACAAGTTGCCCATTGTCAAACTGAAATTACTTGCTGAGGACAAGAGGAATGTCAATTTATATATTTTAATTTTATCACTGGACCAATCTGAGGTAGATTTGGCTAAAAATCGGAAAGGGTTTGATTTCATTTGAAAATTACGAAAGCATTAGGGGGATACCAGATCGTAATAAAAGAATATGAGGAAGCCATTTTAGCTCAATGTGCATGGGATTTTTGGGTTGCTTTTTACTTAAAACTCTGTTATTAAGACACAGATTGAATGAGTTTTATGGAAAACAAACCCAAACCTACAAATATGAGAAACGGCACAAAATTCTCATTTTTCATTTGGTCACTGTGTGAACAGTGAAACAAACTGATGTGGGCTTCTCTTGCTAGCAGGTGTAATGTGAGTGGGTGAAATCTGTGCAATATTTTGCATGGTGTTAAGTGGCATTCTGTCAGCAAGGATGACAGCTGTAAATGATAGCTTCCAGCAGCACTCACTGGCATGGCTCGTTATCACCTGGTTAATGGCACTAAACTTTCTTTCAAATAATGATTGCACCAATAATGATTTTTCTCTTATGCATATCTATGGTGAGTTAAGGCCTTGATTCTGCTGCTGCTGGGCACCCTTCAGATCGTGGTGACTCCCGTGGGCATCCTGGTGCTCACCAGTTTGCATCCCAATCCCACATGTCCTACTGAGTTCCAGTGTCTTCATCTGGCCTCAGGAAACTCTGTAATTCGCTGGATAGCAGGCATTACCTGGTTTATCCACAAAAAGTCTGACTCCTCAGTGCCAAAGGTTTGAATTGAGAGGTTCAGGGGTGCTGTTCTTGTTCTCAGCAGCCAGTGCAGCACATGTGCTCCCACACTGTGTGTTTGTGGCTGCACATCTGTGTGTGTTCTCCATTTATATTGGGACTGTGTTTATTCCCAGTCATGGTCCTCTCTGTTTGCTCTGGAGCCCTCACTGAGGCTCATGCTTTTAGTTTTGGATCCTGGTGCAGTCCTTGTTATCAGCCAAGCAGCAGCCTCTGTGTGCCCAAGTTTTTAATGCTCTGGCTCACACTCTAAAGCTGAGAGCATAGTACTCTCTGCCTCATTTCCAGTTTGTGCTAGCAAGCTCTCAGGAATTGCAGAACTTGAATCTGCATTTGCATATCTGGCTTCAGATTTTTCCCAGGCCTTTGAAACATCTCGATGTATAATCTATTAATGGCAAACACGTATTCTGTAAATTGCTTTTTATTTTTAGCTGCTTCACTTGATACATGGGAACACAGATAACAAACAGTGATACTTGCCAGCAAAACCCCCAATTTTCCCATGAGCACCAAAATGATCACATTTAATTCTTCTTGTTTTCACCATAGTGAAGTTATTTTGACTTACTACACTTGAATAATCCAACTGTAGCTTGAAGGAGAGATGGTCAGGGCCTCTGAGAAACAAAATACTTTGTGAGATGGGTTGCCAGCACAGTTGCTTCAAAGACGGGACAAACGTATTAGTGGCTACTGAATTTTACTAGGTCAATTTTATGGTCAGATGCTGCATTACTAACTCCATTTTTAAAAGCTCCCCAGTTCTCTAATACCTGTCTAGCACTGTCAGATTGATCTGGAGATTTCTGAGATTGAAGCACTCAAGCTAAAATTGCTGAATAATGATACACTGATGTCTTACATGGTTTTGCCTATTAATACACCTACTGATATATTAACAAGATATTCTCTAAAGGATTCTTGTTTAAAATACTCAGATCATTACCTGAAATGTCTAGGCAATCTAAAATATACCTGAAACTCATATAAGGTTTAACGAAAGGGATGGCAGGGTTTTTTTTAAATATACCTTTTACTGATATGTCAACTTCTAAAAACTGTTACTACTTTTTGCTAATAACATATATTATCATCAAAGAAATCTTTCATTCATTGTTCCTCTGCTTTTATAACAAAAAAGGGTGCACTTAGGAACCTGTCTCCTGTTTAAGAAATTAGGCTTTACATCTCCCAATATACTCCTTGAAGCATCTTAGAACATTTGAAAAAAATCCATCATTTCTGTAACACTGACTGTTCAGGCTGCATTGCACTCTAGTGTATGTCTACATGCATCTTTGCATAAGTGTCTGCACAGCCAGTGTATTAATGTCAATCAGGTTGGGTCAGGAGCTCAATCTCTACTCCTGACACCTTTTAGAATTCTCCTATTCAAGGATATTTAAGGGTAGACTCAGATACAATATACCTGAAATCAGCTGATGTGCAGCCAAACACAAGCAAATGTTTTACAAATACATATCACACAAGAAAACCCCTTGACTCGTGCACAAAATGTATTTTTAGGTAATGTTTTGTATAAACAAAAATCTGCAAAATATGTTTGAAGTATTATCAAAACTGTCATCAGAGTGCTGACAAGGAGTCTCATAAAAATACCTTACCAAAAATGTGATCAAGAGTCAAACAGACAATAATAGTCTAGAACTTTGAACTGAATGATTTAATAAGCTAGTGTGAATCAACTACTTAGGGTGATTTCAGCCGTGTTAGTCCCATTCCACCTGCAGAAAGGAAAGGCATGTTCCTGCATCCAAACAATACTTGTCAGCAATGAATTTCAGCTTATTGCCTGAGAGAGGTTCACAGCTTTTTTCCATTTGTGAATCAGTTGCAAGTATTTAGCAATGTTAAAAATTGTGAGGAAACGTGCCTGAAAAGTATTAGAAAATACTGATTCCTGCCTTTTCCTCTTAGGTACCTGGGGAAAGCTTAGTGCTGTTCTGCTAGCATTGCTCAGCACCACTCACAGGTCATCTGAGGGAGGCTCTGGAGTGAAACAAGTCAGCTCATCCCCAAAGGCATCCATGTGCTGCATGCACAGAGCTCCCAGCCTTCCATGACTACACAGGCAGAAAGTTAACACATGATGTACAGCTGGAGAAAGAGTGATAGAAATTTTGGATGACAGCATTAATATATTGCATAAATCTCCCTAAAGAGCTAGGGATTGCAGGCAGAATTTTTTCTGAGTGCTAACTACTTGAATCTGGTTTCATATTAAAACCAAGATTAATCCCCCCCTGCTTTTTACATAATGAATTGGACTAATTACCTTTTTATATTCTCTTGTTATTAAAAGCTCTGAATCATCCAGTTTTGGATTGCAAAGAGACAGGACTTCATTTCAGAAAAAGGGAATAATCAAATTCAGACATACAAACAGAGCTACCAAGCTAAGGATTGTACAGATTAAAAGTCTGCATTAGGATCAAAATGATGTGAGATACAGATACATATATAAAATTTCATAATATATGATTATAGTATAATTTTTTTCCAATTAGCATCTTTACACAAAGACCCTACCCGAGGAGGATTTTAAACTAACTCACAGGGAAATATCTCTTCCATGAGCTGAACTTGATTAACTTTGACAAGATATCTGGTATCTCAGCCTCAGCTGACTGCTGACCTGTACTGCAGTCAAAGCATGGAACTAATTTCTTGTCACAGATCATTGCAAATCCTAAGAAGAACCCATTATTTCTTCCCAGAAATTTTAAATAAAACTGGGTCGAAACTGGATTGGAAATAGAGGCTAAACTAGGGACAGTGCTAAGAACACCACTAGTCCATCAGTTAGAGTTTCTTCCAAAATCTTTGCCACAAGAAGCCAGCAATTATTTTATAACAATTCTAGTTCCCAGTCTATCCCAGGCCAACAACCTAGCAGATAAATTTAGATCTTCCCAAGTATTGAGGCTTTGCTTGTTGGTGCTACATAAACTAAGGTAACAATTGTACATCATCTGTCTGAATAGTAAATGCATTGTACCTGTATTTTTCTGTATCCAGTATGTGGGAAATATTAAACACATCCAATTTTTTTATAATGTACAGCACATAGTTGGAATAGCAGAATCCAGAAGAAAGAAGGTGTTTAGTACAGGACACCTGTATGGATATAATTTTCCATTGTCATACATGGTAGCTAACTGTTTAAAAAATAAACATGTTGTTGATCACATCAGTTACTTAATTTCAGTAGTTTTTTGAGCCCTTAGATTTAACAAGCCAAATCTATGCATAGGTTTTATAAATTTTTGTGAGATTAGTTTGAGCAATACATATAAATAGGTACAAGCACTGGCAAATTGTTAATCTGAAATTGACTGAGAGGAGACAAACAGTTGGCTTTTGTTATATCTGGAATACAGATTTTGTTAAACCTGGTAGTGCTCAACAGCAAATTTTCTCTGGGTTACTGTTTTGTAGAGGTAGCACCCTTCATTTTGTTATGGTTCTGTCCATCTGCTCTGCAGATTAAGCAGGAATGTATAATTATCTGAAAAAGATAAAATAATTTCTTATCAGTCACATTTGACGTCTTGGCTTTCCTTGGAACAATTACTTGATTTCCGCCCAGCCCCTCCTCCCTGCAAGACAGTAAGCTGATTAATGGAATGCCACTAATAGGAATTAGCTAAAATACTATTAGATACAGTACAGTGTCTGAATGAAAAAGAAAGGCCTGCATCTAAACTCATTCCCAAACAATCATAGTAAAAATTTATAAGCAGTCATGTTTTGAAGAGTAAATTCTTTATGGGAATACCAAAATTCATTTGTTAAGAATGAATAAAACCAACAGAAGACAATGAGGTCTATTCAGCTTGATCAAAGCAAATTCAGTAAGCTGAAGCAGCATCTTCCAAGTGAGGTTTAACTTGAGAGGATCACTTGTATGTGTCCTGTATGCAGTTGCACACTACAGTTTACATACAGAAGACAGAGGCCAAATTTAAGAGGTGATTAAGCAATTATGAGGCTCTCTAAGTCCTGTGACAATTTTACTCTTCTCAGTGGAATCTCTTTCTCTTTAGGACTACCTTGATGCCTGAGCCATGGAACTCTCATTTTTCCAGGTGTTGCTGAGCTGAAATGCCTAACAAAGGGTGATCTCAGTGCACACCCCACCAGTGCATCTCCAAATTCTGTGTCAGAAGCAGAACAAAGCTGAGTCTGTCCAACCAGGACAGTGTCAGGGAAATCTGTGCTTTGACTCCAGAACACTGACTATAAAATTCCATGCTTTTATAAATCACCCTGGATGGTGCTGTGCTTCAAGCACAGCCTGTTTTAAGTCAGCCTTAATTTAACTCCAATTCAGCCAAAAATATCTCAGGACAAAACCTTTGAAGCCAAGGCAGCTTTGAAAAGCTCTCTGGTGTGCTCTTCACTGAATAGAATAGCCTGATCTGAGGTTTTGTGAACCTCACTTCCATGCTTCCAAGAATGCAGGGATAGTCCCACTTCACAAAATACTGATGTCTGCAGAATTTTCACACCTGTCAAGAGGCTGAGTTTGTCAGTCTGAACAATTTTTAAGATGATGAAGCAGATTTCAGGTAGCACTAAGTAAAGCCACCAGTTATGTGTCTTGTTGGCATGTTATGAAAAGAGGAAGGTAAAATTAAAATCTAAGGAAGCTAAGAAATTCAGCAAATTTAAGAGGGTTTGAAACACTGGAAAATCAAAATAGGTTCATGCATCAGGACATTGTATTAGAGGTTTTGTTTAATCATTAACCCCAGGTAGAGCTTATATTGCTTGCAAATTGCGCTTGCAACAATTTTCAATAAAAGAATGCAAGGTGTACAGAAAAGTTAAGACCTTGATTTGCATGCAATTGCATATGAGGATTTTACTCACAATTACCATAAATAGGGATAAATGAGATTTTAATGATGTTAATCATTGTTAGTTTAGGTTCAGGTTTGCCATCTGCTGCTGTGTAATGCTAAGGGTTGTATCTGCAGTAAACTTGGCTTTTTCCCGTTTCACTTCAGTCTTGGTCTCTGATAATTTTTGCTGTGTTTTAATGATAGTTGACTCCAAATACAGCACAGCTCACAGGATAATTCATCCAAATGCCACTTGAGGAAGTTTCAGGCATGTAAACATAAAGAACCAAATAAATAATGTGTAATGCACCTCTACTGTTATGGTGAAACAGAATGAAGGGATTTGAAGAAGCCTTTGTCCTTCATATTGCCCATGATCTCATCTGCCCTCTGGTTGATGTGATGCACAAACTGCGGAGAAATGACATTTAAAAAGTAAGACTAGATCTTTAAAAAGACAAAGGGCAAGAAGGGTGGTGCTTGGTGGTGTCCTTGCCATAGGTGTTTTGAAGGCTGAAAGCCTCATGGTCTCAAAAAGACAGAACAAGTCCATTGAGAGCCATTAAATGTGACACCTCCTTTGGCACTGTGCATCCCCGAGTCATTGAGCAGGAGACTCTTGCAAGACATTTTGCTGAGGATTTCAGATGTGAGATCTCCTTGAATTCCTGGTGTTGCATTAGCACATCTGGAATTTGTATCTTTAGCTCCTTTTTCTGCACTTTGGCTGAGAAGTCAGCATTAATCCCTTCAAATGAATATATCTTGGTTTTGGAGATTTTTCTCTTCTCATATATTAACCAAGCTCTGTCTCCATTTTTAATCAGAAGGCAAATCAATTCCTTTAATCTTTCTTTAATTGGAAATTATGGAAAATGCCATTTGACATGCATGAAATGAAGAGCAAAGTTTTCCAAAAGGAAAGAACTTCTTTTTGTACTTTGATCTCTGGTATTAATGCAATCTGAAATACAACTTCATGAATAGAAATTACAAAGCATTACTTGATTGAAGTTTAATTGTATCTAGAATTAAATGGTAAAGTTGTTGAGTAGTTTTTAGTAATTCACTCTTAAATTAGTTCCAAGGTCTTCTGCCAGGTTCAGGTATTCCTGAGTCATGGAATGCTTTTGAAATAGTTCAGCATTTACCCAAATGAAGCATTTCTTCTAGTATTGGTTAGCTGCAATTGCCAATTTTTGCTTCACAAAGCACTAGTCCTAGATAGATTACCCTAAAACATTGGGCTTAAAATCCAGCTGCATAAATGAGAAAGAATTTATTTAATAGGTTGCATATTAGAAAGAGAATGTAAATTACAGCTGCTCATACTATCAAGAGCCTTTGTGACAGAGCATGAGAATTTCAGCTTTGCTTCTGGGTAACTAAGTTAGCAGAGTGCCTGGCTGCCTGAAAATGTCCTCTTTATGAGCAAAAGCAGAGCATGGAGTTGTAATGCATTGACTGCCAGAGCTCTGTTTTTTGAGTTCTGCTCAAAGTAAAATTGCAAATATTAATCTCTCAGGTTTTCAAAATGATACATAGCAGAAACATGTTGGCACCAATACCAGATGAATTTATGTCGCTCTGAACTCTGGTGACTTGCAAACAACTGTCTGCTAATTGTATAGTTGTTAGATGCAAAATGCATTCAGATGTATTTAAATTTAATTAAAATGCTTGCTCTGATTAGTTATTGCTAGAAAAACACTTGGCCTGTATGGTATGAGTCAGGTCTATGAAGCAAACTCATTTTTAAAGTAATAAAATAATTATGAGTATACTTTTTTAAAAAATTGAGTAAATATTATTCTTAAAACATAAGGCCAGATGCCTGTGATTGAAAGAAGATGCAAAGGGCAGCATCCACTGGGATAAGGCAGAAATTCAGTCTGGGCAATGAGATGTTCTGCTTATTAATTTTGGGGCTTCATTGCTAAAACTTCTCAAATGCAGGGGACTCGCTTTGACAGAATGGGTATGGGTGATAAAACCCAAAACTTCACAGCCACTGTCCTTAACAGAGGCTGCTGAAGTGCCAAGGGTTGTTGATAGCTCTGCCCAGGAGACTAAGTAGGGATAATGGCAGCATTGTGAAAGACTTTCCCATATGAATATTGCAAAACTGAATGGTGAAAGCTTGAGTTCTCTTGAAATTGAAGGTAATTATCCCAGTCTTGCTGAATGGCTATAACCCTTTTTTATTTTAACTTCTCCAAAATACAGTTTTATTGGAAGAGAGAGAAAATCCAAATTAAATATGTGTTTTCAAGTTTTCTTTCTTTTTTTTGTAGCAAGTGTAATTTTAAGTTACTCTTCAGTACCTCAGTTCAATTAAGAAAGCATTTTTAAAGATGATGCATAGACTCTTTTAAAAGCTGCATGAAGAAGCTGTGTAAACTCATGTGGTTTGGTTACTTAGGAGCTTTTTTACTTTAGTAAGTATAAACTGGTGCTATCACTCATCACCATGGAGGAGAAGTGCCTTTGGGCCTTAACCTGCAAAGACTTAATGCTTCTGTCTAACCATCCACAGGACCCCCTTGCAGAAACTGAGATGATGATATTTAATTGGAAGACAGGGGAAAAAATAGAAGAGGTAATTTTGAAAAATGTCTGTTCCCAAGTTTAGTAGGTTTATTTCAACAGAGATGTTAAGGAGAGGTGTCAAACTTGACAGTCAATAGAGCTCAAAGCCTAATCACAAATTTCAGATATAACAAACACAATGGCATTCACAGAAGAGAAAACAGATTTGCAATTAGGTTGTTCAACCGTATCATATGAATTTTATTGTCTGCTGAATTTTCATGACTATAAAACATCTTCAGAAGAATGCAGTGCAAAAGCCAGAATAATTCCTCTTCAGGAAGAGACATTTTCAAGAAGCTTCATGAATTCTTCATGTCAGAATTTTTGTGACGTATCAAAATGCCATTTCACACCTGAATCCTACACACAAAACCAATTTTCCCTGTTTTAAAATATCTCTTTTTCTGAATAGGCCTTTTTAGATCTCCATGGGTATGTTTCACCAGTCCATCTTCTGATAGGTATGATAAGCTGGCTAAGAATAGCAAGTGGAAGAAATCTTTGTAGAAAACCTTGTGTGAGTTTATAAGGAGCATATTGAAAGCTCAATGACTTCAACCTTACTTTAAAAAAAAAATCAGCAACACATTTTTAAATTTCATTCAACCTTGATCTGGATATGACTTACGTTCAGAAGTTTTCCTGGAATGTTTCCATGTTTCTATTGTGTTTGTAAAATTATTTTTCAAATTTTCATTTGCCTAAAATTGTGTTTGTGCTTTTTACACAAATTCATTTTCATTTAATTCTTTTTGAATTGATTTAAAATGTCTGACTGCATTTGACTGCTTTATTTCAGGAAAAACTGTGGGAATTCCCTGCTACAAAAAGTAACACTGCTTGTGCAGTTGAGATACACATTGCTGTTTATTTTCCCAAATGATCATTCATGTAGATAGAATATACATGACGTAAAAATCCTAATATTTCAATATACTTTGTGATCCTCATCTTAATTGGATGTCTGAAATTTAGTGCACATTTTCAGTGTAAAAGAACAGAACTGTGGCAGTGATCCATTTGTTTGATAATTCTTATCCAAATGCTAGGTTCACCCAGCATTTTGTTTTAGGGTTTTTGTTGGAAATACAAAGTTAATATGGCCAGTGCCTTCTTGCTCTCATTGTTCTTCTTTGATTTCTGAAGGATTACATAGAATGTTATCTAACCTGAATGATCAAATTCTCCTTTCTCTGACTCTTCATTGCTGTTAATATAGTGATCTACTCTATAAGATCATCTTATTTCTTGCAGATGAATGATGCAATGGGATTTGAATTGCCATGGGTGTATTTTGTCAGTCTCGTCATCTTTGGGTCATTTTTCGTACTAAATCTTGTTCTTGGTGTATTGAGCGGGTAAGCATACACCTTTTTCATCATGAAGGCAGAGTCCTGAATTCAGTTGCCATGAACACACAGGTTATCTCATACAGGTGAGACTTCAGTTGGGATGACATCTTTTAATAAGCCTGTATTGCTTCCTCCTTTAATTAGATAACAAAAAGTTTTCTTGTAGCTCTCATATAAACAACATACAAACACCAAAATCAGAGTTTAGACCTATCAGTACATACTTTTCATGTCCTTTCGGCAAAGTTATAAAATAACAATTCTCATGCACTCATTTATATGTTATTTCAATTAATTGTCTAAAGCCTCACATCTACAACAAAATTTTGGTAAGTCAATTTAAAGAATTGTTCATTCACTTTTTAAAGGTCTGGGTAAGCCATAAACTTTGAACCTATGTGATCTGGCAGCTGCAAAAAGGGCTCTGCTGTTTAATGAATGACTGAATCATAATCTATTTCCTTGCGTTTTACAGGTAAATGATGCAATAGGATGTGAGTGGCCATGGATCTATTTTGTTAGTCTTATCATCCTTGGCTCATTTTTCGTACTTAACCTGGTTCTTGGTGTACTTAGTGGGTAAGCCCTTGAGTTAACATTGTGTATGCTACTGCTACTTGTAAGATGGCCTCTGCATTTACTCCAGCTGCTCAGCAATGGCTTTTTTTGCATGCACTTGAGATTCTTATGTCATCCTACCAGTGTTTGCTCTTTGGACTGAACTGTGTGATTCGAGTGCCTGTATCTGTCTTGACATCACGTTCACCATGCTTGCAAAAATATTCATCCAATGAGGCACTAATCTCCTTATTCTAAAATATTCCTGCAGGGAAAAAGATTTTGTGCACAGAGATGGGTGGTGCACCTGTATGAATATTCTCCCCTGTTGCTATACATGAGTGTCTTTTTCTGAAAGACCAACTTTTGCTTTTCTTCAAATAGTCATAGTACAATTGGAGTGTTGTTTATGTTTACCAGTCACAAATTTTGCTCAAAATATGGCAAAATATTTTTAATAAGTGCTTCAAGACCTGTCTTACAGAGAAGTTGGCTGTACTACCCTGACACAGTGTTCAGTGGTTCCTGGGTTGTAGAGGTGTGAAATGCTGTGACAACCTGCACCAGGAATTGATAAATTTATCAATAATAAAATATCAATTTAATGTACCTGTCTGTGGGAGGTTGTCACAGCTTTTTGTTGGTTTGCGCCCTCCAAGCTCCAGTCAAGAACTAAAGCTGTGTCAGTTCTAGCTGCATAATGTGCTTTAAAACTGTAGTTTATGGCAAGAGTTTGCCAGTTTTTCTTTTTACAAAGTCCCCTTTCATGAAGTTACAACCCTATTTCCTTTGCCATTTCCTGATTTCTAACACACTTGAGCTCGGGAAACTCCAGTTTATGGTAGAGATATTTTTTGATAAATATATAAAAGATCCAGCTACTAGCTGAATGCTGAAAGGAAAATTATTATTGTTGTATGCATTAGGTTTTAGTTATGCAGCAAACAATATTGTTCTGGCAATCTCAGGAGAGTTGTGCCGTCCTTGTTAGCCAACAGGAGAAATTCCCTTGTGTGGAAAGTAGCCTGGCAGTGCAGTTGATGGTGTCATCAGGATTCTGATAGTGTGGGGAACCCTATTCATGGTTCTGCCACATTTATCCATTGTATCTGAAAGAAATGATAAGGCATTATTATATTCCTGGAAATCAGATAAGCAAACAAGATTTCCAGGTGTTGATGTAACTTCGTTACAAGAGCATTTTTATCTGATGAGTGGTTTTACAATGTGCTTTTTAAAATATTTAGTCATTTACTTTGATAGATTACTGTTGCACACAGGAAACCAGGGAAAGCATAGTTTTACCTTACTGTCAGCCTTGCTTTATAAAGCAGATGTTTAAAAGAAAAATGGTAGTGCTAAAACAACACTGCTGGTTTTCAGATTTAATCTCATCCTTCCAAGATTTATACAGTCATATCAGCTTTGTTTAATCCAAGGGCAAATGTGTAAATTGTTGCAAAACTAAGGGCCTGGCTTTCAGCCACGCTGGAAGATGAAACAAGAAGAGGGGCAGCTAAATGAGGGTAGTTGATGCTGTTACCTAACGTTGCTGTGTGACTGGCCTTTCCACCAAAGTCCTTACAGGATTAGGCTCTCACAGTTCCTTCTCTGGCCCTTAAGAACATCACAAGCACCAATTAGTTTTCTTCCTGTCCTGTGAAGGTGTCTGGTAACAGATAATGAATATTCCTGTTTTTCCTTCCATGACTCAAATTGTTCCTGGTTTCAGATTTTTCTGCCTTTTTTTTTTTTTTTTTTTTTTTTAATGCTTTAAAAAAATATGGGAAAGGGACACCAAATTTGGTGTTTTGTTGCACATGTTAATTTCTTTTCCTGAAGTCATGCTCTCATGCTCTCATGAATCACCTTAACATTTGATTTAATCTAAAATACTGTGGGAAGTTTTCAACATTATGATACATATATTTTTTGGAATATGGAGTAGTTTTTTAGCTGCCATTCCAATACAGGGAAGAGGTGTCCCATTGTCCTTGAGTTCATTTCTGCACACAAGATATCACCAGTGATTTCTAGGTTTTGTTGATCCATAGAGCTCTAATGCTCCTCACAACCCTTGCCAGCTTGCTTTGGATTTTTAGTGCTCAGAAATTGCAGTGAAAAATGGGATGTGAACTCTCCTTATGTTCATTAAGCCATTAATTGCTAAATTTATTTTTCTGCCATACTGTCAGCCAGGGTCAATTGGATGCTCAGGGTGCTTGAATTGTCTGAATCCATGTTTGCCCTAAATACATGAAAGAGCCTTCCTAAAACTCCCATTTTTTATTTTCTTTCTGAAGACAATGATACTGGAGAGCTGAGACATGTGATGTATAAATATCACCAAGGACTGACACTGAAAGTGCAAGGAGAAAGTCAAACGAGATACTCCTAAAAGAGACCTATCATAGCAAACTGATGTTTGGTACAGAAGTGAAGAGAATGTCCTGGCATACTTGTTTGAAAGTGACAAACAAGGACCAGTGTGGAATACTGTTACTCTGATTTATTTTGATCAGTATATGACAGTTGTATATAAATAATTTTCCCCATACTTTCTGTTTAGAGCTACTAGTCTAGTCTAAATTTTATGGATAAATGTGACGTACTAGTAAAATCCAATGGATGTTTTTCTGTTTCTTAGTAGAAAGATAGTTTTGATTCTGAGCCAAGCACTGAATATATAACAGATATATTTCTTTTGGTTTTATTTAAAAGTTATGAACTTTTATGTTTTATACTCTTCAAACCATAACACGAAAACTTGGTTTGTGATAAATCTACAGATAAAGTTAAATTTTACTAAACCGGTCAAATATCAAGAATGCTAAAACTAATCCAACTTACTTGAAAAGCATGGCTTTGCATACAGATTTTGAAAGTAGAATCTGAATGCCTAGTACCTTTTCTGTATGGAAGTGTTGCTTCCTTTATATCAGGTTATGCCATGCACATTTAAATGTTTGCTGGTTTTGATCTGTTTGTTGTTTTAAAATACTCAGTTATTCTCTTTGCACTCCTTTGTTGTTCTGTGACCATCTGCCCCTTTGTATTTCTGTAATGTCTTTTGTGCACTGCATGTTTGATGTATTTAGATACTGTAAAATGGATGAGAATGATGATTTGGCAGATCTTTTGTTTTACATCTAGCTCTTTCTGAAGGTGAGTATTTCCTGGTGATCCATTTCAGTCTTGCCTGCAGAAGGTGACATTCTTAAAAATACAGTTCATATTTTTGATATCAGTAGTGTAAATGAATAGAAACGATGTGTGTTTGGAATCTGCATGTGGTAAATATTGTAATTTCTGCATGGAAGCTGACTGTGGAGATTATTTCCTAAGTAATTCCCTTGAATAACAAGGATGGAGAGAATTCATAGGCTTGAGTTAATTCGGCTTTTTCAAAAAACTAAAAAAAACTCTAAAAAACTCATTTTACTCTGTATTAGACACTAGAAGCATTCACATTACTCTAAAAGTGAATTTTATGAAGGCATGAAATTCTAGGTGCAGAAACTGAGAGCTCAGGACGGACCTCCTCCAGATATTCCAGTGTAAAAGACCAGAGCATATCATGGCCATTGGTGCAAAAGAGTGAGCTGAAATTGAAAGGTCAAAATTATAAGGTTAAGGTTATTAGAAAGTTAACAAATAAAGATCAGAATGGAGATACTCCATCAACCTGAAAGTGTAAAAAGTTTTTTTAAAAAAAGTTTAAATAGGTATGTCATTAATTCAGCCTGTATTAAACTAGTTTGCTATGAACAGAGGAAATAAATTATAAAACTTCAAAACTTATTTATCAAGAGGCATGGCTTTTAATGATACATGATAATCTATTCATGAGGATAGTCCTTACCATTAGGAGTTGGGTTCTGCTGATGGCATTTTCTGCTCAAGGCAGAAGTATTTCTTTAGGTAGCCATGGGAACAAATAAAACCTTTCAAACACACATTAATAAATCTATAAGTTGAATTTATTGCCTTCCAAAAGGACACCAAAACATAAGCTTTGACATGCCCTTATGTCCTACTACATGTGATGTTGCAGGTTACTAAGTGAATGTTAATTTTTTCATTTTTTTCCCCGGTAATATTTGCAATGTATGTACATAGTGATTCTAAAAGCTAAGGATGTGCACTCATCCATCCCAATCTCCCAGCAATATCTGCCAATTAATGTCATGTAAAATATGTTGGTGCAGATAAGCTTATACACCTAAGAACTGTTGTCTACAGTATATATGGAAAAAATCATAGGAAAAGACATTTGAA
Source organism: Prinia subflava (assembly GCF_021018805.1). Lineage (NCBI taxonomy): Eukaryota > Metazoa > Chordata > Aves > Passeriformes > Cisticolidae > Prinia > Prinia subflava. The sequence goes on from NC_086260.1 coordinate 18,882,206, forward strand.
TAATGATGCCCCAAATAGAAAACGGCAGTGAACTGTCATCCATAGCCTTTCAGCAAAAGGAAAATGAATGGGTTTTGACAGTGTTCCTTTTCACAGCAGCAGGGAGGCCTAGTGAAAAATATAAAAGAAAAATTATTGCTGAAAAATCTTACTCCTTCCCGTAGATAAACTGAATATACATTGAAAACAAGGAGAGGTGCTCCAGCTGTAGGTCTCAGGAAGTTATAAGCTGGAGCAGGGTCATTTAATTTCTGTGTCCTGGTGAAAGTAAAACTCGCATAAATAAAAAACAAGGAAATGTTACATTTGATCAATCAATTGAATATACTAGCAACAATAATTGACCAGCAAATACTTTTGGCTGTGTACAGCAGTAAATAACTGATTTAGACAGAAACCACTAAAATCAGCCTGGACAGTTCTGTACTCTTGAATAAGAACGTGGAGGGAACTGATTTTATTTCAGTCCTGTTTGAACCCACCACACCAAGATCTTTTTAGGGATTAGTCCTGTGGGGTGCTTGCTGGTGAGCCCCTGACAGGGAACAAACCAGGGCAGTTTCAGACACCCACTGAGAGAGCACGTCCCGATGTCAGGGGATGCCAGTGGTTGGTCCTGTGCTCAAACTGCCCCTTCCTCTCCAGAAAATCCAGAGTGTTCTCAGCCAAATGGGTCTGGACCCAGGAGAGAAGGGGCACATCTTAATAGGCAGATCTAATTAACAGTGGTCTGAAACATCAGATCTCAGTTTTGTTGCTCTATCAAACAGTTCCCTGCCTGTCTGTTCCCACCAATGACCCCACAGTACTCATGGGCACTCTGACACAGAAAGGCTGAACATGCCCTTGCTCCACAGAACTGCTGCTGGAGCTGTTGAATGCACATTTTGTTAATTGCTAACAAACTCCACAGAGATAGCCATGGGTAGGCAGTGCCAGTTTGTGTTTCCCCATCAAGAGCCCAATGTTCCTTGCTCAAGGAAAATTCCTGCTAGGATTTTTTGGTTTTGTCCTACAGTAATAATTCTAGTGTTCAGCCTGTGAATATTTTTCCTCTAAAAGAAGGGGTGACAATGATGTATACAAATCTCCTGTAATTAAAGATGTGATGTTACTTAACTTTTTCATGCTTCTCCACATCTGCTGCACTTTACACCCTGCTGTGAGCTGCTGTCTGTGCTTAGCTGTACACTTGCAGTAGTTTGAGTTGTCTGACTTGATTCTGCTAATTTGTTGGTTGGTATGGTTACCATGAGTGAAACCTCTGCTGCAAGTCTGGTGGCCAACACTGTACTCCTGTGAGTACATTTTTGTTGTTATGTGACTGTTCTTTGTGCATAAATGAGTCTGGGATGTCTGGGTGGTAGTTCTACATATGGAATTAGCTTAACACTTTCCACATACCAGACCCTGTGTGCAGTGAGCTCTGTATTGCAGGAGATTCACTCTCCCTCCCACTGCGTTTGCAGTGACACAAAAGGACAGGAAACCAGCTAATGATGGATTTGTGTCCTGGTTTATGCTTAGATATCAAAAGCACCATTTTGTTTCATATCATCCATGCCTAGAGATGCACAGGAGTTTCAGAACACTCATGGTGCTGCACAGACCCCCTGAGGAAATGTCCCTGGCCTTTAGCATGGGAAAGGTTTCAGCTGGTGGGAGGCTGGTGTAGGTGTCTCTAGTTATTATATCTGTGCATATACAGAGAGATGGGTGAGTATACCAAAAGCATTTCAACAAATTGCCTCAGGACTTTTGGTTAATATGACCCTGCCTGTAATTTACGGTGTGAGAACCAGGGAGATGTAATTGAGTCCCAGCAGGCATTCCTTGCTGCCACTTCCACCTTGTTGCATCAAGCCATTCCCAACTGATGCATACCAGCAGGGGTTATTTCACTCTGCTCAAGAAAGAAAAATCTGGCATGATTACCCCAGACTGCTGAAGCGTGAAGCTTCAAGCCCTGCATTTTGTATGCTTCTGCCTCAACAGCCATTGATGATGATGGTGTTGTGCTTGAACAGAGAAATGAGATCATCTTTCTGCTAGGAGACAAGGAGTTTTTGGGCAACAGAAGTAAACCCTGAATTTTATATAGTAGGTTAGTTATCACTAAAAGTAAATGCGATTATGTAAATTAGTCTCCATCAAATGCTTTATTTTGCAAATGATGTCTCTATTGTGCTGCAGATGCAGCACCCCTTGCCCAGAATATTTTCAAATATCGGATCCAGGTCGTTTTATCAAACCAGAATGAAATAAGTGTTTAAAAGTTAGGTCTTAGCACAGGCATTTGTGAAACCAAATATTTACAGAGCTGAAGTCCACTTACTGCAATTAATGTGCAGTTTCTTGAGCCTGTCAGCTTCAGAGGCTGCTGGCCTGAGTGTTGGATTGATGACAGGGAGGCCAGTTCAGGCCACCAGTCTGACCTCCTCAGTCCCTGTGTTGCCTGCAGAGCCCAAAGCTTTTCTTTTCTGCCCTGGACCCACCCTTCCCACTCCACAGCCATGAAATGTTGCACAAGCAGCTGTCTTAGTCCTCCTTCCAGGAGATCAGCTAATGTCTATGTATCTTTATTTAAATACTCAAGTATCTTTTTGTCCAGGTGTCTTTGTCAGAAGTTTTAAAGAGCCAACACCTCTCCCTCTTCTCATCCCCATCATCTTTTTCAAATTACTTATTTCTTGGCCAAAAAAAGAGATGCTTTTGTTTTGCCTACAGGAAACTTGTTACTTTACAATTCTATTAAATTCTCCCTTCTTATTCATGGCATTGCACTAAAAGGTGTATGTACATATGTGTCTTAGGGATGTCCCTTCACTGTGGAAGTGATAGAAAAAAATACCATAGAGCCAGATTCTTCCCTCCACTGAAGAAAATTGTCTTCTCGTGTTTTATAGTTCCTTATAAACAGTCAAGTTTTAAAAATAAAGTTAATTATTTTAAATATTGTGGAAATAAGCACCCCTGCATTTCTCCCTACTGATAAATTGCAGCAGCCTGTAGCAAGGCAGCATCTGATTTGTGTGCAGGATTAGAGGGAAAGGTCAGAATCAGCTGTGTATATAAAAAACTAGGTTTAATTCTCTGCATGCACCTGTTTTAATGTGAAGTTAAAGAGTGGTTCAGCCATGGGTGAAATGCTGTTCAAAGTATCAGCCTTGCCAGCTAATTAATTAACAATTATTTTGTTCACTTCACTCTATACATTAACAGCAACTTTTATTTTACTTCACCCTCATGCATCACATCTCCTTTGAATTAATGAGAAATACCTGAAGGACTTATAATGAGAAAGACATGAATACTTAGTAAAAGGCAGCAAGGCTTGTTACTTCTCATTTCCTGCTCTGCCATGATAGCTCTTTCTCCAAAGATGCTGCCAGTGGGAAGTGAGTCACGAGTGCGTTGCCTCAGTCAGGTGTAAAGGACAGTCTCTAATCCTCTGAGAGAAGCTTAAATCCAGCATTCCTTAACCCAAACAGTTTCTTATTGACTTGTGAAATTACTCTGGTTTTTTTCAGAGTGATTATCTTTCAGAGAGATCTTTAGAGCTCTCTCTTTCGCTGGCATTTTTGTGAGGAGATGGCCTCTTGCAGACTCTCGTCCTTGGATGGGAGGTGAAGGATAGCAAATGCAAAGCAAGCACTGTCATTCTTCAGCTTCATTACAGTGCCATCAGATGGAACAGGATGATCCCCATGTGCCAAGCTGAAATGCTGTCGAATTAAGTCCTCAAATGCAAAAGATGTAGTGCCTGCCTCTTAGTATTTGCAGCAGAAAGCTGTGTAATTTCTGCAACATCACATTAAAAAAACCTCCAGCATCTCTGTAGTTGTATGTAAACAGCTTAACACTTAAATTTACTGATGTCCTCTCAACACTAAATTTTTGCTCTGACATATTTAAAGATTAAAAAAGCTAATGAAAATAAATAAGAAACCTCTTGGAGAGATTATGCCTTTGCAATTCTCAATAAATAGTGTATATTACCAAACTGAAATAATATATTGAAAAACGGAGACTTTCTGTTATTTTGTTCTGTTTTCTTAGGGCAACATTTTTATTGCTAATTGTTTCACCTTCTTACAACATTATTCTGTCTTATGTTAATTTTATATTTTCCACTTGAAAAAATATATTGCTGAGTGGTTCAATAAATTTCCCCTTAAGAATGTATTAATTAGGGAATATTTTCAAATGTTATTTTTCAATATATAAAGGAGTTGCAAATTAATAGTAAATGAAATTGCTCTAGCCTTTTTTAAGTTTAACTTAAGCCCTATTGTAAGATTAATGTGAGTAGCAATAGGATAAAGGGGTAAACACCCTAAAAATGAATGAAGGAAGTTTAGATCAATATTAGGAAGAAATTCTTCCCTGTGAGGGTGGTGGGGCCCTGGCACAGGTTGCCCAGAGCAGCTGTGGCTGCCCCATCCCTGGAAGTGTCCAAGGCCAGGTTGGATGGGGCTTGGAGCAACCTGGGACAGTGGAAGGTGCCCCATCCCACAGCAGGAACATGGGATGGGATGAGCTTTGAGGTCCCTCCCAGCCCAAACCCTTCAATGATTAACATGTTAGTCAGAACAAGCTTAACTTTAAACACTGAGTTGTATGTACTTAGAATACAGTCCAAAAGAGCCTTGCCTCCACCTAACAGTACACACTGATACTCAGATAAACTGGAATGTGATGATGCTTGGAGCAAAGGATGTTACTCATTTGGGAGCACATTGAAAGTTGTAATAATGCTGGCATGTGAGATGTTGTTAATTCTCTTGAGTCATATGTCATTCAGGGAATCTTAGATTTATGGGGTAATTCAGGTCAAAAAAGGTCTTAGGAGGCCATTTTATCTAATCTCCTCATCAAAGAGCATGCTTTCATTGTTTTTATTATCATTCCATGATAATTCAGGAATTGATTCTAATCTGGATAGACGGTCCAATATATTGGCTTGAGACTGGGGCAATGAGATAGAGGATGAAGTTTCTGTTTCTGATCTGTGAGAACAGGACTTCTGGGTTTGTTGCAGGGAGCAAATTTCCAGCAGCACAGGAGTCTGTGTGTGATATTGTTAAGGGAGACTCCAAATAGTGAAGTTCTGGAATACTGTATATTTGGACATGGCCAGTGAACTGTGCCTGGGAGAGGAAGGATTTTAGAACTGGCTACCAGAATTTCCTTTTCACTTAAATAGAATACTTAAATGTGAAATTGCTTCATTATTGCAAGTTAGTTTCCATTTGTAGATAAAAGCAATTTTAAAATCTGTATAGAGGAGCAGTAATTAGAGAACTGACTGTTCCCTTATGAGAAGCGTCAAAAATACTGCTTAATTTTTGATTAAATCACAAAAGCTCTGAAAGCTGAGATGTAACATGGTAGGGATTTGCCATGACTTCTTTGCACCTCTACCTTGTTTTCAAAGCAGTGCTCAAGTCTTTGGTGTGTTTTCTATGTCACTGTGTTAATTTGCACTGTCAAAGCTTTGATCAAAATGCTGGCAAGTTTGTCAATCAGTGGTTTTTTTCTGCTTTATCTGCATTTGATAGAGAATTTTCCAAAGAAAGAGAAAAAGCCAAGGCCCGAGGGGACTTTCAGAAGCTGCGTGAAAAACAACAGCTTGAGGAAGACCTGAAGGGATATTTAGACTGGATTACCCAGGCAGAAGACATTGACCCCGAGAATGATGAAGAGGCTGATGAAGAAGGCAAGAGGAACAGTATGTATTCTTTCCTTTCTACTTCTGTGGGAACAGTTTGACTCCTCCTGGGGGTGTAACTCTGCAGGGAGCACAGCCTGTCCAGTGCTTTCCCTTTCCCAGTTTGCAGAAGTGTTGGTTAGCAGAGCAATCGTTGGTTAATATGGAGATGCTGAGTCACGGAAGATAATTTGGAATCTTACAACAAAATTCTGCTTGGGGTGTCCGTGTATAAATCACTGTCTGCATTCAGTCACTACTGAGACTTATAATTTTTGCTTTATTTGTGTTCTGGAAAGAGTTAGTTCAGAGGAGCCATGTGCCACTAAGTGTCATTGTAAATCTTTAGATGTGTTTTCCTATGGGTGCATGCAAGGGAAATAATAATGACATAAAGAGCTTTAAAATATGGCCAAAGCTACAGTCAAGAAATAACCTTGTGCTAATACTGAGGATTTTTTGCTGTTGTTGAAGTAGCAAATGACATTCTGGATCTTTCTTTTTGCTATTCAGAATACAATATAAAATATTTTTTACTGCTTGTCTTAACTGGGTGTGCAATAAATGAAAACTTGTAGGATTTTCACTTGACACTAAGAAATGCAATTTATGATGTATATATTTGACAGTGGGCTATTATAAACAGGTAATTTATCCTGTAGTGATCCTCTTGTGCTTCTAATCTGAGTTCTAAGGTATCAGAGCAAGTTAACTTCATGATACTATAAAAACTGTTAAAGTTATAATTGATTTCTATATATCTGAAAATTCTAGCAACAGCAGTATTTTAATATCATAATTTAGCAGAAGTTATTTTACCCTCTTTGTCATGTTTGCAGAGTAGTAGTTACAATTTTCATGAGAAGTTTTAGAGCAGTACATAAATGAGAACACAGATTCAGGATGTGGTTGCTGATTTAACACTAAGTCTAAACTGAAGTCCAAATTTCAGTATATATTCTAATGCTACACAGCACCATGTTATTAATGTTATACTCTGGAAAGTCATGGTATGTGGTCATTTAGATACCATAGAGTATTTATTTATAAGGGTAAATGGTTTGCCAAAGACAACCCAGAATAGTATTTTCTGTGTTGAAATGATACATTATTACCATTGCTTTTCTTCTAGTGGTGCTAATTTATTGTGTTCTTTTAAGTTACAGTACTGTTCAGGTGCAGTAAATGATAAAAATTACATGGTTTGATATTGAAGTATCTGTTTTTAAACTTATCTCTATATTGCAGAGATAGTGTTAGTTTTTCAAATTCTTTGAGTTTCAGAATATTATTAGTCCTTTAGTTCACAATAAAAGCAGAGTATGGGAGTATGGAACTGGCTGGAAGGACACTGATTTTATGAGAGGCTGGAAGGCAGCCTGTGGGTTGGTGTTGATTCCAGCATCACTGGAAAAGAATAATTTATGTCTATGGGAAAATATGTTTGACAAATAGAAATTTTTATCTAGAACAGAGAAAAAAAAAAAAAAAAAGAAGCCAGAATTCACTACACTCACTACACTTAGTTACTGCTACTAATGTGTGGAAGGACTACATGACCTGTGAGTTTGAGTACCAGTATAAAATCTTGAGGCTGAGATGTAAAAGATGGCACATTTTATGGAGTAAATACATTTTGTACAAGGCTACTGTGTAGAGTTGTAGGTGATGCTGAGTTTGCATAGAGTGTTGGATGACTGAGTTGTCAGCTGGACTGGGTTTGCAGGTGAAATTCTGGGGACCATTTCTTGTCCTGTTCAAATTGGATGTTTGTTAATAGGCTGCAAAAAACCCCATTTACTCTGGCATTCCTTAAACAGCTTTGAAGTCATACAGAAAAAAAATACTTTGCATAGCTACTGAATTTGAAAGAACTTTTAAGTCTAAACTGTTAACTTAGGCATAATTTTAGGCTAAGTTAAAGGTTGTAGAAGACTTGCAGAATGAAAATAGAAGGAAAGTAATTAAAAAAGCTGTAAGAGAAATGCCAAGAATTTTACTTCAGGCAGACATATATGCTTTTGTGTGGAAATTTCCAGTGAACAGGCAATCTCCTAGCACTCCTGGATTTATGCACGTCTTTAAATATGTGGCTTGGTATTTCATTTTTAATATCAATTGAAACAGCCTCTAAAGGGGGAAGGGTTGTCAAGTTGCTCTACCCCCTTGTATTTCAGATATCATTAGGAAATAAATTTAGTTGAAATATATTGATGATAATTTTTCTTGAGCCGTCTTGGAAGCATGAAGTAGAGTTGAGTCCCAAGATAGTCAGAATAATGATTTTCAGGCTCCTAGACAGCTATGTCCCTGTGTTGAATATCTATACCTCTGGGTGATCCAGATTACTGCTGGTTTATGGTGGTGGAAGATCATCATGGTGCTCTTCAATGATGTAGAAGAGCTCTGGGTTTAAAATACAGAAGATCTCTATGGCAGGCAAAGGTAGAGATTTCAAAAATGGTTAAGTCAGTGATTAATAATTTCTCACATAATCGTTTAAAATTGTAGTTGAGGTTCCTGCAATGCCCCCCAGGGTTTGAAAATTTCTAATCAGAGAAGACATTAAGTCATTTATTTATGAATTCCGTGCATTTGTACATCCCTGTTGCTGATAATGGGCAGGTATTCAGTGCTGCTGAATAACAGAATACCTTTTAATTACTAGAATTGTAAACATGCCTTTAGTGAATGTTGGAAGTCTTTACTAGGAACCAATAGCTGATTATCCTGAAAATGAAAAAACTTCCATTGCCTTCAAAGCACTGCGAATTTAGCTCAAAATGCAAGGATCCGTGAGAGGTGAGGGGTTTAGCTGTGACCAGTTGTGCTGCTGGTGATCTCAGTTTGTTTTGCCTAACCTTGCCTGTGTTGTGTGTACGGACACGTTTTTGTTTTTTGCGTTGTGACTGCTGCCACCTCCCGCGTCACTGCTGGGATTACATGTGCTTCCCCAGGGCTTACACTGGCTGACTTAATGGAAGACAAGAAGAAAAGCAGACTTAGCTGCTTTGGCCGTTCTTCCAATAAACATGGTAAAACGTGTTCAGATTTGCAGTTGAACTTTTCTTTTGTGCCAATACTGCATTGGATGTGGGAGCTTTCGGGAGCACAGATCGTTTGCATTTCTGTAACCAAGGCACAACCCTCTGTGCATGGAACCCCTCGTGCATGCAGACCCTCCTGCTGGTTGAAGTGCATGTTTGAAATAGAGGTGCTACTCTACCTCCCTGAAGTAGTGTGTTTAATCCATTCAGATTTCCACTGAAGTGTCTTTGTCTGTGGCTGTTCTTGAAAAACAGGTTTTCTTTTTTAGAAGTCAGGTAAATCAGATCAAAAATGTATTTTAAATGTAGGTGTGAGGAAAGTAATAAAAGTATTTTACAAGTTTCATAATGCATCATAGTGTAAGCTTAGAACAGCATCATGATAATATTTACTATTTACTTTTGATACTTACGATGTAGCATCTAACAAAAAACAAGCTTTTACTGTATCTCCTTTTGTGGTTGATGGGTTTGTCTCTGTAATTTGTTTTATTCACTTTTCCCCACCCACACTGGAGTGGACAGGAGGTTTATTCACTTTTCCCCACCCACACTGGAGTGGACAGGAGGTTTAGAGTATGACAGTTATTTTCAAATCTGCCTGTTTTAATACTGCCAAATGTCGTGTTTTGACATGAGCACAATTGCAGTAGTTAGGAGATCTAGTTTTAATCCTATCTGCAGCTAAGTTATTTGACCAACTGGCTTTCTTGCTGTCCTAATAATCACTACTGTGGCCCAGAGTGAGGCTGAAAACTCGCATCCAGTTACTTTAGAGAATGCAAAATTCTAAGTCAGAAATTGCTGCAACCCAATTGGCTCATTTTGGACAAACACTGAGTGCTTGAAATTGTTTGTGCATCTGTTACATATATTGCCTGATAGCTCACACAGCTCTATGTGCTGAAATTGTTTCTCTATAAAAATTGTGAGAAGAGAGTTGCAGTTTTACTTTGAACCATGTATTTCAACACAGCCCATAAACGAGCAGGTTCAGGTTCTGATGTTTGTCAGGAAGCATCCTGGCACTGGCTGACAATGTCACTGTCACCTGCTGGCAGTGGCTGCTGTGCCACCACTGGTGCCTGACCTTGCAGGTCAAGGGCATCCCAAACTCATGGGCACTGACTTGGATTCTTCTGCTCTGCAGAGCAGGTGCACCTTTTGTTAATAGGGTTTTTCCAAAGTGCAAATTAATGGCCTAAGTTTATTTCTTCCTGAGTTCATGAGATGATTATGCTGATCTGAGCAGTTGAAGTTTAGACTGTCTCTGGATTAGAAACACCACACTAAATATTCTTCTACCTGTGTTTCCATTAAAAACAATGTGTGTAGAATATGCAACATTCCCAAGGTTCACAGTGTCATCCTTCAGGCTAGAAGTGGTTGGTTCAGTGATGCTACTGTAGCAAAATCCATTTAATTTGCTCTCCTTCCATTGCTAAGCAGCCAACCTTATACTGCTTTTCCATGGGCTGCCTGTAAAAGGACAGATCTTGTAAGAATGGTCTACAACAATGTTAAATCTGCACTGTGAAAAAAGATATCTTGCTACACTGTCATGGAGAAATCTTCCAAGCAGACTCTCCTTGAACTGAAGTTACCCTGAGAAGCTTCACAGTCAGAAGAGATAGTGCCACTTCTTTCTGAAGTGTTTTCTCGGCATACAGCAGACTTAGGAAAATTTGAGATGAATTTGCAATGATAATGTTGCCACTTTGGGGATTTTTTTTTTTTCACTCTGTTTTCCTGTTTGACTACCTCAAAGATTTGGTAAAAAGGATTCATAAAATTCATGCACTAATTTGAGAAAGAATTAAGAAAATTTTGCAGTTCAAGGAATTGGTTGGCTGTGCAGAAGATGACATTTTTTGTAAGACTGATTTAAAATTTTGCTAATTTAAAATAATGCCAAGATTCTCTGCAGTAGCCAATACTGATGAGCTATGCAGATCACTCCACTTCTGCAGCACATTTCCTTCAGCACATGTAACCACAAAGCTGCCCAGCATGCACCAGTGTGAAAAAGACATCAGCCTATGGATTGAAAATGCACAGTTGAAGTTGAAACAGGTTAAAATTTTAATCATTTACATTAGAGAGGAGAACACTTCTAACAATAATACTTGACACCACAATTCAGTAATTCAGGTTGTAATTTAGCCTGCTTCTGGTTTCTACAGTGGCACTGAATTGTTGTATTTCAGGATTATGGCATTTATTTCTTCTAACTCTACCTGGCAAGGGCACATCACTGCTGATAGACAGTGGCTTGCTCTTCGCTGTGCATTAGTTATGTTACATCCTGGAGTGGAGTTTAGAATCCCTGCTCCAAAGTCTGAAAACTCCAGTAGAGTACCTCGTGAATACAATGGATTGTTCTTCTCATGTTATATTCTTACCCACAGAAGCAAAAATGTAGTAGTTGATGTATTTGACCTGTTTTCTATCCACTCAGGAAAGTATTAAGCTGCATGCTGTGTGCGTTGCTTTTATTATCTAATGCAAGCATTCTTTTGCTTGAAACCAGTTCGCTTAATTGAAGAGATTATTAGATCTAGAAATCTAGATAAACTTTCCAGAAGAATGCAAATAAAATAAGGGCAAAAGGTGAATAAAGAAAAGAGAAAATTTGGCATCTTCCTTTCCATAGTGGGGTGCCAGTTTACAGATCTCAGAGCTGACTCTGCTGAGATCAGTCTCTAGAAGTCTCTCAAAATTGTGTGCTGTGTTTGCCTCATGGACATCACCTGCTCTTACAGAGCTGTGACCATGGAATTGAGTTGTTTTGAGACCTGGCAGGTTGCTTGCATTAGCAGAGTGGATGTGGACATGCAGTGCTGCTCTTTTCTTCTGGCTAAAGACCTGATGACTTGCTGGCATTGCTGGAGCTGGACTTCCACACGGTGCCTTTCTCAGTACTTCTGTCAAGTTTCAATTTTGACATATAAATTACAGTATAATGACAGTTTCTAATGTGAATTGGTTCTTTTTCTTCCCTCTTCTGTTTGTAATACAGCACCTGCAAGTCACTGATAGAGTAGGAGCTATAGCCCTGTGGTGTCTGAAACACAGTAACATTCTGATGTATTTAATATTTAGCAGAACTGACATTGACTTCAGTAGGGACAAAGATATTTTTACTTTGTTTTTCTTCACATAATCCTGCTCAAACGGGGCTGATATTTCTCCCTGTGGGCTAACACACAAAGTCAGGGTAGACTTGAGTTAAAATTACATGTAAAAGTACTTCACTTCTACATGCATTTGCATTACTTACATTAAATGTAGTTTTTTTGTCGCTCAGTAGGGTGACGCTTAATGAAGAACTGGATTTTTTCAGGGGATGGAAGGGTTGATAAATTTGAAATACAAGTGTGGGAGACATTGTACATATGCAATAATCATAGAAGTAGGCCTAGCTGTGTTTTCCTGGCAGCTCTTAATAGTATGTGAAACAAGACTTCTGCACTCTTACTTTGCAGTTGCCCATCACAAGTGCTGAAATGTTCATCATTACGTGACTATAATGTGGTATTTTCTAACAACAGTCAAGTCACCTGGCACAAGGCAACCAGTTCAGTTCTTTACCAGACAGGGAAACCCCTTAAACTTATTTCAAAAGACACTGTCATGTTGGAAAAAAAAAATCTTAGTTCTGAAGCCCTGAGACTATGTTTGGAATTATTTTGTGATTTTTTTTTTCTTTAACCCTTTCAAATTTTAGTAGTTGAATTTGAACGTCAAAGATTTTTTCCTTTACTTTTGAGTGAAATTCCTTTTGAACTCTGACTGTTCAGAACTCAAAAGCTGTGAAGTTCTTACAGAATTGAAAAGCTGTGAATTACTTACAGGACTAGCAAAAATTCATTATTTTAAAACTGATTTATAAAGGGAAGCATGATATTAGAATTGAGACACTTGCAGGTGCTAACCAGAGACTTTTCATATATAAAGTCATCCTAGTAATATTTTAACGGAATCATCAGAACAGAAGAACCTTGTGAAAGAAGGTTTTGCTGTGCTTACTGCCTGAAATGCTTTGTTTATTCAAACACCTGCATGGACATTTTGTTATGCCACTCTGTTTAACATTTCATATAACAGTGATTTGCTCATGAGGACAGATTCTCAGCTGTTGCCAAGAGTAGCTGAGCACCTGGCCTGCACAGACCTGTCAGTCTCCAGCTTGGATGGGACTGATGGGCACAGAAACCAAACCAGCACTTCCCACTCCCCTCTATCTTCACGTCGGTGTTGAGGCAATAGAGAGACTGTTTCTAACACTTTTCACTTGGTACCTGATTTGTACACAAGTCAGAAAATTCAGGGTATGATTCTTAAATCCCATATCATCCTTTAGGCTAGCGAAATAGAGAGATTTCTCCCTCAGAAGTTGGTAGTGTGGCTGTTCTGCCCTCAGTACTCTCAGTTGACATACATTGGCTTAAACCCTTCCCAACAAACGAAACCAAAATAAACCAAACCAGCAAACCATCAAACCAGTGGAAGGTACACACCAGGATATCTTTAGAACGCTCTGTTTTACTTTTGTTCTTGCTATTTTACAGTAATTTCAGTGTATCTTGCACTTCTCTTCTGTTTCCTACTTTAAATGGTATTTCTACTTTATAGACCAGCAACATTAATTTACACTTTTCTTGTTCCTGAGGTTTTCCTTTCATGTTTGCTTTGCAGACATGGAAGCACTGCTCCCCCCTAGGAAATACTGAGAACTTTGGCTGTTCATAATTTCCTAACACTTTTTGACATGGGGTGTCCTCCCTTTGTATTTCAGTTGGTTTGAAGACATATGGTGATGACCTAGCTGAAAATGAGTTTTGTCTAAAAGACTGTCAGCTACAATTGCTAACCACTCAGTAATGATCTGTGTAATAATTCACTCTGTGGCAAATGTAATTGTCCCGTTTTTATTGGTGGTAATTCTCATCATGCTTTGAAGGACCATTCTCCCATTCCCCATGCTTTTGCCTGCTGCTCACGCAGTATTTTGCAAGCACATTTACTTTCTGGCATCTTGCCTCAATAATTCATAGTGTCAGTAAAAGCAAAGAGTGGTCAGCATGACCACGGTGTGATTGTTCCTACTTTCAGAAGTTTGATGGTATTTCTTGGAATCAGCGAGCTTGTTAACAGCACTTCAATTGAAAAGCACTTCCAAAGTGTTAACAGAACACTTCTCAAAGTGAAGTTACAGAATCTAGCTCAGGTTAATTTCTCCGCTGAGGTAGCATGCTCTGTACAAACCTCCTCTAACTTTATATTCTGCAGTAAATTGTAAGCAATTACTTTGAATCACTAAAAAGAAGGAAAGAAAGAAACAAAGTGCCACAATTCACTTTGGAATTCTGTGTGCTTCCTTTTGGTGGGAGAGGAGGACTGATGAGGTATCTGACTTCATCCACCACTCCTCAGATCTTCCAAGCTCTCAGCAGAGCTGGAATTCTTGCTACAGGCCAGGAGGTCCCAGCTGTGCAGTGCCTTGCTTGTGCTGGGTCTGAGGCAGTTTTGTGTCCCCACAGCGAGCATGCCCACCAGCGAGACCGAGTCCGTGAACACGGAGAACGTCAGCGGGGAGGGGGAGAGCCCGGCGTGCTGCGGGAGCTTGTGGTGAGTTGTCTTGGTTTGGAAAGATAGATATTTGTCAGGGAAAACCGGAGTTTCCCTTGGAATGGAGAATGTAAAACCCCCTCCCTCCAAAATATTACAGTTTTGCAATTAGGAAAACTTTCAGGCAAAAATATGGGAATAGGAGTAACAGTTCTTTACTACGAATATTAAAAAATACAAATGCAGTAATACAAAAAACAAGCAAGCAAACAAAAAGTCCTAGAAAACCCTGATGGTGTAAGGAATACAACCTGACACTCTGTTGGCCAGGGTGTTGGAAGCAGTCCAAAATAAATCCTCCTGGAGTGACAGATGTGGTTCTGCTGGAGTAGAGATGATCCTGTAAAGAGGTTCAGTGGCACTGAGATGAGTCCAGTCTTCCTCTGGTAATCCTGTGGAAAAGAGGATATCTGGGGTCCTTGTGTCCCCATTTTTTGTCTTGGTAGGAATGGTTGGCTCCTCCCCACTGTGTAGTGCATCTCCCAGTGGGATGGTGTAATGTGTGATGTCACTGGTGAGCCTTAATGGCCCATTAACAGAAGATATCAACGGAGGGTGGATGAGGTTGATGAAAGAGATAAGAAACACTGCCCCACCTGTTTTTAACAGATGGTCTATTATCAGAAAGCATCCACCCTCCTCCCCCCTGGAGTTACAAGAGATAAAGAAAAAAGAAACCATCTCCCAGCTGCTTTCTACAGATGAAATAGAATACAGTTCTTTTTCATTACATAACCCAAGACAGGAGTGCATGGATGGGTGCCAAGGGTTCCGCATCATCTCAGCATTGCAAAGGATCCTCCTTTTCCCACTGTTTATTTAGCCAAAGGTGCCTTGAAATAGCCAGGCTTTGTATGGCACTTACAGGAGTTTGGTATTAGACCAATTATTAGAGTATTAAAGTGTTCCTAAAATTCTGAGGTTAAGAAGATATAAAACAATTTGACTCAACTTCCAGTGGGATCGTGATTTCCTGAAAGCTTTTATAAAATACGATTTTTGTCCAAACTTATACGAAAAGAATGGAAGTTCCTAATGACAAGTAAAACTAAATATTTTCTGTTAAATTGTGCATGACCTGGATAACATGTATTTTTTAGACAGTAACTGAATGTATAGAAGTATTTCTGTAACCCATGGTGTTCAGTATTTATTTGCTGAGATTTTCTGACTTCCAGATAGCTTCTACATGTTCATTTAAGGTTTATTTACTGAGTTTTAAAGGAGATTTCCTTTCTTTCTTTAGAAAATGTGTAAGGCTTTAGAAATCATATTTCAGAAAACAAATAACAGAAAAAAGAATTTCAGCAGACATGATGCATTTTGTTAGAAGTTTGTTTTATGTATATGTAATGCCAATGCAAAATTCAAAAGAGAATGAATTTGTTAATTGCTTTTCCCCCATTCTTAAAAACGTGTTTTCGTTTTCTTCTAGTCAAACCATCTCAAAATCCAAGTTCAGGTCAGTATTTTCCTCTTACAATCACTTTCTAAGGTAAATGCAAAGTTTTGGTCCAATTCTCGCTCTTCTGATCAAATTCTGATCTTCTGATCAGCTGGGCTGATCCTCACTCCAGCTTCTGGAATGTTACTCTGCAGTGTCAGTACATTGTGTTTGAGCACAAAGTAAGTCAGGCTATAACTTATCAAGGATATTGTTTTGACTATAATGTCAAAATGCCTTTGGATCAAAATAGAAAATGCTTTTCCCTGCAAGCTCGCCTACCTGCTGCGCTACAAGTCAAAATAGAAATTAATCTTTCTACATGCCTTTACTTGTATCAGTTTAATGGAGAAATTTACTGCTATTCTCCTTTTTGAATTTTTGGGTTTTTTTCTGTAGTCTGTTTATGTATGCCTGTGTTATTCATATACATTCATATATGTACCAGTTAGCTATTCTTTATTGTCACTTGTTCCACACATCTTTTTGGGGAAAACAAAATAATAGCCCCAATGACTTCAGAAAGCTTGGAGTTATAGATTTTGAGCCTGCTTGTGAGTCTTATAAGTAGAATACCCAACCATTATTATTCTTGTTTCATGGACTTCAATGATAAGATGTTCTGTAAGTGCAAAAAAAGTCAGTTTAACCTACCCAGGGAGTGAGGCATCCTGCTGATGGCCATGGAGCCCTTACAGCAAGGGATTGGCAAGATAAGAATGTTCTTGAATACCATGTTGATTTAGGTCAGGACAGGATATTTTTCCTTTATATGGTTAGAATACTACCAAGGCTTGAAGCCCCTTTGTGCTGATATCTGAAACCAGTATTAATTTCCATTACTACATGTACCAATTTAAGGTACATAAAGAAAACCTAGTTAGTGCTTGAATAGAGTTCCCAGAAGTGAAGCAGAGAAATCTAGTTTTATGAGTCCAAAGGAGAATCCAACTTGTGAATCCAACTCATATCTAGGTACAGCCTCAACTTGTCACTCTTATTTATTTCACAGACTTTTGCCCACTGACACAATTTCAGGGCACATCAGTAGAAATCTCTAGGA
Source organism: Prinia subflava (assembly GCF_021018805.1). Taxonomy (NCBI): domain Eukaryota; kingdom Metazoa; phylum Chordata; class Aves; order Passeriformes; family Cisticolidae; genus Prinia; species Prinia subflava. The sequence continues at coordinate 18,899,101 of NC_086260.1, forward strand.
ATTACTGAAGAAGATTTCTGATGTTACAGGGTAGAATTCTGAAAGGTGACCTCAGCATTCCTATTCTATTTAATCCTGCCAGAATTCTCTTTGTGATTTAACTCAAAGCCTACATTTTTAGACTGAATTTAATTTGAATTCTAAATTGATTCATTGACTTTTCTTTATTGCTGTTAAGTGTATGGGGCCTTGGAAATATAGATATATTTTGTTACCCAATGAAATGTTAAATGCATCTTAATCTAACAATGTCACAGGCAATTGGAGTCTCCAAATGTTGTGGCTTACATTTAGAAATCTATAAGGAAATAGAGAAAAAGGACTAACAGATTAGGAGCCGCATAATCTGATAATAATAATTTGCATAGCTATTGAAGTATTAGACACATATTTATGAAAATACACCTGATCACACATATACAATTACACTTTTTCTGTACACAGAAGAATCTCTCCTTAAGTTCATGTGTGTTTTCCATACAATAATAAATTTATTTTTATTTGAACTTTCAGTCGACGCTGGCGTCGCTGGAACCGCTTTAACAGAAGAAAATGTAGGGCTGCAGTAAAATCTGTCACATTTTATTGGCTTGTTATTGTCTTGGTCTTTTTGAACACTTTAACTATCTCATCAGAGCATTACAATCAACCTGACTGGCTGACACAGATCCAAGGTACAGTCAAAAGTTATTTGCCCTGGTCTTGACTATGGATAGTTGTGTTCTATCAGTGGCTACTTCTGTACTTCGCCATTTTGTTGTTTGGTGTCTGAAGGATATTCAGCCCAGCCAGAGGAAGATAAAAGAAACAAATGGATGTGGTCTTTGATTTCCATAGCTGTAACACAGCTTAGTAACGCAGCAGCACAGATCTGGCAATGCTAAATTGTAAATACCTGTACTTTTATCATGAAACTGTGCTTGAAAGATGAGGAAGAAGTGGGTACTGGCACAGCAGAACTTGCTGTGGGCTGGTTGCTTAAGTTACAGTGTGGACTCAAGCTGTGAGCTGAGGAACTGTGAACTGCACAAGAGATTGGGAAAATGAATAGTTTATAGCTGGCAGGAAGCTTTACATCCTTGTGTAACTTTTGCCACTTAAGCATCAACTACAGTCCAACAGAAAAAAAAGCAGTACTTCCTGTTTAAGCAAAAAGCTGCAAACTCATATAGAAAGTATAGTACTAATATGTGAAAATAAAAATGGAATCTATGAAGCAATTCAGAATTTTTTCTCTTTAATATTTTGTTCCAGATATCGCAAATAAAGTTCTTCTGGCTTTATTCACCTGTGAAATGTTAGTAAAGATGTACAGCTTGGGCCTACAGGCCTATTTTGTTTCTCTCTTTAACCGCTTTGATTGCTTCGTTGTTTGTGGTGGCATTGTTGAAACCATTTTGGTGGAGTTGGAAATTATGTCACCCCTTGGAATTTCAGTGTTTCGCTGTGTTCGTCTCCTGCGTATTTTTAAAGTAACAAGGTAAGATTATCTAATACTGCTAATTCTAAGGATAACTGAAGAGTGATCAGCAATTGTTTTGTAATACTTCATCATGCACTGCTCTTTTACTGTTTTGTTTGTTTTGGATTTTTTGGTGTGTGTTAATACACGCATTTTAATTTATAGGCACTGGGCATCCCTGAGCAACTTGGTAGCATCCTTGTTAAACTCAATGAAGTCCATTGCTTCACTGTTGCTTCTGCTTTTCCTCTTCATCATAATCTTCTCGTTGCTTGGAATGCAGCTGTTTGGAGGCAAATTTAATTTTGATGAAACTCAAACAAAACGGAGCACCTTCGATAATTTTCCACAAGCCCTTTTAACTGTATTCCAGGTAACTTTCTTTCATCCCGTATGAGACATTTTACCTTTGATCAACAAAACTGTTCAAGTGATCATGTTGCCTGAAAATAAAATCATGAATACTATTTATTCAGTTTACTTTAAGTAGCATTCTGCTCATTAAATTCAGTACTCTGGTAATTTTGCACCATTTGTACCATTTGTTTCATATCTTCTTTGATCTATCTATGCAACATAGCTGTCATGTTACTTCACAGAGTTAGATCTCCTTTGTCCATCAAACACATGACTAGAAAAAGAAGTGGAGTGTTATATTTATTTTGATCAAATTCTTTTCTTTAACTTCATTAGCTGTGTAACATTTCAGCTGTTCTCAAGCAAGAAAAAATAGTAAGCCTTTAAAGGGTGCATGTTTACATAGGGGTCATATCACTATAACATCAAAACAAACATTAATTTCTTTAGAGGCCATGTTTTAATAAATCTTAAAATAAACTTCTCTGCTACTTGTGAAATGATAGGGACATACTTAGCGTTTACTTTCCACTTACTTGTGATGCTTTTTTAAAATTTATTTTTCCCAATTTGGATTCTGGAATTAGGCTATTTGGTTTGGTTTTGCTCACCATTCTCACACTTGGCTGTGTACATTACTACAATATTTGGTTTCAGCCATTGTAGGTGAGAGTTAAAAGCTGACCCTACAGAATTCACCTTGGTGTCAATTCCTGTCTCTTTGGTGGAAGTCTCATCTGGTGGCTGCCCAGAGCAAGCAGAAAATCTTTCCTTTTAATTTCAAGATAAGAAAACATTAATGAGAAATTTCCTTATGGGGAAAAGTTTTCATGTTTGACCTGACATTGCCCCTACAAAAATTTAAGGCTGTACTCTCCAATTCAGCTGAGTTAGATTTTATTCAGATTTTAGGCTGTCTCATTTTCAAAGAAATGGAGATTCCTTCAGTTTTAGAAGACACTCAGGAGCAACCAATCTGTTGCATGCTCACCAGCAATGGAAATTAGCTGGATAGGTTTAGCTCTCCAAAAATGAATTTCAGAATATGGTATGCATTTAATTTTCTCAAACAACCATTTAACTGCTTGGAAGGAGAGTATTACATGTTTTCTCAGGATGGAACTGATAATTTTTAAGTAGTTACTTAGAAATACATGAAGTGCCCCTAAAGCCTGCATTGCAATACTCAGAGTTTTTATTGTAGTACAGATATGTGGCCATTATTTTAAAAAAGAGGAAAAAAGCATCCTTAAAACATATACTGACTTGATTTTTAAGTGATGGACATTTGTTGCCATTGCTACATATGGGGCATTACTGAAAACCTGGGCTCTTACTTTGACATGCCAAGATCAATAAAATTTCAATAAAATTTCAATAAAATTTCAATAAAATTTCAATAAAATTTCTTTTTTATTATTTTTGCCTTTGAAGTTCAGTCCTAGAAATGCATAGCAGAAAATAGAAGCAGTTAAAGTTAAACCCAAGCTTTGAGGAGATGTTTTTTTTAATGGGAATTTTAAAACAATGCATGAAAAGGACATGGTATTGCTTTATGCATACAGAAGGTTAGCTGTGTTGTGTGGTCAGAGGAAATGTGTTTCTCTAATCACTTTTGATGCTGAGTTACTACTAATCTCCGAATATCTGCTCCTTAGATCCTAACAGGTGAAGACTGGAATGCTGTCATGTATGATGGCATAATGGCATACGGTGGTCCCTCATCCTCAGGCATGATCGTCTGTATATATTTCATTATCCTCTTCATCTGTGGTAACTGTATCCTTTACACTGGCTGGAAACATCTCCGAGTGGGGCTGTGTGCCAGGGACATCAACAAAATCCCTCTGAGAGGGGTAAATGGCCACAGACAAGTGCTCTCTACATGTGCTGAGTGCTTTAAACAGAACTTTCCTTGTGCCCCGTTCCCTGAGGAGCAAGAGTCATCTCCAGCCAGCACCATGGCAGAGAGCAGAGCATGTTTTCTTCCTTTCCTCCTTGGGAGCAGGGCCTGTCTTGGTTTGGAAAGACAGGTATCTGTCAGGGAAAACTGGAGTTTCCCTTGGAATGAAGAATGTGAAACCTCCTCCCTCCAAATTATTACAATTTTGCAAATAGGAGCTTTCAGGCAAAAATATGGGAGTAGGAATAACAGTTCTTTACTAGGAATATTAAAATACAAATGCAGTAATACAAAGAAAAAAAAAAAAAAGGGCAAGCAAACAAAAGTCCTAGAAAACCCTGACAGAGTCAGGAATATGACCTGACACCCTGTTGGGCAGGGTGTTGGGCAGGGTGTTGGAAGCAGTCCAAATAAGTCCTCCTGGAGTAACAAATGTTGTTCTGTTGGAGTAGAGATGATCCTGTAAACAGGTTCAGTGGTGGTGAGATGGGTCTGGTCTTCCTCTGGGAATCCAGTGGAAAAGAGGATGTCTGGGGTCCCTGTGTCCCCATTTTTGTCTGGGTAGGGAATGGTTTGCTCCTCCCCACTGTGTAGTGCATCTCACAGTGGGATGATGTAATGTGTCATGGCACTGGTGGGTCTTAATGGCCCATTAACAGAAGATATCCCCTGGAGGGTGGACGATGTTGATGAAAGGGATAAGAAACACTGCCCCACCGGTTTTAACAGATGGTCTGTCATCCACCCTCCTCCCCCCTGGAGTTACAAGAGATAAAGAAAAAAGAAACCATCTCCCAGCTGCTTTCTACAGATGAAATAGAATACACATTTTTTGGTTACATAACCCAAGACAGGGCCTTGCCGTGCCTGCTGTCTGTCAGCCCTGGCAGTGCAGAGCTGGAGCTGCTCTGTGGGGCAGGGGTGCTCCGTTCATCCCCAAGGCTCCAGCACGGGCTAAGAGCGCAGCCAGGGATCCTCTGCAGGGCAGGGACCAGGCACAGGCAGAGTAAGCTGGGATAAACTCTGCTGGAACATTCCCCTTCCCTGCCTTTAGGATCTGGAAATGGTTCCTTGGCCCCATGTAGAAACAAACTATAGCTGTTCTCAGAAGTTCTTAAAAGGTCAGGAGGTGATGAAAGGGCAAAACCATTGTATTTTCTGCACTAGATGGTATTTGCATCAGTATTTTTGATTAACTGATATGGACTGAAAAACTGAATTTGATATAGATTGTTGTAGACATGGAAGACAGTGCATTAAAAATGAATTTTTCAAAATGCCTGAACAGTCTTCACATATAATAGACAATTTCATATTTGGAATTGCTCAGACTAGCATGAAGTTGAATTTCATTTATTTAAAAAAATACCTCAAGCATTCTGCTATTTTAAACCCCGTGCCCCTAATGGATCTCTGCTCACTTTGCAGCCAGTGTCAGTCTGGTCCATTAAATGGGTGTTATTTGCACTACACTCCAGCATCACAAACCTCCACGCTGTAGGTTGGGAACATGTGTTTTATATCTCTCACATTGTCAGTGTTTATGCTGATAATAAACCACACAAGTATGGTAAGGCATAATGTCCTTAAAATGATTTGAAATAGATATCTTGCTAAACGTTTTCTTGGCCATTGCTGTGGATAACTTGGCAGATGCTGAAAGTCTAAATACGGCTCAGAAAGAAGAAGCTGAAGAAAAGGAAAGAAAAAAGAATGCGAGGTAAAATAGATGGGCATGTTGAACCAGCAGGAGAGGGAATGAGGAGGGTACTGAATTCTTCCATAAAGAATTTTTTATATGAATGTTTTTACCATCTTCAAAATGTGCTGGACTCAGGAAAAAAAATAAGAGGGTTTGTCTAGACACTAAAATAATAGACAAACAGTATGATTTTAGATAAAATGTAGTAATTGGGGTGAATTAAAATGTAATGATAAACCAACTGATATTCAAACATTGCAACAGTAGGATTTATTGTGCAATTAGCAAAAGAATTTATCTGTTGTTGCCAGTGCACAGCTCCCTGTGGAATCAGTTCTCTAAGCCTTATATAGACAAGTAAAAAACCTTCTTTTGAAATCACTGCAAGCCTGTTGAAGTCAATGAAAGTTGTTTGTTTGAGTCCAAGGGCACAGTTTATCCCTCTAGAAAGGAGTAATGATCATGCATTGAATGTTTTAGGGATTAGCCTCTGGAATTATATTCAAAATCATAATCTTTTAAATGGTTCATTGCATTCAAATGCCATAGATTTTATTACTGTGACACCTGCAGCTGTGCACAGTATTTAAAATATTTTATTATTAGGCTTTCAACTTTTCACAGAATTGCTATAGTTCACTTAAAATTGTCTGTCTTTACATGGCATGTTTTGTAATTGCTATTGTATTGTTTTATAGAAAGGAGAGTCTGGAAAATAAAAAAAGTGAGAAGACAGAAGGTGACCAAAAGAAGCCCAAGGATAGTAAGGTGTTTATCCTAAAACTTGTCTCTTTTCTAAGAAGCAATTTTACTGATTTTGCTAGGGAGTACTTTGTATTATGCATAGTACAATTTCTTTTATGAGCTCATCATCCCTACATTTCTTTTCCAGGCAAAGGAAACTTAGTTCTGATGCTTTCTATCCTCACAGTATCTCTTAAACTAGAAAAGCTTTTGGTTCTAGGAAAACCTGAGAGGGGAAGCTCTTAGGGAACGAAATAGTTATTTTTAGAAAAATGTGATTTTTTTTTAGGATCCCTGTAGGTATTTTGCTTAATAAATCCAGTGAAATCAGTGAATGATAAACTCTTAGTAGAATGTTCAAACATTCTTGGTAGCTTTTATCAAAGTGTGTTTGTTCTATTCTTATTGTGATTTACACAGCCAGAAAAATGTGGATACTATCAAAAAATAATTTTTGAAAATTAAGTAATAAAATGTCAGCTCTCCTATGTTTTCAGAGTTACTCTGCTTCAGAAAACTCACTTCTCTGACTTCAGAGGCTTATTTGGTTTGCTTTCTGTGCGCTTTGTACTCTATATTAATTTTTTTTTCCTGTGCATCCCTGTCATTGCTGAAGGTGACAATTGGCGAATATGGAGAAGGAGAGGATGAGGATAAAGATCCCTATCCCCCCTGTGATGTACCAGGTATGTGAATACTGCCTAGAAACACATTCAAGTCTGTTTGCTAAAATACCCTAAACTTGCTCTCGGTGAACATTGAATCAATTCCTTTGAAGTCTGTGAAGTTGTGCTCTCTTATCAGTGGACAAATGGGCCTAAGTATTCTCTTTTTCTGCAGCGTCCTAGAGAGTACAAGCAGCACTTGGGAGTTAATACTGTGGGCCTCAGGACTGTTTTGGTAACACTATCTTGATGGGAGAGCAAATTCTAAACTTCTCTGAAACATTTGGCAAAAGAGGACATTCCAGGCCTGATGATGTTTGGTCAGTTTTTTCTTGGCCCAGTGAACATACTTATAGAAAAATCAGCTCTTCCTCATTGTCTGGATGCATGTCACAGAGATCTGTCCTGAATTTGGAGCACACAGTGCTCCCCCAGTGCCCAGAGCTCAGCACCCAGCTCAGGCATGGGCAGGCTGTCAGGGGCTGGGCTGGACTGGGATTCCAGAGGAGTCTCAGGTGAGGCTGCTCAGGACCAGCAGAGCCTGTTCATGCCCTCAGGGCACTCATGCACACACCCACATGTGTACAGCAACCTGTATGAGAGCTTGTGACAACTGTTGGATGTTCACATATGAATTCATAGACTTTTAGAGTCATGCTACAAATATGTATTTCCTATAAGCCATGTGTATTCTCATACAAGCTATGCTCTTGTAGTGTTATGAACAAAACAATAGTGATTTTTCATTTATAGTAAAAAGAATGTTCAATTTAAAGTAGGTGAAGATGAAGAAGATGAGGAGGATGAACCAGAGGTACCAGCAGGCCCACGTCCCCGTAGAATATCAGAACTCAACATGAAGGAGAAGATCACACCAATCCCTGAAGGGAGTGCCTTCTTCATTTTCAGCAGCACCAATCCGTAAATACAATTTTGAAAAATACTGGTTTAAACATCAAGGTTTAACAGTGAAGTTAAACTCCCTGCTTCCAGGGAGACAGGAGTAGAAAGCTAGAGTCTTCATCAGAAAAGAGATTGGCTTCCCTCCTAAAATTTTCTGATTGACTTGGTAAATGAGAAGAATTTGAAAAATATATTATTTTTCTTCCCACTGTTGAAGATAATAGCATTTTGTACATATAGTCTGAGTTCTCACATGTCTGGAAAGTACCTTTAAGGTGTATTATCTATGTACTATGTTAGTCACTTGTCATGGGTTAACACTGGCTAGATGTTAATGCACCCATGAGTGTATGTTTTTCCTAATGAGCTACTGTGAGATGTGGTCAAGAACAGAGTAGAGCAGGCTTAAAACTTGAAAACAGAGAACAAAGCTTTATTACATTACATGGGAACAGAAATAGAAAGGAAAACTCTAAACACACACACAAACCAGAAATGAAACCTTCTCAGAACATTTCTTCTTTTCTCTTAATTTCTACTCCTTACACGTTACTTTCTATAGACCAAACCCTTGGGTTTTAAATCAATCACTACTCAAAAAAAACTAATCTTCAATTCAGCAAGGGAGAGAGGAGTCTCTCTCGCACCACAGACTGCTCTTCAGAAAACACAGGTCTACCCCTTATGTGTTTCCATGTCACCCGTGGCACCGCTCGGAGAAGTCTGCAGTGGTGACACTCTCTTTTCCATGTCCAGTGCTCTCACCTCTGTCCATGGGCTGAAGCTGCATATAGGGCTCTTTTAAAGATGCTTGCATGCTGAGCTCTCCCCATTTTTCCCCTGGGGCCAAGGGTTCTAGGAGCAAGTCTCCCCTGAGGGCAGAGGGCGCCACCGTATATACCCTCTCCCTCTCTTCTCTGCTCGCTCTACTCTTAAAGTGCCAGTCACTGTAGCAAAAGCAGAGGCAGCTGTATCTACCTAAATGCAGTTTATGTTCAAAAGAGACTTGAGTTCAGTCTATGGCTAACATTATGCAAGAAAAGTCTAGCTCAGAAAGCCACTCCTCTCATTCTTTGCCTATCTAAGATTCTTTTCATCTTCTGACTTTATCATCTCGGTCCCAGGTTGTTTCTCTTTCTCTTCTGAAACTACTAGCTCTGAGAATCAATGTCTGGAAAAAAGTTTCTTTCTGCCAAGAAAGGGTTAACAGTTTCTGGCTCCCGGCAGGGCTGCAGGCTCAGGCACTCCCAGGCTTGGCAACTCCCACATGCGACTGGGCGCTTTCTCCCGGAGGGGGGGGGGCGGGAACAGAAGGCACCTCCACAGTTTTCCACCCCTCCATCCTGGATGGGGCCAGCTCAGCTCCAGTTCTGTCCATTCTCTTCCCCGCCCTGGGACCCCAGCTTACTTCAGCTCAGCCGCGTGGTTCCCCTCAGCCCGGCCACGTGGCCCCCCTCCTCCACCCAGCCTAAAGCTGAGCAGTGGAGAGGAGATGTTTCTCTGCTGAAACCAGAACTCAAAAGAGGCAGACTTTCTGAGAGTCTTTGCTTTTAACCCCTTGTGTCCTTGGAGGCGTGTCCAACCCCTCAGTGGCCACTAAAAAATGCTAACATTTAAATCTGACCACTGATTGGTTTGACTACAGCCTCTTAAAAATACTCACTTCCCCTCAAACCAGGACATCACTGGATATAAGATCTGAACATCTTCTGCATGAGACAGACTTTCTAGTAACCCTACTAACCTTTGTGGAGGAGAAACCAGAAAAAGAGAAAAGTAGGAGAAAGGTTGTATATATTCCTCTTAGGGTAACAGCATTTTCCAGATTCAAACAAGTTTCAAAGACAAAGACAAATTATTTCAAAAATCAAGAACCATAATAGTTGGATTTTGGGGAGACAGTGGAATCTTTTGCCACTTTAACTCCAGAGCATTTGGAGTTCTGCACTAGTGAAGACAGCAAGCTTGACTAGTCAGTAGAAGTCCTTACTTAATATTTATTTGGCATGGGAGAATGTCGCAGTGCCTACAAGAGTCTGCAGGCTCTGTCCCCGGCAAGCCCAGGCACTGTGACAGGCGCAGTCTAGGGTCAGCCTGCAGCAGAGTGAGCAGGGCTGACTCCTGTGGATTCTTTCCCTGAAGGGGCTCTTGTGAGCAGTGGGAAGGCGATGAGGCAGAGGGATGAAAGGAGGTGAACAGAGGGGTTTATTGAAACCACCTCCTCAGCCCACAACAGGCCAAGGAGAGAACTGTGCAGAGGGGTTTTGTCCTGAGGAAGCAGGGAGGAACAAAGGGAGTGGTCAGCCACCATTAGCCAACCAGGGCCAGTTACTGAGGGGTCCCAGGGGTGGAGAAACATAACATGGACTAATCAGGAGAAGGTAGGAGGGGATTCACAAAGGCGGGAAGGATAACTGACACATAACTGAAAGTTACATAACAGAAGCAGGTGTGTGCTAAAAATACCTCTTGTGAGGGAGACAAAGAAATATTAATTAGGAGGGGGTGGGGGTACATAGAACTGAACCAATACAGAGAACTGAATCAATACAGAGAACAGTAAACTAAATTGATGCACCACCACAGGAGAATGCTGCCTTTCAGTGGTGGAGGCCATCGAGTTTAGAAGATGATCAAGATAAAATGTTTTGGATCCAAATCATAAAGTTTGTTGAACATTTGAAATTGCTTTCAGCTTCAACTAACACTTTGTATTCTTGGTCTGAAATGGCTGATTTGCTTAACTAAGATACGCCACGCTCCAATCATCTACTTAATAACAGGAGAAAAAATTTTAGCCAAGAACCTTCTGAGTCTTCAGCAGAATTTAGACAACTTCCGTGTTAGTCAGATATGAACCTGATCCTGCCTTTTTGTCAGTTTAATCCCAGACACGCTCTATATTTGTGATTACCTCGGGCTCAGTGACTCTAAGCATATGCACAGTTACACTTCATGTCATGTGGCTAAGACCTGACAGCTCTGGAGCCTTCAACACCCACTTGTCCTGTAATTCTATAAGAAAATCTTCATGGGGATTCTGATTTGAGTCCTAAATAGCACAATGAGATCTGCAGCCAAAGCTGCATCTCACAAGATGAGTAATTTTGACAACTTTAGTAAGAATCAGATAAACTGGGAATCTGGAACGATTTATTATCTAGCCTTGGTCTTTCTGACCTGTGACTGTACGTGCACAGTGCTACAAGCACTGGAACTTGGGGTGTTCATAATCAACCCCTCCTAGATTTCTCTAAGTGCATCTTCCCTACGGTTGAACCAGATTTTGAATTTATTTGCATTCTGAGGAATCAGACCAATGGCTCCAGCAATTTCATTGCTTCTAACTACTGATTGTTGCTCTACTCCATCAGTGTTGGCAGAGTAACAGAAAACATGTTGTGTATTAACCATCTGCTGAATTCCGTGAGCAAAACCGGTGTATTTTTGTATCTCTTCTTTAGAATTCGAGTGGGATGCCACAGACTTATCAATCACCACATCTTCACCAATCTCATCCTTGTCTTCATCATGCTGAGCAGTGTTTCCTTGGCAGCAGAAGATCCTATTCGCAGCCACTCTTTTCGAAATAATGTAAGCCCTTCATTTTTATGTCTGAAGATAAAGATACCCTCACAGGATACAACCCTTTGGGCCTAGTGCCTGGTTTTTAATTTTCATGTTAAGAACATTCCTTCTCCTTTTTCAAGCTATACATTTATATTCCCTTTGCTCTAAGAAGCACAAATCTTTAAAGGCAATTACCTTTATTGATGGAACATCAGTATTAGAAGTGTTTATTATTTACATAATGCTTTTTCTGTGACTATAAATATATCAGGATAAAATATTTCCAAGCTGAATATAATATCTATAATTTTCATATTTTTTCCTGCTTTGCAGCTGGAGTACCTGATGTGCAATTCCTGAATCACTCTCACTGCCTTACAGTGTTTGATGCTGATTTAAAAATGCCAGTTAGAATTATCACTGTTTATCGTGTTTGGAACAGACTCTGATGTGCCCTCTCTTCATTGATTCTGTTTTGTGGTCTTGGGGCACTTGGAGTGTGTAACTCTCTCTGTCAGTGAGGGCAGGGATTCATCAGGGTGTTACCTCCTCTCTCACACAATCTCGTGTGGCCACTCTGAGGGGTTTGAGTTACCCCCACTTTGGGCTCGAAGATATTTGAATTTCTGATTTGTCACATCAGAAACTAAACAAACCTTACTTTTTTCTAAACTCACATGTAAGAAGAGGATCAGAGCATGCCCAGCTCTTGCCTTGATTCAGAGAAAAATGCCATTTCAGCCTAAACCCCATTAATTTCAGTAATGTCTCTGTTACTCAATAAGATTGTATGTGGGAACAAAACACTTGTGTTCTCCCAAAACAAATTCCCGTATCCCACATTTTAAGTGCTTAATCTAGTGGAAGACTTAACTGTTACTCAAATGCACAACTATTAGACAGAGAAACAAAACCAAATCCACCCTGGTGACCACAGAATTTTTTGGCCTTGTTGCACTTGTACCACCAGTGTAGCAAGACTCTCACATTCTTGTGAGCTGGGTTTGCTTTAGATTGAGCAGGAAATAGCTGAGCTGGTGCAGCTTGGTAGTGGTCCATGGGGACTTTGGGGTTGCTTTGACAGAACTTTCAGCCCTCTCCTGTTTTAGATATAAAATAATCTGTAGAGATTCTCTTGGAGTTAGAGAAACTCCTCCATCCTGCAGGAAAGGTGGGGCTGAGGCTGTAGAGGTTGTATCTCTCTAGTTCTTGCTGGTGTTGGTGCAACCTCTGAAAGTCTTCTTTTGGCTGTTGGCATTCTCTGAACATTTTCTCAGTAAGTTTAGTAAACCCCCAAAAGCTAAAACTTTCTCCAGAGGTAAAAAGAGGCCAAAGCACAAAGACACTCTTCATGCACTATTCAGCAGAGCAGTGTTCTTCCCATATCTATAAAGCTGAACCAATGTAATCCTATAAATAAATCACACTAATGGGTAGGAAAAAGAGAGAGCTGGTGGAGAATACTGAAATTGTTATTATAGAAATGGCTTCAAGGGCTGATAATTGTATTTGTAACTAGAGGAACATTAGGAAAATGTAAGTGGAGAGTGACTGGTAACTGAAAAGATTTTCTGTTTGGGACACAGACAAAATGTGTGAGGGATTTCAGGAAGGTGTTGCCCTCTTGTTGTAAGTACTCTCATATGCCCCAGGCCTGCATCATTTTCTTTTTACTGCCTTGAGGGTTCACATTCCTTCCATCAGCCGGGTCAGCAACAGAATGAAAGTTTACAAACTGGAATGCTTTTAAATATTTTATTTTAAGTCTAGAATGAGTTGGTTGCTAAATAATCTTTGTTGAATGGCTTTAATATTTACCTATATTTTCAGCCACACCAAAGGAAAGCAGATGGGATATTCAACGGAATATGTGGGGAAAATGATTTCTTTTTATTTGATCTAGTATGACTATTTTCTTTGTGTGTTGTCTCTTGATTTTATTTCTCCTTCCCACTTGGTTAGTTGCTGAACCCCAGGAAAGATGCTTCTGTGCACAGCTGTTGGCTAGGTGGACTGCTGGATCCTCAAGACTAAATTCTCAGCCTCCTGCAGTTCACTGATTTAGGTGTTAGTGTTGTGGCCACAGCTCTGGGTGGTTGTGAAATACCACCCAGAGCTGTGGTATTTCACAGAGCTGTGTTCATGTGCCTGTCAACAGCACTGTGGTCATTCCCACAGCCACAATCCTCTTAGAAATTTCATATCACTGTGCAACTCTTGTGGGTTCTTTTAGATTTCCTACAAATAAATCACTGCTGTATCTTCCCACTTCAAGGAAAAAGGGTTGTGGTGTTGATTTTAAGAGATTACTTGTTCATTAATTTGCTTTTTGACACTCTAGACAAGTCTATACAGGAACCGTATAATGCAGTAGAATGTGGGATAATCTGCACTCTAGAAGTAACCACTGAAGTTTTATTTTGTGATGCAATACTTTGGTAAAACCCACAGACATTATTATTAAGTATTTATTCTCTTTTAAGATTCTGTATCTCTGCTAAAGGCTGAAGAAAGTATCTGTGAAAGCTAGTAGAGGAAAGTCTGAATTGAAAGAAATTGTTGCCTATTGGGTCCTGTCGATTACTGAGATCTAATACCTGAGCACAGTGGCATCTGTTAAATTTTTAAGCAAATAAAAATGGTTGCACAGTAGCTGGAATTTTAAACGACTTTGTCTAAATTCTCCATCTATCTACTTAGATTAATTCAGGTGTTGTGTATGTGGTCTAAGTTGTAAAAACTATTAAGAGATGGATTTCTTACTGTGGCACGTATTATACCTTGCAGATACTTGGTTACTTTGACTATGCTTTCACAGCCATCTTTACTGTTGAAATCCTGTTAAAGGTAATGCATTGTTAATTGATCCTTGTTAGCTCAAAAGCAGCTTTAGCAATAATGTTTGTAACTTTTTGTTTACCTTCCAGATCCTAGGGTATGCAGATTATGTCTTCACTAGTATGTTTACATTTGAGATCATTTTGAAGGTAACAGGTTTTTAAAGGAAGCTTGTTTAAAAGGATTTTCCTTGTGTGTCACCTGCCAAGAAAAGGCACTTGAAGTGTTCTTCGCCTTTTCTCTAAGCGATCAAAGCTAAACTTTTTTAAACTAGAGGATTTTTTTATTTGACAGTTCCTCATAGTTTTGATTGGTTCTTTTTTTACCATTGGGTGCATGAAGAAGCTGATCTTTTATCATTACATCAGTTTAATAATTCATTTTTTACCCCTTTTAAACTTACAGTTGTCAGAAAAGGGAAAAATAAATCACTGCGCATGAGCTTTTCCTTCTCCTTGCTCTGGCATTTCTGAAAGAGATAATCAGTCTTATAAGGAGGGAGCATGTAATTTCTCATTTATTTTGCTGAACTATATCCACAGAGCTAAAATAGTAGATGGCTATTTTCTTGCAATAGGACTTGCAAGATCTCTTGCATTTATCTATCTATACACTAAGATACTTTGCATTCATCTTGGGCATACATTTAAATTCACAGACAGGCATAATTATGCTTGCTTAAATGTATTACCCATGCATGAGCCAAAAATTGGCATTTCAATGTATAGTTTGTGTACTGATTATTAAGAATATCCATTGGGGTTACTCAGATTTTCAATATACAAGGCATACTCTGGTAAAGAAAATAAATAACCAAAAATTGCATTCACATGAAACAAAATTTTGAACAAGGAAATAAAATTTTTCATTTGAATTGGAAAAATGTTTTTTCAGAGATTCACATATAATTCATAAAATTTCATGCTGTGCTTATTCTCACCACAAGTTTTTGGTTGAGTAACTCTGATTTATACACTTAAAAATTGCTGGCACACTAAGAATCTGTACATAAACTATGCATTTCCAGTTGAGGATTAAGCTTAACAAAATCTCTTCTCCCAGCTTTTGCTCATATTGCTGTGCATACTCTTCCCAATGCAATTTGATTAATACTAATTGGTGCAATATTTGGGCTGTTTACAAGATAAGCTGTACTGTAAGTAATAGGCTATTTTTATGTTTGTGAATTTTCTCCCAGGCTTAATGTTTATCCCCTTATTTCACATTTTCAGCAGTGTGAAGCTTGCTATAAAATTGATAGTTCTTATTTGTTGCACACAAAAATAAATATCCAGGAGTTTTTCTGCTATAGAAAGGCCAAACTAAAGGAGAGAACAAAGCATTGAAAAGAGCTTTAGCATTAAATCAGACTAGTTCCCATCTCTGAATTTGAGAAGCCATAAAAATATGTTACCATAATATCTGTGGCAGAAGAGAGTAAACTTCCCCATGCTCTGAGCAGCAGGTTCTCCAGCTCCTGCAGTTCCATTTGTGTTTTTCTAGGAGGCAGAAGCATTATAAAGAGCAGGATAAAGAGGCATAACTGGATGTGTTAAGAAAAGCAACATTCCTGCAAACTGCAAAAGATTTTGGCACTGAGCAATTTATGAGTTATCCAGGGGAAGCAGCAAGCTCTAGAGCTTGGGCAGCTGAAATCTGAAATTGTAAAAATTACAAGGAAACAAGCATCACAGCCGGAAATGTTGATGCCTCTGACTCTGGTTTCTCCAGGAAGCTCTGCAGTACATTAGCACATAAAGGGAAATAAAGTGTGCCATACAAATGTGGTGGACAGTCAGGACCTGACACAGACACAGTGCCTGCTTTACTAACACGTCAGACTCTGGCTTTGCTTGCTTGTGGCTGGGGCCGTCCATGTCCTCTGCTGTGCTTCCCACAGGATCCCAGCTGTACAGAAGGAGTGTGTTCTGCAAGGAGAAAATTCAAAACTAGACCTGCAGCAACAATAGTATTCCTTAATTTCCAGGTGAAAAATACCTGAAACTGAAATTAGGAGAAGCAGAGGCAATATTATCAGCTATACTGAAGAAACTTGTACAAAAACAAGCATTAAAGCAGAATAACTCTCAGCATGTAGGGGGTCTCCCTGTGCTCTCACTGCTCTCTAACAGGGATTCTCACATTGCACAGTGTTGTGGATATGAATGAGGATGTGAATAACAGAAGAGCTGCAACATCACTTAAAAGCAT
The DNA here is from genome assembly GCF_021018805.1 of Prinia subflava. NCBI lineage: Eukaryota > Metazoa > Chordata > Aves > Passeriformes > Cisticolidae > Prinia > Prinia subflava. The sequence goes on from NC_086260.1 coordinate 18,915,456, forward strand.
TTGAGAATTCTCTTACGTAATCCCTGCATAACATTGAAATTCAGTTTATCATTCTGTTCAGACAACTTGGGGAAGGTGAAAACATCAGAGCAAACATCAGGCTAGGGATTTGTGCATTCTACCTCCCTCTACTGTGCTGATCCCACACCATTTAAACTTACTAGAGAGTTCTAGCAAAAGCTTCCACTGGGATTTGTGGTGATTGAAGTATGAGTCTCCATGAGAAGATGGGGAGATACATACCTAACCTGTACTTTAATGTCAATTAATTTTTGTGGGAGTTGTGACATGAAACTTTGAGTTCTGCTTGTATCATGTACGATGTAAATGGGTAGTGGTAGATATATGTTAGTTTGGCATTCAGGGTTGTTTTAGTGTTCAACTCCCACCAATTTTGATGAGTTTAGAGCTATCCTCTGTACTGGCTGTAAGTGAATAAGCTAATTTAATGGAAATCTTATATTATAACTATGTTATATGTATCATGCCATGGGATAGGTTAAAGGTTTAGCATTTTTACCCTCCTAGCTTTTGGGAATATTTAGCATTTTGATCATGAAAAAGAGACCTTTACAACAAAATAAGGAGATTATTTAATTTTTGCTTCCAAAAAAATTGCATCTTCCCTTTGCAGAGGTGCAGCCTTTACTGGTGGTGATGGTTTGCTGTGCAAAAGGCCTGGAAATGTCTGCACACTGAATGGGGATGCACTGAGATGCCCATTGCCTGTAGCTCTATTCTACACTGGGGAACAGTCTTGAAAGCTGTAGTAATCTGTGTGAGGGGAAGTGAAATAAAAGCTCTTCCTTACTCCTTGAGGAACAGAATAGAAATTAAAGGGATTGAAATGCACACTCAGTATGGGCTGTTCTCTAGATGGCATCAAATTTGTTACCTGTGGAAAACAAGGACTAGCTCAGTATTCAGGCTCTGTAAGAGGATCTTGAGGCTGAAGAAATTAGAATTCCTGTGACTGAGCTGACCACGAGGTATTTTTCAGAGGCATTCTTATTTTTGTTATGAGTCTTTAGTTTCAGTGTTTCAGACTTAATCCATAACTATAGAAAGACTTACGCAGTATTCCCTTCAGCTGGTGAGTCTGTGCATTTAATGGTTTAATTGGATTCCTCTCTGCATTTTTAAACTGGTACTTACTTACAGTTATGGTAGGAGGTCTAATGCATGGGTTTAGGAGTCAAATTGATCTTTGTGATACCCAAAACCATCTGCCCAGGTGCTGGCTGCAGCAATAATTAATAGAGCCTCTGTAACTGGCTCCTAATGAAACCTGCAAATGATGCATACAAGATCCACTTTTAAGCTTTTTTTAATTTAAATATAGGGACAGAAAACAGAAAAACTAGAGAAAGTCCAAAAGGAAAAGCAACGTTTGATATTCCCCACAGAACAGCAAAATTTAGGGACCTCTGATTACACAGAATACAAAACCTCTATTGGTTGTTCAGGTTATTCCAAGATATCCACTCACGTCTCCCATAAGCCAAAACTAAAGAGCCTTGTAATTCTGCCTTAGGACAGGCTTGTCCTGCTCCTGTACTAGCTTTGACTCTCAAGTGTTTGCAGTACATTTTCAGCTCCCTCAATTCTTAAGATAGTATGAATAATTGGGAGTCAGATTTTGGACCCTACAGTTTAGTAAACGTGGAAATCTCAAATGTTTTTTGAAGCAATTTTTCTAACAAAGGCCAAGTTAATTCACGGTAATTATCTCAGCCTCATCTGTTCTTACACAAAATAAAACATTTGTTGATATCAGAAACAATTACCATATTTGTTGAAGTTGCTTGAGAAGATTTTTTCTGATTTAAATGAAAGATTTAATGATCGTGGAGGGTTTGTTTTATATCTCAAAGGATTTTAGAAAGTGAGATAGTATTGTATGCATTCACACTCTAGGCAAGTGTCTTGTAAACAGCCTAAATGTGAATTTTAATAAATTGAAATATAGACTAAATGTGTAACAATTCTATTTTTAGATGACAGCTTTTGGAGCATTCCTTCATAAAGGGTCCTTCTGCAGGAATTATTTTAATTTGCTGGATTTGCTGGTTGTGGGCGTTTCTCTGGTATCATTTGGGATTCAGTAAGTACTATACTTACAGTGTGAATGATTTATTTCTGCTCTGGGGTTTTATACTGAAATCAGAGTTTTAGCTCCTTTTGTTCCCCCACGGAGTGTGGGTGTGCAGCGTCAGTGCTCAGGGATGGGGCTGGCAGGAGGGAGTGCTTTTACCGGGGACTGTTGTAATTCATTACTAATATGGGTTGGAAACAAATTACTACTTCCCACAATTACCAAGAGAACGAGGAGGAGCACGATGACACTGTATGGTACAGCAGGTATTTCCTGGAGCTTCAGGAGATTTAAATCCCATCTCTCCAGCTATTGTCACATCTGCAATCCGATTTTATGAGCTTGGTTTTTCCAGTACTGACCTATGGGGATATGGAACTAGACAGTGTTTGAGGGGAGAGAAGTTGTACCTTAATCAGGACTATAAGTGGTAGTGGAGAGTGGTTTTTTTGTTTTGTTTGGTCACACTGAACACGGTAAAGGAGTCTAAATGCGCTTCTTAATTAATTGAGTAGTTTTTCCATATTAAAAATAATCTGTGAAAGCCCTAGTGACTTCAAGAGAGCAGGGGAGGGTGTCAGGCAGCTGCTCCCCACTCTGAACCCTGCTGCTACCAGAACTCCTGCAGCACAAGCTTTCAGCTTCACAGGGTGTTCTTTCAAACACTGCGCACTCTCACTGTCTCAAAAGGCAGTCCTGGCTACTTAAACAGAGAGAATCAAAGTCATTTGACATCTTTTGATCTCAGGTTAGTTGGAAATGGAAGGATTCATTGATTTACAGGATTTACACAGTGTCTTCAAAAGATCTTGTCAACACAAAATTGCTTTGGGGACTATTTTGCTTCATTATAGTCTTAGATGTGTTTTCTGAGCTGTTAATCCCAAATTTGCTCCAGAAATCAAAATTATTATTATGGTATTTATGAGATCAATACTATTTTAAAATAATAAAGAATAAAAAACGCTTGTATACATATCGTGAGAGTTCTAGTTGAAGAGTTTTTGGTCAAATTTCACATTTCAGGAATTTGCAAGGATATTGTTTTTCTGTAATACAATCAGTTACCTTAATAGTGACAGTATATTTTTGTTTTTCTTCTAGATCAAGTGCTATCTCAGTCGTGAAGATTCTCAGAGTTTTAAGAGTCTTGAGACCTCTAAGGGCAATAAACAGAGCAAAAGGACTTAAGGTGTTTATTTTTATTTTTTTTTTATTGTCCTGATCCTTCAGTCCTGCCTCAGGTTAAAAGTTCTTGCTCAAGAGAAATGATCTACAGAAGTCCACAGAGCAAGGACAGAGATCAGTTCCTGATTCTTAAACATATCTGGTGTTAACGAGCCCAGGCTGTGCCCACGGTTACAGCAGTTTGTGTGTGGAGGAGCTGCACTGAGAGCAGTTTGGACTGTGATGATCCAACTTGTCAGTGCATTTTAGTTGTTTATCCATAGTGCCTGTGTAATTTCTAGCCAGTTGATGTTCATGGGTCTGTGTCAACAGACTTACAGACAAATTTAGAAAACAAGTCAAATTCCAGTGTTAGGTGAAATGCTGGCAACAGAAAAATAGTAGTTTCAAAAAAAAATTCAGAAATTACTTTTATGAGATGTAGTCTGTGACGAATTGCATTGAAACATATTTTTGTCTTTCTTTCCAGCACGTCGTTCAATGTGTCTTTGTGGCTATTAGAACTATTGGTAATATCATGATTGTTACAACTCTGCTGCAATTCATGTTTGCTTGTATTGGGGTGCAGCTATTTAAGGTAAGACACTCTCAGAACTTACAGTGCATCAAGAAAAGAAAAGCTGAATTGAATTTTTGGTGGTTTGCTGCTGGAACTGGGATGGTCCCATCCTGAGTCAATCATAGTATAAAAACATGTATTTTGCATTTTCTGCATTTTGTCATTGCTTTTTTGTTTTTATGTGTAGGGAAAATTCTACAAGTGCACTGATGAGGCAAAACAGAACCCCGAGGAATGCCGGTGAGGAGATCTTCCGTCTAAAGATGTGACATATTACGTTCTGAATAACTTAAACTGTGTATGGGCAGGCATGTGTCAGGCCATTTAGGGTTGTGTAACTTGGAATTGTCATCTGAATCCCACCAGAAAACATAGCAAGGCAATTAAACATTAGCAAGGCAATAAAACAAACATGAGGAGCAATATAAGAAACAGCTTGGAATAGTGCATTGACCACTCTGAGGTTAGTTCAGTATTTCACTAATGACAGTTTCTTTCCCACAGAGGGATTTACATCGTTTACAAGGACGGAGATGTCGACAGTCCCATGGTCAAAGAGAGGGTCTGGCAAAACAGTGACTTCAACTTTGATAATGTTCTGTCTGCTATGATGGCCCTTTTCACAGTCTCCACCTTTGAAGGCTGGCCAGCGTGAGTGGGTGCTCCATGCTTCTTGTTTGAGAGCTGCATTTTCCAGAACAATTCATTATCATTTACCAGACATTTTTGGACAATAAAGCAATTTCAAGTGGTGGTGTAAAAAGGGAGGAAATAAAGAAACATATTATCCTGAATCTGGGCACTTGTCCCATGTTTCAGGAAAAGTAAGAAAAGATGACCTTTAAAATATTGCTTGATTCCCAATCTGACTACATTTGCTATAAGGAACTACTCCTCATGAAAGGAGCTCTAATGGAAGTAACAATTTTAGATGCTTATCCATCAATGGTCCTTAAATATGGCTAAATTTGAAAGTTTTAGGCCTTCAAGTAAACCTTTTACTAAAAAATCGTACAGCAGTGCACTCATAGAGAAACCTAGGAAGAGCTAACTGCCACTCACTATTTCCCTAAATGAGAAAATTTTATTTGGTGAAATAAATGAATAAATGAAAACTACAACCATTGGGTCATTAACTTAATTCTTTCAGAAAAAAAGAATATAATGTGAGCTGATTCTTCTGGTTTCTATATTCTTTCAAGCACTGTCAGTAAATAGAAGAAGATAACAGTGAACATCAGACCATTTCTGAAACTGTCCTCTGAGTCTGCATATTTTACTCTTTTCTCATTTTAATGGTAATAAAGATAACATTTTGTTTGTTTTTCAGGCTGCTATACAAAGCCATTGATTCAAATGGCGAGAATGTAGGACCTGTATACAACTATAGAGTGGAAATCTCCATTTTTTTCATCATCTATATCATCATTATTGCTTTCTTTATGATGAACATATTTGTTGGTTTTGTGATTGTTACATTCCAAGAACAGGGAGAGCAAGAGTACAAGAACTGTGAGCTGGACAAAAATCAGGTTAAAATAAATAATGCATTCTTAAGTTTTGAAAGTAGCCTTTTTTGTTTATGCATGAAGAGCTTCCTTTCTGCTTTGGGGCAGAAGAGGGCACCAAACACATAGCTTTGTATTTATTAATTTGAGTTTTTTATTATCTGGGTATTTATTTAAGTGAGTATTCAGGTTGTTGTACGTTTCTGTGAGCCCAATTCATCAGTGCTTTTGTTGTGGAAGGTGTCCACTTAGCTTGTTGGCTTCTTAGCATCTTGCTTTTTAATGTCACATTATTAATAAGAATACAGCCAGGTTATCCTGAGGCAGAGATAGGTTTTACACTAAGAAGTGGGAAATAGTTTTTGTGTTCTGAATAGTCTGAAAGTGTCTGAAGTTCAAGTGTTCAAAATGTTCCACTTCTCACTCCCACTTATTTAGAAATTTACAGGGGATATTCAGATTAAAATTACAAAAGTCTGTCCCAATTTACTGCTCAATCCTTTGACCGAGACACTCATAAGTCACAAATTTTCAGGTATTTTTGGCTGACTGTAATACACTTCATTTAAAGAAAGCCAAGCAAGAGGCTGTAGCCAGGATTCTTTCTGCATCATGTCCCCTATTAGTCAGGTCCTGTAGGAATTCCTCCAGAGACAAGTAGGAGGACCAGCCCTGAAGATTTTGGGCACTAATAGATTATGAGATGAATGCATGATGTTCTGTACATATGTGATTTTGCTGGGCAGTTTAACTGAGCTATTAGAAAAAACACTTCCACGGTATTTATTTTGCTGACTGTAGGGTTTTACGCTATGCAGGCCCATTGGTGGTTGAAAAGGGGCTAAAGACAAAACATGGTTTCTAGATGACTTAATAGTCCTGTTGTGTACTATACCCACACATACTGTAATATATTTTTTACGTGTGGCTGAGTTGTAGATATGGTTAGATACAGCTGTAAATAATCGAGGATTGGTGAGCTCCTTGTGCACTTTATTAATGTTTAATAATAAAAGGCCCTAAATCAAGTAGACAGACTGGTTTTGAGAGTTATATTTAACAATTTTCACTTAATAATTTTATTACCAGTTGATTAACTGCTGAGTTATAATCTGACAGTTTTTTACTGTATTTGCTTTTCAGCGTCAGTGTGTAGAGTATGCCTTGAAGGCACGTCCTCTCCGTAGATATATTCCAAAAAACCCTTACCAGTACAAGTTCTGGTATGTGGTGAATTCTACTGGATTCGAATACATCATGTTTGTCCTCATCATGCTGAACACCCTTTGCTTGGCCATGCAGGTAGGAAAAGCAGAAACTCTCTTGAAGCTCTTGGCATAAATTGAGGAGAAGGATATGGGTGATAGAATGCCTTTCGATTATGACAACCTTTATTTTTTTATGAAGTAGGATTTTAAAGAAAGCATTTCTGATCACAGCACTTTTCTGTGACATGGTCTAGTTGTCTCTTTCTTTCCCTAGTATTTCAGGGAATTTCTGTTTGTTAAGAAACAACATGGTTTGAATTCAGTTTACAAAACCATTCTGCTTTTCTCAGTAAAGTTGTATTCACTGTCCTCTTCAAAATATACCTCCTACACATTGTGTTATTTTGTGACTACCATACTTCAGGCTTTCTAAGAAGGTGTGACACAAAATGGAGTAATTTTAAAACCTCACATATGAGACTTAGGAAAACGTTGTTATCTAATACTCCACTTTTGAGGGAGCAGTTTTCTCTCTGGAGATTCCCTTAGGATGTTGAGGAACAACAGTCTTGTTCTGCTCAGTGTCTAAACAGAATAGATTTAAACAGTTCCATGCTTGACCAGAGGTACTCAGCTAATCTTCCATGTATATAGATGTGCTTCATAAATTTTATTAGAAAATGTTTTTGTCAACTTTGTCTTAGACTGCCTTGCTTTCACCTAATATTTTAAAGCCTTTACTTTTGTAAGTATTTTATTTTCCATTCACAGCATTACGGACAGTCTAAGCTATTTAATGATGCGATGGACATTATGAACATGGTTTTCACAGGAGTGTTCACTGTTGAAATGGTTTTGAAACTGATTGCATTCAAACCCAAGGTAAGTTTAAGATATGCTTTAATTAGGTCATCACCACAGGAATTAAGTATAATGAGTTTCACACTTGTTGTATATTATTCAAAGAAAGAAAAGAACCAACATTTCCCGTCTTTAACTATCAGAGAGCTCATAATAGCAGTGTAACTCCAGGAAATGAAATGCAGATATCAGAAAAAAGTCTTACAAAGTGGTTGATGAGATCTAGAATATTTTGAGGTAATGAAAATGTCCATTTCTAAATCAGATAAATCATTTCCTGTTACAAGCATTACCACGTCTCCTGTTCTGGGTACTACATTCATTACTTGACACTAATTTAATCTCCAGTAAAGACCTGTATCCTGTGTAATTTCCTATTCTAAAATGCAAAATAATTTCTTTAATTTATAAAATATAGCTAAGTATTACAAACATACACGTCAATAATTTACATATGCAATAGCCTTTTTAGATTTTTATGTTTTCAGTTATATTTACATAATTTTTGGTAGAAGGCCCCACACTGAGTGGTTGATTCCTTGTTTTAAAGGGACACTGTCAATATAAATGATGCAGACTACATTTTCAGAAGTAGATTTGCAAGAGAAACTGTTAACTGTAATTGAAAGAAGGATAAAACTATCCTGTGGCAGCTAATGCAGCCTTTTTGTTCAGTTCTCATACTGCATTTATGAAGTGCAGAAGTTAATGATGAAAAAACCAGACAAAATCTGGTTTTAGTACAATGAAATTAATGTTTATTCTGAGCTATGTAAATAAGTAAAACGTGCTCACTTGCTACACTTCGAATTTGAAAAAACCCAGATGAGCCATTTGAAGTATACTGCTCTCCCCATCCAAGACTGGTACTTTTTATTTTCCACTGCCCTTCTTTGAAAGCAGCCAGGATTCCTGCCCGTGGGGCTGGCTGTGAGCTGTGGATTCCTGCCCGTGGGGCTGGCAGTGAGCTGTGGATTCCTGCCCGTGGGGCTGCCTGTGAGCTGTGCCCTGGCTCTGGGGGCAGCCCCGTTCCTCCTCTGCCCCGGGAGTTCTGTGCTCACAGCACTGCCCAGAGCTCAGGCTGCAGCAGGGGACAACAGCTTTCCAGACTTTCAGAACTATTTATTGAGCTCGCATTTAGTACTGAGCTTGGCTGTACAGACTGAGCTACTTGGTTTAAAGCCAGCTCGTATTTGCCTGCAGAAGTGAAGAAATTATCCATCACTTGAGATCTGATGTTGAGATGTGAACTGTGGAGTTCGGGGTTAATGCTTACCCGCTCTCCCGTGGTCTCGCTCTGCACTGTCCAGTCCATTGTACATTTCTAATGGATTTATTTGTATTTTTGTCTCAGCTATCTTATTTGAATGCTAAGGGTTTCACATTAAAAATAGCTCAATATGAGGCCCCAGAGGAGATAGCTCAGCTGTGTGGAACACAGTGTCATGAGTATGCTGGTTGTGTTTCTTGATCTGTATTTCCTGTTCTATATCCTTGTTTTGCACAGAGGACTCTGCTGCATTTTATCATCTGCTTTTTGAAAGAAGATTGTGAATCCTTGTATGGTTCTCCATGCACTTGTGACTGTAGTCAGAAATAGCAGCTAATGCCACACAGTGGTCTGATCATGAGTGTACAAATCACAGTGCTCCATTTGTACTGTGGGCTTCTTACTCGTTAGCAAATGCAATGTCTTAAAACTGGTCTCTAAGACTCTGTACAATCTGAGCTTTAATTCTGTTGCAACATGCTTTCTATCTGCCTGGATGCTTTCACTGTGAGACATCCCTGGATCTGAACCCTGAGATTTTGACAGGCAGACACTGCCAATGGAAGGGCCTTATTTCCTGAATTTCGGTCCCCCATAGATGCAGAACACCTTAAACTCTTTAATTAGCAGGACAAGGCTTAAAGACCACCATAATAATCAGACCTTTGGAAGAGACTAATTAGCAGAAGGTAATAAAGTATATTTAAGGTTGTTCCTGTTATTCTTTGGAGACTGTAACCTTCTAAATTTTCAGATACTCTTTAACAAAACCTATTGGTAAAACATATTACATAGTTCATTAATAATCACAAATCAGCTAGCAGCCTAAAGAAGAATATTAATGTCTTTATTCTAAATTTCAAAATAGATGCATGTTTAAAATAACAACTAATTGCTTTAACTCCTGTTAAGCTTTAATAATAGTAGGAACAATCTGAAACCAAACTTAATGCTTTGCCTTAGGGTCCATGAGGGAAGACTGATAAATATCTTCTATGTCTGTGTCACTGGTGGGTGGGTCTCTTAGGCTACTCTGACAGAATAAAGCTTTATTTATTAATTTTGTGCATTTAAAAAGATATTTCAGAGATGTTCAAAGCATCAAATAAAAACTCCATTTAACTCTGTAAATATAAGAACAGGTAAAAACCTGTTAGCTTTTATCTCATCTGCTTGACAGTGTCCCCTTAATATGTTGACAAAAGTCCTGTGAAAATGGTAATCTTTTGATTTTGCTGGTCATATAAACTTAATGCTACTATAAATTATTGATACTCTTCCTATGATATTGTGTTGTGTGAAACCAAGGCACTGCAGGCTGCCTTGCAGCTCTGATATACATAAAACCTGGGAAGTGCTCAATAGTACAGGTGATGCCCAGTGTCTGGCAGCCTTGACTGGGAGATTGGATCACACAAGGCTTTGCAGAATGAGGCCCTAAATTTTCCAAGAGAGTACTAAAAGAATTAAAATATTCATGTGGTAGATGTATGGAAACATATTTTGTTACTAATTCTCTATGCCTACATATTCCCCAGGATTTGTGATTTTTGTCCTTCGGCGTGTCTCAATGAGCAAATTTTTAATAATATGAGCTAAAAGAACAGGTCTTTTTCTTCATATTTGATAAAATCTGTTACTCAGGATGGTTCAGTGTCATTCAAAACAAAATACAGCTGTGGAATCAAAAATAATCCATCCACACATACCCTATGTACAGCCTCCTGGTAGCCAGTTGTTGCTTAAACTTGTAATGATTTTCCATGTCGTTTTACATCAGATTTTTGTAAGAAAAAAGGAGAGATGGCTAGTAAGTGAATTGATCTTGGGTCCTTGCAGTGGTGAAAACAACTTATTTGCATGATGTTTATTTGCTGTGACTTGTCCATTCCTCCCTTTTCCAAAACCATCTTTATTTTCTCTTAGTTTTTTGTTTATTTGTATGCTTTTGCTTTACATATTAGTTTGAACAATATTTGTCTATACTGATGGAAAAGGTTTCATAAAATAAATAAATAAATGTGTAAATTATTTTAGCTGTAAAATGTTTTAGCTGTATTGAATCAAAATGTGATTTTTTAATTTCAGTGCTGTATCTTGTAGCATGTCTAGTAAAGTAAAACTTTTTCAATAGCTGAAATTATCCTTTTTTTTGGAGGATCCTTTCGGTTCCCATTGTAGAGGAAGATGGATAGCACAGCTCAGGATTGTGCTGATTATGTGTTTGCTGTTTGCCAATAGTCTCTTACTTTTTGTATATATAGATAAAAATATTGCTATTCTAAAATCAAGGAAGATACTTAGAAATAAGGAATGTGAATGATCAGGAAGAATATGATGCAAGCAGCTCTCTTTCTTTGGTTGGCAGCTGCTAATCTCATCAGGATTATAAATTTCAGCATTGTTGAGGTGGTTCAATGTGATTCTTAGTAAAACTTTGGGAATGGCTTGTTCCCATGAGCAGGATGAGTGAGGAGGGAGCAGCAGGGAATTGTGCAAGAGCTCTTTGGAGTGGAGGCATTTTTCAGGAGGCCAAATCCACCAGCTCTGGCTTTTGCCCCCAAACTGGAATTGATGGTTAAACTCAAAGAATCAGAGTAGGGCAAAGGGTTGTAGAGATAACAATACTCAGATCTATTTTCCTCTTACAGCCCCTTCCTTAGACAAAGGAATGATTGTAGCAATTTGTGTTTTAAAGGAGTAGCATTAGAAACATAATGAGCCTTTCCTGACCCTGTTTCCAAGAATGAAATGTAGTGCTGTTGTCTACTGTAGCATCTCTCTCATAATCTCCAAGAGCAAATTTGCACTCAAAATAAGCCTTTTTTCAAATAGTAATGAACTCAGGTGCATTACTTTAAACTGTGAAATTACTAGAAATTCTACCAGTTTAAAATCTTGAGAAAAATGAGTCCAATTCTAAAAATGTTTTTTCTCTGCTGACAACTCATGTATTAACTTAAACTACTCAGCTAAAACATTACCTTAGAGCAAATAGTGTAATAAAAAGTGTAACTAGGTATAGTGTTAGATTAGCACGTTTGTAACTTTAAAATTCTTGCTAATGTATTATTTTAGAGCTTCAATAGTGGCTGAAAAGTTAGTATTTTAAAATTAATTACCAAGAAATGTACATGTACAAAATGTACATTTCAGCTTTTCCTGTGTAGTGCACGTTCCTTAGTCATGGTAGACTGATGCTTTAAAATATCTGAATGAGCAAAGGGCAAGTTCAGTAATTTTTGCAGTTCTGGATTTCTATAATTAGGAGAAATTCACCTGTTGTAGAAAACTCTGGTCTCCATAGTTATCTTGACAATTGTAATACATCTTGATTTGTTCCACGCTGGGACCTACCTAGAGGGTTCCTCTGAAATACCTCTTTGCTCAAACGTGCAGTTCTATGCCTGCAGTCAGCTAATTGTATGATAGCCCTTTATAGCCCTTTGCAGCCATGTCCCAGTAACACACACATGGGAAATATATTTACAGGTATAAAATATCAGAAGGGTGATGAAGCAATTTATGAAAATGGTTTTTAGTCACTGGACTGGCTGCACCAACCAAAAGCGTTAAGAAATTGTTCAGGTTGCTGTGGTTCACTGGCTACAGAATCAGCCTCTGACTGCAAATGTAGGATGAGTTCTATATTAGACCTAGTTTATGAATAGAAGATTAAGTAAATTCTCTAATCTTTAGGCACAGTTGCACATTAATAACTGTGCATGTTTAGCCAGCAATGAGACTCGACCCTTTGAATATTTTTACCAATCATTCAGATAAGACTATCACAAAATCCTTGATGTTAAGGAAGTTTCAATTGGCTTGACCTGGTATAAATATAATGAAAGAGGTCTTGTTGTCCTCATTAGGGTATATATGTTAGAATTTTTCAGCCTTGCTAGAAGCCCCAAACCAATTTTGGATGATGGCTTGCTTGCCAACATCGTGCTTATCTGATGGTGTGTTCTGCATGTGTAGAGTGTGTATGTGTCTGTGTGTGTGTCTGTACATGTATATATATAATTATATATATACACACACATGCACATCTATGTCGCTTTTCCTTCAGTAGGCAATATTGTTTGGTTTTGTTTTGTTTTCTCATTAGACCACAGGTTTTGTTTAACTAATTTCTGTTTATGCAAAACTAAACAGAAGTATGCAAATATTTGACATTTCATGTGTAATCACAAACGTTTGCACCCTGCCTGCTCTGTTCAGGGCTATTTTAGTGATGCCTGGAATACGTTTGACTCCCTCATCGTTATTGGCAGCATAGTAGACGTCGTTCTCAGTGAAGCTGATGTGAGTATATCCCAGCTTACTTTCCCCAGTCCCTACTTCTCTTTCTCTGTCTCCCCACTATTTCCATCATCTGGACAAGTCACAGATTTTGATCTGATGTTTCTAAAGTTTTGAGTACAGACCAGTCATAGGTCAATTATGTTGATATGGGAAATAAATAGCCTTTTTTTTCTACCAATTTTTTTTAGCTATGAAAGGGAAAGTTTAGATTTTATAGTGGTACATCAGAGAAGCCTAGAGTGTTTCTGTGTTATAACACTGTCCTTTTCTTCTCTTTTTCTGTTTGTGTTTTTCTCTTGCTCTCTTTCTGCTGAATGCTTGTCCTAACAGCACTATTTCACTGATGCATGGAACACTTTTGATGCCTTAATTGTTGTTGGTAGCGTCGTTGATATTGCTATAACAGAAGTTAATGTAAGTAGCAACTGTTCATGCACTAAAAAGTAATTGCTCTCATCAAGAAATACAGAAAATGTAAACTTAATCCCCCAAAAAGTCCTTTTTAAAAAAGTATGTTTAATCCTGGAAACAAAGACCAAAACACTGATACAGATGTTTGTACAAGCTGCTGTTATTTATTTATATACTTGTATAGTTGCACATGCACACAGCAAAGTGAGACAATAAAAATTGTTTTTCTATATATGTACAGAAAATATTAAACAAAAGGAATCAAGCTTATGTTACTATCTTACTTGAAGCCCATTGCTTTTTGTAGGTAACTTGACCAAGATAATTCAAGATTCTCTAAGTTTTCAGTGGCTTGGTTTAACAAATGATGATTTCTTCTTCTGTGAGAGGTTTGGGTTTGGAGGGGTGCTGGCATTCATATCTCATCAGGTAGCAGAAGAAGGGCACATAGAAAGTCAGGCTTTCCATGCTGTGGAAAATAGAATGTTTATTTTTTCCCAGTCCTTTCGCTTTTCATATATCCTGCAGTAAGTGTTTGGAACTTTTAACTACTCTTAAAGTACTTGGAAAACTCCATCATTTGCCAGAATTTTGTCTGATGGCCATTGCACATAAAATAGGTGTTTGGGCAACAGATTCACCTTGAAATTGCTTCCTGGTCTTGTGTTAAACTGTGGGAATCTCATGACTGACTGAATGTCTGGAAAGAAAATGGAGGAGTGATGAGAGAACATGGGAGCAAAAGAACTTTATCCTGACATTTGGATTTCAGACTGTTTTTTCTCAGTTCTGTGGGATGGATCTTTCTGTGAACTGAAGGAACTTGAGCTGACAGGGAAGGTCAGTCAGCCCAGAACTGCAGTGTCCCCTAGAGATTTTTCTTAAAATACAATTATTCTTCATGGAGCATGTTTTTAAAAGCTGCCTCTGATTTACTTTTGATTTTTCCCTCTGTTTTTTTAGTTTAGGTTGGGGGTTTTTTTCCCCAGAAAAGTTTTGCATTTAGACTTAAAGCTCAAGTATTTTCAATTTACCCACAATTTCCATTCACAGTAGTACTGGTGTAGGTAAGCACAATATTTGAGGAGAGTAAAAAGACCAATAATTTAGAAGAGCTTTCCCTCATAAGTATTTGATTGTGAAGAGATGGAAAGGTAGCTCAGAGGTACTTCCATGACCAAAGCAGATGTGTTTTGGACAGTGTTATTTGGCCATAAAGTCACTGCTTGTGACTGGCCACTGCTGAGCTGTCAGCTGTGAGGAACATTGTGATTTAGCAATTCTCACAGTTGTCTTCAAAATATTCTGGAGACCAAGTAATGATCTCCAAGATAAGTACACACCACAGCCAACAGCCAGCACTGCCATTTCTTAGTGTTCCTGTTATTCTCACAAGAGAAAAAATGCTCATCTTTGATTTCTTCTAGTTTTGCACAGCAGACTCTTTGTGTACTAAGCATTGTCTGTTTTTGGTCTTGCCACTTTTCTGTGCTTTGTTTGTGCAAGTCAAGAATATATTATGGTTTCAGTATATTTCTGGCCTTGATTTCCCATTTTCAACATGAAACATTTAATGATGAAGAGTGTCCAGGGAAATGTCTTAACTTTTTACTTTTATTGTTTTGATTCTACTGAACTGTTCCTACTTGATTAGTTCAGTGTAAACTTCTGTCATCCAAATCCAGTATTTCAGAATCTTTTCCTCAGTGTTTTTTCAGCATTCTGAATTGTGCCATTCAACCTGTACTTGTTATCTAACACTGGCAGTGATCCTGGGACATCTACATCTCTGCTGAGATGCTGATGAGACTTTGTTTCCAATGGGATTCCAAGAGAGATTGAAATAGCACCTGTGAAAATTCCCACTACAGAAACTTCTTAAGCTGAGGAAGCTCAGCCTTGTTTGAGGGCTGATTTGGAGCAGGGTAAATCACCTGCACTAACAGAAAATCAGATCTTGTCCCAGTTCTGAATACAGGGGCACAACCATCTCAATTGAGCAGTGCAAAGGAGACACGAGTGTGGATACTTCGTGTCCTCAGTGTGAACTGAACATCCCTGTAGGATTACAGATGGGATTGCCCTGTGCTGTGCAAGCAGCTCAGCACCATTCTGACAGTGTAGCTGGGGGTGCTTACATCCAGTGCAAAGGCCACTGAGTTCTAGCAAACAGCAAGTTTGCATCTGACCCAGATTTTACAAGAGAATGGATTGCACTGTCTAGGTACACACTGCCTTGATTTCATTATTAAATACTGGAAATTAAATGTCAACTCTTTTATTTTGTTGTTAATTTTTTTTTCACATTTTATGAGAATATATATGCTTCCCTGAGGCTGATTCTTCTGATCCAGTAATCTCCCATTCTCACATAATCCAGGAAATTAATGTGGTTTGAATATTTTTGGTGCCTGTAGAAGTCAATCTTTTATGTATTAAGCAATTTACAGGATTGCTCAGCATTCTCAAGGACTGGATCAGTGACCAGCTCCAGAAATGAACCACCTCAGAGCAACATATATTTTGGAAATAAAAAAATTTCTGTGATTATCTTTTAAATTTACTCTTTCATTTAATATCCCTTCCTTCAACCTCCTTCTTTTATGAGCCTAATTGGTTTTCATGTTCATTTTATTTTTAGAAATTATTAGAGGCAAGTATATATAAGTAAATATACATGTGGTATAGTAATAAAAAAATTAAAACCACTACTAAAACCTATAAAATTACTTCTGGGTTCGGTGGCCTTTTGTTTTCAGAAACTTTCACATGACATGCAAGATCTTGTGTGGTCATACAAATGGTTCTTTTTCAATTAAAAAGGCAGAGTAATGATTGGCAGACACAAAATGTGGTCAGTCCAGTCTGGGAGAGGAACTTATATAACTTATGAGATTGAGAGAGAAATAAATTGGAAATAAAATCTGAATAAATAAGTTGTTAAAAGGAAATATCATACAAGCTTCAGTTTGACCTGATGTATAAATGTATAGAAATTATCTTATTTGTCAGTTCAGAAGCCATTTGGATGACCAACACTGAATGATTTAGAAGCATGATCACACTGTTACAGTAGTGGTTGTGAAGGTTTTCATTCACATTTCTACTGAAGTTTCTTTTACCATTCATGTGCTGCCAAAATGTTGAGAAATTAATGGAGAGTTCCCTTTCCTCATCTTTTTTTGTAAATTATTAATGCCACCTCTATGGGACTGGTTTTATTCTTGACATTAAAAAACCCTTCAGGTTTTCTGCTGAAATAGGGCCTAAAGGAACAGCATTTATGTCTTCCTCCTGAGGCCCTCAGGAAAATCCACCTGTCTTGAATCTTGATCTTGTGCTTGTGTGGAGGAGTGGAGGAGAGCCTCATGTCTACCTCTGTGAGACATTCTGATTCAGCTTTGAGCAAAGCAGTCCAATTCAGTTTGAGCACCACTTTGTGCACCCCTATCATATGTTAGAACTTAGGTTTTGGTGCTAGTAATTTGTATTTTTCAATACTATTGATATATTTTGTAAACTTTTGCAAACATCTCTCTTTAGGTTTAAGGGTAGGTTAGAAAACTACATTCTCATACAGCTTTGCTTTTATTAGTGTGAAGTCTCAGTGCAATATCAAATCTCTACAGTGTTGCAATACTTAATTTGGTGCCAGAAATAAATTTCTGAGCTGTTTTCATTGTGTTAATGTCGAGGTAATTTATTTACTTTATTGTACAATAGAGTATTTATCAGTTATCATATAATACCAACATATTAATTGTGAATTTAGAGCTTAAATACATCTTTTACAGAGGAAGAAGCACTTAAAAAAAGTCTTTTCAGAGGTTTCTCACACTGACTTAAAATTTTAATTAGTTGATGTCTGTGGGCATTTGGTTCATGTTGAACAGGGAATATAGAGAGCATTGATGAGACTGAAGAAAATTTCTTGCTCACATCTGAATTGCAGTAACTGTTCTCTGAACAAGTTGTGTGTGTTTATGCACAGGGACTCACAGCACACATTTCTGGAGATATTTTGGCAACCTGATGTTTTGCTATGTATGCTATTGTCATTGTTTGTCATTCAGATGCTTCATTCTTTATTTATGGTGATGAGGACATTATCATCACATGTCATTTGTTTTGACATACTCTTGGACCCTCTGGCACAATATGTAAAAAAGAAGCTTTTGACCAACATCATTTACTAACATCACTGGTTTTCACCATGTTTATTTTTTGTTTAAGCACAGAGTTTGCTTCCAATGCATGATCCAATCTGTTTCACACTATTCACAGTTTTGACACTAAAGTTCTTTTTAGTCAGGATGTTTATTTTGAACATTTGTTGCAATATGAAGAGTGTAACAAGGAGTTCCTGTTTAGGAAATGTGCTAAATTTTTCATAAGCAGCATTGGTAACTTGACCAAAATTGGTAGCAGGTTGCAAACATTTTAATCAGTGAGTCAGAAATTTAGGTTGATCATTGGTTATATTTTTTTGAGGCTTGCGGTTGTTTGAGGAATTAAATTGTTCTGTTGCACTTCAATTAAGTAAAAAAAGAAATGTTATTTAAGGAGTATTTGAGGATTGGCTCAAAATTACATGGTTATGAAGGGAAGGGTTTTCTGACCTGGGCTCTTGAGTGTAAGTGGTCCATGGCTGACAGAACAGGCAGGACAATGAGGGCTCATTCCCCTCTCTGCAGTGTGTCTGTCAGCCAAGCAGGAAAAGCAGAAGCTGTCCTTTTATTCCAGCTGTGACCATTACCACACTTGTGGCTGACAAAAACACACCTGTCATGGTAGGAATCACACAGTCCCAGTTTCTGAGGACAATAATGTCCTGATAATGACCAGCCAGTCCCAAAGCGTTAGGGACCAAGTAGCATTGGAATGATTGGTGGAAAATGAGGGGAAAGAGGAGGCTGGAGGTAGATTGTCTGACCACAGGTAATATTTTTATTTGCCTTTTTGTCAACAGATATCATCCCTCTGCTCAGCCTGCCCCCCTCAGTCTCAAATGCATTCTAATACTTCCCTACATGTACAAAATCAAAATGTGCCCCCTTCTTATGTGTGAACGTGCACGTCATGTCACTGGTGCTGCAGACAAGGTTGTGTGCTTGGGGGGTGTCTGTTTTTTCCTTATCTGCAGGAAGCAGATGCTTTTTTATCAGTCTGCCTGATGTTGTTGCTGAAGATATTCATATTTTTATCTCAGTTTCCCAGATCTGAGCATTGCTTCATGCTAGATGGACACACATAACCGTTAACTAACTTTGTCTCCCAAATGAGCATTTCCTTTATAAATAAGTATGAATAATGTTTTCTTTTGTGGTATATCATTGCATTAGCTTCATTAAAGTTGGTATTAGTAAAATAAACGAAGCTGCTGTATTATCAGAGGGAAATGCCAAATGGGTTAAAAATTAGATACACTCTAAAATGCCAAACCGAGAATGCTTGCCCAGTGATAAATATTTTCAGCTTCAGTAGGAAAATCTCTTGTATCAAGAGTTCATTTTCATACTTTATGTCTAGCATTTACCTCCAACTTGGCATTATTGCACAATTTGCTTTTAGTGCACAGAGTGTTTTTATTTTTCATTACTGGCCTGCACTTTGCAGTGTCCATAATTTGTAATCTCTTGCATATGACATCCTGACACTGCCCAGCAGCATCAGATCAGCCACCAGAAACAGGAAATTAGGACTTCTTAGTCTGAAGAACCTGAGAAAGAGAGATTTGTGAGGGGAGTGTGCATTGGGCAGTCTTGGGCATACACCACTGTGCAAACACAGATACCTCCAGTGATCTCTTGACAAAAAGTAAAATGAGGGATGATCATTCCAGAGCAGCTCCAGTAGAACTGATCACATAGTTTGGATTATTTGACCCCTGCATTTTTAAAAGTGAGAATTAAGTAATTATTAAGAGAGTTATATGTGGAAAATATTATTTTTGCTGACTTTTCCTTTTGAATTTTTTTTTCTCATAACCAAGTAATAATACAAACTCATTAATTTTTCATTTGGAAAAGTGATTAAATGAAAATATGGAGGATCAAAGTATTCTTTTTCTGGTGTTATCTATCCCATGATATACTGCCATCCCAACACTGATGCTAACTTATTTGGGGCTCCATTCTGCTCCCATAAAACACAGTGGGAAAAATTCCCAAATGCCAACCCTGAAAGTTTATTTCTTTTTCTTAGTGTCTATTTGTGATGATACTGTAATTTAATCTGATCTCAGTTTTTGATCATACAAAATACTGAAGCAAATTAAATAATTTGCTCAGTATCAAGCTTAGCCTGAGTCAGTCACCAGAGATTAATATGACATTTCAGGCTTCATCTGCAGAAAGTGTAATTAAACATTTTTTCTTTAAAGCTTCAGGTAAAAGGATTTTTTTCTGTACTAAAAATTCAGTGGCAATGTGGGTCTGTGTGCACCATTGCAGGTTTGGGATTGATTTAGGTAGGCAGATTTGCAAGATTACTTCCACAATTTGTGATATTTTGACATTTATGGTGTTTGTGATAATTAATTTTTCCTTAATTGTATTTTGATGATTTTATTTCAAATTGTTGAAATATACAGGGAATTTCTAATGAAGAACCTGTCTTCCCTTAGCAGCAGATTTTCCATCTATTTTATATAAGTTCTTAAAAAGTTTAGGTGTTATAGCAGTTTTACAAATACTCTGCTTGCTGAAGTTTAATAAGGACATCTGGGTTTTGGTAAATTTCATGCATAAATTTAGTAATAATCCCTTACACAGTTAAAAAGCTCTTTGTTTCAGAATATATTGATATCCTGACAGGGCAGTAATGTATCCATATGTAACTTGCACATGGTTGAGCAAACCATTATTTTTACCTAATTTTCCCCAACTGATGTCTTTATATTAAATATGTTTTGAAAAAAAAAGTAATAAACACAATCAGTATTTTAATAGTGGTCTGATTTTTAAAAAGTACTACCTTTTGTTGCTTTTCCTTCCCACAGTATGTTTGCATAATATATTTTCAACAGAATCAGCTCCTTTCTTTTCCCTTCCTTCTCAAGTTTTATCTTGAGTACCAGCAGTATGTGAGATTTGAGTAGGTGAAGTGTGGCACTGAGTGTGGCTGGTGCATCCACAGTGAGCTGGGGGCAGCTCTGGGGAGGCATTGTGTTCGTGGCTGCTCTGTGTGACAGGAATTGATGAAAGGTTCCCCTTTAAAGAAGGATATTTTAGGCAAGAGGGTAAGACTCATCACTGGGATCTAACATCTAGAATCCCGTTTTTTCTAGTGCTATAAATGTTTTTAAAGACACTCCAATTTTGGAAGAAGCTGCTGCAAGTTTATCATTGCACAAGCAAGCACAGAGCCTTGATCCTTTAAGCTTTGCTGCCTGCTCTGCAAAATGTGTAACCATTTAGGCTCTCAGGAAAGTTTCTTCAAAATCAGGCAGAGAGAACAAAAGGAGAAAAGTGAGATGTTCCTCATATCACACAGTGTCTGGCTCTGTGAACAAGGAGTCATGTGTGCCTCTCTGCTCCCTGTGGCTCCTGAGGATCCAAAAGGATCAATCAAATCCTGATCCCTTTCTCCATGCCTGATCCTGTTGCCTCAGCTCAGGTAGGGTGAGATGTTGCAGTGCAGCCCCACACTTAAGCAGATGTTTCCAGATTAGGAAAGAGTTTAAGGTTCACCCCTAAAACTGTTAAGGAACCAGAAACTTCCATGCTCTTCTCACCGTAATTGGGCCAATGCCAGGACAAAAGCATCCGTTGGATCCTTGAGCTGTTCCTCAAGGAATGTAGGTGTTCTCTGTTGGGCAGCAAGCCAAAAACCCCTCCTAGATCATTAAGAGAGAGCACAGAGATCCTTGGGGCTTTTTGGGGTGTCTTAGCAGGTGCAAGGGACCTCCCTGCACCGTGCTTTTATTCTTTTGTTGTGTATAGTTTGTTATTTTGGCTTTAATTAAAACCTTTTTGCTTTTCCCAAACACCTCTGATGAGCCATCTTGCTAATTATTCTTGAGCCATTTCTGAGAGGCTGCTGGTCACCCTCAGAGCTGGCTACACCCTTGTGGGGCTCATGACACACAGAACTGTATCAGTGAGAGGGTTCAGGTGTTGCCCCAGCTGTGCCCTGCTGGGGCAGGGCAGCCTGCAGGGCGTGGGGCTGAGGACCTGTGTCTGTCACCTTGGCAGAGGCAGTCCTTGTTTGTCCTGCCCTTGCTGAGCACTGCAGCACCCCATGCTTATCACTGAGTTACCTCAAGTGAATTAACTCTGCTGTAAGGGAGCTCCTGGTGTGGTATAAAACACAGTTACTTGACTGTGGTTAAATTCCAGTGATGGAGTAATTAATCTTCAAAAGGGGCAGAGCAGCAAAGGACCTTGAAAGGCTAGTTTGGCCCCAAAGATTTGTTCCTGAGTTCCCTGCTATGATTTCATACAACCTGTGAAAATTGATGGCTAACTTTTTTGGCCTACATAGGAGCAGATATTTTATTTTGTATTTACTTTCTATCAAATCTTTTAAACAGGTTTCATACTAGCAGATTTTATTATGAATCAGCCAGAAGTGGTTTAGCATGCTTTAGCCAACATGAAATGATAAGAGGATGGTTTAATAAGGGAATTAATGTTTTGTTCAGGACATATATTGAGTTAAAAGATGTTAATTTGCATTTAGAAATTCAAAATGTTCTTAATTTTGCTTATGGTTAAGCTAACTTTTTTTTAATATTTTATTTGATTTTAATATTTAATGTTCTTAATTTCTTAAAGCCAAAGCCAACTGAAACAGTCACAACTGATGAGTCTGGGGTAAGATCAGTAAAGTGACCCCAGTGGTTTTACCTATACTTGAGTTTATTCTTTTTACCATGTCTTTTTTCCACCAAGTTTTTCTGTATTTTTCATTCCTGTCTGACTGCAAAGGTGTTGCACAGTGGTTTGCATCCATTGTCAGTGTCCTATTGAAGTCTATTACAAAAAAACCCCAACACGATCCTATTAACAAAACAGAAAACTTGGAAATGCATGTGCTGTGTGAAGCATTTCTACAGGTCCTGTGTTTTCAGCATGTAACTTTTCCTTTCATATCATGGTTATCAAGGTGAACAGGCCCTCAAGATACATTTTCCAAATCTTACCTCTTCCACCTTTGCATTTTATGTTGTTTTTCTGGAAGTGTTGCATGTTTGAGTTTGTATTTGGTTTGACTTCTCCGTGATGCTCTTCAGAACTCTGAGGACAGCGCTCGCATCTCCATCACTTTTTTCCGTCTCTTCCGCGTGATGAGGTTGGTGAAGCTGCTGAGCAGAGGAGAAGGGATCAGAACATTACTCTGGACATTTATCAAGTCATTTCAGGTTAGCACAATTTATTGAAATTTGCTTTATAATTACAACCATTTATAGACAAAATTTTATGAAGCAATACCCTTGTAGCATGAAAAAATCTTTTTTAAGTTAGTGTTATCAATAATGGCATATTTAAAGATGTTTGCACACTAATGCCAAAATTAATTTCACCAATTACTTCTGTGAGTCTGAGGGTCGTTCTTTGTCATTTAATATTAGCTGAGGTTTCTGTGGTACTTCTGGAAAAAATATTTGGCATATTTAAAAGAGATGGGATAGGTTTGACATACATAGATCTCACATCTCCACACGTTTTTATTAGATGACTAGAAAGGAAGAATTTAACACATATTTTACATTAAACCAATTTCATAAGTGAAATAGATACTTGAATCATTGCTCCTGAAAACTGATGAATGTGAAGTTAATGAAACTCTGTAACTGTATAGAATGAAGTATCTTTGTGTTGTCAGAATCAGTAATGAAAATAAAAAAAACCACACTAAAGGTGATCCTTCCTTCTGGATTGCTGGAAGAAGTAATTTAAAATACAATGATGCTGGTATTCATTGCATGCAGCAAAGTATAAAGAGTGACAGGTAATAACATTTTATGCACTTACATAGGAAGAAAAACCTTGGGAAAATCTGTGTCGAACAGAGAAATTACTTTTGCAAATGGAAATAGAAATGATAGTGTGACATTATTAAAAGACAATGCACCTGTTCCTTTCTAGGCTCTGCCTTACGTTGCCCTTCTGATTGCCATGCTGTTCTTCATCTATGCTGTCATTGGAATGCAGGTAATTAGAGAATTTTTTAGAATAAACAACAGTACAGATTTGTCTGAGGCTTGTTTCTTAAGTTGCTTATTGAAACATTCCTTCAATAGAGGTTCTGTGTATAAGGCAGAGCTTTCAGCATAATGGAAAAATCTTTATTTGGCTCTGATTTTCTGGATCAGGAAATTCCAAAAGACACAAGAGAAGAATTTGGTGTGCTGCTTTTTTTTCTTTTCCTTGTATATGTGATATATTTACTGCACTTACAAGACTATCAGGAAAAAATCTGAAGTGTAATGAAAGTGTTTTTGTGAAATTTCATGCATCCTGAAGGAAGTTTAGATTGCAAGGCCTACAGTCTCTGACAGCACAGGTCACTGGAATGAGAGTCAAAATTCTGGTTTATTGTAGGTATTTGGAAAAGTTGCTATGAGGGACAACAATCAAATAAACAGAAACAACAATTTTCAGACTTTCCCCCAAGCTGTGCTTCTTCTCTTCAGGTGAGTAAACCATAACTCTCACTCAATGCATCCCATTTCACTGATCTGTGAAAAATGTGCAAAATGTGTTTGCAAGTGAGAATCAGTTCAGCTCAGCAAGCACCTCCTGTTTGTGGCTGTGTGCTGAGAATCCTTTGGCACAGCAGGGTTCTGGTGAGGTGATGCAGACCCAAACTCATTGCAGCTCCTGTGAAACTCCTCTGGGAAGCAATTTGTGTCAGGCAGAGCCCAAACCTGGTCAGCCCAGGTATCAATCTGTCTGAGCACTGGGAAAGCTGCAAAAGGCTCTGCCCTTACTGAGACCTTTAGAAGAGCAGCTTGTGTGATAATTTGAAGAAATAAAGTTATTGCAAACATAAAGAAATAAACTGTTCATTTGCTGAAGGGGGTGTAACTTGCAGAAGGGAAATACCAGATGAGCCATAGGAGAAACCTGATGGTGAAGGCAGCTAAACTTTCATGAGGAGTGTGGGGGGTTGGTTATGGGATTTCCATCACTGGAGAATTTAGGAAGAAGGCAAATGTTTGCCAGGAGTGCTTCAAAATGTTCTGAAACAAGGAGAGAATGACATGGGACAGGGATGCCTCTAAAAGTGACAACCTTGAGTGGTCTCTTACCTGAGATTCTGTAATTCAGCTCCTGTGCATTTGTTACTCATCTGGTTGGAAAAACTGGCAGGGCATTCCTTATCAAAGGCATCCCCCACTGAGATCTAAGTCCCTTTATGACTTTGACACCACGTAATGAGCAGCTAAAGATGTCATAATTATATAAATATCTTTTAAAATTTTGAAATTGTGGGACTGTACACAGGCTGTATGCAACTGTGAAAAAATGCAGTAGGAGAAATTAGAGACAGGCAGTTCTTCAACCACAGAGGAAAGTTCATCTTTTACAAATGTGTACTTTGAAATTTTATGAGAGATTTTCATACACAACACTGCTTTTGTACACAGTAACTCCACTGCAGTAAGAATTTAACTTGTAAATCACAGTTTGGGGTTGCAGTTTTTACATGCAAGCCTTAGTGCATTGGTCTACCTTATAAAATGTGTCTGCAGTATCAGATTGTGCTTGTCATTTCTAAAACTGGCTCTGCACTTTGATTCATTCCTGCTCTGAAATGTTCATAGTCTGTCTTCGCATTGGTGCTTGTACAGCTTGTACAGTATTTTCTCAGAATGTAACTAATGAATACATTTTTAATCCATCTTTATCATATAATGCTGAATTTATCTTTGTGGTGTTATAAAGGTGTGCTACTGGAGAAGCCTGGCAGGAAATCATGCTGGCATGTTTGCCTGGAAAGCGCTGTGATCCAGAATCTGATTATAATCCTGGGGAAGAATACACATGTGGAAGCAATTTTGCCATCATTTATTTTATCAGTTTTTACATGCTCTGTGCATTTTTGGTGAGTTTAGCTTGTGCTTATTAACAGCAATGAGCTTTGGTATTTTGGCTTTCTTCTGAATGAAGAGTAGTGAGTTGGGAGACTGACTAAAATCCCATATCCAAAATATTTTTTTGGATTATGAGATTATGGTTATGTTTTTCCATACAGTCTTAAATCCTGTATTTTCTACGAATTTTTACAGTGAGGATAGTGAAACATTGGCACAGATTGCCCAGAGGGGTGGTAGGTGACCCCCATCCTTGGGAATATCCAAAGTTAGGTTGGACAGAGCCCTGAGCAGCCTGATCCAGCTGAAGATGTCCTTGCTTATTGCAGGGAATTGGTCAGGATGACCTTTAGAGGTCCTCACCAACCCAGACTATTCTATGATTCTAAATTCCTACGTGTGAGGTTTTCTTCTGCCTGCACACGTGTGCAGGGTGGTTGGCTGCACTGGAAGCTGAGTTAGCAGTCTTTCATCACTGTCATTTCATGCATTTCTCAATGGTACCATTAGATATTCATTATTAATGGAGCTGCAATGCCCCTGATTGAGTAGTAATGCTGTTTGGTTTGTTTAAACTTAGCAGAATTTGGATTTGTGTCTCTACAAGGGTCTCACATGTGGCACATGAGATGTGAACAATAACCTTTCACCCTAATCTGTGGCAGAAATTGATTATTTGCTCTGAGATAATAATTGAAATATGTTTTTCCTCATTGCAGGTGTCTGGTATAAGCTGATTGACTTGTTCTATTCACAGTAATTGTTTTCTTGCAAAAGGAGAGTGGTCCAACAAAATTGTGTGAACTGATGTAAACATATGTTCTGTTGCTCTATACTACCTTCTGTGTTAACAACATGTATTGTCATGGAATTCAATCCTATTCCTGAGATACACACTGTCTCATAATGTGTGTATTGGATCCATTCTTCAATTTATTGTAGTGGGATCTTTTAAATCGAGGAAGAGAAACAAAACCATGTTGTAGCCTATGTCAAAAAATTGAATACTCTAAAATAGAACAATGTTCTTGTTATGTCATTATTTGATAGACTTCCAGTTAGTTAAATGCAAATATTTGATGGTATGTGCCAAAAACTATTGATTTACTTGAGTTCTTAAGTTACTACATATTGAATTGATAAAAATTCAAAATAATCAAGAAAGATTGTTCTTAATTACTTCTTTTTTTTTTTAGATTATAAACTTATTTGTGGCTGTCATTATGGATAATTTTGATTATTTGACACGTGACTGGTCTATTCTGGGCCCCCATCATTTGGATGAATTCAAAAGAATATGGTCAGAATATGACCCCGAAGCAAAGTAAGTTAGACCCTTTCTCTGATATAATTCATTTGGTAAAAGCAATGCAAGCAGAAGAAGGTGTGTTTTTTGGGAGTGGGTGTTTGTTAACTGGTGTGTGTTTGTTCCAGGGGAAGGATAAAGCACCTCGATGTGGTGACACTGCTGAGACGGATTCAGCCACCGCTTGGTTTTGGCAAGTTGTGCCCTCACCGAGTGGCCTGCAAGGTGAGTTTCACCTGAGTTTGTCTGACTGCAAGGTGATAAATCAGGCTGGAATGAATAACAGTGTGTAACAATATGTAGCAGCAAGTGAGAAGACAGAAAATAACTCAGAATTTAAAATGTTATAGAATCTGTCAGGCAAAATGTGCCATTTTGACAAGGATTAATGGCATCTTTATATAAAAGTTAAAATGCAGTACAAAGGAGCTGAATTATTGTTACGTTATTTGACGACTTCAGAATTACAGATATAGAGATTTTAGCAATTTCATTGGGAATAAGATTAAGCCTGTTAATTGAAGGATTGTTACAACAGTACTGTCGTTTGGATTTCTTGTATATATCTGTTTTATAAGTAGTTAAAGTTGACATGTAAACTTCTGGACTGGAATTCAATGTCACAATTCATACTTAAAGAAAACCTCTGTCTATATGCTAACATCAATTATTGATTGAGTAGTGCTTTTAAACTGGAATGGAACAAACTCCAAGTCAGACATCAGGGAAAGATTTTGACAGATGAAATTGTGTCGTTTGGGCAGACAGGCTCACAGCAATGCTGCTCTAGAAGGAGAACTCTGATGCAGGGATGGACTGACCCAAAGAGAAAAGCCCCTTTCACAGCAGTTCAGTGGAGTTGGCATAAGAGACTCACAACATCACTGAAGAGTTACCCGAGGAATGAATGGACTGAGGCAGTTCAGACCTGGTGCTCTGGTTCTTTATGGAGCATGAGGAACCCCTGGGAAAGCTGGGACACGACTGCGGCTGGAGTGCACACCTCAAATCACTGCTTCTGTCCTTATACTGGCACAGTGGGACTCAGTCCAAAACTGGGCTTCAGTATTTGAAAGTTAGCTCAGGAAATCTTCTGTACAGTTTTAGCTTGTGTATAAGCATACATGTGATTGATATCAAAAAAAAGCAATGTTGTTCTTAATTTCTGCATATTATACACAGCTAGGATGAAAAACTCAACTTTGTTTTGAAGGACTTACATAATTTCTATTCCTCTCAGTAATAGTATTATTTGAATACATTAGCATTTCAAAAACTACTATTATGGGAGTTTTTTTCCAAAGAAAGCAGCATCAAAATTTGTTTTCCTTTTCTCATTTTCAGAGGTTAGTAGCCATGAATATGCCACTAAATAGTGATGGGACCGTCATGTTCAATGCTACTTTATTTGCTTTGGTTAGGACTGCTCTAAAGATAAAAACAGAAGGTAAGGTTCTTCACTGTAAAGCCTTTACTGCCCTTGTCAGAAAGCACAATGAGGAAAAGTTACAATTTATTTCTTCTGTTGGATGTGAGGAGGGCTGCCTTGGTCTTGCTGGATCTGGTTTGCTTTTGGGTCATGGATTGTGTTCACTGTTACTAGGAAGGATTTGCTAGAAAACGAAAGGAAAGGGATAGTGAGGCCAGAGCCAAAGATACCTCAGAAATTATTCTATGTTTTCATCTGGTCACATAAAAAAGTGCAGCACTGGCATAGCAGAATTTCTACTGCAAGAAATGAATTAATTTCCCTTCCTGCCTGAGGTGCTCCTTCCTCACTATCTTTTAGCTCTGTGCCTTAGACCCCACAGTGATACAACTGCAACTTTTGCACACTTGAAAGCAACATTCCCAGTCTGGTTGATGCCAGTTCTGACTGGGTTGAATAGATTTCTCTCATTTGCATTGAAGAGGGAAAGGTTTTTAAAGACAGTGGGATATTTCAAACATCTTTCTATTTTTACACATTTCTCAATTTTTTTTGCCATCTTTTACTGCTTTCAGTTCTGTTTTTTCTGCTGTTCTCAGGAGAATTTGGGTTTCACTGTCAATAACAAACTTAGATTAAGGCCCCTCAGGCATTGCTGTGTGAGCAGTGCAGGAGATGAAAAACTGCTCAGTACTCAGTTCAAACTTTCAGGCCTGTGCAACTAATTACTGTGATCAAGTAAATAAAGGCTCAGTTTTGCTTCCAGGAAGAAATGGCTTGTAAAGAAAAAGTCATCACTTTCTGGACAATTTAAGCAGAAGGAGTGACAGAGTGAGGCCAAGGTCTGGAAGTCAGCTTTGACCTATGCAGTGTTCCAGAGCTGGATTTGAAAGCACCAGGAATTTGATGTCTTATGCCTTTTTTTCTCTTTAGTTGTTGCATTGTCTGCTGCATCACATAGCATGGGCTTGCCCCAAAGGATCTCTATGAGTCTTTAATTGTACACAGATAGTTAATATCCAAAGGATCATTCACCGCAGCTGGTTGAACCATAATTGCCATCCTCTGTTTTTGCCATTTCCTTGCCACAGGTAACCTGGAGCAAGCCAATGAAGAACTTAGAGCAGTCATAAAGAAAATATGGAAGAAAACGAGCATGAAATTACTTGACCAAGTGGTCCCTCCTGCTGGCGGTCAGTCCCATAAACTCTGCCGTGTGCTGTTCTCTGTGCATGTCGGACTTTCTAGAGTGTCAGGAGCCAAAGAAACAAAATTGCTAAATTTTGCAATTATAATATGATTTAAGGACAACAAACAATAGCAAAATACATATTGAGACAATTGTATCCCATTACAATAGACAATACATAGAAGACTGATAAGTGAAACTTAGATCAAAACAAGAGAGAGGAAAATGTTATGCTTATTTTCTTGCTTGAAAAAAATACCTTGTTAGACCTAAATATAGTCTTGATTTCAAATCATTCAGCAAAATAAACTAGCTTGATTTCAATGCATTGAGCAAAACACCATGTTTTGTATTATGCTACATTATAGCTTATTTGCTTGTATATGTTGAATACTTCTGGGAGGAATAAAAAAATTAATTGCCAGCTTAAATCTTTTTTTGCTAAATTAATAAAGCAAGAAGCTGAATTATCTCAGTTACGGTAGTTTAAAGCAGAGCCATTCCACAAATGATGGAAATGGTTCAGATTTGTGCCCATAAGACTGAGATATGAATGTGGCCCATTTAAGGAGATATCTGAATTCTAATGACACCAAACATTTGTGAGACCTACAAGGCACATTTGTTAAATGTTCTTGGGTGCCGTAAAATGACATGTCAATATCTCTCTTAGTAAATATATATATTCTGATATATATATTTAGCCTTTTTCAATATATACATTTTTATTAATACGCTGTAGTGTAGGTTCAGGTGACTGTTTTTTACTTGCTTTTTCAAGTTTTAAAGGTGCAGGATCTGTCTCACTGTCACTGATGCCCAGGGTATATTTACCCAGACATCCAGTCCTCAGATCCATTGTAATCCCCTGGTGTTTCTTGTAGTTTATTGTGCCTTCACAGCGTTCTGGCAGCTCCCAGGACTGCTCAGACTCCAGCCCCTGGCCCTGGAAGGGGATGCTCAGTGCCAGGAGGAGAAGCACTGCCTGCACTGCTGCTGGCATCACCCAGGAGCAGCAGCAGCAGCAGCTCTGTGGCTGGAGGAGCCACTTGCTGTTGGTGAAGTGGCTGCTGGATAATAGTGGGGATGAAGCCAAAAATCTGGCTAAATTTACTCTCCAAAGGAGAACTGATACTGCACATTTAAAACAACTTTTGTGTTCTACTCTGTTGTTTTTAGCCTTACACCTAAGTGCTTGCATGGCATAGATGAATCGCTTTGTTATTGTTGTAACTATGTGCTTGAGCTTTTTCTGCAGCCTCTGTTCCTTTCAACTATGAGTCTTTCCGAATATTCTGAAGCAATTCTGTTTTAGGGTGGTGGCATGGAATTAGTGTTGCCTCTTGCCAACTTTATTCCCCTACATTTTTATTGAAATAGAGATGCATGCTTCAGAATAGCGAGCTCTGCCTGCCTAAATCAATCTGACAAAGAACCTGTACAGATTACATTCCTAGAACTAATCTCACATAGGAATTCACTCTTAACTTCAGCTTCATTTCATTGCTGAGTATAAGCTGTGTATTTATTTTCAGCTATACTAAAATTCATTGCTAATGTTTATTCTGCAAATGTAGCTCTTCAGTGTAGCTGGAAGGCTGAAAACCTGGATGTGCTCAATTGATGGGAAATAGGATGCCTTTGGCAACACAGGATAAATAGGAATATGTTGGGATGTCCTGCAGATTTATGAATTTTCAATTCCAGTTTACTTTGTTCCTCTGTGGACTTTATTATGATTTACTTTAAAAATGAAAATATTGTAAATCACCTAGAAAAAAAGGGGAATACAGCTATTTTACATTCCTATGCCATAGTGTACAGTAGAAATTAGTTTTTATGTTTAATATTCAATGGAAAATTTCCTATGAATTAACACCAGTGACAGCTGATAATAACAATTTCCCAAGAGATGGAAAATTCTCCTCAATATGAATCAACAAAACATTCAAATTCAATATGTTGAAATCACTTGCACTTAAAATTATTGAGAGGTGCAGTTTATAGTAGTTTGCTCCAGTATTACTTGTGCTGATATTACTGAGTGCTGGGTCCTTTGTGTGTCATGGCTATGTCTTCAGAACCCTTATTTGCAGAGCAGAATGAAAATAATCAGTGTAGCAGGGGTTTTTCCCCCCTTGGATTATAGATGCACTAGAGATAAACAGTTACTTCGTGGTTCTGATTAAATAGCTTTTTATTAAATAACTCTTATAACTGAGTGAGACTGTTAATAGTTAGAAACACATTTTCAGTATAGAAAGGTGAAACTGCTTTGCAAAAACATAGAATGTCATTCAAATGTCTGATGAATGAATGAGACTAGAGTAAGAGAAATACATAAAACTCACTAAAGACTCACCTGTATTCTCTAAACTTCCCGGTCTCCACCTGCAAATCCATTTAATCCTGCCTAGTACTTTTTGCCTCTTCCAAGAGCTTCCTCTTGAAATGATTCCTATCGCCATCACTAGCTGTAATCGGCGATTTGTCTGTTCTGTGGTCAGTTATGCTCAGCTACCTTCCCATGCCTGTCTCTATCTGGCTCTATGTGTGTTACTCAGAAAGCAGAGTCGAGGATGGCTCCCCTTGGCCAGGCATCAGCTCCTGTGTGCTCGTGTCTGCAGTGGCAGTGCCTGTGACACACGGGCATCATGGGGACACGGACAGACTCGGGCACGCACAGTCCAGCAAACTGGCAGTGCATTTGTGCTTGTGAAAAATTGGTGCATGTCCAGAGTGATCAGCAAGGGCCCCTCATTTGTGCCTCCTGGTGTTTCAGAGGTGTTGCCATCTCAGGCACAGTCAGTGTGGTGCAGTGTCTCAGCCTGACGTGAGCCGTGCTCTGAGTGCCGCCCATCACAGTGTTTGTTATTTCCAGTCTGTCACTTCTGTGTGCCTGTCCTTGCTGGGAGCCATTTGCTAACTCACTTCCTTGAAAGTTCTGTTCCACTACTTGAAATGAAATAGTATGGAGGATGGGGAAAGGCTTATCTGGGGAGTTAAGCCACAGCTATGTTGCAGATCTAAACTAGGGAAGGCCAGTTTATATTACATGCTATGTAAGAGATTTCATCCAATACAGTGCACCACTAGACTTCTGAAGAGCTGCAAAGGAAAATTACAGGTGAACATCAAAGCAAATGTTCACAAAAAGTTCATTAATGAGATTCATGGAGTCAATCAAAAGCTTTTTACTGGTGAGATGGAATCCATAGACTGGTGAGCCCTTCTTGTGAGCTGTTCCTGGTATTTCCTGCTAGTTCCTCCTTTCCCAGCAGGAACTGGGGGGCTCTGACTCTTGAGGAGTTGTCAGAGTGTGGCAGAGCAGGCTCTTTAATATGCTAAGATATTTCCTGCAACAGACTGGTCTCCCAACCAGTATCTTTTGAAGTAATTGTTATAACTATTTTTGATTTTGATATATTTAAAGACAAACTGCTGAGAGAAGACATTCTGGGTGCATTTTCACTGTAGTTACAGCTTGTTGTACTTTCTCACATGCATACAGTCCATTTCAACATTAATGAGAGGAGTGATTTTGCACGGTAGAGGTTTCATTTTGAGATAATTTTTATCAGAGTGGTAAAAATGGATTTAAAAGTATTGTGCATGGAATGGATTCCCCACTCTGATGAGAGCAAGTAACTAAAAGAAGAAAGTCAATTTAAATTAGAAAACCCAGTCATTACAGGTAAAAATAGTACTACAAATACTATCCTTAGTGAGACACATTTGCACATATTATTTATAAGTACACAGATGCTCTGTTTTAATAAAATGTCTTTTTAAAAATGCCCATAATTTCTAACGTAGGTGTGTTAAATGCGTAAAATGTGTCTGGGCTTGTTAGATTTTCATGCTCAGTCAGGTCATGACTGGACAGAATAACAGTTGATGCCTAAACCACACCAGCCCCTCTTTATGTGCAGCAGGAGCCAGAAATCCTCTTGCCAAAATCTGTCTCTGGATACTGAAAAACATGGGGAGACTGAACAGTGCAGCAGGAAGGGAAATGCAACTTCCTGTCAGTTAACTCTCAGGAAAAAAAGTGTGTGACAACAAAAGCAATGTTTTTGAATGGAAAACTATTTCTAGTTTTCTGGCAAGCATTAGTCACTGGGAGATCAAACTTGCCCAGCTGAATGATTGAATGGACTCATGAACAGGCCCATTCATTCTTAACCTGCTATGAACCAGGTGATTTTGGTGTCCCCACAAGGCGCCCTCCTTTGGAAACTTTCAAATTTGGATTTTGTTCACAACAGTGACTCTGTAAAAATGCTACATTTTACAGCCCTGGCTGTTTGCCTGTTGTTTCAATTGTACTAAATTCACTGATGGAAGTAATTTTCATTCATTTCAGCATTACAGAACTGACACAATACATGCACTGACAAGCAAATTTGGTTCAGCAGTGACAAAAAAAGGCAGAGTCACTCTTATGAACATCAGTGTATGTGAGACATAGTAGATTTTATTTAATCTGTTTACTCCAAGTAACTAAAGCCAGTACTTCAGCCTCTATGTATGTACAAAAAAGTTTATGGTTTTGTAGAAACCTACTTAGAAGTGCAGGAGTCTTGGTGAAGAATTGTATTTTCTTTTTTATTAGGACGAGATCACTTAATTGACTGAACCAAACCTGCTTGCAGAAACATTGCTTTTGAGCCCCTTACAGGCTCCATTGTTGTAAGCTGACAGCATAGTACCTGTTGCACCCATCACATTTTCCCCCCAAATCAGATGTGAGTGTACAGGCTATTGATAATTGTGCTGACTTGGGAGAGATCTGTCTGGTCTGTTCATTTAGATGATGAGGTAACCGTGGGGAAGTTCTATGCCACCTTCCTGATACAGGACTACTTTAGGAAATTCAAGAAACGCAAAGAACAAGGACTGGTGGGGAAACATCCTGCGAAGAACACCACGATTGCTCTGCAGGTGATTTTTTTGTTTTTAACTAACCATTCTGTGAGCTTACTTGAAATAGCAGGTAGATGAATATTGATGATTGTGCAATGCTGCCAGGAATTTTTTTAGCTGGGACACTTTTGGCCCTTATTCATCAGAAAAGTAAAAGCTAATCCTGCTATTCTGTCCATAACAAGGTAAGTACAAAAACTTAATCTCTATGGATTACTCAAACAGTAGCAATAGTTATGAAATTTCTTAGCAAATCTAGCAGATAAATCAGTCTGAAGTTGCTGATTGGATATTGAATAAATAAAGCTCTGAATTATCATTTATGTTCTTTGTTTTGTTTTAACTCTTTTCAATTTCTTGTGTACTTAAAATGCTACAAGCCAATCCTCACGGAACTTCCTACTGTGCATTACCTCATAGTAAAGAGGTTTTTATACAGTATCATTTTTCTTAATTCTCATTTTTCTTTTTCTTTTCCACTTATGATATGGTGAAATATCTACCTATTTTTTATTATTTGCAAATTCTGAATTTTGCATCCATGAATTTCTTTCATAGAAAATATTAACATAACTGCATTAATGTCACACACTTCTGTCTATCTCTTAAAACCAGCCATCACATGGAAACCAGGACAATAGATTTGGCCTTCTGTCTCTCAACAGGCCTGCAGCAAGCAGTCCATAGAGCACATGTGATCTAAAGAGCAAATTCTGACAACTTCTTTCCACTGGTACCTTTGTAGAATGAACTTTGAAACAGGCAAATGGAAAGCTGTTCTCAAATAATTCCAGACATCATACACTGCACCATTTTTATTGGATTGGGACTTTGTGAATTTCAGTTAATGATTAGCAGTTTGCTACAAACTATAAATATATTTGCTTCTGATAGTTTTTGATTCTGATGCCAAAATTTAGGAATATGTTTTGAAAATCCCTTTCTTAAAGAGAACTGTGTTAACTTGATTCAGAATCTGTTTGTTAAAAACCTATTGGTTTTGTACTTCAGTTTAGCAAAATTATCTTTGCTGTGTTAAGTGGGTTATTTATTTCATTCCCATTTCCCAAGAGTCTCTCTGCTGGCAGCTCTGACTCCTGTTGTGTTCCAAATCACCACAAGCATGAGAGATGCAACAAGCAGGGGAGGATTGACCACAATCCTTGCTATGTATTTGTGCCCACATGTCTTGCCAGGGCCATATGAACTGCATTTGCATACAGGAAAGAAGAGAAAATTATTGGTAATGGAAGTGATAAAAAGGCTGTAAACAGTTGAGAAGGCAGTGAAAGATGTTGGATTTTTAGGAAGGATTTTTCGGACTTCTTTATTGCAGAAGCATTTGAGCATAAGGAAGTCAAAGTTGGTGCTAAGCCTCAGTACTGCAGGTTTTCACTTGAGTTTTTGAAATTGCACACATAGCAATGCAGAGAGAACCACTGAGTTCTCAAATGTGAGTGTGCTCTCCTGTTTATTATCAGACTCTGCTTCCTGTTCAATGACAAAGACAGAGGGCAAGATGGAACTGGAAAGACTCAGCTCTTCCTCTCTCCTTAGGCA
This sequence comes from Prinia subflava, assembly GCF_021018805.1. Taxonomy (NCBI): domain Eukaryota; kingdom Metazoa; phylum Chordata; class Aves; order Passeriformes; family Cisticolidae; genus Prinia; species Prinia subflava. The sequence goes on from NC_086260.1 coordinate 18,951,317, forward strand.
AATACTTTACAACTAAAAAAAATTACCATGAATCTCCACCAGACATCTGCAAAGGCATGTGGGATTTGAGATATGGAACTCTTTTTCTGATTAAAACAATGCTCCCATGGTATTAAAATGAGCTGGGCCAGTAGTTGGGAAGATTGTTGCTTTCTTTTTTCCCCATCTTTGTCTTTTCTGCTTTTGTCTTTCTAACAAATGAGTAGGAGCTCAATTTGACTGACTAAATAAAAAAGGAAATACTGTTTCAAAGTGACCTGAAAACCATGGTTGAAAAAAAAGCCCAGTCCGTCATATAAATGAATAATATAATTTTAAACTGGAAGCTGCAGCATGTCAAATTCAAAGTCATAATACTGTGTTTGTTAGAACAATTAATTATATGAGGATATAGCTTTAAAACAGAGCTGGATATCTTGCTAAAAGAGATGTTGTACTTCAACAGGGAATTGATTTCTTGTGATCAATGACCCTGAGAATAGTCCTGTGGGATGTGTTATAGGGAGTTTAATATAAATGAGAGAATCTTTTAGGCCTTAAAATGTACAAAAATTGGGTGCATCCATTTTCAGCCTCTTCATTCCAGGCTTTGTCAAAAGCTTAAATGCTTGTAAAACTTCAAAGTCTTCAAAAAAGCTTCAAAAGTCTTTGTTCTTATCAACCATTTTTGGCAGCATAATTTATGGATATATCATCCAGCTTGTGTCTGAAGTATAGAAATCATGATCCATGAAATACTATTTCAGTCCTTGGAGACCTAATGGTAACTGTTTTTCTATTTATTTTCTCAAGAATTCTAGGTAAATTAATGTTTTCATATCTCTCTGCTAAACAATTTACTAAGAAAAGCAGAATATCCAGTATCACTCTATTATTCAGTTTCTCTGGGAAGTTGTGATGATTGTTGTGTCACGATAGCAGAGGTGCTCCAGCATTAATTAATCAAGTGCTGCACATTCACTGTTGCAGCACCTGACTTTGTTACAAAGACATGAATGGAAAAGATGATGAATAACAACAGAAAAAGAATTTGCCAGCCTTCTCTCCTCTCTGGAAGGGAAAATTATCCTCAGCTATGCCTGAGTTCCTGACACTGAAATCTGACAGCAAATACATGGCTTTTATTTTTTATTTTTGGCTGTGTATACCTTTTCTATTGAGGTAGAAGGTACCTCTTCTTTAAAAAAAAAACAAAACAGCAACCTCTTGTAATCAGGGTGGGCATGTAACTTCAGCAGTAGCTTTTAAAGTTTCTCTGAAGTAGGTAAGATTTCACAGTGTCTGGTAGTCGTGATCATATCCCTGCAAACAGCCCCTGCTTTCTGAACTGCTGGAGATAGGAGCAGCAGAAGCTGCCTACATCTGGCTGTGATTTTTTGAACTCTGTCATTCAGACCCTTTCTATACTAGGAATAGCTTACTTAGAGCTTTAAATAAGATGAGGAAAATACTTTCACCAGGCTGATAAGAAAAGGCTTTCCAGCCATCTGATTCTTCTATTTGTAAAGATGAAGAGCAACTGCATTTTCATGTTCTAGTTCACATCTCTCCCCATTTCAGACCAGTTGTCCTGCTGCAAAATCCTTAAGCAAAGCAATGTCACCTGTTCCAATTTGTGTCAAAAGCCATATGAGCCATAAATGCTCTTGTACTTTCGCTGATACCTGTGACTTTCTCTTGGGGTGAATGAACTACTTAATTAGTGAAGAAGGTGGTTCCTAAGGATCTAATAAACCCTGCAGTTCCTTCATTATCTAGCCTGGCTTTCCTTATCTCCTATCTCTTGCAAGAGAGGAAGAAAACAACTTGCTATCAAGAGTTAGAGTCCCTTCCTAACCTTTGAGTGAAGCAAGAGGTGAGTTACGGTTTTATAATCCTGCTGGTTCTTACAGTTGGCCATGTCACACTTTGCTGCCTACAGAGATTAAACAACCCCTGTGAGACAGAAGGCTCCTTGTGACAGAATCCATTGTGTCTTAATTCAAAGGCCAATTATTGGGCAAAAAATTAATGGATGTTGCCATTTTCTCCGTTTTATGAGACTGAAACAGCCTTTTTATAAGCATAGATAATTTCTTTGCCCTCTTTTATTTCTCATGCTCAGGAGGCTGTTTTTTTTCTATAATTTCATTCAGTACTTTTGAAGATGCTGAAGGGAGACCTTGTAACTGTCAAATGGCCTAAGGCCCTGTTTTTCCAAGGGAATTACACTTTTTTTATTTTTCTTTTTTTTTTTTTTTATCTAGTCCTTTAGTTGTAATCTAGGATATTAAATTGGATGCCTTGCTTTTAGCTAAGACTTAAAAACATGTACTTCTTATGCTGCTGTCTCTGGTAGGATGATTTAACATGGGCAGAAAGTGATGCAGAATAATTTAAGAATTTTACATCCAAGATAAAAAACGTTTTCAGAACTGCAAAACAAAATGTCCACAATATTACAACTAGAGTTCAAGGTAATAAAAAGTAATGTTTTCAGCAAGAAAAGCACTTCCAGAAAAGGTGTAGTATGATAGACAGTGAGCTATCCACACTGTCTTTAGTTGGCTGAAGAGAATTGTGTAACACAGAGTAAAATTCTGTGAGCTCAGAAAATCCAGTGAGGCTTTCTGGTGGCCTACAGTAGTTGTTTTAATAAGTTCTATTTCACCAGGTGTGGGAAGAAATCTTCCCTTGGAAGCCACATTACTTAGCTAAAGATCTAGTCCGTGGACTCAGGAATGCGGATTGACCAAGGAGCATGTGTAAAAATACTGTTCTTAGAAGATGTTATCTTCAGACAGAAAAAACAGTGTTTAATTTCAGGGTGAATGAGCACTAGAATATACAGAATATGGGGTTTTTGTCATTAAGACATAGGCATTTTAACACATGAAACTGAAACTTGCATTCATTGCCTGAGTTTTGTTTGGTTATATGAACACAAAACTTGTTAACTGTGTCACAGGAATGTCCCTGGCAAACCCCTCATGTTTAGGGGCCAGAACCTCCACCCAATTCCAGTGAAGGAAGCAGCTTCTTCTACACTGGATTTGAGATGTGTTTGATGTGGAAGAAAAAATGGAAGTTTGGGTTGAGTTAGAAAATTAGAGCAGAGGTCACTGCAAAACTTTGTGTATGCCAGAGCATGCAGTGGGCAGGAATTCCTCTTCTTACTCCACAGCAGCTTCAGTCAGGGTGATTTTTATTCTGTAGAGCTCAGGTTTTCCTCAAGGACGTCGTATTTGCTGTTAGCCTAAGCCAGGCTGCTGTTTGGGTTCGTGTAAGAGAGGAGGCAGCAGCCTGGAAAGCGAAGAGAGAATGATTATCTGCTCATGCTGTTGAGTCAAGGAAGTCTGGCTGCCATGAAGTTTCGAATTCCTCCTCACTCAGAAAAGGCCACTTCCAATGATAACCAACTGCAGTGTGGTTAAACTTGCATATTGTCACCAAAACCATCTTCAGAGCTGCAGTAACAGCAGCCCTTGGAGCCCCACAGTTTGTCTTCTACAGACCCAGGGGAATTCACACCCTTATGAGGACAAGAGAACAAGAGGCTCTGAAATGATGGGTGAGCAGTTTGAGTCAGCTGTTTATGCCATTTTTGTGGTGTTACACATGCCCTGAGGTCACCAACAAAAAGGGCTTCCATTGCCTTTCTTGTGCTATTGACTGATACTTAAGCAGTGACAATAAATATATTTTCTGGGTCAGAAAGGGATGTCTTTGTAATGATGGAAACTTGTATTGAGCCAAACAGTGGTCACATTGCCAGTAAAATAGGTGTTAAGTGAAGCATGAACAATTTTAATTACTTTCATCTAGCACAGAGAGGGAATGAACTAATTCTACACTATTTTTTCTACGGAAAACACTTACTGTAAACTACACAATGCATCTGTATTTCATATTTATTTATGTGTAGCCCTCTTTGTTGATACACACAAATAAAAGTTAAAGGATATTTTCTTTCACATCCCAGGTGCACAAAAGCACTGATTTATTGACCTGAGTCTGATTTTGGAAACATGTTTCAGATTAAACTAATTATGCTTTTTTTCTCCCTGCAAATGTTACAGCTACTATTAACCCTGCAGTAAAGAGTAATAGAAAAAGGGAAAAGCCAAACCCTCTGGTAGGCGTCAGCGGAGGGGTTAATTTGTTGCTCAAGTTCCATGTAATTGTGCTGGCATGTTCCTGTGGTGTTCACAGCAGGGCTCAGTGCTGGCAGCCCGGGCTGGCTGGGAGCTCAGGGAGCTGCAGCGCGCTGGGAGCAGGGCTCTGCCAGGATGGACAACTCTGGGCAATCAAGACTTGACTACTTTGTCTCTTATGTCCACTGCTATAGTGTAGGTTATTCAGCTGTTCTTCTGCATGCTTATTTCCTTTTTAAAGTAGTTCTGTCATTGTATTCTGTTCATACTAACCTCAGTTTATTTTTATGTTAAGGTGTCAGTGTGGCTCTGAGGTTTTTTACTCTTTGTAGTTTTCTTTGCTCTAAAATAAGCAGACAGTAAAAACATGTCCTTTGCCTATAAATCTAATGGTTTAGAGGAACGTTTTTAGAGTCATAGGCTTCCAGGATTGTGAAGCTCTGAAAAATCCAAGTATTTAGAATTAATGTTTTTGCTTTATTCCAGTTCATGTGAGTTTATATAGCAATTTATAGCAATTTACATAAATATACATCATTGTTCTAAAGTCTGTGAAGCAAAGCTTGCTAGTGTCTTCCAGTTCCTGGTATCACTCTAAGATGCTTCAAAAGAGGGACTACTGGTATTTTACTGACTGGAAACAGTATAGGTGACAATGACATTCTTTAAATAAGGGTAGTGTGCTTGCACTTTTAAAACTAAGCTTAAACTGCATCTATATGTAGGTTGGACCATGCCTTAAAATGGTTGTAGACTGAATTTAGGTACAGGGAAAATGATCTTTTTGTACTTCCAGTATTTATATTTATTTGAGCTTTTCACTGAAAGTCGTGACTGGAGTCTTGCATCATACACAGATTTCTTAATATAAGACATATATTTTAAATGGTGTTACTCTTTTATGCATACTGTAGGAAGTTGATTTAAAACCTGTTTGGCATTTGTTAAAAGCAGTCATTTCAAAACGTTTACATGTTTAACTTCAAAATGTTTTGATGTTTTGATGCCTTTCAAGCCTCTTAAGGCATATCTCTAAATAACCTGTCTAGGGGTACAGTTATTGTACTTTTCTCACTGAGGATGAGGGACTCCTATGTTTGTTATTTCTGCTTTTGAAAACACATCTGTATCATCTCGATGGTGTGTCAGAGACAGGGGCAGGCATCAGTCATTGTCTCTTGAGATGCTATTTAGGACCCAGCATTGGTGTATCTGTCTTGTGCCATCCAGAAAACATTGCAGGTGCTGTTGTGCCTCCAGAGCACAGCTGCACAGAATTACCATGTTCATCTGAAGTCATTCTGGGCATTTATGGGAAAGCCTAATTAAAGACATGCTTGGGTTCCTCATGTAATTATGTTGTTCAGAGCTCTGTGTCACTGCTTTGCTAAATAACCTTTGGACTGATACTTCTAATCTTTCTCTTATCTACAAGGAAAAAAGGTGAAGCAAGGAAAGAATCAAAAATTAAATTTTGGATAAACAATGTGTCTGAACAAGAAATAACTTCTTTTGCAAACTTCTAGTGAAATCTGTAGAATAGAGTTGAGCCATGCTCAAGGAATGTGACACATCTTGAATCTCTGTATATAATGAAAGTCTTATGAAGTTCTACTTAGGGTAATAATCAACCCCTAAGAACTTTAGCAGTCTTAATGAAAAAGAAACAAGCACACCTCTAACAAGGCTAGACAATTCACTATTGGCTCTCTCTTTTGAAAAGCCACATCTGCTCAGCTTTTGTTTTTATCTCTGATTTAAGTGTAGCAGGTTTTAGAATCTCACAAATGGAGGACATGGAGTGCTACCGTTGCTCTGTTGTGTGTTATATTGTCACCAGGGTTCTTGCTGGGTAGACTAAAATGTGCAATATTATGTACAGAATGTGTATCTGGAGAACCCTTCTCTGTAAACTAAAGAAGAGATGTGAGGAAGATTGGTTTGATATTTGTTTGCGCTCTTTTGTTTAAGAGATCTTTGGTTTTGAAGCGCTTGAAGGTAAAGTCAAACGTTTGATCAGTCCATGCTGCCTCTTCAGTCTTTGCAGAAGACATTAAGTGTGGTTCAAAGACGAGTTTTTCCTACTGACATAAAAGTGCTAATTCCTGTGTTTTTATGTCAGTCCCACTTCAGTGTTAGCTGGCTGATCTAATGAATAATTGTCTTATCAGTAAGAGCTCAGCATGAGCATTTGTATCATTATGTTATGCTCCCCGTCATGAAAAAGTTTCTTACATTACTTAGAATGCTGTTGGATTGCACCAGGTAAAATGAGACAATAAATGGGAGTAGTCATTTTAAGGAGAGAGTTCACAAAATTGTTGTAGGTCATTCATTAGAGCAAATAAACTGAGGAATATTTTAGACTGGTGTTGCTTGAAAGATTCAGTGCTGGCTGTGAGTGAATAAATCTGCCAGGTTTAGTGTAATGAACATATACCTGGTGATCCAGGCTTCTTTCTTCTGCCGCTGACTCTGTAAATGCAAGATGTCTGTTACTTGGAAATGAGTATTACTGGAGAGAAATGAGATGAGATGAGATGAGATGAGATGATAAAGGCTGCCTGCTTTCTCTTGAGTATATGAGGGGTAATTCACCAAGAAGTAAGCCAGAAGGCAGTTGGAAATGTAATCAAAATTAAATTACTATTCACTGTGTTGCTATCAAACACGTGGCTTTTCTCAGCTTCCAGGCATATATTTGTGGGCTTTGTCACAATTTGGCAGACAGGAGTATGAGCTGGTAGATTTTGTCAGAGTTAAATTTTGTCTGTTGCTGCTCTCTGACAGTGCTGTGTTCAGAGCAGTGCTCAGCTTGAAGGCAGCCTGGGCTGGCTGAAAACTCAGAGCCTTTGTGCAGTTGTAGAGCAGCACACTCAGCCAGAGCTGAGAGAGGGGCTCCTCGAGCATGAATAACTCTGGACAATCAGGACTTTGCTGTGTCTCTTGTGTTCAGTGCTGTAGGGTAGATCTAGTCAGGTATTTTTCTGGATGCTGATTTCCTTATTTAAGCAGTTTTCAAATTGTATTCTGTTCATACTAAGCTCAGGGGTTTTTTTATGCTAAAGTGCCTCTTGAGGTCTTTTGCTCTTTTTAGTTCTTTTTGCTCTAAATTCAGCAGGTAGTGAGTATGAACTGCAAGTGGCTCTTCTAGCTTATGGTCAAATAACCAAGATATAATAGCAGTCCTCTAGTAAATAAATACTGCCTTTGTCTCTGCTAAATAATTAGAAACCTCTGGTCTTCCACTTGAATATCTGTACCTTAAAGAGTTAATTTTGCTTCCCTTTAGCACCTTGCAAAATGATGACATTAGCAACCTTGCTGAGGTTTTGACTGTGCAATTAGCATAAGAAGTGGGAGAAAGCACAATGTATTCATGGAACGAGTATTGTATATTAACTCACTAGTAAATGATTTTAGAGCCTTGTTCAATTATAGCATAACTCTCAAAGTTCATCCCTGAGGAAGAAAACTGAATTGCCAAATAGGTGTAGATAATGTGATTAGTCAGGCACCTTTTTCAAGAAGGTGAATACTGCAGGGAGTGAAACCTGAAGTGGAGCCTGTAGTAAATCTTCACTATTGAGGTTCTAAGCTTTTTGGTTCATCCCTTTCCAGGTTCTGATTGCCCACACTGCATAAATGCCATTTTTCTCAGCAAAGCAGCTGTTTCTGTTTTGAGCAGAAGTTGTGAGTGTATTCCTGGGAATGTGTGAGGAAACAGCATGAATGAGCCCAAGCCATGTTTGGGGTCCTCCAGGGTCTCCCAGCTCCTTCTACAGCTCTGAAACACACAAAATTCTCTACACATCCTCCAGCTACCCCAGGGCAAGTAACATGGAATGTCAGTGTTGTGCTGGGACAGCCCTCACATTTCCTTCAAAAATGCTAGAAAAGAATAAATCATGTTTTTAAAATCATAATCAAAAATGTTATGTGGGATTTTTAGTGGTGTAAGTACAGTGGTAATGAAGGGTTAAATGCACACATCTTGGATTTTTTCTGAACCTCAGGAGATATAAGAAGTTGCTGGAAAGAACAAGATTGTGTTTCTTGCTTTGGTCCATAACAACCAGAGTCAAATCAGGAAAAATGTGTCCTTTTAGAAGTAAGACCTGTACAAAGCATTGAGTTCTTGGCATGGAGTATGACAGCTCTTTCCTCCCTGATGTGCAGGTCTGTCCTGGATGGTTTCAGCATTATCCCTTTTCCTAAATGTTGCTTGTGGTAGCAAACTTGAAAGGAGTATGAACACTGTATGTAGTATGTACACTGAGCCTCTGCTGCTGTATCTCAATGGTTTTCTGTCCTAATCTAAAGCTTTAAATCAAATATCTGCAAATCATAGTGCAGTGCAGATGAGCTGGAATTATTTCACCGCTTTCTTTTCCATCTGAGCTCTGCTGAAATTGCTGCTGCTATAGCAAAGATCTTGTGTTTCCTCTGTTGACACAGGCTGCAAACATGTTTTGAACATTAAATATACATCTCATTGAAATGCATTATTATAGTTCTTGCTGATTACTGATACCTTTTAATAAGATTTATTTTTCTTCTATAGGGGTCCATAAACATCAGTGGTATTTTAGGCAGTATCTACACTGTGCTAATAAAGACATGATCACCTCAGCAGGGTGGTACTGGAATATATAAACCTTTTGTTAATAACAGTAAAGGAACTTACAGCAGAATGCATCCTCTGTGGATGTCAGTATACAAAAACTGTGAATTGTCCTTTAAAATAAATTTAACACCTGTAATTAAAGAGCAAAAAAGAATTTGCATTCCTAATGTATTATGGTATTGTCATTGATTTAGGCAGGACTAAGGACACTTCATGATATTGGCCCAGAAATACGCCGAGCTATATCCTGTGACTTGCAAGATGATGAACCAGAGGAAAACAATCCAGAGGAGGAGGAAGAAGTTTATAAAGTAATGTCAGAACCCAGCCATGTGAATTGTTTTTTGTATAATATGAGAGTAAAGAATGACCCTATCCTTGAATATGAAAGAATATAATAGTAGAAATGCTTTTAAACCCCTCAAATTAGAAAATATAAATATTTTATAAAGAAGTGTATTTCATATATAAAGCTATAAAAATGGGTTTTTGTCTAATATGAGAGTAAAGAATGACCTTATCCTTTAATATGAAATTATAATAGCAGTAATACTTTTAAACCCCTGAAATTATAAAATATAAATATTTTATAAATAAGTATATTTTATGTATAAATCTATAAAAATGATAGTACCAGGGCACTTGCATTTCTTCATAAATTAAGGAAGCAGTTCCTGCAGGTTCTCCTGCCCCTAATTCTTTCTCATTAATTTTTATTTTTTCTTAAGCAAATCCTATCAAAAGGTATGGACCTTGCCATTCAAATTTTGGTAGTGGCAAGGTAGAAACTGGTTTCAGCCTCTGCAGTGGTAGATAGGAAGAAGAGAACAAAAGTCTGTGCAAGCAAACCACAACAGACACAGAGCTGCATATTTTAAAATGAGTGCATGGGGTTACACAGAGGTCAACTAAATATAAATGCCATTTCCAATCTCATGATGAATATCAATAGGAATCGATCAGAAGAAAGATTAGGTTTCCTCTTTATGCTATTTAGTCCTAAATGGTGAACATGTAAACTTGGTGTTATAAGCAGAGGCAGTCTGCAAACCATTTGTCAGCCAGCAAGAAAACTCTTTTTTCCCAAGCATTTCAGAAGAAGCAGATGTAAAATCATGCTTCTGCAGGAATTACAGCAGAAGCCCCATAGCTTGCTCCTGTCCTCTGCAAAAAGGAGGATGTGGCACTGGAGACAGTGCCTCAGCTGCCATCAGTAGATGCATTTCTCTGCCAACCATCATTACCTCCTGTCTTCTCTAGATTGAGCTGCAACTCAGACTGCTGTCATCCAGGACCCACACCTGGCTAGACAGGGAGGCTCCCTAACCTGGGTCAGGTGTCCAGAGAGCTGCATGTCACAGTCATAGCTTAGCACCTCATCCTCTCTTTCACCATCCATTACACTCCCAGGGCTGATAAACAGAAACTACTCTTTCTTGTACGTCTGTGAGAAGAAAGAATGGAAGCACTGGAGCTGAATGTTCCCTCCCTGGGATTTGCTTGCAAGCTGTTGCATGGCACTCCATCCTGTCTGAGTGACGCCTGCTGCAAGCAGGGAGAGCAGCAGAGAACTCCACCAAAGCGTTCCCCAAAATTAAGCAAACATGTCTCTTTCTGAGGAAGCTGCTGCATGTTCATGTATGGGAATCTAGGTTTCTCCTGCCTAATAAAGTGTGGAGAAAGCTGGCTATGTCACTTTTAGTTGTGTGGAAAAGAATAATGATCACAGCATACTGTTGATTTGACTCTGAAATACGATATTGTCATCACCACAATCACATGTCTGTCACTTCAGGAGATCCCATCTGAAGCATCATAAAACTAGAAAGAAAAATCACAGGTTACTTGAATTGCTACTTTTCTATGCATGTAGGAGAGAAAAGTAAGTTGTCACTGTCAAGAGTATGTTGTGTTAAGGTATCTGATATAATTTTTTCTTTCTCTTCCCCTAAAACAGAGGAATGGTGCCCTCTTTGGCAACCACATAAACCACATTAGCAGTGACAGACGAGATTCATTTCAGCAAATCAACACCACACACCGTCCCTTACACGTCCAGCGGCCTTCAATCCCCTCTGCGAGTGATACTGAGAAAAACATGTATCATCAGGCAGGAAACTCTGTGTACCACAACCATCACAATCACAACTCGGTAGGAAAGCACGTTCCAAACTCAACAAATGCCAATCTCAATAATGCCAACGTGTCCAAAGTCCATGGAAAACACACAGGTTTTGGAAATCGTGAGCACAGATCTGAAAACAGATACCACTCCCACTCCAGGACTGACCACGAGAAGCGTAGAAGGCCAAGCAGTAGGAGGTAAACCTAAATATGTCTTTGTTTTCAAATAAATTTATAAATACACTATAGGAAAGTTAAGCCAAGTGGAATCAATTTGCATCTTCATTTCTGTTGCCTACCGATGTATGAGCTGTGTTTAATATCTAGCTCTGATGAATGGGAAATGCATAAAGCTTCACTGGGGTTTGAAGGTGTAAAAACTTTCTTTAAAGTGAAATCATTAGTTATAGCACAGACATTGTAATCACCAAAGAATTTCTCTGGATGACTTGTTCTTAAAATATTTTTCTCATTTGCATGGCCTACCTGGATAGAACACGCTACTATGAAACATATATTAGGTGAGTTGATATTGTTCTGACATAATTGAAGAGGACAGGGAGGAGTTGTGTTTGTTGTGTGGTGGGTGGTGTTTTGTTTTGTTTTGGTTTTTTTTGTCTCCTTTCCTGTTTCTTTTCTAAATGAACTGTATAACAATGCATATGGCCGGTAACTTAAGTGACAATTTTAAAGTCAATTTTTATACTGTTCTAACAGGACAAACTTTTGCTAAAGTTCAAAATTATTCAAGCCCTTTTGAAAGTCCAGGCAGGTTTCTGCAGTTTTCAACAGGCTAAAGATCACACCTGATTGTAGCCCTTGTTAAAAATTGACTCCCCAAGACTGGAAAAACCACTGGTGTTAGCTTTGATAAATGTTAATGTGTACAGTTCCTTTTATAGTGGACCCAAAATATTTCCTGGTCTTTTGTCTGAATATTTTCTAAGACAGTTCTTAAAATATGGGATCTATTGCTTTAATTGGTAAATGGATGTTCAGTGGTGGTTTTAATGTCTAGATTTACATATCCATTTCAGATTTCTTTTTGAATACCTCAGTGAGAACTTGTCAATATATAAGCCTTTTGGCAAACTCCAGGCATTGGAGAGAGGCTGTGCTTTTCCAAATGACAGTGTATATCATATGAAAATGTCTTGAATGTGTTTGATTTCACTAAGCATCCTTTTATGGTTTTTCTCTTGTACCACAAGGAAATACAGGAAGGCCATCTTTAAGGAACAGATCCATCATTCGTGTTCTGAACTGCACTGCTCTGCACTAACACCACCGTCTGCACTAGAGAGTTGTTAATGCTTGTCTTTTTCTTTTCCTCTTTGAAGCACGTTAAAAGAACTGTGTATGCAATAAACAATAGAGATATAGATATAGATATATAGTGATATAAATAGGAAAAAAGAATCACAATTTGGTTGCTCCTTACAGATCTGACACTGGTGATGGGCGCCGACCTACCATTCGCAGGGAAGAACATGAAGTGCAAGACTATTGCAATGATGATCATTATTTGGCAGAGCAGGAGTATTACAGTGGAGAAGAATATTATGAGGATGACAGTATGTTGTCAGGAAACAGGTGAGGTTATTTGTTAAATAAAATGTTGTTAAATAAAAATATTTTTAAAATAAAATAGCATGCAAAAATATTTCAACATTTTAGGTACATAGGTGTAAAGGCTTCACAAAGCACACTCACACTGCAAATTCTCTAATGAAATTAATACTCCACAACTGCTGAAATGGGAAATGATGAGCAGGAAAGGAGAGTATTCCAAAGATGGAATGTTTTCCTTCTACTGAGTACATTCAGTAGCATCTCAAAAATAATCTCCACTTGTCGTTCCTGTTCACGGATGGCACGAGAATAACGACACGACTCTCAGCTTACAGCAAATGAGAGCAATCTCTATTCTTCTAAATCCTCTTTTTATACAGTACTTTGGTACAATGAATATGATTGGTCATTCAGAGCCTACACCTCTTTGTAAATATCCTTGCCAGTAAACAAATTAGAAAAACACCACCTGTTAATGGTTTTTCACCTCGCAAGGATTGTTTGGGTTCTTCTTTAGGATTTGCCCAGGCCAGAATGAGAGAGTTGCTCACAGACTCCAGTAGTGCCTGAAGCCTAAAATCTGTCCACTGTCAGTACTCACAACTTCTGCCCATTTTTTTTAATTTTCAAGTCCAGCCCAGAAGTAGAAGAATTTATTGCCATTTTATCTTAGATCCATAAGTGCATATGCTCAAGTGCCAGACGTGCTTAATTCTCCTCCTTCTTCTCCTGCTATATGGACTACATTTAACGTCTGAATTCTGCCAAGATTGGCACCCAGATCTGCATTGCCTTTGTTTGGATAAAAGCTGAGATTTGCATGAAAGCTGAATTTTACAGAATTCTTAGATAACTATTCTTTTTGTATGATAGTTAGCACCAAGTAACACCCTTTCACGATCTGATTTCAAACATGAGAACATCCAGAATGTAAGAGGCTTAAATCCATTCTGTGCTTCTGTGCTCCTGCACCTTACCCAGGTTCTCAAGAGAGCATGGCAGGAGTAGAAGAGAGTATTTATTTTTTTAAGCAGTGTGACTGAGGTCTTACCTTTTTGCCTGTACTGGTAAGAATAAATTCATTGAAAATACAACTTGACTAAAAATTTAACTTAATAATTGACCATGTAACTGTACTAGTACAAAAGTATATGCCCTATCTCAAAATCCTACAGAAACTGGATTTTAAATCTGAGTTGTGCAATTACAGAATGCAGTGTTCGATTATCTTGCTGGAGAAAGAGTAGGCTTGCAAATCTTTTGGAGGGAAGCTAATTTGGTAACTGTTTACAAAAACTCACTGAAAGAATATTTTCTTTATTGTTTTTTAATGCAGACATAGATGTGATTACCACTGTAGATATCACTGCCATGACTCAGATTTTGAGAGACCAAAAGGTTACCATCACCCACATGGTTTTTTTGAGGAAGATGATTCACAGATGTGTTATGATACAAAAAGATCTCCTAGGAGACGGCTGCTACCTCCAACACCACCACGTAAGTACATTAAGGACAATTTGTTTGCAAATCTGAAATCATTCCAATGCATTCAGACAGATTCCAGTTTTAAAAGGCTTTTTTAAAAAAAATTGGATTTTAAGCATCTTATTTCAGATTGACATTGGTGCTTTATTCTGCTATCTCAGGAATAATGCTCTCTGTGTTTCTTCTGAGGGAGAAGATGTTTAAATTTATAGATAGAATTAGTATTGTCAACTGATGTTTTTTTCCTGTTTCTTCAATTTTGATTTCTTCTCATCCTTATATCTCTATCCCTTGGTTTTTCCTTATCTCAAGGACAATAATCTGCAAGATGTCATTGTTCTTGTCTCGCAATTCTGTCTTTGTATGTACCAGGCTGTACTGCAGAGATCAGCAGTGCCTATCCTCTGGTGAACTAGGCACACACTCAAAATTCTTGGGTTTGGTGTTTGACCTCTGACACTTCACAGAGAGGAAGAACTTGGGGTGGCACTAGAAGATCAAAAGCAACCACTTTTCAAGGCTTTTTCTTGTCTCAGAGATTCTCAAGTGTATTGAGATAATTTTATACCTGAGGTACAGTTTTAGACTGTTTAAAGCTACAGAGAGCTGTGGTCAAAGGCAGCAGCAAAATATTTTTTTTTATAATAAAGGTAGTATTTTCCAGCATACTGCCAGTATTGGATCCACACTCAACTCCTTATGACAAGGCTGGCATGCTCTCTGCTCTTTGGCTTTCTGCCCTCAAGGGGCACAGGGGCAGAATGAGTCTTGCACCACAGAAAGTAAATAACTCAGCTGAACAATAGTGAAGGGTACAGAAAGCTGCTTTAGTAGCAGAAGGGAGACAGATCAGATGAAGGAGACACTGTGAAAGGAGACCCCTGTACATCTTTCTACAAGCTTTTCTGATTGCAGAGGAATTTTAATCCAAAGAGAAAGATGCTTTGTATATCTATTCCACAGATTGCAGGAGAAAAACTCTCATATAAACATTGTCCTGGGTCTTCCCATGAAAGTGTTTCAAGTGGAGAGTTGAAGGTTTCCTCTAACTGCATTCTTGGAGATAAAGTTTTAATGACAGTGTTTGGCAGTAATTTATTTAGAGGAAGTTATGCTTTTTATCTCATCTACAGAGGACTAGGTTAAGGTACTAGATAAGAGTATTTGATATCCTAGGATAAGAGGGCCTAGTTCTGATCAAAGTTGCATAAGGGTAATTTAGGAAGTCCTTGACTTTAACCAATGTAGTGTCATAAAACCAATCAGTGTCAGACCTCCTGTCATAACCATTTATTTAATATTCCAGAAAAGATTTGAGAGACTTTAACAGCTCAGTATCTGGGCAGATTTTAAGAGAATCTCAAATCTATTATTTGTAACTAGTGTATGGGCTGTTTGGCCTGAGGAAGCCTTGATTGTCTCACATAAATAAAGGGAAAAAAAAACCCCAAAAAACCCACAAACAAACAAACAAAACAACAACAACAACAACAAAAACCCAACAACAAACAAACCACCAAAAAAACCCCACCCAAAACACCCGTACATTGCACTAAACAGTTCCTTCTAGCATCTGATTCAGTCCAAGTGAACATAATGTCCAGTGCCTTGGCTGAGTACTGCAGTCAGTAAACTGAGCTCCATGTCAAGCTTTTTGGATGTTTCTATACCAAACTCATCACCACAGTATTTGAATCGCTTCCAGAAGTGTACTGAGGAATGACAGAGATTTTCTTTCAGCCTCTTCTCTGCAGAGAAGCATATGCAAAGAAGTGTGCCTTGTTTTGGATGACTTTTTGGGTTGCTTATTATACATGCTGGTATTGGGACATTTAGCATATTAGGATCAGGAGCTAAGGCTTGCATTCCTGTATTTGGATTTGTCGTAGAGACGAGGGAGAGAGACAAAGTTTGCTTTAGTAGGACAGAACCACCTCGTGGAGGTGCCTGTTTTAGTTCAGTGGCTCTTTGATTGCTGGTATCCAGCATGCAGTGTCTGATGATAACTGTGGGGTGCCGTAACTCTGTGGCACTTGGTACAGCCGGGTTCTCTCCAGTGTCCCACTGCAGTGCCTGCAGCTGTGAGGTGGACCTGGATTCTAGCTGCAGTTCAGCATCTAGGCTTTCTGTGCATTGAAGCTGGCACAGGGGAATGATACCCATGTGCTTCCCATCATTCTGCAGACTTTCAACAACATCAGCTGGAACATCAGCCAAACATCTTGATTCAGTTCAGATTTCTACTTGTTCTTTGCTATCACAGAAGAGCACATAACAGCAGAGACCATGTATGATTTCTGTCTTAAACAACAGGATAAACATCAGGAATTGACAGCCTGGGTTGACTTGGATATGGTTCTACTTATTGCATATTGCTTCCAAGGAACTGGAGATTTCATATTTCCTTCGGGAATAGAATTAAGAGCTTGAAGCCATAGGGAGGAAAGAAGAAGGTCACAGTTGTTTATAGCAGGACTCTGCAGTTGAGTGTCTGAGCCAGTCAGCTGCATCAGACAAGTCTGTTTTCTGAAACAGCTGCTTCCAGTTTTGTCATGTTAGGTTGCTTCTGTGATTTCTACCTGGGACTGCTTTTGCTTATGTGATTAATCTGCCCTTTATCTTATTAGCCAGCCACTTGCTTTTATTAGCACAACTTGTTTCTTACTGGAGGATCTGTTTTTTATTTGTATCATAGTTCACCCTGGAATTCTGGAAATAACAGACTTTGAGGAGAAATGTTTTGTTTTTCTAACGAGTTATGGTTTCCCTGTAGCACACAGACGATCTTCCTTTAATTTCGAATGCCTCCGCCGACAGAGTAGCCAAGACGAGATCCCACTCTCTCCTAATTTCCACCATCGCACAGCTTTGCCACTTCACTTAATGCAGCAGCAGGTAAGCTCAGACCCTTCCTTAACTAACAGTGAATTACATCCTTCCAGCCTCTGCATTGGACTCCTGACTTTCACTGGTGTTTGGAGCAGTCCTGTTGTATTTGTTGCTGGACACACGGCTTCTCAAACATCCACCTTGTACAAAACAGAATGAGTAGCCTCCCCCATTGACTCTGAGTGCTCACAAAGAGTCACCATGCCCTAAATTTTGACCAGGAATGCATAATACAACAGCTGTCTATTAACCTTGGCCTATCTCAAATCCATTTGTGACCATTTGCAAGTACAAGATAGACACCTTCTGAGGCTCAGTGCCCAGCTTGGAAAATGCTGACAGCTTCCTATCGTGTCCTGGACAGAAGGAATGTTTCTATACTTCGTATTTTTTAATATATTCTTTAAGCGAAAAGATTTTGTGATATGAGTAAAACGGAAAAACACCATTTTGTTGTGTCAATTTACCAATTTCAGTCCTGTTTCTCTCTTGCATGGCTACTACACATCAGAAGATGTTAACTTTGTGTAGCTGCTGCCTGAAAAATTGGTTTGAGTTATCTGCTGAAACGAGAAATGAGTATGACTATTTGAAATCACTAACTTCTAAAATTCCTGCCTTTACCAGGTGATGGCTGTGGCAGGCCTGGACTCCAGCAAAGCTCATAAACATTCACCGAGTCGCTCGACGCGTTCCTGGGCCACCCCGCCTGCCACCCCTCCCAACAGGGACCGCTCCCCCTATTACACCCCCCTGATCCAGGTGGACAGGGCTGACTCCACAGAGCACATGAACGGCAGCCTGCCTTCCCTGCACAGGAGCTCCTGGTACACGGACGACCCCGACATCTCCTACAGGACCTTCACACCAGCCAGCCTGACCGTCCCCAACGACTTCAGGCACAAACACAGCGACAAGCAGAGGAGTGCAGACAGCCTGGTGGAAGCGGTGAGCACTGCAGGAGCTCTGGAGGAGCCCACAGTGTCTGTCTGAGCAGTTTTGGGGTTAACTTTGAAAAGCGTGTCGTTAAATTCACATCAGCTCTCTAAATATTGGATTTTTAGTTTTATAGCCAGACACTGGTTTTGGGTAAAGAGGGGAATTTATTCGTAACTGTCGTGTAGCAAAGGATTTCTGCTGAATCCAGATCTTCACGTTAGTTAGAGATTAATCAGAGAACTAAAGAGACATCAAAATTTTGAAATTTAAGTTTTCTAGATGATCGTCAGTTCTGAAGTATCCTTCCACCATGGCAATAGGGAACAGATGATGTATATGCTTGTTCTCTCTGTTGTTTCTAGAGAAATAAATCCCCATTTTTACAGTAATCTGAATAAAAGATCAAAAATTCCATGAATCAGTGTACTAAATGCAGAGAGAAGAATAACAACTGCAAGGATTGATTTGTAGGTGTACTAAAGAATGCTAAGAATTCCCTTTTATACTAAAAAAGATTTGAAGATAATGTGTGTGCAGCATTTCTGAATCATAGTTAATGCTGTAGCTTCCATCCATCACTTCCTTTCCATTGCTATGAGCTAAACAACACATTTTGTTATGTTTTTGCAAATGGGAATTCAACATCTTTTTTCCATGTACTCTAAAGTACTGAGAACATATAAAATTCTGTATTTCAGACAATTCTTTTAACTGCACCATCTGAGATGTATTAACTGTTGTCTTTAGTGTATCAGCCTGATGACTGATGTTTAGCAAAGACTACCTAAGGAGTCAGTGAGAGAAGTTCCATTATCACACATCACGGTGTGCTTTGGACACTTCTCATTGTTGATTTAATTGTTATTTACTTAGACAGTTTGGCTGTGGGTTGCTCCAGTGATTCAGCATGGGGTTTCTAGTGCTTTCCATCAGTGAGCAATGTTATGGTCTGTCTTTTGTTCTGTAATTCCACTGAAATCCTCACTCTCTCACCTCCCTCTGCCAGGTACTTATATCTGAAGGCCTGGGAAGGTATGCAAAGGACCCTAAATTTGTTTCAGCTACAAAACACGAGATTGCTGATGCCTGTGACATGACTATTGATGAGATGGAGAGTGCAGCAAGTAACCTTCTCAATGGAAATATCAGCAATGGGGCCAACGGGGATATGTTTCCAATTTTAAGCAGACAAGATTACGAACTTCAAGATTTTGGTCCTGGCTACAGCGACGAAGAGCCGGAAACGGGACGATATGAAGAGGACTTAGCTGATGAAATGATATGCATTACAAGCTTATAGTACTTAGCAAGGAAAAATGTTCTAATAACAGAAAAAGTGCCTCATAGTTTCACGATGCTAGGCACTAGCTGGAATGAATAACCAATCCAAGTTTTGTATGAGTGATGTCACACCTCAAGGAAGCCATAACTAATAAATTTATTATCTCCAGGTTGCCGAAATGTGAACAGAGCTGCAGTAGGTCAAGTCTCCTCCCACAGAACTTTCAGTTCCTCTGTAGGAATAAGGTTATTTTGAAACCAAGCAGATTGTGACAATCAGTTTTTTGAGGGCTAGAGCAGGATTCTGAGGTGTAATATCTTGCCTGTCTTTCAACCTTGTGCTGCTGTCCTTCCTAGTAGAGCAGGATTTTGTCAGTGACAATGTCTGTAGAGGTCTGGCACAAGATTGTGCGGGAAACAGCACCATGAGATGAGTGATGACAACCAATAATGTCATTACCTCAGTGCTCAAAAGCATATCAGATACCATTGCATATCCATTCTAACATTGTTCTCAAACTTGCCTCCTGATTTCTTTTCTTAATGCTCTTCTAAAATACAATTTGTCATGCTCTACCTGTTAGAGATCGTTGGAAAAAGAAGTTATATAAAGAATAATCTGTCATATGTAACATCAGTTTACATAGGAAAATATCATTCAGATGGTCTGTTTTATGACTATCATGTTAAGGGCAAAATATACTGGAATAATTGCATTCTTACTAATGCACTTGCAACCAGGTTATAGTAGAATTAGATAAGATAGTTTGCTAAAAATTATATAGTAGAAAATATTGTAAATTAATTGTAATATACAATGATTTGTATTTGTAAAGAGATGTTCTATATTTTGTAATTATTGTACCGTAATTGAACTGCAGCAATATTTATGGACCCTAATTATTGTAACTCTCCACAGAATTCTAGATAGAAGTATTTTTACTTGGAATATATAGATCTATAGCTTAAATATTTAAATAGAGCCACCTCTCAGTGTAAATCTCTTTTTGGGATAAAGTGTCAAGTTTGAACTTGGCAACAGATCAGATTTTGTTTTTTAATAATTGAGTCTAATAAATCTCTCTGCAAAAGGGATGCACCGTTGACTACTTAGTCTTATACTTGGAAAGGTAAAAAAATTTAAAGTAATTTCAACTTTTTTTTCTGACTGAAAAGTAAGTTCTAATTTTATTTTTGTAATAACCCCATGCAAAAAAGCCCCAAACCCAAAAACCTTGGCAAGTTCATGCCAGGGTATTCCTGGTCATGAGGCAATTAGTTTTGACAAAGCGTAATACCTACGTACCTTAAACTGACACAGAAAATATCTGAGGCAGAAAATACTTCACAGGTAAATGAAAATGCTTTACTTGAGTACCATTTTCTCTGCTTGGAAAGAGAAGAAATGTGATAGTATGATTCTACACAGAACCAAAAACCTTGATATAAAAAATATTTTATTTTATTGCCTCTTCCTTTCTGTTGTTCTATGTGTACTATTTCAAAGATTTATTTTTATGCAATCAAGAGAGGGCTTCGCTATTGTTCACAATGCAGTAAAATCCTGAAATGTCTTTGAGGCTGAAATGACCTTGGAGGATAATTAAAACACCCTGAAAGCTACTGTCTACTTTGTTAGCACTGGATAACAATGACTTGTTCTAACAAGTTATCTTATCAGGTTTTACCTGTAGTTCCTATGCTAGATAGCAATCCAGTTCACATTTTTACAAATGTGATGTTTAAAACATGTCAATAAACATTTTGTACATAATGACAGTTTCCTATGAATAGCTTACAGACTTCCTCTGAAATCATTCTTATTTCAAATGCCAGGATAAGAACTTAAAGGTTTGTAAATGATTTCTTGACCTACATCATTTTGTATTAAAACAAATGCAAAATGTTCTCCAAATAAAACTGTGTAATAATTTTATTATACTTGGGAGTCCTTTTACTAATAATTTTTCACAAAGAAGTTCCAAAGGTTAAATTCAATGTGCAGTGTTATAAGGATGGGAGGGAATGTGTGAAATAGTCTGTAGCATCACATTGTGCAAGTCTTTTATGAATGGTTGCTGTTAACCACAAAGAAATAAAGCAGAGTATTCATGTGCAAAAGGGATTACTACTTCCCTAGAGACAGACCTATGGAAATGATTAGGAAAATTTGACTAAAATACCCTGAAACACCTAAATAAATTTTCCATGATGTCTTGGGAAGCTCTTGGGTAGGTTACCCAGCAATACTCACTTTGTTACTCTTTCCCAGCTTACAGAAACAAAATCTGGGAGGCCAAAATGGAGCAATCCCTGGGAAATAACAATGAGTAGATTTTGATGTTCTGCCTACTGTGGTAAACCCACTTCTGATAATCACCTTCAAGGCAACTGAAGTTAAACTTTAAAAAAAAAGGAGGAAAACAATCTCAGACTTGTATTTTGTCCAGCATGGACGTTTGATAGCACATCAGGTTTGGCAGATTGAGCAGTGACAGGATTTTTAATTGGTGATTTCTCCAAGGAGACAGAAAACAATATGCTGACCTCACTGTATGCCCTTTGTCCTCAGCCTTTAATAATGTGATGAGAGACTCTTTAAGGTAGATAAGGAATTTTATGAGAGAACTGTTTGCAAAAATAAACGATGAAGGAAATTTAGTTGGAGACCATGTTCTATGTAGTTATTGGCTTAGGGGAGAACATTTGCATAGGTTCAAAGAATACTTGTTCAGTTTCACTACAGAAATACGTGGTAATAAGTAATCAATATATGCATAATTACATGGTAATTGGCACTCTTAGAATACTAACGATCATGGTAATTAGTACAAAAAACCTAAAAGTTCTCTCAACAATTAAATCATAATTTATGAGACTCCAAATTTGTTTATATATGTATTTAATGAGAGAAAATACTAGCAAAGAATTAAACACTGTATTCTACAGTGAAGTAAATTCACTGAAAAAAAAAATCTATAAAATATATTCATATTTGAACAGTGTCTTTTTTTGGCGCTTGGCTGACAGAAGAACTGAGACTAAAAATTATAGTAGTGTAATAAGATGTGCTTGTGTTCTCTCTCTTCATTTTAACTATAATATAAAAAGTATTTCATTACTTTTATTATTATTTGATGATATATATATATTTTATATTATTGAATATATTTATACTTTTATTACTCCTCAAAATCTGTTTCTATGTTTATTTTATAGAAAATGCATATTCTAGGCCCACTTTTCCAGTGTTCATGTAGCTGCCTAATTTGGCTGCAGACTCATTGAAAGCAGACACTTGGAAAGGATTTTAAGGTTGTGGTGTAGAAAATCTTACATAAATTAAATACAGTGCAATTTTACAAATACTGCTATATTCTGCTGCTTTTAAAAACACTTCTCATACTGAAACAACTTGAGCTGAAATGTGTGCACAAAAGAAATGGTTTTGGTCACTTTTCTTTCTTAATCTCATTGTCCTCAGCCAGAGACCTCCAACTGCCTGGAGCATCAGCAGCAAGCCATTTCCATGGAGATGCTGGGGTTCTCCCTTGCAGTACCATTGCTGGTCCAAGCCATGCTGGCAGGTCTAGTAATTCTTGAATCAAACAGCTTTTACAGTTAACTGGTTTTGAACACATAATGTATTATCTGTATATTTATAGAATTTATATCTGGGTAGAATTGGGAATAACCACACTGTATTATTTTGTTAAATAGATAAAACTGTGGGATTACAACCTGTGTTCTTCAGTCCAAGAAGGTGTAAAATATGGGTAATTTTAGCTATGAGACTGCCAGTGCTCCACAGGATATGTTAGAATAACCTAGACCTGTTCTAAGGACCCTTTAGCAGACTTGACTCTGCTGGAAGTCAGAAAAAAAATTTAACAGGAATTCAATATCAGCAACCAGATACAGCACAGGAGAAACTAATGGTAAAGTGATGCTATTAAAGATTTCACCAGGGCAACAAACCCTTCAGTACTGCATCAAAGGAATCTCATGGAGGAGCCTCAGTTTTCTACAGCAGTGAGGCTGGAGTTAATAAAGCAACATTGCAGTTCACAGTAATGAAAGTGTTTAAGTGTTTAGAAGGAGAGGAATCTCCAAGATGTCTGTGGATGCCTAGAACTGCAAGAAAAGATGATGATGTTTCAGAAGAAATGCCTGGCTATCTGATTTCTCAGTGCAGCATTGTCTCCTGAACAAAAGACACATGGATACCTAACCTTGCTATTTACTCCTCTTTTTAGAGCTTGGTGTAACAGCAGAGGAGAGGTCTGTGCATGTTCACTGGTAAGTTATGTAAGCCAGTGGCTGGTTGATCCTCTGCAGTTGCATAATAACAACTCCCATCTTGCATGCCTAGAGTGGAAACCCACATTTTGTGCAAATGCAGCAACTTCAGTATCTCATCTTGCTGAATTGCCTCCCTTCTCAGCTGCACAGGACTGTGGTAAGTCTCACCAGTGTATGTAACTTAAAATATCCTTATTGTATTTCAAATGACAAATGACCAGAATCTACTGAATACCTTTAAAGAAAAATTTCACAAACCTAAGTGCTGAGAAAGAATCATTTGCCACTAGGAGGTACAGAATACACAGCCCATGCTTTTCTCAAACAGTTGCACCAGATGAATGGTCTACTTAAGGCAGCTAATCAGTCACTTAGGATGTGAAATATTCTTGTTCTTCCCCTCATCCCAAAAGAATGCATCACATACAGAGAAAGGGTTTACCTGTCTCCCTTTGGAGCAGAGTTCACTGCTATCATCTTCCATCTTCAGTGGTTTTGTTTCTGTTTATGCAGATGCTCTAAGGAATTAGGTCCTTTCCTTCAGCAGAGCTCCAGTCAGTGCCTTACAGAGAGCAGCACCAGGTACAAGTATCTGCCTTGAACATCTGCAGTTGTCCCTCCAGCCAACATCTGAGTCAGCAAGGTTTTCTACAGTCTGTTAAAATGGTGTAAAATTCCATTTTTTTTCTCCTGAAGAACTGTTTATTCTCTTTGCCATAAGTCCTGAGCAATCTTAGGCTACAGAAGCCTTTACTTTATGATTTGACATCTTCTTAGTCAGAAGTTGCTTTGGAATACTTAATAAATACAAAATAATCAATGGAATCAATTTCTTTCAGTGAGTTCAGTTTCTTTAGGTTTTTTTTTTTTAATCAGTACCTGAAAGTTAGTTTGACACTAGAAACAGCCATGAAAGCTCAAGTATCTGAACTTACACATCTGAAAATTAAAAAAGCAAAGATTTAAGTCCTAAATAGAATATAACATTGGTTCACTGAATAAGATATCTGCCTTTTAATTTAAAATTACCTCTTCCCATATCATCTGATCTTATACAGTTGAGTAACATTTAGTTTTAAATATAGTTTGGTTGTAATTTTTCTAAAAAATTTTTGAGTGAGAGCAAGGCACCATTCAAAATATTTATTGATAAATATCTTTTGCAAACTATCATCTGAGCAAAGACCAATCACTTTAAGGATGTTATAGGAAGTGCAGATCTCTTACTGCTAGTGGTACAGCTACATCAGCTGAAATTGTGAGCAGAATTCTACTAAGCTCCTTGTGGGAAAAAAAAAAGAAGCAAAACAAAACAAAAATTTCCAGTAGATTTTTATAAATACCAACTCCAGTTCTGCATTTTTAGAAAAATAAGTTTCTGATAAATACACTGTATGTCTTCTCCCTGAATCCTATACAGTTGGAGACTGCTGAGCTTAGTGAAATCTAACTTTGAGTGAGGATTTGTAAACTGCATTTCTTTCATAAAAATCATGTTTGAAAAACTCTGAGCACATGCAGGTTCCTCCCTTTCCTATGAATTCTGATACAAACTAATTCAGCTCTTGAATATGAAATTGTATAAGTGCTTACATTTGCTTGACCATTTTTTGCAGGATGTGGTGATCACTGATTGTCTGTTATCCTGGGTAACATTCTCATAGCAGTTAAAATTCTTCAAATAACAATAATTTTCAACATAGCACACATTCATCTCTTCCATTCCTTGTGCAATCACACGGTATTTCTGGTGATGTGTACAACCATCAGAAACAGATTCTCTTCAACAGAAAATCTGAGTTTACCACAAAAGGTCATGTTTAACTAAGTTTGTGATTCTTGGACTGTCCTGCACGGGGTCAGGAGTTGGGCTCAATGATCCTGATTGGTCCCTTCAACATTTTCTGTGATTCTAAAATATGCAGCTTAAGCCAGCTGATTAAAAACACAGTACGTAGTCTAATATTAAAAATTTATTCAAATTAATAGTTATTTTAATAGGATATGTTGTTTTGCATGATATCTATCATGTTGGTGTGTTCAGTGTGAGACACCAACATGCTGATGAAAGCCTAAATAACAAATGGTGTGAAAGGATGATAATACTCATTTATCTCTGTGTTTCCAAGGTCTTGGGCTTATATACAGGAACGTTTTTCTCCTGAAGTGATGGGAGACCCTTAATTATATCTGCAGCTTTCTCTGCTATCATGATAGTTGGGGCATTCAAGTTTCCAGTGACAACACTGGGCATTATTGAAGCATCAACTACTCTCAAGTTTTCAACACCAATTACTTTTGTTTGGGGATCCACTACAGCAGTGCTGTCTGAAGGCTGGCCCATTTTACAGGTGCAGGAGGGATGATAAGCACTATCAGCCTTCTGCCTTACGAAAGCGTCTATATCTTTGTCAGATTGAACATGATTTCCTGGTTGAATTTCAGGCCCACGAAATTTTTCAAAAGCTTTCTGAGCAAAGATCTCTCTGGTCAACTTGACACACTGGCGAAACTCCCAAATATCTCTTTCTGTATAGAGAGAAAATACGAAAATTGTAAGTACACATTTAATTTGCTGGTGTATATAGAATGCAAACCAGAAACAAGCAGCATTGTAGAAAAAAAGGCTGGAAGGAAAGTCTCTCACTTCTTGCTGAAAGCCATAATAAAGCAGAATATTTTTCAAAGTCACAGGTATTTACATTCACTGTGAACAAAACTGTCACTTGTATTGCACAACCCCAAAAGGGAAGATGTGAACTATGAGGAATTGCACTTTATCTTGCTGCACCCACTGTCTAGGAAAAGGAGAATAGTCTCAGCACCAAGAAGCAGAAGAAATTCATTCCTTCACAAGCAGAGGTGGTGATGAAACAAACAGCAAGACACAGCAGATACTAAGAATTCTAACTTCATCCCCAACAGGGAATTCTTTCTACTTTACACTGTTCTTTGCACTATCACCTCTTTTCATACTAATTGACTTTTATAAGTGAGAAATAAATAACAACGTACCAACCAGCACTTCTGAATTGCTGTTTAGTAGGCACAAAAACTAGCTACTGAAACAGGCAGGAAATAAGCTGACCTCAGAGCAAGGAGAGGCTGCAGTTACCTGTTGACAGGTAGTTGGGCTCAATGATGGGGTGGTCCCTTGGGTCTGAACTCTTCAGCTTCAGCCAGCCCACACTTGTGCTCCTCATGGGCCCCACGTGGACCTGAAACACCCATGCTGTACTCATGAGACAATCCCACCAGATCTACTTCCAAATTCAGCACGGTTTTTTGGGGGTTTTGTTTGTTTGGGTTTGGTATTTTTGTTTTTTGTGGTTTTTTTTTAGACGGACTTTACAAATTCAGCAAATGTAAACATTAACCAAAGATGGAAAATACCGTTGAACATTTTTCCATTTTACATAATTTCTTCGGTAAATATGTAATTCCATTGCAGAGAAGAAATATGCCTGTCACATCAACTCACAGGTGTTCTTTTCATTTATAATACAACCATTCCAGTTTAGTAGTATCAGAGCACTCTAATACAAACAGCAATTGGACCAAATTGTTATGTCTCTGAAGGAAAAAGATCAGCAAGGAAAAACATGTATATTCAGTGACAGTTCCCCAGAATTAGCATTCAGAGGTTTGGATCAAGATGATAGTCCAAAAAGGGGCTTGGATTTGTGCCAAGGAATAAATGAGTGTTTCTATATATTTTTACTTAAACCTTTGTCTAAACTGCAGTGGAACAGGGAACACCTTGTTCCACTGCCAAATTGTGTCCTAACTCACAGCACTAGGGCACTTCAGTAGAGTGAATACTTAATTCAATACTTGCCTTGTTTCCCAGGGATAAAAACCAGCATAAATTTGGTGGCAATATCAAATAACAAAGCTGTGCTTTTTCCCCAATGGAGGGGGTTAAGCAGTCTATTTCATATTATACTGAACAAAGTATTTTTTCAGAATATAGCCAAATTATCAACACTTATAATGGAGCATAAAGCTCCTTGCCAGTGTCCACAAAACCTTACTGGAACATTCTCTTCAGCTCACCTGGTAAGCTTCCATTGTGGAAGCAACCCGACCATGGTCAATGACCTGAGATGGAAGGAAGTGGAACTGGATGTCAGGGTGAGGAACCCCTGGTCCACTTCGGATGAAACCACCAGATTCTAGGTGGGCAGTGGCTCCCTCACCTAGAGAGTGTAAAGAAGAGAGAAGATGCCATTAAATACCTTGGAAGAGCAACAAGTCCTCTTGTTTTTAACCCTTAGTTGCACTACTATGAATAATTTATATGTCCAGGGTCAATTGCAAGGAATGCAAATCCATTATGAACGGCTCGTAGTTCAAGCAGTGTGCATCACTTTCATCTGCTTTTTAATTCCTGGAGAAAGCTAAATACACATAACTTTGGAAATCCCACTGATCTGACAATGGGGTGTTACAGTTCTCTCACTGTAACTGGCAGGCCAAGGGTCTGACTCCAGAAGCAGATTTGGATCCTAAAAGGTGTGGAGAGAACTGGCTGCATGTCCTGACATTCCAGCACTGTTCACTCTGTGATGTGCACTCCAGTTATCCCATCAGTCATATGGAATAGGCAGAGCCATCCACAGTGCCTGAAGGGAAAGATGAAAGCCTTGCAATCCGCCTTATTTTATTTTCATTTCTGTTTAAATCTGTAAGCTAGCCCTCAATATTTACTTGCATGGTAAAAAGCCACAATATACCCAGAAGAAGTTGCTGAATAATAACATAATTCAGCAAGTGATGTAGAACTCAACTTTGGCCAAGCTATTTAACTGACATCAAGTATTATATTTACAGATTCTTTTTAAGGTACAGCTTATGACTGAGTTACAGTAAAATGCATGTGTCATCTTAAGGCAAGCCAATTCACATTTACTTGCAGGCCAAAATGATTCTGATTAGAGCAACAAACAAATTCTTTTGAGATAATTATACAGAAAACTTAAGTCAGTTCAACAATATGCTTTTATTGACATCACATTGATTTAAAATTATTTTGTCCATCTTTTTTGCAATATCTTTTCTTAGTAGTATTGATTTTTAAATGTAGAACTTTTCTTTATATGAGACATAGGAATGTTAAAAGAGGTGTATAATAACGTCCTTCATTACCTGAGATATAAAAACTTTAAAATATTCTAGTATAGAAGAAAAGAAATAATTTTTGCAAGCTCCAGTTATTTCCCAGAGCATGAAAAAGATTACATATTAAAGCTCCCAGACTATAAAACTCACAGATAAAAGGCTGTGGCAGCTCTAAATCAGTCAGTGGAAAAATGATTGCATACTTTGCTTCATACCTGTAAATTTCCAAAGCCATTCAAGACCAATCCTCACCATGTTAAGTGGCTTTTGTGCACTATACAGAGTAATAGGTTTGGTGCACTTTTGCTGGACATACACTTCTAAATGATCTTGAAGGTTCTGGCCTACTCCTGCAGGGAGTAGAGAGGGGAAGGGAGAAGAAAGAGAGGAAAAAAATGTTATTTCACACAGAACAATTACTCACCATGTTTCAAGCAGAGAACACCTGAAATGGGAACTAAACCAACCCCTTACAAGGGCAGTGATGCCACAGACCAGGGCCATGAGTCACATCAGCCTTTTGCTCATGTCAGAATAAGGTTTTACATAAACATAGCATAACTAAAATGAAAATGGAAAGTTAAATGGCAGATGTATCAGCTGTTCTAAAAATGGCAGATATGGCTTCTAAATATTGTGCTTTCTTCTTTAGCTTTAAGGAAAAGTTCAGGTTATCTCTTTTATATTTGAGTATTTATGACAGTGGGAGTTTATACAATCTGTTGTGGATCAAAACTAAATCAAAACTCTTAATGACAAGTGTGCTGCTTATCTATAAAAATATGCCTTCAGAAAGGCATTTTTCACTGTCAAATGTGGTGGAGAAAGAGTAGGAATTTATTGCTTAGTTCTAAAATCAATGCCTGTTTCCACTGATTTGTATAAAATCAATACATCTTTCCACTGATTTGTAACAAACATGTTTTCAACGTTTCATAATTTGACGTAAAGAAAACTCAATTTCATGATTAATTTAATTTAATGATTATTCAGTTGCATTCATAAGATGATGAAAGAAGAAAAAAAAATTACCAGGAAGATGGCAAACAAGAGGGATCCCCAGTTTTTTTAGATCATCTGCATTTCCAATTCCAGACAACATAAGCAGCTGGGGAGAATTTATGGCACCTCCACTTAAAATAACTTCCTTACTGGCAAAAACCTAAAAGGAAATGAGCACAAAAGCCCTAAGATTATTAAGCCTGAGCCGAATGCAAGCAGCTTCTGGGACTCCTCTTTGGATATGCTGTTCTGATCCTGATTAGACACCCTTCCCTCACATTTTCCTCATTTAAATGTATTCCTGTCTTGTCAGAATTTTCCACAGAGAGAAGTAATCAAGCTTTTACTTTGATCATTCCTGTATTTATTCCCATCTCTACAATCCATTCACACTCTATGGCACAGAAACATTCAGCCCAGCTCCTATCCTACTTGCCAGGGGAAGAGTACCTGTGGCACTCGGATCAGGCAGCTAAGCTTCTCTGCCATTTTCAGTAACTCTTTGTAAATTAAAACTGAAATTCCTAAGGAAGATTTGGAATTCACAGACATGGTAGCTCAAAAATTCTCAAGAGCTTATTTTTTTTTAATTCAACCAAGGCTAAAGTTTGATTTCTTAGCTCATGGTAGTCCTCAAAAGCCCTCCCATCCACTAAAGCACTACTCATAAAATTGACTGCAGGCATAGAATGAATTTTCTTCTGCTGACAGTCTTTTTATCAAATAGTTTGGTCTGAGCCTGAGTTGGTCATGATACATGATACTGCTAATTTATTCCTCTGCCTTTGACTCAGAGTTTTAACAGATTAGTATGGAATGCATATTAACTAGTAATCCTGTCGTTTTTGAATGACACCTCAGCTATACAGAATGATGGCAAATGAGATTGTTGCTACAGTAACATCCAAGTCTAATAATAATAAGAAGCATTTTCACACTGTTTATCTGATCTGGTCAACAGATGGCCAGTGCTGTTATCTTTTATTTGTTGTTTGCTCTGGGCAATCCTTAGTATGTTAAGGCAAATAAACACCATATCAGAGCCTGTTGAATCAATACTTAGAGCTGTATTTTGCATGTTATACCAACTTTTTAAATTTATTTTTCTTTTCTGTGGTATACACAGAACTGATACCAGTTTGTTCAGAACAGCATTCAAATGATGCTTGCTCAGTCTCTGCACTGTATTTGTTCCCAGCCCACACAAAATTTTTCATAATGTCACAGCTAACATGCGAAGAGGAAAAAGTGACCTTGATACACTTTTGTTTAGGTTAGTCTATAATACATTAAACAATATCATCCTTTATATGAAATATAAAGTATAAATATACTTTTCTGCTTGATTCTGAACTTAAAAACTCCAGGAATACCTCAGTCTACCTTTCCTACTTTTGTCAGAGGGCTTACTGAAATCCTGGGAGATCTCTAGGACTTCAGTGTTAGAAGACTAACAAGTCCATGGCTGGAGAATAGGTTTTGAATAATTTTTAAATCAGGTTTGGTGATCTTTTCACTTTGCTGATGACTGATATAAAAAAGATTCTATCTAAAATAGACTGTAAAAACAAAAACACTTTATTGTAGTCAATTGCTTGATTTTGATGTTCATAACGCAATAACATTATTAGTTCTTCCATCCTGACAAGTATAAAATTTTCCAGAAAATAAAAGCAGACTAATCCTGCAGTTTTGATGCTGGGCAGGGGGGAAAGGGGAGAGAGGGAGGGGAAATACTTTGAAGGTGTTATTTTGTACCATACTTGATTAGAAATATATATTATTCACTATGTAGAATTCATACATATATTAGTATGTATGAAAATTCATAGCAATTGAAGAATTTCACAATTAAATGGACCAGTGTTCAGAAAGTCTTTGATGTGTGTAATTGGGTTTCCAAGACTTTCTTCAACAAAATTGATCTTGATAATGGCACAAGAACAGCAATTAGAGGTAGTGTTTTCACAGAAATCCAATAGCTTATGAAATCAGTTAAAGGTTCTGCAACTTTTGTTTCATATTGGTAAAATGATTAGCATTTGCAATCCACTTAGAAAGCAGAAGATTTGATCTGTGTTTTAGAAAATCAAAGAACATATGATTTATACTGCATTTTAACTTCTGGCATGTGAACTTGTCTGCTGAGTTTTATAAGGCTGACTGAACTCAAACCACCAAAATTTGTACTCAGCTCTCTCTAGGATATTATTAATACACTTTGTAATTGTTTTATGATTGTTTGGGACTAAATATCTTAGGTTATTAGCATACAAGCCCCTTTTAGGCAATATCCTAGTTACAGACTAATCCCTAATCAGCTGTTAAGGCAAATGAGGATGATTTAGGTCTTACAGAAGGCAGTGGATTGAAAGAGACATAAAATGAACCAATTATCCACCAAATTTTGTAATGACAATTCAAGCTTCCTTCCACACAATCACATTTTCAGTGGAAGTTGAACTGAAACTAGGAAATATTCATTCCACAGTCAACCATAAGGCAAGATCTGTCATTTATCCTTTGAGCCATTCAGATTTCAGTATCTGGCTTTTACAGAGTTTCCTCTGCCAGAATTGTTTGTCAGAAATATCCCCATTGCAGCACTCAGGTCAATGTGCTGGGACAGGGCATGGCTGCACCACAGGCTCCAGACATCTTACACAACACTCTGTGTAACATCAAGTTATGGCTTGTGCCCTATCCACTGGCAGATGGATATGTGATGATGAAGTTAATCTCTAAATCAATACAACTGGAATATCATCTTCTGTAAAATTCCTGACAAGGAATCATATACTGTAAGAAACAACCTAACCTCTAAAATAATGAACATTTTGCACAATAAAGTGCCATTTTTAATAGACTTTTTAAAAAAAGATATAATTAGGCTTTGATTCATACCTTTCATACTGGAAATTGAAAATCTCTTACCTTTTTCCTTTGCCCATTTTTCACATACTCAACACCAATGCATTTTGTTCCTTGGAACAAGATTTTTGTTACAAGTGTCTTCTCTGCAACTGAGAAATTTGGGCGTGATATGGCTGGGCGAAGATAAGCACTAGCTGTGCTCCATCTTTGACCTACAATGTATATTTACATTAAACATCAAAGTAGTCATGCTCAGTATGCTTCAGATTTTGGCCAATAATCACCAGGATGCCTACAGAGGGAAAGCCTTCATAGAGTTTATAGAGTTCAAAGCAAATGTGATTTGATATAATAATTAAAGATATTATTTTAACATAAGAAATTTCACAATCACAGCTGTGGATCAGGACTTTCTTAGCCATGCAACTTGCAGTGAAATACACAGTACACTGATGGCAAGCTGCTGAGAAATGAATAGAATGTCAATACAGAGTGCCATAGCTGGGCAGTAACCGAAACACTCAAATGGCATTCAGTGCAGATTATATGTTCAAAATTATTGCTGTATCAGAAAGAGAAATTACTTGAGGACCCCTTTACGGTTTACCTCGGTGTATAGTCATGTCCATCCAGCCAAAGCCTTCCTGCTGATAGCCATTCATGTCGTCTGTGAAGGGGTACCCGGCTTGCTGCGCCGCCTCCAGGAACGCCTGATGAAGAGGATGGTTTGTTTTCCCTCGTGACACGTGCAGGGGGCCATTCCCACCTCTGTACTGATCCGGCCCCAGTTCGTGTGTCTGTGCCTTCTTAAAATAGGGCAGGCAGTGCTCGTAGTCCCAGCCCGCGGCCCCGTCCCTGCTCCAGCGGTTGTAGTCCTCGGCGTGCCCGCGGATGTAGACCATGGCATTGAGCGAGGAGGAGCCGCCCCACACCCTGCCCCGGGGCCAGTACATCACTCGGCTGTCCATGTGCCTCTGCGGGGTGGTGTGGTAGTACCAGTTGTATTTCTCGTCGCAGAGGTTGTAGGTTAACGCAGCAGGCATGTGGATCTTCCACATCAGCCTTTTGCTGCCGAGCAGGGTGTCTTTAGGGCCCGCTTCCAAAAGCAGCACGGTGCTCTGCAGGTCTTCCGTCAGCCTGTTGGCCAAAACGCAGCCTGCTGACCCAGCTCCCACGATGATGTAATTATAGGAGTTTGCCTTTTCAGAGCTCAGCTGAGATGATGCACGTGAAATTTTGAATTGTTGTTCATTGATGCCCAAGGTGTTCTTTAATGTGCGTACTTTAAACAGGCTTCCTGCTATTCTGCACATCACAGGACTGTGACATTTAAATCCTTTCATTAAATATGACATCTTTACTGATAGTTAATCACTCTTGCAGAATTTCTGACAAAAGCCCAGTGGTTTACCCTAGAAAAAATACAAAGATACTAATTAAGATTAGTATCAGCACACTATTAGTATTAGTAAACTATAATACTATTAGTATTAGTCAGCATTACTAATACCTCTAAAATGTCAGCAATTTTCAGGTGACAATGGTATTCTTTACCCATTTTCACTGCCCAAGAAGTTAACAATGGTAATAAACCAGTAAACATTTACTGTCTTATAATTCTTTTAATGGAGTCTGTGCAGCAGTCAAATGTACTGTCCTATATTATATGTAGTCTGATTTTGATTTGTTGCTGGTTCCTGAGACAGATGAACATTTTCAAGTATTTGCCAAACTCATAAGAGGTGGAAACTTTTGCATTCCTTGTAGTATCTCTTTATCCACCTCTAACAGGCAGGAATTTAAGAACAACAACAATTTCAAAAACTGTTGTAGTTTAATTTTGGGGGGGGTCCCCAGGGAGGGTTCCCCGGGAGCCCCCCGGGTCCTAGGGTCGCGGGTGTTCCCGTGCTGGCAGGCAAAGAGACTTCAGACGGCTGCTGAGGTGCTGATGGGATGAGGGTTTATTCAAAGTCTCACTCCAGGCAGGGAGCATGGTCCTGCGGGAGAGGGGGAAGGGAAGGGGGGAGAGGGAGAAGGGGAGAGGGATGGGGAGGGAGCAGTCCCCGAAGACCACCAGGGCAAAAGATGGAAGAGGCCTCTCGGATTGCACCCTTAACACAGAGGTTCAAGGTGGGCGCGGTAAGATTCTCCAGCCACTGCAGGGAGGGTACAGACTTGGGATAAACCATACATTTTCCAGGGGTGAACGAGAGCAAACCATTTCCATAAAATACAATTCCACAAAAAACTTCTCTGTAAGTCTGTGACAGGGATGTCACACAAGACAGTTCACAATGGAAATGGTGAGTATGCTCACTGCACATTCTGCCAGAGAGTGTCTCCACAAAACAAATGTGTAACAAACTCATTTCCAGCTGTCCCCAAGGTGAAAACTGCCAGATTTGCAGGTGTGTCTCCTAACACAGGGAAAGGAAAAATCTGCTCATCTGTGCCTTTCTACCTTGCTGATAAACCCCAAATCCTGGAAGAGTGCTCCAAGAAGTCACAATCTGACACCACTAGAGCCTTAGGCTGAGTAGGAATGGAAAGGGTTTTTTTACTTTCAGAGAAGCCTGTGAGCCTTGAAAGTACCACAGGTTTAGCTCTGTGTTGCACTGGTTTGGGCACAGGGACTTGGTGCCAAATTTTCTGTGTGTCACAGGTACTGATCCTGCTGGCCAGCCTGAAGGGTTTCTCCTGCTGTCTTCCCTGAAACTATTCCTTTTGGTCTAAATAATTAGTGAAATGGGGTATCCTTGGGCTGTAAATAATATTTCTCCCTGGCCCATGACTTCTGTCTAAGCTGTTGTCATGTATTATAGAGACAGTGAGTTATCCAGTGATCTACCTCTTCCAGCACTGCACAGCTGAAAGAGATGAGCAAGCACACTCCTGAAATACACTGAATCCTCTGTAACAAAATCGGGTGTAAATTGCTGCTAAAAGTTCAAAATTTTCCACATACAATTACAATTTTAAACACAACATTTGCAAAAGTATGTTCCTTTACTCTTGGGGAACAGATGGGAAGAAGCATAACTCTGACTTCTCTTAGGAAAACTTGTAATAAACTTGTTTGGAGCTGTACAAACCCCAAAACTTCCGAATGAACAACCAGCCGTGGAGAACATTTTTTTCTGTAAAGAAAAAATAAGATGCTGGGGATATGTCTGAACCTGAAGTTCACACAGCTGATTCTCCTTACACAGATAATTCAAAATTTTTCCCAGTTGAAGATGGGACTGTGTTGGGTTTTTGTATTTGTTTTGTTTGTTTGTTTGGGGGGTTTTTTTGTGTTTTTTTTTGTTTGTTTGTTTTTTGTTTTGTTTTGTGGGAGTTTTTTGTTTGTTTGTTTTTGGTTTTTTTTTCAGGTGAAGTCTATCAAAGGATTCTTTCTTGAAGAAAAAAGTTTATCAGCTTCTTGCGATGCAGCAGAGGATGCAAAGAGAGAGGTTTTTACTTGTTTTCGTTGTGATGAAGAAGGTTATGGAAGAGGTAAACCTATGTTTAGCCTGCAAAATTGGTGGGCCACAGGACTTTATTGATCCAGGAGCAGCAGATTGGTGAGGGGGTTGGTAGAATATGGGGCTGGGTCCTGATAATCTGGGGAACAGATTATCCAGTAGGGAACTATAGTTTTATGGCCAACTCCTCTAAATGTTGGTGGCTGTGTCAAAAGGAAAGAGGCAGAAGTAGGGAGGTTTATACATTGCAGCCCTACTGGGATGCTCTGTACTCACTACCAACAAAAAAAATTTTGGACCTTACTGGATGTTACTGCATGTCTTTACCTGGGTTCCTCCTATATCATGACCTCTTTATGAGCATGTAGTAAAATGTTCCTCAGTAATCAGTGAGCAGACTTGCAGAAATGCATATGACAGCAACATAAAATACATTTCCTGTATTGCAGTAGAACATCAAAATCTGGAGCTTGTTTTTAAAAAAAACAAGCTTATTTGTATTTACGAAGCTGCTATTCAGCAGGGCCTGTGGCTGGTGGTCGTACAAGACTGAGGAGAGCAGGAGCATTTCAGCAGGAAGATCCTGTTGCTACAATACAATAATACAGTTAATCATCCACTGGTTAGCTAGAGGTGGGCAGTGGAATTTTGAAACCAGGTGTTAGGGCTCCTTGAGTCATTGTAACACATTTCTGAATACAGTATCAGGCTGATGTAACGCACGGTACCTACAACTGCAACTCTATCTGGCATCATATACGAAAACAGGCTTCTCTAAGGGACTCAGAACAGGGCATCCTCTGCCTGGGAGGGAAGGCTGAACTGCCAACCATGAAAACGAAACCTAATGCTCCTTTTAAGTAACTTAAGTAGTGAATTTTAAATTTTCTGCACCGTATGTTTTTCAGCTATATAGTTAGACGTTATTTCACGGTTTTCTTCGCATTTTGTTGTTGTTTTACTTCAAACAGAACAGGACTGGCAAGATAACATCTGAGAGAATTTTTATCTGGCAGAGAGAGCTGGGAGTGAAGTCAGTCAGCAGTGCCCCAGCCATAACAGTAAAGTTATACACCGACTCTGACAGTCTGTGTGTAGATGATTCACAAACCTTGGTGCTTCTGAGTTCTGGAGTGCAGAGGTCAAAAAATCAAGTCATTCTCATTTAATATAATTCTAGCACACATATTTTGATTGAATGGATTAAAACACTAGTTTCAATAGATTAAAATGCTAGTTTCAATGCACAATTTTTTTTGCCATATTGATTCACATCCACTCTCCTCTTCCAATGATGCCTCTACATAAGCACTATCCTACCTCACTTCTTCTAAACTGATCCTGAAACAAAAAGGAGGGTCACTGTGCCTGAAACACTCCCTGTTCTGTTGACAGAGGAGAAACAAGAATATCCTCTTTGGCAGATGCAAAACATAATCCTCTCCCAGAGATGTCCACAGCAGAGACAACACATAATGTAGAGGAGTAATGGGGCTTTGTCAGGGCATTAACCCTTCATGTTACCCCAAATGCTGCGGGGCCTGACTGTAAAGTGCAGGAGGAAGAGCTCCTCAGGCTAAAGCAGATCTTGCTTTTTGTTTGTTTGTTTTTCCCTGCTGCAGGCTGTGTAACAGGTTTAAATGTATCTGCTGCAGGATGTTTTGGACTAACGTCCCCTTCAGTCCTGTTAAGGAGAAAGTTCATTCACTTTCAAAAACTTTGTGGTGAGTTTCATTTCCAGGGCTGGAAGTGTTCAAGCAGACTTACCTCGCCTCTTCCTCCTCTGTGCACAAGCGTGTCCGTGATGTCCGGGGTGCGGGGCTGCCGCGACCCCGCTCTGGGGGCTCTGAACCTCTGAACCGGACCGGGACCGCGGCTGCTCGCTCCCGGCCGCCGGAGCAGGAGGGAGATGGGTCTGTCCCGGTCCCCTCCGCAGGACGGGGCACCCACAGGCCGCGTCTGTCTCAACCCAGGCCGGGGAGGCCGCTCGAGTGTGGGGGCTGCCGCCGACCCTCGGCAGCCACCGCCCAGGCCGGCGGGCGGAGCGCGGGGAGGGCCCGGGAGCGCGGGGCGAGCTCCGAGGGAGGCAGGGCAGCGGCGCGGCCGGGCCCTCCCCCGGAATGCACCCTTTGGCCGCGGTGCACGGTGTGCCAGAGCGCCTTCGCACCGTTTCGAAAGCGCCCAGAGGGGCAGCGGGCGAAGTCCTCAGCCTCGCCCATCCCGCCAGAGTTCCCGGGCGGCTGCGCTGCCCCGCCGCTCCCGCATCCCACCGGGACAGGGCTGCCAGCTCCGCCAGTGCCACCGGGACAGGGCTGCCAGCTCCGCCAGGGCCACCAGGACAGGGCTTCCAGTTCGGCCAGTGCCACCGGGACGGGGCTGCCAACTCCGCCGCGGAATTCCGAGGCGCGGGGCACACCCAGCCCCGCGATGAAGCGACCCCACCCCGCTCCTTCCCGGAGCGTCCCAACTTCTTCACCCGCTCTTAGTGGGGCAGAAAAAAACCTTTCCCCCACCCTCGGCTGCTTTCCCGCGGGAGCGCTGGGAGCTGCAGCGGCTGGGGATGAAAGCCCAGGTGTCCCGCTCCGTGCACCGCTCCGTGCCCGCCCTGCCGGTGCCTCGCCCTGTCCCCGGCGCTGACGGGAGGTATCCCTGTGTGTATGAGCCCTGGGCGCAGTGCTCGAAGAGAGTTGAGAGTTGAGCTGGAATTGCAATTGGAAGGTTTAATTGCCATCCTTACCTGTGCAATGCGTGTTTCCAGGAGAAAGCCTGGCTTTGGAAATGACAGCAGCAAACGCGCTGACCCGCCGGGCCTGTCTGTATGGACTGATTCCTCACCTCAGCAGTGAGAACTCTTGTGTTTGGTTGTATCGCTGGTCAGTGTGTGTTCAGTCGTAACTCTGAACAGGTTCCTACTGGGTAGGCACAAGAACTAAAAATTCCACAATATAACTCAGATAAGTTACTTCCCTATTGGCTCTGTGCTTTGAATATCTTCAGTATATGCAAATACAGTGTGGGTTCGTTATAGACTAAACTGCATTAAAACGTGCTGGTGGTGAGAGTATCTCAGAAAATTCCCCCAGAAATGGCCAGGGATTGGTATTGTGTGAAGAGTCAGTGCCACTCCTGGATGGTAAACCCAGGAGTCTTGTTTACCTGTTACGAATGCTCATGGCAGAACAAAACTGATGTTAGGAAGACAAACCAAGATTATTGTGATATCTTGTACTTTTTTTCTGATATCATCTAAGGACAATGGTCTCTGCTGCAATATCGTTAATGTTGCTTGTAGATGCTGATTTTTTTTCCCCAAGTCCTTCCTTATCACTCTTCTCAGAATGTATTGAATCATTAATAATTTTCTAGCCTAATTACTTGTTAATGTTTTTGTTCTTAATCAGGTAAGAAGATAATGGACAGTCTCTGGGTGATTGGTTATTCACAGTCAAGCACCACACTCCAAACTTCTGAATAATGATTCATTAATGGAAAGGAGTAATTGTTCCCTGTGGAACTATAAGTACATGTGCACTTGATGTAAGTGGTCTTTAATCTTTGCAGTGATTAAGAATGCTTGAAAACAAACTGATGTGTGTTTGCAGGGTTGAAATAATTTTGTACACTTTCAATGCATTATTCAGTAAGCAAATAAAATATTCACTTTGTTTATAGAAAATATACACTAAATATATATAAGAGTATAGAAGTTTCATGAAGTAACAGAGTAATTTCAGCAGTTAAGTAGGGGTAGATGTAGAACACCAAACTCTGTGTTCATTGTTTGGAATGTGAAAATAGAGGTGTCTCCTCTTCATTGTAAAGGTTCCTGCATTTCATGGGTTTGCAGACTAGAAACGGGTGCTGTCTTACCCCATTGTTACCAACTGAATCATACACATGGCCTTTAAAACGAAATTTCGAGAATCCTGTGCAGGATTTACTATTTACTATATTTTAATACATGAATATTTATCATTTTCAAGTCAGTATTCACTGCAAACTAAGCTGAAACTACTCATTGTTTTCTGTTGTAATATTTATCAGGTATGTTTAGCAGATTTTGCCCTGGATGTTTGCAAAAATCTGGGAAAAGTAGATGTTTTGGTTATACAGATGTTTGAATGTTAAGATCCCGTTAAAATGCAGATGATTTTGGTCTTAGGTGACTTAGTCTATACTGGCCTTGGCAAATTTTGCCTTTCATCTTCCTTAAGCTTTATGCTTATTAGACTAATGCTGCACTTTAGGAATTAGTTATTTTGTAGTTCTTGCTCAGGGTTAAACTCTAAACAAAAAGGAAGAGAGATGAAACATCAGGTTGCAGGGGGAGGTACATTCCAGTAACATGGGAGGAATTGGCAGGTACCAGATTCAGACTGATATGCCTTGTTTCTTTCAAACTAGGGAAGAAAATTAAGTCATTTAAGTAAAGCAATCAACAACTTCAATATTGATGATTAATCATTTTGCGTTGCTTTTCAGCACACTTTCTATGTAGGGACATTGGAAATGATTATTTCAATAATTCTGTGTGCATTTTCTCTAAATTCTATTTAAAAAACACATAAATTAATCCATAAATACCATATAATGATAAGTATTATGAAAACTGACAGTAGCTTTTAGGGACTTGTTTCAAAGTGATTTTTTTCATCTTTTAGAGCTCCTCACAATCAATTCATTTGGAGGATGTGTTTTCCTCTTGCTGCTCTACTTGTGATTACATCTCATTGCTGCTGCAGCTTGTGCCATTTCAGAGGTAAAAATTCTGTAGTTTTGCTGCAAGCATCCTTTTAGATAAGGTCATATAAAAGAGGCTACCTTCTAGGTACTGCAATAGGAATGTTCTCAAGTTTGTTCAAGAAGCTCCCTCTTCAATATTTCAGTTCAAATCAGTCCTGTGCTTTTGAAGGCAGGTGCCTGACCAAACCAGGTTTGGGTGGTGTTGCAGGGTGGTTGAGGAGTGCAGCCTCACTGCCCTCAGGTGGAATGAAACTGGAAGACGTGCTGGGCTATATAAAATTGCAGCTCAGTCTTTGGGGTGTATTATATTGAGTTTTGTAAAAATAGGGGAAAAAAGTAGACTTGGACAATGGATAATGAAAAGCTAACAAGAGGTTTTGATGATAAGTACAGGGCAAGAAAAAATACTCCACTTCCGAATTCGTTGTCTTTCCCCTGAATAAAATAATTTATTACGTAAGTAAAACAGAAACAGTGACTGTAGTTTTAGTTTTTCATTTAATTTTTACACTAATGATCACTTTTTAACACCTTCATCTCCTGGTAACGTTAGAGTAGGAAACAGAATATTACATTAAACCCAGAGCTGCACTTTTCAGCTGTTGCTTCTGTGTACACGTTTCTGGAATGGATCCTGGCTTAACAACTGTCACATAGTATTTTATACTTTAAGTTCCTACATTGTGCAATTTCAATATACAGAACCTGTACAATATAAATACAGTCACTTTGGAGATGACTGGTACTCTGTATGCAGAATTC
This sequence comes from Prinia subflava, assembly GCF_021018805.1. NCBI lineage: Eukaryota > Metazoa > Chordata > Aves > Passeriformes > Cisticolidae > Prinia > Prinia subflava. The sequence continues at coordinate 18,992,638 of NC_086260.1, forward strand.
AATGCATACAGTTCAAAAGATGACGGGTAGCTGAAGACAAAAGAATTCAGTCAGTTTTTTGGTTTTTTACAACATTTCCAGAAAAATCTCAGTTGAAATGAATATTAATAAAATACAAAAAATATATATCAGCAGAAGATCAATCTCTGTGCACTGGAAAAAAAAGAGCATTTGGGGAAAGGAATCTTCAGAGCAGTTCCTACAGGTTCCTCTGCAGCCACCTCCATTACCACACAAAGGCAGCTCGCTCCCGTAACATCCTGACACCAAAACGCTGCCACTCCCTCTGGTATATCCACAGCTCCTGGGTTGTGTCCAGACAGGCCAAAACTGCTCCTCCTTTCCAGGCAATTAAACGTGGATCCATATCCTAAATTCAAAGCACAGATTAGACACAATCATTGCTCTCATTTCAGAGTTCTCCATAGTACTCCCAGTATCTTATTTTTCCAACAGTATTCACCAGTTACAATCTGATGGGGTAGGGAAGGAGGAAAGTTTTTCAGCATTATCCAGGTAAAAATAGTGAGATAAAAATTTTTAACTGATATGCAAGATGCTTCAAGAAGTCACTTTTTGTTTTAAGATGCGTTCTAAGCACATCATGAAAATCTTGCCTTCAGTAATGGAGGCTCTGAAATAGATGGAAATATATTTACAAGTTTTGCCTGATTAATGCCAAATGAAAATTAATCTCAACGCCTGTTTTTCTATTATCTTGATAGTACTAAAAAATAAAAAACCGCAATTTCTTGCTGAGGAGACAGGTTACCTTCATAGGCCAGTACTAACTGCTTCTTGAATAACAAAGCCTTGAGCTAATAAACTCTTCAGTGATCTGTACCAGCCACACTCTTGCTATGCCTCTAACTCCCTGTCTCTAACCAGCCAGTGCTATGTTATAGGCTGAAAGCTCCCTTAAATCTCAGATGTTCAATTACTCTGGGATTTTGACAGAATTTTTTTCTTTTAATCTTTTGAAGATCTCAACCAGTCATAGTTTACTACTTAGCTATCAGTTAACAGTTACCTTAGGCCTTGTGATGACCTCAACATTTTCAACAACTCTTCTGAAAGAAGGTGGCATTTTGTTGAGAATTCGGTGTTGAAGAAACTCCTGAGCTTTATGAAACATAAGGCCTCCTCCCACTACTAAGATGGAGCTGTACATCTTCTTTTTTGTATCATCAGATGCTGGAATGAATGAATATATAGAAATAGATCTGTTTTTTAAAGTTAATATGGCTTGTATTACAATTAATTTATTGCAAGTCAAACCAGATAGAAACTGATGTTTGCTTTTAAAATTCTTCTTCTATTCCTTGGACATGTAGCTCGAGCAGCATCAACAAAGATGCAAGCATAAGGAACAGTGTAGCAACTCTCCAGGTGATAAAACCTAGAGACACATCTTTCCTTGGTGAAATAAAGGTCTACTGTACAGACTTGTACAAATGTAATTCTTACCACAGCAGTCGATACTATGAAGGATGGCTTTGTCCAGGCCCAGAGCTTTGCCTTCAAACTGAGAAATAGCAGTTTTCCTGGACATGTGTGCTGTTAAAGGTTCCTCTGAATCATTGCCAGGTATCATACAGTCACCCTGGGAAGATCCCAGTTCCACTTCTTGTGGGTAGATCCTCTCTGAAATGTCTGAAGATTGGCCTCTCAATTCTCCCTCAAATGCACCAGGCTTTGACATAGATTTTCTGTCAGCTGTAGCTTTTGCAGACTTAAAAATAAGAAAACAAGTTGAAATACGAAAAATGCAAAAAGCAGCAGGTTCCAGAACAGTACTAAGACTTAACTAAGCACCACTATACTTCCCTTCCCCTTTTTGCAAAGCAAGGTTAAGCCCTGCATTATTACCTCATCTAACTTTCATTTTAATCTTCATATTCTAAGTAAGGGCTTATTTTGGACTCCATCAGATTGATCAATCCCATAATATGAAGCCTTCTTAGACTTTAAAAATAGACACTTCTAATTAAAGAATTGTTCTGGCAGCTGTAACTACTTACTTTAAATTTATTCTTTAATACTTCTGACCAGGGTAACAAACTCTGGTTTCTGAGATGAATTGATGAGTTAGTTACCAATTAAATGATAGTTCATGAAAAATAGAACCAGCAATCACACACCTGCTCCTGCTTACTTTGTGTGGCCAGCAGATAATGTTCATCATGAGGATCCTCAGGGTCACCTTGTGACCTGTGCTGCAAAATTGTCATTTTTTGTCCAACGATTCCAAAAGTTGCTGGATAAAACAGAGCCATGGGTGCCTGAAGAGAGATTTGGCATGTTTTTACCACAATATTCCTTCTTTTGGCATTTACTGCAGGTAAAAAAAACAAAAGTCTTATTCTAGTTTTCTCACAATTCAAAATTAAATAGAGGTGGGTTTTTTTTCCAGATAGTTTGCAAAATACGGAAGTGTCTTCTTTTTCTTATAATTTAAAAAAATCCCAACAAATACACAAGTTTCTTTACATATTTAGCATTGTATGATAAATAAGCATTCAAATGTGGTTTGTTACAAAATTACAATATTCAATGGTGAGCTGAAAAATTTGCAAAATTAACATTAATGTTCTGCACTTGAAGGATAAAGCTACTTAGAAAGTCTTGTACATCCACCAGTGCTGCATTAGGCCCACTCATCTATATAGGAATTTATTTTATCTACAAACATGTTTTAAGAACAATCCATAAATCACATGGGCTTAGTAGCATTGGACTGATACGAACTGAGGCTCTGAGTCTGCATGCTCAATATACTTGAAATTTAATTTAAAAATCACCTGTAATTTTTCATCCCCTAACCGGAACTGGTACAATAAAGCTGGAGAATCCGGATGCCGAATTTGGAACTCGTGATCTTGTAATCCAGAAATGTCCTAAGGTCAGAAACAATAGAAATAACAACAAAAAAGGTATCTTTTATAGTTATCAAGCTCCATAATTTATTTAACTACGGGAAAAAAAAAAGTAACAAAACTCTCTTCTAACAATGGATTTTATTTACCATTATTACCATTTTCTAATATTTATTTATTCTTGAGTTTTTAAAAGTCTTTTCCATGTTGTATGATGTGCCAGACAGTTTTCTACATGCTTAAGACTGTATAATGAGCATTTTGCAGGAAGAAGAGACCTGCTGGCAGATCTTACAGAACTGAAGTTGAAAACCAGCAAGTATGCAAGTATCAGCTTCTTTCAGCAATAAGAACAAAGAAATTATGTTTTTAAGGATTGGAATTCCTTTCAGCTAGAGGAAAGATAAACCAAGTTACAAACATTTCAAGTCTAAATCTTCTACAGATTTTGCCAGTATTCTCCTGAGTAAAATATCTACAATCAACTTGGACTCACAAAAAGACCCTCCAGAGTAGCACTCTGTAAAAGAAAAAGATTTACTAGGATAATGATTTGCCCCATCTCACCTGATCTAGATGACAAAATGTCTCCTTTAGGTGCTGGAGCAGCAGACAATCCAGCTTATTAGTTAACTGGCAGTCTCTGTATGGGAATCCTGCTCGCTGCATAAGCCAGTAAAAACACCTTGACACATCAGAGCCTCCATATGCAAGACACAGCCTAAAGCACAGAGGAGAAAAAGATTTTTTATGTAGTTGCTGAAATACTGGCTGACTGCAGTGATAGGGAGAGGAATGCTCAGATGATTTTAGACAGGCTGGGATCATGACTTGGTGAGTTTCCAGAATACAGTATTAGTTCTGATCAGTTTTGCCTGTTTTTTTCTTTTAAAGATAATACTTTAGGGTTCATATTGTAACAGTTGACTGTTAAATGCCTCAGAGTAAGAAACCCCCTATATTTACAGAAATTTTGTCTCCTTTTAAAAGTCAAATCTTTAGTAAGCACGATTGTAATAATTCTGCACACTCTAAGGTACCTGGTGTTGCGATGGGAAACACCATCTTCTACACAGCAAACACTTGTCTTCTGATCTCCCACATCTACAATACAGGCACTGCTCAAACCACTTCCAAAGGTAGCACAGACAGACTCCTGGTGTACAATAATTCCTAGCAATATGAGAAAAAAATATATTAAATTCATGCCAAACATTACAGTCACGCTGCTGTCATTTAAAGGACATTTTAATGTATTTTAAAGATCTGTAAATAGCCTGACTCTGCACTGAAAGCCTGTATATTTAGTTAAGATGGGGTGGGGGTTACTCAGAGATTTTTTTGTTGGATAAGGCTTTAAAAGTCCTGAAAAAAGTTAAGAGCAGGGTCAAATGATCCATCTTCTACAAGATTAAAGGTATTCTCTCCAAATATTAATTATTTTTTTAATCTGGTAGTGCACGGTCTTGGCTACCAGATGTACATGAAGTGTTTTCCTAATTCCGTTTTTCGTTTTAATCAAATAGCATCACGATAGCATTTCAGATAAGGTCTTCAAATAGTTATAAAATAAGGTCCAATTTCACCCTCTGTTTTCCTTTCAATCCACCTTTACAGAATACATTTGTATCATAATCCATAGTTAAGCCTGGGAACTACCAGAGGTTCCAGTCTGTCCTTCCAGACAATCATGCATTTTAGAAATACTTTAGAAATCAGACTTGCTACTTTTACCTCAGCTGAATGAGCAGCCCACAGAGGGATGCATAACAGCAAACCAAAAAACTTGTTTCAATATTAGCCAACCCTTTTCCCCATTTAGAAGAGACAGTTACTTGACTGGCAAAAGATGAGGGTGCTAGTCCCAGCTAACCTGGGACTGATGTGCAAAAAAAGGTCTTAAAATTAAAAAAAAAAAAGAAAGAAATCCTTATGCAATTAATCATAAAGTACTTGCTTCATTATGGTTTTTACCTGAGAAGCCCATCTTCATTAGGATCATATTTACCAGTTCTTTCACGTGTTGTTTATTATAGATGTCTGGAATTAGTAAAATGCATCTGTAGTACTGAAGACAAGAACCGTAAATTAAAGCCAGCTCTCAAATAAAGTTTTATGTACAACTTATTAAAAAAATAAAAATTTTAGGCAATTTCATACTTTAAAAAATGTGTTCAGAGTAAGTGCCAAGAGTCTATAGCCATTAAAATATTTAAAAGTACATCAGGCATGAGACAAGCACCTACTTTGCAAGTATAAGTAACTATACAAGTATTAGGCAACCCTTCCCCAGGTGCCTCCTTTACAGTCAATAAAAAAACCCCAAACAAAGACTAACACTGTGAAATATCTCATGGGATTTCAAACATCCTTGTTAGAAGTTTTATCAACAGCTTTTGTCTTAAAGACATGGACAAAATTCCAGACAAAGTCTTGGAACCCTGTTGATCAGCAGAAAGATTTTTATTAAGAAACGCATCAGCTAGAGGCTACCAATAACAGCAAGTTGCTTCTCTTTTACAATAACACTTAGAGAAGTGGATATACAGCCCACACCACACAAATGTGCTGCTCACAGCTCACCTTTAGGTCTTTCAGAGGTATTTCCAGGTATTTTTGTATTGCATGTGACCATATGACTTCCAGGTCTGCCAGTACTGCAGTGAGGGAGCCACCAGGTCCTGTGTGGAGATTCAGCTGCCCTCTTCTAATGGGCCAATGGATATTATAACAATCTAATGGATTAACATACAGTGCCTGAAAATAAGAGATCACATTCTGGGTATTGATTTTCCCCAAAAAAAGTGTAACAAAATGAGTAACAACTGGGAAAAAAAGTATTTCAGAAGAAGATAAAAGAAGGCACTGCAGAGCTCAGACTGATGTAACAGCAATACAGTGGATTTCTTTGTAACAGAACTTGATTATAAACCATTAAAATAAAAAGACAGCAAGTACATAATTTAAATTGTTTGAATGTTCTTATCCACAGACATCTAGAGAACATAAAGATATATTTTCCATGACTTCATATTAGAAACTAAAATAATTTAAACACTCTGAAGCCCACAAATATCGTTACTCAGCAGCAATTCCATGTAGTGATACTTTTATCAGTTTCTCGCCTTTTCTCTGAATTATGCCATATGGACAAAGTTCTCACCTACTCCCTGCAAAAATCCTGATTTATAGCAGCAAGGAACCCAAGATGCTCATTAAGCAAATGGAGGAAACCTCTTGTCTTGCTGAATGATAACAAATACTCAGTTACTCCACAGTAAAGTTTCTCAGTTTTGCTTGGTTAGCTTCACACATCTTTCAGTACATAATAACTTATAGCAGACTGCAACTGATCAATGGCTGCATTAAAACCATGAAGCATCATTCAGCAGGAAAATCAATCTTACCTCTTCTCCTACCAAAAATTCAGGATGATTTGATGTGTTTGTCCACTTGGCCCCAGAGCTGTGATCCAAAATGGCAGGCCTCATCTGTCTGTTGTATGACCTGGCCTGAAATGTAATCAAACCAAATCCTGGTGATAAATATTTTACCGGTCACTTTTTATGCATGGAAGAAAAACTAAACGCCCCTTTGAACCCCACTCTTGAGGAAACATTTAAAATCTTAATTTTCTCACATTTTCATGGTTAGGTAACACAATTACACTTATCCATATCTGGTCTATAAACAGGTATCTATTCTTGTCCACTGAAGCATAGCATCACACCCAAGGGCTGCATGAATGAACAATTTAAGAAGACTTTAAGAATGAGTTACCTGATCAGGTGACACTGGTATGCGCCTTGCTCCATTCGACATCTTTTTGGACCATATTGCTTGGTCCACCATTTTAAGGCCATTTTGTCTCTGCTCAGTACTTTCAGGTTTCTAAGGAAAACCCCAAATATGCAATGTAAATACCTTCAAACCATGTCTGTATACTGCTAATACTGAAGCTATTAGAGACCAATGAAATCATTACTGTGGTTGACAAGTTGTAGAAAGGACAGATGTTTGTACAATGCAAAATGGACTTATGCTCATTTTTAAAGAAACTATTTTTATATTAGATTTCTCAACACCTATTCATGTCAGCTTGAATCTTTTAACTGCTTTTAGTGGGTGCTGGACTTCATCTCTAGTGGTGTGCTCAGGTCATTATCTACTTAATTACAGACATATGAAGCAGGAGCAAAAATGTTTAAATAGATCTCAATTATTTAAAGGTGAGGTTTCATATTGGAGAGGTTAATTTAATTTTTACAGATTCAGATTTAAAATAAGATTAATACATATGTTTTTTGACCAGGCTGCCCTAAAATTACTTGCTGTGTTATCCAAGCCACAAATTAACTAGTAACCAACACATTCACAAACGGAGAAGTCAGATTCTAATCCTAACAGGCATTCCATCAGAAGAAATAGTGAGTATGGTATCAGACCATAACACAGGGAAATCAATATGTACAAGCCCTCAACTTATCAATTTTTTAGATTTAGTTCATTGCAAACACATCAAATACAATGCAAACAGACTGGTGCAAGCCCACTGACTTCAGTAGGTGGCATCTACAACCCTTAAAAGGGTGAAAAAAAGTTTGACTGGAGAGGTATTCTCCTCTGGAAAACCATGAAGCATGAGAGGGACACGTGCAGTGCACAACAACCCAAACCGCCCCAGGGAGGCGATGGCTTTGGCAGTGGCTGGCGCTTACGCTGAGGCCGTCCCTGAGGAGCCAGCTGTCCCTGTAGGCCGCCTGGCCCTGCTGCTTGTGCCGCCGCGCGATCACGTGCGGGATGCCCGCGGGCAGCGTGTCCGTGGCCCGGCCGAGCCGCAGGGTGGTCGAGCCGGGGTGGATCACCACGATGAAGTTGCTCTGTATTTGCTGAAAGCAGCACAAGGCGCACAGGTCAGATCAAGCTCCCACGACCACCTGGAGCCCTCCCGGCGCTTCCACACCCCCCACGGCAGGCCTTTAAAGGGCCGAGCCCGGGCCGGGCCCGCCCCGGCGGGGAGGGAGCAGCGCCCGAGCGGCCGCCGCTCGGCTCCGGCCTCACCTCCTGCAGAGACTCGGGCACGGCGGCGGGGACGATGGGCCGCTTCACGCCGCGCTGCTCGCGCTCCCGGTCGCGCTCCTTGTCCTTGCCGTTCTCCCCCTCGCCCTTCTCCGCCTGGGTCATGCTCCGGCCGGGCGGAAGCCGCGTCTGCGGGGACCGAGCGGCGCCGAGCCCGGCGCGGGGAGGAAGCGGGCGGGCCCTGGCCCGGCTCCGCCCCTCGAGGGTAGCGCCAGCGGGCTAGGGGCGGGCCCTGGCCCGGCTCCGCCCCTCGAGGGTACCGACAGCGGGCTCGGGGCGGGCCCTGGCCCGGCTCCGCCCCTCGAGGGTTCCGCCAGCGGGCTCGGAGCGGGCCCGGCGGCTCCTGGGCGCTGCCTGGGATGGCCCCGCTCGTAGAGGAGTGCGGGGCTCCTGCCCTGGCATTGAAGACCCCAGCAGCAGCACGGGGAGCCTGGGGAGCAGCCCCGCCGCTGGCGTGGGTCTGGTGGAGCAGCAGCCAAGCGCTGTCAGCTGGGCTGGTACTGCTGCTGGGGCTGCAAGAGGGGGAATACGGCCCTCCAGCAGCTTAAAAACTCCACTGTACTGGAAGGGCTGTCGTACAGCTGTAAAGGGCTAACGATGACCAGCCTCCCTGTTTGTGGGCAGCGAGTTCCTTTACAAACTGTGCAGATAGTATGTTTGACTGGAGCTGGCAGGGCTGTGTTTTTTCAAGGCTGAAAAGTTGCTGTTACACAGCCAAGTCTGCATTGAGTGCAGGTAGGGGTGCAGCTGCAATTCGAGCTGCTCATTGAGCTCGGGTTGGGCACAGGAGCCCCAGGTGAGGCCCATGAACTGCCAGCCCTTTGCACAGCACAGGGCCGAGGAACTGAGGCACAGCCCGGGGAGCGAACCCAGACACGGCAGCAGCCTTTGACTTCCAGACTTTGCCATGCTCATGCTGAGTGTATAAAAGCCCAGGGGTTCCTTTGTTTGGAGGCACCGGTTGTTATTTAGTTGTTGCACCAAGATTAAATTATTTTAAAGATCTGAACGACTGAGACCCCGCTTTGAGAAGCCTGGGGTTTGAGTGGGTAAGGAAACCTGGTCTGACTGTCAATGCGCTGTGTGTAGGAATCAAGCAGGGCAAGTTTTGATCTCATCTTACAGGGCGTGGATGTAAGTGCCAGAGAAGTGCCTGAATAGTCAGACAGGAACATTTCCTTAACAAGAAATTACTAAGGAGACTTAAGTAAAAAAATTGCAGTGGCACTATGTGGAAAATAATTTAATCTGCATACTTGTCAGCTAATTTTTTCTCAAAGAGATGCAGCCCTCTCTAAGCAAGAAAACCCCAAACCCACAAATCCCCAATGAACTCTAAGAACAGCGCCAAACTCCCATTCTGAAACTGGGAATAGTTACTATTTAGAAACAAATAACTATTCTGGGATAGCTGTCAGTATTTGAGTTCACCTTTTTTTTCTTCACATAACAAAAACACCACTTAATTTTATTGTAAAAAACTCCCAAAATTTGTAGAGTAAATTTGTTTATACATTTCAGTTAGTTTATAGTGGAGAATTAAGCTGTTTCAAGAGGTGTTTCTGTTATAAAACCCATTATGGGCCCGAGTGAAGCAAGGGTTGTAAAACAAAGTAATTTGTTAGCTGCATTTTTGAAGTACTTTTAGAGTATCACTAATACGATGAAAATACAGCAAAGTACAGAGTGTTTGTCCCAAGAGAGTGAATACAAAACCTCATAGGAAGTGCTGCTTTGACTCTTGAGCGTCCATCTATATCAACTACAAATATGTATTTTTCCCCATGTGAATAGCAGAACGCTTATTGTACTTCAGATTTTTTCAATTTCTAAAAATGATGAGAAAATCAGCCTTGTGACAAGCCAAATATAATTTACTTATTACTTTGCAACTACAGTAAAATGTTCAGAAACTATACAAAGACTTTAGACAGTAAACATGTATTTAATGAAACTGTGGTTCAGTTACACTGGATCCTTGAAGAAGGAGTTCCCAGTACAACTTCATTAATCTGCTTCTCTCACAGAACAGCTTCCAGTCAGGCATACACATCCCCATTTGGTCCAGCACTAAATTCCTCTTCTTTTCATCTGGCAGATGTGTATGCTTGTGCCTGCCTCTTCAGCAGGCGTTTACCTAAAAGATAAAGTAATAACAATACATTTAAAGAGGCCTTTCTTTGTGAGATAAAACTAAGTAAAAACATTTAAATAATGTATTTTTAATTTAGCTAAATACCACATGCTAAAGACTTGCTAACTCTGTTTCTGAGCAGCATACACAGTGCTGTGACTGCCCAAAAGCCATCTCCACAGTCTTTGCTAGCCTTGTGTCTACTCGACAAGAAAAAACAGCACAACGCCCCAGGGTTTTTCTCCTACTTGGAAGAAGCTCATCCTTGTTCTAGTGAATGGAAACAGTGATGTATGTGTTTCCTGGTATAGGAACTTTTTCCTACAAGGTTTATAGGTATTAACCACCTGCATGGGGATTTCTTTTTCCTTGTGACTTTTATTATAGTAACAATGGGAGTGACTGATTAAAAACAAGGATTGTTTACTTAAGTCTTAAAGCAAATTAAACCATACTGTAAATACACTCAGTGTCAGCTGTAACTCCCAGCAGCCAAACTAATTATTAAACAGAATTAAATGATCAGGTAAGAAATTTAAAACATTTTTTACTTTTACCTCTATTTCTAAGCAATTCTAATTTTTACACTTTACTGGAATTCAAGATTGGTATGGCTGTATCATTGTACCAGGGGAAATAAACCCATTTTTACTGTCTTGTAACAACTTTATTTTTTTCTGTTTCTGTTGAGAAATATCAGCTTTAACCAAAACCCCTCACATGTCATATTAGAAATGAAAGCTTCATTTTCTAACATTCTGATCTTTAAATTAGCAGCCAAAAAAGATGAGATGCTATAAATAACTTACCAGCTGTGCTCAAAAATCTTTGCCACACTTTGTCTATCAACTTCTGTGCAATTAAAAGCCCACCATTCCTAAACCAAAATCCTTTTAAACATCCCTTCCCCCTGCCTTTTTTCCCCTTTACTGGAAGTATCTTTATTCTTTGATAATTGAGTAATTTTGATTATTTTCCTGTTTTGGTAACTCCTGCAGCAGGAGGACAAAACACTCCATTCTACCTTAACCCTGAATTAACACTGCTATTTAAAAAGAACCCAAACCCTTCAAAGCAGGATACAGCAGATTTGGAATTACCTTCCTCATCCACCTCCAGCCATTGGTGGTGGACTGGGGCCTCCACCCCAGTGATTTATTCGGCCCATCCTACGGCGAGGAGGTGCTGGAGGCCTGAAAAGAAAGGAATTTTACTGTCATTAAACTTTTCAGCTAGATATACAATAACACTGTCTCTAAATTTCAGTAGTGAGAAAGTCTGAACATCTGATAAAGTTGAGTTTCATCTGAAAAGCTGTAAGAAAACCCCAACCCCACTTTCACGAAAACCCTCTCCTGTTTCATTTCTGCTGTGGTGTGAGAAGGCTGCAGATCACTGATGCTTTCACACAGTGCTAAAAAACACTTAGGCTGTAGTGTTCATAGAAATTACACCCCATAACAGTGTTTAGCTTTATCTGCAGGTAATATAGTACAAGAAATGACTGCACTAATGCAAGTCAAATGCTGAGTATAAACATGTCTAAGAAAAGAATTTTAACAAAGACATAGCTTGTCTTCTAGGCAGGCTTCAAAAATATTAATATATCTGTATGTTAGTCTGTACTGCTATTGCAGCTGTCCAAAGCTGTGTATTGTCACCAACAGTAGTGCAGATAACCATTTCAGCCTTCCTGCACAACCCAGTTCAATGCAAATCACAACAGTAATCTACTCAGATTCATGCCACTTTACCAAGATGGGGGAAAAAACTTGTGTTTTTTATGAATATGAAAAAAATACCCTCTTCCATCATGGTATCCTGAATAGGAGGAAGATGTGTAGCCTCTTCTTCTCAAATCTGGTTGAATAATGCTCTGGAAACTGAAAAATTAAAACAAGGGTTAGGTGAATTGATAGCTAGATATAATTATTGCTTTTTTTTTTATTGGAAGATAAGAAATAGCCTGAAGAACAGTAAGTAGTATTCAGGAATGAAGAGTGTATCTTCTCACAATTGCTGTTGTTTAAATCTTGGCAATTTGTCTCTTATATATGAAACTAAAATCTGAAATCATTCCAAATTACAGTGAAGCCAAAACTATAAAATGTAGTTTTCTTGTTAATATGAAGAAATGCATAAAGTATAAACTTGTAACTGAAATCACTGAGAACTGTTGCATACATCACATGAACCTTCTGTTTGACAACTGGCTTTGATCTGGGGCCACAAATTTGTGTTTATTGCTCTGTGATTACTTTTACATGATCAGAATCTATTGTCACCAGTAGAAATTCTTCAAACAGCTTAAATATTTGATCAGCTAGTAGATGCTTTTCAACAAAACTGTATATTTTCTTTTTTGCAGTATGAAAATAGATGAAATGCAAGAAACTCATTTGAACTGCCAGTAAGTTAGTGTCACTCTTCATGCACTTTTTGTAAAGTATACTGTGCTTAATAAACAAAACCACATAATTTAAAATAAAGCAGTTGTACATGTGGAACGTTAGAGTAAATATAACGTTTTTATTGTGTTACTCATAGCATAGTGTAACTTCCACCTACGTGTAACATCTAAATCTAATCTAAAATGAAGCTCACTGAAAGAATTAAATTCTACTTACAACAGAACCACAAAATCTGCTATCGACCAGAAGAAATCTGTTATAGATGACAAACTCCAGGGAGCCCGACTCTGGTTATCCAAAACTTGTCCTGTAACATATCCAGATATAAAACATCCAGTGACGTTCGGTGTGTGACACTGTCTGTACAGTATACTACACACAAACAGGTCTGTAAAGTCCAGAGTTCGCAGCTGGGACGGTGAAACTGCACTTCATGGCAGCGAGTTTCATTTGCTGCAGGTTATTGCCCAAGTACTTGAACTGAAGGGGTCAGCACGGCCACAGGGGCTCTGCGTCCAAGAAACCTACAGAAAACACCAGAGCAGTGTCTGATTCCCCGTAAGCGGTTCAAGTGCCGCACTATGACGCTCCCGGTGTCTGCAGCACGCACTTGGGCTCGTCAAAGTCCCTAAATCCGCTTTAGAAGCAGACAAGGCCACAGGCCGCAGGGCAGCACGGGGTGACGCGACACCGGCAGCGGGCGGACCCTGCCAGGCTGTCCCGGCAGCGGCGGCGCTGCGGGGCCGCGCCCCGCGGGCCCGCTGCCCCCGGGTCGGTGCCCAGCCCCCGGCGCGGCCTGGCCCCGTTGGAGACGCGCACCGCGGCTGTCCCGGCCCCGGCCCCGGCCCCGGCCCCGGCCCCGGCCCCGGCCCCGGCCCCGGCCCCGGCCCCGGCCCCGGCCCCTCACCGTTGGAGATGTACACCATGGCTGCCCCTGCCCCGGCCCCGGCCCCTCACCGTTGGAGATGTACACCATGGCTGCCCCGGCCCCGGCCCCGGCCCCGGCCCCGGCCCCTGCCCCGGCCCCGGCCCCTCACCGTTGGAGATGTACACCATGGCTGCCCCTGCCCCTGCCCCGGCCCTGGCCCCTCACCGTTGGAGATGTACACCATGGCTGCCCGCCGGCCCGGCCCGCCCTGCGCCTGCGCGGCCGCCGCGCGCATGGGCAGCGCGCCCGTGACGGCGGCGCCCGCGGACCGGCGGCTGCGGGGCTGTGGCGGCGCTGCTCCGCGATGGGCTCCCGGTGCCCTCGCCACAGGGAACGGCCGTGCAGCCCCTGAGATCAACCAGGGCCCGCTCAGGACCGCCTGGCATCGAGGGGTCCCGGTCAGCAGCCCCGTTACTGACGAGATGTCCCTCGGCACCCCGGTTAACGCGGGATCCCGCTCTGCACCCGGGGTAACGAGGGGTTCTCCTGAGCAGCCGCTGTTACTAACGAGGCCCTCTCGGTGCCCCTGTTAGCGAGGGATCCCCTCAGTGCCCCTGTACCGCGGCCCCCTCAGCAGCCCCGCTCTTACTAACGCGGGATCCCTCAGCAGCCGCGGCGGGGACGGCTCCTCCTTCCCAGCGGGCGGATCTGGGTCACCCTAAAATGTATTTATTTTAGTGGTTCCAGTGCTGTCGGAGTTACTCTGTCGCGTGTAGCAATAGTAACAGGAGTTGGAATTGTTTGTCAGGATTTCTAAAAACTAAGTGTTCCTAGTCGCCTTCTGCAGTAATGATAGAAATATAACCAAGTGCAGAGACGATTTAACACTTCTCTCCAAAGGGAACTTTTGTTCCCTGTATTTATGGACAAGTATGCGGCTATGTATATTCAACCCTAAGTCAGGCATTTGTTTAAATTTATTTTATTTTTATAAAAACCTTGCCTTGCAAATAGTGGCTAGCATTCATTTTTCTAGGATAATACATGCTTGTAACATTTGGTGTAACTAAACAGCTTTATTAGCAAATTTCATATAATACCTTCTCTCTCAGTTTTTAAGCAAACCTAATAGCGAAGGGACGTTTAAATCTGATGTGAAACAGCAGTTAAAAAGTTTGTGTAAAAACACCTTAATAATTCCTTTGCAACAGCTATATTTTCCTAGTGACGATGAGATAAACTTCTTTGCTAAGAGAGACATAACAGAAGAGTGTTTTCTGAAGTTGAAATTGTAATACAGGTTCTGACAGTGCAGCCATCCCCCAGTAAAGAAATTGTTTGCAACTGACAGGTGTTTATAAATGTTCAGTATTTATAAATAAACTCTTGCAAACAACTGAAAACAATTGGGAAAGAAAAGTACCTGTAACAAGGTGTCTAAAATAAATGTTTGTCATTATTGTAAGACCTGGATAATCTGCAACTCAATAAACGGTGCTATACGAAAGCGTTTAGAAAATAGTGCTGCACAGTGCAAAATGGGCATATGTGGGCCTGACATTGGTCTGAATTTAGGCTTCAGGCTCTGCTAGTGTCTGTGTGAAAGGCAGACGAGCAACTTTCTCATGTTAGCCTGAGAAATCTAAAGGAGGAATTCAAACAAACCTTGGGAAGTGAGAAACCATCCGCAGGTGGTGTTTTTCCAACGTGTTTACTGGAAAGAAATGTTTACTAAAGAGTGTAGACGCTGAATAACCAATCATGTTCTTTGTACCGAACTACTCTATAAAAGTAGAATGTAGAAGAATAAAGTTTGCTCTCATCTTTACCATCATGGAGAGTCATGTTGTTATTTCTGTGCCGTCCGAAAACCATACCAACATCTGGTGACCTGACGTTTCGAAGAAGTTCAGCGCAGCCGGGACTGATTCATGCAGCAAAGCTTGAAAATTCTACCTGCCTCCTTAGAGAGGTAAGCAAAATATCTCCACGTTTTTCTAAAGAATGCTGGTCCTGCTGACCATGGAAAAAGATCACTCCTGCCAAAAAACAGCAGGTCGGACGGCACCCAGCACAGCTGGACTTTAATTTCTAGAACAGACAGCTGGGCAAAGGTTCCAGAAAAACCTGGGGAACCAGCCTGAGAAAGGACAGCTTGTGCCTTTCCTGACAAGAGCTGCTGGAATTCTTCGCTGCCGACAGCTTGCCCAGCACTCCCCCGACCTCTTTCGGTTCTGTCTGGCCGAGATCAAAGCGAGCGTCTGTAAGCCTCTCCCGGCCGGCAGAGACGGCGCTTCCTTGGCTCTTCCTTCTCCTTTCTTCATACCACGGATGGCTGGCAGTGGTTCCTGCGCTATCATCCACTGCGACTAGTCTGTACCGTGACTTTAAAAGATGCTAGCCCGTCCAAGATACAGCTGGTCAGATTCCGACCCGGAGAGTGACACAACGATCGTTTCCTCCTCGGCGTGGCCCAGCATCTGGCCTGCGGACGGGACCGGGATCGAAAACCTTTGATCCCTCTGTATCCTTCTGTGTGTTCAGGGCGAAAAGTTCACTTTATGAGTGTTTTATGCTTTTAACGTTACCTGTGCTTGTTTTTATGATTGCCTGTGTGAGTTTAGGGCTTGTCTTTCTCTGTGTCTCTGTGTTTTAACTTTGTTCTTTCCCTTGCGCGGGGATGGGGGGTGCGGTCGAGACAGAGGCATGGCAGCACGGATGCGATCTCCCTGCCTTCTCTCTCTCTCGCTCGGGTTTTCTCCCGCCCTGCTCCAGGGCGCTGCAGCGGCTGCAAAAAATCTCTCTCTCTCTCGTTTTTCCGTACTCGGTTTCCCCCCTCCCCGCGGGCGCGCAGGTCCCTTCCCCGCGCGGTGCCGCTGAGACGGGCAGCTTGGAGCAGCTTTGCCTCTTCGTCCCCCCCCGCTTCCCCCCAGGGCGGTGAGGGGGGCCACCGGCTCTCCGCTCGAGACAGGCGGCGGCAGGGCGGCGGCGGGCTGAGCTCCGCCGAGCCCCGCTCCGTTGTCCCCTCTCTGTTTCCCCTCCATTTCCTTCCCGCGTGAATTTGCACAGCAAGTCGTCATAGGAACGGAGGAGCGGTCTCCTCGCTCCTTTTCCCCCTTCCCCCCGCCATGAGCGGCGGGGTTCGCTCCCCCACTCCTTCCCTGCGGGCCAAGCGGCTGACTGCGAATAGGGCACGAGGAACTTGCCGTTCCTCTAGACAGCGGATAATGCTGTGGGAGTTGCTTCGCTTGAATTTTTTTTTTTTTTTTTACATAGAAATGGGGGCCACGTTTGTTTGGATTTCCCCCAGCTCTGCGGAGCGGCCCTGGGGCCATTGAGCCCCCAAAGCCCCACTGAGGGAGGGCCAAATAGCTTCGTCGCCTTTGAGGTGAGCAGAAGCTTTTTCCTTTACAGAAAAATGGGGGCCACGTTTGTTTGGATTTCCCCCAGCTCTGCGGAGCGGCCCTGGGGCCATTGAGCCCCCAAAGCCCCACTGAGGGAGGGCCAAATAGCTTCGTCGCCTTTGAGGTGAGCAGAAGCTTTTTCCTTTACAGAAAAATGGGGGCCACGTTTGTTTGGATTTCCCCCAGCTCCGCGGGGCGGCCCTGGGGCCCTTGAGCCCCCAAAGCCCCACTGAGGGAGGGCCAAATAGCTTCGTCGCCTTTGAGGTGAGCAGAAGCTTTTCCCTTTAGAGGGACAGTTGAATTTTGTTTGGGTTTTTTCCCTCCCCCCCTCCCTCAAAACATTTCTTCTCAAGGCGTCTCTGTGAACAGATGCCTGTTCATAATAGAAGAAAAATGACAAGAAATACAAAAAACAAATAAGCAACCTTTGTTGCCTTTCGCAGATAACACAAGTATTATTAATAATTCTACAGTATAACCATCAGTTATGAGATTTATCTCAGTTTTTAAGATATTTGATGTGAATTCACAGATATGATAAAGTTATCACAGTTCTACAGCCGGCTGCTGCTTCTGCTTCTTCTTCTCATGTACTTTGCTATTTGTCTATAATTGCCTGTAAGACACGTGTCACCCAAGAATTTTTCCTTGTTTCCTAGCTGTCTATGCTAGTTTTGCATTCATGATTTTCTAAATATTTTCAGATTTCCAGACAAGGTTATCTGAGTTTGTAAGAATGCCTCCTCTGTCCTGACGGTTTGGGATGCAGTTCCAATCCTGGTCACAGACCATCTCAAGAGCCTGCTGAGCTCAGAGCATCTCTACCCTGACAAATTTAGGAGGTGTCAATTACCATATTAGTTTCTTATTATAAGATTTTTAGAAAGTTTGTTTTTAAAATTGGTGTAAGGGATTCCTCTGCAGTTAGAGCTGGGCACTGGCCATGCCTTGGCTCTCTCTGGATGGGAATTGCCTGTTTGCCCAGATTTTTAACAAAAAATTACATATGAGTTATTTGACTCAACAATTTGACCTTTAAATATAATAGCTGAATTGATCTTTGAGGTGAACCTGGAATTCCTGCCCGGGAAGGATGAACAGGATCTCACTGGAAAAGAAGCACTTCAGCTTTTGCAGTTCCTGGGCTGATCAAAATTATTATCAAAAAGATAACAGGCAACAATGTAACATTTATGTTATGAACCTGAAGAAAAAGTAATTCTGAAACCTGGATGTTGAATTTAGACAATGGAGTCTGACAAGTTATCAGTTTAGGGCAGTGGAGCCTGACAAGTTTGTTAATTTAAGGGGAAGATGTGCCTGTGTTTTATCATTAGCAGGTTCAGCAGTCGTGTTACCCATCACCTTTGAGGAGTGAAAAGGGACATTGCATAGCCTTAGTGGCTGTCATATAGACTGCAAAGATGACCATGTGGTTGGAAGTTATGGAGACAACAGAAGTCCTGTGTCAGCAGCATGGTCCTGTTTTCATCGATCTTCCTCGAGTCACTTCCTGCTCCAGACTTCAAGAAGACATCCAGTGATGTTAAGGATCAACATCTTGTCTCAATGGACATTTCCTTTTCATGTGTTTTAATGTAGATGTTGTTTCATTTAAGTTTCCTACATAGATGTAGTTGTATTTTAGGTAATATTTCACGTGCCTTCGGTGTATGTTTTGTAGTTATTAAGGGTTGTTATTTCACTTTGTGGTTTTTGCCTTTCTGGTCTTTGGGATCATGTAGATTTTTTTTTGGAGTCAGATATCTTTTTATTGATATTTTTATTAATTTTATTATTCTTATTCTTTCTTTCTAGGTGACATCCTACAGGTATCATGGGCCAATTGAGTGACCAGTGGTCCAGTCCTGCACATCCTGCAATGGGTCTTTGCCCTTTCAAACATCACATGCATTTTTGCATTTAAAAAAAAAAAAAAAAAAAAAAAAAAAAAAAAAAAAAAAAAGGGTCAACTCAGGTTGTCCAAATAATTGGAAAATTAAATCAGTTTGCGGTTGCAGGTAATGCAAGGACCACTGTCCTTTGCTAAAAGGCAGAAAAAGCCCTTGTTATCTGAAAGGATGATTCCTAGAGTGATGGATCTTGACAAATTAGACTGCCATTTTTGAGCAGGCTAATGATGTTTTGTTTTTTTCTGTATTAGAATTAGTAAATAGCTAAGCTTGACGCTGGTGCATGGACATGGTTATGAAGGGTCAACACCAAACGCCACAGAACTTCCCTGACCATTTAAGTTGGTGCCCAATGAAAGTTCTGTTTAGTAATTGGTTGATTACTAATGGGACTTCTGGTGTCATGTTTGTCTTTTTTTCTCTTGCAAGGGCCCTGCAGGAGAGGACACAGACACAGACGCCGCCCTCAGCAAAAACTAAAAGGGGGAGATGTGGGCCTGACATTGGTCTGAATTTAGGCTTCAGGCTCTGCTAGTGTCTGTGTGAAAGGCAGACGAGCAACTTTCTCATGTTAGCCTGAGAAATCTAAAGGAGGAATTCAAACAAACCTTGGGAAGTGAGAAACCATCCGCAGGTGGTGTTTTTCCAACGTGTTTACTGGAAAGAAATGTTTACTAAAGAGTGTAGACGCTGAATAACCAATCATGTTCTTTGTACCGAACTACTCTATAAAAGTAGAATGTAGAAGAATAAAGTTTGCTCTCATCTTTACCATCATGGAGAGTCATGTTGTTATTTCTGTGCCGTCCGAAAACCATACCAACAGGCATAAACACAGGCAGTATGTTAAAATAATCAGGGATACCACCTATGTACGTTTTGCTTTCCAAATGACAGAAAATCAGGTTTCTGTTACAGGTTTCTGTTACAGCCAGATTTATTTGTCCAGCTACAGACCAGCTGTGCTGTGACAAGTGTGAGAATCCTTCTTCAGTCCTTTACACGCAACCCAGTTGCAGGCCTGTAATAAATCCACTGGCCTGACACTTTGTTAGTTTTCTTAAGGTTTGCAGGCTTTGAAGAAACAGGACACCTTTCCTGTTCTTAGATAGTGTATAATCTAAGTTCTTCCCAGGAATTTTCTGCAGTGTCAGGCTTTGCTGTTCTCTTACAAGTGCTTATAGCTGTTTTTAAAACACTAACATGTACATTATTTATTAAATTATTTCCACATTTAACTTTTAGATGTGAAAATGTGACATTTGTAAGATAGGATTAAAAATCAACGGTAGCATTGCGTTATTAACCTGTTTATCTCTCGGCCTGACCTTGGGTCAGGACCTGAGTAGAGAGGAGGAATGGGAAGAGCTCTCCCTGTGCAGCTGCAGTTCGTGGTGGAGTTGGGTCGGCAGGTGTGGCATGAGCTGTGCTGGAGCCTCACTCCTGGGAATGCCGTGGCCCTGGTGCCCCACTCAGCCCCACCTTGGCTTCCGTCTTTGGGGCTGACATGTTCAGAGGATCAAGGGGCTGTGCACCTGTGCTTAATGAGCTGTAGCAGAGGCATTTTGAGAGTCAGCAGCAGGCAAGCTGGGTATCCTTGTGAAGGTGGATGCTGTGAGCAGAAGCGTGTAAGAGCTAAAAGTTACCAGCAGGGCTGTTTGGGGGCTGGGGAGCTGTGATTATTTGACAATGGACCAACAAAATATTTGCACAATGCTGTGAAGAGTAGCTTGGGCTGTACATTAGAATAAGCAATTGAAAAAGACCAATGTTTTTTACATTTACTTTTTTTAGTGCCTTCTGAACTCAGTGGGATACCTTCTGCTTTAAGATGATTTGAGGTTTTTTGTGCTCTGTACCAGGTGTAGATCTGTATATTTTGATTCCTTGTGAAATGTATTTCATACCAATACCTAAGTGCCCTTGTCTGAGCAACATATTACTGTGCTTTAACAATCTTTTATATTTTTTCATGAAAAGTAACAAAACCATGGGTCAGCTATTTTGATAGCATTTTCTATACGGAGGGATGACCTTTTTGTTGTGGTGTAAGAGAACCTGAAAATTGTGTGCATAGAGAAGTGGAGATACAGCATGCACAGTGTTTGTGCTCTAAAATTTATGCTACATGCAACTGTAGGATTTTTAAGAGGAACTAATTCTGAACTGGAAGCTAAACAAGGGAAACTTGGCCCTGGCCTGAAGCGGAGTTGCAATATATTGATCACACTTAATAGCAGAAATAGAAAAGGCACTTTTTTTTTTTTTTTTGCTGGCCTATAGATATTTCACACAGTGATTATCATGTTGCACCAGCACACAATTAAAATGGAAGCATTCAAAACTTATTGTGGACTTGAATTATTCATAAAAGAGCTCATTGTTATGTAGTATTTGTTTTATGCACACAAAATTAATACTGTGTCTTAGAATGCAAATGTTTTCTAAATTCTACATTACAAATGTAGAATGTTTATTGCAACATAAATGCAACACTCAGTGGAAATTTCACAGGATTCTGTTTTTAAACTGTTTTTATAAGAAAAATTGTTTATGGAAGAGCTGATACTTCTTGGGATTAAATGGTGTTGATTTAATAGCAGAATTTTATATAGAATTTACCTGTTCAAGTAGTGTCAACTTTTGAATAATTGATTGAAGACCTATTTTTTTAATTCTATCTGGTGCTCCAGATAGAGACATCTTTAACTGAGAGCCCACCATACATTAATATATCTTGTGCAGATTTCATCTGGAAGATACATTCTGCAAAATCAGCAATGCTGATCCTGGCATAAAATCAGGTCAAGTGCATAAGCACATAATGCTGTGAACATTTTTTCTCCTGGCTGGGGCAGAGACTAGATGTTCTGCTACTAGAATTTGTCTGCAAATTGTTTGTTTATACAATTTTTGCGATCTGAATAATAAACATGAAGAAGCTTTAGTTCAAAATTATTACACCTAAGAGTTTGAAAACACATACATGCTGGAGGAATGCCAAAGGACTGCCTTGTGCTTTTATATTTGTTTAGATGACAGCATATCTGTATATACAAAAAACCACATCTGTCTGTATGTGTTGCATGTTCTTGTTAACAACAAAGACTTTACCCTTCACTAGAATGAAATTGGTGGTCATACAATTTAAAGTTCTATGAAAGTCTAAAAAGAAACTTCCCCACTCTTGGCAGAGTGAGTAGTGCTGCATTTAATGTTTGGGCAGAGAAAGAGAAAGTTCGGTGCCTGGTGAAAGTATCTGAGCTGAGTGAGGAAATCCCTGGGTTTCAGGAATGGGGATACTTGGAATGTTGATCGGGTGGCAGCGCATGTGTGAAAGAACCCGCCTGGTTTAACAGCACTGCAAACGTTCTGCGCCTTCGGCAGAGAACAGTCGGGTTCTCCTTTATGGAAAAATCCTTACTCCACTGCCACTCCACACTGTAATGCATAAATGGCAACTTCTTCCTGGGGTGACGACTGGTGTTGGCTACACAGATTTAGGAATTTCTTAGAAATTTCATATGGAGTTTTGGGTAAAGTGGGAGAAATGCTTGTATGTTTACTTATCATTATTTTATTGATGGGAAACATTGGGGTTTTTTTCTCCATCCCTGCAGTTCGTGGAATAGCAAACTTCCTATTTTGTTAGTGGAGCAATTGGCTTTTTTTTTTTTTAATAAATGAAAAAAGGGTGAACATAAATGAATGTAATAATGACATTTTGCAATATAGCAGCTAGGAAAAATAATGACTGTGACATGAGTCAACTGAAAATAAAAGCCAAGTCCTCAAACCTGTGTGCTGAGTTAATGGCAAAGCCTGAAATAGAACTGCTCTGCTGATTCTCCTACTTATGTAATTTCTGAGGATATACTTGCATCTATCAGGGAGAAGAAGCAAAAGCAGTCTCAGACTCTGTCCGTGTTTTTGTTCAAGGCAAATATCCTTTGCCTTGTTATGCTTTCTGCTAATGCTTGAGAATTTGATTTGTCGTGTACCTCATGAGTCAGGATTGTGAATGTGTGCACACACAGAGTGCCTACTTTGGCATGTTTTCCTTCCTTATTTTCTGAATTCTTTAAAAATATTTGACTTTCTGTCTAACGAAAAGTAAAATTTGATACAATGAAATTTGAAGAACAAGTGTTCACATTATGGATGATCTTTTTTCACTACTGTTCCTATATTTTAAAATCCTCTTTGTGAAGGTAGCTTGTAACCACACCTACAGATTCCACACAGTTATTGGCACCTCCCAGATATTACTTTGGTAACAGCAATGAGGTCATTATGCTATTGTGGTATCTTTAGTGTGAAAAACGTGAGATGATTAATTCATGTTCTTATGGTAAATTGGAAAATGATAAAGCTGTATAAATTTATATCAGGTAAAAGTCTATGTTTCAGGAGGTTTCTGCAGCAGATGGTGAAACTGAGCACCCTGAAAATCAGGCATCTCCATTCAGAAGGGAACAAAAGACTTTGCAGCCTTCTCAAGTATTGGGAGGGGACCTGTTGAGATGAGCCGGTATCAGCAACTCACACCTCTACGGCTCAGAGCAGGGACTTCAAATGCTACGTGCCAACAGGGACTCTCACCGATCAAATGCTACGTGCCAACAGGATCATCACACACTTCTACGACAGTTAAATTACTCAAAGCAAGGACTAACTCTGGACATTAGCATTTGAATGTGCCAGGGGACCCTTTCGGGATTTAGTATAAACAAAGTTAATGGCCGGTGCTTAGTGAAACAATGGGAGAAAGGTTGCCGAGGGGGAAGTTAAGGGTATTTAAGTTAAGCCCTTGGGTGGGCAAAGCGTGAACCCAGCTAGATACACCGACTGCCAGGTTCCGTGTCTCTGGGGTCACCCTTGGCTCAACTTTTCCCGGGAGAAAT
Organism: Prinia subflava; assembly: GCF_021018805.1. NCBI lineage: Eukaryota > Metazoa > Chordata > Aves > Passeriformes > Cisticolidae > Prinia > Prinia subflava. Next base: position 19,016,227 of record NC_086260.1, read on the forward strand.
TCTGTCAAGTAAGTGTCGCTGTTTGTGGGGTTCGTATTGTTTTGTTTTTATTGCTTAAAATTGTTATAATTTGATTCCAAATTTTGTGATTTGAATTTTAATAAACCAAATTATTGAATTTGACAATAAATTTGTCCTGGCATTTATAACATTTAGTAATTAAAAGGAATGATCAGCCAGAGAAATGGATTTGTTAAGAACAGATGTGAATGTTGCCTTTTTAGCCAGACTATTTAGCCCACAGACCAGGGCAGTACATCAGCTGCAGGTGACCATGTGGTTCAGCTGATGTCAGTCTTTGACTGTGATTTTGGTTTTATCTGCACACAAAAATTTACTTGTACTGATTTGTTGAGTACGGTAGTACTAGAAAATCAAGGAGAGATGCTCTAAGGACTGGGAAAAGATAAACATTTAAAGGGGAAAATGGCATCTCAGAATGCTGAAGAGTGGTTTAAATGCCAGACATTATCATATCTGAGCAAACCTGGTCTCCTTCAAAAGGTTTTACACTGAATGTGTTCTCTGGAGCCTGCTACGGCATATAGTGTGTTTCTGTTATCTGTGAAAGCTGTCTTAATTGTTTGGCATACATTAGACTCTCTGTTTTTGGTGATAGCTTGGTTGTGAATACACTCAAAAGAGGGAAACAAGCTTGAGCTCACTGATACTGTGGAGCTGCTTGTAGATAGCCACAACAGTCCCACCTGGTGGGAGGGGTATGGGCTGTTTGACTAGGAAATTCCTACATGAAAAGTGGGAAAGGAAGCTGGGAAGACTTGCGTTCCAGCAAGGTGCTACTGTTTGTCATTTATCTTTATTTTTGTGTCCAAAGCGACTACAACACAAAATAGGTACCGGAACCTTCTGGCCTCATTGATGTGATATCCTTGAAAATATGTGCAGCTGGGATATCCCAGTGCTGTTTCCTGCTGGATGTGCATGGGTTGCATTTACACTGATGACTGAGTAGAAGTGTTTCCTCTTGATTCATATTTGCTTTGCTGAGTGTTTGGAACTTTGTGTCTGCATTTGGAGCCTTTTAATGGGCACTTGAACACGCCATTGCCGTGCCAGGAGTGGATTCCCCCTGATGAAGCAAGGCTGAGATTGCACAGCAGCTGGAGCTCTCCTGCAGCGTGGGCATGGAGTGATCAGCTCTGTTCATGTGCTCTGCACACTGAGGACTGGCAGCTGGCAAAGATGCCGTGTGGATAAGCAGTTCTGGAATCAATGGATTTCAGCAAATGAAACCCTGTTTTTTCCTCTCTGCAGCAGTAATGGTCAGCAATTTCCTAAAGGCCAGCAGTTTCCTTGTTAGTGGAAACGGTATAAAACTGTATAAAACTGTATATGACAAGATTAACATAACTGCATTGGAAAGGGTGATACAAATAAGGTGACAAATTGAACAAGGCTCTAGCTGTTGCTAGAGGCATCTCTGATACTTGATACACCCTTTTAGCTGTGAAACTTTTTTCAACTGCTTCAGACTTAACAGCCAAGGTAAAAATAGCACCTAGAGTACTTGGCAGAAGTACGTGGATGAAGCTAATTCCATAATCTATTTGGTGAATAAAATGCTGATGTGAAAATTGGAACATTGTTATAAAGAGCTTTTATGGTTCTGTTGTTGTATTAATATCAATTTTTTGTCTTCTGAAAATTTATTACTTTAACAGAATATATTTGTGCACTCAAAACACCTTTGAATGGATGCAAACTGTATAGGTATTTTAAACGCACGTGGTTGTTGAAGGTGGGATGGACTCACATTGGAAAACTTCATGCAGGACTATATCCCATGTGAGGGACCCCAGGCTGGAGGAGGGAACGACTCTCTGAGCAGGGACTGAAACAATCTGTGATGAATGAACCATCAGCCCCATTCCCTGTCTCCCTGTGCTGTCAGAGCCAGAACTAGCCCCTGGTAAGAAATCGAATATTAACTTGAATGTTTTTGTTCATTTTCATCAGACTGGATGATGAAACCATGGTTTCAGTTCTTTACAGTCATATTGTCATGACTTTAAATAGTCTTCCTTTTATACCTGACTTAAATGGGTTTTAAATTCAGAAGGAACAAATTCAGAAGAATTTCCAGTAGCTTCTTTATGTTGAAAATTAATTGCAATTGAATTATCATGCTTAAGGTGTTTCATGCTTAAGGAAGCAGAAAAACCTACCCGTAAAGAACTCTGAAGTGCTAATTTTATTCATCAATAATTATGGTAAAAATTAAAGTTCTCCAGCAATCCAGTCAGTGTGAAGCTGAGCTTCAGTGGTAGAGGAAAAGAATGCAAGCCAGACTAAGTAATGACATGATAAAATTTCTTGTTGAGTTCTTCCATAAAGTAATATGTTGAATTCTAATTACTGCATCAAAAATTAAGACATTATAGTGGTACTGAAGAAGATTGTAAAAGTTGATTTCATTTAGAAGCAAAGGCAGTAATAGCTGGTATCTGAAAAAATAAATAATGACAGAGTTGAAGTATATGAACATGTAAATGGATTAAGCAGTAGAAAGTTTTTCATTTTCTTTGGTAACAGAAACATTTGATGACAGTGAAAATTAGTGGGTGGTAACAGGTATCTTTATGGTCTCCTGACAGAAAAGCACTTCCATGCAGAAGGAGGTTTTTCTTCCACAACTCCATCCCCCCACTCAAAATCTGCACAGTCAGACTGCTTTTCTTGAAAAAGACTTTGGAATCAAGCATTGTAAATTTTATGCTTTCATAGTAGGATTCTCACATTCTAGGCTGCTGTCAAAACTAAATTTCTTTTTGGAAGAAGTAGAGGTGAGTTTAAGGAAGGACATTTTTTCCTTATGCACTGGTTTCCTTCAGTCTTCTTGCCCTTGGACAAAAAAAAAAAATCTGTGAGAATCAAAAGGAGTTGGATACTGTTGAGTAAGAATAGTGTTTAAATTTGTGCTTTAAAACCAGTCAGGGATATAAGCAATCACCTCAGAGTCTCCAAGCAGTAAAAATTAAGCTGAGATGTTTGACTAAGTAGCTTATCCTCATATTTATCTCAACTGGTATCTCTTGAGCTTTTCTTTGAAGTGTTTGACAGCAGGTACTGGAAAAGAGCTTCAGCAAAGCATTTGGTGCCTGGAGCTCCTTTCAGACACTTTCCAGTCATCCTTGCTGCCTCCTGCTTACCCTCCTTCTGTGGATCTGCAGCCTTTCTGTGGATATTAGAAGCAGTCATTGGGCTGCAAGGTTTGATTCTCTCTGTTTAGGTTCCAGCTTCGTGACTCCCATCATTAACAGAGGCTTTCACAGTCTGTCTGGCAGTGTTTGTCTAACTCATTTCTAAGGCAAGGTAGTCCTGTCCTGCACTGTCCCACTGTGTGACACGGGCAGAGAACAGCTGAGCACCAGTTCAGTGTGAGGACGGAGTCAGGCACCAGCATGAAAACACAAGGATTTTACCAAGCACGTGTCCTGGCTGGTTTCCTTATGAAGGATATACCCCAATCCAACTTACTGCAGCCCAGTGGCTTTGGCAGCATTTATCTCCTGAAGCTCTCTAAGCGATGTTGGGTATCGCTTGTGTAGTGCTTTGGGTGGGTGTGACTCGTGGAGAAGGTGTCTGAGCATTTCCCACCTGCACCATGACCCTGTGGGCCGGGATTTGCTGCTGACCCAGCACAGCACAGGCATTCCCTGAGCAGGGAGCAGGAGAGAGTGGCTCTGTGTCCAGCTCTTCAGGTGGCTGCCAGAGGAAAGGACAAGGGTGCCCGGCTTGAGGCAACTGCTTTTGTTTGTTGTGCAGAAAATCTGCAGGTGTGTGGCAGCAAGGTAAGCAGGAGGCAGCTGGTGATGAAGTTCTGTATTTAATTGGCTATTTTCTTCTCTTGAAGACCCATCCTGCCCCCTTTAAACCTTTCATAATTTTAAGTCATTAAGGAGAGAGAAAGGGTAAAGATTGTTTCTCTGGGTTGATACTTTTTTCATAATCCTTTATGTTACAAGGCTTTCTTCCAGGCTGTTAGCCAGGTACACGAATCACTGTAGCCTTAATCAAAGAAATGACAGCTAAAATGGTGTGAGAGAAGCTTCCAAAAAATTGAACTCACAGTAGACTACAATGCTTTATTAGGCTAATAGATTTTAGAAAGTGCTTGTTTCCAGAGTCCCTCTTGAAGCTGTTCAAAACATGCTCCTGAGAGCAAGCTGGGAAAAAAAAATCAATAGAGAGCAGTTTTGGCTATCACTTGCTTTTCTGCTGCAATGTGACTGATCCCATCAGAGTTCACTTGTTTAATGCTGAGAGGCAGGATGCAGGTTCTGGAACCACGAGCTGTATTTTGTCAGGTTGCTTTCTTTTGTCAATTACAGCTGTTTTGAAGCCACAGAAACTTCACTAATAGCCTAAAGTTCCTTCTGTTACTTTGGGTTAGTAGCTTCCCATGCAAGGAAAGCTGACACCGTTGCCTTCATATTTAAGCTGTGTTTCATTGTTTGACAGCATCATGTGTTTATTTTGAGATTTTTCTAAATCTCTTTTTCAGATGATACCTAACTACGCTAATAATTTTTTTAAAATAAAAATTTAATAATAGCTTATGCAATCTATGGTTTTGCATGGAAATGGCATAATTGGACAGTAAATTACCTGATTTGCATAGAAGTCACAAACTCTTGATAAACTACTGAAAACATGTGTCCTTTGGGAACAAAAATGTAGAGATTGCTTCTGAGTGTTTTCTTAGCAACAATACAAAATTGGAGGTCTCTCCCAATGGGTAAATTGCTTATATGGTTCTGTGTTTTCCTTGAACTTTTGCTTCAGTTTCTGGTCCATTTACAAATGCTGCAGTGATAACATATCCAGTGGGTGAATGTATCCAGCGTTTGGGTACCCAGAAAGTGTTGTGTCTGCAAAGTGATTAAGCACAGAGGAGTAATTCATTATTAAACTTATAGAAAAGAAAAACCGGAAGACAACTTTTTCCTTTTAATCTCTGAAGCCATTATTTGAATGTCTTAGTGTTAATATCTCAGTCTTTTTCTATGGAAAAAGATATCCATCTTCTTTTTGATGGACTTGAGGGAACTTTAAAATTTTACAGACAGAAGCAGGGACAGTGTGCAGACTTGAAGATGTGAGTGTATTTCAAGATCTGACTTTTTGATCACAGCATTCTTCACTCCCTTTCCATTAACTTTCTGATTAGGTTTACATTACAATTTTCATTATTGCTATCATTGAAATACCTATAATCAGCTCAAGCTATGTATAAAATAAAGACAGAATATTTAACCACACTGCATATTTCATTTTAAGCGTGAAACTGAATAAACTTGATACTTCTGGCAAAACCTGTTCCCTTAATAAGAATAATCAGTTACATTTTCCTTTCTGCCACATGGCCAGACATGCAGAGTGATTCTTTCCACCTGGGTTCCTCATGTCATTCCAAAAGCCAGAATTAAAAGGGACAGAACAGTGATTGCAGCCTTCTCCATGTCATTACATAAACTTTTCCTCTGTGCAGCTGGTACACTGAAAACAAAACTGCTTCAGAATGGACTCAACAGATCTTAACTGTGAGAACAAAAGAACTTTAATTCTGTATTGTGAATTTTGCCCTAGAGAATTAGTATTAATGTTATTGTGGGGACCCATAATCACCTCAGTACATCAGTGTAAAGTGCACCTCTGTCTTTCTGTAAGTTTTGTGTTGTTTTTCCCCTCCCTCTTGCTGCCCTCCCTGAGCCGGCCATCCCCTGTCTGTGAAGTGTAGATCTCCTTTTTTGCAATATGTATTCTGTAGTAAGAAAACCCCTGAAAATTATGCAGTTACTCTGATCTCAACAATTAATTCCTCAAGTATTTTATAGCATCTATACAGCCAGTGGTAAGTTCAAAATAGTTGGAATAAGCAAAAATTAGAAGAAGTATATAAATAGGCAATTTAATATAGAAACAGGGAGAGAAGTGTTTTCTGTGCAAGTGGATTTTAATGTGTGAGCTGCAGCTACTTGTCTCCTTGCTGAGAAAACTTAGATCTTCTTCAGAGGTCTGAGGACCCTCCCTAGGAAGGAAATGTCTTTGTGGCTCTTTCTGTAACACTGTTGTGGCTTCTACCAGCCAGAACAAGGTAGAAATGTCTCTCTCTAGGCTCAAGAGGTTACTGCATGTGTTGCATACAAAGAGTTTTCACAACCTGTATTCTGAAGCCAGTTTAATTTTACTGATTCACAAATCCTCATGCATAGTCTTTACAGAGCCTCTTAAGCTTGGCCAGTCCTTTATCAGAATTTATTGTATTTGAAATCATCAGGGTCTTTGAGGTCCTAGGCCTGCTGTGATTCTGCAAAATTCCTACAGAACATTGCTAATTTTTTGCAGGAGCTTTCCTATTCTTTGCATATTGATACACTGTGCTCATCTCTCATATACATAGTGCAGCATTTTGTTGTAAAATGTAGTTGTAAATCACTTTTATGTTTTCAAATGCCTTTGCAAGGTGGTGGAATGACTTAGCAGAAAATATTGCAGTTGCTGACAGCAGATTCTTTCCCTTACGAGGTAATGCTTGCAAAAAAAAAAAAAAAAAAAAAAAAAAAAAAAAAAAAAAAAAAAAAAGATAGTGTAAGCAGAAAAAATCTGGAAGTCTCATTGTTCACTTTGGTTCCATGACCTTGGATGTAATTAGAAGACTTCTTAGCTTTGTTGCTTAAGCAATGTGCAGATAGTCCTATACACAAACTTGACTTATTTTGTGAAAGAGGAAAAATTTTCTTATCTAGGAGCTTGAAATGAAAGGTAACTAACTAGATTTTCTTTTCCTAAGAAATTTTATTAAAAAATGACCTCTCTGAGACCTGAACAAATACAGGCTCTTAATTTTCATGTTAGTTCCATCTACTAAGGAAAAAAGAAAATCAGGTTTTTGGTTTTGGTTTTTTTTTTTCCCCTGAAAACTTTTATCTAATTAAAAAGGTATGAGTATTGCCTTTATTCTAGAAGTTTATTTTATTAATTATCTATTTCACTAGTGAGTATAGTCTTTAGATATATAGATAGTTAGTCTATAGCTATATAGTCCTATTTTTGAATGAAAATAGGACTTGTTAATCTGACTATATTCATCATGGGAATTTCATGGGAAATCTTATTCCACTTATTTCTCTTTCTCTTTTATTGATGATCCTATTTTAAATATCCCATGTCTGTGATAGCAGTTGAGTTATGTAACTTCTGATTTTTGTAACACACATCCTGTTTTACATATCTTTATTATTGTTAACCAGTCAGACCAATGATGTGTTTTGTAGCATCTGGACTTAGTTCATGTCTTTCTTGCCACGTTTATCTTTTCTACTGATTACACAGAAGTGAAGAAGACAGTGTGACAGTGCTTTATATTTATTTATTTATCTTTTCTTTAGTCTACTCATTTTTTGTTTCTGGACGTCTGGAGGAATGATAGGAACTCTCATGCATTGCTAGCCAGATGTGAGAGAGGAATATCTGAGGGTTAACAAATTAATTGATGTACTTAGACTGAGGCTGTAGGAGAAAAAGCCCCCCCAGCCCAGCACAGACTGTTCAGTGTTCAGTGAACAGCACAGCATGGGCAGTTCAATGGCTGTGGGCAGCACGAGACTGCTCCACGAGCACAGTGCAGCCACTCTTCATCACCTTGAGACCTGACATGAAAAAAGGCTCTGTCAACCTCCCAGACTCCTGACCATGGTTACTGGTCAGACCTCAGCAGATCTAAGGTTACTTTGGGGAAATGGCTGTTGATGCTTTCTGACAAGCTCAGTTCCTCCCTGGTGATTTTTTTTAGGAAAGGGAAGAGTACACATACTTAAAACTGAGTGCCAATCATCTTGGCACTCTGGGCAGTATGTACTCTGTATATACTCTGGGCAGTAGCACCAGATGACATTCTCTCTCCTCTTCTCGTCATATTATCCTCAAACCGGTAATAGTCTTTGACAAGCGTTGCTGTGATTAAGTAAAGAGACAGATTGCCTCGTTAAAGGTACTTCACAGAGTAGGAAAAAAATACTTTGAAGACTGCTTAGATTAATAATTCATAGTTAGTTGATGTAGTAGGACAAACAAAGTACACTCAAAGTTCCAGTTACTTGGAGATCATGAATGTCACTGCATCCTTAACATAATGGACAAGATGCTGCTTCAGGACTTCCAGGGACAATGTATTCATCATTCTTCACTTTGTCCAGTGTGGCAATTAATGTGATTAAGCTAGCGCCAAATCTGTTTTAAATACTGTTGCACTGGGTCGTTAACTTTAACACTGTCATCGTGTTCTCCCTAGTGCATTTGCCTTATTTAAGGAAGGTACTAATGCTTAGCATTCACTTGAATCAAGAATATATTAATGCTTCTCTAGTTCTCAAGCTATTACTCAGTGTTCATGTATTAGGAATTACATTGGACTAATAGGGGAAAAAATTCAGCCCTATATCCCCTAGCTACTTGAAACTCCCACTGACAGAGTAACAAGTGTCTTTATACCCATAGTTTTCAAACCTATTGGGGTTTAGCCAGTTGTATGTGTTGTTTTTATCTTTCTATCTTTAATCTTCAAGGCTGCCTAGAATAAAAAAATGCTGGAGCTGTGCATAGGTCCTATAAAGGATGTGATGCAGTGTAATTACGAAGAATTACCAGGCTATTCTCAAGTTCCTTTTAGTCAAAAGATCCATCAAGCCATGGTGGATTTTCTAGGGAGCACTGTTGGGATTGGCTGCATTCTGCTTCAAGAGCTGCCTGAAGATGTGGGCAGTAGGTCTAGACACCAGTGAAGTGGCTTTTAGAAATAATTTGAATAGAAGCACAAGCTGCATATAAAACTGGTGGGTTTGGAAAATTGACTTACGTTTAAAAGAGTCCCAGTGGTCAGAGTAAAGTGAAATGCATACTGCAGAGACTTGAGGAAAGGTTCTGGTGTCACTTGCACAGCCATGAACCCACAGAAACGTTTATCCAGGCAGCAATTGGTGCAGGTGGCTTTTAGTCTTTGTCCAAAATTCCTCATATACTTGAAACAATGAAGTGATTTAATATCACATAAACACCATCTCTGTGCTAGAAATTTAATGTAACAAAAGAAGAAAAAAGAATGCATTGATTTTTTTTATTAAAGGCATCAGTCTGTCGCTGCTCTCATTGTTCATGTGTGGGAGCAAAGGTAAGAAAAATGTCTAAAATAAATTCTTATTATATAATTTGTATGTATTTGACTTTAGTAGAATGAGTCCTTGGCCTTGAGCTTAAAGTGAAGAGGAAATGCATTCATGGGTCTATGAAAAAATTCCTAGACAAGCACTGAATAAGCACATGTATCTGCTAGTGATTTTCAGACATGCTCTTCAAATGTTCATGTTGTTTTACCTGGGGGAGTTTTAAAAGCAGTCAGATATTAAATTGCAAACATGTTGGGTTCACCAACATGTGAAAGTGATATGCGAAAGTCTGTTAGGAGCTAGGGTGGAAATTGATCTGTGAACTCATTTCCAATAAGATTAGAATACATTCACAACTTAGGATGCACAGTTCCACATGCAGAAAATCATGAGTTGTCCAAGGGCTTGGATACGTAGGAACAATCACTGAATTCAGGTAACTTTACAGAATAAAATTAAGATCTCCAGAAGTGAGATTTGTACCACATTTCATACAAGTGGGGCTCTCATCAACATGTAAATGTGAAAACATTTATTTTTACTTTTGTGACTATTTTTAAAAGATGTGTAACCTTCTCTGAAGTACATAAAACACTCAGAGATCTTTCTGAAATAGGCAATGCTGTATTTTTATGAACCAATCTACATGAACAGCTACATGTCCATAATTATGCTTGCTTTTAACATCTTCCTTGATTGTTTTTATCTTCTGAGTTCTTGTAGTTTTCAAAACAACTCTCTATGCTTTGCAGTTTGTCCTGAAAGATCAGAATTAAATGTATAGAAACCTGCTCTTATAGAGCTGGTGAAGAATGTAGTGGATTCTATCTCCCTCATGTACAGCAGGAGCTGTGTTGTGTTAACTCTTTTCACAGCTGCATCATTTTCTAAAAAATAATTTTGGAGAACTGGTAGTGGCTGTAGTTAACTGGATAGAGGTTAACTTCTTCACTTTCAGCCCTGGTACATATCATAAACTGAATTACCTCTAATAGCCCTTCTGTTCCAAAATTGTTAATTTTTTCTCTCGGCAGCCTTTGAAAGCATATGTCTGCAGCACTTGGTATCTTGAAATAAACTGAAGGAACTTTCACACTACTGTAGAATCATCTGACTTGATAAGTACCAAAGAAGATGGAGTTTTTCTTGTGCACTAGCCAGATGGATCCCACAGATTCCACACTGCACAGTCTGGTACATAGTCTTGGCAATAGTTAGTTTCTAATGTACATTTGAGCTTCATTGTTTGATTTGTGATGACTTTCACTTCATTAGTTAATGATTTTAAAGGGTGTAATCCACTACCTGTTGTTTTTTTAATTCAATAGCCATGTACTTATAGAAATTGCTTCCCAATAGAGTCTCAGTGTTTTATGTTTTTAGAGGGAAGGTGGTTGGGAGGACAACTTCTTACTTCTTGGACATTTTCAAACTTTTTTACAAAATTGGGGTTGAGAATGTATAATTTTTAAGAAAATTTCCTTTTAATCACCTAGTCCACTTCCTTGTGAGAAAATTGGACTTTGTCTGTGCAAAATCCTACACAAAATATTTTTTTGGGCTAGAGTAGTTAAATCTGCACTTCCATCCTTTGCATCTTCTGCAAATGCTGATTACTTTTCCTGCTTTTAAAATGATAAAACCCAGTGAATGTTCTTTGGAAATTTCCTTTTCCAAGTACTTGGGAAGATATGTGCCTGTTTATCAGCTTTGTGTGTTGCTCCAGCCCTGTTCCCCAGAGGATTTGCTAACTCAACCTCACACTCTTATTATGGTGTGTGCCTGTCAGGAGTAACTTAAGGGGTGGGTGGGAGGTGAGAAGATACTTCTTTAGATAAGGGACCCTGTGAAATCCTCACCTGAGACAAAAGGCAGACAGACTTGTGTGAAGGTACCATGGGATTTGTTTATGGATGAAAAGAGGGGAATAGTTTCATAATGTATTCCTCCAAGATAAAGTGGTAGCAGCCTGTTTTGACTGCATTCCAAAGGACTTGTGGCACATTAAATCAATTCAGGGAAGTAAGAGGGAACACAAAAGTCTTAGGTGCTATTTCATGTAGGCTCATGTAAAAAAATTCCAAGCTTTGTGTGTGTATTTTTTCCATATATGATGAGCTCATTAGTTCCTCAGAGAAGACAGAGCTGTCTGAGGATAAGAAATGTAAGGTCCTAGACTTGTGTAAAACAATTCCAGGACGAATTTTTAAATCCTTTCAGATGAAAATCATACAAAATTAAAAACAAAAAAGTGCATTTCAAGGTTAAGAGATTATTGAAATGAGATGAGTATACAAAAACATGCATAAATTATGCTTACTAAATAAAGTCTTTTAAGATATTATTCTTACTAGTGTTGCATTCAGTATTTGTGATATAGAATCTAAGGAATTCTGTCTGATGCCTGATGTATTTAAATTAAGGTGAAGTAGTTTATAAGCAGAATAAAATGCTCAGTGTTTCATATTAACAACAAGTAAAAGAAAATATCTGCCATTAAAAGGGATGAAAGAGATATAAAGTCTAAATTATGTACATTGGCCCTTCATTGGGAAGATCATTTCTCCTTAGGGTATTTGCTTAGTTCACAGCAATTGCTAGCACTTTGAACTGCAATTTGACTTTGGTACAAAATCTACTGGACTATTTGGAGCTTAGTGACCATGTCATGTAAAACCTACATTCAGTATAAATATCAGTGTGTATGTATAGATAGCTAACACATAATTATCAGTAAGCTGTCATCATGAATACAAAATTATGGTGATTACAGGAAAAGAAAATAACTACCTTTCTGCCTCTCTTTTTAATACCTAGTACATATTCTCATGTCAAAACCACAAGTTCTTTTCCAGGTCACTTTTGTGTGTGCTGTTCCTCTCTGTGAAAACCTTGAGAAAAAGAATTCTGAAAAATGGAGATTTTTCAAGCCCTCATGGACTATCCATATTTGACATTTTCCAGCAAATTAGTCTCCTTTGCAAAGCAAATTTGTTATTGATCAGATAGTTTTAGGCATAAAACACAGCAAAGCCAGTGCAGAGCCAACAATAGATTTCCAGCAAATTAGCAAGAGTAAGGTAGCAAATCAAGTACACCTTATGATAGTTTGTTGTTTTCCAAAGAACAGATTTTTGCATGCAGTAATGGGAAGTTCTCCCATAGCATGGCTTGTCTAGCATGTGTTCCAGAGGGCATCATTACAGAAAATGAACTTCCGTTTGCCCCTCCATGGGATGCCAGAATTCTGCAGAGCTCCAGATTTGATTGCCATGTTCTCAGTGCATCCTTGAAAAGTTCATGATAGAGGCAATATCAAAACTGTCAAAAGACTCAAGCAAACAATACCCACAAATGTTAAAAGACAAAGTATGTGTTTGTGAAAGTTATACTGTATCACCGTGGGGCCTGACCAGAAGTGAGAGACTCGGGACACAGTTCTGGGTTCAGCAGAGCAGGGCAGAAAGTCCCAGGTTTATTTACAAAAACCACTATTATACCTTTCCTATGAGGCCCGTGGATTGGAGGATGGAATTCCCACCTCCCTACCACATTGGCCAAGGAGGCTGTCATTCAACCTCCCCTTCCCCTTGAGAAGGAATTCATAACAAGGGCAGTGTTTATAAAAAACACGGTCCTGTGTTTACATTAATGAGTGCGAGAAACTGCACATTTCTCTTTCAATATGAACGCTCGGCAAACCAGGAAAAACCTCATGGCAACAATACTGGACTTCAGGATTACATCTGCAAAAGACCCTGCTGCCTGTGGGCTGTAAAGCAGAATAACAGTTACAGAAAAATTGCAGAATGGTCAGTAAGGCCAAATTGTCAGCCCTTGGTGTTATTTGAACAGGCCTGTTGTAATGATGCTCTTTCATGGGAACATTTAGATGTAATGTGAGGCACTTGTGGATGCTGGATATACATTACAAACACAAATACCCTCTTTCTTCTCTACTCTGAAATGACCTTTCACACTATCCTACTCTCATCAGTCTTTTTGCTGAAAGGATTTGCAGCTTGCACGTCTCTGTATTTCAGACTGTGATTAGTATCAATTTCCTGCTTTGGCAGGTGCAGTTTCTGATCTCAAGGACAGCAATCCAGTTATGAGCTAAATGTGCAGGTTGGCTGTGGCATCACTTATCCAACTGAGTCCTGCCAGATTCTGTACAACAGGTTTTCATTGCAGAGATCATCTCCAAGTTACTGATCGAGAATTGGTGTATGGTACATGCTGTAATAGCTCCTTTGTAACATACACTACAGAAGGAGCTCCAGTCAGTTTCAGGTTTTTGGCACAGAAGAGCTGCAAAGCTGTATGGGGTTCTCACCATGGAATTAGGCTGTGGAACCCTTCTACTGTGTTGTAGATTCTGTGCAAATTCAAAAAGTGGATATGCAAATTTGTGAAAGTAAAATTCTTAAAGGATGGTGAAATACAAATATATCAACTCTGGGTCAAGATGTCTAAGGTGCAAGCAGGTGGGAGTTGTGGAAATATACTTTAGTGTTATCATTCCAAGTTATTTTTCTTTTTTTTCCCTTTACATTCACCCTTGGTATCTGATGGAGCTGGAGCACTGAGTTGGCTGGCTTGCTTTATGCAGAGATACTTATAAGTTCTTAAAATCTTTAAGGATTTTTTCACTAGAAAAAATTATTTAGCAGCAAAGTCTTTTTCAAAGGTCTTGAGGGTACCTCAGCCCTTCTCAGACAGAGGGGGTGTTGGTAATAGCCTCCAAACTGAGGCTAAATATGTTTGTATCTTCTTGAACCTAAATCTCTTTGTTGCTGTGTCTCCCTGATGGCCGTGCCTTCAGGGTTCTAGCAGCAAGCTTAGGCTACCTGATTAAAATTGATGCTCCCCTGTTTTTAAGGTGATCAGTGGTGGCTGAGTGACTACCCTGGTGTGGAATAGGAAGTAATGTGAATAATTCACTGTATTATGTAGAAAACGCAAGTAATTGTAACACAGATGGAATTCAACTGTATCATTCCATCTCCTCCCCTATAGGTGCTTGGACTTGTCTCAGCATATTGCCTAGTTTCATAAGAGTAACAAATCCAAAAAGCTGTCAGGTTTCCATTATCACCGTGTCTCTAGCACATGGGGTAGATTTTAAATAGATGATTCATGAGAATACATTGTTGGAAAGGGCTGTGCTGAAATGTGTGTGACAGATGTCAAAGAAATATTGCTGATATATTTTAAGTGCTGCTCCCAATTGAGGCATTCCTGAAAGTGTAAATATTCTATAGCAACAAGGAAAAAATCCTTCTGTACTCATCAGGAAGTGCTTTGTATATGCTTTTCTGGAGCTAGGCTGAACATTTATGATGTTGACAATAGACAGATACAGAACAACAGTATTAAAGTCATCCTTCAGGAAAGCATTGTGGGACACACAGCTGTGCTCCCATGCTACTTTCCAGCTTTGTGTAAAGGTTAAGGCTCCTCCTTTTGTCATTTCTTAGCGCCGTAAACAGAACATTTATTTTTCAGCTTGCAAAAAAGTTTGTGTAAAATGCACAAAAATTCACGAGTGCCTTGTAAATGCCAGTTACAGTATCAGATATGCAAGCATGTCAACTGAATTTCCTTGTGTATATGTGTGTGAGTAGGGCCAGCTTGGGAGAGTTATTCAGGGGGAAAATTTGCCACACATGCAAGACTGTTTAAACCATATAAATAACCAGTTACATGTCTTGTGCATTAAAGTATCCCTATGATGGTGGTTATTAAAAATTAGGACAAAATTAAAAAACAAAGCCCTAACTCTCCAAATAGTTTAGAAATCCCAGAGAGGAGGATAACTCAGGATAACCCGTCTGCCTAGAAGAGAGTGGAGTGCATGCCAAGCTTAGGACAAGGACCCCCTTGCTCTTGTGGCTGCTCTCTAAGGACCATGAGAAGAAAAAGCTGAAATTAATAACTTTGACCAGAAGGATGCAAATGGCTGTGAGACCACAGCTGTTGGCCAGGCTGTTCCCAGGAAATCCAACAGAACCTAGGGAAAGTGGCAATAAAAGGGAAAGAGCCACCAAAACTCTGCCAAGACTTTGTGATTCCATGAACTGCGTGTGTTCAGTTTCTGTTTTTATTGGAAGACATCCTTGCAAGTTAACAGATCTGAAATTTCCTTATACTTAACAATATTTACCAGTCATTATGGCTGTAAATGACACTGAAATTAAACTCTTGTTTTGTTTTCTTTTGTTTTCTGGGTCCAATAAAGTTGGGGTTTTTTTTTTTTTTTTTTTTTTTTTTTTTTTTTTTTTTTTCACTGCAAAGTATCAAGGGACTTTAGTGGACTGAAATACAAAACAATACTTTCAACTGTGGTGATACCAAGGAGCAAATATGAATAAAGGTGTATTAAAGTGAAAATAAACATAATAACAAGATACTCAAAAATTAATTACTATACAGTTAAATCACGATTTAAATTTTTAAAAGTATTTTTCTTGATCATAATTTATGTTAACAGCTTGATATCTTTATTCTGTGCTATAGAATCAGGTTTGTTTCAGGACAACAAGCAAATGAAGACTCTCTGTAGATAAGGTGTGTTAGTCCCCTTCCTAAGGCACAGGGAAATCAGAAAGCTGGCTTTGTCACCTGAAATTTTTCTGTTCTGCACAAAATTATAAAGGATATAAAGAAATATATGCCTTAAGCACAAGGAACTTAAGCATATACTAACAGCAAAATCAATGATTTCTGCCTGGAGATGTGACCTTTTCTACAGCAGCCAGCGTTCTGTTTTATAAATATTTGATAGAACACTTTGGATTGGGCTTGTTGTTAACAAAGGAGATAAGTGGGGGTAAGTGTGCTGTGCTTGCCGTGGGCTCACTGGGCAGGGCTGTCCTTACCAGCTGCTGGACCTTCTAAGAGGCCATGTGAAGCTGAGAATTTGGCTCACACACCTTGCTGTAACTGTAAAATAACAAGTGAAATATATGTGTCTGTAGCAGTAGCAGTAAAATAACAAGTGAAATGTATGTGCGTGTGTCTATTTCTATTCACAAGACTTAATTTCGGCTTTGTGTCCAATTCTATAATGATGGAGTTAAAAATGCATTTCTGTGTTTGCATCCAGTATAGGCCATGCTCCAAGCAATGGCCACAGAAATTGTCTTTCCTCTTGGTTTCTGTCTGCAAGTTCAAATGAATTCCACAATGTGATACTGTCAGCTGGTTTTGTGCTTTCATGTATTTGCTCAAAAAGAAGCGCACTTTTGATGTTGTTCTACTTATGTCTCATCAAAGGTTTCGTAGCAGCTGCATTTCATGGTTCTGTGCAAAGCCACCTGGAAAACATCCATCGTCTGAAAGTGATATTCTTAAGAGCGCCTTGCAGACTCAGATTTGCAGGTTGCTGAATGCTAGTAAATTGAAAACGACCCTATTTGAAAGGAAATGGATGCCGTCAATCCTTTAAGAATATCAAAAGCTACAGTACAAACAGCTCACAAAATGTAATGGGTGTCTAGAGATCCAGCTGTAAAGCTGCAGTGTAGTGCAATCTGTTGAATTTTATTCATATGGAGTAAGATTTTGCATATCTCTTCTAAAATGATTTTATAGTGAATGGCTATTTTAAACATTTACTGAATATATGATTACCTGTGCTTATTGAAAGAGACAAGACCTGTATTTAAAGGAATTGTAGTTAAATTCTCCTGTTACTTTCATGTCTTCCCCTATCAAGTTGTCAAAAAGAAAAGCATGTGCTTTATGTCTGCTTATCCCAAAGTAAATGCATTTAAAGATCATTGAAAAAGGATCATTGCTGCAGTTCCAAAATGGTTAGAAGAGTACTTGCAATAGTATTTTTAAAAGAGAAATAAATTATGCATGTTCACGATGAAGTTGCTCTTAAGGTCCTCAAGGAACTGTTTGTGTATTTGTGCTGGTTTATATACTCTGTATATGCATAAATTATTAATAAAAAAGGTAAACAGTACTGTCAAAAACAAATTTTGTTTCCTCAATGATCTTAAAGAGTGAAAACTTAATTGGACTGCAGAGATTTTGAGAAGGATCTTTTAGGATTGTATGATGCAGTAATATGATAATTTTTTTAAAAATGCCAGGTAGTAAGCAGAGGAAGTCCTAATATAATTCTACAGTGATCTCTAAATTGTTATTCAGAGGAAAAAAAAAATCTCAGAGATATTCTTGATGGTTCTTTAAGAATGTCAGCTGAAGGTTTACATTGGATTATTCCAAGTGACTTTAGAAAATACTCTAGAAAATACATAACATTTTCATTTTGATGAAAATTCTACGCATTTTTTAGCAAATCCATTCTGGGGAAAAAAAAATCTTTATTAAAAGTGTTCTCATGTCCACCTTGTTCCTTTAAAGTAGATCAGTCAGATGAAATTAAGATCCTTAAAGATTCAAAATTAACAGAAAATACTAAGTAAAAGGAGAAGCTCTGTTGTCCCTTTTTGTTTTATTCTATAGCAATCTGCTATCCCTTTCCATCAATCACTTGTAGTGGCACTTAATGCTGTGATTCATACCATTAATTTATTCCAAGAATTACATAGATTATGTGTAATAATTAACTGCTACATGCTGTAGTATGGGTTTCACTAACTGCTACATGAAAGGACAGATATCTCCATACTGATCTGACAATTTTTGCAGTTCAGGTGATACAAAGGAGCCAGATGCTGCCTGTAATTAATCAGCAGAAAATTGTTCTGTTGATGGAAAGCTCTCAGCTGGAATAAAGCACCCAGAGCTGGCTTCTGCACCAAGCACTTCTGCCTCTCTGAAATCAGAAGAGAGACAGCATTTTGATCCATTAATCCATCTGATATGTAATGTTTTATGAAAAATGTGTTTCTAGGACATTACGTTGGTGTTGTCTTGCCTGCAGAATCATGGAGCTGTAATTATTTCCTTGTTTTTCATCTGCTGCACTGGTCAGATGAAAAATTTCAGGAGATGGCATAATGAAAGAGGAATTTGGACACTACCTTTTTTTTTTTTTTTTTTTTGAGTAATGGTTATCCTCTTAAAAATAATTCCAAGGAGTATTAGAATGATGTGAAACTAAGTCCTTTAAACTATTTCCTCTGCTACACTGACAAAGATTTGTGAGGATCTCATTAGTCACAAGAAGCACAATAAAA
Organism: Prinia subflava; assembly: GCF_021018805.1. Lineage (NCBI taxonomy): Eukaryota > Metazoa > Chordata > Aves > Passeriformes > Cisticolidae > Prinia > Prinia subflava. The sequence continues at coordinate 19,034,570 of NC_086260.1, forward strand.
GAGTACTCATTCTAAGAAAAATGTTTCTTTTAAAAAGGAAATTTACTGTTTTGGATTTACACAAGCAGCAGACAGTTAGGTGCCCTTCTTGCAGGGTCACCCAAATAAGTAGTGTGCATATGTTTATGTTGAACTGCTTCCCTTGTTTCTGCACTTACAGTACATTTTAAGAAAAGGAAGATAAATTCGTACCAAGAAATAGAATACAAAATTAAGTCTTTATTCAATGTATAAACCCAACATTTTGTGGAGATTTTTTAATGGTTGCTAAAAAGAAAATGATGGGTTTTAACTCTTCCGTAGTTTTATATCAACTCCTATTCCTTCAAAACTACAGCAAAAACGAGATCTCAAAGAAGAAATCTCCAAGGGGAAGGTTAAACCGGATGGTTTGTGGCGGGTTTGGGGTGCAAAGATGCGTTTTTCGGTCAGGGGGGAGGGCGGCAGGTGCGTCCTCAGCTCCGCCTGCGCTGCGCCCTGCGCGCCACCGGGGGGCGCTGCAGCCCGCGGGAAGCGCCGGGAGCGCGGCTGGGGCGAGGGAACGGGAACGGGGCGAGGGAACGGGAACGGGGCGAGGGAACGGGGCGAGGGAACGGGGCGAGGGAACGGGGCGAGGGAACGGGGCGAGGGAACGGGGCGAGGGAACGGGGCGAGGGAACGGGGCGACGGAACGGGGCGACGGAACGGGGCGACGGAACGGGGAAAGGGGGCCGGAACCGGGAACGGGGCCGGGGGCCGGAATCCGAACCGCGCCCTCCCTGCCGAGCCGGGGCTCTGAGCCCCCCTGCCCTTCCTGCCGCCCGCCCGGGAGCTCAGAGGTGCGTGGCGATAATTATTCTTTCTGTGCTGCTCCAGCACTGGGGAGTTTCTGTCCCAGCGGAGTATCAAGGTGGATAGGGGTGGTGAACGGAGAAATTCCCGAATCCTGCTCTCTCTCCGCTCACCCCCGCCTCCTTGTTTATTTATTTATTTAAATTTTTATTTTATTTTAACAGAATTATGGTCCAGACCCTTCTTTGGAATTCACTTGTCCTTTCTGAACTTGTCTCACCTTTGGCTACAGACAGTCATTCCCACTTCACGGTGCAATGACAATGACTGACAGCTTTGAAATGAAGTGACCACCTGGAACCCATTTCTCCCAGGTGTGGGTGCTGACCACATGTAACTGCAGTCCTCATGCCCATACCAGCATTGCTCTTTATTGTTCTCTAGAGATCCGTGGCAGAGAGACTCTGCTGATGTTTTTTCTCTTGGCATCAACACCATCAGGACTCACAGCATCTTTATACTGGCTACACCTACCAGGTTATTCATCCACTTCAGCGTTTTGCTTGGGCTCACAAAAAGTTTGCATTGCCACTTCAGGTTGTGGTGAAACCAAAGTGCATGAGTGTGATAAACAGCGTGCTGTTGTAGCCCAGTCTCTCTTTGGGGTAATCAATTCTGACCATTAGAAGAGGTGTCATTTCATCATAGTTGCCAAACACAATGGAATTCTTGCAGACCTTCCAGGTGGGTTTGACCCTGGCATCAGCTGGGTTACTGTAGATATAAAGCATTTCAGAGTCAGTGAAACACTTCCCCACCTGGGAGTCCCTCCAGCACGGTGATGAAAGGGGAAGCTGTGTCCTGGAAGGTCTCTCAAGGAAGCCTCAATCCCCAGTGCACCTTGAGGAACTTTCTGGGCAAAAGAGCCCACTCAAGACACCAGTGTGGATAAGCAGCTCATGACAAACACCTTTGAGGAAAGTAAATCTTTCCATGTCTTGATGTATTCATGTGAATACTGGATGCTTTTCTAAAAAATATTTTCTTTTTTTTTGGTTTTTTTTAGCTATAATTAGAGCTCTTTAAAGAGCTAAGTGGATCAAAACCTGTGGGCTATGACACAGTTATAGACCATGTGTGTGGTAGCCTAAGAATCTATATTCAGTTCTTGACAACACAGACTCAACAGTTTCTGTGCTTTCACTCCCACCTGCTATAAATATACAATGGAAAAATCTAAGTGTTAAAAAATTCAAAGTGTTTCCCAGGCAGTTCCTGCAATGCAATGAATGTGCCAAAGTGGGTCATAGGTGAGAGTGGAGAATGGGATCTGCTGATCTGTAATCTTACTGTCTTGTAATAATGTTAAAGTGCTGTAACAGTGATACTGTACATCCTGGCAGGTCAAACAAGGGAGACCAGTGCAAAGAAAACCACAAACCATTTGATTATTGAGATTTTAAAAAGTATTAAAACTAGGGGGTTATTTCTTAAGTTGAAAGGTTTTTGAACTGCCTTTGTAGTTATTTCAATTTTGTTTTATACATTTACCTACCTGCCAAGCAGCTCACAGATGTAGACACAGCTGGACAGCACTTTTGGTTTTTCTTCTGAGGAAAGTCTGTCTTAGAGCTTGCAAAACCCTTGAGTGGCTATTGAACGTTTGAACTTCTAATGCTGAGCAAGGGAATCCTTCTATTCTGCAGGACTTCATTCATAGTTTTGCATGGAATTTCATGTTTTAAAAAAATCTACTAGAAGAAGAATTTTATCTCTAAATTCTAACATGAATCCCATAAGAAGAACACAAGACTTCTGATGTAGGCGTTTTCCTCATCTCTTGGTGACAACTTTTTATCATTCTTATCACTAACAAAAAGACAATCTGCTGTGTATTGGGTTCCCTTTGGGCTCTGCCATCTTTTCCCCTCCCTAATGCAGGTACAAATCTAATGTGTGGAGGTGTTCCTGCAGTCCAATGGAACTTGCAGCAGTTAGTGCTAAGAAACGTTCAATTCTCTCTCTTACAAGTGTATATCATGTGTTTTTCATTATATATTTTTGCAAGGATGGTAAAATACAGCTTAAAAATCACTTGCTTAGCACAAAATCACTTCCCTATTGATTTGGTTACCTTCTTGCTGCTTTGCCATACAGGCCAGCAAGCAGTTTTGTTTCCTTTGGTGAACTTAATCAATGAGGAGAGAGAGAACATGGAAGAAAATATGCTTGTTCATATCAAAAAACTTTCTATGCATTTCAGCAATGTCCATACCAAAACAATTACTCTTGTTTTTCATGAATATTCCCGTAAGAAAAAAGCAATTTTCATCTAAGCGTGATTATTCATTTTCCTCATTAAATACATTTATTAGGAATATTCAGAGATGTGCAACTGGTGGGAGGGTTGAGTACCATTGGAAACCCCTTAATGATTGGTTCCTGAGACCTTCTTTCCTCTCTGTGCTGTGAATTGGCATGGGTGAGAATAATTATTGGTTTCAGTGCAATATGTACCAGTGCCCTTTTGAGCAGAGGGCTCAGGCTGCAGTGTGTAATTGTTGGATAGATGGATTTACAGAGAGTTGTGGTCTGCAGGGCACACCTCACTGGGCTTCTAAACCATCCCTGCTTCTGCACAGCTCTGCAGCTGCGTGCTCCCAACTTCATTTTTACAGAGGATGGATGCTGTCATTCCTGCTCTCTGAATGAATAAAAAGGAAAAAAGTCTTGCCAATAGTCCAATCATTTGCTTATAGTTTCTCTCTTCTTTGACTACACTGGAACTGTTTGAAGCTTTTTTCTTTTTTTCTTTCTTTTTTTTTTTAAGATACTTTCCTGCCCATATTCAGTTTGGAATCCCACAAGATATTTTAAATGCAAAAACTTATATTAGTTGTACTTAAGAGTGTCAATAGGGCTTTGTTTATTACTCTATCATTTTATTATCTCACCAAGAACATGTTATGACATTTTACATGGTGGTATTTTCTAAAAATGTGGAAATACATCTGAAGAAAAATTTTTTAATTCCTCTTTTTCAAATAGGAAAGCTGAAGCATAAAACCAGAAAGATTCGCTCAGGGTCCAAAAAAAAGGCTGTTGTTAAGTTAGAAATGACCTGAAGTTCTTAGGATCCTAATTTATTATTCATTACTGATCCATATCATGTTCTATTTGAAATATATGGGATTTTATTTTCTGTTACATTAAATTGGAAATATTTCTCCTAACACAGAGCCCTGTGCTAAGTACAAATGATTGTAAGTTACTGAATCCACAACAACCGAGTTCTTTCCTTGTTTGGTTTGGAATGACATTTTTTTGTTTGTTCCATAAAGTTACATTTGTGTTATTTCTACTCAGTGCTAATTTTTATCTTGACATCATGCAAAATCTCAAATTCCCATTCCCTCTGCTGAGTATCTTAGAACACAGAGGAGAGGGACACCGTGAGTAAGAAGAATTTTGAATAGTTGGTGGTTCATCATAGTAGGACTACAAGTCTTCCTCTTGTGTTTTCCAAGTATTATTACATAGTAAGTACAAATTTATTTTCTAATTACATGGAATGTATTTTCCTGGTACTCAACAAATGAAACTGCATCAGCCAAACTATTTCAGCTACATTAAAAAATACCTGGATTTAGACAAAGAAATGCTCTTTTTTCTTTTTCCCTTTTTTTAATGTCCCCATCACTTTATCCTGCATACTTTTTAGAATACTAGAAAAAGTGAAAAATTCTATTTTAGTGTGTTTGTATGTAAGTGGTATATTCTGGGCAATGTTCAAAAGAATGAAGTGAGAGTGCTGAGGGAATCCATGGTGCTTGTGTTGGAAGGCAGCCTCTCGAGAGCTGCAATCTGCAATTGAAGCACAATGGTTTTAAAGGAATCCACACTGCTTTAAAGGCATCTTGGATCATTAGCATTTATTTCTATGACTGCACCACGGCAATCATAAATCATCCTGTTGATAGGTGCCTCACCTGGAGTATTTAGATTTGAGACATTGATCCCTAGGAGTCCACTTTTATAAAGAAATACTGTCCATTTCCATCCAAGAAAGGACACCATTGACAGTAAACATGGACACAGGAAGACTTGTCTTGTTTTCGGCGTTTGCCTTCCTCTCCAGGCAGATTGATGATCTGGGTTTGAATTCCACATCCTGATGCTGTTAAGCTTCTTGAGTATTGTATACTCCAGAGTATATATTTTTGATATTCTCTGCATATGATTTTACTTCAATAAATACATGCCAAAAAATGAACGTGCCATCAAAAAATGGTACCAATATGTAGTGTTTCGAAGAAATTAATTTTAGTGTCAATAAATACACCAAATAATTTTAAATATAAGCCAGGGAGTGATGTGATGCAAAAAAGTACAAAGTGAGAGGCAAGGAAGAATCCTTCAGTTGTGAAATTGACATTAATGAGTAAAGACCAGTTCTAACATTTCAAAAAACCAGTGGTCCACAGGAATGTGTTGGTGTTAAGATGTGTACCACAACATGCTGTGCAACATGTGTTAAAAATATACTTTAAAGAGAATTACTGCAATTTGATTTAATTATATTCATAATAGACATTCACACAGCTTCCTGATTATAACTGATTAATCAACACTGAACACATTCTTCCTAAAGTCAAAGCCAGCTGTGGCATATATATGCACAAACATAGGAAATATGGAATACAGCCATCTATACTCTGGTGCAAATAGCTTTGCTTCAGTTGAAAAAGGCACCTCACCAAAAAGGTTTAGTGTACAAATATATATATATATATACTTGCATACATGCACAGCTTTATGTATATATTCATAAAAAGGTATTCTTCCTTAAATAGTTCTTGTTTGTATTTCACTATTAATTAATGTGAAATGCTTTTGTTAGTCTTTAAACAGCTGCTTCCTCAAGTCTTTTTGGTGTACCTCTACATTTTTATGATGTGCTTATAAAGTTTTTGAGGTTACAGGTAACTGTCATGTTAGACCTTGAATCTTCAGTTTCAGAAAGCACTGTGCAGTCAGCTGCCAGTTTTTATTAATTATTTCAATTTATTCTTTCCTTAATATTTCAGCTTTCTCAGCTTGTAGCTCAAACTTCTGAGAAAGTTTGGTTTGAAACTCCAGCAAGTTCTTCAGCAGCTGCTGCTGGTTAGTCAGCATTTTATAGGTGATTGTCATTGTATAGTGCAACAGTAAAAATGCTGTACTGAATAATGCCATATATTTAACAAACTTACAATTTTTTGCAAGCAACATAAACCTTAAAATGGTTCCTAAAATAGGGATCTTTCTTAATATCCTTTCATCTGTTATACCTAGAAAATGTAATGCATAGCATTTTCTGAGGCTTCTTTTAGAAATTCCCGTGGTCAACAACCATAACGGTGTTTTGCAGTTCTGCTTTGCTGGGTATGAAGCTGCTCTGTGTTGAGGTGAGAATGCTTTCACTTCCAGCTTTTATCGTGGGGATGGGTTTTATTTCACGAGGTTATTTGTGTGGTGCCTCAGCAATGAGCTGTGAAAGTAACTCTGAAATTTCTCTTTGAGAGCGTTCCCCAACCTTAGGATGTGCTCTGACAACACCTTGGCCCCAGTCCTGACTGCACTGCAGGCTCTTTGCACCATCCAGAGCACAAGGTGACTCTGGAGCCCGTTTAATTGGCCATGGAGGGATGTGCACAACAGAAGGAGCCTCCCTGGAGGCTCCTCTGTGCCTGGTTGGGCCACGCTCAGGGAGCTGCCAAGCTGATGGTGCAGAAGCCTTTGGGAAGGTTGGCAGGCAGAGAAAATCCGATTAGACTTTGGACAGCTATGATTTATGTGAAAAGACTACTCCAATAAATGTGCAGCCAGTCCACTTGCCAGCCAGGGTGTGGGGAGAAGTGTTCGCAGTGAACCCATGTGTTCACAGACTGGTTTGCATTTTAGTGCATCTCCACTCTGTGCAGTGTTAAAGACATGATAGTTTCAGTTAAAACTCTAGGACAAATAATTTAATCAATGTACTTCTGGGTTTTTTTTCTGTATAATTATCATTGTGATAGAAATGTCCCAGTCTGGGGATTTACCTTCATGCCCAGGCTCATACACAACCCAGTGTAAAGAGCTCCTCATTCCACTGGAAAGGGTTAACAGGAGATGAAGAACAAGGGATGTGCAGTTAAGGTATTTGCATGAAATTGTTAGGGGAGTTGTGGGAAGAATTTTAATCTTATAATTTTTCACCAATTATTACTTTTTAAAAATAACATCACAAATTTGACAACAACTGAAGGCCCCAGGCTTTACCACACATCACAACTCCTGCAAGCACAAGAAAAAATGTACCCTTTCAGATTTTTATGTTTTCTTCAGCCCTCGATTCACTTAGAGAGCAAAGGGAAATGATATTTAGGCTTTTCTCTTTTCTTTCTCATCCTCCTACTTAGAAAATTATGGCACTGAGTCAGGTGGGTAATTCAGAATAAAAAGAATAGCTCTTGTTTACATTCTTGTATCTAGTTTTCAGAGCTCTTTTTATATTTCAAAATTATTTTCTCTCATAGTTCTGGGTGTAAATTTGGCAGACTGTTCACCCTGCATTTATCGATGATTCAATACCAATTGTCCTTCTCTGAGAAGGTAGTAATGATTTTTTTTTCATGCTTTTTTCTTTCTTTGCCTTTTTTTTTTTTTAATATTCAAATCCTGGCAACAATTGCATCATTCCTCCAGTAAAATTTTTAAAACATTCATTACCATAAGGGAACTATAGTTAAGAATCCCTTTGTGACTTTTAATAATAGAAATGTGCAAAAATAATGGGGCTATTACATGTGTAAAAGGCTATGTTCATCCTTTACATGTCTTAGAATTTGAATAGATGAAGTATAAAGACTCAATGAATTGTTATCTTCCCCATTACTGAGTCAAAACAGCAACAATGGAATTTTTGGGATGGCCATAGGATATCCAGGATGCCACTGCTTTTACTTTGTCCTGAGTTGGGCACTGGCTCACTGGAATGTCAAATAATAACTGAATTAGTGGTGTTGACCCACCCTGTGGCAAAAAGAGCAAATCCTCTGGATTACCAAGTCCTCTTTGGAACAGGCAAATTACATGTTTATTTTAGCAGAAAGAGTAAGGAATTAAATAGGCTCAGAGACAGAGTTACCCTGGGCTAGGTGCATCCAGACAGTGACTGAGCATTATTGGCCAGTCAGTGTTAAAGCCTCTCAAATGTGACTTCAGTTTTTCATTGCTCTAAAGTACCTCTAGTAACATTTATGCTTGTATTTTTTAAAAGCTTATTTATTACTGAGAAAAAGAAAATTGTTAGATATTGTATATTTATGAAAAATAAGGGCTTAACCTTGCTGGAATATTTGCTGATCATCAAATGGTCAGTATTTTACATTCCTGCTTGAGTAAAGATGCAAAATATCCTGCCTGCAAGAGATACAAAGGCAGACATGAGCTGGAGAGCAGGTGATATTTAAAGAAACATTCATAAAGAGGACGTTGAGAATAGCCTGTATTATTTACACACCATGGTACGTAAAGTTTCAAAGCCAAATGATATAGATAATTTTTATCTTTTGGAGAAGTATCCTATCAAAAACTTTGTTTCAGAACTCTGTGTTTCAACTCTATGTTTGCGACTGTATTTTGAAATTTTGAAATTTGAGTGTCCCAACATGAAAGATTATTTCTGTGATTGCAGTCATGGCACTGTATCCCATTGGTATTTCTGCCATTGTTATAGGTTTCTAAAACAGTTCTTGTTCTGTATGTTTTGGCATTTCTGTAGGAAAACCTAACATACTTCTGGAAGTTTTGATAATAAGTTATATATATATATGTAAGTATGTATATTAAACCATATATTTTGTTGATTTCTGTATAAAGGACACATAGTACATTTTGCCATTTTATTCTGGTTTTGGCTTCTGCCAGAAATAATTATGTCGAGGTTTCTCTCATGTACTTACCATGCATCTTATTTGATAGTCCAAATCAGAAAAAAACATTTATCTGCTGGACATAAAATAAATGATGGTAGCAATGGTGCTTAGCATTATGAGAGGATTGAAAACAGTCTCAGGTGAAAGTGTCCCATTCAAACAGCTCAGCTATTTCTTCTCTCATCCCAAATGCTAATTGGACTTGAAACCAGAGCAAATAATCCAGCAAAACAATGTAACACCACATGAAAAGTGTGCCCCTGCAACATTTCAGAGTGGGGGATGCAGCCGTGCTCGGCATGTGAAATTAAAGGTGTCACATCCTGGTAGGATGAGAAGCTGTGCATCTCTTTTAAATTTGGCAATCAAAAGAAATCAGTCATAAAGAAATAAGCATATATAATGTGCATTAGCTGTCGATGAAACTATCTGGGTGGAAGTGTTTTTAAAATATGAAATATTTGCAGTGATTCAAAAAAATCTGCAAAGATTTTTCATAGACATCAGCCATGGCATTTCACCCACGCCACAGCCCTGCAGACTGGAGGTGATGTGCCACAGCTGAAAGCCAGCATATGACAAGCTCTTCACTTAAATGAGTGTGCCAGATGCCAGGAAATTCTGCAGTCTCCACTGATGTTCTCTATAATCACTCTCCAAGCCACTGTGCTCTCTCCAGTGTGGCATTTTAAAACACCACTTAGGCAGAACAATGATTATCTGCACTTTAGGTGTGCATCTGGAATAAAATAATGCCAATAACCTTCTCCCCACTGTCCTGCCCCTACAGCTGTAAATCATTTAAATATAGCCCTTTATTTCAGAGCTCCACATTTGCCAAGGAATATCAGAAATCCACATAAAGTCCCAAGTGCCAGATTTGGTGTCTGGATCTCTGATTTAGATGAATAATGTGTAAAAGTTCATGAGGTGTGAAAATGTATATAGATAGCTCCTACTGCTTTATGCACATGAGGACATTAAGGTTTCTTCCAAGGTCAGTTTAATTTATGCTCACCAAATCAGAAATGTCACCTGCCTTCAGATAAAACACATGACTAAGAATTCTGTTGATATTAGCTTACTGTCCCACCATTCTCACTTTTGAAACCCTCATACGAAAAGAGGGATGATGTGAAGACCATACATTCTTAAAGATGTCACGATATATTGTATTTGTAATTTAAAAGTAAGGACTGCTAGCTATTCTCACAATCTTCATCTTCCACATGCCTGAGTGCTATGAGCTGGATTTAATATTAAATTTGGTTCTAAGATGTGTTTAAAAAATAACCACAATGGCTGTAGACATACCTATGCATTTTTTTTTCACGTTTCAAATATACTCACCTATTATTTATTTGGACACAACCATCCCATTGTTGGAAATCACGTTAAAAACAAAATGTATTTTTTCCCTGTTCAAAACAATTACTTGATCTTATATGAAACTTTTCACTAAAAGTTGTATTGCAATTAATAACACTGTCAGTCCTTGTAACTGTGAATTGTTGATAACTGCAGGCTATTTCTAATGCCACAACAAGGACTTGTTTTTAAAGCATGCAGCTACACACACTAAAGAACTTACTGGCTGGACTTGATGAAACTGTTTTGGATAAAAGAATAGGCTTACACAAAATGGCAGTTGACCAAAAGATGTGATCACTGAAAAACATGAGATAAATAAAACTGCCTGTTACAGTGAGCCAAGAAGAATAATTCATACACTTGATTTAATGTTTATTTATTATTTATTATGTATCATTTTATAGTTCATTGGTTCAAATATATTCCAGAAACAGAAAGTTATTTACATTTGAAAATGTCGAGCTATTCAGTGCAAAGTGATGCCTCTGTTCATGTGCTTTGTTCATAATAACTTCCATAGTTAAGTTTTACATCCCTTGCCAGTAGCTCATCAAAAAGTGTAAGGATTAGCATAAGTAATACAGATTTATGTCTACCATGATCCAGGGATGTTCTTTTGTGGAAAAGGATAAGAAATGTCATGTCTTACTTTCCAGCAAAGCTTTTCTCTGTAACTGATCAGGTCTGGGTGTCGCTGAACCTGAATACTACCAGAATTCTAAAATGATACTCTTAATCCTTAGTCACCATTCTTCCTTGGGACTGCTAATAACTTGCAAAATTAAGTGTTAGTCTTTGCTGCTCTTCCTTTTTTTTTTTTTTTCTTTTAATCTCTGAGAAGTTGATGAGAAGAAATGGTTCTGAAATGGTGTTTATGAGTTTCTGGCTGTTTTGGACAATAGGACATGAGGATTAAATCAGTAGCTAACAGAACATAACAAATAACCAAATGTCTCATGTTGACATAAAGAGAAGCTGCTACCTGCTGTGTAGTTTCAGCACTGGAATTTCTACAGCACTTATTTTCAAACCCACACTAAAGTGAGTACCCACAGATACACAATGTTTAAAGTCCAACACAATCCATGGTTTTATAAGAAGTACCCTTGAAGTGCTTCAATTTCAAGGTAGGACAAAAATCATAATCATGATGGGTGGACAAATTTACTTCACTTTAATGCTATTTGGATGGTCAGGGAGCTCTAAGCTGCACAAGTTCCTGGAAGGCAACACTGGCTTGAGAGAACTTCCCTGTGATTTCACATTTTAGAGTTCCTGTTGTTGCTGTGGCCCATCCCTTATGTGCAGTAGTTTTGAGTAAGGTACACCAGGCACACTCAAAGACAAGAAGTTTTTCACATATCAATGCTCTTGATTTTTCAGATTTACCTATGGATATTTTCTGGGCTTTTTTCCCCTTCCTGAAAGTGTGTTTGTATTTCTTAAGCACAAATATGCTGTATTTCTAGTCAGGAGATTAAAAATGTAAATGTGTTGTTCCCTGAGATGTTCATATCTTTTTGTGGGTTTACTGGTGGAAAAGAAAAGCTGGCTAGAGTTTTAAGAACTATTACATATGTGAATTGAAATGTAGCTAACTGCACTAAGACTCTGCTTTCAGCTTACAAAAGGCATTTTAATGCCAACTTTAATAAAATTTTGCAAATGCTATACTACTAAGGATCACAAGATTCTGATAAGAGGGATTTTTTTTAAGGCTGGTATCATTCTTTAAAGTCTTTAATATTTGAGTAATTAGTAAAACATACATTGTTACAAAATAAATATCAGTGTTGTCCCTTTAAAAATCACAATAAGAAATGTCTTCAAATTCCTGCAGAAGTGTGGGATTGCATTTTATGGAAATGGTTTGCTCTGGCTCACCCCTGGAAAATGTATGGTTTGTCCTAAGTCTGTATCCTCCCTGCAGTATCCTGTATCTGTAACCTCATTGGCTGGAGAATGTTACCGCGCCCCTTTGAACCTCTGTGATAAGAATGCTAAGGCAGAAGGCTCTGCCCCCTCTTGCCCCTCTACCCCTGGAGGCGTCCGGACGCTCCTCTCTCCTCTCCCCCCCTTCCCCTCTCCCTCAGTGAATAAACCCTCACCTCATCAGCACCCCACCGGCTTCTGAGTCTCCTTGCCTGCAGCACGGGAACACCACGACCCCAAAAGACCCCGGGGGTCTCCGGGGGGCACTCCCCGGGGACCCCCCCTTAAATTTAAACAACAACACAGAAGTAAAGCATGCTTCTTTGGATCAGAAAATACATGTGCTGACTTTGTTTGAGAAACAATACCTGTGCTAACCACAGTGAATTTAAAGCTCTGTCAGAATTTCTGCAAAATACCCACCAACATTGGCTCTGCTTGCTGGATCATCTGAATGAAATTTCAGAAACGTATTTACTGTTACAGTTGTTCAGGATATAAACTTGTTCTATTTTACCTTTTTAACTCAGTCAAATTGCACAAGAATGAGCTTTGCATGCCTAATGAAGAACAGCTCAGAAGATTAGGAACAAAGCATTTCTGTAGAACTAACACAAACTTCAGATATGTGAGTGCAGAAACTGTTGCTTAGCCACAAATGGTTTCTGTCAGATTCAGCTTTTATCTTGGATATTCCTGAAGGAATCTGGATTAACATAATGAGAATGTTCATGAACCATCTCATCATAATTTTAGAAATTTCAGTGCTGAATAGTACACTAGGCTTTATTATAAAGCTTTGTGACTGAGTCAAATTATTTTATAAAATATATTTGCCCTGTACAGTTTTGTTTGCATTCATTTTCTTGTTTGTCAGCTATTTCTTATTGTTTAGAATTTGAAAATAGGAGGCAAAGTACCAGTAAAATTCTGATCACCAATGTTGATGATTATATCATCCAAAATAGCAAACAATTGCAGGTTCTCTGTATTTCCTAGGGCCCTTTGTACAGGATGTGCCTAAGGGGATGCTCTTTATATATTGTTGTGAGTTACAAGTAATTAGAATTAATTCCAAGAATTAATGGAATTGAAAATATCCTTCATCTGGATTTTATGGTAGGATGAGAAGCTGTGCATCTCTCTTAAATTTGGCAATCAAAAGAAATCAGTCATAAAGAAGTAAGCATATATAATGTGCATTAGCTGTCGATGAAACTATCTGGATGGAAGTGTTTTTAAAATATGAAATATTTGCAGTGATTCAAAAAAATCTGCAAAGATTTTTCATAGACAGGCTTTTTTCCTTTCCCACATCAAAAACACAGAGCAAATGTGATATAGTTGAAGAACTGATGATAAAGGGGTTTTTCTGTTTCATTCAAGTTATTGACAGCTTCTATCACAGCTTTATATCTCTACATGACTGTGCAGCATTTTTCTTTTTATTCTTGCTCCTTTTACAGCTTTTAAGCTATTTTCCTTAATGTAGTCTATGATTCCACTACTCTTCTATTAAAGATGGAGAATGATCCTTCACAAGGGAAGCAGGTTTGCCATCAGAGATGGCACCATGATTCCTTTAAATGCTTCTGTTAGTAACATAAAAAACATTCTGTATAAAAGAGTTTATTTTGTAAAGGAACTCTCTTGGAAATTTATCTGTCCTCCAGTTCAAATATGTACTTACCTCCTTCTCCTATTTATAGAGGAATTGTAACCCACCTTTCTCTAGACCCAGCGTGGACAAAAGTAGCATCACTTGATGCTGATGGTGTAGATTTAAATAAACAAACTCTCTCTGAAATCTTCAAGAATTTATAGAGCATAGAGGGATTTTCATTCTTACCTTGACTTGTGTATCTCAGAAAAAACAATGTATTTAATGAAGACATCAACATGATTTGCATAAATGGCAGTAAAGTAGATTTTTCCCATTGTGAAATTGATGGCAAGTCCTTCCTCCTTGCTGTCCTCTGCAAATTACTTCCCCTTCCTAAACTCTTGTTTCAAGAAGTCCTTTTTGCTGTCAGAAAAGCATTAGGTTAGTTAGCCAGTATGTAATTAGTGACATGGGTAAAAGCACACATAGAATTTTGGAGGTGTAAGTGAGCTGTCACAGACACAGCAGGAAGAGAGGAGGCTCAGAAAGCAGAGTATGCTGTAACACAAGTCTGTGCAATTATGTCCTCAGGATATTAAAAGTCTATGGTGACTGAACTTTTGAATTTCTTTAGTAATTTTACTAGTTGGCAAGGCTATTGAGTGGACTTCTGTAAATACTGAAGTAAATTTAAATTTGGAATTCTGAAATCTGAAATTCTGGTTCCAAGTCCATAGATTGGTGCATAAATATAACTGGCATGATTTTTAAAAGGTTGAATATCAGGTCAGTCATACTGGCAATGGAAATGACTGGTTTTTAGATATCAGTTTGCAAAACTCACACTTAGGGCTTTAAATTCTAAAATATATACAATAACTCTTTTTTGTCACATCTAAATTTTACTCTTGGTCTTTGTTAAATGTTATGAATAAGAAGTTGTTAATAAACTTTTTACACACTTTTGGATTGTGTAAATGAAATTCCTGTTTTCAGACAACCGGGTGTTTAAATCCTGGTCTATAAGGTGCTCTGTAAGTGCCACTTTACTGAATACTGACGAATTTCTCAAGATGTAAACTGAGCTAAAGGGAATAAATGCCAGTTTAGGTTAGCACACAAGTAAACCTGGACAGGAATCATCTCATACACCCCTGTTCTGTTGGAAAATGCTTAGTGATGAAATGATACATCACAATTTAGTGATTTAATACTATTGTTACTGTGCAAACACTTAAAATGTTAGTCACTGTTGTAGTTTCATGTTTTATTAAAAAACATAAAACATACAATGCTGCACCAGTTTGTATCCATCTATTTGCATCTAGACTTTTCTAGGTTTTTTCTTACCAAGATTTTGGGAGCACAGAAAAGATCATACACAGAAAACCCTTTCTGAATTTTAACTTCGTTTGATGGCTCTTGAAAGCAATCTTTGAGAGGTTAATGAGGGTTCTGTGAGTATTCATAGAGTGATAGCCTTTAAAAAGATGACAACTGGTATGGTAATTGCATCTTTTTATGGAAAACTCTCTGCTTATCTGATCGTTACAGAATTCATAGTCAGCTTCTGAACCCCAGCTCAAGAAGGTTGTAGAAGCTGAGGACCCATGCCTGTGAACACCTTGTTCCTGTTGCATTGGCTCCAGTGCTTGCATTTTTCAATGAGTAACTTCACAGCAATGGAAAAGCATATTATTGTTATTATTGTTTTATCCTTTAATAGTTGCTTTTCCAGAAATTTGTGTAAGCTGGAAATATGCTAAGTTGATGTAATTTTTTGGACATAAGCAGGCAACTCTGTGTAAATTTGGGAGGCTATAGAAAAATACAAATTTTGAAAAAAATAGATTTAAAATATTGTGAGCACAATACATGGAGATTTCACCTGCCCTCCAGCCCCCCCACCCCTCCAAGTTTTCCTGCACAAGTTTGAAAATACTTGAATGCATGCATTATTAATGATCTAGTCAGTATTTGGCTGCATTTTTCTCCTTGCAGTTGTGAAACAGTCACATGTAATGAAACCTTGCCAAACAGCACAGGGAGGTTGTCAGAAAATGGAGGTTCTTTACATAACTAACATATGTAGATGAATATATAATTAATTAAGACTGTATGAGAGGCTACATCCTCTGTAAATCTGCAATATATTATTCATTTTTCTTTGCCTTTTCATTAGTTAACCTATTACTGTAATTATCACTCATCTTTTATGGCAAGCTCTTTAGATTAGAATTAATCACTCTAAAAATAATGCAGTCACCTAAAATATTCTCATCATCTACGATGAATTCTTTTGTGGTGCTGCAACCTGATATACCTTGGTGAAAATTTGTAGATGTGGCATTTTATATACGTTAGGGAAAAACAGGCTGACTGCATGAGAAAAGGAGTGGTGAGTCAGAGGAGGGAGATAGGAGTGACCTTTTCCTTTTTTGTTCTTTGTCTTTGTCTTGCACTTGTGGTACGTAGTCATCATTTTCAGAGCAGAAAAAATGCCAGACTAATTAATTCAGTATAATGTAGAAATGCTTTCTGAAGTTAATCAACAATATTATGTTATTTAAAAAAATAATTGGGATGTAATATCTTTAACTGTATTCACATTATCAACAAATAATATTCTCAAGTCACATAAAAATTCCTCATAGGGCCTGTCAGTCATCTGACAGTTTTTGGCTAAAAAGTTGTCTGATCGTGAGAGTTTCTGAAGTATCCAAATGTTCAAAAAAACCCCTAAGTGATGCAAAATATGGTCTGCATTTCCTTCTCATTTTTTCTTGTAGTGGTATAATGTTGTGCTCTCAAGAAGTAATTATGACATCTGAGAATGGATTTAGAGGTGTTAAAAGCTCTAAATTAACACTACTTGTAAAAAGGGACTGAGGACTGTGTGTAATTTTCTTCTGTGTTAATGGTTTCAGAAGATGGGTGAGTGAATCAGCCCCAGCTGGAGAAGTCAGCCTTGCAATATTTCCACCATCACTTGCACTTGGAGTACTTGTGACAATGGAAATGGTTTACATGGAAAAATATTGGAAGGAAATTATTTTGGATCATACAGCATAGATCTTTATGCATGATGGATAATCCTGGTGAGTGGACTGTCAGCCAGGAATTCTTTTCCACTGCTGAAGCTTCAGACTGTGGCAGGACTTGCAATAGGTGCAGTCTACAGAAATATTATTTAAAATTGGATTTTCAGCTGTTTGTCCTGTGGAAGGAAGTTCTTTCACATTTACAACTCTCGCATATCCAACAGGTCACAGTTTCCCCAGGGAAGAAGAAACACCGCCAACCTTTTTTCTTCCTCTATCAAATGTGCCATCATCGAGCTAATTGTCTAATTCTGATTAATACTTCTATCATGTCTGTTTGTGCCAGCTTTTATGTCCAGCCAGGAAATAAGACACTTGTCCTTTTTCAAGTTTTTTTTAAAAGATCAGTGGAAGATGAGTTCTAGTTGAGCTCTTGTTCATCTGGTCTTGTAGTTAAGAACAGAGCAGGACATTTCCCAGATGTCCTTGTCACAGCAGCTCCCTGTCTGTTGGCCTGCAGACACAAACACTCTATATAAAAGTCTATAAAAATTAATGCAAGTAGTGAAAGTGGCTCTCTAATTTGCCTTTATATCAATCATTCCAAGTTCAAACTCAGAAAAAATTGCAAAATGACAGACTTTTAAAAATTCCTTTGTGTGATGACTAAAATAGTACAACAATTTTGAATTCCCTGGTGGTTTTAGTAGTTCTTGCCTTTCTAAATCTTGCACATTCAACATTAGGAATAGCTTAGAGAAGGTATTTGGTATGAGTAAGTCAATTTGTAGAAAAAAATGCAAGACATGAGGTATCAGCTCAAGGTAAATTTATGAAGCCTTTCACTTGTCCATGTTTCAGCAGGAATCCAGAGGGGTAGTTTTTTTGTAGCATGCATTAAATGAGTTTTTTGCCTTAGTGCAATGAAAGATTGTTATTCAAATCATTGTTAATAAACCATCTGTCCCTGTGTAACTGTAAATGTTTTGGTCATGGAATCTTTCGCAAAATCATCTGGCCGCATCATTTGATGATCATGACAGAACTCTATCTTCATTCATGCCTCTGATTTCTGTGGCAGTAGTTTGTATCCAAATCCATCATCAAAATATCTGTCCCATGTCTCTTATTGACATAATCAATCTGACTAATTTTGACCACGGGAAACCAGTTATTTCTTCTTTATATCTGTGAATATTTTTTTTTCTAGAAAAGAAATGTAGCTGCTTGGTACTAGTTTTGGTCCAAATGGATGTTTATGTGATATAGTTCAGGCATATGGCCCTGGAGGTTTTGACTTATTTTGAAGTCAGGTGGATTTCCAAAACTGAATTTCTTTTCATTCAGACACAACTTTCAGCATAAGAGATGAAATAACAAGGTGAGAAAGAATAAACGTTGATAGGTGAATTGATGTACTTTTCCCTTGCTTAGGGACAAAAAGGGAAAATAAGGAAATAAAAGTTACCATTCGCCATGTCTCAGGAAAATGAAGCATTTCATCTTCACCTGTTCACAGACTCTCTGCAACACCATTTTCAGTGTGTGAAAGGTGCTTGGAGGCCTATTCCTATAAAATGCACTTGCTTTTACTACTCCTAGTAAAGAGGGAGGTAATGAGGAGAAAGTTTGGAACAATTAAATGAACTGCAGCCCCTTGTTCCCTTATCCATTAAGGAAAGCATTACAGGAAGTAGCTATGGTGAATAATAACTCTGGAAAACTAAGAAGAGAGCTGACATTAGTGATAATGCACTTTCTGCCTCTGGAAGGTAATATGTCTGCAAAGCAAACAATTTGAAATACACTCAAAAGCAAAGAAATACTGAGAGTGGAAATGCTGGATAGCAGATTGAAGCAAAACATGATTTGAAATGCTGTCATTGATGGTAGAAAAGACATCACTTGGTATATATGTGCTACTGGGATTTACATAGAACATTAAAAAGTTTGGGAAAAGCAAAAAAGCATAGCTCATATGTCAAAAACATTGGAAACAATTTACAGAAGAAAACAATGTAGCTATTGATTCCCCAAAATGCCTCATAAAACTTGAGGGTATTGGGAATTGAATGGGAACATGTGGTTCTGTGGGCTGGATTTTGGCCTGCATTCAGTTACTTGGGGTTTATGGTCACCCCTAAGATAACAAATAGGGCAGGCTAAGTTTTGCTACACCTGCTTCTGGAAAACTGGAGTAGCAAGGGAGGAATGACAGAATGGCTGCATGACCAAAATGACTCACCTGAATGGTCTACTGAAGGAAAGCAGGCTCTGCTGAATACATTTATGTTCTGATCATGGAGATTAGATTATCTTCCCCTTAAAGGTGGATTTTTGATTTTACAGTTATTTATTACAAAAGAGAAAAAAATGACTAAAGCAAATCTTAAAGCTTAGGTATTTTGAAAATGTATTTCTGCTGGATAGTTGCATCTTCTGATTAATTGTAAATCTAACATAGCAGTAACTCACATCTGTGTTCTGTGTGTGTGTTATGCATTTCTGTTTCTGAGTTTCTCAGTGACTCCAAACACAGAAAGTGAATTGCTGTCACAACGTTGCCTCTATTCTCTAAGTTGTTTACCCAGCTACCACAAGGTTGTGTTGTTTCAATAACTCATATGGAATTCCACATTGCTGGGGATGCAGTTGATCCACACAGGGGTGTGCATGTGTTCATGTCCACCTCTGTGCACCTGCACAGAGCACAGCCCGAGACATCCAGGGTAGCATCTGAAATACGTGAGAATAACTTATTAGGTATTTGGAACAGTATAGCTGCTGTATTCTGACTAGCTTGAATGTTTAATTTAGAAAGAACTGATGAATTTTTCATATTGATACAGTCATTTGCCTTTTAAGTGTGTGTTTTATATCCATAGGGAAATACATGGAGTTGCCAGCGTTACTATGACTTTTCGTGAAGTCCTAGGATGATTAAACAGTTCATGGATATGTGTCTCTGTGTGGGGTGAAAAGTTTCTGTCTAGGGCCATTTTGACAAAGTTGGGATGAATGCCATCCAGGATCCCAGGGAAGCCTGTAACTAGAACTGACCTTAGGATTTCTTTTGCAAGCTTGTGCAGCACACACAGAAACCACTTTGCTGTGCTGCAGCATTTATCACTTGCAGGGACAATGTAAAGACAACACTGAAAGTGCCTGGGTGTGAAAACTCACAGCCCGAAATTGTGACCCTTAAATGTGTCTTGCCATGGGAGCAAGTCAGGCTCACAGCTGTCCTTGACTGGGAGCTTGGTTGCAAATGTGGTTGTGAATTCAGGGACAGGCTGCAACCAATAAATATAAGATCAGCTGCTGCAGTAGATCTTCCTGATACTTAATTCCACATAGATCATGAGACTTTCCACATTTCATAGTATTTGGTTTTCCCAAACCATGTAAAGATAAGGCATATAACATTTACCTATGGATGTATGCAGTTCTATAGCAGGTATAACTACATTTGCAACTTCAGCTTAAAAAACATAGACATAGTTACTTAAAAGTCAAATGTTATGACAGATCATCACAAAAAAGCTCAGTATAAGTAAAAATCAAGACTAAAAAAGGTCATATTTAATATATTATAAACATTTGCTTTAGTTTTTTTATGGCTTTAACAAAAATATTCTTGATGGACCATTCCTTAAATATCCATCATGAAGCTTTATACTAATGAGAGTATATAGGAGTAACTCTGTTCTCATTATCTTTGGTTATCATGCACTAATATTGCAAGTTGGAGGTGTAGGCCCAGGCTCATTTTTTTAAGAGTAAAATGAGTACTGTTTATATACATGTGCATGTTTATATACATGCACTTAGACTCAAGTAAGATGTGCTTCTATGATCTAGACAAAGGTAATTTTATTCTAGTGAAAAATTTAGAAGGCTGTCTTGAGCTGATGTGGATTCTTCTGTTTAAGGTGCCAAAGACTTTTGTCTAATTATCTTCATCATAGTTCTGCCTAGGTTTGAAACTAATTTACTGTTTCGTTCAAACCTTAAAACTACAGTGATTGATACTGGTTTACATGTTCTTTTCCTTGCTTTTTTCCTCTTTCTTGTGAGGGATGGAAGCCTTTTTGTCTGCTGCTAAGCAATGAATGACACTGATAAAACTTGGCTATTTTCAATAAAATAGAATAAGGTCAATATGAATAAAGAATATCTTATGCTAGTGAAAATGTTCAATGACAGTGGAGAAGGGGAAAGAAACTCAGTGGTGGAAGCAATTCAGTTACACATTTTTCAGGGGAAGGCCAATACCTCTGCAATTCTAAAATTAGAAATGTGTGCTGTATTAAGAAATTAGCAGTAAAAAAGGTGGACAATCTAAAAAAACTGTAATAAAATTATTTGTCAATGTCAAATATTTCAATTTAATGTTGCTTAAAATATCTCTAAAGTACTTAAGTGAAGCTGTGTGCATATCTGAAACCACTTCAGTCCCATAGTGAAGGTTTTACAGTCAGGTTGAAGATCAACCAGTGGGAGAAAGCACATCATGAAGAACACATATAAGAATTTAGTTATGGATTTTTATATGCAGCACTTAACTGAATTCTGTCACAGGTGTTCATGCACTTAAATGCAGATTTTTACTCAAGAGCTTCCACCTGTGTTCACTCCTGGGTCAGTCACTCTCTCTTTGAGCTTGTACAAACACTTAGTGCTGTTACTGTGTGTGCTTCTTATCATAACAGAAACATAAAATAAGTATTTTGCACTCTCATAGGATCATGCTTCCAAGAAACTTCAGAACAATATATTGGAATCAGGTTAAATATATGTCTGAGATAACTCTTCATAGTGCAGGACAGAGCCAAGGTTTAGCTTCCAGTAATAATCTGAACTCCTTGTCAAGACCAACCACCCTGCAGTATGTCAGCAGAGCTGCTTGAAAGACCTGGGAGAGATCTCAGGTGGAACTTTTGACTCGGAGGTGTTTCTCTGCCTGCCTGGTGCTCAGAGTGCTTTGGATATATGGGGTTTCTCTTGGACAGTCCCTGGATTAAATCACAATATTGCTGTGAGTAAGAAGACACAAATCCCTGTTTTGCCTAATTTGATAACAAGAAATTGACCCCAATTGAGAAATATCAGCCTGCACTATCTGTGTTTTCTTTCAGGATTTCCTTGCAAACAGAGGTAAACAGTGTAACCATGAGAGAGTCTCTGGGGCTTTGTGTTGTACCAAGAGGAAAGAGAAAAGTGTTGTCTTTGGACACCTTAGTGCATAAACCTCACAGGGATTTCTTTAGTTTAGGGTTCACAAGAATGATGCTTGTGGTCATCAGGGAAATCTCTCTGCCACTTGCTCAGGCTCAGAGTGTTGAGAGTTTTCTCAGAGTACAAAAACCTCTCTCTCCAGGCTGGCCTCTCTTACCAATATGGTGTTTGCAAAGCGGCTGAAGGCATCTGTGCTAAATGCACCCCAGTCCTCAACTCCTTCAAGGCCACCAGAGCAGTTTGATTTAGATCATTACCTCAGTGAAGACAATGCCCTATAAGTTTGCCAATGTAATCCTGGTTTCAACAACACAGGACATGAGTAGTAGAACATACTACTCCATTAAAGTCCATTTAAGTTTAGATATAAGTGTGAAAAAGAAGGGAAATGAGGATAAAATATACTTCTACTATATATTTAACAAACAGCACCTGTTGATTTGTGCCACTCATTTGGAGCACCTTGGGCATAGCTTCCAAGTTTTGTAGAGTTTGTAGAAATTTTGAAATAAAAGCTGAAATTACTCTTAAGATCTGTTGAATTCATTCCCATTTATGTTACCATTTGTCCCTCAAGGAGTTAGATTTTGGATACAAATGGAAATGCCCTTGCTGCTATGCCTGACTAGATGCAGAAAGCAAATGAAAATTAAAAAAGCACATTAAAAAGAATGAAGGATTTCCAAAATCTTCCCCCACAAAGTATTTACTGGACAAAAGGAGGAGAAATAATGTGGGAGATTTAATTCCTCAGTAACTTCTGTCTCTGCCTTCTCTCCTATGACACATGGCAGGTGTAGGCTTCTAACACTCCAGTCTGCAGTATCTCCTGAGGAACCAAAGGCTACACAGCCTTATGTAAGAAACTGAGAGTGGAGTAGTGCAGCACGTGCACCCCTTTCACCTGGCTCAGATCAATCCCTCAATTATCCCTTTGGTCAAACATTTTATCAGTGTTTACATCAAAGTACCTGAATATCATATTTTTACAGTATTTTCCAGGGATGGGTTAAAATGATGGGCACTGATATTACAGGTTTCTCATGTTTCATGAACTGGGTGAGACCAACTGTGATTTAATCAGCTCTTTCTTTCCTAATGCATTGGTTTGCACAGAGATAGTTCCCATCTGTGCATCTTTTCTTTTTGCCTTAGGGAATTCAGCAGGAAACCTAGTGCACATTCAAACAGTGCAGCATAGTTTAGTGATTTGTATTCTGGTCACATCACAAATAATCTTCCCAATGCTTGTTCCAATATATAGTAAACACATTTGGGAAAAATACACACAACTGTGTTGAGTGGAGTTGATTTGGGATCACTAAAGTAGTATTAAACCAGCATGTTTGTAGTTCCTTCTTAAAATTTTAGCCATGTGGGAGGCAGAGATTTCTGAAACTATCTGACAGATAATAGTGAACACTAATATTTCTATTCCTTGAATAGACAATCCTTTTTTCTGGATACTGTAAATTAATTTTATTTCTTATGTTTGTGCCTTGCAAGCAGACACAGAAGCCATAAACTGAAACAGCAAAGCAAAATGAAGTGCTTGAACACATTCTAAAAAGAGAAATACCTTGTTCATAACAACATCCAGAGCTGAGTAGTGAAAGTCTCAGTACTTTTGAAAAGCAAGGCTGTTAACAAAGAATTAAAATTTAGTAGCTTTAATTACAGGTAGGTTTTTTAATGTCAAGCACATTAGTTGAGCAAAGAGTAAGAAGTAAGTCAGAGGTAGTTATATGAAGATTCCTTATGCTATCATGGGCCCAGCTAGCTAAACAGCTAAAATGTCTGTACCTATCTTGAGAGAAACATGAAAGCCACTGTAACCTCAAATTCCCTCCTTTCACACCCTGCTCCAGATAGAAGACTCAATCCTGTTTCCAATACCATGTACTTGTTACCAATACAATGTGGTTTCCTCTCTAATCACTTGCATTGAACACTGTTTTACATTTGTTCCTCTGAATATCTTGATTCACGAGGAATTTGCAAAGGTACAAAATCCCTGAAATGCCAAAGGTGTTTTTCAGTTGCTGAAGGCTGACTAGGTTCTTAGAAATCAGTCCTAGAAATCAATAAATTACTTTAAAAGAAAGTGGGAAAATGTCTATTACCTCCAAGATACGTTGCAATTATGTGTGCCGTACATGGTAATTATTTTAATGCTTAACAAAAAATAGAGATATAAGTTAATACATGAAGAAGGCTAGGCAAGATGGGGCATACAGCAAGGCAGCTGCAAGATCAAGTAGTCCTGAATTCAAATCAAGGCTGGACTGAACCTCTGCATTGTATGGATTTTTTTTTTTTTTTTTTTTTTTTTGAGTCAGAACCTCACAAAAACACCTCACCTATAGATCTGTTCAATAGATGAACAGAATTTTTGCACAGTCATTTTTAATATTTAAACTCCACTGGAAGTCCTTCTGTGCAGTGAAGGTCTCTTCTAAAATCCATGGCAAAACTTTGGGAAAAATAAACCTCCCAAAGAATCTTTACAGTAAATGTATTTTGTTCTAAAATCAGACACGCAGAGATGTGTTCCATTTCTGGTTAACTGACTTTTCATTAATGAAAGTTCCTCTAGCCTTTTTTAGTGTTTTTACACATTTATTTGTTTACAGAACTATTTAATTTCTTAATTGTGCCACTTATGTGGGGCAGATTTCAAGGATGAGATTTCAGACTACACATCCAGGTGATTTTACTAACCCGCCTTATCTGCTAAGTTTTCTCCATGGAATTATTTTTCTGGGTGTGTTTTAAGTGATGTGGAATTAAAAAGGGACTAAATAGCTTTTTTTTCCAGGAATTGTATTGAGTAAATATACAAATAAGTATAGTTATTTTATATAAAAATATACTATATATATATATAAATATACTTTTTCCTCCAGGTCTTACCAAGGACTAAGCTGTAAATAATAGTGTATACTCACTTTAAGATGGCCATTACTGCTATGGAAGTTGACATAATTTTCATTTTTATTTGGTTGGTTGAGGAACAAAGAAGAAGAAGCAAAGAGGTGCAGGCTTGAATAATTCCAAATGCCTCTTGACAGCTGAAATATTCAAGTGTTTAACAGAGTCACAGAATCGTTTATATTGGAATGGACTTTTAAAGGTGCTCCAGTCCAAAGCCCTTGCCATGGGCAGGAGCATCTTTCAGTAGAGCAGGTTGATAGATGTAAATACTTTGTGATGTTTAAGGTCTTGCTTTAATGGTTCTGGCAGTTGCATTTGGAAGACTGAGCCTTATTAAGGGTCAGGCAGTGGCTTTGGACAGGTGCTTGTTCTCTGACCTTTTCCTCACAGACATGCAGCTCTCTGGATCTAAATAAACTAGTTAACTCCTGTATTTGCTTTACAATAAGCCTCAGAAAGAAATGAAATATTTATTCTGTAAGGTGATCAGCATTCACTAACACAATAAGAGAAGCTTGTTTTAATGCAATAGTACTTAGGAGGGAATTATGCAAGATTTAGGGAAGGACACCCATGTAAACTGGTGCTTAGGTGACTTGCAAGGTTGATTAACATGCACATATTGCACAGCAAGGCTTCTTACTCAAGCCAGGAGACCTGAACACTGCTGAAATATTAGGACCTATGTGTTGTGTGTTTAGACATGGGGTTCAGTGCTGACAGTAATAATGGCTTCAGATATTTTATTTAGAACACCTACAACTGAAAAGTATTTACAATTGACTCAGTTTATTTGGACCCAATACGTATCTGTTATGCATTTTTAGCACTTCCTTTTATCACCATTGTGTGTTGGGATAATGGACATTCTTGAGCTCAGAATACTCATGTCCATGGCAGTAGTGCCTAGGAAATAGCACAAATCAGGGGTAATGGCAGAGATAATGTATTTTGGTATTTTATCACACATAACAAACATAACAAAC
Organism: Prinia subflava; assembly: GCF_021018805.1. Classification (NCBI taxonomy): domain Eukaryota; kingdom Metazoa; phylum Chordata; class Aves; order Passeriformes; family Cisticolidae; genus Prinia; species Prinia subflava. The sequence continues at coordinate 19,060,407 of NC_086260.1, forward strand.
AGTCTTTGCCCCTGAAACACCTCATCTGTCTCTTCTGTGAGACGGAAGTATTTTTTTAGTAAATAAATAGGAGAGATCTGATTTTGCAGGACAGTCAAATTACACTTATCTGGAGTAATAAAATAAAGTACTATTACAAACAAAATCATCCCCTAAAGAAAAAATAACAATAATTCCGGCATGTCCAGCAGAGCCAATCCCTGATGACTTTGAAGATGGACACGCTGCTGGCCAAGGCTGGGACAGTTAGAGAGAGTGGTAACACCTCTGTGATAACAGATTTAAGAAGAAAATCAAAACAAACTGCAGTTTTTTCCTAGTCAGAGAAGAGGAGGAGGTGAGAACATGTGAGGGAAACAACACAGAGACAACAAGGTCAGTGGAGAAAGAGGGGAGGAGCTGCTCCAGGCACCAGAGCTGAGATTCCTCTGCAGGCCGTGGTGAAGGGGCCTGCTGTGCTCCTGCAGCCCCTGGGGATCCACGGGGGATGCAGAGATCCACCCACAGCCTGTGGGGATCCACGGGGGATACAGAGATCCACCCACAGCCTGTGGGGATCCATGGGGATACAGAGATCCACCCACAGTCCCTGGGGATCCACAGGGGCTGCAGAGATCCACCCACAGCCTGTGGGGATCCACGGGGAATACAGAGATCCACCCACAGCCCCTGGGGATCCACGGGGGATGCAGAGATCCACCCACAGCCTGTGGGGATCCACGGGGAATACAGAGATCCACCCACAGCCCCTGGGGATCCACGGGGGATGCAGAGATCCACCCACAGCCCCTGGGGATCCACGGGGGATGCAGAGATCCACCCACAGCCTGTGGGGATCCACGGGGAATACAGAGATCCACCCACAGTCCCTGGGGATCCACGGGGGCTGCAGAGATCCACCCACAGCCCGTGGGGATCCATGGGGATGCAGAGATCCACCCACAGCCCGTGGGGAATTGCCCAGGCTGGAGCAGGTGGATGCCTGGAGGAGGCTGTGATCCAGTGGGAGACCCGGTGAAGAGAAGGGGCTCTGCTCCCAGGCTGAAGCAGCCTGTCCTTGGAGAACTGCACCCCGTGGGAAGAGAAACCCACATAACAGCAGTTTTGGGAGGACTGCTGCATGTGAGATTGGAACCACACTGGGGAAGTTCCCAGAGAACGGTCACCCATGGGAGGGACCCCACGGTCTCAGAGGGGAAGGACTCCTCTTCCTGAGCAGTGGAAGAAGAACTTGGGTGATGAATTGAGCAAAAGCCCCATGCCCTGTCTCCTTGTGCTCTCATGGGAAGGAGTGAGGGGCTGGGGGAAGAAAAGGTATTTTTACGGGCTTGTTTTTACTTCTCATTATTCTCCTCTGGTTCTGTTAGTAATAAATTTAAAAAAAAAACAACTTTGCAACTTAAGTTGAGCCTGTTTTGCCCTTGAAATATTTCTCCTGGTCCTTATCTCACTCGAGAATTGTTCATTAATTTTTTTTCCGTCCTCTGCCAGGTTGTGGCAGGGGAGGGTAAGTGGGCAACTCTCGTGGGTGCCCAATGTTGGGTCAGTATGAAACCACGACAACTTAAAAAGGAGAAACTTACATTAATTTCAAGTTCACCTATCTGAAAAAATTACAGAGATGAAATTTGTACTAAATAGCTCTAGATAAGTACAAACTAGTAAACCTTTTAACAGATTTTATGTGGTTTAAAAAACACCACCACACACACCTGGTCCTCATTGAGTTCATCATAATTGTCCCCATCTGGGACCAATCTGCACATGAGATTCAGGTGCTTTGGGAACAACAAGCTAGGTTATAAGAAATGAGGTTGGCTGTGAAGGAAGAGGGGAAGAAAAAGCTGGAGAGGAGAGAATGTAGAGTACAATACAAAGGAGTTGTTGAAGTTCCTCCTGTTAAATTTTCTTACTGTAAGAAAGTTGTTAAGATTTGTGAGAAGACAGGTGTGGGCCTTGCATGTTGGGTAAGTAGATATTCCTTTGCACCTGAGTCCACCTAACTTCTGTTCATCCTGGTTTTGAGTGTGTTTTTTTTCCTAGTAAAACAGTTTGTCTTAAATTCTGTTTGTCATCCTCACATGTGCATTACAATCCTTAAATTCAATAGACTTTGCTGTTGTGTACAATGAGAAGTCTCCAGCAATGTGTTGTTGCTGCATGTAATGAAAAAGCTTTGGAATTTTGCAGAACTGAACTGTAAGGTAGGGACAAAGCCAGGCATAGGAGGATATTCTGAGTTTTCATAAGCACACGGAAATGGAGTCTTCTCACTTTGGCCACAAGTCAGGTGTTATCCCCTAGGCTTCTCCTCTAGAATTACATATAGATTAATGATATTGAGAACCTGTGGGCTCCTTTTAAAGGGTGTAAGAAGTAGCTACTGTTAGTAAACTTGTATTTGCCATATGGGGGCTCTGGTTGAAAACAGCTGAAAATGACTGATCTAAACAACAATGCACCTGTGTGGGCTTCCTCTGTAACTTCTTCAAAACCCCTTGTATGCTGCTTTGCTTGGATCAGAATCTCTGAGAGGATCTTGTCCTTCTCCTACCTGTAACATTCCTGCTGAATCATGTAAGTGCTTATTTTCTGACTTAGCAGTCAATGCCCTTCTGGTCTCCAAAACAGTTGTGAAACCTTTTTGTTCCCCCTTTGCAAAGCTTTTGTATGGCAGGTTTGCTCTGAAGGTCTAAGAGCCCATCCAAAGCAGTTATGTGGTTACTCTCTTGGAGTTCTGATACGAAAAGCTTGTCCTGCAAATATTGTGGAATGGCTTTTGCACAGTGACATCTTGCTGGAATGCATCACTCAAGATTTAGGAGCTGAAGTCAAGCCTTAGTTGTTTATAGCAATCTCTCTTGTGTCAGTATGGAGATGAGTGTTTTTCCCTCCTTTTTGTGATATTTAGTAAGTCTGCAGTTGGATATATCTGAATTTCAAGCATTAGAAAATTTCAGTGGTAGAACTTCAAGTTCATCACAAGCCATTGAATGTAGTTGGGGCAGAAGCTATTTCTCCCCTCATCCCCATGCTTATTATGTCTCCTCCTAGAAAGATCTATTCCATTTTGGGTCCTACTGATGTGGCAATTCAGCCTGGATTGCTGCATTATTATGTTCAGTTATTATCCTCTGACTCTTTGTACTGCTGAATCACCCTATTTCATCTCAGAGAGTCTTTGCTTGTGATCAGGTGGTTTGGTGACCTTGGTACCCACAAGAGTTTACTTTGTGTTGCTGTAAGAAATATGATGTTAAATAGATGTTAAAGGTTCTTCAGAACAAAACTGTAAAGCTGTGACTCACTGAGCAATACAGACTGGACAAAGAAAAGGATTTGAAAACAAAGAAGGTTTAATAATACCTTGTTTATGCCTTGCATTTCACTCCAGTCCTTAGATAAATATGACTTATCTTTGGCATCCCTTGCCCAGTTCTCTTGGGGCCCAAATTACAATCTGCTTGCTGCAGCCTCTTGCCTCTGTGAGATTGCTGCAGCTGACAGCTGCAGAACTCAGCATTGGCCAGCGAGCCAACAGCAGTGAGTTTGCAGATGTGCTTATGCTCTGCCCATCTTCTGCAAACTTAAAATAAAATTCTGTGGGCAGAGGATACAGGTGGTGACTGAGTTCACCCATATCTGCTTTTAGTATGTCAGATAAATGCATCTATATACAGATTTAATCATCTATTAAAAGAAAATTATGCTGATTTTTGTCTTGTTTTCCCCTGTCCTTTTATTGTCATCTCTTCTATTATGTGAAAGAATGACTTGGGGGGATGTTGGTTGTAGAGACAAGCAGGAAAAGTATGATTTTTTTTTTTTTTTTTTTTAAAAGTTATGGCAGTATCCTTAGGAGTACATGCTAACATATTTCACTGTCTTAAATTCAACAAAGTAAATGCTATGTACTGCCAGGACTGTAATGTATAGCATGGAGAAGACTGTAATATGTGCTTAAATTTAAGAATAGAAATAATAGTAAAAATATTTTAATTTGCTAGTGAATCCATCCAGTCCTGTTCAATAATTAGGAAGTTGCTTGTGAAAAATCATTTTCAAGATCTCTGAAGTACATGAAGTTCATGTCCACTATGTACAAGTGCTTATACACATCTGTGCTAGTGAAAACAGAATTTCATAATAGAACTTGTTCTTTTTCATAGATCTCATAATTTCACATCTCTCAGTTTGGGAGAAGAAAAGCTTAAGGATATGGTGAGGTGACCCTATCAGTGGGACTCTAGCATGTATTCATCATAGAATGGTGTAATGACTGTGTCTTGGGTTCAATGCAAGATGTATTCTCTTTCCCATCTGTTGAAACTGGCTGGGGAGGTGTTTTTTTCCTCATGGCTCTGGAGAGAGGGGGTGTGTGCCTTCTGTTAATGGACCAGCTCTTAAAACCAGGTGTGGCAGTGTTTCTTTATCTCTTCCATGAGCCTATCCTCCCTCCAGGGGATCTCTGCTGTTAATGGGCCATTGAGGCTCACTGCATGACTGATAAATTTACATCATCCCATTCTGAGATGATCCATCCAGTGGGAGTGTCGCGGTGCTGATTTTGAAGCCCCCCGGCTTCACCCCGAGCCAGCCCAGGCACCGGAGCAAGTGTTAAAAGAGTTGCCCCTCACAGCGATTGGAGAGGTCAACTCCGCAGGTTCTTTTGCCCTGGGAGAAGCCTAAACACCAGCTAGATGTTCCAAGCGACGGAGCGGAGTGCAAGAAAGGAGGACTCAGTCAGTCAGCAGCTAAACAGGAGCTTTACTTCATTAACAGCAACTGAGGGCCAGACTGAGCTGAGCCCAGAACAAAGGAGTGCAACAGCTTATAAACCCTTGGGAAGGGGAGGAGAAATGGGAGTTCCCTCTTTGTGGCATCAAATCAGAACACATCACTAGGGAGATAAGGGGAGGAGTTGCAACCTTCGGGCCAATTGGGAACAAGGGGAGGGGTAACACAACGGCAGGAAAAGGGGTAAGTTACATGTAACTAAGTGAGCTAAGAATAGGTGCTTGTAGGGAGGATGTATCAACTTATGCATAACAATTAGGGGGGGGTACATAGAACATACAATATAGAACCCATCATTTTAAAATCTTTTCCCAACTATTACACTTCTGAATCCACACCACTTAGTAAACCACCCTTATGTCCTTCATCTTTTCTCTGCCTCAAAGCTCTCTCTCTTATATCCTTCTTTCAGCACCCTCTCCTCCTTTCTTAAGTCTCTCTTTAAATCTTCTCCCTCGTCTGTCCTTCTTTTTCCTGACACAGTCCCTCGCAGCACTTACTTGCACCTGCTTATACAGTCCAGCTCTCTCTGGGGGTTCAAAGGGAAAAAACATACAGCAAATGGGGAAAACCTAACAACCCACACCACCACATGGGAGGAGCCAAGCATTCCTACCTGGATACCAACAGGGTCTCAGGTTGTGTTCTGACTCCGTCAGTGGTTTTCTGTTTGTTTGTTTGTTTTTCTTTTATATACTACTACTACTTTTTTTTTTTTTTAATATTCCTAGTAAAGAACTGTTATTCCTATTCCCATATCTTTGCCTGAAAGCCCCCTTAATTGCAAAATTATAATAAGTTGGGGGGAGGGAGTTTACATTCTCCATTCCAAGGGAGGCTCCAGCTTTCCCTGGCAGACACCTGTCTTTCCAAACCAAGACAGACTGAGGCACAGAGCCAGATCAGCAGGGAATCTGGATTGTTTATTTAAAGAAACTTGCTGGTTTCATGCACAAGGCACACTATTTCCTTCTGTGGTCATTCTCACTACATGACCTATCCCACGTGGCCATGGCAGCAGCAGCATTGTGAGTGTCCTTCTGTGGGGTGATCACACCCTGCTCACCTGGCAGCTCCTCTCTGCAGGGCTCTGTCCCTCACAGCCCAAGGCCAGGGCAAGACAAGGGGCCACGTGCCCCCTCTGTGTCCCCTTTCCCCTCGGTGCCACCCTGTGCCCCCCTGGCATTCTGCAGGTGTCTCACAGCTTATAACTCAATTCTATACTATCCCTTCCCACAGTTGTTCCCTTTTTTTTTTGTGTGTGTGAAACACCACTGATTTCCCTCTCTAATTTACCTTAATTATTTTTGCTTTCTCTGCAAACTGTAGAGAAAAAATGATTGAAGAGAGCTAAATATGTGCAGATGAAATTTTAATTTTTTAGAAATAAAAGATTTCTTTGCAAAGAGAGGAGGTATAAAGAAACCTTTCGGTGGTGCAGAAATATGCATTAATGATACTGACAAAGGTTTATTCTTAATTTTTTTCTACCCTTCCTCATCACTAGTATTTTCACCTAAAATAAGAAATTGATAAGTTTTTCAGTTTGATATCTTTGCAGATGTTGCATAAAATGAATAGCTATTCAAATACTTAGTTTTATCATTGGTGTACCTGGCTTTATATTCCTCAAAGCTTTGTTCCTTGTTCTTTTAAATGGTCCAGTAGTCTGTTATTTCTTTTTTTAAGGAAAGCTTGTAGTAAAATTTCTATTAATTTCAACCTAGAGCCTGTTTTGGACTTTTTAATTGGAGTCTAGTTAGAATACTTTGGAAGCTCTATGCATTTTGAATGATACCAACTCTTTGGTGCACTGTCTCCTGTCCTACTTGGACCTTTTACTTCTCCCTGCTGGTTAGACAAATTGTTCTGATGAATGGTTTCAGTCTTCATTTAAAAATAAATAATTCCTGTCTGTTGCCTCTGTTTTGGTTTCCTGGATTCTTGAAGTAATTTTTTGATTTGTTTCTATTGTATTGGAACTCTGTACTCAGTTTCAATTGAATGTAGAAGAACAAAGCATAAAACAATTAAGTTTAATAAATGAAAAACACTCCTCACAGTGATCAGTAAGGCACAAACGTGATGTTTATCTGTAGGAGCACCAGATGCATGTGCACTACTTACCAACTTTAAGGGTTGTTCATGCTTTTTTTGAAATATCATTTCCTCTCTTTATTGACCCTCTACTACTCAGAAATCAAAGGTGACATTGCACATGTCTAAAATTCTAGATAAAAGCCCACCTGGAGCACAACCAGCAATTCCAAGAATTAGATTTAATAATATGCTTCACACCTATGGATTTTCTTCAATGACTATTGGAGAATTTATCAAATCTCCTTTTTGTAAGGTTGATCTTCAGTGCTTGTGGCTCTGGAAATGTGGCAACCACAGGCATTACTGACTTCTCAATTACAAAGTACTAAAATACTTTTGTTCTACTTCAAGGCTTGAATAGTTTTGTGTGTGCTGAAAGTATGGTGAGCTGTTTTGTTGAAGAAACCTTTGGATTGCTTGAAAAGAAAACAAGAAATATGAATACACGTAATGAAACTTTGCAGACTGAACCTCTATATTTAAAAATAACACAACAAGCCCTGTAGTGGTGGAACCATAAGCTGGCCTTTTCATGAACCATCACATTTTGTAGAGATGGATAATACTTCCCCAGATTCAGAAATGACTAGCTAGTTTTATTCCATTGCTTCCAATTTTTTTTGCTACCCATAAAATACTCTTCATTTTTTTTTTTTAATAAGTGGTTGACTATGGACCAACATTAACCAGAGCTGGAAAAATGATTTTTTTTTTTTCTTAAAGTACAAGAGGGAAAAAGTGTTATGGGCTGTAACTTTCTTTGAAAAGCAAGTAGGTTAAGAAAGTTACAATATACTCTTTTGTTGTCACTCATAAAAGCTAAACTGTTACTGGGAGTTATGTGAAAAATCATGTTTTAGTCTGGCAAACAGTGTTATCAATTTGTTGAGGCTTTGCAGAGTTTTTTCTGGGTCATAATTAACATCTTGGCACCTCACATGTATATAGCTTCATTTTTATTTTTGTGTGTATTTTTAAAATAAAAGTGTCATCTGCAGCGCTGGCAGCCTGCTTTGCTTTAATATAGACCTGGGAGATGCACACAGACATCACACACTTTGGTAGTGGGTAAATATCTTTGCTCTACAGTACTCATGAGAAATGTCTATTTGTTAGAATCTTGTGAATAAAAATTGAGGTTTACTTCCTTAACAAGGAATTATAAAAAGAGAATGAAAACTAAGAAGGCTGGGCAAAAATTAGGGCATATGTTCAGATGTCTTTGGGGATTTCTCAAGACTAATATGTGAAGCTCCCACACAATAAACAGTGCCTTTTGTAAAGCTCTGTGCTCTTCTACCTGCAAGTATCAGTATAGGTGTATTTCCCACTCCGTTAAATAATGTATTCTTGAAACTGCCCTTAATGCAGGGAGGAGAGCAATGGTCAATAACTGTAATGCATTATTTCAAAGGTCCCATGGCTGCTGTTATTGATATAAATTTACAAATTCTGTTATGTGTACAGCATTATACTATTAACACCACCTACCCAATATTCCTGTTTATAGTCTGCATAATGGATGGTGTGATAGGTGATAACAGGGCTGTGTCCCTTCACAGAAAGAAACTGTGAGGTTTGTCTGGTGAGTTCAACATAATTTGTGTAATTGGTTAATATATGGAAACTACAGTGTCATACCAAGAACTGAGGTGGTATAAATTGAATCGTGCAAGACCCTTGGTCATTGCTATAGTTAGATCTAAACTATATATGGTCAGTATAAAAGAAAACAATACCAAACAAGAAATATGGTAATATTTTATGCTAAGTCCTTGGAACTAATGATTGAAAACAGCGTTTGCAGATGGCACTGAAACAGAAATAACAAATATTGAGCAATGCAACTAGACATGAGAAGGTTTTTGTTCATAACCACCATGTGTGGACTGTTCATTTGATACAAATGCAACAACAGATGCTGAAAATGTCTCTCTATTATGGCATTATTACAATGAAACAATATTTTTAGTCCTGGTGTGAGCAAATGACTTGAATATTAATTATTATAATTTGTATGATGGTGAGTTATTACAAGATGCAAAGATTCCTGCAGTACCCACAAAATTTTAATTTCATTGATATCAATGTATTAATACTGCTTGAAATTTTACAGCAGATCAAAAAGCCCCTTGTCATTCTGAAAGATGTCTCTAATTTGCATGAATTCTGAATTTTTGAAATTTTATTTCTCAAATCTACAAGACAAAGAAACCAAGGACTTTCCTTTCAGCCAACCATAATTCTTTCTAATGTATATATTTTGTTTGGAGTGCAATTAAGCAGTATAATCTGTGTTTAAGGGCCTGAGAATAAAAAAGCTTTTGCTCCACACTGGGTGTTTTCACTTGTTATAACTCAGTGGCATCGTGCAGATCTTCTGCTGGGTGGCTTTTTTGTTTAAGTGCTTGATATAAGATGCCCATTTATAAACCAAGAGCTTCTGGAGCCATCATTTCCTCATGTCTGACTACTTGAAGCTTGCCTATGTTTTCAAATTCTTGTATTGTTTTAACTGACAAAAATAACAACAGAACTAATGTCTATTAATTTTCTGTTTTGCCTATAATTCCATGTTATATGAAAATGCTGTATATAAACTGTGTTGCTTATAGAACACTTGTTCTATAAATAGAAGTATAAATTGTTTGTTCTTTGACTGGAATAGATGCTGTTCCAGACTTTGCTAGTTCATTTCAGGTCAAGAGTAAAGCTTTAAGGGAAGCTGAATGACATCCTGAAATCCATCACTGATTTCTATGTTAAATGTGCAAGACAATATTAAAACAAGAGCTGGCACCTTCTGACCTCCCTTATGCAGCTGAAATAACAGTTTAAATGAAAAAGATTTACCATTAGTGTCAGTCTTTGGGCTGGAAGCAATGGGTTACAACACTCTGTACCTGCCTTGCAGAAAGAGACAGGAAAAACATTGATATTGAAGAACTGCTTTTAAAGTCCTGTGTCTGGATGGTGGCAAAATCTCAAAAAAACTAAACTAATTGAAACACAGTGTAAGAGCTGTGGGGCCAAGGTTACCAAAATAACATGTTTTGTCCATTTCCTGCACAGAAAAGGAAGCCAAAGAAATTGGTTGCTTACCTTGTTTTTCTTCCAGCAGCAGTTTTGAGTTTCTCTCATCCCTGCCTTTGTTTTGTACTCTGTAGAGATTCTTCCCAGATGAAAAGGTTCTGATTTTTCAATAGGGCTTGCTTTTGCTTCTGAGACTACTGCTGTTCAAAAAATGAATGCACCTGGTAATTTTTAGCACTGCTGTCTTTAATTTGAACTCAAAGTTAACTGCTCTTAAATTGGTAATTCCATTGCAAACCTGAAGAGTCTTTTTGAAGCTATGAATAAGTGAAAATGGCAGGAGATGAAGTGTGGGTTTGCGTTGGGAGATAACAGTGCTAATTGTTCTTCTTGCATTCCCAGGTTTTGGGTCCTTGCTCCTAAAATCTGTTTCCCATTTTGCACAAATTGTAGACCTCAGTTCTGAAGTTTTTAAGGTGGTGATAAAAATTTCTGCCTAACTAAAATATCTCTGATATTTTTCTTACCTCTGAGTGTTATGGGACCGTAGTAAGGGCCATTACAATAAATTAGATTGCATTTTCAATTGAAGTTTCTGTTTTGAATATTCAATAACTCCAATGACTTTAGAATAATTACAAGCTGCTTGTTTGATGTCTCCAGTGGTATCAGTTGTAGGGAGCAATTCAGGATAAATCTCAGCCACCACCCCTTGCCCAAGAAGAGGACACTAAGCCACCTTTGGATGGAGAAGTGAAGGAATTTGTGTTATGCAGTTCTCTGTAACAACAAGAAGCATGTGCTGTTTCAGATCCATTGAGGTGTGACTTGTGCTGCCTGTTTTTACCTTTCCTTGCTCCCTTTTAAAATTTTGCCCTTGACTTTTACTGGTGTGTCATCCAGCCATCAGACACTGGTTTTCAGTCCAGTGATCTCTAGTAGCTTCTTGTTTCAGTAACCCTATTTAAAACTAAGAAAAAGGTTTCAAAATATGGTGAGACTACAAATGGAAAGTACTGATTTTTATTTATATCTCTTAATGCTCTTTGTTATGAAGGTGCTGAAATATGTTTAAAAAACTCCCGTGAGGTGCACACATTAACAATGCAGTGAAAATCACTAAGCTTTTTCCAATGGGACAGATTGTCAGTGATTACTGAATTTTCTGGCCTCCTGCTGCTTTGGATGATTCCTGCTTTGTGCTATCAAGGGTCAGGAGAAAATGGTGGTGTTTCTTTTGTGTTGCTGAACAAAGAACTATGTTTTTTGACTTCTGAAATTAAATAACTTTGAATTTTTTTCCCTTCATCTCTTCTTATTCACCTTCTTTTGCACAGTAGTTTGAATTCCCATTAGAGAAAAGAACATTAGTAACAGGCTTTCAACTTCCCAGCACTTGCAAGGCAATCATTAATGGAGATGTTTTGATGTACTTCTTCCCATGACAGCCTTAAGCTGCAGCCACAAATGGCTTTTCAGATTTATTTGAACTCTTGTCTTTAGTTTTCCTGTTTTTGATGAATGCATGCTGCCTTTAAAGTTTCTAAATATATGTTGGACATATGAAAACATATTCAAGGTCTCTTCTTAAGTGAAAAGAAAGAGTAAAGCCCATAAATAAACCATCAGAGCATTGCTTTCGGAGACATGTCACACCTGTTGTAGAATTAACATTCTGAATCTTCAGAATGTCAGACTGTTTTTGGAAAGATTCTTCCTAATGAAGAGGAAAAAAATAATAGAAAAACAAGGAAGAAAAAATATCACTTCAAAGAGCTGCTTGCCTGATTGAGTTGGGGTGAAAAAATGACTTGATGGCTTTGATCCTTCCATCAAATGAAACAACATGAGAGAGGAGGGGGGAAGAAAATGTGGCTTTGCAGAGTAATATCATGCTATCAGCAAGGACCACTAAAGATATTTATTGGCTTCAGCAGACTGCATCATAATACAAAGGAATTTTCAGTCACTGTAGGGCTACCAATTTTCTCTGCATTAAAATTTGGTAGCAGAATGTTAATAAATCAACAGTGGTTATCTAACCAACACTAGGTTTGTGGAGATAGATTCAGCATTACTCTCCAAAGAATAAGGGCTGTCTACCATGCAAGGCTGATTTCCAGTATAAACAAGCATTATATTAGATAAATATAAACACATTTGTCTAAATATGCTGTGAATATTTTATGCATAGCTTCTACTGGGGAAGGAAAAAAATCTATCAGACCTACAGTCTGAGTTTCATTGAAGAAAAATGCTCCAATTTCCATATCTGCCACCAAATTTGAGCCAAGTCTTACTGAGAACAATTGCAAGGGGGGAAAGGGATTGATCCTGAACATCTGGTGGTGTTTTAGATCCTGTATTTACCATTTATGTTGTGCATGAAACAATTGAGGACATGGAGGATGGATGGGTTGTAGGATAACATGAGATGAATTGGGTGGGAGGGGAGCCCCTGGGTGCTGAGTGGTGCCAGGAGCTGGCAGCTGTCTCAGGAGAGGTGTCAGCTCCGGGTGTGAATGCTCAGAGCTCTGGCGAGGGAGCCACAGGCAGGGAGCAGGGAAAATGCTCCCTGTTCCTCAGGTCTTGCTGTCTGCAGGGAAATGGGACTTTAGACTGTCTCACTAAAGATGAGCAGGGTTGCATCAGGAGATATTTGGCTCTGTCATCAGTTTTACCTGGAAACAATCATGTCCAGGATTCTGTGCTCATTTCTGGCCCAGGAGTAGTTATTTCTCTTCTCTGATGTTGTGATTGTGAGTTGCTTTTGAAGCCAAGCTTTGCAGCTGACCTTTCAAATTTGAAGTGCTATCTCCTGTAGCAGAATACAACATTTCCATTTTCCAAGTAATGCTAGAGCATTCAAGGTCTGCTTTTTCTATTTTGAGACCTTGTTTTTCCAACCTTCTCTTTAGTCTTCTGTCAAGACGATAGAAAAAGGGGGAGGGAAGAGAATAGTAGCAAATGCTTTTAAAGATTCAAAGGAACAGCAATGCAAAATTATTTTTAATGTGTAGTCAAATCTAGGCACAATTGCTTTCTCCTCATCTTTATTGTAAGGCTGTAATAAATAATTAAGTTGGATGCACTACTTCTGTACAGGTTGGTGTAAAGTATAAACAGCTGCTGTATGGTATTTCAATCTCATTTTACTTACTCTCTTCAGTGAAAATGCTGACCTAGAAATTGTCATTTCTGACTGGAGCAGTGCTTCTTCTGCTCCACTACCTACATCTGATAGTGATCAGTGGCAGCTGTTTTGGAAAAAAGTAGGATAAAAAAAGTCTGTAGTGGGAATATATAAAATAGCTTTTGCATTTGGAGAACATTTCTGGATATGATAGTGTGGTAAGAAACAAAAGACCCTAGGGGGTCAAGTAGCAAAAATGTCTTCTCATGCCAAACAGTAATTGATTAACAAAATTAAAATAATAAAATTCGTGAGAGATGTGTTTCTTGGATTATGGTAAACTTTTTTTTTTTACAGTCTAGTTAATATTTAGCTAAAACTAATGCATAATTTGTACATCTGGCAATCAAAATTCGAGTATAAGATCAAGAATCAAATCTTCAGCGCTTTCGGAGTTTGGTCCTGGTCACATACAAATTTGACTCACTGTAAGTAAGGTAAAAGTTCTGTCATTACATGATCTGGGAACATCTCACATGCTGACTCAGTTACTTTTCTAAAAGACTTTAGAGTGAATAAATGTAGTTTCCTGCATTATATGCATACAGGATGTATAGGACATGCAGGCCTGTAAGTGTAGTCTGGTACAATCTGTGGTTGGCGCTGTTCAGATGTGTTTTGTATGTTCAGAATATTTCATTGATGCCAGTGCATTGTTTTGCAAATGGATATTGACTTTATAGCCTGTTACTGTTTTTGTGTAACACTTAAGATGAATTGAATATGAATTATTACTCTGTTGGGTTGGAAATGCTGGCTGCTGGTTTTGAGTGGAAAGCAATTGTAGCCAGTTCTCACCAAGTCAGGCATCTGAAGTGCTAGATGCTTTTGAAAACTCTAGCAGATGTCTAACTCTATTTTTAGGTGCTTGAACAACATTTTGGAATCTGGTCTGAAAAAGGTAAAACCCCCCTGTAGATAGCACTAGGATTTTCATGGCAGATTCAGGTACATAGATTATCTGTTTTATTAATGTATTTTCTGTGAATGCTTTGCAAGACTTGAAGGATGTTTTACTTGTGATTGTCAGATAATTTTTGTTCAGTGAAATAGTAATAAAGGTCCTTTTTCATGGCATTGATGTATATAAACACTCAGAAAAGGGATTTCTGATTTTACTTTAATTTTTACCTTTGGTGCCACCATCAACAGCTCTTCCTGCATGCTACCTTACTAGGCTATGTGTACCTTCTTTGAGTAAAAAGTAGGTCTTTATTTTCATCATGATGGAAGTGTGAACCTTAAAGATTCCGACAATTTTCTTCCATTGTCAGCTCTCTCCATCAGCATCTTGGGAGGCTTTTTGCATTCTTTTATCTACAAGAAAAGATAATTAGGCTATATTCAGAAATGTTTATCTGAACTTTTATAAAAAAATAATCAAAACCCACTTCAATCTAGCTTTTCTTAATATGCTGGAGACTTCAGATAGAATGTCTGCAAAGAGGTTTGTCCAGGACCAGAAAGCTCTTATTACAGAATCATGGAATATGCTGAGCTGGAAGGGACCACAAGGATCATTGTGTCCAACTCCTGGCCCTGCACAGAACCATCCCCAAGGGTCACACTGTGAGAATATTTTCCAAATGCTGCTTAAGCTTTGTCAGTCTTGGTGCTGTGAGCCCTGCCCTGGGGGGCCTGTTCCAGTGCCCAACCGCCCTCTGCGTTAAGAAACTTTGTCCAATATCTAACCTAAAGTCCCCCGACACAGTTCAGGTTCTTTCCTTGGGTCCTGTTACTCACCACTAGAAAAGAGCTGTGAGTCTGTCCACTTTCTGTGTTTTGGTTAGCAGAGATTTGAAGAGAAATTCTGGAATGAGGGTAAAAGTGCCAAGCATCCACAATGTGGAGTAGTGAGTATTTCAAATGGTGATAACTCCTAAGCCTTTTTACTAACGCTATTTTCTCTTCTCCTATTGAGGGTTTATCAAAATAGTTTCTGTACTTGATCTTCCCATAGATGCTCTTGGTTATGTTTGGGGACCAAGAGTGGTTAGGGGACAGCTGTGAGACTTTTGCTGTTGTTTGGAGGGGTGTTTTTTATTATTCCCTAAATTCACAGGGAAAGTGGTAAGGAATAACTGACGAAGTACTAACAGCATAATTTGGGAAGGTATTTTGGCAGATACAGTCTTTGTCTCTTTAGCTGAAACTCCTTTTTGGGACATGAAAGAAAGCTTATCAGTGAAATGGAAAATTTCTGGGCCTTGGCAGGTGGTGACTCTGACCTTTATGATGACATTGATTGATGTTCTGGATGACACTCTCCAGAACTCTCTGCCAAGCAACCTTGGCCATTGTTCCCCAGAAGAAAAAGGCAGAAGAAAATGTGGGGGTTGGGTTGAAGCAGTGAGCTTGGTTAGCCAGGAGACAGCCCTGAGGCTGCTGCTCACTTCTGTGTTGGGGCCTCAGAGCTTTGGGCCTTCAGTGATGTCTGTACTACAATAATTTGTTTTAAGCTCTTCTGCTGAGAGAATAACAAAATAATTATCTGTTTATCCAGACAGATCAATTGGGCATCTGCGGAGGGGATGAGGCCTTCAAGTGAGCTGCTGTTCAGCATCTGTTCCCATCTTATTCCTTACACATTCACTTGTTAACTTGTCCAAATTCTGTCCCACCACTACTGTTGGCTATTCAGATGTGCTGCCACCTGGACTTCTTGTTCTTAGTGGAATAAGTGGTTTACCTACAGGGAGTAAAGTCTGAATTAGTGTAACTTGTCTTGAGAATGCAGGAAGGGCCTGAGCTCTGGTTGCTACTGTGCTGCTTTTGTTGTATTATACTCTTTTTTGATTTAGAGACAGGCAACTGAGAGGTGTTTTAAAAAGTTTTATTCCATTTTCAGTCTCATGTGAAGGGTGAGACAATACAGAAGTTACAGTTCACGCCATCACAATCAGAAGCCAACTATTTCCTAATTACAATACATTATAACTGTTTCTTGGCCTATCAGCTTTTGCCACACAATGCTGCTAGTGCCTTAAAGCCAATCATCTAAAATTACCCCATGTGGGTGCTATTACAATGCACCTTTCATAGTTCTATTTCTCCAAAGTATCTAGTCTTAGTTGCAAGGCCGTCCTTTGAAACTTGTTTCCAGTTCCATTTCTCTCTCAACAATGTCCGTCCTAGTCCATGGCATTTCTAAGTCAGCATTTCTTGTCTTAAAGTTTGGATACAGATGCACAAGACTGTGTGAGCCTTCTGTCAGGCTTTGAGAATTCCCTACAAATCCACTTCCCACACTGCTCTTATCAGACTGCCATCAAAGCACATTTCTAGGGATTTTTTCCCCCCAGTCTCCTGCAAACCTGGTGCACAGTTGCAGGGCCAGAATTTTGATGCTTCACTCAAAAAGAGCAGAGTTATCTGTGTTGTGTGGAAAAGGCACAGACAAAACTAAGGCAAGTTGCCTGGCTGATGTGTTATCAGATGTTAGCAGGTTTTTTTTGAGCAGAAATGAAGTTAATGAATATGTTACACACAGGTTTGTGGTATCTAGGTTTAAAGAACTCTTGAACTCTTTGTTAGGAAGACATTTTCTTAAGTGCAAGTGCAAGTGATTCTAAAAGTAGCAGAGATTCTTGTGTTTTGTTTTCAGTTCTT
Source organism: Prinia subflava (assembly GCF_021018805.1). Classification (NCBI taxonomy): domain Eukaryota; kingdom Metazoa; phylum Chordata; class Aves; order Passeriformes; family Cisticolidae; genus Prinia; species Prinia subflava. The sequence goes on from NC_086260.1 coordinate 19,077,139, forward strand.
CTGGGTTTCTCTGTATTGTTTGAAGCACTGCATTGCTTGAGTGCTTTACCGTGGAGACACTTTAATGATTCAATTGTGTTTTGTTCCTGGGAAAATGTGGAAATCTGGGAGAAGAAGTCACGTAGTTCTGTTAAAAGAGTTTTTGATAAATATTTACTGTCTTGTACAAAAGCTGGCCTCATCTAGTATGAGACTAGTGCTTTTCTCTGCCTTTATAGAATAAAGCAAGGGGAATGTTGAGGCAGACTTTATAAATAAAAATGGATTATAGTTACTGTAGGTGCAGGTCCTTTCTAGTATCTTGTTCAGCAGCTTCCAGTAACATGGAACCACAGTTTATAGTTCTAGCTTGGGTTTTTTTTAATAGAAATTCTTTAGTTTAATAGAAATTCTTTAGTCATTATATAGTTTAACAAAGTTAAATCAGAGCCCACAAAATGGCAAGTTTTGGAATGAATATTACATGTGGAAAACATAAACTGGCTATACACTTAAAAGCACAACAATCTTGTGTCAAACAATCTGTACTCCTCCTCTTGGGATTGCTTGTTTTGTAGGAAGAATCTGATTTACAAGCCACACTTATAACCAGCTGATTTCTAAAGGTCTTGCAGTGTAATATTTTTTGCTTGTGACTGTTTGCAAGACTTACAGTGAATGAGATAATCTTTACAGGTAGTTAAAACTATATAATGGATTTTGTGTTTTATATTTTAGAAGGAATTTTCCCAATATAGCATATGAAACTAACAGCTTGGTAGTCAGATACTGTGAAAGGAGCTCAGTGTGTATTAGGTAGCTGGTTTGTGGGCTGGGTTTTTTTGCAGCTGTGGTAAACAGAGAAGATCTGAAAGTCTGAAATAGGGAGGAGCATGCAAATGATAATAGATCAAAACTTTTTCAAAAAGCTTTTTCAAAAACATCTCATTTTCCAAATGTGTTCTCTGAACACATCCTCTCAGCAGAAAATGGAAAACCACATTGTACAGCAGGAAAAAGTGAACAAAAATGTAGGTAATTGAAAGTGTAGTCAGATTATTTGATAACAAATTAGGTAGTATATAGGAAAAACAAAGAAGAATCTTGCACCACAAGATGAGTGATGGATCCAGAGGTTAATAAAACAATCCGAGGCCTGAGAAGTAGGGAATCTGGTAGGAATGATGTAATTGGTTTAGTCAAACCCAAGACTTTGAGCATGTCTTGTGCAATGAGCTGAGCCATGTGATGATATGAACTTACCCTGGCAGAAAGCATTCCAGTGAAGTTTGGCTGTTACTGGATCTTGAGAGCTGCTGTCGCTCTGTGTCAGCTCATTTTCCTCAATCCTTACAGGCTGGGTTCTCTGTGCACGAGGAATTTACTGTGAAAGGTTGAATTCTTCAGTGCCCAGTGGTGGGGATTTTGTTGGGCAACCAGTCTAGTAAATATTTCTTAATCTGCCCAGTATACACCACCAGGAAAGAGAGATTTTCACAAACAAAGGCCAGACACAGCTCTCCAGAGCAGCCTGTAGCACAGATGGGTTCTTGGCATGGAGGCAGTGATGTTTAACGGGTGAATTAGTGTCCTGGAGACTTGAATGCCCTTTCCCAAAAGGTTCCTATGGTAAAATCTTTTTCTTATTTTTTTTCCATGCTGGGAGGGGGAGGATGGTCAGGGCACACAGGCCGTGGTGCCACCCTGAGGGCCTGTGTGCTACTGCTCTCTTGATGCATTACTGGATCTTCTGTGCACTAGGATGGGTGCTGGCTGGAACATGGGTGTGCACTGCACTGTTCCTGTGTTTAACAAGATTTTCCTACATTGTACAGCATTTCCTTTTTTTCTAATTCACTCCCAGAACAGGTGTGAAAACACCTACAAAGCATGCATTCCCTTTCTTAGTCTTCAGTTCCAAAAGTTTGAAATAAATCACAAGTAGTGTGAGGAAAGAAAAACTTAATCTTTCTAGGCAAGTCCTGGGAGACTGTAGTAACATCTCAATAATTACAGAGTAGGTAAGATGACAGGAACAGAATAAAATCTGAAATCCATCAAAAAGAATCAAATAGCTTTTTTTTAGTTTGCTGTTTTGCTTGGATTTTTACCTTGTAATGGCAAGTTTTCCAGCAGTAAAGACCTTTTCAGTTGGTGGCTTCAAAACCTTGAAAGTTTTAAATAATATTTCCATTTTATTGATATGTGAACTCCTGTTTATACAATAATATGTCTACCTTAAGTATCTGTGTATTGATCTGGCACTTACTCCTGGTTCACATATTTAACAGGAACTGAGAGGTTATTCTATATCTTCTAAAGTCTCATTCTAGAATAATTCCATTCTCAAGGGACTCAGCTGATGAAACTGGAAATTTCAGCATATTTCTGACTAGTAAGTAATAGCCTTTTCTTGATTTGAAGGTTTACCAGTCTGCTCCCTTAGAGACTGATGTTTGATTTGTCTCCTGTGGGCATGTAACTCTTACTAGTATTGCTATTTGCCACTTTACAATTTAATTAACTCATAGTTGCCAAGATTTTTTTTTAAAGTAGCCTAAGGCTTTAGCTAAGAAACACGTAAAATGTGCTCTGCTAATGCCACCTGCTGATGCTGAGAGTACATATCTGCCTGCAGTTTCATTTTATGCAAAGGTTTATGTGCCACCCTGTACAAATGCAATGAGTAACTTCTCATATGATTTGTCAGAGTGTTATTTGAGACCCATAGTAATGAATTAGTTCTGGCTCTTACTCCTGTGTGCAGTAATTTCACTTTAGCTCTACTCCAACTCAAAGTGCAATTCTGGTTGCTAAAAACAAAAGAACCCAACTTAGTCTTTGTTCTCACTGTTGTGTATTAGTTCCATGCATAGTTAAACTGCAGATTTAAAATAAGTCATTCTTTACATTTTTGTAAAATGTGTCTTGCTGTCTCAAAACTTTCATGTGTCATGAAGGTTTAAACTTTTGGGCTTGTGTGTGAACACAGTGCAGGTTGAAGTCCATTTTTCTGCCCCAAATTCTTGCTGTCTTTCTCTGTTGCAGAGGACTTGTGTACAAAGTGACCCTGGTGATCAGGATCACAGGGGTGGTTAAAAAAACTCTTTTGCTGGAAGTAGTCTTCACTTTTCTCATTGATGGCAGGCAGGCTCGCCAACAGCACTGAGAGACAGGATGCTCTTACCCTCCCCACTTTTCAGATGTGTTTAGCAGTGGATCATTTTTGTTTTAAGTCTTGCTTTTGGTTTTCCCTCCTTGCAGAGTTCAGTGGGATGCAAGCAACTGAAATAATAAGTGCTGGAATTACTTTGTGTCAACCTGTACATAAACAGTAATTGAGTGATTTTGAGTGGGGCTGTGCAAAAGCGGGGAGCACTGAAAGTTTAAGTTACTGAAAACCTGCTTTTCACAGTACCTTCCACTAAGGGCATGGTTTGGAATTTGGGGAGGAAGAATTGCAATAGACTAGAACATGGCAGGCATGAGCTTAAATTGCTGAAACAGAACTCTGAAGCTGAAATAATACCACTTTAGGGGGGAAAAAACCCAACAAACCAACCAACCGAAACTCAACTATTAGCACCATTAATTTATTTCTGCAGTAGCATCTCCTCCTTTGACAGCTCTGTATGTTTTGCATCTGCTTGTTTCAGCCACACTCATATCCTTCACCTGTATAATTATGGACATAGTAGCTGAAACAAGGTCTGCCTCTTGGGTTTAGTGGGATTTTAAAAATATGTCATTACTATTTAGGTTACTTTTTCTCTAGTCAGTCTTCATCCTGTGCTCTGTTCATCTCAAAGGACCCATTTCTTTAGCTCATCTGATTCAAATAGCTGTCATCAAAATAATCGAGGATTTAATGTTTATATACCTTTTTTCTCACTGTGTGTTTTTACTTGGGGTTGTAAACATCCCAAATTTCTCTTTACTCATAAGAAAAGAACTTTATTTCTCTCTATGTTCTCTTGTGGATGTTGGGGCAAATATCTTTGCCACCCCTCAGGCATTGTGCTCCAGCCCTGTGGGACAGTCAGTTTGTAGTTTTGATATCCTGGTTCTTATCTCCCATGGCTGTGACAAAATTCTGTTCCTGTAGAATATCATTCCTTTTGATTGTTCTTCATTGTTCTTGCTCTGTGTTAGTTTTTTCACTAATTTACAGTAAGAAAAATATTTGGACTCGACTTTTCTTATGCATTATCTCAGAAATACTTGTTTTGTGGTTTAAACTAAAAAATTGAGTTAGGACCTCTGACTGGCATTGCACAAACCCCTTCATCAAATGCAATTGTCTCTCACATAGATGGACCTTCCTATGCAGAAACGTGAGTTTATTTAGCAGAGATGTTAAACATTGCCTACATTATTCTTTATGTACTTATGGAAGTGAAAAGTGTCACTGACTAAAAATGCATCATGGATTTAATTTTACTTTTCTTACGCAAAAATGTAATTTACTTTGTTGGGTATTTTTTGAGGAAAATGGATTTTTTTAACTGAATGTCTTAAGAACAAAAACAAACTTTTATTTTGGTAGACAAGTGCTTATCTGTAAGTTAAATTTTAAAGCTGCCTCTTAATCTCTGAAAAGGAAGCAGCTAAGGAAAGGAAGAGAACTGATGAGTTGAAGCTGTTCATCTTGTCTGTGCAGGGGATTTAAACATGTGATTCTGATGTATTTTAATTTTTTGAAATTGTTGCTGCAGTAATGCTTTTCTATTTTAATTTTGGATGATGTGTATGTACATAGAACCAACAGAGTAAACTTCTGAGTTTAAAAGTCCCTGGTTGCACCTGCTTGAACTCCACTTTGCTTTGGACTAAAACAGGTGCTTAACTTGTCCACCTGTGTCTTATACTCTCCTCCAGCCCACATGCCTCTGAAGTGGACTGTGAAATGCTGTAGCAGCAGCTGAATACAGCTGTTAAAGGAAATGTAAGGAGAGAGACTCTTGCTTTAGCAAGCAGGAGTCTTTGTATGTTGTGGAGACTTGCTGCACTCACACAGCTAGCATGCAAAGATCATGTCATTTGAAAACACCATCATAAAGGAAAATAGTCCTAGGTGGTGGACTTTGCTAATACTGAACAGTAGAATTAAGAGATGTTACAAAAGGTCTAAACATACCTGGGTTTTTCTTTTCAGTCTGGCAGGGGCTGATTACTGTTGTGTTGAAGCTTAAGAACAGTCCTATTCTGACAAGTCAAATGAAGGGATTAGCTAGTTTCCCAAAATTTAATTTTGAGGAGAAAGGCTCAAAAGTGGTGCAGAGGAAACTATATCTGATCTGCAAGTACTCCTCAGTGAGTGATACTTTATGTATGGATGTACTATCAGAAGTCCAAGATGTAGTAAAAATGTGCATACCTGAAACTGACAGTGCTCAGACGTGTGCAAAAATTGATCAAATTCTTTCTAATCCAGAAAGTTGCTGGCTGTTTGTGTAGGCATTTTTGAATGTTGCATGCTTTACCAACAGAAGGCTCAGCCAGCCTTACTTCTTAGCCTGTGAACTCTGAACTCAGTAAGTAGAGCAGACTTTTCGTCTGTCAAGTTTTCATTAAATTTTAAAATACATATGCAGGTTTGTGGTGTCAGCAAAGAAAAGAATTTCTTCCGGCAGGATCCGACTTCAGGACTTTCTGCTCTGCGATGACCCTGCTTGAGCAGGGAGGCTGAACCACTGTGGTCCCTTCTAGCCTGACCCATTCTGTGCCTCCAGAACTTCAGCACCTGTGCTGGTACATTGCAACTCTCTGTGGGGTTATTTATATAACATAATACCTGTTAGCCTGGAGCTGAGGGCTCTGCTCCAGTGCAGGCAGATTTAGTGTGTGCATAAGAGGTAAACCTTGTGATGATCGTTGTCACGGCACTTTAAACACAAAGGGTTTCCCTGCCCACAACAAACAACTCTCAAGCTCTCTGTACATCTCCTCCTAACCTCTTGCTGAGCCTTGATAGTCTGGCACAATGGCAGATTCTGCAGCTGGTTTCCTTTAATGAACTGGAAATGGCATTACACGGGTGCAGGCTCGGTGTTCACCGTGATTGATGTGTTATTTCACCAGGTACCTTCCTCTGTGCGTGTACTAGAGCAGAACAGACACGTCCCACTGCACACAATGGCTTCATTCTTCACTAGATAAATATAATGTGAGTAATTGCAGTTCATTATGTAAATACCTCTGGATGAGACTTCTGTGGAGTAGTAATGGATTTTGCAGAATATTTTTCTCCTACATTGAATGTTTTTTTTAAAAAACAATGTAAAAGTGTCCATCAGGAAGGAGGCTTCTAAACCTGCAATGTGGACCATTTTGTTGTAACTTAGTCTAACTTGAATTGGAGGGAACAATCCTGGCTATGCAAACATCTTACTACCTACTACTGAAAGATGAAAGGCTGTTAGATGTGATAATTGTATTATTGTTTTAATATTTATTAGGCATCTACATCATAGAAGGGGAACAAGGATGGAATTTAAAAGGAAAGAAACACGCACTCCTAAATAAAGGGAAAGAAATGAGAAGGTTAAAAGGATGTGATGGAGAAGAATAGGAATTGAGGTCTAGAAGCACCATTGCTTGTGTTAGTGTTGGAAAAATGTCTAAAACAGAGGAAACCTTATTGCAAATCCTAAATTTATAGGATTTATTTAAAATATTTCTCTCCCTGTATGTGTGTATCTTAGTACTGGTACAGAGATAACAACAAATATTTGAATATAATAATAGAAGAGCATTCCAGTGTGAAAAATAGGAACAGATCATCTGTTGGTAAAGGGTCATTAAGAATGAAATATTAAAGAACTGAAAGATATCCCTGTAAACCTGACATTATTGTTTTTTTTCTGACAGTATGGTTTTAAATCTCATATTTAACTGCAGATTTCTACCTAAGTTTTGCATTCTGGCATGTAGAAAAAACCCCAGTCCAATGAAAAAAAGAGCTGGCAACTCTTACGCCTCAGATTGCAGTGTTTTTTTAATGCATCTTTTCTACTTGGAATAATGTGGAATGCCTTTTGTTTCTGGGCAATAATACCTTAATATGTGAAAATCTTGTATTTTATTTCTATTGGGTTATTCTGTTTTGCAAATAGAGGAGACTTTAATCCTTACCTTGACTGATAACTCCAAGTTGCAATCATGTCAGTCAGCTCTGTGAAAAAAAGGTTGCCCAAGTTTGTGAAGACAGATCTTTCTGTCGTGTCCTGGTGAATTCCAGCCGATACTGTAACATACCTGGAGGGCCCTGACAGGCTTCCAATCTGCCCATGTCCCTAAAATATCGACGTATACAGAATGGAAGCCTTTGTGTGTTCTTGCTATAGCTGAGCTCCCGGCATACTGAGCAAGAACTGTTAATGAGGGAAATAGTTTCAACATACTTAGAAAAGCAGCTCAAGTCTATAAATGAATGAAAGGAAAAGCCAGATAACACAGCTGCTCTATGTAATGGCTAGTCTGTCTTCAAACAACTCGACTGTGAAATGATGCAAGCCTTGAGATTATTACTTTTCCCCATTGGCAATTTGTATGCTGGAGCAGCCTGTGCTCTACTATATTTCAGTCTCAGGATGGGGGTGGCAGGAAGCTGGGGGGTGCATATTGTGCCAGTTGTGGTAAAAAAGGGCAATTAGGGCACTCAATTTTTTTAAAATAAACCCCTAGTCACTTCATCTACAGTTCTTTAAAATGCATAACACTGGCTCCCTGGGTAGTACAGCTGAGGCAAGATGCCCAGAAAGATGACATGTGTTGTCTTCAACTACTGCAGTTTCCTGGTCTTACTGCTTGAAGAAACGTGTAGCTTCTGCTCTAAAAGTGCTCCTTGAGGTGTTGGCTGTGTCAGATCTGCCTCTCGCTGCCAGCAGGCTGTGGGATCAGATGGTACCCAGGGTGCTGTGGAAGGGTTCAGCTTGGCTGCAGGACTCGAGCTGGCTCTGTGCATCTGTGGGTTAAAGACCGGGCATGTGCTGATAATCCAGAGCAACTAAGGGTTGTCTTGGGAAACTGAAGCTTTTTATTTACTCAGTTTGGGAGAGCTTATCTCTTCAGAGCTCTACAGCTTCTCAGCTGTGTGTTATGACTGTCTTGCTTTGCCTCCAGTAATTAGTTTGGTTCAACAAACCCACCAGACTACTGACTACTAGGACAAAACTGTTAGAAAGAAGTGCCATTGAACTGTTGCAGTTTTCCTTGATAACAAAAACATCATCGTATTGCTTTCCTTTTGTGAGTAAAAAAGGTCTGACTTTAGATTTTAAAGCTTGAAGCAAAGTAAGGAGCTTCCTGGAACAGCTGTTGGGAGGAGGATTTTAGGCAGTGTGAGTAGATGACACCTCAGGTGGAGTTTCACCCCAGGGACTCAGCAGTGCACTGGTGAGTGGGTCAGGGGCTCTTGGGTGATGGGTGGCAGTGGTGCCCTCAGGGGCTGGGGGCTGTACCCCTTGAGTATGAGACAGGTGTGACAGGAGCACAGGGCATCACTCCAGAAGGCTTTTCATGGAGTTCTGGCATCTCCTGCTCTGGAGACTGAGCAGCTTTTGCAGTTCAGGTTTGTGGTAATTTGAGAGAGAACTGAGCATAGGCTGTCATTTAGATGGCTGTGGCTTTCCCAGAAGCTTGTAGGAATTGGAAGGGTATCTAGGATGAAATAGCCTTCACTACACTTATATAGGAGTCTGGGAGCAAGGAATTTGGGGATCCAAGGAGTTGGAAAACTATTTAGGCAATTTGATGTGTTTTGGTGAGAAAATGGGCAGTACCTTTCTGTGGTTTGGAAAAGTGGGACTTTTAATAGATAAAGGTGAGAACTGAAAATAGAAACACACAGCACTTGAAAATAAAGTGGTGGGGGAATAAATGTATTGAAGGAAAATTAGGGAGCCTCGGTTGTATAATGCTCAGGAGAGGGTCTTGGGGTCTGATGTCTTTTCTATGTCATCCTTGTCTGTCTTTTTTTGTAAACATTGACAAGATAGCCTACTGCTTTTTTTTTTCTCAGCAGCCATCAGGTAATTCCAAAAAATATCAGTTTGAGGAAAGTTAAGGAGTTCAGCCACCTAATGGTGGATGGAGACTGTTATTTCAGTAACAGCTGAGAGGTGGAGGGCTGAGAACTGCACAAACTTTTTATTCTTATTTTTGAGGCCATTGATCAATGGCACATATAAGAAAATATCCCCTTTGGGTTAAGGGATGGTGTCACTGGACTTTGCTTGAACATTGCGTTGAATCAATTATCTAAATCTACTTTATTAGTCCCAATTGAAGATTAAGCAAAAGTAATTAAAAAAACAAAAAAACAAAAAAACAAAAAAACAAACAACAACAACAACAACAACAAAAAAACCAAAAACAAAACAAAAAACAAAAAACCAAAAAAAAAAACCCCAAAAAAACACACCAAAAAACCACCAAAACACCACCCCACTGCATTAAAAAACCCTGAACCAAACCAACTCCCTCCAAACTCCAGCCTTCCCAACCACAAAAGATTGGGATGAAAAAAAGTGAAATCAAGTTTGACTCAGAACTTTTCTTCTTTTTTTCTGTATTTCTCTTAAATTGATCTAGTATCGTGTGCTTATAAGTAAAATTATAGTACCGACTGGCATTTGGGTGGTGTTTTTTTCCTTTTCATTTTATGGATAGGAAGGATGACTATATTATTGCCTGAACTTGTTAGTATTAATGTTTAAAATGGAGTGATGCATTAAAAAGTAATAAGCACAGCAGTCTGATTGTGTCTGTTGCAATGCTAGTGACACTATGATGGATTAACAGCCTGTAAAATAGAAATACATGCTCTGGCAAATATTTTACCTAACACTTATTAGTATATTTATGGATATCAATTTTGCTTTTATTTTGCGTCTTTTAAGCATAACCATTCTTTAATATATTTGAAAAACCCACAGACCTATAAATCTTCTATTTTCTGCAGGTGTGAACTTTCCATGGTATGTAATGTCAAGTTACATTATTAAACTGGAAGCAGAACTTGAGCATTATACACAAGTCAGAATTTGAAACCTCAAAATAAGAAACTGTCTTGTTTTCATGTTTGTTCCTATGATGGGGTATTTTGTGTGATGTTGGAATCATTCATTATGCCCAAGTCCACTTTTCCACTTTAGAATATTATGGAAGTGCCCTAATAATAGATGGCTTCATCTGTCTGCAGCAGCCAGGTTTCAATTAATGCTCACCAGAACAAGAAGGCACTTGCACTGGTGGGGAAAAAAATGCACTTTCAAATGTGATTCTTACCCAAGGTGACAGTAACCCCTTAAGAAGTGAAACTTGATTTCCATAAACCAGCAGCTCTTAACTCTTAAATAGGTTTTATCAGGTTGCTATTGTGACCTTAAGACAAATTATGACTTGCTTACACTCTTCTTGAAGTTAAATCAATTTCCAACTCTGAAAAGTTGAGAAATTTGCTTAGTGCTTCCTAGTATGATTTTAGACCTTATTGAAAACTGTTTGCCTTTTGGTAGCTCCTGGTGGCCTTTCTCTGCAATTGAGATCACATCTGTAAGTCTAATAACTTCACAGGACACTTTATTCTGTTGATATATTTTTCCTTATGCAGCAATTTAATGGAATTCATTACCACAGTGCATTACTTTTTAATACATACTATTTCCAATTTGAGATAACTTTCCTTTTGAGATAACTTTGATTTTCAGGATCAGTCAATGCTCACAATAAATGAAAAAGGCTCAACAAAGTGAATAGAGCAGAGGTGGATCACAGGTTAGCAACTGCTGCCATGGAATTAGATAAAATTCATTTTCTGTTACATCTAGAAGCAGAACTGTGGTGAATATCAGATCAAGAAACTGGCAGTTGTAGTCAAGACTTGATAAAAGTCACGTTCCCACCACAAAATTCATACTTGTGATGTAGTGACAGAATTATGGGTCTCTGAAGTACATTATGGCTCTATGTAATTTCTTGACATGGCACTTTTTCTTGGATTAAAAGCCATGTTACGTTTTCCACTTGGCAATAAGAATGTTATTTTGAAAATTATTGCATGCCAATGTAAAATTTGCAGGTTGCTTTCCGCTGAGTGGTTGGAACCTTGACCTCCCTGATGACAGTGGGTCCATGGAGGTCTCTTCATCTCCTGCTGCAAAAGGTGCCCCTTTGACAGGGGCTGCTCAGGACTGTTGCTCCTCCCTGCCCCCTCAAATACATCATTTTTGGCACCCAGTGTTTGTGCCACCAACCCTGCCATAGTCTGAAGAAAAGGCAATTTCCTAACCCTTGAAGGCTGTACTTAGAGCTGCACCAAGGGTCCCTTCAAGTTGGTCTGAGGAATTTGTAAGGTTTGGAGGGAGAACATTCACAGGCCATTATAGACATAACCAGGGGTTTGTTCTAGAGTGCAGACAGTAATTGGTTCACACTTAAATATGCTGTGACCTCTAGTCTTCTTAGTGTTGTTGTTGGTTTGTTTGTTTGGGCTTTTTTTTTTTTTTTTTTTTTTTTTTTTTTTTTTTTTTTTTTTTTGGTGAGAGAAAGAATGCTAGATACATTTGTTTCCATGGCATTCTGCCCATTATATCAGAGCTCTTAATTACAGTTTCTCATTTTTAAGTCCTATCTTCAGTTTGCAGGTATTTTGAATTCATTGAAAGCATTAACATTTACAACCTACAACCTAGTACCAGCTTTGGGAGAAAAAAAATAGTTTATTTGCTTAGAGAAGAGTTCATTTCCCAGCGTGAAACACTTGAAAGAAACCAAAGGCAGACTTTGTCTTAATAGTTGAAAATTCAAAATAAATGAAGCTTATGTAAAATGGCAGTAACAGACTAGAGATACAGTGGACTGCTGAAATTGGATTTGGGTAGCTATAAACATAATTAGCTTAAAGCATTCTAGCTTGCCATGCAGTGTGAGCTCTCATAGGCTGGGATGTGATAATGCTTTGCTCTTTTGCATTTTAACTCCTTGTGGAGATTCAAAAGCCAGCTGATCTTAGGCTTTGTGGAAGCGAAATTAACCACACGTTCCTTGGGGGGTTATGGCAAACTGTGAGGTTTATTGGGTGTTGAAGTGTGCTAAAGATAACGTGACAGTAACCTAAAATGCTGGACTCTCAACATACTAATTAGGATTGTATATGAGTATTTTTAAAAATCTTTAGAGATTTGTATTTCTAGTCGTGTAAATTACTGATTATATGTGAACATTGATTGTGTATGGTCTTAATGCTCTCATGGACGAAATACTAGTGCTTGATTCGACCTACATAACAATATACACAAGCAAGATGATAATATTGTGAAGTTGCATATAAGAATACTGATGTGGTGCAGAATTTCTGCAGGATTTGTATTTCTCTGAAACACTAGCTTATGCCCATTATGTGAAATTGTGTTCATTTAAGGCAGTGAGTAATGCTTCTTGACCTCAATCTTTGCTGTAAGTGCGTTGGTATCAGTCAATAACTCGGCATTCCCACACCAGTGGAACACTTAGGTTTGTACACATGAGACCTCCATAAAATTCTAGGAATGCATGTTCACCTCTCCAGAACAGACCTCATGTGCAGTTTCCTGCTCTTCCTCAGATGAACAGATCACTTGAAACAAGTGAGCCTGTGTTCTCACAGCAGGCAAACACTACTTGATGAGTGCTTCCACCACTGGCTTGTTTCCAAATAATAAATTCAGAACCTTCAGATTTTGCCTTTTATGTGACAGTCTCAGTTTTGCAAAGCTGAGATACCTTTTGTTACCCCTCTACTTCTCCCATTTCTATTTTCCACAAGTAAGTGTATGTGAAACATCATCTTTGCACAGACGTAAGGGAAAGTTTCATTGAGTTGTTAAGGCTGGAAGGATTTTCACCATGGGACATTAAATTAAATTGTACGAGGTGACCCTATATCCTTCCACTTTTCCCCTTTTTATTCTCCCAGTACCTTTATTTAAGGGAGATTTTTAAAATGAAGTATTTCAAACAAGAGTGAAAATGGACAATTTAGTCTGTTAAATAAAAAAAATTCACTGTGGAGAGCACATCTGAGGATTATAATCTTAGTGTTTAGAAATGCAGAGGAATGTAGTACAAAGCAAGTATTAACACCACATGATGAAGAGTAGTTACACCTTTTCTATACTTTTGCATTATCTGAATCTTCTAATATATGTGGAATATAGATAAACTAGCATATTTCCTTTCTTGTATTCTTTTTTAAATATTAATTTCCAGTGGAGGTGGCTTACATCTTCAGCAAGGCTTTTAGTAAGTACTTCAGCCTCCTGCATTTATTAGTTCTACTTAGAACTCATTGTAGATAAGCATCAGAAAAAAGAAATACAATAAACATTTGTGTTAATTATATGATTTCCTCCTACTCTTCTCCCCTGCACCATATGTTCTCTTCTCTGTATGGCCCTTGATTGACTTTTTTTAGGGTTTGGTTCATGTCTAACCAGAGACCTCAAACTACATGCTGATGATGTAATTGTGACCCTGTTTCTGCACCCTTTCATAAATGTAAATATACCTGGAGGTAGAAGAAAAGAGCAATGGGATTAATTCATCAGATAGTTATTATGTGTATTTCTATATGGGGCTTTGCCTTAGTCTGTAATCTCTGCTTCAGCCTTTGTGTCATATCTCACATTATCCCTTGACCTGGATTTTTTGTTTGTTTATTTGTGGGTTGGTTTGATTGTTTTTTGTTTTTCCTCCAATCCCTTGGTTATTTTCTTGGATGTGGTCCTCTGAAAAACCTTTGGGTTTTCATAGTTTCTCTGCCCCGTCTTTGACCTTCTATTACAACATTTGGTTCACATATCCAAGTTTTATTTCTGCTTTCATGGGGGAAACAGCTTCTTTCATTTTCTGTGAGATACAGAAATGCACCATTATGTTTGATCATCAAGGACACAGAAGAAAATTAGTTGCCATTTTTTATCCCTTAAAAATGGCAGGCTGGGAGCAGGGAGATGCAACTTAATCCACTTGTATGGGGAGCTCTCCTTCAGAGACCAGTGGCATGTAAGGACCTTACCTGCCCTTTCTACTGAGATGCACTTTGGTTTCAGAATGTGTATTTGCTATGTGCATAAACGCTTTCCTTCTCAGGTCAGTTATCTGTGCATACACTTTTCTAGTGGGAACAGAAATTATTCCAGATTCAGCAGTTGTCTATAACAGCATAAGGACATGATAGAAATGCCACATTACTTCCAAAAGATAAATTCATTACTAGGCTTTGAAATTTGGCTTTCTTCTGCCTTTGCTCCAGGATATCACAAGGCTGTAGCAAATAATGAAACACATTGCTCTATCTCCAGTAAAAACGACTGAAACCCTTCAGCAGAACTCACCACTTCTTTTTCCTCTGTTTTCCTTGGTCCTTTATTCTGCAAACCCACTTAGGGAAAGTTTCTGTGTCCTGATGGAAACAACAGGGGAGAAGTGCTAACATGAATTTTAAATCTGGTGTCACGACTGCAGTGATCTGCATGCCAGGAACAGTCAGTAGTGGTCAGGCCAGGACACAGCTGCGCTGTGGTGTCACCTGCAGTGTTTTGTGTTAGGTTCAGCCTTGCTTTCCATTCACTGAAGGGTTGGGAGGAGCGATTTCCTGCACAGACATTCCTAGTGTGCATTAATGAAAGGTGCTGAAAGCACCCTGTGAAATAGTGTACACAACTTTGTTAACACAAAAGCAGCTTGTCCTTTCAAGCAAAAATTTCTTTTGCAAGTGAATTTAGTTTTGCAGACTAGCAATAGTACAAATATGATTTATGTATTAAAGAAATGTGAGTGTCCAGCTTTGCACACACCAGATGCATAAACTGTAGGTCTGATATAATATTGAATGTGTGATAAATGTAAACAAAGTCGAGGTTTGATGGATGACTTTATCATCTTTTCTTGCCAATAATTAGTGATGGGATAAAGCTATGTTAAATTTTGCTGGCCTCTTTAACACAGGCATATTGTGTGCTTTCAAAAAGTTTCTAGGACTTCCAGTACTGCTTTCAAAAACGAAGGTGTTACTTGTCATCATGGCACTGTGTTGGCTTGAAGCAGATAAGGATCTTTGTTAACATAAGAACTGTTTGAATCTCACAAAATGAGCTTATGAATTTACTGCCTGACAGTGTTTAGCATGTAAAAAGAAGTAAACAGCACAAGTGTTGAGACAATCAACTTGTTTCTGTTTCATTCCTGGTTTTAGAAAGATACCATTGTTAATGTAATATATTCAAAGAAGCACATAATTGATTATATACTGTTAGTCAGCCATGTGCATTTTTACATTTCTGCCTGTAGGTAAGCTGAACACCTGGTGACATGGCAGCATGTTTAAAACACTGCTTAGGAAATCCACAGTAACAGCACAGATAACAGGACTTTCAAAATGGTTCAGTAATACCCAAAATATATGTTCATTTTAAGGTTTTTTTTTATTGCCTTCATATGAAGGTAATAGTACAGGGAGAAATGTGATCTATTTGCTCTTCGTGGTGGGGATGGCTGGTGGGTGGTGAAAGTTGCAGGGTGCTGTGCTACTCTGTTCTGCACAGTTCCCCTGTTAGTCTTTCTATCTTTAAACTTCTCGTTCCTTCTGAGAAAGCAGGAAGCTTTTGTCAGCTAGGAATTGAATAGAGGTTTTGATATTTAAAGCAAACTGTTCAGTGCTCTTAGAGATGTTAACGTGGAAAGAAATAAAGGTACTACCTCTTGAGCTTCAAGACAGAAAATGTTAACAGTGTACAAAGGCAGAGTGAATATTTTGAGGTGTTAATTCTAACTACAGAGGGAGGAAACTAGAATTCTGGAGCGGACACTGGAGCTATATTGTAGGATGCAAGGGATGACTCAGCCCGTGCTCAGATCATGATCTTGCCATACTTGTTTACATTAAAGTTCAGTTGCTATTTTAATTCCGCACATTTAGCGGAGAAGAAGGTGAGAAAAAAAGCAGAGGGAGAAGAATAAAAGCAAAAGGAGGGAGGGTAGGTTTTAAAAAGCAACAACAACAAAAATACCTGGACCAATCCCTCCTGCTCCGTACGATGCTCTCTCAGTGGAGGAGCTTGTAATCCTGTATTTGCTATATCAAGAGGATCCTTCTATGAGCACAAATTAATAATTTATTCATAGGCTGGAGTCAGCCCGCATTGATTTACTTATGCTGCATTTATTTTCATTCATAAGCCTTTGCCGGTCCCGAGCTCTCGGAGAGTGACTTGCTGCAGTGCTCCGGCGTGGGAGGAAGCAGCAAACGCGCCTTTCCGCACAAGGACGCGCTCCGTGCCGCTCCATCGAGCGTGCGAGCCTGCCCGGGGGCCGGGGCCGGCTCCGGGGAGCCGCGGCTGCCGCCGCCGGGCGCTGCTCCCCGGGCAGGGCCCGCCGCTCCCCGCCCCGGGATGCTGCCGGCGCCGCCCGGCGCTGAGGCGCGGGCAGGCTGCGCCTCTCCGTGTGACGGGCAGGTGCTGCCCAGCAGCGCTGCCCGCCCGGATCGCTCCCGGTGGGTGTGCGCGGCCCCCGCCCCCGCCAGCCCCGCCGAGCCCTCCCAGGCTCAGCCCCCGGCAATGTGCAGCGCTCTCTTCTCGCCTGCCTGCAAGGGCTCTACTCTACACTTTCAGCTCCTCCAGACTTTCTCTGCTTTTGCCGTGCCCTCCCTCTGGTCCAGCTCCTCCTGTGCCTGCCTCTCTGCCTCGGCGCTATCCCGTTAAAAGGCTGCTGCTCCCGCTCCGCTGAACCAATGCTCTGGCTGGCGTGATCTGGGATGAAGGCTGGAGGTTATCGGCGAGGGAAAGGAGAACTCTAGGCAGCTTTCCATTTGCAAAGTGAGCAGTAATTGCAAGAAGACAGCCTCCACAGTTGGAATCAATAGTCTGCTTTCTTGCTGCTGAGGGCACTTTGGAGCAGCAGTAGGTCACTGAAGTAACTTCAGCACACTGCTGACTGCGGAGTTGTAAAGAACTACATGCAAGCGGCTGCAGTAGTGCTGGAAAACGCTTTGCTGTTACCAGGGACACAATAGTTTTCAAGTCATTAGAGCTTCGCTTCTGGTCCGCTCCTTCCATTACACAGAGAGGGTCATTCTTTGGAGGAATGAGGATGGAGCTGTGAATTTTTCTTTTCCAGTGTTCCAGTGTCCCCTTCAAGTGGAAGGGGGTAAAGAGTGGGGGAAAAGAAGCTTTTAGAAGCAAAACCCCACTGCTGCTGAACTCAGCTTCACTTGAATTTCCCCAAACCTTTCCAGGCACAGAGAGGCACAATGCCAGAGAACCTGAATCTTCTTCGGGCTTTTGGGGGTTTTTTCTTTATCTTCTGGACAGCTTTTAACACAGCTTTAGTGGATGTGGTTGGATCGGAGCAGCAGATCCCCTTGTCAGTGTAAGTGCTTTCATGCTATTACTCCCAGGACCATGTTCAAGGATGAGAACTTGGCTGCTCAAGTTCTCCTGTTTGTACTGCAGATATTTGACTGTTCCAGGGCACCTTTGCTTCTCTGTCAGCTGTGTTTAAGTGGCTGTCTCCAAGGCGCTTGGCACTACTCTGATTTTATTGTAGGAGCATGTGTTGGTGGAGTATGTGGCCATTGAGTTTTAGGTGCTTGCATTTACAGAAACTGATGCTGTTAACTCTTTGTCATGTGGGATTTTGTCATTCAGAACTGTTTTGCCATTTTATCTGCTGCTTTCCTTTCAATGGATATATGTCATGTTGTGCCAGAGCATGTTTCTGTACAAGTTAATTCCTTAAATTTTAATGGTGCAGGTTGGTAGTTTCATTTCAGAGGCCTTACCTTAGCACGGGGTCTAGTTTTTGCTTATACTTGTACAGCTTCCCTGATCTTTTGCTGTGCTTAGGATCCTCAGTGAGCTCTCTAATGCAGAATTGCTCAGATCCTTCCGAGTGCAGCTGAAGGTGGTATAGTCTCTGTTGCTTGCTATGACATGTGTATTACATTTCTTCCTGTCTCTCTTTTTTTTTTTTTTTTCTTCACAGTGTAAAGCTCTGGGCCTCAGCATTTGGTGGAGAGATCAAATCTATTGCAGCCAAATACTCAGGTTCCCAGCTCCTGCAGAAGGTAAGGATTTCTTCGGTTGTAATAAGGAAGGTTTTAACAGAGAAAATGGAGGCAGATTTAATTTTTAAATTAACAGGAAACCAGTGCTGTACGTGCTTTTGTCCAAGATCTATTTTTGTATTGCATACTAGTCCCTGATGACTCTTTGCATTGCACTGCACTATCTGTAGAGCTCTTGCTTAACCTGATATTTTTCTGTTTGGATGACTCTTTTTTTTTTCATTGGAAAGTGAACTCCAACACTTATTTCTTGTAGCCTAGGCTTCAGCCCAGGTTGCGGGTGTTTAGTCTGGTTGCTGCATTGTGATGATGATGTTTCTGTGCAGAAACAGCTGTTTCTTGTGAAAAATGTTAACTCCATTCAAGGAGCAGAATTAGTGCATATTGTATTATTTTCAGCCTGGGCTGTATGTACACAATGCACTATATCAGGAGAAGGCGGCTGCACTGTTGTTTGTCATCTCTGCAGTTTTTACAATGCCATTATTCCCCCAATCATCTCAACCCAGTGCTGAGATGTATTACATCATTACAGATAAGAGGAATGAATGTGGTTATCTTCTTGCTCAGCTGCACAGCTGGGTAATACGGTAGTGAAGTATAGCAAAAACTTGAGAAATCGGTATAAGTCTACATAATTAGGGCAGAGGGTAATGAAAAAGCAGATTTGAGTATCAGGTATATATCAAGGACTCTGTTTAATTTAAATATGCTACCTATAATAAACTTCTGTATTGTGGACAGTTTATTTTTACAAGAGTTGCAATGAAAAAAAGAGAGACTAAGAGGAATATGTTAGATTGAGACTGCTATTTTGGGACATTTAACATGTGATTCTCAAAATGCAATATGTAAATGGAAAAACATTGAGACATTCGCTGAGCAAAACCACTCATTCAATCCATATATTAAATTTCTGCTGATTTTTTGTAGACATGATTTTTAGTTCTGACTAACACTAATTCTATCTTTTGCCTGGTTTTGAAGGAAATTATTCCTTGAGCTTGTAGCATTTATTTCGAAAGGCTTATATATGTGTGAAATTATATAACAGTATGTGTAGCAGTTGAAATAAAAAACTTGTGCTATCCTTTAAAATGAAAGCAACTGGCTTTAGTAATTACTAAAGACATATGAGTTGTTTAGCAGCTTATCTTTTCAGATGTGTAATACCCAGGACTGTAAAACATGAATTTCACTAAGCGAAAATACAGAGCTATTAAGAACAAAACATATTTGCGCTCTCTTACTGCCTTTCAAGGCCTTTAAATGGCTTCACTTCAGTATGTTGGGCAAACTTTCATTTTATTATAAAAATCTGGACACTCAATATTTTTTATACTTCCAGCTCACATTCTTTAAAGTCTGTATAGTCTTACATTGTCACTGTTTTTTATGAACACCTTCAATTCATAAAGCAGATGGAGCTTTCAGTTTTTGATTCGTTTGTAATCAAGTATTATTAAAAAGCTTTATTTTTTTTTATTGGGCCATAACAAACAAATATCTTTATTTAACTTTGGAGCTGTTCCATGCGCAGCCATTTTTGCGCAAAAATGGCTTTGGAAATGGAACCTACCCAGCACTGAGCCCAACGTTTGCTAGAAGAATATGGAACATACCGTGTGTGGCAATCATGCTAAAATCCACAAAGAGTCAGTGTGAATCCTTAATCCTCCTTCTCTTCCTCACAGAGGATGCTGCTGTCATCCTTTCTGTAATGTATTTTTTCCCTCTGAAGTAGCAAGATTGCTTCCTATTGGTGGTTATAATTGTAGGTAATTGGAAGCTGTTCATTTTACCTTTTCATCAGCATCCTTTCTGTTTCACTAACCAGTCTCTGCTCCTGTTTTTGAAAGTGGACAGTGTACGTTCTTTCCAAGCTATTCTGTTTTTCTTTCTTGCTTACATTATATTTGATTATTTAATGAAAGAGAAAAGACAAAACACAGGTTTGACAGGTATTTAGAGCATTTTTATTCCTCTGTCACATACTCGATTGGTTTTTTCTTTTTTCTTTCCTTCTGGTACAGCAGTTTTTAGAAGACGTCAGTTGCTTTTTCTTTTATTTAGAATTCCAAAATGTCTCTGTCCATTTAAGCTTGCTGTATCCTGGTGTTGATTGTGGCAAATGAGTCTGGATGACAGATGACTTTAGCATGTACTTTTTTGTATTGTTATAAAGTATATTTCTTCTGTAAGATTGTGTGAATAGAAACATACCAGACTTCAAGATCTGCAAGTATTTTCAACATGCAGAGTCAGTGACAGAGGTTGTCACAACAGTTAAGGAGGTGATAGCACAGGAGGGCTCTTAGTACAAAAGGGTTTTTTTTCCCACCCCCTCCCTCCCCACTAGCCAGGCATCAAAAATATGTTTGGTATTTACTGTGAGCTCTGGGTGATCAGAATCCATGTCATTTTAAAGTCAAGATTCCACTTTTAGAAGCAGCGAGACTTCCGATATTACCGGAGGAGCCCACATTTCCTGATTATGAATTAGGCATCCTTAAAGAAGTGAAGATATAAAATGTGTGTATGATTATGAGTCTGGACAGTATAGATTCCTCAACTGTCAGCTGCTTTGGAGTGCCATTTAGCTTAATACAGGCTTGCTAAATGAAAAATTAATGTAAAGGTTACTTGATTCATTTTGTCAGCACACACAGTGAGTGCTGCTTTCAGAGCGATGCGCTCACAGTCGAGGCGTGATTGACAGTCTCTACTGCCCAAATGTTTTGCACATTGAGTCATTTGACCCACACTAAAATTTCATTGAGCAAATTAATTCATGTGAGATACTCAGTAAAGAATTTTTTTGCCAGTTTACAGTTGTGAATATTGATGGAGTTACTGCAGTTCTTAAGGTCTTGCTGTACTGTGAATATCAAATGCGTGACCAGCACTGGCATCCTCTAGAGTGTGTAAAAGATGTGTAAGAATATCTTGGTTGCTTTTTGAAAGTATTTTTTTAAATCCACTGCTTCCCATATCTTAATTGAATGTTTCATTATTTTATGTCATTATGATAATCTTATCCAAGTATTTTGTTACATCTCCTAGAAGTATCTGGGATACATGACTTCCCAAAACTGACTTTAGATGAAATACAGATGCTTCAGATTGCTTGTAAAATAATAGTTAAGTAAGTAATTTCAGAAATTATGGTGAGGTTTTAAGCAAAATTAGGACTTAGAAATGTTCAACTCTTTGCTTTCAAAGAGATGGAACACCATTAAGTGTACAAAAAAACATCCAGAAGCAAACAGGACTGTATTATTCCTCATTTGTCTGGTTTCTGAAGGTTTTACAGTTGTCATATAGATTTGAAGAGGCTCCTTGATGCTGTAGAGATGTTCATACTCTTCACCTACTTAGCAAATACTACTGGGGCCTAAGAATTAATTTTAATTCTCTCTCAGGTGTTGCCTTTTTTCCTTAGACTGTCAAAAGACATCTGCCTTATTTGAATCCTGACATTTTGGATTTTCCTCTTTTGTAAACACTCTGTGCTTAGTGGGTCCTCTACTGAACGTGAGAGTGTAGCCCAGTGGCAAAGCCAGGCTTCAAATATGGGATGCAAAGCAAGGGTTAGGTGCCAGCAACATATTCACTTCAGCTGCTGCAATTAGAGTTTTGGAAAACAGGCTTTGGGGAAAGCTGTTGTAATACAGCTCTTAAAAATAATACAGCTCTCAGTTGTAAAAAGCTCTTAAATCAGTGCAGTGCCTGTTTGTGTGAAAGTGCAGTGTGGTCTGTGCTTTCTCCTTTTGAGAGACTACTCTCTTCAAAAAAATATTCTGAGCTTTGATAACTCTTCATTTCCTCCTGAATCATCAACATTATTTATTGCAAATGTAGGAACGGTTTCCAGGTGAAAATACCCTTAATTTCTTGGGCTTTCCACAATGGTTTGTTCCTGACGAGAAGCTGGTTTAAGGCTCCCTCAGATTGTTCTTATGTAAGTTGTCTGCTGGAGCCCTCAGTGTTATGTAAGCACTGCCTGCCTTGGTCTGAGGCAGGCTGGAGTCTGCATCTGCCTGCTCCTTCCAACAAATCCTTCATTGTGTCGGGAGTCCTCAAACCATTGTTTTCTCAGAGCAGGTTTTGCAGTCCGGAGAGCATTCTGGCTTTTAAAGATGCAGAATTGCATTTTATCTCCCTGACTAGGATGGGGTGCTGAATCTTGGTAGTTACTTGCAACTGTGGAAATGTCAGTGTAAAATTAATATAACGGGGTGATTTAGATCAATTAGCATTCAGCTGGTGGATCTGATTCATACAGTACATCTATCTTTAGTTTAAATTGTATAATAGTGACTTAAATTCTTAGGCAAGTTTAGTGCAATCATCTTGACATTAATTGCCTTTCTTTTATTCAGCCTTATGTTGGTTTTGGTTTTTGTAGGCTGTTTCTTTGCTCCAGACACTGCTACTGCTGCTCTGAAGGAAGGGTCAAGTAGGACTGAGACATGCAGGTTAAAGGATAGGCATGGGCTGACTTTTTGGATATCAATTTAAACTTTTGCCAGCTGAGCAATTCCAAAACAGCAAAAACAATTTTTTTTTTGTCAAAAATGGGGAAAAATTATCAATAAAATCTGTAGACTGTAAATCAAAAAATACAAAAAAACCATCAAAGGAAATACCACCACCCTCTGCAAAAAAAACAAACCAACAGCAACAATCCCTTTCTCCCACGCAACCAAACCTGACACCTACCCCAAAGCCCAAATTCAAAACCCCATCAGCCACATTATGGTGTAGAGCTTACCAAAAACTGTATTCAGAGTTAATTCCTTGTAACTTGGACTCCTGAAGTCTGGTTTATGTAAAATGTGTCTCCTAGCACTGACTTAAAATCAAACTATGGAAAATAAAAGAAATATACATCCAAGAATCTTAAACTAGTGTAATTCTGATGATTGATGCAAACAATGTTTTGGAACTTGCAGAGCTTGAATCTCCATCCCCTTTAATTCCTACACATCTTTGGGCTACATAAATGACATGATTATTCTCCATGCCAAACTAGGTACAGAACATTTCAGCGTGTTTTGAAGTATTTAATGTTATCTGCAGACATAAAGATGTGAATTCTTCTGAATAGATATTTTAACTTTGTTCAAGAATAAAAAAAATCAAACACATTGTTATGCTACTCTAATGTATTTGGTGGGGAAACCTGGTGGTGGTCCATGCTAATTTTCAGGTGGTATGTTGATCACCAGAGGAAAGGATTAGTCTTATTAAGCTTTGAATACGTTCTTCTCTCTTCCATAACAAAAAAACCCCAAACAACTTGGCTTTCCTTTTTTGTAACAAAGTTCTGCCTTTTTTGGAGGAATTGGAAAATCTTCTCTGTGAAGTTAGAACTGCACCTTGAATGGCCTGTGATTTGTACTCTCCTCTCCTCTTTGAATGTTATGGCAGGAGCAATAATCTTTTGGTGTTGGTTGTGGTTTTAAAATGTAGTCAAATCAGCTTGAATATCAAACATCATGTTTTAGAT
This sequence comes from Prinia subflava, assembly GCF_021018805.1. Taxonomy (NCBI): domain Eukaryota; kingdom Metazoa; phylum Chordata; class Aves; order Passeriformes; family Cisticolidae; genus Prinia; species Prinia subflava. The sequence continues at coordinate 19,100,736 of NC_086260.1, forward strand.
TTCACTTGCTCTAAAAGTGCTAAATTCATGTTTTGCTTCCTTCAGCACTCTCTATCTTGCAGTACTTGTATTACTGAAAGCAAAAAAGTTCTATTGTTAATATGTAAGAGGAATATGAGATGGCTTTAGTAAGTTCATGATACGTGCATTACACTTTCAGTAATGTCTTTTAATATGGAAATTATTGAGCAGACAATCCAACTGGAAAACATCAGATCTTGAAAGGAGAGAATGCTAATTCCCTCGCTTAATGCATTTATGGTTGTTTGTTTTCACATCCTGTATTGGAAAATGCTTACGTTTCAAGGTTAAAGGAGATGCTCTCCATGCAAATTATCTTGCCAGTGAAGGTATGTAGAGCATGAATAGATGCTGTATTGTAGTGGTGATTCACTCTTAAGTAACTGCTAATCAATACTCCACACTTTCAAATGTCATTACTGTTCTGTAGGGGACAGTTTTTTGCTGCTGATAATAAGTGCTAACACATTTTACAACACAAATTATATATTGATAGGGTAGATGGTATTTTAGTTTGTGTAGAAACTTCACTGACAGGTTTTAATGAAATCCAACAATTAATATGCAGTTCTTGTGAAGTTCCATTTTGCATTTTTCATTTGTAATGTTTTTTCAAAATTGCACGAATGTTTTTATGGTCCTGTTTAGCATCCACCAAGTTAATTTGTGTAAAGCTGAAGTACTTTCTTAGATTGTGTGATCAAATAATTGTAAGATTTGTATTTAAAAAAATAATCTTTAAAAAAACACTTAAAATCATAGTTGGAAAGAAATTTATAAAGGTCTTGGTAGCCTTTCCAGAACTGATTAATTCCAGAGAAAGGTAATTACTGAAAATATCCTGTCCTTAGGTCTCCCAGGACTTTCCAGGTGAAGTTACCCATGTCATAAATGATAACCAGTACACTGGTTTAAAAGACAACAATATAAGACACCAGGGGATTGTGAGTGCTGAAGACACTCCTTCACATAGAAGTGTACAGGTTCTGTAACCAGCATATCAAAAACAGGGCAATAAAATTTTGTTCTCCATATCCATGGTAAATGTACAAGAAATAGTCTTTAAACACAAGAATTAATTTTTTGCTGCTATCTACTTTTATAAACTGAGAGAGAACCCACAGATAGCGTTGAACTCTTGCAGGTTGGCTGTTCAGAACAGGTTCCTGGCTATTATGTAGACTTTATTGGACTGCCTTATGTTAGTAGGATGAGCTACATCCTTCATTGTGGACTATCACCAATAACAGTAATTGTATTTCCTCTTTGATTTCTATCTATGCACGGTTAATCTCTGTCTATCTCTCCTTAACGCATAGCTGGGGTCTCCTTCAGATTGCAGAAGAGCAGAAACAGGTTATAAACCCAGTTGTCACTGCTGTACAGGGTAACCAAGTAGCCAGGCTGGATGAAGATTTCCTGGTTTTCCCCTCCCCTTTTTAGGCACAAAACAAATGATCTTTATAAAATATCATTTTACTATAGAGGAATAAATATGTCAGCTATAATAGACTAAACTTTTTGGAAAAAGATTTAGACTGCTCAGATCATCTCTTGTTGGGCTTCAGGTCTGACAACCAGATGAAAAGATATCAGCAGGGTGAGCTTTTCGAGGTGTTGCAGCGTGTTCTTGTGTTAAATGTAACAATGTAGTACATAATGGAACTTCAGTGGAGCTGGCAAGACCCTGGGATGTCCCAGTGAGAAGGAAGGAAATTATCTGATGTAAACTCCTGGTTGATTTCCTATGAACCTGCCACAGCTTCTGTGCTTTGTTATCAACAATTGATACTTGTTAAGCTTTGTTCTCTTCACTGTTGTTATTCTTGAGAGGCATTTTCGTGGAGCGTTACTTGCACTGAAGTTTTGCCTCTTTAGCTGGAGCCTGGTTGGTTGGATGGAGTCTTCAAAGCGTATAGGTTCTATGTATTGATTCTTCATCAAAAGAGTTTGTCAAGTGATTTCTTCTAATCATATTTTCTGTCTGTTAAGATTCCTGAAAGAACTATAAACAGTTAAACCAATAAATTTCACTGAGGTAATAAAAAAAATTATAAAATCTTAGAAGGTGTTGTCTTTGTCAAAGTACCTCCTCCTACTCGTGTATTTTGCTTTTACTTTTTTTGACATGTTTTATTGTTGTCTTTGTTTCTCTTCCTGTCTCTCCCAGAACCACTTTATTTATCTTTCATTTTAATCCTTCTGGTTTTAAATGGGCATAATTTCTAGAGAGAAATGTTTTCTTCTGAGCCTGATGCCAAGTGTTTTGTGTAAATAATTTTATAGTACAGGAGGCACTTAGAGAAAGTTATTTCTATTTATCCTTTTAGACTGAGATCTTAGAGCACCAAAGTTAAGGAAGTAAAAGATAAAGGAAAAAATTGTTCTCAGGTCCATTAACAAACCAAACTATAAGGTGTCTTGATCTGTATTATAAGACTGGGGATATAAAATTAGAAGTGTGTGTGTATAATTCATTCAGAATATAAGGGCTTAATGTGTGGATCCTATGGATTGTTGATTAGTAGTTTCTCATATGTATGGCTGGCAGTAATTTCCTTGAAGCATTCCTCTTAGTTTTTAGGAAAGGGTGGAAGAGCTTCTAATAAAATATCATAAAATGTTTTTCCTCAGTGCTCTCAAAATGTGGATTTGACATGCTTCCCTGAATTTTTCTGCAGGTGATGGATTATATGTCCTGTTGCTACCATTCCTCTACAATGTGCAAGTTGAGTAGATTTCTTTTGCTTAATGTTGTTTTTCTGAATATAGTGATACCGAATTAAAAAATTCTAATTATACTCTAAGAATTGAGACTTTTGTGTTTGACACTAATGACTCCACAAAACTGATTCTGGAAACCAACACTCATCATCCCCTCTGCTCAAAGTCTTTCTGTTTTCCACTGTGGAACTCTGTTTTTCATTATTTCTGGACTCCTGGGATAATTAATTCTGGAACTGGATTTAGAAGGTCTTTTAACTCAGATTCTTGTTCAAAGTGGGGTCAGAGGTAAAATCAGTGCAGATTTCTTGGGTCTTTCAGTCTGATCTTCAAAACCTTCAAGGACAGCAGTACCACAACCTCGTTGGTTCCAGTGCTTGTGTCTAGTCTGGACAAGAACTTACTTGAGCTGGAACTTCCCATTTTGATTTGACTGCTGAGTGTCACTTCTACCTCCCTAAATATTGTTCATTCATGATCTTCATAATCTCCTGGAAGGCATGAAAAGGCACAGAACTTTGCCATGACAAAGGCCCCAGCCATAGACAACATTATGGGACTTGTTAGTTGCTTCATCAGGTCTCAACACTTTTTCTAACCTATTGTTTTAAAATAGTTCTCAGTAGCTTTATGAACTTTTAAACTGAGCTCTCTGCTGTTTGATATTCATGTGGGCTTTTTACCACTCACAATAGGGATATGTAACTGTTCTCATAATTATGAAGTCTCAAGAGTAATTTCCACTTAGCTGATTGCATGAATAGGAGAAAACTTTTTAATTTGTCGTGGTAACACAGGAATTTATTTTCTAATCTAGGGCTAAGACAAGCCATTTAGCTCCCAGTTGCTTTATTAGCCATTTCTTTTACCGTCTTTATCCCCCCCAGTATCTTAAGTGAACTTAGTGTTGTACAGAAAGAGTCTGTCAGCTGGTGAAAGGTTTTATGTCTTATTGTCTATTTTTACTTTATTCTACAGTAGCTGTCAAGGGATTTCTTTGTGCTTTTATACACAAACAAGGATTTAACTTGCTTTCTTAAAAGGTGGGATTCAAAATAAAGCAGTCGTAATATCTGTAGCCTGTTTGGCAAAAGCACAGTGAAAATACTGTTTGGAATGCATGATTATGAAAACTCTGGTCAGGGCCCCAGCATGCAGTGTTCTTATTGTTCCTTCAGGTCCCAATTCAATACTTGGCTATTCAATATACTTTGAAGATTTTGTGTCAAGCTATCTGAAATTGCGAACTTTAAAGACATACATGCAAAAAATCTACATACTATGGGTATTAAAATGTGATGGGTTGGGAACACACCATTGGTCATGAAATTAGATAATTATCTTCTAAAGTAACAAAGCCTTGGAGATAAGAAGCAGGAACATTCAAACTTTGGCTTTACCTTGAAGCTAAATGTCTATCATCTTCTGACAGCTGCATGAAATGCATGAATACCGAGCTGCTTGGACATGATGCTATCGTATTACATTAATAGCAATTTTCACTGATAATGAAAACTGGTAGGAGGCTGAGAGCAAAGATTTAGATTATGACTTGCAGCCATTGACTATCTGCATCCAGCAGATTTATTACCCCCTACGCACATTGTGCCTTTTATAATGTTTTCTGCCGTTTCTTCATCAAAGTACAACAAGAAAGATTTTATAGATGGCATGAAACAGAAAAAATCTGGGTACTCACTTCACATTTCAGACATACACATTACAAGCTGCAATGCAGTTTTACAGTAGAAGTATGATAAATTCTGGCATCCCCCATGAAACCTTTGTGAAGGAGAGGAGTGTGAATAAAAGAAAACTGGGAAATTTCTGTTGCTCAGCTCTAACTTTCTATGTATAGATATAGCTGGCTTTTATCCTGGGGCTGTGATAATAATTTCTTTATGGTTTTCCAAAGTCCTGTAATCTTGGTGGCCAAAACTCAGTGCAGTCCTTAGGCACACTGCTAATTCAACCTGTAATGACACAGGCAAATCTGGGGCACGCAGTGGTGGTAGGATTTCATGGAGAGTCCCAGAAACCTTACACTGAAAATTAAAACTGCAAGTGAAACTCCCCCCTCTCCCCAACAGGCGGCATCTTTTCCTGTTTTTCTGTACAATGTGGGCCTAGTAATACTTCTTTTTCCCTCAAATTTTAAAACTTTGAGATTGGAATTAGGGGCAATGCTTCATTATAGAGAGTTTAGCATATAGAGAGAATTTGCTGGTGAAGAACACCCTCAGCATATGGATATGGAAATAGAAGGAAGTGGAATGGAATGGATCAGCTATGAGGCATTAATTTTCACACACTAAATATAATTTCTTGCATTACTGAAAAATAAATGGTTTCCTGTAACTGTCCTGAATAACTACAAAATTGATAAAAACTTGCTTATTTCTGTTGCTGGTATTTGGTGTCTGTAGCTGGCAATAGTTCTCCATATGGTATTGCACTTGCAAGTGAGATTGAACCCTTTTTTGTCAGAGGATGAATTCCTGCTGTGCTTTGAATACAAGGTGATATGCTCTGCTGATATCAGAAAGTAATTTGCAAATTTGCAAACCTTTTCTTCTTTCCCTTACAATTTTTTTCCATGCCGGTATTTCTTCCTTATTATCCATTTTCCACATAACTATAGTTCTGCACTTTTCCCTGTCTAGATACTTTTTTCTGACCTATTCTGAATTTCTTCCAAGTAAGATCCAACCAATAAGACTCTCATTGGAATCAAATTCTCAATTGTTAAATGCAGCTAAATTGGGAATTGAGCAATTTTATTTATCAATTTATGAGTGTCTGATTATTTTTGTCTACATTTCAATTACCATAGAAATTTATTTTCATGTGTAATTTGTCATTCTGTCCTTCTCTTTACTTCCACTTGTTTACAGCCATTGCTTTTTTCTTTTGGAATTTTTTGCCATTAATGTCATTTTTCTGTTCCTTTAGCTGCTGTAATCATAACACTGCAGTAAGGATCGGGTCACCTGAGAAAATGATGCAGAAATAAAATGAGCAGTAGCTTAGTAATACTTACATACCTGAGAATGGGGGAAGGTTTTACAAATACAGCTGTTTTCCTTAAAATCTTTTCATTAAATTATGATGCATGAACCCTTAAAAGGACGAATAAATAGGTTAGGATCTATTAGTGCACTTCATAAGTTGTGAATGAGAGGGTGAATTTATACATTGGAAAGAGAGGGTGATTATTTCCCCAGTAACTGCCAATAGACTTTGTTGTGCCTTGGATGGCATATGCAGGAAATGGGGTGGGAAGGCTAGAATTCCCTTCAAAAGCAAAGGGAAATTCTGTCATGGAGAGGGAGGCAAGTTTTGCAGAAAGGAGTCAGCATCAGGAAGCCACTGCAGGCTCAAAAACCAGCTAAAGGTGAGGACAGGGACACATAAAGGTAGCAAAATGAAGAGGAATAGAACACATTGGGAGCAAAGAGGCAGAATGACTGAAGAATGTTAGTTTTTTCTCTGTATTTTAAGACAATTGGAGAAGAAATACATTTGTATGAAATGCAGGCAAGGTCTGTATTCTGGTGATTATTTTTGACAAATCTATTAAATGAATAACATATTAAAAATATGTAAGTCATAGAAGGCCAAGCTTACTTTTTTTGAGTGCACGAGTACCACATGATTTAAAACTTCATTCAAGAACCAAAAATAAGAAGAAATTATGTACTAAAAAAATGTAAATTTCAAGTCAGGAAAAGCATCTGAAATTAAACTGGATTTTGTAATGGTGTAATTCTGACTTTTGTATTTTGTTTCTCAGATGTTTAAAATTGGAATGCTTAAACATTTTTAAAAAATTGTAGATTGCTTTGCCAAAGTCCTTTATTCCATGCAATCCCAGTGTAATAGGAATATAGTTCAGCTACCTTCATAAATTGGCACTGCTCCTGTCCAGTCCACCTTAAGCACGTCATTAATGTAGATATATATTTGTTCAGTAGAACTTCCTCAGCATTGCAAGATGTCTAGGGAATTTTGTCGGAAAAAGGATGGCAGAGCACAGCCTTATATGAGGGATTGGGACCTGTACTTATGCGTTGGAATAATTCAAACCTTAGTGTATAGTATTATTCATGTAGACCGTATTTATCTGATTGCATGCTGCTTATTTATCTTGGTTTATAAATATACAGGAGTCGAATTACTGAAAGCTCTAATTATTCTGAACATAATTTGTCAGACAAAACCAGCTGCTAACTCAGCTCTTCTCAAGGATCTTCAATAAAATGCACAACCTAAATAATAATGTCTTGAAAAGTACAGAATTCCCATTCTTCACACAAATCCTCTCTGCCTGTTGGGTACCTTCCCCTCCAGAGTCTAGTAAAAACCTAGGTTTTTCTGATGTGACTGAAAAGACAAGAAATCCAGGCAGACTGTGTAGCTTGCATTGCTTGGACTTCACTCACAGCAAATTTTTCAATGTTATTTAACCTGTAGGTTGGCAGAGATAATTCTTTCCCATCTTGGCTGAAATCTTGATATGTTCATTGCCTAGTGCAGCCATTAAGCTGCATTAAATAATACTTCTGCTTTCAAAGCCTTCAAAAAACCTACAGTTCTAGTTTGCCCCTGACCTGGTGATTAACCTCGTGCAATTCAGTTCCAAAATGTCTTTTTCCATGCGTATAAAGATGTGGAAAGTCCTCCTTTCTGTCTGCAGTTTAAAAACCTCTTGATGGCAACTTTTGTGGAAAATTTGCTTCTGTGGGGTGTGTTTTAATAGGTGTGATATTATTTGTTTTGTAAGTTGGATTTTTTTTTTTAATAAAATGGGGTCAAATATCACAAGTAGGTATAGATAAATGATTGATCTAGTTGACTGAACAGGTCAATTATCTGTAACTTTGCATATATAGCAGTGCTGTCAAAAAAGAAGAATCACCTATATGGCATTTTTAGCATCTGTTTCCAAAGGCTTCGGAGCTTGAATGAAAACAAGGTGTGTGCAGGATTAATGCAATTATTTCAGTCTCATTTGGAAGTAAACTGATTACCATAACATTTGAATGCACAACAATTTCAGGGTCGATTGAGGCCAATGCGGATGGGAATCACTTCTCTTGATGTGTGGCACATCTGCTGCAGACTTGTGCTGGAAGTGAGGTCGTTTTGAGGTAGCTTTTAGTGAAAAGTTCTTGTCTAATGTGTTGTGTACCTCAATTATTGTCAAAGAATAGCAGATTCTCTGTTGAGGGTTTAGGGCTGAAATCAAAATTGCTAATGAGAAATGATCTAAAGAAGAAAAGTGAAGAAAAGAATTGCTATTGAATGGCAGGTAGTCAAGGCAGAAAAAAAATTCCACATATATCTAGGATAGATGAACAGGCCTGCATCTACTGTGTATGCTGCCTTGCAAGCCTTCAAACCAGTTCTTGGAATGCTGAATTTTGTATAAATTGTAAAAGGTTTAGACCTTCAGTCTGGTAGTTTTCTTTTATATTCACAATAGTCATACACAATAATGAGACTCTTACCTGTGATGAAACTATTCTCTTGGAAAAGAGGTGGAGAATGTTTGAAGGGACAATGTTCGTCAGACTAGAAAAACATTATGGTTTAAATATGAAGAGTAATTATAAATCTTCTTGATGGCTTCTCATTAAGTCGAGCTGTAATTTATTTCACTACAAAATAGGTGCTTTGCTGATTTCTACGTTTTCTCCTTGGTGGGTGGGAGGTTAGAATTGAAAGATGGCTTTTGTTTCCTTGTTTAATTGCCTAAAAGGAAAAGTGACTGGAATAGAATCCCATTTCTTGTAGGGGAACAGTAAAATGAGATTCTCTCACCTACTGATTTCAAAATATGCACTTCTTAATTTTTCTGTTCATTGCCTCCCACAGGAGCTGGCGATCCTTCTGTGACACCAACTCTTCTCTGTCCTTGTGTCACATATAAAGAATTGCTTTTTTCCCTTTTAATGAGTGGCTTGATATACAACATATCTTTTGTCTTAAGCATTTAGTGCTATTCTCTATTCTAATACATTTAACTTCCTCCCCCCCATCCTCTATTCAGACTTCTGATATTATTTGATAATTTTTCATAATACAGTTTATTTAATCCTGTTTTCAGATTTACTCCTGTGTATTAACTTCCATTTTTAATATATATACACATATAGTAAAGCTGTTAGTAATTTCTCAGCTCTTGGAAATACACCAACACCTATCTGAAGAAACATAAAAGTGAACCTTGATGTACATAAAATCCCTGTAGGGGTGGTAACTCCACCACTTCCCTGGGCAGCCTGTGGCAATGCTTGACCACCCTTTCAGTGACAAAATTTTTGCTAATATCCAATCTACACCTCCCTTGGTGCAACTTGAGGCTGTTTCCTTTTGCCCTATCCCTCGTTAACATGGACTTCTCTGTCTCTGCCAGTGTCATTCAGCCTCCTAAAGGCCCCTTGGTTTTGGCTGCACTTAGTCTAGAACTTCTTGGTTGTAGAATGTGGTTTTTATCTGGAAAGTGCAAATTATTCTCTGCTTGTTCATTGTGCATGAAACAGCTCAAGGTCATGATTTGCTATAGTTGCAGAAAGAAACTGATCTTGTTGGCTGTTTTTAATGGCAACCACCTTAATTTAAAGAGTGAGACACTGTTTATTGGATTTTACAACTGCAGGCTAACTACTGTGTTAGAAAGGGGTAACAATAGCATTTGTGTAGTTTTATGCCTCTTTTTTGATTGCATGTTTAAAATTCTTGTTCCTTCTTAACTGTTCTCTCATTGCTGTTGATAGATTTTACAAGATGTGTTCTATTTATATATACATAGCCATATGCCATCCTTAAAAAACAAAACTCCCCCAAATCTTGGAAAACCTTGTATTACCTTTGACTGTATTGTGTAGCTGTATGAAGCATTATAGGGTTTGGTAAAAAAAGATATAGACCCCTTTGAATACACCTTATTGTCTGAGATGGTGACATTAACTACTAATGAGTTATATACTGTGTTGTCTATTCTTTGTTTACTCTGTCTAAATAGTGTCTAAAAATCATATAGTAGAATTGTGATATGGTTTCAAGTCTGGGTAAGGTTTACAGGGTAAACTTTTTTTATTTTTTAATAACATGGTTATCCAGGAGAACAAGAAAAAGGCTGATAAGACAAAACCTACCTGTACAGGTCCCCCCCTGCCATGTATTCATTATACATTCAAGGATTGTTCTACCTGTGCAGAGATAAAAATACCCAAGCACTGCAGCAAGATGTTGTATTGCAGGTGGTGTTTGTCCAGGCATGAAAAAACCCTTCCTTGCTCTGGTTTTCTGAAATGTGGACAAATTGTGAACAGAGATTTACTTTGCTGTGCTACATAAGTATTAACAGTTGTCTATTATGAATTAGAGAGGTAAAGGAGGAAGACAGTAGGGTGGATACCATTGTTCATTGTTCTAAACAAGCCAAGTCTCCTGTCTGATGTTCTAAGAGCAGGATTTAATTGCTGTGTTTTTTTTTTTTTTTTTTTTTTTTTTTTTTTTTTTTTTTTTTTTGTTGTTGTTGTTGTTGTTGTTGTTGTTTTTCTTGTAAGATACCATCTGGATTCTTTCTTGACCTTTTAAGGAAACAAGTCCTTTCCATATAAAAGTATCCTTTGCAGCTTCCTTACCATACAGTTATTGCATACTTGTAAATGAAGAACAAAGAATGAGAGTTAAAAAATAAACAACCTCCAAGGACATCTTATTTGTCCATGGCATACTGTGAATGAGATCTTAGCTTTACTTAGTTATTTTTGGTGTGTGTTTCTTTTGTTTGAGGTTTATTTTTGTTTTTACCCCAAGTTTTATGACCCGTTGGACAAAGTAGAGATTTGACACCTAAACCATGTACATACACAAAGTAGAAGTGGTATTTTAGTAGTGCTTGGCTACTGTCTAGGGAACTGCATAGCCCAGAGCTGCTGCTGCTAAGTCAGGTGTTCAGGAATAAAGAGCACTACACAATCAAAATCCTAAAAACAATCACAAGTATATTTTAGGGTAGGACAGGGCATAAGTGTAAAAATCTCTCACTTTGTTTGGTGTGGTTAAACCAATTCAAAGTAAACCAGAAAACTGTTGAGAAAATTTGACTTGTGGAATCATCTTACTACTAAGGTTGGGTGTGTAGGTGACATCAGGGGGAAAATAGTGGGAGAGAGCTGGAAGTGAAGGAGTTTATAGGTTGGCCTGTGAGCCAGATGTACAGGCAGGTGTGTCATGGTGACTGTGTCTTGCTCCAAATCTGCTCAGCTGCCTTCTGAGGAGTCTTTGCCCCAAATGCTTTTGAAACAGAATGTAAAGCTACTGCTCAAAGGGAAGTAATTATTGATTAAAACTTTATTAAAATTAAGATAAAAGTTTTAATCAAAGGGGGATTTTTTAATGAGGTATGCCATATTTTTTGATGTATGCTAGCTATTGTGTGTTCGACACAGACAAATGTGTTTCTGAAGGTCAGTGCTGCTTGGGTGCTCATTTCCTCAGCTCTTCTGCTCGGGAACTGGGAATGGCAGCACAGTAAGACAACAGTAGGTGTTTATCCCTTTGTCTAGGCATAGTTCAATGTTGTTTTTTTTTTTTTTTCCTCTTACCAAAGGTAAACATATTCCTCTTGTACACAATTAGCTTGTAGTTAGTTGGCTGACACTAAAAGATAAACTGCAAAAGTGCCAGAGGGCATTAAGTCACACTGGGAATCTTAGCTGTGCTGGCTGATAGTCCCAGCAAGGAATCTTTGGAGTACAGCTCTCAGGCCAGACCACACTTGGTCTATGAGCAGATCCCTACCTGGACTTCAAGCAGTTTAACCCTTCCTACCTGGAATCAAATTAATGACAAACCCTTCCACCCACTTCAGCCCTGCCTCTTTGTGGGTGAACTGCCTGAGAAATTCCTGTGTTCAGATCCCACTCTCTTGTGTGTTTCTCTGCTGAGCCTTTCTCATCTGGTGAGAATAATAAGCAATAGAGTGTTATTAACAAGCGAATGAGACCAATTGCAAACAGGCAAAATATTGCATTGTACAGACTGATCAATATTTCATTTTCTACCATTTTATTAATCTGTTTTGGTTGCTGAGGATAATTTGCCCTCCTCCTCCAACTAAGAGGATGCAAATTTTCAGGAAAATGATTCCACCCTTCAGAAGGTTCTCTTTAACCAGTGCCAAGTGCAAACTAGAATTTTTAGGTGGTCTATCTCAACTTTTAAAAATAAAGCCTTCAGCATTCCTGAAGTTACCTAAACATTTTGTATCTATGACATATGCATTCTTAAAAAAAATTATTGTCCTGTTTCACGCAATAAACTTGATCAACACAGAAAAAACCCCAAATCTCATGAAACTCTCTTATCTTTCTGGGACTTATTACCATTAGGCATAATTAAAACACCTTGAGGATATTCAGTTATGCTTTTATTCTTTGTATGCTTCTGTCCTCAGGAGTGCTCAGCCTAATGTGGGGATTTTCCAGTTCCATCTCATTTCATGTGTTATGGGTACTTAATTTCATCAAGTCAGGAGAAGCATTTTAATCTCCTGACACTGCCACGAGGCAAGGTGTTTCAAGGAAATGTTACCTGTTACACTGTTATAGCAGACAAAAAAAAAATCATATGGGATCCATAATAAGATTTTATTAGCTTGACCTATTTAGTAGCTTTTCCTCCTTTTTGTGACAATTTCTGTAATAGAGATCAGGAGAAATGTCAGTTTTTCACTGTGAAAATGGTAAAGCAATTACACACACCTCCTAGGCATTGTATTTTGAAGTTTTATGTTTAATGCAAGACTTTCTTCTAAGCTTAAAAAATAGGAAGGAATTTCAGAAGTGTTTTGATAATAGTCTGGGTTTCTTTTGTGGAACTCTTTTCTTGCGTTTACTGTTTTTTGTCACAGGATGGCAGCATGAGTAAGACCCTAAGAAGGCATAGCAGGGAGTCCTTTTTGATGTATTTTAAAGATTTCTACAGGGTTAGATTTGTTGCCCTTCAAAGGGAGACATCAGCTATAATTTTGCACCTTAAATACTGATTAAGTTTGCAGTGCCACTGCATCATCTTATGATCTGGAGGGCAAACTATGAAGGGCTGAAGTGGATAATCTTCTCATTGGAAAGATAAAGTTTCCATTTAGATCAAGCTTTTGAATAGTATTGACTTTTATACATTGGCCTTTTATTTTCCAGATAAGAATCCAGGGTTCATTTTTAGCATGCATGTATATGACCTGGAATTTTTTTCCTTTTTGTTACTGGACTAACAACTTCTGGCTTGTATTCACTGGATTGCCCAAGTATTTCACAAAACATATACTTGAGGCTGAATCAAATGCCTGGATTCCTAAACCCTGATGTATCTTAGCTATTAGAACTTTGTAGGCCAAACCCATTTTTAAAATGAGTTATTTGATCATTAGTTTAACCAGGTCCCAGGGAAGATCTCTCCCAAAACAACTGGTTTTTCAAGACACCTACTATTACTAGACATCCCCCTGTCAAGTGCAGTGATTGTGTCTCAAATATCTCGTCTGGAAAAGCACCTGTTTTTCAGATTAAGTGGTTCTTGACCATTTACATTGGTTCTGATTTGTACAAAATTATGAATTGATTTTCCTTACCATCCATTGCCTTTATCCTCAAAACTATTTGCTTAAAAATGTAGAATATAAAAGGAGGAAACCCAAGTTCTATTTGTGACCTAATGATTTTTCATTTTATTTCTGTTACTCAAATCTAAACTCTCCAAATTTTACGGCCTTAGGTCCCCTTGAATTATATTCTCTGATAGTTTTGCGTCCTGCTCCACTGTTATATTTAGGAATTTTATAACTGAAGATTCAGACTTTCAATACTTGTTCCGCCATTGAGAGATACGAAGAAAAATATTTTCTTACTCAAAACTCTCTACATGGTAGACTGAATTCTTCACCATCTTTCCCTAGATTAATTCAATACAAAGATCTTCATGACCAAGCTAAGCCTTAGAAGTTTATGGCTTGGGTACAGAGAGCAGTTTGGGTTCAGATAATAAGAAAAAAAATCAGTCTGAAATAAACCCAGGATTAGCCATCATATTTATACAACTTATAGCTGTTAGTAGTACATGCAGAATGCTGAGAGACAATAGATAGAGATCTACTGATTCAATTTTTTTCCCGTAGGAACAAGAATTGTTATTAATTATATAAATTAATTATTAATTATATTATTGTTGTGGATTATAGGGCATTGTCAATGGGGGAATACAAGAGGAGGGGGGATGAAGTTTGGGTTTTACATGTGCTGACATATCACTTGGTGTGAGTCTGACTATGTAATCTCTCTTTCCCTGCAGACTTCTTTCATTTTGGATCTTAATGTGCCACTGCAGATAATTCTGCTATAAACCACTTAGAGTTGTCATATGCTCTCACATAATGCTATGTCAACCACAAAGCCAACAATGTCTTTGATCACTTCTGTGGTGGTTATTAGTCACTTTCCTTTCAGGAATTTCTGGGCCCTTTTGAAAGCTTCAAAGAATTCTTCTCCAATCCTGCATCAAACCAAGACACCCTTCAGCTGAAGAGGGCTCTGCATTATCCCTGCAGATGCCATTGGTGCTGGTTCTGAGTCTACAGAGGAGTTCATGAACAGCAGTGCTCTGCCTTTCTGCTGCTGCTGGGGAGCTAAGCAAACTTATGCTGTAGTGCTGCCAGCTGCCAGTAATTTTAGAGGCTTTAAGTATAATGCTCACTGTGCAGATTTACATTTACAAATTCTATTACTTTGTCCATTTTATTCTGTGAGTGGTTCATGTCCTTCCTATTCATTTTTCTGTGTATCGAGTGTTATTTCAGCTCTAATTTGTTTGACATTCTTGGTAGTAGTATATTTGTATTCACAGAAAAGCATGTGAACAATTTCATCTATTGATGCTGTACAATGTGCCTATTAGATATACAAGTAGCAGTTGAATATATCCCCCGACCATTGTTAGGCCTCTTCAAATGATAATGTGCCCACGTTCCTCCGTGAGGCTGATGCAGCATAAGAATGAGTTTGCAATCTTCAAGGACCTGTGTGTTGTGCTAGCAGTGAGCAGAAATTGAAAGTAATTACTTCCATTACTTATGCAGTGAATAGCAGGGAATATGTGTCGTTTCATTATGTTCATTAGTTTTACTTGTAAATCGCAGCCATTAGCAGATCACAGCGTTGCAGTTCACCTGGCTCTGCTGTGGAGCTCATCCCGCTCCCCTGGTGGCATCATGAGCAGAAACAGAGTGAAGAGTTCCTGGTCATTCTCCAGATATTTCCACATGAAGTGTGGAATCAGCCAGAGAGTGACTTTTAAAATCTCTAGTTATTCAATACCAGCTTCTTCACTAAAAATGCCTTAGTAGAGTGATACTTATTATGCAATGATAAAAAATACATACACAAATCTTCTTACTGGCCTCTTTTTAAAGAGCTATTTCTGCATATTTGGAAGAAGTATGAGCATAAGGAGATTTGCTTTCAATATCCCAGGAAAGAGAAATTATTCTTATTTTGTCCTTTTTGGTTAAAGGTTCTAACAGTAATGAGTGATATTACATAAAGAGATCTCAGTGCAGCATAACTAGAGAGCTGTCAAGTCCATGTTCTAAGATCCCCTTGAAGGCAAGAATTAGGAATGACAACTTGTTAACATTTATTTCCTGAGCTGAGTTTTAGGCAAGTCTATGTGTTTTACAGAAGCAACTGTATAGAACAGCAAGCATGTGGGTGTTCTCAGCAGGATCACAGTGTGCTGCTACCAGCGATCTCACTAAAAAAATAGTAATGAAACAAGAAGGAAAACAAGTATCTGCTAGCAATGTGTATGCTAGTGAATGGGCTACCTGATATAAATAGCTCAAGTACATCACAATTGCAAAATGGAGGAAGATCACCCTAAGTGGAAGGTTAATTGGGCAGCTTCTTTAGGCTTGAGTAGCTTCTCTCACTCTTCAGAAAGAACTGGGGAAATTCATGATGCAGAGTTCTTGAAATGTCTGCTTTGACGTGGTTCTGACTTAATGCATTCAATAGATAAACTTAATAGAGAAGGGAAGCTCATGGGTGGCTGAGTAGGGGACTTTGTCACACTGTTTTGGCACGGCAGCATTTGTGAAGCACTTATGGACTTCAAGAAGTAAAATGAGTAGGAATCATGTGACTTCTTTGCATTGGGCTTTTGAATTTCCTGTCAAACTCAGAATTTCCTTGAGCAAAAAGTTATTTGGTGTGAATTACTGAAACAGCATGCTCAGTTGGTCTTAAAAAAAAATAAATGGTGCAGTAGGTCCTTGCTGTGCTGTTGAGGGTAGTAGCACTGGATTGCCATCTCTGTTTACTGCATAAATGATCTGAAGTGTAGAGGTGAATGCAAGTTCTGTGCATGAATAGAGTCTGTGCTGATCATCTTTTATTCCAAAGGGCAGGCACAAGGTTGGAAAAGCCATTTCTTGGTATCATGTGTTCCAAGGACCACTGGCAAGATTCTTGTATTGTGTTCGCTTACCCATATATCCTGTGAGGGATTGCAGCACCAAACTGTTATACTTTGCACTCAATACCATTAATCTAAAGTGTGTTATTTAACTTATTCTGGGTTATTAGCTGTTAACCTTGAAAACCAGTGAATAAAAAATGAAAAGTATCCTGATGCCAGGCATTATTTCTTGAAAATGCAGTGCCTGGGTTCAGTAATTCATTAACAACAGAAAGGAGACAATACCAGCTAAAATATTGATTTAGATTACCTGTTATGTAGTAAACAAAGTAAACGGTACTATCAGACAATTTGGGAGCTTGAAGGAGTACCTCCCCCCCTACTTCTTTTTCTCTCATCCTCACACGCACCAAGGTACTTCAGGGTTTAATTAGAAACTGGAACTCCCCCCCCACACTCACCATTCCCTTTGTTTATCATAGTATTGTAGCTTGGATTCTGGAAATTAAATGTTTACTGAATTCACCATTATTGACTCTTATGTGTGTTGCTTACTTGTGGGCACAGGAAGAATTTAGCATCACCATTATCAACCTTCAAAACCTTCTTAGGAAAGGATGAATTAGGTTTATGTGCACCTGATATGCCTATTGATTGGGAATGATGGGGAATTCTGATAAGATAATTGATTTCTTAATATGGCTGATAATTGGAAAGGGGAACTCTTCAAACAAGATGAGCTTTGCATTAAACAACATATTTTACAATGTATAATTTAAATTATTTTACACTTATATCTTTTCAAAGTAACTTTTTCTGAGGTTTTTATTTAGTCTACAGGTTGCTTTTTTAAAACAAATTTTAACTTTGGAGTTATGATTATTTTGGTTTTAAATTAAAATTTTGACTTTAACAGGTCTTGTGTTTTTTCTCTGTAGTTTAATTTCTGTCAAACTGTGTAATGTCTTTCTCATAATTTAAATTCATGAGTTCTGAAACTCATGGTTGTGTGAGTATTTCTGTTACAGGGTCTATAACCATGTTGGAGTAACTGCATAAAGGAACAGTCATTCTGAGCTTACAGTCTTTCAATGTGTGAGAAAAAAAGTAATGTTTGAAGAGCAGAGGGGTTTTGTTTTGTTTCTTTTGGAGGAGTAGGAAACATGATATAAGAGGTTCAAGTATGGTGCTACATCCCACACCCCCATCCACTATTTCTGTTCCCTCATAAGAATGCATTTCTTGGTCATCTTTTGTCATTATGTACTTTGTTTTGAGGCAGAAAAATAGAAAATCTCTTGGCTGGAATTATGGCAGTGATTGCAGTTAGTGGACACCCGCTTCAGTGGGGGAGGATTTTGTAAAAGTCATTTATTTAGGTTTATTAAATTTTTTCCTTATCTGTTCTGTGGATATGGGCACATTAATGTCTATAAAGTACTTTCTGAAAATTGAAGGAAAGTGTCTGAAAAGCATAAAGCAGAGCCTTTCTCCTGTTTTCTACCATAGTCTTCAAAAGGGATTAAACTTAAAGGCTGCCTGGTAGGATCAGTTCTGGGAAAGTAGCGTGGTGTTTCAGCTCATTTCACATGGCTCAAAACTGGGGAGAGGATTTCAAATCAGCTGTATTTGCAGAGCCAGGCTTAGCCATATTTGTTTGCTGTCTTTTGTACCAAGCCATAAAGTTTTCTGTCACCATAGAGAGCAGGCACACTATTTCATATTTTTGAGTATAAGAAGGATGTCTTATCACTAATAACTAAACTCCAACTTTTCACAAAATGCCATTCTGAAAAGTTTTCTCTAATGGATACCATTCCATTTCTTTAGAGCAAATTTTTTGTTGGTTCTGAACACATTCTATCCCCATAGAATAGCCTGATGATCTGAGGGGCTGAGAAGCCCCCCAGGATGACCTGGGAGTTATTATTGTTTGGTCCTCTTTGGAAAGAAGCTTTTAGTGTGCTCTAGGCCTAGTATTGGGTATATTGTAGATCCAGTTAGCGGTTTAAGTTTTTTCAAGGAATGGTGTGACTAAATGTAGAGAATATTTTAGGTAGAATATTATGAGAAGAAAACTGATTTTGAAGCACAGGGTTGGGATTTCTAAAAATCACCCCCAACCCTCCCATTCTGGTGAGAGTTTTGGGTCTGCTATAAAATGGCTTCTGTTGCAAGAAGGAAACTACTGTTGCTCAGAAACACTTTCCCCTTCAGGCTTCCTGCTTGCCATGAAGTCAGAGCCCTTCCAGGATAGGCACTACAGGAGGAAAAGAGGTTTTCACTTAATAGTTATTGGTGAACGAAAAAGACACATGACTGTGCTGCTGGCATTGAAGATGGATGGCTGCAGAATACAGGAAATGTAGCTTGAAATTGCAGGGCAGAATGCAGACTGTTCATTTAAGTTATCCTGTTTGTTGGTGTTCTTCGCTTGCCAATGGAATCTGAATTCTGAAAATATTTATATATTTTTAAGAAAGGCGTGTGAAACAGGGGTTGAGCTATGTTGCTATAGCAATTTAAAGAGTTTGGACATCTGAGGAAAACACTGTAACACATTACATAGATAGTGTTGGGCAAACTTTATTGCAAGCAATCTTTTGTATGGTGCAGATAACTCTACCAAGCATGTTTTCAAAGTGGTATTTCTGTGGTTTCTCTTCAAGATGGAAAGAGCTTTGAAAGCATGTCTTTAGTAGGACTTCCTGAAACTTATCTTGCATCAGTTGGGAATTTGCCCCAAAACATTATTCTTCTCCAAAATGGAATTACACTACTTTATCCTATTTTTGTTCTTTGTGTTGTGTATCAGAAACTGATAAAACTTGCAGTATTTAACTGAAATGAGAAAATCTTTGCTAGGGCAAAAGCTGTTTAAACATTTAATGGTATGTATGCAGAGAACATTGCAGCTGAGACATCTGAGAACTCTTACAAGGCCACCAGGTTGAGACTTTGAGAAGCCCTGCACAATTTAAATAATTCTGAGGACAATCACTTGTTACTTTGGTTTTGCCCTTAAACTGAACTGTTTTAGTTTAAAAAGAAAATGTGTTGATTTTCCATTTTCCTAGTCACTTGATGCCATGTTTTATTTTTTTTTTCCCCTATATTTTTACATGTAATCTCTGGCAAAGAGCAGGGAATTGTCCATGGTACTGGCATACCAGTACAGCTTAAAGCAGCAGTTACCCAGGACTGCTGTCTGTTTTCAGACTTACATCTTTAGCTGCATCAGCCATTGAATTTGAGTGGTTCTATGGAAATACAGCCCTGCTTGCACAAATCAGACATTTTGTATTCAGTCATAATCACAGTGCTTTTGTCCTGTTCTGGTCCCAGCTTCATAGGATCAGTTCTTCTTTTTTCTTCTTCATTGTCTGCTCTAGAAGCGAGATCCATTTAGATGCTGACTATGTGCAGAAAAGAATTCAGGCTTATTTTATGTAATATTTTAAATCCTTTGCTACTTTTTCTGGATTCCAGATATTCCTCTTTAGAAATGGAAATAAGGCCTAGCAACTGAGTGGTATTGTGGAGTGAGTTCCATCAGCTGCATGAGTAACTGAATGAAAAGATTAAAGAATTTGAAATGAGCTTAAAAATATCTCTTGCTATTACTTTGTCCCTTCTAATTTTTGAAATCTGTCATATTTTATGTTCAAAAATTGAACTGAAACAGTACTCTTCTTTAGGATGGTATATTTTAGTGGATTCTTGAATTTGAAAGATTTAAAAGGTGAACAGTTTTCTTTTGTGAGCTTAAGATTACTCTTGAAAGAAATAACTCTTTCAAGAAATCTAGTTAAATGGTTAATATTCATGTGACCAGGAGCAATTTTAAATGTGCTGTTGGTTATATGCTTTACAATTGGAAAGGAGGATAATATTGAAATTTTGCAATCTACCAATGTATTCTAATACATCTAGTATGTCCTAATTTGTATAGATACAGTTTCTTAGAGTCTAGGAGTTTGTTGGAAAAGCAGAGAAGTGGAGTGCTACACAGCAGTTGTGTTTGGCTAAATCTCAGTGTTGGCTTTCTAACACTGAGTTGAATCTTGCAGGCTTTGAGGCTCAGTTCAACAACTGTGACATGGTCAGTCTTGATCTCTACATTCTTATAAAAAGCATCTCTGTTTTACAGCAAAACAGGGAAAAAAGAGGACAGTAAGAATTGATGGGAGCAGAACAGGATGAAACCAATTATCATGCTAGGCTGTTCATGCATGTTGGACTTAAATCTTGAATAAAATATGCAGGGCTGATTTTCCATCCCAAAAAGGTTGCAGTAGGATGAGAAAAGGTAGACACAAATCTTTAATATGCTGAAATGTACAAGACACATTTGCAGGGTGAAATTAGGACCAGCATACAAAAGAAATGAAAAGCAGAGAAAGGATCGTTTGAAAGCTGTGTAAAATCACTGATGACAGAAGTGATCAAGAAATTATTCAGTTTCTTTTAACAAAGGAGTTGAAAAGCATCCTATGAAATTCAGTTAAAAGTTTTGATATAAAGGAGATGCTGTTTTCATTAGACATAATTAATCTATGCAATTCATTGTCATGGGATATTATAAATGCCAAAGTATAAATAAGTTCAAAAAGCAATGAAGCAAGTGAACAGAGGAAAGGTTTACCAAAGAACATTAAAAATTAAGTGGATGCAGATGCTACTTTTATCTTGAAGTTCTTACATCTTACATCTACCAGGTTTTAATGCCTGGGAGAATATATGAGGAGCATATTAGCACCTACATCTTTCCTCTTTATAGCATTTAAGCATCTGCTGCTGGACACTGTAGCAATGAATACTGTGTTCATCTAATGTGACTATTCTTGTGTCCATAATGATTATTGTAGGCTACATAAAGCATACCTTGTTCATTTATGCTAATTAAGGATGACAGCATAAATCGTGGTGGCTTCAGGGCAATGAAGTTTAGACATAACTTCCTGTGCTGAACAGAAACAATTTCAGATGTGTCATTGGAGCTCTTACAAATAACCTGGCTGTTTGGCTTTCCATTATAGGTGTGTTTTGTGTGTTATTTCCTTATTGAATACAGTGTGTGACTTCAGCTCGGTATTCTGAGTTTTGGTACCACTCTAGGAGAAGTAATCTCTGATCTCTGCACACCAGGCTAAGGGAATGATTTATTTACAGTGCTTGTCTCTTGAACTGGATGTGGCATCTTCAATACACATAAAAGGAAGACAATAAAACAGATAGTTAACAGCAATATCAACCACACCAAACTGTTTCCTCCTGCTGGTTCTTCACGTAATTTGCTGTGTCATTGTAGATTATATTTGTTAGTTCAATTAATTTTAAATTCCTTGATGAAATGATTTGTTAGTGTGACTATTTAGAAAGGTCAATTAAAATTACTAAGCCCAGAGAAATCAATTTACATCAGAAAAATCCTTTGAAGACACCATTAGGTGCCTGATTCACTGATGAAACTGGATATGTAGTTAGATTCGAATTCCAGATGTGGGTACCTCCCATCTACAGTGAATTTGCACCTTTAAGTTATGAATGCTGAAGATATGAAAGGCTTCATGATTTTGTTCCATGGCTGAATGTTTGCTCTTGTGCCATTTCACTTCAGTTCCTTGTTATTTATTGCTTTCAATTATTTTTTTTTGTTGTTGTTGTAAAACAGCTAAAAAGAAAATTAGAAACATAACCTTTCATAGTAAATCTTTGCTACATAGTCAGCATGGCTTGTAGTCTGTTCCCCTAAATAAACTGTTCAATTGATTAGGCATCAGTACCTTCTTTGTGTTTTGTCTTTACACCTAAAATAGCAAAAATGGGCGCAGCTAAAATTGTTTTAAAAGAACACATTACAATATGTACACCTCTTTCTCTACCTCTGTTACCCTTTGTTAATGGTTAAGAGCAGTAAATCGACTTGAAATTGAGCCGAACTGACACCTACAATTCTTATGCTGTGCTTATTGTGTGAGAAACTAACTGTAGCATCATTAATCAACCTGTCAGGTACAATGTGAAAGTCCTACATTCATTACATAAAGAGGAACTCCACGAAGAAATGGAACCCCTGTGATAAATAGGCACTGGACACCAATTATTGTGGTGCTATTAATCATTACAACCAAAGTTACCATGGACTGGGGACTGCAAACTTAAACCACTCTGGGGAAGAAATGCACATATGCTCACATCCATATATATGGTTTTGTGAGCTTTATAATCTTAAACATTCACTTGATGAGATGACAACCAGAAGTGAGTGTTGCCGAGTTAACTTGGGCACACTTCTAAAGGCAAGTATGATAGATGAGGAATGCTCTTGCCACGTGTGCTCTGGGAACACATGAATTACACTGACTGCCACTGCCTCTCACAGTCTTCCTGGAGAGCTTGGATGGTATTTCACAGAGATATTTCTCATATTTAACCTTAAGGTGATTGTCTTGTTTCCAGAGTTGGAAAGTTGCTCATGGTATGAAAACATGAAAAGGATACACTTGCAAATGACAGGAGTGGTGTGTAATATCTAAAGAATATGTTCCCACTGATAGAAGTCTTTGCACATCTCTGTAATGAATATCTATGAATGAAGTATCTAAAAAATTGTTTTCTTGGATGGCAGACATAATCTAAAAATTGTTTTCTTGGATGGCAGACATCATCCTGATTTACAGTTTTTCACATAAGTTTCTGTAAGTAGTTTTGTGACAGGTACTTTTTGGGGGTTTCATTCCTACTTCCTGTAATTTCTGAAATTTTCTGTCTGAAATCAAAGCTCAATGAATTTGATGAAAAAAAGCAAACCCCAGAACTGTAGAGTCAGTGGATGTCAAAGTAGTTTATTGCTGTGTAGCACCACTGCAGAGCAGCATCTGTTGTTGAAATAATATGCAACATGAACTGTATGCTCCACTTGGGGCTGCAAAAAATAATTCCCTGTCAAATTAAAGATTTTTCAGAAAATCTGTGAAATCATTATTTTTTGTGGAAAATAGAGACCTCCCTCTGGAGTAGAAACTGTACAAAATTGGTTTGATCCTATATGTATTTGAAAACTCTTAATGAAATGATTGAATCTCCAAAATAGTATTTCTTTTATCTTATCGTTTTCTTATGTCTTTTGCTCCAACATTAACTTTTGAAAGCTATTCTTTTGTGTTAATTCCTGTCTCTGGAATAATTCTCATTAATTTCAGATGTTTTGAACACAAAGTAGACATACTTTTATGGCTGATCAGTGACTTAAGCTAAACAGTGAAATTTAAACTCTTCAGTTAATTTGCTTCACCCTTCTCTTGCATTTTCATAAATAACTCTCTGACCTGTGGCAGAAATCTGAAGTTCATTTTTACCCTGATGCATAAGAGAACTGTACTCTGCCATTCTTTCTTTTTCAACAGGATTTGAGTGGAAACTCTGCCTGCTGCTTTGCTTGGACTTTTCAAATTATCACTTGAATCCTAAAGAGCCTTCAGGATTTCTTATCCTTTTTTCAGGCTGCTGAGAGCAAATGTTGCCATCTCAATGTTTCTCTGTAGAGAGGAAAGGAATTGCATGAGGCCACTTTTTGTACAATCATCACAGAACATTCAATCAGAATTAATTGCTAAAATTATATAATTACAGCTGCACCGAATGAGACTGAGCCACAGCATCTGTTCCAGTCCCAACTGCATTTTCTCTTGCTTTTGGGGGAAAAATGCAAACTAGGATATTACCTTTTGTGTGCCATTTTATGAATAGCTAGATAAAATAGTGGTTTATTTAATGGGAGACTTTGAAGTGAAAGAGATATTTTAAAACCACCATAGGGTAATAATGCTACCATAGGAAGAGAAGAATTATGACTTAAATTATTAATTAAATCCTGAAGGGCTTTTAGGTTTGGTTTTCTTAACTTACAGTAAGCTATCTGAAGAATTGTCATAAAAGAAAACAGTAACTTGAATGGAAGCTCTCTACATTGAGTCCAAATAAATTATTATTTTGTTAATGACTGCATGAGAAACAGTAAGTTAATCTCCAAATATCAGGTAATTTTTTGAAGGGAAAGGTGTATTGAAGCTTCAGAAGACACAGTGAGAAAATTAAAAGCCACATATGAGTCCCTCACTTGTGTGACTGGTCTTGGTGTCCTGCCCATTGCATTTACTTCTAGGCTATTGACTAAGAGGTTAAGGAAATATTTCCTTTTTGCTAGTCCTAAGCTGTCAAAAATTTTTGAGACAGTCCCCTTAAAACAAGAGATGGGCTTGAACAGAGTACATTCCATCTACTTGCTCTACTAGTTCTTAATCTTGAGGCTGATCAACTTTCAGAATTTACCCTAAAATCATGAAATTGGTATAGATACCTTTTCACCAGAACTCAATTTATATGTAATAACTTTTCCCTCAGAAAGTAAACATTTAAAAAGGCATAAACAGCTTGAGATTTGCAGTCACAAATAAGAAAATTTTGCAGACACTGTTCTACTATGGAAATTCTAGGAGTTCTGGGTTGTAACAGAGCATTTAATAAAGCTAATTTATTGTCAAATACTTCAGAAAACTTAGATACATCAAACTGGCAAAGAAAATGAGAGTTATATTCCAAACTAAAAACTGTCTGTGTGTGTATCTCACAAACATTTAATTCATAAATTGTGTTTCTTGGTATCTCATCCTTTTTCAGAAATCTAGTAGCATGTCACTGAATCCTTGTTGCTCCCCCTTTTTATGTTGAAGTCACTAGTTTTGAGCATGTTTTTTGTATATATTAGATTTGTTAATACAGTCTGATTTAGATGTTGTCTTTCCTAAAACAACGAGGCAGCATGTCTAAGGCTGTGATTGAACACAAAATACCAACTAAAAACTGCTGCATCAGTCGTGCAAGTTCATTTACTGCTCTGTCTTTGCTGAGAAGGCAGGATTGGTTTTTTTTTTTATATTTCACACATATAATAAATGTTGACAATATTTGTCAAAAACTTGTTATTAAATGAGACAGAGCTAAAATTGGATTTCATGATAAAAGGAGCACTCAAACAATCTCATTTAGAATGTATAGTCTTTTTTTGCTGTGCCAGTCTGCAGAGATGTTTGGTGATGAGTTCTGGTTATATGAACTAAATGTTTTACTGACTGAATTGTTAGTGTGCTTAATTTCCAGCAGCCTTTGCAGATACATCGAAGCATATTGTGATAATTGCTAAAATGACATTTTAACATATTTTCTTGTTTCAGAACTTATTTTATGTTCAAGTGTTAACTACTCTCTCCACGCTGAGTAAGACCACATTTATTTGTGACCAGCTGTTATACAACAACACCACTTAAACTGAAGTCTGAGAGAAATCTTAAGCTGATGAATAAGCAACAGATTTAATATAGTAATAATATTTCTACGTATTTCCTTCCTAGTTCTAACGGCCATACCTGGATATCTGCATGTGGTTTCCATGTAAGGGG
Source organism: Prinia subflava (assembly GCF_021018805.1). Taxonomy (NCBI): domain Eukaryota; kingdom Metazoa; phylum Chordata; class Aves; order Passeriformes; family Cisticolidae; genus Prinia; species Prinia subflava. The sequence goes on from NC_086260.1 coordinate 19,126,427, forward strand.
TAAAGTCACAGGAAATTAGGTTTTATGTGGACTGGACAAACTGACAGCAGACTTTTCTGCTGGGAAAGTGATTCCTTTCCTGGTCAGGAGACTGAAGCTGGATATGGGCATTTGACTTAATAAAATGCCATGATGGAAAAATGCAATTTCTGTTGTTTCACCATGAACTGACTTAGGTGTTTGCAGTTTTATTTGGTTTATATAGTGACTTCAGATGAAATAAATACACATTAGAGGAAGTATTTTCTGCACTGTGGATAACTAGTAGTTGAACTTCAGATACAGCTTCTTAACTGGCATTGATAATTAAAGGGAAATCAAATAAGGAAGTGTTAAGGAACTCCTTACAAGTAACTGGGATTTTTGTGCTGTTGAGATTCATAACTGAAAGATACTTTGATGAAAACCTTGCTATGGCATTATGTGTGATTAAATTACACATTGTCAACTGAGCAGCATTGCCTTCAACAGTATCCCTATAAATTACCTTTATGCTCTTTGCTCTGAGAGTCTTTGGAGCACTGTATTTATGTGCTGCTCTCTGTTCTTGAGGGCTCTTCTTCCATAATGAGGGTGCAGCTCTCCTCACATGGTGTTTGATGCAGGCATGATTACAGACAAGATGCAGAAGGTTCATATAATTTGCTTTACTTATTCTACTGCTGAAAATATATATTTCCATTTTAAAGATATCCTCCTGTGGTTTCTTTATGGAGACTTAAAGATTTCAATAAACAAGTATATTTACAATTTCTTTCCAATTCAAACAGTAATTTTCCTGTTGGTGGGAGGTTTTTTAAAACATGTGTGTCTGGTGGTTATTACATGCCAGTGTTTCCATTTTTGTATTTAACCAGATGGAATTCAGGTCTCCTTGACCTGAAGTTTTAACCCACTGGAGACTCTGGCTTTGGCCCTACAAACCTTTATTACCTTGATGTCAAAAAGGAAAATTTACAGTGTTAAGCAGCAGGAGAAATAGGGATAGGGAGTGTCAGGATGAGTAGCAGGCCATGTTTGTTCATGCATCCCTTTTGTAACTGGAACAGGTTTGTACAAGGAAGCTCCATCCTCCTGAGCTGCCACTGAGGCTTTGCCTGCTCTTGAGTTGCTGAGGTGTCACTGGGGGTTTGCTCAGCAACATTCTGGTGCCCTGTTCTTTGCAGTCTGACTCATGTTAAAGTGACCTGTCTGCACCCAGGCTTTGAAGAAACAGAGATATTTGGAAAGCACAGGTATTTCACTTTTCCATGGTCTCTCAACATACAGGTAATAGAAAAGAAAAATATATTCTGACAATTTGCACTGGCTTTTTTTTTTAACCTAATTTATATGGCTGGTATAGTGATGTAACATGAAAGAAGCAACAGTTCTTGAAATCGTTCTTGCAGGCTGGTTCATTTCACAGGAGGTGTGTAAAGTGCTACTATTTGGGACGTGAGTCTTAACAAAAGGATCACACAAGAAGATATGCTGTAATTAAGGTGAAACATTCGAACTACTTTTACAACTAAAACCCTTTACTTTGAATGGTGAAATGATGAAAGAAGACTAGGAGGTGAGTGAACAAATAGGTGGCTTGGAGTGTATTCGTGTTTGTTATACCTGCATAGGGAATAGAGGTAATCTAAAGAAATTAACACAAATGTGCTTGAAAATGACAGAAAATCCTGCTAAATGTGCTCCATGGTGTGCCTAATGTAAGCTTCTTGGAGATCTCAAAGATAGCACTTGTGAAGATGAGTGACATTAGATCACCTAATTTAGGTGCCTGATGTTCTGGATTTCTGTGAGAAAATATGATCTTGATTTCACTTGAAGCATTAGCATAAAACTTTATACTTGAGTGCATATGTTTTAGAATGTGAGAATGGTGTTACAAAGCCCTGGGCATGTACAGCACTAAAAATCCATATGAAGAAGTACAGTGTTTCAAAGGATTCTGCCTACGTTATTTTAATTATATGTTAAACACATTGCAAAATGTTGGAAAAAAACCCCAAACAAACAGGGAATGAGCTGTAAAATAGCTGTAAAAACAGTAATCCTTGTTTTATGCACAGATTGTACACTGTATTCTGTATTCTTACTGACAGGTAAAGCACAGATGTGGCTGATCAGTTTGAATGTAGTTGCACTAGAGTGTTCCTTAATTCTGGGGAGATTCGTTAGTGACAAATTAAAATTCTGTGTAATTAGAAAATGTGCAAGTTTCAGAAGAGTTTAAAAAATTTCAGATTTAAGAGGCAAATTAGGAAATAATTAAAAACTTAGAGGAAAACCTATTACCTGGCTATGGCTATGTGGATGCTGCCATTTACTGGGAATTGGGAGCTGTCAGTGTCTGGGATAGTGGTGCTTTTGGCAAAGCAGCAAACAAAAGCACCCTGAGCCTGGACAACACCAGAACTCACATTTCTGTCCTGCCAAGGTAGCTGCAGTGGTTTCAGTGTAATGGTGGGTGATTTCTTGAAAATGTTACCAAAGAGAAGGCTTTTGAGATGTTAATTTGCTCTTATGCAAATTAACCTGTCAATGGCATAGTGAATGTGGAAGACCCAACTCCTTTTTCTAGAGTGGTTCCTATGGTTTCGGAGGTGTAGGCCTTCTCAGTTGGGAAGATATGAATATTTATGGTACACAAAACCCCCTCATCTGTGTTGCAGTTTCTATGATTTTTATTTAATTTTACATTAAAGGATGTCATTTCTATCCATTGCATAGGTAAATGGCTTCATCAGCAATCACTTTATGCATGCAAGAGCTGGCCTGATTTACAGAATGCTAAACACAGATGGGTTTGTTCCTAATGCTCTGTAGTAGCTACTGTAGGAAAGAGTGCACAGTATATGCCTAATACATTATTTACTGAAGATAAATGCCAGACATGATTATGGTAAATTAGACCTTTTGAATTATTTATGAGACTCAGTGCTAAATGTTTTTCTCCTCCTTGTGTTACTATAAAAGCTGTTATATAATTGTTGGTAAACACTTTTTTTGTTAATTATTCAAGATACAGGAAATAAAATGTTTGGTTAAGTGAATCAGTTATTCACTTAAAGCCATCTGGTTTTTTTGGGTTTTTTTGTTTGTTTTTTTTTTTTTTTTTCCAAATGTATTTCAACATTTATCTCTGCTTTCTGAGGTAACAAATCAGTGCATTATCAGACAACATTCCTTGTAGTCCTGTTTCCATTAGATGGACAAACTGAAAAGCAGGGTATGTATGGAAAACCTGTTTTTACTATTATTACTTTTTTTTAACCACCACACTTCACTTTCTAATATTTCCCAAATACGTGAATGGAAATATGTTCCATGATATGGCTATTCTTAATTGAGTGGATTTGTGGCTAAAGTAGGGTATTTTAGCTTGTGCCCTGACTTGCACAATGATTGCCCTCTTTTCTGTTGAAATATTTGAGTTTCTGAGGAAAGCAGGTCTTTCCACTACTGGCATAATATTTTGTATGTTCCAGTCTCTAACTGCTTCATTGGTTTCCAGTGAAACACCAAATGAAAAAACCTGAACCTGAATTAAGTATTCTATACCAGGAATTCCTCCTCCAGCCATTTTATTGTTTGTGGACTTCTTTTTTCTTTTTCTAATTATATTTTGAAATTCTAAGATCCCACCATTCCCAAAGGCCAAATGAAAATAATCTATTTGACAGCAGACTGGCTTTTGGCAGCAAGGAACACACTGACAATGTGGGCATGTACATCTTTTGTCAGTTTTTATTTAGCATGCAAAATATATTTCCCATGCTGTGAGCACACTTCTGCACCAGTTTTAAAGCTGTGCTGGCAATTATGTGTTAAAGCATATTCTGCATTTTTCACAGAGACAATGCCCACTTATTTCTTCCAACTGGAGCATCTTTGGAGCAATTTGTATTTATTTTGATACATTTTCTCTATTATTTTTTCACTCTGTTGGGATAGCAAAGCTCACTAGTTTGTAGTTGTTTGGGCACCACATTTGAACCTTGTGCTGTAGGGCAGAGCAGTTCTTAAGTGTGGAGATGTCGTGTGGTCTTGGGAAAACTAATTCCAGGAAGATTTTCTCCATGCTTTGTGAGTGCTTTATGAACTACTTTGTTGAACTGAGAGGTATGAATGGAGAAATGCTGGAAACACATTCAAGAAAGTAATATGTGCCCAATTCCCACTCACCATATTTCTGAGTCTGGAAGAGAAAATAGTGAATTTGTGAAAGGTGCAGAAAGTTTGGTTAGGAAATTTTAGGGATAATGCACTCCTGCCATCATGTATTTCTTATCAGTACTCCTTATCAAAGTCAGAATCAGACAACTTTCCTATCAACTGTGATATTTTGGAAAGCTGTTACCATTTCTTCTTTCTTGCAGTGGATTAAATTTCTGTCTCCCATACTTCTCTCTTGGATTCAGTAAGAAAAATTAAATACTATTTTGTGTTACCTTTAACTGACAAGTGTTTTCTGAATTGTTTAATTTTTCTCTATTTATAAAGCATTAGGAAAACTGTAGTTTGTTTGTTTGTTTTATTTATTTTTTTTCTGGAAAGCTTTTTCTTCTGTAAAAGGAGAATGGACAATTGAGGCCCGAATCTAAGCTATACATTTGTTTCAGGAAAGCTTTTGTAAATAATGTTAATATATGCATTTTGCTCCATTAAAGGGGTAAAATGCTTAGCACTTAAACCTGGGAGTAAAAATGGAAAAAAAAGCAGCTTTGATTTAATTTAATTCAATTTAAGATACATTTCTACATGGGTCCAAATTCTCTCTGTTTGGTTTTCCCCCTATAAACGGATGAGTTAAGGAAGCAGCCCCAGCGTGGTCTGGCCTGTTCCTGTGTGCACATTTCTTCAGAGTGTGAGTCAAGATGAGATCGTTGAGAACATGCTGAGCAATGATTTGTGCTTCTCCTCTAGCCATTTACCAGAGGAATAGGAGAAGAACAGATAACAATTTGTCCATGCATATTCACATCACTTGACCTATTCAATTTTTTTCATTCCCTGTGATCTTTTCATGAATGCAAGGACTTGAATCTCAGATGTGATTAAAAAGAATAGTTATAAAGCCTGAGCTAATATACAATAGAGAACCAAATACCTGCAAGGCTTTAGAAAACATTTCATATCACTCCTGAAAAGCAAATTCAGCCAGTCAGGGTTAAAAGTTGGTGCTAGTGAGGTAGTAATTAGTGTTAGTAAAAAACTGAAAGCACTGCAGTGCGTAGTGCACTGGATTCCAGTTTCAAATGCGGTGATGGCCTATTTATCATCTCTAATACTGCTTGTTTAGGTATCAAAGCCTAAGATTCTGTGCCAGCTTTTACGTGCCATTTCTTAATTTCTGTTTCAAGGTAGGTGTAATTGTGGGGCTGGTGTGGGTGCAAGTGGTGAAATAGTTAACAGCTTAAAAATTTCTGATGATGACCTGTGAAGGAGGCATATGAAAACATTGCTAGAGTATACAAAATGCAGTTGAATACTATTGTGCCAGGTTTCACTGAATTTCATACCAAATGTGCCTAATTTACTGGAAAAAAATAAAAAGGGGTTTGGGGCTGTATAATTTCCTTGGCTTGTGGACCTTCTTTCTCAAACAGTTTTGTGCATCCTGACACAATAAAAACCACTGTCTTTATAATGTCATTGGTATAATTTCATTCATTTCATAAAAAACTATGAATTGAAATGATTTCTAGATTTTCATTCTACAGTTAGCTGTAGGAAAAAGCTGAAAAAGTCCTGTTTTAAATCAAATATTCTGAGCATAAGTCAGTTTGGAATCCCTACTGTATTTTAAGAGAATTAGTTGCATTTCACTATTTGCTTATTAGAATTAGTGTTTTGTCATAAAAATTAGTTTGGAAAATGTCCCCATTCATTCTGTTTAAATTTTGATCCTATGAAGAAAAGTTAAGTGTAACTTTTCATAAATTTTTTTCCCCTTTTATTTCTATTATGTGGAATTAAATATGGTCCCTTTGTTTCCTCCTAATCCACTGGCAGCCTGCAGTTTTCTGATAAACAATTAGAGTAATGATTTATCTAGAGGGAAAACTCAAATGTTTAAAAGTTACATTATCTAGAAAATTATTTTAAAACTAAATGGTGAAGCAATGGACCCAGAGGGCATGATGATTTAAAACACCACTGAGGAACACTTACAGTGAGGTTTGTAAACTAAACAGCCATCAATATTTACAGGTTTAGACAAATGGTGATTTATTGTACATGATTAACTTGTGCTTTAGCAAAAGCCCAGTTGCCAAGACAAAAAGTAACTCCATGTGCCATTTGTTTGAAATAGGACAAATGCAATTTTTGTGGCAGAGAATAACAGAAATGTCTGCAAGAAGTTGGACAGCTCATCTCTAGCTTGAAAAAACCAACCAACAAAACCCACCACATGCTAACAAACAACCCTCCAGATAAAATAAGCTTGAACTAACCAATCAGCAACCCCGAAAGACCACAACCCAAGAACTGTCTGTAGTGAGATACCGAGGATCACACATGAGATGCTGATTTTTCTCAACTTTCTTTTTTCTGGAAAGCTTATTCTTTCTTATATTAACTTTCTTATATTAACTTTAACTTTCTTATATTTAACAAGATGTTGCAGGCCCCCAGCATGGTGTGTGTTTGGAAACACAGGTATTAATGGCTAGCAACGAAATAACAAGTATATTAAGTGGAAAAATCGTCACAATGTAGTGACGTTTTTGTTTATTGGCACTCCTGGTTACCCCAAAGGGTTAACATCTTCACATCCCCCAGCCCTCCCCAGAGTACATCAATAAGGCATTTAAAATTCATTACTGGTAATTTTATCATTGGTAGCCGTTTGCTGTGCTTTAATGGGAGCGTTGATTACAGCCTGCCTGCAGATGATAACAGACTTTTCCCTTTCCTGTTTCCCGTAATCAGGGCTGTGTTTGTTAACTCACAGCTCAGGAGCCTCAGCCCAATTCAGGAGCTCCTGGAGCTGGGCAGCAGCTCTCACCCACAGCCCCAATCCAGCTGTTATTCCACCAGCTGACTGTGGGAATTAGGATTTAGTTCTCAGTGTTCCCCAAATCCTAGGGAAAAATTGGCTTTAGAAGCATCCTGTTGTAACAGGGTTAGCACAGAAATGATTTGGAGATGAACAGAGCTGGTAACTTCCAATAAACACTTTTCCAAGGGTATTTCACTTATAGAGCAGCATAAAACTAATTTTATGAAAAAGCCAAATTATTTTACCTGATATTAAATTTTTTCTTAATGTGGTAACTTCTACCTGCCTATAGGATTCTGGCTTAAGCAGACAATAGCCTTACAAAGTCACCATAACCCCAAGCATCCCCTGCTGTCTGCAGGTGTGATGCCTGCTGGCTGCTGTGCAGGGGGGATAAGGAAGGCTGCTGGGTGTCCTGTCCCCAAACCATCCACAGAAAGAGAGTCATTCCCTTGGAGAGTGCACAACTCCAAACCTGTTTCAGTGAATAATAACTCCCATGAGGAAGTCCCAAGGAGATTTCCTTAGCTCAGGACAAGCAAAAGTGCTTCAACCCATGTGCAGCCCCTCGACTGCCTCAGTTTGTAGGGACATTCCTTTGGGAAGTCCCTTTGGGAGTTTTCCTTGTGGCTCAAGGTGAGGAAAAATACTTCAACCCATGAGCCTTTGCAGTTCTATGTTAGTATATCATACCCCATTGGTTATTCTCCTTGTTCCCGGTTTTTCCCCCTTCTGATTGGTTCTTTCTGGATCCTTCCCCTGACTGGTCCCTTTCCCAGTTCCTTTCCCCATTGGCCAAGTTGTGAAACCCCGCCCCTGGCTACTCTATATAATCCTTCTCCCCTGAGAGCATTTGGCTCTTTTCTCTTCCAACCTTAATGGAATAAAGAAGCTGTTCTGGAGATTAGAAAGGCCCTGTCTCGCTCCTTTTACTACTGTGTTGCCTGGGATGGCAAACGTAGCTTTGCTGCTTAGGCAGCCTCACAAGAGCAAATCACTCTGCACGTGAGAGTGCACCAAAGAGCTGATTGCTCTGCACCTGAGAGTACACAAGAGCTAAACACTGCGCCTGAGAGTGCCTGTGCCTCTGTCCATCTAGGTGTCTTTTTAAAGATGCTTCTAGCAAGGAAGGTCACGGCACCTTCACCACCAGACCAGACTGTGGCAGCTGGGAGCACAGGCAGCAGCAGCCTCCCTGGTGCTCCAGTCATCATTTCCTAAGAAAAGAATGAGCTTCCTACTTCCCTTGCAGTCCATGTGGCAAAACCTTTTCCTTGTCATATGGGGCCCTTCCTTGGGAAGCAAATGATCCGCTTCTGCCTCTCCTGTGTGAGGTAGAAAAGATGTTTAAAGCAGGAGATGAGTTAGACACAGCTCTGCTTCAGCAGTGGCTTCTGCTGGCTGTTGCAGGGAAAAAATCGTTCTGGATTTTTTATTACTCTGAGTCCTTAATGCCTCAAACTTTTAAGCAAGTGATACTGGATAGTGGACACTGTTTAGACCTGGCCAACACTGAGTTTTTCCCTATCTGATAGTCAAGCACAAGTTTGGAACTGGAATTAGGAAGGGTGGTTCTCATGCAGAACCTGAGAATGCAGCAGAACTGAGGGCAGCCTGGCTGTGACTATACTAACTCACTGTTTCATGACTTTCATCTTTTAGCTGCTCCCAGTATATTTTTGTAGGGTGGCAAAGCCTGCCTTCGACTATTTTTAAGGGCTGATTTGTGTTGTGGCTACATCCGAGTATAAAGTACATGTCAATGAAATAACTTTTTGTATCATATACTCTATAATCTCGATTAATTTAATTTAATATGTCAAAGTTCCAGTATAAACAAATCTCTAGAAGTATTTGGAATGCTTCCTCTCTTCAATGAGAGGAAAATTGGAACTGCTGTGTATTAAATTCTGTTTCATAAACAGTCTTGGAAGTGCACAATTTTCTGAACCTAAACAGTCTCATTGGCCTCAGCAGAAATGTTTAAAGTGACTAAACTGATTAGGGGCTGATGATGTAATTGGAAAGCTACAGTCACTACAAAGGTCTGTGCTTGGTCCCAAAAAACCTACTTGTAAGCACTGTCAGCTCTGTATTCTGTGAATCTGAACCCATTTCAATATTAAACCAGTTGTGGATCAACCTAAATTCCAAAAATCTAAGATATCTGAAAAAAATATTTGTACCATAGAACCAGGGCTCACTCTGGCAAGACACATCAAGTGCCCTGTAGTTTAATACAGATGAGAATATATGTGGAAAACCTGCACAGCCTATCAAGAGGAGTGACAACATGAAATAAGAAGAGACAAGACCCTTCCTACTATTTTTGAATTGGTTTCAACAAAATGAATCTGTTATAGAATTGCCTTTTGGGGTCTATTAATTGCATGTTTTCATTTCAATGTAAATACAAAAATGCAAAAGGAAAGAAAAATATCAACCCTGAATCTTTTTAGGAAGATTAATCTCAGGCTTCCCAGCTTTCCTCAGTGTGCTCAGCTTTTCAAAACTGATCAGTGGCCCCTATGTGAAATCGGCTGTACCTGCAGTACAAGACAGAAAGGGGTCCCTGTGAGAGTGGGCAGTGCTGCACCTTTAACATCAGACATCTCTTTGAAGTGTTATTATGGAACAGGTTGAACCCTGCAGAAAGCAGCTGCTGGTGATAAAACACTACCTGCAAGGAGGCTTGTAGGGACATTAGGATGAATAAAAAATGCTATGATGTTCATACAAACTGTGTTCTAATAGAAACACAGATACATTTTTTTTTAACTTGCAGTTTTGCTAAAATATTATCAGTGTGATGCAATGAAGATCTTCTTAAATTGAGCTTGATATTTTTAGCAATGTGCAATGTTTTCCTTAATCCATTTTAATAGGATTTACATTCCTTTTTTTTTTTTTATCAGAAGCTTCAAGCCTTTCTGGAGCTTCACTAAAGCAATAATTGTGGTAAAGACAAAAGGGTTGTATGAATTTGGCTTGCAGTCTCTTGATGCAATTTCTATATATTCCTACCAAGGAAAATAGCCCAACACACTATTTGTACTATGGGTCACACCTGTTGTAAATAAGTGGTCTTTTGTAGTGGTTTACAGTTAATGTATTTTCTATATATTTGTCTTATTTCCTTAGAGTTTATTTTAAAACATTTTGAGATTCATCAGTATATAATACTCATTTGCAGGGCTAAAACACTAAAACTGGATCCTGTTCAGAGCACTTTGTTGGATCACACATAATGAAGTGTTAGGCAAATATTTTCTTTAGCCATTACCTTCTTTTTAATCCGCCTAATCTGGTGTGAGCACACAGTCCCCTTTCAACCCAGGTGACTGGACCACATGCGGACCCCTCCCGGCAGGGAAATCAGAGGCAAGTGGACCAATTTAGAAATAAGGCACAGAACCAATAGTTCTGATGATCAGATTTGCACAGTACATAAACTTGCAATTGTTACATAGATGTATTAGCACAAATATTCTCTCAATATCATGTAAAACTATCATCACTACCTGGTTATATAACTTGATCTCAGTACATTCCTTTTTACACCGTTTGGTTGGTGTAGAAAATAGTTTTTTTAAAGCAAGGATTAGGAGTAATTAGTGTTTAAAGAAGGCATTTTGCACCCATTTTCTCACGGAGAGGTTTATATTTAAGATATCTGACTTGACCTGATTTTCCCACATTGGAGAGCAAGTCTTCTTTTCCTGAAATGCTGTGAAGGTGTCTTTGGCCCTTCATCCACGTAGGACAAGGGGTCTAAGGGGTAAGTCCTGTAGAGCTTTCCATGGAGCCTGCTGGAATTATGTTTAGAATCTTGAATAATGTTTTCTTTGTGTACTTATTTCTTGTATCCCCTTAAATGTTTTTGTCCTATTCTATCTGAAAAAAACACAAAGTGCATCACAACTGAGATTTTCTTATTAGCTGATTAAAATCTTAGGGTTTTTTTATTACGTCTTTCAAAGTTGGTCACTGATAACATCAGAACAGCAAAAGCAGAAAATTCATTATAACTGCTTCCTCTGAAATGCAGTAAGTAGCAGAGACAGAGGCTTTGGAACAGCAGTAGTGCAAGAAAAAGATATGGTAATTATAGTGGTGATGTTTTATAAAACTACTTTCTGCTGTTATTTTCTGCATATCCTTAGGCTCAAAAAGCACTGAGATGAATGTCATTAAAGGCAGTGTATTCCCAGCTGTGCCAAGTACAGTGTTCAAGAAATTCCTCCTGTGCCTTTTGAAAAGTATTTCAACTCGTGCAAAATCTATTTACAGAAAGGATGAACCAGAAGACTGAGTGGGGAAAATACTTTGGGAAAAAAGGATTGTAAACAGAAATGAATACATATTTTCCAAAGACTTTTGGAATAGCTGCAAAGTAAATACAACAGTTCAGAAAGAAAAGGTTTTATTATCTACTCTGAAATAGGGCTTTACTCTGTCCCCCTCAACCTATTTGTCCATTTTAGGGGAAAAGTTAGATAGGTAATCACTGGGAGAGGTTTTGTTGAATCTGAAATCTGTAAAGTGCATTCTTGTATTGCATGTCACTGCAATAAATTAGAAATTCCCTGTACCCTTTGTCATATTTTCTGTTGAGCTCTAATCACATGAATTCTGGGTATATTAGATTTTTTTTAGTTGAAGTGATGTTTAACTTCCATGATTGCCAGATATCTGATACAAATGAATTTTATTGCATATTTAGGTAAATCCAGTCACAGTATGTTGAGAGGGTGCTTTAAAATATTTTTCTTACTGATTGTAGAAGAGACTGCAGTCATTTGGCCTCATTAAATGTGTTAAGAATAGCCTGTGTGAAAGAATAACCTGGCATTGTATTGTCTCAATAAAATCCTTTTTTTGCAAAGGAAAGAGTTCTAGATTACTATATTACTGCACTCAAGTTTCTAGTTTTCACAGTTATAAGATTGTATATCAATTACTTTTTTAATGTGCTATTTATCCACTTTGTAGAATTCTGTAGTCCAATATTTCAATTTGCCATCCTGTTTAAAATCATAAATTGAATAATTGCAGAATATAAACCAGTGTTGAATTGGATAAGCTTGGTTTAAAAGGTCTATCTCTATTTCATACTGCCCATGATTACTGATACTTAAAGTTTTTTAGAAAAGGTAAATGCTGAGAAATTCCAAATTCTCAAACAGTAAAATTGCAGTCTCAAGGCAGTGTCCATCCCCACCCCCATCCCAGAGCCAGAATAAACCTGAATAAATGGGATTGCAGGATTCTATTGGGAAGGAAATTAATCCCGAGAGAGAGGGAGATCTATTAATATGCAAATGAAGATCATGACACGGTCAGCATATTTTAAAGGGCTTTGTGTCACTGACAGGCATTTTCATTGGAATAAAGCAATTTCCAAGAATCGGCAGGAAAAAGAAGTTCTGAAAAAAGGAGTTTATAGAGGGTGATACTTTCAGAGGTGCCCCTTTGCTGCTTGTTTCTGACAGGAGCTGCAGCAGTGCAGGCACCAGAGCAGGCAGTGCTGGCAGCCCAGGGAGCTTCACACGGCAGCACCCGGGCACTGCAGCTTCTGTGTTTTCTCCGTGTGTTTCTTTGTCCCCCACAAACAGGGACTGTCAAGGCAGGGCACAGATCATGCTGTTTCTGGTCAGCTGTGGGAAGGAGGAGCCAGGGATACATCCTGCAGAGTGATCAAGAGGTTTGCAGTGCAGGGCAGGCACCTGCCCAGGGTTTTGGCTTGGCATTGGCATTGCCTCGTTCCTCTGCTCTCTTCCATCCTCTCAGTGCTTTCCCGTGCCCTGGGCTTTGGTTCTCCTCCTGGGTAATTCCTGCCCCAGACCCTCTCTAGCTATCTTTGCAGAGTACCTTTCCTTTGTATTGCATGTTCTGCCCCTTATTTTCATCCAGAAATTTGAGGCAAACCTCCTCCCCAAATATGTGAGCCAGAACAGGGGCCTCAACTGCCTTTTAAAGTGTTTGACTCCCAGCTATGGAGAATGTCCGTGTTACTGAGTCAGTCTTCCAAAATCACTGAAATGTTCTTAACCTAGATTGTTATGAAGGGGCTCTGATGTATTCTGACAGTTTAATTTTCTCTTTATAAATTTCACTAAAGGGAGGTGGTCCCTCTCAGTGTCACTTTTTAATTAGGATGGAGACCCCCAGCTCTTTGCTGAAACCATCTCCTGCCTCCACTCATGACCTCCTGTGCAGTGAGGGTGGCAGAGCTGCTTCCAGCCCCTGGCTTTCCTAGAAGGAGCCATGTCCTGTCTCCAGGATCTGTCCCAGCTCTTAGGAGGGTCAGTTGAGCTGGGAGGGGACCCAGGGACCATCGACCCTTGAAGCAGGGATGATGCTGGAGTGCAGTGCTGGGGAGAATGCCCTGGTCGGGGAACCTGGAATTTAGAGGCCAATTTGGAATGTACAACAGGAGTGCTGAACTGCAAATCTTTGAGGAAGCATTGATAATTATTTTAAAATGCTGGGTCTAGTACTGCGGACCAGGAGCCAGGCCAGATCCTTTGATAGATAAGCACTTAGACAGACTCTAAGGCTGGAAGAAAATTGAGTTGCTAGTGATCTCTTAAAAGGCTTTGACCCACCTAAAATCTTTGTGGAAATAAACACATAGTTGTGGGATGTTATATTTTGTCTTGTTTGTAAATTAGTTTTATATTTATGGCTCCAAGCCACTTTCTGAAAAGCAAGGGAAAAACTTACTGTGTGCAGCTGAAGAGGTATGAAAGACATTATTTCTGTGCAGAAAATCCCAGAGCTTCCAGAAAACATGGCAAAGCAGAAAGTAATAGCGCATGAAGGATTTTAAGTTGAGACATTAAAGAAAATAGCCATTCTGTGCTATGATACACAAACAGTGATACTTTCTCTCATAATAAAACACTTTTTCTACAGTAGCACTGCAACAGTCTGAGAATGTTTAAAATTCGTCAGAGAAAACATCATGCGACAGTGAAATGTTGAGATTGTGCAAATTAGCATTGGGAAATAGTTTGTCAACCTGGTTTTATGATTATAAAGTAACAAAAAATATTTTTGTGATAGCCTGCAGCCTACTTTGAGACTAGAGTCTCAAGAGAAAAGACACCAATACTTCTAATATCTCTTCAGTTTGCGAACAGCAACAAAACTGACTTTTTATCATGAAAATAAGGGATGTGCTGAGAAACTATTGATTGCCCAAAAGTGCTTGATCCAGTACAATAGTCTGTGAATTTGTGTAAAATGCAGAAAGTTGTGTAAATTGGGCTAATTATTTACTAGGGACTTATGAAAATCTTGGGTGTGACATAAAGTACTTAATGTGCTTATTTCATCGGTAAGACATAACATTTATTTTCAAATCCTCAAAAGCTGGAGAGTGTCTTTGAAAAGGTTTTCATAAAGATCAGTTTTTAATGGGGGAAAATGCTTCCCTGTGAGGGTGGTGGGGCCCTGGCACAGGCTGCCCAGAGCAGCTGTGGATGTCCCAATCCTGGAGGTGTCCCAGGCCAGGCTGGACGGGGCTTGGAGCAGCCTGGGATAGTGAAAGGTGTCCCTGCCCATGAGGTTGGAACAAGTTTAACTTGAAGGTCCTTTCCAACCAAAGCCACTGTAAGACGTATGACTAATGCAAAAGATTTGATTTTATTTCCCCTTAACATTTGCCTTTTGATTTTTTCTTTGCCTTGCTGTTTAAGTTATATTTTGATATGAAATGACAATTTTGTGACAGAACATAGTTCAATAATATTCAGCCATACCTAGCTGAGGAATATTGCTTATTTAATATGCTATTTGATGAACATTTGCCACTATTCCTATGTTTTATAAAAGGAGCAGAGGTATTTTAGTTTATCAAACAATGAAATTGTAAGAAGAAAGAAAAAGTCATTTGAATTATAATGAAGTGGTATAAAATTCACAGCACATTAGTTTTCATCTGTGGGATCTTATAATGAGTATTATTCTGCCAGGCAAAAAATTAATGTTGTGAGGAACTCCCCTCAAGTGCTTTGTGATGTTTCATATCTTTTCACTGTGTTAACCATCATAGGGTTTGACCCTGAGTTCCCAAATGTATCTCATTAACACAGAGATTTCTGCTTTACTTTAGATAATAAAATTGCTGTAGCTGATTTTCTCTGTTAGTTTGTCAGTGGGATGGAAATCTCTAAACCTCTGCTTTCTACAAAAGTATACCTCGAGAGCACCAATTCTTGCCAAAGAGCCTTTGTTGACATTTCCTGTGGTATTGTTCGAGTATGACAGTTCAGAGTTGCATTTTCTGCATTTCTATCAGCACAAATTTATTTGATGGAACTGGGAGACTGCACCCAGAAAACAAATCACTGTCCGGTTGCACATTAAGTGTTGGATCAGAGGAGCGCAGAAACATTTTTTGGCCACTTCTAGATTCTTGGATTAGTTGTGCATGCAGTTTTTTGAAACTGAAGAAACAACCCCTTTACCTTCGCACAGGTTGTAGAAGGCTCTTTTTGTGAAAGTCACAATTCATTGTGGGAGCTGATATCAGTGAGCAGAATCAAAACACTGAGCATTTCTTTTTCAAACCAAAGATGCAAAGGCAAGTCTTTTTAGGGGTGTATTTTCTTAAGAGGTTTGTAGGAATGCATAGGATGCAGCTTTTGCTTTTATTCACACTTTTTCAGCTGTTGGAATTACTGTCTGGTTTTCTGAGGTTCAGTTAATGATTCAAATCTACATCTGGAGTTATAAAATGTTGCTGCATCCATAGAAATGTTTCCTTGATGTAAAACATTAGAACTGAATAGAAACAATATAGCAATTAAATATAATAATTTTGCACAAAAAACATCATCAAAATTGCAAAATTGCACATTTGAAACCTTGATTTGTGAGACTGAGAGACCATCCTGTGCACTGGAAGTCACTGATCTCATGAAGAGAGTAAAGTGTACATCATAAAGTGTTTGTACATGCAAGCTAAAATGCTTTTGCTTTTGATACAGTAAATCGAGTTTCTTTTAGTTTACAAATGCTTGAGTTTGTCAGATAAATTGTTTTCCTTAGCATAACTTGTTCATTTGTTACTCCCCTGAGGGTTTTTATTTGCTTGTTTTTAAAGACAGAGCCTCAAAGAGCTTCTTGTGTTTCCAGTTGCAAACATCCTAGGGGAAGAGTGGCTCTGGGCAGCTGCTGTGGTTGTGACCACTTCACCTTGGGGTGACAGTGGTGGCCCGTGGCTTCAGAGGTGATGAGCCTGGAAAACCCACGGGTGGGAGGTCACCTGGGCATTAGAACTACCGTGCTGCTTCTGCTGAGTGACTCTGGTCTCTGCCTGCCCTTCTTCAGCTGCCTTGGTCCCTCCCAGGCGTTTCCACCCCTTCGTGACAGTGCTGATGCTGCTGGTGATGATCTCAGTGGCCTGGGAGCTCTGCAGCTTTCACCTTCCAGTGTCAGCTCTGGGAAAATGCTTCTGATAATACAAGGAGAAGCTCTTCCCAAATAACTAACACGAAGTATCTCAGTGAAAACAAGCACACTACAGACTGTTTTCTTGTCCTTTGAGACTATCACCAGCTTTGGCAGCAAACAAAAGCAGTTTTAACAGAAAAGATCAAGCTAAACATAGGGGTTGCTGTCTTTTTCCCCTACATAGACTTGGATTTTGTTTCCTATTTGTACCCAGGAGATTATTAATTCAGTAATAGTATAGTGTTCTAGAAATATAAATTATTTAATTTTTGCATTTTCAGAATTTATTTTAAAAGTCAAAATTTGAACTCTGAGCTGTTTCTGGACTCCACCTCTGTTTCTCAAATGACATCTGTTTTTTCTTTTCAAAATGAAAGGACAAGAAGGGCATAATTCCTCTTGACACTAGCTAAAGTAATTTATTTATCCTCTGGGCTAAGAAGTCTAGTGGTTTTGTAATATAAATAACAATACTGGCAACAAATCTGAGGGAGAACAAAAATCAAACTTTTCACACTGTGCACATTGTATTGAGTAATTTTTACTTCTTTGCTTTAGAACATCTCAGAGTTCAATTGTGTATAGTTACATGTAAGCAACAAAAAGACAATTGCAGTCCCAGAAGTCTGCAGTGTAAATACAGCATGAGAGAGAACAGCTGGGCACTGCAGCAGAACAGGTGCTCAAGGAATGAGTGAAATAATTGTGATTGCTGTAATAAGGGGTGGTCACAGCCCCCCAGCTGTCTCATCAAAATGATGCAAAGTTTCAACTGGATCAGGTATTCATGAGTTTAGCTTCTCTGGTTCACTGTCTTGAGGCTTGCAAGTGAATTTCTAACTTGTTAAAGGGGTACATTGTAAGTCACTGAAATACTAAGAGAATGTATCTTGGCAATGTGATTGAGAGTACTCTGAAGAGAGGAGAATGACAAAAAATAAAACTGTTTATCTTTAGAAGAAGTGTGATTTTTTTAACTAGTTGGGTTAATCTGTATTTATGTGTGCTTCATAGTAACAAATATGGTAAAAACTGGAATTGGAGAGATTTATAATAAAAGTAAGGGAATAATTATTTAACATAATGCTCTGGGTATGGAAGGATTAAAAAATGCTTTGCAGACAAAGCTTTGTTGCCACTGAGGGTTCCGTTTGCAGTGCAGTGCTTACAGGTTCCTTGGTTGGCCATGTCCTATACAATTGATGCTGGGATAAATTATATTTGTCTATGTCAGATGAAGGCTAAATTTAGTACTGAATTAGTCTAATTCTCTCTCTCCCTGTCTGATCTGCAAACACCCATATGTAATCAGAGTTAAATGCATTGCAGAGTCGTGTCTTTTGTGTCATGGTGAGCAATTTTTAGTTTTCTCTTTCACTATTTTTGAGGCAATTTTTGTAGATGAATAAGACTTGTACATCCAGAGTATAGCACTAGATACACTTGCTAACTATTCCTCGTAGTGTTTACCTGTAAGCATGTTATTTATTTACTATTAATTAGTTCAGTAGTTTAATGACTTTAATGAGTAAAATGCCTTAAATAGTATAATTGCATGTCTAATGAGGCATTTGGATGAAGAAGTCTTGCAGTCTTGAAAGCACAGACACTTCCATCTCTCGTGTCTGCAAATAGTCTTGCAGTGTATATAAACAGTGTACAATCTTACAGAAATATTATTTTCTTTCCTTTCAAATAACTCTGATTCAACATACAAGAAAATATTGTGTGGCAAGTGCATATTAGAAAACAAATGGAATGTGGTGGGGTTTTTTTAAAATTTATTTTTGTCTTTTTTTGGGGGGGGGGTTTGTTT
The DNA here is from genome assembly GCF_021018805.1 of Prinia subflava. Taxonomy (NCBI): domain Eukaryota; kingdom Metazoa; phylum Chordata; class Aves; order Passeriformes; family Cisticolidae; genus Prinia; species Prinia subflava. The sequence continues at coordinate 19,144,705 of NC_086260.1, forward strand.
GTTTTGTTCTTTAGCAGCAGTTTTAGGACAAGGTATTTCAGCCTCAAACCCTTCAATTTCTTCAGATAAGTCTCATGCCTTAAAAATGATGACAATTATCTTATAAATTTTACCAGGTTATTTGTCATTCTAATATCACACAGGGAAAAGTGTAAGACATTAACGTGAGTATTCACAATATACATCCTGAATTACAATCTTTGCTTCTCTCAAACTAGAAGTTGTAAAGACTTCATGTGACTGTAAAGATAAAAAGCAGAGCAATTAACTACTGCAAGCTATTTCTATTGAAGACTGTTATTCTCCTCTTGTAAGTCAAAGCAAGCAGGCCTGCAGATCCCAGTGAAATCTGAGTTCCAGGGATCTACAGTTTCCTAATGCACCTCTCCTTTAACCAAAACGAGGAAAGCAGGAATGTTGTGGCAAAGGACAAGGTCTTGACGGACAGTTTCTCATGATGTGGCTGAGTTTGGAGAGTAACGTTTTATTCCAAATACTTTTGAAAAGTTTTATAAAAAAGCCATTATTGTTAATATGGAATATCAGGCTGGTTGAGTATATGTTACTGCTATCCTGAATTCTAAAATTTTTGTACTCATTGTGGTAAGAAAATTAATAAAGATAAGTCTTTTAATGTAAACTCCCAGACATTTTCAATTTTAACTTCACTGGGTTTGCTACTCCATATTTTCCAATGAATTTCAAAAATGCTGTGACGTTTGAGAACAATTGGAGGAAAAAAAGTATGTATGTTGCCCTTTATTCCAAAACAGTAATTCTGCACTTCTGCTTATGTTTATATTTGCATTAAAGGAAATGTTAATGCTTGCATTGAAAGCTGGACCATTCTGAAACTGCAGGTGCACTGTAAGCAGGAGAGAAAGATTACATAACTGAGACAGAAAAGGTAGAAATGGCTTTGAAATTGCAGCTACACTGAAGAGGTGAAGCCTTCAAACTGAAATTGTATTGACATTTAGCAGTGGAACAATGGGCTTGCATCATGATTTGTTTTTATATAAGCAGACTTTAAAGTTGTTTCTCTGAATCTTTCTGCTTAAATTGGATTTAATGGCTCCTTTTTTCATAAACATAAACTGCTTTAATAACTGAAGAGTAATTAATAGAATGAGCAGATCTGCCCAAACTTTATACAAAACTTCAGCAGTTCCAATAAAATTGTACGAATTGAGGCTATCATCTTTATTAGATTCTTGACTGATGGGCAAACAAACATCCCAGCAGGCAGTTTAAGAAGAAACAAATATGTGTTTTATAATAATTCGTGTATTAAACAACTAAAAATAATTTTTGCCCCAATTTATTGGTTTGGAAAAAAGGTGTTTCCTCTGTAGATTAGTGTGCTGTCCTTGAAAAGCTGGAGCTTTCTGTGAGGATCAAGTGAAATAGGAAACTAGAATATTGTGTTTAATATATTTCAGGGCAAAATAAAACATTGTAGAACTTAATAATTTTTCTGCATAAATACTTTTGATAGGTTTCAGTCTCTTGTAACTCTGATCAATATCTGACAGCTGTATTTACTGCACACACTTGTACTTAATTTTTGTGAGGGTAGGGTATAAAATCTGTATATTGCCTCCATTCAGCAGGTTTTTCCAACAAGGCTTGCTCCATGCAAGTGAAGCAAGAATCCCTAGAAAACATAAAAAACCACAACTTTGCACTTGTTAGTATAAATATACTTTAAAAAAAAAAAAAAAAAGTGTATTGAATTCTTTGTTAAATCTGCCAGAAGTGCATTAACCAGACTGGCAGGAACATAGATGCTAGAGAACTTAATGCTGGTTGCAATATTTGGCTAATCAGCTGTGCAGCCTCAGCTCTGGCAAATGGTTGGGAGTGGTTTGTGTTTCCAATGCAATTATCAGTGGTTTGTGTTTCCAATGCAATTATCAGCAGGTTTCTGTGCATGTATTATGTGTTACTTGCACACAGAGTAGCTGCTCTGCCTTTGATCTCTGCGTTTCTGATAGAGAGAAATCTGGTTGCAATGGTAAATGTTTATGTAAAAGCACACATTTGTTTAAATACAGTACTTTTTGCTGACTTTAATGGTGACTCTACTATAAAATGCTGGTGGCTTTGCATTTTAGCATTTGTGTATATTTAAATAATAAATTAGTTTTTTAATATTCAGGATTTTTATATCTTATCTAGTCATCCATTTAAACTCTCTCTTGCCTCTTTGTCCCTTCCTGGTATACCTGGACATATGAAACAAAACCAGGGAAGATATTTTTACTCTGAATGTATCAATGTCACTCACATCTGCTGTGCCAAGTGTTTAACCTTTTACCACAACTTAGTTCTCATAGAAGTGGCATTTTATGCCCATTTTATAGGAGATTAATTTTGCTGTGCTTGTTGTCAGAGAACTGTTGGGTCTCACAGTGCTTGCAGTCATAATGCCAGCAAATTTCTCAGTTTTGAAAGTTGCTTATGCTATGGCTGAGCAGAGATGTGTCACACATCCTGTCTTGCTGTAACAACATGATGTGTTTATTACAACACAGAGTTGTGCTGTGTGTCTCGAGCCTCGAGGAAGCTGTTTTTACCAACTCCATTCATGCAGTGCTGTAGATTTTCTTGTGTGTGTAATAGGCTGCTGTTTAGTCAGCATGAAATCCAAAATCAGCAGTCAGTGTAAGTGTGCATGCCTCCACAGGAACTGTGCCATTAAACAAAAGTTAAGTCGACAAAATGTTGTGGGGAAGAGAAAATTGCAATTATTTAATATTGCCTGTTTTGTCCAAAGCAATAATATGAAACTGAATCTATAACATGAAATCCACAGAACCAAGACAATAATTTGGAATAACATTCCATCCAAAATGTCTAAGAATTCTTAAATATTTCCCTGGCTATTTGTTACAAACTCTGCATATCTGTGCATAGACCATAGGTGGGAGTTTCTCAGAGCAGAGTGGGAGTTTCTTACCCTTTGATGTGTTACAGGAGACTTGAAGGAGCTCAGCAGCTGGATTGCTCCCTGTTGGTAAAATCTCCAGGTAAGAAAATGTGAATAGGTGGCTTGTAACCTGTTTACAAGCCTTGGTCTAAGCTGAACTGCAGTCCAGCGGGAGGTTTCAACACCAGCAAATTGTCTCTAAGCATTAACTACCTCCAAAGGTTTCTGGCACTTAGAAGGGAGCCCAAAGTGGGAACATCATGACAGAAAGAGTTGCTTCAAATCTGTAGAAACAAACTGAATTCCTTTGAAACTTTTTAGTGAAGGTGGCTGAAGATCATATTAGAATGTTAAGATAATTGCAAATCATTAAAAGTATCCCTCGTTGCTTAATAGTATTTTCTGTCTTTATCGATAATAAATTTTAACGATGTTTGTGAATATGTAGTTTTAAATGATAGTAATATAAACAGTGCAGAGGAGTGAGATTTGTTTGCTTTTTTTGCTTGCTTTTTCTTGCTATGGTTTATCAAGCAACTGTCTTGTTGGCATTTTAAGATTATTTTTTAAAAGCATGATTTGTTGAGATAGAATGGACTAGCTCAGTGTTAGTGGTGGCCCACAGGCACCTCGAGCATCATTACCTATTTCACTCTGTCAGCTATTTTCAGAGGGCAAGGGCTTTATGACATTTCATTCACCAGCTGTGCCTAGCTTTTGCTCAAGGAAGTTTTCTAAAACAGATAATGTTATGATGAATTAAAATTATAAATTATGAAGACATAAGGATGTATACCCTGAGTGCAGAACATGCATTTGGTTTAGAGGAGATCTGCCTCTGTGGGAGTTTTCCTGTAGGTTCTAAGTGACCTATAATTTATAGTTATCTCATAAATACTCTTTACTGTAATACTTTGAAAACATACTGTCATAAAAATTTACTTGCATTTTCAGAATATAAAATTCTGTTTAGGCTGCTTTTATTCCTGTATCTGGAGCCTAGGCTTGTAGTAGCTGGTCCTGCTCTACTGTGTACCCTTAGCACAGGATAAATATGTTTGTATGGAGAGCATGGAAGGAAACCACCTGCTCTTTAAAGATTTGCAATCTCCTTTGTCTGGTTTTGTTTTCTGGATTTCTGGGGGTAGTTTTTAATCTTGATTTTGTAGATTTAAGGCATACTCTTTGGAGAATCTTTTCCCAAGATTTCCTTTTTTGGAGGAAGCAAAGTGTGCAGTAACAGCACAAGCTGCTGGTCATTCATCCTTGTGATGGTAGGGTTAAAATACGTTGGTGCACATTGAGAAGTCAGTATTTATCAGAAGTGTTTTGGTAGTGTCTGGAGGCTGTAGTTCTTTCATGATTAAACTTTATAAAACTGTGACAGTCATAGTGTCAGGTGGCTCATGCACTGAGATTTCTCAAGCTTTAAGATAACTGCATTTGACAGACTTTGCCAGCTGTTAATCCAGGAAATGATTAAAGCATCTTGGATGAGCACAGATAAACTTCCTGATGATATCATTAGTGTGGAAATGTAATCCCCTTGAGGAAAAAAACCATGGCAATATTAGTGACACGGAATTATGTAGTGCACAGCTTAGAGGGTATAAATAGACAATACAGAGAAAAATGTTTTGCTATCTAAGAACTTAAAATATTTGATGTTCTCATTCTGTTGGTATTCATGGAAAGCTCTGGATTATAGGCCTGATCCTAAACACAGAGGGGTAGAAAAGAAATTTTTTCTTGTCTTCAGTGGGGTGTGAAACAGGTTGTAAATGAGCTTCTGGAGATTCCTCATTACTACTGATGACAGACTAAATATGGGCTGTTATTTAATATAATAATTGTTCCTTGTTTTTTCTTACTCTGAAAAATTTCATTTCTTTTGCCCTAAGCATCTTGGCTTCAAAATGTTCCATATTATTAAGTCTGGTTCTGAGACCTTCAAGGATTTGTAAAATACACTCTTAGCAATTAAAACTAAATTGAAGCAATTTCACCCTACAGTCAGAATTCAACCACACTGTTTTCATGTTTCAGCTTACCTTTTCATCTGACATACCCAAATATTAATGCTAATCTTATGAGGAAAATAATTTTTAAAAATTCTTCCAGATTACTGTTTACCATTGAGGATACTGTAGTATTGAACTCAGTCTCTGTGTTTAGCCAGAGCAAAAGTGGAATGTTTAAGGTCAACCACTGTATCAGATGCTGGGAAATCTGTTATCAGGCAGAACATTTCACACTTCAGTAAACTCCAAATTAATTACATTGATGGTACATGAATACCAAAAGAAAGTGAGCGTAATTAATGCTACTTCAGCAAACATCAGAGGAAATATTAGAGATTTCCAATTGATGATAATGCTAATGTGTTACATAAAAGTATTTTATGAGAAATGGTATAATGCTGTCTCTTGCAGTGCTTGTGTAATGTCCCAGTTTATTAATTTAAACATGTTTTTATTGGCAATTTAAGATTATATCAGCATGCAAATGTGTTTTAATGGAGTCTTAATTACATTCAGTTTCCTTGCAGGCAGTTTAGGTGTGAGGACAGACAAATCTGAAATGAAATAGGAACATGTATGAAGATATTGGAAGACAGCAAACCTGCTACCTGAGACTTGTGAAGGGCAGACTTTGGCCTCTTTAGGAGACTGGTTGATGCAGTCCCTTGGAAGCATTCCTGAAGGGCAAGGCAGTACAGGAAGGCTAAACATTTTTCAAGAAGGAAATCTTAAAGGCACAGGAGGTGGCTGACCCCATGTGCCGAAAGATGAGTGAGTGGGGAAGACTGTCCTGGCTGAACAGAGAGCTTTGGCTGGAATGCAGGAAAAAAAATAAAGAGAGGGTTTATGACCTTTGGAAAATGGGATAGCAATCTCAGGAGGACTGCAAGATGTCACAAGGTTATGCTGGGAGAAAATTGGTGGGTCAAATCCTAATCTGGCTACTGGCTATAAAAGATAATTAAAGAATGTTTCTATAAAGATGTTGACTACAAAAAGGAGACCTAAGGAGAATCTCTATCCTTTATTGGCCTTGGGAAAAACACAGTGAACAAGTGTGATGAAAAGGCTGAAGTACTGAATGCCTTCTTTGCCTGTCTTTAACTGTAAGACCAGTTGTTTTCCAGGTACCCAGGCCCCTGAGCTGGAATGGAGAGTTGGGAACAGAGGGAAGCCCCCACAATCCAAGGGGAAATGCTCAGCAACCAGAAACACACGGACTATGGGTCCAGGTGGGACCCACCCAAGTGTATGGAGGGAGCTGGTGGAAGCACTCATTGGGCCACTTTCCATTATTTGTCAGGGACTGGAGAGGTCCCAGTTGACTGCAAGTTGCCAAATGTGATGCCCAGCTATGAGATGGGTAGGAATGAGGATCCCAGGAAGGGCAGGGTGGTCAGTGTGACCTTGGAGCCAGGGACTGTCGTGGAGCAGATCATCTCAAGTGTCCTCACATGGCACATCCAGGACAGGGATCAGGCCCGTCAGTGTGGGCCAGTTTGTACAAGGCAGGTCCTGCTTGACCGACCTGATCTCCTTCTGTGACACAGAGACTCCTTAGTGGGTGAGGGAAAGGTGGTGCCTGTTGTCTCTCTGGACTTCAGGAAAGCCTTTGACACCATTTCCTCCAGGATTCTCCTGGACAAACTGGCTGCTATTGCCTAGGGTGGGTGTACTCTGCTGGATGAAAAACTGGCTGGGTGGCTGGGCCTGGAGGGTGGTGGGGAAGGGAGTTACCTCCAGCTGGGGATGGTCACCAGTGTGTTCCCCTGGGATCTGTGCTGGGGCCAGTCATTTATCAGTGATCTAAAGAGGGGGTTCAGGGTACCTCAGCAATTGCAGATGACTCCAGGGTGGATGGGAATGTTGATTTGGTGGAGGGCAGGAAGGCTCTGCAGAGAGCACAGGATCTGGAGCACGAGTCTCATAGGGGAGCTGGGGGAGTTTAGCCTGAAGAGAAGGAAACTCGGGGGAACCTCACAGCTCTCTACAACTACCTGACATGAGGCAGGTGGGAGTTATTTATCTTGTCTCACGTAACAAGAGACAGGATGAGAACTGTGGCATGGGAGGTTTAGCTGGTTATTAGGAAAAACTTCTTCAGAAAAAGGGCTGCAAAGCTCCCTGGGAGCAGGCTGCCCATGGAAAAGGTGGAGTTGCCATCCCTGGAGGTATTTAAAAGATGTGTAGATGTGGCAAGGATCTGGGTTAGTGGTGGCTTGGACAGTACTGGGTTAATGGTTCAACTTGATGACATTAAAGGTATTTTCCAACCTAAACTGTTCTATGATGCTCTGTGTTCTAGGGTTTATAGTGCAACATTAAGAGCTGATGCTATCTCAAAACACCATCTGTAATTCAGTGACATTTACACAAAAATATGCCATTAATGGTATTATGCCTTCTTATTGTTTACAGTCTGAGCCATAATGAATTCCACCCTGCCTATTGTAGAGTACTGTAAGAGCAGCCACTGTAAAACAAGCTGTCGGCATCCAGAATGCAGTTTCTCACCCAGAAACAATGTAATAAGAAAAATAATTAGATTCTGTGATTAACAGAACACAGGGAAATTGTATAAGGTGTTTTTGAATTTTTTTGCAGATGTTAGCACTTTATAAATTTGCATTGGAATCTTATTTCAGCCACTAAGACTGACTTTCAAGGAACAGTAAGCAGGCTATAGTTAACCACTGAAGCAGAAATTTAGAGTCAATGAGTAATTATTAAGAGCTTTCCAGAATATTAGCTGTTTCAGTTGCTGCAGTGATGGAATAGTCCATTAGATATTTCTGTTTCTGGCAACTCCTGAGAATTGATTCTGATACGAAACAACGAGCCATTTTGATCAATACTGTAATTATTCTTATTGATGGATTGTTTTACAATGATAGTCATCACTGCAATGTGTCTGCTCAGGAGGCATCAGGACTGTCCGCTGCACGCAGTAATGCGCCACAAATATCGGATTCAAATCAACACACTATTGAGACTGGGCTGACAAGCGTGAAATTAATTGTTCCACTTCATGTAAGACCTGCATTCTTCTTTTGAGAGAGTAATTTGTTGCTGTGTGTAGCCTGGGAACAGTACTGCATCGGTGCCATGCTAGGTGTGGCTTTCTTGGTCTTTGTCTTTTCCGTGATCTTTGCAAGATCAGTTCTTTTACCTTTTTTAAGCAAAATCAAAGGAATTTGTGACTCAAGGGCTTTGGAAAAGTTCATATTCTTTCAAATTTGTGAGGATGGAATTGCATATCTTGGTAAGAGAAAACTAGGCTTTATCATCCAAGCTATTGAAAGGTTTTAAAATATAGAAGTATCAATAAGGCAAGGAAATTTGAAATCCTTTTATGTAAAAGTATAGCAGAACAAGATAAAGTTTCAAAAGCTGGAGTTTTTTGCCTTTTTTTTTTTAATCTGAAACGTTGCATCATTACTAGTGTGGGGTTTTTTTAAATGGAAATTTAAACCAAAAATGTTATCTTCAAATTGCCTTGGTGGAAAAAGAGACTGCATTCAGGGAGAGAATATATTTAGAAACATAAATATAGATGTACTATGCCACACCACTTTGGTTGATTCATGGTTGGTTGGACAAATGGCTTATTAATAAATGGAAATTAATTAATCAATGCATTGTGATAATGAAGTGATGGTTATTAGTACAGTTCCCAAAATTGTGTTGCCCTTACACTTGTGTGTTTCTACTTTGAGAATGTTAACTTTCAGTTCAAGGTTTCTTAAAAGAATATTCATGATATTAAAATACTTGAACTTAAAGGTTTTTAACTTTATTCTGTTCTGTCATTTTCTTCTCTTTTGTGTAAGGTTTTATTTCCAAATGAAAGTCAAGGATTGTTGCCAACTGGCATGGTATGTGTGCACCCATGCATGTGTAATTCTACTGCATCTGTGTAAATTCTAACAAAATAAATTCATAGATGGCTATGAGTGTACTGGTTTGAATATGGAAAATATAGAAATAGCTGTGGAGCTCCATGGACATTTCTCAACCTACCATTCTGTCTAATAGTGTCAGACTTAAAGGTTTGAGGATGATGCTACTATTTCTGTCGTGAACAGCTGAGAATAACCTTCTTGCAGGAATGAGGAGCCCAGCACAGGGTCCCTGATTTATTTTCATAAATATAAAGGCTCCTGTCACTTATTGAAAAAGAGTCCTGTCCTAGAGCCACTCTTCTCTCATCAGCACAGGGGAGTGTCAATCTTTTTAAATACTGCTTATCTAGTTGTCCATGGTGGGTTTTTTGTGATGGCAATTTCAGGGCTTTAGAGATGCCTTGTGTAAAGTGATGGGGCTGAGTGTTTTACTTCTGAAGGGGCTTGTTCATTCTGTTTGTGTTACAACTGCTTTCTTGTGCTCTTCCCTAGGAATCTTCCAGTGATGGAACACTATCAACAGGTTTTTAGTGTACCCTAAGCAGATGCACAAGTGGTTTATTTTTCAAGAATACCACTTAACAGACAAACATTTGCTTCTTGCCTGAAAAAAAGCTGTTGAAGGGCTTGAATTGTACTCTGACAGCATTTATTACACTTACACCATATCTTCCCTATGTTCCACCTTTCACATTTGTGAGATGTCTTAGAGAATCACAGAATGGTGTGGGTTGCAAGGAACCTTAAAGACCATCCTGCTCCAACCCCATTGCCTTGTGCAGGACAGTTCCCACTAGCCCAGCTTGCCCCAAGCACTGCCCGGCCTGGCCTTGTGCTTTAGTGCTGAGCAGTAACACACAGTGCTTGTCTAGTGTACTGATGACCAGACTTCTTAGGCACTGACAGTCTCAGAATTATCTGTCAACAATCACAGATCCCGTGTCTCGCTGAATCACTCTGGCCTCACCTTGTACCATGTAGGTGTTAGAGGTGTTAGTAATGTGTATCAGCAAGACCAAAGAATCAGATAGTATTTAGAAGTGGATTTTTTTTTTTAATCTACTTTCCTATATGGAAGGAAAGAAACATTTTGAGTTGTATAAAATGATAGAAAAAACCTTAAATCTTTAATGAAACATCTGACTCAAGATTTGTCCTGTGCTAATTGAGGTTAGGTTTTCTTTTTATACTTGTTTGGATATTTGGTTCTTTTCTGCCTGAACCAGTCAAAGTTTATGCCATCATCTGAATTTCAAATGCACATACAGGATGCAGGCATGAATCAAACACAAATGAAGGAAGCCCAGGGCCAGTTGTGGCTCAACTCTAGCAAATAAAAAAAACCTGTCAGGGAGATTTAGCTTTGTGTTCTCTTTTTCTCACATATCTGTACTGCAGCAGTCAGCAGGGAACTTAAGCTTTCAAATATATCTTGAGACAAAACTTTTGCATTTCAGTTGATTTTTTTATTTTGTTACAAAATTCATATTTATGTATCTGTCAGAAATAATGCACTGAAGTTTGCACACAAATTAATCAACTATGGTGGTTTTTCCATGAATTAGAAAGAAAAATAAAACACACCTTCCCCCTAAACACTAAATTTGCTTTGTTTGAAGCTCATTATTTTTTGTTGAGTTTTGACTTGTCCTTTGAAATTGTTTTTTTGCAATGAACTCCCTGAAATCTAGCATTTATCTTTAATTCATCCCTAGGCTAAACACACAACAAAGCTCTTTGCTGAAGATAGATCATGCCAGAACAACAGAAATGTATCAGACAGTTCTCTAGAAACTCAAAGAACTGCTACTTGCTGACTTTCCAAAATATAACAGATATTTTATTGATCTGTCTTCTTCTTAATTACCATAATCCTGTCTGCTTTATTGCTATTATGGTGTGTGATCTGTGATCACTTGAGTTTTATTTTATCTAGGGTATCAAATATAATACAACCTCAATCACTTACAGTTTTGAGATTGTTTCTACATGTATTGATTTTTCAGCTTGTTTTATTAAATTGCAAGGAGAATAAATTCAAAAGCTTGCTTGCTTGATAGATGTTTACAAGTTTAGTTGCTTGTAGGATAGAAATCTCAGCAATACAAAGAAGGAAAAGACAATCTGAGTGCATGGTTTGCTTTCAGAGATGAAAGAAGGGAGGGCAGAATAGTGGGGAGGTGGGAGCAGGCATCCTGAGGTGTGCTGCTGTTGCCCCACAGATGTGGATAACAGCTGCTTATCTTCAGTCAGGACAGCTTCACCTGAGCCAGAGGTTTTCTGGGCAGAGAACATAATCCCCTTGCTTAATTTCAAGTACTCTTTTCCACTTCTGAATGGCAGAAATGGGTTTCCTTCTTGAAATTCTCTGAGATGCTCACTTTTGGGGGCTCTTGTGGCTCTTGACACAGAGTTCCACAGCTAGTTTGCTACTTCAGGTTTCTCTTTGTGTAAGGTTTTGTGCTTGTGTGTGTGTAGCAGTTGATGAGCCCAGGGTTTTTTCAGTATTCTTTTAAAACCAAAATATTGTATTCGTTTATGCCTAAACATCAGTATGTACAGTTTTAACAGAAACTGGTTATTTCTTCTTCAAAAATTAACATCAAACCTAATTTAGATGAAAAAACCCAGAACTTGCTATTTTCTGAGCCTTAGCAGGCAAATGTATTTACCCTCATGCTGAATTTTAAAAGAAAAAAAGTATTAAGAAGTATTAAAATAGTAAAACTTCCATTTATTTGATGCTGTTTGTTATGTAAAAATTCTGTTATCATTTGTAGCTAGTGTCAATGTAAATAGTGTCAGGAAAATATTTATGCAAACTTTCATGTGAAATCACCCAACATTTTGTAGGCTTACCTAGTCATTGATTCTTTTTATTTGCTAATTTTTTGTATCTGTTCTACAGTGAAGGCTATATATTTATCTGCTTAACATTATAAAATGAAAATATTACATGAATCTGAAATTGTGAAAAGTTTTATATTTGTGTACTGCCCAAATCTTATTGATAATTTAAAGAAATAAGAATTCTCTGTCCAAGAGCTTTGCCAGGTATACCTTGACTTTTTTTCCCTTTGCAATATTATTCTACAGCTAAAGTCTATTTTGCACTTTGTTGCTCAGCGGAAATTCACCCTTCTTGCATAAAACACTTGGAGCAGGTTGCTTTAAAAAAAGGAAGGAAGGAACCAGCTATCAAGAAAAACAGCTGAATATTTCTGAGAGGGAAATACTTGGACAGGGGGAAGTTGTGGCTGTTGACACCCTGGATTGGTACAGTTATGAACCTCAGTGTGTTATTGAAACTGAGCAAAATGCTGCCTTTAAAACCTGAAATTTGTCTCCATTCCCAACAGACATATTTGAAGTAGTAAGTGCTCAGTATATAAATGCTTTGATTGGATTAGCAGATTTGAGGATTAAGTTTGTCTGTTTCAGAACTGGAAATCACTTTTTCTAAAAAACTCATATGCCTGCATATGTATGCTAGTTTTCAGAAATTCTCTTTTCTTTCCTTATTTATACTTTAATCCTGGATAATATAAATGTAGGCACATATAATGCATTGTATGATTAAAACGCATGAGAAAAATGGATAAAAAATCTGCTTTCTTTCACTTGAGTCAAGGGTCCTAAATCTGTCTCTCACAGGTGCTGGTTATTCATCTGAAATGGTCACAGAATGCCCCATCAGCTGACAACACCTACAGACTAAAGCTTAGTCTATAAGTAGGAATTACTTCCCCCTCACTTTCTCCATGCATTTGGGGAGTAAAGCTGAAGTGATGTAATTTTAAAAATCTGGAGTGCTTGCTGAAAGCAATTGGCCGTGTGAGGACTGTAAAATCTAATGGGCACTGGGGTGTTCTGCTGCATTTGGTCCATCCACAGCAGGAATTGTCCTCCCTGCTTTGTTCCAGGGCTCTGTCCTTGGGCTCTCTCTGAGGTGGGTGGTGGCTCTGCTGTGCTGCAGGTCCCAGCTGGGACTGCTGGGGTTACCTGTGTGCTCCGTGCCGGCACCGCAGACCTCCAAGGCATCACCACACTCGAGGTGCCTGAAGCACCCCGGACACATCCTCAGCCTCATGCTAGGAAATTCCTGGTCAGGTTTCGTGGGTCAGAGCTGATGGATTGCACAACCTGTCAGGAGCACGTGGAGTACAGCTGCAGGAGGCTGTGGTTGTAGAGACGGCCACGACACTCAGATTGCTTCAATAAAATTTCAGAAGGCTTCAAGCATCAGCTCCTTGTTATCTAAACATCTTTCATACCTTTTCTGTGTAGCCTCCCATGGGCAGCTCCACACAGCTCTGGCTCTTTCTCTCCTTCTGTTCTCTTCCTTCAGCAGTTCCAACTCACTCCTTCCTGTCCCTAGCACAGCTGCCTAACCCTGTCTGTCCCTTGTGCAATGTCTTACCCTTTCTGTCCCTTGTATGACCTTCTGTCCCTTCCTCCTCACAGTACAGCCAACAGACTCCAATGGACTCCAACCAGCTAACTCACTCTTTTATCACATCCCTAGCTGTGAGGGTGAGGCTGTTCCCACTCTTGAGTAATTAACACAGCTGCAATATATCAGAGGCAAGATTGCTTTTAGCAGTATCTGTCTCCCCCAGGAGGGAGCTGCTGGGCAGAGGGGCTGGGTGTGACCAGCCAGGCTGAGCCCTGCTCACCACAGACTGACCCAGGGGTGAGGGCTCCTTGCCCTGCTCTGACCCACCAGGACAGCAGGGACAAACCCGTCTCACCTGTCTTGGCACCACGAGAGCTCCCCAGCAGAGCTGCTCGTGGTGCTGCCAGGGCTTCCTCTGGGTGTGGGATGAACCCATGCAGGTGCAGTTACAGTGAAGAGGAGCCCAGTCAGCAGCTGTGGGAGCCTGGACAGAATAACAGTGCTCTGTGCCACAGGAGTACATTGAGATTTTATATGTTTTTATTTTTACCCTCCTGATGCAGTTCACCCTTGAGCATTCCTGAATCTGATTGATTTACATGTGGATAGCTGAAGGTAATGCATATCATCTTGTGTTCTGCTCTATATAAGTTAAATAACCTTTAATTCTTTAATTGACTTAGTGTCAGAACTGAAAATAATAGTGAAACAGGTTCGTGTGTGTGTGTGTATATATATATATACACACACACATATATATACACACTGCATCATGTATCTGTAGTTCTAAAAATAGTTCAAAACCGAGGCTTCACCATTTTTCCCCTTTTTTTTGTGGGAGAGCAGAAAGATTTAGTGCATGAAATGGACAATTTACACTGGAAGGATGAGGAAATATATTAAAAACTGTATGTGGAAATGAACCTGGTTGTTGTGGTTTGAAAAGCAGCCATCGTGCCTGTGTGTGAATTTGTTTCCAACGAGAAAGTTTGGTGGCAGATTTATGGAAGAGGTAACCAAATTGTCATGGAAAAGTATAGTCACTCTGGATCTGGATCAATACTCCATAGAGTAAATACAGATGAGTTTCTGTACACAGATGACTGAAATTTCAAGCTAGAATTTAAAGATTCTGTATTTTCAGTGGTTTTTCAAGGAGAAGATGGGTTTGGTGCACTTTCAGACTTGTAGCTCTCAAACAAAATTGCAAGTGAGAGGACTGGAACCTCTGTAGCAATTGGAAATACAGTATCAGCTCCTAAAAAGAGCATAAGAGCAAGATTTTCACTAGATTTATAATTGTTGGATGAATTCTTAAAATAATAATAAAACTGATTTTTATGTTTTGATTCAATAGAACACAAATCTGAAATACATACTTCAGTGAAGGACTCTTAATATATTATATTTTTAGATTAATATAAATTGATGACAGCAGTTAAGTCAAATTACTGTCCTCTGATTATAGGATTTTATAGGAAAACCATGTTTTGAAACCTCTCACCTTTTTAATGAGCTGCAGTAAGTAAAAACCTCAGATGGGATCAACTAAATTTTAAAGGTTTAGCAAATAGAGATAATATTAAACATTCTTGTTATCCCTCAGTGAAGTGCTGTGAAATATTGTTTGCAGCAGTACCTCTGCAGGTTTGGGGCTTCATGTAGATTACTCACAGCCTTTAGCTGGTTGCAGTAGCATTCTACTTTTTGTCCTATATTGCATTTGGATTTTATATAAGTCTGAGTCTTGCTGCTACTTGAATTAAAGATTATTATTTTTCATATTACTTGAACTGTTGTGGACTTTTTATTTCATGTTATCTACGTAGGCTTTAAAGTAAAATCTTTTTCTGGCAACTGCTCCTCCTGTGGTTACTGTTTGCACAAGTAGGAGCTGCACTGATGGCAGTTTGATCAAGGAGGTGAAGGAGGGTTTGCAGGAATGTATCACGTACTGTATGCAAATTTCTTTTAGTCTAAAATTATTTAGAACACTTGCATACAATGCACTAAGCAATTCCTCTCAGATTTATGGGGGAAAAAAACCTAAAAAAAGATTCATCCACTCCTACCTGAAGGTTTTTATGGGCTAATTAAATACCTTTTTTTTTCAGCTCCCTTCCCCTCTCCCCCCACATTAGCATTATGAAACAGGTTAGTAAAGTCACGGTTTCTCTCAAGCTATTTTAATAACATGAACTTTACTTGGTACCTCATATTCACAGAGGGTTTTGCTGTGGTTAATAAAAAAGTTGGTTAACATTTTGGCTTGATTTAGTAGACAATGTGAATATTTTGTCCCCTTTTGGTTTGTTTATTACAACTTCCAAGAAACTGAGTATAGGCATTTTGTATTTCTGAACGGGAAATTGAAGGAGAAGCAAATAGTTTGTGTGGAACTTTCTGTATTATTTTTGGACTAGAGAAACCTGACATCCAAGAAAATTCCTTATGCAATTAGATTTTGTTGTTTCTCCATTGGGATGGATTACACATAGCTTTAAACAAAAGAAATGATGATTTATGCAGTACATAATGGTCCAGGGGTAATGAGTGTGTCACTGGATGCTTTGTGCAAATGAAGTTCAGGGAACCATAATGTATAGAATATGCAGTGACAACTGTGAATTAGAGACACATAATTCCACTGAGGAGTTCTGAGCATGACATAAACTTGAAATGTGAAGCTTGGGTGGTTTCTGGTGCTCTGTTCTGGAGTTCAGAAAAATTAATTCTTGTTCAAGGCCCTTAATTCCAAATTAATGAGATTTTCTTTTCTTGTTCAATATGTGAACCTCACCTTCTTTACCATTTTAAGTTGCGTGTTCCCACATCTTTCTATCAGGACATCTGTCGTGCTCGCAGTGTGTTCCCTTTTTCTTACAAGCTTATGGAAAGAGCAGTAACACCTTTCGCTTTCAAACTACTGCAAGCTGACCTCTCAGCCGTACTTAGAATGATTTTATTGTTGTCTTGTTTAAATGTCCAAAGCTGCTCATCAGTCAGGCTTAAAATCTATGCCCTTGTGTTTGATAAAAGCTCTTAGCTGAGTATGTGTATGCTTTAATGGAATTTAAAGAATAAATAAGTGTGCTGTGGTTCTAACTGCAGTTAATTACTTGTGGAGTTGCGCAGCTTTTAAATAAATGGTTGGAAAATATTTGCTTCTGCAGTTAATATCTTAAGAGTTGTTTGGGAAAAATAAAAATAGGGATTTATACAGAAAGTGGTTGTTTTTATTTTTTTAAGTGATATAAAGTACTTGTGATGCTTTATGATACATATTTATCACAGCCTGAAAATAGGATAACTTGTTACAAAACAAATAACAGATTTTGTACATAAGCATTTCAGGGAAGGCAACAAAGATTTTCTTATGTTCATTTCAGTCTATCAGTTCAGAATGACAGGTACTGAGTGGTCTTGCTACATGAAGAGTGTTGCTTCTTAGACTGTGTCTCTCTTGCATATGAACTATGAAAAGTACATTTTATTTCATCAGATTCAAGTTTTAACCAAAATCCTGTGCTCTTTCCCTTTTTTAAAGACTTCCATACACACAGAGTGTATGTGCTGAAACTATAGTAATGTATAAACAACCACAAATACTTGTAGTTTTTTTTAAATTAGGTTTGAAGTTTGCTAGTGTTATTTTAACAATCAATGCAGCAAGCCTTTGTCTTTTATGCAGATACAATACAGATGGCACAAATATTATTGCTGGAATTCTATTATTATTGACTCTTTTTTTACTGTAGTTCCTAGGATGTTGGGTGTTTGGATCACACAATGCAAACTGAGACTGATGCCAAGGCTTCAGAACAGAAACTTAATCTTGAAACAAATTGTTCTTGGGGCTAAACTACTGGGACCTTTCCCAGATTTTGCTTTCTTCTTGATTTGCCAGAGCACAAGGTGAAGCTGACCACGGAAATATTATTATCTTTGTTTAATACCTTGAGAAGCACCAAGTTATTAACTGACTAATTCAAGGTTATCCAAAACTCTGTAGCAAAGCTGGGACTTGAGCCCAGTTCTTTCAAGTCCAAGGTTAGTATCTCAACCACCAGACCGTTCTTCCTCAAAGAATGTGGCTTTCATTTTAACCCAGAAGTTCTCTTATGCTAATTCTCCTGCAAAGCCAAAATCCCTTTTATTTCCCGTAGTTACTCTCAAGTAACAAGGGACTTAAAAACTGCTTCTGCAAAGTCTGACTATTATTAAGCTGTATTTGTTGGTAAAATTACTGATATTTGAAAATATGTTTAAGGTTAAATAGTAAGATTTTTAATGCTTTGAGTTTTTCTTTCCTCTGCCACCTAATACTGTAGATAATTTTATTATTTACTGTAACTGTTTCTGGAAACTAGGCAGATTGTGTCTATCTCAGCAATATTGGAACTATAAAGCATAGTTGTTATATTTCTTCTCTCTCTCAATACATATTTATAAAATGGAAACTGAATTTTGAAGGAATTATTAATAATGTGACAGTTCAATGTTCTAAAATTTAAAGCTCCTGTAGAAGGTCAATTGACATTAGACTTGATTTATATTGCAGCTCTCACTTAAAAGAATTAAAAGTATAGTATTCAAGGCAAAAAATGAAATTTGAGTACATACTGCCTGTCTAGAAGATGTTTTACCTTAGAGCAAAATGATTTCCTTCAATGCAGCTTGTGAAAAATCCATCTGGAATTATATGGGAATTGTTTTACAGTTCAACCCTGAAAAAGGGTGACAAGCCAGGACCAGTAACTGGAAGAACAACAAATAATTAGGGGTGTAATCCTGGATGCTATAAATTATTGGGAAAGAAATGGAACATTAAAGAAGTCTGAAGTATTGTATATCTAATTGTGTGCTGCTTTAGGAAACAAGTGAGCCTTTTATTTGCCAAAATATTTTCAGGGGAACTCAATTTTCAGATGCTGCTTCAATGATCTGGTTAGTTAAGATGCCAACTGGGGTAGAATAAATGTAATGGTACTTTTAGATATTATTCATTCTTATTCAGTTTGCTCTGTGCTGTATGCTAATACCTGGTCCTCTTAAACTAATTCAGAAGATCTTGTAAATATTTTAGTGAACCAACGAATAATGTATTTTAAATGTTTATACATCTTATCTATACAAGGATATTGAAGAATTATAACAATATCAGCATCAAACTATTCCTGAAACACAAATTTAATTTGTTTTATGAATGAAGAAATGAAGAAACGTAAAAGTTAAAACAATTCCATCAGAAGGCTGCTGCAGTGCAGGGAAGACAGCTGCAGTGCTCAAGAGATTTGTGTTGTCTTCCCAATTGTCATTTAGCAAGTGCTTTGTTCTCATTCAGTGTACTGTGCAAAAGAGGATCTTTTATCCTTTCTCCTGATCCAGACATACAACCTTTAAACCCACCGCTACCTTCTTTCACCAGAAGGGAACCATTACATTTTTATGGAAAATATGCAAAAGTTAGGCTCTAATAGTCATGGAATTGTATATATTTTCTAAACCTATTGATCCTTTCATATGCTGTTAACTGATATTATGTAGAATTTGGATTACAAAAAAATTCCAAGGACAGCCAGAGATGGCCAGCTGATTATGACCTTTACTCATTTGTTGTTATAAAATTTGTGAAATGTTTCTGCTTGTTAGTGAAATTATTATCTACGAACAAAGACTTTTTCTGGGCAGGATTATAGCCACTGCATACTAATTAATGGAACAAAAGGATGAGGATTACAGAAGCAATAACAGTAAAATACCCAGGAACAGTTGCACTGAGACATTATCTTCCTGTCAGCTGTGCTGTTGTGTGCTTTGGCACATCTCCTCTTGTCATCCCACAGTAACCAGAGACTTTTACGAGGGCCTCACAGAAACACACCTCGTTCTGTCCATGAGGCTTCTCTCTTCCAGAAGAAATCCTACCCACTGGGTCAGCAGAACCTGATGGGGAGGAGAAAATAATCTAATGCTGGTGTTCTGAGTGAGATGTCAATGGTTCACCAAAAGGGACAGAGGATGGGGGATTTCTGTAACCACTAATTGTGAGACAAACTGCTTAATGTGAAGTGATTCACTTCAAAAATACATGGGGGCAATTTGAGTATCCTCAGTCTGTTCTGGCATGAAATCCTAAAGTATAGAGAGATTTTCTCAGCTATCATGGTCATCAAAGAGTTCTAAATCTGGTAACTGATAGTTAAGTTTTTACTGGAAAACATGGCAGGAGGATAAAAGGTTAGTTTGCTAAAGAATGTTTTCATTTCTAGTACTGAGTATCAGAGATCAGATATTCTCAGCATATTCTCTAGATATTCTTAATTTTCTCCAATTTCTACTCCACTGTCTTATTTAGAAATATTGTCTCTCCAGGGCTTCTAGTGGCTCTTTTTAAAATTTATCCTCTCACACCTTGAGGCTCCTAAACCCTGATTTTTAGATAGTTAAGCAAGTAGGTTCATGCAGTTTTTCTATTTGATGCTTTGGGAAGAAGTTTCTGCCAACCACAGATCTCTTCTAAAGCGATCACCAAACACTCTTCATTTGAACCAAGAATATCAGAGGGCTGGGGGTGTGACCGGAATATTTGCGTGCTTATTTCTTGACTTTTTTTTTTTTTCAAATGCGTTATTGACAGGAAAGCTGTGAAACTGGCAGAAATCAAAGTAAGATTCTTTAATGTAAACTGTTGCAAAATTTTCTAATTTATTGAAATAAATGCTCCCTTTCACTGTTTCCTATAAATGTATAATTTTATTTTTCTGACTTGCATGGGTGTACTGATGAAGTGATTGGCAGTATTCCTGTGGTTTGACTTTTCATCACCAGTTGGAACAGGAAAGCTTTGAAGAATGAGCCAAAAGCAAATTATGAACAGTACAGTTTTTTGTTTGTTTTGAAGACTGGAAAACATTCCCTTATCAGCTAAGGCATTGTTCAGCATCCATCTGATTAGGGTGTCCTAGAGACATCTAGAGATGTGTGATGGCACCATTAAAGCATAAATAAAACTCAGGAACACACAAAAACTAAGTGTTAGTTAAGTGTTGCTGTAAAATTACCTTTTCCATGTTCAAATGCCCTTTAGGAGAATTTGGGTGTACATATATGCTGTGTTCCACTGTGGGAAACTGTGAGGAGTTATTTTAAAAACGGATGGTCGGGAACAAAGTTAAGCCAAATGAGGCAAACACTGTACCTCAGAACTGTTTATTGGTAATGAAAACGAGAAGGAGGAGGAGTTTCTCAAAGGAAAAAGAGGGCCAGAAGAGACAGCAAAGGAAGGAAAATGGAAAATGTCTTCTCTCTCTCCCCTTTCTGGGGGAGAGAGAGAAGACAGAGGGGAGAAGAGAACATTCTCAGAGGGGTCCATGTCCCGCAGCTGGGCTGTGCTGGCTGCGGCCTGGGGGGTGGGAAGGGAAGGGAAGGGAAGGGAAGGGAAGGGAAGGGAAGGGAAGGGAAGGGAAGGGAAGGGAAGGGAAGGGAAGGGAAGGGAAGGGAAGGGAAGGGAAGGGAAGGGTGCACACAAGGGGAGGGAAGGGCCGCCCAGGCAGGAGAGTCAGGAGTGCCAGGAGCCTGCACACGGTGGTGGCTAGGAGCACGGCCATGGGTCGCTGGGATGCAGGTGGCTCAGGCAGGGATGCAGAGATGTGAAGAAGGCAGGGTGCGTTGGTCAGGGACACAGGGAGGCAGGGCAGATGGGAGGGCGAGCAAGAGCCATCAAGAGCAGGAGAGCCCAAAGGTAGGCGGGGCAAAAAGCGCGCCCCCAAAAGATGAAAGCATAAGTTTCAAAAGCCCTAATTCAAAAGCCAACACTCAAAAAGTATGTTCAGAAAAGTTCCCCCGATGGCCCTGGCTGCTCCCAGGGTCTGCCTGCTGACAGGAGGGCATTGGCCCAGCCAATGTCCCACTGCAGTCCATCAGCAGAGACTTCTTGCCATGGATTGCAGAGCGTCTCTGGAGGGTTCAGTGCCCTCGGTGTTCCCCTGCTGCCTGCCTGTCCCACGAGACATGAACTGGCTGCCAGGCAAAGCCTCCCCAGAGGCAAGGCCTTCCTCCATCTTATCCTGACTGCCTGCTGGACACGTGCACGTGCACGTGCACCGATCCCCCACGTGCCAATGACAACCAGGGCTGAAACAAACAAATTCAAACAAACAGTATCAATGTTAGTTTGGGTGCAGGTGTCAGTGGTGCTGCTCTGTTTGTGCAGGGCTGTGTGGGGATAAACAAGGTTCTGCCTGTGCATTGGCAGCACCCCAGAGCCTGAGCACGGCTGGAATTGGTCTGGTCTCAGTTTGTGCTGGCAGCTGTCTGTGACCATGGGTCTGCAGTGGTATCCGTGTCTCCTCATGCGCCTCTCAGAGGTACCTGCACACCTGCACTGTCACTGGAAGGTGTGTTAAGCCAGGAGGAGGTGGGGTGGCTGCCTTGCTGACAGCTTAATCAAACTGGTTCACCTGTCCTCCCACCACCGCTGGGGGTGAGAGGAGGAATCTCCTTCACCTGGGGACTAGGAACCTCCAGAATCAGCAGCATGACTTGGATCTGAGGGCATTCTAGCCAGCTCAGAGCTTTAGATGTCCTGTGGTTGCAGTTGCTCATCTATAAAATTTTGCACCTTAGTCCTGAAATAAAAATTCATAAGGTATGATGGTTTTGAAAGCAGGGTTGTGTTATTAAAAACAGACAGTAAAAGAGGAATTTTATTTTGAATGAATTGAAGGCAACCTTTTTTGGTTAATTCTTTAAAGGCACTAAGGAATAATCCTTGTTTTGACAGTGAAACAATACAGTTGATTTGCTTTGTGATGCCCAGAAAGAGTGGTTGAATATAAAGTTGATTTTATGATGCTGTAGGATTTTGAGTTATCAGAACCCTTCCCAATTGTGATACTGTGACAGGAATACAAGCTCTGTCAGAGTTAGGAATTTCTATGCAAACATTGAAAGTAAATATAAAATTAATAACTCTATATAACAGGTTATATGGTAATAGTACTAGTTAGAATTCTAAAGCAAGAAGAAATGCATGTAGTGCATCCCGTAATTAAAATGGCCCTTGTGAGTTGTTTTCTGCCTGTGTTTAAAAAAATAGTAGGTGGCGTTCTATTGAAGTCTTTAAAGATATCTTGCATCTTTTGCCAGTGGCTATTATGCATCCAGGCACCTCAGGAACAAAGAAATGACAGAGAAATGGATGGCCTGGGTTTAACTAAGTAGGTGATGGTACAGATGAGGCCTGATAAGCTTAACACTCCATCTCTGTGCTGCCACTGTGGTTTGCAAGGAGATTAGAACTGTCTGACTGTGAGGAGGGCAAGCTCCACAAATTCACTCATACATGGCAGTTCTGTAATGAGGTGATACTTCATTCCTTAAACTACTGAACTAGAACTGCACAAACAGATGTGTGCCTCTGGCAGTGCTGTGCAGGCGGCACAGGCTCTGCTGTGCCTCCAAATGCAAACACAGTGTCCGCTCGCCACAATTGTGTTTTATCGGTGTACACTATGCTTTGTATGTTTGTAATAATAAGGGGCAAATTATGCTGTTGTGAAATTGGAAAGTAAATTTAAGGGTGTTTATAATGCAGGGTAGAGTTTGAAGAGGATCCAAATAATTGTTATAATTTTCAGTAGGTTAACGTGACAAGATTTGGTGTTGGAAATTGAGAGCCCCATTCCCTTGGTTATTTCCATTATGTTGTTTCACAGCAAAACTTTCAGAAAGCTCAAAAGATGAGCTTTGTGGCCCCACTCTGAGTGTTTTACACAGTGAAAAGCCCAAGGTCAGCTCAGACTCAGAACTCAGCTTTTGTGTTTGGGGGCAGCAGTTCTGCAGAACCACAGAAGGATGTAAAATGACCACTGAGACCCTAATTCACATAGAGTTAATCTTTATGTGCTGACTTGTTCTGCCTGCTTAAATAGAACCGCTTGTGATTTTAACTTCAGTGTATGTTAATTACTCTGCTGCTTAGAGGCCTGAATGCAGTTCAGCAAGGTCATTGCTTTGTGGTGCACACTGAGGAATTTATCAATAGGTTGCCTTGCAGTGACCTGTGATTGTGGTGCCTTTGTTCGATGTTTTGAGGTTTAGTGAAATTGTGTATTTTTATTTAGCAATAAAATAGTAGCAATCTGCTCATGGGACTTTGCTGAACATTGTCACGAAGAATATATTTTGAAAATGGAAACTTTAATTTCCATTTTCCATGTGTGAAAATGCACTGTTAATTATAATAGCCTAAGGTTTAGTTTATACAAAAATAGTACTTTGAACAACTGTAATACAATGACTATTAAAATTCTGTTCTTTAGAAAGCAACAGCACTCTCTTTAAAACCAGAGAATGAGTAACTTTATCTTGTTTCCTCTCCTAAAAGAGGAAAAAAACCCCTTGCTGGTCCAGAAACAGTCCATTGGATTAACAGGACCTCCAAATATTTTTTTTTTCCTAATAAGGGGATACCTCTATTAGATGCTGATCACTTAAACTCTGTTTTTTTTTCAATTGCAAATAAAGGACACTATTTAATTAACAGTGGAATTGAATAAAAAAATCTAAGCTGCAGCATAAGCAAATGTAGTTTTCAGTGATAAGTCTTTCCATTATGGGATATTGAACCACACAAGGCTTGGAACATCTCTACAGGTACATTCACTAGAACAGTACTTGTGCTGCAGAAATGTCATTTTAGGCATTGGTCATTTATCCGAATGAACAACCCAACCAGAGCAAGATCTTTTATTTAAGAAACAAACTTTCAAATTGCAGACTTGAAAATATCAGCTGGTACGTGCATATGCTCCCAAAAACACAAGCTGTTTTCTCTACGTGCAAATAAAGTAATATTTTTTAAGTGCTCTAAACATATGAACAGAAAAGATACAGTAAGGAGATAACAATATGCCTTCATTTTATAATTAACAATTTTTATGTGATTACCGTGTTCTTCTACTTGCTTCCTCTCATGTGTGAAGGCAGTGAAAGTAAATTAATTACCATTAGCCTGAAGGAGAGCACACTGTGTTCTTTACAACTTCATAGTATTGATTTGGCTGTTATTCATGGCTTCTATTCTTTGCTATTCAGATTGATGCATCTTTAATTCATAGATACATTATCATTAATAGTGGTTTATTGACCAAGCAAAACAAAGCTGTTGTTGGGTCCTTTCTAGTACCAAAGCTTTGGACTTTTTCTGATAAGTTTGTGCAGTCTGCTACAGACTCTGGAGTTAGATGATTTCTGTACACTAGGGTAATGACCTGTGGTGGTGCTATAGGTAATATGCATATTTTGTGAGGTGAACTCTGTTGGTAATGTAATGAATTCCCAACTTACAAGAAACTCTTTCTGCTCCCTTTGAGAATCAGAAAAAAGCTGAATAAGCATCTCCTTGTTTTTGGATGTATTTTACAGCTAACTGAACATAGAAAACTCTAAGTGATAGAAAAAAGAATGTGCCCTGCATTTTGATATGAAATAGGTTTGGTTCAGCTTTAATTTGGGCAAATTTCTTTTAAGTTTTCAAAAACAGCTCTTAACTGACGATTTGTTGAAATGCTTCCAATCTGATCAGATACTGACATGTGGGTACACAGAAATGAATCTACTCTAACTTTGTAGCCAACTTATTTGTTGTTTAGTTTTGTGGGATTTTTGATAGAGCAAAAAAAAAAGACAGGTTTTTAATACAAGTGTGAGACTATACAAATTTCTGAGTAGAGGGTCTGAATCTGGTTCATATTTGATGCTAGGTTTTGATGAAGGTGATATGCGGCAGCTATGAACAGTTAATAAAAATGTTTTGAGTTTTCAGTTTTGGGGGGAATAAGGGCAGAGACTGGGGCTGCTGTGCTTTAGTCCTCTCTGCAACACTTGAAATTGTTCAGGGCTCATTTACTCTTCACTGTGATGTCTGGGAATACCTACGTGTGGATACAATATGGTACAGAGGTTACTATTGTCTGGATTATTAATCCAAATATCATTAAAAAACCCAACCAACCAACCAAACCAAAACCTAAACAAAAAACATAAAAAGAAACCCCAAGCAAACAAACCAAAGAGAGAGCTACAAACACAACTCTGGCTGGGATTTTGATGCACAGGACCTTTCCTTAATGAGGTTTCAGTTGTCATTTTTAAAAGTGTGACAGAGCAAAAATTCTGTTGGGGGAAAAGCATATTGAGAGCCAGCATGCCAGATGCCAGTCTAAGGCTCTCATAGCTAAATGGTCCAAAGATAAAAGGATCTGCACAAGTTCTGCTGTACAAGGCATTAGTTTATCTTAAATTACAGCCTTTCAAAGGCAGTTATTAAATAGTGGAATAAGTGTGGTTTGGCAGTTGAACTTTAACCCTTTGTTTGTCCTTGTCTGTTCACCAGTTTGTTTTATGAAGCTTTGAAGGAGGTCATGGTGGATATGCTGCTCTCCATAAGGATACAGCAAGGCTGGGTATCCTGTTCTCTTTCTTATGAAGTTTTATAAGGGACTGGGAATCACATATGGAAGTGAAAAGCTTTAGCTTGTGTGGCAAAACCACAAATATGTTTTCACACTTCCAGGCAGTGCCAAATGCTATAGTTAGGTTTCCAAACCTTTTTCTTTTTTTTTTTTTTTTTTTAATGGGTAACTTCCTGAATTCTTCTCAAGACATCTGCACTCAGACCAGATGCAGGTGTTCTGATTTGCAGAGATGCTGAGAATAGACTGATGTTGCTGGCTTTGATGTGAGGGGAGTTCAGGTTTTTGAAAACATAATAATTTTTAATGTTCAGTGGTGAGACAAAGAATTGGGAGCCTAAATTTGGGCCCAAATTCAGGTATTCAGATGTTACGCTTTTTCTTGTTATTACAAGTCCCCTTTGATCTGTAGTGTTCTGACACCTGTCTGAAACCCTAAATCAATATAAATACTTTTATGAGGTGCGTACAGAAAAGTGCAATGATGAGCCAGAGCAACAGGGATCAATGCCATGTCCTTCACAGTGACAAACAATGAAATATAAAGCTCATTTAAGAGCTAATGTTGAAGGTACCACACAATGGTTTAGAGGTGTCCAAGCAGACAAATGTTTGTGATAGAGAACATTGCAAAACACAATTCGTGTCCTAAGGAGATTGTCTTTCTTTTTCTGAGGAACAAAACCCATTAGTGATTCTTAAAAGCAGTGCTTTTGGACCTTCAAAAGACATGGATATGGCCAAGCAAAGATTTGTCTTGGAACACACTTCTTTTTTTCTTTTTCTCTGCATACATTCTGCTTTATTTCAAGTTTTCTTGGCTGCTCATTTTATTTTATTGCTCGTTTAGGGGCAGGCATGAATGGTGCAAAGACAATTGTGTAATTTTTCTTTGATGGAAAATAAGTTTTATCTAATAAAAGTCTATAGAAATACCCAATATATGAGCCAGGTGTAAGGCAGGCATAGGTTGAGGGGGAACAATAAGAAGAGAAAGAGACATTCAGCGATACGAGGAGTCTAAAGAGAAAAAAACCCATTACCACAATGTCTGGTTGAAAAAATTAGTTTGTGGTTGTATCCTGTGACCTTACAAAGTAAGCTGTCTCTTTTGGCTGTTCTTGTTTCCAGCAACCGTAGAGGCTTTTGGAGAAGACTAATGCAGCTCTGTGTACAAAAGAAAATGTTGTAGTATCTCACCCCTGCTGAGAATTGGTGATGGTAATGAGTTGTCAGGTTCCCTACTTCTGAATCTTCAGTGGCTTAGAATGTGTGTCCAGGATGAAACCTTTGCATACTCAGATTGTTTCAGTGTTTTGTGAGGAACAGATTAGTTGTACATGCTTTTAATATACTTTTAATATACTCTCCCTCCTGAGAATATAGTGAAGGCTTTGCCTTGGATGGACTTGTCCTCTGGATTATGTTTAATTCTGCAATTTATACCAATAGGTGTTTTGTTCCTCATGTAAAGCAGTTCACATGAAATACTGTAGTGAGTTCTCAAGAGTATCAAGAACAGCCTTATGGAAAAAGGAGTCTCCAGAAGGTTCTTTTTCAGTTTAAATGAGGGCTTTATGTTCTTTTCTAAAATAGAAGCAAAGGTGTGGGTAATTGTATAGACAGCTTCTGTGAAATATATTTCCAAAGCCTCTTTTAATAGCCTTTGTTAACTGGCTCTTGGAACATCCTTGCTGGCCTGTGGAGAAGTTTCAGATGTCTGAAATAATTTGCAAGACAATAGTTTGCTTTTTCAGCTATTTTCAATTATGATTAAATTCAGATTCAAGAAAGCTGGTGAGGTAACCCTCCTGTAAAAGGAGTTCTACATGTCCTTGGCCTCTGCCATGGGGCTCTGGAGGCAGCAGCCAGGCAAACCTTCCCAAACATTTGTTACTCTGGTTAGCACTGACCAAAGCAACTTTGTTAAAGAGAAACATGGGAATGCATTTCCAATTTCTGTTTGCTTAGAATTAGATTGCCAAATTAGTTATTTTGATCATCAATTTGTGGTGATTTTTTTTTTTTCATTAGATACTTCGAGTAAAAAATAAATACTGAATTAATCTCAGAAAGCAAGCATTTGAACCTCCTGGAGTGTGTTTCCTTATCTTTTTATTTACTAGATATTATAATGCATCAGCAAGGTGATTGCTTTTCTAAAATTGTATTTGTGAGGACAAGTACTCTGTGGTAGAATAGCTTCTATCTTCTCCTACTAGCTCAGCTGTTTTAACCATACTTGTATTGAAGACTCTTCTAATTAATGTTGTTTACAGGGTATTCTTGGTTATATAGATGGTATATATGTTTATACAGAGATAGATATAAACATATCTAGTTGTGAAAGGTTCAAGGAGACACCTTGTGTGGCATTTCATAGATGGGGCAGAGGAATGTTGCTAAATCAGGAGCCGGGTTGTTTGGTTTTGATGATCATTAAGCTTAATGCTTTAATGGATTTGGTTTTGTAGCATTTACACATAGCCATAAGGTAAAAATAGGTCAGAAGTAGATATCTTTGTAAAGATTAAATATGCTGGGGGTATAGTGCCCTTGCAGTGATTTCAATGTGTAAATTATTTTGCAAGGAAAGCAATAACTATCCTTGTCAAGTCTGCTGATGATAACAAATTTCCCAGGATAGCTGATCTTTAGTGATAATGTACCAGGTACAGCACTGAGTAGCTAATCACAGTAAAGTAGTATGCAAAAAATACTTTGTTTTTAAAGTGTTACTTTTGTGAAGTAACCAAACTGGACTTTGAGGCAACAGGAGTTCCTCAGACAGCAGTATGTGCAAGAGTCAAATGTGACAGGCTAATCCAGAGCTCCTAGGAATTGTTTGATGAATTGAGTGAGAATTTCTCTGCAGAAAATGAGTGTGCCATCACACTAGGCGTTGCTGATGGATTTCATCAACACAAAGAGGTTCAGGAAAGGTTAATAGGAGTGTGTAATGTGGTGTAACACAAATCCTCAATTACTAAGGAGTTCTCTGTGTCAAGGTGAGGAGAAGCGTGCTGTTGTGATTCACCTTGCCATGCAGATCAAGAGGAAGTTAACAAAGTTGACTGTGGTTTATTGAGCAGGGCATTGCAAGAAAAACCAAGAGAACTTGCTCGCTTTGTCGTTCTGAACTGTTGTGTGACATTGGGCACATCACTGAATTTAAAGATAGCCCAGTATCCTCTTCTACATGAAGATTGTGATAGATACATGCTTTATACAGTCTTTGAAACTCTGTGGATGAAAAACTTTATACCCACTCTGAACTAAAATAATTTTGTTCAACAGCAAAATAAAAATACCATAGATGTTTGTTAAAGTTGCTCCACTGAATGAATACATTCCAGAGTCAGGAGACCAGATAGCAGCATAACAGTGGCACTCTAACAAAACCACCCCACCATGGGGTCAGTGTGATAAGGGGAGAATACAAATCTTGTACGAGTAAGCGATTCACAGATGAGTCTGTCAGAGGAGTGCACCATCTGTATTTGCTATCTCTGCTGTGCCTGTGCCATCTGAGTACCCTTCTGCTCAGTGCAAAAGCTTAGACGCCCACTCACATGCACATGTGATGCTGGAGAAGGCTTCCAGTCGGGTTTATTCCAGCAGTGCATACATGGTCAGTGACCCCTCAGCTCTAATGAGGCGTTCAGAGGCTGTGCTGGGTAGTTTTAAATCTTCTACTGGGAATTGCTCTACCATGTCCCACACGCAGAAGGGATGTGTGCTGTATGGTAGAGCACTGCAAGAGCTCATGCCACATAAGGCTTGAACTGTCACCAGTTTTGTCCCACCAATTTGAACATGGATATTGTCTTCTAAAATGCTGTGATAGACTTTCCAGATGAAGAGTAATTTATATTTGTTTTGATTCAAAAGCCCAAAGCTGTGTTTTGCTATAGTCCCTGCTCTGTGCATAGTTTCTTTAATTTTAACAGAACTGTTAATGAGGTAAGGCAGCAACTAATGAACCATTTTGAGTTTGCTCCATGTATATGGCAGGTTTTGGGTTCTATAATTCAAAAAGCTCACAAAACCGAAACCTATGTAAAGTGCAGAGAGGAAGAGGTGTTATTAAAACACCCTGAGTAAATGACATTTTTAAAAATTTTGTGCAGTTGTGCTAAAAAAAATTAAAAAATTGTTATGCAATTTAAGAGGAGCAAAGAAAAGTGAAGGGACTTAATGTTAGATTGTAATGAAGAATAGATTATTGAAAGAAAAAATAATTTCTTTATGCATAGAAAAGTAGTTTAATACCAGCCTTCTGGTCCCTACAATTTAAAAGAATTTGACATAAAAATTCAAGGCAACTTCAGTTAGGAAAGTCAACTTGAGTGATAAATTAATGCATTTAGGGGTAAAGAATATGGTCAGACCTGTGGCGTAACTTTTGACTCTGCAACTCAAGAAACTGCTTTAAGAGCTGCAAATTGTGTCAGCTGCGAGCTTTTTGCAGACTTTCAGTCTCATTAATTACATCTGATTGTTGGGGCATCTCAAATATAGAATCAAAATAATTCTAGTAAGTTTATTAACTCGTGTGGCTCTTCAGTCCAGCACTGCCTCTCTGAAGGGAGTCGCTGTTATGACTTGCATGGCAGAGGGAGTGAAGCAAGTCTAAACAGTTCAACCACTGCATAGCACAGCCTTTCTACTGGGCCAGAGATATTAATTGAAATCAAAAGTTGGTGATTTAATCAAAAGTGTATGTTTCTGAAATCTCACTTTACATTTGCAATGTTGAGGCTTGAACATCTGAAAGTGGTTTTTTGAAAATGGCATGGAGTAAACACACATTTAATTTTTTCATGGAAACAATGGATAGATTGGATATTTGATCTGCCATTTGCATGCTGGTTCTGCTTTTTCATTATAAAACATAAAATGTATATATGCACATATAGTTTTAACGTGCCTGTGACAAAATCTCTCAACCAGCAACATTTGTGGAGTGTGTGCAACAGAGCTACGAATGCACCTCAGAGGCAAATAACAGTTCCAAATACACAGCACAGAGAGATGACTTCTGAAGTATTATTACAAGATTCCTGTTGAATTCCTTTCTTTAATCAGGGTGGTAGTGGTATTTACTGGCTCTGAAAATCCTGGGGAGTGGGAAGAATTTTCATCATAAATGAGTGTAGTGTTCTGCAGATGTACAAAGCAACCAGAGCCCTTTTGAAAGACTGAGACTAGGACAGTGTACACACGTGTAAGTAACTTGAAATATTTTTGTATACAGTGCAAAGATGAATATCTTGATTTTGATAAGACTTGATAGACGTAGGTAAAAATAGGAACATGAAGACTGTGTTTCTCTTTAGAATAAAAACAAGGACAAAAAAATTCGAGCTGTAGCCAACAGTCTTGCTTTAAGAGAGGACTTCTTTTCCTGCCTTGGTCACTCAAATGCTGTGGGTTTTGGTGTGGTTTGGCTTTGTTTTGGTTTTGTTTGTTTGGGGGGTTCTTTGGTAATTCTTTGTTAGCACTTTTTGGTTTGTGTGTGTTTGTGTTGTTCTTTCAGTGCCAAATCGTCAGACTGCATTAAACACTTCTGATCTGAGTTTTGTACAGATTGCTTTTTGGTTTGTTATTTCTAGATGATCATTTAACAGGAAAAAAACGCCACACCTAAACCAGTGAAAAACATAAAAGCATTAAGGGTTCTGACAGTGAAATAGTGTCTGTCTTTCCCCAGTGCTTATGTGAAATGATCTGGCAAAACAGATACTGAAGAAATAATGTATTTTTTGTGGGCTTTCTCAAATGATAAATGTTCTTGTCTCTCTAGAGAATTCCTTACCAAATGCTGATTTTTGCAAGTAGTCAGAATCAGCATTTCAAGTATTTTTTTTAATAATGCAGCAAATCAGAAGATGTATCCGCTTCATTTCTAGACAATTGGAAATTCAATTATCAGAAGAAATTACCAACTATGACTAATATTTTATACTCCTTTTAAAGCAAGTAAATTGTTTATAGCAAAGTTAGAGCTCTTATCTCTCCTTTTACTAACAATACACATTATTGTCTATGTTACAAATGGTGAGAATTATCAGTATCTCTTAATGAAGTAAAATTAGGGAATATTGAAAACCCCAAGGTTTGATTTTTTTTTTTAATAAAACAAAATAACAACTTTATCATCAGCTTCATTATTTTTACATGGAAGGGAAATGGCAGTTTAAGGCATTGCTTGTGTTGTACTTCACAGTAGCAGTACAACAAGGCAGTTTGCAAGTCTGGAGTATAAAGGCAAGCCTGGCCCAAAAGCTTGTTTATTTCACCACTCATTTTGCTTAACTGGAATGATAGTGCCATGCTGCTTCCCAAGATGACATCAAAATAAAATAATTTCATTTGAAAACAAATTCCAATTTATTTCAAAGGGACTATGTCTTTGCTGTTTTTATTTACTGAAACTAAACCCAAATTTAAGAGGTGAAAATTTATTGGTGGGGAAAGGATGAGGCCTGGAGGTCAGACAGCCTCTGCAGTGATAGGAAGAGAAGGCTGTATTAATGATGGCCTTTGTTGTGGTTTTATTGTGGTTTTGAGTTTTTTCACTATCCTGTGTGATTCAGGTTTCTTGCCTTGATAGTTATAAAATCAGGTTTTCTACAGATGAAATCTAAATCCCCAGCATCCTGCAGTGAGCACTGAGAGCAGGGGCACAGACACACCCAGGTCAGGCTGGCACCTCTCCCCTCCAGGTACGAGGAGAGCAAAAACAGCTGGAAGTTTTTTCCAACCACATAATTCTCCTGTTTTGGAATCTTCCAATGATGGCTGAAAAAATGATAGAAGTGCTTTTTTATGGCTGTGGAATTCCATATATGAAATACATATTACATAAACCTCTTGGTTGCCAGGGTCTTGCAGACCAAGTAAGCTCTTGTTTTGTTGCAAATGTTCTTGGAGGTTTCCAGCAACTGAGTGCATTTGCACTGTGCAAGATGTGGGTCTTTTCAAAGAGATCTGAAATAATATCTTCTGTTTCTTTCAATTTACTCTTTTGTGTTGGAACTTTGGCATTTGAATTATGAAAAAAATTGTTTATTTACTATGAACTGGCATAATTATAAGATCATAAATTACAAGTTAAGAAATCATTCACATCTATTTTGAGTGCAAGTTATTTTTAGTTTTCAAAAGTACAAGTTACTCAACATTGAGAAGTGTGGCTTTTTCATATGCTTTCACAAGAGCCTAATAGACCATGTGTTAGGATTCTGTGTGCCTAGAAAATGTTGTGGATTTCAACAGTACCATTCAGTTTTCAGGCAAAAGCAGTGAATAATTGCCTGGCTTTCTTCACTCGATGGCAACGCTTAAATCAATAAATCTGATGACCTGAAGGCTGTCTCTTCAAGCGATGCATTTTAGAATACTTTCTAAAAACCCAAAGGTCACGTCTAAAGGAAACATTTTTATCAGAAGGTGAAATGTTGAACATGATCTGTGCAGCTGGAAATAAGTGATTCAAATTTGTACTTGATTTGTTTTAAATTCTCCAAAGCTTCAAATCCTGTGGGATGTGGACAGACATTGGCATCATTAATGAACTGGCAGTGTTTTCAATTTACTGATCATTTACTGCATTTTATCACGGTATTTGTTACAATAGCATTTATCTTGTCTCTTGTCTACTGTGTTCTTATATCTTCTCCAGTGAATAAAAAATAAAAGTGTATGGTTTTTTTTATTTTAGAAAAATCACTTTTATCTCCAGTAATGACATAAATGGACTTCAAGAATTGAAATGAGAACTCTGTTGATGCTATCTAAGTGCAAATCAAAGAGGGGAAAACCCCCAGATCTCCCTGCCTGCTCGAGAGAGCAAAATGCAAGGGGTTTCTTTGAGGTTTCTTAGGTTGCCAGATTGCTATTTAGGTCTCAGACTGGATATCCATGACAAGTAATAATGTGGAAAAATGAAATTATCGCTGAAATTACATATATATAAAAATTGCCCTAAATATTTACTGACAACTTTGTATTTTTAACTTTGTTCTGAAATAATTTGCAAATTATGTTTTATTAAATATATTGTTTCATTATCAAAACATTCACACAAGTTTTTACAAAGAAGTGCAAAATTTAAAGGAAATACAAAGTGTCAGTCTACCTTGAAAATTAGTTTTGTTGGGGGAAATGGGTACAACATGTGTAGACACTGTCTTAACAAAAAAGTCCTTTCTTGCATCACCAGCCAGGACATAACTAGTCCTGACTAATTCACTGTTTTGAACATTCTAATATTCATCCAGGTGCTTTGAACCACTGTTTTTCATCACTTTATTCTCCCTTGTCTCTCTGGAGTTCTATAATCATCATTCTGCAGGCAAATTTTAATGACACTTTTTTTTTTAATTATACCATTTCATTTTATTCACTCACATACTGTGGGTTGTCCCAAGAGTCTGCTGTAGAGGTTTGGGAGATATTTCTGGCCCCCAGGGCTGATTGGCAGGAGGCAGGTATGGCTTCCTTCTCCCTCCCTGTGGCATGGAGGGGCAGGTTTGTGAGCAGCTGAAGGGTTTGGTGATGGGCAGTGATTAGTTCAACACAACTGTGCATGCCCTAGAGAGAGACAAGCAAACAATAGCCAGAGTGGAAGCCAACAGTTCTTAGAGTACAGGCTGCAGTGGGATAACATGGGGAAGAAGAATGTTTTCAGCATTAAATTCTTTTTAATAACTAATTTTTACAAAGCTTTCTTGTAAAGCTTCCTTGATCAGGAAAAAAAAGGTATTGATATGCAGAAAATAGAGGATAAAAATTGTTTTGAATATATTTTTAGTGCTTAGGCATTCTGAGAGTTATTCACGTTGTGAAACGAGGTAATGCTCATCATAGTGGATAAAGGGTGCTTTGATGCTTGTGTTTGGATGAAGGCTCATGTTCATGTGCTTTGTTTAGGCTTTTCTTTGCATAAAAAGCATGTCTAGATAAGCTTGTAGTGTAAGTACTCATAATGTAGGCATTGTGTAAAGCTTGTGATATAGGCATCTACAGGAAGTTCAGCTGAGGAGGAGGAGGAGGATTCTAGTTTGCCAAGGCACAGGGATTGCCAATCGTATCACTGTTTTTACATGATTTTTGGAGGAGATACAAGGATTTTTTGCTCCTTTTTTTGGCTCTTGTTTAGTTGTGGGGAAGAGTAATTTAAACATTGTGAAGGGGAGTTATCATTTTCCTACAGTGCATGAGATAAATATTTTATTATTTTTTAAATGGACTTCTGGTTCTAATCCAGTTGTTCTCTCCCCATGACAGCATCTTGGCACAAAGCAGCCTGCTGTCACGCAAATAAAGATCAAATAAATGAAGAATGTCAGCAAAGTGTAATATAAAACGAACAATTAGTTGTCAAAATTTCAGCTTGTTCCCTGTGAGTAACTTTTCCCTATTTTTCTTTTATTTTTCCAGAAATACAAAGAATATGAGAAGGATGTTGCAATAGAAGAAATTGATGGCCTTCAGCTTGTGAAAAAGTTAGCAAAGAATATGGAAGAAATGTTTCATAAGAAGTCTGAAGCTGTACGGGTAAGCACCTGATCAATCTGCTATTTCCTTCTATGATGTAAAACTAAATATATAGTTTAGGCTCTGCTCTGAAAGCTGTACTAGCAATTGAAGGTGCTGAAGGAGAAATGCTAAAGCATTCAGAAGTATTTTAGGATCATTGTTCAAGAGAATAGATTTAAATTATTTATACCGCCAACAGATAAATGTAAGAGTGTGCGATGAGATTGGGACTACCAATTTCCAGTATGAGTTTGTAACATATCACTTGTGTGCAGTAAAACCTATCTGCACGTGGTTTAAATGTTAGATTTAAAATATCCAACCAAAGCAGACTTCATTTCTGTGCTCACTATTATAAAAATAGTGTCATGGGAAATGTCTGAGTTCAATAACTGTCCTTTAGTTCAGAAAAAGATGCAAACACTTCAAATGGTAAACATTTTAATTGTGGCAAGAACTACATCACTCTTCAGGCAACTTGTTAATGATCATTGAATAACTAGACATCTTTCTGTATGTCTGTAAGTTTTTGTGCTCTTTTCTTTTTTTTGTTTTTGTTTTTTTCTATCTCCATTCTGATTCTCCTTTTGTAATAGCTTTGGTGTCTATTAGACTTACTATAAAACCAAGAAGTTCAGAATTTTATGTTTTATTATATTAAGTATGAGTTGTTTGTCACACGTATTCTAAAGAGTAACAAATCTTCCTGTTGGAGTTTTCCTTTTGCATTATTCTTTGCTAGAAATTGAAGTGACTGCCTGGAACAATAGCTCCTGTGGCATCACCCCGTCAGCAAACTCACAGGACATTATGATGATGCTGTTTGCCATCAGTTGCTCTATTTCAGCCAGATTTATCTGCTCAATGGAGTTGAAGACCCTCATGTCTCCTCTGTAGAGCTGGAGGTATCACCCGAGGACAGGGATTCTTATTGTGTGACCAAGGATACAATTTCGCCTTCAGGCTTGTACTGTTTGTTATGGTGCAAAGGGAGAAAAGAATTTGGCTACGTTTAAGAGGCTGAATTTTTAGGGCTGGCAG
Organism: Prinia subflava; assembly: GCF_021018805.1. Taxonomy (NCBI): domain Eukaryota; kingdom Metazoa; phylum Chordata; class Aves; order Passeriformes; family Cisticolidae; genus Prinia; species Prinia subflava. The sequence goes on from NC_086260.1 coordinate 19,181,022, forward strand.
TGAAGTAAAACATTTCAGCTTGTAAAACTGAGCACACTTGGCAGGGAAGCAGAGAAAGACAATAAACATGGAACCCCGCAATGCTATTTTTACAGTGTGTTTTTCAGAGGAAAAACTACACTTTAATATGTGTGCAACAGCTTCCAGAAGTCTGAAGAATATTGACTTGGGGAAGGGGGAGGACTCTCTTCCTTGTTTCTTGGCAGAGAAAACTGCTCCCCTGGGATCATAATGTGAACAAAGCATTCTTGGAGCAGCATTTGTTTAGAGCGAGAAGTGACCAGCGAGCTGCACACTTGGCTGGTGAGGGAATAGAATTCCATCAGTGAGGAGTGCTGGTGGGGAAGAGCAGTTTGTGTCTCAATTAGAGCTTCAAAACAAATGTTTAGAACAGGTTTGGTCTCGTCATACAGATGGTGTTTTTATCTGAGGCAAAAAATACAGGATCAATATAGACCACCATGCTCTGAGTAAAAACAAGCCCAAATTCTGTGAAGTTAAACCATGCGTGTAATCTTGAGTGAATGGATTTTAGTGCCGGAAAAAGTGACTGAAATCCAGAGCCTTCTTTGGAAAGTTTCCATCTCTGGAAAAGAATCTAAAAGCGTGGTTTGGACAGGGTCACTTCTTTTAAGAAATGATCTCTTTATGAGAGATCATTTAATCTCTTTTAAAAGTTCATCTCTTAATGAACTTTCCAATTAAGTTTTTGATTTTTGCATAATGATAGAAATTGGTTCTTCTCAGTGCTAGAGATGGAACAAGTGATCTGTCCTGTTCTGGTAGTAAGTAGTGCTTAGTAATTTGCATCCTGAGAAGTACAAAATCCTTTGGTACAATGCAGGTTTTGCACAAGTTTCATCCTTGATTCATCACAACTAATTGTCCCCTCATATCCTGGGGAGGTGAGATGGGAAATAGAAAACTCCTGTACAATTAAGGGCTCTGTTCCATCGGGATCCTGGATCATCTTGTCTCTAAAATACTTGAATTTTGACATAAGCTTTTGATGAAAATTTGTACAAGAGCAATGAAACGTAGACTTCAGAATAATATGTCAGGTATATTGGTGGTGATGTTGGAGGAAGTATTAAATGAAGAATACCTTACAAAATATCCCTCAGCCTTAGAAATATTGGGGACATGGTTGGGATATTGCAAATCCAAGGATTCAGAAAATGTGTTCCAATATTAGCCCAAATTGTTACCTTACACCACTGTGTGAATTAGCTTCAAGTAGACATCAAAATCCATGGTTGATTAAAATGCTTTATCCAAAAGCATTTTGGGTTAAACATATTTTCAGGTTCTAGCAGATCTAACACTGAAAATGTTCAGAAATTCATAGTACATAAAGTATGTGATTTGTAGAAAGGCCAAGAAGAATGACCTGGATATATAAAATTAGGATGGCTTGGATAGGCCTCACTTGGTGGTTTTTTTTTTTTTTTTTTTTGTGGTTCTGCTTGATGCTTTCAAACATATGAACTTATCTGAAGCTACTGATCACATGTGAACTCTTTTCCCTCCCCCCCTCCCCCATAATATTCTGGATGCATTCTTATCTTTCTGTCTCATCGCTTTTCATAGTGATTAGTTGGTTCAGTGTGATTTTTATCATATTCATTCCCTGTTTGAATTACCCTTCAGTATGCAATTATCCTATCACAGATTGTCCTATTTTTGTTCTGTCAGATACATAAGATAAATGGAAAACTGAAAGTACTAAACCAATTATATAACCTTTTGTCAGCTACTTACTGATGGAAAACCTTGCAAGCAACATTTTCCCCCCATTCCTTCTTCTCAGTGTTCACTGTTTACCTTGGGTTTATGTCAGTTCAGGATATTCCTGTTAACCATTTCCTTCCTAATGCTGCTCTACCTGACTGAATTTTAGGCAGGCAACTTTGTGTTTTATTTTGAAGTATTTGTGACATGAATTAAGTTAAAATCCCTGAGCTGTGGTTTGGATTCAGTGCTGCTGGTGTTCTGTTTGCATCTGTGACAAAGGTAAATGTATCCATTTATTTTTAATATTATGATGCTTGAGATGGGAAAAGTCTTACTGCCCATAAGCGACAGACACAGAAATACGTCCTGCACTGTTCAGTAGTTGTTTCAATTTTACAGCCAAACACAAATAATCCCTTTGAGACTCTTGTTTAGTCTGCTGTCACTTGAGGTATTGCTGCTTTTCCTGGACTTTTAGATATTTCACTCATAGGAGGGTTGCTTGACCAGTCTTAAAGTTATCAGTGATTTTTTTTTAATATAATTTTTAGAAAGTTTTATGATACTTCAGTGACTTTACTAATTTGAAGCTGAATGGGAATGAAGCACTGTGACATAATGCTCAGTAACAAATGACAATGGCAACAAACTTAATAGTGAAAAAGAAGTGGAGTTAAAATTGTTCATTTGATGCTTTTATTTTTCCTAGATACTGGGATTTTGGGAAAAAAATGGAAGCCTAGAGGGAGGAGAAAAAGATAGCAAAATGAAAGATAACCATGTTATTAGGGAATATTCAAAAAGCTATTATTATAACTTTAGCTTTGTACTAAAATTTTGATTTTCATTAATATTTCCTTACTAATAAAGAGTTACTATAAAAATTATTGTTGATTCACTGCTAAGATGGCAAATGAAGTGTTAAGGATGGTATTTCTTTAAGGCAACTACACTTGCTGCAGAGGAAAATGCAAATAAGAGGCTTCTTTTTATTAACTTTTCCTACTATAGCTACCTGGTGTTCATTGTGAAGCTGATTCTCATTATAACTGTACTGTGAAAAGTAATTGCTGTTGTACAGTAATTCAATTTCAGTGCATTCATGCATCAGTAAACCAGCAGGGTTTATCTAGAGAAACCTGGGACTCTAAAGCTTTTTATCATGAAATTCCACATGCAGACAAATGTTCTTCCAAGGAGTAGAATATCAGCATTTACATTTAACAAACATTTGCAATGAAGAGAAATGGATTTTTTTTCCATTGATGATTTTTACACTAGTCTTTAAGCTTTCTTCTGATACTATTAGGATGACACTGTTTATGCACAGTTAAAGTATTTTAGGTGTTTGAGATGTTTGTGCTTAGTCATTGGCATATGTGGTGTGCACATTTTAGTATGCATTTATATATTTGTGTGGGTACAGATCTTTAGATGTGCATTTTGGGGTTTATACGTGCAGTATCAACAGATGCAATTTGCTACTGTTTTTCTGCACGTGTATGTATAGATATATAAGGAAAGTATTAAACAACATGTACCATGTTCAGTTATTTCCAAGAAAATACTGGTAAATTGGTGTCCTGGTCAATAAATCAAATTTTATTTAAAGTGATGTGTTAATGAGTGCAAAATGAATTTGGTTTGATGAGCACAAAGATCGTGGCAAGTAATTCAAAGCTGAGAGTGAGAGTTGCTAAAGAATGCTCCTTTATTCACAGCACTAAAAATGCTTCCATGGAGTGTATGAAAGCTCAGTAAAAAATTCATACTGAATACTGTAGTCAATAATTGCAGCTTTTATTTATAAAGCACCTCCAAGTAGTTTAATCTTTCCTTGAGTGTACTTGGAATTTAACTCATTTTTAGTGTGTAACTTAGTGGTGAGTTCATTCTTATTTGAGGCAAAAGTGAGAAATGTTTCACGTGAAATTTGAACTGTTTGGTTTTTTGTTTCTTTTTTTTTGAGACTGTTTTAAATGTGCACTGGCTTCAATACCCACTATGTATTTATTTTATTGCATTGTATTTTCATTCTGATTTTCTATCACTTTGATCAAGGCTAGATCAGGAATTATCTCATTCTTGAGAAGAGAAGCAAACAATCATTCATATTTTATATTCATATAATGTAATAGAAATAGATCTTTAATGTCAAAACATATTACTTTTCTAGGCTCACTATTTCAAAGATAGAATAAACTAAGTTCCTTCATTGATCTAATTTGCATCTGTAGAATTAGAAGAAAAATGAATATAAATGTGCATTCTTAACAGCTGCAGCTCAATGGGGGCTGTATTGACCCCTGACTTTTTTTTAATAAATATAGTAAGAAAGGGTGTTCTTTAAATCTGCAGATGGAAATGAAAAAAAAAAAAAAAGAACCTCAGCATTAAGTTTATAAAATTACTGAGGGAAAAATTATAGGTGGTTGTGGGTGGAAGGAAATTATGGTGGATCAACCCAGTATCACTATAAATAGTTTTAACTGACAGAATAAAGACATAATGAATAAAGCAGAGATGGCTATGGTTGTGTTAATTACTGCTAACAAATTTAACAAATTAAAGGTTTTCAGCAATATTTTTGTATTCACATTTAGTATTTTAACTGTAATTGTTGCTATTTAATTTTGGTGTCATGTAAACTCGCTCATAGTTTTACTGGTCTCCTTCAGTTGTCAGTAATAAATTCATGTTCTTGAAAGCATGAAGAGATTTATTTTTAGTTTTTTGAAAATTAGAATACATTGGAAAATGAGAAGATGGATAGCAATCCACTGACAGTGGAGTATTCAATAACATAATGCTTGATAGTCATAATTTGGACAATATTTAAAGGCACAGTAAATACATTTCTTCTTTATTTCTATTGGGCTTGAAGATGGCTTTTGGTAAATGTGTAGAATTTAGGATATTCAACAAATGAGGGATATTCTAGTGCAAATCAACTAAATCCCACACTGCTGATTTGCTTTTTAATTCTTTGAGTTTGCCAGGAAATCTGTGTATTTATAAGCAGATACTGGTATGAGTTCTGAAAGGGGGGAAAATATCTCTTTTAATTGGAGTATGGGTGGGCTTCTTTTCCCCTTAACCTTCATTGCCATCCCATGGCTGCTGTGTCAGAGCTCAGACTGTCCTCAGGTGCATTTACTGGTGATCAGGAGGAATGAATGAAATAGGTTCAATCAGTTCACCTCATACCCACTCTATGTGTGTAGTGGAATAAATATGGAATAGACAGCTTTAATGGAAGCTCGTTTTTCTGTCTGTAGACCTCTCTGAATCATAGCAGGGAGCCCAAGTGCATTGATTAAATATTTAACTCCCATATGTCCTAAACCCCAGATTAGCTGAGTTGTCAAAATGGGTCCTGGTAGGGGGGAAGAGGTGAAACATGGGAAAGCTCAGTGGGAGAGAATGAAAAGAAAACCAGTGAAAACTTCAGGGAGATGTTTCAGAGGATATGTGTTTGCCAGGATTTCCAGGGAGTCATGTACAGGATGTGCAGTACCAAGGAATTCCTGCTCCCTGCTCATCACTGCCGTAACACACTCTGCTACAGCTCTGCAAACATGGAGCTTTCACTGTCTGGGTACAGTGTGAAATAAATATCTACAAAAAGTAAAGCAACTTGAACCATCTTGGATTTTGTCTGTCTTTAAAACCCTGGCATGTTTGTATGCTAAAAGAAAAAAAAAAGTCCATGGTCTAGTCAGTCTTAGGAAATTTAGTGAATTTCTTGAAGTGCAAATTTAGAAAAAAGAAAAAGTACTCATAAGATAAAAAGGAGGAAAATTAAGACTCTTAGAGAAAACTTCAAAGCATTTGCTGCTGGAGACAATTATGATGGTCTTACCTCTGGTGCCAAGAAAAGAAGGAAAAAGTATTTAAAGATAGTGCATTCAACTATATAGCATTTATGTGAAAATACAGCGAGGAAATCCAGCCCCTTCACAGATTAGTTCCTGTTTAGACTTCACTGCAACAGTACAGAACATTCAGTCTTTTCAATCAACATAAAATAGTTTTTCAGACAGCAGGAAAAAACCCAGTGAAGTCGTTTTGGAAGAATGAAGTAGGATAAATTAGTCTCATTTATCCTCCTTTCTTATCAGTGTTTTAGGGTATTAGCATATTTTAGTGCTTTACATTAATTATTTTAACAAAATTAGGCATATTGTCCAACATCCTGTTCAGTGTGGGATTTGAACTAGTCACTTCAAATAGTAATGTTTTAATTAAAACTTAATTTCACTTGCAGAACTCTCATCTCAATTTTCAATTAGGATTCTGATCTCCTATTTTAAATCTGTATCATTGAATCTATTTGTCGGAATTATAAAAATAAATACTGGTATTTTAATGTCAGAGAGATGATAGATGTTTGGTGTCATACCAGTTTTAGAGGGTTGATACCTATTTTTAATTGATTATAAATATTCTCCTGAGAAGATGCACTATAACTTGCTGTTCATGTAACATTAGCCTGTTTTCTGAAACCTTGTGTTAGTTTGCTTTAATGCTTAGATAATAAAAAAGATATCCTTCTTTAGAGGTTGCTTAGCCTGCCTCTGTGCAGAGCAGGTTTTGAAGCTGCTGCCTCCTTTTTCCATTCCCTGGATGATGCCAACTCCTCTGCTCCATCTGTGGAGCGAGGGAGCACCAGGAGCAGTAGTGAGGAGGGGTAACTCCTCACACAACCTCTTGGAGGGGTTTACTGAATGGTCATTTATCAATATTTTGTGGAGGAGAGAGACTGTAATCTCTGTGTGAGTCTTCATTTTGAAGTGCTCAGAAGCGTTTCAATGTAAAGAGGTGTAGAGAGAATTCATTCATGTTTTTTATGAGCATTAACTCTTCCCGCTGCTCTGTGATGGAGCTCTGTGCTAGGTCAGGTGTGTTGGCTGAGCCTGACCTGCCACTGGAGCCCATTGCACGAGGAGATAACAGAGGGCAAATACCCATTTATCCTCTTCACTCCCACCTTTCTTGAGTTTGACTCTAGTGTAATTAGGTAGGAAGAAGCCTGATTAATCTTAAATACTTCCAGCTTAGTTGATTTTTTGTCTCTGATTATGTATTGCCAGCATGCCCATCAGTGGTCAGTGCTTTTCCTTGCTCTCTCACATTTTGGGTTTTTAACACCTACTGTTTCAAGTTATTCTTCCTCTTTTTACTTTCTCTGGACACTACAGTTTCTTTTATCTTCTAATTTAAATAGAATTATACTTTATAGCTTTATACAACAAACCCACCATGCTCTTTCTCCCAGCTGAACAGTTTCTTCAAGACTGGAGAACTGCACAGACTCTGCAGTGCTTTTTAAGCTCATGGGCTCTCTGATCGTTCCAGGAGCTGCTGACAAGGGTGGGGGTAAAGAGGCTCTTCCCAGCAGCACGGAACTTCAGGTGCTCACAATTTCTGCTGGAATTAAATCAGAACGTCAGGATTATCAGTGCTGGTGGAACGTGAAACTGTTTTGGGAGACAAAAGCAGACCAACAAAGAGATAAGCTGCTTCCCCCCTTTTTTTTTCTCCCTTCCCTGGAAAAGCCAGGGCTTATTTTGTGTGAGTTAATGATTGTTTTGAACTGTATTTTAACAGCTATCTGAAATACAACTGCAATAAAGCATCAGATTTAATGCTGTAATTTCAAATGTTCAAAACTAACCTTCCTTTTGATGAATACCGAGAAAAAGGCTCAAGTTTTGTTTGCTAACGTTAGACTGCTGGATTGTCCTGGCCTGTACTTTAACATGCTTGCAAATTGGCAATGGCCTTTAAAAAGAAATCTCCCTTCTGGCTTGTACAGGTGCTTGCTCACCTCTCCTTTTTCCTTGACTTTTGCTCCACTGAGCTGTGGCAAAGCTGTGCAGAATAGTTGGAGAATTTTAAGACCTAAGAAATACTCAGTGCAGAAACCCCAAAACAAAAAGCTAAGAGAGGCTTTCTTTCCCTTAGATTAATTAGGATCTTGTTCATTGCATGACATAAAAAATGCTTTTAAGAGTAAGGCCCAGGAAAGAAATGAGAGACAGGAATGAGTTGGATCATATTATGGACACTACTTTTTTTTATTTTCTCATGGGCGTGGTGGTGATGACTTAGAACTGTATTGAACCATCTCCCCATTTGGATGATTTTTTAAAACTCTGGTGACTCTACAGCTGTGTAGGAAAATTGCCTAATTACTTACATACCACTTCAGATCTCGTATTTTGTGTGTCACTGGGCTAAATGTCCTTTGCTGTAGCATGCTGTACTAGAGGGTGAGAATCTCCTCCCTTCTCTGTAGGTGATCAGTTCCTCATGTATGGTAGCTGCAGAAGGCTGAGCTCGTAGCTCAGACTGTGGGTGTCTGAGCAAAAATGTTTCAAATCAGTAACCTGAATCTCTATAGCTTCAGTAAAATATAAACAAGACTTAAAATTTCATTTTCCTAGGTAGTAAGGCAAGGTAGCTCACACATGGCACATATTGATAGATTTGAGATTTTGCTGGACGAAAGGACTCATCCTGAGTCTCACAGTGCACAAATTCTGTGGTACTGCAGTCTGTGACACTGAAGACCAACAAGCTTTAGGGCTGGTGGGAGTGGTGGAAAGGCTCTTACTAAAATAGTAGTCTTGCTGTTGATCAGTTTAACTAATTGAGCAAATGGTGATTAAAATTAAAATGTTAATGGATTTCAAATTACTTCCAAAGATGGACTGTGAATGTGAGGTTTCATGAAAATATCTAGGCAAAGCTTTCCATGTACACAGCCAAAAGCATCCTAATACATTTCTGTTGCAGATTTAGGATTTGTGGCAGGAACAGCTGAGGCCCACAGCTCTGGCAAGAGCTGCAGCACACTTGGGGGAGAGCAGGTGCAGAGCCTGACACCTGGGCTGGAGTGTGCTTTCCTGTTTTGAGGAGACACAGTTAAAAATTGCTGGGTGGGGGGAGCAAAAGTGGGAACTTTCATTTTGTGTTATTTTATGTTTGGAAGGAAGAATATTGTGTAGCTCACGTTATCCTAATCACTGTGTCATTTGGTGCTGGGGCCACGGTAAGAAAAAGTGTAGTCATTTATTTCAGGAGCATCTTGATTTAAACGTTATGTAATTATGCCACATTACCTTTGGTATATGTTTTAAAATTGTTTGCCGTGAAGGGAACAAACAATAAATTATAGTAATCACTTTTTAATTTCTTTTACCTCTATATAAATAGATACAAAGCCATGTATTCTTGGCCCAAATACATTTCTCTGTCATTTAAGCTAGCACAGCATATCTTGGATGATTGCTTCTGCTGCTGTGCAAGTGCTCCAGGAGGACAAATTGTTTGGGTAAATCGTAACCAAAAAGGTGTTTCATGTAAGAAGTAAACAGTTCCAAATGAATACTATAAATTGAAATTTTATTGATTAGTCTGGTTTTTTTAATATAAAGTTTAAATTACAGCAATCATTGTGGCACAAAGCACTACAGAAATGCTACAGTGCAGAAAAATCTTGTGCTCTGTATTTTCAATGGATCATTTAAGAGCAATAGTAATGGAAGAAAAAGGAAAGCACTGCTCTGTACCTGTGAGTCTTTGTTTTAAAAAGAAGCTGGAACTGGAGAAGCAAGGTATGCTGCAGCAAAAGGCACAGCAAATTCTGTGTGCAGAAAAAGAGTTGAGGAACATTTAGAGATTCCAGGTAGCTTCACATCACCCTTGCCAGGTGTATCATAACATGGACTATACACTACAGCCTCCCTTAAAGAATGCAGGGCAACTTTCTATACATCAGAAAAAAATGCAGGGACATCTCAGGTTAATTCTTTAATTCTTGGGTGTGATAATAAGAGATTGTTTAAAACCACTGTAACTGGTAAAGCTTTGGCACAGATTGTGGGAGAACCCTGGTAAACATCCTTATTTGCTGGTCTATACCTTGGTTTCTTTCATCAGTGGAGTTTCTGGTCTTGATCCCTCTTGGGGCTAGCACAAAGTGGGGACTTTCTCATTTTTTAAGAAAACTGAGCAGTCTAGAATAACATCTATTATTAAAAAAGATCAGCTTCTAATTTTCCATTATATTGAAAAACTGGGTTTTGTCAGTAAAGTCATACTTTTATCACTCATTTCCCATAACTTGTAGTGAGATGGTAATTTAGCACTTTGTAAATGTGCCAGTAAATCAGTAATTCTTGAGTCATTAATTTTGTGCTTATTTTAATTGTGTTACATCTATGGATATTTATAGAGTTCCACTTTTTTACACTTGAAAAATATTACTATCGTGTTATTTTTGAGATGGACTTAAGAAAATGAAATTCACTTAATGAAAATATTTTTGACATATAAAAATAGAAATTTTGCCTTGGTTTATGTGTTAAGTAATTTTCATTTCAATGTAACTATGAATTGTTATAGAAATGGAAATAGTTATTTTCCTTTTGCTTTTAGGTAACTCCATGCTCATGATCTAGTAATTAAATCCTTAACCTCTTGATCTTTATTTTTGACTGAAGTTCAATAAGGAATCAGATATATTCATAAAAGATGAGTCCATAGCTGGCTAATTAATACACTAATTATATATAAAGTTCAGCTTTTAAATCAGGAAGCCCATAAAACACTGATTGCCATAAGCTGAAATCATTTACTGAGGAAACAGACAAAGGCTTTTGTCCTATTTCTCAAGTTCTTTACCCCAACAATCACTGCTGGAGAGGGTTTGGGAGCTCTCTTGTCTGACACTCATTGCTGAGATCCTGTAAACGACTCGAAGAGTTGAACTGAAAAAGTTATTAAAAGAGTCCTGTGTTTCTGAAAGATCAGATAGTTTGAGCTTGTGACACACAGTTCTTTGAGTGCTGCTATATCCTTATTTTAAAAATGATGTTTTATTTGAAAAAATGCTGCATGCTTATGGCTTTTTCATCTCCTCATCTATTACCTTGGTTTCTGAGCTCAAAGAGTGAACCATGCAGGTAGCACTGGCCAGGCTGCCTTGTGCAAACCCAAAGCAATGTTTGGGAGAAACTTAGACTGTGGCATGATAAAAGTGAAACAAAACTCCCTCAGAACTACGTCAACACAACCCCAAAGTATAAAAAAAAAAAATTAACAAAAAATAATAGAGAGATGCCTTGGGTTTAAAATAGTCTGGGGTCTTCAGTAGATTTTTTTTCTGTCTTCTTTTTGCATGTTGAAACAGCTTTGTTACACGTGAATGTTGATGGATGTGAGCAGAAAGGAAAGAGGTGAATTTTACTCTAAAAACAACCAAATATTGTTCACCTCTTTTAGCCAGATCTGCATCTCCTTAGGACACAGGCAGTGTCCTGCATTCTGTTCCTGGCTGCAGGTGGCAATTTTGAACTTTTCCCCAGTACCTCTTTCTCCACTGGAGGACACAATGAAGTGGGAGAAATGCATTTATTACCTCATTTCTCTCCCGATGACTATAATGCAATATTTCAAATAAACACTCCAACAAATGGCTTGCAGTTTTTCATGGCTAAGGAGGAGGCCTGCGTGGCTGGGAAGCTGCAGCAATAGAGTTTAGTTAATTATTTTAGGCAATTCCAAGTGAAAATGTGCACCAAAGGAATTATCAGTGTCTTGACAGACTTTTTGAAGCAGAAACTATTGTAACTCTTGCTTTTAGAGTTTCATTGAAATTATTAAATTAACTTGCTTCTTTATTTTTTCTTCTTTTTTTTAAGCATATGTTCTCATTAAAAAATACTATAAAATTCCTGATCACAATTTTGTATCTTTTGTTCCGAACTCTGAGGCAATTAATTTGCTTCTTCCATACTATATCAGTACTGTCTGACACTTTCTTCCCATATCTTGTGTGGCCTGGCTGTCTCCTTGTCAACATTGGCTGCTTTTAAAAGAATTTCTCCTGCTTTTCTAACATTTTATTGGATGTTTTAATTTTGCTTCTTGACTTTTCTTCCCTCTTTCTGTTCAATTCTTTGTAAGTTATGTTTCCTTAATGATGGTTAAGTCTACTTTGCACTGCTGGGTTGCTCATTCTGTGGTGCTTCATCTTACATTCTACTGTTTGCCCACTGCCTTGCCTCTGAGATATTTTTGAACTATGATGGTGGCTTTGTTGCTTTCACCCATAATTAAACAAATTATTTGTCTTTGCCATTGGAAACCAGTTGAAATCAGCATTGACCTAATTTCACCCTTCAACTGTACATTTACCAATGTAACATATCACGTTAGACTTGCATGTTTGTTGTGAGCATATAAGGAAAACACAAAGGGATTGTTTTGTGATTCATCTGAGGTGAAATTCCAGGAAAATTTTTCATTTCTCTTGTCTGAGTGTGCAGTTTGCTAAAGAGGCAGTGGCTGTAAACCCTTATGGTGCTCTCTGCTTTCAGTGCACGTGTTTGCAGGACTGGTACCTTTCCTTGGAAGAAACAAAGACAAGGGGAACTTTAGAGCTATTAATAACAATAAAAGAGACAAAAGGACCCAAGATACATTCTGAGTATAAAGGATGTGTTTATTTTGAAGGTAAGGGTTTGAAAACAAGACTTCTCTTTCAGAATGCTGGAAATGATGATTGAAATGAAAGCAGTTATATGAATCAATTATAGCTAAAGCTACTTGGATTTTCTTCTACAAAATACTTGAAACGAAGGCATAGTGGTTTGGTTTAGTCTGGTCACACTAGCTTTTATATATTATCTATCCCCTAAGAGAGCCATCAAGAAATTTGAAATGATTCCAGCCCCCCGTGTCTAGAACCAGGCTGTGTTAATTTCTTTTTGCACTCTACATTTTAAGCATCAATTACTTGAGAGATGTGCTACCACACTGGAAAAGCTTTGGTGCAACACATCACTTATTATGAAGAAATATTAAGACTTATTGTGTTGCAATAAAGGAAGAAAGAATAGAACAGGTTACTGGAATATCTTAAAAAAAATAATTTACTAATGACTGGATTTGAAGTCATTTTTTGTCATGCAAATATAACCCAGATAGAGTTTTGCAAGACTTCTTTCTATGTATATATATGGAATATGAGTAAAATAGGTGAATGAATGTAGTTGTGTCATCATAATCTCTGATGATACAGTCAAGTAACGACACAGAAAAGGATTGGTTTTATTACAATACCAGCAGAGAAAAAAGGAAAATTTAAAAATGATTAAAAAGTACTAACCAATGGCTTTTATATTATATGTTTTTAAAACGTCTTTATGGCACATATTAGTGTGATAATCTGTAGGCCTACATGTTTTACTGTTGGTAGCTTGTTAGGATGTGGCAGGTAAAGGAGAAACATTATCTTTTGTAATTGCAAAATTGTAAAAATCCAGCTGCCCTTGCTGAGGATTCCCCCAGTCAAAGGGATCTAGGATGTAGTCAACACAAACTCTGGGTTGTCTAAAGAACATAACTAAAATGTTTCATCTAAAATGGCAGAGCTAAGACAAATGTAGAAGCCTTTCATATATTATGCATGAATGAATGAAGTCTTAAATAGCTTCGTCCTGCAGCAGAGAAGATGAGAATTGTGGTGTGACGTGGTGCTTCCTGTCACAGACACGATTGATCTTGCATTATTCTGATTATGCTGTAGAGCAGGACTCAGGAGGATGCTCAGCATTTCAGGTGTAAGTATAAAGTTGTTCTGGAATTCAGAGACTTGGCATGTACAAGTAGGCGTAAACATTCTGCATTTCTTCCAGGAGAATTTAGAGCCAGTCCTGGGGCAGATGCTCCATTGGCGTGGCCCGACACTTGCTGTGCTCCCAGACAAGATAAATCCACACTGTTCAAGCAAATCTTACCAGGCAGGGACCCCTGTGGGTGCTGATGTGGATGGTAAACTTGATTTCTGGTTAATTTTAATTTGTTGAAGTAAAAGTCTTCCAAGGCACTTAGAGGGCAGGATAAACTCATAGGCATTCACTCATTGCAACCCTGTAAAAGTTTAAAGCTCTGATGTAGAAAAACTTGTGATGCCATATATAAAATATATTCAGATTAAAAAAAAATAAAAGCAATTAAGTGGTTTTTTTTCTTTATATCACATAAAATACTTTTTTGTGTTATCACTGTTGCTGGTATAAAGGAAAATGTAAATGTAAATTTTGATCGCTTTTCCTTTCAATCTACGTGTGTGGTAACAAAAATAATTTTGTTTCAAAACCTGCTTAATCCCCTGCATTCAGTCTGTCACAGTTAACCTACTGACTGAGCCTTCCTGATTGCAGTATGGACCTGTGTCCAGACAGAAATTATTATTAGCAGAAACTGATTTCACAGAGGGCTTGGACCAGCCTGCAACGGCACATTTGAATTATTGCTAACAGGACTGAATTTAAGAAAGTGTTTTGCAGGAGAAATGGCTTCATTATCTGTTATAAATGTCTGTTATTTGTTTCCCCTTATTTGTGTTACAAAGCACTAATGCTTTAAGAAGTGAAATGAGAAAGTGCTGTGGTGATTTTTACTCCAGAAATTAATAGCACTGCAATCCTCAGTGGCTGAACATTTAATTTCAGACCAAAGTGCAAGAACATAAAATTAAACCCTGGATGAAATTTCATTCAGTCTGATTTCAGTATTAGTTTCTTAAAATGCTTTTTGGGAGACAACAAGTATTACCTACTGGCATGTAAAGTGCCTGTAAAATTTAATAAAAACACAAAGTGGTTAATACACTTTTTTTTATTAGGGTAAGATTTCATTTTGTTGTTGAATTTATTTTATTTCCATTTTTCTTCAAGAAGAGCATTTTAAACTCAGTATTCCCTCTTGTACAATTCTGCTTCTTTTGAAAATACAGGCTTCCTTTTCTAGTAATTTTCTTATGCTGTTTATTTATGAAGAGTGGAGAACAGACAAGCATGACTTTTATTCCTTTCGCTGAGTGCTGTAGTGTTAGTAAGCTAGTTTGGTCTGCTGGTATTACATCATATATGAATTATATGATGAAAATAATTTTAACTTCTTTTTTATGCAGTAATCATAATAAAATTAAAATAACTAGGAAAATGAATAATTGTTTGATTTAGAATAAAAAAAAAGAAAAATGTAACTGAGCACTTTTAATTTGTAGTGTTGTATTTCTCTTGCCTACTCTCACTTTTACATAGCTCCCAATATATTTTCAAATGTTTTACATATTATCACATTTATGGTTAAAAGCTGTGAAATTGTTCCCCTTTCCCTTTCTCTCATTGGGGATTTGGAGTACTCTGAGCCAAAATTAGCATTTGGGTCATTACAAAGACACTGCTGATATTGTATTTCATACTTAATGAATCTTTATTGGCATCTGGGTCTAACCTTGACTCTGCTTAGTGAATTATAACTTGGCAGTCTCTAAGTAGGTGCTCCACTGTCCTATCAAATTCCAGCAGAGATAATTTGGTCTTTCCCAGCAATTTCATTATAACATGCAGAATTGTGATTAAAAAAAAAAAAGAAAAAAAGAAAAGCAAAATAAAACTTCAAAATAAAAGTTACATTTAAACTTTGTAAACTTAATATGATTGTGTTGTTAGTAAAGGTGATGTTCTCATCTTTTGTAATCTTCATCCCTAAAGATCTCAAGGCTTGGTATGAACCTTAGAGTTTTCAATACGTGCAATTACTTTTTAGCAGAAGAGAATAGAGAAACTGAAATGTCCTCTATGTGCAACAACTGAGAAGGAGCTTGTTTCCAAGTCTTAACTTTTAGTATCTTCATGCAGATCTGGAGAGCTCTCCATCCGCTTTATGGGGTGTGGCAAGCCCTTTCAGTGTTTGAGGTGTCTGAACCAGTGCTCTCTCCTGCAGCTGCTTCTCCTCCTTGCCCAGTAATGCTATATGGCACTTCCAGGATTTCTGTTATAATTGCTTCTCATCTCAAAACAAGCACAGAAGAGGAAAAAAAAAATTAAAATTCTGGCATTCTTAACTGATAAAAAATAGAGAGTTAAATATGTTTTTGAAAGGTAAAAAACACTGAGAAAAATCCCATTTTTATATAAGTAGAAACTCAGGGAAGACATTTGCAATCCTTGAACACAGATTAATATTTTTTTATCAGAAAACATGTCTGTTTCTGGTAGCTGAGTGCAAATGGGATTGTGATGTGTAGTGACTGGCGCCAAGAAATAGCCCAAGTTTTACCTGGTGGTGACCAAAGTCTCATGGTCCAGGCAGGTGGTGCAGCAGGAGCAGCCACCTGGCTCAGGTGTTCGCCCCCCAGGCTTCAGCACACCCCGTTGGAGGCCTCTCATGGTTTGGTAGCCGTGTTCAGGTTTATGCTGAGCATTTTCACCTCGTGCTTTTGGGTGTAATAAAGGCCCCTGTGAACTCTCTCCTTCCTGTGTCAGCTGTTTGCTAATATCATAATTCACAGCACAGCTGCAAGTTCAGCAGTGCAGGTTTCAGGTCTTAGGAAAGCAATAATGGACTTTAAAAGCTCAGAGAAGAGAAGCAAAGGCAGTTGCAGGTTGGAATGTCTTTGTTGCAAGAGGATTCCACGCACGTGAGTTCCTCATTCTTGAGAAAAAGAGCTGAGAGTGGTGAGGATTGGAGAGCAAGCTGCTGCTCTGTTTTCCACTGCGATGCCTAAGGGAGGCTGCTCAGCTCTTGTGAAGCCCCAGAGCTGCAGACTGGAACTTGGCAGGGTACCCCTGGAATGTGGATGGTTTCTTTGTGCTTTACTTCCTTGGATTTCTTCTTTTGGCCACTTGTGAGACAGTTCTGGTCCAGATGGGCTCTGTGGTCTGAATGCACATACCTGCTCCAAGGTGTAGGAAGGGAATTCCAGTGCTAGCTCTGGAGTGCTTAGAGCCTGAAAAGGACACACTCAGCAGCTTCCTAGCAAGGAGAGAGATATCTATGTAGAAAGCTAATTAAACTAAACTGAAGTAACAAAATTGCAGCGCTCAACAATTTCTGTTGCAGGGAGGGTGTTTTTTAAGGTCAGTTCAAATCTAGAATCCATCTGTCCAAATAAGAGTTTATGGAGTTACCCAGATCTTTGGCTGTCATGTATTCAGAGGACTCTCTCACTTGTACCAGACTTGGCCTTCTCTCCTTGCACACACACACACACAAAAGCCTGACAAGTTTTCAATCTAGCTAATTTTTGAAAAACAGCTTTGTGCTCTTTGTTTCTATTTGAAATCAAGCTCTGTTTCTAAACCTGAGGGCCATTTAGTTTTCTTTAGTTTTGATGTATGTGCAGCTCTTGTACTGACCATTTTGAGGGTTCATAAAGGACCATTTTTTCTTCCTCAGAAACTTACCTTGGGCAAGAGACACTGTTGCAAAGTGGTCCCCAAGCTGTGTTTTTTATCTTTTTCTCATTTTAGCAATTAATCTGAATTTTGCCATAGGGAATACCTGGTATTTCTGCTCTGTGGATGTTCCTCACAGTTCAGAATATGTCGTGATAGGTACTGTGTGAAAGGAAAAGGTTGAGAGGAATGGATTTTGTGGGATGGAGGTGAAATGTGGAACACTGCAATCGAGAGAGAATATTTAAATGTCTCACTTAAACTGTCAGGCAAAGTAGATATGCAGTGAATGCATATGTTCTGAGAATATCAAATCTGCTCATGTGCTAGCTTCAAAGAGAGGCTTTGAAATAGGAATTGCAGCTGAAATTAATTCTGTATGGCACTTTCCCCATCTTCTGGAATTGGCATCAAATTTGCCTCAGAACAAGAGAAAAACTACTCAGACATACAGAGAGCTTCTGGAAATGGTAAAATCCTCACTGGAATTGTGAAACAGCAAAACTAGTAATAAGATTTGGTATATCCTTTAATTTTAATACTTCTGTCTCCTCTACCTGGATGTCACTTAATTAAAAAAGAAGAAAAGGAACACCACCAAGGCATTTATTAATTTTGGGGTAAGCTGTGTGAAATCTGTCAGTCTGAGTTCACCATATCTCAGAGATTCATTTTCTCTGGATTTTAAAATAAACCTTAAACCTCAAGGATGAAATGCCACTATGGCTCATATCATTACTTCCAGCAGACAATAAGCCAGCCCAGAATTAGCATTCCCCCCCAGCCGTGTGCCTTTCTTTCCCCTGTAGCCTTCTGTGGAGGGAGGTTTGTTAGCAGAGGTCTCTCCCATTCCTGTAGCTCTCTGGCTGGTTTAGCCCTCTTATGCCCAGGAAGGATCCACAGATCCTTGCACTCACTCTGACTGGTCCCTGATAATTCCATGAATGCAAACCCAGAGATGTACCTGGGATATTAATCTTCCTGCATGTTAATAAGCAAGGCATAGTATTCCTAAACCTCCCCAGTGCACTTTCTCTGCCACCTGAAGGAGCAGCTTGTTTGATTTTGTTTTCCTCTCTCTGCAGTCAGGCTGTAGACACAGGAAGCTTTGTGGTTTTTCTTTCTGATTGAAGGACAGAATAAATTGGCTTTGAAGTTTTCCAAATCTGTGTTTCTGAAGAAGATATCTGCAATGAGTGTCTGTGAAAGGGAGCCTCTGTGGAAGCCAAATCACTCTGGAGCCAGAGCAGTGCTGGCTGGGTCAGATGCCTACTCTAAAATCCTCTGTTAACACTTAATGTGAAATTGAAATTGGAAAGATTTCCATCCCTCTGGTGGAACTAGCTTCTCTCACTGCTGTTCAAGCATCTGTGCAGATGATGATTTTGTCCTGGTATCTCTTAGAAAGTACTCTGAAATCTAAGAGTATTTATTTGCTTATTGCCTTCTCAGGCAAAATGAACAAAGCAACCCAAAGACCACTGAATTCTCCAAAAAGACTTTCCAGCAGTGTCTGTGCTCAGACAGCATGTGCTGATTCCCCTGAGCCAGGAGCTGCCCAGCCCTGGAGATAAAGAACTTTCTGCTACACATCAGGCAAATTCCTTCCCTGTCACCCTACATAAGTTGGGAACTTGTAAAAATGAAAGATTTGCAGTAATTTTTGGGAAAGTGGTAATAAGTTTGGCTTTCTTGAGTGAAGTTTTAATCAGTAGGCAATGATCAAAATGGCAATATGAATAATGGGAAGGGACTCATTCTCTTGATCCCAGAGCAAGGGCATTCTTGGTGGTGTTTGTTCTGGTGGCTCCAAACTTCTAAGTCCTGATTTTCCAAAGGATGAATTTGAACTTTTTGAACGAATGTGTGTTGTAGCTGATCCTAACCACTTTCTACTTGCCCTCTAAACTCTTGGAATGGCAAAGTATGGATTCTGCTGGGTACCATTCCTGAGATCCCTGACTGAATTCCCTGCTTGGGGACCCTGGAAAAAATAGCTTTCAAACAGCTGTTGGAGACCTGAAAATGGATGTGAGTGTCTATGTGATTCCATAGTGAAGAGCATCATTAATGGCTTCATTTCTGTGCTGCAGTGGAACATTCCCCAGTAAAAGCCTGTTCAATGTAGGCTTACCTTTCACAGGAGTAGAATGAATTCTAACAAGAGTGCACAGCAAATAACTTCACATTTTCCTTTTGGCCTCTCCAAATACAAAGCACATTCCTTCTTTCTTGCCCTCCCCACTGTATGCAATGCTAATATATAGGATAGAAAAGCGTATGAATGACTGAAGAGTAATTGTCAAAAGTCAACCCCTTCTCAGGTAACATTACTAAAATCAAAAATAAACAGTGCATATTTATCATCTTTTGGGAGAAGGAAAAGGTTTTATTTGTGACAAGTTGGAGATTGGTACACTGCCGACATTCCTGTATGGTGTCAGGGCTGGTAAAAGATCCTGAGTCAGGTTTGAGACATTCAATTCAAGCCTATCCATACTACAAATCAAACTAGCTTGCTACTATTTAACATCTCTTGTAGTTTTGGTTTAAGACAAATTAGTCAGTAGATGTAGAATTCTCATTCTTAGAGTTGTTCAGAAATCTGTGCCATAATAATATATGGCTTGAAAGTGCAAAGTTCCTCTGCATTTGAATTTTTAGAATAAAGCTTTTAGAAACATTTACCTTAAAATCATGTGCAAAGGCAAAGTAGACTGAATAAAGTAGGATTTCTGGTTGCAAAATGAGAAGTGATGTGCAAAGTCTGTGGTGTTTCATAATGTAAATGTGATAATTGCTAGGTGCAGGTTAGTTGGAAATGTTTCTAATATTTGATTTGTCTTTAGCATGAAAGAATTTCAAAATTTATAATGTTTTAGACAATATTAATTGATGTGGAAGAAATCTGTGTAAAATCTGTTAAATGAGCTGAGAACTAAATGACTCCAATACTTTGGGGACATCAATAGTTAGACATCTCAGCAGAACAAACCACGTAATTTTTCAAGGTTTGATCTTTATACATGAACAATATTTGAATATAGCAGTTGCCACACAGAACTCAAGAATTTAATACTGTAATGTGAGGTAGCTGAATAGCTATTTTTGTGCAGTATTACCAAAATACCTGCAGCAAACAATCAGCTAACAGAGCTAAGATCTCTTTTTTTGTCCTTTTAACTCTTGAACCTCGAACAAAACACTATCCATTTCAAAGAAGTGGTACTTCCAAAAAAAAAAATAGAGCTCTAGATATATTAAAGCTAAAAGAGAAAAACCCCCAAATTTCTGAGGCTGAGTGATGTGATGCAAGAACAGTGTCTTTGCACGGTGTTTCAGGAAGATGACTATCCTACTGAGGTTATTAGAGAATTATGCATTTCACCTTTCAAGTGTTATCTGGCACTGCCGCTACAGCTTATCATTAGCATATCCTTTGATACTTCCATGGCATCAGGAAAGACATAAACCAATATAGAGAAAGGACTCAAAACAATATTGTTACTGTGTTGGCTCCCTCAGAGTGGTAAATTTTTCTTTACCTTTTCTGCAGTCTTTTAAAATGGAGATAAAATTGTTTTAAGAACAATGCAAACTTGTATCATAATGTAAATGATTTGGGATAGGAGCCCAAGCCAGTGTGACTACCCTGCATCATTGAAAGTGTTATCTGTGAAACTGCTTATAAGGGTGGGACAGAAAATTATCACAAATAGCAATATTGGGACCTTCTATTAGCTTCTAACCTAGCTATCTTCTTCACAATTTTCATTTAAGATGGGTTTTTCCATTGATTAAGAATTAGGTTTGAAGACAAAGTAGCTGCCTGGTGAAATACTTTGGGACAATAACTTTCTTCCTCTCTGTATGGGCCAGAGTAAACAAGGTAGGGCTGGAGTTACAGATTTCCCTGACTGTTTCTTTGCAGATGTTAAAAGTTAATATATACAACTTGTGTATAAAAAAGTAAAATTAAGACATTTTGTTATTGTTCCATTTATCTTGGCTCAGCAGAGAGTCAAGAGAGATGGTGGTCAGTGCAACTTTTGCACCAAAATGGGATCTGAATTAATCAATACCCATATTTATACATGGGAGTGTTCCATTGAGGTACTTAAAGCTACCGTACTATTTTACTACTCTAAAAGGGCTTATTCTTTGGTTTTTGCTGTTTCTTTTAATGAAGAACTGAAATATTTTCCTAGATGTATCAGTGGAGATCCCTGGGGTTCAATGTCTACTTCTGGAAATCCCAACTGAATGTCTGAAGAAGAAAGCAATATCCCAACTTTCAAAAATTGAGGATTTAATTGCCCTTTGCACGGTCTGTTACACATTTGTGTAATAAAATTGACCTTGCAAGTTTTATTAATATATGACTTAGCTATCATTCATACTTCTTAAAGATTCATGGGAAATGTCTTACACATTTTTATTTGAATATTGTTTGGCAAACAGTTCAAACACCTATTGGAAAAAGACTTAACTTGAGCAGAGTAAGCAGCGTATGCAAAACAACTCCTCAAAATCCCAAAACAATAATCTACCCCTCCTTCCACCCCCAAAAAATGTCTCTCAAAATTCAACACCAAAGGAATTCAGGGTTGAGGCTGCCAAGATGACACTGTTTTACAACCCTAAGCCCAGCCTTTATACCTAAGAGTTCTAAAAAAATGTTTTTCTTTACTTCCTCCATCAGTTGGAAACTATCAAGGCTGAGGGTATTGCAGACATTAGGCCTGACCACCAGGACATGATTTTGCAGACTGGAAATGGCACATTCTTCAGCAAGCCATGTAATACGTGCAGTGGGAACATGGCAGTCCCCATATGGAAGTCCTGCTGACAGCAGCAAAATAGTTTTTAAGCAGCATGTACTGTTATCCTGCTCCAAAGAGCTGTGAATTGTGTGATGTGGAAGCCTGGAAGGCTGCACCATATCCCTCTTCCATCTGTGCAGGATGGCTATGGTGCCAGACAGGTAGTAGACTCTGCTGTGCTCTGCTACCCTTCATCTGCTTTCATGACTCCCACTAGTAAAGGCAGAATTATACTGCTGAAATTCAGTTAAATCAATGAAATTCCATATGGCAAGGGCTTAGTCACTTGCTTTCAATACAGTCTTTAAAGGGGATGAGCTTTTAATTTTGATGATATTTAGGTTCTTAAAATAATGAGTAGGGGGCTGTTCAAGTGCCTGGTTTTAATAGATTGTGTGTGTTTAATACAATTAAAAAGCTACCATCAACCAACCAAAAAAAACCAAACCAAAAAACAAACCAAAACAACATCAAAAAACCCAACCAAACCCCCCTCCCCCCCATAAAAAAACCCCAAAACAAACCAAAAAAAACCCCTGCCAACAAAAATAACCCAAACCTCCAACATTTGTAGAAGAAAAGATATGTTTTTAACATGCTGGAAATGTAACTGATTTTGAAAACAGATAATATTCCAAAATTCTGTTCTCTAATGTAAGACTGGTTTTTTGTGAAATGAGATTATTTTTGTTAATCTTTTAATATGGCATATGTGTCGTTCTTATTGTTTGAAATTTTCCCCAAACTCAAACTAACCAAATACCCCTGTAAAATGTTTGACTTCCGTTCCCCGCCTTGTTCTTGATAATTCAGTGCCAAGATTACTCACACCTGGTGCTTTTGTTTCTCCTCAGTATTCTGATTGCCTCTTGAAGCTCTTCACAATTTCATTCTTCTACAAATGGCTCAGCTGTCTGGAAAAAGGCCGATTGCTTTTGTGAATTTCAGCATTGAGAAGCTCAGTAAAATACTCTTTTGATCTTTCTATGATTGTTTTAACAAAAATATATCTGCATTTCTGTGTTCATTCTTCAACTTTGATTTCTTCACGTATTGAAGTTGGAAATTATTCTGGCTCTTATCAGGGTTATCTTTGTTCATCTTCTCAGCTGTCTGTGAGTTCTGGCTTTTACATTATCTGTTGAAAATAAAAATTTGGATAATTTTTTTTCTCATGCTGCTGATTTACAAGCTTTTCTCAGACCCTCTCTTGTCCTGTTTTGGTCCTTCCTTTGTCTCTCTTTATGTTACTTCTGGATTGATTACTTTTTATTTGATTACTTTGGGCTCTCTCAGCATATTTCATACTCACTCCATGATTCATTTGCTATGAGTATTATCTGGAACCTCTAAGGACTCCTCTAAAGCCTCAAACCATTCTTGAATTATTCTCCAAGGGTTTTGTCCATGTTTTAGAAGAATTCTGCCTGTACACTTTTGCATTTCTCAAATGGAATCCAAACATTTCACACATTCTGTTAATTTATTTCAGTAACTCTTTTGCCTTGCTCTGTCAAGGTGGTGGTTGTGAGACACTGCTGGTTGGTGATTCCACCGTCCCTGATTGTTTTTTTGCATGAGGTACATAGCCTAATATAAAAGTTTTTCTGTTGAATCCCTGAGAGTATACCCCTTGTCCTGTATGATGGAATCTGGTTTTTACCTCTTTTTATTTCAGCTACAAAAAAGCCCCAACACTCAGAACATCATGAAAAATTCTTGTTTCCAAGGCCAAGCATTGGAAAAGTAGAAAATATCATTTAAGGTTGGCTATAGATTATTTATATTCTGATACATTCTGATTATTTATTATTTTTTCTTTAGGCCTTCTGACCTAATGAATAGAGCAGACTTAGTCAAAGGTTAAATCAGTACTGCATGGGAAAAAAATGGTGCATTAAAAAAATCATATTTTTATGTTTAAAAAAAAAAAGTTTTCCTATGTAATATTCAACTTTGTGTGCCAGGGCTATCTATTCAGAGTGTCATCCAGAAAAAAAACCAAACCTAGGTCTGATTTCTCTGATTCCATGCTGAAAAACCTATGTGGCTACGCAACAATCCTAAAAGTTGGAATTCTTTCAGGTTGGCTTCAGTTAAACCCAATGTTTTTTTCTTCACTTTGATGGATATAAGATGCTACAATAATATAATAAAGATGTTCACTAGAATAGGATAATTTACGTAAGAAAACTGGGGTTTTTTTGTTACAGACTATTGCCAAAAGGTGGCAGTCTTTGTCCCCAAAATCCTGTGCTCTCTAGGAAATGTTATGTATGGCAAACATAATTTATTCCTAGCTACACCAGATAATAAAAAATTACTTTTTAAGCAGACATAGAGGGTAAAACCTCCTCTATTTGAAAGTTTAAGGGTGACATAGATAGAGCTATATTTTATTTTGACAGTGGAATGTTAAATAACAAAGCTTGGAAGGGAGCAGTGATGGGGAAAGAGCACTTCACACGTAGACTGCTAATGAGCAAAAACTACTTAGGTCTCAGATTTGGTTAGTGCCTGCAGTACTTCAGCTATTGGAGATGCTGTTAGGATCTGATGCTTTAGATCAGTAGGTTGCTGTGCTCATCAGTCAACCCAATGAAATGAATAGAAACAATCCACTTCCATTAAAATTCATGTTCAAGCTGTTGATTTTTCTTTACAAGTGATTCAGTTAGATCCAAGCAAAGCACAGATTGGTTTCTTACAAAATAGTCTAAAACCTGCAACTGATGATAAATGATAGTCTTGCTAAATATATGCAAAAACTTGGCCTTATATTTTGTGTTTTAAATTCTATTTCTTTTGGTTTTGGTGTTGTGGTTTTGGTTTATTTTATAGTGAGAGCTGCTCAGGCTGTGGGGGGAGGATGGGCTTTTTGGTAGGGCTCTGTCAGACCTGTAGTAAAGCAAGGGCTTCCTCTGCTTAGCTGAGAAATACCTGAGAAGTCCAAGAAGCCTGTGAAAGTTAGTAACATGTCAACATCTATTATATTATTGAGTTAAAAGTGAGAAAAAATAAGGCATTTTAGAACTTACCTTTGTTATACTCTGAATTCCAAAGTGGCAGGCAAATTTCTTGTCACCAGTTGAAGAGCATGGAAGGAGTGTAAACTGAGCTGCACCTTGTGTTTATTATAGATGCAATATCCCTGTATAGTCTTTGTCTAATTTTCTGAATCCTTCTCACAAGGTTTTTCCACTAATGGTTATCTCAGATCTTCTGCCAGTAGTTACAGCAGACCATTGAGATGTTTTCAGGTGGAAGAAGTCACTGCTCTGTCTTTTAAAATTTTTTATCTCTATTTATTGGTGCTTCCATTATTGAGGTCTTATATAGTTTATATGGATTGTGTGAGATATCAGAAACAGAAAAAATCCAGTTGGTGAGAACAAATTCTGAACCATTTACATGTTACACAGAAGTGTTCTCCATTTTAATTTGCTCTTTATTTCTTCAACGGCCGATAATGAAAGCCTAATTACTGAGCATGTTTGACTCATATCTTTGTGTTCTGGTGTGGTAAAAACATTAATTATAATGGTTTGGTCATAGAAAATACATTTAATTTCATCTTCTTTCCAGTAGAAGCATAGAATGGTTTGGGTTGAAAGGGATGTGAAAGATCATCTCATTCTACCATGTCATGGGCAGGGACACCTTCCACTATCCCAGGTTGCTCCAAGCCCTGTCCAACCTGGCCTTGGACACTTCCGGGGATGCGGCAGCCCCAGCTTCTCTGAGCAACCTGTGCCAGGGCCTCTCTACCCTCACAGAGGAATATTTCTTCTTGGTATCTAATTTAAACTTGCTGCCTTTCAGTTTAAAGCCATTACCCCTTGTCCCATTGCTACATGCCCTTGGCACAAAATCCTTCTCCAGCTCTCCTGTAGCCCCTGTAGGTACTTTAGCATTACATGTTTTTTATGACAGATATTGCAAATCACTTTATTCGGTTTATTACTTTGGAATGAGTAGTAACTCATAACTGTTAAAAGGCATTGAAAGTTTCCTTTTAGTGTGTAATCTAGTGTGTAAGTCTTTGAGAGGTTGCCCAACAGGTTTAATAACCAATAGATGACAAATTTTACAATCTAACACTGCACAAACACACCAGGTCTACCATGAGCCCCTTTCAGTGGGGTTTCATGAAGGTAAAGGCTGGCCCTGAGTGTTTGCTCAAGGTGTGTCCTGCTATCTCCCCACAAAACCCAGGCTGGAGGAACAACCACCCATTCTCCTCCCCGCCTTTGGCTGTGCTGTAGCCATGCCAAGGACAGATTTCTTTGAGTGTACAAAGTCAAGGTGTTCACAGAGGCTCCAGCCTGCAAAGTGTATGAAGTTTCATGGAATAAGGATTTAATAAAAGGGAGCCTATGTCCATATGGAGCCACAGAGTTAGCCTAGATCTTCCCATCCTCATACCATGTTTGTGATGCTTATCAGTGTGTGTGTTTTAGATTCAACAGCCGCAGAAGGCAAGGAGCATCAACAGCTAAAGATATTTGTGACCTCATGTTTGTGAAACTGTTTGTGGAACTGTTTTGCACATGTTTCTCAGGATCAGAGTTGACTGGGACTTAAAACTGCTTGTAGCAACAGTAACGACCTCAGTGTTAGTGTTTGTCTTGTTTTGTTTTTTTCCTTGTTAGGACTTTGCAGGTTGGAGCACATTTTCTGGTTGTAGATAAACTCATGGTAGGAGAACCAATGGTGGTAGGTGAGAGATTTCAGCCAGTATAGGAAGCCAGCAGTGTGGGGGTTTCACAATTCCTCTATAATCTAAGATAAACGGAGAACTATTGTTATAATTTACTCACTGCCTCTGCAAACTTAAGTTAATAGTTTTTGTTGGCTTGGTTGTAGTCTTGGTTGTTACTTTTTGAACCTACAGGTGTTGGTTAGCTTTGTGAAGACTCTTATTGTTCCCCAAGTGCATTTTAGAAGCACTTTGAAAGTCAAGAGAAAAAAATTAGTAAGAAAAATGGGAGTATACTATGAAATTAGTTCCCTAGGCCATACCAAAATCTAGAGGTGTGTCAAACTTAATGGAAATTATGTGCTGTGTTGCATATTTTACTTCGTTTTCCAAATAAATCTGCATACGATAATTAAATGGTGAATGTTTCAGTTGATAAAAACTAATTAAGAGGTGAAAGTATAGCAATCTTTTAGTCACTAGGAGAATACAAGTTACAAGACTCTTCTTAATAAGGAACAAAACACCCACTGGATTTGAACTCATTACCTTCACAAAGCAAAGCAGATAAGGTTTTGACTATGCAATGCAGCCTTTCTTTTGGGTTTGGGAATTTGCAATTTTCCATTAATTACAAGGGCAGTTTAATATTGTTCTTAAGATAGAATGAAAAATACTATTACTACAAAAATATTTATTTAAAAAATAAGTAAATGGATAGATGGGATGGAGTCTGTACTTGAATACAGACTTGCCAGCCTGTATTTAATCATGACTTTGGCAAAGTGATACCCCTATACACTCTGGGACTTCAGCATTAATAATCTATAGGGTTCCAGCAAAATCTTTCAGGTGCATGGAACTTATGTCCAGTTACTAAGTCTGGACAAATGTCCACACCAGGGAATTTTTCCAAAATGTCCAAAACCAGAGAGTTTCAACAGTTTTTCCTTTTTTGTACCAGACCAGCCAGAATATACTAAACTATGAAAAGACTAAATTATCACTTAGTTTGAAAGTTCATTATGTAATTATTTCCAGCATTCTCAGCAGCCAGGTCTCCAGAACTATAAAGTGTGGTTCAGGAGACCAAAGAAACTTGGAATTTTATCTTTCAAATTCATCTTTTACAAGAGAGAAACTGGGGGAAATGCATTGGTGTACTCTTTTAAACATAATACTGATGTTCTTTTCATTAAGGCTCTGTAGCACTTCTGTGCTTGGGAACCAGCTCTTGAAATTGGCAGGGCTGAGGCCTTGACACAAGGTTTTCTTCGAAATTCTGTTCCAGCTGGATCAAGTTTTTAGCATTTGGAAACTCCACACATGGAGGCATATGGCCATTAGAAATGTATCACAGCAAGACTGTCTGCAAGTGAAATCTTTGAAAGTTCTTTGCACTGGGAATTTTCTGCACAGGGTTGAACAAGACTTTCCCCCAGCTGGATCATTACTTTCTTATTGCTCGAGGCAGCAGCAGGCAGGGGAAACAATGCCTTTCTCTCCTGAGGCACTGTCAGTGTGCCCCTGTGCCTTCTGGAGCCACGAGAGAGTTCTCACCTTTTGGTGCTCATGTTGGGGCACTGGAAAATGGGAGGGTCAGCAGCCAAGGGGGTCTGTTGATGGGTTTAGGAGAGGCTGAGGGAGGTACTGCAAAAGGAGAGCAGAGACTGGAGAATAATGAGATGGTCTGAAGAGACAAAGGCAACAATTAGACTGTGCCTAGTGCAAGATATTCTAGATGTGCTTGCAGGGGGATAAGGGCAACTGAATAGATGAACCAATGTGATTTCACCAGAAGCCGTTTATTGTTTACAATACAATTCCAGTTATAGATTCTCAGTTTTTGGCCCATGTGGGCACACATCTCTGGGTTGGCTAAGTCCCTTGCTCAAGAGGCAGGTTTGTCTCCTTCAGGACAGCTAATTGGGCAAATCTCCATCATCACATTGCGCCCTCTGGATCCAGGGTTTACATTCTTTGTGGACAGTTTCTCAGGTTCTCTGTTCTTATTTTAATCCTATTGCCTTCCCAGTAACCTTGATGAATTCCTGAGAGCTCTGTAAAACAAGACTGCAGGTGTCTTGTTATCTACAATGATTTTGGCTGGTACACAGAATGGCCTAAGTTGTGCAGATACATTGCTACGTGAGCTTAATGAGAGTGCAAAGGGAATAGGGAAAATTTGAAATGGAAGTTGGTAGAGTGAGGAATTGTTAGGGATCTAGAAAAGACTGGTTATGAACATGCTTGACAGTGTGAACACCAAAGATGTTATGAAGAAGAAGAAAGAATAATTGGTGGGTGCTACAGGAGAAGTGGAGAATAGTATCAAAAACTTTAACAGTAGAGTTTGGGACACTGAATGTGATATGAATGAGCTCAGGATATGGAGAGAGGAGGAGGAAAGAAATAAGAGGAGGTGCTCCATAAGGGAAGGAACAGGACTAAGCTATGGCTGTGTTTGAAGAATACCAGAATTTAGTACATTCTAGTATTGAATCCATGCCTGTTTCACTTGAGATGTAACACTGGATTTCTAAGTCTTTGGTGAATGCTTGCAAAATCCACTACCAATGCCTTTAGAAATGGATACCAACTGCCTTATTCACATCTACACAATAATGTTCTATTTGCCTCAATATCTATCTTAGAGAATTGTACTTGCAAGAGGAAGCT